>NC_091290.1:108953038-111503608 GCF_032444005.1 Ranitomeya imitator | reverse complement strand
AAACCAGGGATTCAAGCTTCAGGAGGCTAATTTGCATATTCAGGTGCCTTCTGGGAGAAGCGAAGTCTCCCTAAGCTAGAAGATCGTTGGGTACAGCCGGGACCAGCTGCTTCGAAAGCATCACCAAACCAGGGATTCAAGCTTCAGGAGGCTAATTTGCATATTCCAGGTGCCTTCTGGGAGAAGCGAAGTCTCCCTAAGCTAGAAGATCGTTGGGTACAGCCGGGACCAGCTGCTTCGAAAGCATCACCAAACCAGGGATTCAAGCTTCAGGAGGGCTAATTTGCATATTCCAGGTGCCTTCTGGGAGAAGCGAAGTCTCCCTAAGCTAGAAGATCGTTGGGTACAGCGGGACCAGCTGCTTCGAAAGCATCACCAAACCAGGGATTCAAGCTTCAGGAGGCTAATTTGCATATTCCAGGTGCCTTCTGGGAGAAGCGAAGTCTCCCTAAGCTAGAAGATCGTTGGGTACAGCGGGACCAGCTGCTTCGAAAGCATCACCAAACCAGGGATTCAAGCTTCAGGAGGCTAATTTGCATATTCCAGGTGCCTTCTGGGAGAAGCGAAGTCTCCCTAAGCTAGAAGATCGTTGGGTACAGCCGGGACCAGCTGCTTCGAAGCATCACCAAACCAGGGATTCAAGCTTCAGGAGGCTAAATTTGCATATTCCAGGTGCCTTCTGGGAGAAGCGAAGTCTCCCTAAGCTAGAAGATCGTTGGGTACAGCCGGGACCAGCTGCTTCGAAAGCATCACCAAACCAGGGATTCAAGCTTCAGGAGGCTAATTTGCATATTCCAGGTGCCTTCTGGGAGAAGCGAAGTCTCCCTAAGCTAGAAGATCGTTGGGTACAGCCGGGACCAGCTGCTTCGAAAGCATCACCAAACCAGGGATTCAAGCTTCAGGAGGCTAATTTGCATATTCCAGGTGCCTTCTGGGAGAAGCGAAGTCTCCCTAAGCTAGAAGATCGTTGGGTACAGCCGGGACCAGCTGCTTCGAAAGCATCACCAAACCAGGGATTCAAGCTTCAGGAGGCTAATTTGCATATTCCAGGTGCCTTCTGGGAGAAGCGAAGTCTCCCTAAGCTAGAAGATCGTTGGGTACAGCCGGGACCAGCTGCTTCGAAAGCATCACCAAACCAGGGATTCAAGCTTCAGGAGGCTAATTTGCATATTCCAGGTGCCTTCTGGGAGAAGCGAAGTCTCCCTAAGCTAGAAGATCGTTGGGTACAGCCGGGACCAGCTGCTTCGAAAGCATCACCAAACCAGGGATTCAAGCTTCAGGAGGCTAATTTGCATATTCCAGGTGCCTTCTGGGAGAAGCGAAGTCTCCCTAAGCTAGAAGATCGTTGGGTACAGCCGGGACCAGCTGCTTCGAAAGCATCACCAAACCAGGGATTCAAGCTTCAGGAGGCTAATTTGCATATTCCAGGTGCCTTCTGGGAGAAGCGAAGTCTCCCTAAGCTAGAAGATCGTTGGGTACAGCCGGGACCAGCTGCTTCGAAAGCATCACCAAACCAGGGATTCAAGCTTCAGGAGGCTAATTTGCATATTCCAGGTGCCTTCTGGGAGAAGCGAAGTCTCCCTAAGCTAGAAGATCGTTGGGTACAGCCGGGACCAGCTGCTTCGAAAGCATCACCAAACCAGGGATTCAAGCTTCAGGAGGCTAATTTGCATATTCCAGGTGCCCTTCTGGGAGAAGCGAAGTCTCCCTAAGCTAGAAGATCGTTGGGTACAGCCGGGACCAGCTGCTTCGAAAGCATCACCAAACCAGGGATTCAAGCTTCAGGAGGCTAATTTGCATATTCCAGGTGCCTTCTGGGAGAAGCGAAGTCTCCCTAAGCTAGAAGATCGTTGGGTACAGCCGGGACCAGCTGCTTCGAAAGCATCACCAAACCAGGGATTCAAGCTTCAGGAGGCTAATTTGCATATTCCAGGTGCCTTCTGGGAGAAGCGAAGTCTCCCTAAGCTAGAAGATCGTTGGGTACAGCCGGGACCAGCTGCTTCGAAAGCATCACCAAACCAGGGATTCAAGCTTCAGGAGGCTAATTTGCATATTCCAGGTGCCTTCTGGGAGAAGCGAAGTCTCCCTAAGCTAGAAGATCGTTGGGTACAGCCGGGACCAGCTGCTTCGAAAGCATCACCAAACCAGGGATTCAAGCTTCAGGAGGCTAATTTGCATATTCCAGGTGCCTTCTGGAGAAGCGAAGTCTCCCTAAGCTAGAAGATCGTTGGGTACAGCCGGGACCAGCTGCTTCGAAAGCATCACCAAACCAGGGATTCAAGCTTCAGGAGGCTAATTTGCATATTCCAGGTGCCTTCTGGGAGAAGCGAAGTCTCCCTAAGCTAGAAGATCGTTGGGTACAGCCGGGACCAGCTGCTTCGAAAGCATCACCAAACCAGGGATTCAAGCTTCAGGAGGCTAATTTGCATATTCCAGGTGCCTTCTGGGAGAAGCGAAGTCTCCCTAAGCTAGAAGATCGTTGGGTACAGCCGGGAACCAGCTGCTTCGAAAGCATCACCAAACCAGGGATTCAAGCTTCAGGAGGCTAATTTGCATATTCCAGGTGCCTTCTGGGAGAAGCGAAGTCTCCCTAAGCTAGAAGATCGTTGGGTACAGCCGGGACCAGCTGCTTCGAAAGCATCACCAAACCAGGGATTCAAGCTTCAGGAGGCTAATTTGCATATTCCAGGTGCCTTCTGGGAGAAGCGAAGTCTCCCTAAGCTAGAAGATCGTTGGGTACAGCCGGGACCAGCTGCTTCGAAAGCATCACCAAACCAGGGATTCAAGCTTCAGGAGGCTAATTTGCATATTCCAGGTGCCTTCTGGGAGAAGCGAAGTCTCCCTAAGCTAGAAGATCGTTGGGTACAGCCGGGACCAGCTGCTTCGAAAGCATCACCAAACCAGGGATTCAAGCTTCAGGAGGCTAATTTGCATATTCCAGGTGCCTTCTGGAGAAGCGAAGTCTCCCTAAGCTAGAAGATCGTTGGGTACAGCCGGGACCAGCTGCTTCGAAAGCATCACCAAACCAGGGATTCAAGCTTCAGGAGGCTAATTTGCATATTCCAGGTGCCTTCTGGGAGAAGCGAAGTCTCCCTAAGCTAGAAGATCGTTGGGTACAGCCGGGACCAGCTGCTTCGAAAGCATCACCAAACCAGGGATTCAAGCTTCAGGAGGCTAATTTGCATATTCCAGGTGCCTTCTGGGAGAAGCGAAGTCTCCCTAAGCTAGAAGATCGTTGGGTACAGCCGGGACCAGCTGCTTCGAAAGCATCACCAAACCAGGGATTCAAGCTTCAGGAGGCTAATTTGCATATTCCAGGTGCCTTCTGGGAGAAGCGAAGTCTCCCTAAGCTAGAAGATCGTTGGGTACAGCCGGGACCAGCTGCTTCGAAAGCATCACCAAACCAGGGATTCAAGCTTCAGGAGGCTAATTTGCATATTCCAGGTGCCTTCTGGGAGAAGCGAAGTCTCCCTAAGCTAGAAGATCGTTGGGTACAGCCGGGACCAGCTGCTTCGAAAGCATCACCAAACCAGGGATTCAAGCTTCAGGAGGCTAATTTGCATATTCCAGGTGCCTTCTGGGAGAAGCGAAGTCTCCCTAAGCTAGAAGATCGTTGGGTACAGCCGGGACCAGCTGCTTCGAAAGCATCACCAAACCAGGGATTCAAGCTTCAGGAGGCTAATTTGCATATTCCAGGTGCCTTCTGGGAGAAGCGAAGTCTCCCTAAGCTAGAAGATCGTTGGGTACAGCCGGGACCAGCTGCTTCGAAAGCATCACCAAACCAGGGATTCAAGCTTCAGGAGGCTAATTTGCATATTCCAGGTGCCTTCTGGGAGAAGCGAAGTCTCCCTAAGCTAGAAGATCGTTGGGTACAGCCGGGACCAGCTGCTTCGAAAGCATCACCAAACCAGGGATTCAAGCTTCAGGAGGCTAATTTGCATATTCCAGGTGCCTTCTGGGAGAAGCGAAGTCTCCCTAAGCTAGAAGATCGTTGGGTACAGCCGGGACCCAGCTGCTTCGAAAGCATCACCAAACCAGGGATTCAAGCTTCAGGAGGCTAATTTGCATATTCCAGGTGCCTTCTGGGAGAAGCGAAGTCTCCCTAAGCTAGAAGATCGTTGGGTACAGCCGGGACCAGCTGCTTCGAAAGCATCACCAAACCAGGGATTCAAGCTTCAGGAGGCTAATTTGCATATTCCAGGTGCCTTCTGGGAGAAGCGAAGTCTCCCTAAGCTAGAAGATCGTTGGGTACAGCCGGGACCAGCTGCTTCGAAAGCATCACCAAACCAGGGATTCAAGCTTCAGGAGGCTAATTTGCATATTCCAGGTGCCTTCTGGGAGAAGCGAAGTCTCCCTAAGCTAGAAGATCGTTGGGTACAGCCGGGACCAGCTGCTTCGAAAGCATCACCAAACCAGGGATTCAAGCTTCAGGAGGCTAATTTGCATATTCCAGGTGCCTTCTGGGAGAAGCGAAGTCTCCCTAAGCTAGAAGATCGTTGGGTACAGCCGGGACCAGCTGCTTCGAAAGCATCACCAAACCAGGGATTCAAGCTTCAGGAGGCTAATTTGCATATTCCAGGTGCCTTCTGGGAGAAGCGAAGTCTCCCTAAGCTAGAAGATCGTTGGGTACAGCCGGGACCAGCTGCTTCGAAAGCATCACCAAACCAGGGATTCAAGCTTCAGGAGGCTAATTTGCATATTCCAGGTGCCTTCTGGGAGAAGCGAAGTCTCCCTAAGCTAGAAGATCGTTGGGTACAGCCGGGACCAGCTGCTTCGAAAGCATCACCAAACCAGGGATTCAAGCTTCAGGAGGCTAATTTGCATATTCCAGGTGCCTTCTGGGAGAAGCGAAGTCTCCCTAAGCTAGAAGATCGTTGGGTACAGCCGGGGACCAGCTGCTTCGAAAGCATCACCAAACCAGGGATTCAAGCTTCAGGAGGCTAATTTGCATATTCCAGGTGCCTTCTGGGAGAAGCGAAAGTCTCCCTAAGCTAGAAGATCGTTGGGTACAGCCGGGACCAGCTGCTTCGAAAGCATCACCAAACCAGGGATTCAAGCTTCAGGAGGCTAATTTGCATATTCCAGGTGCCTTCTGGGAGAAGCGAAGTCTCCCTAAGCTAGAAGATCGTTGGGTACAGCCGGGACCAGCTGCTTCGAAAGCATCACCAAACCAGGGATTCAAGCTTCAGGAGGCTAATTTGCATATTCCAGGTGCCTTCTGGGAGAAGCGAAGTCTCCCTAAGCTAGAAGATCGTTGGGTACAGCCGGGACCAGCTGCTTCGAAAGCATCACCAAACCAGGGATTCAAGCTTCAGGAGGCTAATTTGCATATTCCAGGTGCCTTCTGGGAGAAGCGAAGTCTCCCTAAGCTAGAAGATCGTTGGGTACAGCCGGGACCAGCTGCTTCGAAAGCATCACCAAACCAGGGATTCAAGCTTCAGGAGGCTAATTTGCATATTCCAGGTGCCTTCTGGGAGAAGCGAAGTCTCCCTAAGCTAGAAGATCGTTGGGTACAGCCGGGACCAGCTGCTTCGAAAGCATCACCAAACCAGGGATTCAAGCTTCAGGAGGCTAATTTGCATATTCCAGGTGCCTTCTGGGAGAAGCGAAGTCTCCCTAAGCTAGAAGATCGTTGGGTACAGCCGGGACCAGCTGCTTCGAAAGCATCACCAAACCAGGGATTCAAGCTTCAGGAGGCTAATTTGCATATTCCAGGTGCCTTCTGGGAGAAGCGAAGTCTCCCTAAGCTAGAAGATCGTTGGGTACAGCCGGGACCAGCTGCTTCGAAAGCATCACCAAACCAGGGATTCAAGCTTCAGGAGGCTAATTTGCATATTCCAGGTGCCTTCTGGGAGAAGCGAAGTCTCCCTAAGCTAGAAGATCGTTGGGTACAGCCGGGACCAGCTGCTTCGAAAGCATCACCAAACCAGGGATTCAAGCTTCAGGAGGCTAATTTGCATATTCCAGGTGCCTTCTGGGAGAAGCGAAGTCTCCCTAAGCTAGAAGATCGTTGGGTACAGCCGGGACCAGCTGCTTCGAAAGCATCACCAAACCAGGGATTCAAGCTTCAGGAGGCTAATTTGCATATTCCAGGTGCCTTCTGGGAGAAGCGAAGTCTCCCTAAGCTAGAAGATCGTTGGGTACAGCCGGGACCAGCTGCTTCGAAAGCATCACCAAACCAGGGATTCAAGCTTCAGGAGGCTAATTTGCATATTCCAGGTGCCTTCTGGGAGAAGCGAAGTCTCCCTAAGCTAGAAGATCGTTGGGTACAGCCGGGACCAGCTGCTTCGAAAGCATCACCAAACCAGGGATTCAAGCTTCAGGAGGCTAATTTGCATATTCCAGGTGCCTTCTGGGAGAAGCGAAGTCTCCCTAAGCTAGAAGATCGTTGGGTACAGCCGGGACCAGCTGCTTCGAAAGCATCACCAAACCAGGGATTCAAGCTTCAGGAGGCTAATTTGCATATTCCAGGTGCCTTCTGGGAGAAGCGAAGTCTCCCTAAGCTAGAAGATCGTTGGGTACAGCCGGGACCAGCTGCTTCGAAAGCATCACCAAACCAGGGATTCAAGCTTCAGGAGGCTAATTTGCATATTCCAGGTGCCTTCTGGGAGAAGCGAAGTCTCCCTAAGCTAGAAGATCGTTGGGTACAGCCGGGACCAGCTGCTTCGAAAGCATCACCAAACCAGGGATTCAAGCTTCAGGAGGCTAATTTGCATATTCCAGGTGCCTTCTGGGAGAAGCGAAGTCTCCCTAAGCTAGAAGATCGTTGGGTACAGCCGGGACCAGCTGCTTCGAAAGCATCACCAAACCAGGGATTCAAGCTTCAGGAGGCTAATTTGCATATTCCAGGTGCCTTCTGGGAGAAGCGAAGTCTCCCTAAGCTAGAAGATCGTTGGGTACAGCCGGGACCAGCTGCTTCGAAAGCATCACCAAACCAGGGATTCAAGCTTCAGGAGGCTAATTTGCATATTCCAGGTGCCTTCTGGGAGAAGCGAAGTCTCCCTAAGCTAGAAGATCGTTGGGTACAGCCGGGACCAGCTGCTTCGAAAGCATCACCAAACCAGGGATTCAAGCTTCAGGAGGCTAATTTGCATATTCCAGGTGCCTTCTGGGAGAAGCGAAGTCTCCCTAAGCTAGAAGATCGTTGGGTACAGCCGGGACCAGCTGCTTCGAAAGCATCACCAAACCAGGGATTCAAGCTTCAGGAGGCTAATTTGCATATTCCAGGTGCCTTCTGGGAGAAGCGAAGTCTCCCTAAGCTAGAAGATCGTTGGGTACAGCCGGGACCAGCTGCTTCGAAAGCATCACCAAACCAGGGATTCAAGCTTCAGGAGGCTAATTTGCATATTCCAGGTGCCTTCTGGGAGAAGCGAAGTCTCCCTAAGCTAGAAGATCGTTGGGTACAGCCGGGACCAGCTGCTTCGAAAGCATCACCAAACCAGGGATTCAAGCTTCAGGAGGCTAATTTGCATATTCCAGGTGCCTTCTGGGAGAAGCGAAGTCTCCCTAAGCTAGAAGATCGTTGGGTACAGCCGGGACCAGCTGCTTCGAAAGCATCACCAAACCAGGGATTCAAGCTTCAGGAGGCTAATTTGCATATTCCAGGTGCCTTCTGGGAGAAGCGAAGTCTCCCTAAGCTAGAAGATCGTTGGGTACAGCCGGGACCAGCTGCTTCGAAAGCATCACCAAACCAGGGATTCAAGCTTCAGGAGGCTAATTTGCATATTCCAGGTGCCTTCTGGGAGAAGCGAAGTCTCCCTAAGCTAGAAGATCGTTGGGTACAGCCGGGACCAGCTGCTTCGAAAGCATCACCAAACCAGGGATTCAAGCTTCAGGAGGCTAATTTGCATATTCCAGGTGCCTTCTGGGAGAAGCGAAGTCTCCCTAAGCTAGAAGATCGTTGGGTACAGCCGGGACCAGCTGCTTCGAAAGCATCACCAAACCAGGGATTCAAGCTTCAGGAGGCTAATTTGCATATTCCAGGTGCCTTCTGGGAGAAGCGAAGTCTCCCTAAGCTAGAAGATCGTTGGGTACAGCCGGGACCAGCTGCTTCGAAAGCATCACCAAACCAGGGATTCAAGCTTCAGGAGGCTAATTTGCATATTCCAGGTGCCTTCTGGGAGAAGCGAAGTCTCCCTAAGCTAGAAGATCGTTGGGTACAGCCGGGACCAGCTGCTTCGAAAGCATCACCAAACCAGGGATTCAAGCTTCAGGAGGCTAATTTGCATATTCCAGGTGCCTTCTGGGAGAAGCGAAGTCTCCCTAAGCTAGAAGATCGTTGGGTACAGCCGGGACCAGCTGCTTCGAAAGCATCACCAAACCAGGGATTCAAGCTTCAGGAGGCTAATTTGCATATTCCAGGTGCCTTCTGGGAGAAGCGAAGTCTCCCTAAGCTAGAAGATCGTTGGGTACAGCCGGGACCAGCTGCTTCGAAAGCATCACCAAACCAGGGATTCAAGCTTCAGGAGGCTAATTTGCATATTCCAGGTGCCTTCTGGGAGAAGCGAAGTCTCCCTAAGCTAGAAGATCGTTGGGTACAGCCGGGACCAGCTGCTTCGAAAGCATCACCAAACCAGGGATTCAAGCTTCAGGAGGCTAATTTGCATATTCCAGGTGCCTTCTGGGAGAAGCGAAGTCTCCCTAAGCTAGAAGATCGTTGGGTACAGCCGGGACCAGCTGCTTCGAAAGCATCACCAAACCAGGGATTCAAGCTTCAGGAGGCTAATTTGCATATTCCAGGTGCCTTCTGGGAGAAGCGAAGTCTCCCTAAGCTAGAAGATCGTTGGGTACAGCCGGGACCAGCTGCTTCGAAAGCATCACCAAACCAGGGATTCAAGCTTCAGGAGGCTAATTTGCATATTCCAGGTGCCTTCTGGGAGAAGCGAAGTCTCCCTAAGCTAGAAGATCGTTGGGTACAGCCGGGACCAGCTGCTTCGAAAGCATCACCAAACCAGGGATTCAAGCTTCAGGAGGCTAATTTGCATATTCCAGGTGCCTTCTGGGAGAAGCGAAGTCTCCCTAAGCTAGAAGATCGTTGGGTACAGCCGGGACCAGCTGCTTCGAAAGCATCACCAAACCAGGGATTCAAGCTTCAGGAGGCTAATTTGCATATTCCAGGTGCCTTCTGGGAGAAGCGAAGTCTCCCTAAGCTAGAAGATCGTTGGGTACAGCCGGGACCAGCTGCTTCGAAAGCATCACCAAACCAGGGATTCAAGCTTCAGGAGGCTAATTTGCATATTCCAGGTGCCTTCTGGGAGAAGCGAAGTCTCCCTAAGCTAGAAGATCGTTGGGTACAGCCGGGACCAGCTGCTTCGAAAGCATCACCAAACCAGGGATTCAAGCTTCAGGAGGCTAATTTGCATATTCCAGGTGCCTTCTGGGAGAAGCGAAGTCTCCCTAAGCTAGAAGATCGTTGGGTACAGCCGGGACCAGCTGCTTCGAAAGCATCACCAAACCAGGGATTCAAGCTTCAGGAGGCTAATTTGCATATTCCAGGTGCCTTCTGGGAGAAGCGAAGTCTCCCTAAGCTAGAAGATCGTTGGGTACAGCCGGGACCAGCTGCTTCGAAAGCATCACCAAACCAGGGATTCAAGCTTCAGGAGGCTAATTTGCATATTCCAGGTGCCTTCTGGGAGAAGCGAAGTCTCCCTAAGCTAGAAGATCGTTGGGTACAGCCGGGACCAGCTGCTTCGAAAGCATCACCAAACCAGGGATTCAAGCTTCAGGAGGCTAATTTGCATATTCCAGGTGCCTTCTGGGAGAAGCGAAGTCTCCCTAAGCTAGAAGATCGTTGGGTACAGCCGGGACCAGCTGCTTCGAAAGCATCACCAAACCAGGGATTCAAGCTTCAGGAGGCTAATTTGCATATTCCAGGTGCCTTCTGGGAGAAGCGAAGTCTCCCTAAGCTAGAAGATCGTTGGGTACAGCCGGGACCAGCTGCTTCGAAAGCATCACCAAACCAGGGATTCAAGCTTCAGGAGGCTAATTTGCATATTCCAGGTGCCTTCTGGGAGAAGCGAAGTCTCCCTAAGCTAGAAGATCGTTGGGTACAGCCGGGACCAGCTGCTTCGAAAGCATCACCAAACCAGGGATTCAAGCTTCAGGAGGCTAATTTGCATATTCCAGGTGCCTTCTGGGAGAAGCGAAGTCTCCCTAAGCTAGAAGATCGTTGGGTACAGCCGGGACCAGCTGCTTCGAAAGCATCACCAAACCAGGGATTCAAGCTTCAGGAGGCTAATTTGCATATTCCAGGTGCCTTCTGGGAGAAGCGAAGTCTCCCTAAGCTAGAAGATCGTTGGGTACAGCCGGGACCAGCTGCTTCGAAAGCATCACCAAACCAGGGATTCAAGCTTCAGGAGGCTAATTTGCATATTCCAGGTGCCTTCTGGGAGAAGCGAAGTCTCCCTAAGCTAGAAGATCGTTGGGTACAGCCGGGACCAGCTGCTTCGAAAGCATCACCAAACCAGGGATTCAAGCTTCAGGAGGCTAATTTGCATATTCCAGGTGCCTTCTGGGAGAAGCGAAGTCTCCCTAAGCTAGAAGATCGTTGGGTACAGCCGGGACCAGCTGCTTCGAAAGCATCACCAAACCAGGGATTCAAGCTTCAGGAGGCTAATTTGCATATTCCAGGTGCCTTCTGGGAGAAGCGAAGTCTCCCTAAGCTAGAAGATCGTTGGGTACAGCCGGGACCAGCTGCTTCGAAAGCATCACCAAACCAGGGATTCAAGCTTCAGGAGGCTAATTTGCATATTCCAGGTGCCTTCTGGGAGAAGCGAAGTCTCCCTAAGCTAGAAGATCGTTGGGTACAGCCGGGACCAGCTGCTTCGAAAGCATCACCAAACCAGGGATTCAAGCTTCAGGAGGCTAATTTGCATATTCCAGGTGCCTTCTGGGAGAAGCGAAGTCTCCCTAAGCTAGAAGATCGTTGGGTACAGCCGGGACCAGCTGCTTCGAAAGCATCACCAAACCAGGGATTCAAGCTTCAGGAGGCTAATTTGCATATTCCAGGTGCCTTCTGGGAGAAGCGAAGTCTCCCTAAGCTAGAAGATCGTTGGGTACAGCCGGGACCAGCTGCTTCGAAAGCATCACCAAACCAGGGATTCAAGCTTCAGGAGGCTAATTTGCATATTCCAGGTGCCTTCTGGGAGAAGCGAAGTCTCCCTAAGCTAGAAGATCGTTGGGTACAGCCGGGACCAGCTGCTTCGAAAGCATCACCAAACCAGGGATTCAAGCTTCAGGAGGCTAATTTGCATATTCCAGGTGCCTTCTGGGAGAAGCGAAGTCTCCCTAAGCTAGAAGATCGTTGGGTACAGCCGGGACCAGCTGCTTCGAAAGCATCACCAAACCAGGGATTCAAGCTTCAGGAGGCTAATTTGCATATTCCAGGTGCCTTCTGGGAGAAGCGAAGTCTCCCTAAGCTAGAAGATCGTTGGGTACAGCCGGGACCAGCTGCTTCGAAAGCATCACCAAACCAGGGATTCAAGCTTCAGGAGGCTAATTTGCATATTCCAGGTGCCTTCTGGGAGAAGCGAAGTCTCCCTAAGCTAGAAGATCGTTGGGTACAGCCGGGACCAGCTGCTTCGAAAGCATCACCAAACCAGGGATTCAAGCTTCAGGAGGCTAATTTGCATATTCCAGGTGCCTTCTGGGAGAAGCGAAGTCTCCCTAAGCTAGAAGATCGTTGGGTACAGCCGGGACCAGCTGCTTCGAAAGCATCACCAAACCAGGGATTCAAGCTTCAGGAGGCTAATTTGCATATTCCAGGTGCCTTCTGGGAGAAGCGAAGTCTCCCTAAGCTAGAAGATCGTTGGGTACAGCCGGGACCAGCTGCTTCGAAAGCATCACCAAACCAGGGATTCAAGCTTCAGGAGGCTAATTTGCATATTCCAGGTGCCTTCTGGGAGAAGCGAAGTCTCCCTAAGCTAGAAGATCGTTGGGTACAGCCGGGACCAGCTGCTTCGAAAGCATCACCAAACCAGGGATTCAAGCTTCAGGAGGCTAATTTGCATATTCCAGGTGCCTTCTGGGAGAAGCGAAGTCTCCCTAAGCTAGAAGATCGTTGGGTACAGCCGGGACCAGCTGCTTCGAAAGCATCACCAAACCAGGGATTCAAGCTTCAGGAGGCTAATTTGCATATTCCAGGTGCCTTCTGGGAGAAGCGAAGTCTCCCTAAGCTAGAAGATCGTTGGGTACAGCCGGGACCAGCTGCTTCGAAAGCATCACCAAACCAGGGATTCAAGCTTCAGGAGGCTAATTTGCATATTCCAGGTGCCTTCTGGGAGAAGCGAAGTCTCCCTAAGCTAGAAGATCGTTGGGTACAGCCGGGACCAGCTGCTTCGAAAGCATCACCAAACCAGGGATTCAAGCTTCAGGAGGCTAATTTGCATATTCCAGGTGCCTTCTGGGAGAAGCGAAGTCTCCCTAAGCTAGAAGATCGTTGGGTACAGCCGGGACCAGCTGCTTCGAAAGCATCACCAAACCAGGGATTCAAGCTTCAGGAGGCTAATTTGCATATTCCAGGTGCCTTCTGGGAGAAGCGAAGTCTCCCTAAGCTAGAAGATCGTTGGGTACAGCCGGGACCAGCTGCTTCGAAAGCATCACCAAACCAGGGATTCAAGCTTCAGGAGGCTAATTTGCATATTCCAGGTGCCTTCTGGGAGAAGCGAAGTCTCCCTAAGCTAGAAGATCGTTGGGTACAGCCGGGACCAGCTGCTTCGAAAGCATCACCAAACCAGGGATTCAAGCTTCAGGAGGCTAATTTGCATATTCCAGGTGCCTTCTGGGAGAAGCGAAGTCTCCCTAAGCTAGAAGATCGTTGGGTACAGCCGGGACCAGCTGCTTCGAAAGCATCACCAAACCAGGGATTCAAGCTTCAGGAGGCTAATTTGCATATTCCAGGTGCCTTCTGGGAGAAGCGAAGTCTCCCTAAGCTAGAAGATCGTTGGGTACAGCCGGGACCAGCTGCTTCGAAAGCATCACCAAACCAGGGATTCAAGCTTCAGGAGGCTAATTTGCATATTCCAGGTGCCTTCTGGGAGAAGCGAAGTCTCCCTAAGCTAGAAGATCGTTGGGTACAGCCGGGACCAGCTGCTTCGAAAGCATCACCAAACCAGGGATTCAAGCTTCAGGAGGCTAATTTGCATATTCCAGGTGCCTTCTGGGAGAAGCGAAGTCTCCCTAAGCTAGAAGATCGTTGGGTACAGCCGGGACCAGCTGCTTCGAAAGCATCACCAAACCAGGGATTCAAGCTTCAGGAGGCTAATTTGCATATTCCAGGTGCCTTCTGGGAGAAGCGAAGTCTCCCTAAGCTAGAAGATCGTTGGGTACAGCCGGGACCAGCTGCTTCGAAAGCATCACCAAACCAGGGATTCAAGCTTCAGGAGGCTAATTTGCATATTCCAGGTGCCTTCTGGGAGAAGCGAAGTCTCCCTAAGCTAGAAGATCGTTGGGTACAGCCGGGACCAGCTGCTTCGAAAGCATCACCAAACCAGGGATTCAAGCTTCAGGAGGCTAATTTGCATATTCCAGGTGCCTTCTGGGAGAAGCGAAGTCTCCCTAAGCTAGAAGATCGTTGGGTACAGCCGGGACCAGCTGCTTCGAAAGCATCACCAAACCAGGGATTCAAGCTTCAGGAGGCTAATTTGCATATTCCAGGTGCCTTCTGGGAGAAGCGAAGTCTCCCTAAGCTAGAAGATCGTTGGGTACAGCCGGGACCAGCTGCTTCGAAAGCATCACCAAACCAGGGATTCAAGCTTCAGGAGGCTAATTTGCATATTCCAGGTGCCTTCTGGGAGAAGCGAAGTCTCCCTAAGCTAGAAGATCGTTGGGTACAGCCGGGACCAGCTGCTTCGAAAGCATCACCAAACCAGGGATTCAAGCTTCAGGAGGCTAATTTGCATATTCCAGGTGCCTTCTGGGAGAAGCGAAGTCTCCCTAAGCTAGAAGATCGTTGGGTACAGCCGGGACCAGCTGCTTCGAAAGCATCACCAAACCAGGGATTCAAGCTTCAGGAGGCTAATTTGCATATTCCAGGTGCCTTCTGGGAGAAGCGAAGTCTCCCTAAGCTAGAAGATCGTTGGGTACAGCCGGGACCAGCTGCTTCGAAAGCATCACCAAACCAGGGATTCAAGCTTCAGGAGGCTAATTTGCATATTCCAGGTGCCTTCTGGGAGAAGCGAAGTCTCCCTAAGCTAGAAGATCGTTGGGTACAGCCGGGACCAGCTGCTTCGAAAGCATCACCAAACCAGGGATTCAAGCTTCAGGAGGCTAATTTGCATATTCCAGGTGCCTTCTGGGAGAAGCGAAGTCTCCCTAAGCTAGAAGATCGTTGGGTACAGCCGGGACCAGCTGCTTCGAAAGCATCACCAAACCAGGGATTCAAGCTTCAGGAGGCTAATTTGCATATTCCAGGTGCCTTCTGGGAGAAGCGAAGTCTCCCTAAGCTAGAAGATCGTTGGGTACAGCCGGGACCAGCTGCTTCGAAAGCATCACCAAACCAGGGATTCAAGCTTCAGGAGGCTAATTTGCATATTCCAGGTGCCTTCTGGGAGAAGCGAAGTCTCCCTAAGCTAGAAGATCGTTGGGTACAGCCGGGACCAGCTGCTTCGAAAGCATCACCAAACCAGGGATTCAAGCTTCAGGAGGCTAATTTGCATATTCCAGGTGCCTTCTGGGAGAAGCGAAGTCTCCCTAAGCTAGAAGATCGTTGGGTACAGCCGGGACCAGCTGCTTCGAAAGCATCACCAAACCAGGGATTCAAGCTTCAGGAGGCTAATTTGCATATTCCAGGTGCCTTCTGGGAGAAGCGAAGTCTCCCTAAGCTAGAAGATCGTTGGGTACAGCCGGGACCAGCTGCTTCGAAAGCATCACCAAACCAGGGATTCAAGCTTCAGGAGGCTAATTTGCATATTCCAGGTGCCTTCTGGGAGAAGCGAAGTCTCCCTAAGCTAGAAGATCGTTGGGTACAGCCGGGACCAGCTGCTTCGAAAGCATCACCAAACCAGGGATTCAAGCTTCAGGAGGCTAATTTGCATATTCCAGGTGCCTTCTGGGAGAAGCGAAGTCTCCCTAAGCTAGAAGATCGTTGGGTACAGCCGGGACCAGCTGCTTCGAAAGCATCACCAAACCAGGGATTCAAGCTTCAGGAGGCTAATTTGCATATTCCAGGTGCCTTCTGGGAGAAGCGAAGTCTCCCTAAGCTAGAAGATCGTTGGGTACAGCCGGGACCAGCTGCTTCGAAAGCATCACCAAACCAGGGATTCAAGCTTCAGGAGGCTAATTTGCATATTCCAGGTGCCTTCTGGGAGAAGCGAAGTCTCCCTAAGCTAGAAGATCGTTGGGTACAGCCGGGACCAGCTGCTTCGAAAGCATCACCAAACCAGGGATTCAAGCTTCAGGAGGCTAATTTGCATATTCCAGGTGCCTTCTGGGAGAAGCGAAGTCTCCCTAAGCTAGAAGATCGTTGGGTACAGCCGGGACCAGCTGCTTCGAAAGCATCACCAAACCAGGGATTCAAGCTTCAGGAGGCTAATTTGCATATTCCAGGTGCCTTCTGGGAGAAGCGAAGTCTCCCTAAGCTAGAAGATCGTTGGGTACAGCCGGGACCAGCTGCTTCGAAAGCATCACCAAACCAGGGATTCAAGCTTCAGGAGGCTAATTTGCATATTCCAGGTGCCTTCTGGGAGAAGCGAAGTCTCCCTAAGCTAGAAGATCGTTGGGTACAGCCGGGACCAGCTGCTTCGAAAGCATCACCAAACCAGGGATTCAAGCTTCAGGAGGCTAATTTGCATATTCCAGGTGCCTTCTGGGAGAAGCGAAGTCTCCCTAAGCTAGAAGATCGTTGGGTACAGCCGGGACCAGCTGCTTCGAAAGCATCACCAAACCAGGGATTCAAGCTTCAGGAGGCTAATTTGCATATTCCAGGTGCCTTCTGGGAGAAGCGAAGTCTCCCTAAGCTAGAAGATCGTTGGGTACAGCCGGGACCAGCTGCTTCGAAAGCATCACCAAACCAGGGATTCAAGCTTCAGGAGGCTAATTTGCATATTCCAGGTGCCTTCTGGGAGAAGCGAAGTCTCCCTAAGCTAGAAGATCGTTGGGTACAGCCGGGACCAGCTGCTTCGAAAGCATCACCAAACCAGGGATTCAAGCTTCAGGAGGCTAATTTGCATATTCCAGGTGCCTTCTGGGAGAAGCGAAGTCTCCCTAAGCTAGAAGATCGTTGGGTACAGCCGGGACCAGCTGCTTCGAAAGCATCACCAAACCAGGGATTCAAGCTTCAGGAGGCTAATTTGCATATTCCAGGTGCCTTCTGGGAGAAGCGAAGTCTCCCTAAGCTAGAAGATCGTTGGGTACAGCCGGGACCAGCTGCTTCGAAAGCATCACCAAACCAGGGATTCAAGCTTCAGGAGGCTAATTTGCATATTCCAGGTGCCTTCTGGGAGAAGCGAAGTCTCCCTAAGCTAGAAGATCGTTGGGTACAGCCGGGACCAGCTGCTTCGAAAGCATCACCAAACCAGGGATTCAAGCTTCAGGAGGCTAATTTGCATATTCCAGGTGCCTTCTGGGAGAAGCGAAGTCTCCCTAAGCTAGAAGATCGTTGGGTACAGCCGGGACCAGCTGCTTCGAAAGCATCACCAAACCAGGGATTCAAGCTTCAGGAGGCTAATTTGCATATTCCAGGTGCCTTCTGGGAGAAGCGAAGTCTCCCTAAGCTAGAAGATCGTTGGGTACAGCCGGGACCAGCTGCTTCGAAAGCATCACCAAACCAGGGATTCAAGCTTCAGGAGGCTAATTTGCATATTCCAGGTGCCTTCTGGGAGAAGCGAAGTCTCCCTAAGCTAGAAGATCGTTGGGTACAGCCGGGACCAGCTGCTTCGAAAGCATCACCAAACCAGGGATTCAAGCTTCAGGAGGCTAATTTGCATATTCCAGGTGCCTTCTGGGAGAAGCGAAGTCTCCCTAAGCTAGAAGATCGTTGGGTACAGCCGGGACCAGCTGCTTCGAAAGCATCACCAAACCAGGGATTCAAGCTTCAGGAGGCTAATTTGCATATTCCAGGTGCCTTCTGGGAGAAGCGAAGTCTCCCTAAGCTAGAAGATCGTTGGGTACAGCCGGGACCAGCTGCTTCGAAAGCATCACCAAACCAGGGATTCAAGCTTCAGGAGGCTAATTTGCATATTCCAGGTGCCTTCTGGGAGAAGCGAAGTCTCCCTAAGCTAGAAGATCGTTGGGTACAGCCGGGACCAGCTGCTTCGAAAGCATCACCAAACCGCGCGCCTTACGGCGCGCGAATTTTTGCCTGTAGGACATTATTGCAAGAGAGCTTGGCTGAGTAGATTACACAAGAAGGAAAACACACAGCAAGTCAGCAGGATCTAGGAGCAACATGGCAGATGTGACAACCTACATGGTGAGCTGCAGCATGTGCTACATGTTCACAGATCGACCAGAAGAAGAATCCAATTTCACCTGTCAGAAGTGTAGACTAGTGGCCCTTTTAGAAGAAAAGGTGCGGGGTCTGGAAGAAAGAATAGCAACTTTGAAACTCATCAAAGAGAATGAAGACTTTCTAGACAGAACAGAAGCATCTCTACTGGTCACAGAAGGTGCAAAAAGTGTCAGAGAACCTCCAAAAGCAGATGAGTGGAAGCATGTGACCAAAAGAAGCAAGAAGACCATGGAGAAATCACCAACCACACAACTGAAGAACCGATATCAAATCTTTGTAGAGGATGAAGATGGCACACCTAAGAATGAAGCAATACCAGCAAGCAAAAAAGAAAAGGGCACACAGCAACAAGTGACAGCAAAAAGTACAGCCAAGAAGCAACGAAGAGTGGTGGTGGTGGGAGACTCACTACTGAGAGGCACCGAAGCAGCCATCTGCAGACCGGACATAACTGCAAGAGAAGTATGCTGCCTTCCAGGTGCGATGATCAAGGATGTGACCGATAGGATACCAAAGCTCTTCAGCTCCAAGGACGTCCACCCATTTCTTCTGATACATGTTGGCACCAATGACACGGCAAGGAAGGACCTACCGACAATCTGCAAGGACTTTGAAGAGTTGGGGAAGAAAGTAAAGGAACTGGATGCACAGGTAGTTTTTTCTTCTATCCTTCCAGTAGACGGGCATGGCACCAGGAGATGGAACAGGATCCTTGATGCAAACAACTGGCTAAGACGATGGTGCAGACAACAAGGATTTGGATTCCTGGACCACGGTGTGAATTACTGGTATGATGGACTCCTCGCCGGACTACACCTCAACAAACCTGGGAAACACACATTCGCCAGAAGACTCGCTACACTCATCAGGAGGGCGTTAAACTAGAAAAAGAGGGGACGGGAAGAAAAACATTAGACTCGAACAAAGACGACCCAGGAAAACATACTCAGAAGGGAGGTAAGAACATTTCTAAAACAATCCACAGTGAGGAGATTGGAACAAAACAAAATCCTCTAAACTGCATGCTCGCAAACGCCAGAAGCCTGACAAACAAGATGGAAGAACTAGAAGCAGAAATATCTACAGGTAACTTTGACATAGTGGGAATAACCGAGACATGGTTAGATGAAAGCTATGACTGGGCAGTTAACTTACAGGGTTACAGTCTGTTTAGAAAGGATCGTAAAAATCGGAGAGGAGGAGGGGTTTGTCTCTATGTAAAGTCTTGTCTAAAGTCCACTTTAAGGGAGGATATTAGCGAAGGGAATGAGGATGTCGAGTCCATATGGGTTGAAATTCATGGAGGGAAAAATGGTAACAAAATTCTCATTGGGGTCTGTTACAAACCCCCAAATATAACAGAAAGCATGGAAAGTCTACTTCTAAAGCAGATAGATGAAGCTGCAACCCATAATGAGGTCCTGGTTATGGGGGACTTTAACTACCCGGATATTAACTGGGAAACAGAAACCTGTGAAACCCATAAAGGCAACAGGTTTCTGCTAATAACCAAGAAAAATTATCTTTCACAATTGGTGCAGAATCCAACCAGAGGAGCAGCACTTTTAGACCTAATACTATCTAATAGACCTGACAGAATAACAAATCTGCAGGTGGTTGGGCATTTAGGAAATAGCGACCACAATATTGTGCAGTTTCACCTGTCTTTCACTAGGGGGACTTGTCAGGGAGTCACAAAAACATTGAACTTTAGGAAGGCAAAGTTTGAACAGCTTAGAGATGCCCTTAATCTGGTAGACTGGGACAATATCCTCAGAAATGAGAATACAGATAATAAATGGGAAATGTTTAAGAACATCCTAAATAGGCAGTGTAAGCGGTTTATACCTTGTGGGAATAAAAGGACTAGAAATAGGAAAAACCCAATGTGGCTAAACAAAGAAGTAAGACAGGCAATTAACAGTAAAAAGAAAGCATTTGCACTATTAAAGCAGGATGGCACCATTGAAGCTCTAAAAAACTATAGGGAGAAAAATACTTTATCTAAAAAACTAATTAAAGCTGCCAAAAAGGAAACAGAGAAGCACATTGCTAAGGAGAGTAAAACTAATCCCAAACTGTTCTTCAACTATATCAATAGTAAAAGAATAAAAACTGAAAATGTAGGCCCCTTAAAAAATAGTGAGGAAAGAATGGTTGTAGATGACGAGGAAAAAGCTAACATATTAAACACCTTCTTCTCCACGGTATTCACGGTGGAAAATGAAATGCTAGGTGAAATCCCAAGAAACAATGAAAACCCTATATTAAGGGTCACCAATCTAACCCAAGAAGAGGTGCGAAACCGGCTAAATAAGATTAAAATAGATAAATCTCCGGGTCCGGATGGCATACACCCACGAGTACTAAGAGAACTAAGTAATGTAATAGATAAACCATTATTTCTTATTTTTAGGGACTCTATAGAGACAGGGTCTGTTCCGCAGGATTGGCGCATAGCAAATGTGGTGCCAATATTCAAAAAGGGCTCTAAAAGTGAACCTGGAAATTATAGGCCAGTAAGTCTAACCTCTATTGTTGGTAAAATATTTGAAGGGTTTCTGAGGGATGTTATTCTGGATTATCTCAATGAGAATAACTGTTTAACTCCATATCAGCATGGGTTTATGAGAAATCGCTCCTGTCAAACCAATCTAATCAGTTTTTATGAAGAGGTAAGCTATAGACTGGACCACGGTGAGTCATTGGACGTGGTATATCTCGATTTTTCCAAAGCGTTTGATACCGTGCCGCACAAGAGGTTGGTACACAAAATGAGAATGCTTGGTCTGGGGGAAAATGTGTGTAAATGGGTTAGTAACTGGCTTAGTGATAGAAAGCAGAGGGTGGTTATAAATGGTATAGTCTCTAACTGGGTCGCTGTGACCAGTGGGGTACCGCAGGGGTCAGTATTGGGACCTGTTCTCTTCAACATATTCATTAATGATCTGGTAGAAGGTTTACACAGTAAAATATCGATATTTGCAGATGATACAAAACTATGTAAAGCAGTTAATACAAGAGAAGATAGTATTCTGCTACAGATGGATCTGGATAAGTTGGAAACTTGGGCTGAAAGGTGGCAGATGAGGTTTAACAATGATAAATGTAAGGTTATACACATGGGAAGAGGGAATCAATATCACCATTACACACTGAACGGGAAACCACTGGGTAAATCTGACAGGGAGAAGGACTTGGGGATCCTAGTTAATGATAAACTTACCTGGAGCAGCCAGTGCCAGGCAGCAGCTGCCAAGGCAAACAGGATCATGGGGTGCATTAAAAGAGGTCTGGATACACATGATGAGAGCATTATACTGCCTCTGTACAAATCCCTAGTTAGACCGCACATGGAGTACTGTGTCCAGTTTTGGGCACCGGTGCTCAGGAAGGATATAATGGAACTAGAGAGAGTACAAAGGAGGGCAACAAAATTAATAAAGGGGATGGAAGAACTACAATACCCAGATAGATTAGCGAAATTAGGATTATTTAGTCTAGAAAAAAGATGACTGAGGGGCGATCTAATAACCATGTATAAGTATATAAGGGGACAATACAAATATCTCGCTGAGGATCTGTTTATACCAAGGAAGGTGACGGGCACAAGGGGGCATTCTTTGCGTCTGGAGGAGAGAAGGTTTTTCCACCAACATAGAAGAGGATTCTTTACTGTTAGGGCAGTGAGAATCTGGAATTGCTTGCCTGAGGAGGTGGTGATGGCGAACTCAGTCGAGGGGTTCAAGAGAGGCCTGGATGTCTTCCTGGAGCAGAACAATATTGTATCATACAATTATTAGGTTCTGTAGAAGGACGTAGATCTGGGGATTTATTATGATGGAATATAGGCTGAACTGGATGGACAAATGTCTTTTTTCGGCCTTACTAACTATGTTACTATGTTACTATGTTACTATGTTAGTGTTTTGAACTGTAGCCTCTAGGCAATAGGAAGCCAGTGAAGGGCCTGGCAGAGAAGAGAGGCTGGGGAATAAAGGGGAGACAGGTGGATTAGTCAGGCAGCAGAGTTTAGGATGGATTGGAGTGGTGCCAGAGTGCTAGAGAGGAGGCCAGAGATTAGGAGGTTGCAGTAGACGAGGCAGGAGATGATAAGGGCATGTACTAGTGTTTTTGTGGTTTCATGGTCAAGGAATGTACGGATCTGGGAAATGTTTTTGAGTTGGAATCAGCAAGAGGAGGCAAGGGCTTGGATATGTGGCTTGAAAGAGAGGGCAGAGTCAAGAATCACCCCGAGGCAGCGAGCATGCGGGACAGGTAAAAGTGAGCAGCCATTGACATTGATGGATAAGTCGGGTGGGGGGGTAGAGTGAGGTGGGGTCTTTACAGATTAAAAGAAGGGGGTTCTAACTGGAGGATCCTCATCTTTGACCTTCAATTCTCATATGGAAATTGGTTGTCTTCAGGGGACAACTCCTTAAACCGCGTAAATGATTTTCTATTAGATAAACAGCTTTGGTTCTAAAAGATAAAAAGTTAAGCCATGTATTCACGTCCAAAAGAACATTTTCATTCTTGATAAATGCTACAATGCTCTAATACAGCAGCACTTATTTATTGTTATCCATAAAAAGTACACTGGGAGAGGTTATGTGCGTGCACAATATTTTGCACCAAGAACAATTGCGAAAATTGGAAGATGTCTTCTTCATGCATGACCTATTCGCGACCATCATTCCAATTTTACAGCAATTGGAATAGTTGTCATATTGTGGTCAAATCTTTACGTCCCTTCTGTTTACTTTCCATTCTCTTGTGCAAATTTAGATGAAATTGTATCATCCTTGGCATACGGATCCTTACTCTTTTATCTACCACTTTTTAAAAGACTTGTCCAATGTTAGAAAAACATTGCTGCTCTCTTTAAAAAACAGTCACTCACCTGTCTACAGGTTGTTCGGTCTCAGATCAATACCTAATATAATAGATGTGGCTCTGTTTCTGAAAAGAACAAATAAACACAGTCATGTCTTTCTTAAAGTGGTTGTCCACAACTTTAGCATTCAGGGCCTAAATTCCCGGACAACCCATTTAACATGTGCAATATTTTTAACCCCTTAAAGATTGGGCACTTTCATTTTTTTACTTGCCTTATTCCAGGTACCAAAACTTTTTTTTTTTCATTAATATAGCCAAATGAAGGATTATTTATTGAATGACGAGTTGTAATTTTGAAATAAAGAAATTACTTTACAATTCTACTGAAAAATAGGAAAAAAAAATCGAAGTAAGGGGAATTGTGAAAAAACCCACACAACTTCAGAATTATTTTTGCGGTTTTAGTTTTACACCATTGTGTAATTGTGTGCTGTGATTTGAGATATATGCAACATTTTACCGTACATACTTGAGTATAAGCCGAGATTTTCAGCCCATTTTTTGGGGCCGAAAGCCCCCTCTCGGCTTATACTCGAGTCATACCCAGGGGTCGGCAGGGGAGGGGGAGCGGGGGCTTTCTAATTATTCTCACCTGCTCCTGGCGTGGTCCCTGCACATCTTTATCCCGGCACCGGGAGCTTCTTCCTGTACTGAGCGGTCACATGGTACCACTCATTACAGTAATGAATATGCGGCTCCACCTCCCAAAGGGGTGGAGTCGCATATTCATTACTGTAATAAGCAGTAACGGTGACCGCTCAGTACAGGAAGAAGCTGCGGTGCCGGAGAAGCAGGGACTGCACAGCGCCAGGAGCAGGTGAGAATAATGGGGTGGGGGAGCGCAGCACTGCACGATATTCACCTCTCCTCATTCCGGGTGCCGCTCCATCTTCAGTGTCTTCTGCAGTGACGCTCAGGTCAGAGGGTGCGGTGACGTGCTTAGTGCGCGCCCTCTGTCTGAACGTCAGTGCAGAAGATGCTGAAGATGGAGCGGCGCCAGAATATTGAAAATGCCAGGGGCCTGAGCGACGGAGAGGTGAGTATGTGATTTTTTTATTATCGCAGCAACATCAAATGGGGCAAGTGTCTGTATGGAGCATCTTATGGAGCCATAACGTTTGTGCAGCACTATATGGGGCAAGTGTCTGTATGGGGCCATAATCAACGTTTGTGCAGCACTATATGGGGCAAGTGTCTGTATGGGGCCATAATCAACATTTGTGCAGCACTATATGGGGCAAGTGTCTGTATGGGGCCATAATCAACGTTTGTGCAGTACTATATGGGGCAAATGTCTGCATGGAGCATCTTATGGGGCCATAATGTTTGTGCAGCACTATATGGGGCAAATATCTTTATGGAGCATCTTATGGGGCCATAATTAATGTTTGTGTAGCATTTTATGGGGCAAATGTCTGTATGGAGTATCTTATGGGGCCATAACGTTTGTGCAGCACTATATGGGGCAAATATCTTTATGGAGCATCTTATGGGGCCATAATTAACATTTGTGGAGCATTATTTGGGGCAAATGTCTGTATGGAGTATCTTATGGGGCCATAACGTTTGTGCAGCATTATATGGGGCAAATATCTTTATGGAGTATCTTAGGGGGCCATAATTAACATTTGTGGAGCATTATTTGGGGCCAGTGTCTGCATGGAGCATCTTATCTAATCAAGGTTTGTGCAGCACTATATGGGGCAAATATCTTTATGGAACATCTTATGGGGCCATTATTAACCTTTGTGCAGGATTATATGGGGCATATTTTAATATGGAGCATCTTATGGGGCCATTATAAACTTTATGGAGCATTATATGGGGCTCCTGATTCAATATGGATATTCAAAAACACTTAACCTACTGATGTCTCAATTAATTTTACTTTTATTGGTATCTATTTTTACTTTTGACATTAACCGGTAGCTGCTGCATTTCCCATCCTAGGCTTATACTCGAGTCATTAAGTTTTCCCAGTTTTTTGTGGCAAAATTAGGGGGGGTCGGCTTATACTCGAGTATATATGGCAAATGCTTTTTTAGATTACATTTTTTATGGAGATGTGGTGACCACAATTCTGTTTTTTTTCCCCTTTACCGCATTTACCACACACGTTTATTTATTCTATATTTTGATAGACAGTACAATTATGGATACAGCAATACCAAATATGTTTATTTTATTTTATTATTTTTTACATTTGTTTATTTTTAAAGGGAGGAAACTGGAGTGACTAGAAGTTTTTTTTTAATTTATCAAAACTTGTTTTTTTTTCCATTCTTTCCATTATTTTTAAGTTCCCTCAAGGGGAAAAAACTGCAAATTGCAATTTGCTGTGAAATTTCTGGCTCCTATGAAGCTCAGCCTGTTGCTGAGCTTCTCAGAAGTTTCACACATGCAATGATGCATGCAGCATGCACAAAGCTGCTATTGTAACCTTTTGGGGCAGATAAGAGCGATCGAAGATCGTTGCTGCTAGTCACAGATGACAAACTATGTGCAACCACGTACATGTTCTTGTTATTGTGTTTAGGGGTTAAATCCATTAACATGTTCCTCCAGTTTTTTTTTTATTATATATCCTATGTACAAGCTGGATAAATATATTTATGGTATTGAAAGTTACATAGTTAATGTGGTTGAAGAAAGTCACATGTCCATCAAGTTCAACTGAGGGATGAGAAATGATAAACGAGATCATAACCATAATGCATCACCCTGTCCACATTAAAAAAAAGCTAATCTTTCCCTTCTGATCCCAATTGTCAATCCTCTGGAACAAACATTCAGAAAACAACTTTACATATTTATTTATATTATTTTCTTCTAAAAAAACATCTAAGCTCTTTTCTGAAACTATCAACGGTTTCCACTGTGACTATCTCTTTCTTTATTTTTTTTGGAAAAAATGTGGTCAATTTAAGGAGCGCTATGGCTATAGAGCACACTGCAATAGATTAGTGGGGAACAAACCTTTTATTGAACTAGTGGTTCAATAAAAGGTTTGTTCATCACTAATCTATTGCAGTGTGCTCTATAGCCATAGCACTCCTTAAATTGACCACATTTTTTCCAAAAAAAGTTTACATTCCCCTTGAGGGATTGTGGCTGGAGCAGCTTGGGGCCGTAGAGAACATCTCCAGGCAACAGGACCTGAAGTGAAGTCACATCCTGTGAAGTTGCATCATGTGACTGGATCTTGGGCCCACGTGACCAGACCAGGAAGCACAGCACAGGAGCAGTCCCAGAGCAGCAGAGCAGGATTGCACGGAGAGGTCCGCTACCGGGGTTGTGCAGGGGTGCACAACCCTTCCAGGTGAGAGGCTAATCCCCCCACCTTCCATTGCAACATCCCAATCAAACCACCTGGTGCTTCTCATGCTGTGCTCTTCCATGTTTATTGTCTTCTCTCTTTCTTTAGGTAGACTATTCCACAGATTAATAGTTCTTCTGATAAAGAAGCCATGTCTCCTCTGGAGATTGAACCTGGCTTTCTCCAGATGCAGGGGCGGCGTTAGCTGTTAGGGCTGGCAGAACGCACCAAATAATTATAAGAATGGTATAAGGTGCTTTCGCAGCCTGGGGTCCACCGTGCAGAGATGGATCCTGCTGCTGAGTAATGCTGGATGGATGCTTGCTCACATGTGGGTTAGGCCTCACCCAGTGTAAATGGAAACAAACTCTGTTGCTTCACAGAGTCGCCAAATAAACGCTGCGCCCTGTTAGCAGTCACAGGGTGCAGCTGAAAAACGGTGGTGGGATCCCTATGAATCACCCCCACTAAACTGGTGATTGGACTCGCTCTGACCCTCGGTTTCTTTTGAGCCTGCACCTGAGGACATCCTGATTCAGATGCAGAGTCCAAGCGGGACTGATTTAGGAGCTTTCACCAGATTCAGTCATACATCCACACACACAATATCAGTTTTATACTAGAGCATGGCCGAGAAGCCATGCAAACTTTTTATAGTCGCAGCTTTTCGGGACCTTCCTGGTGGTTCAATCAGAGCCGCTACAAGATCTGAGCATGTGACCTCCGACCTCCTATGAGAAGTCATCTCACGGGCATGCTCAGTAGACAAAAAGCAGGACTTAGTCCCCTGGAGTGTCTGCTCGCAGCTGATTAATGCTGGTTACTATAGCTGGACCTGGAACGACAGCAGTAACCAGACGTACAGCATCAGCTTCAGCAAGATGCTGGGACCGACGTCTCTGCTGAGCAGGATCCTCTGAGGCTAGGGAAAAATGGGAGACCGCAGAGGACATGTTTCAAGATTTCCCCGTGCAGCGGCGGGAAATCCACACCTAACATTAGGTGCAGGAAGACTAGGCATCTGCCTTGGGCCCTGACTCCCCCAGGGGCCCCCAGCCAGTGGCATGCCGCTAATAGTGGCACACCATGCGGCTCATGAGTCAAGGGAGCCCTGCGTGCCGCATTCAACTGTATCAGCATCATAGTTGCCAATAGAGTTGAATGCAATAATGGAGGAGCGAGCATCAGATGACGCTTCCTCCCCCATAATTCACCTCTGCCTCTGACACAGCAGGTGTGCAATTGCATCTTATGCTAATTTGTTGTAAAACTGGTCATTCACATTACATACATTTTTGCCGAACCTATCAATTTTGATCAATGTAAATGGCGTTAGCCTGACCATCCAAAATGCCAGGTGACGTAATAGAAAATGGCTATTTAAGATACCCAATCAGGCTCAGACTGGAAAAGAAGGGAAATTAAAATTCTGTAATGGGGCAAGGGTGGTAGCCATGGCGAGGGGCTGCTGTTGTTCCATCACACCCCGGCGCCCCTCTGCATTGATCAAATGTCCTTGTTGTGGTGTGCTGTGTGTATTTCACCCACCTGTGGGTCAGCATTCTCCTCAGACTGCAAAGTCCCGAATTGTCTCAGCAGCACACAATTACTCTCAAAGTCCAGATTCATTACCAACAGAACTTTACTTAACTCCTTCAGTTGCATTACTGACACCATCCAACAGTCTTCACATGTCACAGATGTTTCAACTTCTAAGCTGTCCCTGGTCTTTCCTGACAACACATCATCTAGTTCCATGATCGCCATTCCCGCAGTTTTCGGGATTGTCGGCCTAGCTGGGCCCCTGTGCTCCCCGTCCACTTTCCCCTTCCTTGGGCGAAATTACAGGATTACGCTTCTAACCCTTGTCGGACCGTAGATTCTGGACATCATGGAAGTTCCCAAAGGCCTAACTACAAATCCCTACCTCTATCCCTTACAACTAGAGACATATAAACATTACATGCACAATGTATAAGCACAAGTACATTGGTCAGCACACTAAAATAGAATCAAATGCTACCATATTACACGGCACACATATTATAACACATAAATCGTACCCAGTTTTATTTGACAGGTATGCACAGGAATGCAGGGCCCAAACCACCCCTTACAATTCAAAGGCCAGCACACCTGTTAGTAAGAGTATAATATACAGGTGCACATGTACGCTGTGGCCATCACCAAACAAACCCTAGAATAAAAACATAATGTATATGCATGCACACTGCATTAAATAAATAATAGTAACACATCAGGATGGTCCCTAAACCTAGTTACTCACCTTGCTATGTGCCAACATGCCTCAATATAGACCGTATCAATAAAAAGCTGGAAGGAAAGTAAAAGCGCAATAGGGTCTTATCTGGGTATTAAGAGATACCTCTAATCAGATTTTACTCACCAGATAGAGCCCAAACACAGGCTCATAGAAATTTTAGCTGCTGCAGATCCACTGGTCTCCTCGTGACCAGCCAGAGTAAAAAAAAAAATGGGATAAAAAGGCGGATTAACGTATAGCTTTTGTGGTTTCCTGATGAAGGAGTCATAGTACTCCGAAACGCCACCTTTTCATCTAAATATCCATTTTGACTTCTATCTTTCAAGCAGCGCAGAGTTAATCCACGTTTTTATCTCATTTTTTTTTACTCAATATAGACGGGCAGAGCGGGACCTGTGTTGGGACCCGCATGTGGAAAGCTGAAATTATAATGGTACACAGCCTGGTTGAGTGGGGGGATGGAACCTCATCCCCAAATGGACTGAGCTCAATAAAAAAAAATAGCAAAACTAAAACTGTGAACTGTGCATTATTAAAAACTCAGCTTTGCACAGGCTGGTCTCAATACAATACAGTCAGACACTGGTCCTTTTTTGCCCTTGTCTATTTTCAGACCTGGTTGGCACATAGTAAAGTGAGTCATTAGAATCAGGTACACCTGATTGGGTACACCTTGTTGTGGTGGGATGACTTTTACACTTTTTTCGTAAAAACAAATCAACTAAGTGCCCATTAGATGTGTTCCTATTTATTTAGCTATAGAAGTGTGCCTATGGATTATGTTTTTCTTTTAGGTTTTATTGGAAAATATGGCAGTAGTTTAGTCCCCCGGTGGGTCTCTGTGCAGTACTATGCCCCAAGCCACCTATCACCCTACACGAGCAGTGCTTGACACAATGCACTTAATGAACTATGTATCGGCAGGTGACCAGTCATGGTATGAATACTGTATGTATCATCAAAACTGCCATAAATGCCATCTATGGAATCCTCACTTATCACATAGATGGGTGTCCACCATTTCCACCCTCTGCCTCTTCCATATCCTTCAGTGGATATGTGGCTGCATGCACAATGCAGACATATTTCCAATCCAATGTATGGACAATTTGTTGGCTGGTAATTTTGCGAATAAGGTTCAGGTAATATTTGGCTATATCTTGAGAAGATGGGTCTTTGGTATTCCAGTTCAAGCTCAACAGTAATTTATCTGACTTGTCTGTCACTGGTGCTCCTGGTTCATAGTCTTCTTACTGTTAGTCATACATAACATTGAAATTATTTTTGTAAAGTCTAGGGTGATCTCCAAAATTTTTATCCTTGAAGTAGAGTTCTATTTTGTTTTTGTTTCATGTGGAAGTCATTTTATTTGCTAAGCTTTACTGGATAATGGTTTTACCAGGCCCAATTTGACTTAAAAATAGCTGATCTCTGTTTTTACACTTTGCTGTTTGCATGCACTCATTAATCAGTGCCCTTCAGTCCTAACATTAGGCTTTTAACCTTACTTAACCTTTATGGTGCAGAATGATCACCACCTTTCAAACACAAATTAGCAAGAACTCCGTGTCTGGAGTATTTATAGAGACAGTGTGAGAAGACTTGCCTGTTGACTACAAGCATAAGTGGGTACAATATCTAAATTGTTTTGCACCTCTTACCATGTTTGGTGGTCATATTATTATCCTTTAGTGCCTAAAGGAACACGAAGAATAAACAAATAGCTTTACTTATGTAGTGTCACTTGTAATGGTTGACAAG
The DNA here is from genome assembly GCF_032444005.1 of Ranitomeya imitator. Classification (NCBI taxonomy): domain Eukaryota; kingdom Metazoa; phylum Chordata; class Amphibia; order Anura; family Dendrobatidae; genus Ranitomeya; species Ranitomeya imitator. Next base: position 111,473,902 of record NC_091290.1, on the reverse strand, counting down.
ATCTCTGCCAGAAGTATTTGACATCAAATAGGTCCATAAAACATTGTAAAGCCAGCTGAATCTTAAGGTGGGGTTAAACAGACCACCCATGGGAAAAGGTGAAGATTGTGTTTCAACCAAAAGTAACACAATATTTGGGTTGACCTTCAAGATGCAGCTCTTGTGTTCTCATGTGTTCGTTGATATTAGGACTGATTGTGGTCACTTAAGTTACCTGGGCTTGACAAAAGATAATACATGGCAATCTTTATGAGCCAAAATGAGACTCATTCATCAACTATTATGAGAAATTGGTTTGTACCCAAGCAGTCAAGGACATGTCGACCCTTAGTGTCTAAGCTTTCTGACAATTTGTGAAGTGTCTAAATAAATCCCTCACAAACAAAAAAAGGAATTCTTTATACAGGATTTGTGTAAGTAGACACTTAGATGTCATGTGATGTAGAAAGTTTACCACTTTTCACCAAAGACGTATCCACTAGGAACATAGAACTCCCAATTGTGTATTTAGAATCATTAGTCCAAGTTTTTTGACTCCTTTAAGAAACCCTTTATGGTACATGTAGTAAATGGATGCAGAAACTTTTTCGATCCAAGGGCCACATTGTAAGATTGTAGCATTCTATATTCTGAAATAAACTTAAAGGAGTTTTCTTATTTGATATAACAAAAAACTTGTCTCAAATATCTGATAAATAGGGGTCTATTTCTGAAACACCCACTTTTATGGAGAACATAGGTTCCGTATTTCAAAGGAAAAAGAGTTGAGTTAACTATTTTTATTGCAGCTTATCAAAAAACAATCTTGTTTTTTACATCTCTTGTTAAACCAAAATGGAGAAAACCATATTCAAGTACACCTATCTCTTCCTATCTGAAGTACTGAAAAGTAAGAAGTCCCTACTATGAGGGTATCAGGAAAGATGGCTAGGGATTAGAGATGAGGAAACAATTTGCAGGACCCTGGTGCTGCATCCAGGTCAGTATTCTATTCCAACTGGATGGGAGTTCCTGCAAATTGTCTCCCAAAAATGACATAATGCCAGACCAGCTAATCAACAGAAGAATCAGGAATCAGGAATTCCGGAAAGTAAGTCAATTCATGGGTATCCTGTCAACCGGTCAAAGATTAGTGACCTTGCTTGGTGGACAAGAGCCTTGCAAATTGAGTGTCCTATCTCTAAATCTACTTTTAGACAGGCTGATAATTGGGGTATGAGCATCTTTAGGAATAACTGGAGGGATCACTTAGGAGAGAGCAATCACTTGCTCCTGACTATCAGGCCCATAATTACTCATCAAATGAGTAAGTTTGTTGTGTCATGATTTCTTTGCCAGTTTAAAAATCGTTTTCGAAAGGCAATGTGCTGTCGAGAACAATAATATTCAATTCACATACATCAATATTATTTATGATCATTCTGTGCTCATGGAAGCCAGATCAGCTGGTCTAAACAGGCCAATCTACAGCATCCGATAAGCTTTCACTTGGCTGGTCGTCAATTCTTTAATGGATGCAGTCAACGTGTGTAAAGCCAGCAGTACTTGTACTATTCTAAAAGAACCATTAAAATACAAGATCTAAGTAGCATAAATTAGGAATATTCTTATTACTCCAAACCAATACCACCCACAAAATTTTTTCTTGTATTTTGAGTCATGTTTTAAAGGGGCTGTTTCGGTAAAGGAATACTTTGGCCATATGTCCCATAGGATCAAGTAGACATCATAGAGGAGTAAAACAGCTGATTGTTGGGGGAGTCAGCAGCTGCAGCAAACAGCTGATTGCCAATGGGTCCTACTCTTAACCCATTACATTTTTTTAGCCACTTGTGAAGAAGAGATGCTTGTATGGAAGTCTATACAGACATTTGATTATATCGACAAGGTAGAACACTTAGTTTAGGATAAATTATGAAATGTGAAAAATTGCCTGTAGTGATCCCTATTGCTCGTAGATTCCTTTTCCACTTCTCAGTGACTCTTTTAAAAAACAAAACCGTAACCTGATTGGCTGTAATAGACATTACTCCACTTCTACTTTGTACTTATAAAGTTTCGCAATTTACATGAAACTGAAAATTCCGTGCACTAAAATTTTATAGCTTCTGGTTGCAAATTTTTGCACATTTTCCAATGGTTAAGAGGTTTTAGGTTAATGCTGGGACTTAAATATATGTAACTAGAACTTTTGCAAAATGTCACACCAACGAGAGTTTCCATTGTTTCTGAAAATACTTTTCTTGGTTTATGTTTATAGAATGTGCTTCTTGTTGTTTTTTTGTATTAGTCCTGTATAACCGCATCTATTATTCCTTCACACTAACCTGACGCATTTACATATTGGATAGGACCTATTTAAAAAGAGAAGTACACAGGGTTAAAATGTGTCTCTCTTGTTAGGTTCGAATTCCAGAGAAAATTTGGAATATTAAGTAGCTTGATTACACAGCCTCATTCAAGTCCTGAAAGGCATCCGTCGGCAGAGTTGGTATGAAATAAAGTGGACGCTGTCTGTCCTGTTCAGATTACATCTGCAGCCAGGCTCCCCAGCTGCCTGGGAAAATGAAGAGCCCCCTATCCAAAAGTACTTTAATAGGGTTTATTACACGGCCTTCTGCAAAGTGATCTCATGCTTGATGTGAACTTTCGAGTGGGAACAAAAGGGAAAGTGCAGGAGGCTGTTCTCCGTTGGCCTATGAATGGCATCTCACTTTTGATTTCAACACTTGGCCATTAATTCTCTATGATGTGTGATGTCCTCAGTAAAAGTGCAAGGCACTGAACCAAGATCTCATAAGTGCATTCTGTGCCTCATACGTGCCAAGTTGGCGTATGTCAATGACTAAGCTTTAATGCAACATATTAATATATCAATAGTTTATCCGGGGGGGGGGGGGGGGAAAGTCGCTCCAAAATCCATGACCCTAGAAACTAATATCATGTCTAGGACGGCATATCAGCAGAGGTGGTAAAAGTCTGTGCAGCAATTCATTCAGTCCAGTCTTGCTTGAACTGGAGGTAAGGTTATCCTGATTATAAAGAGAAAGGTCAAGGATCAAATAGACCATGAAGATTTACAGCTGCTAAAGAGGAACAACGCACTAAGTGGACCAGGCCATCTCCGATCTGCTGTCACTTATCAGTCTATCCATGATAAAGTTTCACATGAGAAACTTCATTTCGTTTTAGGACTGGGATGGAAATGACAAATATTATCCAGGAAAATATCATGAAAATGCTCTTTATTCTCCAACAGGTTGACAGGTAACTTACCCAGTAGTTGGTATAAATTTGCTTTCACATCCAATCCCACCAGCAACCACAGTGGATGGCATATGGAGTACCACCTCTTACCTGACAGTGTTGTCAAAAATATGGCATTCCTGGTTTTTTTTTTTCAGGTGCTAGGATAGGGATCACCCGCGTAATAATGAGAAATACATAAAGAAATATATGAAACATGAATAGCAATACTGCTCTGGGTACTAAGAAAAAAGTGAGACACTTAGCACATAATTTGGCCAATTCACGCATGCCCAGCAACCAACGACAAGGCGGTTTCAGAACTGCTGGGAACCTACATATTTAGTGTGAATACCTCTCTTAGGCTGAATTCTGAATTTCTCTGTAGATGTGAATATCTCTCTATGAAGCCTGAATTTATAGGTAGGTAGGATCCTGTTGCAATTAAAACAATCACATACAGGTGCATACTAGGAGTAGCCACCTCCAGGTACGGACTGGGGATGAAATTCAGTCCTGGCATTTGAAATCACACTGGCCCATGGTGTTCTAGTCCCCGAGTACCAGATGGGCATATATTACTAATATTACCCTGGATGGTGGAAAGAAAGATTTACTATAAGACCAATTCACCGTCACAACTCTTAACCTTATCCTGAGAACACAGATTCTGCTAACAACGTAGCAGACGAGGCAGCCCACAACCAGACCAGCGCTCCTGCCGAAAGCAGTTTTAACCCTGTGGACGCCAGGGGACGTGACAGACATCGGAATGTGAGTATGTACTGTTTTTTTTTTTTACTTTTACAATGGTAACCAGGGTAAATATCGGGTTACTAAGCGCGGCCCTGCACTTAGTAACCCGATATTTACAAGTGAACACATCGCTGGATCGGCATCACACACGCCGATCCAGTGATGACAGTGGATGATCAGCGACCAAAAAATGGTCCTGATCATTTCCCAACGACCAACGATCTCCCAGCAGGGGCCTGATCGTTGGTTGCTGTCACACATAACGAGATCGTTAGCGGGATCGTTGCTACATCGCCAAAAGCGTGACTTTGCAACGATATCGTTAATGATATGGTTATGTGTGACTCCAGCTTTAGAACTTAGGAATAACCCTTTAAAGCCACACAGGACATTGAGGGGGATGGGGAGATTGTGGAGCTTCTGGGTCACGTAAGTTTCTTTATATATTTCTCAGTTTAAAATATAAGACAATTAAAGAAAGTGAGGAGGCTGATGGAGTTATTTTTGGAATAATTTTATTATTTTTGTGCATTTCTTTGTTTATAAGCTACAGGCATCTCCTGGGGCATTTTTGTCACTTACATTCATGTATTTTTGGAGACTTTTTTTGCTATTTTTTTTTTTTTTTAAAGTGTCTGTTTGGTTTCTATACCCATTGTAATGCAGAGACTTTCACCACAGTGTGGTAATGAAGCAATTACCCAGGTTAGTCCAACTTAAACCTCTTTATTTTTTGCATTTTACAAAATAACTCAAACTTTATCCTCTGTTTCGCAGCCGGATTTTCCATAACAGTCTGCATCAAACCAGTTTCCGCGGGCAACTGCACCGCCGTATCACTCATGAGTGTGTCTATAGCTTTGCTTTCTCTTGCCTCTGGCCTGTGTTCAGTCTCACTCAAACCTGTCCTGCACAGAGCCTCCAGCTCTGATACTTCCAAACAAAAATCTGATGCATCCAAACCTTAACTGAAAGTTTAAATGGGAATTGTGGACATAGGCCAATCCCAAGACCTGGACTGGAGATAGATTTCCACTCCACTACCATCCTACAGATCTCTCCAAAAATAAAAGCCCATATCAGGTTTTCTTAAATCTGACTTGGTCAAATAGTTTGACCAAATCCACACACTGTTTTATTTTGCATTGTAATCACAGCTGTGGCTTCAATTACAATGCTCTCCAGTGGGTTTAGTATGTTTCTCTGAGCCTCCTAAGGGACACATAACGACCCTTGTATATGACTCCCCTCACTGCCTCACAAGCCTCAGTCTTAAATTGTCTATTGCTGGATGCAGAATGTGTTAACTGAGAATCTGTTGGGGTGCTCCTTTTGGGGAAGATTTTTAACAAGCCATCTTAATTTATGGCCACAACATTCTAAGCGACTTTAATGTGGTCCTAATTCAGAGAATGAGTAGATGGAATGGGAGTTATAAGCTTTTCCATTAGAACAGCTCACTGACAGTTTTCAGTTAACTCCCTCTACAGACAGCAACATAGAGACTATAAAGGCAAATGGTTCAAAATTTTAACTAAAACTAATTTGCAAAAATACATGCATTTACAGTTGTTTTCCACTCGATAGGATAGGTTATCAATGTCTGATGGTGGAGTGCAATACCCGGAACCCCCGATGATCAGCCGTTCCCAGGATTGCCCAGAACTTTTCAGTTACAGAGCTGCACAATACAGCTCCGTTGACGGAATAGTGGCCACGGCAGTCTGCTACACATCTGCCCTCTATTCAAATCAATAGGGGCGGATGTGCAGTACCCAGCAGCGGCTACTACAGAGTTATCGGTGCTGCGCTATTCAGCTCCATAACTGAGCAGTTATGCAGATATTGAGAACAGCTGATCGGCAAAGACACCAGGTGTCACACCCCCAACCAATCAGACAATGATGACCTATCCTAAGTAGAAATGAGAAAATATTTTAAGGTTCTGTTTGGCTATTTTTGCTGACCTTCCCGATGTTCACCGAACATAACTGAACATCATTGAATTCAACAATGGGAGGCAAAACCAAACGCATAGACAGACAACACCTTCAGGGGGGCTCATAAACTGCCAAACTAGCTCAAATTAGGAGCAAACACCAGGAAAAAATTGGCATCAATTGACCCATCAATTGCGCTACCCCACCATTGCACTGAAACTGCCCTGACCAAAATTACTCACAGCCAAAGCTAACAGACAGTTCTCCATCCTCCTCCTTCTTGACCTGTCCTCTGCATTCGACACAGTCGATCACTGCCTTCTGCTACAGATTCTTTCTTCCCTTGGCATCAAAGACCTTGCCCTGTCCTGGATTGCCTCATACCTTTCCGACCGCACATTTAGCATTTCCCATTCCCACATTTCCTCCTCATTCTGCCATCTCTCTTTTGGAGTCTCTCAAGGCTCTGTCCTTGGGCCCCTACTTTTTTCCATCTATACCCTTGGCCTAGGACAACTTATAAGGTCCTATGGCTTCCAGTACCACCTGTATGCAGACGACACTCAGCTCTACTTCTCTGGCCCAGATGTCACCTCCAGAATCCCTGAGTGTCTATCAGCCATATCCTCCTTCTTCACCTCTCGCTTCCTAAAACTCAATGTAGACAAAACTGAACACATCATCTTTCCCCATCTGGCGTATCCCCCCTACCTGTTCTGTCTATTATGATAAACGGCATCACGCTCTCTCCCGCACCTGAAATCCACTGCCTCGGGGTAACTCTCGACTCTGCCCTGTCCTTTAAACCGCACGTCCAAACTCTTGCCCCCTCCTGTCGCCTCCAACTCAAAAATATTGCCAGAATCCATCCCTTCCTTAGCCCACAATCTACTAAAACTCTTGTGCATGCCCTCATCATCTCCCGCCTCGATTACTGCAACACTGTCCTCTGTGACCTCCCCGCTAACTCTCTTGCACCATTCCAGTCTGTCCTCAACTCTGTTGCCCAGCTAATGCACCTCTTTCCACGCTACTCCCTTGTTTCTCCCCTCTCCAAATCCCTCCACTGGCTCCCAATTCCTCAAAGAATCCAATTCAAACTACTAACACTGACCTACAAAGCCATCCACAGCCTGTCTCCTCCCTATATCTCTGAACTAATCTACCAATATCTTCCCTCACGTAATCTACGATCCTCCCAAGCCCTCCTACTCTCCTCCACACTTATTTGTTCCTTACACAACCGCCTCCAAGATTTCTCCCGAATATCCCCCATCCTCTGGAATTCCACGCCTCAATACATCCCATTATACACCACCCTCGGATCCTTCAGACGGAACTGGAAAACCCATCTCTTTAGGAAAGCCTACAGCCTGCAATAACCATTCTGCCGCCTCACCACCACCCGAGCTGCCGCTTCACCACCACCAGAGCTGCCACACCCCCAACCTTCTGTCTCTTCCCCATTACCCCGTGGAATGTAAGTCCGCAAGGACAGGGTCCTCTCCCCTCTGTACCAGTCTGTCTTTGTAAATTTGTTTACTGTAAACAATATGTATAACTCTATACGTAACCCCTGTCTCATGTACAGCACCATGGAACTAATGGTGCTATATAAATAATAATAATAATAAATCATTTAAAAAAATGACATGGGTTCCCCTGTACTTTTGATAGCCAGCCAGGCAAAACTGACAGCATCAACCATCAGCTGTCAGCTTTAGCAAGGCTGGTTATCAAGAATAGAAGGGTCCCCATACTGTTTTTTTAGTTATCTAAATTAATAATTTAAAAAATGGCATGAGGTCCCCCATTTTTGTCAACCAGCAAAAGTAAAGCGGAAAACTGGAGGCTGGTATTCTTAGGCTTGTAAGGGGTCATGGAAATTGCCCCCAGCCTAAATTGCAGCCCACAGCCGCCCCAAGAAAAAGCGTATCTATAAGATGTGCCAATTCTGGCAATTTGCCCGGCTCTTCCCACTTGCCATGTGGTGGTGACAAGTGGGGTTCATATTTGTGAGGTTGATGTCACATTTGTATTGTGTGATGACACTAAGCACAGAGGTTAGTAATGGAGAGGCATCTATAAGATGCCCCCATTATTAACTCCATATTGATATTGCATTAAAAAACACAAACCCAGAACAAAGTCTTTTATTTGAAATATAAGACACAGACCCCTTGTTTGACTCTAAATTAACCCATACTTGCGTCATTGCCAGTCCACTGAAGCCAATGACCCCTGCAAATGAATTAAGATAAAAAACAACCATATTCCACACCTGTGCCATAATGTCCCATGACGGTCCTGATGACATTGAAAGCAGTCACTAATGTGACTGCTCTACCCAGCAGCGACACACTGAGAGGAGTGTGTAATCACTCCTGCAGTGTGTAGTGCCAATTTGCGGAGAGAAAGTTCACCAGAGTTCATCAGCTTATGAGCCTTGGTGATCTCATGCAATTCTCATTCAGCAGTGGTGCCATAAGTGGGATCGCCAGGGCTCTTTAGCTGATGAATTCCAGTGAACTTTCTCACTCCAGCTCACTGCTGCAGCTCCAGGATATGGTCACGACAGTGAGGAGATGTCAGGACGTCAGCTTGTACCCATCGGGCGGTACCAGCCTCGCAGTGTGAGCGCCACACTGGTGGAAACCAGAGGCTGGACGAGATTAGCCCCACAACGCAGCAACAATCACAACCGAAAATCCAATGGACCAACTGATCCCGGAGCTTCGCCTTAATATTAACAAGGAAAACGACAGAACGAGGGCAGGGAAGAAAGAAGACGGGTAAAAATCTGCACCAGACAGCTTTGCGGACCTCCAGACATAGAGGCAAAGAGAAAAGAAACAGGTCAACTAGTAATCTGCAAAACATCACACCCCAGAGAGCTGTGAAGAGCATGTCACCCCACTGAGATCCCTGTAGAGCATGGCACCCCACAGAGATCTCTGCAGAGCATGGCACACCACAGAGATCCCTGCAGAGCATGGCACCCCACAGAGATCTCTGAGGAGCATGTGTCACCCCACAGACACACCTGCAGAGCATGGCACCCTAGAGAGTTGCGCAGAGCATGGCACCCAATGGCAGAGCATAATATGGGCAGGAGCACCGTGATGAGATCGAGCGAAATTTGGGTCACCATTTATATCTGAAGGGCAGGATAGGAAATGAGAGCCACCCTGTAATTGTCCGCTAGTTCTGGGGTCACCGCCCCTCCCTCGTGCTGTTCTCTTCATCACGTGCAGTTATGGACGGTGGCCTCTGGGGGGCCCCGCAGGAGGCAGATCATTGGATAATATTTTGTTTTTCACTACATCTCCTACTACCAGAATGTCCACACGGTCTCCGTAATGCGGAGGAACCAATGTGCGGGAGCCATGGCTCAATGGAAGGGGGTGAAGTATTTGGCAGGCTTGTCTGGCAATGTTGGCATTTGCAGGGTCATGTCTATAATTAGGGAGCTGAGGATCCTGAGGGGCTCACAGCAGTCGAATATCTAACACATGGATTTGGGAGAGTTGCCAGTCTTTGGTGGAAATTTGAGGTTTTGACCCTCTTTCTGACTGTCGGGTTTGGCGAGGAGCAGTGGGCTGTGCTCAATAACACGGCCATCCTGCCGTTATAGTAGCGATCTCGAAGACAAAGAGGAAACCACAATCCGTCTCTGGAGGTCCCCAAAATAACGAACAGCCAAAGTCACACCTCACCTTTCAGAAAGATGACCCACAGCACCCTGCACCCTCTAATTGTCTCAGATCTTCATGGCTGTTCTGCATTATCCAATGTCACGCCCTACCGAAGGATCAATCTGGTAGACCCACTGGACCGCAAATACTGCGGTTGCTGATACCAGGAAGGGAGAGCCAGACCAGGGAAGCAGGTAAAAAGCTTTATTGTAAGAAATACAAAATATACTAGGAGAGACACCCCAAAGGAAGGCCACAGGACCAAAACACCAAGGTACCTCTAAGGAGTCCATGGCTTGGAGTGACCCCTATACAGGGATTTCCCCTTGACCTCCAAAGGAGGGTCCGATGAGACAGAGACCTGTGTTAAACCGACCTAGGAGGTTGAGAAGAAATGAACAGACAAAAATGGGGAAGAATGTGGAACTTGGAAGCAGGCTGAAGACTGCAGGGAACCGCACTGGAAACAGGACTCAGGATGCTGAGAAGACCAGACACGATCCTAGGGAAAAAGGTAAACAGAGTAAGACAGGCAAATTGGACTGGTAAACCTAGCTAGACCAGACCTGGAGCAGAGACTTCAGGATAATAGAAGTTGCCCAGGCGGCGTCCAGGAGTGACTGAGATCCTTATATACCTCCAGCCTCCAGGTGATAGGCCGGGAGGAGGGGCAGTGAGTAGGGAGGGGCTGACCCTTTAAGAAGCCAGAGAGCTCGCCTGCCCGCCCCCTATGCACTCCCTAGGAGAGGGATACAAAGGAGGAAGTGCAGCAGACATGGGAGCAAGGACCCGGGCAGCATGTCTGCAGGGACGGACCCCGGAGCGCCGGCGGACGACCGGAGCGTGACCCTGCTGGCTAAGGACAGGACCAGAAGAGATAAGAGCAGGCGGGAAAGAGAAAGAAGGCACCCCGGACTGCGAGGTGGTGACAGTACCCCCCTCCAGGCCCCCCCGGGCGGCGACTGGCAAAGAACCGCCGTAGGAGACGAGGAGCATGGACTTTGCCCTCCGGCTCCCAGGACCTCTCCTCAGGACCAAACCCTTTCCAGTCGACCAGGTACCATGTGGCCCGCCCTCTCTTCTTCACGTCCAGGATGGCACTGACCTCATACTCGTCATTGGCCGAAATCGGAGGAGGACGCTCTCCCGGATCCTGGGAGAAGCGGTTGAGGACCACAGGTTTGAGGAGGGAACGGTGGAAAGAATTATGTATTCGCAGAGAAGGAGGCAGTAGTAGCCGATAGCACACATCGTTGAGTCTCCGGGACACCTCGAACAGTCCGATGTACCGAGGTCCGAGCTTGAAGGAGGGCACCTTAAGGCGGACGTACTTGGCTGATAACCATACCTTGTCTCCCGGTTGAAACATCTGGGCATCAAGTCTTCTCTTGTTGGCATGGTCCTTCATGCGCTGGGATGCTTTCACAAGAGCCTCACGAGTCTCGTTCCAGATGTTGGCGAAGTCGCGAGCCACGGCCTCTGCTGCAGGATTGGGAGTCACGATGTCCAAGGGAGTCGGGATCCTCGGGTGCTGCCCATATACAATAAAAAATGGAGTGTTACGAGAGGACTCACCAGCATGGTTATTGTACGAGAACTCCGCCCAAGGCAGTAGGGACGTCCAGTTGTCGTGGTGTGAGTTGACAAAGTGTCGTAGAAAACCTGCCAACACCTGGTTTACCTGTTCCACCTGTCCGTTAGACTGTGGATGATAAGCCGAAGAGAAGTCCAAGGCAATATCGAGTTTCCTGCAGAGAGACCGCCAGAATCGGGACACGAATTGTACTCCCCTATCGGAAACAATGTTGGAGGGTAACCCATGCAACCGGAGGATATGTTGAACAAACAACTCGGCCAGCTTGGGTGACGAAGGAAGACCAGGCAGAGAAACAAAGTGACTCATCTTGGAAAATCTGTCCACCACGACCCAGATGACAGTATTCCCGGAGGATGCAGGGAGATCTGTGATGAAGTCCATCGCAATGTGTTGCCATGGTTTTGATGGTATAGGCAAGGGCAAGAGTTGACCCGTGGGAAGCCGTTTGGGAGTCTTGTTGCGGGCACAGGAAGAACAGGCTGAGACATAGTCTGACACCTCTTGACGCATCCCAGGCCACCAGTAGTGCCGACCGATCAACTGTAGAGTCTTTGTTAGACCCGCGTGGCCAGCTAGTAAGGAGGAATGTCCCCAGCGAAGGATGCGTTCTCGACTCAGTTCGGGCACCAGCGTCTTACCTGGAGGTACCTGCGACAGTCGAAGCGGTGCAACCATGATCACCTTGGATGGATCGATGATGGGACGAGGTTCCTCCTCCTGATCGTTGGTAAGAAAAGACCGGGAGAGGTCTTCACCAGTCTATGACTGGCTCATGAGTACGCAGCCATGGCAGACCGAGCAAGAAAGGCGGAGAGAGAGTGGGTAGCACGCAAAAGGCAATCCTCTCAGCATGGAGAGCTCCGATCTGAAGCTCCACCTCACTGGTAATGCCCTCAACAGAATCTAGTAGGGGTCTCCCGTCTATGGTGGTGATGATGCGGGGATGCTGCAGGGGGTGTATAGGAATGCCGAGGCGGAGAGCTATGTCTCGCTGAATAAAGTTACCTGCAGATCCCGAGTCCAAATACGCCAATTCTGAGAATTGCCTGTCACCGACTTTCACCTGTATGGAAACAGTTAACGGTAGAGAGGTATCACTCTCACCTAGGATGGCCTCTCTTACCTGTCCTAGGTGGAGGAGTTCTCCGGTCTTCTGGGACATTGCCGGCGGAAATGGTTGGAGCCACCACAATAGAGACAACCTCCGGGCGACTCTCTCCTCACGCTCCCGGGGACTCAGTCGGAGACGATCCACCTCCATGGGTTCGGGTGCTTCAGCAGAAGAAGGGTTACCTAGTAACAGGGGCCTCTGAAAAGAGGGTGCCAATCGAGGTGGTCTTCTCTCCTGGGTTCTCTCCTTGGTGCGTTCTTGAAGGCGGCAATCTATCAGGACGGCAAGGGAGATGTATTCATCCAGGGTACTGGGAAGATCTCGTACGGCGAGCTCGTCCTTCAGCCGACTGGATAACCCTCTCCGGAAGACACCGATCAGGGGCTCGTCAGACCAGCGAAGCTCAGAAGCCAAAGTGCGAAACTGTATGGCGTATTGGCCAACCGACAGAGTACCTTGCTGTAAGTTGAACAACTCCTCCGTGGCAGAAGCCACCCGACCTGCTCATCAAAGATCTTCCGGAAGATGTCCAAGAAGGCCCGCAAATCGGATACAATGGGGTCCTCTCTCTCCAGTAGTGGGTTGAACCAGGCCAAGGCCTCGCCCTCCAGGTGTGATGCCAGAAAGGCCACTTTCGCCACATCCGTAGGGTATTGATGAGGGAGAAGCCTGAAATGCAGCTGGCATTGGTTGATGAAACCGCTGCACATTTTTGGATCCCCAGAGTACCTGGTGGGTTTGCAGAGACGAGGGGAAGAGAAGACGCCTCCTACGGCACCGGGACTCAACACGGATGCTGCAACCGGGGCAGAAGGAGACCGCTGCAGATTAGAGAGCCGCTCGTCCACAGACGTCATGTAATCCAGCATCTGGGTCTGCATCCGTCCTTGTTGATCCAGCTCCTGATGGAGATCTGCAAGATGAGAGGAGTAAGATGCATCCACCCCCAGAGAGGAAGCTAGACGGGCCTCAAGGGTCCGCATGAACACAACAACCTGTTCCTGGCTCTGGCAAAGACTAGCGAGCTCCCTCTGAGCATCAGCGGGGTCCATGGCCTGGGCAAAATCTGTCACGCCCTACCGAAGGATCAATCGGGTAGACCCACTGGACGGCAAATAGCGGTTGCTGATACCAGCTTTATTCTAAGAAATACAAAATATACTAGGAGACACCCCAAAGGAAGGCCACAGGACCAAAACACCAGGGTACCTCTAAGGAGTCCAAGGCTTGGAGTGACCCCTATACAGGGATTTCCCCTTGACCTCCAAAAAGAGGGTCTGATGAGACAGAAACCTGTGTTAAACCGACCTAGGAGGTTGAGAAGAAATGAACAGACAAAAGTGGGGAAGAATGTGGAACTTGGAAGCAGGCTGAAGACTGCAGGGAACCGCACTGGAAACAGGACTCAGGATGCTGAGAAGACCAGACACGATCCTAGGGAAAAAGGTAAACAGAGTAAGACAGGCAAATTGGACTGGTAAACCTAGCTAGACCAGACCTGGAGCAGAGACTTCAGGATAATAGAAGTTGCCCAGGCGGCATCCAGGAGTGACTGAGATCCTTATATTCCTCCAGCCTCCAGGTGATAGGCCGGGAGGAGGGGCAGTGAGTAGGGAGGGGCTGACCCTTTAAGAAGCCAGAGAGCTCGCCTGCCCACCCCCTATGCACTCCCTAGGAGAGGGAGAGAAAGGAGGAAGTGCAGCAGACATGGGAGCAAGGACCCGGGCAGCATGTCTGCAGGGACAGACCCCGGAGCGCCGGCGGACGACCGAAGCGTGACCCTGCTGGCTAAGGACAGGACCAGAAGAGGTAAGAGCAGGCGGGGAAGAGAAAGAAGGCGCCCCGGACTGCGAGGTGGTGACATCCAATCTCTGAGACTTCTTGGTAGCACATCTTCCCCTCAGCGATGCGGGGTCCGGGACTCTGCAGAAGGGTACAATACTGTCCGATAATGATGGAGACGCTGCTGTCACACTGCAAGAAGAGAAAAAGAATCAACACGGGGCCACAGCTCTACTGGACTCTACCAACTACCAGCCAGCAATACAGTAAATGTCAGAAACCGTCTCCAGATAAAGCTGCTCCACATGTGTGACCACCGATAACCAGCATTATAACCTCCCAACTACCTGCAGAGCCCCCCGCATAATTAACAGGCAGACGACTGATCACTATGTGCCTCCAGAGCCCCCTAAACCACTACCAGGCAGACTACTGATCAATATGTGCCTCCAGAGTCATCCAGCCAGACCACTGATCACTATGTGCCTCTAGAGTCCCCCACACCACTACGAGGCAGGCAACTGATCACTATGTGCCTCCAGAGCCCCCCCCCCCACACCAATACCAGCCAGACCATTGATCACTATGTGACTACAGAGACCCCACATGACTACCAGGCAGACCACTGATCACTAAGTGCCTACTGCCCACCATACTACTACCAGGCAGATCACTGATCACTATGTGCCTCCAGAGCCACCCACACCACTACCAGGCAGGCCACTGATCACTGTGTCTCCAGAGCCCCCCACACCACTACAAGGCAGATGACTGATCACTATGTGCCTCCAGAGCCAACCACACCACTACCAGGCAGACGACTGATCACTGTGTGCCTCCAGAGCCCACCACACCACTACCAGTCAGACCACTGATCACTATGTGCCTCCAGAGCCCCCAACAGAACTATCAGGCAGACCACAGATCACTATGTGCATCCGGAGCCCACCACACCACTACCAGGCAGACGACTGATCACTATGCGCCTACATAGCCCACCACACTACTACCAGGCAGAATATTGATCACTATGTGCCTCCAGTGCCCCCCACACCATTACCAGGCAGACCATTGATCAATATAAAGCTCCCGAGCCCCCCATATCACTACCAGGCAGACCACTGATCACTATGTGCCTCCAGAGCCCCCCACACCACTACCAGGCAGACCACTGATCACTATGTGCCTCCAGTGCCCCCCACACCATTCACAGGCAAACGAAAAAAAAATATGTGCGTCCAGAGCCCCCCACACCACTGCCAGACAGACGATTGATCAATATACAGTTCCAGAGCCCACACAGCACTACCAGGCAGACCACTGATCACTATGTGCCTCCAGAGCCCCCCACATGACTACCAGGCAGACCACTGATCACTAAGTGCCTACAGCCCACCACACCAATAACAGGCAGATCATTGATCATTATGTGCCTCCAGTGCACCCCACACAACTACCAGGCAGATCACTGATCACTATGTACCTCCGGAGGCCCCACAACACTACCAGGCAGACCATTGATCAATATAAAGCTCCCGAGCCCCCCATATCACTACCAGGCAGAAAACTGATCACTATGTGCCTCCAGAGCCCCCCACACCACTACCAGGTAGACCACTGATCACTATGTGCCTCCATTGCCCCCCACACCATTCACAGGCAACCGAATGGAAATTATGTGCCTCCAGAGGCCCCCACACCACTACCAGGGAGACCACTGAACAATATGCGCCTTCAGTGCCCCCCACAACACTGCCAGACAGACCATTGATCAATATACAGTTCCAGAGCCCACACAGCGCTACCAGGAAGACCACTGATCACTTTTCCCACAGAACCCCCCACACCACTTCCAGGCAGCCCATTGATCAATATACAGCTCCAGAGCCCCCCACACCACAACCATGCAGACTATTGAACAATGTACAGCTCCAGTGCCCCCAACACCACTACCAGGAAGACCACTGATCACAATGTGCCTCCAGTGCCCCACACACCACTACCAGGCAACCCACTGATCACTATGTACCTCCAGAGCCCCCCATACCATTGACAGGCAGCCGAATGAACATTATGTGTCTCCAGAGCCCCCCACACAACTACCAGGCAGACTAATGATCAATATGTGCCTACAGTGCCAACCACACCACTGCTAGACAGACCATTGATCAATATACAGCCCCAGAGCCCCCACAGCACTACCAGGCAGACCACTGATCACTATGTGCCTCCAGAGCCCCCCACACCACTACCAGGCAGACCACTGATCACTATGTGCCTCCAGAGCCCCCCACACTACTACCAGGCAGACAGTAGTCAATAGTGATCAATATACAGCTCCAGAGCCCCCCACACCACTACCAGGAAGACCACTGATCACTATGTGCCTCCAGTGCTCCCCACACTACTACCAGGCAGATCACTGATCATTATGTGTCTCCAGATTCCCCCACACCTCTGCCAGGCAGACCACTGATCACTATGTGCCTTCAGATCCCTAATCACCACTACCAGGCAGACCATTGATCAATATACAGCTCCAGAGCCGCCCACACCACTACCAGGCAGACCACTGAGCACTATGTGCCTCCAGTGACCCCCACTCTACTACCAGGCAGATCACTGTTCACTATGTGCCTCCAGGGCCCCTCAAACCACTACCAGGCAGACCACTGATCACTATGTGTCTCCAGAGCCCATCACACCACTACCAGGCAGACTAATGAACAATATACAGCTACAGCGCCCCCCCCACACCACTACCAGGAATACCACTGATCACTTTGTGCCTCTAGACCCCCCACACCACTACCAGGAAGACCAATGATCGATCTGTGGCTCTAGAGCCCCCCACACCACTACGAAGCAGACCACTTATCACTATGTGCCTCCAGAGCCCCCCACACCACTACCAGGCAGACCACTGAGCACTATGTGCCTCCAGTGACCCCCACACCACTCCCAGGCAAACCACTGATCGCTTTGTGCCTCCAGAGCCCCCCATACCACTACCAGGCAGACCACTGATCACTATGTGCCTCCAGTGCCCCCCACCCCACTACCAGGCAGAACGTTGGTTACCGCTGGCATTAACCCTGTGTGAGCGGTGATTGCGGGGAGTATGGAGCGGGTGCTGGGAGTAGGGGAGGGACTAATTGGACTGTGGCCGTCGCTGATTGGTCACGGCAGCCATGACAGGCAGCTGGCAAGACCAATCAGCGATGCGAGATTTCCGTTACGGAAGTTGCCGACAGAAAGAAGGACAGACGGAAGTGACCCTTAGGCAATTATATATATATATATATATATATATATATATATAGTTTTTTTCTAGTTAGCTAAGGTAAATGCAAGCCCCCAAAACAGCATCTAGGTATTACCCCTCTGGTGCCGAGTCCACAGTCATATTCTCTCTCTGTCGCACAGATGTAAAGCAGGACATGCTGGAGACTGTGATCCCCAAAGAGGAGGGAGAACATGTGGTGCTGGGAAAACATCGCGGCCAGGCAAGTAGACAAGTCCCGGAATATATCTATCCTACATTCAGGGAGATGCCAACTAGCGCTACAGCCGTAGCTTCACGGGGATCTCTCTGGTTTCAGCTATAGCGAGTTCACTGAGCACATAATGCTTGCATTTAACCCTTTAAACTTAAACCGACATCAGTATATAAACTTTGCAACGTATTTGTCAATAGGGGGAGCCACCTTACACCTCTTAATGATGGGTACATAGGGAAGGAGGGCGGGGGCCAGCACCTACACAGCAGGATAGACCTTCACATTTTGACAATTTTTCTCCCCCAGCCTCAGAAACAATTTTTAAAGGGACCCTTCATGCTTCCCGAACCATGACAGACGCTGTGTGCGTGCCGCCCGAACCATGACAGACGCTGTGTGCGTGCCGCCCGAACCATGACGCTGTGTGCATGCCACCCGAACCATGACAGACGCTGTGTGCGTGCCGCCCGAACCATGACAGACGCTGTGTGCGTGCTGCCCGAACCATGACAGACGCTGTGTGCGTGCCGCCCGAACCATGACAGACGCTGTGTGCGTGCCGCCCGAACCATGACAGACGCTGTGTGCGTGCCCCCCGAACCATGACAGACGCTGTGTGCGTGCCGCCCGAACCATGACAGACGCTGTGTGCGTGCCGCCCGAACCATGACAGACGCTGTGTGCGTGCTGGTCCCCCGGCGCTTCGGGCTTCCTTCCAGGACCACTCATGAGGACCCTTCCATTGTCAGTGATGGCTTCCATCATGCTTCCAGACTACAACACCCAACGTCCAGGGTTCTCGTTGTGCTTTGTGTTTCTGTGGCTGCAGCCGTGTTTGACATCTGACTCTTACATGCAAATGACGCGGCACACAAATCCGGTGTCGAACGCTGACCGCAGCGGCTCTACCTAGAGGTCGGCTGTGACCAGAGGCTCTGCAACACTACAACTCCCATCATGTCCTGCCGGCTGGAGACAGAAGGGGTCGTGTATCCTCTGACTCACCATACTTTTTCTTTTCTTTCCTAGGTGGGGAAGATCCTCCATAGAGAGCGGCAGAAGAGCCGAGCACTGGTGCAGCTGAAGGGGAACATCGATGCCGCCGTCACCTTCAGCTACGACGTCATATGTCACCACACCGCCATGCGAGAGGACTGACCTCTGCCGGAACCAACGAAGACACAACATTTTGTACATTTGTCTTTTTTATTTAATACCTGTAAATAAACTGTTTTTGTACAATTTCTGCAGCCCTAATATGAGACTATAGTCTCCCTTAAAGGCACGTGTCACAGACTATCCCTTTAAGCTGGGAACGGCATCGGCTCGTGTGTCCAGAGATCTCCATACATTTATATTGTCATCTGCATCAGGCGCAATTTTCCCACGTATTTTCCCATCCATTTTTCCGGGTACAATTAACCCTTACGAGACCGGGGTAAAAGAAAAACAAACTTGCATTAACATTAAAAAAAATGTGGGAAAATGTCCTAAAAATACAGCCTCCCCTCCCCCATCAGACAAGCAGCCGCCGCCAATTCCCATCACTAAGAGAGACCTTTCGCCCCCTAGTGGTCACGTCCTGGATAGATGTAATATCAAAGACCTACTGATAGGGAATTTAGAATGTGAGCCCCATCGGGGACAGTGATTTTAATGTGTGCAAACTGTAAAGAGCTGCGGAATATGTTAGCGCTATATAAAAATAAAGATTATTATTGTTATTATTATTTCCAGCTCAGTGGTTTGCTATCTCCTATAATCCACATGTACCTGGTCCTTAAAGGGAATATGTGGGCAGATTTTTGTTATATAATCTGAGAGCAGCATGATGTAGGGGCAGAGACCAGGATCCCAGCAATATGTCACTTGTTAGGCTGCGTCTCTTGCTGTTTCAATAAAATCAGTGTTTTTATCAGCAGATTATCACTACAGGACTAGGTGTCTTGTGCCTCCTGGTCCAACCTCACCACTGGGGGTTGACAATTTTTTTTTTTTTTTTTCATTTTTAGCATTTTCTCCATGTTTCCACAACAATTAAACATGAAGTGTGTGACATTTTGAGTTTGTCACGTATCGCCCATTCATCTTGTTTTTCCACCAAGGAAAGCACGAGATTGCAAGAAAGTCACAGAAATCCATGATTTTACCGTGACCAAAAAGTGGCCACGAATACCTGCCTGGGGGGACAAGATGGCCGTGCCTAGAAGGGACAAAGAAGTCTGTAGAGAATAAAAGGGTCTGTAAAGGGACAGAGAAGTCTGTAGGAGAACAGAAAGGATTGGGGTCACAGAAATTTGAAGGGGGACTTTAGGGGTCAAATGGGTCCGGCAGTGACTTCATCTTAGACATCAGCTGAAACCGAGTATTTCTGGTAGATTTGCTCATGTGTTACTGCAAAATAGAATGAGATGAAGAAGAAATGTAACTGCAGCTCTGGATGTGACTGGAGAAGGACATGACAGTAAAGCAGAGGTTCTCCTGTTGCTGTTGAAGTGACCTCTGTTCTCCTGAAAGTCCAGGTGTCATCGGTCTTCTGGTGAGCCAATCTAAGGATCGAGCCCTGGTCTCCGGCAGCCCTCTGGTGATCGAGCCCTGGTCTCCGGCAGCCCTCTGGTGATCGAGCCCTGGTCTCCGGCAGCCCTTTGGTGATCGAGCCCTAGTCTCCGGCAGCCCTCTGGTGATCGAGCCCTGGTCTTTGGCAGCCCTCTGGTGACCGAGTTCTGGTCTTTGGCAGCCCTCTGATCGAGCCCTGGTCTCCGGCAGCCCTCTGGTGATCGAGCCCTGGTCTCCAGCAGACCTCTGGTGATCGAGCCCTAGTCTCCAGCAGCCCTCTGGTGATCAAACCTTAGTCTCCAGCAGCCCTCTGGTGATCGAGCCCTGGTCTCCAGCAGCCCTCTGGTGATCGAGCTCTGGGCTCGGCAGCCCTCTGGTGATCGAGCCCTGGTCTCCGGCAGCCCTCTGGTGATCGAGTCCTGGCCTTCAGCAGCCCTCTGGTGATCGAGCCCTAGTCTTCAGCAGCCCTCTGGTGATCGAGCCCTGGTCTCCGGCAGCCCTCTGGTGATCGAGCTCTGGTCTCCGGCAGCCCTCTGATGATCGAGCCCTCGTCTCCGGCAGCCCTCTGATGATCGAGCCCTGGTCTGCGGCAGCCCTCTGGTGATCTGTTAAATATTAATTATTAATTGAATTATTCTTATTCTCAATTCAGTACTAAGCACATTGCTTCTTGCTGATAAGCTATTTCTGTATATATAGCTCAGAAAATAAGTCAACACCATATACAGGGAACATGTGGTCTGTGGGACATATAAATAACGTCTCTTATGAGGAGGAGGGGGCTTTTGTCACGTGGGGGCTGTCACCTCCTGCCTTCACCATCATTCTTTATGGACATCAGACAAGACACACAAGGAAGGAACAGCTGGTAGCCATGATGACTTCAGATTTCACACAGACAGACGGCTTTTACCATTCAGAACTTTGGGAAAGATGAGTAACAAGCGCTGATATTTGCACATGGACAATCTGTTCGTAACAATTTCATCTATTTTTATGTTTTGCTGCAATTTGGTTTTTCTGTGGACAATTCAATAAACCACTATATTTTTTATGAGAATATCAAGACATTTTTTCTTTAACAGTAAGCACCCGGTGAATAGTCCTGATTAAATAAATGTGTAAAATAAGCATATTTAACATGATCAAGCCCTGGTCTCTGGCAGCCGTCTGGTGATCGAGCCCTTGTAGCTAGCAGCTGTTGGTGATGAACATACCCTGCCTACTCCAGTTGGATTATGGCTCCCTGCCCTTCAGTGCGCTGGACTGGGGTCTAAGGGGTATCGTTTCTCCTTGTGGAGAGTGACATACCATCTCTGGCTTGTCAAGGTAAGGAGGCTTATTCGCCATGCAACGCTCCTCTGGGAAATTAAATATGCAAATTGCCTCTTCTGAGAAAAAGAGGACTTAAACTCTATAGCGCCACCTATTGGAAGTAGCGATCCTACAAGTCACAATCAAATCTTTAACGAGTCGTGCAACATGACTTAGGATTAAAGCCAAATCAGTATCTCAATTCGCAGACACGGTGTTTCGGGCTGTTGGCCCTCGTCAGTGCGAAACATGAGAACTGATTTGGCTAGGTGAGAGGCTCTGAGGCAATTTGCATATTTAATTTCTCAGAGGAGCGTTGCATGGCGAATAAGCCTCCTTACCTTGACAAACCAGAGATGGTATGTCACTCACCACAAGTAGAAACGATACCCCTTAGACCCCAGTCCAGAGCCTCTCACCTAGCCAAATCAGTTCTCATGCTTCGCACTGACGAGGGCCAACAGCCCGAAACACCGTGTCTGCGAATTGAGATACTGATTTGGCTTTAAAGAGTTGATTGTGACATGAAGGATCGCTACTTCCAATAGGTGGCGCTATAGAGTTTAAGTCCTCTTTTTCTCAGAAGAGGCAATTTGCATATTTAATTTCCCAGAGGAGCGTTGCATGGCAAATAAGCCTCCTTACCTTGACAAGCCAGAGATGGTATGTCACTCTCAACAAGGAGAAACGATACTCCTTAGACCCCAGTCCAGAGCCTCTCACCTAGCCAAATCAGTTCTCATGCTTCGCACTGATGAGGGCCAACAGCCCGAAACCGTGTCTGCGAATTGAGATACTGATTTGGCTTTAATCCTAAGTCATATTGCACGACTCGTTAAAGAGTTGATTGTGACTTGTAGGATCGCTGCTTCCAATAGGTGGCACTATAGAGTTTAAGTCCTCTTTTTCTCAGAAGAGGCAATTTGCATATTTAATTTCCCAGAGGAGCGTTGCATGGCGAATAAGCCTCCTTGCCTTGTCAAGCCGGAGATTGTATATCACTCTCCACAAGGAGAAACGATACCCCCTTAGACCCCAGTCCAGAGCCTCTCACCTAGCCAAATCAGTTCTCATGCTTCGCACTGACGAGGGCCAACAGCTCGAAACACTGTGTCTGCGAATTGAGATACTGATTTGGCTTTAATCCTAAGTCATATTGCACGACTCGTTAAAGAGTTGATTGTGACTTGTAGGATCGCTACTTCCAATAGGTGGCGCTATAGAGTTTAAGTCCTCTTTTTCTCAGAAGAGGCAATTTGCATATTTAATTTCCCAGAGGAGCGTTACATGGCGAATAAGCCTCCTTACCTTGACAAGCCAGAGATGGTATGTCACAATCCACAAGTAAAAAAGTTACCCCTTAGACCCCAGTCTAGAGCCTCTCACCTAGCCAAATCAGTTCTCATGCTTCGCACTGATGAGGGCAAACAGCCCGAAACACCGTGTCTGCAAATTGAGATACTGATTTGGCTTTAATCCTAAGTCATATTGCACGACTCGTTAAAGAGTGGATTGTGACTTGAAGGATCGCTACTTCCAAAAGGTGGTGCTATAGAGTTTAAGTCCTCTTTTTCTCAGAAGAGGCAATTTGCATATTTAATTTCCCAGAGGAGCGTTGCATGGCGAATAAGTCTCCTTATCTTAACAAGCCAGAGATGGTATGTCACTCTCCACAAGGAGAAACGATACTCCTTAGACCCCAGTCCAGAGCCTCTCACCTAGCCAAATCAGTTCTCATGCTTCGCACTGACGAGGGCCAACTGCCCAAAACACCGTGTCTGCGAGTTGAGAGACTGATTTGGCTTTAATCCTAAATCATATTGCACGACTCATTAAAGAGTTGATTGTGACTTGTAGGATCGCTACTTCCAATAGGTGGCGCTATAGAGTTTAAGTCCTCTTTTTCTCAGAAGAGGCATTTTGCATATTTAATTTCCCAGAGGAGCGTTGCATGGCGAATAAGTCTCCTTATCTTAACAAGCCAGAGATGGTATGTCACTCTCCACAAGGAGAAACGATACCCCTTAGACCCCAGTCCAGAGCCTCTCACCTAGCCAAATCAGTTCTCATGCTTCGCACTGACGAGGGCCAACTGCCCAAAACACCGTGTCTGCGAGTTGAGAGACTGATTTGTCTTTAATCCTAAATCATATTGCACGACTCATTAAAGAGTTGATTGTGACTTGTAGGATCGCTACTTCCAATAGGTGGCGCTATAGAGTTTAAGTCCTCTTTTTCTCAGAAGAGGCAATTTGCATATTTAATTTCCCAGAGGAGCGTTGCATGGCGAATAAGCCTCCTTACCTTGACAAGCCAGACATGGTATGTCACTCTCCACAAGTAGAAACGATACCCCTTAGACCCCAGTCCAGAGCCTCTCACCTAGCCAAATCAGTTCTCATGTTTCGCACTGACGAGGGCCAACAGCCCGAAACCGTGTCTGCGAATTGAGATACTGATTTGGCTTTAATCCTAAGTCATATTGCACGACTCGTTAAAGAGTTGATTGTGACTTGTAGGATCGCTGCTTCCAATAGGTGGCACTATAGAGTTTAAGTCCTCTTTTTCTCAGAAGAGGCAATTTGCATATTTAATTTCCCAGAGGAGCGTTGCATGGCGAATAAGCCTCCTTGCCTTGACAAGCCGGAGATTGTATATCACTCTCCACAAGGAGAAATGATACCCCCTTAGACCCCAGTTCAGAGCCTCTCACCTAGCCAAATCAGTTCTCATGCTTCGCACTGACGAGGGCCAACAGCTCGAAACACTGTGTCTGCGAATTGAGATACTGATTTGGCTTTAATCCTAAGTCATATTGCACGACTCGTTAAAGAGTTGATTGTGACTTGTAGGATCGCTACTTCCAATAGGTGGCGCTATAGAGTTTAAGTCCTCTTTTTCTCAGAAGAGGCAATTTGCATATTTAATTTCCCAGAGGAGCGTTACATGGCGAATAAGCCTCCTTATCTTGACAAGCCAGAGATGGTATGTCACTCTCCACAAGCAGAAACGATACCCCTTAGACCCCAGTCCAGAGCCTCTCACCTAGCCAAATCAGTTCTCATGCTTCGCACTGATGAGGGCTAACAGCCCGAAACACCGTGTCTGCAAATTGAGATACTGATTTGGCTTTTATCATAAGTCATATTGCACGACTCGTTAAAGAGTGGATTGTGACTTGAAGGATCGCTACTTCCAAAAGGTGGTGCTATAGAGTTTAAGTCCTCTTTTTCTCAGAAGAGGCAATTTGCATATTTAATTTCCCAGAGGAGCGTTGCATGGCGAATAAGCCTCCTTATCTTAACAAGCCAGAGATGGTATGTCACTCTCCACAAGGAGAAACGATACTCCTTAGACCCCAGTCCAGAGCCTCTCACCTAGCCAAATCAGTTCTCATGCTTCGCACTGACGAGGGCCAACTGCCCAAAACACCGTGTCTGCGAGTTGAGATACTGATTTGGCTTTAATCCTAAGTCATATTGCACGACTCGTTAAAGAGTGGATTGTGATTTGAAGGATCGCTACTTCCAAAAGGTGGTGCTATAAAGTTTAAGTCCTCTTTTTCTCAGAAGAGGCAATTTGCATATTTAATTTCCCAGAGGAGCGTTGCACGGCGAATAAGCCTCCTTATCTTAACAAGCCAGAGATGGTATGTCACTCTCCACAAGGAGAAACGATACTCCTTAGACCCCAGTCCAGAGCCTCTCACCTAACCAAATCAGTTCTCATGCTTCGCACTGACGAGGGCCAACTGCCCAAAACACCGTGTCTGCGAGTTGAGATACTGATTTGGCTTTAATCCTAAGTCATATTGCACGACTCGTTAAAGAGTTGATTGTGACTTGTAGGATCGCTACTTCTAATAGGTGGCGCTATAGAGTTTAAGTCCTCTTTTTCTCAGAAGAGGCAATTTGCATATTTAATTTCCCAGAGGAGCGTTGCATGGCGAATAAGCCTCCTTACCTTCACAAGCCAGAGATGGTATGTCACTCTCCACAAGTAGAAACGATACCCCTTAGACGGCAGTCCAGAGCCTCTCACCTAGCCAAATCAGTTCTCATGTTTCGCATTGATGAGGGCCAACAGCCCGAAACACCGTGTCTGAGAATTGAAATACTGATTTGGCTTTAATCCTAAGTCATATTGCACGACTCGTTAAAGAGTTGATTGTGACTTGTAGGATCGCTACTTCCAATAGGAGGCGCTATAGAGTTTAAGTCCTCTTTTTCTCAGAAGAGGCAATTTGCATATTTAATTTCCCAGAGGAGCGTTGCATGGCGAATAAGCCTCCTTACCTTGACAAGCCAGAGATGGTATGTCACTCTCCACAAGCAGAAACGATACCCCTTAGACCCCAGTCCAGAGCCTCTCACCTAGCCAAATCAGTTCTCATGTTTCGCACTGATGAGGGCAAACAGCCCGAAACCGTGTCTGCGAATTGAGATACTGATTTGGCTTTAATCCTAAGTCATATTGCACGACTCGTTAAAGAGTTGATTGTGACTTGTAGGATCGCTGCTTCCAATAGGTGGCACTATAGAGTTTAAGTCCTCTTTTTCTCAGAAGAGGCAATTTGCATATTTAATTTCCCAGAGGGGCGTTGCATGGCGAATAAGCCTCCTTACCTTGACAAGCCAGAGATGGTATGTCACTCTCCACAAGTAGAAACGATACCCCTTAGACCCCAGTCCAGAGCCTCTCACCTAGCCAAATCAGTTCTCATGTTTCGCACTGACGAGGGCCAACAGCCCGAAACCGTGTCTGCGAATTGAGATACTGATTTGGCTTTAATCCTAAGTCATATTGCACGACTCGTTAAAGAGTTGATTGTGACTTGTAGGATCGCTGCTTCCAATAGGTGGCACTATAGAGTTTAAGTCCTCTTTTTCTCAGAAGAGGCAATTTGCATATTTAATTTCCCAGAGGAGCGTTGCATGGCGAATAAGCCTCCTTGCCTTGACAAGCCGGAGATTGTATATCACTCTCCACAAGGAGAAATGATACCCCCTTAGACCCCAGTTCAGAGCCTCTCACCTAGCCAAATCAGTTCTCATGCTTCGCACTGACGAGGGCCAACAGCTCGAAACACTGTGTCTGCGAATTGAGATACTGATTTGGCTTTAATCCTAAGTCATATTGCACGACTCGTTAAAGAGTTGATTGTGACTTGTAGGATCGCTACTTCCAATAGGTGGCGCTATAGAGTTTAAGTCCTCTTTTTCTCAGAAGAGGCAATTTGCATATTTAATTTCCCAGAGGAGCATTACATGGCGAATAAGCCTCCTTATCTTGACAAGCCAGAGATGGTATGTCACTCTCCACAAGCAGAAACGATACCCCTTAGACCCCAGTCCAGAGCCTCTCACCTAGCCAAATCAGTTCTCATGCTTCGCACTGATGAGGGCTAACAGCCCGAAACACCGTGTCTGCAAATTGAGATACTGATTTGGCTTTTATCATAAGTCATATTGCACGACTCGTTAAAGAGTGGATTGTGACTTGAAGGATCGCTACTTCCAAAAGGTGGTGCTATAGAGTTTAAGTCCTCTTTTTCTCAGAAGAGGCAATTTGCATATTTAATTTCCCAGAGGAGCGTTGCATGGCGAATAAGCCTCCTTATCTTAACAAGCCAGAGATGGTATGTCACTCTCCACAAGGAGAAACGATACTCCTTAGACCCCAGTCCAGAGCCTCTCACCTAACCAAATCAGTTCTCATGCTTCGCACTGACGAGGGCCAACTGCCCAAAACACCGTGTCTGCGAGTTGAGATACTGATTTGGCTTTAATCCTAAGTCATATTGCACGACTCGTTAAAGAGTGGATTGTGATTTGAAGGATCGCTACTTCCAAAAGGTGGTGCTATAAAGTTTAAGTCCTCTTTTTCTCAGAAGAGGCAATTTGCATATTTAATTTCCCAGAGGAGCGTTGCACGGCGAATAAGCCTCCTTATCTTAACAAGCCAGAGATGGTATGTCACTCTCCACAAGGAGAAACGATACTCCTTAGACCCCAGTCCAGAGCCTCTCACCTAACCAAATCAGTTCTCATGCTTCGCACTGACGAGGGCCAACTGCCCAAAACACCGTGTCTGCGAGTTGAGATACTGATTTGGCTTTAATCCTAAGTCATATTGCACGACTCGTTAAAGAGTTGATTGTGACTTGTAGGATCGCTACTTCTAATAGGTGGCGCTATAGAGTTTAAGTCCTCTTTTTCTCAGAAGAGGCAATTTGCATATTTAATTTCCCAGAGGAGCGTTGCATGGCGAATAAGCCTCCTTACCTTCACAAGCCAGAGATGGTATGTCACTCTCCACAAGTAGAAACGATACCCCTTAGACGCCAGTCCAGAGCCTCTCACCTAGCCAAATCAGTTCTCATGTTTCGCATTGATGAGGGCCAACAGCCCGAAACACCGTGTCTGAGAATTGAAATACTGATTTGGCTTTAATCCTAAGTCATATTGCACGACTCGTTAAAGAGTTGATTGTGACTTGTAGGATCGCTACTTCCAATAGGAGGCGCTATAGAGTTTAAGTCCTCTTTTTCTCAGAAGAGGCAATTTGCATATTTAATTTCCCAGAGGAGCGTTGCATGGCGAATAAGCCTCCTTACCTTGACAAGCCAGAGATGGTATGTCACTCTCCACAAGCAGAAACGATACCCCTTAGACCCCAGTCCAGAGCCTCTCACCTAGCCAAATCAGTTCTCATGTTTCGCACTGATGAGGGCAAACAGCCCGAAACCGTGTCTGCGAATTGAGATACTGATTTGGCTTTAATCCTAAGTCATATTGCACGACTCGTTAAAGAGTTGATTGTGACTTGTAGGATCGCTGCTTCCAATAGGTGGCACTATAGAGTTTAAGTCCTCTTTTTCTCAGAAGAGGCAATTTGCATATTTAATTTCCCAGAGGGGCGTTGCATGGCGAATAAGCCTCCTTACCTTGACAAGCCAGAGATGGTATGTCACTCTCCACAAGTAGAAACGATACCCCTTAGACCCCAGTCCAGAGCCTCTCACCTAGCTAAATCAGTTCTCATGCTTCGCATTGACGAGGGCCAACAGCCCAAAACACCGTGTCTGCGAATTGAGATACTGATTTGGCTTTAATTCTAAGTCATATTGCACGACTCGTTAAAGAGTTGATTGTGACTTGTAGGATCGCTACTTCCAATAGGTGGCGCTATAGAGTTTAAGTCCTCTTTTTCTCAGAAGAGGCAATTTGCATATTTAATTTCCCAGAGGAGGGTTGCATGGCGAATAAGCCTCCTTACCTTGACAAGCCAGAGATGGTATGTCACAATCCACAAGTAGAAAAGATACCCCTTAGACCCCAGTCTAGAGCCTCTCACCTAGCCAAATCAGTTCTCATGCTTCGCACTGATGAGGGCAAACAGCCCGAAACACCGTGTCTGCAAATTGAGATACTGATTTGGCTTTAATCCTAAGTCATATTGCACGACTCGTTAAAGAGTGGATTGTGACTTGAAGGATCGCTACTTCCAAAAGGTGGTGCTATAGAGTTTAAGTTCTCTTTTTCTCAGAAGAGGCAATTTGCATATTTAATTTCCCAGAGGAGCGTTGCATGGCGAATAAGTCTCCTTATCTTAACAAGCCAGAGATACTATGTCACTCTCCACAAGGAGAAACGATACTCCTTAGACCCCAGTCCAGAGCCTCTCACCTAGCCAAATCAGTTCTCATGCTTCGCACTGACGAGGGCCAACTGCCCAAAACACCGTGTCTGCGAGTTGAGATACTGATTTGGCTTTAATGCTAAGTCATATTGCACGACTCGTTAAAGAGTGGATTGTGACTTGAAGGATCGCTACTTCCAAAAGGTGGTGCTATAGAGTTTAAGTCCTCTTTTTCTCAGAAGAGGCAATTTGCATATTTAATTTCCCAGAGGAGCGTTGCACGGCGAATAAGCCTCCTTGTCTTAACAAGCCAGAGATGGTATGTCACTCTCCACAAGGAGAAACGATACTCCTTAGACCCCAGTCCAGAGCCTCTCACCTAGCCAAATCAGTTCTCATGCTTCGCATTGACGAGGGCCAACAGCCCGAAACACCGTGTCTGCGAGTTGAGATACTGATTTGGCTTTAATCCTAAGTCATATTGCACGACTCGTTAAAGAGTTGATTGTGACTTGTAGGCTCGCTACTTCCAATAGGTGGCGCTATAGAGTTTAAGTCCTCTTTTTCTCAGAAGAGGCAATTTGCATATTTAATTTCCCAGAGGAGCGTTACATGGCGAATAAGCCTCCTTATCTTGACAAGCCAGAGATGGTATGTCACTCTCCACAAGCAGAAACGATACCCCTTAGACCCCAGTCCAGAGCCTCTCACCTAGCCAAATCAGTTCTCATGCTTCGCACTGATGAGGGCTAACAGCCCGAAACACCGTGTCTGCAAATTGAGATACTGATTTGGCTTTTATCATAAGTCATATTGCACGACTCGTTAAAGAGTGGATTGTGACTTGAAGGATCGCTACTTCCAAAAGGTGGTGCTATAGAGTTTAAGTCCTCTTTTTCTCAGAAGAGGCAATTTGCATATTTAATTTCCCAGAGGAGCGTTGCATGGCGAATAAGCCTCCTTATCTTAACAAGCCAGAGATGGTATGTCACTCTCCACAAGGAGAAACGATACTCCTTAGACCCCAGTCCAGAGCCTCTCACCTAGCCAAATCAGTTCTCATGCTTCGCACTGACGAGGGCCAACTGCCCAAAACACCGTGTCTGCGAGTTGAGATACTGATTTGGCTTTAATCCTAAGTCATATTGCACGACTCGTTAAAGAGTGGATTGTGATTTGAAGGATCGCTACTTCCAAAAGGTGGTGCTATAAAGTTTAAGTCCTCTTTTTCTCAGAAGAGGCAATTTGCATATTTAATTTCCCAGAGGAGCGTTGCACGGCGAATAAGCCTCCTTATCTTAACAAGCCAGAGATGGTATGTCACTCTCCACAAGGAGAAACGATACTCCTTAGACCCCAGTCCAGAGCCTCTCACCTAACCAAATCAGTTCTCATGCTTCGCACTGACGAGGGCCAACTGCCCAAAACACCGTGTCTGCGAGTTGAGATACTGATTTGGCTTTAATCCTAAGTCATATTGCACGACTCGTTAAAGAGTTGATTGTGACTTGTAGGATCGCTACTTCTAATAGGTGGCGCTATAGAGTTTAAGTCCTTTTTTTCTCAGAAGAGGCAATTTGCATATTTAATTTCCCAGAGGAGCGTTGCATGGCGAATAAGCCTCCTTACCTTCACAAGCCAGAGATGGTATGTCACTCTCCACAAGTAGAAACGATACCCCTTAGACGCCAGTCCAGAGCCTCTCACCTAGCCAAATCAGTTCTCATGTTTCGCATTGATGAGGGCCAACAGCCCGAAACACCGTGTCTGAGAATTGAAATACTGATTTGGCTTTAATCCTAAGTCATATTGCACGACTCGTTAAAGAGTTGATTGTGACTTGTAGGATCGCTACTTCCAATAGGAGGCGCTATAGAGTTTAAGTCCTCTTTTTCTCAGAAGAGGCAATTTGCATATTTAATTTCCCAGAGGAGCGTTGCATGGCGAATAAGCCTCCTTACCTTGACAAGCCAGAGATGGTATGTCACTCTCCACAAGCAGAAACGATACCCCTTAGACCCCAGTCCAGAGCCTCTCACCTAGCCAAATCAGTTCTCATGTTTCGCACTGATGAGGGCAAACAGCCCGAAACCGTGTCTGCGAATTGAGATACTGATTTGGCTTTAATCCTAAGTCATATTGCACGACTCGTTAAAGAGTTGATTGTGACTTGTAGGATCGCTGCTTCCAATAGGTGGCACTATAGAGTTTAAGTCCTCTTTTTCTCAGAAGAGGCAATTTGCATATTTAATTTCCCAGAGGGGCGTTGCATGGCGAATAAGCCTCCTTACCTTGACAAGCCAGAGATGGTATGTCACTCTCCACAAGTAGAAACGATACCCCTTAGACCCCAGTCCAGAGCCTCTCACCTAGCCAAATCAGTTCTCATGCTTCGCATTGACGAGGGCCAACAGCCCAAAACACCGTGTCTGCGAATTGAGATACTGATTTGGCTTTAATTCTAAGTCATATTGCACGACTCGTTAAAGAGTTGATTGTGACTTGTAGGATCGCTACTTCCAATAGGTGGCGCTATAGAGTTTAAGTCCTCTTTTTCTCAGAAGAGGCAATTTGCATATTTAATTTCCCAGAGGAGGGTTGCATGGCGAATAAGCCTCCTTACCTTGACAAGCCAGAGATGGTATGTCACAATCCACAAGTAGAAAAGATACCCCTTAGACCCCAGTCTAGAGCCTCTCACCTAGCCAAATCAGTTCTCATGCTTCGCACTGATGAGGGCAAACAGCCCGAAACACCGTGTCTGCAAATTGAGATACTGATTTGGCTTTAATCCTAAGTCATATTGCACGACTCGTTAAAGAGTGGATTGTGACTTGAAGGATCGCTACTTCCAAAAGGTGGTGCTATAGAGTTTAAGTTCTCTTTTTCTCAGAAGAGGCAATTTGCATATTTAATTTCCCAGAGGAGCGTTGCATGGCGAATAAGTCTCCTTATCTTAACAAGCCAGAGATACTATGTCACTCTCCACAAGGAGAAACGATACTCCTTAGACCCCAGTCCAGAGCCTCTCACCTAGCCAAATCAGTTCTCATGCTTCGCACTGACGAGGGCCAACTGCCCAAAACACCGTGTCTGCGAGTTGAGATACTGATTTGGCTTTAATGCTAAGTCATATTGCACGACTCGTTAAAGAGTGGATTGTGACTTGAAGGATCGCTACTTCCAAAAGGTGGTGCTATAGAGTTTAAGTCCTCTTTTTCTCAGAAGAGGCAATTTGCATATTTAATTTCCCAGAGGAGCGTTGCACGGCGAATAAGCCTCCTTATCTTAACAAGCCAGAGATGGTATGTCACTCTCCACAAGGAGAAACGATACTCCTTAGACCCCAGTCCAGAGCCTCTCACCTAGCCAAATCAGTTCTCATGCTTCGCATTGACGAGGGCCAACAGCCCGAAACACCGTGTCTGCGAGTTGAGATACTGATTTGGCTTTAATCCTAAGTCATATTGCACGACTCGTTAAAGAGTTGATTGTGACTTGTAGGATCACTACTTCCAATAGGTGGCGCTATAGAGTTTAAGTTCTCTTTTTCTCAGAAGAGGCAATTTGCATATTTAATTTTCCAGAGGAGCGTTGCATGGCGAATAAGCCTCCTTACCTTCACAAGCCAAAGATGGTATGTCACTCTCCACAAGTAGAAACGATATCCCTTAGACGCCAGTCCAGAGCCTCTCACCTAGCCAAATCAGTTCTCATGTTTCGCATTGATGAGGGCCAACAGCCCGAAACACCGTGTCTGCGAATTGAGATACTGATTTGGCTTTAAACCTAAGTCATATTGCACGACTCGTTAAAGAGTTGATTGTGACTTGTAGGATCGCTACTTCCAATAGGTGGCGCTATAGAGTTTAAGTCCTCTTTTTCTCAGAAGAAGCAATTTGCATATTTAATTTCCCAGAGGAGCGTTGCATGGCGAATAAGCCTCCTTACCTTCACAAGCCAAAGATGGTATGTCACTCTCCACAAGTAGAAAAGATACCCCTTAGACCCCAGTCTAGAGCCTCTCACCTAGCCAAATCAGTTCTCATGCTTCGCACTGAAGAGGGCCAACAGCCCGAAACCGTGTCTGCGAATTGAGATACTGATTTGGCTTTAATCCTAAGTCATATTGCACGACTCGTTAAAGAGTTGATTGTGACTTGTAGGATCGCTGCTTCCAATAGGTGGCACTATAGAGTTTAAGTCCTCTTTTTCTCAGAAGAGGCAATTTGCATATTTAATTTCCTAGAGGGGCGTTGCATGGCAAATAAGCCTCCTTACCTTGACAAGCCAGAGATGGTATGTCACTCTCCACAAGTAGAAACGATACCCCTTAGACCCCAGTCCAGAGCCTCTCACCTAGCCAAATCAGTTCTCATGCTTCGCATTGACGAGGGCCAACAGCCCGAAACACCGTGTCTGCGAATTGAGATACCGATTTGGCTTTAATTCTAAGTCGTATTGCACGACTCGTTAAAGAGTTGATTGTGACTTGTAGGATCGCTACTTCCAATAGGTGGCGCTATAGAGTTTAAGTCCTCTTTTTCTCAGAAGAGGCAATTTGCATATTTAATTTCCCAGAAGAGCGTTGCATGTCGAATAAACCTCCTTACCTTGACAAGCCAGAGATGGTATGTCACTCTCCACAAGTAGAAACGATACCCCTTAGACCCCAGTCTAGAGCCTCTCACTTAGCCAAATCAGTTCTCATGCTTCGCAATGACGAGGGCCAAGAGCCCGAAATACCAAGTCTGCGAATTGAGATACTGATTTGGCTTTAATCCTAAGTCATATTGCACGACTCGTTAAAGAGTTGATTGTGACTTGTAGGATCGCTACTTCCAATAGGTGGCGCTATAGAGTTTAAGTCCTCTTTTTCTCAGAAGAGGCAATTTGCATATTTAATTTCCCAGAGGAGCGTTACATGGCGAATAAGCCTCCTTATCTTGACAAGCCAGAGATGGTATGTCACTCTCCACAAGCAGAAACGATACCCCTTAGACCCCAGTCCAGAGCCTCTCACCTAGCCAAATCAGTTCTCATGCTTCGCACTGATGAGGGCTAACAGCCCGAAACACCGTGTCTGCAAATTGAGATACTGATTTGGCTTTTATCATAAGTCATATTGCACGACTCGTTAAAGAGTG
Organism: Ranitomeya imitator; assembly: GCF_032444005.1. NCBI lineage: Eukaryota > Metazoa > Chordata > Amphibia > Anura > Dendrobatidae > Ranitomeya > Ranitomeya imitator. Next base: position 111,439,617 of record NC_091290.1, on the reverse strand, counting down.
GATTGTGACTTGAAGGATCGCTACTTCCAAAAGGTGGTGCTATAGAGTTTAAGTCCTCTTTTTCTCAGAAGAGGCAATTTGCATATTTAATTTCCCAGAGGAGCGTTGCATGGCGAATAAGCCTCCTTATCTTAACAAGCCAGAGATGGTATGTCACTCTCCACAAGGAGAAACGATACTCCTTAGACCCCAGTCCAGAGCCTCTCACCTAGCCAAATCAGTTCTCATGCTTCGCACTGACGAGGGCCAACTGCCCAAAACACCGTGTCTGCGAGTTGAGATACTGATTTGGCTTTAATCCTAAGTCATATTGCACGACTCGTTAAAGAGTGGATTGTGATTTGAAGGATCGCTACTTCCAAAAGGTGGTGCTATAAAGTTTAAGTCCTCTTTTTCTCAGAAGAGGCAATTTGCATATTTAATTTCCCAGAGGAGCGTTGCACGGCGAATAAGCCTCCTTATCTTAACAAGCCAGAGATGGTATGTCACTCTCCACAAGGAGAAACGATACTCCTTAGACCCCAGTCCAGAGCCTCTCACCTAACCAAATCAGTTCTCATGCTTCGCACTGACGAGGGCCAACTGCCCAAAACACCGTGTCTGCGAGTTGAGATACTGATTTGGCTTTAATCCTAAGTCATATTGCACGACTCGTTAAAGAGTTGATTGTGACTTGTAGGATCGCTACTTCTAATAGGTGGCGCTATAGAGTTTATGTCCTCTTTTTCTCAGAAGAGGCAATTTGCATATTTAATTTCCCAGAGGAGCGTTGCATGGCGAATAAGCCTCCTTACCTTCACAAGCCAGAGATGGTATGTCACTCTCCACAAGTAGAAACGATACCCCTTAGACGCCAGTCCAGAGCCTCTCACCTAGCCAAATCAGTTCTCATGTTTCGCATTGATGAGGGCCAACAGCCCGAAACACCGTGTCTGAGAATTGAAATACTGATTTGGCTTTAATCCTAAGTCATATTGCACGACTCGTTAAAGAGTTGATTGTGACTTGTAGGATCGCTACTTCCAATAGGAGGCGCTATAGAGTTTAAGTCCTCTTTTTCTCAGAAGAGGCAATTTGCATATTTAATTTCCCAGAGGAGCGTTGCATGGCGAATAAGCCTCCTTACCTTGACAAGCCAGAGATGGTATGTCACTCTCCACAAGCAGAAACGATACCCCTTAGACCCCAGTCCAGAGCCTCTCACCTAGCCAAATCAGTTCTCATGTTTCGCACTGATGAGGGCAAACAGCCCGAAACCGTGTCTGCGAATTGAGATACTGATTTGGCTTTAATCCTAAGTCATATTGCACGACTCGTTAAAGAGTTGATTGTGACTTGTAGGATCGCTGCTTCCAATAGGTGGCACTATAGAGTTTAAGTCCTCTTTTTCTCAGAAGAGGCAATTTGCATATTTAATTTCCCAGAGGGGCGTTGCATGGCGAATAAGCCTCCTTACCTTGACAAGCCAGAGATGGTATGTCACTCTCCACAAGTAGAAACGATACCCCTTAGACCCCAGTCCAGAGCCTCTCACCTAGCCAAATCAGTTCTCATGCTTCGCATTGACGAGGGCCAACAGCCCAAAACACCGTGTCTGCGAATTGAGATACTGATTTGGCTTTAATTCTAAGTCATATTGCACGACTCGTTAAAGAGTTGATTGTGACTTGTAGGATCGCTACTTCCAATAGGTGGCGCTATAGAGTTTAAGTCCTCTTTTTCTCAGAAGAGGCAATTTGCATATTTAATTTCCCAGAGGAGGGTTGCATGGCGAATAAGCCTCCTTACCTTGACAAGCCAGAGATGGTATGTCACAATCCACAAGTAGAAAAGATACCCCTTAGACCCCAGTCTAGAGCCTCTCACCTAGCCAAATCAGTTCTCATGCTTCGCACTGATGAGGGCAAACAGCCCGAAACACCGTGTCTGCAAATTGAGATACTGATTTGGCTTTAATCCTAAGTCATATTGCACGACTCGTTAAAGAGTGGATTGTGACTTGAAGGATCGCTACTTCCAAAAGGTGGTGCTATAGAGTTTAAGTTCTCTTTTTCTCAGAAGAGGCAATTTGCATATTTAATTTCCCAGAGGAGCGTTGCATGGCGAATAAGTCTCCTTATCTTAACAAGCCAGAGATACTATGTCACTCTCCACAAGGAGAAACGATACTCCTTAGACCCCAGTCCAGAGCCTCTCACCTAGCCAAATCAGTTCTCATGCTTCGCACTGACGAGGGCCAACTGCCCAAAACACCGTGTCTGCGAGTTGAGGTACTGATTTGGCTTTAATGCTAAGTCATATTGCACGACTCGTTAAAGAGTGGATTGTGACTTGAAGGATCGCTACTTCCAAAAGGTGGTGCTATAGAGTTTAAGTCCTCTTTTTCTCAGAAGAGGCAATTTGCATATTTAATTTCCCAGAGGAGCGTTGCACGGCGAATAAGCCTCCTTATCTTAACAAGCCAGAGATGGTATGTCACTCTCCACAAGGAGAAACGATACTCCTTAGACCCCAGTCCAGAGCCTCTCACCTAGCCAAATCAGTTCTCATGCTTCGCATTGACGAGGGCCAACAGCCCGAAACACCGTGTCTGCGAGTTGAGATACTGATTTGGCTTTAATCCTAAGTCATATTGCACGACTCGTTAAAGAGTTGATTGTGACTTGTAGGATCACTACTTCCAATAGGTGGCGCTATAGAGTTTAAGTCCTCTTTTTCTCAGAAGAGGCAATTTGCATATTTAATTTTCCAGAGGAGCGTTGCATGGCGAATAAGCCTCCTTACCTTCACAAGCCAAAGATGGTATGTCACTCTCCACAAGTAGAAACGATATCCCTTAGACGCCAGTCCAGAGCCTCTCACCTAGCCAAATCAGTTCTCATGTTTCGCATTGATGAGGGCCAACAGCCCGAAACACCGTGTCTGCGAATTGAGATACTGATTTGGCTTTAAACCTAAGTCATATTGCACGACTCGTTAAAGAGTTGATTGTGACTTGTAGGATCGCTACTTCCAATAGGTGGCGCTATAGAGTTTAAGTCCTCTTTTTCTCAGAAGAAGCAATTTGCATATTTAATTTCCCAGAGGAGCGTTGCATGGCGAATAAGCCTCCTTACCTTGACAAGCCAGAGATGGTATGTCACTCTCCACAAGTAGAAACGATACCCCTTAGACCCCAGTCCAGAGCCTCTCACCTAGCCAAATCAGTTCTCATGTTTCGCACTGAAGAGGGCCAACAGCCCGAAACCGTGTCTGCGAATTGAGATACTGATTTGGCTTTAATCCTAAGTCATATTGCACGACTCGTTAAAGAGTTGATTGTGACTTGTAGGATCGCTGCTTCCAATAGGTGGCACTATAGAGTTTAAGTCCTCTTTTTCTCAGAAGAGGCAATTTGCATATTTAATTTCCTAGAGGGGCGTTGCATGGCAAATAAGCCTCCTTACCTTGACAAGCCAGAGATGGTATGTCACTCTCCACAAGTAGAAACGATACCCCTTAGACCCCAGTCCAGAGCCTCTCACCTAGCCAAATCAGTTCTCATGCTTCGCATTGACGAGGGCCAACAGCCCGAAACACCGTGTCTGCGAATTGAGATACCGATTTGGCTTTAATTCTAAGTCGTATTGCACGACTCGTTAAAGAGTTGATTGTGACTTGTAGGATCGCTACTTCCAATAGGTGGCGCTATAGAGTTTAAGTCCTCTTTTTCTCAGAAGAGGCAATTTGCATATTTAATTTCCCAGAAGAGCGTTGCATGTCGAATAAACCTCCTTACCTTGACAAGCCAGAGATGGTATGTCACTCTCCACAAGTAGAAACGATACCCCTTAGACCCCAGTCTAGAGCCTCTCACTTAGCCAAATCAGTTCTCATGCTTCGCAATGACGAGGGCCAAGAGCCCGAAATACCAAGTCTGCGAATTGAGATACTGATTTGGCTTTAATCCTAAGTCATATTGCACGACTCGTTAAAGAGTTGATTGTGACTTGTAGGATCACTACTTCCAATAGGTGGCGCTATAGAGTTTAAGTTCTCTTTTTCTCAGAAGAGGCAATTTGCATATTTAATTTTCCAGAGGAGCGTTGCATGGCGAATAAGCCTCCTTACCTTCACAAGCCAAAGATGGTATGTCACTCTCCACAAGTAGAAACGATATCCCTTAGACGCCAGTCCAGAGCCTCTCACCTAGCCAAATCAGTTCTCATGTTTCGCATTGATGAGGGCCAACAGCCCAAAACACCGTGTCTGCGAATTGAGATACTGATTTGGCTTTAATCCTAAGTCATATTGCACGACTCGTTAAAGAGTTGATTGTGACTTGTAGGATCGCTACTTCCAATAGGAGGCGCTATAGAGTTTAAGTCCTCTTTTTCTCAGAAGAGGCAATTTGCATATTTAATTTCCCAGAGGAGCGTTGCATGGCGAATAAGCCTCCTTACCTTGACAAGCCAGAGATGGTATGTCACTCTCCACAAGCAGAAACGATACCCCTTAGACCCCAGTCCAGAGCCTCTCACCTAGCCAAATCAGTTCTCATGTTTCGCACTGATGAGGGCAAACAGCCCGAAACCGTGTCTGCGAATTGAGATACTGATTTGGCTTTAATCCTAAGTCATATTGCACGACTCGTTAAAGAGTTGATTGTGACTTGTAGGATCGCTGCTTCCAATAGGTGGCACTATAGAGTTTAAGTCCTCTTTTTCTCAGAAGAGGCAATTTGCATATTTAATTTCCCAGAGGGGCGTTGCATGGCGAATAAGCCTCCTTACCTTGACAAGCCAGAGATGGTATGTCACTCTCCACAAGTAGAAACGATACCCCTTAGACCCCAGTCCAGAGCCTCTCACCTAGCCAAATCAGTTCTCATGCTTCGCATTGACGAGGGCCAACAGCCCAAAACACCGTGTCTGCGAATTGAGATACTGATTTGGCTTTAATTCTAAGTCATATTGCACGACTCGTTAAAGAGTTGATTGTGACTTGTAGGATCGCTACTTCCAATAGGTGGCGCTATAGAGTTTAAGTCCTCTTTTTCTCAGAAGAGGCAATTTGCATATTTAATTTCCCAGAGGAGGGTTGCATGGCGAATAAGCCTCCTTACCTTGACAAGCCAGAGATGGTATGTCACAATCCACAAGTAGAAAAGATACCCCTTAGACCCCAGTCTAGAGCCTCTCACCTAGCCAAATCAGTTCTCATGCTTCGCACTGATGAGGGCAAACAGCCCGAAACACCGTGTCTGCAAATTGAGATACTGATTTGGCTTTAATCCTAAGTCATATTGCACGACTCGTTAAAGAGTGGATTGTGACTTGAAGGATCGCTACTTCCAAAAGGTGGTGCTATAGAGTTTAAGTTCTCTTTTTCTCAGAAGAGGCAATTTGCATATTTAATTTCCCAGAGGAGCGTTGCATGGCGAATAAGTCTCCTTATCTTAACAAGCCAGAGATACTATGTCACTCTCCACAAGGAGAAACGATACTCCTTAGACCCCAGTCCAGAGCCTCTCACCTAGCCAAATCAGTTCTCATGCTTCGCACTGACGAGGGCCAACTGCCCAAAACACCGTGTCTGCGAGTTGAGGTACTGATTTGGCTTTAATGCTAAGTCATATTGCACGACTCGTTAAAGAGTGGATTGTGACTTGAAGGATCGCTACTTCCAAAAGGTGGTGCTATAGAGTTTAAGTCCTCTTTTTCTCAGAAGAGGCAATTTGCATATTTAATTTCCCAGAGGAGCGTTGCACGGCGAATAAGCCTCCTTATCTTAACAAGCCAGAGATGGTATGTCACTCTCCACAAGGAGAAACGATACTCCTTAGACCCCAGTCCAGAGCCTCTCACCTAGCCAAATCAGTTCTCATGCTTCGCAATGACGAGGGCCAACAGCCCGAAACACCGTGTCTGCGAGTTGAGATACTGATTTGGCTTTAATCCTAAGTCATATTGCACGACTCGTTAAAGAGTTGATTGTGACTTGTAGGATCACTACTTCCAATAGGTGGCGCTATAGAGTTTAAGTCCTCTTTTTCTCAGAAGAGGCAATTTGCATATTTAATTTTCCAGAGGAGCGTTGCATGGCGAATAAGCCTCCTTACCTTCACAAGCCAAAGATGGTATGTCACTCTCCACAAGTAGAAACGATATCCCTTAGACGCCAGTCCAGAGCCTCTCACCTAGCCAAATCAGTTCTCATGTTTCGCATTGATGAGGGCCAACAGCCCGAAACACCGTGTCTGCGAATTGAGATACTGATTTGGCTTTAAACCTAAGTCATATTGCACGACTCGTTAAAGAGTTGATTGTGACTTGTAGGATCGCTACTTCCAATAGGTGGCGCTATAGAGTTTAAGTCCTCTTTTTCTCAGAAGAAGCAATTTGCATATTTAATTTCCCAGAGAAGCGTTGCATGGCGAATAAGCCTCCTTACCTTGACAAGCCAGAGATGGTATGTCACTCTCCACAAGTAGAAACGATACCCCTTAGACCCCAGTCCAGAGCCTCTCACCTAGCCAAATCAGTTCTCATGTTTCGCACTGAAGAGGGCCAACAGCCCGAAACCGTGTCTGCGAATTGAGATACTGATTTGGCTTTAATCCTAAGTCATATTGCACGACTCGTTAAAGAGTTGATTGTGACTTGTAGGATCGCTGCTTCCAATAGGTGGCACTATAGAGTTTAAGTCCTCTTTTTCTCAGAAGAGGCAATTTGCATATTTAATTTCCTAGAGGGGCGTTGCATGGCAAATAAGCCTCCTTACCTTGACAAGCCAGAGATGGTATGTCACTCTCCACAAGTAGAAACGATACCCCTTAGACCCCAGTCCAGAGCCTCTCACCTAGCCAAATCAGTTCTCATGCTTCGCATTGACGAGGGCCAACAGCCCGAAACACCGTGTCTGCGAATTGAGATACCGATTTGGCTTTAATTCTAAGTCGTATTGCACGACTCGTTAAAGAGTTGATTGTGACTTGTAGGATCGCTACTTCCAATAGGTGGCGCTATAGAGTTTAAGTCCTCTTTTTCTCAGAAGAGGCAATTTGCATATTTAATTTCCCAGAAGAGCGTTGCATGTCGAATAAACCTCCTTACCTTGACAAGCCAGAGATGGTATGTCACTCTCCACAAGTAGAAACGATACCCCTTAGACCCCAGTCTAGAGCCTCTCACTTAGCCAAATCAGTTCTCATGCTTCGCAATGACGAGGGCCAAGAGCCCGAAATACCAAGTCTGCGAATTGAGATACTGATTTGGCTTTAATCCTAAGTCATATTGCACGACTCGTTAAAGAGTTGATTGTGACTTGTAGGATCACTACTTCCAATAGGTGGCGCTATAGAGTTTAAGTTCTCTTTTTCTCAGAAGAGGCAATTTGCATATTTAATTTTCCAGAGGAGCGTTGCATGGCGAATAAGCCTCCTTACCTTCACAAGCCAAAGATGGTATGTCACTCTCCACAAGTAGAAACGATATCCCTTAGACGCCAGTCCAGAGCCTCTCACCTAGCCAAATCAGTTCTCATGTTTCGCATTGATGAGGGCCAACAGCCCGAAACACCGTGTCTGCGAATTGAGATACTGATTTGGCTTTAATCCTAAGTCATATTGCACGACTCGTTAAAGAGTTGATTGTGACTTGTAGGATCGCTACTTCCAATAGGAGGCGCTATAGAGTTTAAGTCCTCTTTTTCTCAGAAGAGGCAATTTGCATATTTAATTTCCCAGAGGAGCGTTGCATGGCGAATAAGCCTCCTTACCTTGACAAGCCAGAGATGGTATGTCACTCTCCACAAGCAGAAACGATACCCCTTAGACCCCAGTCCAGAGCCTCTCACCTAGCCAAATCAGTTCTCATGTTTCGCACTGATGAGGGCAAACAGCCCGAAACCGTGTCTGCGAATTGAGATACTGATTTGGCTTTAATCCTAAGTCATATTGCACGACTCGTTAAAGAGTTGATTGTGACTTGTAGGATCGCTGCTTCCAATAGGTGGCACTATAGAGTTTAAGTCCTCTTTTTCTCAGAAGAGGCAATTTGCATATTTAATTTCCCAGAGGGGCGTTGCATGGCGAATAAGCCTCCTTACCTTGACAAGCCAGAGATGGTATGTCACTCTCCACAAGTAGAAACGATACCCCTTAGACCCCAGTCCAGAGCCTCTCACCTAGCCAAATCAGTTCTCATGCTTCGCATTGACGAGGGCCAACAGCCCAAAACACCGTGTCTGCGAATTGAGATACTGATTTGGCTTTAATTCTAAGTCATATTGCACGACTCGTTAAAGAGTTGATTGTGACTTATAGGATCGCTACTTCCAATAGGTGGCGCTATAGAGTTTAAGTCCTCTTTTTCTCAGAAGAGGCAATTTGCATATTTAATTTCCCAGAGGAGGGTTGCATGGCGAATAAGTCTCCTTATCTTAACAAGCCAGAGATACTATGTCACTCTCCACAAGGAGAAACGATACTCCTTAGACCCCAGTCCAGAGCCTCTCACCTAGCCAAATCAGTTCTCATGCTTCGCACTGACGAGGGCCAACTGCCCAAAACACCGTGTCTGCGAGTTGAGATACTGATTTGGCTTTAATCCTAAGTCATATTGCACGACTCGTTAAAGAGTGGATTGTGACTTGAAGGATCGCTACTTCCAAAAGGTGGTGCTATAGAGTTTAAGTCCTCTTTTTCTCAGAAGAGGCAATTTGCATATTTAATTTCCCAGAGGAGCGTTGCACGGCAAATAAGCCTCCTTATCTTAACAAGCCAGAGATGGTATGTCACTCTCCACAAGGAGAAACAATACTCCTTAGACCCCAGTCCAGAGCCTCTCACCTAGCCAAATCAGTTCTCATGCTTCGCATTGACGAGGGCCAACAGCCCGAAACACCGTGTCTGCGAGTTGAGATACTGATTTGGCTTTAATCCTAAGTCATATTGCACGACTCGTTAAAGAGTTGATTGTGACTTGTAGGATCACTACTTCCAATAGGTGGCGCTATAGAGTTTAAGTCCTCTTTTTCTCAGAAGAGGCAATTTGCATATTTAATTTTCCAGAGGAGCGTTGCATGGCGAATAAGCCTCCTTACCTTCACAAGCCAAAGATGGTATGTCACTCTCCACAAGTAGAAACGATATCCCTTAGACGCCAGTCCAGAGCCTCTCACCTAGCCAAATCAGTTCTCATGTTTCGCATTGATGAGGGCCAACAGCCCGAAACACCGTGTCTGCGAATTGAGATACTGATTTGGCTTTAATCCTAAGTCATATTGCACGACTCGTTAAAGAGTTGATTGTGACTTGTAGGATCGCTACTTCCAATAGGTGGCGCTATAGAGTTTAAGTCCTCTTTTTCTCAGAAGAAGCAATTTGCATATTTAATTTCCCAGAGGAGCGTTGCATGGCGAATAAGCCTCCTTACCTTGACAAGCCAGAGATGGTATGTCACTCTCCACAAGTAGAAACGATACCCCTTAGACCCCAGTCCAGAGCCTCTCACCTAGCCAAATCAGTTCTTATGTTTCGCACTGAAGAGGGCCAACAGCCCGAAACCGTGTCTGCGAATTGAGATACTGATTTGGCTTTAATCCTAAGTCATATTGCACGACTCGTTAAAGAGTTGATTGTGATTTGTAGGATCGCTGCTTCCAATAGGTGGCACTATAGAGTTTAAGTCCTCTTTTTCTCAGAAGAGGCAATTTGCATATTTAATTTCCTAGAGGGGCGTTGCATGGCGAATAAGCCTCCTTACCTTGACAAGCCAGAGATGGTATGTCACTCTCCACAAGTAGAAACGATACCCCTTAGACCCCAGTCCAGAGCCTCTCACCTAGCCAAATCAGTTCTCATGCTTCGCATTGACGAGGGCCAACAGCCCGAAACACCGTGTCTGCGAATTGAGATACCGATTTGGCTTTAATTCTAAGTCGTATTGCACGACTCGTTAAAGAGTTGATTGTGACTTGTAGGATCGCTACTTCCAATAGGTGGCGCTATAGAGTTTAAGTCCTCTTTTTCTCAGAAGAGGCAATTTGCATATTTAATTTCCCAGAAGAGCGTTGCATGTCGAATAAACCTCCTTACCTTGACAAGCCAGAGATGGTATGTCACTCTCCACAAGTAGAAACGATACCCCTTAGACCCCAGTCTAGAGCCTCTCACTTAGCCAAATCAGTTCTCATGCTTCGCAATGACGAGGGCCAAGAGCCCGAAATACCAAGTCTGCGAATTGAGATGCTGATTTGGCTTTAATCCTAAGTCATATTGCACGACTCGTTAAAGAGTTGATTGTGACTTGTAGGATCACTACTTCCAATAGGTGGCGCTATAGAGTTTAAGTCCTCTTTTTCTCAGAAGAGGCAATTTGCATATTTAATTTTCCAGAGGAGCGTTGCATGGCGAATAAGCCTCCTTACCTTCACAAGCCAAAGATGGTATGTCACTCTCCACAAGTAGAAACGATATCCCTTAGACGCCAGTCCAGAGCCTCTCACCTAGCCAAATCAGTTCTCATGTTTCGCATTGATGAGGGCCAACAGCCCGAAACACCGTGTCTGCGAATTGAGATACTGATTTGGCTTTAATCCTAAGTCATATTGCACGACTCGTTAAAGAGTTGATAGTGACTTGTAGGATCGCTACCTCCAATAGGTGGCGCTATAGGGTTTAAGTCCTCTTTTTATCAGAAGAGGCAATTTGCATATTTAATTTCCCAGAGGAGCGTTGCATGGCGAATAAGCCTCCTTACCTTGACAAGCCAGAGATGGTATGTCACTCTCCACAAGTAGAAACGATACCCCTTAGACCCCAGTCCAGAGCCTCTCACCTAGCCAAATCAGTTCTCATGCTTTGCATTGACGAGGGCCAACAGCCTGAAACACCATGTCTGCGAGTTGAGATACTGATTTGACTTTGATCCTAAGTCATATTGCACGACTCGTTAAAAAGTGGATTGTGACTTGAAGGATCGCTACCTCCAATAGGTGGCGCTATAGAGTTTAAGTCCTCTTTTTCTCAGAAGAGGCAATTTGCATATTTAATTTCCCAGAGGGGCGTTGCATGGCGAATAAGCCTCCTTACCTTGACAAGCCAGAGATGGTATGTCACTCTCCACAAGTAGAAACGATACCCCTTAGACCCCAGTCCAGAGCCTCTCACCTAGCCAAATCAGTTCTCATGCTTCGCATTGACGAGGGCCAACAGCCCAAAACACCGTGTCTGCGAATTGAGATACTGATTTGGCTTTAATTCTAAGTCATATTGCACGACTCGTTAAAGAGTTGATTGTGACTTGTAGGATCGCTACTTCCAATAGGTGGCGCTATAGAGTTTAAGTCCTCTTTTTCTCAGAAGAGGCAATTTGCATATTTAATTTCCCAGAGGAGGGTTGCATGGCGAATAAGCCTCCTTACCTTGACAAGCCAGAGATGGTATGTCACAATCCACAAGTAGAAAAGATACCCCTTAGACCCCAGTCTAGAGCCTCTCACCTAGCCAAATCAGTTCTCATGCTTCGCACTGATGAGGGCAAACAGCCCGAAACACCGTGTCTGCAAATTGAGATACTGATTTGGCTTTAATCCTAAGTCATATTGCACGACTCGTTAAAGAGTGGATTGTGACTTGAAGGATCGCTACTTCCAAAAGGTGGTGTTATAGAGTTTAAGTTCTCTTTTTCTCAGAAGAGGCAATTTGCATATTTAATTTCCCAGAGGAGGGTTGCATGGCGAATAAGTCTCCTTATCTTAACAAGCCAGAGATACTATGTCACTCTCCACAAGGAGAAACGATACTCCTTAGACCCCAGTCCAGAGCCTCTCACCTAGCCAAATCAGTTCTCATGCTTCGCACTGACGAGGGCCAACTGACCAAAACACCGTGTCTGCGAGTTGAGATACTGATTTGGCTTTAATCCTAAGTCATATTGCACGACTCGTTAAAGAGTGGATTGTGACTTGAAGGATCGCTACTTCCAAAAGGTGGTGCTATAGAGTTTAAGTCCTCTTTTTCTCAGAAGAGGCAATTTGCATATTTAATTTCCCAGAGGAGCGTTGCACGGCGAATAAGCCTCCTTATCTTAACAAGCCAGAGATGGTATGTCACTCTCCACAAGGAGAAACGATACTCCTTAGACCCCAGTCTAGAGCCTCTCACTTAGCCAAATCAGTTTCATGCTTCGCAATGACGAGGGCCAAGAGCCCGAAATACCAAGTCTGCGAATTGAGATACTGATTTGGCTTTAATCCTAAGTCATATTGCACGACTCGTTAAAGAGTTGATTGTGACTTGTAGGATCACTACTTCCAATAGGTGGCGCTATAGAGTTTAAGTCCTCTTTTTCTCAGAAGAGGCAATTTGCATATTTAATTTTCCAGAGGAGCGTTGCATGGCGAATAAGCCTCCTTACCTTCACAAGCCAAAGATGGTATGTCACTCTCCACAAGTAGAAACGATATCCCTTAGACGCCAGTCCAGAGCCTCTCACCTAGCCAAATCAGTTCTCATGTTTCGCATTGATGAGGGCCAACAGCCCGAAACACCGTGTCTGCGAATTGAGATACTGATTTGGCTTTAATCCTAAGTCATATTGCACGACTCGTTAAAGAGTTGATTGTGACTTGTAGGATCGCTACTTCCAATAGGTGGCGCTATAGAGTTTAAGTCCTCTTTTTCTCAGAAGAAGCAATTTGCATATTTAATTTCCCAGAGGAGCGTTGCATGGCGAATAACCCTCCTTACCTTGACAAGCCAGAGATGGTATGTCACTCTCCACAAGTAGAAACGATACCCCTTAGACCCCAGTCCAGAGCCTCTCACCTAGCCAAATCAGTTCTCATGTTTCGCACTGAAGAGGGCCAACAGCCCGAAACCGTGTCTGCGAATTGAGATACTGATTTGGCTTTAATCCTAAGTCATATTGCACGACTCGTTAAACAGTTGATTGTGACTTGTAGGATCGCTGCTTCCAATAGGTGGCACTATAGAGTTTAAGTCCTCTTTTTCTCAGAAGAGGCAATTTGCATATTTAATTTCCTAGAGGGGCGTTGCATGGCGAATAAGCCTCCTTACCTTGACAAGCCAGAGATGGTATGTCACTCTCCACAAGTAGAAACGATACCCCTTAGACCCCAGTCCAGAGCCTCTCACCTAGCCAAATCAGTTCTCATGCTTCGCATTGACGAGGGCCAACAGCCCGAAACACCGTGTCTGCGAATTAAGATACCGATTTGGCTTTAATTCTAAGTCGTATTGCACGACTCGTTAAAGAGTTGATTGTGACTTGTAGGATCGCTACTTCCAATAGGTGGCGCTATAGAGTTTAAGTCCTCTTTTTCTCAGAAGAGGCAATTTGCATATTTAATTTCCCAGAAGAGCGTTGCATGTCGAATAAACCTCCTTACCTTGACAAGCCAGAGATGGTATGTCACTCTCCACAAGTAGAAACGATACCCCTTAGACCCCAGTCTAGAGCCTCTCACTTAGCCAAATCAGTTCTCATGCTTCGCAATGACGAGGGCCAAGAGCCCGAAATACCAAGTCTGCGAATTGAGATACTGATTTGGCTTTAATCCTAAGTCATATTGCACGACTCGTTAAAGAGTTGATTGTGACTTGAAGGATCGCTACTTCCAATAGGTGGTGCTATAGAGTTTAAGTCCTCTTTTTCTCAGAAGAGGCAATTTGCATATTTAATTTCCCAGAGGAGCGTTGCATGGCGAATAAGCCTCCTTACCTTGACAAGCCAGAGATGGTATGTCACTCTCCACAAGGAGAAACAATACTTCTTAGACCCCAGTCCAGAGCCTCTCACCTAGCCAAATCAGTTCTCATGCTTCGCACTGACGAGGGCCAACAGCCCGAAACACCGTGTCTGCGAGTTGAAATACTGATTTGGCTTTAATCCTAAGTCATATTGCACGACTCGTTAAAGAGTTGATAGTGACTTGTAGGATCGCTACCTCCAATAGGTGGCGCTATAGGGTTTAAGTCCTCTTTTTATCAGAAGAGGCAATTTGCATATTTAATTTCCCAGAGGAGCGTTGCATGGCGAATAAGCCTCCTTACCTTGACAAGCCAGAGATGGTATGTCACTCTCCACAAGTAGAAACGATACCCCTTAGACCCCAGTCCAGAGCCTCTCACCTAGCCAAATCAGTTCTCATGCTTTGCATTGACGAGGGCCAACAGCCTGAAACACCATGTCTGCGAGTTGAGATACTGATTTGGCTTTGATCCTAAGTCATATTGCACGACTCGTTAAAAAGTGGATTGTGACTTGAAGGATCGCTACCTCCAATAGGTGGCGCTATAGAGTTTAAGTCCTCTTTTTCTCAGAAGAGGCAATTTGCATATTTAATTTCCCAGAGGAGCGTTACATGGCGAATAAGCCTCCTTACCTTGACAAGCCAGAGATGGTATGTCACTCTCCACAAGGAGAAACGATACTCCTTAGACCCCAGTCCAGAGCCTCTCACCTAGCCAAATCAGTTCTCATGCTTCACACTGACGAGGGCCGACAGCCCGAAACCGTGTCTGCGAATTGAGATACTGATTTGGCTTTAATCCTAAGTCATATTGCATGACTCGTTAAAGAGTTGATTGTGACTTGTAGGATCGCTGCTTCCAATAGGTGGCACTATAGAGTTTAAGTCCTCTTTTTCTCAGAAGAGGCAATTTGCATATTTAATTTCCCAGAGGAGCGTTGCATGGCGAATAAGCCTCCTTACCTTGACAAGCCAGAGATGGTATGTCACTCTCCACAAGTAGAAACGATACCCCTTAGACCCCAGTCCAGAGCCTATTACCTAGCCAAATCAGTTCTCATGTTTCGCATTGACGAGGGCCAACAGCCCGAAACACCGTGTCTGCGAATTGAGATACTGATTTGGCTTCAATGCTAAGTCATATTGCACGACTCGTTAATGAGTTGATTGTGACTTGTAGGATCGCTGCTTCCAATAGGTGGCGCTATAGAGTTTAAGTCCTCTTTTTCTCAGAAGAAGCAGTTTGCATATTTAATTTCCCAGAGGAGCGTTGCATGGCGAATAAGCCTCCTTACCTTGATAAGCCAGAGATGGTATGTCACTCTACACAAGGAGAAACAATACCCCTTAGACCCCAGTCCAGAGCCTCTCACCTAGCCAAATCAGTTCTCATGCTTCGCACTGACGAGGGCCAACAGCCCAAAACCGTGTCTGCGAATTGAGATACTGATTTGGCTTTAATCCTAAGTCATATTGCACGACTCGTTAAAGAGTGGATTGTGACTTGTAGGATCTCTGCTTCCAATAGGTGGCACTATAGAGTTTAAGTCCTCTTTTTCTCAGAAGAGGCAATTTGCATATTTAATTTCCCAGAGGAGCGTTACATGGCGAATAAGACTCCTTACCTTGACAAGCCAGAGATGGTATGTCACTCTCCACAAGTAGAAACGATACCCCTTAGACCCCAGTCTATAGCCTCTCACCTAGCCAAATCAGTTCTCATGCTTCGCAATGACAAGGTCCAACAGCCCGAAACACCAAGTCTGCGAATTGAGATAATGATTTGGCTTTAATCCTAAATCATATTGCACGACTCGTTAAAGAGTTGATTGTGACTTGAAGGATCGCTACTTCCAATAGGTGGTGCTATAGAGTTTAAGTCCTCTTTTTCTCAGAAGAGGCAATTTGCATATTTAATTTCCCAGAGGAGCGTTACATGGCGAAAAAGCCTCCTTATCTTGACAAGCCAGAGATGGTATGTCACTCTCCACAAGCAGAAACGATACCCTTTAGATCCCAGTCCAGAGCCTCTCACCTAGCCAAATCAGTTCTCATGCTTCGCACTGCTGAGGGCTAACAGCCAGAAACACCGTGTCTGCAAATTGAGATACTGATTTGGCTTTAATCCTAAGTCATATTGCACGACTCGTTAAAGAGTGGATTGTGAGTTGAAGGATCGCTACTTCCAAAAGGTGGTGCTATAGAGTTTAAGTCCTCTTTTTCTCAGAAGAGGCAATTTGCATATTTAATTTCCCAGAGGAGCGTTGCACGGCGAATAAGCCTCCTTATCTTAACAAGCCAGAGATGGTATGTCACTCTCCACAAGCAGAAACGATACCCCTTAGACCCCAGTCCAGAGCCTCTCACCTAGCCAAATCAGTTCTCATGCTTCGCACTGACGAGGGCCAACAGCCCGAAACCGTGTCTGCGAATTGAGATACTGATTTGGCTTTAATCCTAAGTCATATTGCATGACTCGTTAAAGAGTTGATTGTGACTTGTAGGATCGCTGCTTCCAATAGGTGGCACTATAGAGTTTAAGTCCTCTTTTTCTCAGAAGAGGCAATTTGCATATTTAATTTCCCAGAGGAGCGTTGCATGGCGAATAAGCCTCCTTACCTTGACAAGCCAGACATGGTATGTCACTCTCCACAAGTAGAAACGATACCCCTTAGACCCCAGTCTAGAGCCTCTCACTTAACCAAATCAGTTCTCATGCTTCGCAATGACGAGGGCCAACAGCCCGAAACACCAAGTCTGCGAATTGAGATACTGATTTGGCTTTAATCCTAAGTCATATTGCACGACTCGTTAAAGAGTTGATTGTGACTTGTAGGATCGCTACTTCCAATAGGTGGCGCTATAGAGTTTAAGTCCTCTTTTTCTCAGAAGAGGCAATTTGCATATTTAATTTCCTAGAGGGGCGTTGCATGGCGAATAAGCCTCCTTACCTTGACAAGCCAGAGATGGTATGTCACTCTCCACAAGTAGAAACGATACCCCTTAGACCCCAGTCCAGAGCCTCTCACCTAGCCAAATCAGTTCTCATGCTTCGCATTGACGAGGGCCAACAGCCCGAAACACCGTGTCTGCGAATTAAGATACCGATTTGGCTTTAATTCTAAGTCGTATTGCACGACTCGTTAAAGAGTTGATTGTGACTTGTAGGATCGCTACTTCCAATAGGTGGCGCTATAGAGTTTAAGTCCTCTTTTTCTCAGAAGAGGCAATTTGCATATTTAATTTCCCAGAAGAGCGTTGCATGTCGAATAAACCTCCTTACCTTGACAAGCCAGAGATGGTATGTCACTCTCCACAAGTAGAAACGATACCCCTTAGACCCCAGTCTAGAGCCTCTCACTTAGCCAAATCAGTTCTCATGCTTCGCAATGACGAGGGCCAAGAGCCCGAAATACCAAGTCTGCGAATTGAGATACTGATTTGGCTTTAATCCTAAGTCATATTGCACGACTCGTTAAAGAGTTGATTGTGACTTGAAGGATCGCTACTTCCAATAGGTGGTGCTATAGAGTTTAAGTCCTCTTTTTCTCAGAAGAGGCAATTTGCATATTTAATTTCCCAGAGGAGCGTTGCATGGCGAATAAGCCTCCTTACCTTGACAAGCCAGAGATGGTATGTCACTCTCCACAAGGAGAAACAATACTTCTTAGACCCCAGTCCAGAGCCTCTCACCTAGCCAAATCAGTTCTCATGCTTCGCACTGACGAGGGCCAACAGCCCGAAACACCGTGTCTGCGAGTTGAAATACTGATTTGGCTTTAATCCTAAGTCATATTGCACGACTCGTTAAAGAGTTGATAGTGACTTGTAGGATCGCTACCTCCAATAGGTGGCGCTATAGGGTTTAAGTCCTCTTTTTATCAGAAGAGGCAATTTGCATATTTAATTTCCCAGAGGAGCGTTGCATGGCGAATAAGCCTCCTTACCTTGACAAGCCAGAGATGGTATGTCACTCTCCACAAGTAGAAACGATACCCCTTAGACCCCAGTCCAGAGCCTCTCACCTAGCCAAATCAGTTCTCATGCTTTGCATTGACGAGGGCCAACAGCCTGAAACACCATGTCTGCGAGTTGAGATACTGATTTGGCTTTGATCCTAAGTCATATTGCACGACTCGTTAAAAAGTGGATTGTGACTTGAAGGATCGCTACCTCCAATAGGTGGCGCTATAGAGTTTAAGTCCTCTTTTTCTCAGAAGAGGCAATTTGCATATTTAATTTCCCAGAGGAGCGTTACATGGCGAATAAGCCTCCTCACCTTGACAAGCCAGAGATGGTATGTCACTCTCCACAAGGAGAAACGATACTCCTTAGACCCCAGTCCAGAGCCTCTCACCTAGCCAAATCAGTTCTCATGCTTCACACTGACGAGGGCCGACAGCCCGAAACCGTGTCTGCGAATTGAGATACTGATTTGGCTTTAATCCTAAGTCATATTGCATGACTCGTTAAAGAGTTGATTGTGACTTGTAGGATCGCTGCTTCCAATAGGTGGCACTATAGAGTTTAAGTCCTCTTTTTCTCAGAAGAGGCAATTTGCATATTTAATTTCCCAGAGGAGCGTTGCATGGCGAATAAGCCTCCTTACCTTGACAAGCCAGAGATGGTATGTCACTCTCCACAAGTAGAAACGATACCCCTTAGACCCCAGTCCAGAGCCTATTACCTAGCCAAATCAGTTCTCATGTTTCGCATTGACGAGGGCCAACAGCCCGAAACACCGTGTCTGCGAATTGAGATACTGATTTGGCTTCAATGCTAAGTCATATTGCACGACTCGTTAATGAGTTGATTGTGACTTGTAGGATCGCTGCTTCCAATAGGTGGCGCTATAGAGTTTAAGTCCTCTTTTTCTCAGAAGAAGCAGTTTGCATATTTAATTTCCCAGAGGAGCGTTGCATGGCGAATAAGCCTCCTTACCTTGATAAGCCAGAGATGGTATGTCACTCTACACAAGGAGAAACAATACCCCTTAGACCCCAGTCCAGAGCCTCTCACCTAGCCAAATCAGTTCTCATGCTTCGCACTGACGAGGGCCAACAGCCCAAAACCGTGTCTGCGAATTGAGATACTGATTTGGCTTTAATCCTAAGTCATATTGCACGACTCGTTAAAGAGTGGATTGTGACTTGTAGGATCTCTGCTTCCAATAGGTGGCACTATAGAGTTTAAGTCCTCTTTTTCTCAGAAGAGGCAATTTGCATATTTAATTTCCCAGAGGAGCGTTACATGGCGAATAAGACTCCTTACCTTGACAAGCCAGAGATGGTATGTCACTCTCCACAAGTAGAAACGATACCCCTTAGACCCCAGTCTATAGCCTCTCACCTAGCCAAATCAGTTCTCATGCTTCGCAATGACAAGGTCCAACAGCCCGAAACACCAAGTCTGCGAATTGAGTTAATGATTTGGCTTTAATCCTAAATCATATTGCACGACTCGTTAAAGAGTTGATTGTGACTTGAAGGATCGCTACTTCCAATAGGTGGTGCTATAGAGTTTAAGTCCTCTTTTTCTCAGAAGAGGCAATTTGCATATTTAATTTCCCAGAGGAGCGTTACATGGCGAAAAAGCCTCCTTATCTTGACAAGCCAGAGATGGTATGTCACTCTCCACAAGCAGAAACGATACCCTTTAGATCCCAGTCCAGAGCCTCTCACCTAGCCAAATCAGTTCTCATGCTTCGCACTGCTGAGGGCTAACAGCCAGAAACACCGTGTCTGCAAATTGAGATACTGATTTGGCTTTAATCCTAAGTCATATTGCACGACTCGTTAAAGAGTGGATTGTGACTTGAAGGATCGCTACTTCCAAAAGGTGGTGCTATAGAGTTTAAGTCCTCTTTTTCTCAGAAGAGGCAATTTGCATATTTAATTTCCCAGAGGAGCGTTGCATGGCGAATAAGTCTCCTTATCTTAACAAGCCAGAGATGGTATGTCACTCTCCACAAAGAGAAACGATACTCCTTAGACCCCAGTCCAGAGCCTCTCACCTAGCCAAATCAGTTCTCATGCTTCGCACTGACGAGGGCCAACTGCCCAAAACACCGTGTCTGCGAGTTGAGATACTGATTTGGCTTTAATCCTAAGTCATATTGCACGACTCGTTAAAGAGTGGATTGTGAGTTGAAGGATCGCTACTTCCAAAAGGTGGTGCTATAGAGTTTAAGTCCTCTTTTTCTCAGAAGAGGCAATTTGCATATTTAATTTCCCAGAGGAGCGTTGCACGGCGAATAAGCCTCCTTATCTTAACAAGCCAGAGATGGTATGTCACTCTCCACAAGCAGAAACGATACCCCTTAGACCCCAGTCCAGAGCCTCTCACCTAGCCAAATCAGTTCTCATGCTTCGCACTGACGACGGCCAACAGCCCGAAACCGTGTCTGCGAATTGAGATACTGATTTGGCTTTAATCCTAAGTCATATTGCATGACTCGTTAAAGAGTTGATTGTGACTTGTAGGATCGCTGCTTCCAATAGGTGGCACTATAGAGTTTAAGTCCTCTTTTTCTCAGAAGAGGCAATTTGCATATTTAATTTCCCAGAGGAGCGTTGCATGGCGAATAAGCCTCCTTACCTTGACAAGCCAGACATGGTATGTCACTCTCCACAAGTAGAAACGATACCCCTTAGACCCCAGTCTAGAGCCTCTCACTTAACCAAATCAGTTCTCATGCTTCGCAATGACGAGGGCCAACAGCCCGAAACACCAAGTCTGCGAATTGAGATACTGATTTGGCTTTAATCCTAAGTCATATTGCACGACTCGTTAAAGAGTTGATTGTGACTTGTAGGATCGCTACTTCCAATAGGTGGCGCTATAGAGTTTAAGTCCTCTTTTTCTCAGAAGAGGCAATTTGCATATTTAATTTCCCAGAGGAGCGTTGCATGGCGAATAAGCCTCCTTGCCTTGACAAGCCGGAGATTGTATATCACTCTCCACAAGGAGAAACGATACCCCCTTAGACCCCAGTCCAGAGCCTCTTACCTAGCCAAATCAGTTCTCATGCTTCGCACTGACGAGGGCCAACAGCTCGAAACACTGTGTCTGCGAATTGAGATACTGATTTGGCTTTAATCCTAAGTCATATTGCACGACTCGTTAAAGAGTTGATTGTGACTTGTAGGATCGCTACTTCCAATAGGTGGCGCTATAGAGTTTAAGTCCTCTTTTTCTCAGAAGAGGCAATTTGCATATTTAATTTCCCAGAGGAGCGTTACATGGCGAATAAGCCTCCTTATCTTGACAAGCCAGAGATGGTATGTCACTCTCCACAAGCAGAAACGATACCCCTTAGACCCCAGTCCAGAGCCTCTCACCTAGCCAAATCAGTTCTCATGCTTCGCACTGATGAGGGCTAACAGCCCGTAACACCGTGTCTGCAAATTGAGATACTGATTTGGCTTTTATCGTAAGTCATATTGCACGACTCGTTAAAGAGTGGATTGTGACTTGAAGGATCGCTACTTCCAAAAGGTGGTGCTATAGAGTTTAAGTCCTCTTTTTCTCAGAAGAGGCAATTTGCATATTTAATTTCCCAGAGGAGCGTTGCATGGCGAATAAGCCTCCTTATCTTAACAAGCCAGAGATGGTATGTCACTCTCCACAAGGAGAAACGATACTCCTTAGACCCCAGTCCAGAGCCTCTCACCTAGCCAAATCGGTTCTCATGCTTCGCACTGACGAGGGCCAGCTGCCCAAAACACCGTGTCTGCGAGTTGAGATACTGATTTGGCTTTAATCCTAAGTCATATTGCACGACTCGTTAAAGAGTTGATTGTGACTTGTAGGATCGCTACTTCCAATAGGTGGCGCTATAGAGTTTAAGTCCTCTTTTTCTCAGAAGAGGCAATTTGCATATTTAATTTTCCAGAGGAGCGTTGCATGGCGAATAAGCCTCCTTACCTTCACAAGCCAAAGATGGTATGTCACTCTCCCCAAGTAGAAACGATACCCCTTAGACGCCAGTCTAGAGCCTCTCACCTAGCCAAATCAGTTCTCATGTTTCGCATTGATGAGGGCCAACAGCCCGAAACACCGTGTCTGCGAATTGAGATACTGATTTGGCTTTAATCCTAAGTCATATTGCACGACTCGTTAAAGAGTTGATTGTGACTTGTAGGATCGCTACTTCCAATAGGTGGCGCTATAGAGTTTAAGTCCTCTTTTTCTCAGAAGAGGCAATTTGCATATTTAATTTCCCAGAGGAGCGTTGCATGGCGAATAAGCCTCCTTACCTTGACAAGCCAGAGATGGTATGTCACTCTCCACAAGTAGAAACGATACCCCTTAGACCCCAGTCCAGAGCCTCTCACCTAGCCAAATCAGTTCTCATGTTTCGCACTGACGAGGGCCAACAGCCCGAAACCGTGTCTGCGAATTGAGATACTGATTTGGCTTTAATCCTAAGTCATATTGCACGACTCGTTAAAGAGTTGATTGTGACTTGTAGGATCGCTGCTTCCAATAGGTGGCACTATAGAGTTTAAGTCCTCTTTTTCTCAGAAGAGGCAATTTGCATATTTAATTTCCCAGAGGGGCGTTGCATGGCGAATAAGCCTCCTTACCTTGACAAGCCAGAGATGGTATGTCACTCTCCACAAGTAGAAACGATACCCCTTAGACCCCAGTCCAGAGCCTCTCACCTAGCCAAATCAGTTCTCATGCTTCGCATTGACGAGGGCCAACAGCCCGAAACACCGTGTCTGCGAATTGAGATACCGATTTGGCTTTAATTCTAAGTCATATTGCACGACTCGTTAAAGAGTTGATTGTGACTTGTAGGATCGCTACTTCCAATAGGTGGCGCTATAGAGTTTAAGTCCTCTTTTTCTCAGAAGAGGCAATTTGCATATTTAATTTCCCAGAGGAGCGTTGCATGGCGAATAAACCTCCTTACCTTGACAAGCCAGAGATGGTATGTCACTCTCCACAAGTAGAAACGATACCCCTTAGACCCCAGTCTAGAGCCTCTCACGTAGCCAAATCAGTTCTCATGCTTCGCAATGACGAGGGCCAACAGCCCGAAACACCAAGTCTGCGAATTGAGATACTGATTTGGCTTTAATACTAAGTCATATTGCACGACTCGTTAAAGAGTTATGACTTGAAGGATCGCTACTTCCAATAGGTGGTGCTATAGAGTTTAAGTCCTCTTTTTCTCAGAAGAGGCAATTTGCATATTTAATTTCCCAGAGGAGCGTTGCATGGCGAATAAGCCTCCTTACCTTGACAAGCCAGAGATGGTATGTCACTCTCCACAAGGAGAAACGATACTTCTTAGACCCCAGTCCAGAGCCTCTCACCTAGCCAAATCAGTTCTCATGCTTCGCACTGACGAGGGCCAACAGCCCGAAACACCGTGCCTGCGAGTTGAGATACTGATTTGGCTTTAATCCTAAGTCATATTGCACGATTCGTTAAAGAGTTGATAGTGACTTGTAGGATCGCTACCTCCAATAGGTGGCGCTATAGGGTTTAAGTCCTCTTTTTATCAGAAGAGGCAATTTGCATATTTAATTTCCCAGAGGAGCGTTGCATGGCGAATAAGCCTCCTTACCTTGACAAGCCAGAGATGGTATGTCACTCTCCACAAGTAGAAACGATACCCCTTAGACCCCAGTCCAGAGCCTCTCACCTAGCCAAATCAGTTCTCATGCTTTGCATTGACGAGGGCCAACAGCCCGAAACACCGTGTCTGCGAGTTGAGATACTGATTTGGCTTTGATCCTAAGTCATATTGCACGACTCGTTAAAGAGTGGATTGTGACTTGAAGGATCGCTACCTCCAATAGGTGGCGCTATAGAGTTTAAGTCCTCTTTTTCTCAGAAGAGGCAATTTGCATATTTAATTTCCCAGAGGAGCGTTACATGGCGAATAAGCCTCCTTACCTTGACAAGCCAGAGATGGTATGTCACTCTCCAGAAGGAGAAACGATACTCCTTAGACCCCAGTCCAGAGCCTCTCACCTAGCCAAATCAGTTCTCATGATTCGCATTGACGAGGGCCAACAGCGTCACAAGGAGAGTTACATGGCGAATAAGCCTCCTTACCTTGACAAGCCAGATATGGTATGTCACTCTCCACAAGCAGAAACGATACCCCTTAGACCCCAGTCCAGAGCCTCTCACCTAGCCAAATCAGTTCTCATGCTTCGCTCTGACGAGGGCCAACAGCCCGAAACCGTGTCTGCGAATTGAGATACTGATTTGGCTTTAATCCTAAGTCATATTGCATGACTCGTTAAAGAGTTGATTGTGACTTGTAGGATCGCTGCTTCCAATAGGTGGCGCTATAGAGTTTAGGTCCTCTTTTTCTCAGAAGAAGCAGTTTGCATATTTAATTTCCCAGAGGAGCGTTGCATGGCGAATAAGCCTCCTTACCTTGATAAGCCAGAGATGGTATGTCACTCTCCACAAGGAGAAACAATACCCCTTAGACCCCAGTCCAGAGCCTCTCACCTAGCCAAATCAGTTCTCATGTTTCGCATTGACGAGGGCCAACAGCCCGAAACCGTGTCTGCGAATTGAGATACTGATTTGGCTTTAATCCTAAGTCATATTGCACGACTCGTTAAAGAGTTGATTGTGACTTGTAGGATCGCTACTTCCAATAGGTGGTGCTATAGAGTTCAAGTCCTCTTTTTCTCAGAAGAGGCAATTTGCATATTTAATTTCCCAGAGGAGCGTTACATGGCGAATAAGCCTCCTTACCTTGACGAGCCAGTAGAAACGATACCCCTTAGACCCCAGTCCAGAGCCTCTCACCTAGCCAAATCAGTTCTCATGCTTCGCATTGACGAGGGCCAACAGCGTCACAAGGAGAGTTACATGGCGAATAAGCCTCCTTACCTTGACAAGCCAGATATGGTATGTCACTCTCCACAAGCAGAAACGATACCCCTTAGACCCCAGTCCAGAGCCTCTCACCTAACCAAATCAGTTCTCATGCTTCGCTCTGACGAGGGCCAACAGCCCGAAACCGTGTCTGCGAATTGAGATACTGATTTGGCTTTAATCCTAAGTCATATTGCATGACTCGTTAAAGAGTTGATTGTGACTTGTAGGATCGCTGCTTCCAATAGGTGGCGCTATAGAGTTTAGGTCCTCTTTTTCTCAGAAGAAGCAGTTTGCATATTTAATTTCCCAGAGGAGCGTTGCATGGCGAATAAGCCTCCTTACCTTGATAAGCCAGAGATGGTATGTCACTCTCCACAAGGAGAAACAATACCCCTTAGACCCCAGTCCAGAGCCTCTCACCTAGCCAAATCAGTTCTCATGTTTCGCATTGACGAGGGCCAACAGCCCGAAACCGTGTCTGCGAATTGAGATACTGATTTGGCTTTAATCCTAAGTCATATTGCACGACTCGTTAAAGAGTTGATTGTGACTTGTAGGATCGCTACTTCCAATAGGTGGTGCTATAGAGTTCAAGTCCTCTTTTTCTCAGAAGAGGCAATTTGCATATTTAATTTCCCAGAGGAGCGTTACATGGCGAATAAGCCTCCTTACCTTGACGAGCCAGTAGAAACGATACCCCTTAGACCCCAGTCCAGAGCCTCTCACCTAGCCAAATCAGTTCTCATGCTTCGCACTGACGAGGGCCAACAGCCCGAAACCGTGTCTGCGAATTGAGATACTGATTTGGCTTTAATCCTAAGTCATATTGCACGACTCGTTAAAAAGTTGATTGTGACTTGTAGGATCGCTACTTCCAATAGGTGGCGCTCTAGAATTTAAGTCCTCTTTTTCTCAGAAGAGGCAATTTGCATATTTAATTTCCCAGAGGAGCGTTACATGGCGAATAAGCCTCCTTACCTTGACAAGCCAGAGATGGTATGTCACTCTCCACAAGCAGAAACGATACCCCTTAGACCCCAGTCCAGAGCCTCTCACCTAGCCAAATCAGTTCTCATGCTTCGCACTGACGAGGGCCAACAGCCCGAAACCGTGTCTGCGAATTGAGATACTGATTTGGCTTTAATCCTAAGTCATATTGCATGACTCGTTAAAGAGTTGATTGTGACTTGTGGGATCGCTGCTTTCAATAGGTGGCACTATAGAGTTTAAGTCCTCTTTTTCTCAGAAGAGGCAATTTGCATATTTAATTTCCCAGAGGAGCGTTGCATGGCGAATAAGCCTCCTTACCTTGACAAGCCAGAGATGGTATGTCACTCTCCACAAATAGAAACGATACCCCTTAGACCCCAGTCCAGAGCCTCTTACCTAGCCAAATCAGTTCTCATGTTTCGCATTGACGAGGGCCAACAGCCCGAAACACCGTGTCTGCGAATTGAGATACTGATTTGGCTTCAATGCTAAGTCATATTGCACGACTCGTTAAAGAGTTGATTGTGATTTGTAGGATCGCTGCTTCCAATAGGTGGCGCTATAGAGTTTAGGTCCTCTTTTTCTCAGAAGAAGCAGTTTGCATATTTAATTTCCCAGAGGAGCGTTGCATGGCGAATAAGCTTCCTTACCTTGATAAGCCAGAGATGGTATGTCACTCTCCACAAGCAGAAACGATACCCCTTAGACCCCAGTCCAGAGCCTCTCACCTAGCCAAATCAGTTCTCATGCTTCGCACTGATGAGGGCTAACAGCCCGAAACACCGTGTCTGCAAATTGAGATACTGATTTGGCTTTTATCGTAAGTCATATTGCACGACTCGTTAAAGAGTGGATTGTGACTTGAAGGATCGCTACTTCCAAAAGGTGGTGCTATAGAGTTTAAGTCCTCTTTTTCTCAGAAGAGGCAATTTGCATATTTAATTTCCCAGAGGAGCGTTGCATGGCGAATAAGCCTCCTTATCTTAACAAGCCAGAGATGGTATGTCACTCTCCACAAGGAGAAACGATACTCCTTAGACCCCAGTCCAGAGCCTCTCACCTAGCCAAATCAGTTCTCATGCTTCGCACTGACGAGGGCCAGCTGCCCAAAACACCGTGTCTGCGAGTTGAGATACTGATTTGGCTTTAATCCTAAGTCATATTGCACGACTCGTTAAAGAGTTGATTGTGACTTGTAGGATCGCTACTTCCAATAGGTGGCGCTATAGAGTTTAAGTCCTCTTTTTCTCAGAAGAGGCAATTTGCATATTTAATTTTCCAGAGGAGCGTTGCATGGCGAGTAAGCCTCCTTACCTTCACAAGCCAAAGATGGTATGTCACTCTCCACAAGTAGAAACGATACCCCTTAGACGCCAGTCTAGAGCCTCTCACCTAGCCAAATCAGTTCTCATGTTTCGCATTGATGAGGGCCAACAGCCCGAAACACCGTGTCTGCGAATTGAGATACTGATTTGGCTTTAATCCTAAGTCATATTGCACGACTCGTTAAAAAGTTGATTGTGACTTGTAGGATCGCTACTTCCAATAGGTGGCGCTCTAGAATTTAAGTCCTCTTTTTCTCAGAAGAGGCAATTTGCATATTTAATTTCCCAGAGGAGCGTTGCATGGCGAATAAGCCTCCTTACCTTGACAAGCCAGAGATGGTATGTCACTCTCCACAAGTAGAAACGATACCCCTTAGACCCCAGTCCAGAGCCTCTCACCTAGCCAAATCAGTTCTCATGTTTCGCACTGACGAGGGCCAACAGCCCGAAACCGTGTCTGCGAATTGAGATACTGATTTGGCTTTAATCCTAAGTCATATTGCACGACTCGTTAAAGAGTTGATTGTGACTTGTAGGATCGCTGCTTCCAATAGGTGGCACTATAGAGTTTAAGTCCTCTTTTTCTCAGAAGAGGCAATTTGCATATTTAATTTCCCAGAGGGGCGTTGCATGGCGAATAAGCCTCCTTACCTTGACAAGCCAGAGATGGTATGTCACTCTCCACAAGTAGAAACGATACCCCTTAGACCCCAGTCCAGAGCCTCTCACCTAGCCAAATCAGTTCTCATGCTTCGCATTGACGAGGGCCAACAGCCCGAAACACCGTGTCTGCGAATTGAGATACCGATTTGGCTTTAATTCTAAGTCATATTGCACGACTCGTTAAAGAGTTGATTGTGACTTGTAGGATCGCTACTTCCAATAGGTGGCGCTATAGAGTTTAAGTCCTCTTTTTCTCAGAAGAGGGAATTTGCATATTTAATTTCCCAGAGGAGCGTTGCATGGCGAATAAACCTCCTTACCTTGACAAGCCAGAGATGGTATGTCACTCTCCACAAGTAGAAACGATACCCCTTAGACCCCAGTCTAGAGCCTCTCACGTAGCCAAATCAGTTCTCATGCTTCGCAATGACGAGGGCCAACAGCCCGAAACACCAAGTCTGCGAATTGAGATACTGATTTGGCTTTAATCCTAAGTCATATTGCACGACTCGTTAAAGAGTTGTGACTTGAAGGATCGCTACTTCCAATAGGTGGTGCTATAGAGTTTAAGTCCTCTATTTCTCAGAAGAGGCAATTTGCATATTTAATTTCCCAGAGGAGCGTTGCATGGCGAATAAGCCTCCTTACCTTGACAAGCCAGAGATGGTATGTCACTCTCCACAAGGAGAAACGATACTTCTTAGACCCCAGTCCAGAGCCTCTCACCTAGCCAAATCAGTTCTCATGCTTCGCACTGACGAGGGCCAACAGCCCGAAACACCGTGCCTGCGAGTTGAGATACTGATTTGGCTTTAATCCTAAGTCATATTGCACGATTCGTTAAAGAGTTGATAGTGACTTGTAGGATCGCTACCTCCAATAGGTGGCGCTATAGGGTTTAAGTCCTCTTTTTATCAGAAGAGGCAATTTGCATATTTAATTTTCCAGAGGAGCGTTGCATGGCGAGTAAGCCTCCTTACCTTCACAAGCCAAAGATGGTATGTCACTCTCCACAAGTAAAAACGATACCCCTTAGACGCCAGTCTAGAGCCTCTCACCTAGCCAAATCAGTTCTCATGTTTCGCATTGATGAGGGCCAACAGCCCGAAACACCGTGTCTGCGAATTGAGATACTGATTTGGCTTTAATCCTAAGTCATATTGCACGACTCGTTAAAGAGTTGATTGTGACTTGTAGGATCGCTACTTCCAATAGGTGGCGCTATAGAGTTTAAGTCCTCTTTTTCTCAGAAGAGGCAATTTGCATATTTAATTTCCCAGAGGAGCGTTGCATGGCGAATAAGCCTCCTTACCTTGACAAGCCAGAGATGGTATGTCACTCTCCACAAGTAGAAACGATACCCCTTAGACCCCAGTCCAGAGCCTCTCACCTAGCCAAATCAGTTCTCATGTTTCGCACTGACGAGGGCCAACAGCCCGAAACCGTGTCTGCGAATTGAGATACTGATTTGGCTTTAATCCTAAGTCATATTGCACGACTCGTTAAAGAGTTGATTGTGACTTGTAGGATCGCTGCTTCCAATAGGTGGCACTATAGAGTTTAAGTCCTCTTTTTCTCAGAAGAGGCAATTTGCATATTTAATTTCCCAGAGGGGCGTTGCATGGCGAATAAGCCTCCTTACCTTGACAAGCCAGAGATGGTATGTCACTCTCCACAAGTAGAAACGATACCCCTTAGACCCCAGTCCAGAGCCTCTCACCTAGCCAAATCAGTTCTCATGCTTCGCATTGACGAGGGCCAACAGCCCGAAACACCGTGTCTGCGAATTGAGATACCGATTTGGCTTTAATTCTAAGTCATATTGCACGACTCGTTAAAGAGTTGATTGTGACTTGTAGGATCGCTACTTCCAATAGGTGGCGCTATAGAGTTTAAGTCCTCTTTTTCTCAGAAGAGGGAATTTGCATATTTAATTTCCCAGAGGAGCGTTGCATGGCGAATAAACCTCCTTACCTTGACAAGCCAGAGATGGTATGTCACTCTCCACAAGTAGAAACGATACCCCTTAGACCCCAGTCTAGAGCCTCTCACGTAGCCAAATCAGTTCTCATGCTTCGCAATGACGAGGGCCAACAGCCCGAAACACCAAGTCTGCGAATTGAGATACTGATTTGGCTTTAATCCTAAGTCATATTGCACGACTCGTTAAAGAGTTGTGACTTGAAGGATCGCTACTTCCAATAGGTGGTGCTATAGAGTTTAAGTCCTCCTTTTCTCAGAAGAGGCAATTTGCATATTTAATTTCCCAGAGGAGCGTTGCATGGCGAATAAGCCTCCTTACCTTGACAAGCCAGAGATGGTATGTCACTCTCCACAAGGAGAAACGATACTTCTTAGACCCCAGTCCAGAGCCTCTCACCTAGCCAAATCAGTTCTCATGCTTCGCACTGACGAGGGCCAACAGCCCGAAACACCGTGCCTGCGAGTTGAGATACTGATTTGGCTTTAATCCTAAGTCATATTGCACGATTCGTTAAAGAGTTGATAGTGACTTGTAGGATCGCTACCTCCAATAGGTGGCGCTATAGGGTTTAAGTCCTCTTTTTATCAGAAGAGGCAATTTGCATATTTAATTTCCCAGAGGAGCGTTGCATGGCGAATAAGCCTCCTTACCTTGACAAGCCAGAGATGGTATGTCACTCTCCACAAGTAGAAACGATACCCCTTAGACCCCAGTCCAGAGCCTCTCACCTAGCCAAATCAGTTCTCATGCTTTGCATTGACGAGGGCCAACAGCCCGAAACACCGTGTCTGCGAGTTGAGATACTGATTTGGCTTTGATCCTAAGTCATATTGCACGACTCGTTAAAGAGTGGATTGTGACTTGAAGGATCGCTACCTCCAATAGGTGGCGCTATAGAGTTTAAGTCCTCTTTTTCTCAGAAGATGCAATTTGCATATTTAATTTCCCAGAGGAGCGTTACATGGCGAATAAGCCTCCTTACCTTGACAAGCCAGAGATGGTATGTCACTCTCCACAAGGAGAAACGATACTCCTTAGACCCCAGTCCAGAGCCTCTCACCTAGCCAAATCAGTTCTCATGTTTCGCATTGACGAGGGCCAACAGCCCGAAACCGTGTCTGCGAATTGAGATACTGATTTGGCTTTAATCCTAAGTCATATTGCACGACTCGTTAAAGAGTTGATTGTGACTTGTAGGATCGCTACTTCCAATAGGTGGTGCTATAGAGTTCAAGTCCTCTTTTTCTCAGAAGAGGCAATTTGCATATTTAATTTCCCAGAGGAGCGTTACATGGCGAATAAGCCTCCTTACCTTGACGAGCCAGTAGAAACGATACCCCTTAGACCCCAGTCCAGAGCCTCTCACCTAGCCAAATCAGTTCTCATGCTTCGCACTGACGAGGGCCAACAGCCCGAAACCGTGTCTGCGAATTGAGATACTGATTTGGCTTTAATCCTAAGTCATATTGCACGACTCGTTAAAAAGTTGATTGTGACTTGTAGGATCGCTACTTCCAATAGGTGGCGCTCTAGAATTTAAGTCCTCTTTTTCTCAGAAGAGGCAATTTGCATATTTAATTTCCCAGAGGAGCGTTACATGGCGAATAAGCCTCCTTACCTTGACAAGCCAGAGATGGTATGTCACTCTCCACAAGCAGAAACGATACCCCTTAGACCCCAGTCCAGAGCCTCTCACCTAGCCAAATCAGTTCTCGTGCTTCGCACTGACGAGGGCCAACAGCCCGAAACCGTGTCTGCGAATTGAGATACTGATTTGGCTTTAATCCTAAGTCATATTGCATGACTCGTTAAAGAGTTGATTGTGACTTGTAGGATCGCTGCTTTCAATAGGTGGCACTATAGAGTTTAAGTCCTCTTTTTCTCAGAAGAGGCAATTTGCATATTTAATTTCCCAGAGGAGCGTTGCATGGCGAATAAGCCTCCTTACCTTGACAAGCCAGAGATGGTATGTCACTCTCCACAAATAGAAACGATACCCCTTAGACCCCAGTCCAGAGCCTCTTACCTAGCCAAATCAGTTCTCATGTTTCGCATTGACGAGGGCCAACAGCCCGAAACACCGTGTCTGCGAATTGAGATACTGATTTGGCTTCAATGCTAAGTCATATTGCACGACTCGTTAAAGAGTTGATTGTGACTTGTAGGATCGCTGCTTCCAATAGGTGGCGCTATAGAGTTTAGGTCCTCTTTTTCTCAGAAGAAGCAGTTTGCATATTTAATTTCCCAGAGGAGCGTTGCATGGCGAATAAGCTTCCTTACCTTGATAAGCCAGAGATGGTATGTCACTCTCCACAAGGAGAAACAATACCCCTTAGACCCCAGTCCAGAGCCTCTCACCTAGCCAAATCAGTTCTCATGCTTCGCACTGACGAGGGCCAACAGCCCGAAACCGTGTCTGCGAATTGAGATACTGATTTGGCTTTAATCCTAAGTCATATTGCACGACTCGTTAAAGAGTTGATTGTGACTTGTAGGATCTCTGCTTCCAATAGGTGGCACTATAGAGTTTAAGTCCTCTTTTTCTCAGAAGAGGCAATTTGCATATTTAATTTCCCAGAGGGGCGTTGCATGGCGAATAAGCCTCCTTACCTTGACAAGCCAGAGATGGTATGCCACTCTCCACAAGGAGAAACGATACTCCTTAGACCCCAGTCCAGAGCCTCTCACCTAGCCAAATCAGTTCTCATGATTCGCATTGACGAGGGCCAACAGCCCGAAACACTGTGTCTGCGATTTGAGATACTGATTTGGCTTTAATCCTAAGTCATATTGCACGACTCGTTAAAGAGTTGATTGTGACTTGTAGGATCGCTACTTCCAATAGGTGGCGCTATAGAGTTTAAGTCCTCTTTTTCTCAGAAGAGGCAATTTGCATATTTAATTTCCCAGAGGAGCGTTGCATGGCGAATAAGCCTCCTTACCTTGACAAGCCAGAGATGGTATGTCACTCTCCACAAGTAGAAACGATACCCCTTAGACCCCAGTCCAGAGCCTCTCACCTAGCCGAATCAGTTCTCATGCTTCGCACTGACGAGGGCCAACAGCCCGAAACCGTGTCTGCGAATTGAGATACTGATTTGGCTTTAATCCTAAATCATATTGCACGACTCGTTAAAGAGTTGATTGTGACTTGTAGAATCGCTACTTCCAATAGGTGGTGCTATAGAGTTCAAGTCCTCTTTTTCTCAGAAGAGGCAATTTGCATATTTAATTTCCCAGAGGAGCGTTACATGGCGAATAAGCCTCCTTACCTTGACGAGCCAGTAGAAACGATACCCCTTAGACCCCAGTCCAGAGCCTCTCACCTAGCCAAATCAGTTCTCATGCTTCGCACTGACAAGGGCCAACAGCCCGAAACCGTGTCTGCGAATTGAGATACTGATTTGGCTTTAATCCTAAGTCATATTGCACGACTCGTTAAAGAGTTGATTGTGACTTGTAGGATCGCTACTTCCAATAGGTGGCGCTCTAGAATTTAAGTCCTCTTTTTCTCAGAAGAGGCAATTTGCATATTTAATTTCCCAGAGGAGCGTTACATGGCGAATAAGCTTCCTTACCTTGATAAGCCAGAGATGGTATGTCACTCTCCACAAGGAGAAACAATACCCCTTAGACCCCAGTCCAGAGCCTCTCACCTAGCCAAATCAGTTCTCATGCTTCGCACTGACGAGGGCCAACAGCCCGAAACCGTGTCTGCGAATTGAGATACTGATTTGGCTTTAATCCTAAGTCATATTGCACGACTCGTTAAAGAGTTGATTGTGACTTGTAGGATCTCTGCTTCCAATAGGTGGCACTATAGAGTTTAAGTCCTCTTTTTCTCAGAAGAGGCAATTTGCATATTTAATTTCCCAGAGGGGCGTTGCATGGCGAATAAGCCTCCTTACCTTGACAAGCCAGAGATGGTATGTCACTCTCCACAAGTAGAAACGATACCCCTTAGACCCCAGTCCAGAGCCTCTCACCTAGCCAAATCAGTTATCATGCTTCGCATTGACGAGGGCCAACAGCCCGAAACACCGTGTCTGCGAATTGAGATACCGATTTGGCTTTAATCCTAAGTCATATTGCACGACTCGTTAAAGAGTTGATTGTGACTTGTAGGATCGCTACTTCCAATAGGTGGCGCTATAAGTCCTCTTTTTCTCAGAAGAGGCAATTTGCATCTTCAATGCGCTGGTCATGAAAAAGTCTGGTGGGGAGAAGTGAAGATTATAAGAACAAAACCTAGAGAACTTTCAGCTCAGTGTGTGGTCCAGCGGTCAAGAATCTCGCAAGTGACTGAGACGTTGCAGGTTCAAACCCAGTTTGTGATGCTACCTATTGCCATTTTATAGCTGATGGATCAGAACATAAAGGGATATTTATTGCTGCTGGATTAATCCTTAATCCTCATAATCTGGATATTTTTTTCATCAATTTCTCCTGATTTTTTTTTACTTTATTTTCACAGATTTTGATGCAATCTGGTGATTTTCACGGATTTTCACAGATTTTCACTGAATCCATCTGATTTCAATTAGTGTGAGCAATTTGTGCTGATTTCGCCGGAAAAGCAGAAAGTTCTGGTCGGTTATTCTCGAATTTCCTGTGGAATCAGCACAATTTGCTCACACTAATTGGAATCAGATGGATTCAGTGAAAATCCGTGAAAATCCGTGAAAATCCGTGAAACTCACCAGATTGCATCAAAATTTGTGAAAATAAAGAAAAAAAAACAGGAATGAATGTAAAGTATCCCGATTGTGAGGATTATACTCCGGCTGCAATATTTAACCCTTTGTGTTCTTCTCCATCAGCTATAAAATGAAGGCCAGAACATAAAGGGTTAAATACATCTGCTGGAGTGATCATAATCCGGATGACTGATTTTACATCAATTTCTGCTGATTGTTTTTTTTTTTTTTTTCTTAATTTTCACTGATTGTTGTGCAGTCTGGTGATTTTCACGGATTTTCACCGATTTTCACTGAATCCATCTGAATCCAATTAGTGTGAGCAAATTGTGATGATTTCACAGGAAAAGCAGAAAGTTCTGGTCGTTTATTTCCAAATTTCCTGTGGAATCAGCACGATTTGCTCACACTAATTGGATTCAGATGGATTCAGTGAAAATCCGTGAAAATCCGTGAAAATCCGTGAAAATCACCAGACTGCACAACAATCAGTGAAAATTAAGAAAAAAAAAAATCTGCAGAAATTGATGTAAAATCAGTCATCCGGATTATGATTACTCCAGCAGATGTATTTAACCCTTTATGTTCTGACCTTCATTTTATAGCTGATGGAGAAGAACACAAAGGGTTAAATATTGCAGCCTGGAGTAATATTCCTCACAATCGGGATATTTTACATTCATTTCTGCTGATTTTTTTTTTTCACAGATTTTGATGCAATCTGGTGATTTTCACGGATTTTCACGGATTTTCACGGATTTTCACGGATTTTCACTGAATCCATCTGAATCCAATTAGTGTGAGCAAATTGTGATGATTTCACAGGAAAAGCAGAAAGTTCTGGTCGGTTATTTCCAAATTTCCTGTGGAATCAGCACGATTTGCTCACACTAATTGGATTCAGATGGATTCAGTGAAAATCCGTGAAAATCCGTGAAAATCCGTGAAAATCACCAGACTGCACAACAATCAGTGAAAATTAAGAAAAAAAAAAATCTGCAGAAATTGATGTAAAATCAGTCATCCGGATTATGATTACTCCAGCAGGTATTTAACCCTTTATGTTCTGACCTTCATTTTATAGCTGATGGAGAAGAACACAAAGGGTTAAATATTGCAGCCTGGAGTAATAATCCTCACAATCGGGATATTTTACATTCATTTCTGCTGATTTTTTTTTTTCACAGATTTTGATGCAATCTGGTGATTTTCACGGATTTTCACGGATTTTCACGGATTTTCACTGAATCCATCTGAATCCGATTAGTGTGAGCAAATTGTGATGATTTCACAGGAAAAGCAGAAAGTTCTGGTCGGTTATTTCCAAATTTCCTGTGGAATCAGCACGATTTGCTCACACTAATTGGATTCAGATGGATTCAGTGAAAATCCGTGAAAATCCGTGAAAATCCGTGAAAATCACCAGACTGCACAACAATCAGTGAAAATTAAGAAAAAAAAAATCTGCAGAAATTGATGTAAAATCAGTCATCCGGATTATGATTACTCCAGCAGGTATTTAACCCTTTATGTTCTGACCTTCATTTTATAGCTGATGGAGAAGAACACAAAAGGGTTAAATATTGCAGCCTGGAGTAATATTCCTCACAATCGGGATATTTTACATTCATTTCTGCTGATTTTTTTTTTTCACAGATTTTGATGCAATCTGGTGATTTTCACAGATTTTCACGGATTTTCACGGATTTTCACGGATTTTCACGGATTTTCACTGAATCCATCTGAATCCAATTAGTGTGAGCAAATTGTGATGATTTCACAGGAAAAGCAGAAAGTTCTGGTCGGTTATTTCCAAATTTCCTGTGGAATCAGCACGATTTGCTCACACTAATTGGATTCAGATGGATTCAGTGAAAATCCGTGAAAATCCGTGAAAATCCGTGAAAATCCGTGAAAATCACCAGACTGCACAACAATCAGTGAAAATTAAGAAAAAAAAAATCTGCAGAAATTGATGTAAAATCAGTCATCCGGATTATGATTACTCCAGCAGGTATTTAACCCTTTATGTTCTGACCTTCATTTTATAGCTGATGGAGAAGAACACAAAGGGTTAAATATTGCAGCCTGGAGTAATAATCCTCACAATCGGGATATTTTACATTCATTTCTGCTGATTTTTTTTTTTCACAGATTTTGATGCAATCTGGTGATTTTCACGGATTTTCACGGATTTTCACGGATTTTCACTGAATCCATCTGAATCCGATTAGTGTGAGCAAATTGTGATGATTTCACAGGAAAAGCAGAAAGTTCTGGTCGGTTATTTCAAAATTTCCTGTGGAATCAGCACGATTTGCTCACACTAATTGGATTCAGATGGATTCAGTGAAAATCCGTGAAAATCCGTGAAAATCACCAGACTGCACAACAATCAGTGAAAATTAAGAAAAAAAAAATCTGCAGAAATTGATGTAAAATCAGTCATCCGGATTATGATTACTCCAGCAGGTATTTAACCCTTTATGTTCTGACCTTCATTTTATAGCTGATGGAGAAGAACACAAAGGGTTAAATATTGCAGCCTGGAGTAATAATCCTCACAATCGGGATATTTTACATTCATTTCTGCTGATTTTTTTTTTTCACAGATTTTGATGCAATCTGGTGATTTTCACAGATTTTCACGGATTTTCACGGATTTTCACGGATTTTCACGGATTTTCACTGAATCCATCTGAATCCAATTAGTGTGAGCAAATTGTGATGATTTCACAGGAAAAGCAGAAAGTTCTGGTCGGTTATTTCCAAATTTCCTGTGGAATCAGCACGATTTGCTCACACTAATTGGATTCAGATGGATTCAGTGAAAATCCGTGAAAATCCGTGAAAATCCGTGAAAATCACCAGACTGCACAACAATCAGTGAAAATTAAGAAAAAAAAAATCTGCAGAAATTGATGTAAAATCAGTCATTCGGATTATGATCACTCCAGCAGGTATTTAACCCTTTATGTTCTGACCTTCATTTTATAGCTGATGGAGAAGAACACAAAGGGTTAAATATTGCAGCCTGGAGTAATAATCCTCACAATCGGGATATTTTACATTCATTTCTGCTGATTTTTTTTTTTCACAGATTTTGATGCAATCTGGTGATTTTCACGGATTTTCACGGATTTTCACGGATTTTCACGGATTTTCACTGAATCCATCTGAATCCAATTAGTGTGAGCAAATTGTGATGATTTCACAGGAAAAGCAGAAAGTTCTGGTCGGTTATTTCCAAATTTCCTGTGGAATCAGCACGATTTGCTCACACTAATTGGATTCAGATGGATTCAGTGAAAATCCGTGTAAATCCGTGAAAATCCGTGAAAATCACCAGACTGCACAACAATCAGTGAAAATTAAGAAAAAAAAAAATCTGCAGAAATTGATGTAAAATCAGTCATCCGGATTATGATTACTCCAGCAGGTATTTAACCCTTTATGTTCTGACCTTCATTTTATAGCTGATGGAGAAGAACACAAAGGGTTAAATATTGCAGCCTGGAGTAATAATCCTCACAATCGGGATATTTTACATTCATTTCTGCTGATTTTTTTTTTTCACAGATTTTGATGCAATCTGGTGATTTTCACAGATTTTCACGGATTTTCACGGATTTTCACGGATTTTCACGGATTTTCACTGAATCCATCTGAATCCAATTAGTGTGAGCAAATTGTGATGATTTCACAGGAAAAGCAGAAAGTTCTGGTCGGTTATTTCCAAATTTCCTGTGGAATCAGCACGATTTGCTCACACTAATTGGATTCAGATGGATTCAGTGAAAATCCGTGAAAATCCGTGAAAATCACCAGACTGCACAACAATCAGTGAAAATTAAGAAAAAAAAAATCTGCAGAAATTGATGTAAAATCAGTCATCCGGATTATGATTACTCCAGCAGGTATTTAACCCTTTATGTTCTGACCTTCATTTTATAGCTGATGGAGAAGAACACAAAGGGTTAAATATTGCAGCCTGGAGTAATAATCCTCACAATCCGGATATTTTTCATTCATTTCTGCTGATTTTTTTATTATTTATTTTCACAGATTTTGATGCAATCTGGTGATTTTCACGGATTTTCACGGATTTTCACGGATTTTCACTGAATCCATCTGAATCCGATTAGTGTGAGCAAATTGTGATGATTTCACAGGAAAAGCAGAAAGTTCTGGTCGGTTATTTCCAAATTTCCTGTGGAATCAGCACGATTTGCTCACACTAATTGGATTCAGATGGATTCAGTGAAAATCCGTGAAAATCCGTGAAAATCACCAGACTGCACAACAATCAGTGAAAATTAAGAAAAAAAAAATCTGCAGAAATTGATGTAAAATCAGTCATCCGGATTATGATTACTCCAGCAGGTATTTAACCCTTTATGTTCTGACCTTCATTTTATAGCTGATGGAGAAGAACACAAAGGGTTAAATATTGCAGCCTGGAGTAATAATCCTCACAATCGGGATATTTTACATTCATTTCTGCTGATTTTTTTTTTTCACAGATTTTGATGCAATCTGGTGATTTTCACAGATTTTCACGGATTTTCACGGATTTTCACGGATTTTCACGGATTTTCACTGAATCCATCTGAATCCAATTAGTGTGAGCAAATTGTGATGATTTCACAGGAAAAGCAGAAAGTTCTGGTCGGTTATTTCCAAATTTCCTGTGGAATCAGCACGATTTGCTCACACTAATTGGATTCAGATGGATTCAGTGAAAATCCGTGAAAATCCGTGAAAATCACCAGACTGCACAACAATCAGTGAAAATTAAGAAAAAAAAAATCTGCAGAAATTGATGTAAAATCAGTCATCCGGATTATGATTACTCCAGCAGGTATTTAACCCTTTATGTTCTGACCTTCATTTTATAGCTGATGGAGAAGAACACAAAGGGTTAAATATTGCAGCCTGGAGTAATAATCCTCACAATCCGGATATTTTTCATTCATTTCTGCTGATTTTTTTATTATTTATTTTCACAGATTTTGATGCAATCTGGTGATTTTCACGGATTTTCACGGATTTTCACGGATTTTCACTGAATCCATCTGAATCCGATTAGTGTGAGCAAATTGTGATGATTTCACAGGAAAAGCAGAAAGTTCTGGTCGGTTATTTCCAAATTTCCTGTGGAATCAGCACGATTTGCTCACACTAATTGGATTCAGATGGATTCAGTGAAAATCCGTGAAAATCCGTGAAAATCACCAGACTGCACAACAATCAGTGAAAATTAAGAAAAAAAAAATCTGCAGAAATTGATGTAAAATCAGTCATCCGGATTATGATTACTCCAGCAGGTATTTAACCCTTTATGTTCTGACCTTCATTTTATAGCTGATGGAGAAGAACACAAAGGGTTAAATATTGCAGCCTGGAGTAATAATCCTCACAATCGGGATATTTTACATTCATTTCTGCTGATTTTTTTTTTTCACAGATTTTGATGCAATCTGGTGATTTTCACAGATTTTCACGGATTTTCACGGATTTTCACGGATTTTCACGGATTTTCACTGAATCCATCTGAATCCAATTAGTGTGAGCAAATTGTGATGATTTCACAGGAAAAGCAGAAAGTTCTGGTCGGTTATTTCCAAATTTCCTGTGGAATCAGCACGATTTGCTCACACTAATTGGATTCAGATGGATTC
Source organism: Ranitomeya imitator (assembly GCF_032444005.1). Classification (NCBI taxonomy): domain Eukaryota; kingdom Metazoa; phylum Chordata; class Amphibia; order Anura; family Dendrobatidae; genus Ranitomeya; species Ranitomeya imitator. Next base: position 111,399,659 of record NC_091290.1, on the reverse strand, counting down.
AGTGAAAATCCGTGAAAATCCGTGAAAATCCGTGAAAATCACCAGACTGCACAACAATCAGTGAAAATTAAGAAAAAAAAAATCTGCAGAAATTGATGTAAAATCAGTCATCCGGATTATGATCACTCCAGCAGGTATTTAACCCTTTATGTTCTGACCTTCATTTTATAGCTGATGGAGAAGAACACAAAGGGTTAAATATTGCAGCCTGGAGTAATAATCCTCACAATCGGGATATTTTACATTCATTTCTGCTGATTTTTTTTTTTCACAGATTTTGATGCAATCTGGTGATTTTCACGGATTTTCACGGATTTTCACGGATTTTCACGGATTTTCACTGAATCCATCTGAATCCAATTAGTGTGAGCAAATTGTGATGATTTCACAGGAAAAGCAGAAAGTTCTGGTCGGTTATTTCCAAATTTCCTGTGGAATCAGCACGATTTGCTCACACTAATTGGATTCAGATGGATTCAGTGAAAATCCGTGTAAATCCGTGAAAATCCGTGAAAATCACCAGACTGCACAACAATCAGTGAAAATTAAGAAAAAAAAAAATCTGCAGAAATTGATGTAAAATCAGTCATCCGGATTATGATTACTCCAGCAGGTATTTAACCCTTTATGTTCTGACCTTCATTTTATAGCTGATGGAGAAGAACACAAAGGGTTAAATATTGCAGCCTGGAGTAATAATCCTCACAATCGGGATATTTTACATTCATTTCTGCTGATTTTTTTTTTTCACAGATTTTGATGCAATCTGGTGATTTTCACAGATTTTCACGGATTTTCACGGATTTTCACGGATTTTCACGGATTTTCACTGAATCCATCTGAATCCAATTAGTGTGAGCAAATTGTGATGATTTCACAGGAAAAGCAGAAAGTTCTGGTCGGTTATTTCCAAATTTCCTGTGGAATCAGCACGATTTGCTCACACTAATTGGATTCAGATGGATTCAGTGAAAATCCGTGAAAATCCGTGAAAATCCGTGAAAATCCGTGAAAATCACCAGACTGCACAACAATCAGTGAAAATTAAGAAAAAAAAATCTGCAGAAATTGATGTAAAATCAGTCATCCGGATTATGATTACTCCAGCAGGTATTTAACCCTTTATGTTCTGACCTTCATTTTATAGCTGATGGAGAAGAACACAAAGGGTTAAATATTGCAGCCTGGAGTAATAATCCTCACAATCGGGATATTTTACATTCATTTCTGCTGATTTTTTTTTTTCACAGATTTTGATGCAATCTGGTGATTTTCACGGATTTTCACGGATTTTCACGGATTTTCACGGATTTTCACTGAATCCATCTGAATCCAATTAGTGTGAGCAAATTGTGATGATTTCACAGGAAAAGCAGAAAGTTCTGGTCGGTTATTTCCAAATTTCCTGTGGAATCAGCACGATTTGCTCACACTAATTGGATTCAGATGGATTCAGTGAAAATCCGTGAAAATCCGTGAAAATCACCAGACTGCACAACAATCAGTGAAAATTAAGAGAAAAAAAATCTGCAGAAATTGATGTAAAATCAGTCATCCGGATTATGATTACTCCAGCAGGTATTTAACCCTTTATGTTCTGACCTTCATTTTATAGCTGATGGAGAAGAACACAAAGGGTTAAATATTGCAGCCTGGAGTAATAATCCTCACAATCGGGATATTTTACATTCATTTCTGCTGATTTTTATTTTTCACAGATTTTGATGCAATCTGGTGATTTTCACGGATTTTCACTTATTTTCACGGATTTTCACGGAATCCATCTGAATCCAATTAGTGTGAGCAAATTGTGATGATTTCACAGGAAAAGCAGAAAGTTCTGGTCGGTTATTTCCAAATTTCCTGTGGAATCAGCACGATTTGCTCACACTAATTGGATTCAGATGGATTCAGTGAAAATCCGTGAAAATCCGTGAAAATCCGTGAAAATCACCAGACTGCACAACAATCAGTGAAAATTAAGAAAAAAAAAATCTGCAGAAATTGATGTAAAATCAGTTATCCGGATTATGATACTCCAGCAGGTATTTAACCCTTTATGTACTGACCTTCATTTTATAGCTGATGGAGAAGAACACAAAGGGTTAAATATTGCAGCCTGGAGTAATAATCCTCACAATCGGGATATTTTACATTCATTTCTGCTGATTTTTATTTTTCACAGATTTTGATGCAATCTGGTGATTTTCACGGATTTTCACGGATTTTCACGGATTTTTACGGATTTTCACTGAATCCATCTGAATCCAATTAGTGTGAGCAAATCGTGCTGATTCCACAGGAAATTCGGAAATAACCGACCAGAACTTTCTGCTTTTCCTGTGAAATCATCACAATTTGCTCACACTAATTGGATTTAGATGGATTCAGTGAAAATCCGTGAAAATCCGTGAAAATCCGTGAAAATCACCAGATTGCATCAAAATCTGTGAAAATAAATAATAAAAAAATCAGCAGAAATGAATGAAAAATATCCGGATTGTGAGGATTATTACTCCAGGCTGCAATATTTAACCCTTTGTGTTCTTCTCCATCAGCTATAAAATGAAGGTCAGAACATAAAGGGTTAAATACATCTGCTGGAGTAATCATAATCCAGATGACTGATTTTACATCAATTTCTGCTGATGGTTTTTTTTTTTCTTAATTTTCACTGATTTTTGTGCAGTCTGGTGATTTTCACGGATTTTCACTGAATTCGCCTGATTCGAATTGTCGTGACTAAATCGTGCTGATTCCACAGGAAATTCGGAAATAACCGACCAGAACTTTCTGCTTTTCCTGTGAAATCAGCACAATTTGCTCACACTAATTGGAATCAGATGGATTCAGTGAAAATCCGTGAAAATCCGTGAAAATCACCAGATTGTATTAAAATCTGAAAATAAAGAAAAAAAAAATCAGCAGAAATTGATTAAAAAAAAAATATCCAGATAATGAGGATTATTACTCCTCTAGCAGCAATATTTGACCCTTTATGTTCTGGTCCATCAGCTATAAAATGGCGGTCAGTGGCGTCACACACTGGGATTGAACCCGTGACGTCTCAGTTAGTTGGTTAGTTGCTGGATTCTTGACCGCTGGACCAGCCACTGAGCTGAGAGATCTATGGGTTTTTTCTGTTATAATCTTCACTTCTTCCTTTTTAATAACTGAGAAGGCACAGATTAGCACCGCCCACTGGACTCATGTGCATAGAACGCAAGTTATACTGAAGATCCCCCTACAAAGCTGTAAATCATTCTGCTCAGCTTCTCCTCTATACTGTGCTGCCCACACATCGGACTTGAAGTACAACGGCACAGGTCTCTTTAAATATGGGAACTTCGTTTCTTCAATCTCTTCTAAACTGAAGCTTACAACCTGGAGAAGAGTGAAATGTGTAGGCCCCTAAATTGTAACGTGTAGATACGTGGACATTAATGTACGTGGTAATGGAATTTTCACGCAGGCGTTGCTGCAACTTGTCATTAGGTCTCCGGTATTTTTAATCTGCAGTACCAATAGCAACCAGCAGGTCGAGCAACTAAACATTTCTATAGGTCCATTACAAAGGCTGGAGAGCTCACATGTTCCCCCCTAGGGGCTACTGAGGCTTCTCACCAATAGTGGAGCGTTATGTAGGAGGACAACGCGGTTATTAATCTTCCATTATCCTGAGGGAATACTCCTGTACTTCTGTGGGTTCCAGACTGATGCATTTATCAGGTTTTGACTATTTTTCCTTTGGGAACAATTTATATCAGCAGTGCGTGTGCAGGAAAATGTCCCCTCAATGTGTGACCCTATTTATGGCTAATCTAGAGGACGAAATTGTCATCTTGCTGTTAAACCTCTAGAATACTTCGGCTACATCGATGATCTGCCTGGACAGTCTCGTGATCCGCTGACCTTCCATGGTAACTTCAACAAGTCCCCCCCAACCATCAAGCTCACCCTCAACTTGTCTAAGTTCCAAGTACATTTTCTGGACACGACCATATACATCATAGACAACACCATACAAACATAAATTTATCATAAGCCCACAGGACGTCCGGCATACCTGAGATGGAACAGCTATCATCCGAGACACACAAATATCCATCATCTACAGTCAGGCTCTGAGGTCCATTTGCATCTGTTCAGACAGTAAAGGCAGGGAACTACAGCTTCTATCGCTGAGAAATACAGTCCTACAAGCATCCCATCTACTGGTAACAGATGAACAGATCAACAGGGCTACAAGGATCCCAAGAAGCCGCCTCCTGGATTACAGACAGAGAGGATAATAACATGGAGCCTTGTGGTCACATACAACCCCAACATGAGCATCCTAAGGAAAGCTGTGCTGATCTCCAACCCATATTCCACAGAGACCACAGACTGAAAGACATATTTCCAGAACAACCACTAACAACCTACAAACAGCCCCTTAACTTAAGGAATCTCCTTGTCAGAAGTGTCCTCTCTTGGGAATGTGTCTGTCACTGATGGTGATCTGTGGGTACAAGTCCGCCAGACGGACTCCAGATAACTAAGAACATCATTCCCACTGCCTCTGCATTTGTAAGAAAATTCCTTATCCGATTTCCTTGGCTTCTCTTTAGGAGACATCACCCCCTCCCACCTCATGAATAATTGTCCTGTAATATCTCCTAAATATTGTGCCTTTGTCTTATTAATTCTTTTGTAATCTGCCTGAGGAAGGAGCCGCGGTGCTCTAAAAGCTGCAAATATATCTTATGTTCTGGTTCTCCAATAAAGGTATCACTCCGAGAATACTTTGTCATCGTTGGGCAGGAAAGTATTCACATCGGTTTTTCTGTTACTGTATATCAGACTGATACATTGTAATAAACACTCAGCTGATTTTTTAATATCTTTATTAAATGCAATCAATGTTCCCAATCAGAGATATTGAAAAAGTCAAAATTAAAAGATTTAGAAGAATTTATTTACAGGAGAATGAATAAGTATGAAGCAAAGGTCCAGGGGGGGGAATCAGGGGGCACTAACAGAACTTTATTCACAATTCGATTTATAATAATTTACATATTAGATAAAAATAGAATTTCTTATACAGAAAGTCAATGTTCAGAATCCTCAGTGCGGGCGGGGAGAACGTCAGGAGCTCACTGCAGGAGTGAATACACTCTCCTGTCAGTGTGTCGCCAGCTGCTGAGTAGAGCAGTCACATCAGCTGATGTGACTGCTCTACAAGTCATCCAAATTGTCGTGGTACAGTATAGATTGTGGTGGATAGGTGAGGCATATGGTGATTTTTTTTTTTTCTCTTTTCCAGGTGACATAGGCATCAGTGATTAGGCATTAAGGAGTGTATATGGTGTTTTTTTATTTTTTACAGAAGACAAGGGCTTCAGGGATTAAGTGTAAAGTGAGCAGATGCTGCATTTTCTATTTTAATTTCAATATTTATTTCTTTATTTTAAATTTTTTCTTTTCTTTGAGCATAGGCGCTGGCTGATGACTACACCCATCAGCCACAGCCTGCTCCTTCTATTAACAACTACAGCAGGTGTAGGCTCATGGAAGTAGTAGTCTCTCATCGGCCGATGCCTGTGACCTGCGGTAAGCTTTCTACCACGAGTCACAGTCACAGCTGTGGGGTCACGCTGACATCCAACAGCGTAACCCCACAGCACTCTGACCGACTGTAAAGATCTTACCTGCGGTAATGTCAACACTCATCAGCGTCACCATGTGCATGCAGCCTTAGTGGAAACTCGATCATTTACTGAATGTTGACAGACTTTTGCTGATTTTAAGGAAAATGCTAGGGAATCCAAACATGAGTCTGAATGTGCAAGGTTCGCTCTGACTTTGAGACTGGCAAATGTTTTTCGAACAAGTTCGCTCATCTCTAATCCTAAGTATGGGTCATCAATGGTAAAGTAGTGGACAACCTCCTTAAAGGGAACCGGTCACCTGAATTTGGCGGGCTCTGTTTACGGTCCAATGGGCAGTGTTTTCTCTCCTTTCATGTACCCCTTCCTTTCCCGCTGGGGCCGCAATATGGTCTTGAATTTGATTCAGTTTCCTCCGTAGTACACGCGTGCGCAATGAAATCTTGCCTTGCGCACGTGCAGTATGCTTTGCCCAACTGCAGGCAAAGCCAAAAAGCATTAGTGCCCATGCGCTGGCACACTATGTCCCAGAACACAACTAAATACTTCCAAGACATAGTGCACCGGCGCATACGCACCAGTTGGGCAAAGAATACTGCGCATGCACAAGGTAAGTTTGCATTGCGCACGCGTGTACTACGGAGGAACCTGAATCAAATTCAAGACCATATTGCGGCCAGCGGGAAAGGAAGGGGTGCATGAAAGGAGAGAAAACATGGCCCATTGGACCGTAAACAGAGCCCGCCAAAATCAGGTGACTGAGTCCCTTTAAGTAAAATGCCCCCAAATGTGTCCATATCCTTTACTGCTTCTTCTAACTGCAAGTCACACAAGAGGATGTAAGCATTCGTAGACCTACTATTAAATTTTCAATCTTTACAGGTATGATTATATATAAATTTATCATACGTTCTGGTGCAATTTGCTACTTAAAAACCTAATTACCAAATGGAAACGAAGCGTTTTCCAACAAGAGGCGTTCTGTCTATAGACACCTAGATGTGTTACAGCTTACGGGAGTGAAATAGACCATATTACAGTATAGCCTGATCAATAAGGGCCTATAATATTGCCTCTCGGAGGAGAACAGCACTTGTTGTACCAATAACATTTTTTTTTTCTCGCTGTCATTAATCTCTATTAAAAATGAGAAGCGTGGCATGCTTTTAGTTCAGTAATAAACCTATAGTGAGTTATTATATTGATGTTGTTTTCTGTTGAGCTCTTACAGTGCCGGGTATTGATTAGAACTGAATTAACACAAAGCGTCTGCAGAGCAGATAGCAAATATGTGTAGGATTGATTTGCATTCCCCTTGCCTGGTATTACTTGTAGGAGAAACAACACATCCTTCACTTTACTTCATGCAGCTGCATTTAGTCACACCCGACCGTGCTCGGCAAAATCGCACCTTTAAATGTGGCACATTACGTAGATCGTATTATTATCGCTGCTCAATAAATGTATTGATTTATTGTTTGTTTGCTTATATAATTCAATTTTTGAAGCTGTCACTCTATAATAATGCAACTTCCCATGGCAATACAAGCCGTAAATATTATGGATCGCTCGGCTTCCTCTTGCCCAGCGTGGGGCTGAATGGAGGCATCCAACTATGCAGTGCTTTGAGAATATAAGATCAAAGTATCCTTGAAGAACAATAGCAGCCACACTTATCCTGTACTTTGGGGGGCCACACACAGAAACACCTGCAGGGCAATAAAATTTGCGGAGAAAGTTTCCCAGAGGTGGCAGGTGCATGGCATGGAAACGAGAAGAGTGAAGAGATGGAAGAGTTTGTGTGTAAGAATGAGAAATAGAATATTAAGTTTCTTATAAATTACATGCGAGAAACTTAAAGTTTAACCATCATTTTTTTCATTCATTTTTTTTTTATCGCAACATAGACATGACTGATGAAGACATTGTTTTTAATTACTGCTGCACAATTTCAGAGTTTGCATCAGTTTTCAATTTTCCTTCCTTTGCTCAACAATGACTTAAAAAATGTATGTAAGGGAGACTTCTTAGCTGTCCTAACATGTCTGTTTTAGTACATATTTGTATTACTGATGAAACTACAGTTCTAGAACATATTTTCTTACAGATCTATATTGTGCCGTTCCTCTGTTATTACTCTTGAAAATTTACAATTGGGTGTCTCCTCTACTAGGGGTGTATTCTGACTGGACAATTTGGACCTTCCAGGGACACACCTTTCCCTAGAGCTATGACTGAACAATTTTGGACCTTCCAGGGACACACCTTTCCCTAGAGCTCTGACTGGACAATTTTGGACCTTCCAGGGACACACGTATCCCTAGAGCTCTGACTGGACAATTTTGACCTTCCAGGAACACACCTTTCCCTAGGGTTCTAATTGGACAATGTCGGACCTTCCACGGACACAGCTTTTATTAGAGCTCTGATTGGACAGTGTTGGACCTTCCAGGGACACACCTTTTCTTAGAGCTCTGATTGGACAATGTTGGACCTTCCAGGGACACACCTTTCCCTAGATCTCTGATGGGACAATGTTGGACCTTCCAGGGACACACCTTTCCCTAGAGCTCTGACTGGACAATTTGGACCTTCCAGGGACTCACCTTTCCCTAGAGCTCTAATTGGACAATGTAAGGCCTTCCAGGGACACACCTTTCCTAGAGCTCTGATTGGACAATGTTGGACCATCCAGGGACACACCTTTCTCTAGAGCTTTGACTGGACAGTGTTGGACCTTCCAGGAACACACCTTTCCCTAGAGCTCTGATTGGACAATGTTGGACCTTCCAGGGACACACCTTTTCTTAGAGCTCTGATTGGACAATGTTGGACCTTCCAGAGACACACATTTCCCTAGAGCTCTGATTGGACAATGTTGGACCTTCCAGGGACACACCTTTTCTCAGAGCTCTGATTGGACAATGTTGGACCTTCCAGGGACACACCTTTCCCTAGAGATCTGATGGGACAATGTTGGACCTTCCAGGGACACACCTTTCCCTAGAGCTCTGACTGGACAATTTGGACCTTCCAGGGACTCACCTTTCCCTAGAGCTCTAATTGGACAATGTAAGGGACACACCTTTCCTAGAGCTCTGATTGGACAATGTTGGACCATCCAGGGACACACCTTTCTCTAGAGCTTTGACTGGACAGTGTTGGACCTTCCAGGAACACACCTTTCCCTAGAGCTCTGATTGGACAATGTTGGACCTTCCAGGGACACACCTTTTCTTAGAGCTCTGATTGGACAATGTTGGACCTTCCAGAAACACACATTTCCCTTGAGCTCTGATTGGACAATGTTGGACCTTCCAAGGACACACCTTTTCACAGAGCTCTGATTGGACAATGTTGGACCTTCCAGGGACACACCTTTCCCTAGAGATCTGATTGGACAATGTTGGACCTTCCAGGGAGACACCTTTTCCTAGAGCTCTGACTGGACAATTTTGGACCTTCAAGGGACACACCTTTCCCTAGAGATCTGATTGGACAATGTTGGACCTTCCAGGGAGACACCTTTTCCTAGAGCTCTGACTGGACAATTTTGGACCTTCCAGGGACACACCTTTCCCTAGAGCTTTGATTGGACAATAGAAGAAGTGTAGAAGTCTTTGCCTTATTTCTATGTCCGTTTCATATATTTCTATGAGGGTGCCACACTCGGGTTGGGACTTTGGATTCCGCAAAAGCTTCATTTTTAAAAAACTATATTGAGCATATCCTGCACCATACTGAGACAATGCCCCAAAATTTGAAGAGATACCAGGTAGAGCATTCTGTAAAATCGATTTAGTAGGAATAGATAGGAAATAGACCCCGGAACCATAGTTAGGTCCCGGGCTTTCTTTATGATAAAGGGATTACGCTGCTGGGACCAGTGATCGCTACTTTAAGGCAACTTTCTTTTGAGTTAAAGGGAATCTGTCAGCAGGTTTTTGCTATGTAATCTGAAGACAACAGAAGATAGAGGCTGAGACACAGAATTCAAAGCTGTGAAGAATTTATCACTAGGAGACTAATATTGCCGGACTAGTCCAGACCCTAGGCACTTCACTGTTTATGAACTTTGCACACAAATATCCTGTTGTGAGCAGGGTTAGCTTCCTCAGCTCTGCTTCATTCTATATCTAAAAGCTCTTATTTTATGAGAAAGGCTTCACCCAGTAATCTAAGTGATATATTGTTGGACTCAGCATCTCTTTGCCTACATTATGCTGCTCTCACATGACATAGCAAAAACCTGCTGACAGATTCCATTTAAGACCTCTTTTAAATGAAATAATCAAAATTTGTTGACTTTATTAAACATTAAAACAATAGCATTTGGGTCAAACAGATTTTTTACGAATACATAATGAATAATCTTTTTTTTCCAGCACCTGTGAATGTAATAGCTCAATGCTCAGAGATCAAGGCTTGAGATTTGGAGAATGTTCAACTCATTCAAGTAAATGTTACATTTCTTTACTTTTCTAGATAGAAAATTAACAAAAAAAAATTGCTGCTGACAGCTAGGTATTGCTATTCCCTATGTTAAAGAAGTGTATTCAGCAAATTGTCTTTTCGTAGGGGAAGAGGCCTTGAACTTTAGAGCCACCTATTGGAAGTAGTAATCCTAGAACTCTTTAATGAGCCTTGCCACATGACTTAGTATAAAAGGCAATCCAGAATCTCAGTTTGCAGACGTGTTTTGGGCAAAGCAGGAGACCTAAAGTGGCTGTATGAGAGACCTCTAACTGGGAAAGTATTGCTTTCCTTATGGCGAATTACATGCTGACATGCTAAGGTAAGGAGACTTATAGGCAATGCAATGCCTCTTGGACCCCAGTCATACAGCCAGATCAAATGTTATGCTTTGTACTGAGGAGAGGCAACACCTCAAAAGAAGTGTCTGCAAATTGAGATTCTGGTTTGGCTTTTATCCTGTCATATTAAAGGGTTGATATTGACATTTAGGATTGCTACTTTCAATAGCTCTCACTAGAGTTCTAGGCCTCTTCCTCGCTGCAGAGACAATTTGCATAATTAATTAGCAGATTAGCATTTCATGGCCTATAAGTCTCCTTACACTGCCATTTCAGGCATGTCACTCTGTCACGTTACTCCAATTTATTATTACATTTCTAATAGTAATAAGATAATAAAGGAACAGAGCAAATAAAGGATGAGATGGAAATATTGAATTATGGGGATTACAATTATTGAATAAAACAGACACTAGTGGAAAATATTATATTCATAACCATAAAAATAATACAAGGTAGACAATATATCTGTGCTGTGGAGTCTGGATGCAGGTACTAGACCTTCTAGGGTATTTTTCAGTAATTAGCTATAATAATTGGAACGGGGGAGTTATTCAGAGACACATCTAACTGTTTGATTATATGTCTCAGGTTCACCTAGGTGATTACTCAACCTGTCAGCAATTTATTGCTTTGTATACTGACCAATACTGAGGATTAATGCTTAATTAACAAAGAAAATGAGAATTTAGGATCTACAGAGCACAGCTGGGAAGATGTATCCCGGTGCCCCGTCACATGGAGACATGACTTACTGATATTATACAAAAAGGGCAATGATGATATTCGGTATTTATGAAAGCATGATCGAGCAAATTACCTCTTCAATTAGCAGCTTTGTAAAAATTATACAAAAAGAACAAATAGGCTCACAGAGAGATGAGTAGGTTCACAATTCACAGCCACACCGCAACCGTCGGATTACAGCTCTCCTCAAGGACCTTTGTATAAATGGTCCTCACTCATTTCTGGAGGCCTGATTCCAAGCTCTCTCTTATTTGGTCAAACAGACTTTTCGCCAGAGAGAGGCCCTTAAATATTACTTTGTGGATTACAAACCAGAGGTGAAAAATCTCCATCAGGTCATTTGTTGACCTAACAGATTTCCTTCAAGAGCCTGGACTTGATGACGTTTCTTTATCAAAAAGGACCTTATAGGGATCAATGGAAACTCAAATGAAGACATCTTGTGTCTTTTGGCTCCCACCAGTGAAGAATAGCCAATCTCTCCTCTTTACCTGTGCTGTATTCTCTTGGGTTTCTCTTCTACAAACGCTGGATTCTTGGTTCACAGTCCTAAACTTGTGGGCTTAATCCTGGACTGCTCACCATGACATTCCAGCTTTTCCCTCAAAGCGCTGAAGAAAATAATACTTACTCTAAGGCCACAGTCAAACGATCAGTATTTAGTCATTATTTTAATCACTATTTGTAAGCAAAACTAGGAGTGGAACAATTGGAGGAAAAGTATAATAGAAACACGTCACCATCACCACTTCTGCATTTATCACCCACTCCTGGTTTGGGCTTTCAAATACTGATGTGAAATACTGACCAAATACTCAACGTGTGCAGACAACATCTGCAAAGAGTTTTTATGTTCTTGGGCTTCCTTCGGCTTCCCGGTTTCCTCCCATACATACTGATAGGGAATTTAGATTATGAGCCCCACTGGGGACATTGATGATGATGTTTGTAAAGCTCTGTGGAATTAATGATGCCATATAAATGGGTAAAATAAATAAATACATATTAATACATATATAACCTATGCATTATAATGTTTATGATGGAGTAAGACATTATTTAAACATATACAGGCTTGGACTGGTCCACTGGGGAACAGGAGAAACCCCCGGTAGGCCGCTGTTCAGGAGTAAGCCACTTATTCTGCAATATGAGCAGTTGTTGGCCTAATATATTTGATTCACTATGTACAGACATAAGTAGCATCTCATCATTCAGTCAAAAAAAACTAACTAAAATATAGAATCAAAGGTATATTTCTAATTTTTTCCTGTAGCTGAATGGTAGGCCATCAGATGGTGGGCCTGCCTCATCACAGTCCATCATTGAAGCTACAGGTGCTTTTCACAAAATCAGATTTTTATTAAAAAGTTAATTTATTTCAGTTCTTCAATACACAAAGTTATACTCTTGTCATTACAAACAGAGTGATCTATTTCAAGTGATTATTTCTGTTAATGCTGATGATTATTGCTTACAGCCAATGAAAACCCTAATGTCATTATCTCAGTTAATTAGAATAATTAACAAAAACACCTGCAAAGGCTTTCTAAGCATTTAAAAGGTCCCTTAGTCTGTTTTAGTAGCTCCACAATCATGGGGAAGACTGCTGACTTGACAGATGTTCAGAAGGCAGCCATTGACACACTCCACACAAAGGGTAAGCCACAAAAGGTCATTGCTAAAGAAGCCGGCTGTTCAGAGTGCTATATCCAAGCATATTAATGGAAAGTTGAGTGGAAGGAAAGAGTGTGGTAGAAAAGGGTGCACAAGGAACCGGGATAACCGGAAAGGATTGTTAAGAAAAGGCCATTCAAAAATTTGGGGGAGATTCACAAGGAGTGGATTGCTGCTGGAGTCATTGCTTCCAGAGCCACCACACACAGACATATCCAGGACATGGGCTACAAGTGTCTCATTCCTTGTGCCAAGTCACTCATAACCAATAGACAACGTCAGAAGCGTCTTACCTGGGCCAAGGAGGAAAAGAACTGGACTGCTGCTCAGTGGCTCAAGGTGTTGTTTTCAGATGAAAGTAAATTTTGCATTTCATTTGGAAATCAAGGTCCCTGAGTCTGGAGGAAGAGTGGAGAGGCCACAATCCAAGCTGCTTAAGGCCTAGTGTGAAGTTTCCACAATCAGTGATGGTTTCGGGAGCCATGTCATCTGCTGATGTAGGTCCACTCTGTTTTATCAAGACCAAAGTGAGCTCAGCCGTCTACCAGGAAATTTTAGAGCACTTCATGCTTCCCTCTGCGCACAAGTTTTTTTGAAGTGGAAATTTCATTCTCCATCAGGACTTGGCACCTGTCCACACTGCCAAAAATACCAATACCTTGGTTTAAAAACAACAGTATCACTGTACTTGATTGGCCAGCAAACTTGCCTGACCTTAACCCCACAGAGATTCTATTCAGTATCGTCAAGAGGAAGATGAGACACCTGACCCATCAATGCAGACGAGCTGAAGGCTGCTATCAAAGCAACCTGGGCTTCCATAACACCTCAGCAGTGCCACAGACTGATCGCCTCCATGCCACACCACATTGATGCAGTAATTGATGCAAAATGAGTCCTGACCAAGTATTGAGTGCATTTACTGAACATACATTTCAGTAGGCCAACATTTTGGATTTTAAATTCATTTTTCAAGCTGATGTTATAATGTATTCTAATTTACTGAGATAATGACTTTTGTGTTTTCCTCCTGACATGTGCGTGTGCGCAGACCTCATCATCAACTACAAAAAACATCTGACTGCTTTGCTTGCCAACAGGAGTTTTGCTACCGAGTATGAAGCGTTATTTTCCAGAGGGATCAAATACTTATTTTTCACTGCAAAATGCAAATTTATATAATTTATACAATGTGATTTTCTGGATTTTATTTTTGATATTCTATCTCTCAATGTTAAAATAAACCTACCCTACTGTTCATGTCCCTGTCAGTGGGTAAAGTTACAAAATCAGCAAGGGATCAAATACTTATTTCCCCCAATGTATATATGTGTATGTATTGGCAAAATTGTATAAAATCTCCTTCAATATTACTAATCATGCGTATTGCTGTGCCTTAGGTTTGTATTTTGGGAATATGATCCCAAATTCTGTTTTTCCAAATTAAAAGATGTGTCATGTCTGGTTTATGGCATATAATAAAAGTGATGCAGCATATAGTGTCCCAGTGGGAATCAAACAGGTAAAACTGCACAAGTCAAAGACTATTGCACCAGCTAGGACCAATCACAGTTAACTAGGGTCCTATTTCAGAAAATCTCACCCCCAGCACATTTCTTGCACATCCTGTAATATAATTCCAGTGTATACCACCAACCAACTCATTGTCATTGATTGCATTGTGAACTGATTGTCCGGGGCTATGGAGGGCTGGCTGACTCTCAGTGGCATGTGATTAAGATTGGCACTTTATTGGGGGTGGAACAGCCAACTGCTGGGATTTACTCCTGTAAAACACTTGGAAAAGGCACAATCTACTCATCGCTCCTGCTAGAGTTAGAGAACCATAGACACAAAGGGATCCCCAAGACACTTACTATTCTCTTATGATTTACAGTTTAGGATTTACATTGTCTATCATCTATCTATTTATCTATCTATTATCTATCTATTATCTATCCATCTATTATCTATCTATTTATCTATCACCTATCTATCTATCTATTATCTATCCATCTATTATCAATCTATCTATCTATCACCTATCTATCTATCTATTATCTATCCATCTATCATCTATCTATTTATCTATCTATTATCTATCTATTATCTATCCATCTATTATCTATCTATTTATCTATCTATTATCTATCCATCTATTATCTATCTATTTATCTATCTATTATCTATCCATCTATTATCAATCTATCTATCACCTATTTATCTATCTATTATCTATCTATCTATTATCTATCTATCATCCATCACATATCTATCTATCTATTATCTACTATCTATCTATCTATTTATCTATCTATTATCTATCTATTATCTATCCATAATCTATCTATTATCTATCTATTATCAATCTATCTATTATCTATCACACATCTATCTATCTCTCTATCATCTATGTATCTATTATCTATCATCTCTCTATTATCTATGTATTATCTATATATTTATCTATCTATTATTTATCTATTATCTATATATTATCCATCTATCCATCTAGTATCTATCTATCTATCTATCTATCTATCTATCTATTATCTATTTATCTATCGATCTATTATCTATCTATCATCTATCTATCATCTATCTATCTATCCATCTATCTATCTATTATCTATGTATTATTCATATATTTTTCTATCTCTTATTTATCTATTATCTATCTATCTATCTATCTATTATCTATTTATCTATCGATCTATTATCTATCTATCATCTATCTATCTATTATCTATCTATTATCTATCTATCATCTATCTATCTATTATCTATTATCTATCTATCTCTCTATCATCTATCTATCTATTATCTATCTATCTACCAACCTATCTATTATCTATCTATCCATCTATCTATTATCTATGTATTATCCATATATTTTTCTATCTCTTATTTATCTATTATCCATCTATCATCTGTCTATTATCTATCTATTTATCGATCTATTATCTATCTATCTATCTATTATCTATCTATTATCTATCTATCTATTATCTATCTATCTATTATCTATCTATCTATCTATTATCTATCTATCTATCATCTATCTATCATCTATATGTCTATTATTTATATATCTATTATCTATTATCTATCTAATATATATTATCTATCTATCTATCTGGCTTGAGAAAGGTTCCTGTTGGGACCGAAACGTTGCCTTCTATCTATTATCTATCTATCTATCTAGCTATCTATCTATCTATCTATCTATCTATCTATCTATCTATCTATCTATCTATCTATCTATCATCTATCTATTTATCTATTAATCTATCTATCTATTATCTATCTATTATCTATCTATTATCTATCTATCCTATATCTATCTATCTATTATCTATCTATCTATCTATCTATCTATCTATCTATCTATCTATCTATCTATCTATCTATCTATTATCTATCTATTATCTATCTATCTATCTATTATCTATCTATTATCTATCTATCTATCTATCTATCTAATCTAGATTGAAAAAATGGAACAGCACAATGCTCATGGGTGGGTGCCAGGCCTCCTGGGCAAGACGGTCCGACACTTGCCCAAATTAGACAAAGTAGAAAAAATGAAGGCAGCACTCCATAATTATCCAAAGTGAAAAAGCTGTGCCGTTTATTCAGAGCCACATGTCTAGGCAACATTTCGGCTCACACTGAGCCTTTCTCAAGCCGGATTTCACTTTGGATAATTATGGAGTGCTGCCTTCATTTTTTCTACTTTATCTATTTTCTATGTATCTATTTATCTATTATCTATGTATTATCTATCTATCATTGTAACTACACACCTGTGCTTTGTATCTCCCCCACCTCATTGTAGATTGTAAGCTCTCACGATCAGGGTCGTCTTATTTGCTTTAATTATTATCTTTAACATTGTTACTTATGACTGTTGTATATGAACAGTTAAACGGTATAGCGCTGCGGAATATGTTGGCGCTATATAAATAAAGATTATTATTATCTATCTATCTATGGATGATTGAGGTTCCACGCTGTTATGATAATTCATCTATCAAATATTAAATCCATCTTCCCATGCGTAATGATTAAGGGTTAACACTGAATAATATTTTCCTGCCCTTTTCTTACTTATTCACTACCGCAATGTTAAGAAGACAAAATGCAGAAAACACAAGGGCTAAATGTCAGTGACCTATTATTTAAGCAGTGCGTGCCTTTAAGTACTGTATCATTTTATGTACAACAACCTCCTTTATTCTTCAGATAGAAGCATTGTGGGGGAAAGCTGTAATTAGATATTCGGAATATTTAAAAGATCTTGTAACAGAGTCAGAAAAAAAAAATCTGTGCTTCAATATGACGCATTCAGAATTGTGATTCTTTATTAATTCTTTGTCCTCATATATTAACTGCTTCGTTGACGGAAGAAGACGACTGCTCCAATCTGTGACAGATAACACATGCATCGTATAATGGGCTGCAGTTGCTTTGGGAAAACAAATAGCATTATCTTTGTCCTACTTTTTTTTTTTTAAATGAAAGTAAAATTCCATAAAATAATTGATTAACTATCACTGTTCGCGCCCATGTTGTGCAGATCGGCAATTTGACATAACCATTCTTCTATGGACCCATACTACAACTTTCTGTGTGTTTGGTTTGACACTCAAAAACGATAACAATACTATATTGCATAACTAATACAATATTTATACTGTACGCATTGTTATATAAAGTGCAATCGCTACCAGGGTCCACCGTGCAAAGATGTAAAACTGCTGCTAGTGTAAATAATGACCGATAAAAAAATAGTGACCGTTCCTCCTTAAACACACCAAGTTAACTCCCCACAGTGTGAATGGGACACCGAAAACCAAACCCAGGTACTACTCAAAGATGTACAGGGAAAGGTGTGCCTACTCCGCTAACCAGCGAGAGGTACAGAAACAGCAAGTACCAGCTCAGCTAGCCACCAATGGGAACAGGGAAGGTAAGTACCAGCTCAGCTAGCCACCGAGGGGAACAGGGAAGGTAAGTACCAGCTCAGCTAGCCACCGAGGGGAACAGGTAAGGTAAGTACCAGCTCAGCTAGCCACCGAGGGGAACAGGGAAGGTAAGTACCAGCTCAGCTAGCCACCGAGGGGAACAGGGAAGGTTAGTACAAGCTCAGCTAACCACCGAGGGGTACAGGGAAGGTAAGTACCAGCTCAGCTAGCCACCGAGGGGAACAGGGAAGGTTAGTACAAGCTCAGCTAACCACCGAGGGGTACAGGGAAGGTTAGTACAAGCTCAGCTAACCACCAAGGGGTAAAGGGAAGGTAAGTACAAGCTCAGCTAACCACCGAGGGGTACAGGGAAGGTTAGTACCAGCTCAGCTAACCACCGAGGGGTACAGGGAAGGTTTGTACCAGCTCAGCTAACCACCGAGGGGTACAGGGAAGGTTAGTACCAGCTCAGTTAATCACCGGGGGGTACAGTGAAGGTTAGTACCAGCTCGGCTAACCACCGAGGGGTACAGTGAAGGTTAGTACAGCTCAGCTAACCACCAAGGGGAGCAGGGAAGGTAAGTACCAGCTCAGCTAACCACCGAGGGGAACAGGGAAGGTTAGTATCAGCTCAGCTAACCACCGAGGGGTACAGTGAAGGTTAGTACAGCTCAGCTAACCACCGAGGGGTACAGGGAAGGTTAGTACCAGCTCAGCAAACCACCGAGGGGAACAGGGAAGGTTAGTACAAGCTCAGTTAACCACCAAGGGGTAAAGGGAAGGTAAGTACAAGCTCAGCTAACCACCGAGGGAGTACAGGGAAGGTTAGTACCAGCTCAGCTAACCACCAAGGGGTACAGGGAAGGTAAGTACCAGCTCAGCTTACCACCGAGGGGTACAGGGAAGGTTAGTACCAGCTCAGCTAACCACCAAGGGGTACAGGGAAGGTAAGTACCAGCTCAGCTAACCACCAAGGGGTACAGGGAAGGTAAGTACCAGCTCAGCTTACCACCGAGGGGTACAATGAAGGATAGTACCAGCTCAGCTAACCACCAAGGGGTACAGGGAAGGTAAGTACCAGCTCAGCTTACCACCGAGGGGTACAGGGAAGGTTAGTACCAGCTCAGCTAACCACCAAGGGGTACAGGGAAGGTAAGTACCAGCTCAGCTAACCACCAAGGGGTACAGGGAAGGTAAGTACCAGCTCAGCTTACCACCGAGGGGTACAAGGAAGGTTAGTACCAGCTCAGCTAACCACCAAGGGGTACAGGGAAGGTTAGTACCAGCTCAGCTAACCACTGAGGGGAACAGGGAAGGTTAGTATCAGCTCAGCTAACCACCGAGGGGTACTGTGAAGGTTAGTACCAGCTCAGCTAACCACTGAGGGGAACAGGGAAGGTTAGTTCAAGCTCAGTTAACCACCAAGGGGTACAGGGAAGGTAAGTACCAGCTCAGCTTACCACCGAGGGGTACAGGGAAGGTTAGTACCAGCTCAGCTAACCACCAAGGGGTACAGGGAAGGTAAGTACCAGCTCAGCTAACCACCAAGGGGTACAGGGAAGGTAAGTACCAGCTCAGCTTACCACCGAGGGGTACAAGGAAGGTTAGTACCAGCTCAGCTAACCACCAAGGGGTACAGGGAAGGTAAGTACCAGCTCAGCTAACCACCAAGGGGTACAGGGAAGGTAAGTACCAGCTCAGCTTACCACCGAGGGGTACAAGGAAGGTTAGTACCAGCTCAGCTAACCACCAAGGGGTACAGGGAAGGTAAGTACCAGCTCAGCTTACCACCGAGGGGTACAGGGAAGGTTAGTACCAGCTCAGCTAACCACCAAGGGGTACAGGGAAGGTAAGTACCAGCTCAGCTAACCACCAAGGTGTACAGGGAAGGTAAGTACCAGCTCAGCTTACCACCGAGGGGTGCAAGGAAGGTTAGTACCAGCTCAGCTAACCACCAAGGGGTACAGGGAAGGTTAGTACCAGCTCAGCTAACCACTGAGGGGGAACAGGGAAGGTTAGTATCAGCTCAGCTAACCACCGAGGGGTACAGGGAAGGTTAGTACCAGCTCAGCTAACCACTGAGGGGAACAGGGAAGGTTAGTACAAGCTCAGTTAACCACCAAGGGGTACAGGGAAGGTAAGTACAAGCTCAGCTAACCACCGAGGGGTACAGGGAAGGTTAGTACCAGCTCAGCTAACCACCGAGGGGTACAGGGAAGGTAAGTACCAGCTCAGCTAACCACTGAGGGGTACAGGGAAGGTTAGTACCAGCTCAGTTAACCACCGAGGGGAACCGGGAAGGTTAGTACCAGCTCAGCTAGCCACCGAGGAGAACAAGGAAGGTTAGCACCAGTTCAGCTAACCAACGAGGGGAACAGGGAAGGTAAGTACCAGCTCAGCTATCCACCGAGGGCTAGAGGGAAGGTAAGAACCAGGGGTACAGGCAGGGCCGGTGTGAGGACACATATGATACAAGGACACATGTGGTACGAAGATACATATGGTATGAGGAAACACATGGTACAAGTACAGATATGGTACGAGAACATATATGGCACAGTGACACACATGGTACGAGGACACACATGGTACAAAGATACACATAGTAGGAGGATACACATGGTATGAGAACACACATGGTATGAGGACACACATGGGATGAGGACAGACATGGTATGAGGACACTGCTCTGGATTTACATAGGTTTATGCTATGCTATCAGAATTTATTGCTTAGTGGATGCCTCCAAATATTGAATTTATTCAATGTCTCTTTTTGAAACTTGTCACAATCAGGACTCAAACAATGGAAGGCAGAAACACTAACAGTGAGCCCCTGTCTGCATTGTTATGAATGAAAGAATTTTCTACTCCGAAAAAACATCAGTTGACACAACTCCCCAAACCACCATTGATTGTGAAAAATTCACACAAGACCTCAAGCAGCTTGGATTGTCTGTCTCTCCACTTTTCCTCCATACTTTGGGACTTTGATTTCCAAGGTCTAGTGTGAAGCATCCACAATCAATGATGGTTTGGGGAGCCACGTCATATGCTGGTGTAGGTCCACTGTGTTTCATCAAGACCAAAGTCAGTGTATCCATCTACCAGGAAATTTTAGAGCATTTCTAATTTACTGAGATCATGACTTTTGGTTTTCATTGACTATAAGCCATAATCATCAACATTAACAGAAAAAAACTCTTGAAATAGATCACACTGTCTGTATTGACTCTATATAATATATGAGTTTCACTTTTTGTATTGTAGAACTGAAATAAAATAACTTTTTGATGATATTCTAATTTTGTGAGATGCACCTGTATATACAGTACAGACCAAAAGTTTGGACACACCTTCTCATTTAAAGATTCTTCTGTGTTTTCATGACTATGAAAATTGTACATTCACACTGAAGGCATCAAAACTATGAATTAACACATGTGGAATTATATACTTAGCAAAAAAGTGCGAAACAACTGAAAATATGTCTTATATTCTAGGTTCTTCAAAGTAGCCACCTTTTGCTTTGATGACTGCTTTGCACACTCTTGGCATTCTCTTGATAAGCTTCAAGAGGTAGTCACTGGGAATGGTTTTCACTTCACAGGTGTGCCTTGTCAGGTTTAATAAGTGGGATTTCTTGCCTTTAAATGGGGTTGGGACTAGTGTTGAGCATTCCGATACTGCAAGTATCGGGTATCAGCCGATACTTGCTGTATCGGAATTCCGATACCGAGATCCGATATTTTTGTGATATCGGAAATCGGTATCGGAGTTTGCGGTGCGTATGGTTCCCAGGGTCTGGAGGAGAGGAAACTCTCCTTCAGGCCCTGGGATCCATATTAATGTAAAAAATAAAGAATAAAAATAAAAAATATGGCTATACTCAACCCTCCGAAGAACCCTGGCTGTCACCGCTGCGAGTGTCCGCCTCCGTTCCTGAGAATGTAGTGAGTGAAGGACCTTCGATGACGTCGCGGTCAGGTGAGCGGTCACGTGAGCGGTCACCTGACCGAGACGTCATCGAAGGTCCTTCACTCTCTGCATTCTCAGTGAAGGAGCCGAATGCTTGCAACGGTGACAGCCAGGGTTCTTCGGAGGGGTGAGTATAGCCATATTTTTTATTTTTATTCTTTATTTTTTATATTAATATGGATCCCAGGGCCTGAAGGAGAGTTTCCTCTCCTTCAGACCCTAGGAACCATTGAGGAATACCTTCCGATATTTGTGTCCCATTGAGTTGTATTGGTATCGGAACTTGGTATTGGCGAGATCCGATATTTTGCCGGTATCGGCCAATACCATCCGATACCGATACTTTCAAATATCAGAAAGTATCGCTCAACACTAGTTGGGACCATCAGTTGTGCTGAGCAAAAGTCTGGTGGATACACAGCTAATAGACCTACTGAATAGACTGTGAGAATTTGTATTATGGCAAGAAAAAAGCAGCTAAGTAAAGAAAAATGAGTGGCCATCATTACTTTAAGAAATGAAGGTCAGTCAGTCCGAAAAATTGAGAAAATTTTGAAAGTGTCCCCAAGTGCATTTGCAAAAACCATCAAGTGCTACAAAGAAACTGGCTCACATGAGGACCACCCCAGGAAAGAAAGACCAAGAGTCACCTCTGCTTCTGAGGATAAGTTTATCCGAGTCACCAGCCTCAGAAATCGCAGGTTAACAGCAGCTCAGATTAGAGACCAGGTCAATGCCACACAGAGTTCTAGCAGCAGACACATCTCTACAACAACTGTTAAGAGGAGACTTTGTGCAGCAGGCCTTCATGGTAAAATAGCTGCTAGGAAACCACTGCTAAGGACAGGCAACAAGCAGAAGAGACTTGTTTGGGCTAAAGAACACAAGGAATGGACATTAGACCAGTGGAAATCTGTGCTTTTGTCTGATGAGTTCAAATTTGAGATCTTTGGTTCCAACCACCGTGTTGTCGCTGTGCGACACAGAAAAGGTGAACGGATGGACTCTACATGCCTGGTTCCCACCGTGAAACATGGAGGAGGAGGTGTGGTGGTGTGGGGGTGCTTTGCTGGTGACACTGTTGGGGATTTATTCAAAATTGAAGACATACTGAACCAGCATGGCTACCACAGCATCTTGCAGCGGCATGCTATTCCATCCGGTTTGCGTTTAGCTGGACCATCATTTATTTTTCAACAGGACAATGACCCCAAGCACACCTCCAGGCTGTGTAAGGGCTATTTGACCAAGAAGGATGGGGTGCTACGACAGATGACCTGGCCTCCACAGTCACCAGACCTGAACCCAATTGAGATGGTTTGGGGTGAGCTGGACTGCAGAGTGAAGGCAAAAGGGCCAACAATACACATCTCTGGGAACTCCTTCAAGATTGTTGGAAGACAATTCCCGGTGACTACCTCTTGAAGCTCATCAAGAGAATGCCAAGAGTTTGCAAAGCAGTCATCAAAGCAAAAGGTGGCTACTTTGAAGAACCTAGAATATAAGACATATTTTCAGTTGTTTCACACTTTTTTGTTAAGTATATAATTCCACATGTGTTAATTCATAGATTTGATGCCTTCAGTGTGAATGTACAATTTTCATAGTCATGAAAATACAGAAGAATCTTTAAATGAGAAGGTGTGTCCAAACTTTTGGTCTGGACTGTATAAATATATATATATATATATATATATAGTGATGCAGTGACCCCTGTTACAGCTAGGGGGCGCTGTAGGTGCTCCTCGGGATGCGTATGGAGGCGTATCTGTGATTATGATGGTGAAACAGTGACTGTCAGGATTGTAAGTGGCTGGTATATGTCGCAGAGGTTCTCTGTGCTGTAACCCAAAAGTATATGGTTATGCTGGGACTTATAGTTCCACCAGTGTTTGTTGTGTTTACTTATAAGGGGGCTTATAGGGTTAGTCAGAGAGCTGGGAGGGAATTGACTAACCACACATACACCGCCCACCTTGGGGGGTGGTTACATCTACATAATGTGACCATGGTGTGGTCACATGGTCTCTGTAATGGAGAGTGTGAAGGTCCTCGACGGCTTGTGTGTTGGGAGGCCCTGTGTGTGGACCGGATCCCTGAATAGCACACTGAGAAGCTGTGGATCTGAAGACTTGTGTTTGGGAGATCCTGGGAGTAGGATCGGATCCCTGAATAGCGCACTAAGAGATTGGTGTGTTGGACGGTCCCAGGTGGGGAACGACGTCCTGAAGAGCGCATGGAAAGGCCGAATGTATGCAGATTCTACAATGGCACTGCATTGGGGGAGCTTCAGGCCGTCTGAGGATCTGGACTGTCGGGTGGCCTGGTGAGCAAGGCATTGTCCGGGACGGCGATCCAAGTTCAGCAGCTTCAATGGGGGAGAGAGGACTAACAGGAGGTCAGAGTGTGGAGCAGGAGTGGGGCTATCATACCGGCAGAGAAGTATCTGCCAGTGGAACTGACTGTTGATGCTTGTTGTGTTCCATGGACATTGATGAACTGTTTGACGTACGGTCACCCATGGTAACTGGACGAAGTGAGAAGTCTAGCACGTTTAGTGACTGTGAGTTGAAGCCGTATACAATGTATATAAATGTATATAATGAACTATGCATGACCCGGGTTATGCTGCATAAAATAATCCGGATAGATTGTTTAAGTGAAAAACCGTGCCTGT
The DNA here is from genome assembly GCF_032444005.1 of Ranitomeya imitator. Lineage (NCBI taxonomy): Eukaryota > Metazoa > Chordata > Amphibia > Anura > Dendrobatidae > Ranitomeya > Ranitomeya imitator. Next base: position 111,375,152 of record NC_091290.1, on the reverse strand, counting down.
CTGCATTTACCCTGTTGCCAAGTGTCCCCCAACACATGTGGTAAGCGCTATCTTACAATATATACTATATAATTGTCTAAGGGGTACTTCCGTCTTTCTGTCGGCAACTTCCGTCACGGAAATCCCGCGTCGCTGATTGGTCTCGCTAGCTACCTGTCCTGGCTGCCACGACCAATCAGTGACGGGCACAGTCCGGCCAAGAATTAGTCCCTCCCTGCTCCCCTGCAGTCAGTGCCCGGCACCCGCATACTCCCCTCCAGTCTGCGCTCACACAGGGTTAATGACAGAGTTAACTGACCGCGTTATGCTGCGGGTAACGCACTCCGTTGACGCTGCTATTAACCCTGTGTGTCCCCAACTTTTTACTATTGATGCTGCCTATGCAGCATCAATAGTAAAAAGATCTAATGTTAAAAATAATTTAAAAAAAAAACCCTGCTATTCTCACCTTCTGCAGTCCGCTCAGGCGCGCGCAGCTGCCGCCAGCTTCCGTTCCAAGAGATGCATTGCGAAATTACCCAGAAGACTTAGCGGCCTCGTGAGACTGCTAAGTCATCTGGATAATTTTACAATGCATCCTGGGAACGGAAGATGGCGGCAGCCGCGCGCGCATTGGCACAGCTTCGCTGGATCTCGGCGGGTGAATATATAGCTATTTTCTATTTTCATTATTTTTTCCAACAGGGATATGGTGCCCACACTGCTATATACTACGTGGGCTGTGTTAAATACCGCGTGGCTGCTATATTCTACCTGGCCAGTGTTAGATACTATGTGGGCTGTGTTATATAGTACGTGAACTGTGCAATATATTACGTGGCCAATGTTATATACTGCATGGGCTGTGTTATATACTGTTTGGGCTGTGTTATATACTACGTGGCCACTGTTATATACTGCGTGGCCTGTATTAACGCATTGGGTATTCTACAATATGTATGTATGTCTATAGCAGCCTCATAGTATATAGCACAGGCCACGTAGTATTTGTCTACTATATACTACATGGCTCCTATATACTATGTGGCCTGTGCTATATACTATGTGGCTGCTATATACATACATACATACATATTCTAGAATACCCGATGCATTAGAATCGGGCCACCATCTAGTATATACATAATTTCCTTTGAAAATGATGTGTAAATGACTTAGAGAATTGCTCTATGTAAAGGATAATGTTAAAATCGCATGTCAATCGTATAGCAATCGCACTGTATTCGAATGTAAAGGTGTGAAAAATCGAATTGTACTCACATGAAAAACGCATGACACTTTCATTACACTTATCCAACTTTGAAGAACAAAATCGATCCGATTTTAAAATCGTTAGTGTTACTCCAGCCTTAAAAGGAGATTTTTTTTGTATAAAGTTACCATTAAAAAGAAAAGTGCAAAACAAATACAATAAACAATTGTTTTTGAATAACATCACAAATCAGTAAAAAATGCAAGCAGATTTGGTAATTGGAACAACCTGCACTACACATTGAGTATATTTTATGATGAATGGTAAATGGTGCAAAAAAATGGCAGTTCTGTGCAGCATACATGTTTCATGGGTGTTTAGACACACACATAAATACATTAAATAAAATAGAATGTTATTCGGAAGTTAAGATTCGTTATACATGTATTTCATTCTTTATACGTCACATCATTTTTGTGCAATCATTATACCATACGTAGGGTTTAGTAGAAACCAACCCAGCTGCACATCAAATGCTGAGAGAATGGGGCACCTATGGTGGCCCACCCTAAAACAGCTACACCAACTCCAAAAACACATGGCAAATAGGAGAAAAAGGAGTAACAGGAGATATTTGTACTAAAAAACAGTATAAATCTTTATTTAATATCAAAAAGAACAAATAAACCACATTAAATAAAGTAACCCATACTCTACGGAGGTACAGACAGGAAGAGAGGTAACCACCTCAGCAGTGCAAGGTATCAGGCATTATATTAGTCATGGTGCAAAAACAAGACCACGGAAAAAGGATGCCCCCATATTAATTCAGTAAACACACATCACACAGGATAATACCTAAAAAGTGCAAGGGGACAAGCTTACCCAGGTCGGTGAGATAGAGAGGTGGTCACCCCAAGGACGGATGTCAGCCCCGACGCGCTTTTCGCTTGCACAAACGCAGCTTTCTCAAGGGGATGGTTACAATGTGCAAATAGGACCTTCAAATAGCCCTTGTGATCGGTCACATGGTCCAAACAGACCAATCAGAATGGCATCAGCGGCGCATGCTCAGTGCGTACCCCAGGTCCTGCAGCAGCCAGTGCATCATATACTACAGTGCTAGTGCCGAGAATATGGAGATGATCGGAGTCATAGGGAGACGATGAACTGCACCGCGCATGCGCACAGCCAAGATGGAGTATACAAAAGAGACTGTGAAGCACTCATCATAATTACAATGTTTACATCTGACAAAAACAAAGTCCAAATGATCACACCTGACCATGAGCACCGCAATCATTATTATAAGGAAAAAAATATAAACAAAAAAATGAATAAATAAGTGCTCATTTGGCCTTCATCCCGCCCTTGGATCGTCTCTTTATCGGCATCGTAGATTGATTCTCATTGGACAGATATATGGAACTTAGACATTGGCACCTTACAATCAAGCAACAATGGAGTTGGTACAAACGTGTGAATATACATGGACTATTGTGACATAATGGATACATTTTCCATTTTATTTCTACTTTTTCGTGGCTCTAGATGTAACATAGTAACATAGTAACATAGTAACATAGTTAGTAAGGCCGAAAAAAGACATTTGTCCATCCAGTTCAGCCTATATTCCATCATAATAAATACCCAGATCTACGTCCTTCTACAGAACCTAATAATTGTATGATACAATATTGTTCTGCTCCAGGAAGACATCCAGGCCTCTCTTGAACCCCTCGACTGAGTTCGCCATCACCACCTCCTCAGGCAAGCAATTCCAGATTCTCACTGCCCTAACAGTAAAGAATCCTCTTCTATGTTGGTGGAAAAACCTTCTCTCCTCCAGACGCAAAGAATGCCCCCTTGTGCCCGTCACCTTCCTTGGTATAAACAGATCCTCAGCGAGATATTTGTATTGTCCCCTTATATACTTATACATGGTTATTAGATCGCCCCTCAGTCGTCTTTTTTCTAGACTAAATAATCCTAATTTCGCTAATCTATCTGGGTATTGTAGTTCTCCCATCCCCTTTATTAATTTTGTTGCCCTCCTTTGTACTCTCTCTAGTTCCATTATATCCTTCCTGAGCACCGGTGCCCAAAACTGGACACAGTACTCCATGTGCGGTCTAACTAGGGATTTGTACAGAGGCAGTATAATGCTCTCATCATGTGTATCCAGACCTCTTTTAATGCACCCCATGATCCTGTTTGCCTTGGCAGCTGCTGCCTGGCACTGGCTGCTCCAGGTAAGTTTATCATTAACTAAGATCCCCAAGTCCTTCTCCCTGTCAGATTTACCCAGTGGTTTCCCGTTCAGTGTGTAATGGTGATATTGATTCCCTCTTCCCATGTGTATAACCTTACATTTATCATTGTTAAACCTCATCTGCCACCTTTCAGCCCAAGTTTCCAACTTATCCAGATCCATCTGTAGCAGAATACTATCTTCTCTTGTATTAACTGCTTTACATAGTTTTGTATCATCTGCAAATATCGATATTTTACTGTGTAAACCTTCTACCAGATCATTAATGAATATGTTGAAGAGAACAGGTCCCAATACTGACCCCTGCGGTACCCCACAGGTCACAGCGACCCAGTTAGAGACTATACCATTTATAACCACCCTCTGCTTTCTATCACTAAGCCAGTTACTAACCCATTTACACACATTTTCCCCCAGACCAAGCATTCTCATTTTGTGTACCAACCTCTTGTGCGGCACGGTATCAAACGCTTTGGAAAAATCGAGATATACCACGTCCAATGACTCACCGTGGTCCAGTCTATAGCTTACCTCTTCATAAAAACTGATTAGATTGGTTTGACAGGAGCGATTTCTCATAAACCCATGCTGATATGGAGTTAAACAGTTATTCTCATTGAGATAATCCAGAATAACATCCCTCAGAAACCCTTCAAATATTTTACCAACAATAGAGGTTAGACTTACTGGCCTATAATTTCCAGGTTCACTTTTAGAGCCCTTTTTGAATATTGGCACCACATTTGCTATGCGCCAATCCTGCGGAACAGACCCTGTCGCTTTAGAGTCACTAAAAATAAGAAATAATGGTTTATCTATTACATTACTTAGTTCTCTTAGTACTCGTGGGTGTATGCCATCCGGACCCGGAGATTTATCTATTTTAATCTTATTTAGCCGGTTTCGCACCTCTTCTTGGGTTAGATTGGTGACCCTTAATATAGGGTTTTCATTGTTTCTTGGGATTTCACCTAGCATTTCATTTTCCACCGTGAATACCGTGGAGAAGAAGGTGTTTAATATGTTGGCTTTTTCCTCGTCATCTACAACCATTCTTTCCTCACTATTTTTTAAGGGGCCTACATTTTCAGTTTTTATTCTTTTACTATTGATATAGTTGAAGAACAGTTTGGGATTAGTTTTACTCTCCTTAGCAATGTGCTTCTCTGTTTCCTTTTTGGCAGCTTTAATTAGTTTTTTAGATAAAGTATTTTTCTCCCTATAGTTTTTTAGAGCTTCAATGGTGCCATCCTGCTTTAGTAGTGCAAATGCTTTCTTTTTACTGTTAATTGCCTGTCTTACTTCTTTGTTTAGCCACATTGGGTTTTTCCTATTTCTAGTCCTTTTATTCCCACAAGGTATAAACCGCTTACACTGCCTATTTAGGATGTTCTTAAACATTTCCCATTTATTATCTGTATTCTCATTTCTGAGGATATTGTCCCAGTCTACCAGATTAAGGGCATCTCTAAGCTGTTCAAACTTTGCCTTCCTAAAGTTCAATGTTTTTGTGACTCCCTGTGACTCCCCCTAGTGAAAGACAGGTGAAACTGCACAATATTGTGGTCGCTATTTCCTAAATGCCCGACCACCTGCAGATTTGTTATTCTGTCAGGTCTATTAGATAGTATTAGGTCTAAAAGTGCTGCTCCTCTGGTTGGATTCTGCACCAATTGTGAAAGATAATTTTTCTTGGTTATTAGCAGAAACCTGTTGCCTTTATGGGTTTCACAGGTTTCTGTTTCCCAGTTAATATCCGGGTAGTTAAAGTCCCCCATAACCAGGACCTCATTATGGGTTGCAGCTTCATCTATCTGCTTTAGAAGTAGACTTTCCATGGTTTCTGTTATATTTGGGGGTTTGTAACAGACCCCAATGAGAATTTTGTTACCATTTTTCCCTCCATGAATTTCAACCCATATGGACTCGACATCCTCATTCCCTTCGCTAATATCCTCCCTTAAAGTGGACTTTAGACAAGACTTTACATAGAGACAAACCCCTCCTCCTCTCCGATTTTTACGATCCTTTCTAAACAGACTGTAACCCTGTAAGTTAACTGCCCAGTCATAGCTTTCATCTAACCATGTCTCGGTTATTCCCACTATGTCAAAGTTACCTGTAGATATTTCTGCTTCTAGTTATTTCTTTATAATAATGATTGCGGTGCTCACGGTCAGGTGTGATCATTTGGACTTTGTTTTTGTCAGATGTAAACATTGTAATTATGATGAGTGCTTCACAGTCTCTTTTGTATACTCCATCTTGGCTGTGCGCATGTGCGGTGCGGTTCATTGGTTCCCTATGACGCCGATCATCTCCATGTTCTCGGCACTAGCGCTGTAGTATATGATGCACTGGCTGCTGCAGGACCTGGGGTATGCACTGAGCATGCGCCGCTGACGCCATTCTGATTGGTCTGTTTGGACCATGTGAGCGATCACAAGGGCTTTTTGAAGGTCCTATTTGCACATTGTAACCATCCCCTTGAGAAAGCTGCGTTTGTGCCAGCAAAACGCGCGTCGGGGCTGACATTCGTCCTTGGGGTGACCACCTCTCTATCTCACAGACCTGGGTAAGCTGGTCTCCTTGCACTTTTTAGGTATTATCCTGTGTGATGTGTGTTTACTGAATTAATTTGGGGGCATCCTTTTTCTGTGGTCTTGTTTTTGCATCATGGCTAATATAATGCCTGATACCTTGTGGTTACCTCTCTTTCTGTCTGTACCTCCGTGGAGTATGGGTTACTTTTATTTAATGTGGTTTATTTGTTTTTTTTTATATTAAATAAAGATTTATACTGTTTTTTAGGAAAATTATTGCCTGGTACTCCTTTTTCTCTTATTTGCCATACGTGGGGATTGAAGCTCCTGAGGACCCTTGATAAGGAGGAGAAACGCGTGTACTATACTTGCTCTTGGGACACATTTTTTTCTCTTATTTTTCTTTTTCACTTTGACACATCACTGTTTTATATTTTTATCACCAATGAATTTGATCAATATGTTGGCTATTTTATCTACCCTGGTTGCCGATTATGTGGGCATGTTTGTATTTTCTATTGGAGTGTGGCACCCTGAAAAGTCAGACATCACAAATGTCAGTGAATTCTGATGGTGTAATAAGCCAGCTCTTCAGCCATTAGTGTAAGGGATATTGTGAGGTCTGGTGGGTATCAACTCCCACAGGAGAACGACCGAGCAACCCTGAACCCCTGGGATTGAGTGGGGCTGGAGATCTAGGAGGCCAGCCAGTGCCTTTGCTGTGGTCGCTGTTGGAACTCAAGGGAAATCTGTGCAGCCGCCTGGGACATACTATTCTGCGTGGTTTAAGGAGTGACCAAATGCCAGATGACATCAGCTAGGGATCAGAAGAGAGATGTCTTGGTACAATCCTTATTTATCAGGGGGGAAGAGAGCTGAGGTACTTTCCTAGAAACCTGAGGTTTACACGTGACTGCAGACTTGGGAATCCTCACATCGCGCACACTGTGAGCTGTGAGGATTCTCCAGAGCCAGGAGCACCTGACATGGCTGCATGTCTCGCGGCTTTTCAATAGCAGCAAACCATAAATAGATTTCCTTCATTGCCTTTGTTTGTTGGTTAGACAATCCCGTCATGTGTTGCAGCTGTCGAACAGCCGGGAAACAAGCAGCCACTGGGACTTGGACATATTTTTCGAGAACGCCGAAGACACTCGGTTAGCACACGAGCATGCTCCGATAACACCTTATCCCAGCATGTCCGCTCATCACTAGTTGTTATACTTGGGTTTTTGACCACTCGGGAAGTCTAGGGTCATCATGGACAAATTACGAAGAGTGGAGGTGCCATACACGAATATTCCAAGGTGCCAACTCCATGGAAGATTCCTTTGGATTTCTGGTGAGATCTTAGTGCATTTTATACATGTAGAGTCTCGTCACATTTCAGGAATTAATTTTTAATGATTAATGATGTTATTTTAAGGGATATATTATTCGTGTAAGCAGTGATTTAACTCCCAATCTCATTATACACGTTAGCTCATTTATATTTGAAGCCTCCAATTTTTTGATAGAAATGTCTAAATAAGCTTATAAAGAAAAGAAACAATCGAAAGAGGGATTCAGGCTCAATTCATCACAGTTTTAAAGATCTCTGCTTCTTGACATTCAATAGAAACCTTCCTTGTGTTCTCCCAGGGGCCTGGACCTCTGTCCCGGTCTGTGATGGACGCTCGGTGCAAGGTTCCTCACATTAATTCACGGATTGCACTCATTTTCTTCTGAGTTTTCAAAAACCATAAATGTTACAGTAGAAACCCAGAAACCCCTCGCGCTCCGCAGTAGATAAATGGTCGTGTTTCCTTTATTTGGTCCTTAATCCTCTTTAGAACATCAGTTCCATCACCTTTCAGAGCAGCTCTCCTCTCCTTCAACCAGGACTGGCTTTCCCCCTAATCCTGTAGGATTTCTCTGTTCATGTGAGGTCAAGTGACTTCCACTACAGTAATTTGAGACATCTTAAGTGTTTTCCGAGAAATCCAGTCATCCCAAGCTGAGAAGAAAATAACTGTGACATAATATTTTGAGAGCAGGTATTAAGGGTATTAAGAGCAGGCAGATGTACAGTACGCGCTATATGGGAACCCAGGGCTGGAAAAGGGCGACGCTCAGAGAAATAGAGATTATTTAGATCAAATGTTATGCCTGATAATACAAAGATTAAAAGTATGTATGACTAGATGATGATGGATAGATAGATAGATAGATAGATAGATAGATAGATAGATAGATAGATAGAAAGATAGAAAGATGATAATAAATGATAGATAGATAGATGATAATAAATGATAGATAGATAGATGATAATAAATGATAGATAGATAGATAGATGATAATAAATGATAGATAGATAGATGATAATAAATGATAGATAATAAATGATAGATAATAAATGATAGATAAATAGATAAAGAAAATATTTGTTGCATATAATTATCAGCGGGGCATCCAGTGACACCTCACCTACATACATAGATATGTGATAGATAATATATAGATATTTAGATAATAGATAATAGAGGATAGATAATAGATATATAAATAGATTATAGATCATAGATAGATAGATAATAAATAGATAAATAGATAATATATAGATAATAGATGATAAAGAGAGATAATACGGTAGAGAGATAATAGATATAGATAGATAAATAATAGATAGATAAATAATATATAGATAGATAGATAGATTTCAGTCACCCATGCTCACATGTATCTATTCCATATTGGATCATGCAGGGGTTGATTAAATTCTGTTTTCTCACCATCTACATTTTGAGCGCTGCCCCATATTTTGGCGATAGATATAAAACAGAGATACACGGACAGATAACGTGGATTAGAATTGATAGATACAAATATTATCTTTACATCTCTTTCAGGATAAGGCAGTGATGTGGAGCCGTCCCTGAGGATCGATCGCAGGCGTCTGATGTATAAGAAGTTCCACTTAGAAGGAGGGAGATGCCATTTGTTTACACATTAAAATTTACACTCATCATCATCCAGTTCTGCCAGCTCCAATCTCGCCCCGACACTTTGCACAGACTATAAAATAATCTTTCATCTCGGATCCTCTCCCCCTAACAATACATTGCAGCATAAAGAGAGAATTTTCTACAAATTGTTTTACTTCATTATCTCCTATATTGGAATGTGAAGATTAGTATGGCAGGGATCCAGAGTATTTAAATCAGTCAAATGTTGCATTTTTCTGGATATAATTGAAAAGCTTCCGTTGATTCATAAAGACGAGTGAATTATGGCAAAGGATTTAGAAAATAAAAAAGTTTATTTGACGCGATCATTAAATAGCTGTTGGGGGGGAGGGGTGGGCACATATTGGAGCTTTAAATGTTTGCGAGAGGAATATGTGTGAAATCTGAAGCCGGTAGGGAGAGAATGACAGATTTTAGGTTGTTTAAAGAGTAAACAAAAAAAAAGGAAGGATCTGAGATCAGGAAGCGGATTCCCCCAACTCAAATAAAAGTGTCTTCTATTTAGTGACCAGATGTGAGTGTCAGCGACACAAAAGGCCCATCAGATCTTGTAAATATGGCAGACTTTTAGGCAGCTATAAACCCCTGGTATAAAAAGAATTCTCAAATTAACAGATCCTGCAGGAAGTTCACTGATGCGGAACATTGAGAAGAGTCTAAAGGAAAAGTTAGATTTGACAGACACCCAACATTCTTTAAAAACGACCATAAATTCCTAAGAGAAAACAATCAAGGACGATCAAGAATAAAGAGAAAACAATCAAGGACGATCAAGAATAAAGGAAAATCAAACAAACAGTAACCCTTCTTCATTGGTTGATACCTTTTAAAGGCGAACTAAAAAAATTGCACTGGCGCCTGACGAAGGGACCTAAGTATTCTGAAAAGCTTGCAATTAGTTATCGACTTCATAGCTAGCCAACGACTGACAACTCTCAAACCTTAATATTTTTTCTATCTACTGGTGCAAAGATATATGTTTTTCCTGCACCCTTCTTTAAGATATTGAATAAGTTATCTATTGATTGAATTGGGGCGGGGAGGAAAAGGCTGGAGAAGATGTCACGAAATCAATGGAAGCGAAAACTAAAAATCAATGTCAACAACTGGATGCAAATTGGATGATAAGATGAAAGGAGATGCGACTGAATGCATCGCCTAATATATAGCGCGTACCGTTAAATGGATATAGGAAAAAGTTTGGAAAGTTTTAGAGGGGAAGCAGAAGGGAACAATAGTGATGGCGTCCTGCAGATTTTAGAACTTCGTTAAGTTAAAAGGTAAATCGATTATAATCGGGACTGAAGAGATAAAATAAAAGGAATTTCACAATTTGTAAAAAATGTTCACATTCACGTAAATTCTATGATACAATCGGATTCCCCTACACGAGATCGCAGCAGAAATATAAAGCTTACGTGACCAATTAGTAGTTCTTAGCTTAAACTAATGCAAATGATAGGATAAAGGGAATCTGTCCGCAGGTTTTTGCTATTTAAGCATGGTGTAGGGGCAGAGACCCTGATTCCAGTGATGTGTTACTTACTAGGCTGCTTGGTGCAGTTTTGATAAAGTCAGTGTTTTCTGTTGTATAAGGAGCAGTGCTCAGAATGCTGAGCTCTGAATAACCTCATCCACACCACTAATCAGCAGCTTCTTGTACAATAGTGTGGGTGGGGTTACACAAATTAACTGGGCTTCCTTGCCTGAAGCACTTAGTCCAGTAGTGATAATTTACTGGTAATAAAACACTGATTATATAGAAAATACTGCAAGCTTCTGAGCGAGTGACATCCCTGGAATCAGGGTCTCTTGCACTATATTATTACGCTGGTTAGGCCTCTTTCATATCACAAATGGGGGATCTGTTCTTCCAATGTATAGGCTCTTTAATGGAAATCTGTCAACAGATTTTTGGTATTTAATCTGAGAGTGGCATAACATAAGGCAAGATAGTCTGATTCCAGCGATGTGCCACTAATTAAGCTGTGTGATACAGTTTCAATACAACCTGTTTTTATCAGCAGTATATCGCCGCAGGACTAGAAGCCACGTGCAGGTGAGTCATTCTACCCTGCATAACCACACCCCCACCTCTGATTGGCAGACTTTACAGTGCACAGTGGAATCTGCCAATCAGGTATGGGGTTATACAGAAAACTCCATGTATTTTAATGATAAATGTGTGATGCTTTTTTTTTAACCCCGTAGTGGCACTTCGCTTCGCTAAGCTCTTCGGAGGCCTGATTGCTGTGTGTTCCTGAAGGATGTTTATTGCATTGCAAAATGACAAAACATCAGATCGAACATGGATGAATGTTAGTCTATGGGGCGGCACACATATCCGATATTTTCCTCTTACCAAGCGGGTCCAATAAAAATTTAAAAACAGACAGAGTTTCATCTAATATTTGGATCACATTCAGCCATGCAAGTCAACAAGTCTGTGGAAAACATCAGACTGCACTCAGATGACATCTGAGTGCAGTCCATGTTCTGAACACCGACAATGGAAAAGATGGAGAAATTAATTTTCTCCATCTCCTCCTCGTCCAAGAGTATCAGCGCACTCTGCGATCACTCGATGATCAGAGTTTAATCTCTATATGGCCGTCCGACCGTAGCCTTAGTACAATTACTTGTCTGAGGCTGCCCCTAGTTTTCTTAAAAGGACCTATCCGTGTGTCTCTAAAACAATGGACAGCCACAGACAGATGATTTTACTAATTATATCTGATTTGGAAAATAAAAATTACACTATCATTCCAAAAGTTGGGATTGAGTATATATATATATATTTTTTTTTTTTTATTTATTATTTCCTTGGATCCAACAGCCTGGAAGAACAAACTGACTTTAGACTATGATTAGGGAATTTTTTTTTTTTAATAAAAAGAGGCAGCCACATACAATCTGTTCTTTTACTGCAAATCCCCCCAAAAAAATATTTGGAAAAAAAAAAAAAAATATATAATAATAATAATAATAATAATAATAATAATAAATATATATATATATATATAGATAGATCTATAACTTGGATTTTGGTTGCCCATTGTTGAACAGCAGCCCTTGTATTGGTTTATGCGAGTCATCTATTTGTTCCTTCCAGCTGTTTACACCAAACCCTAAACTGGTTGAATCTCATCAATGTGGAAATGGAATCTGGACTTGGTGACTACGGGAGAAAAACGATCAAACCTTCTGCTGGGTGTTGACTATAGCCAAAAAAAAATTGTAAAAAACGGCTAAAATTATTGTAGAAAGTTTTTATATTTTGTAATTAACTATAGAGGAGTGAATACATTTGGTATCGGATGGAGTTCTACTCAAATTTTACAAAATTTTGAATTCGCCAAAGTGTGGAATCTTTTGGTTATTAATATTTGCCAGATGGCAGCCACCGTTTTTCAAAATAGTAAAAGGTTATGAATAATCTTTGTACTCACCTTTGTAGACCCTAAAGTCTCCTGTTCGGTCAACGTCCTATCTTCTGGACTTAGAAAGCATTAATATCACCGGGCCGGGATGAGATCTTGGATCGTTCTTTGTATCCTCGTCCAAGATTACGGCCTACGTTGTGACGTGATATTTTACGCTTTTTGGAAGCATCGGAACAGGCGATGAGGACCAGATGGATGTTTGATGGGGCTAGAAAGGCGAGTGTTGAGGGGAGATCAAATTTTTGTCTTATTTTTCATATATCGAGAGATCCCAGAACATTATAGTCACAGAGAAATACTTCTCTGCTAATCAAATTTCTAGGAGGGGAGACAATCGAGGCAAAGGGTCAATTTTGACCGTTGCCTGATCCGCTCTTCTTTATAAGAAAGACAAGCACCGTTTTCTATTTCCTCTGACAAAAAAGGCTAGAAATGCAAATATGGAATATTTAAAAATGGAGTCCGCTCATATTGGCACAGAACATGTATGCTGATACATAGTAGGCAAACCTCAAGAAAAGTTACAGTTTCGACTAAATAAAATCCAAATATTTCTTATCTACTATATAATTGTCTAAGGGTCACTTCCGTCTGTCCTTCTGTCTGTCTGTCACGGTTATTCATTCGCTGATTGGTCTCGCCAGCTGCCTGTCATGGCTGCCGCGACCAATCTGACGGGCACAGTCCGGAAGAAAATGGCCGCTCCTTACTCCCCACAGTCAGTGCCTGCCGCCTGCATACTCTCCTCCGGTCACCGCTAACACAGGGTTAATGCCGGCGGTAATGGACCACGTTATGCTGCGGGTAACGCACTCCGTTACCGCCGCTATTAAACCTGTGTGGCCAACTTTTTACTATTGACGCGGCCTATGCGGCATCAATAGTAAAAATGTAATGTTAAAAAAAAACAAAACTGCTCTTTCTAGTTACCACATCACTAAAGACGTTGTCCCATAAATAAATATCAATAAAAACTTTTGAAATTTACATTTAAGCAAATGCAAATTTTTTCCAAATAAACTTGATGCGCCACAAATTGCAAATACTCCAATTTACCGTTAAGGGTTTACCACCCTGAGGTCTCTTAGGATTGTATCCAACCCATTTCAAGATCTTCACTGCATTCACATCCTTTAAGTGACCTCAACATATAAGGCTATGTGAAAAAAAAAATTAAAAATGTATCACTACTGATTCATCATAAACTATATGAAGATTTTTATTCCTTGGTTTATGGCTTTCTCTGCTGCATATTTTCACTATCCAGATTCACCCTAAAATGGATTATGAATTTCCTGCCTCGGCTTTTATACAGGCTTCCTACTATTAGTTCTTTCTGATTGGTTGTGCTATACCATATGATGGGATACCTGTATGGAATAATAGGGAAGCCCACCCCGATTCACCCAGGGACATGTCCTGTCATGAATAGTGTTGAGCATTCCGATACCGCAAGTATCGGGTATCGGCCGATACTTGCGGTATCGGAATTCCGATACCGAGATCCGATACTTTTGTGGTATCGGATACATAGAGATGTGTAAAATAAAGAATTAAAATAAAAAATATTGATATATTTACCTCTCCGGCGGCCCCTGGACTCAGCGCGGGTAACCGGCAGGCTTCGTTGTTCAAAATCAGCGCTTTTAGGACCTGAGAATCACGTCCCGGCTTCTGATTGGTGGCGGGCCACCCATGTGACCGCCACGCGACCAATCACAAGCCGCTACGTCTTTGAAAGTCATTACCGCGCTCATTTTTAAAAAATGAGCGCGTTAAGGACCTGCGAATGACGTCACGGCTTGTGATTGGTCGCGTGGCGGTCACATGGGCGGCCCGCGACCAATCAGAAGCCGGGACGTGATTCTCAGGTCCTAAAAGCGCTGATTTTGAACAAAGAAGCCTGCCGGTTACCCGCGCTGAGTTCAGGGGCCGCCGGAGAGGTAAATATATCAATATTTTTTATTTTAATTCTTTATTTTACACATCCCTATGGATCCCAGGGCCTGAAGGAGAGTTTCCTCTCCTTCAGACCCTGGGAACCATGAGAATACCTTCCGATACTTGATGTCCCATTGACTTGTATTGGTATCGGATATCGGTATCGGCGATATCCGATATTTTTCGGGTATCGGCCGATACTATCCGATACTTTCAAGTATCGGACGGTATCGCTCAACACTACTCAACACTAGTCATGAACTTTCTTTGGATGATGAAATCTTCCACTATCTGGAACGTGTAAAACGACAGAAATACATATACATACTTTTTTTTTTTTTTTTTAATTTCTTCCTTTTCTGTCTACAAACCTGGGTGAGGTATCGTTTTCCCTCATGGCTAAATTATAATTTTGAATGAGCTTTATTGCAAAAATTCCTTTTTTTTTTTTGATCATATGATCAAGACGTGATGTAGCCGTTTCGGCTATTTGGAAAAGAACATAAATTAATATGTACGGATTGGATACAGATATTAGTACTCATCAGAAACTATACGTTCTATGTAACCAGCTTTTCTGGGGAGGATATTCTAATAATGAATCCCACTGATGGGTATTACACTCCACCTGCTCGTCCTCGGGGAACAGCCAAGCAAGGAAGAGCAAAGCTTTTGTCAATACCTCATCTAGGACTCTCATTATTTAGAAAACTAAACAGCTGACCACACAAGGGAAGAAAAAAAAAATGTAGGGGGGGATTTCTTTCCCCCAGAATGGTTTTTTATACAAGTGTATAGATTTTAAGAAATATATCAACATGGGGACCTTTTTATTCCACTTGCACCAGAATTTTGGCATTTTTTGTGCCTTATTTGTCCATATATGCAATTTTTTTTTTTCCCCCTTCACCATTCTAGACAGTTTGGCATTTCCATTTGTTTTTATCAGATTTATCATTTATTTGTGAAAAGTGGTGACATTTTTCACAAAACAATTTCACTCTCACACAAGAAATTCGACGCATGTCATTTTAGCGCGTTTTTTTGTGCGCAACATTCATTCTCTGCACTAAAAAGGTAAAGACAAAAAAATGGGAGGAAAAAAGAAAGAAAAAAAAAACCACATTTCTGACTTGGAGCAAAAATTTATGAACTGAGAATATTTAAGAAAAAAAAAAAAAATGAAGGACAACAAATTAAGAGATTTCGAAGTTTCAAAACATCTGCAAATGATAAAAAAATCAGCCACTTATTGTTGATCCTGGAAATGATGGGTGACCAAGGCACATGTATGAAGTCAGGTATGGCAGCACAGCTTAATATTCTGGATAATTATGGTCATGAAATCCAATTAAGTATTAAAGCATGAAGTCACAAGAGCCCCTAATTACAAAGAGACATTTTCAAGGGTGATATTCTACAAGGAGATCCGTTTCCTTCAACAAGTGCTGATTGACGATACAGAAAATGGATCAACGCTCATTTAAAATCTTTGAAGGTTTTAACTTTCCGGAGGGGTTTAAAAAGAACAATGTTGAAACTATCTACATGGTCGGCGGCACAACTTCTGCTTAAACATATGGATCAGCCAACCAACAAGGACTTCAGGTTTGCCATGAAAGATTAAAAGCTCACTGAGCTACTTTATTTTTTTTTTTATTTTTTTTTTTTTTAAAGTGATTGTTCTAGAAATCATTGTGTTGTGTGAATGCAAATTTAGTAGCATTTGAAAGAAATGGCGAGTCAAAAAAAAAAAAAAAAAAAAGGCTCCATCTGGCTTTGCTTAGTTAACAGGTTTCTCATGGCATGCTCCAATAGCCTCCATGGGAGACTAGAAGCTGGCACAACTTTATTGCCTCTGCTACATAGAGGCGATGATCAGATCGCCTCTCTGCAGATTTGCAGCATTGCTATGAGTGCCGACCACAGGGTGGCGCTCACAGCAATCTGGCTTCAACAACCATAGAGGTCTGCAGGAGACCTCCGGTTGTGATGCCGACGCACCGATGACCCCGATCATGTGATGGGGGTCACCGGTGCACGCATTTCTGGCTGGATGGCCGGAAGCTCTTTTTAAAATTTCCACTGTCAGAGTTTGACAGTGGCATTTAACTAGTTAATAGGTGCAGGCGGATCGCGATTCCATCCGTGCCTATTGCAGGCACATGTCAGCTATTTTGAACAACTGACATGTCCCGTCTTTGATACGGGTTCACTGCCGGAGCCCGCATCAAAGCAGAGGTTCTGCCATCGGACGTACTATTCGATCCAATAGCGGAAACGGGTTAAAAAAGGGACAATTTGCCCGACAATCATGTAGAGGGGTTACATCTGCCTGTGCTTAGCCATGAGGTCTATGCTACAGCATTTCAGAGTAAAACATAACTTTCCTAATAAGTACCCCCCGCTAGATTTTACGATACCGTTGGTCAACACAATAACATCCATTACTTGGCCAAAAGTATATTTTCACGTGATACAAGTACAACCATAGTTTGCAGGTGCTGACTTTATCAAAGATCTAGGCGTAATAAAGGTTTAGTTGCAAGTCATAATATCAGACAAGGCTATGTAGAGATGGTCTGTACAAAGTATGGATCCATTTATATCGACGGCACATTATGACTGCCGATCTGTAGGCATTTACCGACCAATGGTCATTTTTATGCATGCAGACCAAAATAAAAGATACGTACTGACAGATCTATGCTAGATCACTCGGTGAAAATAGTCAACCGTAGGTCTTGGCACCACAAGTTCTGTTTACACAGGACGTTGCTTTGCAAAGAATTATAAATCATCCAATGAACGAGTTTTACTCATTCATCCGGTGATCGTCAGCCTATTTACATGGCAAGAAAATCATTCAACGAGCCTCGTTCACCATTAAGCGTAACTTATCACAAATTGTGGAGCAATAAAACATTTTTTTTTTTTTGCATTAATTAGGTCAATTTGAAAAGCTAAATTGACAGACAAGTGTGTCCACCAAATATTCTAATCTGGTAGGGTAGGAGGATAAGGTCATCGGAGACCGTAACTCTTCAAAACATTTTCGAGAATCTAAGGAAGTTATGCAAGAAATGTAAAAATGATTCAAGATCACAAATGCTTTTGGATTGAAAACTTTAAAATACATCAGTAGTGTAACCAGGTAGTATGACGGAGTCAAAGCAGCTAGTCTATGAAGACATCTCATGACTAGGCCAATAGTTGATTTTACCAAATTTTTCGGAAGCAAAGCCATCAGCAGATTATTGTGCAGGTCATTTTATACAATAGCGTGTGGCCATGTTCACACGCTCAGTATTTTACATCAGTATTTGTAAGCTAAAAGCAGGAGTGGAACAATCAAAGGATGATTAGAATAGAAACACGTCACCACTTTTCACCCACTCCTGGTGTCGGCTTACAAATACTGACCAAATACTGAACGTGTGAATTAGGCCTTCGGGTGAGATTTGCTGAAATCTCTATGCTGAGAATTTGCCAACTGCGTTTCAAAAAAAAGTTGCATTACTGGCGTTTCATAAAGTGAATCAAATCTTAAATTTGGATTAAGCCAGTGAGCAAAACCGGTTTTAGCTCAGATGTAAACCGCCTGCGCCGTGTGGCTTTTCGGGAAGATTGAAGCATATTTATCGTGCATCGTGCGGAATAATCCATAGCCCACCATTACGCACAAATCTTAAAACACACACCACATTTGGAAAATTCTTGTATTTGAGTACTTGATTAAAATTACAGTATTCTATTCATCAATGAAACAATAAATTGAGCCGGACGTCCAACTTTCCAAAAGAAAGCACATAAAAGTCCACTTCCCACAACAACAAAAAAAACAAAAACAAAAACAAACAATCATGAACCACACCTCACTTTATCCTTTCCATTAATGAACAGAAAGGTGGACATACTTTTGCTCCTGACCCCTCGAGGGCAGGAGAACCAGACGCAAGTCCCCTCCTCTGCCCTTCCGTGCCCCACCCCCGAGGACCACTTGAGAGCAAAGGGTTCATAAAGTTATTTACACTAAAGAAAGTGAATATTTTATCATTTATATATTTATATATGTACATATACACAAGCATCTACATTTTTTTTTATTTATTTTTTTCTCCATGGAAGTTTGTTCCAGATGCTATACTTAGCAGCAATTGTGAAATTCCAGCACATATTCTATTATAAACTACCTAATAAAAAAAAAAAAAAGGGGGAAAAAGAACAAAACAAAAAACAAACAAAAAAAGTCAACTGCCTCGTGAAATAATTAAAAACTCTTGCATTCTATCTGAACTGATGTGGTTGTCACTGTACTGTGTCACTGAAAAAGAAAATGCACAGAACATCTACTAGTGGATAAGAAAAACCTTTAAAAAAAATTCCATTGGGTAAAGTGTAGAGCTGGAGTTTTACAGTCTTCGATCATTCCATGTCATACAACTGACCCTCCCATCCCAGAATATTGAAACAAAAAAAAAAATCTTCCCTTAAAATGTGCATTCGCGTACAAAGTCATACTCCCAAATTGCCTTATGCATTAACACCAGGGACCAAATGTTAAAATCGAATATATAAAATAAGTTAATGCCAAAAAAAGATCAACCGTCAAGACTTGCAAGTTGCCATAAATGCTACAGCCGGTTCCCAACTCTAGTCTATTAGTATTTAGTTCCAAATACAAAAGGCCAGAGTTAACGCTTGCATTGGTATGCAGAGCCAAAAAAGGTTTTAATCACTAATAAATACACTCACTTAAAAATCTGGAAGATGAACATGATACAAAAAAAAAGTCTCATTGGTGCAGTTCTCGGAAAGAAAAGAAAAAATAAAATTGAAGCATGGCAACCTCTGGCTGCATGAATGTCCTGGAGACTGTGGGCTAGTTGGTGGCAATCTCTTTGCCGTCCTCCACAAAACGCATAAACTTGAAGGAAGTCCCATTCTCACTGCTCGCTAGTTTCTCCAGACCAGCTAGAGGTGCATTTGGTTCGGAGTTTTGCAGTTTTTCTAAGTTCCCAGTGAGGCCACTGATAGGGGAGCTCCCACCATTCCCCAAGCTTCCAGTCATTGGGGTAATTCCACCATTTTGGATAACCGAAATTTCATTGGTCTTCATGGCCAAGCCATTCGACAAAGCTGCAGCATACTGGTTCCAGAAACTAGACGGGTCCCCATTTCCTGTCCTGGCAACAAAGTCTTTCTGGAATATTTCTGGAAATTTGACAGGGTTCCCTCCTAAAAAAGCCATAGGCCCATCCACAGAAAGTCGCCTTCCTCGCCTCGCAGGTGTACTGTTCCACATGTGAGTGCCCATATGAACCTGCAAGAAAAATATATAAAATACATTTTACCAATATTGCCACTTCTGACTCCAACAGTAACATCTAAACACCTCCAAGGCCAAAACAAACTTCGACCTAAAGCCCACCCATACACAAGAGATAAAGATCGGATGACAGCCATCTCCTGAGGTTTCCCAGAGAACAAAAAGATCAGATGTTTGAAATCCAACATGCCAGATCCTTTAGAGATAACGTTGGGGGGAGTCAGGACGCCCTATACAGAGACTGTCCTTCGATGAGTTTGGCCAACTCTTGTATCATATGTCGGCCTTTAAATCAAAATAGCTTGGAGAAAAAATGAATACTAAAAATAAAATTCTGTCAACACCATGTGTATAAAATAAAGATAACGGCTCTCCTACTGTTCAGGAGCCCAAGTCATACCTGCTTCAGATGGATAAAGGGCATCTTGGTTAAACACTTGAGGGTTTCAGAAGATAAACTGTGTCATTCAAAAAGTCAATATACTTAACCTTTGTATAAAAACACCATTCTAGATGGCTTACAAGACAAAAAATAAATCTGGGATCTATTTTGCGTCCTCTTGGCCAAGATTACAGAATCCTGGATTTTAACGTGTTTACAGGAACCCACATGGCAATCAAGGAAACCAACTCCGAACAGAAAACCAGACTTAATAAACAGCACTACTTTTAATGTCTCATGATAAAAGAGCCTATGCATACCAAAGTGATACATTCAAAGTACAACCAAGATAGATGACCCTGTCTGCAAACCTTCAACCATTTCCAAATACTCATGTCATGTTTTTAACAGTTCTTTAACCTACAGCAGGGATTCTGGGTAATGATATGTAAATGGACACAGCATCGGGAGGTGGACTGCAGAACAACCGCCATGCCAGGAGATAAAAATACCTTTCCACGTTAAAAAAAAAAAAAAAAATAGAAATTAAATATTAAAGCATTTAGCCCAAGGATGAGCACTGCTGAATGAAAAAAAAATATATATATACATATACTATGCTCAAGTGATAACGAGACTTCTATTTACAGATATGAACATGTGAAAAAAAATACACGCACATGCACAGAGTGAGTGATAGTGCTATTGCCTACAAATAATACTTTAGAACTGGGAGCAAGTCTGGGAAGATGAAAAATACACACACAATATCTATATATCTATATCTATCTCCCAGAGGAAACCTTCCAGAGAAACATACACTACAATAAATAAAAATAATTGAATATTAATATAGGAATAGGAATAGCCAGCACATGAATGCTGCGAAGTCTAATATGTATATCTATATCAGTGTACTATTTGAGTATGCAAGCATTTACCATTGCATACATATAATAGGAAAGCAACAAGCTGTTATAATACTGTAGAGTGAAAAAGAAACATAGAAAAAGAAACGCACTACTGTTGCGTGGAAATTTATGATCTGAAGAAAAAAGGGATAAATATACACCTCTATCACGTGGAGCCCTGTCTCCAATTAAGTTAATATTTTCACTCACACCCATTTACCATCATGCGACAAATATTTTTTGTACACTCCTGTTCTTGTGGCTTCTGTCAAAACATCTTATAACTTAAAAAAAAAAAATATATATATATATGCATTTTTTTTTATTATACCATTATCCGTTTCATCTGCAGGGAACAGGAGGGAGGCTGGGTTTGGGTAAGAGGCCTCAGGAAGTCCTTACGAACTCTTAGTACATTGATATAATCTACTATATAATTGTATAAGGGTCATGTCCGTCTTTCTGTCTGTCTCTGTCTGTCCTTCTTTCTGTCACGGATATTCATTGGTCGCGTCCTCTGTCTGTCAAGGAAATCCAAGTTGCTGATTGATTGGCCGTGGCTGTTTTGACGCGACCAATCAGTGACAGGCACAGTCCGGAAGAAAATGGCCGCTCCTTAATCCCCGCAGTCACTGCCCGGCGCCCGCATACTCCCGTCCAGCCACCGCTAGCACAGGGTTAATGCCGGCGGTAATGGACCGCGTTATGCCGCACTCCGTTACCACCGCTATTAACCCTGTGTGTCCCCAACTTTTTACTATTGATGCTGCCTATGCGGCATCAATAGTAATAAAAATGTAATGTTAACAATAATAAAAAAAAGACATAAAAAAACTGCCATACTCACCCTCTGTAGTCCGCTGAGCCGCTCGCGCCTGCCGCCATCTTCCGTTCCCAGCGATGCATTACGAAATTACCCAGAAGACTTAGCGGTCTCACGAGACTACCAAGTCTTCTGGGTAATTTCGCAATGCATCCTGGGAACGGAAGATGGCAGCAGCCGCGCGCCCATTGCCACAGCGCCGTTGGATCCCAGGGGTGAGTATGTAACTATTTTTTATTTTATTTTTTTTTTTTAACAGGGATATGTGCCCACACTGCTAAATACTGCATGGGTTACATGGCTGCTACATACTACGTGGCCTGGGCAACATTCTACGTGGCCTGGGCAACATTCTACGTGGACATGCATATTCTAGAATACCCGATGTGTTAGAATCGGGCCACCATCTAGTTTAGATAAAAAGTCAATTAGTTCTAATCTGAAGCATTGGATAGACAAGTGTAAAATAATGGTATTGCATGTACAGATGGTCAAAAAGGTAGGGCTGAGATCGACATTTCCCAGGGGGAAAAAATAAATAAAAAATTACACAAAATAGGCTGCCTATTTTTTTTTCTTTTTTCTTTATTTATTTTTTTAAGTCAGGCATCATAATACTCAAAGCATCTCCATATTGGATGACTACCGCTTGCAATTAACCAATTCTATGTTTCCAAGATGAAAGATGGAGGACTTACCTTAAGATTGCCTTTTGTTGTAAACGCTCTTCCACATATAGTGCAGGCAAATGGTTTTTCACCAGTATGGGTTCGCTCGTGGATTTGTAAAGCACTGGAGGATGAAAAAGACTTGCCACAAGCGTGGCAGTAATGCTGTTTTGGAGTCCTTCTGGCCAAAGATGGAAGGAGAACAGGTGACGTAGCAGACGATGACAGTGATCCTGAAGAGGAAATACTTGAAGGCTGTTCTTTATTGTCCTGAGTTGAGCCATGCATAAAACCATTAAACTCAGTCTTTATTAAGGTTGCCAGTGGATTTGGAGTTAGGATTGGAGTTGGATGTGCATTAGCTGTCAAGTTAGGAGTAGGCTCAAAAAGTTGTGATGGTAGGTCTCGCATCTGGTGGGTAAGCATGTGCTGTTTCAAATTGCCTTTAGTGGAAAAGCCACGATTGCAGACTGTACATATAAATGGCCTCTCTTTGGTATGGCTTCTGTAATGAATGTCCAAGGCACTCTGACATGCAAATGTCTTACCACAAATGTCACATATTGTATTTTTAAACTTGCTTCGGTCTCTGAATGGGAAGAGCACACCCATGGGTTCCTCTTTAATCAATTTATCTGTGTTGGTAGAAGTCAAGTCTAGAGCACCTCCATTGGCAGGGGTTGGTGACATCCCGTTGGGCATTTCAGGTGGTAGAGCTCGAGGCGGCTTTTCTTCAGCATTCGGAAACTTCAAAATGTCATTTGTGCTACTAGGTGACAAAGCGTTCACTGAGAATGTAGACTCGGAGGCAGCTGGGCTCCCAGCACTGTGACTTTCAATATCACCACCAAAAGAGGACGAGTCATTAGTCATACCATCACCTTCAAGAGAGCCATTTTCAGCTGATTTCAGACTGGCCTGGAGCTGCTCAACCAGTCCAGCACTGATCATCTTCATTTGATTCTCTAAAGCAGTAATACTTGAGACTTCAGGGGGCAGTGGAGAGGAAGACAAACTATCTTGAGATGCATCTGCAGATTTAGGCGTATCAGGGACACTGCTATCAGGACAGTCCTCCATGTTTTCATCGGAGAAGTTGTCAAGGTCATCCATAGTTTTTTCATCAAAGGACCCAGTATCAGATTCCATAGAGTCCGGATAATTCTCAGCAACTGGGGTGTTAGGAATTTGCCCTCCCATATGCATCCTAATATGTTGCTGAAGCACAACAGCATTTGTGAATTTCTTTTGACAAATGGGGCAGGAATGTTGAACCCTAAGTGGTGGCATGGCACGATGAACACTGTAATGAGTCTTTAGGTTACCCTTTGTGGTAAAAGCCCGTCCACATACTTTACATTTGAAGGGTCTTTCTCCTGTGTGTGTTCGGTAATGCATTTTAAGGGCGCTCTGGCAGCTTAGTACCCGATGACATATTACACATTCGTTTGGGTCACTTGACTTTTTGTCAATATTTTCTACAAGTTGCTGCAGTTTCGAGGTCTCTGATGCAGGAACGGTATCCAAAAGGCCCCCAAAAGGAAATTTTGCCTTGAATTGTTCAGAAATCATTGGTAGAATGGGGTTAGAAAAAGTTGTGTGGTTAGCAGTTACAGAGTCACCAGATGGAGAACAAGTAGTACTGTCAAAATTTTGAAAATTTGAATGTTGTGAATTTTCTTCACCTTTGTCAACAGGGTTGGACAACTCCATAGATTCTGGCTCCTCTGAAGGACTGCTAGTTTTTTTAAAAGATGGTGTTATAGCTGGCAAGTCACTTTTTACAGATTCAGATGGACTTGCCATTGGATGACTGATCGCTATAAGCTGCGGTTCTTCGGTCTTAATAAATGGGGTCAAACTAGGAATTGTTGGCGGGAGTGGCATTCCCACAGATGATGTCAGGGTTGGTAAAACTGGCTTGGTGTCAAGCCAATTTGTCACAGGTTTTTCAGGTGGTATAGACATTCCATATGGAATTCCAGTACTTGTTGGTATATTGTCCAAATGCTCCGGCACCGGGTATGGATTCATCTGAATGTGTGGATATTTCTCTTTATGACGCTGAAAGTGAACTTTTAGATTCCCTTTAGTGGAAAAACGGTTTCCGCAAATGTTGCATTTAAATGGCCTCTCACCTGTATGAGACCTAAGATGGATCTGCAAGGCACTATCGCTACCAAAGACCTTTGCACAGAACCTACATTTGTGTTTGAAGAATGATTCATCGGAGGAGCTCTTTGCTTCGAATGGAGCCGCGCTGGCTGGTTTGCTTTTCCTCAGCGGGTCCTCTGCAGTTGTTCCAATGTTGGGTAAAGTGCTGGGGAATATGGTGGTACTTGTTGCAGTCTGAGGTAGTAGTGGGTTAGAAGCAGGACTTAATAGACTGCTTATTGCAAAAGCTGGTGAAGACGTTATAGGAGCTGGTGGGTTACTAACATGTGACCCACCAGTGGTTGAAGGTACTCTGTCTACTGAAGGAGTTTTAGCTGCTGCCATTTGATTTATAGAAGGAGAACTAGTATTGGATGGAATAGTGGTACCAGGGTTGCTCTGAGGTAGTTGCACTGAGGGTATTTGCTTGATACCAGTTATGCTGGCTGATTGGCTAGCGAGACTTTGTGCCAAGCCAGCCGCTGCCGCAAGCTGTTGGGACAAGTGAGAACTCAATGTAGTCAACGGTGTAGCAGATACCCTCAGTCCCCCTTGAGAACCGCTTGACGTAGGCATTTCTGCACTTTGTGAGGCCAACAATAATATTTGGTGACGAATTTGCTCAATTAGATGTAACTGGTGGATCTGCTGCTGCTGTAGAGCCAGGAGCTGCTCCATTAGTGCCGGCACTGCCATTTTATTGTTACTTGCTCCTTTCGACTTTGCTTCTTGAGAAAACTGCGCTACCGCCACTTTCGTACTCTGAAGGTTTTCAATAATAACATTGCTGTTAATAACAGAAAAATTTCCCAAAGCTGCCAGATCCCTTACTTGAGGTAGTGCGGTTGTGATAGCTGAGGTACCCACTGTGGAATTATTACTACTAGGAACACCATTTTCCACTTTGTTGGAACCACTGCTGCTATTGCTAGCTTCGATCTCCACCTCCATGGATCCTTCTTTGTCAGGCTTGTCATGCTCTGAAAGGTCACTACAGTCAGCTTGATCTGCGTTATTAACTGTGTCATTCATGTGCTCGTCAGGATTATCCGAGGGGGGACTTGGAGAGGTTGTTTCAGCAGGAGGTGGTGGTGGATTTTCATTCACAATTAGAACCAATTGATTTTTAGTGCAGTTCTTCTTGTGCTGCAACAAATCTGATAGTTCAAAGAACTCCGCGCAACATCTGCTGCAGACGTGAGCATCCTTGCTCTTGGGTGTCCGATGAGCTTGAACCCTCTCTTTAACTCCTAAAAACCAAGAATCGAGAATTAGAAAAAATGGCTCCCAAACTTGTTTCTTTATAACATTTCTATTCCAAACGAAAAGATTTTATGATTAATTTTGCTCAACTTTCTCAACACTCCCCACTCCTGACTTGAATATGAGGATCTTAAATAATCATTTGCTTGAAACAATCCATCAAAACATAAAATACTGTGTACAGGAGGCATTTGGCAATAATGAAATTTCATAGCTGGAATTGATTTCCAATATTTCACGCGTTTGTTCAAATGGGCAAAGAACAACTTGAAGGCCTTGTTAAACATTTTAGTTCCAGTCAACCTCATTTATTAATTTTGGTGAAGTCTTCATTCTAACCGAGACAAAGGTGTGTCCACACGTAGTGGAAGAAGTCGGATTGAAATTGCGTCTAGAAAAAGCGAGTGGTTTTTAAAAAAACAGGTGAATCATGTAAGATAAGTAAAAACTAAGCAATCAAAAAAAATTCTAACTTAACCTATCAAGGAAAATATCAGCACTATCGGATGCAATGACCAAGTCTAGGACATTTAAAGGTGTGATGTTATCTAAATTGTCACAATACATTGGCCAGTGGAATATAATATGTAGTGAGTGAACGATCAGGCACTTATTGCAGCTAATCGAACCTTTTACGATGACCGAAAAATTACTATTTGCCAGCGTTACGTCCCTTCTCGCGTAAACAGGCATCTGCTATTCGTTAGCAGGGAGGAAAGGAAAAAAAAAAAAACTAATACATTAACGTCTTTCGAACATTTAAGAACTACATTGCCATATATTTTCATTTCCGAAACCTACGCGTCTTCGCAAGTAACAAGTCTGCAGCTAAGGTGCATCTAGCAGAAGGAAACTTGTCGGAATCTTTCTCAAGTGTTTCGTATTCTCTCTTATTTTATTTTTGATATAATTAATGAAAATACACAGTCAGTGTCAAGGACAATATTTGCAAAGCGTGGGGGGGGGGGGGACGATTTCCATAAATTCCCTACGTTTACACAGGAGTGTCTGGATAGCAAAACATTGAATCGATGCTCAGATGGAGTCAACCACAACGGAAAAAAAAAAAAACGATAGATACATAACCTTGTAACATAAGCAGCCAAGGTGAATATTAGGGATAGATTTTATAGATATTCATTCAGACCTACAGATTTCTGACGAGGAATTTATATATATTTTTTGCACTTACAAATAAAAAAAATAAATAAATATAGGAATTGTGATATCCAAAACCTTTCTGCACGCAATACATTGCAACTACCTACAGATAAAATATAATCAATGTGCGCTTCAGATTTCATACTTCTATAAGTCTTATAAAAAATAAATATATAAAAACTAAATATTATATTATAATTAATTTATTAAACATATTAGATACATTATAATGTATCTATTTGTTTAAAAAAAAATATAAGGTTTATAGAAGTGTGAAATCTCAAGTGCTATATACTCACACATATTATAGGGAGAAATATATATATATATATACACACACACATATACTAAAAAAATTCAGATAGATTCATACATATGCCAAAAAGGAATAATAAAAGAAAAAGGCTCTTTCCCCATGTGTATGCTTCCACACATTTCAATTAGCTTATGGGGAAGGCTTCCCAGTTTGCTCTTCCCACTAGTTGCTCACATTTCTTATCACACCCAAGACCATTTGCAAATTAAAAGTTAAGTCTCTGACTCCAAAACTAACTGATCCTATTGAAAAAAAAAAAACAAAAAAAAAAAAAAAACAGGATGGTTTCCTATTGTTCACCCAGCGTGAAGACAGAAACTTCTGTTGTTTAAAAATGGTGTGTGGTTATCTTACAAGGCTGTGAAAAAAAAAAAACCTGTTTAATTCAGAGATTACCTCCCTGTATGTTTTACTGCAATCCTTTAAAAAAAAAAAAAAAAAAAATCACATAATGGGAAGTTTCCATGACACCACCATTGAATTTGGCCAAAGACTTTTTTTTCTTTTAATGTGTGTGCGCACGTCTTTCAACATGATAAAATACCCAGGCCTGTAATAACTTATTAGGAACAGTGAAATTAACATTTTTTAGGAGCTGAACAAATAGGATTAGGGGTTGAAAAATATATATATAAAAAGTTTTTAAAAAGTGTAAAAATAAATAAATATTCATATTGGATTTTAGATTTGGTTACTTTTTTTGGGCTGAGAAAATAGTAAAATGTGAGAATAGTAGAAGATTAGGCTGCAGTTGGGATGGTGGCGTATGTTGACGAGCAATGTATGTGCATTTTAGTTGCTCTCTCTGTTTCCCAGGAAAATTCAGCATCTAATATATTCAAACAGAAATGCTGCACATTTCCATATGTAATGGTTATGTCCCCATCTACTTTTACAGCCAATTATGAGCGAACAAAAAAGCCATTCTGTTTTGTGCACACATTTCGAACAAAATGCATTAAAACTATTATGTCAGCATGTTCATTTAAGCTCTACATTCAGCGGAAAAATACGTTTCGACCAGATCACATTTATCAAAACATAATGCCACTTTAAAAAAAAAAAAAACAAACACACAGTTTTGCTTGGTCAGCTGTGCTTAGGCAAATAATAGCAAATTCAGGACTAAACAGCTTGCAGAGGGGGCAGAGACTTTCCCCTCCATTAACATACAACATGTCTGCATCATAATATCTGCACTAATAATCCCAAAATATCACAGGACCATTGTGAAATAAAACAAAACCATTAGCAAAAAAAAAAAAAAGTTGACATACTTTCATTTTTAAATAGAAGTTTTCCTTCATCTGCTTCAGATCTCATTTCTTCTGACTCTCTGGCAATCTTCATCTGTATTAGATCCAGTGTACCTACAATTGTAAGAGACATTTATTGGGGTGAAAAAATATATTTTGCTGAGAGGCAAGGAGGGTCTGAAACATATATAGGAATGGATACAGATAATCTTATTTTTCATACACTAATCTGCACAGATACACATTATATATAGATTGTATTATTATTTTTTTACATTAGTGTTCTAAGCAAAGTTTCTAAAGTGTAATTATGACTCAAGAGGTAGTTTGCATATAAAGCATAATTAGATGAGAAAAAAAAATAAATGTATGTATGTATGTATGTATGTATGTATGTATGTATGTATGTATGTATGTATGTATGTGTATATATATATATATATATATATATATATATATATATATATATATATATATTTTATACAAGAATGAAATCCACAGAGAAAAAGAAAAAAAAAAATACAAATGTATGGAGCATCAGTTGATCAAACCAGTTTGATTCATTTGCACAAAGGGAAAAAGTGGCCAAAAGTTTTAAAAAGTATAATACATAAGCCCATAGAAAATGATAACACATACAATATATAAATAAACTATATTTATTAAATAACGTGCACATACATACAATGTGATACAAATCTGAATAAGTGGTTTCTCTAATAGGCATATTATATGAGAGAGATCTAGAATATATATATATATATTTTACACACTTGACATGTTCTGAAGGAGATCATCCAATACTAAAAAGGAACAACAAGTATCAGATATTAACTGATGAAATGTCCTCACTTCAATAAATGGATCACACTTTACAATAGTGAACACTAGGTGGGGATCCAGAAGCAATGCTTTGAATAAGAAGAAAAGGAGAGAGAAAAAAAAAAAACGAAAATAAAAAAAAAAAAAACACATAATATGACAATTCCAGTGTGAGCGAGTGAAATAAAAAAAAAAAAAAAGGTTTCCTGGAGTCTCCATCTACACTCTGCCTACATAAATATTGGCATTCAGACAAGAAACTAAATCCCAGTTGTTTTGGAGAGCACTTCTCTATGGGAAGCACTTGTCAATCCCAGTGTTGTGTGAGGGCAGGAAAGGGTTAGTGGAGGAGAAGTGCAGCTCCTGATAAGGTGGAAGAGTTAACTCCCTGCTAGGAAGGATCAGGGGGGGACTGGATGTGGAGTCATTGAGAGAGGATCCAAAAACATATTGGATGCTGAACTTTGTCACCTTTTTAAGAGAGGAGGCCAGCAGAGGTTAACAAAGCAGAGGGATTTAGATTGATGTACAAGATACAGAACAGTAAACACAACAAAGCAAAGGAAAAAAAAAATGAGCCACAGAAAATAGTAATTCCTACCCAAATATATCTACACACTCACCAAGCATCCATCAGAATGAGCCCACCTTCCCTCAGCTCCATCACCACCTCACAAACCCAACAAAACCAAAACCACCACCTCCTGTTTATACTTTCCCCCACACCATAATATTAAATTCACACTAAAGCAAACGCAAATGTATCTCAAACTCCTCCTAGACTCTCCACAAAGAGGACTTGTTGAATTTCTCAGTAAGATAACAAATGTTTACAAACACTGAGAAAGAAAAAAACAAACAAACAAAAGAATTAAAAAAAAAAACACTCCATGCGATCTATCGCAGCGACTTTGTAGCAAGACTGTGCGTTACACAAAGTGCGACTTTTATTACTGATCGTTCGAATCTTTGGATGCAAATTGAGAGGTTAATTTCGTTTGGTTTTCGTCGCGTTCGTTTTGTTTGAGGAAGATTTGTGGCTTTATCGAAGTGCTAATATTATTACAAGATAATCCTAGGAATTATTACAATACATGTCCTGCGGGCAGGGATGCTGGAAAACCGACATTTACCGGTGAGAAAACTTTATATATATATTTTTAAAGCTTATTTAGAATATGAGCGTCATAATTAAGCAGTAAACTTCCAGCTCAGCTAATTGTTAATTACTTTGGTTTAATGTTTAATTAATAGCCTCAAATTTACTACATAAAAAAAAAAAAAAAATAAAATATATATATATATATATATATATATATTCCATTCTTAACTATAAGTGTATGTTTCTAATTTTTGTGTAGACACTAGATGAATATATATATATATATATATATATATATATATATATATATATATATATATATATATATATATATATATATATATATATATATCAAACGCTAAGTGAAATTATAGCATATTTGGAACTATATTGTCTTGTGCATCTACACCAGATCTAGAGGCAAACAGGAAAGTTTCTATATAGTTCTATTATAAAACAGTTAGATTTGGGTTTAGCTTTTGTTAAACTTGCATTTTACTTAAATCCAACACGAATAATTAAAGCAATTTACTAAAGATCAGATAAAGTAAGTAGATTTTTGCATATCCAAAGAGAGAAAAAAAAAAAATAAGTGCAGACTTTTAAACAGTTAATGCAAATTAAAATTGAAAATCCTATTGTTTTGCAAAGATGGTGGGAAGCGATAAAACACCAACAAATAATGGCTTTGGAGGGGGCTTATTAGCATCGACCAAAGACAGGATCTGGTTACACTAAATAGTTGTTTTTTTTTTTTTTTTTCGTTTCTGGTCGGAAACCTAGAGAGTGACCATATTTTTTGGGATTAATAAGTAACCATCAACATGCTGGATGTGGTTAATCTTTTAGCAGGATAGGAGGGGGGTCACCTCTATGTGAATGACTCACTGGGACAAAGCAGGCAGTCCCCCCCCCTCCTATTACTAGGTTGTTATGGGGGGCTCTAGCCAAGGGATACAAAGAGTTAAGCCCTTCGAGCAGCACTTCTTAAGAAGTTATCTAAAGAAGAAGTCAAAAGGTGCTTCCTACCACTCACAACCCACTTTGCTAGGTGGGCAGCGCAACACATCGATATCTCAAAAGTGGGGGGTCTGCAAAATATGGGGGGGGGGGGGAGAAAAAAAATTAGAATTAAGTCTTTTTCCTATTTCTCCCATGTGGAGAGCATTGTTTGTTAGTGAATAGCTTGAAAGATTTGACCCTAAACGTTGCACTGTCTTCACAATGGGGCATGGGGAGCTGCCTACTATGCCTGGGAGATGTTTAGCAAGAGGGGACAAATCACTTTTCAATGGGGGTCTAGGAAAGGGGGGTGGGGGGGGTTGTCATATCATACGAGGTGCATGTATGAGATCTATCTTAGGAGAGGACTTTAAAAAAAAAAAATGGGAAAGTGGAAAAAAAGTTATTTTGCAAAGACTAATAAATAAAATATGGAATAATATATATATATATATATATATATATATATATATATATATATATATATATATATATATATATATATATATTTTTTTTTTTTTTTTTTTTTTTTTTTTTTTTTAATTTATTTATTTAAAAGGACTATGTTTTTAATACTGGATTTTAGCGTAGGGTTGAATTGAATCGAGCTCCTATAAGGAACTGCTTGTGGAATAGATAAAGCCACATCCAGGGATCGGAAAGTTTGAGGAGTTTCACAGGAGGGTCTTCCGAAGGGGAGACAGATAAGGAGTAAGGTCCGGGTGGCATCTGGGTTAGTATACAGGGGTAGGGTGCAGAGGGGGCTCACCAGTCCAGGGGGCTCACCAGTCCAGGGGGCTCACCAGTCCAGGGGGCTCACCAGTCCAGGGGGCTCACCAGTCCAGGGGGCTCACCAGTCCAGGGGGCTCACCAGTCAGGGGGCTCACCAGTCAGGGGGCTCACCAGTCCAGGGGGCTCACCAGTCCAGGGGGCTCACCAGTCAGGGGGCTAGTGATGGGGCTCACCAGTCCAGGGGGCTCACCAGTCAGGGGGCTCACCAGGCAGGGGGCTCACCAGTCAGGGGGCTCACCAGTCAGGGGGCTCACCAGTCCGGGGGCTAGTGATGGGGCTCGCACTTACCATGACTTCCAGGCAGGGCCAGCCCAGGGTCCGATTGGAAATGCTGGGGTTTCGCCTGCTTCCTCCGAGACATGCTGGCTCACACATCAGCTGGGGCAGAAGACAAATAATTTACTCCCAAAATGTGCTCCCAATTCCGGGCAGGGAGCCCCATCCAGCGCGCATGTGTCCTGCCATAATTATGATGATCAATAATGCATTGCGATTAATCATAGGAGAGGAGGAGGAGGGGGTCCTGGCTCAGGTCCAGCTCTATTCAAACCCGCTCTGCCTGATCAATGAGCCTGTGATTGGCTGGAGGCTCCTGTCCCTCTCAGCTGCCACCCAATAATCAGGGGGCCGGCTCCGGCGGAGGGAGGCGGGGGGCAGGGACACGGGGTTAACCCTCTCAGCACCTCTGCCTCTGCAGGAATGTTCCTGGGATGTGGAGGCTGGAGATCGCCAGCTCTGCGGCCAAGCACCGTGGATGGGGCTCGTTCACACTGACCTGTGCGTTTCCTCCCCGGATTCTGTGCCGCACATGGGACCTGTTCACACAGACTTCTGCGGAAAGCAGTGGCCGGCTCTCACACACTTGTGCTCCGAGGACAAGACTCCCCTTTGGATAAGTATGAGAGTGTAAATATTTATGGTTAGAACTTGTAAATATTGACACAAACGGAAATCAGCGCCGCAACGTTCCGAATCCATCGGTCGGAGGGGCTGTGGAGATGCGCTGAGACTTGTAGTTCCACCCTCTCATCATCATTCTCACCAAACTCTGCATCGTTTGTAAAAGCCAAAAAAAAAAAAGTTATGCTGGAGCTCCAGGAGCTGCCCTGATTGGTTGCGCCTGCTGTCAATCATGGGATCTGTAGTACAGTGTGGGCGGATGAGGGGTGGGCGGGGCCTCCGAGAGGAGAAGGGGGCTGGGACCCTGTGTGTGTGTGAGACCCCCCGGGGGTCAGGATGATGGCAGCAGCAGGTCCTGGAGAAAGCTGAGGAACAGATCACCTTGGGGGGCGGCATCTCTCTGCATGGAATACTATAGCCAGAGCTGACCCCAACACTGCAGCCCCCCGATGACTGACTGTACAGGCCAGCTGCAGCTCTATTAATGGAAATCAAATCAAAGATTTCTACTATATATATACTGTATATATATATATATATATATATATATATATATATATATATATACTGTATGTATATATATATAGTAGAAATATTTGATTTGATTTCAGATAATATATATATATATTGTGTGTATATATATATGTGTGTATATGTATATACTGTATATACTGTACATATATATATATTTTATATATAATATATATGTATATAGTGTATATATATATGTATATAATACACACATATATACAATATATACCCATACATATATATGTATTTATATATAGTTTATTATGTTTTGCTCATAAGCTGAATGTATACATACACATATTATATATATATACTTTTATACATATATATATATTGTATTTATTCTGTTTTGCTCATAAGCTGAATCTATATATATATATATATATATATATATATATATATATATATATATATATATTATTAGTAGGATGTTTTGTGCAGATGAGCCTGATTTTGCAGCAGACAGGGACTGTGTGGCTGATGATGGAACATGGCGCTCGGTTGGGGGCTGAGTTTGAAGGATGGACATAATAATCTTCCTATAGGTGACACTGAACAAGTCATTATTTTTCTCTGAATATTTAACCACCTCCTCTGGCAGAGATTGATACGTGGCTGATGGAGAGGAGCTGGCGCAGGCTACATGTGTGCTGCTTCTATGGGTCCGGTATCGCACAACGTTTCTACACTCAGTCATAATAATATAGATGTATATAATGCAACATACATCATGGGATCCATGGTGTAATAGTAACATGCTCCCTATAGAATGTAGCGTTTTCTTTCTGTTACATTGTGACACTTTTCTCCTATTCAGTGTACAATAAAGTAGTAATAATGCACAAATAAAAGTTAACACTTTCTTGTGTCCTGTTGTATACTTCTTTATGGCAATATCACCAGTACCTATGAGAAATATCTCTACATCCATTATCCTCATCCTTTATGGGGCCTCAGTGTATATATACATATATATATATATATGTATATATATATATAGATATATATATATGTATATATATATATATATATATATTTTTTTTTTTAATTATTCTTTAAGAGTAAGTCTGTACAAATATCACTTTTTAAATAAAACCCTATTCTCCCACATGTGCTGCTGTTTCACATTCATACTACAATAAAGTAGTAGTTTAGAAGTAAATTAGGGTATTTTAGTAGCAAGAAGGGGTTAACGGCTGTGTAAGACATTAACCGTTTGGCAGCTGAAAAATAGTTTTTTTTTTTTTTTTTAACCCCCTCCCTCCATTTTAAACCTCTGGCTAAAAAGAGTGAAAAGGAGGCATGTTAATATGAGAATTGCTCTGTGTTAATCATTGGCGCACATCTGTTATTTAATAACCGCCATCACTTTATGGGTGTGAGATATAGATACAGCAGAGCCGAAATTGTGACGTATGAAAGAAAAATTACTCAAAGTGGTAATATTAAAAAAAAGACATTAATTTCCAATATGTATCAGGTTTAAACGAGACTCTTCATTTTCTGCATAAGTCATTAAGGACGGGGATTTCACATTGATTGCTCTTTGTCTTTAAATACAGTCGTCCCTCCACCCCACACATTACCCCTCTGGATAACACCGAGCCCTTGTGGTCTTTGCACTTTTTTTTTCTCTAGACAATAGGGACCCATCAACTCTCTAGTTTAGATTTATTTCCTCATGATCAATACCCAGCATAGATGTCCCAAATTTAATCCCCTTCCATTATTCCTGACAGCAGATAATTGATCAGAGGTCAAACAAATGCACATAATTGAATCATAAGTAATATGGGGTGGCTCAAGGCAACATGATAGGGGGAAAGGAATCAGCCCATTCATCTGGGCATTGTTGGCCATTGCTGTGATTGACCACACGTACAACTGTTTTTTTTTTCACTCTTTGGATGTTCCTTTACTTTCACACATGGAGTGAAGAATATAAAGTTGCATTTACTAATAAAAAATAAATATTTATTAAAAGGTAACAAGAAACTAAAGGTGCACAGAAAAGTTAGGATCTAAGGAATCTCCAAAGTCTTCAAAATGATTCAGAACATTTAAGGGGAAATATTCAGCTTCTTATCAAATTAAATGATTACATTGTTAAATTATCTATCTATCTATCTATCTATCTATCTATCTATCTATCTATCTATCTATCCATTATCTATCTATCTATCTATCTATCTATTATCTATCTATCCATCTATCTATTATCTATCTATCCATTATCTATCTATCTATCTATCTATCTATCTGTCCATTATCTATCTATTATCTATCTATTTATCTTCTATCTATCTATCTATGTATTATCTATCTATCTATTATCAATCTATTTATCTATTATCTATCCATCTATTATCTATCTGTCATCTATCTATCTATCAGTCATCTATCTATCTATCTATTATCTATCTATTATCTATCTATTTATCTATAATCAATCAATCATCTATCTATCTATCCCATATCTATCTAATTCTATCTATCTGTCTGTGTCTATCTATCTATCTATCTATCTATCAGTCATCTATCTATCTATTATCTATCTATCTATCTATCTATCTATCTATCTATCTATCTATCTATCTGTCATCTGTCTATCTATTATCTATCTATCTATCTATCTATTATCTATCTATTATCTATCTATTTATCTATAATCAATCAATCATCTATCTATCAGTCATCTATCTATCTATTATCTATCTATCAGTCATCTATCTATCTATTATCTATCTATTTATCTATAATAAATCAATCATCTATCTATCTATCAGTCATCTATCTATCTATTATCTATCTATCTATTATCT
The DNA here is from genome assembly GCF_032444005.1 of Ranitomeya imitator. Taxonomy (NCBI): domain Eukaryota; kingdom Metazoa; phylum Chordata; class Amphibia; order Anura; family Dendrobatidae; genus Ranitomeya; species Ranitomeya imitator. The sequence continues at coordinate 111,338,522 of NC_091290.1, read as the reverse complement.
ATCTATTTATCTATAATAAATTAATCATCTATCTATCATCTATCTATCTATCTATCATCTATCTATCTATCTATCTTGTATAGTATATTTTCTCTTTTTTCATCAAACACATACACACTTGCACATTTGTGGATACTTATAAGCTCTTCTTGATAGCAGGTTGTAATAATAATAATAATTAATATAGCTTGTCATTTCAATAAAAGTCAGCAATCATATTTTCCTCCATAGTATGAATGCAGCCAGGCGAGCAGAAACTACTGGAGATAATCTAAGCTCCTATATAGTTAGGAATCTACAAGGAGGAAAAGTATACACATGACTCTGAAAAACTAGACCTGAATAAGACCATGAACCAGTCACTATTTTTCAGTATCTGCTTTGATTTCCTTCACTGTATCTGTGGAACTGCAGGACTTTTCTTGAAGACATCTGCAAAGCCTGTTGACTGTCTGCACGTTATAAATGAGACTGCCTTTGAGAAATCCAGATTTTATAAAAAAAGATGAGACCCTCCGACTCCTCAGTGTCGCGCTTCGGTTTTGTGTTTTTTGCATTCAATCATTTCGAATTTCCACCTCCTTGGAATGGAAATGATTGCGAGGAAGCTGTTGCACAGACATGGCATATGTTCCTTTAGGCATCGAGGAGGCAACATTATGCTACAATTAAATTAGCTCTGGCTTTTAACATTGAATAATTGGGTAATTTCAATTAAAGTCAGGCTAACACCTTCGGTTATAAACTTTAAAGCATCCTGGCATTTGGTTTGGTGTCACCATAATTACAGAGGTAAATATTTTAGAGTTAGGGGAAGTGAAAAAGAAATGTATATATTTGTATTTTAGTATATATATATATATATAACTATATGTATTTAATATTTTAGGCAACATTTATAAGAAACTAGTAGAATTACCCGTCTATTTTGTTTTACGGTCTTTGTGTGGGGTTCAAAATATTTTGTTTGCCACTGATATAATGCCAAAATACCTGAACTGAAATGGGCAGAAATTTTACATCTCTACTGGTGTCCCTAAAATGCTACGTTCCTAGCATCAATTTTTGGTGAGTTTTTCACCCCAATAAGTGCAGAAAATATGCAACTTCAAAAACTCCCCAAAAGCTCATCGTGGGAAGAAGTTCTAATTACCGGTAGTATTTGCTTTTGTCATTTTTTGCTTTACGAATGTTTGGCGAATGGCGTGTCCTAGAGAGCTGAAACCATTTTGATTTTGCCTTTTGTTTCCCCTCCTTCCCCAAATATGTCGAGAACAGTAGGTCCTAGAGAGGTAAAACTTTTGAAAGTGCTCGATTTGCCTTTGTTTCAAATCTTGGGTAGATTGGTCCAGTCGTTTGGACGTAAAATTAATATTTGCTTTTGAATTCTGTTTTCTTATGAATATATCGAGAATGGAAGGTCGTAAAGAGCAGAAACGGTGTAAAGCCTTCCAAAGTGACAAATTTGGAGCAGATTGGTCCAGTTCTTTGGCCGTAAAATAATATTTGCTTTGAAATCCGATTTTTGTGAATATATATCGAGAATGATAGGTCCTAGTGAGCTAAATCAGTATAAAACCTTCCAAAGTGCCTGTCACGCTCGCGCCCAGACTGGTTGGCGCCGGCGTGTGGCCACGCTGTGCCACAGACCAGACAGCCCTGGAAGGGGTGTAACTAAGTAGCTTCCTTGGTATTCGCTGGAGCCTCTGATGGTGAGGTCAGACTTGTGCAGCAGGAAGCTACCAGGTGCCACTCCAGGGTGGTGTCTGGCTGTGGCTGCTGATTCCACCGGGGAATGGAACATAGACAGGCAAGCAGGCACGACTGGCACTCTGGCAGACAGGCGGGCACGGCTGGGACACAGGCAGGCAGACGGGTACAACAGAGACACTGGCAGGCAGGCGGGCACGGCTGGCTCTCTGGTAAGCAGGCAGGTACGGCTGGCTCTCTGGCAGGACAGACGAACAAGGCTGGTACACTGGAAGAACCGGTAGGGACCGGTCTGCAGGCAGGTATGTAAAACAGGTAAGAAACTGTTCAGACAGGAGGATTTAAGAATAGGTAGAGAAAGACCACAAGAGCGGATGCAGAGCGAAAGCACAGGAGCTAGAGCCAAGAAGAGATGCAGGAGGCGGAGCCAGGAGGAGCCAAGTGCAGAAACGCAGGAGGCGGAGCCAAGTGCAGAAATGCAGGAGGCGGAGCCAAGAGCAGGAGTTGGAACCACGTGCAGAAATGCAGGAGGTGGAGCCAAGAGCAGGAGGCGGAGAACTGCAAGGAGTGGAGCCAGGTAGAACTGCAAGGAGTGGAGCCGCAGAGCAAAGCCACAGAGTGCAGAGCAAAGTTTCTGAGAGCAGAGCTAGAGCAAAGCCACAGAGTGCAGAGCTGAGAGCAGAACAAAGTCAGAGTGCAGAGCTGAGAGCAGAGCAAGACACAGAGTGCAGAGCTGAGAGCAAAGCCACAGAGTGCAGAGCTGAAAGCAGAACAAAGTCAGAGTGCAGAGCATGACACAGAGTGCAGAGCCCAGAGCAAAACCAAAGAGAGCAGAGCAAGGTCACAGAATGCAGAGCAAGGAGCAAAGCAAGGTCGCATAGAGCAGAGCCAAAAGCGGAGCAAAGCAAGACACAGAGTACGCACAGCAGGGAAAGGAAACAAAGGCAGGGATATAAACGGACACAGGAACAGGACTAGGCTAAGACAAAGTCAGGAACAGGACAAGGCACAGAGACATGGACACAAGCCAGGGTACGATGCCCCTCTGGGTGGTGGACATAGGCCAGGGTACGAAGCCCCACTGGATGGCAAACTCTTGACACAGACCAGGGTACAACGCCCCCCTGGGTGGTGGACATAAGATTAACAGAGCTAAGAACTGACTGAGGGAGTAAGTTGCACAGGCCCCCACCAAAGGGTGGGGATGTCTTAAATACAGGAAGCCTCATGGCAATTGGCCTGGGACACCTTAGCAAGGTGCACACAGACTCAATAAGACACGGCGGGAGTTGCTGGCGCTGCCCCCCCTATGCACACAGACAGAGCATGCACAGAGCAAACAGCCGACATGAGGCACACAGTATGGAGTTGGCAGCAGAGAGAAGTCACCACAAGGCCCAGAGAAGTAAGTGAGTTTGAGTGTAATGCAGGTGGGGGATGGGAGCCCATACAGTGATGCCAGCAGGGTTGTTACAGTGCCACATTTGGGACAGATTGGTTTAGTCGTTTGGATATAAATTGATATTTGCTTTTCTTTCGACTGTATTGAGAACATAGGTCCTAGGGCGTTAGATGGTGTAAAACCTTCCAAGATGCCAAACTTGGGGCAGATTGGTCCAGCCCGTTGGCCACAAAATAATATTTGTTGCTCTCATATTCTTATTTTTGTTGAATATGTCATGAACCTACAGGTCTGAGAGAACTGAAATCCAGTTTAAACCCTTCCCAAGTGTCTTATTTACCTATGTGTTAAATTTGGTCCTGTTAGGCCGTGGATAAAGAACAGACATCAGAAATTAATTTCTCTATACATATTTTGGGGTCTTCATACAGGTTATTTGTCATTTTGAGCATTGTTTGATTCTCTTTTTTTCACTTAAGCTACATTTACAAGCTCTAATTTCTGACTTATCAGCCAAATCTTCTAGAGTATAAAATTGGTCTGACTTTTGGAGCGTTAAAACCAGTAGATCATCATGGAACGGGGTTCATAGCAATGCTCTTTCCTGATTATCCTCCGGTGTAAACACACCAATGATCACCCAATGAATAAACAAAATGCTTGTTCCAACAGGTCATTAGATTGTATATGTGCCATCAAAAATAACAATCAGCAGAACATTGTCCATGAAAACAAGGGGACTACTGTGGATAACATGGTACTGAACATGATCTGATTAGTGATTGTTCTGTCCCCACCATGGTTTGTCAGCTTGTATTGATAGGCTGAAATCTGTAACATCTCAATGGACCATTAACCGGTTACACCAACAGATATCCTCATCTTGCTCCTCTCTTGTAATTGTAAAACCTTTCTAACCTTTCTATTCTTTCTAATGGAATTTTCTTTCAGATATCTGTACATTTTGGTAGATTAATTTTTAAGCAAATCTGATCACTTTTCTAAAATTTAAGAAAGATCGGATCGAATGGGCATATACGCAATCCAATTTTGGCCGGATTGGACCGATGTCTGAGCTTCCAACCTAAAGTCTCATTTAGACGACTGTCAACATGGGTCTTGTGACAACTTGACAGCATCATAGGAATGCATTGTCAAATTCATCTCAGAAGACTGGTGGCCAGTTTGGGCACTATGGTCCATCACAGACCATGTTACTCGGACGTCTGAATAAGACTTCTCCTTTGAGTATAGTCAAGGACAAGGATCGCAAAGCAATGCTCTGACTGGCTGTTGACAATCCAGACAGGAGCGTGACAGCTTGTATTTCTATCCAGCTTTCACGCTCGGGTTGGGAGAGCTGGTGGTGTGTCCGAACACTGCGTTGCAATCCTTGTTGAGTTATGACTCTTCCCTTAGACAAGCACTAGCACAACCAAAGACCAAATAATGATATATCAGGACAATTACCAAGCCGTTCTTGAACAAATCGCTAAGCTGAAGCTCTTTTGACATTTATTAGACTACTCATACTTTCCTTGTCTTTGGATCTTACGTCATGTTTGTAGGACTCACCAGTAGGGTCAAACTGGGCATCAAAAGTTCTCCTGCTAGCCATAGTAGCCATTAAATGCTCGTATACTCACATGGCCCATAATTTCGCACTTCTGACAACATTTCCATGTTCAAATCTGCATCAAACTCCCTATGGATTTACGAGAGGTCTAAAATAATAGCACATGTAAATCTACCCTACATTGGAGGGACACGTTCAGTATTTATGGTATCCCATGTTATTTGCTGGTTGGGTCCATTTAATGAATATTTCTCGTCTACTTTTAGTGGTGTTTTTAGTAACATTTTGAACTTGTGTTTCTACTGTTTTTAAAGCCCCTTTCTTATGATTTACAATAAAAAAATATATTGTGGCAGGGTATGTTCCCACGGTCAGGAACCAACAACGCTTTGGACGCAGCACATGTTCGCTCCATCCAAAGCGCTGCCGGCTTTTGAACGCAGGTGATTCCACATGTGTTCATTGGAACCACCGTGCCAAATACATCTCAGTCTCTGCAAGAAAAATTGACATGCTGCGGTCTGGAAAGACGCGCCGCATGTGCGTCTCAGCAGGGAATCCGCGGGTGTCAGTGCACACATAGCGGAGATAGGATTTCTTCAAATCCCATCCACTATGCTGTAACATCTTGCCGCTGCGGGTTGGACGCTGTAGATGTACGCAGCATCCAACCTGCAGCCTTTACTGACCGTGAGAACATACGTGCACTGTGTTGGTCAGAAAAATCAATGTAAAAAATTATGCTCAAAAAGACAAAAGTACTCTTAGAATACTTTTATCATTTTGGGCATTAAAACAGTTTTATAGAGCCCCTTAGAGAAGCCTAAAGGAAAATGCATTACGACGATAAAAAAAAGCTACTAAAAACTCAAACAACACTATAAATCAAAATGATTTGTATGCAGAATTTTCAATAACTTGTGATAATAGCAATGCTGATGAAATGCTCCAAATGCTGACCATGGTCAGTATGGATTCAGCCTCTAAAGGAGAATATTTATTATAGCATGGCTCATTTAGTTCACACTGGAGCACAATAACTTTAACTTACACAACTTAAATAAATTCATAGATAACCATTCGATCACCACACCAGCAACCAAAGATTTCGCACCTGATCTTCCTTTACCAAACGCACTCATCATTGTTATTATTATTTATTTCTATAGCACCATTAGATCCATGGTGTTGTATATGAGACGGGGGTTACATCAAAATACAAATATCACATACAGTAAACAAACTAACAATGACGGACTGATACAGAGGGGCGAGGACCCTGCCCTTGCGGGCTTACATTCTACAGGATTATGGGGAAGGAGACAGTAGGTTGAGGGTTGCAGTAGCTCCGATGGTGTTGAGTTGGCCATGCGGTCATTACAGGTTGTAAGCTTCTTTGAAGAGGTGGGTTTTCTGGTTTCTTTTCAAGGATCCAAATGTGGTGGATAACTGGACTCATCCATGTGGCCTCTTCATTTATCTTGCTTATAAAGCGCCATTTATTCCACAACACTTTACAGACATCATCATCACTGTCCCCGTTGGGGCTCACAATCTAGATTGCCTATCACTATGTCTTTGGAGAGTGGGAGGAAACCGGAGAACCAGAGGAAACCCACACAAACACCAGGAGAACATACAAACTTCTTGCAGATGTGGTCCTTGGTGGGATTTGCACCCAGGATCAAGTCTACAGTGTTAACCACTGGCTTTTTATATTTATTGACTGCTCATTTCTACTTATGATGTAGTTTAATGGACATTTTGTTGCTGGCAGTCAGAAGGATGGTTATGATGTTTCCATATCAATGAAATCCATGAATCAAAGAGTACAAAGTGTTTAGAGATAACATCTATCAGTAAAGAATATGGTTGGTGTCAATCATTTTGTAGAACCAACTTAAGCGACCAAGTCAGTAGTCTGTCACTGTCGGGTGGAAGCCCTGATACCTACCTCCTACCTGCCGGCATTTGTGGCTTGTCTTTTGATTAGCTGGCCTTGCGTGATGTCCTATGAGTATCTCACCACAACCATGATGTTTTACCAAACCGGCTAGGCTAAAGAAGGATGTCACATGTAGGAGTTGGTTCTCAGGGCTCCCATTCAGTGATCAAAGTTGAAAGTCAAAGTATTGATGTGACTCCTGGACAGCATCCTAAGAATCAATATGCACCAACTTTAGTAAAGTCTATACTTAAAGGGATGGAGCAGATCTGACAGATCTAATTTTAGGTGCTCTGCGCACAATAAATACCTGTCTGGTTTGGCTTGCAGCTATCTCTCCTGAATCTTCCATACACAAGAGCATTGGCTCTACCACCTCTGGAGGTGGCATATCTTGGTGGGAAAGAAAAGATCGGCATCAGCAGTCCGAAATTGGACATGCGAAATCCTTATCTCCCCGACAAATATTGTCACCTATACACATTAGACATTTGGTCGAGCTTGACAATTTCGGCAAGTGCACTCGATGTGGATGCAAAGCGTTACAAGATTGATAGAACCTTCAGTGACTGTCCAATGAAGTTGTATCTATATGTTTGACCCTGGGTAGCTTTCGAAACTTCGTGTTCTCAATACATGCTTTTGTACACACAATCCACTTTGAGAAACTTAAGGCTACAAACAGGAGGCAAAACAATTTAGAAAAATATGTGGCTACCAGAAGATAAAGAGAATGTTTAATCAGAAGATTAAATATTATTTAAAGAGGATCTGTCAGCAGGTTTTTGCTAGGTTACCTGTAGACAGCATGCTGTAGGGGTTAAAACACAGATTTCAGTGATGCCTCTCTCATCAAGCTCCATGGCTTTGTTTATTTCAATGATTGATTTAGCACCAGGAGTTTATCATTGCTGGGACACAGCAGTGAGAGCATGTTAGCCCAGCTCCGCCCCCTCCTCTGATAAGCTGCTCACTGTCTATAGACATTGTATATACATAGCCTGGTGTGGGCGGGGTTAGGTTTTTCAGCTCTGCTGCATTGCTAAATGTGAAAACTATGATTATATCAGAACCGCCGCACCTAGTAAACAACATCACTGAACATTGTCTCTTTGCCTACGTCAGGCTGTTGTCAGACGTAGCAAATTCCTGTTGACAGATTCCCTTTAAATTGTTTTTTTTTAAGAATAGTTAGAGCAAGCTGACTCTTTCTATTTTCTCAGGTTTGCATTGTATTCTGGAACAGAATGAGCAGTGGCATTTCATTATTAGAGTTGATCAGTAATGCCCACTCGTTCTTTAAGAGATAAACTGCTGCCAGGTATTTTGGCAGTGTCTTTCTCCTATCTTCCCATAGAGAAAATCTAAATGTTTTATATACCTTAGATAGCTGTTGGCCGTGCGTCCATTAAGCTAACAGTTATATTTTCTGACTCCCCACACGCAAAACTGAGCGTTAATGTACGGAAAACAGCTGTCTAAGGTCTATGAGAACCTTAAAGGGATATGTCAGCAAGATTTACCCCCCCAAAAATCTATTTATATGTGCATGTAGCTTTCAAAGACAAATCCAGCAATAACTTTACATCACCAGTCCGTTCCTTCGTTACTGACAAATCAGCGTTTGAACATTGATATGAAAATGGCTATGGTAGATTTGAAGCCTCTGTCACTCCAGCTCTATTCACCACCTCTGGCTGTGGTAGATTTAAAGCTTCTATCACTCCAGCTTTATTCGCCACTCACCTCCGCCTTCTTCTGCTTGACTGACAGCCTCTATGCTGTGTGACTACAGGAAAATAAGCCATCAGACAAGTAGGCGGGGAATAGAGCTGGAGTGACCGAGGCTTCTGATTTACCATTTGCAGATCAATTCAAAAGCTGATTTCTCAGTAGTGGAACGGTGGACTGGTCATGTAAAAGCATTGCAAGTGATTGCATGCAGTGGTCACATATCAGGCTGGACAGAATGTACAAAGACCAGAAAGGAGCCATGACAGCAAAGAAAGAAAGGGAACAGTAAGGTGGGCATACATTGTTATTTTCACTATAAAATTGCATTTGATTTGGAAAATCCACAGGTAAAAAATTAATCTGCACCGAAAATTCATGTGACCCGCAAATGACTATATCAATATGGTTTTGTCAAAGCCGAATACCAGGAAGTATCAACAAGAGACAAAAAAATGCATCATGAAAAAACGTAATAAAAAATGATGCAATAAAAAAGCAATAAAAAAATTCAATTTAAATAATAGTTGCAGAAATTCTGCAGCGCCAAAAACTCAAAAAGGTTAATAAGTGATGAGAAATCCTTATTATTCCGGTACACTTATATACTTGGGTTCTTCCATTCTCTTTTTATTTCTGTCCATTGAAACAACGTATCAGATTCTCCACAACATTACTTGTGTCTTTCAATTAAGAACTCACTTTTCCAAAGCCCACCTCTCCCCTCCGAGTGTGTAATCCATTCTGCGGGGAAACATTACGATATAACTAATTCTTCTGTCATGTAATGAAATATTTATCGGCGTAGCCGGCAGGAATTTGCATAGGGATGGCTTGAGTTACACACACTGTCGGACATGTGAACCGCTTCCACTGTGTCCGCCCAAGGAGCTACACAGAAAAGACACAGTTATTTTGTGTTCACTTTATGCACCAAACAAAAGGCTCCTTTGGAACCCGGAGGAATATACGACACTTGTAAAAAAAAAAAAAAAAAAATTCTTTCCTTACGCTCAATACAGAACTGTAAATCCTCATCTAATGGCGTGAGATATAACCGTCTAGAATGTTTGAACATGTTTCATTTATTTCACTATTATTCATCAAAAATATTTACTAAATCGAAGTTGACTTATCACATAGCACAAGGCTATGTCCACACTTTGCATTTTTAGCCATGTTTTACAGTAACAGCAAAAACTACGACATTTCAGAAATCCTATGCACACACATTGTTTTGTTTTGTTTTTCCTCATGGATTTGGAAAACCGACGCGTTTTTGCACGCCACTTCTTTCACCATTTTTCACCCGTAGAAAGTAATGGGTAAGTGCAAAACCGCCAAAAAAAAAGGCAGGTTTGGGGTTTTGTTGCCTTTTTAGGTGCAAAAAAACTTTAAGGAAGTTGCATCATGTTTTTTTGTGGTGCTAAACTTTATCAGCATGCACACGAAACGATAAAAACGCCGTCAAAAATGCAACAAATACACAGCAAAATTTGCTTCTAAACTGCCAAGAGAAAGGCAATGTGTTGAACGTAGCCTTAATGATACATTTTTTTTTTGTGTGCAGAAAATCCTCTACTTTTTAGGTTTGGCGTTTTTGACGCCGCGTATTTTTGAAAAAATGCAAATAATCTATTTTTCCTAATGGGTGCCGAAAATCTGCATCCTCAAAAACTCACCAACGATGAGGATCTGGTGAGTTTTTGGATGTTGCAGATATTCTGCACCATTTCTGACCCCATTTCTGACCCCACAAAGTTGTTTTTTTTTACAACAGAGTATTTTTGACCTCACTGTGCTCTTTTGTGTCTTCAAATTTCTTGGTGGTGTGTGAACAGGTTCCTACAGACTTGTTCGTTGTGCAAGTAGTCCATGTGTTTCTGGTCCCATAAAGAAAAATTGGGTACTTGCATTTTTTTTGAAAATCTGCGACGTCAAAAACTCCTCAAATATTGAGCCCTAGGGTTCGTTCATACAACCGTATTTTAGGTCGAAGGGCTGTAGAAAAACCTCGGACCAATGGGGCAGCTCAGACGAGCGATTTTCTTCGCGAACTATATCTTTGGCAAATCGGATGGGACTTTCCCATTCAAATCTATGAGTGCACCAAAAAAAATTCAGATGCCATACGGAGCCACAGTTTAGCACCCGATTTTTACGGATACATTGTATCATAGGAAACTGTAAATGGTAAAAGATTAAGAACTGCTGAGTAAAAAAAACAGATTGTACATGGATGATAAATGGGGGAAGAAGAAGGGTCCGAGTTTTCTGGTTAAAACTCTGACGATTTTTTTATACGGTCGTGTGAACTTATGGGAGGTTAGAAAAGGCACATGTAAAATTTCACTTGTGATTTGGAACCAAATAATCTATGCACTAAAAATGCATCAAATCTGCACCGATAAGTATCGAAAAAGGAAAAATGGAAATGGATGAGTGGCAAATAGGAACATGACCATATGGAATGAGACTGGTGACCAAATACCGACCAAATCGTTGGGAATTGGTAAGACGGGCGAGAGAAGTCGTTGGTGGAGTAAGAACTGTCTAGACCTCCATGGGGAAAGAGGGCAAGTAGAACAAAACAAACTGTCCAATATTCGGGTGTTAAGAGGAAAGATGCAACGGAGAACAATGCTGATCTGTGGGGATCGCAGGTTGTGGGAGCTTTCCGTGACCGCAGCCTTGGGCATCAGAAGAGCTCTCTCTGCTCCTGTTTTTCCGGTAAGTCCTAGACCTTTACAAGAACACTGACTCTTTTCACGGGATAGTCCCACAATATGTATGCCACCGGTTATTGGAGAAACTAATGATGTCATATTCTACTCATAGATGTCCATGGAGTCTACGACGTAGGTGTATCATTCAGCTTCTATAGAGGGCGGAAATGAATTATCAACCCCTCATTTGAAGCCCCAAGGATTAGTTGATCAGTTACTATACTAAATAAAGAATATCTGAGCTAGGATTACTGTTTCATATTGCCCATATTTTACAGCACGACCTAACGTTACCTTTTGGAAAATTTCAGCCTTTTAGGATTTTTTTTTTTCACATTACGTTCTGTATAAAATGACCAAAATCAGAAACAGCACGTGTCCATTTTATCTATGTAGTTATTAAAAAAAAAATTGCATAATTTTATTCTGGGCCTAAATCCAAAAACATTTTGGAAATATATTTCATGTAATATACTTTTGTCGTCAATGTATCCCATTCGTTTCTATAACACTGGGATATAAAATAGTAACCAAAACTCCGCCATGGGTTAAAGGTTCTGAAAAATAAAAATACTGAAAAACAAATAAAATATTAAAAAAAAAAAAAAAAATAATAATAATATATATATATATATATATATATATATATATATATATATATATATATATATATATATATATATATATGTATATATATATATAAAACCAAGCTGCATGTAAAAAAAAAATAATAATATAAAAGAAAAAAAAAAAATTATATATATATATATATATATATATATATATGTGGTCATCATAAAATCTCATCACCCGAAGAGTCCACTACCCCCCAGGAAACTGGTGATAGAGAAGATTGTGTCCTGTGTTTGCGTACTTTGCATAGACACAATGGAGATGTGAGAATTTACTATTTACAGTAGGTTTCCATACATATAATAGGCCTCACAATGAGTCGTGAAAATCACACAATGCCTCCGTGTGTGATTTATGTGCAGCTTTAATCTAACTTGTAGTTTCCATCATCTGCATAAAAATAAATTGCAGCAACTGGTAGCTGTGACATCTCGGTTATTTGTGTGCTGTTTATTTTCTCCACGCCCTGGTTGCTTTCATTATTACTCTTTGTTTTTAGAAAGTAGCTACATTTGATGCAGTTTTATTTGCTCCTATTATGTATTTTCTGGATTATTTACACACTTTTTATACAATGTAATATTGTTTGCGCTATAAACTTCTAATGACGGTTTTAAATGCAGTTTTTTTCCTCCCTCTGGGGCTTTTTCCTTGGACAAAAAAAAGCTTCATCCAGATCTCACTTTGAAGTGCATTTTTGTTTTCTTGCATTTTTAGGGTCAGCTACATTTATTTTAATAAGTTTTGTATTGCTTTTTTTTTTACATTTTTTTTCTTCATAGGCTTTTCTGTTGGAGTTGAAGAACAAGTGAAAATAATTCTTCATGTATCAATGCAGTAAATCTGCGACGAGGGATCAAGCGGGGACCTCCTTTATTTTATCCATAAGGTCTATTAGTGCTTGTAGAAAAGGGTTATCTCGTGTGTTTTTACAGAGACATGGTGTATGTAGAATCCCGGATATGTTAATGTTAATGGCACCATAGGATCTAATGGGTACGTGTGATATCCGCCTAAAAAACGGATGTCTGAATGAGGCCTTGCATTAATTCGAAGAAAAAAAAGCCCAGAGTGCTAAACTATAAAAAGTATACAAATAAAAACTGGAATGACAATACGCGCAATAGGGTCTTTTCCTGATTACAAAGGAAAAGGTAAAACGGGATTTGTCCACCTGGGAGGGTTTTGACAGTCACAACCCCTTAGTTCGCTTGTATGAAAATGGCTGCTGCAGATCCACCAAATGATCAGGTCAGAACTTGGAGGATCCAATATATGATAAAAGACAAGATGAACATTGTGGTTGGCCCTGATGAAGCGGTATGATTACCTCGAAACGCTTTGACAAATAGAACCACATCTGGCCTCTTATCGTTGGCACCACGGGTTTACACCACTTTTACCAGATGCAGTTTATATTTGTCAAAGCGTTTCAAGGTAATCATATCGCTTCATCAGGGCCAACCACAAGCTTGTCTTTTATCGAATATTGGATCCTCAGCAGAGCGGGTTTACACCACTTTTACCAGATGCGGTTTATATTTGTCAAAGCGTTTCGAGGTAATCATATCGCTTCATCAGGGCCAACCACAATGATCATCTTGTCTTTTATCATATATTGGATCCTCAGCAGAGCGGGTTTACATCACTTTTACCAGATGTGGTTTATATTTGTCAAAGCGTTTCGAGGTAATCATATCGCTTCATCAGGGCCAACCACAAGCTTGTCTTTTATCGAATATTGGATCCTCAGCAGAGCGGGTTTATACCACTTTTACCAGATGAGGTTTATATTTGTCAAAGCGTTTCGAGGTAATCATACCGCTTCATCAGGGCCAACCACAATGATCATCTTGTCTTTTATCGTATATTGGATCCTCAGCAGAGCAGGTTTATACCACTTTTACCAGATGCGGTTTATATTTGTCAAAGCGTTTCGAGGTAATCATATCGCTTCATCAGGGCCAACCACAAGCTTGTCTTTTATCGAATATTGGATCCTCAGCAGAGCGGGTGTACACCACTTTTACCAGATGCGGTTTATATTTGTCAAAGCATTTCGAGGTAATCATATCGCTTCATCAGGGCCAACCACAAGCTTGTCTTTTATCGAATATTGGATCCTCAGCAGAGCGGGTTTATACCACTTTTACCTCCAAGTTTGTAAAACATGAAAAGAATATTCTCTTCCCACTGAAACATGTCACTTCTTTTTCAAAGATGTCCCGGTCCTAGTTGCTCTTCTTCTAGTGTCCATGAAGAGCAGTCGGATACCTAGACATCTCTGGAGGAGCAATTGGGATCAGGAAGGTGATTATACATTGTTTTTTTATTTTTCAGCATACTGGTCCTTTTTTATCTTAAATTCGGCCCAGATACCCCCTTTAATATTCAGTTCTATGACAGTGGCAAACGTGTAACGAACGGTATTCGCTATGGAAGATTTGTCTTGTCTAGTGCAAACTGCTCCTTTAGGATTGTTTATGGCAGTTTGTGCAAGAGGTGAGGGGATCGTCAGTTTAGTTGTTGCCTTAGGCACCGGAACAAAGAGAACAGGCTTGTGTGATTGGTTGTCATTAGTTACAGTACAACATTACTCCGCTCTATGAGAGTTTGAGGATTGCTACTGGAGCCTCAAACAAAAATTTGAAAATTTTAGACTAGACATCAGTTAAGTCCAATATTTTACCCCTCCATTTTCATCCTTAAGCTATTTTCTTAAGGTTAAGGTCACACAACAGTTTTTTCTCTCATCCGAGAGTATCGGGCTGATCGTGCTAATCAGAGTGTGATCCGATTTTCTCGTATGAGTCGAAGATGGACAAAAATGTCTCCATCTTCTCCAGTCTGTCAGGCAATTGAAACCAGCTGCTTTATAGTTGATCCATCTTTTTTGCGCACCAATAGGATTGAACAGGTGAGTGTCATCCAAAACACCGAAGAGCATAGTGCACTCTGTGATTTTATTCCCAATGGTCTTCCGAGATTCAACCCGTGAAAATAAAACATCTGAACAGCCTTATTGAATAACAACTGTCAGGTTTTTTTTTCACTTGGACTGAAATTTGGTCATGCGGACATAGCCTAACATGGGTCCACGAAGCGACGGTATGGATTTTGGTTAATCCGGGTCCTCGCAATGAAAAGTTGGTGGTAACTAGTGAGCCACAATGAAGCGGGTTTAACCCTTTTCGTAGCACACTTACAGCATAAATTAACATTATTTGTGGCGACTGTAAATTTGCCCGGCAGATTTTCTTTGTATCACGTACATGAAATTTTGTAAAGTCTCAAGCGTAATCATGATACTGTGATATGTAGCATTTATATCCCATGAGAACATCCTATATATTGTACAGTCGAACCTACTGCGTCATTGCCTTATTATGGAACTCTGGTATAAACATTTGCTCAATCCACATAGTAAACAAATTTCATTACATCCAATATATAGTTTTTTAACGCACACCATGAAATTCAATTCAAGGAAAACTAGCTCCGTAAAACCACACTGAGAGGCCACAATACAGAAATGGTAATAGCTGAGGTTGCCCGATATTGGATAGGTTGACAACTTCAGCTGTGGACAACTCCTTTAAGAAACTGTAAGGGGCTGATGTATAGATGTTAAGAAGATGGGAGTTGGAGAGAGTGGTTAATGAGTGGTTGGCTTCTGCTCCCTAAGCCAGCCCATGAATCTGTATGATAATAACATGAGTAGATTATCAAATAAAAGATGAGAAGCACGCTTCCTCTGTTTGTACATTGTGATTCCATAATACTAAGCCAAACTAAGGATTGGAGGTCCAGTCCTGCACAGGGTCCCACCAAGGAATTCATCTGCTCCCCCCATGTGTCAGTCCGTGCTTGTGTTTTCGTGAAGTTGTCCTAAGCTTGCATACATGATTTCAAGAGGAAAGACCAAGGTATGACACAATCTAAAAACCACATAGACATAAAAAAGAAGCACAAATTACACAAAACAAGGAAATCAATGAAAAACCCCCATAAATAATATTTAAATGTATCGGTACATATTTGGCATACTAGTATGTGATGTTACGTATGATCTCTGTCATATGGAACACTTAATGTACCAGATATATAACTATGATCTATTTAATATAAATGGAATAAAAACTCACCCATTCACCAAGGTGCGGGATGAGGTCTACAGACGAATATTCGTAAACCACACCGGATGGGTTATGGATTTAGCTCATGGAATCGGAGCTGTACGGCCAAGTGTTCAGTGCACGAGCAGCCAGTCTGATTGAACGTGGCACGCAACAAATATTCCACTGTGAGCGATTCTTTACTTTCGTCGAGATTATTCTAGTCCTGGCACAGATTTACAGAAAGCCATCATCGTGTTTATTGTGAATGGACTTGTCGAATGTCCCCCCCCCGTAAACCCAGACTGAGCCAACGTATGTAGTTTATTTCATTCGAGTCTCAGAGCTGACAATTGAATCCATTCATTTTATGTGCCCCTGTTAAACCACTTTGAGGATCT
Source organism: Ranitomeya imitator (assembly GCF_032444005.1). Lineage (NCBI taxonomy): Eukaryota > Metazoa > Chordata > Amphibia > Anura > Dendrobatidae > Ranitomeya > Ranitomeya imitator. Next base: position 111,322,283 of record NC_091290.1, on the reverse strand, counting down.
CACCTCTGACATGTTGTTTGCTTGATGCATAGTCGGGAAGAGGTTAATTACATTACAAGTGTATGATATTTTTTACACCATGATACGACCTACTCTCAGGATTCTCCCAGACATGATGTCCACCGCTATTTGAGTATTTTTGCAGGAAGCATCACAGACATTTACAAGATATAATTATCACTATGGTGCTGTGAATGGGATTTCTGTCTGTCTTTTTTTTTAACGAATCAATGGTAATATCGCAGCGTCTGATGCTTTTAAAATTGCTGATAAGCCTGGAGCTTGGATGTGTGGCTTCCTGTCTATGTATTACACCCTGTGGCCTAATGACACTGATTTAACAAATATCAACACAGCTTTGTTAAGACTCCCATACCCATGGCTGTTGGCTGAGCATATATTAGGCCTTCAGACTCTCCTCGTACATATGAATGTTCAGTTTGCCCAAAAATTCACATTTTTCGAAAGGGAGAGCGAAGAAAGCCACTATTAGATAGTAGCAATGGGTGGATCGATTTGTGGGAATCTTTTCCATTGACCAATTCAGTAGTCTTTGAAACGCTTGATGGGATCCTTGTGAATCTCTTACCTTCTGGGATCCCCAACATGGCTTTTCATTCATTCATTCATTCATTCATTGTCCAAGGCTGGCGAAATGCACAGATAACATAGGATCAGCTTTGCACAATGGAATCCTGCGCATGGGATTCCAGAAGGTAAGCGTTTCATGAGCCTCACGTCTGAGGCGGCTGACCTGGCAGATGGACCAGAGTCTTACAAATCGATTGTCCCATTTCTTCCTGACAACTTTCTCAGCGACTTAGCTCCTGAGCAATAAAAAGGTTAGACATTAAAATTCAAAATGTCCGACCCTAAAGGTACCGTCACACATAGCGACGCTGCAGCGATACCGACAACGATCCGGATCGCTGCAGCGTCGCTGTTTGGTCGCTGGAGAGCTGTCACACAGACAGCTCTCCAGCGACCAACGATCCCGAGGTCCCCGGTAACCAGGGTAAACATCAGGTAACTAAGCGCAGGGCCGCGCTTAGTAACCTGATGTTTACCCTGGTTACCATCCTAAAAAGTAAAAAAAAACAAACACTACATACTTACCTACCGCTGTCTGTCCTCGGCGCTCTGCTTCTCTGGTCTGGCTGTGAGCGCCGGGCAGCCAGAAAGCAGAGCGATGACGTCACCGCTCTGCTTTCCGGCTGACCGACGCTCACAGCCAGAGCAGGAGGAGAGCAGAGCACAGCGCTGGAGGACAGACGGCTGTAGGTAAGTATGTAGTGTTTGTTTTTTTACTTTTAGGATGGTAACCAGGGTAAACATCGGGTTACTAAGCGCGGCCCTGCGCTTAGTTACCCGATGTTTACCCTGGTTACCAGCAAAGACATCGCTGAATCGGTGTCACACACGCCGATTCAGCGATGTCTACGGGGAGTCCAGCGACGAAATAAAGTTCTGGACTTTCTTCCCCGACCAGCGATCTCCCAGCAGGGGCCTGATCGCTGCTGCCTGTCACACTGGACGATATCGCTAGCGAGGACGCTGCAACGTCACGGATCGCTAGCGATATCGTCTAGTGTGACAGTACCTTTATCGTCCTGATGAAATCCGTCAGGGAAGAGTCGGCAGGTCCATACACATTAAACAGTTGATCCCACTGATATTGATATGATGAGTAGGTACAGATATCATTGATGGACCATTGAGCTATTGTGTGAATGCATCTTTGTGTTAATTTTAAATTGGTCTCTGTCCACTACTCGGATAAACCCTTCTCAATCGCCACATTCTCCAAAGAGAAATGACAACAGCCTGTCGTCCCCACGGGTGGGAAAAAAGACCCTGAAGACCCACCTCTTCCGACAAGCCTACAACCTGCAGTAACCACCGATCGACCAAACCGCTGCACGACCAGCTCTATCCTCACCTACTGTATCCTCACCCATCCCTTGTAGATTGTGAGGCTTCGCGGGCAGGGTCCTCTCTCCTCCTGTACCAGTTGTGACTTGTATTGTTCAAGATTATTGTACTTGTTTTTACTATGTATACCCCTCCTCACATGTAAAGCACCATGGAATAAATGGCGCTATAATAATAAATAATAATAATAATAATAATATGTAAATTGAGAAGGAGGAGCTGTCCAAGTAATTGAAAACCATTTAAAGGGACATCATGTCAAGGGACAGAATGTTAAACATCCCAGCAATTCCTTGTTTAATCTCCTTTTTAATTTGGTCTAATATTACAATTAAAATTTAGAAACAAATAAATGATTTGTGTGTGCCTTGAGAGCTCAAACATTTCTCCCTATTTCTCTCCCTAAATTAGCCCAAGTGGCTAATGCGAAGATTGTGATAAATATTTTAAAAAAATTCAATTTTTTTTTAATAAAAATACATTTAACACAAATACCTGTTTTAAAACGTAAGCAATTTTCTGATGAAAATTTCTCTGTAAAGGGAATCTGTCAGCAGGTTTTTGCTATGTAGTCTTAAGGCTGCATGAGGTCAGGGCTCAGATACTGATTTCAGTGATGTGTCACTTTCTAGGCTGTGTTCTGTTGTTTCAATACAGCACGTGTTTTAACAGCAGGAGATTATAATTGATGGACTAGGTTGTCATGTGCATCCTGGTCCAACCACACCTCCAGTACTGACTAGCAGCTTACTGTCAATATACAATGCACACAGTGAGCTGTGATGTGGGCGGGGTCACGCTGCCCACACTCTTGCGTCCTCCTTCATTGGCTGAAAAATGGCGCTGACAGCGTCATACGAAACGCGACTTTGGCACGAAGATCGCCGACCTCATGGCCGATCCCACACTAGGATCGGGTCGGGTTTCATGAAACCCGACTTTGCCGAAAGTCGGCAATTTTTGAATTTGTCCGATCCATTTCGCTCAACCCTACCCTAAACTATTAGGTTGAGGCTTTATGCATATGGTCGCATTACAGATCTTTGTTCAGGGGCAGGCAATCCATTGGCGAAACTTGTGCAGACTCACAGGGGCCCAATAGAAAAGGGGGCCACTGCTACCTCAAATTGAGGTGAATTTGTGCATTATGATGAGATTTTTGGACTGGTAAGGGCCCATCTATAGTTCTTGTACAGGGCCCTCTTCTGTCTGTGTCTCGGTTACATGGCTCCTATAATCTGCTTTCAGCCCATGCTAAACCTTAGTGGAGAGCGGAGTTTAAACCTTAACACATTTAGTTTTTTAACCCTCACAGATTAAAAAAAAGAGTAAAATAGTTAATGATATGCAACATCACATGTGAAGGCATCATACAGGAGAACAGAGTGATTATGGGTCTGAATTACCATTGTTGTTGCCAAAAGCACACAACATCTAATGCTCTGTTGACTTGGAGTAAGGTCATCCAAAACATTAGTCCTTGCATGGACTCCATTGTTTCGGATTTCTAAAATATAGTTTTTAGATTCATCATCAAGATAATATATTCAGCCAGTTGGATGGCCATTTAAATCTAACAAATCCGAAGGAGGCACAAAGAGAAGCACTGAGGGCAGCAGGTGGCTCCAAAAAGAAAAGTTTACCCTGTAAGCTACGGGCAGTATAGAACAGCTGTCCTTAACACACCATGTGTATGGCCTTAAAATGACCACAATACTTGATAATGATTTTAGCAGGATCAATAAAATCATCATCAGCAGTGTCAAGAGTCTTGGTTATTGCATGTGAAGGATGAAGGCAATTGTTGTGTGTTCATCTTTCCATTAAATCATGAAGGCTGAGTGATGCTAGAAACAATCTGCGGTACGACCAATACCGGGCTACGTTATGTGTAGATATATACTTGTATATTTTGTGAATGCACAGGTCAAATTGTTAACATTAAATACATCTAGTTCATCGTAGCGTGTATCTAAGACATTTCTGCCATCAATTTGCATAAATCGAAATATTATCATCTCGTCTCTTTCTTCTGGATTTTACCCAAATGTTTTGCTTATAGTTATGGCTAATTCTCAAGTCCAATTTGTCCCCTTACAAAAAAAAACAGGCCGATTATTCTGATCAGACTTTGATCTTACTGTCGTCAGTTTTTCTCATAAGTGGAGAAATAAAGCATTTAAGTTTCTCCACCTTCTCCATTCTGACAGTCCATGAAAATTGCCCCAAGAGTCATATGAGGGTGATACGATATTTTCACAGACCCATTGACTTGAATTGGAGATTTTGATCCCCGAATCAATATCAGATATATCCCTGTCACTTTCCGTGGATTTCTCTGTCCACGAAAGCACTCGAATGAGAAAATCAGAGCCATTACAGATGATGGAATCTTTTGACATTCAAAATTCCTAGCTTCACCAAGTTTTCACAATAAATCGTGGTGAATCGTTGTACGTCACTTTAAAAAACTCCAAAGCCTCTAATTGCCCTGAAAAGACATTTGTGGCACCCCAGGAATCCGGTTGCTACAGTGGCATTGCCTCGCTCACAGGGGGTGCTGTCATGCCTGGAAGCAAGGAGGGATCCCCTTTCCAGGTACATCAGCATGTAAGACCTTTTCAGACTCCAGACCAGAAGGGGAGCTCTAGCACCTGTTTTAGGGGAGCTTCCCTATAAGTTCTGGCTGGAGGCGGGGTTAGTTGGATAGGCTTAGTGTTTGAGTCTGAGAGTAGGGAATAGTAGGCAAGTGAGGGGAACCTGAGGGATTGGAGCTGCAACTGAGCTCACCCCAGGTCTGAGCACCAAAGACCAGATACCAGAGTCCTTGATTGTGTGGGAACTGCAGGCCCAGCAACTAAAACCGGAGGGCAGGAGATTGCAGGTCTCCTGGCCCCAGCTGACACCCTGAGGCACAGCAGCATACGAGAGCCCGGAGTCATGAGAGAGTGACACCTGGAACAGGCTCAAGCTGCCTGCATGCGGGGAATGTTCTATTTCATGGACAGACCGCAATAGGGACTTGTGGAGAGCTTAAGGAATCAAGGACCTAGGGAGCAGTGCAGAGGGAATGCCTCCAAATCCACCTGGCTAGGTGGATCCTGAAATACTTCCAGGCTGCTCAGACATTCATGATCACCTGTCACCAGTGCCCTGGACTGCACCTGCAATTAAAGGTAAAGAAACTACAGTCCTCGTGTCCTCCAATCATTTCCTGCACCCTCATTCCTGCACTCCAACGTCCACCATCCATCATAAACTGTTTTGGTAGCCGTGGGGCCCCACTCCACCTTTGGGGAGCCGAATCATATCAGCTGCAACACCACCGGCCCCAGTGGTCCCCTTAAGCAGCGTTGGCCATCTATAGCCGAACACCACAGGTGGCGTCACTTGAAATCCTATACAAACATTCCCTCATCACTTTAAGTGCGCGCTCAGGGCCACGGACTGGGCCAGTGCTGCCGTGACAACCCCTTTAAGAATTGTCGGACCCGATTCCGAGTATCCCACGGCCATGGTGGGCATCTCAAATTCATGACACTCTGTGGTCTCCTATGACTGGATTGAACCCCTTTCATGCTTTTTAACACAATCACAGTATTGGTAATGTTACAATGAACTCAGCTTATATGTCTGTGGGTGAAGAGATGGTAACTGTTCTTTATTGATTAAAAAACATAAAAAAAGGGTTTAAAAAATATAAAAAAATTAAAAATTTTTAATATATTCAAATTACTTGTTTTTTCCCATATTAAAATTAAAGAAAGAAAAAAACAAAACAAAACGAAACAAAACAACATTTGATATAGTCACTTTCATATAGGCCTCATCAATTAAAATATAAAATTAATTTGCCAAATCATAAAATGTTGCAAAGAAAAACAAATCAAAACGCCAGAATTGTGATTTTTTTTCAGTCACCTTACTTACCCCCCCCAAATAATAATAATAATAATAATAATAAGAAATCAGAGCATAATATACTGTACTAGATGGTGGCCCGATTCTAACGCATTGGGTATTCTAGAATATGTATGTATGTATGTATGTATATAGCAGCCACATAGTATATACCACAGGCCACATAGTATATAGGAGTAGGGTTGAGCGACTTTTACTTTTATAGGATCGGGTCGGGTTTCACGAAACCCGACTTTTTCAAAAGTCGGGTCGAGTGAAATCGGCCGATCCTATAAAAAAGTCGGGGTCGGGGTCGGCCGAAACACGAAACTCAATGCAGTGCATTGGGTTTCCAATGGTTCCCAGGGTCTGAAGGAGAGGAAACTCTCCTTCAGGCCCTGGGATCCATATTTAAGTGTAAAATAGGTAATATATTAGGTATATACTCACCCTCGGACGTGCCCTGCTTCTTTCCGGCAGCCTTCCTTCCTAAGAATCAGCGCTTGAAGGACCTTCGGTGACGTTGCGGCCTGTGATTGGTCGCGCGAGCGGTCACATGGGCGGTCGCGCGACCAATCACAAGCCGCGACGTCATCTAAGGTCTTTAAAGCGCTGATTCTAAGGAAGGAAGGCTGCCGGTTAGTACCAGGGCGCGTCAGAGGGTGAGTATAGCAATATTTTTTATTTTAATTCTTTATTTTACACTTAAATATGGATTCCGATACCGATTTCCGATATTGCAAACATATCGGAACTCAGTATCAGAATTCCGATACCAGATTCAGAAGATCGCCGACCTCATGGCCGACCCCACACAGGGGTCGGGTCGGGTTTCATGAAACCCGACTTTGCCAAAAGTCGGCGACTTCTGAAAATGGCCGACCCGTTTCGCTCAACCCTATATAGGAGTACCACATAGCCTGTGGTATATACCATGTGGCTGCTATATACATACATACATATTGTAGAATACCCGATGCGTTAATATAGGCCACACAGTAAATAACACAGCCCACGTAGTATATAACACAGCCCACACAGTATATAGCAGCCACGCAGTATATAACAAAGCCCACGTAGTATGTAACACTGGCCACGTAATATATAGCACAACCCACATAGTATCTAACAGTGGCCACGTAGTATATAGCACGCAGTATAGAACACAGCCACGTAGTATATAACACTGCCCACATAGTATATAGCAGCCATGTAGTATATAACACAGCCCATGCAGTATAGAACACAGCCCACATAGTATCTAACACTGGCCAGGTAGTGTATAGCAGCCACGCGGTATCCAACACAGCCCACGTACTATTCAGCAGTGTGGGCACCATATCCCTGTTAAAAAAATAACTAAAATAAAAAATAGTTATATACTCACCCGCCGGGATCCAGCGAACCTCTGGAGATGCGCGCGCGGCTGCCGCCATATTTCGTTCCCAGGATACATTGCGAAATTACCCAGATCACTTAGCGGTCTCACAAGACCGCTAAGTCTTCTGGGTAATTTCGCAATGCATCTCTGGGAACGGAAGCTGGCGGCAGGCGCGAGCGCATCGTCGGACTACGGAAGGTGAGAATAGCAGGTTTGTTTTGTTTTTTTAACATTCAATCATTTTACTATTGATGCTGCTTAGGCAGCATCAATAGTAAAAACTTGGTCACACATGGTTAATAGCGGCGGTAACGGAATGAGTTACCCACGGCATAACGCGGTCCGTTGCCGCTGGCATTAACCCTGTGTGAGCGGTGACTGGAGGGGAGTATGGAGCGGGCGCCGGGCACTGACTGCAGGGGAGTAGGGAGGGACTAATCGGACTGTGGCCGTCGCCAGCCGCAGCAATGACAGGCAGCCGGCGAGACCAATCAGCGACTTGCATTTCCATGACAGAAAAAGGCCGCGACCAATGAATATCCGTGACAGACAGACAGAAGGACAGACAGAAAGACGGAAGTGACCCTTAGATAATTATATAGTAGATACACAAAATTGGTATCTAAAAAAGCATCAGCTCTCCGAGAAAAACTAACAAGCTCTAGCTCAGTCACATCAACAAAGAAGAATAAAAATGTTATGGGTCCTGAAAAATGGAGAAACAATGGAATCATTTTTTCCACAATTTTCTGAAATTGTTTTCATCACTTAAAAAGAAGGAAATCTATGCATGTTTGGTATCACCTCAATCGGACTGACCCAGACAATTAAGTGTCCAGGTCTTCATTTCCACATAATCTGTTCAGTCAAAGCAAAATCCAAAAAACAGCGTGGAATTGCCTGTTTGTTCACCATTTCCTCACACATGGAATTTTGGTAGAATGATTGGTGCCATTCCAAACTACAGACATGTTGATAGAAAAAGAAAAAAGCTATGGCTCTTAGTAAAGTAAAATGGGTGAGAAAAAAAAATGAAAGTCCCATCTTTAAAGGTTTAAATGTTTTCTACAGAATCAATAGAAACTAATCTTCTATTTTCTAGGGAATTTTTTTTAGACAAGTTTGAACATTGGACAACACTTTGACTGATCGTTTGCCATAACTCTTGGCACATTGAACCTACTGGTTGTAGCAATTTTCGGTAGATATCCGAGAGTATCCAACACATTGACACCATAGCTAGATCCACTAATTTCTGAATCCAGTTGACTTCTGAGTTTGAATCCATCCAGGAGAACATCAACAGAGCTTGAATCCATCCAGGAGAACATCAACAGAGTTTGAAACCATCCAGGAGAACATCAACAGAGCTTGAATACATCCAGGAGAACATCAACAGAGCTTGAATACATCCAGGAGAACATCAAAATGGAGAGGAAATTGTCGCCTTGTACTTGCTCCGGTTTCCTTCCAGACTGTAAAGAAAATGTACTGGAGTTCCTATTAAATTGTTTCAAGAATATATGTGACTAAAATAGCAAAATTAGATAGCGAGACCTACGGGGGACAGAGACTGATGGGAATAATCCCAATGCGTCCAACGTTGCAGAGTATATTGTGCTATGTAAGGATTGAGAGATAAAAATTGCTTGTATTTTTATTTAGTTTGTATTTATGTTAAATGTCATTCTTTCTTTTTTTGCTATTCTTAGATTGCCGAATTCTCTTCACACTTCACCCTTTCTGGGAGAGAAGGAGTCAATGCAGCTCTTTAGCATCAGTGTCCATCTTGAGAAATGATTCTGCTGCAGGCGACTGTTCAAGACATTGTATTGATCTAAAGCTTTTCTGAGTCTCCCTGGAGCTACAGAAAGGATGGATAAAATGGATGGAACGAGTGTGCCACATCAGGAACTATTCAGCAATATATCTCCCACAATTACTACAGAGAGGGGACAAGCGTGTGTGCGTGAATAAATATTACTGATATTCAACAGTTGTAACGAGTGTAAATCATGGGTTCTTCTAGCATATCCCTGATGTAAATCACTCCTCTGGATTATTTTCTGCTTTATGTTACACGCCTGAATATTCTTGTCATATGGAAGATAGACTTTAAATGGATCCATTGCAATGTCATCAAGATAATGTCATGTTCTCCTCTGTTTTGACTTGAGTCATCATTGACATACGGTGGCAGGTGGAGCATACCGTGTCACTCAGAGACTCACTCAGGTCCATCATCTGTTCACTGATAAACATGGATATGTCAATCTGCATGCTGAACCTTATCTCCTATGTCTCCTTTTGAAAGTCCACCAGAGATGCCACCAGCTTCTGCAGTATGATCAGTGACCTCATTAGCACTTAAATTAATAGTCAAGAATAGGCTCTTGTGTCAGAAGAGATGTTCCTCTCTACAAACAGCATGCTCTTTCATTTTATTGATTTAATTTTTATGTCCAATGATCCCACCAAATTAACGGGACATGCACCTTACTTACAAGGTGGTATTATGGGAACTCCAGCAGCTCAAGTTTATAGAGCATTTACATTTTTATTTCATAAATCAATACTACAAGTGATAATAATAAACTTTGGCAAATATCTTATCAGAGAAATCTGCTTCTTTCTCTTCCTGGACTGAGCATTCATTTTCATAATTTTCAATTCAAGAATAAAATCTGTATTCAATAAATACAGACTAATATATTACTGTTTTAATCAAAAAAAGCGTAAAAGTCATCCCACCGTGACAAGGTGACCCCCTATAAGGAGCTTCTTATGGAGCTCATCATAAACTGTATGGAGCATTATATGGGGCTCCTGATTCAATATGGATATTCAAAAACACTTAACCTACTGATGTCTCAATTAATTTTACTTTTATTGGTATCTATTTTTATTTTTGAAATTTACCAGTAGCTGCTGCATTTCCCACCCTAGGCTTATACTCGAGTCATTAAGTTTTCCCAGTTTTTTGTGACAAAATTAGGGGGGGGGGGGAGTCGGCTTATACTCAGGTCGGCTTATACTCGAGTATATACGGTAAGTGACAACGTGTACCCAATCGGGGTGGTACTTAAGTCTTAGGGTACCGTCACACTATACGATTTACCTACGATCACGACCAGCGATATGACCTGGCCGTGATCGTAGGCAAATCGTAGTGTGGTCGCTGGGGAGCTGTCACACAGACAGCTCTCCAGCGACCAACGATGCCGAGGTCCCTGGGTAACCAGGGTAAACATCGGGTAACTAAGCACAGAACCGCGCTTAGTTACCCGATGTTTCCCGCACTCAGTGACTGCCGGCCATAAAGTGAAAGTGAAAGCACAGCCGCTGTGCTCTGCTTTCACTTTACGGCCGGCAGTCACAGTGCTGGAAGCAGAGACGGCAAGGGACCTGACGGACACCAGAATGTAAGTATGTGCTGTTTGTTTTTTTTTAGTCTAACGCTTGTAACCAGGGTAAACATTGGGTAACTAAGCGCGGTCCTGCGCTTAGTTACCCGATGTTTACCCTGGTTACAAGCGAACGCATCGCTGGATCGCATCGCTAGATCGCTAGATCGGTGTCACACACACCGATCTAGCGATGACAGCGGGAGATCCAGCGATGAAAGAAAGTTCTAAACGATCTGCTACGATGTACGATTCTCAGCAGGATCCCTGATCGCTGCTGCGTGTCAGACACAGCGATATCGTAACGATATCGCTGGAACGTCACGAATCGTACCGTCGTAGCGATCGAAATGGTATAGTGTGACGGTACCCTTACAGTTCACCTCAGTATGTGTCAGCAGATGTAAAAATAGATAACGGACGAGCAGGACCTGGGTCCGACTGTTCAAGCAGCTGGCCATGGAAAGCTATATATATAAAAAAAAGAACAGAACAAAACTGGGGAGCTATGCCCTGTCTGTACAAAGTGCAACAAAATAAAACAAGAACAAAAAAAAATAGAGACGGAGCATATGTTGGTATAAGGGCGAATGCATAGGTGTGCATTGACACTGTGGCCATTTTAGACACAGAATCTAAGATAAAGCAAGATGAGCAAATACCCTGTAGTAAGTAAATACATAAATCAATAGTAACAGTATATGTAAATAACAAGGGTTACTTAGCATTGTTTTGATCAAAAAAGTGTAAAAGCCATCCCACCATGACAAGGTGTACCCAATCGGGATGGTGCCTAACTCTTATAGAGCACCTCACTTTGTTGTTCCAGGTAACAGTGTGACCTGCTTCTCCCTTGATTAGAGAAATGGTTGACACCTGTGTATACGAAGAAGTGTTTAATATTGCTGCATAGAACCATATTAAAATATGCCCCATATAATGCTGCACAAATGTTGATTATGACCCCATAAGATGCTCCATACAGACATTTGCCCCATATAATGCTGCACAAATGCTTATTATGACCCCATAAGATGCTCCATACAGACATTTGCCCCATATAATGCTCCACAAATGTTGATTATGGCCCCATATGATGCTCCATACAGACATTTGCCCCATATGCTGTTGCTGCGATTAAAAAAAAAATGACACACTCACCTCTCAGGCCCCCGGCACTTGCTATATTTACCTGTTCCCCATTCCACCAATGACCGCCACTGTGTCTTCCCCGTCCTTTGCACTGACGCTCAGGCAGAGGGCAGCGCGCACATTAATCATGTCACCATGCCCTCTGACCTGAGCGTCACTGCAGAGGAAGGGGAAGACACAGCGGTGGCCATCGGTGGAACGGGGAACAGGTGAATATCGCGCACTGCGTTATACTCACCTGCTCCTGGCGCGGTGCAGTCCCTGGTTCTCCGGCGCCGGAAGCTTCTTCCTGTATTGAGCGGTCACATGGTACCGCTCATTACAGTAATGAATATGCGGCTCCACCCCTATGGGAGTACCATGTGACCGCTCACTACAGGAAGAAGCTGCAGGCACCTGGAGAACCAGGAATGTGCAGGGACCGCGCCAGGAGCAGGTGAGTACTATTACACAGCTCCGCTCCCCCTCCCCTGCTAACCCCTGGGTATGACTCGAGTATAAGCTGAGAGCGGCAATTTCAGCCTAAAACAATGGGCTGAAATTCTCGACTTATACTCGGGTATATACGGCATCTTGTTTTTATCATAACAGTAGTAGCTAGCATCTCCTATCTCAGTAATATAATATTCTGTTTTCACTGAATACATATTTTACCCCTGAATTGAGAATTTTGAAACTGAGCGATCAGTTCTGGCTGAGAAAGGAGGATATTTCTTGGATAAGATATGTTACAAAGTTCCTTATTTTTACGTGTATTATTGTTTTATGACATAAAAATTAAAATGGCGGTTACTCTATCTTTCACAATTGCTTTCTGGTCTAAAGCTTGACAAACACATGAGATATATCAAATTTTTCTATGGTTGTCTTTATATAAGCAAATTTTTCTGGAGATGAGAGTGTCTGACTACGTTTACCAAATTGCACAGATTTTACTAGGAAATAGGCTTCACAGCAAAATTATTTTCCACAAATTAAATATCCCTTATTAAGACCCCAGGGCATACTAAACATAAAATGTAGAAAAGGAAAAGGTCCTCTGAGGCTCTTCTTACCACTATGCAAATTGTCTCTTCAGAGAGAAAAAGGCCTAGAACTCTAGTGCCACCTATAGGAAGTAGCAATCCTAAAAGTGAATATCGACAGTGTGTCGGGGTACTGCCCCTCATCAGTGCAAAGTGTGAGATATGGTTTGGCTGGGTCAGAGGCATCGGCATGCTTGACATGTCACTCTCCGCAAGTGAAACGTTTCTTCTTACCACTGCTACTTGCTTAAACCATGGGGGATTTTCTCCCTAGGCTAGGACTTTTGGCAGTGACCAAGCCCGGGACATCCCTGCCCGTGCACAAGGGTGTCTTGAGCCTAGTTGAGGCCTAAAGTCCCAGCCTAGATTGTTCATTAAAAGTCATGGTGCATGTGGTGTCACGGCACAGGGACTCTTGCTCAGGCTTTACACCTTCTTCTAACTAAGATAAACTTAACATACATCTTTATAAGGACGTCTAAAGCAATTTTTGTAAAAAATTGGAGAAGGTCTTCCAGAAAGCTGAACTAGGGCCAATGGAAATAATCCCAAAATCTATTTAATCCATTATGGCACCAGTTTCCTTCCAGAATGGGACAAAAGAATGGACAGTTTTATAAATGGAAATGGCCCTAACCAAAAATATCATAACTCATTTTGAAAACCTTCTCTTTTAGAGAGGCTGGATAAATATTGTAAAGAGCTTCTCAAGAGGATGCAATTTGTAAATGTTCACTTCAAAGGATATTCCATTGACAGACATTCATGACATAATGTGAAAAAGGTTCTCCAGTGTGGTCAGGAAGTAAAACAGTAAAAGGACCTGTAGTGGATACACTTGGAAGCCCAGGATGGCTAGCAACTGGCGCGTGACGCGTGAGGTCTTTATCATGGTCTCATGGTCAAAACGCGTCGGTCGCTAGCCATCCTGGGCTTCCAAGTGTATCCACTACATGTCCTTTTAATGTTTCTACAATAAACGTGAAGTTTTATTTCCAAACCACGCTGGAGAACCTTTTTCACATTGTTTGGATTTGCAAGCCCAAAGCCGGGGTGACTTCCTATGTGGACTCCAACTTCATCTGAAGAATTGATATATGGCGAGCTCACTCTCCTATTCCCGGTCCCTCTATATATACATTGATGACATAGGTTATCAAATATTTCGTAGATCAAGATCCCATGACTCTTTCTGCAATATTCTTTAGGTGGGAAATGTCTGTGGTTTTCTCTTTTCTGCTCCATGGAACACACAACTTTGTCAAGAATATGAGCCCACTGTGTTTTATCATAACACTTCTCGCAAAAAAAAAACATCCATCATGTACAATATTCTGCACTCAGTTGTATTTTCCCCACCTTTTTCAGCCATACAAGAACAATTAGATATTTAGGTTTCCCAATAGAGTAAATTGGGATGAACTTCCAGCGACGAAAGAGTTACCGTCTTTGTTCTCCTCCAGAAAGAACCCTTGAATATCACTTGCTTGCTTCTTGTCAGGTCCTAAAGGTGATTTCTGTTCTTCGTTGCCAGAAAAACTTTGCACTGATCAAAACACAGCTGCATAGATGTGCTTGATCCTATAATAGGTGCCAGTGTGCCTGGCTGTATCTGACTGCACCTATGAAAATAGATACATATAATTAGTACGACAGATATCATATGCATGCTAATTCAGCTCCGTATAAAATGAATTAGAATGCGGCAAGGTTTTATTTTGTTAAACCTTGATATTAATAAGACGAATATATTTCACCTTTGCAATTGTGTCTTTTCCAAAACAAATGCTTCCATTGAAATTGCTACAGAATGTTCTAATTATTTCTATACAGGGTTCTTTCAAGACGATTTCGCCTTTGTAACTGTTAAACTAATGCATTCTCTTTTAATCTCCCTTTTAAATACCCATTTTTTTCTGGATATTAATATATTTTATTACCATGCATTATTTTAGAATAGCTTACATTAGCTCGAAAAAGAAACAAGAGAGGTAAAAAAGCCCTTCATTTCGTATATCTTGGTGAAACGCAGCTAATTTTCTCCCTGGTAAGTAAGCAAAATGTAGAATCGCAATGGAGTCATTTGCATGCGAGATGTCAAATATTGCCAAACTGCAAGGCTATGATCTTCTGACCCGGAGAACACCATAAAGTAAATATCTGCCGTGATCTGAGCTTTTTTTTGTTGAAAATGTATTAGAATTAGAAATGCTAAAAAATGATAGAATTAGAAATGCTAAAAATATTGCAAAGTGTTACATTTCATTTTTGGGTAGTGTATCTATTAAATTTGACATCTTGGAACATGATGTCATTTTATTTCCTATGGAATTCAAGTGAAGGTACCGTAAGAACCTGAAGCAATGTATGGGCCTTGAATTACATATCAGTACGACAAGGATCAATGTTGAACCCATCTGCATAGGCATAGGCATAGGAAATGCCAAAAGAATTCCCTATGATGAGATAGCATAATTCATGCCCGTAGACACAAGACAATGATTACTATAACTACACTACTACATATACAGTACATACTCTTAAACTCTTCTTAACTCTCATTTTGTGCAAATAAGTAGATTAGGAGATGATAGTATTCGGGGAAGCCACTAAACAATCTGATGGAGAGATGTCATTCCACTCTGCACTGGTTTCATCTGGCCAATCCTAAGGATAGGTCATCTCTGATGGATGGGGATGTGACACCCGGCACCCTCACCGGTGCCGGCCTGATGTGTTCATTTGTGGAGCTGAACTACACAGCTCCTTTAATTACATAGTGGTCATGGCTGGGTACTGCATATCCACCACATATTAATTCAAATATTGTCACAGGGTTACCGCGACAGTGTAGAGCCAGAAGACTGCAGCATCTGATTGCTCCTACTTCGGCACTGAGAAGAAGCACTTCACCTTCACTTAAAATGTGTTTATTTCTTCTGGCAGAACACCCGTTAATTGGTCATGTTGGAAATCCCTGTGCTCACAGCTGTGCTCAGTTAGCCACTCCATTTCCCTTTATAATCTGGGCTCTGTTACTAATCCTTGTCAGAGCTAGCATTTGCTGCATGGCTAATGGTGGGAGAGGAGTACACATGAGAAGGAGAGTTGAAGGAGTTATCTGTGACTGTTGCTTGGTTTGTATGTGTGGTAATTCCTTATCCTTCTCTGTTTTGGTTTATTCCCCTACCTTCACACCCCAGTGCATTCCTCTGTTACATGTGAGTGAATATTTTGTATGCCTGGAGTTTTCTGTTAACCCTTGTCCATGTTGCCTTGTTTGTCGTGTTGGTGTACTATAGTGCAGAGTAGCGCCACCTCTTCCCTGGGTGGGGGAAGAGGACAAACGGAGAGCTAATTCAGGAGATAAGGCAAGGGTGGAGGTCTAGGCCTTTTCACCATCAGAAGTAGTTCAGGGAACAGGATGAGCTAGGGTGCCCCTTACTGTTAGGGACAGGGAAGGAGCCCCTGGTTCTGGGTCACCTGACAGCTGTGTCATGACAAATATGCAGTACCCAGCTGTTTCCACTATACAGGTGATCGAGCTGTGCAGTTCTGCAACTTAGCACATTTGGTGTCTGGCAGCAATGGGAATAAATAATCGGCTGATTTCATATTGATGATATATTCTAACGATAACAATAAAAAAGCCCCAGACAATCCTTTTAACCAGAGATCATTAGAGGTGTTCGAGGTTGGATCCCAACTGATCTGGTATTAATGACCAATTCAATGTATGTATCATCAATATCAGCATAGTGAAAATTCTTTTAAGGCCGGGGTCACACTTGCGAGTGCAATGCGAGAAACTTGCACGAGTCTCTGGCATCAATACCCGGCACAGCCACTGGCACTCGGGACCGGAGCATGCGGCTGCATGTATTTCTATGCAGCTGAACGCTCCGGTCCCGAGTGCCGGTGGCTGTGCCCAGTATTGATGCCAGAGACTCATGCAAGTTTCTCGCATTGCACTCGCAAGTGTGACCCTGGCCTAAGACACATACTGTGTATGCTGCCACATGAGGTGTAGCATCCAACCTTTTTATGGACGATATACCCATGGAATTCCACAGCTTGGCAGAAAATTCCAAGGAAATTCTATTTACTTTGAATCAAAAGTACTCCAAAGCCTCCAATTGCCCTAAAAAGATGCATTTCACATCTCCTTTCTCTCTCCACATTAAATGAACCAGTATTAATTTTTTACTTCATGCACAAATACACTTCGCTGTTGTGCCATCACTAGTGTTGAGCATTCCGATACCGCAAGTATCGGGTATCGGCCGATATTTGCGGTATCGGAATTCTGATACCGAGATCCGATATTTTTGTGATATCGGGTATCGGTATCGAATCAATAGGGATGTGGAAAATAAAGAATTAAAATAAAAAATATTGATATGCTCACCTCTCCGGCGGCCCCTGGACTTCACGCTGCTATCCGGGAGGCTTCTTTGTTTAAAAAGCGCGCCTTTCGGACCGGTGAATGACGTCCCGGCTTCTGATTGGTCGCGTGCCGCCCATGTGACCGGCACGCGACCAATCAGAGGCCGCGACGTCATTCGCAGGTCCTCAATTCCTATAATTAGCAGTTTTGTGAATGAGAATGACATCGCGGCTTCTGATTGGTCGCGTGCCGCCCATGTGACCGGCATGCGGCCAATCAGAAGCCGCGACGTCATTCTTATTCACAAAACTGCTAATTATAGGAATTGAGGACCTGCGAATGACGTCGCGGCCTCTGATTGGTCGCGTGCCGGTCACATGGGCGGCACGCGACCAATCAGAAGCCGGGACGTCATTCACAGGTCCGAAAGGCGCGCTTTTTAAACAAAGAAGCCTCCCGGTTAGCAGTGTGAAGTCCAGGGGCCGCCGGAGAGGTGAGCATATCAATATTTTTTATTTTAATTCTTTATTTTCCACATCCCTATGGATCCCAGGGCCTGAAGGAGAGTTTCCTCTCCTTCAGACCCTGGGAACCATGAGAATACCTTCCGATACTTGATGTCCCATTGACTTGTATTGGTATCGGATATCGGTATCGGCGATATCCGATATTTTTTGGGTATCGGCCGATACTATCCGATACCGATACTTTCAAGTATCGGACGGTATCGCTCAACACTAGCCATCACACATATCTGTACAATTTTGTCAGTCTTTATGGCTTTCTCTCCCTATTTTTATGGCTATCTTTAACTTTGAGCTGTGATGTCCTCTCACTATCCAGATTCACCATGTATGGCTGCTGCATTCCCTGACTCTGCTTTTATATTGGCTCTGATAGATCCACCTGATTGGCTATGCTATACCAAGTGATGACATAGCTTTGAAGCATTCTTGGGAAGCCTACCCGGCTGCACTTGAGGTCATGTGATCCCTATTTGCCTGATGTAATGATGAAATGGTGATGGCCATTTTAGGAGTTTGATCTAAGTGATTTGCAATTTTCACAGACTCGTCAGTTTCAGTGAATTCCTAAAAATTTGACATGAATTCGATTATCATTGAATCGACTTGTTCATCTTTATAGGACTCCATTATTTCTCATTGAAATGAGCAGCTCCAGAAATGTTTATCTCCCCTTATTCAATTGAAAGACCCTCTATCTGCAGACTCAGAGAGCATGCTTACGAGTCTGATATCTCTCATCCAAAGCTGACATCAATCTTAATTTATGGTTGCCTTAAATCCATGTGGCCACTATTATTACCAGGGATCTCTTTGACTTTTCATTTGTAAAAGTCATTTTTCCTTCTCGAACAGAAACATTGATTGTACTTTTGTATTCAGTTTGCAAAAGGTCTATACAATCATTGTAATATGCATCAGTAGACACTGCCCCAACCTGATGTGAACATCAAAGGCTTTTGTCAGCTGGAACATCTTCAAATAGTCAAAGACTACTTACATCTGGAATATTTGCCTAATTTCTCTATCATTAACTCTCATTTCGGCTTATATGTGGTTTCTCACTAATGTAGTAAATAACTTCTTTTCCCGGCGGTGGCTGGTATAGTATGGTTTCATAACGTGCGACATCCACATATGAGTCAAGAGGTAATTCTAGATTGTCTTGAGCTATGAAGTCTTCTGTTTTGCTTCCTGCGTTGTATCCAGAAGGGCTGCGCTTTTCTGCTTCGAGTGTAAGTAGGCATAGACAATCAATTTTGGGTTAACTGCTTTGTCTATGTGAATGCTTTGAAAAGTCATTCTACCATCAACTGCTATGAAGAGCGCTTAAAAGGAAAATGTTCTTCTAATTACCGAGAGCCACAGGTGAATCTCTAAGGTTCCCTCGAGAAATATTGTAATTCTCTTACCCGCCATCATGTAACTTTCCCTATTGTTTCATCACAATAATTCATATAATTATATTTTGTTTCAAAGAATACCTTGTAAACCATATTGCTTTTCATAAAGCTGTCACCATGTGCACATCGCATGCAAACAGTGTATACATACAGAGGCATCAAGCTTCAAGTGCTATATAACCTCTACTGTATATCTATGATTTAACATTGGCATTTCTGTCTAGGCTGTCCATTTGCCAATGATCTGAATTCTAATTAGAACTTCCCATTTCAATTTCCAACATTTTTCTCATGCTGCACCAAGTCACTGGAATGCACTACCTTGGACAATCAGTATAGTTCTCAATATCCATAGCCGTAGAACCACATTTTATTAGAAAAACTTATCACATTTACTAATCTATTCCTTCCTTTTTCACAACCCAATGTCTAGATTATTGTACTTGTTTTAATTATGTATACTCCTCCTTTCATGTAAAGCGCCATGGAATAAATGGCGCTATAACAATAAATAATAATATCTAACTGTAACACCCACATGCTTTGCACCCTGATGTATTTCATATTTGTGCATACACCTGTAATTGCTGGTGACTGGTTCATATATGTTTATATGAGCTATTTTATTTAGTATAAGAGATGTCTAGATCATTGTGAAAGACAAGCACTTTTACCTTTTGTGTCACATCTTTCCAAAACTTTTCTCATGCTGCACTGGTTCACTGGAATGCTCTACCTTGGGCAATCAGTTTAATTCCTGATATCCATTTCCCTAAAACCACATTTTAGTAGAAAAACGTATCACATTTACTAATCTATGCCTTCCTTCTTCACAACCTGATCCCTATATCTAACTGTAACACCCACATTTTTTGCACGTTAATGTAGTTCATATCTGTGCATACACAGGTAGTGGCTGGTGACTTTCATATAGCTTTATTTGAGCTATTTTATTTAGTTTAAAGATATCTAGACCATTGGGAAAGACAAACACTTTTACCTTTTGTGTCAAACCCTTCCAAATCTTTTCTCATGCTGCACTGGTTCACTGGAATGCTCTACCTTGGACAAATCACTTTAATTCCAGATATCCATTTCCCTAAAACCACATTTCCTTAAGAAGACCTGTCAGATTTACTAATCTATTATTTCCTTTTTTAAAACCTGTTCCCTACATCCAACTGCTTAACACAGTGTTCCCCAACTCCGGTCCTCAAGAGCCACCAACAGGTCATGTTTTCAGGATTTCCTTAGTATTGCACAGGTCATTGACTGCTTGCTTGTCCAGGTGATGCAATTATCACCTGTGCAATACTAAGGAAATCCTCAAATCATGACCTGTTGGTGGCTCTTGAGGACCGGAGTTGGGGAACACTGGCTTAACATGTCACTCTCTGCAAAGAGAAACGTTACCCCTTGGATCTACATCCAATTGTAACCCCCACACTTTTTGCACCCTAATATTCATACAAAGGTTCTGATTGGTGACTGGTTTATACAGCTTTATGAAGGTTTTGAATAAAAACAAGTCTAGCCCATTGTACAAAACACGCAATTTTACCTTTTATGTCACACTTTCCTCCTCATAGATTGTAAGCTCTTGAGATAAGTGCCTTCATTCCTACCGTTTGGATTGTTAAATAGTTGGTTACTCCATGATATGTGACTTTGTTTGTAAAGGTACCGTCTGGATTGTAAAGTGCTGTTATGTTGGCTCTATATAATTACATTTTTATAATGGAATCTTTAACTATTGTACATCTGCTAAGACTTTTGTTTTTATTTCACCAATTTTTGTCTATTTTTCCACTTTCGGCTTCCAAGATGATGTCTATGTTTGCAATTCGAGAACCTTGCATGAAGTGAGTGTAACTTTAAAAGTGCAATAGTAAATGTTTGGATACCACTGATTGTGACTTGCTTTGCACTGGTTTCCTTGTTTGCTCTGTGGTTTGCTTTGGACGGACTTTAAATGGTTGCATATGATTAGGTCTATGAACGGAAGGTGTTTATCATACTAGACTGGGCACACTTCCTTTGCTTCGATAACAAACAATCCAAGCACACATTGTATGTCCATTATACATAATTAGCTTTTTGATTAGACCAATTCTCATATGAAAATGATGCTCTACTTCACATTATCGTTTCCTTTGCTGTCTACTGTCTGGGCTATTATGATTTTTCCAAATGACTCGGATGTATTCCCTTAGTTCTGCGGTTGGGGGGCATCTATCTTGCAAACTTGACATCATTAACTATGACCAGATGTTTTGGTTCATCATCTTCTAGTCATTTGTTGGTCTTCAAAAAAAGTGTAGTAGTGATAAAAGTCCCTGAAAGATAGAAAAAACTAATGGTTTGAATGGTTTAAATAAATTGAATAAAAAGTTGTTAAGTCAAGAGGTTTTTTACTGAGTATCGTTCCATCATGGCATCTGCACTTGTACAACCAAGATTGTATTGTTCAGCTCTGATGAATTCCATGAAGTGGCATAAATTAATAAAGCTAATAAAAATAAAAGGATGAAGTTAAGTAGGTTGGTCACATTGGTTAGATGATGGCCTCATTTCATACTACTGCCTCCCAGCATCGAACATGGGAGCAACCAAATATCTAAAGATCTTCCTCAAAGCCCAAAATGTCAGCACAGTCTTCTCAATGGGGAGATGCTAGTGATGTTTATTTTTTTAAAAGAAAGGTGCCATCAAAAAATGTAAATTTTCATCAATCGAAAAAATGTAAAGTATTAATGTTTTACATTAAAAAAAATGTATCATGTGTTTTTAATGGAGTAAAATATGAAAAAAAATGTCAAAAGGTTTGGTATTTGCACTATTAAACTCTAGGGGGAGCAGTTGGTGAAATTTGCCATGAAAACCTAGTGTACAACTAGCTCACATTATGACTGCAGTAAATGTGGGTGGGGTCTGATCACATGTCTGTGACATCACTCCTCTCCTCCCCTTTTGACTGTTTGTAAAAGGATAAGAAAAGATGAAGTTTAGGATCACAGTGAGGAGCCATTTTGTTGGTGACTGCAAATTGATACTGACAAGTAGACAATGGCACCGAGGACGGATGGCAGCACTGATTCTGTTAGTTGGTGCTGCTCGCTGTATCATAAGCTGGGGTCAGATACACGGAGTGTATCCCATGCTGCAAATAATTCCAGGGCGTATTACACTCCGCATGTTAGGGCTCAGTGCATATTATCACATTATGGGATTAGAAACACTGGTCTGGGGCATATCACGTAAGATGGGATTAGATACACTGGTCAGGGGTGTATCTCACATGATACACAGATACAGAGGTTAGATACACAGGTCTAGTGTGCATCACCCATGCCAATGACGGGATAATATATACAGGTCTGGGGTGTATCACGCAGGATGGGGATTAGATACACAGGTTGGGACATATCACCCAGGATGGGGATTAGAAACACAGGTCTGGGGCATATCACACAGGGGGGGATTAGATACACGGGTCTGGGGCGTATCACGCAGGATGCAGATTAGATACATGGCTCTGAGGTATATCACGCAGGATGCAGATTAGATACATGGCTCTGAGGTATATCACGCAGGATGCGTATTTGATACATGGGTCTGAGGCATATCACGCAGGATGACAAATGACAAAAGACTGACTGGCACTTCCAAGCTAATGTGAACAGGTGCATAATAGGAGCAGCCACCTTCATATACAATAAACAATAAAATTTGCACTCTGTAGTGCTAAAACATGTGAGCATGAAATATATGAAATATGAATAGCAATACTACTTCTGGATACTAGGAAAAAAATGAGATACTTAGCACATAATTTGGCCAATTCATGCATGCCCAGCAACCAACGACAAGGTGGTCTCAAATCTGCTGGGTCCTAACATGTCTAGTGTGAATACATCTCGAAGTTGGGTAGATGTGAATACCTCTCTTCAAAGTCTAACTTTATGGGTAGGCCAGACTTTTTTTGAGATTATTTTTTACCTGCTTGTAGACTTGAATAGGCAAATCTCATCAAAGTAAGAGAAAAGTGTATGATTCGATTTTTATTCTCACGGACGATCGAACTGAAAGGCGTTATTGAATAACGTGGATCAGTGTGCGGTACATGTCCTAGCTGATGAACCGTCAGCTGTACGAGCCCTCACACCGATGTAGGGATCCCGCCTTACTCCCATACCTAGCGCTATTATTGCAAACTATAACTGCACAAAAATAAGTTCTCACACCTCCCACGTGAAGAATTTTGCACATATTTAAAAGATCTGCAATTACATTTTTTTCGTCAATTCCTAATTGACTAAGTTGCTGAAGCTCAATTTGCAGGTGTGAATTCGATGTGGTTACATATATTGATATCGGGACTCCAATGTGTCTTATTTTCACGTAATAAACTGTCACGCTTTTTGCTGCTTCGGATGGCTGCCGTTTCATGGGTGATACAAAAACATGTAAATACATATTCCAAATTGCAGATGAATTTTTAATATTGAAGCAACAGATGGCTGAGTAATTACAGCTCAAATTACCAGCCGATAATTAAATGTTACCTGTGTGATTTAACTACATGGTTTGTAGGTGCTATTTTGGTTGTGTAAATTATTTTTCTAGAGAGATATCTCAGTTTACTTGGCGAGAACGCTTTGAAGTTGCACGTTAAGACTTTTCCGAGAACAGCCACAGAATGAAAAGAACGGGAAGTGGGGGGATGGGAGGGGTTACAAATTATTGAAAGTTAATAATGTGTAAAAAATATGTACAAAAGGCACAAAACATATTTCTTTAAGGAAACATGACACTTTTGAAAAAAAAAATGGCACCTGAAGCGGAAAGCAAAGAAGTCTTTTATTTTTACAGGCTTAGTTACTATAGTCATAATTATAGACCCATCTGCAATATTACAAAGATAATTAGAAGAAAACTTTCTTGCAGAAATTTCCTGACAAAATCCGGACATTTCTGCCAGTTTTTGCCGTGTTTTTTTCGCGTTTTTGATGCGTTTTTTCACGTTTTTCAACCAATGCATTGAATAGCGGGAAAAACGCAAAAAGTTCGCAAAATTAATGAACATGCTGCTTTTTTTTTTACTGCAATGTATTTTTTTCGTGGAAAAAAAACGCACCATGTGCACAAGAATTGCAGAATGCATTCAAAATGATAGGATGCATATGTATGCGCCTTTTATGCATTTTTATTGCTGAAAAACGTGAAAAATCCTGAACGTGTGCACATACCCTTAGACTGATTTGCTTATGATCCTATTGAAAAAAGACTAATTGAAAATTGACATTTGATTATTGTGTAAAATGAGTATTTTATTTTTGGTGTTAAGATTCCCAAATAATTATCATTAGTGATGAGTGAGTGGACTCGTTGCTCGGGTATTCCAGAGCTAGCTCGGGTGATCTCCGAGTATTTGTTAGTGTTCGGAGATTTAGTTTTCATCGCAGCAACTGAATGATTTACAGCTATTAGACAGCTTGATTACATGTGGGGATTCCCTAGCAACCAGGCAACCCCCACATGTACTCAGGCTGGCTAGTAGCTGTAAATCATTCAGCTGAGGCGATGAAAACTAAATCTCCGAACACTAACAAATACCCGAGCAACGAATATATTCGCTCATCACTAATTATCATCCTTATTTATTATCAGATGCCACACTGAAGGTCCGTATGGCATACAATTTTTTTTTTGAACTGTCCAATTTCAAAGTAAATTTTCTGCATGTTGCAATTTTAATCTCATGACGAACACAGCTGAGAAAAATACGCAAATCGGCATGATCTCATTAAATAACATAAGTGCAATCTGATTTTTTAGCGGATTGCACTAGTCCGATTTATACTCTAGTGTGAGCATACCCGTAGTATAAAGCTACATTCATACATTTAATGCAGTGTTTGATGCAGTTTTGTGAGCCAAGCGTAATAGTGGAAATAAAATAGAGAAGGTTTTTAATAGTGATCATACACATTAGATGAAAATGGGATTAGATTTTGTTTTGTGTTGAGGTGGATTCGCTAAGGTGGGTAGCATGGACAGAAGCGTTGATGAAGTGGAGCTGGACTTGCCGGACAACGCATGGAACAGTAATGACTTATGAAGCTGGATATGGACGGCAGGTGGATCAATGGAGCTGGAAGTACTAGGTAAAGCACGGCCAAATATTACGGTGCTCGGATGTGCTTGTTACTCAGCAATAATAGGTGGTGCTCGATGTAAAACTCAAATCCCCAATCTGCATTTAGCCTAGGGAGGGAGAGTTGTAGGAGCAGGGAGAGTGACAGGATCCAGTCTGTAGACAAGGATAAGGCCTGTGCAGTCCGTTGGCAAATATATAGCTGCAGTTTTTTGTGGGGTCTGAAAAATTGAATATATTTTGATCCATCAAGTATTACATGCTTTGAGGTCCATTCTTGTGTTGTATAAGACACCCAAAAACTATTGAAACATTTTCCTGGGCTAAATTATTGAGCCACGCAATTTTCCGTAGTGTGGAGTAAGTTTTTGTGATATGTAAAACTAAGAAAAAGCTTTTAGATATGTTGTAGGCTTCCATTTCTCAGA
The DNA here is from genome assembly GCF_032444005.1 of Ranitomeya imitator. Classification (NCBI taxonomy): domain Eukaryota; kingdom Metazoa; phylum Chordata; class Amphibia; order Anura; family Dendrobatidae; genus Ranitomeya; species Ranitomeya imitator. The sequence continues at coordinate 111,296,590 of NC_091290.1, read as the reverse complement.
CATACAGTGTTACGTGGTCTGTGAACATTTCTTTGAAGTACCCAAAACGCTACAATATTACTTGGTAGTAATAGGTTTGATATACAGTGCTATATGGTCTGTAAAAATTTCTGTGATCTCTAAAACTGAGAAAAAGTATTGAAACATTTTTCTATATTGAATTTGATTGCAATCCATTCACTTTAGCGTTCTTTCTGTTACATTACGGTGGAGCAAACTAAAAAAACCTATTTGATTGCTAAAGGTGAACAATTTTTTTCTTTCATTAAAAATAATCTTGGTTTCAAGGGACATAGCAATTACAAAATGTGTAAGGCGTGCTTGAAGGGACGGGGAAGTGGAAGTGCTGATGATGGTGCACGCAGATGCCAAAGACGTGGGGCAGGAGGCCAAAAAACATGCTCATCCAAAGGCACCTAGCTACCTATCCCACTTTGCAGTGAGGCACAGTACACCACTTCTGAAGCCAGAGCAGTGCAAACAATTGGATGGTTGAATAGCAAATAATGCTTCTAGCAGGCTTGGCAGCACCACATAGTCTTCCACTTAATCCTCACCCTGATCCTCCTTACCCACACCATGTTGAGCCCCATGAGACTAGTGATCCCACACTAGGACACTCCAAGGAGTGCTTTACAACATAATTCCTTAATTGTGGACTCTCAACCTGAATGCTACAAGAGGGACAGGAGGACATGCTGTTTAGTGATGCACAAACCTTAGAGTAGCCATGGCCACAAAAGCATGGTGGTGGGGAATGGCAAATTTGGGATAAGGAGGAAGATGGTGTTGAGACACAGTTGCTGCTAAGCCTTGTTGTTAAGTCACAAAGTTAGGAGGACCAGGGTACGGTGGTGGAAGATGAAGTGGTGTATTACAAAGTCACTGACTCAACCTCTGAAGCTGGCAAGCAGAACAAGGCAAATAGCACTGAGTTGGAGAGATCAGCAGCACTAAAACAGACATGAAGAGGCAGTGGAGTGACCAGAGGGAGAAGGTGGGTAACTGTTCCGATTAGCACTGACACTCCTGAATTTCTCTGTCAAAAAGACAGGTGTTCCCCAGTCTGACACGTTTTTTTTAAAAGAGTTCTCAGACAAACAAAATGGCCATTTGCAACCTGTGCCATGCAAAGATCAGCAGGCGCCTGACCACCAAGAATCTAACTACCACCAGCATGATAATTTTAATGCTCATGCCCAGACTCGTTGGCATGAGCAAGGATTGTGGCCCCATTGTGCCAAAAAGTTGACTTACCCCGGAGTGGTGTGACTAAGCAGCTACCTTGGTGTTTGCTGGTGCCTTTAGTAGTGTGTTCAGGCTTGTGCAACAGGTAGCTGCCAGGTACCACTATAGTGCAGTGTCTAGTAGTAGCACTAGACCCCCAAGAGGGCAGGAAACTGTAACGACAGGTGCAGGCAAGTACTTTAGATATACTGACTGGCTCAGCTGATGTATATGTGGCACCCCTGAGGGTCCAGTCATCACTGAGGTACTGCATCTCAGTCAGAGGTGTGGTGTGGTGGTGTGGTGCCCCAAGGAGGGGACACTGCACAGAACCCTAACGCTTGCACCTATCAATAGACCTCTCCAGGCCAGGGAGGGATTAGGTAGAAGGTGTGGGTTGAGAAAGTGGACAAGGGGAGGAAAGAGTTAGTAAGTCAGGGAGTTGTTGAGGAGAAGTGAAGCAGAGCAGACGTGTTGGTGTGAAGCTCCTGACAGTCTGAAGAGAGCGAGAAAGGAGAGAAGCTCCCAGGAGAAACAAAGGAGTCCTAGGGGCATGAGAAGTGTGGAAACCACCCGTGTGGCCCACATGCATGCTGACCATCGCCAGGTGGAGGGACCAGGTCACAGTAGGGGAATCGACCCCTGATCTAGTGGAGGAACTACAAGTCCCAGATAGGAACCCGGAGTCTGTTGTGTCTGCATGTGCGACAGCAACATACACATCTATTTCGCTGAAAAGGTAGACACAGAGGGTCAAGGAGACAGTGAAGAGGTCACCAAACAGGACCCGCAACTACCGATTTGGGACACTGGGTGTGAAGCGCAGGACAGGAGAGGCAAGTGCCAGTGCAGTGAGTCAGCCAGGAAAGGTACATACTAAGCGGATCCTGGATGAGTGCCCCAAATTACTTTAGAGTTGAGTGGACTACTAACCTGGAGGACACAGCACCCGGCTGGATACTGTACTCGAACTGTGAGTAAAACGTGAAGACTGCACCCTGCTGTGTCCTCTCCATTCTTTACTGCATCACCTGCCTTACACCACAACATCCTCCATTTTAATAAACACCTTTAACTGCCCTGGGGTCAAGCTCTGCATGTGGAGAGCTGTAACAACTTTGCTGCCTCCTCATCTGCCCCAGAGGACCTGAACTGCAGCATCGGCTATTTCTGGCTGAATACCGCAGGCGGCGTTACGAATAATCCCTTTTCTATACAAACTTTAACTCCCTACCATTATTTAACACCCCATTAATTGCATGCCCAGGGCCATGGACCGGGTCACTGCTGCCATGACCACCTCTTTAAGAATCGTCCCACCTAGTTCCAAGTATCCCATGGCCCTAGCGGGTGTCGCATTCTGGAGTCACGAACAGGATGGACTGACCTAGCAAACTGGGTCTTGTACACCATGGACTTTATTGAACTGTTCAGTTGCAGCCATTGTCGCGCCACATAGTATGCGGAAAATGGAGGAGATAAGCTGTCGTGGGCAGAGCCCAAGAGAGGACGTGAAAACTGTACCCGCCCACTGTAGAGACTGCCAAAGAAAAAGGACTTGTCCATCAGTGAGATGGATCTGCCTCCTGATAAAGCTGGCTGTAAAGAAAAAAGGGAGTGCAAGAGAAGCGTGCAGGAAAGCATGCGACCAGCATGGCAGAACGCTACCCGGTGGACGAGATGGCGGATGGAGGTCAAAAGCTGCGAGAGTTTACAGAGGGAGAAGTGGATTTCCCCAGCCAGTGGATCTGGAGCTCCTCGGCGTTAAGATAGAGGAGCTGACAAGCCAACTTCTGCAGTCATGGCTGGCCGCGGTGACAGCATGGAAGGAGGCTCTGCTGAAAAGGGTGTCTGCACAGAAGATCTTGAAACCAGCATCCTCAGCCCCAGCGGTGACGGAGGAGGAGACCGGCACTGGAGGAGCAGGTATGAACATTGCCCCGGTAGTGGAGGAGACCCTGGTGGGACCTTTAAGACCCCCGCCAACCCTAGAATCCAGCCAGGTAGTGAAGGATATAACCTGGGACTGGATGGCAGACATAGAGGTTATGCTGGTGGAGCCACTGCTACCTGAACTCTTGCCCCGGGAGGTGCATGGTAAAGGGTGGGGCAATCCACTGGAAGCACCCGGAGACAGACTTAATGAGGTTTCTGGAGGAGGCCCGAGCAGGGGCCAACCATGTGGAGACCATTAGCGTTGAGGAATTCTGCTGGCAGCAGGTGCTGAAGATAGTGGTGGAGGAGTAGGAGCGCAGGGCCCGGTGGGAGGCCATGGAGGTGCACAACATGCAGACCAAGGCCTGGATCCACAAGGTCAGACCTGCTGATGGGGGCCCGGTAAGGAAGGGAACTGTGGTCTCTTTCAATCTGAACAAGGGCTGGAGATTCAACAGGGAGACATGAGAATCCTTGGAACTCTTTGTAAACTGCTGGGATGTGGAGTCACATCTCTTAAAGGGACACCCGTACCGTGACCTTTACCCGGGAGATAAGGTGACATTCACCCGGCACAAGGGTGAAAGGGGGTGGCACGACCTCAATGTAAAAAACTGCACAGGACAGCGTGGTGCTTCAGCTGCTGCCTCCCCATCTGCCCCAGAGGACCTGAACTGCAGCATCGGCTATTTCTGGCCGAATACCACAGGTGACATCACGAACAATCCCCTTTTCTATATAAACTTTAACTCCCCACACTTACAGTATTAAACAACTCTTAAATTGCGCGCCCAGGGCCATGGACTTGGTCACGCTGCTGTGACTACCCCTTTAAGAATCGTCCAACCCAGTTCCAAGTACCCGATGGCCCTAGTGGGTGTCGCAGGTAAGTACTGGCAGACATGGGTAATGTACAGGCGGACAGGTGCAGATGGCCACATTTGACACTCTAGCAGTCTGGCCGGTTTCTCCGCAAGGAGAAAAGCTACTTCTTGGATCCCGGTCAGATGCCTCTCACACAGCCAAACCAGATCTCACACTTTGCACTGACGAGGGGCAATACCCCGAAACACAGTGTCTGCAAATTGAGATTCTGGTTTTGGCCTTTATCCTAAGTCATGTGACAAGGCTCGTTAAAGGGTCAACATTGACTTTTAGGATTGCTACTTCCAGTAGGTGACACTAGAGATCTAGTCCTCTTCCTCTCTGAAAAGGCTATTTGCATATTTCCCAGAGGAGCATTGAGGCTTTAAGTCTCCTCATCTCAGCATGCTTAACATGTCAATCTCCACAAGGATTATGTAAAATACAAGTAAAATACAAGTATAATGTGATTCCAATTGAATTTATTTGTTCATTTCTAGTGATCATATATGATGAATCAGCAGAACTGAGGATAAGAAGGCACATGGAATAGAAGTGATAAGTTGATTATCAGGTACCAGACGCCGATCCAGTGATGACAGCGGGTGATCAGCGACCAAAAAATGGTCCTGATCATTCCCCAACGACCAACAATCTCCCAGCAGGGGCCTGATCGTTGGTCGCTGTCACACGTAACGAGATCGTTAGCGGGATCGTTGCTACGTCACCAAAAGCGTGACATTGCAACGATATCGTTAACGATATCGTTATGTGTGACGGTACCTTAAGACAACACCAACAGGGCTGAGTTGTTTGTTGAAGCTAGTTATTAGACAACAATCTGGAGAAGCTAAGAAGAAATTAGGCATCTTGCTGGAGGGAAGGCAAATGAAAAGTGTGGCTTGACCCCTGAGGAGCACATGGTAGCAGAATGCACTATTACCTGAATACTCAGGTAGTGCATAGCCTCTTGAGCTGGCCTTAAAAGATATTGGATGAGAACATCAGAAGTGCATTCCCGGTTACAATAGTAACTCAGTGTGGATTAGCACAGAGGGAACTGGCCATAGGGGAAGGAAGCAGAGCCCAGCTCTTGAGCTGGGACAGGTGAGTAATTGATTTTGCTGGAATCACAATCCATTGATGGCCGAAAACAAGGAAAAGAAGTATTTGACATTTTGAATTTCAAACTTATTTCCAAGATGGAAACAAGATTCCAGCATATATGTCACTAACTGAGTTGCTGTCATCAACAGAAGATTATATCTAGAGGACTAGTAAACCTGCTGCCAAGTAGTCTTGTATACTTGAACTTGGTATAACCCTGTCTCCATCACTGATTGTCACCTTTATGCCTATGCACAGTGTACACAGAATACTACCAGTCATTGGTGTGGGAAAATAGAGATTTCATTAAAACTGCAGGAAGCAGCCCAGTAAATGATACATAGAGGATGTCAGGGTCTTTGCCTCTACATTGTGGTGCTCTCAAATGATACCGCTAAAACCTGCTGACCGATTCCCTTTTAATTCCAATTGTTGACTAATGCCACAAGTGTCTGAATAAAATATACATATCCACTTTATCTTAAAGGGATTGTTCATGATTAAAGTTTAAGTGTGCAGTCACTATATATGACTACAGACTTGGGAATTCTCACAAACGTGCACACTGAGCGCCATCAGAATTCTCCAGTGTCGTTAACGGAAGTGGGCAGGTACGTGACCACAAGTATGTGATTTGCATACATGCGGTCACATGCCAACTAGACCTGCATGGCCTTGCTCAACACAAGTGAATTGAGCAAGGCCAGACACATCTAGTCAAAATATAGCCGGAAGAATGCGAATTGCATCCTTCTGGTTACATGACTGCCCACACTGTGAGTCTTTACAAGCCTGCAGTCGTGTAGTGTTAATGCAGATTTCAGACACAAGCCTGGACAACCCCTTTAATTATCTTAGACTTAAAGAAAACTTTCGCCATTTCACCAGTTTTCACCTATAAAATAAGCAAAAAGTAACGTGTAGTGCAGGACATTGGTAAGCCAACAATCTGTTTAATTAAATAAAGCAAAGTTGACAATTACAAAGGTAACCTTTATATAAGTTGTAGCCTACGTAGAAATGCAGCCATCTTCAGCCATTCTGGTATATGTATATAATTAAAAGGAAGGTGCCCCATTAGATTGCACGATTGTCATTATCCATTTTTGAATTTGTGACAGCTCTGGTTCCACTATGTTTTATATGTAGCTTTTTTCCTATCAGGCTAGTGGAGGTTAATGTCAGTTTCCCCTGCTGGCATCCTGCTGTAACTGCAGAGTGGCTAGGTCAGCTGATGTGGGTGGTGACCACTCCCACCATCCTTTAAATCAGTGTTCCCAAACTCCGGTCCTCAAGAGCCACCAACAGGTCATGTTTTCAGGATTTCCTTAGTATTGCACAGGTGATAATTGCATCACCTGTGCAATACTAAGGAAATCCTGAAAACATCACCTGTTGGTAGCTCTTGAGGACCGGAGTTGGGGAACACTGATTTAAATAGTCAACTGATGCATCAGCTGACTATTGGTTATAGAGTTATTCTGTGGAGACCAGCTATGCAGTTGGAGCTCTATAGTGTCAGTTGCTTCTGGAGTTTGGAGTCCTGTTTCTGTGTCTGCTGCGGTGTGGAGCTTATCAGCAGAGTCTGGAAGCTAAGTGTGGTGTTTTTACCTTGTCTGTCTCGTGTTTGTCACCACCCCCTGTGTTGCACCATCTGCAGTGGTGAGGTTAGCGCCCTTGCCGGCCAGTGCACTAGCCAGGGCAGTGCAAGGTGACAGCAAGGGTCAAGATTCATGATGGCAGCGGGGAGAAGGAACCACTTAGGGCATTAGGGGAGTGCAGGGACAGGCTCAGGTTGGAGCTCTGGAGGTGTCCTGTCCATCATTCCCTAACGGTAGGGCCTTCCTCTCCCCATTTCCATCACGTGTGTGTATCCTGCCATTCAATTACTGACCCCCTTGTGGGATCGTGACAATTATGGTGACAGACTCCACTCTAATTATCTTTCTTGATAGTCAAATTATTTTAAATGTTGGGCAGTTCTCCTGCAATAAGAAAAGGACTTTTTCCCTTTTAATTTTTTTTTCTAAATTTGTGCTAGCCATGAAAAAATAATAAATGTCGCAGATATTCACCTTCTATAAAGGCCAGAAGTCTCCAATGCTGCTCCAGTGATTGTGTGCAGGTTGCAGTTCTGATGTCATATCTAAAGAGCTGCAACCGATCATGGAGCTCAGTAGTTCTACTGATGTAGATGACATGAGCTCCTGATCTCAGTGATTGGCTGCAGCCAAATTTGTATGCAACCAGATTGTGTAGAAATGAAATGAAATTAACCTTTGGTGAGCATTGAAGTTTCTTATACACATGAGACAGTGGTTGGAAGAACGTCAGCTATCTCTTCTGACTACCCCATTCAGCTGCAGCCTGGACTTCCTCTTCATGACCGATTTGCCCAAGGCAGGAACAACGGTGCCAGCGCTGATTGGGCGCTGGCATCACGTGTCACAACACCGCACGAGAGACCCGGGTAGAGTGAATGCCAACACCGCGGGAATGACGCCGGCATGGTAGGTGAGTTTAAGCTTTATTATGTCGAACATTTTGATCAAGATTAGGTTGTCCTAATGGTGGACACATCTTTAAGTTTTTTTTAATTCTATATATATCTAAAATGGTAAATTTAAGAACTCAACAGTAATTGCAGTGGACTATAAGTTTTTATTATATCACCTGAAATTAAAGTAGGACCGAAGATTTGTAACAAGGTCATATAACTTTACAGGATTCAGGAACACATCTCTACTTTTATGACCAGTCCACATTGTTCTGTAATTTTATTTAGCATTCAACATTAATGTGCCGTTTGAAGTATGTAAGATTTCGGTAAGAAAGGCTTACATTATGATTTAATAGCAGACGTGAGATAATTGAGAACGATGCTGGTCCAGTCTACCAGGCAGGATCTTTAAACAAACCACGTTTATTGTAATGTCATAAAACTTGCATTTGCCCTAAAACAATCCCATTTGGTTTTCAGATGTAAGATGTGGAACATGTAGAATTCGGACCCCACTGGTCTATAAAACGGTCCCGTCATCATGAGGTACACTCATATAATTAGTAAAAGGCTCCTATAATTAACAAGGAAAGAAAGAGAGAAAAGAGAGAAAAGAGAGAAAGAAAGAGAGAAAGATAGAAAGAAAGAAAGAGAGAAAGAAAGAGAGAAAGAAAGAAAGAAAGAAAGAAAGAAAGAAAGAAAGAAAGAAAGAAAGAAAGAAAGAAAGAAAAAGATAATGGGAGAAAAAAAAATCAGAATGGACATTATACATAAATGCAGCATTCACATTCCACCTATAAGTTGGTATAGGAACTCTGCCATAGCCTACATATCCTCCTTCATCTTTGTCTACCACTATACCTATGCTCTCCTCTATAATCTGAACCTCCCATTCTTGTCTCCAAGATTTTACTTGTGCTGTGCCCATTGTTTTGGAATATTTTAACCCACACAGTCCAGTTACGTCTCAATATTCACAATTTTAAGCATGTTCTAAAACACATTTTTTAGATTTACCTGTCACATCAATTCACCAATCTAACTCTACTCTGTTATCCCTTCCTATTTTTTTTCTTCAGAACGTGGTCACTCCTAGCATCTGTTACCAGACAATCCATGCACTCTATAGCGCTTTGAATCTATACTTCTACAGATAATGGCTGATTACTAGTTCACTTAACATTATTTTTTGGCCCTATTTACTATATTGCTGGCCGGACCGTAGAACATAAACATTTTTTTCCTTCTGTGCCACGCCTATTTACCCATAGATTGTAAGCTTGAGACTGGATCCTCAAGAACTTCAAAGGGAGGTTCATTTGATATAAAGAAAGTTTCAGGGCGCCCGAAAAGTCGATCAGCGCCAAGACTGTTTCCTAAAGAGGATTTAGCTACAGGATCAGTGCAGTGCTTGCTCCGACATGGCAACAAGCAGGTGTTAGTGCAACTGCATATACATTGAGGATAATACTTTTGTTAACTGGACTTGTGTCATGAAGGGCAACAATAGAGTTAAGGTACTGTCACACTAGACGATATCGCTAGCGATCCGTGACGTTGCAGCGTCCTCGCTAGCGATATCGTCCAGTGTGACACGCAGCAGCGATCAGGCCCCTGCTGTGCTGTCGCTGGTCGGGGAAGAAAGTCCAGAACTTTATTTCGTCGCTGGACTCCCCGTAGACATCGCTGAATCGGCGTGTGTGACACCGATTCAGCGATGTCTTCACTGGTAACCAGGGTAAACATCGAGTAACTAAGCGCAGGGCCGCGCTTAGTAACCCGATGTTTACCCTGGTTACCAGCGTAAAAAAACAAACAGTACATACTTACATTCAGCTGTCTGTCCCTTGCCGTCTGGTTCCTGCACTGACTGCTGGCCGTAAAGTGAAAGCAGAGCACAGCCACAGCGGTGAGTCACCGCTGTGTGACTCACCACTGTGCTGTGCTTTCACTTTCACTTTACGGCCAGCAGTCAGTGCAGGAACCAGACGGCAAGGGACAGACAGCTGAATGTAAGTATGTACTGTTTGTTTTTTTATGCTGGTAACCAGGGTAAACATCGGGTTACTAAGCGCGGCCCTGCGCTTAGTTACCCGATGTTTACCCTGGTTACCGGGGACCTCGGGATCGTTGGTCGCTGGAGAGCTGTCTGTGTGACAGCTCTCCAGCGACCAAACAGCGACGCTGCAGCGATCCGGATCGTTGTCGGTATCGCTGCAGCGTCGCTAAGTGTGACGGTACCTTTACTTCTCTCCAAGTAAAACATCAAAGACAAACTGATTTTCTGAAGGAAGCACATGGATTGTACTGCAGAGGACTGGGGTGAAGTTGTTTTCTCTGATGAAGCCCCCTCCAGACTGATTGAAACATCTGGAAGAACGATTTCCTTGAGAAGAAAAGATGAACACTTGCACGAGTCCTATGTCATGCCAACAGTAAAGCACTCTGAGACCCTTCACGAGTGGGGTTACATTTCTTCCAAAGGAGTGAGCTCATTCACAATTTTGCCTAAAGGCCCCTTCACATTAAGCGACGCTGCAGCGATACCGACAACGATCCGGATCGCTGCAGCGTCGCTGTTTGGTCGCTGGAGAGCTGTCACACAGACCGCTCTCCAGCGACCAACGATGCCGGTAACCAGGGTAAACATCGGGTAACTAAGCGCAGGGCCGCGCTTAGTAACCCGATGTTTACCCTGGTTACCATCCTAAAAGTAAAAAAAACAAACAGTACATACTTACCTAACGCTGTCTGTCCCCGGCGCTGGGCTTCTCTGCACACCTCCTGTACTGGCTGTGAGCACAGCGGCCGGAAAGCAGAGCAGTGACGTCACCGCTCTGCTTTCCGGCTGACCAGCGCTCACAGCCAGTACAGGAGGAGTGCAGAGCACAGCGCTGGAGGACAGACAGCGTTAGGTAAGTATGTAGTGGTTGTTTTTTTTACTTTAACGATGGTAACCAGGGTAAACATCGGGTTACTAAGCGCGGCCCTGCGCTTAGTAACCCAATGTTTACCCTGGTTACCGGCATCGTTGGTCGCTGGAGAGCGGTCTGTGTGACAGCTCTCCAGCGACCAAACAGTGATGCTGCAGCGATCCGGATCGTTGTCGGTATCTTTAGTGAACAAAATAGTAAAATGGGTCCATAGCCAGGAAAAATCTCATATCTCAATCCAATTAAGAACCCGTGATCAAATTTCGAAAGGCAGATGGACAAACCAAAACACAAAGATTATGTTAAACTCCAATCACTGATTACAACTACGGCGAAACAGCCAAACATATGATCACCAAGTGATCCCTTCCACTACCAACATAGACCCAATAGAGAATAAGGAAGGTGCCAATATGTAAAAAGGTATAAATTTATTAAGCACACATATTACAATGTATACCAGCACTAAATGGCAAAAGGTATAAACATATACATGCAATTATATGACAATACCCTAAAAATAGGGGGAGAATAAGGCAGGCTATATATCAGCGAAAAACCAAAAAAGGGGGGGACCACAATCCTAAGGGTATATACACCGCTATATCCAGGATTACACCTTACTGTAAACGGTGTGCCATAAGGCCCATACAGGACTATACATGATCAAATTCTATAGTGTTACAGGCAGTCAATTGCATGTGGTTGTAAAATATAATAAGCCAGTTGTACATCAGATCAGACATAAACCATGTACCATCAGATATAGGTGTAAAATGTACAAAATAAGGCTAATCACAATAATGCTAGTATCCCTGTAGGGTGCCTGACTCAGATTGTAGCCACATAAGTGATCACATACCAGAGCTCCGTAATACACATACAGTAGTAAGATAGTACAATGGTAGCACACATAATACGCAGCTCATATATTACCTGCGGCCATGATACAACCCCGGATGGTGGTCCCGTAGCGCACCTCGACGCGCGTTTCACTGCCCCCGCAGTTTCGTCAGGAGGTCAAATGAAAAATAAATGGGATCTAAACATCCTCCAAGAGCAGCTTCTCCCAATGATCCTGGAACAATTTGGTGATGATTAATTATTTTTCCAGCATGGAAGATCACCGTATCACAAGGCAAAAGTGAAAACTAACTGACTTAGTGAACAAAATAGTAAAATGGGTCCATAGCCAGGAAAAATCTCATATCTCAATCCAATTAAGAACCCGTGATCAAATTTCGAAAGGCAGATGGACAAACCAAAACACAGAGATTATGTTAAACTCCAATCACTGATTAGTCAACAAAGGGTGGTCCATCCGTTAGTATTTGGCCAGAAACTGATATCGAGCATGTCAAGGCGAATTGCAGAAGTCTTCGAAAATAAGGGTCAATGTGGTAAATATTAAGTATTTGCATAAACCTGATGTATTTGTCATTAAGAGTGCAAAAACTTATGAAATGCTGATAATTGGATTTCAGAAATCGTAGAACCAAAAGACTGAAGAAGCAGAAAATGGTGCAAAATTGATGTCATTCTCAAAACTTCTCCACGCCAGTCTTAATAAAGGGTTAAATGGATCATGGTGTTTCCACATTGTTAGGGCTAGCGGAACGCACCAAATAATAAGACAGATAGTGTATGGTGCGTTCGCAGCCCGGGGTCCACCGTGCAGAGATGGAACCTGCTGCTAAGTAATGACGGACTATATGGCGGTACTCATAAGTATACACACACGTGGGTTAAACTTCACCCAGCGTGAAGGAAGCGATCCTTTTGCGTCACAGGATCGCGGTACCGCACATAGAAGGCGAGCAAGTAGTCAGCGAACTCAACCCCAACTAGGATTGAAGTCCGATTAGACCCTTGCTGGCACAACATTGCAACTGGGTGTGTAAGGAAGCAGAATAACAATATTAGGGCACAAGAGTGCATGCGGTGCCGCACTGACAAACGCCACTAACCACCCAGGCTTGGGTAAGGAAAGCACAGAGGAAGTGCACGGCGCCGTACTGGCGGTCACAGCAACTGGACGCTGTAACGTGTGATTAGTGCTGTAGGATAAGTCGGGCGCTAGATAGCAACCATACACCTTCCGCGAACAGACATTCAATAGGGAAGGGGTATCCAAGGACGACTTGCACTCACAACAAACACACGTAAGCAAATGTACACTAGCGCATGGCCGTGCGGTCATGCGCAGTTTATATAGTTGCAGCACAGGAAGTGGCCACAGAAACTTTGCCCTTCCAAGACCTGCCAAGAGGACCAATGGAATGTGCTGCAGAGCCTGAGCACATGACCCTCGATCTCCAACGGGAGATCTTGCCCTGGGCATGCTCAGTGTGTGCAGACAAGGACTTAGTCCCAGAGAAGTCCGCTCGCTGCTGACCAGCACTGGCTTTAATGGCAGAAGCTGAAGAAGCAGCAGTAACTCTCTGTACAGAGTGAGACTGAGCAAGACGCTGGGACCGACGTCCCTGCTGAGCAGACTCCACTGCGGCTGGATAAGAATGGGAGACCGCAGCGGAGATGGCTCGAGATTCCCCCTGTGCAGAAGCGGGAACTCGAGACCTAACATTACCCCCCCTCCTTGGGCCTCGCTACGCTCGAAGGCAGCAATGAGCTGTGGGGCCCGAATGTTTTCAGCAGGCTCCCATGACCTGTCCTCTGGGCCATAACCCTTCCAATCCACCAGATAGAACTTTTTGCCGCGTACCACCTTGCACCCCAAAATAGCGTTCACCTCGTAATCGTCCGTAGACGAACCCGATGTCCCGGCAGATGACTCGGAAAACCGGGACATGTATACGGGTTTCAAGAGGGACACATGAAAGGTGTCGGTGATACCCAAGCGTGGAGGAAGAGCCAAACAGTAGACCACAGGATTAACCTGTTCGAGAACCTTGAAGGGACCCAAGTAGCGAGGAGCAAACTTAGTGGACTCAACTCGCAGCCTGATGTTACGGGCGGAGAGCCACACCAAGTCGCCAGGAGCAAAGGTCGGAGCGGGGCACCGATGAACATCGGCGGAGGACCTCATTCTCTCCTTGGAGGCCCGAATGGCATCCTGCGTGCGGTCGAAAATGTCCCGTGCCTCCACAGCCCAGTCTGCCACCCTGGAGTCAGCAGAAGACACAGGCATGGGCACAGGAACACGCGGATGCTGGCCGTAATTTAGGAGGAATGGAGTCTGACCGGTGGAGTCAGCTACGGCATTGTTAAGTGCAAACTCTGCCCACGGTAGCAAGGATGCCCAGTCATCCTGCCTGGCAGAAACAAAATGTCGTAAATATGTGACCAAGGTCTGGTTGGCCCTCTCTACCAACCCATTCGTCTCGGGATGATATGCCGAAGAGAGATTCAACTCAATACTGAGTAGACGACAAAGCTCTCTCCAGAATCGAGACGCAAACTGGGGACCCCGGTCACTAACAATTTTGTCTGGCATACCGTGTAGGCGAAAGATATGCTTGACGAACAAGACAGCCAACGCCCGTGCAGAAGGTAGCCGTGGAAGAGGCACCAAGTGCACCATTTTGGAAAAATGGTCGGTGATCACCCAGATAATGGTGCAGTTACGAGACTTGGGTAAGCCCACCAAAGTCCATCCCGACCATCTCCCAGGGCCTGTCCGCCACCGGCAGAGGAAAAAGCAAACCAGCTGGCCGTTGCCGAGGAGTCTTGTTCTTGGCGCAAGAGACACACGCCCGAACATACTCTGCGACATCACGAGCCATATGCGGCCACCAGTACGTCCTCGCCAGTAACTCAGATGTCCTTTTGGTACCAAAATGTCCACCCACCCTGGACGAGTGTGCCCAAGAGAGAACCTCCGGTCGCAAATTGGATGGAACAAAAGTCTTGCCCGGGGGCACAGACTCTAGCGAAACCGGGGCCACAGTTCTCAAGCTCTCGGTGGGGACAATAAGCCGAGGCTCCTCCTCCTCCTCTGCAGATGACACAACGGAGCGAGAGAGAGCGTCGGCCCGAATGTTCTTCTCCCCAGAAAGAAAATGGAGGGTGAAATGAAACCGGGAGAAGAATAAGGACCATCTGGCCTGGCGAGAATTCAACCGCTGGGCTGTCTGCAGGTACACCAAATTTTTATGGTCTGTGAAGACTTGGAAGGGAAAACGTGCACCCTCCAAGAGAAGTCTCCACTCCGAGAAAGCCAACTTCATGGCTAGCAACTCCATGTCCCCGATGGAATAATTCCTCTCTGCTGGTGAGAAGGTCTTGGAGAAAAAGAAGCAAGGATGCTTGACCTTGAGCATCCTTTTGGAAGAGGACTGCTCCAGCACCAACAGAAGAGGCATCCACCTCCATGATAAATGGCTTATCAACATCGGGGCGATGTAGGATGGGAGCGCTAGCGAAGTGTGACTTTATAGAGTTAATGGCCTTGGAGACCTCCTCAGACCACAATTTGGGATTCGCCCCCTTCTTGGTGAGGGCAACCAAGGGAGCTACCAAAGTTGAGAAGTGCGGAATGAACTGGCGATAATAATTAATGAACCCCATAAAGCGCTGCACCGCTTTGAGAGAATGGGGTTCCTGCCAGTCCATCACAGCCTGTAGTTTGGCAGGATCCATAGCCAATCCTTGGGCAGAGATGATGTAGCCTAGGAAAGGTAGGGACTCCTGCTCAAACATACACTTCTCCAACTTGGCATAGAGGGAGTTTGCCCGTAGGAGGTCGAAGACTTTGCAAACATCTCTCCGGTGGGAGTCAATATCTGGAGAGTAGATGAGAATATCATCCAGATAGACTACGACCGAGGTGGAAAGCATATCCCGGAAGATATCGTTCACAAAATCTTGGAAAACGGCTGGGGCATTACAGAGCCCGAAGGGCATCACCAGATATTCATAGTGCCCATCCCTGGTGTTAAAAGTCGTCTTCCATTCGTCCCCATCATGGATGCGAATCAGGTTGTAAGCACCCCGCAGATCTAGTTTAGTAAATACCCTTGCTCCCCGAAGCCTATCGCAGAGCTCAGATATCAAGGGCAAAGGATACTTATTTTTAACGGTGATAGCGTTAAGACCCCTGTAGTCTATGCATGGACGCAATTCCCCATTCTTCTTCTGCACGAAGAAGAACCCTGCCCCAGCAGGTGACACTGACTTCCTAATGAATCCTCTTGCCAGATTTTCCTGGATGTACTGTGACATTGCCTCCGTCTCCGGGAGAGATAGCGGATAGACTCGACCCCGGGGAGGCTCAGCACCAGGCAAGAGATCAATAGGACAGTCATAGGGGCGATGGGGCGGAAGGGTCTCCGCCGCCTTTTTGGAGAACACGTCTGCATAAGACCAATACTGCTTGGGGAGAGAGGAAAGATCTGCGGGTACCGCTGTAGTAGCAACCTGAACACACTCCCTCTGACACCTACCCCCACAAGATTCACCCTATCCCAGGATTCTGCCAGAGGACCACTCGATATGAGGAGAGTGGTACCGTAGCCAAGGTATTCACAACAGGACCTCATCAATTCCCTCTGGAATGACGAGCAGAGATATAATCTCCTGATGAGATGGCGACATGGACAGAGTAAAAGGGATGGTCTGGTGTGTTATCTGTGAGGGCAGTGTCGACCCATTCACCACTCGTACCGTTACTGGTTGAGCTAGCATAACCAGGGGTATTGCGTGACGTTGGGCGAAGGCAGAAGACATAAAATTGCCCTCCGCCCCAGAATCCACGCAGAGCTCTACCGAGTGGGAGAATGAGCCTATAGTAATTGTCCCCTTAAAGGACAATTTAGAGGCAAATGTCGCCGTGTCTAGTGTACCTCCACCTACTACCACTAGACGCGGACGTTTCCTCGACCGCTGAGAACATCTGGTGGCTAGATGTCCTGACTGCTGGCAAACATGACAGACCTTGAGTGCACAAGCGGTCCGAGACTTAGATCCCGCTTGTGACACTTCCCTGGCCTCATGTGACTCAGGAACCAGGACCGGAGATTCCAGAGGTTTTGCGAAGGTAGGAGCCAGCCGAAACCTCTGCCTACACTGGGCTCGCTCTAACCTCCGCTCGTTAAAACGGAGGTCAATTCGAGTGGAGACAGTTATTAACTCCTCCAGTGTGGCAGGAATCTCCCTAGTGGCCAGAGTGTCCTTAACGTGGTCAGCCAGGCCCCTCCAAACTATGGGGATAAGAGCTTTATCCGACCAATCCAGCTCAGAAGCTAAAGTGCGGAATTGGACGGCAAAATGACTGACCAAGGACTCACCATGAGTTAATGCCAGCAGTTGGAGCGCAGTATCATGGGTGACTTGAGGTCCTAAAAAGACCTGTTTCAGAGTGCTCAGAAACAGCGGAGCACTCTGCACCACATGATCACCACACTCCCACAGCGGCGTAGCCCATTCCAACGCCCTGTCCGACAAGAGAGACACTATAAATCCCACCTTAGCCCCTACAAAACTTGCTATCACCAGAAAATTTTTCTGGCAGCGGGAGGCGAGAAAATGTCGGAGCAGGGGTGGCAATGGACAGGGTTGCTGCAGCCACGCTAGCAGCCTGTACAGCAACTGCGGTAACATCCACAGCTGAGGTTGCGCTCTCAAGAGCCGCCAACCTACCCTCCAACTGCTGGATATACCGCAAGGATTGCTGTTTGTCCGTCATTACTAGCCAGACCCTGGCGCTAGTGTAATGTTAGGGCTAGCGGAACGCACCAAATAAGACAGATAGTGTATGGTGCGTTCGCAGCCCGGGGTCCACCGTGCAGAGATGGAACCTGCTGCTAAGTAATGACGGACTATATGGCGGTACTCATAAGTATACACACACGTGGGTTAAACTTCACCCAGCGTGAAGGAAGCGATCCTTTTGCGTCACAGGATCGCGGTACCGCACATAGAAGGCGAGCAAGTAGTCAGCGAACTCAACCCCAACTAGGATTGAAGTCCGATTAGACCCTTGCTGGCACAACATTGCAACTGGGTGTGTAAGGAAGCAGAATAACAATATTAGGGCACAAGAGTGCATGCGGTGCCGCACTGACAAACGCCACTAACCACCCAGGCTTGGGTAAGGAAAGCACAGAGGAAGTGCACGGCGCCGTACTGGCGGTCACAGCAACTGGACGCTGTAACGTGTGATTAGTGCTGTAGGATAAGTCGGGCGCTAGATAGCAACCATACACCTTCCGCGAACAGACATTCAATAGGGAAGGGGTATCCAAGGACGACTTGCACTCACAACAAACACACGTAAGCAAATGTACACTAGCGCATGGCCGTGCGGTCATGCGCAGTTTATATAGTTGCAGCACAGGAAGTGGCCACAGAAACTTTGCCCTTCCAAGACCTGCCAAGAGGACCAATGGAATGTGCTGCAGAGCCTGAGCACATGACCCTCGATCTCCAACGGGAGATCTTGCCCTGGGCATGCTCAGTGTGTGCAGACAAGGACTTAGTCCCAGAGAAGTCCGCTCGCTGCTGACCAGCACTGGCTTTAATGGCAGAAGCTGAAGAAGCAGCAGTAACTCTCTGTACAGAGTGAGACTGAGCAAGACGCTGGGACCGACGTCCCTGCTGAGCAGACTCCACTGCGGCTGGATAAGAATGGGAGACCGCAGCGGAGATGGCTCGAGATTCCCCCTGTGCAGAAGCGGGAACTCGAGACCTAACACACATTCATAAAGTGGTGTATGCCACTTAATGAATTTGACATATCCTCTCTGTGATGTGTGCTTCCATATGTCTTGCAAGAAAGGGACTTTCAGTAGGATTTCTGTGTATGAATTTGCTGTGTAGGCATGGCTACACCTGTCTAACCCCAGCTCCACTCATTTTGGCAAAGCTTGACCAAATCTGGCTTTGAAAGTTGCAAAATGTTGAGCAACAAGTTTGTGACTTTTCACAATGGCGTGCACAGTGTAATTAATTTGACTCATAAAGGTTTCAATTTTTATGTCCTGCTTTAGCTAGGTCTTAGGCAATGCTATAATATTCTGTATACTTTCTGCTGATTCTGTCCCAATCGACACAGTAAAGTTAAGAGAGAGCTACAAAAATGATATCCTCAGCTTTTTGTGGCCAGTGTAAAAAAAATGTGGATAGTTAAATAAAAATGTATTACAAAAACTAACAATAAAGTATATTTTTGATAATAAATGTTTGGAGGCTTTTTTGGCTGGTTGCTTGCGAAATGCTGTATCCACAATATTAAGACTGTTTTTCTATTTTTCCTTGTTAAATAAACTACTGGATTTAAAACATAATTTTTCATTGATATTTTCCATTTAATGTGCATGATTTTTAATTAACATTCTCATTTCATTGCTACTAAGAGTAAGGGAATAGTTGATGCATTGTTGTACAGAGACAGCTGGTAGGACTGTCTTTTATATGTATTTTTCATATTCACCTGCTGTCAGCAGTGTTATATTGCAAAATGGTATCATTCGGAGCTTGTCATGCCTGGAAACACTAAACTTATTGTTGTCACTTATTGTTAGGATGACACTATCGGGAAAACCTTGGGGAATTGTAACCAACTAGCTAGGCAACTAATTAACTTACTATTTAATGGTAGTTACTACAGCAGCAACACAGTAATATAAAAACTCCACATTTATGCCTAATATAAACTTTAAATACTGAAAAACTAGAGGACTTTTCTAATAATAAACTGTTAATAATTGTTAATAAATGTAAATAAATTATACAATTGGAAATCAGTGACCTATGACAATTTATTTGACTGCGACTTTGTTTAAATTCAAATCCGCCTAAAGGCCCCGTCACACATAGCGAGATCGCTAGCGAGATCGCTGCTGAGTCACAAGTTTTGTGACGCAACAGCGATCTCAGTAGCGATCTCGCTATGTGTGACACGTACCAGCGATCAGGCCCCTGCTGTGAGATCGCTCGTCGTGTCGGAATGGCCTGGGCCATTTTTTGATCGTTGAGGTCCCGCTGACATCGCTGAATCGGCGTGTGTGACGCCGATTCAGCGATGTCTTCGCTGGTAACCAGGGTAAACATCGGGTAACTAAGCGCAGGGCCGCGCTTAGTAACCCGATGTTTACCCTGGTTACCATCCTAAAAGTAAAAAAACAACCACTACATACTTACCTAACGCTGTCTGTCCTCCAGCGCTGTGCTCTGCACTCCTCCTGTACTGGCTGTGAGCGCCGGTCAGCCGGAAAGCAGAGCGGTGACGTCACCGCTCTGCTTTCCGGCCGCTGTGCTCACAGCCAGACCAGAGAAGCAGAGCACCGAGGACAGACAGCGGTAGGTAAGTATGTACTGTTTGTTTTTTTTTACTTTAACGATGGTAACCAGGGTAAACATCGGGTTACTAAGCGCGGCCCTGCGCTTAGTTACCCGAAGTTTACCCTGGTTACCGGGGACCTCGGGATCGTTGGTCGCTGGAGAGCTGTCTGTGTGACAGCTCTCCAGCGACCAAACAGCGACGCTGCAGCGATCCGGATCGTTGTCGGTATCGCTGCAGCGTCGCTATGTGTGACGGGGCCTTTAACCCTATGTCCCAATGTTGCGGCCGCATTAGCACCAAGGTCACCAATGTTGCAGCTGAAAAACTGTGCTGACATCTGCAAATCAATACTAGCAAAACTTTTGGACACATAATGACAGTGATGCAGTCTCAGTGTCCAAAAACTGACATAATTTATAGTCCTTTATTACGTTTGACTGCTTTACATATCCAACAAGTATAGACGAGATCCATACTGTTCAGATATCGAATAGCTATGAGTGAGTGAATTCTGTAGATTTGTTTGTTATCTACCTTTAGATGTGAGCAGGCATGGGGCTGAGGAAAAAATATCTGATATACGCCTCATTGCAGACCTGTCGCGACACTCAGTTGATGTCCATCCAGTTGTCTTCTTTCTGTCATAGTGTGTCAGATCTCTGGCCTTTTCACTATAGGCCAGGATTTCTGATCGTGTCTGGCCTTAAAAGTCATTGCACGTCATAAGGTCGCAGCGGACATCTTGATGTCATGACGCCATGACCTAAAACACACAGTGACCTCTGAATCTTGGACGAGGCCGGAAGTCCTGGCCAATAGTGAAGATACGCTTTGCTATGGCAGAAAGAAGAGGACCATACGGTGGGCGGTTTGGCTTTTCTTTAACATCTTACGTGCGTAACTAGAAATCATTTGCACGTCAGATCTCCATAAGCAGGGGACGGTCTATATACTGTTTCTTTAAAAGATATTCTTTCTAAAATCACAAATATAGACTATATCATTAAATGCTCTGGTTGATATTGAGAGCCGTTCGCTGTGTTTTCATGTAATAATGCACAAAATGAGTAAAAGGGGTTAGCCACTAATTCCTTTCTCAGTCAATGTGTTCCACTCTTTGTAAAACAATAACACGTATGTTCACTGTCGGTGACGGCTCCGTTCCAACAGAGTCGATACTGACTTTCCCATTGCTCATGTTATATTGATATGTCACGCAATGGCTGTGGCCAATCAGCAGCTCCTTCACTCTCCCCTCCTTTAGACATAACGGACATCTGGAGCAAGTCAGAGCTTTGGCTACTTTCTCACTTCTTCCGGATGACTGACTTTTCCTAATGAGGGAGTCAGTGAAGCAACCACTGATTGGCTGCCAACATCGCATAACTCCAGTATACATCATTGCAACAGTACTGGCACCGGAACGGAGTATGAGTGTGGCAGCATGGTGGCGCAGTGGTTAGCACTGTTGCTTTCCAGTGCTCGGTTCCTGGGTTCAAATCCCACCAAGGACAACATCTGCAAGGAGTTTGTATGTTCTCATTTGTGTGGATTACCTCTGGTTACTCTAGTTTCCTTCCACTCTCCAAAAACATACCGCTAGGGAATTTAGACTGTGAGCTACTATGGGGACAGAGATGATAATGACTGTAAAGCACTGTGGAATTAATGGCTCTATATAAGTTAGTGAAATAAGTGTTATTATTTTATAAGAGAGGAATACAGTGATTGAGGTGATTGAGAAGAGGTTGTCAGAGTATTGGACATCCCATTTTAGTCTTTCATATCCTGTAGATACAGTAGAGCTGGCAGCTTACCTCTTACAGAACAAAAAGTTCTGAAGTCCAAAATTGGACTTACGAGTTGCTTTTCTCCCCTGATATCGTATGTTGAGGGAGAGTCGGAGCATCCCATACACATTTGGCTGTCGACAACCCGTTGATATTGGCTGGCTCGACCGATGTTAGTCTATCATGAATGAGGCCTTTATTATTATTATTATTTATTGTTATAGCGCCATTTATTCCATGGCGCTTTACATGTGAGGAGGGGTATGCATAATAGAAACAAGTACAATAATCTTAAACAATACAAGTCACAACTGGTACAGGAGGAGAGAGGACCCTGCCCGCGAGGGCTCACAATCTACAAGGGATGGGTGAGGATACAGTAGGTGAGGATAGAGCTGGTCATGCAGCGGTTTGGTCGATCGGTGGTTACTGCAGGTTGTAGGCTTGTCGGAAGAGGTGGGTCTTCAGGTTGTTTTTGAAGGTTTCGATGGTAGACGAGAGTCTGATGTGTTGTGGCAGAGAGTTCCAGAGTAGGGGTGACACTAGACACGATATTTATGTCCACTGTCGGCTGCACAGATTCAATGACCACTGTCCAAGTGTCCATCCAACATGAGGATTCATTGTAAAAAAAAATGTATACGTCCTGTTGAGGAGACCCTCTGCATATGAGAGTGCAGTCTGCTGTGCTCTCCTATGCAGTAAAACTAATGGTATGCAGACACATACTTGCCAGAAGAAGGCCAAAAGAACACATTTTGCCCCAATGAGTATACTCTCCCATCACTACTCCTTATACTGGCATGTCAGACGTGCCCCTCTCTTCAGAGAAAAACATTACTCCTTAGCCACCTGGAAAAAAAACACCAGACCGTTGGCAGCATATCTATCAAAGTGAGCTAGCAAAGTTGTCATAAAAAGGTAAATGTGCAGCAACCAAGAACCAAATTCTTCTGTCTCTAATGGTACAGGGTATGGTGATATCACCTAGCACAAGGGTTAGTCTATGCTGGGTAAACTCCCTTAAATCCATATAAGTCATTCATGACACATGGAAATGTTGTTTGGCTAGTTAAAAAAAAATGAAAATGTATTAGTTCTGCTAAACTTTTGCATACCTTTACAGTAATTTTATACGAAGCAGCCTGGATTTTGCTGTTGTGGTCCTATAAATTCAGAAACAGTGATCCCTGTCGCTTTATATAAATGTCAGACTGTGTTTTGTACAGTTTGTCAGGTTACAATGTCCTTTCATCTCATCAAAGGAAACCATTATCTTTCATAATTGTTTCAGTCTGCTTTTTCTTGTTTTGTCACTGGATTTGGAATACCTTCTCATATGAGGATTTGGCAATGTAAGTACGCAATTTTATAAAATAACTTGCATTAACTATTTCCTTTCGAAAACATAACAGGTGCTGCACGAAGAATTACTTTTGGACTTTTCCATCTTTATAGTTGTCATAGGGGCAGTTTTATATTGATCCGGTCACCACTTGCTACAGTTAGGGCCAGAAATATTTGGACAGTGACACAAGTTTTGTTATTTTAGCTGTTTACAAAAACATGTTCAGAAATACAATTATAAATATAATATGGGCTGAAAGTGCACACTCCCAGCTGCAATATGATAGTTTCCACATCCAAATCGGAGAAAGGGTTTAGGAATCATAGCTCTGTAATGCATAGCGTCCTCTTTTTCAAGGGACCAAAAGTAATTGGACAATGGACTCTAAGGGCTGCAATTAACTCTGAAGGCGTCTCCCTCGTTAACCTGTAATCAATGAAGTAGTTAAAAGGTCAGGAGTGGATTCCAGGTGTGTGGTTTTGCATTTGGAAGCTGTTGCTGTGAGCAGACAACATGCGGTCAAAGGAACTCTCAATTGAGGTGAAGCAGAACATCCTGAGGCTGAAAAAAAAGAAAAAATCCATCAGAGAGATAGCAGACATGCTTGGAGTAGCAAAATCAACAGTTGGGTACATTCTGAGAAAAAAGGAATTGACTGGTGAGCTTGGGAACTCAAAAAGGCCTGGGCGTCCACGGATGACAACAGTGGTGGATGATCGCCGCATACTTAATTTGGTGAAGAAGAACCCGTTCACAACATCAACTGAAGTCCAGAACACTCTCAGTGAAGTAGGTGTATCTGTCTCTAAGTCAACATTAAAGAGAAGACTCCATGACAGTAAATACAAAGGGTTCACATCTAGATGCAAACCATTCATCAATACCAAAAATAGACAGGCCAGAGTTAAATTTGCAGAAAAACACCTCAAGAAGCCAGCTCAGTTCTGGAAAAGTATTCTATGGACAGATGAGACAAAGATCAACCTGTACCAGAATGATGGGAAGAAAAAAGTTTGGAGAAGAAAGGGAGCGGCACATGATCCAAGGCACACCACATCCTCTGTAAAACATGGTGGAGGCAACGTGATGGCATGGGCATGCATGGCTTTCAATGGCACTGGGTCACTTGTGTTTATTGATGACATAAGAGCAGACAAGAGTAGCCGGATGAATTCTGAAGTGTACCGGGATATACTTTCAGCCCAGATTCAGCCAAATGCTGCAAAGTTGATTGGACGGCGCTTCATAGTACAGATGGACAATGACCCCAAGCATACAGCCAAAGCTACCCAGGAGTTCATGAGTGCCAAAAAGTGGAACATTCTGCAATGGCCAAGTCAATCTCCAGATCTAAACCCAATTGAGCATGCATTTCACTTGCTCAAATCCAGACTTAAGACGCAAAGACCCACAAACAAGCAAGACCTGAAGGCTGCGGCTTTAAAGGCCTGGCAAAGCATTAAGAAGGAGGAAACCCAGCGTTTGGTGATGTCCATGGGTTCCAGACTTAAGGCAGTGATTGCCTCCAAAGGATTTGCAACAAAATATTGAAAATAAAAATATTTTGTTTGGGTTATGTTTATTTGTCCAATTACTTTTGACCTCCTAAAATGTGGAGTGTTTGTAAAGAAATGTGTACAATTCCTACATTTTCTATCAGATATTTTTGTTCAACCCTTCAAATTAAACGTTACAATCTGCACTTGAATTCTGTTGTAGAGGTTTCATTTCAAATCCAATGTGGTGACATGCAGAGCCCAACTCGCGAAAATTGTGTCACTGTCCAAATATTTCTGGCCCTAACTGTATGTCTCAGAAATAATATCTGCAGTGAAGACATAATCTTGAGTGATGGCTGTAGTGGACTCCTAGACAGATCCATCAATCAAGATCAGAAGGTAGAAGTTGTGCTGTCCTTTAAGCCAGTTTCACATGTCCACGTTCACAGTCCGAGTATGGATAGTGATGCATGGACTGGTTGAGAAACTCTTGACCCAAACTCAACAGCCTCATATATGTCTATGGTGCTGTTGAGTTTGTTTTAGATGACCCTTGATTGGTCTGGTCATCATAGTCCATACTTGGACTGTGAATGTTGGATGTGTGAAGCCTGCCTTATACAAAGATTTAATAGTACTTTAGACTAAGGAAAATTATTGGAAGCAGAGTACATTGGAATAAATCTTTATTTTTTTATTAATTCAGCTGTCAAGCTCACAGTAAGGTATGTATGAACACTTTTCTAGATTTTCTAGATCTGACAGGAAGTTTGCATGGTCAAAATTCTGACTTCTTTTTAGTCCCATTCACGCTGTCAGTTTGCTTGAGCATGTGCCGGGAAAAGGATTCTTGAGAAAAAAGGGATGGGCATGTTGAAAGTCAACAAGGCTAGTCCACTTTTCCTGAATAGTTTGAATGACTACTGGCAAAACATAAAAGAAAAACTTTAGATGGTGGGTGGAATTAGAAGGCTCTGCCGACTTTAGGTCAATAGATATGATTCTGTTGAAGAGGTTTTCTCAAAATCACAATTTATTCTCGCACCCAACTGATTTTATTTACTTTACTAACCTATGTAGTGCAAATTGTAAAGACATTATCAGCACTGTCCCCATTGTGGCTCACAATCTAGATTCCCTATCAGTTTGTAGGAGGAAACCAATGTACCTGTAGGAAACTTATGGAAACACGGGGAGAACATATAAGGTCCTTTAAAGGGAACCTGTCACCCATAAAATGGAATTTGAGCTAAGCCCACTGGTGTCAGGGGCTTATCTACAGAATTCTGAAATGCTGTAGATAAGCCCCCGATGTATCCTGAACGATGAGAAATAGGGGCGGTCCCGCTGCGGTCCGGTCCAATGGGCGTCGCGGTCCGGGGCCTCTCATCTTCATAGGATGATGTCCTCTTCTTGTCTTCATGCTGCGGCTCTGGCACAGGCATACTTTGTCTGCCCTGTTGAGGGCAGAGCCAAGTACTGCAGTGCACAGGCGCCGGGTCTCTCTGACCTTTCCCGGCGCCTACGCGCTGCAGTACTTTGCTCTGCCCTCAACAGGGCAGACAAAGTACGCCTGTGCTTGAGCTGCGGCATGAAGATAAGAAGAGAACGTGATCGTAAGAGATGGGAGGCCCCGGACCGGACCGCGATGCCCATCGGATCGGACCGCCCGCCCAGGTGAGTATAAACTAACCTCTTTTTCTCATGTTTTAGGATACATCAGGGGCTTATTTACAGCATTATAGAATGCTGTAGATAAGTCCCTGATGATGGTGGGCTTAGCTCAACTTCCATTTTCGGGGTGACAGATTCCCTTTAAGATGTTGTCCTTGGTGTGATTTGAACCCAAGACCCCAACGCTGGAAAGGTACAGTGTTAACCACCGAGACACCATGCTGCCCAAATCTATTGCTGTGTGTATGGTTGCTGGAAACCCCAAGAACAGGAGCCCCTTCTTGAATGGAGTGGAGACCCATCTTTTAGGAAGACAAGCATACACATCTGTACTGTACACTAGGGTTGAGCGAAACGGGTCGAACATTTTCAAAAGTCGCCGACTTTTGGCGAAGTCAAGTTTCATGAAACCCGATCCGACCCCTGTGCGTGGTCGGCCATGCGGTACGCGACTTTCGCACCAAAGTCGCGTTTCAATGACGCGAAAAGCACCATTTCTCAGCCAATGAAGGTAAACGCAGAGTGTGGGCAGCGTGATGACATAGGTCCTGGTCCCCACCATCTTAGAGAAGGGCATTGCAGTGATTGGCTTGCTGTCTGCGGCGTCACAGGGGCTATAAAGGGGAGTTCCCGCCGACCGCCATGTTACTGCTGCTGATCTGAGCTTAGGGAGAGGTTGCTGCCGCTTCGTCAGAAGCAGGGATAGCGTTAGGCAGGGTCCATTAACCACAAAACCGCTTGTGCTGTAGCGATTTCCACTGCCCAACACCACCTTCGGTGTGCAGGGACAGTGGAAGCTCCTTTTTTTTTTTTTTTTCCTCAGCGCTGTAGCTTATTGGGCTGCCCTAGAAGGCTCCCTGATAGCTGCATTGCTGTGTGTACGCCGCTGTGCAAACCAACTGCTTTTTTCAAAGCACAAATCCTCTTGTTCCTTCCTTTCTGCACAGCTATCTTGTTTGTTTGTCCACACTTTTTATTTAATTTGTGCATCAGTCCACTCCTTATTGCTGCCTGCCATACCTGGCTGAGATTACTGCAGGGAGATAAGGAACTGTCCTTCAATTACTTTTTTTTTTTTTTTTGTGAGAGATTAAGATTGACATTTCTGCTAGAGTGCCATCTCTGTCTGTGTCATCTCACTCAGTGGGCCATAGAAAGCCTATTTATTTTTTTGCTTGATTTGGGTTCCAAAATCTACCAGAAAAAATCACAACATCAATCAGTGGGAGAAAAATATTGGCCTCAGGGCTTGTGTGCCACTCCTTACTCCTGTGTGTGCCATCTCTCACTCAGTGGGCCATAGAAAGCCTATTTATTTTTTTGCTTGATTTGGGTTCTAAATTCTACCTGAAAAAATCAATCAATCAATCAGTGGGAGATTAATATTGGCCTTTGGGCTTGTGTGCCAGTCCTGACTCCTGTGTGCGTCATCTGTCACTCAGTGGGCCCTAGAAAGCCTATTTTTTGTTTAATTTGTTTTCTAAATTCTCCCTGAAACAATCATTTTATTTTCTTTGGTTTCTAAATTATTCCTGAAAAAAATCATTTTTTTTGTATTTTTTTTTCTCTCAAGTCTCCCTGAAAAAAAAAAAAAAAAAATCTGTGGGAGATTCATATTGCCCCTTCTGCTTGTGTGCCAGTCTTGACTCCTGGGTGTGCCATCTCTCTCTCTCTCCCCAATTGTGGGCCATAGAAAGCCTATTAATTTTTTTGCTTGATTTGGGTTCCAAAATCTACCAAAAAAAAAAAAATCACTAAATCAATCAGTGGGAGATTAATATTGGCCTCTGGGCTTGTGTGCCACTCCTGACTCCTGTGTGCGTCCTCTCTCACTCAGTGGGCCGTACAAAGCCTTTTTTTTTTTTTTTCCTAAATTCTCCCTGAAACAATCATTTCATTTTATTTGTTTTATAAATTCTTCTGTAAAAAATAATTTTTTTTTAATTTTTTTTTTCTGAAGTCTCCCTTTTAAAAAAAACAAACACAAATCAGTGGGAGATAAATATTTACATTTGCGCTTCAGTGACAGTCCTGCGTGTGTGCCATCTCATTTGTTGCCAACAACAACAGAGTGTGTAACATTGTGGCTGATTTTCGTTGTGGTCTCACCCACCTGTAAAGGGGTAGCTAAATCATACTGAAGTTATAGCTCACCGTGTAAGTTGTGTGACAGCAACAAATACCGTTCGTTTGGTAACGTTTTTAAAACAATGAGGAAGTCTGGTGGAAGAGGTCGTGGCCGGGGGCGTTCATTGTCAGCTGGTAATGAGGGTAGTGGTAGTGGTGGAGCATCAGGTGGTCGTGGGAAAAAAAATATTGCACCTAAGTCTGGAGCTGTGGAGCCAGGTTCGTCGTCTGGCTACACAAGGCCTCGAACCCTCCCTTTTCTGGGAGTAGGAAAACCACTTTTAAAGCCGGAGCATCAAGAGCAAGTTTTGGCTTATCTTGCTGACTCAGCCTCTAGCTCTTTTGCCTCCTCTCGTGAAACTGGTAAAAGTAAAAGCAGCGCGTCGTTAGTGGATGTTCACGGTCAGGGACAAGTCGCTTCCTTGTCCTCTTCAGCAAAAACAACAACAGAGAAGAATGCAGCAGGCGACAGAACGGGTTACTCCATGGAGCTCTTTACACATACCGTCCCTGGCTTAGAAAGTGAAGCAGTTAACAGTCCATGCCCATTACAAGTTGAATCTGACATGGAGTGCACTGACGCACAGCCACAGCCAGACTACTATGCTGGTCCTTTGACTCAGACCACAACATTGCCCTCGCAGGGTGCTGATCAAGAATCAGACCCTGATGAGACTATGTTGCCCCATCACGAACACTATACCACCGACCGACACGGTGACACAGACGAAGTTGCACACGAGCTACAAGAAGAGGTAATAGATGACCCAGTTCTTGACCCCGATTGGCAGCCATTGGGGGAACAGGGTGCAGGCGTCAGCAGTTCTGAAGCGGAGGAGGAGGGGCCGCAGCAGGCATCAACATCGCAACAGGTTCCATCTGCCGGGCCCGTATCTTGCCCAAAACGCATGGCAAAGCCAAAACCTGTTGGAGGACAGCGTGGCCATCCGGTTAAAGCTCAGTCTGCAATGCCTGAAAAGGTATCCGATGCTATAAAGAGTGCAGTCTGGCATTTTTTTAAACAACATCCAATTGATCAGCACAAAGTAATCTGTCAAAAATGTTCAACTACCTTAAGCAGAGGGCAGAATCTGAAAAGTCTCAATACAAGTTGCATGCATAGACATTTAACCACCATGCATTTGCAAGCTTGGACTAACTACCAAACGTCCCTTAAGGTTGTAGCACCCTCGGCCAATGAAGCTACTCATCAACGCAACATCCCTTCCGGCAGTGTAGGGCCACCATTTTCTGCACCACCTGCAGTATCTGTGCAGGTTTCTTTGCCAGGCCAAAGCAGTCAGGGTCAGGGAATCTCCAGTTTCGTAGTAGGAAACACTGCATCTAGGGCACCGGCGGCAACAATACCATCTCCCACCGTCTCTCAGTCTGCCATGTCCACCGGCACCCCCGCTAGTTCCACGATCTCCAGCTCTCCAGTCCAGCTCACCCTACATGAGACTATGGTTAGAAAAAGGAAGTACTTAGCCTCGCATCCGCGTACACAGGGTTTGAACGCCCACATAGCTAGACTAATCTCGTTAGAGATGATGCCCTACCGGTTAGTTGAAAGCGAAGCTTTCAAAGACCTGATGGACTACGCTGTACCACGCTACGAGCTACCCAGTCGACACTTTTTTTCCAGAAAAGCCATCCCAGCCCTCCACCAGCATGTTAAAGAGCGCATCGTCCATGCACTCAGGCAATCTGTGAGCACAAAGGTGCACCTGACAACAGATGCATGGACCAGTAGGCATGGCCAGGGACATTACGTGTCCATCACGGCACACTGGGTAAATGTGGTGGATTCAGGGTCCACAGGGGACAGCAAGTTTGGGACAGTTCTGCCTAGCCCACGGTCTAGGAAACAGTTGGCTGTAGCCGTTCGCACCCCCTCTTCCTCCTCCTCCTCCTCGTCCTCCTGCAGAAGCGAGAGCTCGTCCACAGACCGCAGTCGCACAACCACTCCATCCGCAGCTGCCACTGTTGCACACCAGGTCTCCCATTATGGGGCAGCTACTGGCAAACGTCAGCAGGCTGTATTGGCTATGAAGTGTTTGGGCGACAACAGACACACCGCGGAAGTTCTGTCCGAGTTCTTGCAGCAAGAAACGCAGTCGTGGCTGGGCACTGTAGATCTTGAGGCAGGCAAGGTAGTGAGTGATAACGGAAGGAATTTCATGGCTGCCATCTCCCTTTCCCAACTGAAACACATTCCTTGCCTGGCTCACACCTTAAACCTGGTGGTGCAGTGCTTCCTGAAAAGTTATCCGGGGTTATCCGACCTGCTCCTCAAAGTGCGTGGACTTTGCGCACATATCCGCCGTTCGCCTGTACACTCCAGCCGTATGCAGACCTATCAGCGTTCTTTGAACCTTCCCCAGCATCGCCTAATCATAGACGTTGTTACAAGGTGGAACTCAACACTGCACATGCTTCAGAGACTGTGCGAACAGAGGCGGGCTGTTATGTTTTTGTGGGAGGATACACATACACGGGCAGGCAGTAGGATGGCAGACATGGAGTTGTCAGGTGTGCAGTGGTCGAAGATTCAAGACATGTGTCAAGTCCTTCAGTGTTTTGAGGAATGCACATGGCTGGTTAGTGCAGACAACTCCATAATAAGCATGAGCATTCCCCTAATGTGTCTGCTGATGCAAAGTTTGACGCACATAAAGGATCAGGCGTCTGCACCAGAGGAAGAGGAAAGCCTTGATGACAGTCAGCCATTGTCTGGTCAGGGCAGTGTACAGGACGAGGTAGCGGGCGAAGAGGAGGTGGAGGATGAGGAGGATGATGGGGATGAGTATATTTTTAATGAGGAAGCTTTCCCGGGGTCATTGGAAATTGTTGGCGTGGCAAGGGCGGGTTCTGGTTTTTTGAGGGACACAAGTGACGTAGATTTGCCTGCAACTGCCCCTCAACCAAGCACAACCGCAGATTTGACAACTGGAACTTTGGCCCACATGGCGGATTATGCCTTGCGTATCCTCAAAAGGGACACACGCATTACAAAAATGATGAACGATGACGATTACTGGTTGGCCTGCCTCCTTGATCCTCGCTATAAAGGCAAATTGCAAAATATTATGCCACATGAGAACTTGGAACTAATATTAGCAACAAAACAATCAACTCTTGTTGACCGTTTGCTTCTGGCATTCCCTGCACACAGCGCCCGTGATCGTTCTCACACGAGCTCCAGGGACCAGCAGACCAGAGGTGTTAGAGGGGCAGAAATCAGAAGTGGCGTTGGCCAGAGGGGTTTTCTGACCAGGTTGTGGAGTGATTTTGCTATGACCGCAGACAGGACAGGTACTGCAGCATCAATTCAAAGTGACAGGAGACAACATTTGTCCAGTATGGTTACAAACTATTTTTCATCCCTTATCGACGTTCTCCCTCAACCGTCATTCCCATTTGATTACTGGGCATCCAAATTAGACACCTGGCCAGAATTGGCAGAATATGCATTGCAGGAGCTTGCTTGCCCGGCAGCTAGTGTCCTATCAGAAAGAGTATTCAGTGCTGCAGGTTCAATACTAACTGAAAAAAGGACTCGTCTGGCTACCCAAAATGTAGATGATCTAACCTTCATTAAAATGAACCACAACTGGATTTCGAAATCTTTTGCCCCACCTTGCCCGGCTGACACCTAACTTTCCTATGAAAAGGTCTTGCCTGTGGACTCTTCTGAATGACTTTTCCAATCTCGTAATTTTCTGCACCTGATTGTCCAGCATACGACATGTTTACTCCTAACAAAATGGCCAAACTCCCCACACGGGGCCGTGGTATCGCCACTTTGCGCCAGCACCCGTGAGAGTGCTGTTTGTCTGAAGAGGTGGGTGTGCCCGCTTTTGGTCGACGGCACTGCCACTGGGTCCCTCATAGTACAATAAAGTGTCTCTGGCGGTGGTGGTGCGCACCCAACGTCAGACACACCATTGTAATATGAGGGGCCCTGGGCCTGTACCGCCGGCCACAAGACAGTTCCCCCCCCAGCTCAAACAGTGCTCTACCACTTGCAAAATTTTCTCTCACAGCTCCACCAATGTTTAGTCTATGCGCTGACATCCTTCAATGCCTGGCACTGACAATACCATTGTTTTGACATTTTTGTTATGTTAGGCCTTCGAAGCCTGTCTGCGGTCCGTTCTTTCTACAACTACTACACTGACCAGGCCACTGCTGGCCGTGTTCCCCTGGAACCAATTTAAACTTGCCTACAGCCAGCCCAATTTTGTTATGTTAGGCCTTCTTAGCCTGTCTGCCGTCACTCCTTCCACTAGACTTCCACTGACCAGACCACTGTTGCCCGTGTACCCCTGGAACCAATTTTAAATTGCCAACAGCCAAATGTTATTATGTTAGGCCTTTGATGCCTGTCTGCCGTCACTCCTTCCACTAGACTTCCACTGACCAGACCACTGTTGCCCGTGTACCCCTGGAACCAATTTTAAATTGCCAACAGCCAAATGTTATTATGTTAGGCCTTTGATGCCTGTCTGCCGTCACTCCTTCCACTAGGCCTCCACTTACCTGTCTACTGCTGCCCGTGTTCCCCTGGAACCAATTTTAAATTGCCTACAGGCAGCCCAATTTATTATGTTAGGGCTTCGAAGCCTGTCTGCGGTCCCTCCTTCCACTAGGCCTCCACTGACCTGTCTACTGCTGCCCGTGTTCCCCTGGAACCAATTTTAAACTGCCTACAGGCAGCCCAATTTATTATGTTAGGGCTTCGAAGCCTGTCTGCGGTCCCTCCTTCCACTAGGCCTCCACTGACCTGTCTACTGCTGCCCGTGTACCCCTGGAACCAACATCATAAAATCAAAAAAAAAGTATTTTGCTTATAAAAAAGAAAATACTGGTGAGATATCAAATGCAGACATTTTAACATTAAAAACAAACACACAACTAAAATCTGGTACAGTACTAAAAATGGCCACCAGCTACAATTACTTTATCCTGCAAGTATTTAACTGAAAGGTTTTTTAAATTGAAAACACAGATATGGCATCCACCGAGTGTTGTCCTGTCGCGTCTTCTTTATATTATTGCCGAGAAGATGCAAAACAATGAAAATAATAAAATCATTAATTACCAAAATAATAGAGAAAGTCAACACCACATTGCAAATAAACATTCATTCCAAATAAAGAAGCAGGGCGCGTCCGAGGGTGAGTATATACCTAATAAGAATATAATCACCCTCGGACGCGCAATGCTTATTTCCAACAGCCTTCCTTCCTAAGAATCAGCCCTTCCGTGGTGTAGAGAGACGTTGTGTTACACTCCAAGGTGTTCCCCAGGTTGTCTTTCCTGAGCTTCGATCTTCTGGTTCTCGTTTAGTAGTTCTTGGAAACTACACTGCATTAGGCCTTCAAATTGGGTATGGGGTGTAGAGAGAGGGTGTGTTACACTCCAAGGTGTTCCCCAGGTTGCCTTTCCTGAGCTTCGATCTTCCGGCTCTCGTTTAGTAGTTGTTGGAAACTACGCTGCATTAGGCCTTCAAATTGGGTATGGGGTGTAGAGAGAGGGTGTGTTACACTCCAAGGTGTTCCCCAGGTTGCCTTTCCTGAGCTTCGATCTTCCGGCTCTCGTTTAGTAGTTCTTGGAAACTACACTGCATTAGGCCTTCAAATTGGGTATGGGGTGTAGAGAGAGGGTGTGTTACACTCCAAGGTGTTCCCCAGGTTGCCTTTCCTGAGCTTCGATATTCCGGCTCTCGTTTAGTAGTTCTTGGAAACTACACTGCATTAGGCCTACAAATTTGGTATGGGGTGGAGAGAGATGGTGTGTTACACTCCAAGGTGTTCCCCAGGTTTCCTTGCCATTGCTTCGGTCTTCCGACTCTCGTTTAGTAGTTGTAGAAAAGTACACTGCATTAGGCCTACAAAATGGGTATGGGGTGGAGAGAGATGGTGTGTTACACTCCAAGGTGTTCCCCAGGTTGCCTTTCCTGAGCTTCTATCTTCAGGCTCTCATTAAATTGTGGTTAAATGGAACAACTGCATTTGGCGTACTAGTTGGTTTGGGGCCTACTATCGGTGTCTGCCACTCCTTGCTGTTCTCCTGGTTTCCTGTCCTGAAATTCCATTTTCAGGCTCTCGTTAAGTAGTTGTTAATGTTAGACTGCATTTGGCCTACTAGTTGGGTTGGGGCCTACTATCGGTGTCTGCCACTCCTTGCTGTTCTCCTCCACTGAACAAAGCTGTGCCGCCTGTTTACTACGGTTGCCAATTTTGAACTGCATTTCGACTACTTACTGATTTGGCCCTACTCTCTGTGTCAGCCTCTCATTCCAGTTGTCCTCCACTGCAATGCCCCCTGGTTATTCCTGTGTTACCAATTTTGAACTGCATTTAGCCCACTTTATTCTTTGGGCCTATATCTGTGTTTCCACTTCATCGTGCCCATTGCCCAGCCAGTGATAGATGAGTCTGCTGGTACATTGACCCATAACGCAACATTCCCCGTGCATGCTACACAACAACATTGTGACCCTGCTGAAAGTCAGGTTGCTCTTCCCGCATACCATACCACCTTACACGGGGACAAAGAGGAAGGTGCAGATGAAAGTGCAGGTTCCTTCATCAGGTGGGGGGAGGAATACTAGTTGGCGACGTCACTGGCACAGGGCCTCTCATAGTACGCAAAAGTGTTGCTGCCGGTGGGAGGCGCCCCCGCCGTGCAAACACATCGCTGTACTTTGAGGGGCCCTGTGCCAGTGCCAACAAGTGGGCCCCCCCTGCTTGCTCAGGATCACAGCACTTGCAAAGTTGAAATACTTACCTCTCCCTGCTCCACTGCCGTGACGTGGTCCAGATTTCCTGGGCCCACTAATTACTTGAACCAGCCCTACCCCACACAACTTTAGCCAAATGACCCCCAATTTCAAATGCCTTCCAATTATTATAAGGTAAATTACGCTTGACAAGCTTCATTAAGAAGAATGGATGGTTTTGACATTAAAATGGGCACTCTAGGCGTTTTCCTGGCCCCCACTCACTGCCGACTATGCTGCCCCATTGACTTGCATTGGGTTTCGTGTTTCGGTCGATCCCGACTTTACGTCATAATCGGCCGATTTCACTCGACCCGACTTTTGAGATAGTCGGGTTTCGCGAAACCCGGCTCGACTCTAAAAAGGTCAAGGTCGCTCAACTCTACTGTACACCATTCAAAATGGGGCACTAGTGACCTCTCCTTTTGGTTTTCACAGTGACATTCTCAGTAATGTTCAGAGTCCAAGTGGTCGGACACTTGCAATTTGCTAGAAGTTCCATATCCCATAGAAAAGGGACAACTTGTGATTTTGGGAAAACCATTTTAAAAGGAACCTATCACCTCTAAAAATGCTATTTACTGGCAGATAAAGTGGTAATCTTCAGGTAATCTGCAGGAATATAAAGTTTTTATCATGCCTAGTAGATTTACTGGAGCAGCGGCTAGAAGGAGAAAATTAAGCTTTATTCTTTCTGCGACTGCTCATTTCTAATCATTGGGGCAGTGCAGGGAGTAATTACAGAAGCTGTTAACTGCACAATGAGCATGCTGCAATCATTACCTGGAACACTGACAGCCTGTTCTGCAGAGTGTGTGTGCAGAGCAGGCTATCAATCAATGTGCATATGCTCACATCAATTTCCATTTAAGATCATCATACACATTGAACATATCATATGAATGGGTGGTGGCTAGCAATGACAGATGGTTGCAACTTTATGAAACCTCCCTTAACCCTTTCCCAACTTATGTCATACTGTTACATCATAGAGCACATGAGTTTGCATTGTGCAGGCTCAGGATCTATGTATGGTGTGGGCTCAGGAGCTGTGCACAGTGCAGGCTCAGGATATATGCATGATGTGTGCTCTCAGTAGCTGTGCATGGTGTGGGCTTAAGAGCTTTGCATCATTGTGCAGACTCAGGAGCTGTGCATGTGAGGGCTCAAGAGATATGCATGTTTCCGGCTCAGGAAATGTGCATGGTGTTGACTCAAGATCATAGTGTGGGTTCATGAGCTGTGCATGGTGCTGGCTCTAGATCTGTGCATGGTGCGGGCTCAGGAGCTGTGCATGGTGCGGGCTTAGGAGCTGTGTATGGTATGGGCTCAGGAGCTGTGCATAGTGTGGGTTCAGGAGTTGTGCATGGTGCGAGCTCAGGAGCTGTGCATGGTGTGGGCTCAGGAGCTGTCCACGGTGCAGGCTTGGGATATATGCATGATGTGTGCTCAGTAGCTGTGCATGGTGCAGGCTTAAGAGCTTTGCATCATTGTGCACACTGAGGAGCTGTGCATGTGTTGGCTCAAGAGAGATGCATATTTCTGGCTCAGTAAATGTGCATGGTGTTGACTCAAGATCATAGTGTGGGCTCATGAACTGTGCATGGTCTGGGCTCAGAAGCTGTGCATGGTGCGGGCTCAGGAGCTGTGCATGGTGCGGGCTCAGGAGCTGTGCATGGTGTGGGCTCAGGAGCTGTGCATGGTGTGGGCTCAGGAGCTGTGCATAGTGTGGGCTCAGGAGTTGTGGATGGTGCAGGCTCAGGAGCTGTGCATGGTGAGGGCTTAGGAGCTGTGCATGGTGTGGGCTCAGGAGCTGTGCATAGTACTAACTCTGTATTTGTGCATGCTGCATGCTCAGGAGCTGTGCATGGTGTAGGCTCTAGAGCTATGCATAGTGCTGGCTCAAGAGCTATGCATAGTGCTGTCTCAAGAGCTATGCAAAATGCAGGCTCAGGAGCTGTGCATGGTTCTAGCTCAAGAGATGTGCATGGTGTGGGCTAAGGAGCTGTGCTTAGTACAGGCTCATGAGTTGTGCATGGTATGGGCTCAGGAGCTGTGCATGATGCGGGTTCATGAGTTGTGCATGGTATGGGCTCAGGAGCTGTGCATGGTGCGGGCT
Organism: Ranitomeya imitator; assembly: GCF_032444005.1. NCBI lineage: Eukaryota > Metazoa > Chordata > Amphibia > Anura > Dendrobatidae > Ranitomeya > Ranitomeya imitator. Next base: position 111,259,439 of record NC_091290.1, on the reverse strand, counting down.
CAGGAGCTGTGCATGGTGTGGGCTCAGGAGCTGTGCATAGAGTGGACTCAGGAGTTGTGGATGGTGCAGGCTCAGGAGCTGTGCATGGTTCTAGCTCAAGAGATGTGCATGGTGTGGGCTAAGGAGCTGTGCTTAGTACAGGCTCATGAGAAGTGCATGGTATGGGCTCAGGAGCTGTGCATGGTGCGGGTCATGAGTTGTGCATGGTGTGGGCTCAGGAGCTGTGCATGGTGCGGGCTCAGGAGCTGTGCATGGTGTGGGCTCAGGAGCTGTGCATAGTGTGGGCTCAGGAGTTGTGGATGGTGCAGGCTCAGGAGCTGTGCATGGTGAGGGTTCAGGAGCTGTCCCGAGACCACAATGCACTCTTGGGACCGGAGCACACGAGGACCATCAGTAACCAGCCGCTTCGATCGGGAGGCTCCGGAAGGTGAGTATGTAACTATTTTTTATTTTAATAATTTTTTTAACAGGGATATGATGCATACTGCTGACAGGCCAATATACTACGTGACTGGGCAATATACTACGTGGTTGGGCAACATACTACGTGGCTGGGCAATATACTACGTGGCTGGGCAATTTACTATGTGGCTGGGCAATATACTACATGGCTGGGCAATATACTACGTGACTGGGCAATATACTACGTGGCTGGGCAATATACTATGTGGACATGCATATTCTAGAATACCCAATGCGTTAGAATCAGGCCACCATCTAGTACATTAAATACAAGACAATTTAATTGTATTGGGGGCTTGCCGTATTTTCCCAGACGTGTGTTGCTGAGGGATAGAAGGATCCAGCCTGTTGAATTGCAATGGACAATCCTATCATTCAGAGCTCAAATGGAGCAATAGTTTGATGGAATAGAGGTCTGTCCTCATTACTGACGAATCCTGCATTTGTCTTGGATACAATAATAGCCTTAGATTGCTCTGGAGACCTTGTGGCTAATACTCTAAAGAAATGTTCACAAGAAAGTGTCAAACTCCTGGGATTATCATGATGGGTGGCATAGTGTATGGTAGACGGACCCCTCTAGTCTTCATTCCAGGTATACTAATAGCGTTATGGCCATTTCTCCAAATGCAATTTTTCAACACAATAACCTCATGTTGTTGGTGCTGCCGAGAGCAGCCTGTGAGGACTAAACATTCTATAGAAGCTTGCAGAGACTCCGATCTTGTCTCTCTTCATGCACATCTGAGACATCATTGGTTGGCAAATACAAAGAGAACTGCCAGCATCAGATCTTCATAATTTACATTCCTTTTTCCTCAGACAACCTTTAATAACCTCATTGATAAGTCAAGGCATTTAACTATCTTGGTGAGTGGCGCTCATACACAACTAAATAAATTATGGTGTTTTGAAAATGTAGTTTCCTTTGTTTCATCATTGGCATATTATTAACATATCTGCCATTTCTAGGGTTCACATAATTTCTCCTTCTTGATTTTGAAATTTCAATACCGAAATGAGTGTAAACATACAGTATATATAGTGTATATACAGCATATATTTAACGACGGACATATCAATATTGCAACTTGTGCCCAAGAGGTAGGGCTGCCCACTTCTACCTTGAAACCAGCTAGAATTGTGGAACTGTGCATTAGCATGAGCAATGGGACTGCAAAGACCCTATACTCACTGCTCTCATTCATTCAGTCTCTGTCTGCCACTAATATATATATATATATATATATATATATATATATATATATATATAGTGTTATGTCCATATATATTTGGACAGAGACAACAATTTTCTAATTTTGGTTATAGACATTACCACAATGAATTTTAAACAAAACAATTGAGATGCAGTTAAGTTCAGACTTTCAGCTTTCATTTGAGGGTATCCACATTAAAATTGGATGAAGGGTTTAGAAGTTTCAGCTCCTTAACATGTGCCACCCTGTTTTTGAAGGGAACAAAAGTAATTTGGACAGATTAAATAATTTTAAATAAAATGTTCATTTCTAGTACTTGGTTGAAAACCCTTTGTTGGCTAAGGCTGCCTGAAGTCTTGAACTCATGGACACCACCAGACGCTTTGTTTCCTCCTTTTTGATGCTCTGCCAGGCCTTCACTGCGGTGGTTTTCAGTTGCTGTTTGTGGGCCTTTCTATCTGAAGTGTAGCCTTTAACAAGTGAAATGCATGCTGAATTGGGTTGAGATCAGGTGACTGACTTGGCCGTTCAAGAATATTCAACTTCTTTGCTTTAATAAACTCCTGGGTTGCTTTGGCTTTATGTTTTGGGATATTGTCCATCCATAGTATGAAACGACGACCAATCAGTTTGGCTGTCTTTGGCTGAATCTGAGCACACAGTATGGCTCTGAAGACCTCAGAATTCATTCGGCTGCTTCTGTCCTGTGTCACATCATCAATAAACACTAGTGACCCAGTGCCACTGGCAGCCATGCATGCCCAAGCCATCACACTGCCTCCGCCGTGTTTTACAGATGATGTGGTATGCTTTGGATCATGAGCTGTACCACGCCTTCGCCATACTTTTCTCTTTCTATCATTCTGGTAGAGGTTGATCTTGGTTTCATCTGTCCAAAGAATGTTCTTCCAGAACTGTGCTGGCTTATTTAGATGTTTTTTAGCAAAGTCTAGTCTAGCCTTTTTATTATAGATGCTGATGAGTGGCTTGCACCATGCAGTGATTATCATGATGGCCATTTCTCCAAAATGTCATTTTTCAACACAATAACCTCATGTTGTTGGTGCTGCTGAGAGCAGCCTGTGAGGACTAAACATTCTATAGAAGCTTGCAGAGACTCCGATCTTGTCTCTCTTTATGCACATCTGAGACATCATTTTTTGGCAAACACAAAGAGAGCTGCCAGGATCAGATCTTGATAATTTACATTCCTTTTTCCTCAGACAACCTTTAATAACCTCATTGATAAGTCAAGGCATTTAACTATCTTGGTGAGTGGCGCTCATACACAACTAAATAAATTATGAAGTTTTGAAAATGTAGTTTCCTTTGTTTCATCATTGGCATATTATTAACATAGCTACCATTTCTGGGATTCCCATAATTTCTCCTTCTTCATTTTGAAATTTCAATACTGAAATGAGTGTAAACATACAGTATATATACGGTACATACAGCATATATATATATAACGACGGACATATCAATATTGTAACTTGTGTCCAAGAGGTAGGGCTGCCCACTTCTACCTTGAAACCAGCTAGAATTGTAGAACCGTGCATTAGCATGAGCAATGGGACTGCAAAGAGCCTATACTCACTGATTCATTCATTCAGTCTCTGTCTGCCACTATATATATATATATATATATATATATATATATATATATATATATATATATATATATATATATATATATATATATATATATATAATGAACCCCCACCTTGCCACTCCATCTGACATCAGTTTTACATCAGACAGATCATATAATGCGGTCACCAATGAAAGCTCAGTACAGTTTTGCACAGACACCCCATCCTCACAGGTCCAGCAAGGCATGGGACTGAGAGGATGTGCCCCAGTCGCTGATGTGGCATCACAGTGTTAGGGCTAGCGGAACGCACCAAATAATAAGATAGATTAAGGTGCATTCGCAGCCCGGGGTCCACCGTGCAGAGATGGAACCTGCTGCCAAGTAATGACGGACTATATGGCGGTACAAAGTGAATACACACACGGGTTAACTTCACCCTGTGTGAAGGAAGCGAACCCTGTTAAGTCACAGGGCCATGGTACCGCACACAAGAGCGCAAGGAGTCACCAAGCTCAGTCCTAAGACTTGGGATCCGAGTCCGACTAGACTACTTGCGCTCGACACCGCTAAGGGGGTGTCAGCGTAACCAAAGTAATAATAACAGATGCACGAGAGTGCATGCGGTGCCGCACTGGCGGACGCCACTAACCACCCAGGCTTGGGTCAGGAAAGCGCTATGAAAGCGCACGGCGCCACACTGGCGGTCACAGCAATTAGACGCTGTATGGTGTGTAACGTGCTGGTAGCTAAGTCGGGCGCTAGATAGCAATCCCCCACCTTCCGCGAACAGTCATCCAATAGGGAGGGGATTTTAATGAACGACTTTCACTCACAACACACACACGTTTACAAATGTACACTAGAGCATGGCTGTGCGGTCATGAGCAGCTTATATAGCTGCAGCACGTTCAGGACCTTCCAATAAAGGACCAATGGGAACCGCTGCAGCATCTGAGCATGTGACCCTCGATCTCCAATGGGAGATCTCACCCTGGGCATGCTCAGAAGGGAAAAAGCAGGACTTAGATCCCAAAAGCATCTGCTCGCCGCTGCCCAGCACTGGCTTAAATGGCAGAAGCAGGCAAAGCAGCAGTAATCAAGACGCTGGGAACGACGTCTCCGCTGAGCAGACTCTACTGCGGCTGGAGAAGAATGGGAGACCGCAGCAGAGATGGTTCGAGATTCCCCCTGTGCAGAGGCGGGAACTCGACCCCTAACACACAGTTGCTTACAACCCTGACAGGCTGAGTGGCCTCTTTCAATAGCACCAGTGAAACATCTCCTGGTGTCAGCCCAGTAGGACTGTCACCAGTACCATGTTAGATTTAAGACTGATCTGTTAACGGGATTATATCGGACTAGAAACCAGCCCCGGTAGCATGAACCATTAAGCTGAGAAATGGATGTGTGGATTTGTGGAGCGAGATAAAAAAGCAGCCCAAGGTTAAATTATATATTTAATTGAACTAATAGACAATACACTATATACACAATGGTTATACATATACAATAGTCGGATCTGAAAATACAATAGTGGTAGGACAAAAGATATAAGCAGATGAATCATGTCAATTACCAGGTTGATGTTCGGCCATGTGTGTGATGGACCACAGGGGACATGGGCTGCTAACTGGCTTCTAGGTCTTTCAAAGCACGTTGCTCAATGTGACCCTCAGTTTTGAAGTCAAATGCATTCACAACAGAGAGAGAGGCCAAATGGCCTTACACTAATCTTTATCTTCTTTTCGTCACTCCCCTTCTGCCCTCTGGGCTGAACTTAAATCCCCTCCTCTTGCCTCAAGCAGCTAAAAATTCCAAAACCTACAATGAGTCATAACTCTTTAATGGACCGTCCTAAGGAGGTGTTTTTTCGCCATCATACCCAGTTGGGCCCTTACTATGCATTGAGACTAAACACATCTTTTCTATCTGGTTCCTACTAGCCATTCTGTGCATCTCCCCTCCTTGGGGTTGTAGAATGGATCTAGACCCTGGAATGCGTTCAATCTGTTCCAGAGATCTCTTAAATGTAACCGGTGTGTGACCAAGACGTACAATAAGTCCATATTCTCCTTATGAAATCATAGCTGGCTAAACAAAGCAGTTAAACATGGTACCCACATGGTAAGCAATCCTTTTGTTCTGAGCTTAGCTGGCTCAAGGTGTGAGATCTGTCATTCACAGCCTTTTAAGGCTTGACCCCCTTGCATAGATTACAACCACACACTGAATTGGGGTTTATAATTCCATGCCAAATAGCATACAAATGATTGATGTGAAATTATATCTCCTATTCTTGAAAACATATATACATACAAAATGAATAAAATATTTGGTAGATGCGCTCTTACATCTCCTCCTAGCGCAGGGAACTGGAGAAACATTTCTTATTGTTACTTTAGGATTGCTTTAAAAAGAATCTGTCTAATAGAAAATGTTATCTGATCAGCAGCGTGGATATTATAGAACAGGAAGAGCTAATCAGATCTATATACATTTTTGTGGGAAACGTTTCACTAAAACTTGCATGTTATTAAATTGAAATCCTTGGTGTTTGCATGCATGAATCCAGTGGGTGGTTCTACTCAGTGATTGATAGTCTTCCCTGTATGATTGTGCATGCAAAGATAGCTGTCAGTCACTAGTAGTACCATCCACTGGACTCATTCATTCAAAAACCAGGGATTTAAATTACTAAAATACAAGTTATACAGAATATTTTCCAACAAACTTATGTGTCATTCAGCTTAGATTCTCCTTTTTTATACCAATCATTCGACAGATCTGACAAGTTCCCTTTAAGTCTCATCAATACACCAAGATCTGGTCCTTCTTCTACCGCACAGGATAGGACTTCACTAGATCATTTTTTTGCAAGGGCTCAAACATAAAAATAACTATGATCAATATAGTGTTTTCCAGTCACACTGTTATCAATTATCATTATGTACATACCCGTGACACTTCTACTTTTCCTAACATGTAAGGTATCTTCAGGACATCTTATTAATTTTCATGTTAAACAGAAAAACTTCCATCCCACCTTCGGGTCTGGCTATTCAAAGATGTTATATACAAAGCCATCTCTATCTTTTATTGAACATATTAGGAAAAAAACAAATGATTTCAATGTTTTTATAACAGAAGCTAAAAGTACTCAGTTGACAGCAAGATGATTTCATCCCGAGAATTGTTTAGGATTCAATGATGTCCTTTTTACTTGAAGACAATATTTTCTGAAGCCTAGCAACAGAGATTGCATTCTTCTTTTTTATTTTTCCCTTTTTATAGTTAAAGATAAATAAACAAAAGCTTCTTTTGTTCTTTCTATTCTATTTTATTGTGTGAAGGTTAGAGGAACGGAAAAATGTATGGAAAACAGTGACTTAAAATGAAATCTTTTTACAGCAGAAAGTCGTGTAATATGGATGCACCATAAATCCTTGGAGGTTTATTGTAAATTCCATTATAATTTTAATTACAAAAGCCTTGGGTAAAATCTTCCGTTTCTCGCAATTTAAAAATTAAAATTTTCAAATTTAAAAAAGCAAAACATGTTCCCTTAGTTAATAAACATGACAATTTATAGATGAATTATCTTAACTAACCTACTAACCTTCAAACCTTCAGGTGACTTCACTTAACAAAATAAGCATTACATATTATATATGTTCCACTAATGAAAACCTGCTGGCTGCTAAATATTTTTTTCATTTATTTTCTCTTTTGTCATACAGTTGTTAATTATAAGTTATACTGTTGTTGCATTATGAACCACATTTTTTTAGTTGATTTAAAAAAAAGAATCCATTTTGGCATCAGATAATAGTCTTGGGGGAAAAAAAACCCAGAACTAAAATGTTAATAAACCAGGGTCATAAACCCTTAATAATATAGAACCAACAAAGAGAGATCTTATTAATTCCTTAGGCAAAGTCTAAAGTTTTTGATTGTCGTAGGGACTGTTTCATTACTATCAACCTAAGGACATTGGGTTTTAAAGTCAGGAAATGAGTTTGGTATGAAGATACAAGGCAAACCCACCGATGTTAGCAGGATCGGCCATAACCCTAATCTAAATGGGAGCCGCAAGACTCTTCACAACAGATGATGTTGTTGGAAAGAAATATCAGGCCTATTGGATTTCCAATGGCCAATCCTTTTATTCTTCTTTCAGAAAAGTTGTCTCGTAGAGAGCACAGTATTGGCATGAGTTTTCTTTGAGAGATTGGGAACATTGAATTTTCATACCCAAAATCCAATCCTTTTAGTCTTGTGTCTAACCAGCCAGTTATAGAGGTGTAACGTGAATGTGCTTTCCAAACCTCCCCCAACAGATACAGAACGATTGGGAATGCCTAAATTTGCTAACCTGTGTAATAAATCGTGTTCACTGACTGCTGAACTAAGAGTGTATGTGTATCGGAGGATCAGCAGAGATACAGTAGATCACTCCAAGGCAAAGGCATAAAAGAAAGGTGACCCAAGGTGACTTCTCTCACATTAGTAAATCCTCCATCAGGAGTACATTTAACAATAAAGGCCCTGTCACACATAGCGAGATCGCTAGCGAGATCGCTGCTGAGTCACAAGTTTTATGACGCAACAGCGATCTCAGTAGCGATCTCGCTATGTGTGACACGTACCAGCGATCAGGCCCCTGCTGTGAGATCGCTGGTCGTGTCGGAATGGCCTGGGCCATTTTTTGATCGTTGAGGTCCCGCTGACACTGCTGAATCGGCGTGTGTGACGCCGATTCAGCGATGTCTTCGCTGGTAACCAGGGTAAACATCGGGTAACTAAGCGCAGGGCCGCGCTTAGTAACCCGATGTTTACCCTGGTTACCATCGTTAAAGTAAAAAAAACAAACGCTACATACTTACAGTGGGGCAAAAAAGTATTTAGTCAGTCAGCAATAGTGCAAGTTCCACCACTTAAAAAGATGAGAGGCGTCTGTAATTTACATCATAGGTAGACCTCAACTATGGGAGACAAACTGAGAAAAAAAAAATCCAGAAAATCACATTGTCTGTTTTTTTAACAATTTATTTGCATATTAAGGTGGAAAATAAGTATTTGGTCAGAAACAAAATTTCATCTCAATACTTTGTAATATATCCTTTGTTGGCAATGACAGAGGTCAAACGTTTTCTGTAAGTCTTCACTAGGTTGCCACACACTGTTGTTGGTATGTTGGCCCATTCCTCCATGCAGATCTCCTCTAGAGCAGTGATGTTTTTGGCTTTTCGCTTGGCAACACGGACTTTCAACTCCCTCCAAAGGTTTTCTATAGGGTTGAGATCTGGAGACTGGCTAGGCCACTCCAGGATCTTGAAATGCTTCTTACGAAGCCACTCCTTCATTGCCCTGGCGGTGTGCTTTGGATCATTGTCATGTTGAAAGACCCAGCCACGTTTCATCTTCAATGCCCTTGCTGATGGAAGGAGGTTTGCACTCAAAATCTCACGATACATGGCCCCATTCATTCTTTCATGTACCCGGATCAGTCGTCCTGGCCCCTTTGCAGAGAAACAGCCCCAAAGCATGATGTTTCCACCACCATGCTTTACAGTAGGTATGGTGTTTGATGGATGCAACTCAGTATTCTTTTTCCTCCAAATACGACAAGTTGTGTTTCTACCAAACAGTTCCAGTTTGGTTTCATCAGACCATAGGACATTCTCCCAAAACTCCTCTGGATCATCCAAATGCTCTCTAGCAAACTTCAGACGGGAACGGACATGTACTGGCTTAAGCAGTGGGACACGTCTGGCACTGCAGGATCTGAGTCCATGGTGGCGTAGTGTGTTACTCATGGTAGGCCTTGTTACATTGGTCCCAGCTCTCAGCAGTTCATTCACTATGTCCCCCCGCGTGGTTCTGGGATTTTTGCTCACCGTTCTTGTGATCATTCTGACCCCACGGGGTGGGATTTTGCGTGGAGCCCCAGATCGAGGGAGATTATCAGTGGTCTTGTATGTCTTCCATTTTCTAATTATTGCTCCCACTGTTGATTTCTTCACTCCAAGCTGGTTGGCTATTGCAGATTCAGTCTTCCCAGCCTGGTGCAGGGCTACAATTTTGTTTCTGGTGTCCTTTGACAGCTCTTGGTCTTCACCATAGTGGAGTTTGGAGTCAGACTGTTTGAGGGTGTGCACAGGTGTCTTTTTATACTGATAACAAGTTTAAACAGGTGCCATTACTACAGGTAATGAGTGGAGGAAAGAGGAGACTCTTAAAGAAGAAGTTACAGGTCTGTGAGAGCCAGAAATCTTGATTGTTTGTTTCTGACCAGATACTTATTTTCCACCATAATATGCAAATAAAATGTTAAAAAAACAGACAATGTGATTTTCTGGATTTTTTTTTCTCAGTTTGTCTCCCATAGTTGAGGTCTACCTATGATGTAAATTACAGACGCCTCTCATCTTTTTAAGTGATGGAACTTGCACTATTGCTGACTGACTAAATACTTTTTTGCCCCACTGTACCTACCGCTGTCTGTCCCTGGCGCTCGGCTTCTCTGGTCTGGCTGTGAGCGCCGGTCAGCCGGAAAGCAGAGCGGTGACGTCACCGCTCTGCTTTCCGGCCGCTGTGCTCACAGCCAGACCAGAGAAGCAGAGTGCCGAGGACAGACAGCGGTAGGTAAGTATGTAGCATTTTTTTTTTTTTACTTTAACGATGGTAACCAGGGTAAACATTGGGTTACTAAGCGCGGCCCTGCGCTTAGTTACCCGATGTTTACCCTGGTTACCGGGGACCTCGGGATCGTTGGTCGCTGGAGAGCTGTCTGTGTGACAGCTCTCCAGCGACCAAACAGCGACGCTGCAGCGATCTGGATCGTTGTCGGTATCGCTGCAGCGTCGCCATGTGTGACGGGGCCTTAAGAGTGAGCGTACCTTATACTAGAGTAGCTACTCACTCGAGATAATCTAAATACTGCAAATAACTGTCAGTTCTTGTACAGACTAGAGATCCTGACCCAGAAGCCCTTAGTAGTTCCTGCTTGAGCAGAGATTGCCCCAACCACAGACTAGAAGATGCCAACTAAGACCTATGCTGAGTAAAGGCTGTCAAGCACATCACATTCCTCCTAAATAATCGGAGGGCAGAGCAAAGTGTGAATTACTTACAAAAGGGAAAATGTGCTGGAAAAAAAGGAAAAGGTGCTCGAGTGAGTAAAATAATCCACAAAACATAAAATAAAGTGTAAAATATATACTGTAAGAAAATATTCCACCTACTTTCTAAAAATAAACATCAGGTAGGTAGAGAATAAAGAACAGAAACAGCAAGGAGAAAAACCTTAGCTGGAATTTCAGTGACTGGCTTTAATCTACAGCAGAATGGCTGAACATCCACAAGAAACTGTCACCAGCAACAAATGCCAGCAGAGGGATAGAATACGAAGAAGCACGGGAAAGGTAATAGGGCAGACATATGAAAACATCTGTGTTATGCTAAACAGACTGCAGCCAGAAAATCAGAACCTAAACACCCAGAGAAAAGGTATCTGCTGTGGCACAAAACAAAGGCAATAGGGTTCAAACCCAGGAGAATGACAGGACCCCCCTTCTACAAGGGAGCCCTGGACTCACAGAGATCTCCAAACGCTGACACCCCTCACAGAACTCTCTAGGTGACTCCCATGACTTCTTGATCAACCTGGGAATGGCGAGAGGTTTTAGACCTGGTGCAAACATACAGACCTGGAAACAGCTCTCCTGGTTGCAGAGGAACCAAGATGTCCAGCCTACACAAAGTCATGAACTGAAAAGAAAAAATAAATTACATGAAGAAAGAAAATGGAAAACTTTCTTTGGTCCCATCTAAACAATTTGGAAAATTTACATTAGGCTCAGAAGGCAGTTTTAGGGGTAGTAGAATCTGCGTTGCAGTGGTTAACACCTGTTGTTGATGCTTGATATCTGCCACCCCTGAAGACAAATACCACAACTGCACAGTCAGGGCGTCCACAGCTTCTATGATGACTTCTCAGTACAGAAAAAAGGGAGTGGGCTGGTGATAATGTTAGGTTATGCTAGAGTAGCTACTCACTCGAGATAATAGGTAAATCTAAATACTGTAACTGACCATACCGAACTAAAGATTCTGACCCCACAGTCCATAGTGGTTCCTGTGTGAGCAGAAATCACCCTAACCATAGACTAAAAGATGGAGACTAAGAGATATGCTGCCTAAAAGGCAGCTGTGAACATCATGTTCCTCCTAAAGAGCCGGAGGGCAGAGCAGAGTGTGAATTACCGGTACCTACAAAAGGGAAAGTGTGCTGAAAAAAGGAAAAGATCCCAGAGTAAGTAAAATAAGCCACAAAATACAAAATAAAGTATGTACTGTTAGAAAATATTCAGCCTACTTCCTAAAAAGAAGAAGAAGATAGGTGCAGAATAATGAACAGAAACATCTAGGAGATAAACCTTAGCTGGAATTTCACTGACTTATTTGCATGTACTATTACCCTTTACTTATTTACTTACTACAGGGTATATGCTTATTTAGTTTTTTTTGTGGTTTTGTCTGTGAAATGGCCACAGTGTGAATGTGTTCTTACACATTGCACGTATGATAACTTATGCTCAGGCTCATTTATTTGGCTTAGGTGTAGTTTCTTGAACTCTGTACAAACAGGGGTGTGGCCCACCCTTCTGGAGCTAGGCATTTCATCTAAATATCTTCCCTTGGGCAGGTATCTGAACAGTCTCACCTGTAAACTGTGCTGCTATTATCTTTATTGAGGTCCGCTGATGCAATTTGAGGTATTAGAGATAGGATAGTACCTTCCCAATAGGGTTCACCTTGTCGCAGAGGGATGGCTGTTATGCATTTTTTTATCAAAATACTGTTAACTAAGTACCCTATGTTATTTACATGTACTATTATTATTTACTTATTTACGTACTACAGCATACATGTAACTCTGGTAATAACCTCATTGATAGTATGTGTAAGTACATTCTGGCTTATGTTGCTCATACTCAAGAATGAATAAATTGAGGCGTTTTGAAAACTGTTTTTCCATTTTTCAGCATTTGCATACTATCAACATGTCTATTTATCTTGTTCTTTTCATTATTCCACAACCTTTCTGGGGTTGCAATTTCAATGGTGAGGAGTGCATATGCCATTGGTACTCCAGTACAGAAATGTGCATATCACCATAAGCGTTTTTTTTCTTATTTATGTCTGGTACGAAAGTATTTTAGACAGTGGAAAAGAATTACATAAAAAAAGTGATAAATTAATGCAATAGTGATTTATTCTTCAGTGATAGGACAGAAGACATATAAACTGTCCTGTAAGACTGTGGTTGCTCTCATGTTATCAGCGACTGAAGCACATTTTATAACATTGGCTAAGACATCAAAATAAAGGTGATACAAACATCAATCTCCGGGATAACATCAAACTGCTTTCTGCCAGGGTTTGACCTTAGCGATGCCTGTGGATAGTATTACTTGTCTCAGCCCTTCACAAACAATCACCAAGGGACAGTTAGAAAACTAAGCTTTAATGGTGAAGGTTGGAATTACCAGATGCATCAAAAGACTTTAACACTGACCCTAGAGACTTGCAGGACCTGGAAGGGTCTGACATAGCACCTCCCAGAGCTGTGGATATTAGTACCTTGACTTGAGAGATACATTTTTTTAAAAATTACAGATTTACCTTCTCTATGCCATCTCATCACTTTTATTATCATAAAATAGTGTGAAAATAAGAAAAATACATAAATGCCTCTCAACTATGCTACAATAATAAAACCTATTAGCGATGGAATGTTGCGATGTTAGATGGAGACATCATTTAGGTTTATGGAGGCACTTACAGCATAGTGCAATGTTATATGTGTCTCAAGAGATATGAAGCAACTTAGAAATGAGAAGTCGTAATTTTTCATTTAGAAACATACAATTAAATCTAATAAAGAATGCAATTTTTTTCTTCTTATTGTCTAATAAATGGGTTTACAGATCATTTCACGAGTTATGCAAATTGAGAGGAAGTATTGGTTGATCTTTGGTCACACCAAAGGTGCACCAAAGTCCATCATTTGCATTCAAAATAAAGAGTTTTTGACAACTATACCACTAAAATATTTACTTTATGAATTATTTTTTATAGGGGCTAAGCGCCCCACATCAACATATAAATGGCTTATTTAGCATTTTGGGGGACACACTCCCTTTGAGTATGAAAATGAAGGTCATGTGACTGTTAAACCACAATACCAAAAAAAAATTCTGTAAAGTTACATGAAGATAGGATAATCTGTTGATGATGTTTTTTTGTTGTTGAGGTCTGGAATGAAGAATATTGGCCAATATAAATGTTTTAGATGAAAGAGTTTTCTTATACTTTAAAAGGTGTTGTTAATATGCCCAAAGTTGTGCAAAATATAAAATTAGCTATTCTTTACCTATCGGACAGGCAGCATTGTTACACATGGACTGAAGTAACTGAGAGGGGGCCTGCAACTGTCCATGGAACTGTGACCCTTATTTTCCCTGTCCCAAAGGTACTCTTGAAGGTAGAGAGGCCTGGGTCTCCAACCTTACTGTGCTCCTGAATGCACACTGAAACTGTTCCCTCTCCCAATCAGTGAGGCATGGGACTGATGTTAGACAGATAGCACAGACCGGACAGACAGGGGCAACAGACTGGCAAAAAAAAAGAAACTGCAATCATCCAAAAACACCCATGAAATAGCAAAGTGGAAAACAAGAGAACAGTAGGAGCGACCATCCTATTGGAAGACAATAAAGAAATGCACACACTACCAAAACCACGCAGATAACTCCAAGAGAAAACACAAACAGACTGTCACAAAAAAGACTGCTCCTTCATCACCAACCTGAGTTGTTGTAAGCTATCATCAGCCTGAAACAGAGGAAGCAGTGAGGTTTAAATAGAAGACCCTGCAAAGTGATAGGATAGGCCAAATAGCAAATGGAAAACAACTGCTGTGAGAAAGGAGTGACAAAAGGCAAAGGGAAATCAGCACCCGGACAGCGACAGGATTTTCAGTGGCTCAGTGGATTTAGACACCGGCAGACAACCACAAGACTGCCGGATCTAATCCTGAGGTGTAACAGCGAAGATTAAGCTTCTACATTACAACAGAGATAGGCTGAATAGGTGAAGGCTGAATTTGTTGACAATTGGCCTGTGGACTAGCTGTAAAATAGGTCATTGCAATCCATTGGATGGCTGAGCTGTCAGTCATGGCTTTCTTGGACACAGTGAGCTGCAGGATCGTGATAGTATCCCCTCTTCTATGGGGTGAGGCATTGGACCCCCAAGTTTCCAGGAAAATTTCAAATGGGAGGCCCTGACTAATCGCTCGTCCTTCACATCCTGACCTGTGACCCAGGATCTCTCATTGGGTCCATATCCCCTTCAATGGATGTGAGTCACCCACCAGAACCGTGGGGTACTCGGTACCGGGTCCTCTGTTCACAGGGGGATGTCACGGTGGCGGTGACCCAGACCCAGTCCGAGGTCCTGAGCGCCCATGTAAAAGGGAAAGGTCTTTAAAGGGAATAAAGTTTGTGTTCATGACGCCACCTGTGGTATTTGGTCAGTGGGGACCGACGCTGCTTTAAGGGGTCCTCTGGGGTGATATTATAGCAGCTAGATGGTATACCTTCCCACAGGTGAAGTATATCCCCGGGCTCCCGGTGTGTAGACGGAAGATGGTGAGAGGTGCAGTGAAGAACGAGGACACAGGTTTGCAGTCTCTTTACCTTATTTATTGAAGGTTTCAGGCAGCCACAGTCCAGGGCACCAGATCACAGGGCAGGCAGGGTCTGGCCAGCTAGGGGGCAAGTTAGCAGTTCCCTTACCCAGGTAGAAATCAAAGCCTTCCTCTAGCACCTGTTATGATAAGATAATTCAGTACCACAATGGACATAGAGGTCAGAGCACATACAGTGACCTGACAATAACCCAAAACCATAGAACGAGCTCTGAGACGTGGGAACTCTGCTGACCGCAATCCCTAATCCTCTCCAACCACAATAGAGGCAGCCGTGGATTGCGCCTAACGCTCCCTATGCAACTCGGCACAGCCTGAGAAACTAGCTAGCCTGAAGATAGAAAATAAGCCTACCTTGCCTCAGAGAAATACCCCAAAGGAAAAGGCAGCCCCCACATATAATGACTGTGAGTTAAGATGAAAAGACAAACGTAGAGATGAAATAGATTTAGCAAAGTGAGGCCCGACTTTCTGAACAGAGCGAGGATAGGAAAAGTAACTTTGCGGTCAACACAAAACCCTACAAAAACCACGCAAAGGGGGCAAAAAGACCCTCCGTACCGAACTAACGGCACGGAGGTACACCCTCTGCGTCCCAGAGCTTCCAGCAAGCAGGAAAAAACAAATAGACAAGCTGGACAGAAAAAACAGCAAACAAAATAGCAAAGCAGAACTTAGCTATGCAGAGCAGCAGGCCACAGGAACGATCCAGGAGGAAACAGGTCCAATACTAGAACATTGACTGAAGGCCAGGATCAAAGCACTAGGTGGAGTTAAATAGAGCAGCATCTAACGACTTCACCACATCACCTGAGGAAGGAAACTCAGAAGCCGCAGTACCACTTTCCTCCACCAACGGAAGCTCACAGAGAGAATCAGCCGAAGTACCACTTGTGACCACAGGAGGGAGCTCTGCCACAGAATTCACAACAAGCGCCATGGTGTTGTAGTCCCTTACTGCCTATGGCTTCACATAAGGTCCTCACAGATGTTCTCTCTTTCTGTCCCCCATATAGGATAGGACACGACCCATATGACTGGTGAATTGAGGCGGTTTATAGGGACTCTAGCACACCCCAGCCATTAAGGGTGTCACCGTGCCTCCTGGGTACTAAGGTCGACAGGGAACGTGGAATTCAGCTGTCCTGCCGGTCTCTGATGTAAGTCGTGGAGAGCCTTATGATCCTCTGTGAGCCGGCTACCGGTCTCTGCACCTCAGAAGGAGGCAGCCTGTTTGGGGCTGGTTTCCCCCTGGTATCCTCTCCTGTGCTTTGCTCTCCTGCACATTCACTGCAATGTATTTGACTTTCTGAATTTCTCTTTCTGGGAACTGCTGCACTTTGGCTACACAGCTCCATAAACCCTCTGCTGCCTCAGACTGATCCAGTCTGTTTCCTGGCAATAACTGACTCAACGATGTTCTTTCCTTCTCAGTTTCCTCTTTCTGCCAGGAACTGCAGACCCCCACGTCTGCTCAGCTATTCCCTTATTGTACCAGCTCCGCCTCAGCTGATGTTCCATGACAAGCTCCCTTCTGGCAATCTCTCTCTCTAGCACATCTTTCTGCTTCCTTCCCCTCTGTCTCTCTGACAGGAACTGACTGGACCTTCCTGAAACTCTCTGACTTTCCCTACAGACTACCATATATATAGGGGAGTCACCTAGTGAATAGGATCAAAAGCTCCCCCCTGGTGGCCTGGAGTGTGAATGTGTTGCATGCTTGTGGTTACCTTATCCCTTCGTGCCTTGAAGCATAACATCACTGTCCCCATGAGGAAAGCAATGCTACTGTGATGACCAGGTCCCTGGGGCACTACAGATGAGGTATTGTAGGGAATTTCAGACCCTTTGAGAATCCAAGATCCTCTAAACCTCATACTCCAAGTCACCAAAACCGGTAGTAGGGAAGAGGGAGACAAAACAGAAGGGACAAACTTCTTTAATACTGTAGGTATCTATAGAAAGCATTAGGGATCTGAAGAGATGGAAGAAACTTCAATCTAAAAGCCACCGGATTGACCACCTCCAGAATCTCATACGGAACAATGAACTTTGTACCCAACTGCGCCAATGGGACTTTCAGCTTAAATGTTTTAGATAACAACCAAACCTTATCACCTACCTTAAAGACAGGATCCATTGAATGTTTTCCATTGATCTTCTGTTTTTGATTAATCTAAGCTGCCCAAATATTCTTTGAGTCCTCCCTCCAGACATTCCCAATTTTCTGTATGGTGACCTCCACCTCATGACATTCAGAACTAATCCTAGAAAACTCTCCAAAATGGGGATTCAAACCATAATTACAGAAAGATGATGATGTTTCACTGGACTTTTGACCTGACTGTTAAAAGCAAACTCAGCGTCCTTTTGTCTGCCCTTATTCACACACGGAGGTCAACTCTGACACATGGTAAGTTTTTTTAATATTAGACAGCGTAGGTCCTGTCCCAATCAGGGGCACCTTGTCGATGGTGGGATGGCTTTTATGCTATGTTTGAGCAAAAACAGTATTTTTAAGAACCCTGTGCTATTTAAATGAACTTTTGTGCTTTACTTATTTAATTACAGCAGGGTTTTGGCTTATTTTGTTTCTTTTAGGTTTTGTAAAAAAAAACTAAGTCTAAAGGAAAATTTTTGTGAAAGAAAAGTAAATGTTTATTTTTTCCTTCCACATTCCAAAAATTCCCATGAAGCACCTGAAGGGTTAATAAACTTCTTAAATGTGGTTTTGAGTACCTTGAGGGGTGCAGTTTTTAGAATAGTGTCACGTTTGAGTATTTGCTGTCATACTCATCAAATATATGTCATTTGCTGTCAACTCATCTCTTCAGGAAAGCCTACAGCCTGCACTGACACCGCTGCTGCCTCATCACCAACGAAGCTACCGCCTCACCAACACCGGAGCTACCACCTCACCAACACCGGAGCTACAGCCTCACCAACACCTGAGCTCCTGCAACCCTCAACCTACTGTCTCCTTCCCCATAATCCTGTAGAATGTAAGCCCGCAAGGGCAGGGTCCTCGCCCCTCTGTATCAGTCCGTCATTGTTAGTTTGTTTACTGTATGTGATATTTGTAACTTGTATGTAACCCCTTCTCATGTACAGCACCATGGAATCAATGGTGCTAAATAAATAAATAATAATAAATAATAATATAGGCGCCTCAAAGTAACTGCAAATGTGAGGTGGTCCCTAAAAAAAAATTGTTGTATAACTGAGAAATTGCTGGTCAACTTTCAACCCTTATGACTTCCTTAAAAAAAAAATTATGTTTAAAAAATGTGGGAAGTTATTTATTAACTATTTTGTGCAATATGACTCTCTGATTTAAGGGCATAAAAAGTAAAAGTTTGAAAATATAAAATTTTCTGAATTTTCGACAAATTTAATTTTTTTTCACAAATAAACGCAAGGTCCTATCAAAGAAATGTTACCACTATCATGAAGTACAATATGTCATGAGAAAACAGTCTTGGAATCAGTGGGTTACAATGAAGTGTTCCAGAGTTATGATCTCATGAAGTGACAGTGGTCAGAATTGTCCTGTCAGGAAGGTGAAAACATGCTTTGGGGTGAAGAGTTTAAAGTAGTATTTCTCATCTGGGCTATTTATCACATATTGACAGAACATGTTATAAATGTCTGAAATCGAGAATGTGTTCCTGTTGTGTGCTGTCAGGATGGAAAGGGGGCTGCATTAGAATTGATCATGCCAACCTTAGCTAATATGTGCTGATTAGTGATGGGCGAGCCCCTGGATATTCAGGTCCGGCAGTTTAGGACAAACATTTAAAAAAAGTTCCGTTCCGATACCAGATACCAGAACAGTACCTCAACCAGAAACCAGACCCCATGAATGGGGGTCCCAAACATCCGTTGTTTGACACGCTGCATATCAGTGTAGAAAACACTGCCTCTGATTGGCGGTAAGATCCATTACCGCTGATCAGAGATCTGCATTTCCCACACTGTCAGATGACAGTGTGAGCCAGCAGCTGTGACAGCAGTAAAAAGATTACATTTATCAGACGCCTATCCATTACTAACCTCATAGTCATATTTTAAATAAAAAACATCCAGAATAAAGTTATTTATTTAAAGTAAAAATCCACACTCTGTTTTACAAATTTATTTAAAAATAATAGTTATACTCACCTTACACCCATTCAGTTGAAGCCCTTGTCCCATGTAAAAAAAAGGAATATAATAAACAACCATATCTCTCACCTGTCCAAAGTGAAAATGTCTCATGCCATAATCTATGTCTGCGATATGTGGTTTACAACCTTGACGGTGCCATCATGTGACCGTCCAGACTGAAAACCACGGGAGGATGAGGTACTGCGAGCGCAGCCTCAGTGACTAGCGATGACATCATCGATGTTACTGCAGGTCACTGAGACTGCATTCCCACACTTCACTGTGAGCCGGTGTTAGGGCTAGCGGAGCGCACCAAATATTAAGACAGATAGAGTATGGTGCGTTCGCAGCCCGGGGTCCACCGTGCATTGATGGAACCTGCTGCCAAGTAACGACGGACTATATGGCGGTACTCATAAGTATAAACACGTGGGTTAAACTTCACCCAACGTGAAGGAAGCGATCCTGTTGCGTCACCTGACCGCGGTACCGCACATAGAGCGCGAGCAAGTAGTCAGCGAACTCAACCCCAACTAGGATTGAAGTCCGATTAGACCCTTGCTGGCATAACACCGCAACTGGGTGTGTAAGGAAACTAAATAACGATTTTAAGGCACAAGAGTGCATGCGGTGCCGCACTGACGAACGCCACTAACCACCCAGGCTTGGGTAAGGAAAGCACAGAGGAAGTGCACGGCGCCGTACTGGCGGTCACAGCAACTGGACGCTGTAATGTGTGATTCGTGCTGTAGGCTAAGTCGGGCGCTAGATAGCAACCATACACCTTCCGCGAACAGACATTCAATAGGGTAGGGGTATCCAAGGACGACTTGCACTCACAACATACACACATTAACAAATGTACACTAGCGCATGGCCGTGCGGTCATGCGCAGTTTATATAGTTGCAGCACAGGAAGTGGCCACAGAAACTTTGCCCTTCCAAAACCTGCCAAGAGGACCAATGGAATGTGCTGCAGAGCCTGAGCACATGACCCTCGATCTCCAACGGGAGATCTTGGCCTGGGCATGCTTAGTGTGTGCAGACAAGGACTTAGTCCCAGAGAAGTCCGCTCGCTGCTGACCAGCACTGGCTTTAATGGCAGAAGCTGAAGAAGCAGCAGTAACTCTCTGTACAGAGTGAGACTGAGCAAGACGCTGGGACCGACGTCCCTGCTGAGCAGACTCCACTGCGGCTGGATAAGAATGGGAGACCGCAGCGGAGATGGCTCGAGATTCCCCCTGTGCAGAAGCGGGAACTCGAGACCTAACATTACCCCCCCTACTAGGGCCCCCCCCTCCTTGGGCCTCACTACGCTCGAAGGCAGCAATGAGCTGTGGGGCCCGAATGTTTTCAGCAGGCTCCCATGACCTGTCCTCTGGGCCATAACCCTTCCAATCCACCAGATAGAACTTTTTGCCGCGTACCACCTTGCACCCCAAAATAGCGTTCACCTCGTAATCGTCCGTAGACGAACCCGATGTCCCGGCAGATGACTCGGAAAACCGGGACATGTATACGGGTTTCAAGAGGGACACATGAAAGGTGTCGGTGATACCCAAGCGTGGAGGAAGAGCCAAACGGTAGACCACAGGATTAACCTGTTCGAGAACCTTGAAGGGACCCAAGTAGCGAGGAGCAAACTTAGTGGACTCAACTCGCAGCCTGATGTTACGGGCAGAGAGCCACACCAAGTCACCAGGAGCAAAGGTCGGAGCGGGACGCCGATAAACATCGGCGGAGGACCTCATTCTCTCCTTGGAGGCCCGAATGGCATCCTGCGTGCGGTCCCAAATGTCCCGTGCCTCCACAGCCCAGTCTGCCACCCTGGAGTCAGCAGAAGACACAGGCATGGGCACAGGAACACGCGGATGCTGGCCGTAATTTAGGAGGAATGGAGTCTGACCGGTAGAGTCGGCTACGGCATTGTTAAGTGCAAACTCTGCCCAAGGTAGCAAGGATGCCCAGTCATCCTGCCTGGCAGAAACAAAATGTCGTAAATATGTGACCAAAGTCTGGTTGGCCCTCTCTACCAACCCATTCGTCTCGGGATGATATGCCGAAGAGGGATTCAACTCAATACTGAGTAGACGACAAAGCTCTCTCCAGAATCGAGACGCAAACTGGGGACCCCGGTCACTAACAATTTTGTCTGGCATACCGTGTAGGCGAAAGATATGCTTGACGAACAAGACAGCCAACGCCCGTGCAGAAGGTAGCCGTGGAAGAGGCACTAAGTGCACCATTTTGGAAAAATGGTCGGTGATCACCCAGATAATGGTGCAGTTACGAGACTTGGGTAAGCCCACCACAAAGTCCATCCCGACCATCTCCCAGGGCCTGTCCGCCACCGGCAGAGGATAAAGCAAACCAGCTGGCCGTTGCCGAGGAGTCTTGTTCTTGGCGCAAGAGACACATGCCCGAACATACTCTGCGACATCACGAGCCATATGCGGCCACCAGTATGTCCTCGCCAGTAACTCAGATGTCCTTTTGGTACCAAAATGTCCACCCACCCTGGACGAGTGTGCCCAAGAGAGAACCTCCGGTCGCAAATTGGATGGAACAAAAGTCTTGCCCGGGGGCACAGACTCTAGCGAAACCGGGGCCACAGTTCTCAAACTCTCGGTGGGGACAATAAGCCGAGGCTCCTCCTCCTCCTCCGCAGATGACACAACGGAGCGAGAGAGAGGGTCGGCCCGAATGTTCTTCTCCCCAGAAAGAAAATGGAGGGTGAAATGAAACCGGGAGAAGAATAAGGACCATCTGGCCTGGCGAGAATTCAACCGCTGGGCTGTCTGCAGGTACACCAAATTTTTATGGTCTGTGAAGACTTGGAAGGGAAAACGTGCACCCTCCAAGAGAAGTCTCCACTCCGAGAAAGCCAACTTCATGGCTAGCAACTCCCTGTCCCCGATGGAATAATTCCTCTCTGCTGGTGAGAAGGTCTTGGAGAAAAAGAAGCAAGGATGCTTCCGACCTTGAACATCCTTTTGGAAGAGGACTGCTCCAGCACCAACAGAAGAGGCATCCACCTCCATGATAAATGGCTTATCAACATCGGGGCGATGTAGGATGGGAGCGCTAGCAAAGTGTGACTTTATAGAGTTAAAGGCCTTGGAGACCTCCTCAGACCACAATTTGGGATTCGCCCCCTTCTTGGTGAGGGCAACCAAGGGAGCTACCAAAGTTGAGAAGTGCGGAATGAACTGGCGATAATAATTAATGAACCCCATAAAGCGCTGCACCGCTTTAAGAGAATAGGGTTCCTGCCAGTCCATCACAGCCTGTAGTTTGGCAGGATCCATAGCCAATCCCTGGGCAGAGATGATGTAGCCTAGGAAAGGTAAGGACTCCTGCACAAACATACACTTCTCCAACTTGGCATAGAGGGAGTTTGCCCATAGGAGGTCGAAGACTTTGCAAACATCTCTCCGGTGGGAGTCAATATCTGGAGAGTAGATGAGAATATCATCCAGATAGACTACGACCGAGGTGGAAAGCATATCCCGGAAGATATCGTACAAAGTCTTGGAAAACGGCTGGGGCATTACAGAGCCCGAAGGGCATCACCAGATATTCATAGTGCCCATCCCTGGTGTTAAAAGCCGTCTTCCATTCGTCCCCCTCACGGATGCGAATCAGGTTGTAAGCACCCCGCAGATCTAGTTTAGTAAATACCCTTGCTCCCCGAAGCCTATCGAAGAGCTCAGATATCAAGGGCAAAGGATACTTGTTCTTAACGGTGATGGCGTTAAGACCCCTGTAGTCTATGCATGGACGCAATTCTCCATTCTTCTTCTGCACGAAGAAGAACCCTGCCCCAGCAGGTGACACTGACTTCCTAATGAATCCTCTTGCCAGATTTTCCTGGATGTACTGTGACATTGCCTCCATCTCCGGGAGAGATAGCGGATAGACCCGACCCCGGGGAGGCTCAGCACCAGGAAAGAGATCAATAGGACAGTCATAGGGGCGATGGGGCGGAAGGACCTCCGCCGCCTTTTTGGAGAACACGTCTGCATAAGACCAATACTGCTTGGGGAGAGAGGAAAGATCTGCGGGTACCTCTGTATTAGCAACCTGAACGCACTCCCTCTGACACCTACCCCCACAAGATTCGCCCCATCCCAAGATTCTGCCAGAGGACCACTCGATATGAGGAGAGTGGTACCGTAGCCAAGGTATTCCCAACAGGACCTCATCAATTCCCTCAGGAATGACGAGCAGAGAAATTATCTCCTGATGAGATGGCGACATGGACAGAGTAAAAGGGATGGTCTGGTGTGTTATCTGTGAGGGCAGTGCCAACCCATTCACCACTCGTACCGTTACTGGTTGAGCTAGCATAACCAGGGGTATTGCGTGACGTTGGGCGAAGGCAGAAGACATAAAATTGCCCTCCACCCCAGAATCCATGCAGAGCTCTACCGAGTGGGAGAATGAGCCTATAGTAATTGTCCCCTTAAAGGACAATTTAGAGGCAAACGGCGCCGTGTTTAGTGTACCTCCATCTACTACCACTAAACGCTGACGTTTCCTCGATCGCTGAGAACATCTGGTAGCTAGATGTCCTGACTGCTGGCAAACATGACAGACCTTGAGTGCACAAGCGGTCCGGGACTTAGATCCCGCTTGTGACACTTCCCTGGCCTCATGTGACTCAGGAACCAGG
The DNA here is from genome assembly GCF_032444005.1 of Ranitomeya imitator. NCBI lineage: Eukaryota > Metazoa > Chordata > Amphibia > Anura > Dendrobatidae > Ranitomeya > Ranitomeya imitator. The sequence goes on along the minus strand of NC_091290.1, from coordinate 111,235,566 downwards.
ACCGGAGATTCCAGAGGTTTGGCGAAGGTAGGAGCCAGCCGAAACCTCTGCCTACACTGGGCTCGCTCTAACCTCCGCTCGTTAAAACGGAGGTCAATTCGAGTGGAGACAGTTATTAACTCCTCCAGTGTGGCAGGAATCTCCCTAGTGGCCAGAGCGTCCTTAACGTGGTCAGCCAGGCCCCTCCAAAATATGGGGATAAGAGCTTTATCCGACCAATCCAGCTCAGAAGCTAAAGTGCGGAATGGGACGGCGAATTGACTGACCAAGGACTCACCCTGAGTTAATGCCAGCAGTTGGAGCGCCGTATCATGGGTGACTTGAGGTCCTAAAAAGACCTGTTTCAGAGTGCTCAGAAACAGCGGAGCACTCTGCCCCACATGATCACCACGCTCCCACAGCGGCGTAGCCCATTCCAACGCCCTGTCCGACAAGAGAGACACTATAAATCCCACCTTAGCCCGCTCTGTGGGAAAACGTGCAGCCAGGAGCTCGAGGTGAATAGAGCACTGACTCACAAATCCCCTACAAAACTTGCTATCACCAGAAAATTTTTCTGGCAGCGGGAGGCGAGAAAATGTCGGAGCAGGGGTGGCAATGGACAGGGTTGCTGCAGCCACGCTAGAAGCCTGTACAGCAACCGCGGTAACATCCACAGCTGAGGTTGCGCTCTCAAGAGCCGCCAACCTACCCTCCAGCTGCTGGATATACCGCAAGGATTGCTGTTTGTCCGTCATTACTAGCCAGACCCTGGCGCTAGTGTAATGTTAGGGCTAGCGGAACGCACCAAATATTAAGACAGATAGAGTATGGTGCGTTCGCAGCCCGGGGTCCACCGTGCAGAGATGGAACCTGCTGCCAAGTAATGACGGACTATATGGCGGTACTCATAAGTATACACACGTGGGTTAAACTTCACCCAACGTGAAGGAAGCGATCCTGTTGCGTCACAGGACCGCGGTACCGCACATAGAGCGCGAGCAAGTAGTCAGCGAACTCAACCCCAACTAGGATTGAAGTCCGATTAGACCCTTGCTGGCATAACACCGCAACTGGGTGTGTAAGGAAACTAAATAACGATTTTAAGGCACAAGAGTGCATGCGGTGCCGCACTGACAAACGCCACTAACCACCCAGGCTTGGGTAAGGAAAGCACAGAGGAAGTGCACGGCGCCTTACTGGCGGTCACAGCAACTGGACGCTGTAATGTGTGATTCGTGCTGTAGGCTAAGTTGGGCGTTAGATAGCAACCATACACCTTCCGCGAACAGACATTCAATAGGGTAGGGGTATCCAAGGACGACTTGCACTCACAACATACACACATTAACAAATGTACACTAGCGCATGGCCATGCGGTCATGCGCAGTTTATATAGTTGCAGCACAGGAAGTGGCCACAGAAACTTTGCCCTTCCAAAACCTGCTAAGAGGACCAATGGAATGTGCTGCAGAGCCTGAGCACATGACCCTCGATCTCCAACGGGAGATCTTGCCCTGGGCATGCTCAGTGTGTGCAGACAAGGACTTAGTCCCAGAGAAGTCCACTCGCTGCTGACCAGCACTGGCTTTAATGGCAGAGGCTGAAGAAGCAGCAGTAACTCACTGTACAGCATGAGACTGAGCAAGACGCTGGGACCGACGTCCCTGCTGAGCAGACTCCACTGCGGCTGGATAAGAATGGGAGACCGCAGCGGAGATGGCTCGAGATTCCCCCTGTGCAGAAGCGGGAACTCGAGACCTAACAGCCGGGACATTGAACTGTGGTAACCTAAATTTGTAAAACAGGGTGTGGATTTTTATTTCAAATAAAGGACTTTATTATGGGCGTTTTTCATTTACAATATGACTTTGGCGTTTGTAATAGATAGGCATCTTATAGACGCCTCTCAATTACTAACCTGTGAGTTTGATGTCAATACAAAGGTGACATTGGTTCACAAATATTGTCCCACTTGCCACAGCCACAGGGCAAGTGTGAAGAGCCGGGCAAATGTGCCTTTTCTGGGGCGATTTTGGTACGCTGTTTTTAAGCTGGGGGGGAAATTATCATTGTTCCTTACCAGCCTGAGAATACAAGCCCCCAGCCGTCTGCTTTGGCTAGTGTTCAAAATGATGGGGACCCCGCAAAGTTTTTAAAAATTATTTAAGTAATTTAAAAAAACAAAAAACAGTTCGGTTGCCCCTTTATTTATGATAATCAGTCATGATAAAGCTGACAACTGAGGTTTGCAGCCCACATCTGTCTGTTTTGCCTGGCTGGTTATCAGAAATAAAACATACCCAACGTCATTAAAAAAAAAATCATTCATTTATAGTGACTGCGCCGGTTGATAAATACTCCCATCAGCGGCGCCTGCTCTCGCTGTTACAAGTGACAACAGGTGTATGCTGACGGGAGTAGTACTCACATGAACCGACGTCTCTGTAACTGGAGGTAAACTTTTTTGTGTGTCACAGCTGCTGGCTGATGCTGTTATCTAACAGCATGGGAACCACTGCTCTCTGACCAGTGGTAATAATCTTACCGCCGATCAGAGCTGCCAGTGTTTCTAGTGCTGTTATGCAGATGACAGCTTGAGAAACAAACAATGTTCGGGGGTGCCAAACCAGAACAGTAACACAGATATCCTGGAGATATCCATCTTCGGTGGTCTGTTCCCGAACAATAGCTGCCCGGTACGGACCCCAAACTTTACTGTTCAGATTCGCCCATCACTAGTGCTAATTTATTTACTCTATGCTTATTGTATCATAGGATAATTAACTTCATGCATTAAACACTTTCAGCAAATTCCTTCCGTCAGAGTTTGCTGACTTTCTAATATTTTTCTCACACCGCTGATACTTAAAAAATGTAACCTGTTGGAAACACAATTTTAGACAGATGTGTTAAACCCCCAGAGCTATGAAAAATGAAAACTGTGAACCTGCTACTTAAATATTGTAATATTTAATCTATTATTCCCTGTGGTATGGACCTCCTGTATCCTTTTGAGTTGGCTGCTGTTTTCTTAAACTGAAATCTCCTGCTGGAATTTTGCAAGCTGTGTGAGGAGCTGGTAATCCATCGGCATACAAACATTATTTACATAGCGGGGGAGACCAAGATAAATGAAAGGGGAGGAAACTGCTGCTTTATTACTCAGTATACAAATTATTAACACCTTTCTATGTCATTTTAATCACCCAAGCTAAGTTTGCAAATATAGATTAGGATTCTAATCATACCAACATCCGCAAAATTCACTTTCAAATATAGTACAGATGCATTCGTAAAATGTCTTACTCAGAGAAAAGTTAAAGTGCAAAATTCATTTTGCTAATATTTGAATACAAATTAATGTATTGCTTTTTATCTTATTTTTCTCTAGTAAATGAGCATGTTTATTTAAAAGAAAGAGGGGGAATCGGTTGATGCCAGACATCAGTCAGCTTATCTTCTTTGGGATATTAAAACATGTTGAAATCCAGCATTTACCATCAATGGACTGTCAGAGTGTTTTCATATGCATTAAGTGCTAGCTGCATATATACATATATATGTATTGAAATGCAGTGGTATTCACACAGTGCGGTAAAGAGGCAGTGACCAAGATTAGTCCAACTTTAAAGAGTTTATTGTGGCAATTTACAACGAAAAGGCAAACATTATCTTCCGGATCGCAGCCGGTTTATCCATCACAGTCCGTAACACTCTGTTGCCGTGGGCGACTGTACCGCCATATCAACCATATCAATCGTATTCGTGACAGTGCCATTGCTTCCCTGGCTCTGGCCTGTGATCAGACTCACAGACCTGTTCTGCACAGAGCTCCCTGCTCTGCTGTATGCAAACCAAAACTGACACACCCAAAGCTAAACTGAAAGTTTAAATAGGAATTGTGGACATGGGCCACTCTCAAAACCTTGAGTGGAGGGAGAGACCCATCCCATTACCAATCCTGCAGATCTGTGCAAAAGTAAAAGCCCATGTCAGGTTTTCCTAAATCTGACCTGGTCAAATAGCTTAACCAAGTCCACACTTATGGTACTTTTATTTTGCATTGCAATCACAGCTGTAGTTTTGATTACAATGCTTTCCAGCATGTTCAATATGCATCTATGTACATCCTGGAAAACACATAACAACCCTCACATATGGTTCCCCTTACTGTCTCAATATATATAAATTGACAATTTGAAGAGGCTATTTGCATATCTATATCCCCAGAGGAGCCTTGCATGGCTTATAAGTCTCCTTACGCTGATTTGGCACTTTCTGTATATAGAAATTCTCTCCCTTAGAAACTGTCAGAGGTCGCTCACCTAGCCAAATCAGATCTCCCACTGAGGAGGGGCAAAGACCCCAAAACATGGGTCTGCAAATGGAGAATCTTATATGACTTTTTACTCTAACCTATGTGACAAGGTCATAATTAATGATGAAGATGTAGGAGAAATCAACTCAAATTGCATCTTATCCGATATCAATTTCAAATATGTAGTCAGATTATGGTAACCCGATTCAATCTTTTGACAAAGCGAGAACTATAACGTAGGAGATATCAGCTGCAGCAGATCCACGGGTCAGCAAGTGACCGTATCAGAGCCAGAGTAAAGTGAAATGTGGATATTATCCGTGCTGCTGAATAAAACATTAATCCAGATGTGATGAATTAAAAGATGGTGGTTTATTCTACGCTTTTCGAAGTATAAGTTACTTCTTCATCAGGAAATTACCCCATGCATACCAAACTAGACTTTGCATGTGGTAATTTCCTGATGAAGAAGCAACTTATACTTCGAAATGCGTCGAATAAACCACCATCTTTTAATTCATCATATCTAGATTAATGTTTTATTCAGCATCCACATTTCACTTTACTCTGACAAGGTCAAAATTGACTTTTAGGATTGCTACTCCAAATAGGTGGTGCTAGAGCTTCAGTCCTCTTATTTTCTGCTCTGAAGAGGATATTTGCATCTTAAAATTTTCCAAATGAGCACTGCATGGCCCATAAGTCTCCTTATGTTGGGCTGGCAATCTCCACAAAGAGAAACGTTCTCGTGACCTTAAAAAAAGGTGTCTATTCTCTATATTGCAGTTCATTCTAATGGTGGTTAAACTAATGAAGTAGCTTTTAACCAGAAGACACCTATCTCTCCAGACTTAGTAACATAGTAACATAGTTATTAAGGTTGAAGGAAGACTTTAAGTCCATCTAGTTCAACCCATAGCCTAACCTAACATGCCCTAACATGTTGATCCAGAGGAAGACTTCTCCATACACACAAACATTTATGTGTTTTCAATGGGAAGAAAAGAAAAAACAAATGTCTGACAGTTCTGGCAGTTGGTCATCTCATACAGGACAAAAGTGTCAGGTGGTTGATTCTATCTACCTTGAGAGAGCTAGGTCGACCCTCTATACATTAGAAAGTGTGGATGGTGCGTTAGTCTATCATGCATGCCTCCTTTCATGCTTGGTAGGACCACCGGAGATAGATGGCACTGCACTCAGACGATCTTCTGGACTCCCATAAGAATGAGTAGAGTGACAGTGTACAACACTTCATTCACTATTCAGGGTCCCAGTTCTTTGGCGGCAGTCATAGAAGTTGGACCCCTAGCGATAAGAATGTTGCCCTCTATAACTTTCAAAATTGGAGAACAACCCTTTAATATGATATGGATGGTGGTTTTTAGATATATGTCAGATGTTGTTAGCAATCTATGATCAGCATCTAATGCCAAGTGTATATAACTATTATTATATAGAGAAATAAAAGCCATATAGAATAATAATGGTGTGTACGTTATGTGTAAAGTTACCTTTAGCTAACCAAATCCTCTCTCCTTACTATCTTTCACATCCTAAAGGACATGCCGCTTATTCACCTTGGGATTATAATCCTGGGGTTACCACTTTCTAAAAGACTTTAATGCTCCCTTCAAGCAAAGACGTAGCATGCGGAACTGAGCACTATCAGTGTTAGCAGCAACAGATTAACTATTAACATACCACGGCCAATGGCAATCAATAGTGATGTTCCATGACCAAATCAATGTAATGCCAAACTGTTCTTCTATTTGGAATCAAGACTAGAGGCGTTTGACTCCCACACATTATGTTACCCCACACCATAATCCCAGTAGTGGAACCAGTGTGCGATCCCCTTTGTGAAGGTCTCTTCATGGAATTGCCCATGTGGTCACCAGATCAATCTCCAGCAATCATTGCGTCCAAGCAAAAGTGGGACTCATCATTGAGATGGAGAGACCCACATTCCATCCTCCATTCCACATGTGTTCTCACTCAGTAGATGGAAAAAGTGGTGGCGTGAAGTCAGTGCAAGACCTATAGCTCAATCTCTTGCCCATAGCCAACTGACTGTTGATGGTTTCGTTTGCTGCCTAAGTCTTAATATGTGCTATACCATTTCACTTTTAATAAGAAATGGACAAATTGTGGAACCAGTGGTATGGCTATTTCTCCAAAGTGTCCCAGGAATGTTTTTGAATGCAATGCCAGGCTCAAGCATCTCACAAATGTAAACATTTCGAAAGGAGCTGCTGCTGAGAAAAACTCCAATCAAAGTATAGATGCTACTGCTGACCATTAGAATAGGAGGAGCACTTCAGTAGATGACAATAGCTGTCATCAGTTGCTACATTTTGCTCGGAGCTGTGTTCAGTAGCTCCGTTCGCGGTATGGCTTGCTCCAGAATAAGAGTATCTGATTGGTTGAAATTCTGAAACTGCCAATGATGACCTATCATGTAGATAAGCCATCAATACCATATGCTCAGACAATCTCTTCAATAACATCACTTACAGTACTTAATAAATTGAGATGTGAAAATTTTGCCTCCATTTTTTACCATTTGCAAATCATCAACAGGTATGTCCGTTCCGTGGTTTCCATAATTTCATATCTTTTACTTCTTGGTGTCGCAATTTCAAAATTGAGGCGTGTATAATGTATTAAAACAAAATACAGGCTTCTTGTACTTTGCTATGTCCATTCCCTATTTGATGCTATTACAAAAGCCTGCCGTGTGGTATCACATGCACATCATCTCGTTTAAAGAAAGTGCACATCCATTTCTAGAGGTATCGCCCTTGTGTCAATGTAGTATTGATCGAGACTTATGTATGGAAACCTAGTGATTCCAGAGAAAATCAATGTGCATGGGATTCTATTTTTAATACTTCCTTTATTTTTTCTTTTACAGAATAGAAGAATAAAAATGTGGGATTCATAATTGATTTCGGATTATGCCGCAGTTTCCTTTTCAGATGGTTTAATTGGATAATTTAGCTATAAAAATCCACCTCAACCACGTTATGTTATTTCAAGCCAACCTTTTTGTGGAGTTTTAATAGCCTATTAAAATGTAACAGTTTCAATCTGTATTTAATCAAAATCTTTATCAAATCAGTTAGGGATACTTCTATAATGTTCCACTTCGGAAACTAGGGTGTGGCGGATTTGTCTCAATATTTAAAATACTGTGAATAATTTAAAAAAAGACTAATATACAACTGTGGTGAAATATTAGCTAAAGCTACTATTAAGCTGTAGAAGCTTTATGTGCTGCCATGTTACACCTTTGTGTAGTACTGTCGTATGGATTTACCTAACAGTACAAAAGGAACCTTACAAGTCTATGAATATCTTACAGCTTTGTAGAACATGAGCTAGTGTACAGCTGTAATGCATCTATGTGCATGAGGCTCGAGGCTTGACTGTTTAAGGACTTTCTTCCTGCATATGGACATGGTCTGCAGAAGGCATCTTTAGACCAATTGCAGATGTCTAATTTTCATGTGGTTAGCCACAGATCTCCTGTCCTAAAATTAACAGCTTTCTAGGAATATATCGTATTGTTGAGCTAAGGGCAAGAGAAAACATGGTTCAATTGTGGGCTGAGAAACTCGGACTTATGAAGCTAACTTAGGGTCACATTAACTCCCACTGATTTTGGATTAATTTTACCAGTATGTCATAATTATGAAAATCAATGTTGAAGTTGTCGACACCCCACTTAAACATCTTATAGTGCTGTAATGCATTGCCATGGTTTGCATGTTGTTTTATCGGTCAATTCAAGTGTATGGAGCAAGGCCGCATCCACTAGTCGGGATCTGGCCAGAAGTGTCTATAACGCATAAGTACCCAATGATCACAGCTCAGAAACATGAGAATCCTCGCAGCGCACAGTTTTGCGCCAGGGGAATTCACACAGAGTGACTGCAGACTTATCGTTTTGAACCGGGCAACACTTTTAACCTTTGGGGGCCAGCTCATGGTCAAAGGAAACTTATTTCCTGTTGTTGGGCAGATATGGAGAATATGGAGAAGAATATGAAGAATATGGAGAAGGAAAGGACTTATGGTCCTATTCTTCGCACATATGCATTGAATAGGGGTGTTGTGTTCGAAAAAGGGAGAGCAAACTCGGATAGTAAAAGTAAACAAGGATTTAGTGTCAAAAGAATTCCTTATTCTCAGGCTCAGGCAAGTGGGACTTAAGGTACCTTCACACATAACGATTTTGTTAACGATATCGTTGCAACGTCACGCTTTTTGTGACGTAGCAATGATCCCGCTAACGATCTCGTTATGTGTGACAGCGACCAACGATCAGGCCCCTGCTGGGAGATCGTTGGTCACTGGGGAATGATCAGGACCTTATTTTGGTCGCTGATCACCAGCTGTCATCGCTGGATCGGCATGTGTGATGCCGATCCAACGATGTGTTCACTTGTAACCAGGGTAAACATCGGGTTATTAAGCGCAGGGCGCGCTTAGTTACCTGATATTTACCCTGGTTACCATTGTAAAAGTTAAAAAAAAACAAAAACAGTACATACTCACATTCCGATGTCTGTCACATCCCCCGCCGTCAGCTTCCCTGCACTGACGTCACCACTGTGCTCTGCTTTACGGCCGGCGCTGACACAGTCAGTGCGGGAAGCTGACGGCGGGGGACATGACAGACATCGGAATGTGAGTATGTACTTTTTTTTTACTTTTACAATGGTAACCAGGGTAAATATCGGGTTACTAAGCGTGGCCCTGCGCTTAGTAACCCGATGTCTACCCTGGTTACCCGGGGACTTCGGCATAGTTGAAGACAGTTTCAATGATACCGAAGTCGTTCCCCTGATCGTTGGTCACTGGAGAGAGCTGTTTGTGTGACAGCTCCCCAGCGACCACACAACGACTTACCAACGATCACGGCCAGGTCGTATCGCTGGTTGTGATCGTTGGTAAGTCGTTTAGTGTAACGGTACCTTTACAACAAAAGTTATCTATACTAGATAAGTGGAAGTGTAGCGCCGGATTTACAAAGTCTCGATTGTCAGGTTTTAGTTGACAAAAGTGCTCATCAAAAACGAATACCATTAAAATATAGCTTTAATTCAACCGTTTAAAAAAAGCGACAGCAAACAAAAACTAGTAATCCCCTACTAGGCAAAAAAAGGAAAGAATAGTACAATGGCATGATAACAGGGAAACCATGGTAAAATGCCTTGGTCACCCTAATACTCCCTAGTTCACCCCTGCCTTGCCGCAGAGGTTGGCAGGGGTAAATGTAGCCTGACCAGTGGGTCATAGAAAAGAAGATGGCCAGGCTGGGACACATGTTCTCCTTTGGTGAATTGCAGATACAATGGCACGCCAAAGAGCATATGGCCTTCACCAAATGGACTTTGAGAATAGATGAGGAGTCATAGCTATGCACCTCAGCCTGTGAGGTCCTCACATGAAGAGAAGATGGAAATGCCCATTATTGTTTACTGGTATAATGTAACATGTAACAGAAGTAATGTAATGCTATGTGTAACCGAGAAGAAGTTCCTGCCTCTGGATTGCACAGAAGATGTATTCATTAAGGGTTATGACTGCCATCTGATGTCTTATCTCATCAGTTTGTTCAGTAAAGAAATGTTTATTTTTGGACTCTGATCACTCTCATTCATTTTCTACTTCATTGGGTCCTGGCTTGCCATGTCTAAAGACAGAATGTAATCTGCTTTGGCATATTGCTAAAGCAACAGCAGCACGCATTCAGCCACGATCCCTATTTTTTGCAGCATAATGAGGTTCTGATGCAAACCTCGGCCACGGCAACCTTGCCGGTTACCATAACTTCATTTTATCAGAACACTTTATAATTTACCTGAATGGCAACTGTTATCAAAAATTAATGGTATCCATGTACCCTCAACAGCTGCCAGCTGAATGCTTGTTTGACTGACAGCTATTCCTACAGATGCCTACAGCTACATTTACTCTTAAGCCAGCCACACACATTGGACCACTGTCAGTCAAATAGTGCCTTGGTCAACTGTGTCAGCCGACCATCTCATACAAATATTCGTTATACCAAGCACTCTTGTGTTCTCCATGAGAAAGCCACCAATTGACACATTGACTAGGAGAGCAATGCGATCAACATCTCTGCCAAACATTAATTGTCCAGCGCCGCTATTCATATTAGGTCTGTGACTGAACTTGTCTAGTGGGAGAATGTAGTTTGTACATGTGTTCTCACTTAGTGGATGCTGCCAAATGCCTCTGATGGTGTCTTATCTTCTCTAATGACAAAAATATAAGGTATTGAAAGTCAACTTGTGTAATACTTTATTACCCCTTTAACAACCCTACATGTTATTAAAGGGAACCTGTCACCCCCAAAATCAATGGTGAGGTAAGCTCACCGTCATCAGGGGCTTATCTACAGCATACTGTAATGCTGTAGATAAGCCCCCGATGTAACCTTAAAGAGGAGAAAAAAACATTAGATTATACTCACCCAGGGGCGGTCCCGCTGCGGTCAGGTCAAATGGGTGTCTCAGGTCCGCTCTGGTGTCTCCCATCTTCATTCCATGACGTCCTCTCCTGGTCTTCACGCCGCGGCTTCGGAGCAGGCGTACTTTGTCTGCCCTGTTGAGGGCAGAACAAAGTACTGCAGTGCGCAGGCGCTGGGCCTCTCAGACCTTTCCGGCGCCTGCGCACTGCAGTACTTTCCTCTGCCCTCAACAGGGCAGACAAAGTACATCTGCGCCAGAGCCGCGGCGTGAAGACCAGAAGAGGACGTCATCGTAAGAAGATGGGAGGTGCCGGAACGGACCTGAGACACCCATTTGACCGGACTGCAGCGGGACCGCCTCTGGGTGAGTATAATCTAACGTCTTTTTCTCCTCTTTCAGGGTACATCGGGGGCTTATCCACAGCATTACAGAATGCTGTAGATAAGCCCCTGATTACGGTGAGCTTACCTCACCATCGATTTTGGGGGTGACAGGTTCCCTTTAAAAGGCGATTTATGACATATCGACAGGAATAAGGCCCCATCATATTATGCCACTGGGAGGAGACAGGTGGCTGAACATAGGCAACGCTCTCTATTCTGTTGTATGAAAATTGATTGAACTTCGACAAAAGTGATGATTCCAAGTCTTCATATGGAGGAAAGACCTTTTATTGGCCACTTTTTACACATCTTGTGGATATACGAGGAATGGCCAAAAAGAGAATATCATTTTAAACCTAAAATATAAATGCGGGCACATTTGAATGAAACAGTACACACAAGAATTTCATTTAGCCACAGTAAACTTTGCTTTTATGACTGTTTCCTTCTTCAGATATAGGGATATGGAAGAACGGGGATGGAAGAAATTGCATTATTGAAAATCTAAAACCTAACCTACAGGATGTCTGTATTTGTTCCTCCTGACACATGCAAATTTGAAATCCTATTACAGGAAAAGTCTAGTTTCCATAATTTTTTTTTGTAAATCTTCCTGCTCCTTTACAAAAGCAATATATAACTATAGGAGGCCACATACACCTGATGGGTGCCTATGTCACCTGCTTTGTTACTGTATTCATTTGCAAAGCAAGTGGCTAAATCTTACTATGGACATATTCAGATTTAATTTCTATGGGGACAAGTTGACTGGCCTCCAAGTCTCCTCTGTTGGGGGGAAAACACTGATTTATAAAGGCTGTAAATTAACGTTTCCAATCCTTTGTTTCTCCTTTGATAAGTGGTTTTACATGTTTGACAACTAAATGCTCAGGTCTTTGCTGAATAGAAATAACATGCGCATTTGGTCAAGTTGAATGGCCAAATAGAACGTGAGATAACTAATTACCTATCTTCTGTTTTTAGGCCCCTGAACACATTAAATTATTTTGAAAAAAAAAAACCTCACATTTTGTGCATAGAGACCACTTGACTCATCTGTTGGGGAGGGAAGGATTGTAATCTTATGCACCTAACCCGATACCAGAGATGTCTAGTAGTTGGGCAAACACTATCTTTCGTGTATGGACTCTTTAAAGGGAGCCTGTCATGTCCCCAAATGCTATTAACCTACAGATATGAGGTTTATCTGCAGGTTAACAGTGCTCTTCAGATGCCTCCTAGTGGGAGGAAATGAACTTCATTTCTCTCAGTAGCCTCCGGCTTTCAGTCATAAAGGTGTGACCAAAGTGACTTCAGTCACCACTCAGCTGTAAGCACACCCCGACACTTTGACTGACAGCCGTCTCTGCACTGAGGTGCCTGTGTATGTTCACTGTGTACTGAGATGAGACTTAGGCCATGCTGGCCATACATCTATGACTGAAGGCTGGAGGCAGCAAGGGAGATTAAAGTTTATTCACTCCCACTAGTTGTGCTTTCAGTGCGGCCTTAGGGTATGTCCACACGTCATGATTTCTTGCAGAAATTTTCCTGACAAAAAACGGACATTTCTGCCAGAAATCCACATGCGTTTTTTTTTCGCATTTTTGACGTGTTTTTGGTGCGTTTTTTGTGCAGAAAGTTGCCACAAGCCTGATATCCCTTAACTTGTATTTTTGGTACAGTTTTTGGCCATTTGGGGAAACAGTTCTCGAAAAATGTCTGTATAGAAAATAACCTTTATTGTTAAGCATGTAGTTAAGTATAGTATGGTTGATGGTGCTAAATTTTGAAGGTGAAGTTGTCATAGGCTTGTACAGCATGTACTAAAACCAGCACATAAAAGATGAATGTGATGTCATTACTGTAGGACCTGCAAGATCCACTGGAGCAGCAGCAGGTAGGTGGCTGAATAGACGAGCAATATTTTTTAGAGCATTATATTCCTTTTCTTACCTTCACCTCATTTAAAAAAAAAAAAATTCTGGGCAACCCTTTTAAGTGATATCATTGTACTCAATATTCTAGTGAAACAACAATAATAAGATGATGACTACTTAAAGGGATTCTCCATCTCATATAAAAGTGTCTTTAATGGTACTGTCACAATTGATCTCTGCTCAGTGAGTGATTCTTATGCTGTTCTATGAAAACTGGGTCATGCTGAGTTGTCAGTGTTTTGATTGGACCACTGAGCTGTCAATCTGTGACTGAGAGGTGCAGGACTTTCTCCAGGTGTTCTGTGTTCTGGAGATTACCCTAGCTATTTAACTGAGCTGTCTGCCCCAATCCCTGCCAGACATAGTTTGTGCATTCTCGTGAGTGTTTGCCTGATTCTGTTGTTCTGACCTTCTGCAGCATGAAAATCTGGACCGTGTGCTGACTATCCCTTTGTCTTGTTATTTTGCTTTGATCTGCTATCTTCTGGTATTTTGATCCTTGGACCGTGCTTGATTTACACTTTTGTCATTTTCCCTTTGTGATCTACGTGCTCTCTTGGTACTGACCTCGGAACATCTGACTTCTCTTCCTCACAGTCTGTCCGTGAGTAACTTAATATTTACAGGTCCTTTCTTCCATCACATAAGCACAGACTGCTCCGATGGTCTCAGGATGTTATATCCTCTTGTTCTTTGGCCATTTGACATTTTGCCCAGTTAATTCTGTTTTCAATTGGGTCTATGACATCACATGATTCAAAATTGACTTCCCGAATTCTTCTAATCTTTATGTAGAAATAGGAGGTCAATTTTCTCTGCACACGTCATCATTAACTGTAAGAGTCTATTGCAGGGGAAGGAGGGAACAACTGGGTCAGAAGTTGAAGAGGGGAAAGAGTTATGCAGGGAGAAGAGATTTCATCTTTCTACATAGAGCAGAGAAAAGAGAAGAATTTACTGGGTAGAAAGGAAAAATGAGCAATTGTGAGTACACAGTGCTATATAATATGATGACTGCAATATATTAAGAGGATAAAAACTTTAATGGGAGGAGTGCTTCTTTAACAGCTTTTTCTACTTGAAACTTGTAAGCATTATGGCTTTTTTAATATGTGCATATTCTCTCAATTTTTTCGATCCTATATCAATAAAGTCTAAATTTTAACTACTATCTTTTGGTGCTGAAGAACATCCCTATTGAGGCCTATCTAATACATACACGTAAGGTCAAGTTTAATAAGCATCCAATGTATGAAGAGACCCACTAAAAATCTGTTCTGTAGCATATTCCATCCCTGATTTGTTGCTAACTACATAACCACAAAGTTATTAGCTCTCAACTAAATATCATATAAACTTTACGTTTATCCCAAATGCAAAAAGGTCTCCGACACAACGAAGTTCATTTTGAGAAGGTTGCCTCCTGTTTTGGATCTTTAATTCTAGGCATATCCTACGGCTTTCTGGACTATAAATTAACTTCATTTTCTTGTAATGTGGACTTGTATGCAGATTTCTGTTGAGAATGGAAGAAACACGTCCATTGCTACAGAGCATGAGGGGGAGGGAGAGGTGGCAAGCTATTCCTCTTTGTTATCAAGCGAAATGACTCTTCAAATATGACAATAAATCACTCCCGAAATCAATCTGAGAGGAGGCAACTGTGCTACGCTGATAATGCATTAATCAATATTTAATGTTTACACTTTAATTAATGCGAATGTTGAAAGCTTGGAGTGAAAAAAAAGGTCTCGAAAAATATACCACCTCTTTATATCAGCTCAGTGCTTGTCTGCAGGACTTTGATTGGGACTTAAATTGATCACTGTGGATCCTCGGGGTTTGGCGGAGGAGGGGTGGCGAGAGGGGCTCAATATCTTTTGCTCCCAGATTACTTCTAAACACAAAGATGGGACAAGATCATAACATGATTTAATGACAAAGGCTTTCAGAGGTTTGAATAACATGCAGCCATTGACATGAAAGGAGAACTGTGACTTTGAAAAGACAGCATAAAAATGTTACATTTCAGTGTAAAGTAATTCAATATTTATTTTACTCACTTATATGGCGCCATCATATTCCATAGAGCTTTACATTCATCACCATCATTGGGGCTCACGATCTACATTCCCTATCAGTATGTCTTTGGAGTGTGGGAGGAAACCGGAGAACCCGGAGGAAACCCACTCAAACATGGGGAGAACATACAGACTCCTTGCAGATGTTGTTCTTGGTAAGAATCGTAGCTAAAGAGAAACTGTCTTCAGAATTTTCTACCCCAAACTAATGCCCTCAATAAACTTACAATTGGGCAGCATGGTGGCTCAGTGGTTAGCATTGTTGCCTTGCATATTTTGTGGAATAACCATGATTTTTAATCCTGGCGCAAAAATGTAAGCAGTTCTTCTTTGTTTGATGGCTTGTGACTATCCATCATCCTCTTGATTACATTCCAGAGGTTTTCAATGGGCGTCAGGTCTGGAGATTGGGCTGCCCATGACAGGGTTTTGATGTGGTGGTCTCTTAATTTTTGCCAGAGCTGCATTTTGAGTAGTTCTTCTGAAAGGTTTGTCTATCCCAAACTAATATCATATATGTAAAGGCACTGTAATATGCTGACTACCTCCATAGCTTTATTTTCGAAACCTGGATAAATAGAAATGTGTTTTTGAATTGTTATGCAAATGAGCTGCACATGCTGTGGGTGGACACTGAATTCACAGCTCTGCTTCGTCTCCTTTCTATCCACATCTTCAGTTATTAATTGAATTGACCTGTCTCTAAAACCCAAGATCTAGTGCCATCATTCCATAGAGCCGGGAACAGAGAAGGGAGGAAGCAGAGCTGTACTTACTGTATATAGTTTATTCATTTATATAGTGCCTCTAATTCCACTTATTTCCCAATCTAGACTCCTTATAAATATGTCTTTGGCATGTAAGAGGAAGACCCATGCAAACAAGGGAAGAACATGCAAACTCCTAGCAGAGGTTTTTTTGGATTGGTAGGCTGAGTGGTTGTTTCATCAGTATTTTGCACCTATGTGGCCAACATTTTTACTACATGGGTTTTTGTGCATCCATTTGTTGGTAGACCTGGGCAGGTAAGCACTGCTGGCCTTTTTCTGATATATTAATTCTTGAATTTTTGGAGGACTTTTAGTCCTCTTTTTGTGGCTTTGCTGTTCAGTTTAGTGTTCACCGTGTATATCTGATCTAATACTGGAGATACCAGGGTGCTGAAGTTATCTATATTTTATTTTCCCAGAGAACCCTTTTAAGTTCTAAAACCCTATAATTATAAACATTGTATAAACCTTATAATTGTAGAAGGCTCTAGTGCGTTATAGTTTCAATGCCTTTAATGCCGAAGTTTCATGCTTATCATTGATTATATTTTATCTTGGGTCCAAGGAAACCAAAATAAAAGCTATTGCAGCCTGAGCTGTTTATGGCAGACGGGAAAAAAAATATATTTAAAATTTTTGTAGCAACAGGTCAACACTACTCTATCTGGCAAATCATAAAGATTGGGTGGATCTAAATCCAACTATGGAAACTATGATTGCAAAGTTCAGAACTCACAAAATAATCTAAAGTAGAGCAAAGACAAAAGGGATTTGAACCAAAAAAAATAAACATTGTGGCAAACACTCTTCATAACAGTCATTCTCGAAAGTGATAATGGAGAATTCCGAAATATTGGCTTAAGTAAAACCAGTGATTCATTATAGTAAGAAGGACTGGTTGGCAGAAGGGGAGCTCATGGCTACGGAATTACTTATGCACCTGTTCTATATTAAGACAGGTGGAATAAACTCTGCAGTGCTGCCTATCACAATTAGAAGTGGACATCATGGACTGCCTCAGCCTCAGCCAGTTGGCTATCTGTGTCACACAGTATAACCTCCTCTCCTGCATGTTCTTTCCTAGCTGGAAGCTGGGGACAGATGCAAGAGAATATGGAGACAAGTATGCTAGATACATGCTAGCATCCGCATAGTAGTTCATTTACTGTAGCATCTACATTGTCGTGACATAAGAAGAAACTCGAAACCACATAAATACACTCAACAGCAGGACATCATCCATAATGGCCAAATATACTAAAGTTATCATCTCTTTTTCCAAATATTCAGAAAGAGAACAGTTTAATTCAATTACTCACAAGTTCATGATGTCTGAAGTTTAATTAACCAAGATGGAAATATTGCATAATTTACTGTAGCTACAAAACATTATGTTTTGGTTGACTGCTTGGCATGTTAAAACAGTTGAGAAATCTTAAAGTGAGGACACTAGTCTGCATACAATATTGTGATTATGATCCCATCTTCTTAGGCTACTTTCACACTTCCATTTTTTTTTAATCCGTCACAATGCGTCGGTGCGACGTATCGACGGATGCGTCAAAAATAAATAGTGAAAAACGGATGCAACGCATCCAGTATTTCGACGGATCCGCTAGACGGTTCCGTCGAAAAACTGGATCCGTTGCATCCGTTTTGTCCGTTTTTACCATCCGTTTCATCGTTTTTTTTTGACGGATCCGTTTTCCATGCCTAAAAATGGGAGTCTCCCAAATATGATTGGCTACTGGAAAATAGGGAAACCAATATATTGACTGGCTGGCTGTCTTCAGGCTGGCAGGAGTCTTGCTGGCACATTTGGGGGTGACGCCCCAGGCCAGGTTTATATAGATTTGGGGCCTGTCTGGCCAATTGGCTACAAATTCCTGATTCTGAGCATGCTCAGTGTAAAAAAGCGGATTCCAGCGCTGGATTCCGTCATACGACGTGTCACGACGGATCCTGTGTCCATAGGCTTCCATTCTAGTCAACAACGTATGCCGCAGAATCCATCGCAACACGTTTTCCCGACGCAGACAAAACGCTACATTGAACATTTTTTCAGACGATGGTCTGCCAAAACATGATGGATCCGTGGCACGACGGATGCGACGTGTGGCCATCCATCGCGATCCGTCGCTAATACAAGTCTATGGGAAAAAAACGGATCCTGCGGGCACATTTGCAGGATCCGTTTTTTTCCCAAAACGACGCATTGCAACGGATCTGAAAAGACGGAAGTGTGAATGAGACCTTAGTGTACTGTAAGATTACGCTACCTGAGTGTGTTGGGGGACACTCGCTTGGCACAAGATTCAAGCACTCAGGCACGGTACCTCACATGAATCTGGTTTATTAAACTGCATAAACCATATGATGTACAGTCCATTGCAATACATTCCATGATCCACAGGATCACACAGGTGGCCAGTCCGGGTACTATTCAGGACGTCCATCCCCAGCTGGGATCGTCCAATACCCAGGCTACCAGTAGCAAAGTCCCACCATGTGCTATTCAGGAAATCCCAGGATTATCCAACACAGGCTTCCAGGGCCTTGCACTTGCACCATTCAGATCCAAACACAGGAACCATGTGACCCACACCCTGGTCACATTACATACCTGTAACCACTCCCCTGGGTGGGAGTGTGGGTGTGTATGGCTAGTCTGACCCTCCCATCTCTCATGACTAGCCCTGCCAATCTCCCATTAGAACTTACACATTTACATGTGGGACTACAGGTCCCAGACCATAACATAACTTTAGACTGACAGCGCAGAGTGTCCTCCTCTGCGACACACATACCGGCCATCAACAAATCTGCCGGACTTTGCCTCATCACAACTATGCCTCCAAGTGCATCTTGAAGTGCACACGCAGCGCCCCCTGGCTGTAACATTGGTCATTGCACCACATACCTCCCCCTTTGTTCAACCCTATTGGGGTGGACACATGACATAAACCTGGGGTTCCGATACCGGGAACCCACGTCACCTTTGACAGAACTCCTCCCGCCCCAACGGTCAGTTTGTCGGCCCTGGGCTACAACCCTTGAGTCACCATCCGTTTGTGTCAGCAGACCGTTTTTGGTGAACCCACTTACAGTCGAGCTGACTGTCTGGTCTGAGTCTGACCCTCCGCTACTACGTCTGCTACCAGGTCTCACACCTCCATCACTCAGCCCTGAGTTAACAGAGGAGTCACTTCTTTGGACTATTCTACTCTTTAGGGTGCCTTGTCGTATCTCCATACTCTGGGTTGGAAGTGGTCGCCATCTTATATTCTGCAGCTGTTTATTATTCTTCAGACGTTCCAGTCTTAGCTGCTCTATCTCCTTTAGATACATCACCCAGTATTCAAGAAGCACTCGAATGTTCCTAAGGCTTTCTACTGAGCCAATTACCACAAAAGGAACCATCTCATCTTCACCAGTTACCTGGACTTCACCATCATCCGGAATCCTCAGTCTTACCACAACGGATCTATTCACCAGGTCCTGCATCACTTTTCCAAATCTGCCAATGACTTTCCCCACCAAACTTCTGGGTACTCGAATGACGTCTTCCACAAAGCCCAGCCGACTTTGCGCTTTCCTGGCATGCTCCAAACGTTGGGCTGCTTCATTGTTCCTCAACAGGATCATTTGTTTCATGCGAAGACATTGTAGGTACATATCCTTCAGGATAGCTACCCGCTTAACTGTGACTTCCTTAGTCGACAGTATCACCAACTGTTTCGTCTCTGGGGCCCAGTTCACACTATGTGCTTCGACCCCTTCTTAAAGGCCTCATGCACACCTTCATTGGTACACGCATCTTGCACATCTTCAGGTACATCTATCACACACTTGAAGAGCGGGGTCTCACTCTCTTCATGGACAGATGGCTCCCCTTTTGCTATGGACCTTTCCATTAAGACATCTGCCACGACCGGGTGACTGTCTTGTTCTGTTTTTAGTGCCAATTCTTCCTCCGCTTTACACTCTTCCATATCCCTGGCCAGGATGGGCACTGGCAACTTCCCCTCGTTACCACTCTGGTACTGCCGCTGTGAGTCTGTGACCAGCATCTTCTTCTCTTGCAGAAGACCATTTAATGCTTCCCTGAGCACATCCACATCTTCCCTTAAGTCTTTATTCACACTTTGCCACGTTGACAGGTGATGTTTGAGCTCAAAGACTTTCTTCTCCAGTTCATCTACTTTGTGCTCAGCGGCTTGTCTCAGATGCCTTAACTCGGCCTGTAAATCTGTTACCTTTTGCTTCTCATGAGACAATCCTTTAGCGAGTTCCTGGAACCCCTGTGCTTCCTTCGCTACAAACGAGGCCTCGACTGCTGAGAGCTCGGACTCCAGGTAATGCACCTGATCCAGCTGCGCGGAGTTGGCGACTTCTATCTCAGGGACATTATCTTTGTTGGCTCCTGTCCCTGTCTCCTCTTTAACACTCTTCTCCGAGGGTGCAATTTGTTCAGCCGCTTTCCCTCTTTTACGTCTCCGGTGAAGGGAGGAAGCTTTGCTATTTATACCAGAGTCAGTCTTACTGCCTTCTTTTCCGCTTTCATCACTGTCTGAATGGGAGTCACCACCACCCGATCGGTCATCCGGGAACCAGCCGTCTCCATCTAAACAGGACACATTTTCTGGAATGGGTGCCACCACTATCATGACTTCAGCCTGTGGAGCACTATCGTTTCTCTCTGTCAGTACCTCTGATAGCACAGCATCATACTCCGCTGTAGCGTTTGTTACTGGCCATGACATGTCACAGTCACCCCCAGGGCCAGTCTCACCCCCCACAACATGGTGAACCTTCCCGCTGCTCCCTAACTGGGTGTCAGCTTCAGGGGCTTTATTAACCACGTCACTTACAGTCTTCTTGGGATACACATCAGGTGACATGTCCGTAAGTTGGGCAGACGCTCCCTCCCCACTGGTCAACCCGACATTTGACCCTTCAACTTTGGGAGGAACACATGTTTTAAGGTACGCAACCCCACCAACTGAGAGCCCTCCATTCACCTGTTGTAAAGACACTCCCTTCTCCCACAAGTCTGTGAAGAACTTAAAGTCCCGGCCAATTATCACTGGGCAGGGTAAGGTTGAGACTACGGCCACATCATGGATTGCACGGTCTTTGGCCTTCTCTATGACCACCCTGACTACTGGAAAATGCTTAGTGTGCCCATGGATGCAGGTGACCTTGATTTTCCTACTGGGTATTTCGAGTCCTTCAGGTGCAACCCTCAGTAGAGTCACTGGGCCCCCAGAATCGACCAGTCCATACATTTCCATCTCTTGCATCCGTAGGACACACCCCCGTAAACTTTCACCAGGTGGATAGTTCACACAACATACCGGACACACATAACTCACAGGCCCCGGGCACCAATTTGTCTGCGGTACCTCTTTGGGATGCTCCTGCCCCTTTTGGGAAACCACCATATCTCGAGATTCCACCTCTTTTTTAGCTACTACCCTTCTTTGAGTTACCGCCCCCATTTGGGACTCCACCCCCTTTTGGGCAATCATCCCCATTTGGGTCACCGCCCACTTTTATGGACACTACCCCTTTTAGGGGCACCCCGTGGACTTCCCCACAGCACTCAGGCCCCAGTTCGCATAGTACACCCTTATGTCTCTGGGCTTGTACTGGCCCTTTAAGAGTCTGCAAAGAAAAAAAAAAAAAAAGTAAAAAATTTTTTTTTTTTTCCTTCTCAATTCTCCAGCTCCTGCTGGTAATCACAAGCCGCTGCTGCTGAACCTCTTGCTGCAACTGCAGCTGCACTCCACAATGCTCTGTACAGCTCCACCGCAGACTTCGTGGACCCGCCGATCCACAGCAAGCCGCTTGTCACCTTCGTAACCCCGCCGAGTTACAGCAAACTTCGTGACATCACCGAGCCACAGCAAGCTGACTTGAGAAAAAAAACTTCACAGTCTCTCACTGATCCCAGTCAGCACAGACTCCTGTCTGTTACACCCGATTCTCAGACCGTTTACTCCTCTGGCTCAGATCAGCCAGCGCTGCAACATGTGCTTCTTGGACTGTTGCCCCTCGCATTCTCCACCATATGTAAGATTATGCTACCTGAGTGTGTTGGGGGACACTCGCTTGGCACAAGATTCAAGCACTCAGGCACGGTACCTCACATGAATCTGGTTTATTAAACTGCATAAACCATATGATGTACAGTCCATTGCAATACATTCCATGATACAACAAGCACCTACAGTTTATGAAGATACCTGACGGGAGCTCCTGCTCCACCTGCTGACTCCTTGTCAGTCCTCTGGGAAAGCTGCCTTACGGGGTTCACCAACTTGCCTGGCCGGCACACATAGTCAATCCAGACCCACCGAGGACTGTAGCTTCCGCAAACAGTAGCTGTCACTGGCTCTGCAGATCCCGGTCCTCACCTCGTGTTATTCAGGGATCCGGTCCTACTCCCAGGACCTCCCAACACCCAGGTTACACAGGATCACACAGGTTTATCCAACACAGGCTTCCAGGGCCTTGCACTTGCACCATTTAGATCCAAACACAGGAACCATGTGACCCACACCCTGGTCACATTACATACCTGTAACCACTCCCCTGGGTGGGAGTGTGGGTGTGTGTGGCTAGTCTGACCCTCCCATCTCTCATGACTAGCACTGCGAATCTCCCATTAGAACTTACACATTTACATGTGGGACTACAGGTCCCAGACCATAACATAACTTTAGACTGACAGCGCAGAGTGTCCTCCTCTGCGACACACATACCGGCCATCTACAATTCTGCCGGACTTTGCCTCATCACAACTATGCCTCCAAGTGCATCTTGAAGTGCACACGCAGCGCCCCCTGGCTGTAACATTGGTCACTGCACCACAGTACTTTAGTTTGAGATGATAATCAAGCTGTAGATTTATAAAAAGTACATATGGCAAAACCTTAGGACTTTTTTTGACAAATCACAGCTCACATCAACCACAACTAACATTACACCGATTGCCTGGCTGGGTGCATCTCCAGAATTTGTGCCAATTTAGCGACTACGAAGTGCTTGTATTTTTAGGTTGGGAGAGGCCCAGTAACTATGGACCTACCCAGCCTGATAATAAAACCCCGTAGCTGTCTGCTTTACCTTGGCTGGTTATCAAAAATAGGGGGGACCCCAGGTCATTTTTTAAATTATATATTTATTAAAACCAGGCTAAATCACCTGTGTAAACACACTTACAATGCATGTGCTTTTCTAACTACATATTTACCGCCGCATCTAATGCAATTCTATTGGGAAAATCCACGCAGAAGACTGAGTGTTCCCGCAAGAGAAATTGACATGCCACAACTCGGAAGCCTGCAATGCAGATGAGTTTACATAGTGTTACAGCAAAGAAGCACAGTGGGCATTGATTTCTATTAATCCCATCCACTGTGTTTGCACTGTACAACCCAGCATTTTGGACACAGTCAAGGTATGCTGCATATAGAATGCTAGTATTGCTGATCGTGGGCATACAGCCTAATGCCAGTAGACAGCATGGCTATGGCATTAACGTGTATGGCAAGCAATCCTCGCATGTTTATTGGTTGTCTAACAGCCGCGAAACATGCAGGGCGGGGCTTGACCATGGTTCTTCAGCAAACATGATACTTAATCCCTTTACCCCCAAGGGTGGTTTGTACGTTAATGACCAGGCCAATTTTTACAATACCCAAGTGTGACATCATTCTTAAAAGTGCACCCCTCAAGGTGCTCAAAACCACATTCAATAAGTTTATTAACCCTTCAGATGTTTCACAGGAATTTTTGGAATGTTTAACAAAAAATGAACATTTAACTTTTCTTCACAAAAAATTTACTTCAGCTCAAATTTGTTTTATTTTACCAAGGGTAACAAGAGAAATTGCACCACAAAACTTGTTGTGCTATTTGTCCTGAGTACGCTGATACCCCATATGTGGGGGTAAACCACTGTTTTAGCGCATGGCAGAGCTCGGAAGGGAAAGAGCACCATTTGACTTTTCAATGCAGAATTGACTGGAATTGAGATAGGATGCCATGTTGTGTTTGGAGAGCCCCTGATGTGCCTAAACATTGAAACCCCCCACAAGTGACACCATTTGGAGAGTAGACCCCCTAAGAAACTTATCTAGATGTGTGGTGAGCACTTTGACCCGCCAAGTGCTTCACAGAAGTTTATAATCTAGAGCAGTAAAAATAAAAAAATCATATTTTTTCACAAAAATGATCTTTTTGCCCCCTATTTTTTTATTTTCCAAGGGTAACAGAAGAAATTGGACCCCAAGAGCTGTGCAATTTGTCCTGAGTACACGGATACCCCATATGTGGGGGTAAACCACTGTTTGGGTGCATGGCAGAGCTTGGAAGGGAAGGAGCACCGTTTGACTTTTCAATGCAAAATTGGTTGGAATTGAGATCGGACGCCATGTCGCGTTTGGAGAGCCCCTGATGTGCCTAAACAGTGGAACCCCCCCAATTCTAACTGAAACCCAAACACACCCCTAGCCCTAATCCCAACCCTAACCCTAATCCCAACCATAATCCTAACCCCAACACACCCCTAATAGTGATGAGCGAATATACTCATTACTCGAGATTTTCCGAGCACACTTGGGGGTGTCCTCCGAGTATTTGTTAGTGCTCAGAAATTTAGTTTTTATTGCAGCAGCTGATTGACTTACCTCTGTTAGCCAGCATAAGTACATGTGGGGGTTGCCTGGTTGCTAACCCTAATCTGAACCCTAACCACACCCCTAACTCCAACACACCCCTAACCCTAATCCCAACCATAACCCTAACCACAACCCTTACCTCGACACACCCCTAACCCCAACCATAAATGTAATCCAAACCCCATCCCTAACTTGAGCCCCATCCCTAACTTTAGCCCCATCCCTAACTTTAACCCCAACCCTAACCCTAACTTTAGCCCCAACCCTAACCCTAACTTTAGCCCCAACCCTAACCCTAATCCTAACTTTAGCCCCAACCCTAACCCTAACCCTAATGGGAAAATGGAAATAAATACATTTTTTATTTTATTTTCCCTAACTAAGGGGGTGATGAAGGGGGGTTTAATTTACTATTTATAGCTGTTTTTTAGCGGATTTTTACAATTGGCAGCTGACACACACTAAAAGACGCTTTTTATTGCAAAACATTGTTTTTCCATATTTTTGTCCACAGAGTTATGTGAGGTCTTGTTTTTTGCGGAACGAGTTGACGTTTTTATTTGTACCATTTTCAGGCACTTGACATTTTTTGATCACTTTTTATTCCGATTTTTGTGAGGCAGAATGACCAAAAACCAGCAAGTCATGAATTTGTTTTAGTGGAGGCGTTTATACCGTTCCATGTTTGGTAAAATTGATAAAGCATTTTTATTTTTCAGGTCAGTGCGATTACAGCGATACTTCATTTATATCATTTTTATATGTTTTGGCGCTTTTATAAGGTAAAAACTATTTTATATAAAAAATATTTTTTTTTGCATTGCTTTATTCTGAGGAATATAACTTTTGTATTTTTTTGCTGATGACGCTGTATGACAGCTCGTTTTTTTGTGGGACAAGATGACGCTTTCAGCGGTACCATAGTTATTTATATCCGTCTTTTTGATCGCGTGTTATTCCTCATTTTGTTCGGCGGTATAGTAATAAAGTGTTGATTTTTGCCTTGTTTTTCTTTTTTTTTTACGGTGTTCACTGAAGGGGTTAACTAGTGGGACAGTTTTATAGGTCGGGTCGTTATGGAGGCGGCGATACTAAATATGTGCACTTTTATTGTTTTTTTTTTATTTAGATTATGAAATGTATTTATTGGAACAATATATTTTTTTTCTCTTTATGTAGGATTTTTTTTTTTACACATGTAAATATTTTCTTTTTTACTTGTTTACTTTGTCCCAGGAGGGGCCATGACTATATAGTGTCAGATCGCTGATCTGACACTTTGCAGTGCACTGTGTCAGATCAGCGATCTGACAGGCACTGCAGGAGCCTTGCTGGCGCCTGCTCTGAGCAGGCACTTGCAAGCCGCCTCCCTGCAGGACCTGAAAGGAGGACGGAGGAGACCCTCGGAGCAACGCAATCACATCGCGTTGCTCCAAGGGTCTCAGGGAAGCACGTACGTAGCCCCCTCCCTGCGCGATGCTTCCCTTTGCCGCCGGAGCACTGCGATCATGTTTGATTGCAGTGTTCTGGGGGTTAATGTGCCAGGGGTGGTCAGTGACCGCTCCTGGCACATAGTGCCGGATGTCAGCTGTGATAGTTAGCTGACACCCGGCCCCGATCGGTGATGATGTACTATCCCGCCAGTGGTCATATGGGCCCATACCACCTCGACGGGATAGTACGTCATATGTCAGTAAGGCGTTAATAGAGTAAAGAGCGTACCATAGCACCCCAATACTCAATCAAACAGTGGTGAGCATGCTCGTTATTCAGTAGTGAGAAACAGTCAAACTGTGCTACAAAGGTGAGGTTATTGAAGACAGTTAACGAAGACAGTAGAAGATAGTTTCAAGTTACAGGTCATGCACAATGGACAAAAGTCACATCATGCTTGCTTCCATTTGAAATTAGAAGACATGCAGCAGTGGCACCAGCTCAGAACTGGCAGAAGGAACTCTGGTCTGATGAGTCAAATTGTTAAATATTTGACTGTAATAGAAGGTAATTTGTTTGCTGAATGGTTAGTGAGCGGTACGATATTGAGCATCTGAAGGAAATAGTCAAGCATGGTGGAGGTTCCTTACAAATATAGGTCTGCATTTCAGTAAGTATAGTTTGGGATTTGGTCAGTATTAATGGTGTCTTCAATGAGAAACATAGGTCGATATTTATCCATTATGTAA
Organism: Ranitomeya imitator; assembly: GCF_032444005.1. Lineage (NCBI taxonomy): Eukaryota > Metazoa > Chordata > Amphibia > Anura > Dendrobatidae > Ranitomeya > Ranitomeya imitator. Next base: position 111,208,716 of record NC_091290.1, on the reverse strand, counting down.
TGTCATCAGGGAGTCGTCTGATTGACTCCAAATTTTTTCTGCATCAGAACAACAACCCCAGATATACAGCCAATGTCAATGAGAAATTATTTTCAGCATGTAGAAGAACTATGAGTCCTGGAAGTGATGACATGACTCCCAGACTTTGATCTCACATTATTTTGTCCAGGGGTCCCAGAGTCAGCCAGGTAGTTGGGCCTCACATAGAAAACATCTGAATATGAAGGGCTGTAATCTTTGCGGAAGAAGATTAAGTTTTTAGTGATACCATTGTTTTTCTATATAACTGTTTAATCATATTTTTTAGCTGTTTTTTATTCTTTTTATTTGTGTTTATCATATAGGTTATGGAACAGGACTTCTCTTTTACTTCAATTTTTACATAAAACTGCCTTTTTAGTGGTCAAATACTATGCCATTATTTTTTCATTCTTTATTTTACACATTTGTTAAGGCTATGTACGCATGTTGCAGATTTGCTTGTGTAAAATTCTGTGCGGTTTCTGCCTCTCTTGGCAGAAAATGTAGTTGAAAATCCACGCAGTTTTTATGTGGATTTGATTCATTTTTTTTATGCAGATTTGATGCAGATTTTAATGCGGATTTTCAAGCGATTTTGTAAATCCATAGAGTTAAATAAAAATATATTATTAAAAAAAAAAAAGAATTGTGATGTAATAATAATAATAATCTTTATTTTTATATAGCGCTAACATATTCCGCAGCGCTTTACAGGTTGCACACATTATCATCGCTGTCCCCGATGGGGCTCACAATCTAAATTCCGTATCAGTATGTCTTTGGAATGTGGGAGGAAACCGGAGTACCCGGAGGAAACCCACGCAAACACGGAGAGAACATACAAACTCTTTGCAGATGTTGTCTAGGGTGGGATTAGAACCCAGGACTCCAGCGCTGCAAGGCTGCTGTGCTAACCACTGCGCCACCGTGCTGCCCCTGTACCGTAATTTCATTGTTCAACCTCTTCAGCCAGATACCCTCATTAATATTAAATAAAGACACACACACACACACCAGCCTATGTAGGAGCATTAAGGGTATGTTCCCAGAGTCAGTAATCAGCAGTGCTTTACACGCAGCACATGTCCGCTCTGTCCAAAGCACTGTCGACTTTTGAATGCAGGTGATTCCGCATGTGTTCATTGAACCGTGCAGAATCTCCTCGTCCAATACATTGGCGATATTTATCTTGCCGAGACTGAGTGTCACCACAAGATAGACATGCTGCAGTCTGGAAAGACGTGCCGCATGTGCGTCTCCACAGGGAAGCTGCGGGCATCTGTGGGCACATAGTGGACATGGGATTTCTTGAAATCCCATCCACTATGCTGTAACATCTGGCCGCTGTGGGTTGGATGCTGTGGATTTACACAGCATCCGACCCGCAGCGTTTACTGACCGTGGGAACATACCCCCACATAATTAACCTACATATGCTGTAACAAAAAAATCAACTGTCAGAAATCTGCGTGAAATGCATTATCTGTTTATTTTTCAAAAATTTTTTAAAAACATTGTGTGGGTTCCCGCATAATTTTAACAACCAGCAGAGGAAAAGCCGATGGCTGAGGGCAGATGTCAATATTCTGGGAAGGAACCAATAGCCATAAAGGTTCCCAGGCTATTAATATCAGCTCGCAGATTTGCTTAGCCTTTACTGGCTACTTTACAGGAGAAACGAGAAAAAAATTGACATGGGGTTCCCCTATAAAATCGAACCAGCAAAGGCTAGGCAGACAGCTGAGGGCTGATATTAATAGCCTGGGAAGGGGCCATTGATATTGGCACCCCAGGTTAAAAACATCAGCTCTCAGCAATCCCAGAAATGGCGCATCTTATAGGATGATCACACCGATGTTTTATTTCATTTAGATTACTTATTTGTTCCTTCACTTTACACTTTGTATGCATCAATTAAAAAATTATAACACTTCTATTTTTCAAGCATTTTTACTGTGTTGCATTTTTTCCAAACTTGACTAAAACTTTTGCATAGTACTGTATCTCAGTAGTTTTCTGCTCCTTCCTCATTGAAGGCAAATTAACATTTAACTCATGCGCATAGGCACCATTACTTGGAAATAGTGGGTATCAAATTATGGCCCCTATTGATTGAGCCTCCTAGTTATTTATAAACTTTAGCTGTTACAGTTTCTAAAAAAAATGCTTTTTTATATAATATAATTTATCCAAACTGTGTGTGTATGTTTATATTCATTGGGCAAAGAGCTGTTGCCAGACACTTGAAAATCATCTCCAGAACAAAGGAATCAGTCGTAATCTGTATTAGCTGAAATCTGGAAAATATAAAATAGTCAAGATTGACCCCACACTCCAGAATATTGTTGGAGACTGGAATAAATCTAATGTACACGGGCAGCTTTAAAAATGCTCCCAGAAAAACATGGCACACGTTCATAAAGTAACCCACTAGCTCCTGCTATGTACCGGTGCTTCCTCGAATAATTGGCCTTATCGGCAACAATGCCCCCAAGATGCCTAGGTATTTTAATTCTGCTGTGTTAATATAAGGTTATAGTTAACATACATAGCTTAACAGTAATGTCCAACAGGTTTGGTATTTTTCTTTTGATGTTAATTAGTATTACCTTAAAGTGCTGTCAGTCGACAAAGTAAAACCCTATGATTAGGAAAAGTGTATAATCAAACTGTAAAGAAAGCTGTTTGTTACCAGGCAGAATTATTTCTTTTTTTGTGAAGGAGCATATTAATAAACTGCTATGATACAGTAACTTACCAAAATAAAGAGGTTGTCCACTATTAGGACTGCTATTATGTTACATGGAGGAAATATGGTGGTTGAGAAACGGTTGTCCAAGTAGTGGACAACCCCTTTAAGGTTTGGTATGATTATTGTTTGGGGTCTGTGTAGCTAAGTACAGTAACATAGTTGGAATTCACACTGGATGAAGCTGCAAAACTTAAGGCGTGCATACACATTAAACATCATCAGACAAAACGCATTGATTTTGAAGGGACTACACTTATGTTATCTATCTAGAAGACTCCCAACCGTTTCCAAACTGATGATGTGGAGGGAAAGAAGGGTCAACATAAAATTTTAGGAAATGCTCTTTTTTTTGCTGTTATGGTCTCACCTTGAGGGGTAGATCCTCTAAGACCAGGTCAAGGTCGATGCAGCAGGCAGGTTAAGGCCCCTTCACATTAAGCGACGCTGCAGCGATACCGACAACGATTCGGATCGCTGCAGCGTCGCTGTTTGGTCGCTGGAGAGCTGTCACACAGACAGCTCTCCAGCGACCAACGATGCCGGTAACCAGGGTAAATATCGGGTAACTAAGCGCAGGGCCGCGCTTAGTAACCCGATGTTTACCCTGGATACCATGCTAAAAGTAAAAAAAAAAAAACACTAGATACTTACCTACCGCTGTCTGTCCTCCAGCGCTGCGCTCTGCTTCTCTGCTCTCCTCCTGTACTGTCTGGGAGCCGGAAAGCAGAGCGGTGACGTCACCGCTCTGCTTTCCGGCTCACAGCCAGTACAGGAGGAGTGCAGAGCACAGCGCTGGAGGACAGACAGCGGTAGGTAAGTATCTAGTGTTTGTTTTTTTTTACTTTTAGCATGGTATCCAGGGTAAACATCGGGTTACTAAGCGCGGCCCTGCGCTTAGTTACCCGATGTTTACCCTGGTTACCAGTGAAGACATCGCTGGATCGGTGTCACACACGCCGATCCAGCGATGTCTCCAGGGAGTCCAGCGACGAAATAAAGTTCTGGACTTTATTCAGCGACCAACGATCTCCCAGCAGGGGCCTGATCGTTGGTCGCTGTCACACAGAACGATTTCATTAACGATATCGTTGCTACGTCACAAATAGCAACGATATCGTTAACAATATCGTTATGTGTGAAGGTACCTTAAGGCTTGCAGGAAACAAAAACTAGAAGCACTGGAGGCTGCAGGTAGACAAAACACTAGAAAACAGGTATGGAGAAGGTTCTAGAAGCACTAGAAGCCACAGACATACAGGACACAGGAATAATAAGAGTTTTAAAACCAAGGCAGAGGTGTGTGTCTTGGTGGACCTTACATAGGCCAACAAGAGCAGCGGCATTAGGAGAAGGTGATGAAGACCTGCTGAGAAGGGTAGATGCATATCACCTACATATGGATCTGCTGACATGTCCGACCCCAAAACATTACTAGCAATGCCCTTGGTATACCACCATCTGGGACATATATCCAATTTCTGAACTATGTATTATTTATTTTTACTTGTATTGCATTTGACATTTATGTTTTACTTAGCTCTAATTTTACCTCCAATTTTTATTTTAAGCTTCAGTCGTCTTTGTGATTCTCTGATGTTGGTAGTTGATCATTTTAGCCCTCTATATCTTTAACCCATGGTTCATGTTATTATACAGCCGAGACCAAAAGTTTTACATTTTTTTCAAAAGTGTGATTACTTCTGTCTGGTTGTTGTGACGTAATTTTTCTGGTGTTGAATTGAAAGTGCATGAAGTTCTCATTATCCAGGGCCTTATTTTTAACCAAAATGCTTTAGAATATAGGTATGGTAATTTAATTAACGAAAACTGAATGTCAAAAATTTTGCACATACTGTTTATTGGTCACAACATTTGTAGCATAGCTTCTTGCTTTAATTACTGCACCACACCAGCGGGGCATTGAAGCCACTCGGGTATTGAAGACATCCTGAGGGATCTTGCTCCATTCCATTTGCAAATCTGCAAACAATTCATCCTTAAGGCTATGGGTACGGGCTCCAACTCGTCACCATAACTCATCCCAAAGGTGCTCTATATTGTGTAAATCAGGTGATTGGCTTGGCCATTGCAGAAGGCAAACATTTTTCTTTGCTAACCAATTTTTAACTAAATTGGATGTGTGCTCAGGATCATTGTCTTGGTGGAATTTGCAACCCATGCCTACTTTGGTTGTACCATATGGCAGCATTTCATTCTCCAGTATATCCTTGTACATGGCAGCATTCATATCTTCATCAGTTCTATGCAGAGGGCCAATGACAGATGCAAAAAAGCAGCCCAAGCTATGACATGCCACCACCATGTTTCACTGTAGGCGTTTGGTACTTTGCATCATTATGTTTTCCAATTGGGTGGTATATGTAGTGCTTGTTATCACATATAAACAGATTGAACTTGAACTTGGATTAATCTGACCACAACACTTTGGGCCAATCTGTCTCTTTCCATTCAGTGTGTTCTTTGGCAATCTCAAGTCGGATGGTTCTTTGCAGAGATGAAAGGATTCTTGGCTGGAACTCGTGTATTCAACCCTACTGCTCTTAGCCGTCACCCCACAGTTTGGTGACTCACTTTGACCCCGTATTCTTCATTAATTTTGTGCAAAATCTGTACAGCACTTTTATAGACATCAGATACTGACTTTTTCCTAATAATGTGATCAAATTTGGTGGAAGTTTCCCGTGGTCATCCACTTCTACGTTTGTCAGCTGTTCCATGACCTTCTTTTTCTTTCTCAGACACTTGACTCTGAGAGCAGTTGAATTCCATAACTACCTCTTTTTGGCTTTTGCCTGAGTTCACTCTCAGAATAATAAGCTCCCTGACATCGGGTGATAAAGTTTGCTTTGTCTTTGCCATGTTTTTACCAAAAAACACCCAAGCAAACAAGCAGACAAAACATTTAGGCAAAATTTGACAACCCATGACAAAATCTGCAAAACATTTGGCCCAGCAAATGATGTAAACTAACACATAAGGGCATAAAACAATGTCAAACACAAATTTCATCCTTATAGCTGACAACCATTTGCTTCCGGTTTACTAAAATCGCCAGGAAAATATCATCACAACAACCAGGCAGAAGTAATCACACTTTTAAAAAAAATGCAAAACTTTTGGTTGCCACTGTAGATACCTCTACAGTACAAGGTTCATGTTGTCTGTGATGCAAAAAAAAAAGCACAGAACGAGTGTTTGCTCGGGAAGACAAATTTTCACTTTTACGAGATAGTCAACATTTATTGCTAAGTTAAGAAATTCTTCAAACTTTTGTAACATACCAGATACAATTTGTAACTCAGGCTTCACCAGCAAATGGTATTCGGCATACAATACAATTAAAGTATTTGTTTTGGCAGTGGTTTTTATGTTTGTGCATATTTATTGTGTATGAAAACATTTGTCAAACCAAATGTCAAACCTTTAAAGCTCAGGCATTGGCAAGCAACTTGGCAATGTTGAAAAAGTAAAAGGAAAACACTTACATTCACCAAAATAATAATAAAAAGATCTACTGCCTTGGTAACCTTTGCTGCTGAAAATGTTCAAAGACTGTAAAATTAATTAAAACATGCCAGGTGCACAAGAAGAGATCATGGGAAAGTAATGACAGTGATATCGATAACAAATATAAATATTTAACAGCCATTTAAGAATTAAAAGTATCATCCATAAAAAATGTAAAAAACTAAACTGAAATGTAAAAAAATAATAGAAAACTAGTTCTTAAGTGTACAAGTTTGGAGGTGAAAATGTTAATTCGTGACAAATGCTTCAGATATTTTGTTGTTTACATCTTTGCCTTTTAGAACATCTATGAAATCTGTCTGAATAATATTACTTCAATATTATGTCTGCTCAAATGTTAGAAAGTTGAACCCTTTCATCTCCATATTCCTAATGCAAAGTTTTTCAGATGTAAATTTTTCATTGTCCATGTTTCTCATTTTCCCTTTCCTTGTAAAACCCAATTTCCTTTGTTCTTTCGGGATCTAGCTCAAAGATTCCCAGCCCCTATTCAGCCCTTTAACTTTAATTGCTAGAAACCAACTCGGTCATTCCATTGTTTATTGATGCTTGGTTATCAGTTTATCTGGAGACAGAAGAAATGTCAAAGCAACCCAAGCTGTTCATTAACTAAATATTGTTAATCCATTCAGATTTTGAAATCTTTTTTTTATACATTTTATCGCATAAAAATCAAGACAATAATAAAGAACCTTAGTAATTAACTGCGTTCTTCAATGTATACAAGACCATTTATAATGGAGGCAGAAGAAACCTCAGATTTATTTTTTTGGGGATTGTAAAATATTGATGAAAGTCCCTCATCTTGTTGCAAAATAAATCAAAATTAAAAACTTAACTCCTTAGCCTAGCTGTAAATCTGTCATATCATGGCATGGGGTTGACATGAACTGTGTTGGGGTTATTTTAGACTGAGATCTTTCCTTTACTTTTCCTGACTTTTCTTACCTGTTGATTCTGTAAATACTCTAATTCTCTCTTTGATTCATTCACTTCTTCGACAACTGCAACTCTCTTCTTATCAGTCTCCCTCATACTAAACTCATTCCTCTCCAATCTATTCTGAATGCAGCAGCCATGGTCATATTACTTTCCAGCTGCTACAGACGTTCCTCCACCACATGCCAGTCATTGCACTGGTTGCCTTTCTTCCACAGAGCATAACATAACTAATTACCCTCACAAATCTCTCTATAGTTTTCTATTGCTCTACATCTCCTTCTTCATCTCAGTTTACCACCCTACCTGTGCTTACCCCTATAGAACCAGAAACACATGGGCTACTTGTACATTGAACAAGTCTGTAGGAACCTGTTCACACACCTCCAAGAAATTTGAAGACACAAAAGAGCACAGTGTGGTCAAAAATACTCTGTTGTAAAAAAATCACAGTAATAAGTAAGTGCTAGTCAAAAGATGGAAAAAACAGGGTATTTAGTTGATACTTTTTTTGCAAAAAAATGTATACTAAGCTGCTCCACCAATCGTCAAGGTATACCCATATAGAGCAGTCCTACCTAATTTATATAATCCCTATCTGATGTATTTAAAAACCTGATCATCTGTAGAGTACCTGTATAAGCAGGGTTCAGAGAGGGAATATCCATGTGGACATGCAGGATGGAACAGCTTTGATGCAAATGACCCATAAGGAAAGGTGGACTCCCTAGTCTTGTAGAAACAAGAGAACAATTATAGAACCAGAAACACATGGGCTACTTGCACATTGAACAAGTCTGTAGGAACATGTTCACACACCACCAAGAAACTTGAAGACACAAAAAAGCACAGTGAGGTCAAAAATACTCTGTTGTAAAAAAATCACAGTAATAAGCAAGTGCTAGTCAAAAGATGGAAAAAACAGGGTATTCTGTGCTTACCCCTGTAACTAAGACTAGCAACCTCTATAATCAGAGCCTCACACTACCGTTTCCAAGACTTCTCTCGAGCTGCACCAGTGCTCTGGAATTCACGCGAAACGGCCGTTGTCCTCACCTGTTTCCCCGCACCCTCTCCTGTTCATTCCCTGCCATCTCTCCATGTGTACCTGAGCGCTGATCTCAGCGAATAAAGGACTTTTCACTACAGCATCGTTGGGGTGAGTGCCACATTTCTTCTTATACAGTATATTACTGCCAGAAATAATTGAGAATGCTACAGAGGGCAGAACTGTTGAAAAAATGCATGACTCAAGTAGTATAATGACTAGAAATAGTTTTATCCCTAATATACATACATCACATCTTATTCTAAAAAAGATACTTGAAAGAACAAAAAACTGTTGACAAAACTTTTCCACCCAGATCTATTATTACATGCCCATAATTACATTAAATATGCAAAAATTGGTAAAAACTAAATATATATTTTTATTTAAACTCGTGTTTTTTTGTTTACATATTGCAAAAAAAAGCTTTGGTATTCCTCAAAATCCAAGCATGTGTATTTATTGCAGCTGATGAAACAAGACAAGATCATCTTTGCTTTTTATTTACATTTCCTTGGCTTCCTTGGCTACCCTTAAGTCAGCAAATGCAGAATGTCACGTGCCTTTAATATCAGGGGCGCCCGATTATTAAAGCCAACAACATATTTATGTGTTCACAACTGCTAAGGTCACAAACTTTAAGCAGTAAAATAAATATATTTTGTAAACTGAAACCAGGTGTCCAAAGATCTGTTAGATCTTTCGCATCAAAGATTACTAATGTTTTCCTTTTGTCAATAATCATAAGACAATTTGGGAACTTCCTGCATATTTTTCTAGCCATGTTTAACACGGTAATGCCTGTATACTAGACAGTTACTTATTACAAGGCAAGGATTTTGTCATATTATTATAAATCATTCATTCTACTATATCGTGCAATATTATAAAATGTAGATGTATGCTTAGTTATGAATTCTGCACTGTTTTCATTGTATTAATTAATGTTTCTCAATTAATCATACAGTGATTTGCAAAGTATCACATTATGATATTTACTATTCATTGATATTTTTCAGGAAAGTTGAGTTCACACAAGTCAATGAAGCAAACACTATAGTCTGACATTATCTGCTTTCTGCTACTAACTTTTAAGCTTTACTGTTCAGATTGGGTCAGAGTCAGCAGAATTGTGTCAAATGTATTAGTAGATGAGGAAGTTAATAATGAGGTCTAAGAAATGAGTGTCATGAGATGGGGGAAGAATTGAATTCTAATAGAATTTTACAAAAAATCTTAAACTTCAAACAACAGATTTTTTTCGTAATTATCTCAGCACTAAAATCAACAAAGTGGTGGTCGGGCAGCTGCAACCACCTCCGCTGGCCGCTACCCAGTCTTAAGGCCTCTTTTTTTCCACAGTTGCACACCAGATTCTCCTCTAAAACAGGACTTTTGGACATGATCAGACCTCAGACATCACGGAGCATTGGGACATCATGATGCGCCATGACCACCAAGGCCTTGTTGCAGCCAGAATTCTTGTAGAGCACCATTCCAAGCAGAGTGCGCTGCTATCATTTACTCATCCTGAAAATGTTTTTTTTTTTGGTGGATCAGTGATTTGCAGTCCCTGGAAAGATAATCTCTAAAAATGTTTTTGTCAGTCGATCCTAAGATAACTACAACATCACTATTTGGAAAATATTTTCCCCAGGACAAACATGCATGCGAATTAGACTGAGCAGATGGATCTGCAGAGGATGGAGTTTGGGTTTAATTTCCTGAAATTCAAAGTTCCACTATGAACACTGTAACACTGTAATTGGATTTGTGGTTTGCAAAAGTAGAAAAAAAACTTTCCAGGCACCATTTCTCCCAGGAGCTGCAGAATCACTCGTCTGCATGGTCCCAGCTTTCCTCTCTAAGATTCTCTCTGTCTGCTTCCTCTCTCCTCACTCTCCTCTCACAATCTGACTAACTTCCTCCTCCAGCCAGAATATATATAGGGAAGCCATCCATAAACTGGATCAGAGCTCCACTTTCTGGCCTGGAGTCAGAACAGTGTTGTATGTACTGAATACCAGTTAAAGGGATCCTTCCTCGCTTCCAGGCGTGGCATCACCCTCCCAGTAAGGAAGGCAATACCACTGTAACAACCGATTACCCGGGGTGTTACATAAGCTCTTATGGTCAGTGGGGGTCCTCTCTCTCCTCAGTAGAGTGTAAGCTCTTAAGGTCAGTGGGGTGCTCTGTCTCCTGTAGAGTGTAAGCTCTTATGGTCAGTGGGGTCCTCTCTCTCCTGTAGAGTGTAAGCTCTTATGGTCAGTGTGGTCCTCTCTCTCTTCTGTAGAGTGTAAGCTCTTAAGGTCAGTGGGGTGCTCTGTCTCCTGTAGAGTGTAAGCTCTTATGGTCAGCGGGGCTCCTTTCTCTCTTCTGTAGAGTGCAAGCTTTAATGGTTAGCTGTTGCATCTATCTCCTGTAGAGTGGAAGCACTTATGGTCAGCAGGGCCCTCTCTGTCTCCTGTATAGTGGAAGCTCTTATGGTCATCTGGGTCCACTCTCTTTCCTGTAGAGTGCAAGCTCTTATGGTCAGCAGGGTCCTCTCTCTCCTGTAGAGTGTAAGCTCTTCTGGTCAGCTTTGTCCACTCTCTCTCCTGTAGATTGTAAGCTCTTATGGTCATCAGGGTTCTCTCTCTCCTGTAGAGTGTAAGCTCTTATGGTCAGCAGGGTCCTCTCTCTCCTGTAGATTGTTAGCTCCTGTGGTCAGCAGGGTCCTCTCTCCTGTAGATTGTTAGCTCCTGTGGTCAGCAGGGTCCTCTATCTCCTGTAGAGTGGAAGCTATTATGGTCAGTGGGGTCCTCTCTCTCTCCTGTAGATTGTAAACTCAGCAGGGTCCTCTCTCTTCTGTAGAGTGTGATCTCTTATGGTCAGCAGGCTCCTCTATCTCCTGTACAGTGTAAGCTCTTATGGTCAGCAGGGTCCTCTCTCTCCTGTAGATTGTTAGCTCCTGTGGTCAGCAGGGCCCTCTATCTCATGTGGAGTGTAAGCTCTTATGGTCAGCAGGGTCCTCTCTCTCCTGTAGAGTGTAAACTCTTATGGTCAGCAAGGTCCTCTCTCTCCTGTAGATTGTAAGCTCTTATGGTCAGTGGGGTCCTCTCTCTCCTGTAGATTGTAAACTCCTGTGATCAGCAGGGTCCTCTCTCTTCTGTAGAGTGTGATCTCTTATGGTCAGCAGGTTCCTCTATCTCCTGTAGAGTGTAAGCTCTTATGGTCAGCAGGTTCCTCTATCTCCTGTAGAGTGTAAGCTCTTATGGTCAGTGGGGTCCTCTCTCTACTGTAGAGTGTAAGCTCTTATGGTCAGCAGGTTCCTCTATCTCCTGTAGAGTGTAAGCTCTTATGGTCAGCAGGTTCCTCTATCTCCTGTAGAGTGTAAGCTCTTATGGTCAGCATGGTCCTCTATATCCTGTAGACTGTGAGCTTTTATGATCATCAGGGTTCTATCTCTCCTGTGGAGTGTAAGCTCTTACTGTCTGCAGGGTCCTGGGTCTCATGTAGAGTATGAGCTCTTATGGTCTCTCTTTCACTCTCTTGTTAAGTGCAAGCTCATAGGGTAAGTGAGATTCTCTATCTCTCTCTCTTCTCCCACTCTATATTCCAAGCAATTACAAACTTTCCAGTATTTTGGGGAAAAATTTAACTAAACCAGTGAATTTGAATTTCAAAAGATCCAGTCATCTCAATCGATGATCATCTGACTGCAAAAATGCTGATTTGTCTACAACTTTGTGATCAGATGTTGTCACTGTTGGAAGCCCTGTCTTGCATCTATTAATTGCATGTCAACCTTTTGCACATGTATGGAAAGGAAAAAGTGGAAAAATCCGCACTGCTGGTGGATGGTAATAAATCCAGGTGCACACTAGGATAAAGTGCATTCTTTTTATTTCGTCTACGTGTTTCGAAGTACCGTACTTCTTCTTCAGGACATAAAAACCCATATGAGCCATTTACACATATAGCCTCCAATGTAATGCGAAGACAGACTTTAACATTAACAGTATATGTGGCCAACGGTTTTTTTATGATAAAATTCCTTGAACCAAGTCTGCTTGTGCCAAAAAACGTAAATATTTTTTTCCCATTTATTTTCGTAAGCTATCATTGATATTATTTTCCATTCATATGGCTGGGTGTGGTCTTAGTCAGGGAAAAAGGAGACATTTTGTATTGGTGCTGTCTAGGACTTATTTACATGCGAATTATAATGTAAGATATCAATTATTTCTGAGGTTATATACATAAATGCCAGTTTGATCACGCCACCGTCACTTTTTACCTTGGTAATAAAAGGTTTTCAATGGCGAATTCTGGATCTCCCTCTAATAATTACCTATATGTTACTTATCTGATAAGCGGAGTATATTAATTCACAGTAGTCCTTCTTCGACAATTGGTTAATTTACCTATTAAAAATACTTTATTGCTTTAGCTCAATAAATATGGCTACATCTATTATCAGTTTTTCTTTTTTTCCCATCGGAAATAAATCTGGAACCTTGCGACTCTTTTTGTAGATGTGAATGCTATCTGTGCACAAGGTCATGTCTTTTTTAGAATAGGCAAACATTTGCTTACACTAATGTCCTGACCTTTTTGAACCTGGGAAGACTGAGATATCTTCAATGGTAGATGTATGTAAATCTACAGAAATCCAATTGTCTGTACAAGGTTAAATTAGATTGAACTGCAAGGGGTGAGAATTTGCTCATATTTGGAGCGATTTCAGATATTGCATTTGATATATTTGGAACAAATCAAGCCAGGCTTGCCACTTGACGCAAAGATTATGAAGCTACGACTTGCCTACTTTGAACCCATCATACAAGGAGAGCAATCGCTGGGAAAGGACATCATGGAAGAATAGAAGGAAAAAGGCAAAGGGGAAGTCCAGCAACCTGATGGCTTCATACTCTTAACATAATGGTGGAGAAGACCATGTGACCTTATCTAGGCTTGCACAAGATCGATTTTCCTAAAAATTGTTCATCCATCAAATAACCATGGCTTGGGATCATGCGGAAGGTCATTGGCTGTTATGAAGAAGTAGATCTATAAGTACCAATTATATACCAAAATTTCTCGCTAATGACAAATAATTATTATTATTATACATATAATATACAGAAGAGAGCAATTTACCCAAAGGAGTTAATCACCTACCGTGCTTAGGCTGCTATTGTCATCGGCATCACATGTTCTGTCACCAAAGTACTGATATTTTGTAATTCGCACCTCGCAAATTCAGCAAAGTGGTGGCCATCTGGGGTCACTCTAGAACAGGGCTTTCAGCTGCTGCCAAGCTTCAGAGCTCCTGATGTCATGATGAGTGCCGAGGTGTTACTACGCGATATGACTGTTATAGAACATAAATATCCTCTTAAAAAAAAAATTGTATTACACTAAAAACAAACCAAAACAACCTACATCACAAACAAAAACAAAAATGGATATAGAAAAAAAAACCTTGATAGGATATAGATAAGAACCTAGAATGATCAGACCCACTAAAAGACCGAGCGACGCCAGTGGACAATCCCTACCCTAGACTGATATCCTGTATGCTGATAGTGCCCAGCTGTGAAATTTAGCACCCTAAAGGATGAATCAGAAAGGCACCCCCGCTCGTAATTTTTTCCTAGATTGCCCTTCTAGTCCCTATCGTATTGCTGTCTCTGGAAAAGATAGGTAGGCAGATCAGATACACATAGATAATGAAAAACATATACCATACTTCTTAATAATAAAGTGTAGAAACAATCCTTATCATTCGTCATATACCGTTCAACGTGTTTCCCTATTGTGTATGGTACAGCAGTAGGCCAGATACTTGATGGAGGAACAAATGATGGAGATCACAGGCTCAGCATGGTGTCATGACTGCCCAGGAAGTTCTGCTTTAGAGTAAAATCACTATTCAATGAAGGTCACAGCTAGTGATGAGCAAGTATACTCGTAGCTCGGGTTTTCCCGAGTATGCTCGGGTGACCGCCGAGTATTTGTTAGTGTTCGGAGATTTAGTTTTCATCGCCTCAGCTGAATGATTTACAGCTGGTAAACAGCTTGAATGCATGTGGGGATTCCCTAGCAACCATCAACCCCCACATGTACTTAGGCTGGGTAGTAGCTGTAAATCATTCAGCTGAGGCAATGAAAACTAAATCTCCGAGCAGTCATAAATGCTCGGAGGTCACCCAAGCAACGAGTATACTTGCTCATCACTAGACACAGCACATCGTAATGCCATGATGATACGATGTACGTTATCATCTGCCTTGACCTTGGAAGCCTGGTCTTGGCAAGCAGTCCTGTTCAAGAGTGAAGACACGTAAAGAAGAGGCACTGAAGACTGGATGGTGGTCATTGGAGGCAACACAAGTGCCAAGACCGGTCAAATTCTTTTTTTTTTAGTCTTTACATTTTATGCATATTATGTTCTGTGGTCTGAAGATCATAATAGAGAGCATTCTATTGTTGGTGGTCTCAATCTGAAAAGCACTTCCTGACTTTGTGCAATATTTTCAAATAATGGCCTGACCCTCTGACAGATAATCCACTATACTCTTTTATAGAACGTGTCTATAATAAGAGTATAATGGTCAACACATGCTACTTTAGAAAAGTATATAATAATTAACAGTCACGGTTGGGTTCCAAACGAAAGAAGGGGGGACATTAGCCTTGGACCATTTCTGCAAATATAACTAAAAAGGTTAGAAATTATGAAAGGCAATTACATAAGAAAAGTGTTTCATTTCTTCTGCTTATTAAAGGAGCATGTCAACTTAGAAGCATGCGAACTCACCACATATATAATTATCACTTGTAGTATGAACTTTGTAGCAGATGTTAAACACGTGCATAAATTTGAAGGATCATCTACTATTGTGTTGTACTGGTCATGACGCAACTTTGTCTCTACATAAAAGTAGATGCAACATTGTTTCTATTCAATTAAAGTGCAAATCAATTCCACATTTGCATAAAATTATTGCTTCATGAAACACAGTTCTATCGTGTGTTCTCCATATCATAGTAGCAACATAGAGAAGACCTCTATATATATGTTTTGTTCTTGGGTCAGGCCTCACCACAATACAAATACTAATGGGTTTGGAAACCATACAGATAAAACCAATGACCTGACTACTTGGTTATGTCCCCCATGCACAGTAGATGACTGTAGGCCCAATGATGCGCCGATTGATCGCTTGGCCAACAGTCATCCCAGCTGACTCCCATGCATACGAACTTATGCGGCCTAGTATTTTTGGGTTATCTGTGATAGACCTTATAGCTGATATGTCGGCCGGCGTTTTATCTCCGGAGAAACAAAGCAATCAACTGGGCAAAATCGGACACGCAATATCAACATCTCCCCCCAGCCATCAGTCAGCCTGTGACAAATACACGTTAGACTATCTGCCGACCTCGTCAATATCAGCAGGTTTGGTTGACATAAATCTAATGTCTATGGGAAACTTTTTAATTAAAGCTTTTAATGTATTCCCTAGTAAAGGAAAGGATCACTTAATGATCTGTGGAGCCAACGAAGATAGCCTATTACAGAGCTCAATTGTCCTCAGTAGTACCGTAAAGAATAAATGGAGCAAAGGTGCCCTTGCTTGACTTGCACTCCATTCAGATAGGGCTCTGCTTTTATGGTGAAGAGATTTCAATTATTACATTTACTCCTTCTTGTGATATAAGAAGGTTAAAAATAACAAAATTAACTATACTCGCTTCACTGTTCCATTAATTTCTCTCCACCGCTGCTCAAAGTCATGGCTCACAGGCAGTAGTGGATGATGATACCTCTACAAATGACCACTTCAACCACTTTCTGAGCTTTGATACAATGTAAACTAGTCAATGAACAGATAATAATAAATAATAATAATTTTTATTTATATAGCGCCAACATATTCCGCAGCGCTTTACAAATTATAGAGGGGACTTGTACAGACAATAGACATTACAGCATAACAGAAATACAGTTCAAAACAGATACCAGGAGGAGTGAGGGCCCTGCTCGCAAGCTTACAAACTATGGGGAAAAGGGGAGACACGAGAGGTGGAACAGATAGTATAACATTGCAAATTTGGTGTGCCCTCTACATAAATTAGCATATAGCCATTAATGAATAAACCGCTGGCAACAAAAGTGAGTACACCTCTAAGTGAAAATGGCAAAATTGTTCCCATATTGTCAATATTTTGTGTGGCCACCATTATTTTCAAGAACTACCTTAAGTCTCTTGGGCATTGCGTTCACTAGAGCTTCACCGGTTTGCACTGGAATCCTCTTTCACTCCTGATAGAGACCTTGCGCTCCTCCACCTTCCGCTTGAGGATGACCCACAGATGCTCAATAGGCTTTAGGTCTGGAGACTTGCTTGGCCAGTCCAGTACCTTTACCCTCAGCTTATTTAGCAAGGCAGTTGTCATCTTGGAGATATGTTTGGGGTCATTATCATGTTGGAATACTGCCCTTCAACCCAGTTTCCAAAGGGAGTTGATCATGCTTTGTTTCAATATGTCACAGTACATGTTGGCATTCATGGTTCCCTCAATGAATTGTAGCTCTCCACAGCTGGCAGCACTCAAGTAGCCCCAAATAATGACACTCAAACCACCAAATATGACTCCGAGCACGTGCACTTAACATCTTTGGTTGACCATGGTGAGGCCTGTTGTGAGTGGAACTTGTCTTGTTACATGGCTGTATGGTCTTGGCTACCATGCTGTATCTCAGTGTCAGGGTATTGGTAATCTTCTTATAGCCACGGCTAGTGATGAGCTAGTGATGAACGAATATACTCGTTACTTGAGATTTCCCGAGCATGCTTGGGGGTCCTCCGAGTATTTTTTAATGCTCGGAGATTTAGTTTTTCTTTCCGCAGCTGAATGATTTACATCTTTTAGCCAGCTTGATTACATGTGGGGATTCCCTAGCAACCAGGCAACCCCCACATGTACTTATGTTGGCTAATAGATGTAAATCATTCACCTGCAGCAAGAACAATGAAACCTCCGAGCCATAAAAAATACTCAGGGGACCCCCGAGCATGCTCGAGAAATCTCGAGTAACGAGTATATTTGCTCATCACTAGCCTTGGCCATCTTTATGCAGAGAAAAAATTCAGATTTTTTCAGATCCTCAGAGAGTTCTTTGCCATGAGGAGCCATGCTCAACTTTCAGTGACAGCATGAGAGAGTGTGAGAGTGATAACACAAATTTACCACACCTTGCTCCCCATTCACATTTTAGACCTTGAAACACTTATGATTCACATGACATCGGGGAGGAAAAATGGTTTATTTGGCACAATTTGGCCATTTTCACTTTGGGGTGTACTTATTTTTCTTGGCAGCACTTTAGGCACTAATTTTTTTTGCTATTTTATTTAAAGGGAACACCAAATTTACACTGTTATACAAGCTGTACACTGACTACTTTACATTGTATCAAAGTATCAGATTTTTAGTACTGTCTCATGAAAAGATATAAAATATTTATAAAAAATGTATGTGAGGGGTGTACTCACTTTTGTGATATGCTGTAAATATATACTGTATGTTTTGTATTTGTTTCTTTTAACCTTCCATATTGCTATCTATATGTAAATACAAATACATAAGAAATCTTGCAATTTTCATAGTTGCCTCCAAAGATCAATTTACATTAGTCAATGTATGGCAGTTAGCGAGCGCCGATCACAAACTTGTTCAGTTCTTCTGATGTACAATGAATTATTAGTAATAGATAGTCCTATTTACACACACAAGATGATGTGCTGCAGAGAACAATGATTTTGAAGCAAACTTAAAAATAATTTCACCTGACGAATGGATGTTTTGATCATTCTTCGGGTGATTGGCAGCCTGTTTACACTTCGAGATTGCACTAAGAACGCAAGTTCGAGATAATCCTGAAATATGAATTCATTTTATGTTTATTGTAATCATTTCCTTATCATTACAGCCAGAAGTACAATGAAGGCTAAAACCTCTATATCCAGTGAATAACACAAAATCAACCGTTCACAATAGGTCAAGATCACAGCTCACCTTTCTCTTTCTCCTCTCAACTTAGTCCTGATCAGATCATGCTTATCAAACTCTCCTGTACAAGTTAATGAGCTAAAACCAGCCTGTTGCTGCCTATTTCCATGTGGCTGCATCAGCCAATAGAGGGTGTGGCTGCCCTATGCTCCGCCCTCAAGGAGCAAACTCAAAGCTACCATTATCTGTAACTATGTCAGAGTGTGCAGCATGCAGATCTAGCTCAACTCTTCTTAAAAAAAAAAAAGAAAAATAGTATCTGATTTTTGCATCCTGGACAGATATTTTTGATAAAAGAGGCCTAAAAAGTTTGTAATGGACTACCAAACTATTGGATATATTTAGCCTTAGTTTTCTTCTTAGTCTTTAATATCCTGGATGTATGATAGTGGTTAAAAAATGCCAGCAAGATCCAAGCACTAGTTAAGGCATTGAAGACTCCTTAACAAGCGATATGTACCCCAACTTTTTTGACAGGTTACGGTGATCAATGAGTGGAACAGGCTGCCACGAGAGGTGGTGAGTTCTCCTTCAATGGAAGTCTTCAAACAGAGGCTGGACAGACACCTGCCTGGGATGATTTAGTGAATCCTGCATTGAGCAGAGGGTTGGACACGACGACCATGGGGGTTCCGTCCAACTCTAACATTCTATGATTCTATGATCCTATGATTCTAGGGCATGTGAGGAGGTGTTGTCTCATTGTGGATAATCCCTTTAAAACAACTTATGAAAGATAGAACCACTTCTTCATTGTAGGAAATTCAAGCCACTCACTTATACCGTCCAGGCAGCCGAAAAATAAAATTAAAGAGTCAGGTTCGCAACAAAATGTAACTGGTCAGTAATCACATCACAAAGACCTCGAGACATTGAATTCAGCCCACCAGTAACTGTTAGAAAAACACCAGTGGGAATATTAATGTATATTCAGAATGACGCTGTCTCTTTGTCGAAAACAAGGAGGTAATAGATTACAAATAGTCAAGATGTTGTCGTTCCCCCCATTTATAGCCCTGAGAACAACTTCTTGAGAAACACTGGAGTTGAAAAAAAAGAAAAAAAACACGGATATATGACAAAAGAGTGAATTCTTGTGAACAAATGTTAAAACTGTACATAAAATGCCCCTTTTAATACGGTTTGCTTGTAAAAGCCGAGGCAAAGCAGATCATTAAAACGTCAGGCTTGGGGCACAGTGGAAATAAAATGCCTGTACTGCAGAGTAAACACCAAGCTCTTATATAATTATTTCCTCTTGTTTTATTAACGCTTCTGCTGCCGGAGGGCCCTTTAATGCATTAATTCACGGGAAGCCCCTTTAAAACAGATTACTGCCTTATTTTTGTGGCATTTTTCTGAGCTGCTTCTAATGTTATTAATGCTTTATATTTCGACTCAAATCCTGCCGTAAAGTTCCGTTTCCCAACGTTGATGTCAAGTTCAGTCCATTGGATTCTTCAAATATGTTCTCCTTCTTTCAATTCTTTCACCTTAAAATATAGAAATAAGAAGGAAAAAAAATTATTCACATATTACAATGTGAGAGGGGAGCGAAAAATTATCCCCAAATTAGATGGCTAATAAATGGTGCTCTAAAAATAAATTAATAATAATAATAATACATTTTTCAATAATAGAAAATGATAGACAAATAACAGCAAAAAGTCACAAATTATTTTTCCAATCCTGGTATAAATAACATTATAGATCAGATATTTAAAGTAAAGATGGATAATTTTTTGACCATATATTTTTGGATCATTAGAGTTACAGCTAAGGCGAGGCTTCAGATTATTTATTCGGTTTAAGGCTATTTTCGCTCATCTGAGTAAATCGGTCTGATTATACTAATCACGAGTGTAATCGCAGTGTGATCCGACTTTTTCAGATGTGGAGAACAAAAAAAATCTCCATCTTTTTCTTAAAATCTCCGTCTTTTTTATTAAAAAAAAAGTTAAAATAAAATAATAATTTATTTTGTGCCACCATTTAATCAGACTCATATCTTTTTCTTATTTATCTCTCATTTTGGGGTACATACAATATGATGATTACTTGTTAGCTTTTTTGTTTCCTGTGCAGGTTAAATGCCTTCTTCATATTTTAATAGATCGTACTTTTACAGATGTGACAATTTAAAATATGCTTACATTTTTAATTTCAGGAAAATTGGAAAGATTGGAATTTTTCTGTTTTTCATTTTTATTACTTTTTTTATTTTATACTTTTTTTATGACCCCGTATTTTTGAATCTGGGATCATTTAAGTGCCGTATATAGTGTCTCATATAGAGCCCTTTATATCTTGGCCAAGGTTGCACCAGTGGTATGTCTGTCTTTGCATGGACATTTACATGAGCCCTTAAAGTAAACTACAGGCATTGTCATGTTGCATCTGTTAAACTGATTAAAATGATACCTGGGGTGAAGAAATCCGTCTTGTGGTTCTTGTGTAATCAGTGTTAGAAGTTTTCAGTTAGGCTAGGTTCACACTAGCGTTGCGCCGCCCTGCGTCGGCGACGCAACGCGCGACGCACGTAAAAACGCGCGCAAACGCGCGCAAAAACGCGCGCGTTTTGCGACGCGTGCGTCGTTTTTTACGAAAATCGAACGCACAGAAAATGCTACAATGTAGCGTTTTCTTGCGTCCGACGCTAGCGTCGGAAACGACGCACGTGGCGAAAAACGCCACCAAAACAACGCACGCGTCCCCTATGTTAAACATAGGGGCGCGTCGCCGCTGCGTCGCCGCTGCGTCGCCGGCGCAACAGCGACGCACATTGGCGGAACGCCAATGTGAACGTAGCCTTAATGAGATGCCCGTGCTCCAGGGCAGGACTGAAGGCAGAATCTTATCTCCTGCTCTAAACCAGAGAAACCAAGGGAAGACCTGCCCACAGGCCACCCCAAAGCACGATCAGTTTGTCTCCATGATGAGGAACATGTTTGTGCTTTGGAGTGGGCCTGTGGGCAGACCTTTTCTTGGTTTCTCTGGCTTAGAGCAGGAAGATAAGACTCTGCCTACAAGCCGTCCTGGAAAACGAGCATATGATTAACTGAAAACTTCTAACACTGATTACACAAGAACCACAAGACTGATTTGTTCACCCCAGGTATCATTTTAATCAGTTTAACACTGACAACCAGACAGTGTCTGTAGTTTACTTAGCAAAAACCTGCTGACAAGTTCACTTTAAAGTAGCAACACACTAGAGATAAATGCAGCTAAATCTGCCCATTTTTGGTAGATGTTTTGGGGATAGAGGAATTGAGTATTTTAGATTTCGACATGCACAATATTGTAAAAGGCAAATGCAGAGTACTATGGAATCCAAGGTTTATAGATAGCAGGATGACATAAGAACAACCAATCTAATGGCGATATTAGTAGCAGTCATCTGTAAAAATGTAAAAGAATATAACCTAGAAATGACCAAGTACATTTGTATAAGTCCAGGAGGATCTTTTTTACACATCAATTTTCTGGACAAATCCTCTTTAAAATAATGCCTACACACAAATACATTTAAACACTTGACTTTCGTAGTTATTCTCAGCCACCATGACATGCTACTATCTGACTCAGCATTATCAATTTTTATTTTATTATTTCATGATTGCGGGAAACATCATCTTTACAAAACTCAGGCCATCATTTCAAAGCTTTGATATCAAAGCATAATTCCATGTAAAACTATTTAAAGATGCTTCAACAAATACTGCTCCCTGTCTCTTTTTTTTTAATCAGCTCCATACATACAGCTGTAACAATAAATAAAAAAATATCAGCAGGAAAATATGTTAGGTATGATGTAAAACAAATAAAGTTTGTGTTATGTTAAGTGCACTATGTGGACTGCACAGCAGAGGAGACCTACGCAGGCGGAGAGAAAAATCCACAGTCGCCTTTTTTGGAATTGCTATAAAACCCACTGCATGATACAAATATTGGCTGTTGTCATTTGTCTATAATGTTATAGGATTTACATTTTCATTATATACATATTCTAGATGCATGTATAGTGAAGGGAGGGCCACAAAGAAAATTAAAAATAATCTCCTCTTTCGGTAACTCTGCAAGGGCAGAAACTACCTCCAGGCCCTGGTACTAAAAGGGTGGTGGACTATGACATACAAGATACTATAACAATTTCAATGTTACATGGTAGGTGGCATCTCATACATATTAGACTAAGGTTGCCTGAACCCTCCAAGATCGGCTGAAGGTCTAATGTGTATGGGAGCGCCGGCCGACTGTTGGGTGGGAGAGATATCGATTGGACAAGTCCAATTTCAGTCTACCGATTGCATTGTTCTCCCTGAGATAAGCTACTGGCCAACATGTCAGTTGGTGGCTTTCTCAAAGAGAACACAGGACCGCTTGACCGAGTGAGTTCTACTGTGTGTGTGGAGAGAAACCTGAGATGGTTGTCGGACGAACAATAAGCCAAAGCATCGTTGGCCACCAGACATCTAATGCGTATGGCCAGTTCTACAGAAGAAACATCTTCTTTCTGACTTGAACTCCTAATGCTTTAGACTAGCAGAGTTGCAGGTAACAAAGTAGTCCTTCAAGTAGACACGACCATTAAGTAAAAAATCACTTCTTGTAGGCATGGACATAGACAAAAACATATTGTAGAATTTTGGGATATACATACACAAATAAAGTAACTAATTCATATAATGATTAGTGATGAGCGAGTATACTCATTGCTCGGGTTTTCCCTTGCACGCTCGGGTGACCTCCGAGTATTTATGACTGCTCGGAGATTTAGCTTTCATCGTGGTAGCTGAATGATTTACAGATACCAGCCTGCTTGATTACATGTGGGGATTCTCTAGCAACCAAGCAACCCCCACATGTACTCAGCCTGGCTAGTAGCTGTAAATCATTCAGCTGAGGAGATGAAAACTAAATCTCCGAGCAGTCATAAATACTAGGAGGTAACCCGAGCGTGCTAGGGAAAACCCGAGCAACGAGTACACTCGCTCATCACTAATAATGATTTATTGGGTGGTCCAACCAAGAATAAGAGAGCTTAAACTGGCCATGTATATGAGACTACTGTTGGCTAAACATTAGTTTGGTAGACAACTACTGTAGCTCTCTCATGTACCCAACAACATATATGAGCGCTCGACTTTTCCACTTCTCAAGAAGCTCCAATTTTTTTATGTAGTCATAAACAGGAATATAATAATAATTTTCTTTAGCGCCCACATATTCAAGAGCACTTTACAATTAAGCAGGGACGTGTTCAGACAACAAATGCAATACAATTTAACACATAGTTTAACAGTTACAGGAGTAGCAAGGGTCCTGATCACAAGATTACAATCTATAAGACACAATTGGTAGAACGTGCTTGTTATGTACGGTCCTTCCATCATTATACTAAATAGTGCTTACAATATAAAGCTGCAGGATCCGGTCATCAGCCAATATCTTTCTAAGTACAGTTACCAAGTGCTACTGGGTGCATGGAGGATGTGGACACAGATGAATAGGAGGAGCCAGATTCTGAGAAAAATTAAGAAAGGGGGAACAACGAAGAGTTAAATTAATGAATTGAGGTGATAGGCCTGTCTAAATGTTCGGGTTAGATATTGATCGGATTGTCCCAGGTAGCGCATTCCAGAAAACTGGCACAGCACAAGAGAAGTCTCGGAGATGGAACTGGGAGGTTTGGATTATGGAGGATGTTAGTCTTTGATCAGTTGCATCATGTAGAGCACGGATAGGGTGATAGACAGAGATGAGGGAGGAGATGTAGAGCGGTGTAAAACTGTGAAGAACTTTGTGGGTGAGAGAGATAAGTTGTATAGTATGGGTTGAGTTAGATTAGTGAAGTGAGGGGATAGGTCTATATAAACAGTGTTTTTACGGCACGTTTAAAATTGTGGGGGCCAGGTATTAATCAAATCATCGGGAAGTCCATTTATTGGATGACACTCACCTTTTCAAGACTACGGGTGTGCCAAAAAATCGGATTCCAAACGAATCACCCATATAGCACCTGATTTTTATGGACACATTGCTATTCCTTAATATAGGAATATACTGTTTTTGCTCTCATAAATGTAAATAAATTCTGATGAATAAAAATAGATGGCAAAACAGGTGAGAAATCCTACTTTTTTTTTACCGGAAAATCAGATGAGTTTTTATGAAGGCTCAGTTTATGATTTTCAAGATATAGTGCAACTAGTCACAGACTAATTATTGAACAAGATAGTTTTTTTTTACATTTTTCTTTTCTTTTCTTTAAATCAAGTTGTAATGGATGAAGCCTAATGGAGTCCGCGTCTCTGCTAGAAGACCCTGCCTCAATGATCTTACAATCATTAACTTTATATCATAGCATTAGAAATGTCATTCCGATGCTGATCAGCTTGATGGACCCTCCGCTGGAACTGCAGGGGTTATTTGACCCTAAATTACTACTTAAAACTTGCACGCAAAGATTAAATCAATAGTAATCCAAAAAGGTAGGTCTGAGCTGGTAAGGGCAGAGCTCCCGCAGTTTAAAATAACCAACGTCTCACTGCAAGACCTCTCTCATTTAATGGATTTGCATGTACTTAGAACTCCAGACTCTCTTATCAATAAAGGATTCGGGTTTCGTTTTTCAGATGTGTCTCCTTTACCATTTAAGTGGTAATTCAAGTAAGAGACATCTTTTTTAATTCCTCAAATAAGTGTCATTTTAGACTCTACGGTTTAACATTTAGTAATTGCTGAAAAAGAAAAAAAACTTGTACTGTATTCTATTTATAATGTATTCTTCCTTTTCAAATAGATCAGACGGGAGAATTTACTCAGGATTAACTCCTTCCGGGCCACAAAAGAAAAAAAATTCCATGACTGTTTCTTGTGTTGTGTTAGCCGGGATTCCGGAAAAAAAAACAAAAAACCTTAGATTAATATAGGTAACAATTTTCACTTAATTATATGGAATATCTGCTATGTAAAAATAGTCATCCTGGATGTATGAAAAGTTCATCCAGTCTCCGGCGTAGCTACAGGTGGCCTGCAGACAAGGTTTTGACAATAGATCTTATTGATATGCCATTTTCTCATGTAGTGTATCTATTCCTTACAGGTGTCAAGATCTCTATTTGCAATCAGTGAATGGAAACATTTATTATTTACATCCGGAGGCTCCATCATTAGCGCGCACAGTTGTATGAACGCTACAGAAGAGGCTTTGAGTTTATTATTTATTTTAATTATTTTTTATTTATTATTCATTATTCATTATTTTATTTATTTTCTATTTATTATTTTATTTATTTTCTAATTGTTGTTGCTAAAGTTCCGTTTACTAATTCCAAGCATATATCTTGAAAGGGGTTGTCCACTACCCACACAACACCTTCTCAATTGTTATTTTAAATATGTACAATAAAAACAGTCTATTCCCACCTTTGGTGATGGCGCCATTCCGGCGAAGTCAGGCACCTTTCCCAGGGCTCTCCTGACGTTGTTATGCTAAGTGAGCCCTGCAGCCATTTTATTATTATTATTCATTTTTATAGCGCAATTTATTCCATGGCGCTTTACATGTGAACGGGGCAAATATAGACAAGTACAATAAACATGAGTATAACAAGGCACACACAAGTACAGAAGGAGAGAGGACGCTGCCCGCGAGGGCTCACAGTCTACAGGGGATGGGTGAGGATACACTAGGTGAGGGTAGAGCTGGTCATGTGGCAGTTCAGTATACTGGGGATAACTGCAGGTTGTAGGCTTGTCGGAAGAGGTGGGTCTTAAGGTTCCTTTTGAAGGTTTCCGTGGTAGGTGAGAGCCTGATGTGTTGGGGTAGAGAGTTCCAGAGTATAAGGGAAGCACGGGAGAAGTCTTGGATGCGATTGTGGGAGGAAGAGATGAGAGAGGAGTAGAGAAGGAGATCATGAGATGATCAAAGGTTTCGTTTAGGTAGGTAATGGGAGACCATGTCACAGATATATGGAGGAGTCAGATTGTGAATGGATTTGTACGTCATTGTTAGTGTTTTGAACTGTAGCCTCTAGGCAATAGGAAGCCAGTGAAGGGCCAGGCAGAGAGGAGAGGCTGGGGAGTAACGGGGAGACAGGTGGATTAGTCGGGCAGCAGAGTTTAGGATGCATTGGAGTGGTGCCAGAGTGCTAGAGGGGAGGCCAGAGAGTAGGAGGCTGCAGTAGTCGAGGCGGGAGATGATAAGGGCATGTACTAGTGTTTTTGTGGTTTCATGGTCAAGGAATGCACGGTTCCGGGAAATGTTTATGAGTTGGAATCAGCAAGAGGAGGCAAGGGCTTGGATATGTGGCTTGAAAGAGAGGGTAGAGTCAAGGATCACCCCAAGGCACCGAGCAGTATGTTATGTGTCATTGTCTTGTTGGAAGGTGAACTTCAATCCCAGCCGCAAATCACTGACAGACTGAAAGAGATATTGCTCAAGAATACCCCTGTATTTCGCACCATCTAACTTCCTCTCGACTCTGAACATTCTCCCTTTCCCTGCTACCAAAAAACATTCACACAGCATAATGCTGCCACTACCATGTTCCACTGGGGGGATGGTGTTCTTGAGGTGATGAGTTGTGTTGGTTTGGCATCAGAAATAATAGTAACATAGTAACATAGTAACATAGTTAGCAACTCCGAAAAAAGACATTTGTCCATCCAGTTCAGCCTATATTCCATCATAATAAATCCCCAGATCTACGTCCTTCTACAGAACCTAATAATTGTATGATACAATATTGTTCTGCTCCAGGAAGACATCCAGGCCGCTCTTGAACCCCTCGACTGAGTTTGCCATCACCACCTCCTCAGGCAAGCAATTCCAGATTCTCACCGCCCTAACAGTAAAGAATCCTCTTCTATGTTGGTGGAAAAACCTTCTATCCTCCAGACGCAAAGAATGCCCCCTTGTGCCCGTCACCTTCCTTGGTATAAACAGATCCTCAGCGAGATATTTGTATTTTCCCCTTATATACTTATACATGGTTATTAGATCGCCCCTCAGTCGTCTTTTTTCTAGACTAAATAATCCTAATTTCACTAATCTATCTGGGTATTGTAGTTCTCCAGATAGATTAGCGAATAGTGTTGAGCATTCCGATACCGCAAGTATCGGGTATCGGCCGATATTTGCGGTATCGGAATTCCGATACCGAGTTCCGATATTTTTGTGATATCGGGAATCGGTATCGGGATTTAGATTAATGTGTAAAATAAAGAATAAAAATAAAAAATATTGATATACTTACCCTCTGATGGGCCCTGGTTGTCACCGCTGCAATCGCCATGTTTTCCTTCCTATGAATGAGCTTGTTAAGTACCTTCGATGACGTCGCGGCATGTGATTGGTCGCTGAGCGGTCATGTGACCGCTCACGCGACCAATCACAAGCCGCGACGTCATCGAAGGTCCTTAACGCGCTCATTCTTAGGAAGGAAAACATGGCGATGTTCTTAGGAATGAGCGCGTTAAGGACCTTCGATGACGTCGCGGCTTGTGATTGGTCGCGTGAGCGGTCACTTGACCGCTCAGCGACCAATCACAAGCCGCGATGTCATCGAAGGTCATTAAAGCGCTCATTCTTAGGAAGAAAAGCATGGCGATTGCAGCGGTGACAACCAGGGCCCGTCCGAGGGTAAGTATATCAATATTTTTTATTTTTAGTCTTTATTTTACACATTAATATGGATCCCAGGGCCTGAAGGAGAGTTTCCTTTCCTTCAGACCCTGGGAACCATTACGGATACTTTCCGATATTTGTGTCCCATTGACTTGTATTGGTATCGGATATCGGTATCGGCAATATCCAATATTTTTCGGATATCGGCCGATACCATCTGATACCGATACTTTCAAATATCGGACGGTATCGCTCAACACTATTAGCGAAATTAGGATTATTTAGTCTAATGATGTTTACTCAGTAGTCAAAAAGTTCAATTTTGGTCTCATCTGGCCACAGCACCTTCCTCCATATATTCGGGGAGTCTCCCACATGTCTTTTGGTAAACTTAAAATGATTTTTACAATTTTTGTGTAAAAGTAAATGCTTTTTTTTCTGCCCACTTTTACATAAAGGCCACCTCTATGGAGTGTACGGCTTATTATGGTTGTATGGAGAGATATTCCAGACTCGGTTGGGAACTCTGCAGCTCCTTCAGGGTTACCTTTGTTCTTTTTGCTGTTTCTCTGATTAATGTCCTCCTTGCCCGGGCTGAGAGTTTTGGTGGACGGCCCTCTCTTGGCAGTTTTGTGGTGGTACTATAATCTTTCCATATGATGATAACGGATTTGATGGTGCTCCGAGGGATCATCAGAGATTGGGATATTTTTTTAGAACTCAGCCATGACTTGTACTTCTCAACAACTTTGTCCCTTACTTGTCTGTAGATCTCCTTGGTCTTCATGGTGGTGTTTGGTTAGTGGTGCCTCTTGTTAATGGTGTTGCCGCCTTTGTGGCTTTCAGTAAAGGTGTATATACTGACAGACATGTGACACTTAGTTTGCACACAAGTTGTCTTCCTTTCACAAAGCATGTGACTTATGAAGGGAATTGCTTGCACCAGAAATATTTAGGAGCTTGATCACAAAAGGTGTGAATGCATATGCACATGCCAACTTTTAGTTATTTGATCCCGTGAACTTAATTTATGCCTATATGTTCTAAATGATGTATTATTAATATTATTAATAGCCTTGATTAAGATCATTTTCTGACTGATAAGTCTGGGACCAAACATATAACCATAAGGGTTGTCCACTGTTAGGTACATTTTTTTCTTAAATGCATGTATCTTGGACTAAAAATTATTTTGCAACTGGTTTTTAATAAAACGAAATGGTACTCTCAGCCACTGTGTTGCATTGCCTATTGCTGTCTCCAGATTGAAATTTTTGAGAGTCTGTCAAAAGTCTGTCATTGAGTATATTCTGATGGTCTGACAGGAGAATTTTTAACTTTTTTCTGGCTTCTTCCAAGCTGATTTATGGTCTGAGGCAACATCAGAATTGATTATAATTGCATTGCATTGTGTGGGGTCCATCATGTTGTGTTGAGGGCTGTGTGTTGGTGATTATACTGCTTGGAGGGGTAGTGTAGGCCATTATACAGTATGGAGAGGTGTGGGGCCATTCTACTGTATGTAGGCCCCTTATACTTCAGGGAGGGCTGTCTGGGAGTCACAGCTGGGGGATCATACAGTTTAGAGGCTAAAGCAGTGGCTATTATACAGTTTGGGACTAATGCAGTGGTCGGTAGTCAGTTTCGGGCTAATGTGGGGCTTGTATGATGGCCATTATACAGTTTGGCGCTTTCCATTTGGGCAATCACACAATGTGAGGACTACTGTGAAGGACCTTCAGCAGTGTTTGGGGCTCTCATACATTGTAGGGACAACTGTGGATGTCGTCATAAAGTATGGGAGCCATTATATAGCATGAGGGAGTCATTATATGGCTTGCTCCCTATTGTGGGGGCCATTATACAGCGTGAGGGCTTCTACGGGGATCAATATATTGTGTTTTGGGGGAGCAGTTGGGACATCATACTATGTATGGAGTATCTGTGGGGGTATCATACTGTGTATAGGGGAGCTGTGGGTATATACTGGGGTAGTGGGCCCTTCATAATATGCATAGAGGAGCTATACATTGTTTGAATAAGTGGAGAGTGGACTATTTTACTATCTTGAAGGCATAAAAGGGGCATTATTACTATGTAAGAGTCTCAGTAGTGGGATTTATACGTGTGGTACTAAGAAGAGTGAAATATTGTGCCAAAGAGAAGATGCAGTAATAGGGACACATACAGCAGCAGCTCAGTAGTGGGGTATCAGCAGGATGAGGCATTTGTGCAGGTTGAGAATGGATGGGGACAGTGCTGGAAATGTGAGAAGCCATATGTAGACAAGTCATGGCTGGAAGAAGTGGTCACGTCGATCTGGGCCAAAAGGCAAAGCTATATGTCACCATGTGGCGGTAATATCAGTGTGCCACCATAGTTGTAATCATGGTTATCAGTTAGGGGCCCACTCAGATGTTTAGCCCCCTCCTAGACTGAACCCCTACTTACGCATCTGCTCATCGTACATAGATTGCTGTAGTTTTCAGCAGTGCAAGTCCTGTTTACAGAGGACAATGCGCCGCCAAGAACGATGATCTTTTATGCTGCATAAAAAATAATTTTACCCAATGAACAAGCATTTTTCTCATTCATTGAGTGAGTGGCTTTCAGCTTATACAGCAAGATACTGGTGAAACAAGTATATTGAACAACGCTCCTTTATAGTTATCTTGCATTGTAATTTTTTAAGTCTCATTCTTTGTTGCATTGATTTTATTTTTACACAATTTATCTCTCTTTCATTAGTTAATGCCTTGGCACTACCCTTTTTCTTTAGTTCTCTTAACTATTTCCTTTCGTCTTTTATTGCACCCCTTACAGCCTTTTTTAGCTATATAGTGGTGTCCGCCTAGTTCTCACTTGTTTATTACCATAGGTTATATGATAAGCACAGATCCTATTCAGGATGCTTATAAAAGTGTCCCATTTTCTTTGTGTACTCCTATTTGTAAGGACATTGTCCCAGATTATAGCTCAAAGATCATCGCTTAGCCAATGAAAATGAACTTTTCACATCTAAAGTCACCCTGTAGCCCCTCTACTATACCATCTTATTAAGGGATTAGTGTAAATAATTATTTTTTATCACTGTTGTTTAAATAGGAGGTGCGGGAGGTACCGCTTCCACTCATGCCCATGGGGGTTAACCAACATCTTAAGCATCTGCTTTAGGGTGCCATTGAACTATTTGTACAGGCTGCTGGTCTGTGGGTAATACCGGCAGGTCACTAAATGTTCCACCTGAATCTGCTTACAGAGGGACTCCATGAGCTGTGACATGAACTGAGTCCTCCGTTCGTTGATCTCCAGTAAGGCGGTAGCCACCTTTTTGGTCCGATTGAACGACAAGGCTACCGCTTATGGTTATTGGGTGCCATCGTCTACTATTGGTCAGTACATAGTGTTTACCGGAGCTGCTGGGAGCGGTCATCGGGCAAACCAAATCCAGAGCCACCCTCCTGAAAGGCTCTTCAATGATGAGCAGAGTTACCAGAGGGTCTTTTGGGCACTGCCATGCCTTCCCCACCCTCTGACAGGTATCGCACGTGCGACAGAAAGCAACTACATCAACCCCTATCCTTGGCCAGTAGAAATGTTGGGCTAGCCTGGACTTTGTCTTAGTGATCCCTAGATGTCCGGCCATTGGAATCTCATGCGCAATATGCAACAATTCCTCTCTGATTGGATAGGAGAGCACCAACTCTCTGTCCCTAGGACACACCTCCAGTGAGCCCTGCCGGACCGATATCTGGTACAGCTGTCCTTGGTCCCAGATGGATCATGTAATGTGGTCTCCCCACTTTCACAAATGTGATGTTCCACACACTCTGGGGACATGTAATGTCAGCTTGGTACAGTTTTATACAGATGCCCAATTTCGTCACTGGCCCAGGGAGGCATGGGGAGTGAGAGGATGTGGCCCACGCAGTCACTGACATGGCATCACACTCACTCACAGTCTTTACAAGCTGAGAGGTCTCTTTCACTAGCGCCAGTGAAACAGAGCACTGCCAGTCCGGTTTCTTGTGCTAAGAATCTCCTGTGTTTTTTCATATATTTCACAAGCAATTATGCTATTCCCATTTCATGTATCGCACATTTCCTTGCTCTAGCACAGATTAATTTTGAGTGCAGCCATTAATCTATTTTCTATATGACTTTTTTGGTTATGCACCAGTTCAGATTAGATTGCTGTTCAGTCAGTTTCTCTATATCTACTAAGTCCGGTAGGACTGTCACCAGTTCCTCGTTAGATATAAGCCCGGTCTGTAAACGGGATTATATCGGGCCAGAAACCAGTATTGGTAGCACTGGCCCTGGTCCATTTCGCTTATTTGCCTGGGGTCCTCCTGGTTTGTGCATTTTGCACTTTAGGTAATTCAGCCTTATGGTCTCCTGGGACTCTTAATGCTCTTATTTGCTATATGATTCACCCCTTGCCATTTTTCTGTTTTTTTGGGATCTATATAAGAGTTATGTTGAAATTTAGGTAGGCTATTGAGCATGCTGTTGCTATCCCCATGAGCCAGTAGGTATAGAGGTGGGTTTTCAGGCATTATATATTATTATACTTCATTTGTGTAGGTGTTAATATGTACAAACACTGGATATGGACAAGGTGTTCTTTGATGTTTTTAAATATGTTTTAAATTGTGTGGTGTGCCAATAAAGATCTTTTTTCTATATATGGTTTATTGTTACTTATATATTCATGTATGTGGTGTGCATAATTGGCGTGGTGCTATTCTCTTGTTTGTCGTTTGGCAAACAGTGAATCAGTGAAAAAGAAAAAAAATAGCTTAAAAGAATGAGAAGATATACAAACAATCACTATATACACTTTTTTGTCTACCAAATAGGCAATGCCTGCATGTGTTGTGGCTGTCAAACATACAGGTAGTTACTTTATTAGCACACGAGCGTGCACCTTATCTGAGCCCTCTTGCTCATCATTAAAAATGATCTATTAGTTAAACCATGTATTTGTGTTATATGTATTTAAAAAATGACAATCTTAAGAAAATAAAAAATAGAAAGCTAACAGGGCTCATATTTCTTGACTTTTCAGAAAGCGATTACAGCAGTTTCTTTATCATCAGAGACAGGATAACATTGAAAGGCAGCACTTCTATACACAGCTTATAATAGGATCCTGTAATAACTGATAAACTTTATTATCAATATATGCTATCACAGCTGACCTTGCTCCCCCCTTCACAATAACATATGTACAGGCTCATTGGATAATTCAATAAAAATAATATGGTGAAGGTCTGAATGTTGTGGCTATGTACATGTGTTATTTCCTGAAACAACAGGAGAGTAGAGTAAAAAAAATCTGGTGATCAGGTGAAAACGTGAAAGCTATTTTTTTATTATTTTAATACAGTTTGTGATATTTTTTTAAAAAGTAATTAAACCTGACAAAACAATTGTTCATTTACTGATGTACATCCAACACCTTATGAGACCAAGAGATGGCTAGGGAACATTTAACACATGCAATGTTTTCATGCAGGATAAAAGTACATAATTTATATGAAAGAATACCTGTAGAATGGATGAAGCTTAAGGTCTTCTTATATATCAGAGTGAAGTCTTCCAGACCCACTATCTGGCACCATTCAATCATTTAATGTACAACGTACATGGAAACCTTCTGATTCTCCACCCAACAGATAATGTCACTAAGGGAAGGAACAGATTTGTGGAATTTTGGTGCTTGATCCTTTTGTTTTACCAGAGAATAGTCTGACATGTTTTGGAAGACATTGTAGTTTCCTTTGAGTATTGATCTATAACCCAAAAGAGATGATCATTTCAATAAGCTAATTGCACTGCTAGTAATACAGTAAAGATGCCACATTCAGCTAGTGAAGGTCAATTTTCTAGCTAGTCTTTGCATGTGTTTGACCTGACATTAATCTGCCCTGAGAAACCAAACACTAAAGGTACCGTCACATTAAGCAACGCTGCAGCGATATAGGCAACGATGCCGATCGCTGCAGCGTCGCTGTTTCGTCGCTGTGTGGTCGCTGGAGAGCTGTCACACAGACAGCTCTCCAGCGACCAACGATGCCGAAGTCCCCTGGTAACCAGGGTAAACATCGGGTTACTAAGCGCAGGGCCGCGCTTAGTAACCCGATGTTTACCCTGGTTACCATTGTAGATGTAAAAAAAAACAAACACTACATACTTACATTCCGGTGTCTGTCCCCCGGCGTCAGCTTCCCTGCACTGTGTAAGCGCCGGCCGGCCGTAAAGCAGAGCGGTGACGTCACCGCTGTGCTTTACGGCCGGCCGGCGCTCACAGTCAGTGCAGGGAAGCTGACGGCGAGGCGACAGACACCGGAATATAAGTATGTAGTGTTTGTTTTTTTTTATATTTACAATGGTAACCAGGGTAAATATTGGGTTACTAAGTGCGGCCCTGCGCTTAGTATCCCGATGTTTACCCTGGTTACCAGTGA
Source organism: Ranitomeya imitator (assembly GCF_032444005.1). NCBI lineage: Eukaryota > Metazoa > Chordata > Amphibia > Anura > Dendrobatidae > Ranitomeya > Ranitomeya imitator. The sequence continues at coordinate 111,174,235 of NC_091290.1, read as the reverse complement.
AGAAATCGCTGAATCGGCGTCACACACGCTGATTCAGTGATGTCTGCGGGAGATCCAGTGACGAAATAAAGTTCTGGCCTTTCTGCTCCGACCAACGATGTCACAGCAGGATCCAGATCGCTGCTGCGTATCAAACACAACGAGATCGCTATCCAGGACGCTGCAACGTCACGGATCGCTAGCAATATCATTGTCAAGTTGTTCAGTGTGAAGGTACCTTAACACATGGATGAAATGTTAATACGCAAACAATTGCAATGAATTATGTTCAATAACTGAGATCTGGCTGCCACCTGTCCGTACTTTTTTAAACTGGTCATCTATAGAAAATAGTCCAAGCATCAGAGAATTTATCTGATGTTTTTATTAGCAGATATATTTTAATCTGGAACAACATCCCTATGAATATATGGGGAAAAACGGCTACTAATGCCAAAGTCAATCAAATCTGGTGAGACTTAGGTCAAGCTCAGAACAGGAACGTGCCATGTCATGATCCAGACTGATTTCAGAATTGTCAAACTTTATACCATCAATATTATTGCATCAAAGCCATAGTCAACGACAGACATATTGCATAGGTGTCCAAGGAATCCACTCGGTGCAAATAAAAGCACCTTTAATAGGAGATTCCAAAAATACAGAAAATTTCTTGACTGCTCTATAAAGAGTAACGTTTCGACCTATCTTCGGTCTTTATAATATCAGAATTGCATCAAATTACAGCACTCACCAGGGTTGCAAAGGAACTCAAAAAGGCTATTATTCTTCCATACATATGAAAACAAGCAATGTTTCAACCTTTTTGGTCAAAAACAAAGTTGATTAAGACCATGGAGGTTGAACCATTGCTGGTTTTCACATGCATGGAAGAATAATTGCCTTTTTGAGTTCCTTTGCAACCCTGGTGAGTGCTGTAATTTGATGCAATTCTGATGTTATAAAGACCGAAGATAGGTCGAAACGTTACTCTATATGGAGCAATCAAGATAAACAAGCAATGCTTGTTTTCATGTGTATGGAAGAGTAAACGTCTTTTTTCACATTTTTGCAACCCTGAAGGATTTATCCTGAGTGGATCCCTTGAGATTTTTTCTTTGCCACATTTAACAAAAGAGTTTTGTGGACACTTTTATATTTTTGGTTCAATTAGACAAACAGTTTCTAAAGCATGAAACTTTGTCCTTCTTTATAATTAAACAATTCCTTCTAAATAATTTAAAAAACGGCGTGGGGAAGACAATGCTCTTGATAATCAGCCTTGCTAATGCTGGCAGCTGAGGGTTGAAGCCCCCAGCTGTCAGTTTTGCCTGGATGGTTATCAAAAATACAGGGGAACCCACGCTGCATTTTTAAAAAATATTTATTTAGAGCGCAGGCGCCGGCTGGTGAATACTCTCATCAGCTGCCGCCTGCTTTTGCTGTTATTAGTGGCAGCAGGCGTAGGCTGATGAGAGCAGTAGTCCCAACAGCCGACACCAGTGACTGGAGGTAAACTTTTTACGTCCAATCCCAGATGCTGGCTCATGCTGCCATTTGACAGCGTGGTAACCGCAGCTCTCTGACTAGAGGTAACGTTTTACAGCCTATCAGGAGCAGTGTTTGCCTCACTGTCATGCACAGACAGCACGACAAGAACCCGGTGTTCGGGCAGCCAAACCCAAACAGTAACAGAGATTTCCTGGTGAAGTCCATGTTCGGTGTCTGTGCCCGATCAGTAGGTGTTCGGTATGGATGCCGAACTTTACTGTTCAGGTTCGCCAATCTCTATTTCTGGGACATTAGTAATGGATCTAAAGTGTTAATATACAAGGCAAAACAGATATGGATCTGGATTTTAAGCCTTTTCAGCAGGTAAGACTTCAAATTGCTGCTTGGTTTCCTCCATGCTTTACACTACAGCCCTGTTAATGATATAAAGTTGCTGTGAATAACAACCAGCTCATCAGTAAGTTATGGCACAAAAAAGTCATCTTCTGATAATGTAAGAATGTGGATGTTCTGCCCAAGTTCCCCATGGAAGGCTAGCGTGCTGTCATATCATTGAAACTAACAAACTCATTGACACATATCTCTCTTCCAATACTTTGCCAGTGACTTTGCCACAGTGTATAAAGATGTTCTATGTGTTAATAGTAACAGCCATAAAGATTTGCAGCCGTTATCTACTGTACATAATCCTCCACATACTATGGTTCAGTAAAAGACAGTTTATTTTTGATTAGTGGTCTCCCCCATTGAACTCTACAACACATAGTCCGGGCCAGCCGAAGCCACCGGCATAATGCGGCCTGCAAAGGCATAGTGCTCTGTAGACAAAGTCCACATACCCAGCCGGGACTCCATTTTCATATAATGTGGAAGTTGAGCACCTCTGCCATGGCTACCACCCCACAACACGTTACATTACAGTAACTACACAATCTTTATAAACATGGAAAAAAAAATAAACTTCCAGCATGAAGTAGAAGATTATCAAATAACATATCAGAGATTTTAGGACGTTGGTCATTAAAAAAATGTAATAATTGTAGGAAAGGCAGTACATCCTACAGAAAAGAACTTACAACTTACTACCATATTTTTGGAAAGACTGCACAGCAGCAAGACCAGTAGAGCTGGCAATCAAAGGGTTAACGTTCTGTGGGAATAGAATAAAGCTTTGCTTCCCGACATATTAACAGTTGGAGCTTTTTCTGAATAGCTGTGTAATTTCATCCAAGTTACACAGTGTAGGGAGGAAGTTGCCAATACATTAAACATCAGCCCAGGTGGTTATATGTAAGAGTTGCTTGTGTTTCGCTTGTATCTAAGTTTTCATAGACATGACTCTGCAAACATTACTCCAACATTTTACATTTTACTTTCCAGCACATTAGAGCCCAGTGTCCTCATTATATGTTATAGCTACATATGGTAAATTTTCTTCACATCACGAGATAGGGCTGGCTAAGCAAAATTGAAACCACAAGGCCAGTATGTAGATAATATGTACATATAAAGGGAAACATCTTCAAAACACCCACTTTTTAAGAAGGCCACCCCATTATCCAGATCAGATTTGGCACGACAGATTTTCAGTACCCCCATATCTTATCTATGGTAATCATTCTCTTGGAACTCTGCAAGAAAGCAGCAGCTGATCATCTGTGCTACTGCTCTCCAGCACTATTGCTCTCCTGTGCTAGTTCTCTCCAGCACTGATGATCTCCTGTGCTACTGCTCTCCAGCAATATTGATCTCCTATGCTGCTGCCCTCCAGCACTGTTTATCTCCTTTGCTATTGCTCTCCAGTATTGTTGATCTCCTGTGCTTCTGATCTCCAGCAGTGTTACTCTCCTGTGCTGCTTCTCTACAGCACTGTTGGACTCCTGTGCTACTGCTCTCCAGCACTGTTGGTCTCCTGTGCTACTGCTTTCCAGCACTGTTGATCTCCTATGCTACTGCTCTCATGCACTGTTAGTCTCCTTTGATACTGCTCTCAAGCACTATTGATCCCCTGTGCTACTGCTCTCCAGCACTGTTGATCTACTGTGTTACTGCTCTCCAGCACTGGTGGTCTCCTGTGCTACTGCTCTCCAGCACTGTTGGTCTACTGTGCCACTGGTCGCCAGCACTGATGATCTCCTGTTCTACTTTTCCCCAGCACTGTTGATCTCCTGTGCTACTGCTCTCTGGCACTGTTGATTTCCTGTGCTACTGCTCTCGAGCACTGTTAATCTACTGTACTACTGCTCTCCAGCACTGATGCCCTCCTGTGCTACTGCTATCCAGCACTGTTGGTCTCCTGTGCTACTGCTTCCCTGCACTGTTGATCTCCTCTGCTACTGCTCTCCAGCACTGATGATCTCCTGTGCTACTGCTCTCCAGCACTGTTGAGCTCCTGTGATACTGCTCTCCAGGACTGATGATCTCCCATCTACTGCTCTCCAGCTCTGTTGGTCTCCTGAGCTATTGCTTCCCAGTGATGTTGAGCTCCTCTGCTACTGATCTCCAGCACTGTTGATCTCCTGTGCTACTGCTCTCCAGCACTGTTGATTTCCTGTGCTACTGTTCTTCAGCACTAATGATCTCCTGTGCTACTGCTATCCAGCACTGTTGATCTCCTGTGCTGCTGCTCTTCAGCACTACTGATCACCTGTGCTGCTGCTCTCCAGCACTGTTGACCTCCTGTGCTACTGCTCCCAAGCACTGTTGATCTTCTGTGCTACTGCCCTCCAGCACTGTTGATCTGATCTCCTGTGCTACTGCTCTCCAGCACTGTTGATCTCCTGTGCTCTGGCTCTGCCGCTTTAATGTACTCCGGCTCTCCACCACTACTGCTTGCCTGTGCTCCAGCTTTCCAGCACTGCTGCTCCCCTGTTCTCTGGTTCACTGGCACTTCTGCTTGTCTGTGCTAGAACTCTGCATTGCTGCTGCTTTCCTATACTTTGTCTCTGCAGCAATGCTTCCCTCCTGTGCTTGGGCTCTCTCTCACAGATGCTCTCCTGTGCTCCTACTCACCAGTCCTGCTGCTCTCTCGTGCTTCATATCTCATGCACTGCTGCTCTCCTTTGCATGGGCACCTTCATAATGCTATTAACCTGCACGGACAGCATGGTGGCTGATTAGTTACCACTTTTGCATTGCAGTGCTGGGGTCCTACAAGGAGTTTGCCTGTTCTCCCCATGTTTGCGTGGGTTTCTTTCGTGTTCTCCAGTTTCTTACCACACTCCAATAATAATAGCATTATCGGACCTGACAGATTCCCTTTATTGAGTATTAAAAAATAAGTTTTCAAAACCAGAAAAATTTGCAAATTTGCTCTCTCCAAGAAGGACCCTGTCTCACTAGTGCCTCCAATTGGGAGTCAATGCCAATTGTATAACGAACCTTGGAATGAGACTAAAGATATTAGCCAAACCAGGCGTCGTCCCTCTCCAGACAGATGTTTTGGGGTACTAGCAGAGCAAGGTTTGGCTGGCTGATAGATAAATCTTTAAGAAGACATGAGTATATTCCTAGATTCTATCCTCATGTAGATGATGGGGATTGCTTCTATCCTCGAGTCATGTTGATGAGGGAGGATTCCATTCAATGTGACCGTATCTGCGATGGAAGATCAAAGTCACGCAGGGAAACTTTCAAAGTTCCATTTGTAACCATTTGTACTTGTTTTGTCTGCACGGAGCGACTTTATTCTTGGTAGTCATCAATATTTACATGTACGACTTCCTTACTCTGTGATCTTATTAGATCTCCAGACTGATAAAAATGTAATATGGGATTACTAAAAAACTAATAACGAGAGCTTTTTCGTATATTTTTTTTCAACCTACTCTTGTCTTTGCTTCATCTTAAATAATTCTCAGTCCTAAGCCCTCTGACATCCTACCCCGACTTATGGCCAGCCGCTCAGTTATTGGCAAGGAATATTGTCCCAATTTTATCTCCTTAGCATGAAATGAGATGACACCTGAAGCTAGCAGCTGTAGGGAGATAGCGGATCTCATGTTACCCACGTAGGTAACACTGATAAATAATGTATATATTAATATATAATGAAGTATAGGATGAGAACCCTTTGATCTTTCTGATGGCTTACATTTTGTAACCGCATCATATAATGGAGCCCCGTAAACTCTGAAGAAGCAAGTGTGAGTTAATGCATTGCCTTTGATGTCTGCCCTTTATCAGATCCCGAGTGATTGTTTTTAGGTTTTAATGCAATTTTTTTTTTCCAGGAGTAGACTGGGAAAATTTGATAATGTCTTTACTGAAAGTTTGGCAAAGTTATAAAGTTTAATAAAGTCTATAAACTTTAGGAAACCTGACAAAATTCAACTTTTTTTAATGTGACCATAGGGCTGGATTATATGTTAGCTGCAATGAGTTTACTATAAAAAAGTAATAAGACTGTAAATTATATCAAAATATTTGTATTGTCCGTAAGGGTCAATATTCATGTACAGAGCTGATTGGACTAGTATACTGTTAAATATGTAAAAAAAATGTAATCAAACTCGCTGTGAGTAGGGTTGAGCGACTTTTACTTTTATAGGATCGGGTCGGGTTTCACGAAACCCGACTTTGTCAAAAGTCGGGTCGAGTGAAATCGGCCGATCCTATAAAAAAGTCGGGGTCGGGGTCGGCTGAAACTCGAAACCCAATGCAGTGCATTGGGTTTCCAATGGTTCCCAGGGTCTGAAGGAGAGGAAACTCTCCTTCAGGCCCTGCGATCCATATTTAAGTGTAAAATAAAGAATTAAAATAAAAAATATCGCTATACTCACCCTCGGACGCGCCCTGGTACTAACCGGGAACCTTCCTTCCTTTGAATCAGCGCTTACAGGACCTTGCGGTGACGTCGCGGCTTGTGATTGGTCGCGTGACCCCCCATGTGACCGCTCGCGCGACCAATCACAAGCCGCGACGTCACCGCAAGGTCCTGCAAGCGCTGATTCTTAGGAAGGAAGGCTGCCGGAAAGAAGCAGGGCACGTCCGAGGGTGAGTATATTCCTATAATAAATCTGGTTGTTTTTTTTAACAATGAAGTCTATGGAAAACGGATCATTTAAATAACCATCTGTTATTATTCAACATCAATAAAAATGATACCTGTCTTGTAGTAATCTCACGTGCCAGGGCTGATAAATTAGGCTTTAAAACCTCATGCAAATGAGCCTTTGAAGTCAGGATACAATAGATCAGTAAACTACACTATTGTTTTTAACTTTACAGATGAAAAAAAGCTCAAAGTGAGTCCAAAATTGAATGTTTTGAACTCCATCTGATAACTGGAGCCTATGGCTCCTTCTGGGACAAACTCGAATTCAATTTTTTGGGAATTCTTCCCAAGGAGAAGTATTATAAATCTCTTCGTTGTTTTCGCTCTGTGTTAGAATCGAGGATTTACTCTAAATATTAAATCAAAACATTGACTAAATCTGCAATGTGTCAATGAGGGCCAAAAATTGACCAGAGGTACAAAAATTAAATTTCATTATCAGAATACTCATTCTGATATCTGGAGGTGGGAGATATCGGTAAGAATGGGAATATTTTATTCACCAGGAATGTCATTTCTCACTCTAGTAGTGGCTCCATACTCAATGTATTGCTCTTGGTGGAGCAATGGTTCGGCCGATCGGTTGACTGTCGGCTATCGATCCCTACTTCTCTACAAAAAGGTCAGTGATAGAAGATGGTATTGACGTTCTAGTGCCTGCGAAAAGAAAAATGGAGACTTTCCATGATAAGGATCACGCTTGCCAATACACATTGAACATATCCTAGTTACTTTCCAGTGCTGTCTGACTTTCCCTGACCGTTTGTTGGGAGAAGCTTGAAAAATCTCCAGTTGTTTGCACATTGGTGAATAATCGGATGCAAAACACTAATGAAAATTGGTAAATTTTTTCATGTCAGGCTCCATATTTTTGATCTGTCCATGAAATACTCTGACAGCACTCGGATCAATATTATTCAATAGGGCTATTGAAATGACTTTTTTCACAGACTGAATGCATAAAATCACAACATTCATATATATCATTATTCATGATATATCACTTATTGGGCTGAGTAATGCAGATTTATTAAATTATTATATTAGCAGGAGATTATCACTAGAGGACTAGTCCCTAGTCCCTGCCCTATAGTCCAACCACGCCCCCACTGCTGATTTGCAGCTTTCCGCCTCTGCACTGCATACACAGATCTACCAATCAGGGGTGTGGGCGGGGTTATACAAGGCTCAGCATTTAGAGAACTGCAAGATCTGCAGCAGATGTAACATTTTTTAATGTAAACTATATACATATATATATATATATATATATACACAGTGCCTACAAGTAGTATTCAACCCCCTGCAGATTTAGCAGGTTTAATAAGATGCAAATAAGTTAGAGCCTTCAAACTTCAAACAAGAGCAGGATTTATTAACAGATGCATAAATCTTAGAAACCAAAAAGTTTTGTTGCTCAGTTAAATTTTTATAAATTTTAAACATAAAAGTGTGGGTCAATTATTATTCAACCCCTAGGTATAATATTTTGTGGAATAACCTTTGTTTGCAATTACAGCTAATAATCGTCTTTTATAAGACCTGATCAGGCCGGCACAGGTCTCTGGAGTTATCTTGGTCCACTCCTCCATGCAGATCTTCTCCAAGTTATCTAGGTTCTTTGGGTGTCTCATGTGGACTTTAATCTTGAGCTCCTTCCACAAGTTTTCAATAGGGTTAAGGTCAGGAGACTGACTAGGCCACTGGAACACCTTGATTTTTTGCCTCTTGAACCAGGCCTTGGTTTTCTTGGCTGTGTGCTTTGGGTCGTTGTCTTGTTGGAAGATGAAATGACGACCCATCTTAAGATCCTTGATGGAGGAGCGGAGGTTCTTGGCCAAAATCTCCAGGTAGGCCGTGTTATCCATCTTCCCATGGATGCGGACCAGATGGCCAGGCCCCTTGGCTGAGAAACAGCCCCACAGCATGATGCTGCCACCACCATGCTTGACTGTAGGGATGGTATTCTTGGGGTCGTATGCAGTGCCATCCAGTCTCCAAACGTCACGTGTGTGGTTGGCACCAAAGATCTCGATCTTGGTCTCATCCAACCAGAGAACCTTGAACCAGTCAGTCTCAGAGTCCTCCAAGTGATCATGAGCAAACTGTAGACGAGCCTTGACATGACGCTTTGAAAGTAAAGGTACCTTACGGGCTCGTCTGGAACGGAGACCATTGCGGTGGAGTACATTACTTATGGTATTGACTGAAACCAATGTCCCCACTGCCATGAGATCTTCCCGGAGCTCCTTCCTTGTTGTCCTTGGGTTAGCCTTGACTCTTCGGACAAGCCTGGCCTCGGCACAGGAGGAAACTTTCAAAGGCTGTCCAGGTCGTGGAAGGCTAACAGTAGTTCCATAAGCCTTCCACTTCCGGATGATGCTCCCAACAGTGGAGACAGGTAGGCCCAACTCCTTGGAAAGGGTTTTGGACCCCTTGCCAGCCTTATCACCCTCCACGATCTTGTCTCTGATGGCCTTGGAATGCTCCTTTGTCTTTCCCATGTTGACCATGTATGAGTGCTGTTCACAAGTTTGGGGAGGGTCTTAAATAGTCAGAAAAGGCTGGAAAAAGAGATAATTAATCCAAACATGTGAAGCTCATTGGTCTTTGTGCCTGAACTACTTCTTAATACTTTAGGGGAACCAAACAGAATTCTGGTGGGTTGAGGGGTTGAATAATAAATGACCCTCTGAAAAGACTTTTCACAATTTAAAAAAAAAAATAAACAAAGAAATAACATTCTTTTTTGCTGCAATGCATTTCACACTTCCAGGATGATCTACAGTCCAAATGTCACAATGCCAAGTTAATTCCAAATGTGTAAACCTGCTAAATCTGCAGGGGGTTGAATGCTACTTGTAGGCACTGTATATATATATATAAGCCTACAATGATTTTATGCTGTTACGATACAAAGATTATTACGGCAGTTGTCTCACTTTTTTTTACAGGTTTTCTAAATGATATGGAAAAAGTTACGATGAATGAAAACCCCATACGTTATCACACACAATACTTAGTCTGACCCTATATTTGATAAATGGGAATATTCTCCCGGATTGTCCTATGCTCACAATGAGGTCAAATTACAGATACCAGACGTGTCTTGTTCTGCCTAATTGTGACAGAAAATTAATGTCGAGATGAAAAATTTCAAACAATGCGAATTGTAAAAGTTATCCTTTGTTACTCAACAGCCGTAAAATGGGATGGTTTGATTAAACAAGGCCTGGTGGGGGGAGATATCCTGTGGTAATTAAGTCAGAAAACATACAAGGCCCAGGCTTTGAACTATTGTAATGACATGGAGATAGAATACACACATTCTTTCATGTTGTAAAATGGCTTTTTAGTGCTTTTTGTGTCAGCTTGGGATTTTCTCAGCTCGTTTTGTCTTTTGTTGACATCCTGACAAGGTTGGTATTCAGCTTCTGAGAGTAATTAGGAGGCATAAAAATAAAAAAGTTATCATCTATTTTTAATAGTGAATTGAGAAAATCACTCCCATTTGATATGACGTAAACCCCCCCCCACTTGTTTAGATTGTGATCCACAAGACAGTGAACGATGACAATGCCTGTAAAATGCGTCGGTATATGTTGGCATTGTGTAAGCAAGCATAATAAATGAATAATACGTCATCCATAACAACCGGTCTGTAAATTAAGAAGAGGACAAAAGTCTTAACCAGCTTACTTTTTCTAGCACAGCACTGGCACGGGTGAGGCACTTGTCTTCTTTCACGCCTCGATGCACTACATGAAAGAGTGGGTCTTAGTTGAGTGTTGTGCTGTGAGGACCTTGTGCCACCTGTAGGCGATGGTGTTGGCCAGCCAGGACCATGGGTTTCAAAGTTTAATAAAGGAGGCTTTAGTTTTAAAACAGAGTCTTTATTGAACGGTAGTTTGGTAAGGGTTATGTACACAGGACAGCAGGTACAAAGTCTCACCCTATCTAACTATCTAAATCGTAACGTTTCTCCTTATGGAGAGTGACATACCATCTCTGGCTTGTCAAGGTAAGGAGGCTTATTTGCCATGCAATGCTCCTCTGGGAAATATAATATGCAAATTGCCTCTTCTGAGAAAAAGAGGACTTAAACTCTATAGCGCCACCTGTTGGAAGTAGCGATCCTACAAGTCACAATCAACCCTTTAACGAGTCGTGCAATATGACTTAGGATAAAAGCCAAATCAGTATGATTATCACATCCTACATTATACATTGATACACATTACATAGGCAAATATCACATGGCACAATATATACAAAAGACACAAGACATTATTTACATGGATGCGATTGGTGTCTTCAGGGGTAGGAACTTGATAGCCATTGTCCACCACCCTTACCCTTAAAACCCTTATACACATTAGACTAATGTTGTCCATGGCTGCCGACGTCCATAAGTTTGGCCAACAGTCTGTGTATGGTGACCCTAAGGAGATTATTGTTGGGTGAGTTTAGGATTCAGGATGTACAATTTCAGACTGTCAATACTTTTGTCCTCTAGAGAAAAACCACAACTAGAGTTGTCAGGCAGCTGCTGTCTCATGGAGAACTTGTAGGCTCCAGTGCATGGGAAAGATGGCCAAAATATTAGCTGGATGGACCATTGAACCATCCTTCGGCTGACAACCCACTGCGGTGCATGAGGAACCGTAAGGCCTCCATAAACATTAGGTAATGTCAATAGGAGCAAGATCGGACAATGGTCTAAAGTGTAAACAGGCGCCAGCCAACTGATGGTCAGGAGAGATGTCAATCGGAGATGTCAAATTTGAGACTGCTGATTGCATTGTTCTCCCTAAGATGAACCGCCGGCCAACATGTTAGTCGATGGCATTCTAATAGAGAACACAGATGCTCTTGACCAAGCAAGCATTCTTGTCTATATGAGTGTCGGCTGAGATGGCTGTCAGATGAACAATTACCTGTAGCATCCTTCGGACGATAGACATCTAATGTCTTTGGCCAGCCTTAGGTTTGCAAATGTTTATATGGCCATGTTTACATGTTCAGTATGTGGTCAGTATTTAGATATGTATTTGTAGTCAAAAACCAGGAGTGGAACAAGCAGAGGAAAAGTATAATAGAAATGCATCACCACTTCTGTATTTTGGCTGCATTTTTGGTTTTGGCTTACAATTATTGATATAAAATACTTAGCTGAATGTTTGAACATGGACTAAGTGTGGGAAAGAAGAACTGGAATTTCACATAGATGTTTTGAAAGAAGAAAAATCGAATGAGTTTTACAAGAGAAATTCACTTCAGGAAACACTTTTGTTTCCTTTTTTTGGGAGGTGTGTCTTTTTTTCCCTGAAGCCTTTTTGAACACTCTTTTGAAGTGTGTTTTTCCATACTGTATTTGCAGACCTTTGTCCTTACAGTTTAAGGTGTGCAGAAATTACCAAGCTCAATGAATAAACAGCAGAGTGGATTTTCCATATAAATGAATAGGAGGAATATTCAAGTTTTTTAAATAGCTTTTGAGGAGAATTTTTGGAGTGGATCTGCTTTTAAAATCCTTCTAAAACATCCTCTGTGTATCTAAAAATGGCCTTAGGGTTGAATTAATGAAGTAACCAGCATAGTCATATTCTTAAGGTTCACCCTTACCCTCCAAATATTACAAAGACCCGGCCAAGATCCAATGTCTCCAAAAGGTTGAAAATATTGGATTTTTCACTGCCTACTTTTTTTTCTCCAAGATGTTCTGGCAGGAGAACCTGGTAGCTTATAACATTTTCTAAAAAAAAAAACACACCAGTTTGGGTAAGCTGAGAGAACACTAATGGGTGAAGATAATCGCAGGCTAAATTGTGTTCACTCAACAACCCTCTGGTCATAGGTCACCAAATAATACAACTGCTTTCAAAGCAGGTTCTACAAGTTTCCAATCTGGCTGAATTCGGAAGGACCAGCCAACTGTCTAATGTGGATGGAGGTCTGCTGACTCTCGCCTAATAGCAAGTATTAAAGAAAAGAAGTGTTGAACATGCTATATAGCTTCCAGAAGATAAGAGAAGAACGTGCCAGAAAAATCTACCAATCGCATATTTCCTTCCATCATTGAGAAGAATCATGCATGAACATGTTTGAGCTTCCTTGTTTTTGGGGTAGTGGGTGTCTGCCATCCAGCATGTATGGCCCTGTTCAGACTATAAAGAGTTCATTAGCCAAATGGCTTGGCTACATATTTTAGTGATGGTGTATAATTAGTATAGGGAGAGATCTACAGAGTTGTGGTTCCTTTCTGTCGTAAACTACAGTATATATTGAAATTTTAAACAGTAATAAAACAGGTAAATGCAAGAGAGTTCCTCTGAAATTAAAGTTATGAACAAGCATGCAAATATATCATTATTTATTATGCTTTACTTAGATATATACATCATCACTGTCCCCAATTGGTACTCCCAGTCTAAATTCCCCATCAATATCACTTTGGAGTGTAGGAGGAAACCGGAGAACCTGTAGGAAACCCAAGACAACATGTGGGGAACATACAAACTCCATGCAGATATTGTCTTTGGTGGGATTTGACCCCAGTGTTACAAAGCATCAGTGCTAACCACTGAGCCACCGTGCTACCCATGCAAGCAAATGACCAACGAACAAGATAATTCTAAATTCTAATTTGTTGGGTGAGATAAGCTTTATGCAAGCTTAAACACAGAATTACAGTGTTAAAAAAAAAAATTACCTCCCATGTCCTAACTGGCAAATATGGGTTCATAAGGATTGTCGGGACTTAGGATACAAGTCTGCAGTCTGTGAGCTGTGAGGATTCTCTGATGGCAGTGCCAAGACCCATGGGCACGTGACCGAAAGTACCTTACCTGATTTGCATAAATGCGGTCACATTATGACTAGACTGTATCCAGCCTCACTCCAGCCTTACTGTCAGGTAATGATCCTTATGAAGCCCGTACATCTTTTTGGCATTTTAATCGCTACATTTAAAGAGCCACATATTATTTTAGTCTATGTTCTTGGACTTGTTTGTTTCCTGAGAAATGATTAGCATTTTCATTATTTTTTTTTTAGATGTTGACTATCTGGTGGTGGGTGTATGGGGAAGGCATGGTAAAAAAAAAAACAGCAATTCTGTCCTTTAAACTGTTTACTGTTTGGTAAAAATAACAAGTTAGCACTATTATATTGGTTAGTGTGATCACTGCATCACTGTATATATATATATATATATATATATATATATATATATATATATATTAGCATTTTTGAATAATGGAAGCAGATCAGGGGCCGAGATCTCAATATGCGCATGCTACGCCTTTATCGGCCATTTTCCAATGATAACGAAGGGAAGTGTTGGGACTCTGCTAACATTTTCTGAAAGCCCGGAGCCCGCCACAGCCTTCGCATCACCAAACACCCCATCTTCCCAACCTAGGTCCCAAAGCATCGCCCCGCTCATGCCGCCGCCAATATTAAGTTGAGGGTGCCATCAATTTTGTCTGGCCCATTTTGGGGGTTTTGTGTGAAGTTATGTCCATTTTGCCTTTTTCTCTCTATTTTTTGTGTTGTTCCAATACACACAAAGGAAATGTACAAAACATTTGTGACTCAAATAATTTTCTGAGAAAAATACTTCATTTTCTGGAACAAGTTCAAAGGTGCCAACACTTTCGGCAATGACTGTATATGGATATCTATATGTTACCATTTTTAAATAATGGAAAAAAATTAATCATTTTCACATTTGTACATGGCATCAAAATGGAACGTGAAAGCCTCGGGGTAATCTGAAGTCGACCATGTCGATGGTTTTAGTCGATTTCATTCTAGCCCCAGGGGAAGTGCGGACAGAGGTAAGCGGTTACCCTAAATCTCATTACCCGAACGCCTAACTAAACTTTCAAAAGCAGCGCTGCATGTGTCTACAGTGTATTGGTACTAGTAGGCTGGACCTTGATACCAGATCTCTTTCACAAATTTGAAGAACTTCTTAGCTGTGTTCTGCCTCGTACATCGTTTATATCGCTCCCGGAGCAGGTCACTGCTGATTGGTGGGGTTGCCACCTGTTCGACTTATATTATCATATTATCAAATATGAAAATGTCAGTCCCGAACAACCCCTTTAATATAATATTATCATCAACTGTAAATAAAATTAAAAAAATATCTTTGACATGTCTAATAAATTACAGTTCTTCATGTAATAATCATGTGCATGACAACTGTTATAATAAAAAATAATTAAAATATATAGGGAAAAAAAAAAACTTAACCTCAAATCAAAATACCAAATAGGACGTGTATTAGGGGGAGTCAATGACAGCAGGAAGATAGAGAAACAGACTACAGTCAGGGCTTATCTACTCTGCAGAACCAAAGCAAAGGGTTAAATATGACTTAAGCTCCTAATATATAATAGCCCTGGTGAACACAGACAGAAAAGCACCCCTGTGCTAGAAGTACAGTGGCTTGCAAAAGTATTCACCTCCTCTCCTTTGACATTTTTTGTGCTTTGCTACCTCACAACCTGGAATTTCACTGTTTTTCTTGGAGGATTTGCATCAGTTCATGTAAAGAACATGCCTACAACTGTTAGCATTTGGTTTTCTTTTTGTTTGTTTTTTTTGTTTTTTTTAAACCTAACCCTGACTTCTCGACAACTTTGTTCCTGACTTGTTTTGAGATCTCTTTGGTCCTCATGGTGGTGTTTGGTGATCTCCTTGGTCTTAATGACGGCCTTTGGAAATCTCCTCTGTATCCATGGTGGTGTTTGGAGACCTCCTTGGTCTTCATGGTGGTGTGTGGAGACCTCCTTGGTCTTCATGGTGGTGTTTGGAGATCTCATTGGTCTTCATGGTGGCATTTGAAGATCTCCTTGGTCTTCATTGTGGTGTTTGGAGATCTTCATGGTCTTATTGGTGGTGTTTGGAGATCTCCTTGGTCTTCATGGTGGTGTTTGGAGATCTCCTTGGTCTTCATGGTGGTGTTTGGAGATCTCCTTGGTCTTCATGGTGGTGTTGGGAGATCTCCTTGGTCTTCATGGTGGTGTTTGGAGATCTCCTTGGTCTTCATGGTGGTGCTGGGAGATCTCCTTGGTCTTAATGGTGGTGTTTGGAGATTTCCTTGGTCTTCATGATAGTGTTTGGGCATCTCCTTGGTCTTCATGGTGGTGTTTGGTTAGTGGTGCCTCTTTTTAATGGTGTTGCGACCTCTGTGGCCTTTCAGAAAAGGTGTGTATATACTGACAGACCATGTGAAACATAGATTGCACACAGGTGGGTGTCCAGTCACTAAGCATGGTACTTATGAAGGTAATTGCTTGTACCAGAAATTTTTAGGAGCGTCATAGCAAAAAGAGTGAATACATATGCACATGACAATTTTAAGTTATTTGGTCTCATACATTTAATTTATGCCTCATTTTTTCTCTCTACACCAACTTAGACTATTTAGTTCTGATGCATCATGTACAAATCAGATTGCAAAAATATTTACACACAGGTTGTAATGTAACAAAATAGATACAAAGCCAAGGGGATGAATACTTTGGCAAGCCACTGTATATGGGCTTTTTGCAGTCCAATCACTCATCATAATTCACAATTCCACCTGCTTTGAAGGTATCAGTGGCCCTTTATTTCTTGGACCCCTGTGTGGCTGCACAAGTTACACCATTGGTATGTCTGATGGCTGTTGGCTTTGCAAAGTATTACTGTATTGTTCATGAGAGCATCATTGCCAGAAGAAAATCAGATATTTGACATTCTGGATCTTTCTAGCCCCCAACATCATCTGTTGGTGGAAAGCCAAGAAGTTTTCGTACACATTAGACAATTAGCTCATCCTGCGATGTGAGTAGGTTTGTCCAAATTTAGTGTGTATGGGGATCGTAACCAGCGTGGATTTAGACTATGATCAGGCTATGGATTTCCTTCTCACTCCTGATAATCCTTGCTTTATTAAAGAAAAAAAGTGTTGGAATACAGAAAAAGCAACAAATATTGCATTCACCTTCATTCATCACTTTTTGTCAGAAAACACAAAGCTTCTTTAATTATGTCTCAAAGTCAAGATTGATGCAAAAGCTAGGTATTTGTAATCAGTTACCAATCGGATTGATAATGCTGGGATAGATAGACAGATAGATAGATAGATAGATAGATAGATAGATAGATAGATAGATAGATAATAGATAGATAGATAGATAATAGATAGATAGATAGATATAGATAGATAGATAGATAGATAGATAGATAATAGATAGATAATAGATAGATAGATAATAGATAGATAATAGATAGATAGATAGATAGATAATAGATAGATAGATAATAGATAGATAGATAGATAGATAATAGATAGATAATGGATAGATAGATAATAGATAGATAGATAATAGATAGATAGATAGATAGATAGATAGATAGATAGATAGATAGATAGATAGATAGATAATAGATAGATAGATAATAGATAGATAGATAGATAGATAGATAATAGATAATAGATAGATAGATAATAGATAGATAATAGATAGATAGTTAGATAGATAGATGATAGATAGATAGATAATAGATAGATAGATAATAGATAGATAATAGATAGATAGATTGATAATAGATAGATAATAGATAGATAGATTGATAATAGATAGATAATAGATAGATAGATAGTAGATAGATAGATAGATAAATAGATAGATATGAAATAGATAGATAGTAGATAGATGATAGATAGACAATAGATAGATAATAGATAGATAGATAATAGATAGATAGATAGATAAATAGATAGATATGAAATAGATAGATAGTAGATAGATAATAGATAGACAATAGATAGATAATAGATTGATAGATAAATGATAGATATAATATATAGAAAATAGGTAGATAATACATAGAAAGATAATATATAGATGATAGATAGATAGATAGATAGATAGATAGATAGATAGATAGATAGATAAAAAGAAAACAAAAGGCAGCACCAAAAGAAAACAAAGGGTGCAAAAAATCCTTCCAGATCTATACCAAACCTCATACTATAGTCCAAAAAATGAAGGCAGCACTCCAATGGGAAAAGTGAAAATGTTTCAGTCCAGGATGTGGACCTTTCTCAAGCTTGAGAAAGGTCCACATCCTGGACTGAAACATCGCACATGGGCCAATAAACCACTTTCACTTTTCCCATTGGAGTGCTGCCTTCATTTTTTGGAAGATAGATAGATAGATAGATAGATAGATAGATAATAGATAGATGGATAGATAGATAATAGATAGATAGATAGATAGATAGATAGATAGATAGATAGATAATAGATAGATAATAGATAGATAGATAATAGATAGATAGATAGATAATAGATAGATAGATAATAGATAGATAGATAGATAATAGATAGATAGATAATAGATAGATAGATAATAGATAGATAGATAGATAGATAATAGATAGATAGATAGATAATAGATAGATAATAGATAGATAATAGATAGATAGATAATAGATAGATAGATAGATAGATAGATAATAGATAGATAGCTAGATAGATAGATAGATAATAGATAGATAGATGATAGATAGATAGATAGATAATAGATAGATAGATAGATAATATGCTTTGGCAATGCTAACATGTACTTAGTCCTGCCAATAAAGCTCATTTGAATTTGAATTTGAATTTGATAATAGATAGATAGATAGATAATAGATAGATAGATAGATAATAAATAGATAGATAGATAGATAATAGATAGATAGATAGATAGATAATAGATAGATAGATAGATAGATAATAGATAGATAGATAATAGATAGATAGATAGATAATAGATAGATAGATAATAGATAGATAGATAATAGATAGATAGATAGATAATAGATAGATAGATAGATAGATAGATAGATAGATAGATAGATAGATAATAGATAGATAGATAGATAGATAGATAATAGATAGATAGATAATAGATAGATAATAGATAGATAGATAGATAGATAGATAGATAGATAGATAGATAGATAGATTGATAGATAGATAATATATAGATAGATAGATAGATAGATAGATAGATAGATAGATAGATATTGTAGATAGATAGATGATAGATACTGTAGATAGATAGATAGATAGATAGATAGATAATAGATACAATAGATATATAGATAGATAGATAGATAGATAGATAGATAGATAGATAGATAGATAGATAGATAGATAGATATTGTAGATAGATAGATGATAGATACTGTAGATAGATAGATAGATAGATAGATAATAGATACAATAGATATATAGATAGATAGATAGATAGATAGATAGATAGATAGATATAAAAGATAGATAGATAATAGATAGATAGATATAAAAGATAGATAGATAGATAGATAGATAATAGAACGATAGACAGATAAGAGATAGATAGATAGATAGATAGATAGATAGATAGATAGATAGATAGATAGATAGATAGATAGATAGATAGATGATAGGTTTTTATCATGTTTCAAAATTATTTTGTATTCATTTTGTTTCAATCAGAAAACCAGAAATATGGCTAAATCAAGCTGGAGCTGTGCAGGACAGATTCCTAAAAATATACAATGTGTAAAATGCATTATTTACTAACCTAAATGCAGATGTCAGTTTTGAAACACAGAATAATCTATGCATTCAATGCCTTATATTTTCCTACCAATCTCGAATATAACAAAAAAAAAATCTCACTCACAAAGAAACAATTGTATTGTGTTCAATAATGACAAGATTGTAAAGGCATCTCTGTATTGTTCTGTGTATCCCTTCATTCCGAGTGTTTAACACGCCTTATTCTGAAATGAATAAATGTCCTCCACAGAACACTGTCATCTCATTGTCTGGTTTGTTGTTATTATTCTGCATTTTCATAAATCAGAGGTGATAATCTTTTAATGGCTTTCTTTAAAGCTCTAAACTGAATGCAGAAGAAAGAAAAAAAAAAGACACACAAAAAAAGAAAAACAAAAAAACAAACAAAAGGGAAGGTAATGGTTTGCATAGCTTGTGACTCCAACCCCTTGGTTACAGGATTCAACTCCTACTTTAAATGTATCTGTTTTCTAAACACCAAAAGCCTTTAGGTTAATTCATGGATTAATTCTAATTAGCACCCGACCTATTTCTTTGTTAAAGGCTCATTATTTCTTATCTTATGGACTCTCCTATCCTGGATTTCATCTTATATGCTACAGATTACATCAGCCGTTCAAGAGCTTACTTCCTTTTTTCATTTTAAAAGTATTGACTTTTTAGACAGTGTATCAAGGATGAAACCGTGGGGCTGAAACTATAAGATAATATTTACATAAGATCTTTAAGATGGAACAGTCACATTAGTCACATCTAAAGTGTCAATAAATGGTGCTATAATAATAAATAATAATTATTAGAAAGTATGTCTGAAAGTGAAGCTGCAGCTTATGTAATAAAGCACTGTAACATAAAAAGTAACATAGTAACTATATAATAAGTACATAATATATAATAAAAACAATAAAATACACAAGCCATTCTGCAGTCATTACCCAGGTTTATTTTTTTCCTACTGATAATATATATATATATATATATATATATATATATATATATATATATATATATATATATATATATATATATATATATACACACAGTTATACGAAAAAGTTTGGGCACCCCTATTAATCTTAAGCTTAATGTTTTATAAAAATTGTTTTTTTGCAACAGCTATTTCAGTTTCATATATCTAATAACTGTTGGACACAGTAATATTTCTGCCTTGAAATGAGGTTTATTGTACTAACAGAAAATGTGCAATCTGCATTCAAACTAAATTTGACAGGTGCATAAGTATGGGCACCCTTATCATTTTCTTGTTTTAAATACTCCTACCTACTTTTTACTGACTTACTAAAGCACTTTTTTTTGGTTTTCTAACCTCATTGAGCTTTGAACTTCATGGCCAGGTGTATGCAATCATGAGAAAAGCTACTTAAAGTGGCCACTTGCAAGTTGTTCTCCTGTTTGAATCTCCTCTGAAGAGCGGCATCATGGGCTCCTTCAAAGCAACTGTCTAATGATCTGAAAACAAAGATTATTCAACATAGTTGTTCAGGGGAAGGATACAAAAAGCTGTCTCAGAGATTTAACCTGTCAATTTCCACTGTGAGGAACATAGAAAGGAAATGGAAGAACACAGGTACAGTTCTTGTTAAGGCCAGAAGTGGCAGGCCAAGAAAAGCATCAGAAAGGCAGAGAAGAAGAATGGTGAGATCAGTCAAGGACAATCCTCAGACCACCTCCAGAGAGCTGCAGCATCAACTTGCTGCAGATGGTGTCACTGTGCATCGGGCAACTATACAACGCACTTTGCACAAGGAGAAGCTGTATGGAAGAGTGATGCGAAAGAAGCCGTTTCTGCAAGCACGCCACAAACAGAGGCGGCTGAGGTATGCAAAAGCACATTTGGAGAAGCCAATTTCTTTTTGGAAGAAGGTCCTGTGGACTGATGAAACCAAAAATTGAGTTATTTGGTCATACAAAAAGGCATTATGCATGGCAGCCAAAAAACACAGCATTCCAAGAAAAACACTTGCTACCCACAGTAAAATTTGGTGGAGGTTCCATCATGCTTTGGGGCTGTGTGGCCAATGCCAGCACCGGGAATCTTGTTAAAGTTAAGGGACGCAAGGATTCCTCTCAGTATCAGCAGATTCTTGACAATAATGTTCATGAATCAGTGACAAAGTTGAAGTTACGCAGGGGATGGACCTTTCAGCAAGACAATGATCCTAAACACCGCTCCAAATCTACTCAGGCATTCATGCAGAGGAACAATTACACTGTTCTGGAATGGCCATCCCAGTCCCCAGACCTGAATATCATTGAACATCTGTGGGATCATTTGAAGAGGGCTGTCCATGCTCGGCGACCATCAAACTTAACTGAACTGGAATTGTTTTGTAAAGAGGAATGGTCAAAAATACTTATTTTCCACCATAATATGCAAACAAAATGTTAAAAAAACAGACAATGTGATTTTCTGGATTTTTTTTTCTCAGTTTGTCTCCCATAGTTGAGGTCTACCTATGATGTCAATTACAGACGCCTCTCATCTTTTTAAGTGGTGGAACTTGCACTATTGCTGACTGACTAAATACTTTTTTGCCCCACTGTATATAAAATTAAAATTTATTTTCCCCTATTTGAGAAAATTAGTAGGGAATTGGCATTATCAGTGCGATGTAACAGTTAATCATAAAGCTCCGCTGTAGGATCTTTGGAATAAAAGGCATGTAAGAGGTGTTCTGGTATCTTGGTCACTCTCCCAAGTTCCACACTTGTGTGGCTTTTGTATAAACTCCTTCAGAAGCTTTGGCATTGAATTTCGCAAAAGTGTCACACCCCATTACGTTAGATTTTTGTTTTCTATTACGTGACTCTAAATTGTTTTCTGAAGCTGAAACTCCAAGGGCTTTGAACTGGGTTTAAGTGGAAGTGAATAATTAGGAGTTGCCAAATTAGCCATTCCCCAGAGCAGGCAGTGTAAACTACAGTTACTGCCATCCGAGCCCTGGAAAACCTGGGTGTACACTTAATCGCTGATCTGTCTACACTCTGCACTAACAACATGGCGTGAACAGCAACAGATTTCTGCATCAATCAGTTTCTAGTCATCTAAATGTTTTTCTGCAGCATGAACACAAGTTTTAGGCAATCTCCATTCAGCTGAACAACACAATCACAGCAATTTCTGAAAAAAATCTGCCATGTGTAAACTCACAACCACAGCTTTATTTCTAGTCTGGATATTGCTCGGAATTCTGGATAGTTAGGACCAATTTGGCCACAGTAAACTCTCTCAATAGAGCAGTATGTACTGTACGTCAAAACCAGGGCAAAGGAAAAGTGGATAAATTATCAACAAAAAAAAATCAAATTGCTCTTTCTGGAATTCTGCCCAAGACAATGAAGTTTATCAAGCTAATTAGCATGACTAAATATGATTATGATTGACAGTGATTCTCATCTTTACTAACCAATCACTGGGATCTAATGGGTAACGTTTCTACTTGTGGAGAGTATGAAGCCAAGCCTGGCATGTCAGAGTGAGGAGACTTATTGGCCATGCAAGCATTATGTTAGGGCTAGCGGAATGCACCAAATAATAAGACAGATAGAGTATGGTGCGTTCGCAGCCCGGGGTCCACCGTGCAGAGATGGAACCTGCTGCCAAGTAATGACGGACTATATGGCGGTACTCATAAGTATACACACGTGGGTTAAACTTCACCCAGCGTGAAGGAAGCGATCCTGTTGCGTCACAGGACCGCGGTACCGCACATAGAGCGCGAGCAAGTAGTCAGCGAACTCAACCCCAACTAGGATTGAAGTCCGATTAGACCCTTGCTGGCACAACACCGCAACTGGGTGTGTAAGGAAACTAAATAACAATATTAAGGCACAAGAGTGCATGCGGTGCCGCACTGACGAACGCCACTAACCACCCAGGCTTGGGTAAGGAAAGCACAGAGGAAGTGCACGGCGCCGTACTGGCGGTCACAGCAACTGGACGCTGTAATGTGTGATTAGTGCTGTAGGATAAGTCGGGCACTAGATAGCAAACATACACCTTCCGCGAACAGACATTCAATAGAGAAGGGGTATCCAAGGACGACTTGCACTCACAACATACACACATTAACAATTGTACACTAGCGCATGGCCGTGCGGTCATGCGCAGTTTATATAGTTGCAGCACAGGAAGTGGCCACAGAAACTTTGCCCTTCCAAGACCTGCCAAGAGGACCAATGGAATGTGCTGCAGAGCCTACATGACCCTCGATCTCCAACGGGAGATCTTGCCCTGGGCATGCTCAGTACGTGCAGACAAGGACTTAGTCCCAGAGAAGTCCGCTCCCTGCTGACCAGCACTGGCTTTAATGGCAGAAGCTGAAGGAGCAGCAGTAACTCTCTGTACAGAGTGAGACTGAGCAAGATGATGGGACCGACGTCCCTGCTGAGCAGACTCCACTGCGGCTGGATAAGAATGGGAGACCGCAGCGGAGATGGCTCGAGATTCCCCCTGTGCAGAAGCGGGAACTCGAGACCTAACACATTAAATATGCAAATTGTCTCTTCAGAGAGGAAGAGAACTAGAACTCTAGCGCCGTCTATTGGGAGCAGAGATCGTAAAAGTCAATGTGAACTCTTTAACAAGCCTTGCAATATGACAAAATAAAAGTGAAACCAATCACTCAATCACTAATATTCTTATTATCATTATTTATTTATACTGCACCATTGATTCCATGCTGCTGTACATGAGAAGGGGTTACATACAAATTACAGATATCACTTACAGTAAGCAGATTAACAAATGCAGACTGATATAGAGGGGTGAGGACCCTGCCCTTGCGGGCTTACATTCTACAGGATGGTGAAGAAGGAGACAGTAGGTTGAGGGTTGCAGGAGCTCCGATGTTGGTGAGGCGGTAGCTCCGGTAGTGGTGAGGATGCCGCAGAGTCAGTGCAGGCTGTAAGCTTTCCTGAAGAGGTGGGTTTTCAAGTTCTGTCTGAAGGATCCAAATGTGGTTGATAGTCGGACATGTTGGGGCAAAGAATTCCAGAGGATGGGAGATATTCAGGAGAAGTCTTGGAGGAGGTTTGGTGAGGAGCGAATAAGTGTGGAGGAGAGAAGGAGGTATTGGGAGGACTGGAGATTACATGAGGGAAGATCTTGGGAGATTAGTTGAGAGATATATGGTTATTGATTTTGTGGAAGTGAGAGGAGATGAAGGATGATATAGCATCCATGGGACTTTATGAGTTGTCCCAGGCCAAGTGTATAGATTGAGAAGAGTAAAGGTCCTAGAATAAACTTATGAATGATACATACTACCCATGTCACATCACCTCATTGCACAAAAGAGCATTTCTTAATGCTCAACAGGCTGACTGCTCTACTAAAAATGTGTTTAACTCAATTTTTTCACCAATATGTTGATGGAAGCATGAATACCCACTCATAGACAGCATTCATTTAGTACAACATTTTTTAAAGGGAACCTGACACAAGGATTTAACATTATAAGGTACACATACGACCTTTAAGGCCTTTTTTACAGTATTCTAGTAAGGTATACAAGTATCCAAGTGCATCTGCATAGCACAAAAAATACAATTTATCATCCCCCTATACTGTGCTGTCCGGTCTGATGGGTGTTGCTTGTCTTGATCCGGCGCCTCCTCTCTCGCCGCAATCGCAATCCTCCTTCCCTTCTTCATATGGATGACATATCCTCTATCATCTGCACCTTTCTGTGCCCTACTGTTTAGTGGACTCCCCAGGAGCTGCAAATCATCTCCTATTTAGGCACGAGAGCTGATCTGCAGTTCTTAGCAGCAGCCCTAATAACATCTGATTAGTGGGTTCATCAGCTGTCACTCCCATATTGACCTGATAGTGATGAACTATCCCAGAGATGGGCCATCAATATTTTATGCCTGGGCAACTCTTTTTTTTTATTTATCTTAATATTTATTCAGCCAATTCCGGTGACGTCATGTCTGTAGAGCATTGGACTCTGTTCTGTTGATGGGGTGTGACTACTGATGTCATGCTGATTGACAGCTGGTTCCTTACTGCCTTTCTGCGGAAAGCCGACTGTCAATCAGCATGACATTAGCAGTCACACTCCATCAACACTACAGAGCGGAAGAAAGAGAGCTGCTCTTTTTATCTGGAGCAGCTGAATTGGTCAATGACCTCTCTGAGACAACACTTGGTAGAACAGGCAAGTAGTTAGCAACTACCTGCCTGTCAGCTCTTAGGGCCATAGTATAAAAAATCAAATGGTCCCGGATAACCCCTTTAAAGGCTCCTTTACCCTGACCAAAAGTAGTTACAATTAGTCTCTAAGAGATTGTGATATACTATTGTAATCCTAAATTTCATTGTGCTACATAACTTTTGCACTACACATTTAAATGAAATAAGCGTCTGTAGGAATGCTTCTGTCCAGAAAATTGTGTAGTGCAAATGGGCTAACCATTAGCCAATCAATGAGCAAAATGCTCATTCTTCAGGTGAAAAGATCTTTTTTCTAGCTTAAAAACAAGTCATAATTCTCGGCAGCACATCATCGAATGTAGCCAACATGTGCTGCTGAGAACAATGATAGACTTTGTTCATTGAATGATAGATTACTGAGCGTTCTGTACCCATTGTAACCATAGACGGTCTAAACAGTGTCAATCCTACACTGACTCTAATATAAGAAATAAACAAAAAGTTACATGGGTGATAGCATACCTTTGGATGAAGGTCAGGAACCCAAAGCAACTAAATGGCTTCTCAGGAAACAGGTGCAACACCACCGACTATGAAGTCTTCCGTAAACACCAATGTAGAGATGAAAAGGGTGGCACTCCGTGTCCGGTAAAATTCTCCTTCATTATGGCAAATATTCAAACATGGATGTGAGGGAAGCTGGTCACCATAAGGACAATGGCCATTCCGCGTAAGAACTAGGCTACTAGGTACCTAGTGATGTCCATTTTTTCGTGGACAGCTCGCGAACTCAACCATTCCTATGAATCATAATAGAGAAAAGTTCTGTGGGTGTAATACCAACCCACCAACGAATGACGTAGACAGTCCAACCTTTGATTGACCAGCGATGCTATATTTCCCCCCTGGAGTGGGTTTGCAGACTGATCCCAGAGGTTAAGGACTCTTGACCAGTAGCGATCATCTGAATCTCAACCCATCTTTTAAAATAGGGGTGTGATCACAAGGTGTAAGATTTCGGAATTTTTATATTGCGTTGACACAATTCTAAATCACAACATACTTGAGACTGTGAAAATGTCCAAACAGGCACAAATTAATGTAGACTCTTCATTGTAAGTCCTCCGTCAACCCCTAAACCTTTCATTGTCACATTGCAACACAGCACCAGAATACTGCTTTTAAATCCCCATTTAATAAGCTATACAATGATATACTTTACTGGGACATCAAAACTCAATCAGGCAGATCCCAGAGAGGCAATTTCATTATTTTCTCTGGACGCAGATCCTGCTGAAGCAGAATCACCAACTCTGGTTAAAAATAGATTAATAAGATAAATTAGTCGTATGTCCTTAGGCAAGGAAAGCAGCTGCACTGGAACAGATGTCACCGCCATGGCGTTATCAGCCCTTTTTATGATGGTTATGATGATAAAGAAAAAAGATATTTGTGCTGCTCAATACACTTGATAAAATTATTGAATAACATTTTAAAGGGGATCCGTCCTCAATCATTTTTTTTTGCACAACTTCCACCATGTCTTATGCTAAACCGCTAAACCCTATCTAGTCAAATTGCAGAAAACACTCCTTACTGTAAATTAGCACAGAATATTTATCAGGACTTTGTGCAGAGTCCTCATAGCGTCTTATAGCAGAAGTGGGGTTGAAGTCCCTTGCCAAGATGTTTGATAGCTCAAATGGAATGAATTATTGAAAAACTTTAAAGATGACCTGTCATCAAGCCAAAAGTGACCATTTTACATTTAATTTATTCCCACAGCTCCCCTGAGTATTCCATATGGTTCCAGAGATATGGGCTTTCAATTTAGTGCTCATTTTTTATAGTTATTTCCTTGGGGGCATGGCTCACAGGATCCTCTGAGGTGTGTCTTTGGGCTGTTCTGAATAATTACCCTGTGAGTCACGCCCCCATAAAAATAAACACTAAATAGGCATATATAGAAAAAAAGAAATACTCAGGGGAGCAGCAGAAATAAAATAATTCTGCATTAGAAGTCAGTAGCGCCGATGACGTCACGTTTATAGATATCTGCCAGTCCAGGTGCACGAGGGGCAAATATCGTGCAACTGTTCTATTTGACTATTAAAAGATGACCCCTTTAATATAATTTTTTTAAATTTTATCCAAACTGAAATCAGATAGGCTGTATGTTTTATCCTTAGAACTAATATGACTAATATTCATATTACTCATGTGTATAATTGTTCCCTTCTTCTCAAAACAAGTTTGATTTGAGTGGCGAAAAAGTATTTTTGGATTACTAGTATTTCTTTTTTTGAAATTTTTTATTTAAATTTTTTTCAAGTAAAAAAACAAATATTGAGAAACAGATAGTCACAAACAAATCTCAGATGCATATCAAACATGTGACAAAAAATGTCGATGCGGACTATGCTGGGAGAAAACAAGTGAGTATTATAACCTTCACAACATTTTCAGGACTAGAAAAAAATAGCCTTAGATTCCAGCTATTACAAAAGAAAGAAATGAAAGGCTAGGAGATGTGACTAGTAGGACTCTGAGAAGGCAATTTCTTGTAACTGAGGGTTGAAGAAGGATATGAGATTCATATAAATAGATAAATTGGGCTAACCCGCTAGGTGGCAAAGTGTTGGGCTAAGTCAGCATTCCCCAACTCCGGTCCTCAAGAGCCACCAACAGGTCATGTTTTCAGGATTTCCTTAGTATTGCACAGGTGATAATTGCATCACCTGGATAGGCAAGAATTTCATCACCTGGCAATACTAAGGTAATCCTGAAAACATGACCTGTTGGTGGCTATGGAGGACCGGAGTTGGGGAGCACTGGGCTAAGTGGTGGGCTCGACCACGGCATCACATTCAAAAGAGTCTGGAGAAGGAAGAGAGAAGCGGAAGTCAAACAGCGTACCAGGCCATAAGCGAAGGTGTGTGTGTCAGAGGGAAGGTCATCCAGGTCCGGAAGGAAGGGACGTAAATTTAATCCAGGGAAGCCAAGAGGTTTGAAATTTCTCATGGGTGCGAGTCTCCCAACTAGACAGTTCTTCTAAACGGTATAAATCCTGAACCTTAAGAGTCCATTCTTTCAGCGTTGGAGGAGTTGTTTGCATCCAATGTGTAGAAATCAGATGTTTTGTGGTTGCCAGTAAGATGGGGAACAGTTCATGTCTCCCTGGATTAAAAGTAGATGAGGTAAACGAAAGCAAGACATCCTGGGGAGTAAGGTTTCGATTCATTAGGCCCATACTATGAAAAGCTTTGTTTATATCAGTTCGGAATTGCAATAATCCTGGGAAAAAAACAAAAGATATGAGATAAAATACCTATGGATTGGGAGCATCTCCAGCACATTGGGAAATCAGTTAATCCTAAATGGAACAGCCGATCGGGGGTTCTATACCACCTAGAGAGAATTTTGAACGCGTTTTCTTGTAGTAGGATGCATCTGGAGAACCCATGAGAGTTGGCAAGTACTTGTTGAGATTCTTGGGGGGATAATGAAATCTTCAACTCCGACTCCCAAGAAGAGAGGTATAAAGGTTTAAATTGAGTTGGGGTTTTGAGGTGGTTTGCATATAATTTAGAGACCAGTTTAGTAATTGGCGATTTCAGCCTGACCAAAAACTCAAGCCAGAGCCAGTCGGAGGATTGTGGATTACTAGTATTTCTATTCTCACTTCCTCCATGAGTCTCTACAGCGATTTCCGTCTCATCCAAGATTGTTTTCCCCATCAGCCTAAATCTCTGTGAAGTTTTCACACATCCCAAATATCTTAAAGATGCCATTTCAGATTGTCATATAAGAGGGCTTTTTTAAATTTGTGATAGAATGTTTAATGCATCCTGGTCTATGAATGCTTTCACATTGCGTTTAGGGACAGGCTTGGTGGCCTCGTTGGGGCATATGTCTGAACCCCCTGTAAAACGGGATTCTGATGTATCTGCCAGCATCTGCATCCACAGAATACAGAGATCAGTGAAAAATGTATGATATTTTATAATTGACAGTACATTTTGGGGGAACTGTGGAAACATAATACTCTGTAAGGGGGCTGTGTGATCACAATACTCTGCAAGGGGGATGTGTGGTGACATAATGCAGTGCAAGGGGCATGTGTGGTGACATAATACTCTGCAAGGGGGCTGTGTGGTGACATAATACTGTGCAAGGGGGCTGTGTGGTGACATAATACTGTGCAAGGGGGCTGTGTGGTGACATAATACTGTGCAAGGGGGCTGTGTGGTGACATAATACTCTGCAAGGGGGATGTGTGGTAACATAATGCAGTGCAAGGGGGATGTGTGGTGACATTACTATGCAATGGGGCTGTGTAGTGACATAATACCTTGCAAGGGGGCTCTGTGGTGATATATTACTATGCAATGGGGCTCTGTGGTGACATAATATTCTGCAAGAGGGATGTGTGGTGATATATCACTATGCAAGAGGGCTGTGCAAGGGGGCTGTATGGTGATATAATACTCTTCAAGGGGGCTGTGTGGTGGCATAATACTTTACAAAGGGGCTCTGTGGTGACATAATACTCTGTAAGGGGGCTGTGTGGTGATAGAATACCATGCAAGGGGGCTGTGGTGGGCCATAATACTCTGCAAGGGGGCTGTGTGGTGGCATAATACTTTACAAAGGGGCTCTGTGGTGACATAATACTCTGCAAGGAGGGCTGTGTGGTGACATAATACTGTGCAAGGGGGCTGTGTGGTGATATAATACTATGCAAGGGGGCTGTGTCGGGACATAATACTCTACAAGGGGGCTGTGTGGTGACATAATACTCTACAAGGGGGCTGTGTGATGACATAATACTCTGCAAGGTGCTGTGTGGTGACATAATACTATACAAGGGGGCTGTGTGATGACATAATACTGTGCAAGGGGGCTGTGTGATGACATAATACTGTGCAAGGGGGCTGTGTGGTGACATAATACTATACAAGGGGGCTGTGTGGTGATATTATACTATGCAAGGGGGCTGTGTGGTGACATAATACTATACAAGGGGGCTGTGTGGTGACATAATACTATACAAGGGGGCTGTGTGATGACATAATACTGTGCAAGGGGGCTGTGTGGTGACATAATACTGTGCAAGGGGGCTGTGTGGTGACATAATACTATACAAGGGGGCTGTGTGGTGACATAATATTATACAAGGAGGCTGTGTGGTGACATAATACTATACAAGGGGGCTGTGTGGTGATATAATACTATGCAAGGGGGCTGTGTGGTGATATAATAGTATGCAAGGGGGCTGTGTGGTGACATAATACTATACAAGGGGGCTGTGTGGTGACATAATACTATACAAGGGGGCTGTGTGGTGACATAATACTATACAAGGGGGCTGTGTGGTGATATAATACTATGCAAGGGGGCTGTGTGGTGATATAATACTATGCAAGGGGGCTGTGTGATGATATAATAGTATGCAAGGGGGCTGTGTGGTGACAATACTGTGCAAGGGGAATATGTGGGGATATCATTCTGCATGAGGGGCTGTTTGGGGACATCATACTGTGTAAAGAGGCTTTGTGGGGACATTAGACTGTGTAACCGGGTTGTCATACTGTATAAGTGGGCTGTGTGGGACATCATGCTGCATAGGGGGTGTTTGTGGTGACATACCATGCGTGGGTACATCATATTGTGTGATGGCGTTGTGAGGACATTATACTGTGTAGGGGGCCTTTATGGGAATATCATACTCTGGGGGGGTCTATGGTGACATACTGTGTTAAGTGACATCATACTGCTTGAGGGGCTGTGTGGGGGCATCATATTGTGTTAGGAGCTATTGATAAAAATACAAGAGCTGAATAACAAGAACTTTATGACTTATAAATTTTCTGAAAAGTGCTAAATTATATAGAGTGGATTCGCTGCTACAGATAAGCATACAGTTTACAATTCGTCCTACCGTAGCATGTATTAGCAGAAGCAGTGAGTCTTCATGCTGAATTCTGCTCAATATTAAGTGATAAACCCTCATGTAGCCCCTCAGGAAAGTTAATTGCCCACCCCTGAGTTAGAGCATGGGAGGAAAATGGAATACCTGGAGGAAAATAAGGCAAGTAAGAAGACAACCCATGTTGTCCTTGGTGGGATTTGAACCCTGGGCCCCTGCACAGCAAGGATATAGTGTCAACTACTGAGCAATGTGTGACCTTTTCAGTGGAGACTGAGAGATAATAGAATAAATACCATTGCGGTGCCATAAAAAGAATGTAACGGCAATATATAGAAAGGTGAATTTATTAACAATTTTTTTTACTATTACTTTATCATAAAAACTTGTCTTAGACCAAAGAGTGAATGATTTGGATACTTCTCATGCAGATTACATTCAATATATGAGAAATGTTATAACATATATTCTAATTGTAACAAGTTGGATGTTAGAGTTGGTGTAAGCACTTTGTTTCAAGGTTCTTTACCCTTCAACCACCATAATGGGATTTTGATTGCAAATGTGGAGTGACTGACTGAACGGGCGAGCTGAGGACAGCGTAACAGGCTCGGAACCAGTGAGAAGTGGACAAGGATGAAATCAAATCCAAATGTATAACCAGGGGAAGCCCAATTAGAGCCGAAAGGGTCAGTTAGAGGAAAGGGGCAGAAGAAGTGTCAGGCAAATCAAAGGTCAAACCAGTTAGGACATCCAGGGGTTAATCAGGATAATAGGAACGAACAGGCAGGTCAAAATAAGAAACTTGATGCCGTATGGGGACAGAAAGAACGATTGTATGGGGCAGACTTATTGTATGGCAAAAGATTGATTGTATGGGGTAGATTGATTTTATGAGGATAGACTGATTGCATGGGGACAGAATGATTCCATGGTGATAGACAGATTGTATGGGGCCTACTGATTTTATGGAAATACACTGATGGTATGGGAAAATAATGATTGTATGGGGAAAGAACAATTGTGTGGGGATACAGTGATTGTATGGGGATAGACTGATTGTATGGGGATAGACTGATTGTATGGGGATAGAATGATTGTATGGGGATAGAATGATTGTATGGGAACAGAGCGATTGTATGGAGATACACTGATTATATGGGGATAGACTGATTGTATGGGAACAGTACGATTGTATGGGGACAGATTGATTGTATGGGGAAAGAATGATTGTATGGTGATAGACTTATTGTATATGGATAGACAGATTGTATGAAGGATAGACTGATTGTATGGGGATAGACTGATTGTATATGGATAGACAGATTGTATGAGCATAGACTGATTGTATGGGGATAGACTGATTGTATGGGGATAGACTGATTGTATGGGGATAGACTGATTGTATGGGGATAGACTGATTGTATGGGGATAGACTGATTGTATGGGGAAAAAACGATTGTATGGGATAGACAGATTGTATGTGGATAGACAGATTGTACGGGGATAGAGTGATTGTATGGGAACAGAACGATTGTATGGGGATAGACCGATTGAATGAAGATAGACTGATTATATGGGGACAGAACAATTGTTAGGGGATAGACTGATTGTATGGGGACAGAACAATTCCATGGTGATAGATTGTATGGGGGCCGACTGATTTTATGGAGATCCACTGATTCTATGTGGACAGACTGATTGTATGGGGAAAGAACGATTGTATGGGGATAGAATGATTGTATGTGGATAGCCAGATTGTATGAGGATAGACTGTTATGATCCGGTGACCTTGGAGCCACATGGAACTTTCTCTGGAGTTGGTGGAAACTATACTGGCCGCAAATCCTGAACTTAACACCGCAACTAGAAGTAGCCGTGGGGTGTGCCTAACAAATCCTAGACACCTCGACACAGCCGGAGGACTAAATACCCCTATAGATGAAAATAGGAATTCTACCTTGCCTCAGAGCAGAACCCCAAAGGATAGGCAGCCCCCCACAAATATTGACTGTGAGTAGTAGAGGAAAAGACACACGCAGGCAGGAAACAGGATTTAGCAAAAAAAGGCCACTCTAGCTAAAATAGGAAAGGATAGGACAGGATACTAAGCGGTCAGTATTAAAACCCTTCGAAAAATATCCACAGCAGAAAATACAAAAAACTCCACCATCTAACTAAAGATGTGGAGCGTATATCTGCAACTCCAGAGAATCCAGCAAGACTGAGAAAACACTGACACAGTCTAAGCTGGACAAGAGAAAACAAATGAATAGCACAGAATTATTAAGCACACAGCATGTGTGCCACAGAAACAAAAACCAGACACTTATCTTTGCTGAAATGGCAGCAAGGCAGGAGGAACCAGACAAAGATCCAAAACCTCCCAGAACCATGGACAACTGGCAAGGACTAATGAATCCTGCACACCTAAATACCCCAGTCAGAACTGCAATCAGCAGATACACCTGACCAGGACTGCAACTCAGGGACAACTGCATTACCACCTACAACCACTGGAGGGAACCCAAAAGCAGAATTCACAACAATAGACTGATTGAATGGGGATAGACTGATTGTATTGTGATAGACTGATTATATGGGGATAGACTGATTGTATGGGAACAGAACGATTGGGGATAGACTGATTGTATGGGGATGACTGACTGTATGGGGACAGACTGATTATTTGGGGACAGACTGATTGTATGGGTCAGAACTATTGTATTAACAATGATTTAGTTCCTATTAGTATTGGACGTCCAGTGTAAAGTTAATTTATGGGATGGCCATTGACAGGGCAAAGTCGTTCCATGTAGACAGAGAAGTGTGCGGAAGTAAGGATTATTAGCATAACCTGTCTGATAACTCATTGATCGACCACGTCTTTTGTTTGGCACAATCTAATTGGCTAGAAGTAGTCAGTGCTAAAACATAGGAATATAATGGTGATACACACGGGTCTTTCCTGTTCCCTTTGCCGATTCTTTCCCATTCTGCTCCATTATTTCACAAATCCAGTAACTTCTTTGCAAATAAACAATGATTTTCACTGTGTTAAGGAGCCGGAGATTCATCTGCCATGCTGATTTGTACCATATCATTTTATCAGTAGTCACTTTTTTGACCATTAGGTTGACTGCACCATATGCTACAGAAAGCATAAATTACAACATAAACTTGTCATTACATCGTAATGAATCATACTAGTACCTACTTTGTATTGTAAAACATGCCCCAGTAGTGCTGATATGTAACTTCCTTTCAGCAACATTTTCACAAAAGACTGATGTGGATCTTATTATCTTTCATCTCTGGACTTCAAAGAATGGTATCAGACTAGTACACGATGACACTTTTTTTTGGCTGATAACAGTCTTTGAGGTTTGTAATGTATGATGAAAACAAGAGTGAATGGCGAAAGTTACTGCACATCTTAGTATTATTTATTGTCAAGTGGTCATAATCCCAGGGAACCCCAGTTATCAGAAAATCCAAACAGGGTTTTATTACATAACTTAACCACAAAAAAATACATAACATAATAAAACAAAAATGAATGCAAACAAGTGTATAAATGGTATAAATGAGTGAGGGGCTGGTATAGAGGTGGTGAGACACCATATACAAAGCTGGAATATGTACTGTATATATATATATATATATATATATATATATATATATATATATCCTATATGTATACATACTGTAAATACATACAGTTAGGTCCATATATATTTGGACAGAGACAACATTTTTCTAATTTTGGTTATAGACATTACCAAAATGAATTTTAAACAAAACAATTCAGATGCAGTTGAAGTTCAGACTTTCAGCTTTCATTTGAGGGTATCCACATTAAAATTGGATGAAGGGTTTAGGAGTTTCAGGTCCTTAACATGTGCTACCCTGTTTTTAAAGGGACCAAAAGTAATTGGACAATTGACTCCAAGGCTATTTCATGGACAGGTGTGGGCAATCCCCTCGCTATGTCATTCTCAATTAAGCAGATAAAAGGCCTGGAGTTGATTTGAGGTGTGGTGCTTGCATTTGGAAGGTTTTGCTGTGAAGTAAACATGAGGCCAAAGGAGCTCTCCATGCAGGTGAAACTAGCCTTCCTTAAGCTGCGAAAACAGAAAAAAAACCATCCGAGAAATTCCTACAATATTAGGTGTGGCAAAATCTACAATTTGGTACATCCTGAGAAAGAAAGAAAGCAGTGGTGAACTCATCAATGCAAAAAGACCTGGGCGCCCACGGAAGACAACAGTGGTGGATGATCGCAGAATAATCTCCATGGTGAAGAGAAACCCCTTCACAACAGCCGGCCAAGTGACCAACACTCTCCAGGAGGTCGGCGTATCAATATCCAAATCTACCATGAAGAGAAGACTGCATGAAAGTAAATACAGAGGGTTCACTGCACGGTGCAAGCCACTCATAAGCATCAAGAATAAAAAGGCTAGACTGGACTTTGCTAAAAAACATCTAAAAAAGCCAGCACAGTTCTGGAAGAACATTCTTTGGACAGATGAAACCAAGATCAACCTCTACCAGAATGATGGAAAGAGAAAAGTATGGCGAAGGCGTGGTACAGCTCATGATCCAAAGCATACCACTTCATCTGTAAAACACGGCGGAGGCAGTGTGATGGCTTGGGCATGCATGGCTGCCAGTGGCACTGGGTCACTAGTGTTTATTGATGATGTGACACAGGACAGAAGCAGCCGGATGAATTCTGAGGTATTCAGAGCCACCATACTGGGTGCTCAGATCCAGCCAAATGCAGCCAAACTGATTGGTCGTTATTTCATACTACAGCTGGACAATGACCCAAACCATAAAGCCAAAGCAACCCAGGAGTTTATTAAAGCAAAGAAGTGGAATATTCTTAAATGGCCAAGTCAGTCACCTGATCTCAACCCAATTGAGCAGCATTTCACTTGTTAAAGACTAAACTTCAGACAGAGATGCCCACAAACAAACAGCAACTGAAAATCACCACAGTGAAGGCCTGGCAGAGCATCAAAAAGGAGGAAACACAGCGTCTGGTGATGTCCAGGAATTCAAGACTTCAGGCAGTCATTGCCAACAACCCAACCCAAGTACTAAAAATGAACATTTTATTTAAAATTATTGAATTTGTCCAATTACTTTTGGTCCCTTTAAAAACAGGGTGGCACATGTTAAGGAGCTGAAACTCCTAAACCCTTCATCCAATTTTAATGTGGATACCCTCAAATGAAAGCTGAAAGACTGAACTTCAACTGTATCTGAATTGTTTTGTTTAAAATTCATTGTGGTAATGTCTATAAATAAAATTAGAAAAATGTTGTCTCTGTCCAAATATATATGGACCTAACTGTATATATATATATACAAATATATATACAGTTGTGCTCTAAAGTTTACATACCCCGGCAGAATTTTTGCTTTCTTGTCCTTTTTTCAGAGAATATGAATGATAGCACCAAAACTTTTCTCCACTCATGATTAGTGGATGAGTGAAGCCATTTATTGTCAAACTACTGGGTTTTCTCTTTTTAAATCATAATGTCCTCTCTCCTTCCGTACTTGTGTGTGCATTGTATTGCTCATGTTGATTGTACTTGTCTATGTATGCCCCTTTTTTCACATGTAAAGCACCATGGAATAAAAGGCGCTAGAAAAATGAATAATCTATATATATAATTGTCTAAGGGGTACTTCCATCTGTCTGTCTGTCTTTCTGTCTGCAACTTCCGTAACGGAAATCCCGTGTCGCTGATTGGTCTCACCAGCTGCCTGTCATGGCTGCTGCAACCAATCAGCAACGGGCACAGACCGATTAGTCCCTCCCTACTCCCCGCAGTCAGTGCCCAGCGCCCGCTCCATACTCCCCACAGTCAGTGCCCAGCGCCCGCTCCATACTCCCCGCAGTCACCGCTCACACAGGGTTAATGCCGGCGATAACGGACCGCATTATGCTGCAGGTAATGCACTCCGTTACCGCTGCTATTAACCCTGTGTGTCCCCAACTTTTTACTATTGAAGCTGTAATGTAATGTAATGTTAAAAATAATAAAAAAATAAAAAACCTGCAATTTTCACTTTCCGTAGTCTGCCGAGCCGCGCGGCCTCCACCAGCTTCTGTTCCCAGAGATGAATTGCGAAATTACCCAGAAGACTTAGTGCGTTACACTGCGGTTAACGCTGCCATTAACCCTGTGTGAGCACTGACCGGAGGGGAGTATGCGGGCACTGGGCACTGACTGTGCGGAGGAAGGAGCGACCATTTTCTTCCGGACTGTGCCCATCGCTGATTGGTCGTGGCTGTTTTGCCGCGACCAATCAGCGACTTGGATTTCCATGACAGACAGAGGCCGCGACCAATGAATATCCATGACAGACAGACAGACAGAAGGACAGAAAGACGGAAGTGACCCTTAGACAATTAGATAGTAGATTTTTATTTAAATATTTTTTTTAACAGGGATATGGTGCCCAAACTGCTATATACTACGTGGACTGTGTTATATACTGCGTGGGCTATGTTATATATTACGTGCCCACTGTTATATACTGCGTGGGCTGTGCTATATATTACGTGGCCTGTGTAATATATCACGTGGGCAGTGTTATATACTACGTCGCCTGTGTTATATACTGCGTAGCTGCTATTTACTGCGTGGGCTGTATTATATAGTATGTGGGCTGTGTTATTTACTGTTTGTCCTGTGTTATATACTGCGTGGCCTGTATTAATGCATCGGGTATTCTACAATATGTATGTATGTATGTATGTATGTATATAGCAGCCACATAGTATATAGCACAGGCCACATAGTACTCCTATATACTACGTGGCCTGTGCTATATACTATGTGGCTGCTATATACATACATACATACTTACATACATATGTATTCTAGAATACCCGATGCGTTAGAATCGGTCCACCATCTAGTAATAATAATAATAATGACAACTCATAACATCCAAATGACCCCAAACAAAATTTTACATACCCCATTTCTTAATACTGTGTATTGCTCCCTCTAACATCAATGACAGCTTGAAGCCTTTTGTGGTAGCTGTTGATGAGGTTCTTTATTTTCTCAGATGGTAAAGCTGCCCGCTCTTCTCGGCAAAAAGCCTCCAGTTCCTGTAAATTCCTGGGCTGTCTAGCATGAACTGCGTTCCTGAGATCTCCCTAGAATGGCTCAATAATATTGAGGTCAGGAGACTGAGATGGCCACTCCAGAACCTTCACTTTTTTTCTGCTGTAGCTAATGACAGGCTAATTTGACCTTGTGTTTTGGATCGTTGTCATGTTGGAAAGTCCACGTGCGTCCCATGCGCAGCTTCCGGGCTGATGAGTGTAAATTTGCCTTCAGTATTTGCTGATAAAATGCTGCATTCAACTTCCCTTCAACTTTGACCCAAGTTTCCTGTGCCATTGTAGCTCACACATCCCCAAAACATCTGCAATCCACCTCCGTGTCTTACAGTAGGAATGGTGTTCGTTTCATCATAGGTTTTGTTGACCTCTCTCCAAATGTAACTTTTCTGGTTGTGTCCAAAAAATTACATTTTGGTCTCATCACTCCAAACTACCTTGTTCCAGAAGTTTTCAGGCTGGTTTCTGTGCTATTTTTGCGCATTGTAGGACAGATACTCTGTGGCATTTGTGCAGTAATGGTTTCCTTCTGGAGACTCGACCATTCAGCCCATTTTTCTTCAAGTTCCTCCTTATTGTGCACTTTGAAGCAGCCACACTGCTAGTTTTCAGAGTGTCCTGTATTTCAGCTTATATTATTTGTGGGTTTTTCTTTGCATCCCGAACAATTTTCCTGGCAGTTGTGGATGGCATTTTTGTTGGTCTACCTGACAATGGATTTGTTTTTACAGAGCCCCTGATTTTCCATTTGTTAATCATAGTTTTAATGCTGTTGGCATTATCAATTCCTTGGATATCTTTTTGTATCCCTTTCCTGTTTTATACAGTTCAACTACCTTTTCCCATAGATCTGTTGACAATTCTTTTGCTTTCCCCATGAGTCACAATCCAGAAACATTAGTGGCTGGATGAAAGATGCAAGAGTCTGTCTGGATCCCAGAAACTCACACTCGCTTTTAAGCTCACACACTGATTACAAGCAAACAGGTCACAGGTGAGGACGTTACCTTTAGTAGCCTTTCAAACTAATTTGTATCAACTTCTGTGCATGTTATCAGGCCAAAATCAGCAGGTATGTGAACTTTTGATCAGGGTAATTTTGATGTTTGGGGTTGTCATTTTATTTTAATAAGAGACAACACAGTAGTTTTACAATAAATGGCTTCAACCAACCAATAACCATGAGTGGGGAAAAAGTTTTGGTGTTATGATTCATATTGTCTGAAAAAAAGCCAAGAAAGCAAAAATTATGCATGTATCTAAACTTTTGAGCAAAGTTATACACAGTGAGTACAGAAAGTATTCAGTCCCCTTTAAATTTTTCACTCTTTGTTTCACTGCAGCCATTTGGTGGTAAATTCAAAAATGTTCTTTTTTCACATTGATGTACACTCTACACCCCATCTTGACTAAAAAAAAGCAGAAATGTTGACATTTTAGCAAATTTAATAAGAAAGAAAAGCTGAAATATCACATGGTCATAAGTATTCAGACCCTTTGCTCAGACACTCATATTTACTGTAAGTCACATGCTGTCCATTTCCTTGTGATCCTCCTTGAGATGGTTCTACTCCTTCATTGGAGTCCAGCTGTGTTTAATTAAAGTGATAGGACTTGATTTGGAAAGGCGCACACCTGTCTATATAAGACCTCACAGCTCACAGTGCATGTCAGACAAAATGAGAATCATGAGGTCAAAGGAACTGGCCAAGGAGCTCAGAGACAGAATTGTGGCAAGGCACAGATCTGGCCAAGGTTACAACAGAATTTCTGCAGTACTCAAGGTTCCTAAGAGCCCAGTGTCCTCCATAATCCTTAAATGGAAGAAGTTTGGGACCACCAGAAGTCTTCCTAGACCTGACCGTGCAGTCAAACTGAGCAATCGTGGGAGAAGAGCCTTGGTGAGAGAGGTAAAGAAGAACCCGAAGATCACTGTGGCTGAGCTCCAGAGATGTTCTAGGGAGATGGGAGAAAGTTCCACAAAGTCAACTATCTCTGCAGCCCTCCACCAGTCAGGCCTTTATGGCAGAGTGGCCCAACGGAAGCCTCTCCTCAGGGCAAGACATATGAAAGCATGCATATAGTTTGCTAAAAAACACCTGAAGGACTCCCAAACTATGACAAATAAGATTCTCTGGTCTGATGATACAAAGATAGACCTTTTGGGTGATAATTCTAAGTGGTTTATGTGGCGTAAACCAGGCACTGCTCATCGCCTGCCCAATACAATCCCAACAGTGAAACATGGTGGTGACAGCATCATGCTATGGGGGTGTTTTTCAGCTGCAGGGACAGGATATCAAGTTGTAATTGAAGGAAAAATGAATGTGGCCAACTACAGAGATATCCTGGATGAAAACCTCTTCCAGAGTGCTCTGGACCTCAGACTTGGCCAAAGGTTCACCTTCCAACAAGACAATGACCCTAAGCACACAGCTAAAATAACAAAGGAGTGGCTTCAGAACAACTCTGTGACCATTCTTCACTGGCCCAGACAGAGCCCTGACCTAAACCCAATTGAGCATCTCTGGAGAGACCTGAAAATGGCTGTCCACCAACGTTCACCATCCAACCTGATGGAACTGGAGAGGATCTGCAAGAAAGAATGAATACTTTCCGTACCCACTGTATATGTTTATTATTACAAACAGAAAGTGATCATACATAAATGACCTCATCTACAAGGAATGTTATCACTTAAAGGTTCCCTATGTGCTGCACATCTCGCTACATCTGTTACCAATGCACATCTGTATGGATGGGAAGAGTATAATGAGCAGGATGCATTGAGTGTTATGGCACTTATACAGTAGACAGACCCTAGAAGACTACACCAGACGCTGGAAATTTGATACCATGCAGAGAAACTACATTCATGTCGCTGTTATTGTCTAATTATTACAGCTATAATTATAAGGGTTTTACTTATAACTAAAATACTGTACGAGGATAGAACAAACTGTGAAAATTACTATACAGTAAGAGGTTAAAACCATGGTACAGCGGCAGTGCGCGATGATGCAAAACAGTTTGTACATTAGAAGAAATATATACAATATAGTGAACAATAGCAAATTTTATTACATCATATGACAACAACTGAACACAAAACAATGTAAATGGAAATTATTTAAAAAAAAATTAAAAACTGAGCCGCACACCCAGATGTAAAAAAACGTAGTCAGGATGGAGCAATGTACTGTTGGTAACTAGTAGATCTATCTGCCTGAAACTACATGGCTGATAAGAATCTGTCACATAAATAAAGTGTATATAGGGTTGTCTGGGATAGTAGAAGTAACTCTAAAGTGCTAGTGCAAAATAGTTGTGGTACGTATATCTACTAATCCAAGATGCTAGTGCATACAGCCATGGTCCCGGAGGGTGACATACATATATATGATGGTAGTAAATATTATTAATAACACACAGTGAGTACATCAAATGACAGCATCCAGAAAAAGTAGCCCATGCTGCTGTTAAATATACATAGTGATAGAAAATGAACTTACAATTGAAAGAAAAGCTCCCTCTCCTGGATGGCGTCCACCCCGACGCGCGTTTCAGCAATTCGTCTTTGTCAGGGCCCTCAAATGGTACTATACATTTTATATGTATGCAACATTGTTACATTACTATATAGAAGTAATGTACTAGAGTTGGAACTAAGAAATTGGTGGTGATCATACTTGATGGCTGATGAATATGCACCACATTTTTTGAACTTGGCATTGAAGACCATGTGGTCAAGGTTCTCACACGACATAAAGCTCCAAATTTGAAGCTGATTTGGTCCATCTTTGGTTATATGATATCTTCTTGCCTCAACTTAATCTGAGAGCAGCATAATGTAGGGGCTGAGAGCCTGATTCTATCGTTGTGTCACATATTAGGCTGTGTGTTGTAGTTTCAAAACAATCAGCTATTTATCAGCAGGAGATTATTTCTGCCTGACTAGGTCTCAAGTGCAGGGCAGTCTTGCCAATCTGTGTAACCCCACCCCCACCTCTG
The DNA here is from genome assembly GCF_032444005.1 of Ranitomeya imitator. Lineage (NCBI taxonomy): Eukaryota > Metazoa > Chordata > Amphibia > Anura > Dendrobatidae > Ranitomeya > Ranitomeya imitator. Next base: position 111,131,788 of record NC_091290.1, on the reverse strand, counting down.
ATTGTCAGCTTGCTGTCAATGAACGGTATACACAGGAATCTGCCAATCAGGAGTGTCGGTGGCATTATACATAGCTCAGAATTCTGACCATTGCTACATCTAGAAAACAGGGATTCAACCAGTTCTGTACCAAGCAGCCCATTAATGACACAATTCTGGAATCGAGGTCTCTGCTCCTACATCATGCTACTCTCAGATTATATAGCAAAAACTCTCTGACAGATTCCCTTCAATAAGAAAAGGGAAGAATCATATATACAAAGAATATAACACAAAAGCTAGGAATAATTCTGTTCACATCGTGTTTCTCCATAGCATTGGGATTACTTCCTGACTTACTATATGTAATGATGCACCCATGGGTAATGGTTAATTAGTCATGGTTATGCTAAAATATTATAACTCTGTGCACTGGAATTCCTTTTTTTAAATTATATTAAATAGAAGAAAATCCTAAAAAATCTTAGGGGCAACCATATATTTAGGTAGGACTAAGGTTTATATTACAAAGCATTTTTCAAAGAAGTACAGTATGATAATATTTTCCTTTCTCAAAGAAGGAATGCACAGAAACTTTCTGATACTTAAGATCAATTAGGTGGGGTCAATAATCGGGTAATAAGCATTCGTGGGAAAGCTGGTTCCGGACTACTGGATGGTCTAAACATGCTGGCAACTAACTGTGAAAAATCATAGAATCATAGAATGCTAGACTTAGAAATAACCTCTAGGGTCACTGCGTCCAACCCCGTTCTCAATGCAGGATTCACTAAACCATCGCAGACAGATGTCAGTCCAGCCTCTGTTTGAAGACTTCCATTGAAGGAGAACTCACCACTAGTGTTGAGCATTCCGATACCGCAAGTATCGGGTATCGGCCGATACTTGCGGTATCGGAATTCCGATACAGAGTTCCGATACTTTTGTGGTATCGGGAATCGGTATCGGATCCATAGTGATGTGTAAAATAAAGAATTAAAATAAAAAATATTGATATATTCACCTGTCCGGCCCCTGGACATCACCGCTGGTAACCGGCAGGCTTCTTTGTTTAAAATGAGCGCGTTTAGGACCTGAGAATGACGTCGCGGCTTCTGATTGGTCGCGTGCCGCTCATGTGACCGCCACGCAACCAATCACAAGCTGCGACGTCATTCTCAGGCACTATACTCCTCATTCTAGGAATTTAGGACCTGCGAATGACGTCGCGGCTTCTGATTGGTCGCGTGGCGGTCACATGAGCGGCACGCGACCAATCAGAAGCCGCGACGTCATTCTCAGGTCCTAAACGCGCTCATTTTAAACAAAGAAGCCTGCCGGTTACCCGCGGTGATGTCCAGGGGCCGCCGGAGAGGTGAATATATCAATATTTTTTATTTTAATTCTTTATTTTACACATTAATATGGATCCCAGGGCCTAAAGGAGAGTTTCCTCTCCTTCAGACCCTGGGAACCATCAGGATACCTTCCGATACTTGTTGTCCCATTGACTTGTATTGGTATCGGATATCGGTATCGGCGATATCCGATACTTTTCGGGTATCGGCCGATACTATCCGATACCGATACTTTCAAGTATCGGACGGTATCGCTCAACACTACTCACCACCTCTAGTTCAGCCTGTTCCACTCATTGATCACCCTCACTGTCAAAATGTTTTTCTCATATCTAATCTGTGTCTTCTCCCTTTCAGTTTCATCCCATTGCTTCTTTTGTTTCCATGTGCAAATAAGAATAATGATGATCCCTCTACACTGTAAAAACAAGAAAAAGAAGCGCACATAGAGTAATACCTTCAGGTGTCGCAATCACGTGGACCCCCACAAAACAGACTCACCTGGTCTGGTTGTGACAGGTCACAACTCCCTTGGATAAGCACGTATGGTCGCAGCAAGCTCCCGGCAGGCAGAACAAATCCACATGGAGAGAAGTAGAACCGGAGAATAGAAGCCGCGCAGACCACAATAAAGGTATCAGAGTTACACACAATAAACAGAGTGTGTGTGTAACTCTGATACCTTTATTGTGGTCTGCGCGGCTTCTATTCTCCGGTTCTACTTCTCTCCATGTGGATTCCCTCTACACTGTGACATCCCTTCAGTTATTTGTAGACAGCTATTAAGTCTCCTCTTAGCCTTCTTATTTGCAAGCTAAACATTCCCAGATCCTTTAACCATTCCTCGTACGACATACTTTGCAGTCCGCTCATCATCCTGGTAGCTCTTCTCTGAAATGTATTAAAATGTGATGACCCGAACTGGACAGAGTATTACAGATGATGTCTGACCAAAGAGGAGTAGAGGGGGATAATTACTTCACGTGATGTAGACTCTATGCTTCTCTTAATACATCCTAGAACTGTGTTTGCCTTTTTTGCTGCTGCATCACACTGTTGACTCATGTGCAGTCTGTGATCTATTAGTATACTCAAGTCACTTTCACACGTGCTGTTTCTTAGTTCTATTCCTCCCATTCTATACATGTAATTTCCGTTTTTGGTTTCTATTTTTTTGTTTTTCTTGCCCAGATGCAGAATCTTGAATTTCTCCCTTTTAAATACCATTCTATTAGTCACTGCCCATTCTTCAAGCTTATCTAAATCCTTAACCCAATTTGGAATAAGAGGGTTATATAGCCAAGACCAAGTATTTCTGATGTTGAACTAGATGATATTTTATTGGCTATGTGCAGCAAATAAAAAACTAATAGACAATAAAAACTTATAAAACAAACCACAATGCGTTTCGATCATGTTGGCCTTCATCACCGCCATCAGATGTTACACCTGATGAAGGCCTACATGGTCGAAACACATTGTTCTTTTCTAATCATATTAATTGTCTATTAGTTTTTTATAAAGTTTTTTATTTGCTGCATATAGCCAATAAAATGTCATCTAATTCAACATCAGAGATACTCGGTCCTTTGGCTATGTAACCCTTTTATTCCAAATTGGGTTAAGGATCCTCTGAAGGAAGACAACTGAACCATCTTTATTCACATACTACCAGCATAGAGTCCTACAGCCAGGCACAATTCTACGATAATAATACAGTGAGTAAATAACCGCTTTGTACATGATGTAATCCAATAATCCTTTTTATTTGGAGATTCCTAGAACTGAGAACATTAGACAGTTTCCATCATAAAATAAGAAAAAGAGATGATACCATACAGGATTTTGTTTCGGGGATTATGCAATAATCTTATTTTCCTTGTATGGGTAGGAAAAAGAGGGCAAAAAATGATCTTGTCTTGCTATGATTCGCAGCTTTAACTTATCATATTCTGAAAAGCCGGCAGAAAAAAAATCTCAGTCAAATAAAGATACCCAGAGGTGCAGTTAACATGTACAAATTATTAGATCAGCGAAGGGAGCCAGAATCTTGGAGATCCACTTGAGCGTAGAGTATGAGCATAAATATTCAGGCAAATGCCACCATGTGTGGATACTTTATGGAGATCTATCAATGCATTATATGCTAAGGGTTTATTCAAACCATTTTGGAATTGTCTATGATTCAATTATCTGCATAACCGGGGGTGATAAACCGGGAAAGCTCACCCTGGTCGGAGTCTGCTGCCGTTTATGATCTTTCATGTTCTTGTCTATAAATCACCTACAAATCAGCCTACGACAGTTTCCATAAAGGTCGACATTCCCAGCCTCATGCTCAGAATTAAAATCTGCCCACCGCCGTCCAATCCATCACCGTTAAGCAGACGCTCCGGCAATGATATTATCCAAATATTATGAAAACTTTGAACTCGCCTTCTATAAATTATGGCAAAATGGATGTTCTGCCGTTAACCACGGAGAATGTATGGGTCTGTGGTTGCTATAGAGTAATGATGTTCTTAAAAGGAAGCGTGGCTGGGCATTCAAAGAGGGAAGAAAGATCCGACCATTTGTTATTACTAGTGCACTGTACATAATACTATTCATACAGGTCAGGCCAACCTTAAACGCAGGACAATTATCTGCTCGCGGAGACCAAACATCTGCTATTAAGCACATTCAGACTCCAGAACAACATTGTCCACTCTGTAGCTACAGTTTATAGTTATGAAGTTCAAACACTTGGCGTCTTCTGCATATCATCCCACTTTCCCTCTGTATCTTCCAATGGTTTGGCTTTGAAATATGCAATCCCTCCTTCTCTTTTAATATTCGCACAGCTGTGGAAGATGCCGGTGGAACTATAGATGAAGAGTCGCTTTTCTTTTTTTCTTTATCATCACATTCCTGCGTATTTATAAGTTACCAAATGAGTGGTGTTGTAGATTATAAAGTACATGTTTGCAAGGTTATCTTTTGTTTACATTCATGCGAGAAAAAAAACGAAAAAAAAAAACGAAAAAAAAAAAAAACGTGTCCCTGATTTGTTTCATGTTTTAGCATTTCAAAACAGTGAGATATTAGTAATGAACGAGAGAACCTTGTGTTCAGTACTATGGAGGTTTGGGAAAATGAGAGAATATAAAAATGTGTTATTTAAAGAAATATATATATGTAAATATATTTATATACATAGTATACATATATAATTTCACCTGCTGTATGTATAGGTGTATATATAAATACACGCATATATACAGCTCTGGCAAAAATTAAGAGACCACTGCAAAATGTTCAGTTTGTCTGATTTTTCTCTTTATAGGTATATTTTTGAGTAAAATGTAAATGTTTCTTTTATTTTATAAAGTACTGACAACATGTCTCCGAAGTTCCAAGCAATAAATTTTGTATTTTTGTTCTGAAAAGGAAAAATGGTCAAATTTTTTTAAAAAGTGCTTTCAGACTTCTAATATGCAAAGAAAACAAGTTCAGAATCATTTAGAAGCAACAATACTAATGTTTTAACTCAGGAAGAGTTCAGAAATCAATGTTTGGTGGAATAACCATGATTTTTAATCACAGCTTTCATGCGTCTTGGCATGCTTTCCACCAGTCTTTCACACTGCTTTTGGGTGACCTTATGCCACTCCTGATACCAAAATTTAAGCAGTTCTTCATGGCTTGTGACTATCCATCTTCCTCTTAATTACATTCCAGAGCTTTTCAATGGGGTTCAGGTCTGGAGATTGAGCTGCCCATGACAGGGATTTGATGTGGTGGCCCTTCATCCACACCTTGATTGACCTAGCTGTGTGGCATGCTGGAAAAACCAATCCCCAGAGTTGATGAACATTGCCTGAGCAGAAGGAATCAATTGTTTTTCTAGGATAACCTTGTATGCGGCTTAATTCATACGTCCTTCGCAAAGATTAACCTGGCCAATTCCAGCCTTGCTGAAGCATCCCCAAATCAACACCTGGTTGTCTAATGGTTAGATGGAGACCAGGAGAGGTGTACAAGCCAGTGTCTTGCACCCACTCTGAAATTTGGTAGAGGATTGGTGATGATCTGGGGATGCTTCAGCATGCTGTCCTTTTCCTTGTGATCCTCCTTGAGATGGTTCTAATCCTTCATTGGAGTCCAGCTGTGTTTAATTAAACTGATAGGACTTGATTTGGAAAGGCACACACCTATATAAGACCCCACAGCTCACAGTGCATGTCAGACCAAATGAGAATGATGAGGTGAAAGGAACTGGCCAAGGAGCTCAGAGAAAGAATTGTGGCAAGGAATAGATCTGGCCAAGGTTACAAAAGAATTTCTGCAGTACTCAAGGTTCCTAAGAGCCCAGTGGCCTCCATAAGCCTTAAATGGAAGAAGTTTGGGACCACCAGAAGTCTTCATTGACCTGGCCATCCAGCCAAACTGAGCAATCGTGGGAGAATAGCCTTGGTGAGACAGTTAAAGAAGAACTTCTAGATCACTGTGGCTGAACTCCAGAGATGCAGTAGGGTGATGGGAGAAAGTTCCACAAAGTCAACTATCACTATCCCTCCACCAGTTGAGCCTTTATGGCAGAGTGACCCGACGGAAGCCTCTCCTCAGTGCAAGACATATGAAAGCACGCATATAGTTTGATAAAAAACACATGAAGTTCTCCCAGACTATGAGAAATAATATTCTCTGGTCTGATGAGACGAAGATAGACCTTTTTGGTGATAATTCTAAGTGGTATGCGTTTACAAAACCAGGAACTGCTCATCACCTGCCCAATGAAATCCTAACAGTGAATCATGGTGGTGCCAGCATCATGCTATGGGGGTGTTTTTCAGCTGCAGGGACCGGATGACAGGTTGCCATTGAAGGAAACATGAATTCAATCAAGTACAGAGATATCCAGAATGAAAACCTCTTCCAGAGTTCTCTGGACCTCAAACTTGGCTGAAGGTTCATCTTGCAACAAGACAATGACCCTAAAGGTACCGTCACACTAAGCGACGCTGCAGCGATACCGACAACGATCCGGATCGCTGCAGCGTCGCTGTTTGGTCACTGGAGAGCTGTCACACAGACAGCTCTCCAGCGACCAACGGACCCGTAGAAGCGCCGTAGCGCGAAACGGCCATCGTCCGGTCTCTCCTCACTTCCGCTCCCTCACAGATCACTGCGTATGCCGGTTCATACTATGCATAGTATGTTTTGCTGAATAAAGAGCACACTTGGAAGAAGCGCAAGGGTGAGTGCTGCATCATTTTTCTTCTCATTATATGGTCTTGTACAAAACTCTGACGATTGCATAGCACCACCCGCAGCTCACAGCAAGGGAGACCTCATCTGTCCTTCTGAAACAGATCGTTTAAGCGAATCTCCAATTGCGCTATAGTGAAGCTCTGTGCCGATCATCTTTCTGTTTCTTGGTATAACGAAGTGACACATGGCTGTACTAGCTCATAAAGGTGCTTCTACTCAAACAATTTCTACATTTCTGTTTCTTTTTCAGTCAAGATGGGTGCAGATTGTACATTAATGAGAAAAAAAGAAACTTTTTTGAATTTACCAAATGGCTGCAATGAAACAAAGAGTGAAAAATTTAAATGAATCTGAATACTTTCTGTACCCACTGTACATATACAGTGGGGAAAAAGTATTTAGTCAGCCACCAATTGTGCAAGTTCTCCCACTTAAAAAGATGAGAGAGGCCGGTAATTGACATCATAGGTAGACCACAACTATAAGAGTCAAAATGAGAAAACAAATCCAGAAAATCACCTTATCTGATTTGTCAAGATTTATTAAATATAAAAAGTATTTAGTCAGTCAACAATAGTGCAAGTTCCACCACTTAAAAAGATGAGAGGCGTCTGTAATTTACATCATAGGTACACCTCAACTATGGGAGACAAACTGAGAAAAAAAAATCCAGAAAATCACATTGTCTGTTTTTTTAACATTTTATTTGCATATTATGGTGGAAAATAAGTATTTGGTCAGAAACAAAATTTCACCTCAATACTTTGTAATATATCCTTTGTTGGCAATGACAGAGGTCAAACGTTTTCTGTAAGTCTTCACAAGGTTGCCACACACTGTTGTTGGTATGTTGGCCCATTCCTCCATGCAGATCTCCTCTAGAGCAGTGATGTTTTTGGCTTTTCGCTTGGCAACACGGACTTTCAACTCCCTCCAAAGGTTTTCTATAGGGTTGAGATCTGGAGACTGGCTAGGCCACTCCAGGACCTTGAAATGCTTCTTACGAAGCCACTCCTTCGTTGCCCTGGCGGTGTGCTTTGGATCATTGTCATGTTGAAAGACCCAGCCACGTTTCATCTTCAATGCCCTTGCTGATGGAAGGAGGTTTGCACTCAAAATCTCACGATACATGGCCCCATTCATTCTTTCATGTACCCGGATCAGTCATCCTGGCCCCTTTGCAGAGAAACAGCCCCAAAGCATGATGTTTCCACCACCATGCTTTACAGTAGGTATGGTGTTTGATGGATGCAACTCAGTATTCTTTTTCCTCCAAACACGACAAGTTGTGTTTCTACCAAACAGTTCCAGTTTGGTTTCATCAGACCATAGGACATTCTCCCAAAGCTCCTCTGGATCATCCAAATGCTCTCTAGCAAACTTCAGACGGGCCCGGACATGTACTGGCTTAAGCAGTGGGACACGTCTGGCACTGCAGGATCTGAGTCCATGGTGGTGTAGTGTGTTACTTATGGTAGGCCTTGTTACATTGGTCCCAGCTCTCTGCAGTTCATTCACTAGGTCCCCCCGTGTGGTTCTGGGATTTTTGCTCACCGTTCTTGTGATCATTCTGACCCCATGGGGTGGGATTTTGCGTGGAGCCCCAGATCGAGGGAGATTATCAGTGGTCTTGTATGTCTTCCATTTTCTAATAATTGCTCCCACTGTTGATTTCTTCACTCCAAGCTGGTTGGCTATTGCAGATTCAGTCTTCCCAGCCTGGTGCAGGGCTACAATTTTGTTTCTGGTGTCCTTTGACAGCTCTTTGGTCTTCACCATAGTGGAGTTTGGAGTCAGACTGTTTGAGGGTGTGCACAGGTGTCTATTTATACTGATAACAAGTTTAAACAGGTGCCATTACTACAGGTAATGAGTGGAGGAAAGAGGAGACTCTTAAAGAAGAAGTTACAGGTCTGTGAGAGCCAGAAATCTTGATTGTTTGTTTCTGACCAAATACTTATTTTCCACCATAATATGCAAATAAAATGTTAAAAAAAACAGACAATGTGATTTTCTGGATTTTTTTTCTCAGTTTGTCTCCCATAGTTGAGGTCTACCTATGATGTAAATTACAGACGCCTCTCATCTTTTTAAGTGGTGGAACTTGCACTATTGCTGACTGACTAAATACTTTTTTGCCCCACTGTATATTTAGTGGCTGAAGAGCCCGGCATTGTCCGGACACAGTAACTAACTGTGGTTAGTTATAACAAGTTATAACGATTATCATCCATCCCATAGTCCAATGCCCATAATATACATACTCCATCCCATAGTCCCGTGCCCACATACCCATTACACATCCTCCATCCCTTAGTCCCGTGCCCATATACCCATCATACATAACCTCCATCTCATAGCCCCATGCCCATATACCCACCATACACATCCTCCATCCCATAGTCCTGTGCCCATATACCCATCATACATATCCTCCTTCCCATAGTCCCATGCCCATATAACCATCATACATCCTCCATCCCATAGTCCCATGCCCATATACCCATCACACATCCTCCATCCCATAGTCCCGTGCCCATATACCCATCACACATCCTCCATCCCTTGGTCACATGCCCATATACCCATCATACATATCCTCCATCCCATAATCCAATGCCCATATACCCATCACACATCCTCCATCCCATAGTTCCATGCCCATATACCCATTATGACATCATATTCTCCATGGCAAACATTCTAACATCATCGTCGCCATAGCAACTAATTACGACTTCATCGTCACAATGGCAACCATTATGACATAACCGTCACCATTGCAACCTATTATGACATCATCATCGCCATGGCAATGATTATAACTTCATAGTTGACACACACATACATACACTCATACATTCGTTTTTACATATGTAGTATATATATATATATATATATATATATATATACTCAAAAAAAATAAAGGAAACACTTAAACAACAGAATATAATTCCAAGTGAATCAAACTTCTGTGAAATCAAACTGTCCACTTAGGAAGCAACACTGTATGACAATCAATTTCACATGCTGTTGTGCAAATGGAATAGACAACAGATGGAAATTATTGGCAATTATCAAGACACACTCAATAAAGGAGTGGTTCTGCTGGTGGGGACCACAGACCACATCTCAGTACCAATGCTTTCTGGCTGATGTTTTGGTCACTTTTGAATGTTGGTTGTGCTTTCACACTCGTGGTAGCATGAGACGGACTCTACAACCCACACAAGTGGCTCAGTTAGTGCAGCTCATCCAGGATGGCACATCAATGCGAGCTGTGGCAAGAAGGTTTGCTGTGTCTGTCAGCGTAGTGTCCAGAGGCTGGAGGCGCTACCAAGACACAGGCCAGTACATCAGGATATCTGGAGGGGGCCAAAGGAGGGCAACAACCCAGCAGCAGAAATGCTACCTCAGCTTTTGTGCAAGGAGGAACAGGAGCACTGCCAGAACCCTGCAAAATTACCTCCAGCAGGCTACAAATATGCATGTGACTACACAAACGGTTAGAACCCGACTCCATGTGGATGGTCTGAGTGCCTGACATCTACAGATAGGGGTTGTACTCACAGCCCAACACAGTGCTGGATGCTTGGCATTTGCCACAGAACACCAGGATTGGCAAATTCGCCACTGGCACCCTGTGCTCTTCACAGATTAAAGCAGGTTCACACTGAGCACATGTGACAGATGTGACAGAGTCTGGAGATGCCGTGGAGAGCGATCTGCTGTCTGCAACATTCTTCAATGTGACCGGTTTGGCAATGGATCAGTAATAGTGTGGGGTGGCATTTCTCTGGAGGGCCGCGCAGCCTTCCATGTGCTCACCAGAGGTAGCCTTACTCCCATTAGGTATCGAGATGAGATCCTCAGACCCCTTGTGAGACCATATGCTGGTGCGGTTGGCCCTGGGTTCCTCCTAGGACAATGCCAGACCTCATGTGACTGGAGTGTGTCATCAGTTCCTGCAAGATGAAGGCATTGAAGCTATGGACTGGCCCACCCGTTCCCCAGACCTGAATCTGATTGAGCACATCTGGGACATCATGTCTCGCTCCATCCACCAACGTCACGCTGCACCACAGACTGTCCAGGAGTTGGTGGATGCTTTAGTCCAGGTCTGGGAGGAAATCTCTCAGGAGACTATCCGCCGCCTCATCAGGAGCATGCCCAGGCGTAGTAGAGTAGGGAGGTCATAGAGTCACGTGGAGGCCACACACATTACTGAGAATCTTTTCTTTATCATGAGGCATTTCCACTGAACTTGGATCAGCCTGTAATTTGATTTTCCACTTTGATTTTGAGTATCATTCCAAATCCAGACCTCCGTGGGATATTCATTTTGATTTACATTGATAATTGTTATGTTTTATTGTTCTGATCACATTCCACTATGCAATGAATAAAAATTTGCAACTGTAATATTTCATTCAGCGATATCTAAGATGTGGTATTTTAGTGTTCCCTTAATTTTTTTGAGCAATATATATATTACAATGAGGTTGTCATCTTCTTCCAAGTATTCATTTTTTTTTTTCATTCAAACAAATTAATACCCCCCCAAATAATACTCCACAGAAATCTGTATTCATACTATTTTTTTAGTGATGTATATACATTAGAATATATGCCATTCAGTTATGATAATTAGTTTGCATGTGTAATGACCAGACCTATATAATTTAAACTGGAATTATCATATCACATATCTTCATGAAACCAGAAATTGCCATATAAGTAAATATATTTCTAAAGCGGATATTGACATGAAATTCTCACCAGATGATGGTAACAACCAATTCAGTCCACACAGGCAAATAAATCTAACCATAGATATCCATAAATTATGTTGTGTGTAAGAGTTCGCTCACATCAGCGTATTAAGTATCACTCCAATGTTCATCTGAAAAAGTTGGACGAGTGTCATGTGAGTGCAAACCAAGGGTGCTATTTTTCTCTCACCTATAATCCGTACGCAGTGCATTTTTAACATAATCTTTTACATACTAAAATGCTACAGGTGATTCTCACAAAATTAGAATTAGAAAAAGAAAAAAATATTAGCAATGTTCACACTGGCTGCAGGGGAATTTTTAGACACTAACTTCCTCTTGTTTAAGGAAACAACACATGCACATAGTCACAGTGTTCAGACTCTGAGACTATCTTCATATTGAATTGTCTAATGAGCATGTGCAAAGGTCTTTGTAAAGGCAGGGGGCGCAGAGTCAGCTGTGAAGTCATGGCTGGATCCTGTGGTGTCAGATGTGTATAAATGTGTTACCTGTCATTTTAATCCTGCCTCTGATGATAAGGAGCCTGCTGAAAACTCTTCCTGAAAGAACAGATAATGTGAGCCTAAAAAAGCCCCAGTGGCCAGTGTGAAAGTTACAAGATTCCAATTTTTCTTAATAAAGATCATGATATGAAAAGAAATACGAAACATTGTCACTTTATTATAAAAGATACATGTAGCACCAAAATCGGATTTATTAGAATTGATGATATCTTCCCTTTAAGGAAGCCCAATTAATAGTTTACTCCTGAAATAATAAACATACTGCAGTTTAAAGGAACTCTGTCACCTGAGTTTGGAGGGAACAATCTTCAGCCATAGGGTCGGGGTTTTCGGGTGTTTGATTCACCCTTTCCTTACCCGCTGGCTGCATGCTGGCTGCAATATTGGATTGAAGTTCATTCTCTGTCCTCCGTAGAACATGCCTGCATGAACATGCCCTCTCCTCACTCACAAATGAGAAGTGTATGTCAGGGGTCAAAAGGAATTGCTGTCAGCCGAATGAGTTCAGAAAGGGAATATGTAATCCAAGAGCAGGGTGAGAGCCTGATTCCAGTGATGTACCACTTACTTGACTGTCCGTTTCTGTTTTAATAAAAATCTGAAGATTATCACTACAGGACAAGGTGTCTGGTGCCTCCTAGTCAACTGCTCTTTAGAACTCCGCCCCTACCACTATTTGCCACCTTTCTGTCAATGTACAGTGAACACAGAAAGCGGCCAATCAGTGGTGTGGGCGGGGTTATACACAGCTCAGCATTCCGAGGACTGCTAGATCCTTAGCAAAGAAAATGGATTGTATCAAAATGACAGCATGCAGCCCAGTAAGTGACACATCGCTGGAATCTGGGTCTCTGCCTCTACATCATGCTCCTCTCAGATTACATTAGAAAATACCTAGTAACAGGTTCCTTTTAAAGTTTTACTTTTCATGCAAGACTTATTAGCAAATCACATACAAAAGGAGAAGTTCTCTACTAGGCATGAGTCTGGTTCATATGACGTGAATGTCATGTAGGACCCGCTTTCCTCTGGGACCCACAATGGGTTTATTTACTAACACCAAATCAAAATTTTTGCATGTCCATCACTGTCTACAAAATTTGTAAATGTATAAAACAAAGCTGTCAGAGTAGCTATATAGTATACTTCCTAAATGATCGCTGCCCACAACAGTCACCAGAAATCCATGTACAGACTCATTTAAGAACATGTCATGCAAAATTACCCAACACATTTGTTCTCAGAAGCTTCTGACTATTTTCATTTTATCTTTACGGGGGTAAAGAGTTTACACACACTTCTAAATCAGACTGATCTGACACAACTGACATAAAAAAATAAATTTGTGACCGCTGCTAGGAAAGCTAACATTATTTATATAAGCGGAAAAAGCTCTGGATAATGGCAAGGGGAGAAAAAGCAGAGGCAGCAGGCACCTTACATCTTAAAAACCATGATTTTTTTCTCTTTTTTCCAAATGGTAGCATTACGCTCTGGATGAAGGTTGTGGACAACAGATCCAGTGAAAAATAGAACAGGGTCATAATTATGCAAGAAAGAGATGACATTTATGGACAGAGCGAATGTCATGCTATAGCTTTGGCACCTTCTTACACTAGTATATTGGCAATATTGACATCCATACAATAAAAAATTAATTAAACATTATTTTATTAGAGATGAACGAGGACTAAAATGCTCAGATGCTCGTTACTCGGTTTCGAGTAACAAGTATAATGAGAGTCAATTTATTTTTCTGGAAGACCCTACAAAGAGGTCTGGGGTGTAGTGAAAATGTTGAAATGGATGGGAAAGGTGTTGAATGTAAGGAGAACAGCATAGGGAAGACCCCTGAAAGCATCTCTGACTCCCAGATTCCTGCTGAGAACAATGGTGTCAAACTTTTACTCCACTTTTAGGACTGACTGTCACGCTCACGCCCTGACTGGTGGGCGTGAGCTTGGAGGGTTTGTGGCCCCACTGTGCCACAAACCAGCCTACCCTGGAAGGGGCATGACTATGACAGCTGCCTGGGTTTTCACTGGAGCCTCTGATGGTGAGGTCAGGCTTGTGCAGCAGGCAGCTGCCAGGTGCTACTCCAGGGTGGTGTCTGGCTGTGGCTGCTGATCCCACTTGGGAGACAGGAACACCAGGATTGGTGCGGGCATCAGGCAGGACTGGCAGAAGAGTACAGCTGAAACTCAGACGAGTAGGCTGACACAGCTGAGACACAGGGCTGGCAGAGACACGGCAGAGAACACAGGGCTGGCAGGCACAGCAGAGAACACAGGGCAGGTTGGTGTGGTGTATGAAGGAACAGGTAGGGACCTGTTTACACTGGAGGTGCAGTTAAGGAAACAAGCAGAAAGGAAAGAAGTATGAAGGAACAGGTTGCAACCTGTTCACACAGGAAATGCAGGTATGGAAACAAGCCAGAAGGAAAGGAGAATGAAGGAAAAGGTTGGGACCTGTTCACACAGGAAGAGAAGTGCAAGGCTGCAGATAGGAATGGTAGATCAGCAGGAGATGGAGCAGCACCAGAAGCTAAGCAGAGCGGAACAGCAAGGAATGCGGAGAGGAGCTGCAGCAAGAGATTACTGCAGCAGCTGAAGCTAAGCAGAGCGGAACCACAAGGAATGTGGAGAGTAGCTGCAGCAAGAGATTTCTGCAGAAGCTAAGCAGAGCGGAACCGCAAGAAATGTGGAGAGGAGCTGCAGCAAGAGATTACTTATGGGAGCAGAGCAGAGTACAACGGAGAAGAACCGCAGGAGTGCGGAGCAGAGGTAAAGCCACAAAGGTACAGAGCAGGCAAAGCCGCAAGAGTGCGGAGCGTAAGCAGACTGGGAACAGAAGGAAAGACACAACAGGGAAGGAAGCCACAGACAAGGAGACCGAGATAAGACTAAGTTCAGACAAGGAAACCGAACAAGACAAGAAACAAGAACAAAGACACAGGGACCAGGATATTCTGCCTCCCGGAGGGCGGACAACAAGATCAAGGCAAGGCAAGGAGAAAAGCCTCTAGAGAGGGAGTAACAGAGAGCAAGGCCTGGCAAACTCAGACGCTAAGCACAAACTGAGCTAACTCATTGCATAGGCCCAGTCCTCTGGGTGGAGCTGCACTAAATACCATTATGGCAAATAAAATGTCCGCCAGTCTGCTCTTCTGATCTATATGTCTCACACAGGTAAAGGCCCCTTTTTAAAAAAAAATAAGCCCTGGAGGCAGATTCACAAGGAGATCTCTATCCAGCCCATAGCTCTTAACAGCTCATTTACATATAAGAAAATTGTGGATTTCTCTGGAATACAACATTGCATGGCAGATATCAAAGTACCATTTTATTCACCTTTTTATGACCTGCATGCCCATATAGACGGCTTAAGATTCTTAATCTTGTGAGAGATTCCCTTTAAAAAGGAAGTGCTATTTTTTTTTTCAAAATCTATGTTTAGCATTGATTTAATAGACAATATGGTAGTTCATTGATCAACACTGTTGCCTTTGGGGGTCCTAGGTTTGAATAAGTATATGAACAATACTCTCCATTCCAAACATGTATAGCCGATATTACTTCATTTTTAAATATGTATCTTATAGATTTTACAAATTTTCAGAATGCTGTTGGGTAGTTTGGAAGTTCAAGGCTCTAGAATATTCTTTTCAATTATAGGCCCTTTATTTCATATATCTACTTACATTTATTACACATGTAACATGCCTGGAAAAACTACAATAGCACCATCGTTATCATTTATAGGAAACGACCAAGCATGATAGGAGTTTACGTCTAATTTAATGCACGTGTACAGTGTACCTGGCCTCATAATTGATTGAGCATCTGTTAAACCACAGGAACCTCCATAGTCTATCTCATAAGTAGTCAATAACAGATGATTTAATCTGTGTCTTGCCGATACCCCTCTGTATGGGAAGAGACAGAGATAAAGTAAGGCAATTTTTCATTTCCCCCAAAATATACCTTGGTTGAAGGTTGAACATTTTGAGTTTAATTAAATAAACTTGACTAATATCAAATGATTTTGATATGTTCCAAAAAGATTGGAGACATAGGTCCACAACTATCCTAAATCTTAAACAATCAGACTAGTATGCCAATAGACTAGTATCTGTTTGATAGTAATTTATGATAAATGTCTGCACGGCTTCTTGTATGAAGACCTGACGCTCCCATTAATACGTCTTTTCCTCATTCAAATTTAGAAAATGACTCCACTTAGGGAATAAAATTTATTGTAAGGAATGTAACACAGTAGAAAAAATAAGCAATATGTTTTGAATGCATGCATTTAGTCAAGGAAATGGGGCAACCTTATAGCACATCAATAACTATATGAGTCCTAATGTTCACCTTTGTGTAAATTAATGACCCAAGACGTTAGAACATAGATCCTGCCAATCACAGACATTGATTGCATTGTTTTATTTATATAAAAAATGAAGACCCTTGAGAATTGACTTGAATAAAACTATCCCTATCTAACCAATATGTGTCTACAGGTCTGATGTAGACCAATATGTCTCCATGGTTATAGACTTCAAGGAAACACTGTGTAGCCTGACTATGTAGTAATACTATATCTCCCCTAGTTGTCGATTACATAAATTTGGCAGTATCTGTAAACATAGAAACGCGTAGGCCTGCATGGAAGCTGTGTACGATTTCTCGCCTAAACTCTCTCATTGTAGAAAGTGCTCAAGAAGCTTCATGAGTCATTCCATGTTTTACTGGAAAATCCTGGGGTTGCCTTTGAAAGGGGATTATCATGAGCTGTTCAGTGTAGCTCATTTCCATACCATGACCCTACACAGCTGCTGAGATGCATGCACAATTGGCAAGCAAGGTGCATGTGTTCTGTTTATTAGAATTAGGCTACTTTCACACTAGCGTCGGTACGGACCCGTCGCAGTGCGTTGGGCCAACGTACCGACGCATGCTGTGAATTAAAATCACAACGGTTTTACAACGCATCCGCTGCCCCATTGTAAGGTCCAGGGAGGAGGGGGCTGAGTTCCGGCAGCGCATGCGCGATTGGAAAAAGCGGACCCGACGGACAAAAAAAAAGTTGCAAGCAACGTTTTTTGTCCTGACGGACAAAAAAACACGTCACATCCTTCACACGACAGATGCAACTTGTGGCAATCCGTCGCAATGCGTCACTAATGAAAGTCTATGGAGAAAAAACGCATCCTGCAGGCAACTTTGCAGGATGCGTTTTTTTCTTCAAAACGACGCATTGTGACGTGCGTCGAACGACACTAGTGTAAAAGTAGCCTAAGACAAACTAATGCTTTGACTAGGAATGATCAATAGTGTTTAAAACGCGTAGCTTTCTGCTTTCGTCATGTACCCTTAGAGGAATTTTTACATTTTTCCAAAATAAAGCAAAGTTACTTTAACCATGAGCTGTAACACTCATTTTAAAGTTTGTTTTTTGACAAATCACGATACCTGGAGATTAAACACACGTCTCAGCAGATGTGTGGGGTTGTGAAGTCATCGGAATCGGTCAATATAGAAATGAGCAGCACCAGACAATGCCGGATAACCCTTTTACACCTGTTAAGGTATAGAGAAATATTTACTATTTTTTTACGTCATCTATAGGGATTAATGAAAGTGCTCGGTGATACTCGGATATCACTCAAATGTCTGGGTGCTCAGATGTGCTTGTCACTCGACGAGTAATGGATGGTGCTCCAGTTTGTTCTGCACCCAACAAGCATTGGCTGGTGCTCGGATTTGAAGCTCAAATCCTTTTCCCGCATGTTTGACACCTGTTACCGAGCCAATAAGCAAGTGGAGATTGCCTGCTAGTCACTGCAATGCGGCAGCCATATTGGTAGTGGCATTACTGTGATTAGCTCTCTACTGGTGCTGATGCTGAACCATCATACTAACAGTCCTTCTAAGGGCTAATCTTGTGCTTTGCTGTTTGTATCAGATATATTCTGCATTTAGTCCAGGGATAGTTGCAGAAGCAGGGAGAGTGGTAGAATACACTGTCTAAGCAGGGCTTAGGGCTTTGCAGTCCGTTGCTAAATACATAGCTGCTGCAAATGGCCACATTCTTTATTTTGAGGGGTGAAAAAATTGACTATATCAGTTAGTCATTCATAGTGTATTACATGCTTTGTGTTACATTACAGTGGTATATAACACTCCAAAAATGTGTTTAACATTTTTTTCTGGATTCAATTAGTCATCCATAAAGTATTATGCACTTTGTTTTACATTACGGTAGCATATAACACTCAAAAAAAACATTCAATTTTTTTCTGGATTGAATTAGTCATCCATAGAGTATTACGTGCTTTGCTTTACATTTTGATGGTATATAGCACTCCAAGAAAGCACTCAAAAAAATTTCTGGATTGAATTTGTCATCCATAGAGTATTATGTGCTTTGCTTTACATTTTGATGGTATATAGCACTCCAAGAAAGCACTCAAAAAAATTTCTGGATTGAATTTGTCATCCATAGAGTATTATGTGCTTTGTGTTACATTATGGTGGTATCTAAAACTCAGAAAAGTAGTTCAAACATTTTTCTAGATTCAATTACTCATCCATAGAGCTTAGCGTGATGTGTAAATTTAAAAAAAACTTTTTGGCTGGTACAGTTCACAAAATATTTTTGTTTAAACAATTGACTATTGTCAAACATACTGTATAACCTGCTTTGTGTGAAATTTTGTTAATTTGAAATACAAAATAAACATTTGCTTGCTACAGGTGTACAAAGTTGGTTGTTCAAAATTTGACTTTTATGATATATACTCTAGAACTTGGTTTGTGTGAAATTTTGTTGGCTTGAAATACAAATCAAAATTTACCAGCTACAGGTGTACAAATTTGGTTGTTCAACAGTTTATTATTGTCATATATACTGTAGAAACAGCTTTGTGTGAAATTTTGTTGGTTTTAAATAAAAAACAAAATTGGCCTGCTACAGCTGTACAAATTTGGTCCCTCGGTACTTGGTCTCCAGCTGTCACTATTTATCCCAGTGTGGGATCCCCGCCTTGTATCAGCATGTGTTCAGGAAAATGGCCCGTGCCCTTACCAATTCGGATACTGAGATTTTCCACTTAACAGTTGACACGTGGGCAAGTGCTTGTGGCCAGGGATACTACATTTCCCTGATGGCACACTGAGTGTAGATTGGGGACGCCGGAGCCGAGTCCCACTCATTTATGGCACATGTGCTTCTGAAGCTGAGGATTGCTGGATCTACTTCTATCAAGGTTTCTTCATCCTTTTACACCAGTTTCTGCATCCCCTCTGGCTCCTTCTCATCCTGCCTCTCCGATGTGCTATCTCAGAGCTGGAAGATTCACATCAGCCTGAAGATCTGCAGCACTGCCTCAACAAAGTGGCAACAGGCTCCACTGAAGCTAATTTGTCTAGGAGACAAGCCGCACACCGAGGCAGAGTTATTGAAAAGAATAACAGACCAGACAAATTTGTGGCTCTCGCCACTGAACCTACAACGAGGCATGGTCATGTGCTTTAATGGCCATAACCTTTTGGCAGCTGTGAAGCTTGGCAAGCTCACACACACACCATGCTTGGCCCACGTGCTCAACTTCGTATTCAGATTTGATAGAGCTTCTGGTCCCTGTACATGACATCAACACGTGCTTGAACTCCACACTTCACATGCTGGCAAGGCTTTGTGAGCATCAGAGGCCACTTATGGAATACAAGCTACAACACATTCATCAGTATTCTGGTCAGCCTCCGCACATAACAACTGCAGAGTGGGCATGGATGTCTGAAACTTGTGCAGTTCTTCAAAACTTTGAGTATTCCACAAAGATCATGAGGCTATCATCAGCGCAATGATCCCACTTCTGTGCCTACTTAAGCATTCGCTTCTGACTAGGGTTGAGCGAAACGGGTCGTTCATTTTCAAAAGTCGCCGACTTTTGGCAAAGTCGGGTTTCATGAAACCCGATCCGACCCCTGTGCGGGGTCGGCCATGCGGTACGCGACTTTCGCGCCAAAGTCGCGTTTCAATGACGCGAAAAGCGCCATTTCTCAGCCAATGAAGGTAAACGCAGAGTGTGGGCAGCGTGATGACATAGGTCCTGGTCCCCACCATCTTAGAGAAGGGCATTGCAGTGATTGGCTTGCTGTCTGCGGCGTCACATGGGGCTATAAAGGGGCGTTCCCGCCGACCGCCATGTTACTGCTGCTGATCTGAGCTTAGGGAGAGGTTGCTGCCGCTTCGTGAGAAGCAGGGATAGCGTTAGGCAGGGTCCATTAACCACCAAACCGCTTGTGCTGTAGCGATTTCCACTGCCCAACACCACCTTCGGTGTGCAGGGACAGTGGAAGCTACATTTTTTTTTTTTCCCTCAGCGCTGTAGCTCATTGGGCTGCCCTAGAAGGCTCCCTGATAGCTGCATTGCTGTGTGTACGCCGCTGTGCAAACCAACTGCTTTTTTCAAAGCACAAATCCTCTTGTTCCTTCCTTTCTGCACAGCTATCTTTTTGGTTTGTACACACTTTTTATTTAATTTGTGCATCAGTCCACTCCTTATGGCTGCCTGCCATACCTGGCTGAGATTACTGCAGGAAGATAGTAATTGAAGGACACTCCCTGTTTTTTTTTTTTTGTGGGAGATTAAGATTGACATTTCTGCTAGAGTGCCATCCCTGTCTGTGTCATCTCTCACTCAGTGGGCCATAGAAAGCCTATTTATTTTTTTGCTTGATTTGGGTTATAAAATCTACCTGAAAAAATCACTACATCAATCAGTGGGAGAAAAATATTGGCCTCAGGGCTTGTGTGCCACTCTTGACTCCTGTGTGCATCATCACTCACTCAGTGGGCCATAGAAAGCCTATTTATTTTTTTGCTTGATTTTGGTTCTAAAATCTACCTGAAAAAATCACTACATCAATCAGTGGGAGAAAAATATTGGCCTCAGGGCTTGTGTGCCACTCCTGACTCCTGTGTGCATCATCACTCACTCAGTGGGCCATAGAAAGCCCATTTTTTTTTTTTTTTGCTTTATTTGGGTTCTAAATTCTACCTGAAAAAATCAATAAATCAATCAGTGGGAGATTAATATTGGCCTTTGGGCTTGTGTGCCAGTCCTAAGCGTGCCATCTCTCTCTCTCAGATAGTGGGCCATAGAAAGCCTATTTATTTATTTATTTTTTTAATGGGTTTATAAATTTTCCCTGGAAAAAAAAAAAAAAAGTGGGAGATTAATATTGGCCTCTGGGCTTGTGTGCCAGTCCTGAGCGTGCCATCTCTCTCACAAATAGTGGGCCATAGAAAGCCTATTTATTTATTTTTTTTTGGTTTTATAAATTCTCCCTTAGAAAAAAGGGAGATTAATATTGGCCTTTGGGCTTGTGTGCCAGTCCTAAGCGTGCCATCTCTCTCTCTCAGATAGTGGGCCATAGAAAGCCTATTTATTTTTATTTTTTTTTTATGGGTTTATAAATTTTCCCTGGAAAAAAAAAAAAAAGTGGGAGATTAATATTGGCCTCTGGGCTTGTGTGCCAGTCCTGAGCGTGCCATCTCTCTCACAAATAGTGGGCCATAGAAAGCCTATTTATTTATTTTTTTTTGGTTTTATAAATTCTCCCTTAAAAAAAAAGGGAGATTAATATTGGCCTTTGGGCTTGTGTGCCAGTCCTAAGCGTGCCATCTCTCTCTGTCTCTCAGATAATGGGCCATAGAAAGCCTATTTATTATTTTTTTTATTGGGTTTATAAATTTTCCCTGGAACAAAAAAAAAAAAGTGGGAGATAAATATTGGCCTCTGGGCTTGTGTGCCACTCCTGACTCCTGTGTGCGTCATCTCTCACTCAGTGGGCCATAGAAAGCCTTTTTTTGTTTTATTTGTTTTCTAAATTCTCCCTGAAAAAATCATTTTATTTTATTTGGTTTCTAAATTCTTCCTGAAAAAATCATTTTATTCTATTTTTTTTTTCCTAAAGTCTCCCTGAAAACAAAACAAAAAAACAAATCAGTGGGAGATTAATATTGCCCTTTCTGCTTGTGTGCCAGTCTTGACTCCTGGGTGTGCCATCTCTCTCTCTCTCTCCAATTGTGGGCCATAGAAAGCCTATTATTTTTTTAGCTTGATTTGGGTTCCAAAATCTACCTGAAAAAATCACTACATCAATCAGTGGGAGATAAATATTGGCCTCTGGGCTTGTGTGCCACTCCTGACTCCTGTGTGCGTCATCTCTCACTCAGTGGGCCATAGAAAGCCTTTTTTTGTTTTATTTCTTTTCTAAATTCTCCCTGAAAAAATCATTTTATTTTCTTTGGTTTCTAAATTCTTCCTGAAAAAATCATTTTATTCTATTTTTTTTTTCCTAAAGTCTCCCTGAAAAAAAAAACAAAAAAAAACAAATCAGTGGGAGATTAATATTGCCCTTTCTGCTTGTGTGCCAGTCTTGACTCCTGGGTGTGCCATCTCTCTCTCTCTCTCCAATTGTGGGCCATAGAAAGCCTATTATTTTTTTAGCTTGATTTGGGTTCCAAAATCTACCTGAAAAAATCACTACATCAATCAGTGGGAGATAAATATTGGCCTCTGGGCTTGTGTGCCACTCCTGTGTGCGTCATCTCTCACTCAGTGGGCCATAGAAAGCCTTTTTTTGTTTTATTTCTTTTCTAAATTCTCCCTGAAAAAATCATTTTATTTTCTTTGGTTTCTAAATTCTTCCTGAAAAAATCATTTTATTCTATTTTTTTTTTTCCTAAAGTCTCCCTGAAAAAAAAAAAAAAAAAAATTAGTGGGAGATTAATATTGCCCTTTCTGCTTGTGTGCCAGTCTTGACTCCTGGGTGTGCCATTTCTCTCTCTCTCTCTCTCCAATTGTGGGCCATAGAAAGCCTATTATTTTTTTTAGCTTGATTTGGGTTCCAAAATCTACCTGAAAAAATCACTACATCAATCAGTGGGAGATAAATATTGGCCTCTGGGCTTGTGTGCCACTCCTGACTCCTGTGTGCGTCATCTCTCACTCAGTGGGCCATAGAAAGCCTTTTTTTGTTTTATTTGTTTTCTAAATTCTCCCTGAAAAAATCATTTTATTTTATTTGGTTTCTAAATTCTTCCTGAAAAAATCATTTTATTCTATTATTTTTTTTTCCTAAAGTCTCCCTTAAAAAAAAAAAAAAATCAAATCAGTGGGAGATTAATATTTACATTTGTGCTTCAGTGACAGTCCTGCGTGTGTGGCATCTCTCTCATTTGTTGCCACCAACAACAGAGTGTGTAACATTGTGCCTGATTTTCGTTGTGGTCTAACTCACCTGTAAAGGGGTAGCTAAATCATACTGAAGTTATAGCTCACCGTGTAATTTGTGTGACAGCAACAAATACCGTTAGTTTGTTTACGTTTTTAAAACAATGAGGAAGTATGGTGGAAGAGGTCGTGGCCGGGGGCGTTCATTGTCAGCTGGTAATGAGGGTAGTGGTAGTGGTGGAGCATCAGCTGGTCGTGGGAAAAAAAATATTGCACCTAAGTCTGGAGCTGTGGAGCCAGGTTCGTCGTCTGGCTACACAAGGCCTCGAACGCTCCCTTTTCTGGGAGTAGGAAAACCGCTTTTAAAGCCGGAGCAGCAAGAGCAAGTTTTGGCTTATCTTGCTGACTCAGCCTCTAGCTCTTTTGCCTCCTCTCGTGAAACTGGTAAATGTCAAAGCAGCGCGTCGTTAGTGGATGTTCACGGTCAGGGACAAGTCGCTTCCTTGTCCTCTTCAGCAAAAACAACAACAGAGAAGAATGCAGCAGGCGACACAACGGCTTACTACATGGAGCTCTTTACACATACCGTCCCTGGCTTAGAAAGTGAAGCAGTTAACAGTCCATGCCCATTACAAGTTGAATCTGACATGGAGTGCACTGATGCACAGCCACAGACAGACTACTATGCTGGTCCTTTGACTCAGACCACAACATTGCCCTCGCAGGGTGCTGATCAAGAATCAGACCCTGATGAGACTATGTTGCCCCATCACGAACGCTATACCACCGACCGACACGGTGACACAGACGAAGTTGCACACGAGCTACAAGAAGAGGTAATAGATGACCCAGTTCTTGACCCCGATTGGCAGCCATTGGGGGAACAGGGTGCAGGTGGCAGCAGTTCTGAAGCGGAGGAGGAGGGGCCGCAGCAGGCATCAACATCGCAACAGGTTCCATCTGCCGTGCCCGTATCTTGCCCAAAACGCGTGGCAAAGCCAAAACCTGTTGGAGGACAGCGTGGCCATCCGGTTAAAGCTCAGTCTGCAATGCCTGAAAAGGTATCCGATGCTAGAAAGAGTGCAGTCTGGCATTTTTTTAAACAACATCCAATTGATCAGCGCAAAGTCATCTGTCAAAAATATTCAACTACCTTAAGCAGAGGACAGAATCTGAAAAGTCTCAATACAAGTTGCATGCATAGACATTTAACCACCATGCATTTGCAAGCCTGGACTAACTACCAAACGTCCCTTAAGGTTGTAGCACCCTCGGCCAATGAAGCTAGTCAGCAACGCAACATCCCTTCCGGCAGTGTAGGGCCACCATTTTCCGCACCACCTGCAGTATCTGTGCAGGTTTCTTTGCCAGGCCAAAGCAGTCAGGGTCAGGGAATCACCAGTTTCGTAGTAGGAAACACTGCATCTAGGGCACCGGTGGCAACAATACCATCTCCCACCGTCTCTCAGTCTGCCATGTCCACCGGCACCCCCGCTAGTTCCACGATCTCCAGCTCTCCAGTCCAGCTCACCCTACATGAGACTATGGTTAGAAAAAGGAAGTACTTAGCCTCGCATCCGCGTACACAGGGTTTGAACGCACACATAGCTAGACTAATCTCGTTAGAGATGATGCCCTACCGGTTAGTTGAAAGCGAAGCTTTCAAAGCCCTGATGGACTACGCTGTACCACGCTACGAGCTACCCAGTCGACACTTTTTTTCCAGAAAAGCCATCCCAGCCCTCCACCAGCATGTTAAAGAGCGCATCGTCCATGCACTCAGGCAATCTGTGAGCACAAAGGTGCACCTGACAACAGATGCATGGACCAGTAGGCATGGCCAGGGACGTTACGTGTCCATCACGGCACACTGGGTAAATGTGGTGGATGCAGGGTCCACAGGGGACAGCAAGTTTGGGACAGTTCTGCCTAGCCCACGGTCTAGGAAACAATTGGCTGTAGCCGTTCGCACCCCCTCCTCCTCCTCTTCGTCCTCCTGCAGAAGCGAGAGCTCGTCCACAGACCGCAGTCGCACAACCACTCCATCCGCAGCTGCCACTGTTGCACACCAGGTCTCCCATTATGGGGCAGCTACTGGCAAACGTCAGCAGGCTGTATTGGCTATGAAGTGTTTGGGCGACAACAGACACACCGCGGAAGTTCTGTCCGAGTTCTTGCAGAAAGAAACGCAGTCGTGGCTGGGCACTGTAGATCTTGAGGCAGGCAAGGTAGTGAGTGATAACGGAAGGAATTTCATGGCTGCCATCTCCCTTTCCCAACTGAAACACATTCCTTGCCTGGCTCACACCTTAAACCTGGTGGTGCAGTGCTTCCTGAAAAGTTATCCGGGGTTATCCGACCTGCTTCTCAAAGTGCGTGGACTTTGCTCACATATCCGCCGTTCGCCCGTACACTCCAGCCGTATGCAGACCTATCAGCGTTCTTTGAACCTTCCCCAGCATCGCCTAATCATAGACGTTGCAACAAGGTGGAACTCAACACTGCACATGCTTCAGAGACTGTGTGAACAGAGGCGGGCTGTTATGTTTTTGTGGGAGGATACACATACACGGGCAGGCAGTAGGATGGCAGACATGGAGTTGTCAGGTGTGCAGTGGTCGAAGATTCAAGACATGTGCCAAGTCCTTCAGTGTTTTGAGGAATGCACACGGCTGGTTAGTGCAGACAACGCCATAATAAGCATGAGCATCCCCCTAATGCGTCTGCTGATGCAAAGTTTGACGCACATAAAGGATCAGGCGTCTGCAGCTGAGGAAGAGGAAAGCCTTGATGACAGTCAGCCATTGTCTGGCCAGGGCAGTGTACAGGACGAGGTAGCGGGCGAAGAGGAGGAGGAGGACGAGGAGGATGATGGGGATGATTATATTTTTAATGAGGAAGCTTTTCCGGGGCCACTGGAAATTGGTGGCGCGGCAAGGCCGGGTTCTGGTTTTTTGAGGGACACAAGTGACGTGGATTTGCCTGAAACTGCCCCTCAACCAAGCACAACCGCAGATTTGAGAACTGGAACTTTGGCCCACATGGCGGATTATGCCTTACGTATCCTCAAAAGGGACACACGCATAACTAAAATGATGAATGATGACGATTACTGGTTGGCCTGCCTCCTTGATCCTCGCTATAAAGGCAAATTGCAAAATATAATGCCACATGAGAACTTGGAACTAATATTAGCAACCAAACAATCAACTCTTGTTGACCGTTTGCTTCTGGCATTCCCTGCACACAGCGCCCGTGATCGTTCTCACACGAGCTGCAGGGGCCAGCAGACCAGAGGAGTTAGAGGGGCAGAAATCAGAAGTGGCGTTGGCCAGAGGGGTTTTCTGACCAGGTTGTGGAGTGATTTTGCTATGACCGCAGACAGGACAGGTACTGCAGCATCAATTCAAAGTGACAGGAGACAACATTTGTCCAGTATGGTTACAAACTATTTTTCATCCCTTATCGATGTTCTCCCTCAACCGTCATTCCCATTTGATTACTGGGCATCAAAATTAGACACCTGGCCAGAATTGGCAGAATATGCATTGCAGGAGCTTGCTTGCCCGGCAGCTAGTGTCCTATCAGAAAGAGTATTCAGTGCTGCAGGTTCAATACTAACAGAAAAAAGGACTCGTCTGGCTACCCAAAATGTAGATGATCTAACCTTCATTAAAATGAACCACAACTGGATTTCGAAATCTTTTGCCCCACCTTGCCCGGCTGACACCTAGCTTTCCTATGAAAAGGTCTTGCCTGTGGACTATTCTGAATGCCTTTTCCAATCTCGTAATTTTCTGCACCTGATTGTCCAGCATACGACATGTTTACACCTCACTAAATGGCCAAACTCCCCACACGGGGCCGTGGTATCGACACTTGGCGACAGCACCCATGAGAGTGCAGTTTGTCTGAAGAGGTGGGTGAGCCCGCTTTTGGTCGACGGCACTGCCACTGGGTCCCTCCTAGTACAATAAAGTGTCTCTGGCGGTGGTGGTGCGCACCCAACGTCAGACACACCGTTGTAATATGAGGGGCCCTGGGCCTGTACCGCCGGCCACAAGACAGTTTCCCCCCACCCCAGCTCAAACAGTGCTCTACCACTTGCAAAATTATCTCACAGCTCCACCAATGTTTAGTCTATGCGCTGACATCCTTCAATGCCTGCCACTGACAATACCATTGTATTGACATTTTTGTTATGTTAGGCCTTCGATGCCTGTCTGTGGTCACTCCTTCCACTAGGCCTCCACTGACCACACCACTGCTGCCGTGTACCCCTGTAACCAATTTAAAATTGCCTACAGCCATGTGTTATTATTTTAGGCCTTCGATGCCTGTCTGCGGTCACTCCTTCCACTAGGCCTCCACTGACCACACCACTGCTGCCCGTGTACCCCTGTAACCAATTTAAAATTGCCTACAGCCATGTGTTATTATTTTAGGCCTTCGATGCCTGTCTGCGGTCACTCCTTCCACTAGGCCTCCACTGACCACACCACTGCTGCCCGTGTACCCCTGGAACCAATTTAAAATTGCCTACAGCCATGTGTTATTATTTTAGGCCTTCGATGCCTGTCTGCGGTGACTCCTTCCACTAGGCCTCCACTGACCACACCACTGCTGCCCGTGTACCCCTGTAACCAATTTAAAATTGCCTACAGCCATGTGTTATTATTTTAGGCCTTCGATGCCTGTCTGCGGTCACTCCTTCCACTAGGCCTCCACTGACCACACCACTGCTGCCCGTGTACCCCTGGAACCAATTTAAAATTGCCTACAGCCATGTGTTATTATTTTAGGCCTTCGATGCCTGTCTGCGGTCACTCCTTCCACTAGGCCTCCACTGACCACACCACTGCTGCCCGTGTACCCCTGTAACCAATTTAAAATTGCCTACAGCCATGTGTTATTATTTTAGGCCTTCGATGCCTGTCTGCGGTGACTCCTTCCACTAGGCCTCCACTGACCACACCACTGCTGCCCGTGTACCCCTGGAACCAATTTAAAATTGCCTACAGCCATGTGTTATTATTTTAGGCCTTCGATGCCTGTCTGCGGTGACTCCTTCCACTAGGCCTCCACTGACCACACCACTGCTGCCCGTGTACCCCTGGAACCAATTTAAAATTGCCTACAGCCATGTGTTATTATTTTAGGCCTTCGATGCCTGTCTGCGGTCACTCCTTCCACTAGGCCTCCACTGACCACACCACTGTTGCCCGTGTACCCCTGGAACCAACATCAGAAAATATAAAAATAAGTATTTTGCTTATAAAAAAGAAAATACTGGAGAGATATCAAATGCAGACATTTTAACATTAAAAACGAACACATACAACAAAAATCTGGTACAGTACTAAAAATGGCCACCAGCTACAATAACTTTCTCCTGCAAGTAGTTAACTGAAAGGTTTTTTCAATTTTAAACACAGATATGGCATCCACCGAGTGTTGTCCTGTCGCGTCTTCTTTATATTATTGCCAAGAAGATGCAAAACAATGAAAATAATAAAATCATTATTTACCAAAAAAATAGAGTAAGTCAAAACCACATTGCAAATAAACATTCATTACAAATAAAGAAGCAGGGCGCGTCCGAGGGTGAGTATATACCTAATAAGAATATAATCACCCTCGGACGCGCCCTGCTTCTTTCCGACAGCCTTCCTTCCTAAGAATCAGCCCTTCCGTGGTGTAGAGAGAGGGTTTGTTACACTCCAAGGTGTTCCCCAGGTTGCCTTTCCTGAGCTTCGATCTTCCGGCTCTCGTTTAGTAGTTGTTGGAAACTACGCTGCATTAGGCCTACAAATTGGGTATGGGGTGTAGAGAGATGGTGTGTTCCACTCCAAGGTGTTCTCCAGGTTGCCTTTCCTGAGCTTCGATCTTCCGGCTCTCGTTTAGTAGTTGTTGGAAACTACGCTGCATTAGGCCTACAAATTGGGTATGGGGTGTAGAGAGATGGTGTGTTCCACTGTAGAGAGATGGTGTGTTCCACTCCAAGGTGTTCCCCAGGTTTCCTCGCCAATGCTTCGATCATCATGCTCTCGTTTAGTAGTTGTTGGAAACTACGCTGCATTAGGCCTACAAATTGGGTATGGGGTGTAGAGAGATGGTGTGTTACACTCCAAGGTGTTCCCCAGGTTTCCTCTCCATTGCTTCGATCTTCCGGCTCTCGTTTAGTAGTTGTTGGAAACTACGCTGCATTAGGCCTACAAATTGGGTATGGGGTGTAGAGAGATGGTGTGTTACACTCCAAGGTGTTCCCCAGGTTTCCTCTCCATTGCTTCGATCTTCCGGCTCTCGTTTAGTAGTTGTTGGAAACTACGCTGCATTAGGCCTACAAATTGGGTATGGGGTGTAGAGAGATGGTGTGTTACACTCCAAGGTGTTCCCCAGGTTTCCTCTCCATTGCTTCGATCTTCCGGCTCTCGTTTAGTAGTTGTTGGAAACTACGCTGCATTAGACCTACAAATTGGGTATGGGGTGTAGAGAGATGGTGTGTTCCACTGTAGAGAGATGGTGTGTTCCACTCCAAGGTGTTCCCCAGGTTTCCTCGCCAATGCTTCGATCATCATGCTCTCATTTAGTAGTTGTTGGAAACTACGCTGCATTAGACCTACAAATTGGGTATGGGGTGTAGAGAGATGGTGTGTTCCACTCCAAGGTGTTCTCCAGGTTGCCTTTCCTGAACTTCTATCGTCAGGCTCTCATTAAATTGTGGTTAAACGGAACAACTGCATTTGGCGTACTAGTTGGTTTGGGGCCTACTATCGGTGTCTGCCGCTCCTTGCTGTTCTCCTGGTTTCCTGTCCTGAAATTCCGTTTTCAGGCGCTCGTTAAGTAG
The DNA here is from genome assembly GCF_032444005.1 of Ranitomeya imitator. Lineage (NCBI taxonomy): Eukaryota > Metazoa > Chordata > Amphibia > Anura > Dendrobatidae > Ranitomeya > Ranitomeya imitator. The sequence goes on along the minus strand of NC_091290.1, from coordinate 111,101,804 downwards.
TTGTTAATGTTAGACTGCATTTGGCCTACTAGTTGGGTTGGGGCCTACTATCGGTGTCTGCCACTCCTTGCTGTTCTCCTCCACTGAACAAAGCTGTGCCGCTTGTTTACTACTGTTGCCAATTTTGAACTGCATTTCGACTACTTACTGATTTGGGCCTACTCTCTGTGTCAGCCTCTCATTCCAGTTGTCCTCCACTGCAATGCCCCCTGATTAGTCCTGTGTTACCAATTTTGAACTGCATTTAGCCCACTTTATTCTTTGGGCATATATCTGTGTTTCCTCCTCATCCTGCCCATTGCCCAGCCAGTGATAGATGAGTCTGCTGGTACATTGACCCATAACGCAACATTTCCCGTGCACGCTACACTGCAAGATTGTGACCCTGCTGAAAGTCAGGTCCCCCTTCCCGCATACCATACCACCTTACACGGGGACAAACAGGAAGGTGCAGATGAAAGTGCAGGTTCCTTCATCAGGTGGGGGGAGGAATACTAGTTGGCGACGTCACTGGCACAGGGCCTCTCATGGTACGCAAAAGTGTTGCTGCCGGTGGGAGGCGCCCCCGCCGTGCAAACACACCGCTGTACTTTGAGGGGCCCTGTGCCAGTGCCAATGCCAACGAGTGGGCCCCCCCTGCTTGCTCAGGTTCACAGCACTTGCAAAGTTGAAATACTTACCTCTCCCTGCTCCACTGCCGTGACGTGGTCCAGATTTCCTGGGCCCACTAATTACTTGAACCAGCCCTACCCACCAAAACTTTAGCCAAATGACCCCCAATTTCAAATGCCTTCCAATTATTATAAGGTAAATTACGCTTGACAAGCTTCATTAAGAAGAATGGATGGTTTTGACATTAAAATGGGCACTCTAGGTGTTTTCCTGGCCCCCACTCACTGCCGACTATGCTGCCCCATTGACTTGCATTGGGTTTCGTGTTTCGGTCGATCCCGACTTTACGTCATAATCGGCCGATTTCACTCGACCCGACTTTTGAGATAGTCGGGTTTCGCGAAACCCGGCTCGACTCTAAAAAGGTCAAGGTCGCTCAACTCTACTTCTGACAATTAAACATGAAACTTTGCATGTGGAGATGGAGAAAGACATGAAACAGAAAGATACTACACAACCAAGCCTCACCTCATCTGCTCAGCGTGGATTGGCTAACAATGAAGAAATGGAGGCTGAGGAAAAGGGAGAGGAACAGGAGCTGACTGAGTACTAGCACAACAGAGGCTAGTACCCACACAAGATTCGACCCATCTCTCCTACGTGAATGGCTGAGGAGGGGAATGAGGAGGAAGAGATGGAGGAGGAGGAGATGGAGTGTAGTCATCATGGTGGAGACAGGGAAGTGTTGGCTGAGGGAACTTTGACAGATATTGCCGCCTTTCCCATGGCCCTTGCGTTACATTCATCTTGGCCAAAAAAGAGTACTGGTTCTTCACCCTGCTCGACCCACGCTACAAGGAACCTTGCATCTCTCCTTCCTGTGGTGGAGAGGTCTACTAAAATGGTGCTAGAAAACAATTGTTGAAAATATGGTGAAAAAATTCCCAGCAGACAATGCTAACAGGAGGGGGCAAGCTTCCTTGCCCAACCAAGAAGGAGAGGCAAGGGAGACACACATCAAAGGCCTGGGCCATTTTCATGAGACCCTATCAGTGTCCATGCCCTGATGATCAGGTATTTTTGCCAAGGAGAGGGAAGTTTTTAAAGGTGGTCAATCAATACCTGGCTGAAAAAAACAGCATACTCTCTAATTCAGTGGTCCCCAACTCCAGGCCTCGAGGGCCGCCAACAGTGCAGGTTTTCAGGATTTCCTTAGTATTGCACAGGGGTTGGAATCATCACCTGTGCAGATGATCACATTACCACCGATGCAATACTAAAGAAATCCTGAAAACCTGCACTGTTGGCGGCCCTCGAGGCCTGGAGTTGGGGACCCCTGCTCTAATTCCTCTGTAACCTTCAGCTATGGGGACTCAAAGCTGGACACCTGGCAAGAGCTGTCCCTCTATGCCTTGGAGGTGTTGTGCTGCTCTGCCGCTAGCATTTAGACTTCTGAGCAACTTTTTAGTGCCAACATAACAGACAGGTGCTTTTGCCTATCAACAGAAAATGCTGACAGGCTCACGCTGATAAAAATGAACAAAGCTTGGATCAGCCACAACTTTCCACACCAACAGATGACAACAGTACATAAATTGTTTTAAAACTTCAATATTTGAATTAGGACCACCAGTTGTTTCCTTCAAGAGTCTATTAATGACGGGATATAATTTTTCCTATGCCATTACTACACTTACTTAATTTTTTTTGTGAGGTACTCCAGTTGGTGCTTTGATGTATTAATTACCCTGCTTGTAATTTTTGGCAGGCTGTGCACTGTGCGCAGAGCCTTTATGAGTGTAGAAGTACCACAACTACACTTTCTTAAAGCGAACCTGTCAGCAGGATTTTGCTTAGTAAACTACAAGCATTGTCAATTTCAAGTTGACAGTGTTACACTAACTAAAATGATACCTGGGGTGAAGAATTCCATCTAGTAGTTCTTGTGTAATCATTTTTTGGAGATTTCAGTAAGGCTGCCGTCACACTAGCAGTATTTGGCCAGTATTTTACATCAGTATTTGTAAGCCAAAACCAGGAGTAGGTGATAAATGCAGAAGTGGTGCATATGTTTCTATTATACTTTTCCTCTAAGTGTTCCACTCCTGGTTTTGGCTTACAAATACTGATGTAAAATACTGACCAAATACTGCTAGTGTGACAGCAGCCTAAAAATGCTTCAGGGTCTGACTATAGGCAGAGTCTTATCTTCCTGCTCTTGGCCAGAGAAACAAAGGAGAGACCTACCCACAGACTCGCCCTGAAGCACAGTCTGTCTCTATGATGAGGAACATGTTTGTGCTACGGGGCAGCCTGTGGCAAGGTCTTTCCTTGAATTCTCTAGCTTAGAGCAGGTAGATAAGACTTTACCTACAGTTTCTCCTTTGAGCACGGGCATATCATTAGCTGAAAACTAAGTATGTTGAGACCATAGGCTAGTTTTTATGTCTAGTACAGGGTGTATCTGAGTCCCTAATTTTTGGCACTTCTTGCTTCCTTCATAAATTACACTGAAATTTCCAATTTTTTTTCTAAAAAATCCAATTTTGGTTTACGTAAATTATTATATTTTTAAATCCCTTCTAAATTTTGCTTTATATACAAGTCATTATACATGAAAAAAAGTTTCTCAACCTTTTTTTCCTGAAAACTCCAATTTCTTGTAGATTTTGAATGTTTTAACCCCTTTCTGACCAAGATAGTACGTCCGAGGTCAGATCCCCTGCTTTGATGTAGGCCTCGGCGGTGAGCCCACATCAAAGCCAGGACATGTCAGCTGTTTTGAACAGCTGACATGTGCCCGCAATAGCGGTAGGTGGAATCGCGATTCACCCACTGATATTACCTAGTTAAATGCCACTGTCAAACACTGACAGCGGCATTGAACTACCGCTTCTGGCCATTGGGCCGGAAATGAGCGCATCGCTGACCCCGTCACATAATCGGGGGTCAGCGATGTGTCGGCATAACAACCAGAGGCCTCCTCGAGACGTCTATGGTTGCTGATGCTGAATTGCTATGAGCGCTACCCTGTGGACGGCGCTCATAGCAATGCTGGAATTCAGCTACATAGGAGCGATCTGAGCTTCGCTCCTATGTAGCTTAGCCGATCGAGTTGTGCTAGCTTCTAGCCTCCCATGTAAAAAGTAAAAAAATTGAAAAAAAATGAAAAAAATAAAAAAATATAAAAGCTACTGGTATCGGAAAATTGCGCAATTTTTTTTTTAAAGTTTGGAATTTATTTTCACCCACTTAGATAAAAAAAGACATGTTTGGGGTCTATGAACTCGTAATGACCTGGAGAATCATAATGGCAGGTCAGTTTTAACATTTAGTGAACCTAGCAAAAAAGCGATTGTGGGATTGCACTTTTTTTGCAATTTCACCGCACTTGGAATTTTTTCCCGTTTTCTAGTACAAGACATGCTAAAACCAATGATGTAGTTGAAAAGTACAGCTTGTCCCGCAAAAAATAAGCCCTCACATGGCCATATTGACAGAAAAAATTAAAAAAGTTATGGCTCTGGGAAGGAGGGGAGCGAAAAAGGAAAATGAAAAAAACGAAAATACCCGGGGTCATGAAGAGGTTAATGTCAGTCCTTAAAATGGAGTAAAAATGTGACACCATTATTCTAACCAGAGATCTGGGAGTCAGAGATGCATCCAGGGGTCTTCCCCATGCTGTTCACCTTCCATTTGGCACTTTTCCCATCCATTTCAACATTTTCAGGTCTGTCGGAAAAATGCTCGGATTTCCCATTGACTTCCATTATTCTTGTTACTCCAATCGAGCATGCGAGTATTAGTAATTGATCGTTTAGAGTCATCTCAGCATTTTATTGCTCGCTCATCCCTGGTCATCTACCATTACACAATCATATACTAGAAATATATCTATTGCCTGTGATCCAAACATTGTGCGTATTTGTGCTTAGACTTAATAATAAAGTGACTATCGGTATTTTGCAATATTTTCTTACATGCACTGAGATGTTTTTTGTACTGATCAACAACCTGCAGGGCTAAGCAGGTTTCCTTATGTCACAGAATGCCTGTAGGACATCAATAGACTGTCATCTGGAACTGTTTAATACAATCCGACTTATTTAGCTCGAAGTTAGACTGGACTTCCATAAACCGTTCCCACGCTGCCACCTGTTTCGTTGACGTTCTCAAGCCCATGCTAATAGTAAGGACTAAGGAGGTCATTAATATAAAAAAATAACATATAGTACAAGTACACTCATGAGTTTAATCCCCAATATTTATACAGGAATAGGTCCCTTACCGCTTACGTTATTCATCCTATGGAGATATTTTTACCTAAATGCGTGTATTTGCAGCTAAAAATAATTTGGGGGGCTGAACATTATTTTTATGAAGCCCTATTACAAAAATGATTTTTCGCCAAGAAAACCTATGCATTTAAGTGAGAAAATAAAATGCTACACCCCCAATTGCACATTGTGATATTACTAACGTATCTTTGCATTTCTCCATGAAATTGTAATACCCAAATATGTATTATTATTGTCTGTTGCTACATCGCTATTTATTCCATGTCGCTTTACATGTTACATACATAGCAAAAACAAATACAATAATCTTAACCCCTTAACATCCAATTATGGACACAGTCTGTCATTTGACGCCTCCCCCTGTTTAGTGCGGGTGCCGGCGAAGAGCTGATCAGCTGACATGTGCCTGGAACAGCGGTGGGTGGAATCACGATTCACCCGCGGCTGTTAACATATTAAATGCCTCTGTCAAACACTGACAGCGGCATTTAAAATGCACGTGCAGGAAGCGAGTCATTAACTCCTCCCATCGGCGTCCGTGTCACATGACCGCGGGTCGCCAATGGGTTGGCATGACAACCCGAGGTTAGCAGAAGGCCCTTGTGGTTGTCATAGCCTGATAGCTATGAGCACCGCCTGGTGGTGGGCACTCATAGCAAGTGAGCAGATCTGCTACCTAGAGCAGGGCTTTACGTAGCAGAGGCGACCGGACAACTAAAGCTTCTAGTTTCTATGGACACTACTGAAGCAAGTAAAAAAAATGTTTTTAAAAATATTTTAAAAAATATAAAAGTTCAAATACCCCCCCTTCGCCCCATTTCAAATAAAACAATAAAAAGAAATACACATATTTGGTATCACCACGTTCAAAATCGTCCGATCTATCAATATATAAAAATAATTAATCCAATCGGTAAATGGCGTAGCAAGAAAAAAAAAATCGAAATGCCAGAATTATGTTTTTTGGTTGCTGTAACATTTAAAAAAAAAATGCAATAATGAGTGATCAAAAGAACGTATCTGCACCAAAATAGTATCAATAAAAAATGTCAGATTGGTGCGCAAAAAATAAGCCCTCACTTAGCCCCAGATCTTGAAATATAGAGATGCTACAGGTCTCGGAAAATGGCAACTTTTTTTTTTTTCCTTAGGAATTTTTTTTCACCACTTAGATAAAAATAACCTAGACATGTTTGGTGTCTATGAACTCGTAATGACCCGGAGAATTATAATAGCAGGTCAGGTTTAGGATATGTACAAACTTTGCGGATTTTGCTGCGGATCCGCAGCGGATTGGCCTCTGCGGATTCACAGCTGTTTTCCATGAGTTTACAGTACCATGTATACCTATGGAAAACAAAATCCGCAGTGCACATGCTGTGGAATAAAACACACGGAAATTTAGCGTTTTTTGTTCGGCAGCATGTCAATTCATTCTGTGGATTCTGCAGCGGTTTACACCTGCTCCATAATAGGAATCCGCAGGTGTAAAACCCACAGGTGGAATCTGCACAAAATCCGCAAAAAAATTGTGCTAAATCCGCAGGAAATCCGCAAGGAGAACCTAAACACAAAAATTTACCGCACAAAGTGCGTAAAGCGCTGATCTGGCTGATGCCACTAACCACCCTATCTAGGATCTGGAAAGCGCACTAGTTGGGCATGACACCTCACTGGGGGTTGCTGCTAATTTGATGCAGTATCTTGTGCTATTGTGCTGGATTGCACTATCTGGTGCTAGTCAGCTCCAAACACCCAAACCACATACAACAACGCTAGGGAGGGGATTGATTAGGAGCTTTCACCAGAACAATCACACATCCCCACACACAAGTTCAGTTTTATACTAGCGCATGGCCGAGCGGCCATACGAGCCTGTTATAGATGTAGCCTTCCGGGACCTTCCTAGTGGTCAAATCAGAGCCGCTACAGGACCTGAGCATGTGACCTCTGACCTCCAATGAGAGGTCATCCCTTGGGCATGCTCAGTAGACAAAAATCTGGACTTAGTCCCTGGAACATCTGCTCGCCGCTGATCAATGCTGGTTGCAAAGGCTGAACCTGGAGTGGCAACTGTAACCAGATGCTGGGACCAATGTCTCTCCTAAGCAGACTCCACTGTGGCTGTGGAAGAATGGGAGACTGCAGAGGACATGGTTTGAGGTTCCCCCTGAGCAGTGGTGGGAACCTAACACAATCTACAAGGGATGGGTGAGGATGCAGTGCGTTAGGGTAGAGCTGGTCATCCAGCGGTATGGTGGAACAAAGGTTAGTGTAGGTTGTATGCTTGTCAGAAGCTGCAGGTGTTCAGGTTTCTTTTGAAGGTTTCCATGGTATCTTTCTTTCCATCACTTTGCTGATCAAAATTTCTTTTACGCTGTGTATGCAATCTATGACAGCCTCATGTCACTGAAAACTCTCCTACTTGCATTTGCTATTGAAGGCATGGTTTAAAATGAAATATCAGAAAATGGTGGGGCTATTGGCCACAGCAGCCCGAACATATCTTCTTGCATCCTTGATGATGTGTACTTTGAGTGCTTTTTTACTTGTGTTCTACTGGTTGAGTATAAATCTCTTGATATTCACTATCTTTAAGGGTACGCCAAACGAGCATATAAAAAACTCATTCAGCGTTTCATCCAGAACTGTGGGACGATTTTTTTCTCACTTGTCATGCATCTATAATCCATTTTTTCTACTCAGCAGCTATTACTCATTTACAGGACCATTTACAGTTTCCTATGCTGGAAATGGCAAAGTATCAATAAAAATCAGCTGCCATACTGTCACTACACAGCTGTTGGGTGATCCGGGACCAGGGGCTCCTTCCCTGTTCCTAACACTAGGGAGCACCCTAGCTCACCCTACACCCCAAGATACTTCCGAAGGTGAAGATGCCGGGACCTCCACCCTTGTCTTATCTTCTGAGTTAGCCCTCCATCTGTTGTGTTCCCCCACCCAGGGAAAAGGGGCACTACTGTGCACCATAACACACCAACCCGACAAACAAGGCAACACAAACAAGGGTTAACAGAAAACTCCAGACATACAAAATATTCACTCACATATAACAGAGGAATGCACTGGGGTGTGAAGGTAGAGGAATAAACCAAAATAGAGAAGAATAAGATATTACCACATATACAAACCAAACAACAGTCACTAACGCCTCCAACTCTCCTTCTCATACCAACTCCTCTCCCACCATTAGCCATGCAGCATAATCATCAACATTAACAGAAATAAACACTTGAAATAGATCACTCTGTTTGTATTGGCTCTATATAATAATAATATAATATGAGTTTCACTTTTTATATTGAAGAACTGAAATAAATTAACTTTGTGATGATATTCTAATTTTGTGAGAAGCACCTTTTTATAAGAAAGACAGTCACAAGAAATTATGTATAGTTATGTGAGATAACTCATCCATGCAGCAACGCCAGGGGCACCTACGAGTTAGAGCCAGAAAGACTATTGGAACCATCATGTCTTATTGAGAGGTAGATATAGCCATGAGGAGTGTGAGGAGAACCATGACATCTGAGAAGGAGCAGGTACAGACTGGGGCTAAAATTCAGTCCTGGCTTTTGAAATCACACAGGCCCATATTGTCCCCGTCCCCATGAACCACATGGGATATATTACTAATATTATCCTGGATGGAGGACAGGAAGATTTTCTACATGACCAATATTTCTAATGATACCCGTGGCCTGCTGGGGTAAGTGACGGAGTCAGCAACTTTGTGCTCCATCACAACTCTTAACAGTATGGGTATCTTGAGAACACTGATTCTGTTAACAACGTAGCAGTCAAGGCAGCCCATGACCAGTCAGGCCCTTCTGGCATTTGCCAGAATTGCCAGATGGCCAGTCCGGCCCTGAGAAGGAGTATTATTATTACTATTATTGTTTATTTATATAGCACCATTAATTCCATGGTGCTGTACATGAGAAGGGGTTACATCAAAATACAAATATCACGTACAGTAAACAAAACTAACAATGGTACAGAGGGGCGAGGACCCTGCCCTTGCGGGCTTACATTCTACAGGATTATGGGGAAGGAGACAGGAGGTCGAGGGTTGCAGTAGCTCCAATGGTGTTGAGGTGGCCGTGTGGTCTTTACAGGCTGTAAGCTTCCTTGAAGAGATGGGTTTTCGGGTTTCTTTTGAAGGATCCAAAAGTAGTGGATAACCGGATGTGTTTGGGCACTGAATTCCAGAGGATGGGTGATATTCGGGAGAAGTCTTGGAGGCGATTGGGTGGGGAACGAATAAGCGTGGAGGAGAGGAGGAGGTCAGGAATGAATAGCAGGGTGAGAAAGATCAGGAAAGTTGGGTGATGGTGATGGCATTGGGGTGCATATGTGAGTATAGTGAGTATAGTGGATCGCCAAAAGTATGCTTGAGTCTGCTGGAAAAATGCATAACTTGAAAAGGTTTTCCGACCTTAAGCTAAGGGTATGTGCACACGTCCGGATTTCTTGCAGAAATTTCCTGAAGAAAACTGGAAATTTTCTGCAAGAAATCCGCATTTTTTTTTTGCGTTTTTCTTTGCATTTTGCAAGCGAAATTAGCTTGCAGAATGCTAAAGTTTTCCAAGCGATCTGTAGCATCGCTTGGAAAACTGACTGACAGGTTGGTCACACTTGTCAAACATAGTGTTTGACAAGTGTGACCAACTTTTTACTATAGATGCAGCCTATGCCGCATCTATAGTAAAAGATAGAATGTTTAAAAATAATAAAAAAAATAAAAAAAATGGTTATACTCACCTGCAGACAGCCGATCTCCTCAGCGGCGTTCGTTCCTTTAGATGGTGTGTGTGTGCAGGACCTTCGATGATGTTGCGGTCACGTGAGCAGTCGCGTGACCAATCACAGGACCGTGACATCATCGTAGGTCCTTCACACAAAGCATCTATAGGAACAGAAGTGGCAGCGTGCAGCGCAGAGAGGCGGGAAGACACCGGGGCCATCAGAGGGTAAGTATATGACTATTTTTTATTTTAATTCTTTTTTTTTTTTACTAATTATATGGTGCCCAGTCCGTGGAGGAGAGTCTCCTCTCCTCCACCCTGGGTACCAACCGTACATAATCTGCTTACTTCCCGCATGGTGTGCACAGCCCCATGCGGAAAGTAAGCAGATCAATGCACTCCTAGGTGTGCGGAATCCCCGCAATTCCGCATTTTTAATGAACATGTTGCTTTTTTTTCCGCAATGCGATTTTTTCGCGGAAAAAAAAACATTTGCACTAGAAATGCGGAATACACTGTAATTAATAGGAGGCATATGTAAGAGTTTTTTATCACGTTTTTATTGCGAAAAAAACGCGAAAAATCCTGAACGTGTGCACATGGCCTTAAAGTCACCAGTCTCAGTGACTGTAATTCCTCACATCGCACTCACTGCATGCTGTGAGGATTCTCCGGTGCTGGTGCCAGGAGCGGGCAGTCATGTAGCCACCAGTATATGATTTGCTACATTGCGACTAGATGTGTTCGATGTCACTCAGCAAAATTGCATTGAGTCAGGCTGCACCCATCTAGTTGGCACTTGACCACATGTATGCAAATCATATACTTGTGGTCACGCGGCCACCACTCCCAGTGCCTGTAACAGAGAATCCTTACAGAGCATCGTGTGCGTGATGTGAGGATTCACAAGTTTGCAGTCACATAAAGTGTTTGCAGACTTGTAGCCTAAGGCTGGTCAACCCCATTAAAGTCCAGGAAGGTCAGTTCTACACCAAAAGCTTTGAAACATTGTGAGACCAATGTTTTGCATAGAATAGAAGGCCAGGTAGAAAATAAGTTGTAATGAGGCAGCAATGTAAAATATGACTTACATGGACATTGAAGTAAGCTGTCCAGGGAGTTATACCAGTCACAAAAAGGTCTTCTTAACAAAACAAGGCTGACTAAGCCTTAAGATTGGGAAACAAGATACTTTTTGGTTTATCGTAAACATTTTAATGCTACAAGCAAATGCATTTATTTTTTTTAAAGACTATGCCATCTCTTGCTTCCATGCCACTCTTAGATGAGAATCTCTGCAACTAAGGCCACCCGGTCTTATTTTTTTTAAAGGACCACTATATCCAGTGCACCTGGAAATTGCCAGATATCACACTGAGTATCTGGCATTCCTTTGGGTAGAATAAAAAAAAGCCATCACGCACATTAGATGGTCATCTGGTCCTGCCAAAATTGAGGGTCTGGAAGATGGCTATCTTTCCTAACTTCCTCCCTTATACACATACAAGCTCAGCTTGGCACATCACTGTCAGGTATCAGGTCTTGGCTCAGAGGAGTCAGGAGGCCCCATACAAATTAGTTGATCAACTGGTCAGAACAAAATCTGCAGGTTTTTTATTTTTTATTTTATGCATATGAAGCTTTAGGAGAGCATGATCAACCATCAAAGATATGCAAATCAGATCATGTCCAGGCTGCAATCATTGCAATTGTAGGCCCTTTCTGTTCACATAACGCAAAAATTTAATATTTTTCAGACATTTTGGGGTATTATTTTCTATACAAAAGAAGACACAAATTGGTTTCTATTCTTTTTTATTATTTTTGTCATTGAGTTTGATTTTTTAGCTGTTCGGCACTTTAAAAAAGTCCCCTATTTTTTTTAAAGGATCTGCTAATAATTTAATCCTTTTGGGACCTGTCACCCAACGTTTACTCTTGGGACCACATCAGAATCCAATCATGACATATATACAATAATTGGCTGTAGCTGATGGGAAAAGTTGACAAATACTTGTTAGTAGAAATAATTTCCTCATCTAACATTTAGATGAATACAGCTTGAAATAGTAAAAGTGCCATCATGTGTTTTTCCTTTTGTCCAAGATGTGTTTATTCAACCTCCAACCCCCGGCTACAGTCAATAAAGATAAGGTGAGACAAAAAGAGGGGGCTGTTGTGTGAAGCCTTCTGCTTTAGAATATAATATCACATACAAGTGAAAATCCCAAGGAAATGATGTCTGTGCAAAATGTGGATTCCCAGAGTGTCGATAGTAGAGTTAGTCATTTACATGCCTAATTGCTGCATTAGTCTTTCCAGAAAGACATTTTCTGCCTTCCAAGACATTGAAAACAGCTGCAATTGTACATTTATGTCATTTCAATTTGCAATATAGAAGGAAAACGATTTGCTTACTTCCAAGAATTGACAGGAGCCATCCGGTTGGGTGTGTGGTCATCTTTTGACCAGTTGACCCAAGTGCTTAATCTCATCCTGTTTATTTATGTAGAGGTTTCGACAAATGTTTCTCTATGGATTGATATGATTCCATTTGCTATTAAGATTAATAAAAGCTTAGGAGGAGGCTGAAAGTACTGGCAAAAAAAAATCTGCCCCCATGATCACGACTTTATTTGACTTTGAGTGATTAATGAGCGTTGACTTGTTGGATAAGGTCTATAGAAAAAACAGCCGCACACTCAAGACTTGCAGGTTTTTACGTGAAAGTTGTATTTTTTATTATTAGTACAGTTTTGTTGGATAAGGTGTTATCCGAGTCCACTCGTGTGATGATAGAGTATCTTCGGCGTACTCGAAAGCTATGTTTGAGTTGCCATAGCTGCTTGTCTCGCGGGTGTTGAACACTAGTAGTAATCAATTTAAATATTTACTTATCCGTTATTTCCATGAGGCTTTTTTCACTTTCAAAATGAACCCAATGGTCTTCATAAATCTAACATATCATTAGCTTTATGCATTTTTGCCTTTGACATAAACAGGAGGTCTAAGGGTATAAGCATACCGTTATTGCGGCATCTAAAAATTAGTTTTCTAGTGGAAATCACTTAAAGAATTGCCCCTTCTTTAAGGAGCTTTACTCCCTCTAGCATATTTTTTTGCAGCCTTTTGATTGGACAGTTCTTAGTTTGGAGTGGATTCAATCATGAAAGTAGGGAGATGTACTTACTTTTCTTTCCTCACCAAGCATTTTTCAGAAACTGAAGTGAAAAAAAATAAAAATACTCAAAAGACTGATCATTTGAACAACAGTGGTTTTACAATAGAAATGAATAAGACAAGTCTATCAAATGTTTTTGAAGCAACTTTACAGGCACTTTTTAAAGTGGACCCACAAAAAAAGGACTTCTCAAAACAATCCATGTGCACTTACCCTAAGGGCTAGTACCCATATCTATGAAAAAAAACTGTCAGATTTCCGTCCAGAAAGTAGGACTAGTGTCAAGAAATTTTAATTCGAGTACTATCTGATTTATAACATCTAGCATCCGATATACATCCGAATACAGCAGGGCTGGACTGGGCATTGGGCACTTCTGGCAAATGCCAGAAGGGCTGGTGCCAGGAGTGGGCCGCTGCCACTATCCATAGCGCCAGGGCCAACACCTCCCGCCAGCACCATCTATGACGCCGGTACAGTTGAATGCAATGATAGAGGAGAGAGCGTCCGCTATTGCTCCCTCTCCCATCATTCCCCGCTCTGCCTCGCTCTGACGTCATATCATCGCGCACCTGCTGTGTGTCAGGCAGGCAGACTGCAGCTGCTGAAACCGGAGCCGGGAACAGTGCGGGGCATGAGGAGAAGTGAGGAGAGTGTTTTTTTAAATATATCAATGAGTGATAACTGGATTGTGGGGCAATCGGGGGGCTGTATTACATTCTATGGGGCTGTGCTGCATCACATTCTATGGGGGCTGTGCTGTATTACATTCTATTGGGGCTGGCTGCATTACATTCTATGGGGGCTGTGCTGTATTACATTCTATGGGGCTGTGCTGCATTACATTCTATGGGGAATGGCTGCATTACATTCTATTGGGGCTGGCTGCATTGCATTCTATGGGGGCTGGCTGCCTTACATTTTATGGGGGCTGTGCTGTATTACATTCTATGGGGCTGTGCTGCATTACATTCTATGGGGGCTGGCTGCATTACATTCTATGGGGCTGGCTGCATTACATTTTATAGGGGCTGACTGCATAACATTCTATGGGGCTGGCTGCATTACATTCTATGGGGGCTGGCTGCATTACATTCTATGGGGGCTGGCTGCATTACATTCTATGGGCTGGCTGCATTACATTCTATGGGCTGGCTGCATTACATTCTATGGGGGCTGGCTGCATTACATTGCTGTATTACATTCTATTGGGGTGCTTTATTACATTCTATGGGGGCTGTCTGCATTACATTCTATGGGGGCTGGCTGCATTACATTCTATGGGGGCTGTATTACATTCTATGGGGGCTGTGCTGTATTACATTCTATGGGGGTGTGCTGCATTGCATTCTATTGGGGGGCTTTATTACATTCTATGGGGGCTGGCTGCATTACATTCTATGGGGTCTGGCTGCATTACATTCTATGGGGGCTGTGCTTTATTACATTCTATTGGGGGGCTGCATTACATTCTACGAGGGCTGGCTACATTATATTCTATTGGGGCTGGTGGCATTACATTCTATGGGGGCTGGGCTGTATTACATTCTATGAGGGCTGTGCTGTATTTCATTCTATGGGGGGCTGAATTACATTCTATGGGGGGCTGTATTACATTCTATGGGGGCTACATTATATTCCATGGGGTTGTTTTATTATATTATGTGGGGAGGCGGCTGTATTACATTCTATGGGGTACTGTATTATATTCTATGGGGGGCTGTATTATATTCTATGGGGGCTGTATTACATTCTATGGGGGGCTGCATTACATTCTCTGGGGGTTACATTATATTCTATGAGGGGTGATTGCATCAAATTCTATGAGGGGGCTACATTATATTCTATGGGGAGCTGCATTATGCTCTATGAGGGGGCTACCATATATATGCAGGGGCTGCATTATACTATATGAGGGGGCTGCATTAGATTCTCTGGGGTGTTACATTATACTCAGGGGGCTACAATATATTCTGTGAGGTGGCTGCATTATACTCTGGAGTGGCATCATTATACTATATGTGGGCTGCATTATACTGTATCAAGGACTATGGGGAATACATTATACTATATGAGGAGGGCTGCATTGTATTTTATGGAGGGGCTACATTATATTCTATGGCGGGCTGCATTATGCTCTACGAGGGGGCTGCCATATATATGCAGGGGCTGCATTATACTATATGATGGGGCTGCATTATATTCTCTGGGGGTTACATTATACTCAGGGGGCTTCAATGTATTCTGTGGGGTGGCTGCATTATACTCTGGAGTTGCATCATTATACTATATGTGGGCTGCATTATACTGTATCGAGGACTATGGGGAATACAATATACTATATGAAGAGCTATGGGGTTCATTATACTATGGGAAGTGAATTGTACTACATGGATGACAATGGCGGTGCATTATACTATATGGAGCACTATGAGGAGTGTATTTGGAGGACTGTGGCAGTGCATTATATTATATGGAGGACTGAGGAATGTATTATACTATATGGAGGACTGAGCAGTGTATTTTAATATATGGAGGACTATGAGGAGTCTTTTATACTATATGGAGGACTGAGGAGTGTATTATACTATATGAAGGACTGAGGAGTGTATTATACTATATGGAAACCTGAGGAGTGTATTATACTATATGGAGGACTGAGGTGCACATTATAATATATGGAGGACTATGGAGTGTATTATACTAAACAAGCAAAATGCTGCCTATTCATCGAGTGATTGGATTGTTTATGTGGGAACAGAAATCCTTGTTCTTAGCAGCACATCGCTGGTGTAAACTGTAGTTTTGCTGCTGATAACATGATACTGTATGGAGACAGATTGATCTAATTGTGATTGTTCTGTTCCCTTCATTCTTTCTCAGTTGGTGTAAAGAGGCCGGGAAACAAGCGAATGACTTCACTATTGTCGATCACACTCGTTTAGTGGCCTGAGATCAGTGCATGTAAATACAGCAGAAATGCTTCGCAGGGAGACCAGGCAAGGATGATGACAGTTGTAGTTAGCACCCGGCGCCTGGGAATAGCGCTAACTCTACTGCTTTTCCCAGCTGCCAGAGCATTTAATTCTGGTATGTGTAATGATTTTTAGGGTTGATGTCAGCTGCGTAATGTCAGCTGCTATCAATCCCTGGTGTAAGTAATGGAGAGGTGTCTATCAGACACCCCCACTACTAGCCAGACCTGGCGAGACCCAGCGACTCATAAGAGCGGTGACGGTAGTAACAATACCGCTCTTCACAGTCGCCGATGTCACCGCTCTTCAGAGTCACCATGTCTCGTGCTGCGCAGCGGAACCCAAAAGTGGCTGTAGACAAAGTTTTTGGAGCATCAGAATGAGGTTCCATAGCCTTTGGTTATTTCAATCCCTTCATTATCTACGAGATCCAGTTATGTAGGTAAAGTAGCGGCTTTTCTTGGTACTGCAACTAAAAGCAATAAATAGGACTGAACTGTAATGCTGGATAAATAAATAATAATAAATAATAATATTTATTTTTATATAATGCTAACATATTGCGCAGCGCTTTACAGTTTGCACACATTATCAGCTGTAATTATATGTTATATAGTCGTGTTACAGTCCCCTCACTTCTTGTAACCTACAAGTGTACAAAGATATTTTACAGTCACCATGTGACAAGTGGGCCTGTGTAACTTCAAATGCCAGTGCTGAATTTTAGTCCCTGTCCGGCCCTGGAATGCAGTGTGATTGCTTTTCAATTGCAATAAGATTTAAACATGAGCTTTAACATAGAGCAATTCTCTATGTCATTTACACATAGTTTTCCAAGGAAATATTCTTCAATACATATTGTAGTGCAGCAGGGTTGATGCAGTGCAACAGATAGGCAGGGACCACAGAAAGTTCAACATAAACAGTATCTTTATTTTCATACTCACATAACAGGAGTGATATCCTCTGGATCGCAGCTGGGTTTCCACAAATATAGTCTGTGTTGAAAACCCATTCCCATGGGCAAAGGCACCGCCTTATCACTTTGGTGCGTCAGCTGCTTTGAAGTCCCTGGCTCTGTGTTAGCTACACACAGACCTGGGTTGCACAGAGCCTCCTGCTCTGCAGCTTGCAAACTCCAAACTGAAACTGAGAGATTTAAATGGAATTGTGGCTATAGAGCCACTTTCAAAACCCAGAGTGGAGAGAGGGATTCGCTCCACTACCAAACCTGCAAATCTCTCTAAAAATAAAAGCCCTTGATGGGTTTTCCTGAAAATCTGACTGGGTCAACTACTTGGACCCAATCCACTCTTTCTTTTATTTTGCCTTGTGATTTACAGGCATTCTGCTGTGCACACAATGCACTCCAGCAGGTTTAATAAGACTCCAAATGCATCGTGGGGAACACATATCGACCCTGGCATACATTACAGACCAAAAGTTTGGACACACCTTCTCATTTAAAGATTTTTCTGTATTTTCATGACTATGAAAATTGTACATTCACACTGAAGGCATCAAAACTATGAATTAACACATGTGGAATTATATACAAAAAAGTGTGAAAAAACTTAAATTATGTTTTATATTCTAGGTTCTTCAAAGTAGCCACCTTTTGCTTTGATGACTGCTTTGCACACTCTTGGCATTCTCTTGATGAGCTTCAAGAGGCAGTCACCGGAAATGGTTTTCACTTCACAGGTGTGTCCGGTCAGGATTAACCCCTTCCCGACCTTTGACGCATACGCTGCGTCATGAAAGTCGGTGCCATTCCGACTAGTGTTGAGCATTCCGATACCGCAAGTATCGGGTATCGGCCGATACTTGCAGTATCGGAATTCCGATACCGAGATCCGATATTTTTGTGATATCGGGTATCGGTATCGAATCAATAGGGATGTGTAAAATAAAGAATTAAAATAAAAAATATTGATATGCTCACCTCTCCGGCGGCCCATGGACTTCACACTGCTAACCGGGAGGCTTCTTTGTTTAAAAAGCGTGCCTTTCGGACCTGTGAATGACGTCCCGGCATCTGATTGGTCGCGTGCCGCCCATGTGACCGGCACGCGACCAATCAGAGGCTGCGACGTCATTCGCAGGTCCTCAATTCCTAGAAATAGCAGTTTTGTGAATGAGAATGACGTCGCGGCTTCTGATTGGCCGCGTGCCGGTCACATGGGCGGCACGCGGCCAATCAGAAGCCGCGACGTCATTCTCATTCACAAAACTGCTAATTCTAGGAATTGAGGACCTGCGAATGACGTCGCGGCCTCTGATTGGTCGGGTGCCGGTCACATGGGCGGCACGCGACCAATCAGAAGCCGGGACATCATTCACAGGTCCGAAAGGCGCGCTTTTTAAACAAAGAAGCCTCCCGGTTAGCAGCGTGAAGTCCAGGGGCCGCCGGAGAGGTGAGCATATCAATATTTTTTATTTTAATTCTTTATTTTACACATCCCTATGGATCCCAGGGCCTGAAGGAGAGTTTCCTCTCCTTCAGACCCTGGGAACCATGAGAATACCTTCCGATACTTGATGTCCCATTGACTTGTATTGGTATCGGATATCGGTAATCGGCGATATCCGATATTTTTCGGGTATCGGCCGATACTATCCGATACCGATACTTTCAAGTATCGGACGGTATCGCTCAACACTAATTCCGACCCATGACGCAGCATATGCGTCATGGAAAGATCGCGTCCCTGCAGATCGGGTGAAAGGGTTAACTCCCATTTCACCCGATCTGCAGGGACAGGGGGAGTGGTAGTTTAGCCCAGGGGGGTGGCTTCACCCCCTCGTGGCTACGATCGCTCTGATTGGCTGTTGAAAGTGAAACTGCCAATCAGAGCGATTTGTAATATTTCACCTAAAAAAATGGTGAAATATTACAATCCAGCCATGGCCGATGCTGCAATATCATCGGCCATGGCTGGACACACTAATGTGCACCCACCCCACTCCTCCGATCGCCCCCCCAGCTCCCCGATCTGTGGTCCGCTCCCCACCGTCCTGTGCTCCGCTCCCCCGTCCTCCTGCCCGCTCCCCTGTGCTCCAATCACACCCCCCGTGCTCCAATCAAACCCCCCCGCACTCCGATCCCCCACGCACAGCGATCCCCCCCCCGCACAGCGATCCCCCCCGTGCTCCGATCCACCCGCCCGCACAGCGATCCCCCACTCCGTGCTCCAATCCACCCCCCCGTGTTCCGATCCACTCCCCCGTGCTCCGACGCCCCCCCGTGCCCTGATCTCCCCCCCTCATACTTACCTGGCCTCCCGGGGACCGTCCGTCTTCTTTCCTGGGCGCCGCCATCTTCCAAAATGGCGGGCGCATATGCAGTGCGCCCGCCGAATCTTCCGGCCGGCAGATTCGTTCCAGAGTGAATTTTGATCACTGAGATATAACCTATCTCAGTGATCAAAATAAAAAAAAGTAAATGACCCCCCCCCCCCTTTGTCACCCCATAGGTAGGGACAATAAAAAAAATAATTTTTTTTTTCCACTAAGGTTGGGGTAAGAACTAGGGTTAGGGTTAGGGTTAGGGGTAGGGTTAGGGGTAGGGTTAGGGGTAGAGTTAGGGGTAGGGTTAGGGGTAGGGTTTCGGTATGTGCACACGTATTCTGGTCCTCTGCGGATTTTTCCGCTGCAGATTTGATAAATCCGCAGTGCTAAACCGCTGCGGATTTATGGCGGATTTACCGCGTTTTTTCTGCGCATTTCAATGCGGTTTTACAACAGCGATTTTCTATTTGAGCAGTTGTAAAACCGCTGCGGAATCCGCAGAAAGAAGTGACATGCTGCGGAATGTAAACCGCTGCGTTTCCGTGCAGTTTTTCTGCAGCATGTGTACAGCGATTTTTGTTTCCCATAGGTTTGCATTGAACTGTAAACTCATGGGAAACTGCTGCGGATCCGCAGCGTTTTCCGCAGCGTGTGCACATACCTTTAGAATTAGGCTATGTGCACACGGTGCGGATTGGCCGCTGCGGATCCCCAGCAGTGTTCCATCAGGTTTACAGTACCATGTAAACATATGGAAAGCCAAATCCGCTGTGCCCATGGTGCGGAAAATACCGCGCGGGAACGCTGCATTGTATTTTCCGCAGCATGTCAATTCTTTGTGCGGATTCCGCAGCGTTTTACACCTGTTCCTCAATAGGAATCCGCAGGTGAAATCCGGACAAAAAACACTGGAAATCCGCGGTAAATCCGCAGGTAAAACGCAGTGCCTTTTACCCGTGGATTTTTCAAAAATGGTGCTGAAAAATCTCATACGAATCCGCAACGTGGGCACATAGCCTTAGGGTTAGGGTTGGGTTGGAATTAGGGTTGTGGTTAGGGTTAGGGGTGTGTTGGGGTTACGGGTGTGTTGGGGTTAGGGTTGTGATTAGGGTTATGGCTACAGTTGCGATTAGAGTTAGGGGTGTGTTGGGGTTAGTGTTGGAGTTAGAATTGAGGGGTTTCCACTGTTTAGGCACATCATGGGGTCTCCAAACGCAACATGGCGCCACCATTGATTCCAGCCAATCTTGTATTCAAAAAGTCAAATGGTGCTCCCTCACTTCCGAGCCCTGACGTGTGCCCAAACAGTGGTTTACCCCCACATATGGGGTACCAGCATACTCAGGACAAACTGCGCAACAATTACTGGGGTCCAATTTCTCCTGTTACCCTTGAGAAAATAAAAAATTGCTTGCTAAAACATCATTTTTGAGGAAAGAAAAATGATTTTTTATTTTCATGGCTCTGCGTTGTAAACGTCTGTGAAGCACTTGGGGGTTCAAAGTGCTCACCACATATCTAGATAAGTTCCTTGGGGGGGGTCTAGTTTCCAAAATGGGGTCACTTGTGGGGGGTTTCTACTGTTTAGGCACACCAGGGGCTCTGCAAACGCAACATGACGTCCGCAGACCATTCCATCAAAGTCTGCATTTCAAAAGTCACTACTTCCCTTCAGAGCCCCGACGTGTGCCCAAACAGTGGTTTACCCCCACACATGGGGTATCAGCGTACTCAGGAGAAACTGGACAACAACTTTTTGGGTCCAATTTCTCCTGTAACCCTTGGTAAAATAAAAAATTCTGGGCTAAAAAATTATTTTTGAGGAAAGAAAACGTATTTATTATTTTCACGGCTCTGTGTTATAAACTTCTGTAAAGCACTTGGGGGTTGAAAGTGCTCACCACATATCTAGATAAGTTCCTTTGGGGGTCTAGTTTCCAAAATAGGGTCACTTGTGTGGGGTTTCTACTGTTTAGGCACACCAGGGGCTCTGCAAACGCAACGTGACGCCCGCAGAGCATTCCATCAAAGTCTGCATTTCAAAAGTCACTACTTCACTTCTGAGCCCCCACGTGTGCCCAAACAGTGGTTTACCCCCACACATGGGGTATCAGCGTACTCAGGAGAAACTGGACAACAACTTTTGGGGTCAAATTTCTCCTGTTACCCTTGGGAAAATAAAAAATTGCGGGCTAAAAAAATCATTTTTGAGAAAATAATTTTTTTATTTTATTTTCATGGCTCTGCGTTATAAACTTCTGTGAAGCACTTGAGGGTTCAAAGTGCTCACCACACATCTAGATTAGTTCCTTTGGGGGTCTAGTTTCCAAAATGGGGTCATTTGTGGGGGATCTCTAATGTTTAGGCACACAGGGGCTCTCCAAACGCGACATGGTGTCTGCTAATGATTGGAGCTAATTTTCCATTTAAAAAGCCAAATGGCGTGCCTTCCCTTCTGAGCCCTGCCGTGCGCCCAAACAGTGCTTTACCCCCACATATGGGGTATCTGCGTACTCAGGACAAACTGGACAACAACATTTGTGGTCCAATTTCTCCTATTACCATTGGCAAAATAGGAAATTCCAAGCTAAAAAATCATTTTTGAGAAAAGAAAAATTATTTTTTATTTTCATGGCCCTGCATTATAAACTTCTGTGAAGCACCTGGGGGTTTAAAGTGCTCAGTATGCATCTAGATAAGTTCCTTGGGGGGTCTAGTTTCCAAAATGGGGTCACTTGTGGGGGAGCTCCATTGCATAGGCACACAGGGGCTCTCCAAATGCGACATGGTGTCCGCTAACTAATGGAGCTAATTTTCCATTCAAAAAATCAAAAGGGGCGCCTTCCCTTCTGAGTCCTGCCGTGTGCCCAAACAGTGGTTTATCCCCACATATGAGGTATCGGCGTACTCGGGAGAAATTGCTCAACAAATTTTAGGATCCATTTTATCCTATTGCCCATGTGAAAATGAAAAAATTGAGGCGAAAAGAAATTTTTTGTGAAAAAAAAAGTACTTTTTCATTTTTACGGATCAATTTGTGAAGCACCTGAGGGTTTAAAGTGCTCACTAGGCATCTAGATAAGTTCCTTGGGGGGTCCAGTTTCCAAAATGGGGTCACTTGTTGGGGAGCTCCAATGTTTAAGCACACAGGGTCTCTCCAAACGCGACATGGTGTCCGCTAACGATGGAGATAATTTTTCATTCAAAAAGTCAAATGGCGCTCCTTCCCTTCCGAGCCTTACCATGTGCCCAAACAGTGGTTTACCCCCACATGTGAGGTATCGGTGTGCTCAGGAGAAATTGCCAAACAAATTTTAGGATCCATTTTATCCTGTTGTCCATGTGAAAATGAAAAAATTGAGGCTAAAAGAATTTTTTTTGTGAAAAAAATAGTACTTTTTAATTTTTACGGATCAATTTGTGAAGCAGCTGGGGGTTTAAAGGGCTCACTATGCATCTAGATAAGTTCCTTGGTGCGTCTAGTTTCCAAAATGGGGTCACTTGTGGGGGAGCTCCAATTTTTAGGCACACGGGGGCTCTCCAAACGTGACATGGTGTCCGCTAAAGAGTGCAGCCAATTTTTCATTCAAAAAGTCAAATGGCGCTCCTTCCCTTCCAAGCCCTGCCGTGAGCCCAAACAGTGGTTTACCCCCACATATGAGGTATCAGCGTACTCAGGACAAATTGGACAACAACTTTCGTGGTTCAGTTTCTCTTTTTACCATTGGGAAAATACAAAAATTGTTGCTGAAAAATCATTTTTGTGACTAAAAAGTTAAATGTTCATTTTTTCCTTCCATGTTCCTTCTGCTGCTGTGAAGCACCTGAAGGGTTAATAAACTTCTTGAATGTGGTTTTGAGTACCTTGAGGGGTGCAGTTTTTAGAATGGTGTCACTTTTGGGTATTTTCTGCCATATAGACCCCTCAAACTGACTTCAAATGTGAGGTGGTCCCTAAAAAAGAATGGTTTTGTAAATTTCGTTGTAAAAATGAGAAATCGCTGGTCAAATTTTAACCCTTATAACTTCCTAGCAAAAAAAAATTTTGTTTCCAAAATTGTGCTGATGTAAAGTAGACGTGTGGGAAATGTTATTTATTAACTATTTTGTGTCACATACCTCTCTGGTTTAACAGAATAAAAATTCAAAATGTGAAAATTGCGAAATTTTCAAAATTTTCGCCAAATTTCCGTTTTTATCACAAATAAACACAGAATTTATTGACCTAAATTTACCACTAACATGAAGCCCAATATGTCACGAAAAAACAATCTCAGAACCGCTAGGATCCATTGAAGCGTTCCTGAGTTATTACCTCATAAAGGGACACTGGTCAGAATTGCAAAAAACGGCAAGGTCTTTAAGGTCAAAATAGGCTGGGTCATGAAGGGGTTAATAAGTGGGATTTCTTGCCTTATAAATGGGGTTGGGACCATTAGTTGTGTTGAGAAGAAGTCTGGTGGATACACAGCTGATAGTCCTAATGAATAGACTGTTAGAATTTGTATTATGGCAAAAAAAAGAAGCTAAGTAAAGAAAAACGAGTGGCAAACATTACTTTAATAAATGAAGTTCAGTCAGTCCAAAAAATTGGGAAAACTTTGAAAGTGTCCCCAATTGCAGTTGCAAAAACCATCAAGCGCTAAAAAGAAACTGGCTCACATGAGGACAGCCCCAGGAAAGGAAGACCAAGAGTCACTTCTGCTTCTGAGGATAAGTTTATCCGAGTCACCAGCCTCAGAAATAGCAGGTTAACAGCAGCACAGATTAGAGACCAGGTCAATGCCACACAGAGTTCTAGCAGCAGACACATCTCTACAACAACTGTTAAGAGGAGACTTTGTGCAGCAGGCCTTCATGGTAAAATAGCTGCTAGGAAACCACTGCTAAGGACGGGCAACAAGCAGAAGAGACTTGTTTGGGCTAAAGAACACAAGGAATGAACATTAGACTAGTGGAAATCTGCGCTTTGATCTGATGAGTCCAAATTTGAGATCTTTGGTTCCAACCACCGTGTCTTTGTTTGACGCAGAAAAGGTGAACGGATGGACTCTACATGCCTGGTTCCCACCGTGAAGCATGGAGGAGGAGGTGTGATGGTGTCGGGGTGCTTTGCTGGTGAAACTGTTGGGGATTTATTCAAAATTGAAGGCATACTGAACCAGCATGGCTACAACAGCATCTTGCAGCGGATGCTATTCCATCCGGTTTGCGTTTAGTTGGACCATCATTTATTTTTCAACAGTACAATGACCCCAACCACACCTCCAGGCTGTGTAAGCGCTATTTTACCAAGAAGAAGAGTGTTGGGGTGCTACGTCAGATGACCTGGCCTCCATAGTCACCAGACCTGAACCCAATCGAGATGGTTTGGGGTGAGCTGGACCGCAGAGTGAAGACAAAAGGGCCAACAAGTGCTAAGCATCTCTGGGAACTCCTTCAAGATTGTTGGAAGACCATTTCTGGTGACTACCTCTTGAAGCTCATTAAGAGAATGTCAAGAGTGTGCAAAGCAGTCATCAAAGCAAAATGTGGCTACTTTGAAGAACCTAGAATATAAGACATATTTTCAGTTGTTTCACACTTTTTTGTTAAGTATATAATTCCACATGTGTTAATTCATAGTTCTGATGCCTTCAGAGTGAATTTACAATTTTCATAGTCATGAAAATACAGAAAAATCTTTAAATGAGAAGGTGTGTCCAAACTTTTGGTCTGTACTGTATATATATATTTACTGTATATATATGAGATAGATAGATACTGTAGATAGATGAAAAGCCAGACATTTGCATACAGTAAAATCACAGCGTGACCCAACAGAATAGGAAAGATAAAATGCATACTGTTCATAAACATAGAATAGATAGATATAAAGATTTCAGTCCCATATACAATTAGTACAGTGTGTGCAGCTTACTGTACATGTATTTAACTAATAAATGATTATTTTTCTTAAAAAAATGGCTTGGGCTTCTGAGTAATTTTCCAAACCAGCCGAGGAATAGCCAACAGATGAGGGTTAATGTTTATAGCCTGGAAAGGGAATAATACCCATGGGGATTTCCAGGCTATTAATATCAGCTCACAACTATCTTCTTAGCCTGTACTGGTTACAAAAATAGGGGATCCCCCCAAAAAATGATGTAAGGTCCTACTATATTTAATAACCATCAAAGGCTTGGCAGACAGTTGCGGGCTGATACTAAGAGCTGAGGAAGGAGCCATGAATATAGACCCCCTAGGCTAAAATTATCAGCTCTCAGCTACCCAAGAAAAGGACCATCTATAAGATGCACTAATTCTGGCACTTAACCTCACTCTTCCCACTTTCCCTTGGTGCTTTGGCAAGTGGGGTGATAGTTGGGGGTTAATGTCACCTTTGTATTGTCCGGTGAAATCAAGCCCGGAGGTTAGTAATGGAGAGGCATCTGTAAGGCATCCCCATTACGAACCCAATAGTGATATTGTAGAAAAAACATACACCCAGAATAAATTCCTTTTATTGAAAGAATGACACAAACTTCTTCAATCAATCTTAATTAAACTATACTCACCTAATTGCCCATTCCAGATGAAGCTATTGTCCCCTGTAAGAGACAAAAAATAATAAACAACAATACTCCTCAACTGTACGCTGAGAAAATAATAATCCGTTTGTCCCATGACAGGTCTAGCTCTGCTACATCTAGATTGCAGGCTGCATTGTTGCATGATGCGACTACACAGCCTGCCATCCAGCAGAGACACTAAGCAGCGTTTGGTACCGCTGCTCAGTGTCTCATGGTGAACTCGTATGACCTTAACGGCGTCACTTCGAGTGTGAGAAAATTCACACGCTCGCAGTGCCATCAGAAAGCCCCTGGGAGTTCACAGCCAATGAACTCACTTCGCCTAACTGATGTCAGCCTGAGCGCCGTTAAAAATGTTCCCACCACGCTTGCGATGACGTTATTTGGGTATGTGCATACAATGTGTTCTATATGCAGGCAACGAACCTGCCGAGTCTTCCAACAGGAAGATACTGTGTGATACGTTGCCTAAGTTTTTTTTTTTAACACCTGTTTGTCGTTTTTGACCTTAACCCCTTCATGACCGGGGGATTTTTCATTTTTCCGTGTTCGTTTTTCACTCCCCTCCTTCCCAGAGCCATAACTTTTTTATTTTTCCGTCAATTTGGCCATGTGAGGGCTTATTTTTTGCGGGACGAGTTTTACTTTTGAACGACATCATTGCTTTTAGCATGTCGTGTACTAGAAAACGGGAAAAAAATTCCAAGTGCGGTGAAATTGCAAAAAAAGTGCAATCCCACATTGGTTTTTTGTTTGGCTTTTTTTCTAGGTTCACTAAATGCTAAAACTGACCTGCCATTATGCTTCTCCAGTTCAGTACGAGTTCATAGACACCATACATGACTAGGTTATTTTTTATCTAAGTGGTGAAAAAAAATTCCAAACTTTGCTAAAAAAAAAAAAAAAAAAAAATTGCGCCATTTTCCGATACTCGTAGCGTCTCCATTTTTTGTGCTCTGGGGTCGGTTGAGGGCTTATTTTTTGCGTGCCGAGATGACGTTTTTAATGATAGCATTTCGGTGCAGATACGTTCTTTTGATCGCCCGTTATTGCATTTTAATGCAATGTTGCGGTGACCAAAAAAACGTAATTCTGGCGTTTCGAGTTTTTTTCCCGCTACGCTGTTTAGCGATCAGGTTAATACTTTTTTTATTTGATAGATCGGGCGATTCTGAGCGCGGCGATACCAAATATGCGTAGATTTGATATTTTTTTTATTGATTTATTTTGATTGGGGTGAAAGGGGGGTGATTTAAACTTATGTTTTTTTTATTTTTTTCACATTTTTTTAAACTTTTTTTTTTAACTTTTGCCATGCTTCAATAGCCTCTATGAGAGGCTAGAAGTAGGCACAACCCGATCGGCTCTGCTACATAGCAGGGGCAGCACGGTGGCGCAGTGGTTAGCACTACAGCCTTGCAGCGCTGGGGTCCTGGGTTCTAATCCCACCCAGGACAACATCTGCAAAGAGTTTGTATGTTCTCTCCGTGTCTGCGTGGGTTTCCTCCGGGCACTCCGGTTTCCTCCCACATTCCAAAGACATACTGATAGGAATTCTAGATTGTGAGCCCAATCGGGGACAGTGATGATAATGTGTGCAAAACTGTAAAGCGCTGCGGAATATGTTAGCGCTATATAAAAATAAAGATTATTATTATTATTATAGCAGCGATCTGCTGATCGCTGCTATGTAGCAGAATTGCACGTGTGCTGTGAGCGCCGACCACAGGGTGGCGCTCACAGCGACGGGCAATCAGTAACCATAGAGGTCTCAAGGACCTCTATGGTTACAATATACAAGCATCGCCGACCCCCGATCATGTGACGGGGGTCGGCGATGACGTCATTTCCGGCCGCCCGGCCGGAAGCGGTAGTTAAATGCCGCTGTCTGCATTTGACAGCGGCATTTAACTAGTTAATAGGTGCGGGCAGATCGCGATTCTGCCCGCGCCTATTACGGGCACATGTCAGCTGTTCAAAACAGCTGACATGTCCCGGCTTTGGTGCGGGCTCACCGCGGAGCCCTGCATCAAAGCAGGGGAGCCGGCATCGGACGGTATAGTACGTCCGATGCCGGTAAGGGGTTAAGCACTTTTTGGAAACATATTTCTATCATTTTTAGTTCATCTTTTGTATTGCTATTGTTTAGTCATTGTCCAGTTTCATTCAACAGTGAAGAACTCATTAGTGGTTTCTGAGGTGAAAACGCTGGGACCAAGCTCAAAAATGTACCTGAATGTCTTCAGGGCAAATGGTGATCCCTTCAATTCACTCATATTGTAAAATATAGAGTGTCTTCATATCAGAAGAATCCTGAAAAAATGGTCAGATAATCTATTTGAGCTTCTAGGCTTCTTTTGAAACCTGAAAGGGTTTTAAAAAAAAATGCCCTAAGGACTGAATACGTGAACCGCAAGTCGTCTTTTACATAAAATTGGATATGTTCATTCTTTGGAGCGTTTTCTAACATATGATCCACTTGAAAAAGATTTGTTCCCTTATTCATCAAAACTATTGCCCAAAAAATGGGGTAAAAGCTTTGAAAAGTTGCAAAAGTTTGGTGCAAATTCTGTTGAGTGCTGCCCTTTTTTCACCCTAGTTTGGGACAAAGCTGGAGCGAAGCGAAACACGGAAGGGGCATGACACTACAGATCATCTAATCCATGACAAGCTATACTAGAAATCTCACTCCAGTGCTCCTTTTCATGAATCAGGCGAGTCTTATCAAGACCGAATAGAAAATCGCCGTTCTTGATGATACAGAGCCTTTTTGTGTGCGCACACTTTTAGGCCATTCACTGGAATCTTTTCCCTAACTATCCATCTACGAAACATAGTAGGAAGAAAACATAAGTATAGAAATATACATTTCTAAATATTTGTATATAATCCATTTAAAAAAACTTAAATAATTAATAAAAATTGCCACTTTTGTACTATACGGTTGGTATAGAGTTACGTGCATTTTTTGTGTATTCCTTACTTTCTTTACCTCTCTTTTTCCTTCCTGTGTATATATATATATATATATATATATATATATGTACATATATATATATATATGTGTATATATTATATATTATATATATGTGTACACACGTGTAATGATAAGATTAAAAAATGATTTACATATATTTGGCAAATGTTGCAAAGGAAGACCATGATGAGAACTTAGCCAAACAAGAATTTCCCACCTTATGCCTAAATTTACTATCTCCTCTTTCTTTCCAAAATTAGCACATTCCTGACATTATTTCCCCCATGACATGCATTGTTGACAATGCCCAAGTAAACCTATGCATAGTAAATAGGATGGAGGAAGTGCGTTCTCATATTATTTCAGAGGTGCATACTAACGATGAGTCGGACTTGTTTGTTCTGGCAAAATAAATAATTATTTCCCACTTCCCATCTGAAAGTAGGGTTAAAAAGATAAATAGGTCTCGGATTTCACAGGAGTAATTGTGTTCAGTCATTAGTGTTTATCTCTCTGAAATCCTGAAGCTAAATTATTAGCAAATGTTTTCTCCACTTTTTTTCTTTCTTTTTCTGTCTTTTTTTTTTTTTGTTCTTCTTTTTGGTTGGTCCTGTAATAAAAACCGGAGCAGTTTGACCCAGATTAAAAAGATACAATTAGTTTGTGTCTGTAGGGTGAACACCACTCAACGCTAGTTATTGTTTTATGACAAAGAAAGACATCCTGGCACAACAATAAAGTCAGTGGCACTGATAAGATCCTGTGTTTTCCCATTCAAATGTCTGACTTCCTGGTGTAATTTATTAAAAGGCTTTGAACAGCTCAATGCATTTCGAGCTCTTGAAATTAGTTAAACTGGAATATTGTCCTAATAGCAGGAAGCTGCCAAATGCTGCAGTTCTCAGTTGGACTCGAAACTTTGTGGAAATTCACTTACTCCGATACTACTGTGACTCTCACCATTGACTAGGCTTCACTTATAATGGGAGTAAGAATTCGTAGGAAACCGAAGAGATCTTGATACGCCTTGCACATGGCTGTACGACTGATCCAAGTTGTACAGATCTTGTAATATTTGCACCAATGCAACACAAGCGTTTTTTTTCCTTTTGTGTAATCCTATTTAGGGCTCATTCACACTTCCGACTCTTCAACATACGAGAAAGATTGACCGATTATTGTGATCAGAGTGTGTTCCATGTATAATACGAGAAATAGAAGATAAAAGAAATAAAAATTTTTCCACCATTTCCTTTTTGACCATCTGTGAAAATTGGGCCACAATCAGATCTCATCCGATATTTTCATGGACCTACCTTTCATGGACCATGGATTCACATTGCCGATTTTGATCCGACCCTCCTCTATTTTCTAGGAACACGTAATTAGCTCCATAAACTATGGCAGCTACAAGTGTTATCCATGAAAAAAACATCTAGCACTTGAACATGAATACTGGAGATCTCAATGAGCCCTTACTCATTGATTTTAAGCTTGCGAACGGGACCCATTCTCCTCATGTATAATGATGAGTGAGTGTACTCTTTGCTCGGGTTTTCCCCGAGCACGCTCGGGTGGTCTCCGAGTATTTATGACTGCTCGGAGATTTAGTTTTCATCCCGGAAGCTGAATGATTTTCGACTGCTAGCTAGGCTGAGTACATGTGGGGATTGCCTGGTTGATCAGCCCCAAGACTACTATAGCTATGAGTGGAATACATGGATAGCACTCTTATAAGAAAAACTGACATGTGAATGAGGCCTGGCTCTATGGTGTCTCTTTGTGAGGTATGAAGCTTTTCAGCCATATTCCAGAGGTATTCCAACATGAATTCAAAATAGACATTCCAGGTACATCCAAGCATGTTTGTATTTTCCCACGCGTTTCAATCTTAACCTCAGTTCTTCTTCATGGATAAAGTTTAAAGCTTAATCTGAAATGCATAGGAAAAATACTAATGTACTTGGAAGTACCTGGAATGTCTTTTTTAATATGTGTTGGAATAATACTCATGAATATTTTTTAGTCCAGAATATGGTTGGAAAAGTTCATACTTTTCTGTGCTGAGGATTGTTGGAGTCTCATTAAGGGTACGTGTCCACGTTCAGGATGGCCGGCGGTTTTGACGGAGCGGCAAACTCGCTCCGCCCAAAGCTCCACCTCCTTCTGGAGACACGATGATACCGGATGTGTTCATTGCACCCCACACATAGGGCCCTGTGTTATACCTTGCGGCGACGCAGCATCGCCTTCAAGGTAAACAGACATGCTGTGATCTAAAAAGACGCATCGCATGTCCAGAATCGCAGGGCCACCGGATGCGTGTTACCACGCATAGTGGAGGTGGGTTTTCATGAAATCCCCTCCACTATGCTGTAACATCTGGACACTACGTGTTTGACGCTGCGTCTCTATGCAGCGTCAAACACGCAGCGCTTCCTGAATGTGGAAACATACCCTTAGGGTGAGCTGGATCGCGTATGTTTTTACTGATATTCTTTCTTGATGTAGCCTTTTAATTGTAAAGTTCTGTGGAATATATTGGTACTATGGATGGACACACAGCCACCAGGCATTGACTCGGCAGGAAAGGCAAAGGCTCGATACAGGCAGACAACTCAAGACCAGAAGTAAATGTGCAGTGCAATGAAGCAAGGGTCAATGCAGAGATAGCAAAGCAAGGGTTAACCTGCTGAGCTGTAGGTATGCAAGATCATTGTTGGAGCACAAATGGTGGAGCACATCAAACACTGGAAACTAGAGTGTTAATACTGAGACACAGGTATGTATTATTGGGCCTTAAATAGTTTTAGGGAGGTGACGTCGCTAAGCCACGCTGGGCATCCTGCAAAGGCCAGCACGGAGCACAACAGATGGCAGTGGATCGAGGTGAAGGAAGCAGAACCCTGGACACCCAGAATAAGTGTGTGCTATCTTTTTGTTATCTCAGGTGAGATAAGACTTCACCAGAATTTACTGCCAGTTTCATGTATGTAGGGATTGTACAGCAACTATTGCAAGAGTTTGGCAAATTTACTGTGGCCAATAGCGTTACAAGTTTGCCTAAACAGCAGAATGTGGTTTTCCGAGGAAAATGAATTATATTCTTAAATTCTTAAGTTCAGAAGTCCGTATTCTATACATCATGAGTTGTAAATGTGACAGGGATAGATCTCTTTGACAACAAGCTGGCACAGTCCTTTAAATCTAAAAGGGGTACATTCTTCCTATCATATATAGAAATCCACCTTCAGTCCAACACGGGCAACATGTGTCAAGAAGAACCAAAACACAGTTCATCTTGTTGTGTATCAGTTCGTAGAGTCATTGTTTCCCGCTGAGGCAGATGGATCAATTCTCCAACAAAATGCAAAAGTTCAACTTCTTTTTTTTTTCTTCTCCTCTGTCCTTTAATTACTAGCTGGAGGGAACACACAATAATTATCAGCCTATAATACATTAAGGGGGCGAGTGGAGAGAGTCACAAGGCTGTGTCACTGCACAGCTCAGAACAATGCCAAAGAATGCCACAGGGTTGCTGAAGGGTGGGACAATTGTATTAACTCTTTCAGTGGCAAAAAAAGGGCCAAAGGGTTAAATTGTGGATAATTTATAAACAGCAGTAGGATGGCAATATTAATAGGAAATGCATAATGTAAATGTGATTGAAAACAATGATTTTCTGATATCCATTATATACGGTATGCAAAACATTAGGCAACTTTCCAAATTATTTTTTGCTTCATTCCTTTCCTCACTGTTTCCATTATCTGCATGCTGTCAGTAAATCTAGAAACTGAATATTTTACACACCAATGTTCACAAAAATGCAGCAAATACAATTCAGGAAAACCGCAGAAAATTTGACAAGTTTGCCATGTGAATATTTTCTGGGACTAGAGTTGTGCAAACCAGAACTTTAGAGTTTGGGGTTCGTACCGGACACATGTGTCCAGTGCTGAACTTTGAACAGGGACTTCTCCTGGAAGTCCATTTTACAGTTCAAGAGTAGAGATGAGTGAATTTGATCGGGTCCCTGCTTATTCAGCAAGCTATAGCGCTTACCGAATAAGCTACAGCGGGAACCCGGCTTCCTGGATCGCTCCGGATAATCAGCTGTTCAGCGCCACAGCTGTATGTGTCACGGCTGTCACTGTCACAACACATGCATGTAGAGCCTGTTTGTTGGGCTCTCCATGCTTGTTTTGTACCTGTTACACAGCCATGACACATGTAGCTGCGGTGCCGAACAGCTGATTATTGGGAGCGCTCCTTGTATCCGGGTTCCCTCTGCAGCTTACTCGGTAAGCGCTATAGCTTGCCAAATAAGCAGGGATCTGATTAATTTGTTCAACTCTATTCAAGAGGAGAGAGAGAGAGAGAGAGATTTTCCAGCTCAAATGTTCGGGTCTCCATTGATTTCGATAGGGTTTGGGTTCAGGTTCAAGTTCTGGTACCCAAACTGAACTTTGAACTAAAGTTCAATCGGGTACCAGAACTCCAACTTTTGTTTCTTGTGAGCTCAAAAGTCTTGACTTTTTGTGAGTGTGTGACATCGCTGGCGTAGTGGATTTAAATCCCACCAAGATCAACACCTGCAAGGAGTTTGCAAGTTCTCCCTGCGTTTGTGTTGGTTTCCAAAGATATACTGGTAGGGAATATAGATTGTGTGCCCCAGTGGGAACAATGACAGTCTAATCAAAAGAAGAGCAGCGGATTACTTCAGGTAAGTGAAAATTAATAGGACTCCCCTCCAGTGACCACGGATTACCGACATGGCTACTGGACTGTATCATGTGGATCGGTCTGCACCACCTCTATTTACACATTAGACAGCTTGTGGTCATTTCAAAATCTGAGTTATGCCAACTTTAATCTGATTTGTATAATGTCATTTGTACTGTCCAAAATAGTTTGGAGATACATTGGAAATAGCTACAGTTGAACATTACATGTATGACAAGTCAATCTATTGCATTTCTACCCTTTCATAATAATACTACAAGGCGAAACTCAAGAAGAAACAAATTGAGCATATACCCTGTAGTAAGTTGATTGGGGCCTGTATTCTGCTCTGCCCTTATCCACATTGAAGTCGACTGACACAAGCTGAGCTTTTAGTACTAGAGAAGGGTTAGGACTGTCCCAACTGTGTATACCTTGTTGAAGGTGGGATGGTTTTTATGCTTTTTTGATCAAAATAGCGCTAACTGAGTACCCGATGTTAATTACTGTGGGGAAAATAAGTATTTGATACATTGCCAATTTTGCACGTTTTTTCCCCAACAAAAAATAGAGACGTCTGTAATTTTTATCGTAGGTACACTTCAATTGTGGGAGACAGAATCTAAAAATAAAAAACAGAAAATCACTTTGTATGATTTTTAAATAATGAAATTGCTTTTGTTGCATGAAATATGTATTTTGTCACCTACTGGCTCTCACAGACCTGTTAGTTTTTCTTTAAGAAGCCCTCCTACTCAATACCTGTATTAACTGCACCTGTTTGATCTCATTACCTGTATAAAAGACACCTGTCCACATACTCAATCAATCACACTCCAGCCTCTCCACCATGGCCAAGACTAAAGAGCTGTCTAAGGACACCAGGGACAAAACTGTAGACCTTCACAAGGCTGGGACGGGCTACAGGACAGAACTCAAGCTGATTGGTGAGAAGGCAACAACTGTTGGTGGAATTATTAGAAAATGGTAAAAAGACAAGATGACTGTCCATCTTCCTTGGTCTGGGTCTCCATGCAGGATCTCGCCTCGTGGGGTAAGGATGATTCTGAGAAAGGTCAGGAATCAGCCCAAAACTACACAGGAGGACCTGGTCAATGACCTGCAGAGAGCTGGGAGCACAGTCTCAAACATTACTGTTAGTAACACACTATGTCATCATGGATTAAACTCCTGCTGGGCATGCAAAGTCCCCTGCTCATGCCAGCACATGGCCAGACCCGTTTGAAGGTCATCAAAGTCCATCTGGATGAGCCAGAGGAGGCATGGGAGAAGGTCATGTGGTGAGAGTAGACCAAAATAAAACTTTTTGGTATCAACTCCACTCGCTGTGTTTGGAGGAAGAAGAAGGATGAGTACAACCACAAGAAGACCATCCCAACCGTGAAGCATGGTAGGGGCAACATCATACTTTGGGGGTCTTTTCTGTAAATGGGACAGGACGATTGCAGTGTACTGAAGGCACAATTGATGGGGGTCATGTATTGCTAATTTTTGGCCAACAACCTCCTTCCTTCAATAAGAGCATTGAAGATGGGTTGTGGCCGGGTCTTCCAGCATGACAATGACCTGAAACACACAGTCAAGGAAAGTAAGGTGTGGTTCTGTAAGAAGCATTTAAAGATCCTGGAGGGGAGTAGTTAGTCTCCAGATGTGAAGCCAATAGAAAACCTTTGGAGGGAGCTGAAACTCAATGTTGCCCTGTGACAGCCCTGAAATCTGAAAGATCTGGAAAATATCTGAATGGAGGAGTGGGCCAAAATGCCTGCTGCACTGTGTGCAAACTTGGTGAAGAACTACAGGAAACATCTTACCTCTATAATTGCAAACAAGGGATTCTGTACCATATGTTAAGTTCTGTTTTTCTATTGTATAAGATACTTATTTCATGCAATAAAATGCAAACTAATTATGTAAAAATGATACAAAGTGATTTTCTGATATTTTTTTATTCTGTCTCACAGTTAAAATATACCTATGATAAAAATTACAGACCTCTTCATTCTTTGTAGGTGTGAAAACATGAAAAACCGGCAGTGTATCAAATACCTATTTTCC
This sequence comes from Ranitomeya imitator, assembly GCF_032444005.1. Taxonomy (NCBI): domain Eukaryota; kingdom Metazoa; phylum Chordata; class Amphibia; order Anura; family Dendrobatidae; genus Ranitomeya; species Ranitomeya imitator. The sequence goes on along the minus strand of NC_091290.1, from coordinate 111,066,328 downwards.
CCACTTTACTTGTACTATTGCTGTCTACTTATTTACTTACTATAGGGTATATGCTCAATTTGTTTTTTCTTGGGCTTTTTTTGTGAAACAGCCACAGTGTGAACGTCTTCTCACGAAGTGCATGCATGCTAACTTATTCTCTGGCTCATTTCTTTGGTCTTAGGCTGGGTTCACATTGCGTTGAACCCGCCCGTTAGATGGACTACGTTACACGCAGGCATAACGCAGTGTAACGTAGTCCGTTAATGCTGCCATTGAATCCAATGTCGGATACAATGGACGTGCGCTAGTCATGTGCCGTCATTGAGTGACGGACCCCGAGACGCGGGCTGCAGCGTTTCCGGGTACATCACCGCTAGCGCAGATAGAGCTAGCAGATGCTCCATCTGCGCTAGCATGCTGCCATACCGGCACTTGCGTTTACAGCAGCCCGTTACCGTATGTGCTGAACGGGCTGCTGTAAACGCAATGTGAACCCAGCCTTACACTTTGAGGCTGACAAATTGTTCCATGTTCCTCAGCACGGTGGCTCGGTGGTTAGCACTTTGCAACGCTGCTATTCTGGGTTCAAATCCCCCCAATGATGACATCTGCAAGAAGTTTGTATGTTCTCCCAGTGTTTGAGTGGGATTCCTCCTGGTTTTCTGGTTTCCTCCCACACTCCAAAGACATACTGATAGGGAATCTAGATTGTGACTGTTGTGAATTCTGTGGCTGAATTCACTTCTGTGGTCACAAGTGGTATTGCAGTCTCTGGGCTTCCTCCCTCAGGTGTTTTGGTGAGCTCGTTGGCTGCCTTGCTATTTAGCTCCACCTGAGTCTGTCTTCCTTGCTCCTTGTCAATGTTCCAGTGTTGGATCTGAGCTACTGCATCTTTCCTTGGGCCTGCTGCTCTGCTAGATAAGTGCTTCTAGTTTGTTTTCTGTTTTTTCTGTCCAGCTTGCTATTAACTTTTGCTGGAAGCTCTGAGAAGCAAAGGGGTGCACCGCCGTGCTGTTAGTTCGGCACGGTGGGTCTTTTTGCCCCTTTGCGTGGTTTTCGTTTTAGGGTTTTTTGTAGACTGCATAGTTCTCTTTGCTATCCTCGCTCTGTCTAGAATATCGGGCCTCACTTTGCTGAATCTATTTCATTCCTACGTTTGTCTTTTCATCTTGCTAACAGTCATTATATGTGGGGGGCTGCCTATTCCTTTGGGGTATTTCTCTGAGGTAAGTCAGGCTTGTATTTCTATCTTCAGGCTAGTCAGCTCCTCAGGCAGTGTCGAGTTGCATAGGTAGTGATAGGCGCAATCCACTGCTGCTTATAGTTGTGTGAGGATAGATCAGGTACTGCAGTCTACAGAGATTCCACGTCTCAGAGCTCGTCCTATTGTTTTTGGTTATTGCCAGATCTCTGTATGTGCGCTGATTACTGCACGCTGTGTTGCCTGATTGCCAGCCATAACAGTACAAAAAGCCCAAACCAATGATTCCCAATAGAGGGAAAAAAGAAATCCTGACAGCATTTTTTTTTCTTAGCTCTGTCTTCAGTCTTTTTTTTCCCCTAGACATTAGAGTGCTTCAGGACACAGCTGTGGACATGGATATTCAGGCTCTGTGCTCCTCAATGGATAATCTCGTTGTAAATGTACAAAAGATTCAAGATACTATTGATCAGAAATCGATGCTAGAACCAAGAATTCCGATTCCTGATTTGTTTTTTGGTGACAGAACTAAGTTCCTGAGCTTCAGAAATAATTGTAAGCTATTTTTGGCCTTGAAACCTCATTCTTCTGGTAATCCTATTCAACAGGTTTTGATTATTATTTCTTTTTTGCGCGGCGACCCACAGGACTGGGCGTTTTCTCTTGCACCAGGAGATTCTGCATTGAGTAATGTTGATGCATTTTTCCAGGCGCTGGGATTGCTTTACGATGAGCCTAATTCAGTGGATCAGGCTGAGAAAAATCTGCTGGCTTTATGCCAGGGTCAGGATGATGTAGAAGTATATTGTCAGAAATTTAGGAAGTGGTCAGTACTCACTCTGTGGAATGAATCTGCACTAGCGGCTTTGTTCAGAAAGGGTCTCTCTGAAGCCCTTAAGGATGTAATGGTGGGATTTCCTATGCCTGCTGGTTTGAATGAGTCTATGTCCTTGGCCATTCAGATCGGTCGTCGCTTGCGCGAGCGTAAATCTGTGCACCATCTGGCGGTATTGTCTGAGAGTAAACCTGAGCCTATGCAGTGCGACAGGACTATGACTAAAGTGGAACGGCAAGAACACAGACGTCTGAACAGACTGTGTTTCTATTGTGGCGATTCTACTCATGCTATTTCTAATTGTCCTAAACGCACTAGGCGGTTCGATAGCTCTGCCGTTATTGGTACTGTACAGTCCAAATTCCTTTTGTCCATTACCTTAATGTGCTCTTTGTCATCGTATTCTGTCATGGCGTTTGTGGATTCAGGCGCTGCCCTGAATCTGATGGATTTGGATTATGCTAAACGTTGTGGATTTTTCTTGGAGCCTTTGCGGTGTCCTATTCCGTTGAGAGGAATTGATGCTACACCTTTGGCCAAGAATAAGCCTCAGTACTGGGCCCAGCTGACCATGTGCATTGCTCCTGCACATCAGGAAGTTATTCGCTTTCTGGTACTGCATAATTTGCATGATGTGGTCGTGTTGGGGTTGCCATGGCTACAAACCCATAATCCAGTATTGGATTGGAACTCTATGTCGGTAACCAGCTGGGGTTGTCAGGGAGTACATGGTGATGTTCCATTTTTGTCTATTTCGTCATCCATTCCTTCTGACATCCCAGAGTTCTTGTCGGACTTTCAGGATGTATTTGAAGAGTCCAAGTCTGATGCCCTACCTCCGCATAGGAATTGTGATTGTGCTATCGATTTGATTCCTGGTAGTAAATTCCCTAAGGGTCGTTTATTTAATTTGTCCGTACCTGAACACACCGCTATGCGCAGTTATGTGAAGGAGTCCCTGGAGAAGGGACATATTCGCCCATCGTCGTCACCATTGGGAGCAGGGTTCTTTTTTGTAGCCAAGAAGGATGGTTCGCTAAGACCGTGTATTGATTACCGCCTTCTTAATAAGATCACTGTTAAGTTTCAGTATCCCTTGCCATTGATTTCTGACTTGTTTGCTCGGATTAAGGGGGCTAGTTGGTTTACTAAGATTGATCTTCGTGGTGCGTATAATCTGGTGAGAATCAGGCAGGGAGATGAATGGAAAACGGCATTTAATACGCCCGAGGGTCATTTTGAGTATCTGGTGATGCCGTTCGGACTTGCCAATGCTCCATCTGTTTTTCAGTCTTTTATGCATGACATTTTCCGTGAGTATCTGGATAAATTCTTGATTGTTTACTTGGATGACATTTTGATCTTCTCAGATGATTGGGAGTCTCATGTGAAGCAAGTCAGAATGGTTTTCCAGGTACTGCGTGCTAATTTCTTGTTCGTGAAGGGATCAAAGTGTCTCTTCGGTGTGCAGAAAGTTTCATTTTTGGGGTTCATCTTTTCCCCTTCTACTATCGAGATGGATCCGGTTAAGGTTCAGGCCATCCAGGATTGGACTCAGCCGACATCTCTAAAAAGTCTGCAGAAATTCCTGGGCTTTGCTAATTTTTATCGTCGCTTCATCTGTAATTTTTCTAGCATTGCCAGACCATTGACCGATTTGACCAAGAAGGGTGCTGATTTGGTTAATTGGTCTTCTGCTGCCGTGGAAGCTTTTCAGGAGTTGAAGCGTCGTTTTTGCTGTGCCCCTGTGTTGTGTCAACCTGATGTTTCTCTTCCGTTCCAGGTCGAGGTTGATGCTTCTGAGATTGGTGCAGGGGCGGTTTTGTCACAGAGAGGTTCTGGTTGCTCAGTGTTCAAACCATGTGCTTTCTTTTCCAGGAAATTTTCTGCTGCTGAGCGTAATTATGATGTGGGCAACCGAGAGTTGCTGGCCATGAAGTGGGCATTCAAGGAGTGGCGTCATTGGCTTGAGGGTGCTAAGCATCGCGTGGTGGTTTTGACTGATCATAAGAACCTTACTTATCTCGAGTCTGCCAAGCGCTTGAATCCTAGACAGGCCCGTTGGTCGTTATTTTTTGCTCGTTTTGATTTTGTGATTTCATACCTTCCGGGCTCTAAAAATGTGAAGGCGGATGCTCTGTCTAGGAGTTTTGTGCCCGACTCTCCGGGGTTATCTGAGCCGGCGAGTATCCTCAAGGAAGGAGTCATTGTGTCTGCCATCTCCCCTGATTTGCGGAGAGTGTTGCAGAAATTTCAGGCTAATAAACCTGATCGTTGTCCGGCCGAGAAACTGTTCGTCCCTGATAGGTGGACTAGTAAAGTTATCTCTGAACTTCATTGTTCGGTGCTGGCCGGTCATCCAGGAATCTTTGGTACCAGGGAGTTGGTTGCTAGATCCTTCTGGTGGCCATCTCTGTCGCGGGATGTGCGTGCTTTTGTGCAGTCCTGTGGAATTTGTGCTAGGGCTAAGCCCTGCTGTTCACGTGCCAGTGGGTTGCTTTGGCCCTTGCCGGTCCCGAAGAGGCCTTGGACACATATTTCGATGGATTTCATTTCTGACCTTCCCGTTTCTCAAAAAATGTCGGTCATTTGGGTGGTCTGTGATCGCTTTTCTAAAATGGTCCATCTGGTGCCCTTGGTTAAATTGCCTTCCTCCTCTGATTTGGTGCCTTTGTTCTTCCAGCATGTGGTTCGTTTACATGGCATTCCTGAGAATATTGTTTCTGACAGAGGTTCCCAGTTTGTCTCGAGGTTCTGGCGAGCCTTTTGTGGTAGGATGGGCATTGACCTATCTTTCTCCTTGGCCTTCCATCCTCAGACTAATGGCCAGACCGAACGAACCAATCAGACCTTGGAAACATATCTGAGATGTTTTGTTTCCGCTGACCAGGATGATTGGGTGTCATTTTTGCCGTTGGCTGAGTTCGCCCTTAATAATCGGGCCAGCTCGGCTACCTTGGTCTCTCCATTTTTCTGCAATTCTGGGTTCCATCCTCGTTTCTCTTCAGGACAGGTTGAGTCTTCGGACTGTCCTGGTGTGGATTCTGTGGTGGACAGGTTGCAGCAGATCTGGACTCAGGTAGTGGACAATTTGACCTTTCCCAGGAGAAGGCTCAGCTTTTCGCTAATCGCAGACGCCGTGTGGGACCCCGACTTCGTGTTGGGGATCTGGTTTGGTTATCTTCTCGTCATATTCCTATGAAGGTTTCCTCTCCTAAATTTAAACCTCGTTTTATTGGTCCGTATAGGATTTCTGAGATTCTCAATCCGGTGTCTTTTCGTCTGATCCTCCCAGACTCCTTTTCCATACATAATGTATTCCATAGGTCGTTGTTGAGGAGATACGTGGCACCTATGGTTCCATCTGTGGAGCCTCCTGCCCCTGTTTTGGTGGAGGGGGAATTGGAGTATATTGTGGAGAAGATTTTGGATTCTCGTGTCTCTAGACGGAAACTCCAGTATCTGGTCAAATGGAAGGGTTATGCTCAGGAAGATAATTCCTGGGTTTTTGCCTCTGATGTCCATGCCCCAGATCTTGTTCGTGCCTTTCATGTGGCTCATCCTGGTCGGCCTGGGGGTTCTGGTGAGGGTTCGGTGACCCCTCCTCAAGGGGGGGGGTACTGTTGTGAATTCTGTGGCTGAATTCACTTCTGTGGTCACAAGTGGTATTGCAGTCTCTGGGCTTCCTCCCTCAGGTGTTTTGGTGAGCTCGTTGGCTGCCTTGCTATTTAGCTCCACCTGAGTCTGTCTTCCTTGCTCCTTGTCAATGTTCCAGTGTTGGATCTGAGCTACTGCATCTTTCCTTGGGCCTGCTGCTCTGCTAGATAAGTGCTTCTAGTTTGTTTTCTGTTTTTTCTGTCCAGCTTGCTATTAACTTTTGCTGGAAGCTCTGAGAAGCAAAGGAGTGCACCGCCGTGCTGTTAGTTCGGCACGGTGGGTCTTTTTGCCCCTTTGCGTGGTTTTCGTTTTAGGGTTTTTTGTAGACTGCATAGTTCTCTTTGCTATCCTCGCTCTGTCTAGAATATCGGGCCTCACTTTGCTGAATCTATTTCATTCCTACGTTTGTCTTTTCATCTTGCTAACAGTCATTATATGTGGGGGGCTGCCTATTCCTTTGGGGTATTTCTCTGAGGTAAGTCAGGCTTGTATTTCTATCTTCAGGCTAGTCAGCTCCTCAGGCAGTGTCGAGTTGCATAGGTAGTGATAGGCGCAATCCACTGCTGCTTATAGTTGTGTGAGGATAGATCAGGTACTGCAGTCTACAGAGATTCCACGTCTCAGAGCTCGTCCTATTGTTTTTGGTTATTGCCAGATCTCTGTATGTGCGCTGATTACTGCACGCTGTGTTGCCTGATTGCCAGCCATAACAGTACAAAAAGCCCAAACCAATGATTCCCAATAGAGGGAAAAAAGAAATCCTGACAGCATTTTTTTTTCTTAGCTCTGTCTTCAGTCTTTTTTTTCCCCTAGACATTAGAGTGCTTCAGGACACAGCTGTGGACATGGATATTCAGGCTCTGTGCTCCTCAATGGATAATCTCGTTGTAAATGTACAAAAGATTCAAGATACTATTGATCAGAAATCGATGCTAGAACCAAGAATTCCGATTCCTGATTTGTTTTTTGGTGACAGAACTAAGTTCCTGAGCTTCAGAAATAATTGTAAGCTATTTTTGGCCTTGAAACCTCATTCTTCTGGTAATCCTATTCAACAGGTTTTGATTATTATTTCTTTTTTGCGCGGCGACCCACAGGACTGGGCGTTTTCTCTTGCACCAGGAGATTCTGCATTGAGTAATGTTGATGCATTTTTCCAGGCGCTGGGATTGCTTTACGATGAGCCTAATTCAGTGGATCAGGCTGAGAAAAATCTGCTGGCTTTATGCCAGGGTCAGGATGATGTAGAAGTATATTGTCAGAAATTTAGGAAGTGGTCAGTACTCACTCTGTGGAATGAATCTGCACTAGCGGCTTTGTTCAGAAAGGGTCTCTCTGAAGCCCTTAAGGATGTAATGGTGGGATTTCCTATGCCTGCTGGTTTGAATGAGTCTATGTCCTTGGCCATTCAGATCGGTCGTCGCTTGCGCGAGCGTAAATCTGTGCACCATCTGGCGGTATTGTCTGAGAGTAAACCTGAGCCTATGCAGTGCGACAGGACTATGACTAAAGTGGAACGGCAAGAACACAGACGTCTGAACAGACTGTGTTTCTATTGTGGCGATTCTACTCATGCTATTTCTAATTGTCCTAAACGCACTAGGCGGTTCGATAGCTCTGCCGTTATTGGTACTGTACAGTCCAAATTCCTTTTGTCCATTACCTTAATGTGCTCTTTGTCATCGTATTCTGTCATGGCGTTTGTGGATTCAGGCGCTGCCCTGAATCTGATGGATTTGGATTATGCTAAACGTTGTGGATTTTTCTTGGAGCCTTTGCGGTGTCCTATTCCGTTGAGAGGAATTGATGCTACACCTTTGGCCAAGAATAAGCCTCAGTACTGGGCCCAGCTGACCATGTGCATTGCTCCTGCACATCAGGAAGTTATTCGCTTTCTGGTACTGCATAATTTGCATGATGTGGTCGTGTTGGGGTTGCCATGGCTACAAACCCATAATCCAGTATTGGATTGGAACTCTATGTCGGTAACCAGCTGGGGTTGTCAGGGAGTACATGGTGATGTTCCATTTTTGTCTATTTCGTCATCCATTCCTTCTGACATCCCAGAGTTCTTGTCGGACTTTCAGGATGTATTTGAAGAGTCCAAGTCTGATGCCCTACCTCCGCATAGGAATTGTGATTGTGCTATCGATTTGATTCCTGGTAGTAAATTCCCTAAGGGTCGTTTATTTAATTTGTCCGTACCTGAACACACCGCTATGCGCAGTTATGTGAAGGAGTCCCTGGAGAAGGGACATATTCGCCCATCGTCGTCACCATTGGGAGCAGGGTTCTTTTTTGTAGCCAAGAAGGATGGTTCGCTAAGACCGTGTATTGATTACCGCCTTCTTAATAAGATCACTGTTAAGTTTCAGTATCCCTTGCCATTGATTTCTGACTTGTTTGCTCGGATTAAGGGGGCTAGTTGGTTTACTAAGATTGATCTTCGTGGTGCGTATAATCTGGTGAGAATCAGGCAGGGAGATGAATGGAAAACGGCATTTAATACGCCCGAGGGTCATTTTGAGTATCTGGTGATGCCGTTCGGACTTGCCAATGCTCCATCTGTTTTTCAGTCTTTTATGCATGACATTTTCCGTGAGTATCTGGATAAATTCTTGATTGTTTACTTGGATGACATTTTGATCTTCTCAGATGATTGGGAGTCTCATGTGAAGCAAGTCAGAATGGTTTTCCAGGTACTGCGTGCTAATTTCTTGTTCGTGAAGGGATCAAAGTGTCTCTTCGGTGTGCAGAAAGTTTCATTTTTGGGGTTCATCTTTTCCCCTTCTACTATCGAGATGGATCCGGTTAAGGTTCAGGCCATCCAGGATTGGACTCAGCCGACATCTCTAAAAAGTCTGCAGAAATTCCTGGGCTTTGCTAATTTTTATCGTCGCTTCATCTGTAATTTTTCTAGCATTGCCAGACCATTGACCGATTTGACCAAGAAGGGTGCTGATTTGGTTAATTGGTCTTCTGCTGCCGTGGAAGCTTTTCAGGAGTTGAAGCGTCGTTTTTGCTGTGCCCCTGTGTTGTGTCAACCTGATGTTTCTCTTCCGTTCCAGGTCGAGGTTGATGCTTCTGAGATTGGTGCAGGGGCGGTTTTGTCACAGAGAGGTTCTGGTTGCTCAGTGTTCAAACCATGTGCTTTCTTTTCCAGGAAATTTTCTGCTGCTGAGCGTAATTATGATGTGGGCAACCGAGAGTTGCTGGCCATGAAGTGGGCATTCAAGGAGTGGCGTCATTGGCTTGAGGGTGCTAAGCATCGCGTGGTGGTTTTGACTGATCATAAGAACCTTACTTATCTCGAGTCTGCCAAGCGCTTGAATCCTAGACAGGCCCGTTGGTCGTTATTTTTTGCTCGTTTTGATTTTGTGATTTCATACCTTCCGGGCTCTAAAAATGTGAAGGCGGATGCTCTGTCTAGGAGTTTTGTGCCCGACTCTCCGGGGTTATCTGAGCCGGCGAGTATCCTCAAGGAAGGAGTCATTGTGTCTGCCATCTCCCCTGATTTGCGGAGAGTGTTGCAGAAATTTCAGGCTAATAAACCTGATCGTTGTCCGGCCGAGAAACTGTTCGTCCCTGATAGGTGGACTAGTAAAGTTATCTCTGAACTTCATTGTTCGGTGCTGGCCGGTCATCCAGGAATCTTTGGTACCAGGGAGTTGGTTGCTAGATCCTTCTGGTGGCCATCTCTGTCGCGGGATGTGCGTGCTTTTGTGCAGTCCTGTGGAATTTGTGCTAGGGCTAAGCCCTGCTGTTCACGTGCCAGTGGGTTGCTTTGGCCCTTGCCGGTCCCGAAGAGGCCTTGGACACATATTTCGATGGATTTCATTTCTGACCTTCCCGTTTCTCAAAAAATGTCGGTCATTTGGGTGGTCTGTGATCGCTTTTCTAAAATGGTCCATCTGGTGCCCTTGGTTAAATTGCCTTCCTCCTCTGATTTGGTGCCTTTGTTCTTCCAGCATGTGGTTCGTTTACATGGCATTCCTGAGAAATATTGTTTCTGACAGAGGTTCCCAGTTTGTCTCGAGGTTCTGGCGAGCCTTTTGTGGTAGGATGGGCATTGACCTATCTTTCTCCTTGGCCTTCCATCCTCAGACTAATGGCCAGACCGAACGAACCAATCAGACCTTGGAAACATATCTGAGATGTTTTGTTTCCGCTGACCAGGATGATTGGGTGTCATTTTTGCCGTTGGCTGAGTTCGCCCTTAATAATCGGGCCAGCTCGGCTACCTTGGTCTCTCCATTTTTCTGCAATTCTGGGTTCCATCCTCGTTTCTCTTCAGGACAGGTTGAGTCTTCGGACTGTCCTGGTGTGGATTCTGTGGTGGACAGGTTGCAGCAGATCTGGACTCAGGTAGTGGACAATTTGACCTTTCCCAGGAGAAGGCTCAGCTTTTCGCTAATCGCAGACGCCGTGTGGGACCCCGACTTCGTGTTGGGGATCTGGTTTGGTTATCTTCTCGTCATATTCCTATGAAGGTTTCCTCTCCTAAATTTAAACCTCGTTTTATTGGTCCGTATAGGATTTCTGAGATTCTCAATCCGGTGTCTTTTCGTCTGATCCTCCCAGACTCCTTTTCCATACATAATGTATTCCATAGGTCGTTGTTGAGGAGATACGTGGCACCTATGGTTCCATCTGTGGAGCCTCCTGCCCCTGTTTTGGTGGAGGGGGAATTGGAGTATATTGTGGAGAAGATTTTGGATTCTCGTGTCTCTAGACGGAAACTCCAGTATCTGGTCAAATGGAAGGGTTATGCTCAGGAAGATAATTCCTGGGTTTTTGCCTCTGATGTCCATGCCCCAGATCTTGTTCGTGCCTTTCATGTGGCTCATCCTGGTCGGCCTGGGGGTTCTGGTGAGGGTTCGGTGACCCCTCCTCAAGGGGGGGGGTACTGTTGTGAATTCTGTGGCTGAATTCACTTCTGTGGTCACAAGTGGTATTGCAGTCTCTGGGCTTCCTCCCTCAGGTGTTTTGGTGAGCTCGTTGGCTGCCTTGCTATTTAGCTCCACCTGAGTCTGTCTTCCTTGCTCCTTGTCAATGTTCCAGTGTTGGATCTGAGCTACTGCATCTTTCCTTGGGCCTGCTGCTCTGCTAGATAAGTGCTTCTAGTTTGTTTTCTGTTTTTTCTGTCCAGCTTGCTATTAACTTTTGCTGGAAGCTCTGAGAAGCAAAGGAGTGCACCGCCGTGCTGTTAGTTCGGCACGGTGGGTCTTTTTGCCCCTTTGCGTGGTTTTCGTTTTAGGGTTTTTTGTAGACTGCATAGTTCTCTTTGCTATCCTCGCTCTGTCTAGAATATCGGGCCTCACTTTGCTGAATCTATTTCATTCCTACGTTTGTCTTTTCATCTTGCTAACAGTCATTATATGTGGGGGGCTGCCTATTCCTTTGGGGTATTTCTCTGAGGTAAGTCAGGCTTGTATTTCTATCTTCAGGCTAGTCAGCTCCTCAGGCAGTGTCGAGTTGCATAGGTAGTGATAGGCGCAATCCACTGCTGCTTATAGTTGTGTGAGGATAGATCAGGTACTGCAGTCTACAGAGATTCCACGTCTCAGAGCTCGTCCTATTGTTTTTGGTTATTGCCAGATCTCTGTATGTGCGCTGATTACTGCACGCTGTGTTGCCTGATTGCCAGCCATAACATGTGACCCCCAATGCGGGCAGTGATGTTGTCTGTAAAGCGCTGCGGAATCAATGGAGCAAAATAAATAATAAACCTTACTGTATATTGTCACAATTACACAGGACAACCCCAGCCTCCTTGTAGAAAGCCATGGAGTCATCTATGTTCATTTGTATGAAAATATCTCTAATTAGGTTGTTTTGCTTTGAAACAGGCAGCGATAATTCCCCATTCACAATGAAGCCATATGGCAAACAGCATAGAGCACAGTTCAATAATACTCTCAATGTTATTCAATTACACCCCTATGAACATCATTTCCCATAAAACCGCAATATCATATCATGATGACACTACGAGAAACCGAGGCTCAAACTCAACTGCCATATGTTACACCTCTAACAAAAGATGGGATTTAGATTTCCTCGGGACAGGTTTCAGGTCGGCTGGCTTATGTCTGTAAGGTGATTTGTCAGCTGGATGGGACTCTCTTGGTCCGCACCAATTTCAAAGTTCAGCCTCGCATTATAAGACAGTTATAAATGAGCATAGTCTCAAATAACAGCTTCCCCGCGCAGATGTCACCGCACACATGACTGCAATTATTAACCATTGCCAGCTAACATTAGAAAATCAATTAAGGCAATTCAGGCTGAAGACCCAGGTTTTGTTTCCATGTGTGCGGCGCACACAATATGTACAAAAGATGCAATTCTAGACATTATCATACAATAAGGCAAAACCTGTCAATGAAAGCGGGTTCCTGTCTGGAAGACCTGACAATGTGTATTGTACTGAGTACCTTAACTGGCCATTACGGGAGTCTGAAAGCCCCGACTGGACTAAGTTATTGCTGTCCAGTTTCCTGTTGCTTTTTTGTTGAAAGGCTCGTAAAAAATACTAAGGAATACTGAAGGAGCATATATTAATTAGGATGACTAAGAGCATCTAGGATTTGAAAAAAAATCTTTTTTTTCCTCCGAGAGTTAGCGCCACACTAGTGGACAGGCTGTGTCTCGAGTTGTAGTATATTTAGCAGCTCTAGGCAAAACCTTTTGGAGAGGTGTAATGTTATTCCCGGTAAAAATAAACAACATTTTTTTTTATATACTGGACAACACCTTAAAAACTTAAAATTGTCCAGAGAAATTGTTTTTCTAAGATCTTAGTAAAAACAAAGCCAAGACATTATTCACCTCATTGATCACCCGAAGTTCTAGTTTGGAGCTTTCCTAGTTCCAGTTGGTTACTATTTTCGAGGCCCATCGTGACACAAGAGATGTCAGGAAAAGCCCAATAGTTGCTGCTAAACTTGTAAAAACCAAAAAAATAAAAGGATGTTTGAAGATTGATGCTGCTCTATAGTAGACATATGCTATTTGTTAACTTCTAGTGTAATTATCTGGTTTAAAGGGAATCTGTCATTGACATCAACCCTCTCAAACCTGTCTATATGGGCAGGAAGTTAAATATAAAATAATATCTTGATATCTGCAATCTGATGTTTTATTTCCAGAGAAATCCACATTTTTTTATATGCAGATTAGCTGTTAAGATCTATGGGCCGGACAAAGATCTCAATGGGTATCTGACTAGAGAGCTTACTTTAAAAGAAAAGCAGAGCATTACCAGTGGGGGATATGTAGATGAACAACTGCCTGCTCTTCAGATCTACATGTCTCACACTGGTAATGCACCTTTTTTTTTACATAATAATCTCTGTAGGCAGATTTTCAGGGAGATCTATGTCCGGCCCATAGATCTTAACATTTCAATTACATGTAAGAAAAATATGGATTTCTCTGGAATAAAACATCAGATCATAGATATCAAAGTATCATTTTATTCAGCTTCCTTTGACCTACAGTGTAAGACCATGCAGATGGCTTAGGGTGGGTTAATCCTACTGACAGCTTCATTTTAAGGGTATAGACATTGAAGGTGTGAAAAATGAAAAATTTTCTAAATGATAGTGCAAATTGTCTCTTCAGATAGGAAGAGAACTAGAACTCTAGTGAACTTGATGATATCACTGTTCTACAGCCAAATTGGTTGAGAGATGAAAATAGTTGAACTTAACTAATTTTTTGGAGCTGAAAATGAACACGATGCTTATATTTGCAAATTGTCTCTCATTTTCAAGATCCAGAGGAGGTTGTAATTACTTCTGACACCTTTCATGAAGGCTTGCAGAAAAATTGAGTTTTTATTATTTCATCGTCATTATTTCATTATTAGTAGCTCATCTATTACACCATCTATTTGGTCTATCGAGCCTTCAGTCTTCTATCATCTAAGGGTGACCAATTAAAAGACACCAACTCTTCTCCCACAATGTAATCCTAAATTACAGTTGCATCTTATACTTTTAACCCCTTTCTGACCTCGGATGGGATAGTATGTCCGAGGTCAGAACCACCGCTTTGATGCGGGCTCCGATTTTGAACAGCTGACATGTGCCCACAATAGCGGCGGGTGAAATCACGATTCACCCGCCGCTATTAAATAGCTAAATGCTGCTTTCAGATGCTGACAGCAGCATTTAATTAGTGCTTCTGGCCATCGGGTCAGAAATGCGTGCATCGCTAACCCCCGTCACGTGATCGGGGTTAGCGATGCATCAGCATGACAACCAGAGGCTTATTGAAGTCCTCTATGGTTGTTGATGCCGGATTTCTGTGAGCGCCACCCTGTTGAAGCACAGCAAAAGTAAAAAAAAAGTTTAAAAAATATGAAAAAATTTAAAAAATATAAAAGTTTAAATCACCCCCCTTTCCCCCATTCAAAATAAAACAATAAAAAAATCAAATATACAATTAGGTCTATATATATTTGGACAGAGACAACATTTTTCTAATTTTGGCTGTAGACATTACCACAATGAATTTTTAACAAAACAATTCTGATGCAGTTAAAGTTCAGACTTTCGGCTTTCATTTGAGGGTATCCACATTAAAATTGGATGAAGGGTTTAGGAGTTTCAGCTCCTTAACATGTGCCACCCTGTTTTTAAAGGGACCAAAAGTAATTGGACAGATTCAATAATTTTAAATAAAATGTTCATTTTTAGTACTTGGTTGAAAACCCTTTGTGGGCAATGACTGCCTGAAGTCTTGAACTCATAGACATCACCAGACGCTGCGTTTCCTCCTTTTTGATGCTCTGCCAGGCCTTCACTGCGGTGGTTTTCAGTTGCTGTTTGTTTGTGGGCCTTTCTGTCTGAAGTTTAGTCTTTAACAAGTGAAATGCTGCTCAATTGGGTTGAGATTAGGTGATTGACTTGGCCATTCAAGAATATTCCACTTCTTTGCTTTAATAAACTCCTGAGTTGCTTTGGCTTTATGTTTTGGGCCATTGTCCATCTGTAGTATGAAACGACAACCAATCAGTTTGGCTGCATTTCGCTGGATCTGAGCACACAGTATGGCGGCTCTGAATACCTCAGAATTCATTCGGCTGCTTCTGTCCTGCGTCACATCATCAATAAACACTAGTGACCCAGTGCCACAGGCAGCCATGCATGCCCAAGCCATCACACTGCCTCCGCCGTGTTTTACAGATGATGTGGTATGCTTTGGATCATGAGCTGTACCATGCCTTCGCCATACTTTTCTCTTTCCATCATTCTGGTAGAGGTTGATCTTGGTTTCACATGTCCAAAGAATGTTCTTCCAGAACTGTGCTGGCTTTTTTAGATGGTTTTTTTAGCAAAATCCAGTCTAGCCTTTTTATTCTTGATGCTTATGAGTGGCTTGCACCGTGCAGTGAACCCTCTGTAGTTACTTTCATGCAGTCTTCTGGTTATGGTAGATTTGGATATTGATACGCCGACCTCCTGGAGAGTGTTGTTCACTTGGTTGGCTGTTGTGAAGGGGTTTCTCTTCACCATGGAGATTATTCTGCGATCATCCACCACTGTTGTCTTCCGTGGGCGCCCAGGTCTTTTTGCATTGATGAGTTCAACAGTACTTTCTTTCTTTCTCAGGATGTACCAAACTGTAGATTTTGCCACTCCTAATATTGTAGCAATTTCTCGGATGGGTTTTTTCTGTTTTTGCAGCTTAAGGATGGCTTGCTTCACAGCAAAACCTTCCAAATACAAGCACCACACCTCAAATCAACTCCAGGCCTTTTATCTGCTTAATTGAGAATTACATAACGAAGGGATTGCCCACACCTGTCCATGAAATAGCCTTGGAGTCAATTGTCCAATTACTTTTGGTTCCTTTAAAAACAGGGTGGCACATGTTAAGGAGCTGAAATTCCTAAATCCTTCATCCAATTTTAATGTGGATACCATCAAATGAAAGCTTAAAGTCTGAACTTCAACTGCATCTGAATTGTTTTGTTTAAAATTCATTGTGGTAATGTCTATAACCAAAATGAGAAAAATGTTGTCTCTGTCCAAATATATATGGACCTAACTGTACACATATTTGGTATCGCCGTGTTCAGAGTCACCCAGTCTGTCAATGAAAAAAAGGATTAACCTGATTGCTAAACGGCATAGAGAGAAAAAAAATTCAAAAAGCTAGAATTACGTTTTTGTGGTCGCCACGACATTGCATTAAAATGCAATAATGGGCGATCAAAAGAACGTATCATTCAAAACGTTAGCATGCAAAAAATAAGCCCTCACCCTACCCCAGAACACGAAAAATGGAGTCACTACGGGTATCGGAATATTGTGCATTTTTTTTTAGCAAAGTTTGTAATTTTTTTTCACCACTTAGATAAAAGAGAACCTAGACATGTTTTTTATCTATGAACTCGTAATAACCTGGAGAATCATAATGGCAGGTCAGTTTTAGCATTTAGCGAATCTACAAATTGTCTCTTCAGAGAGGAAGAGGACTAGAACCCTAGCGCCACCTATTGGAGGTAGCAATCCTAACAGTCAATGTCGACTTTAACGAGCCTTGTCACATGATTTAGGATAAGAGCCAAACCAGAATCTCAATTTGCAGACACTGTGTTTCGGGGTACTGCCCCTTGTCAGTGCAAAGTGGAGATCTGGTTTGGCTGATTGAGAGGCGTCTGACCGGGATCCAAGAAGTATCGTTTCTCCTTGCAGAGAGTGACATGATAAGCATGTCGAGGTGAGGAGACTTAAAGCCACAATGCTCCTCTGGGAAATAGGCAAATTGTCTCTTCAGAGAGGAAGAGGACTAGAACTCTAGCACCACCTATTGGAGGTAGCACAGTGTCTGCAAATTGAGATACTGGTTTGGCTATTATCCTAAGTCATGTGACAAGGCTCGTTAAAGGGTCAACATTAACTGTTAGGATTGCTACCTCCAATAGGTGGCGCTAGAGTTCTAGTGCAGCTCATGCACTTCAGTTACATATTTTGACCATTTGATGGAGGACCTGGAAACAAATCAATCGCCGTCACAATGCAGTCCATATGAGATATACCATTTTTCATCCCCATACAGTTTTTATTGGTCTTTGTAAAAGGGTCTTCAAATCAGCACCAGCTATCTGCCCATGTAAAAGAACCTTCAGGTCATTAACTGATCCTCTCTGAAAATGGCCAAGGGTAGAAATCACATGTGTATGATTTACCGAAAGTCCATGTTATCTACATCTGCTGTACAATTCAGTAAAATAATTGGTGCTCCTGTATTAACTATTTCAGCATTTAATTGAGCAATTTACGTTTTATATGATAGTTTCTTTCTTACACGTATCTCTAGATCTTCCAGAAATGATATTAACCACTGTCCTAATAGACTTTCTACTTTCTCGTCTACAGTAATTTCATTACTTGGGTGCTGTCAGGTAAACATATACAGTGCCGTAAAAATCAGGTAAGGAAAAATGCCCTTAATCAGAAAGGTGGATTAATCGCTCTCCGATGCTGAAATAGTCTTTTATAATTGGGCTTTTTACATAATCCTGATTAAAAGGGATTTTGAGCATAATCAATTTGCACAAGGCCATCTTAATAACAAGCTCTATCGGCTTAGCTATGAGAATTTATCCGTCCACCTCAAGAAATTACTTGTCGTAAGAGGTCCAAAAATATGTAGTGTGGATTTATAAGGGCAACAAACTAATAGAAATAATGAATTAGAAAAGGCTTTAATCTCGCTTGTAATACATTAATTGGCTGCCATCTGTTTAGTCATTTCTGCATAGAGCAAAAAACAAGAGGGTCAAGAATGTGCTTATTGTACTGTGCTGCAAAGCAAATATTGTCGTCATTCATATTACTGACACATTATTATTAGCCTGGGCTGCTTAACGGATTGTGAAGGCTTAATAAATAAAGCATACAGGCATAAAACACAGCAGCACGATCTGTAACTCATGTCATAAAACACTGTACGGTGGGAATTTTTTATTTTTTTTTTAGATGGGGTATTTATTGAATATGGCAATAAAGACGCCAAAAACCATATTCATTGTACAGGTCTGAATATGACTATTTTATTATTGTTTTTAGTTACTCTTTCAAAATGTTACCTAAAACAATGAAACGAAAGGTAAAAAGGGCAGAACCCGAAAAAAATAAAAGGAGAGAAAGGGTGGGATGGTTATATGATTTTGGTATATATTAACCTAAACACACCAAAAAAAAAAAAAGACTCCGGAAGCAAAAATGTGGCGGCTGTTTGGTCACCACTCTCACTTGGCGCTATACGATTGGGCTGTGACCGACAGAACAGGTAAAGAGTTATGTTGCGATTTTCTAATACTCTATATCATCTACCATTTTTTTAGAAGTTCTCCTACTCAACTAGTTAGAGGAGAAGATCTGCATGCCCAAAAGTATTCTCTCTTAACAAGCGGATTTTACTCTGCTTACACTCTAACAAATAGAGACGGAGCCTATAGAAATTAAATCAGACCAAAGATTAGAGTGAAGCTCTGAGCAGGAACATGTCACGCTAGAAGAATGACATGTCCACTGTTGTGAATTCTGTGGCAGAGCTCCCTCCTGTGGTCACAAGTGGTACTGCGGCTTCTGAGTTTCCTTCCGCAGGTGATGTGGTGAAGTCGTTAGGTGCTGCTCTATTTAACTCCACCTAGTGCTTTGATCCTGGCCTCCAGTCAATGTTCTAGTATAGGACTTGCTTCCTCCTGGATCGTTCCTGTGGCCTGCTGCTCTGCATAGCTAAGTTCCGCTTTTGTTATTTTTGTTTGCTGTTTTTTTCTGTCCAGCTTGCTTGTTTGATTTTTCTTGCCTGCTGGAAGCTCTGGGACGCAGAGGGTGTACCTCCGTGCCGTTAGTCGGTACGGAGGGTCTTTTTGCCCCCTTTGCGTGGTTATTTGTAGGGTTTTGTGTTGACCGCAAAGTTACCTTTCCTATCCTCGCTCTGTTCAGAAAGTCGGGCCTCACTTTGCTAAATCTATTTCATCTCTACGTTTGTCTTTTCATCTTATCTCACAGTCATTATATGTGGGGGGCTGCCTTTTCCTTTGGGGTATTTCTCTGAGGCAAGGTAAGCTTATTTTCTATCTTCAGGCTAGCTAGTTTCTCAGGCTGTGCCGAGTTGCATAGGGAGCGTTAGGCGCAATCCACGGCTGCCTCTATTGTGGTTGGAGAGGATTAGGGATTGCGGTCAACAGAGTTCCCACGTCTCAGAGCTCGTTCTATGTTTTTGGGTTATTGTCAGGTCACTGTATGTGCTCTGACTTCTATGTCCATTGTGGTGCTGAATTGCCTGATCATAACAGTACTGGAGGCCCAAAGTACTAATGATTCTCAATAGAGGGAAAAAAGAAGTTCTGAGACCATTTTTTTTTCTCTGCACTGTGTTTTGCCTTTTTTTTCCCCTAGACATTTGGGTGGTTCAGGACACAGGTGTAGTGATGGACATTAAAGGCCTGTCTTAATGTGTGGATCAGCTCACGACAAGAGTACAAAATATTCAAGACTTTGTGGTTCAGAATTCTATGTTAGAACCAAGAATTCCTATTCCTGATTTGTTTTTTGGAGATAGAACTAAATTTCTGAGTTTCAAAAATAATTGTAAACTATTTCTGGCTTTGAAACCTCGCTCTTCTGGTGACCCAGTTCAACAAGTTAGGATCGTTATTTCTTTTTTACGTGGCGACCCTCAGGACTGGGCATTTTCTCTTGCGCCAGGAGATCCTGCATTAAGTAATATTGATGCGTTTTTCCTGGCGCTCGGATTGCTGTACGATGAACCTAATTCAGTGGATCAGGCAGAGAAAAATCTGCTGGCTCTGTGTCAGGGTCGGGATGAGATAGAGGTATATTGTCAGAAATTTAGAAAGTGGTCCGTACTCACTCAATGGAATGAAGGTGCGCTCGCAGCTATTTTCAGAAAGGGTCTCTCTGAAGCCCTTAAGGATGTCATGGTGGGATTTCCTATGCCTGCTGGTCTGAATGAGTCTATGTCTTTGGCCATTCAGATCGGTCGACGCTTGCGTGAGCGTAAATCTGTGCACCATTTGGCGGTATTATCTGAGCATACACCTGAGCCTATGCAGTGCGATAGGACTTTGACCAGAGTTGAACGGCAAGAACACAGACGTCAGAATGGGCTGTGTTTCTACTGTGGTGATTCCACTCATGCTATCTCTGATTGTCCTAAGCGCACTAAGCGGTTCGCTAGCTCTGCCACCATTGGTACGGTACAGTCAAAATTTCTTTTGTCCGTAACCTTGATCTGCTCTTTGTCATCTTATTCTGTCATGGCATTTGTGGATTCAGGCGCTGCCCTGAATTTGATGGACTTGGAGTATGCTAGGCGTTGTGGGTTTTTCTTGGAGCCCTTGCAGTGTCCTATTCCATTGAGAGGAATTGATGCTACGCCTTTGGCCAAGAATAAGCCTCAGTACTGGACCCAGCTGACCATGTGCATGGCTCCTGCACATCAGGAGGTTATTCGCTTTCTGGTGTTGCATAATCTGCATGATGTGGTCGTGTTGGGGTTGCCATGGCTACAAGTCCATAATCCAGTATTAGATTGGAAATCCATGTCTGTGTCCAGCTGGGGTTGTCAGGGGGTACATGCTGATGTCCCATTTCTGACTATTTCGTCATCCACCCCTTCTGAGGTCCCAGAGTTCTTGTCTGATTACCGGGATGTATTTGATGAGCCCAAGTCCGATACCCTACCTCCACATAGGGATTGTGATTGTGCTATCGATTTGATTCCTGGTAGTAAATTCCCAAAAGGTCGACTGTTTAATTTATCTGTGCCTGAGCACGCCGCTATGCGGAGTTACGTGAAGGAGTCCTTGGAGAAGGGGCATATTCGCCCGTCATCGTCGCCATTAGGAGCGGGGTTCTTTTTTGTGGCCAAGAAGGATGGTTCACTGATACCTTGTATAGATTACCGCCTTCTGAATAAGATCACAGTTAAATTTCAGTACCCCTTGCCATTGTTATCTGATTTGTTTGCTCGGATTAAGGGGGCTAGTTGGTTCACCAAGATAGATCTTCGTGGTGCGTATAATCTAGTGCGTATTAAGCAAGGCGATGAATGGAAAACTGCATTTAATACGCCCGAGGGCCATTTTGAGTACCTAGTAATGCCATTCGGACTTGCCAATGCTCCATCAGTGTTTCAGTCCTTTATGCATGACATCTTCCGAGAGTACCTGGATAAATTCCTGATTGTATAATTGGATGACATTTTGGTCTTCTCGGATGATTGGGAGTCGCATGTGAAGCAGGTCAGAACGGTGTTTCAGGCCCTGCGTGCTAATTCTTTGTTTGTGAAGGGATCAAAGTGTCTCTTTGGTGTACAGAAGGTTTCATTTTTGGGGTTCATTTTTTCCCCTTCTACTATCGAGATGGATCCTGTTAAGGTCCAAGCCATACATGATTGGACTCAGCCGACATCTCATAAAAGTCTGCAAAAGTTCCTGGGTTTTGCTAATTTTTATCGTTGCTTCATCTGCAATTTTTCTAGTATTGCTAAACCATTGACCGATTTGACCAAGAAGGGTGCTGATGTGGTCAATTGGTCTTCTGCTGCTGTGGAAGCTTTTCAAGAGTTGAAGCGTCGTTTTACTTCTGCCCCTGTGTTGTGTCAACCAGATGTTTCGCTTCCATTCCAGGTCGAGGTTGATGCTTCTGAGATTGGAGCAGGGGCTGTTTTGTCGCAGAGAAGTTCTGGTTGCTCGGTGATGAAACCATGCGCCTTCTTTTCCAGGAAGTTTTTGCCTGCTGAGCGAAATTATGATGTTGGCAATCGAGAGTTGCTGGCCATGAAGTGGGCATTCGAGGAGTGGCGTCATTGGCTGGAAGGAGCTAAGCATCGTGTGGGGGTCTTGACTGATCATAAAAACTTGACTTATCTCGAGTCTGCCAAGCGGTTGAATCCTAGACAGGCTCGTTGGTCGCTGTTTTTTGCCCGTTTTTACTTTGTGGTTTCGTACCTTCCGGGCTCTAAAAATGTGAAGGCGGATGCCCTGTCTAGGAGTTTTGTGCCCGACTCTCCGGGTTTATCTGAGCCGGTGGGTATTCTCAAAGAGGGAGTAATTCTGTCTGCCATCTCCCCTGATTTGCGGCGGGTGCTGCAAAAATTTCAGGCTAATAAACCTGATCGTTGCCCAGCGGAGAAACTGTTTGTCCCTGATAGGTGGACGAATAAAGTTATCTCTGAGGTTCATTGTTCGGTGTTGGCTGGTCATCCTGGAATCTTTGGTACCAGAGAGTTAGTGGCTAGATCCTTTTGGTGGCCATCTCTGTTGCGGGATGTGCGTTCTTTTGTGCAGTCCTGTGGGATTTGTGCTCGGGCTAAGCCCTGCTGTTCTCGTGCCAGTGGGTTGCTTTTGCCCTTGCCAGTCCCGAAGAGGCCTTGGACACATATCTCTATGGATTTCATTTCAGATCTTCCCGTCTCTCAAAAAATGTCAGTCATTTGGGTGGTTTGTGATCGCTTCTCTAAGATGGTCCATTTGCCACCCTAGTCTAAACTACCTTCCTCCTCTGATTTGGTGCCATTGTTCTTCCAGCATGTGGTTCGTTTACATGGCATTCCAGAGAATATCGTTTCTGACAGAGGTTCCCAGTTTGTTTCGAAGTTTTGGTGAGCCTTTTGTGCAAGGATGGGCATTGACTTGTCTTTTTCCTCGGCTTTCCATCCTCAGACTAATGGCCAGACCGAACGAACCAATCAGACCTTGGAAACATATCCGAGATGCTTTGTTTCTGCTGATCAGGATGACTGGGTGTCCTTTTTGCCTTTGGCTGAGTTCGCTCTTAATAATCGGGCCAGCTCGGCTACCTTGGTTTCGCCGTTTTTCTGCAACTCTGGGTTCCATCCTCGTTTCTCTTCAGGGCAGGTTGAGTCTTCGGACTGTCCTGGTGTGGATACTGTGGTGGACAGGTTGCAGCAGATTTGGACTCATGTAGTGGACAATTTGACCTTGTCCCAGGAGAAGGCTCAATGTTTCGCTAATCGCAGACGCTGTGTGGGTCCCCGACTTCGTGTTGGGGATTTGGTTTGGTTATCTTCTCGTCATATTCCTATGAAGGTTTCCTCTCCTAAGTTTAAACCTCGTTTCATTGGTCCGTATAGGATTTCTGAGGTGCTTAATCCTGTGTCTTTTCGTTTGACCCTTCCTGATTCTTTCTCCATCCATAACGTATTCCATAGGTCATTGTTGCGGAGATACGTGGCACCTATGGTTCCATCTGTTGATCCTCCTGCCCCGGTTGTGGTGGAGGGGGAGTTGGAGTATATTGTGGAGAAGATTTTGGATTCTCGTGTTTCAAGACGGAAACTCCAGTATCTGGTTAAGTGGAAGGGTTATGCTCAGGAAGATAATTCCTGGGTCTTTGCCTCTGATGTCCATGCTCCCGATCTTGTTCGTGCCTTTCATATGGCTCATCCTGGTCGTCCTGGGGGCTCTGGTGAGGGTTCGGTGACCCCTCCTCAAGGGGGGGTACTGTTGTGAATTCTGTGGCAGAGCTCCCTCCTGTGGTCACAAGTGGTACTGCGGCTTCTGAGTTTCCTTCCGCAGGTGATGTGGTGAAGTCGTTAGGTGCTGCTCTATTTAACTCCACCTAGTGCTTTGATCCTGGCCTCCAGTCAATGTTCTAGTATAGGACTTGCTTCCTCCTGGATCGTTCCTGTGGCCTGCTGCTCTGCATAGCTAAGTTCCGCTTTTGTTATTTTTGTTTGCTGTTTTTTTCTGTCCAGCTTGCTTGTTTGATTTTTCTTGCTTGCTGGAAGCTCTGGGACGCAGAGGGTGTACCTCCGTGCCGTTAGTCGGTACGGAGGGTCTTTTTGCCCCCTTTGCGTGGTTATTTGTAGGGTTTTGTGTTGACCGCAAAGTTACCTTTCATATCCTCGCTCTGTTCAGAAAGTCGGGCCTCATTTTGCTAAATCTATTTCATCTCTACGTTTGTCTTTTCATCTTATCTCACAGTCATTATATGTGGGGGGCTGCCTTTTCCTTTGGGGTATTTCTCTGAGGCATGGTAAGCTTATTTTCTATCTTCAGGCTAGCTAGTTTCTCAGGCTGTGCCGAGTTGCATAGGGAGCGTTAGGCGCAATCCACGGCTGCTTCTAATGTGGTTGGAGAGGATTAGGGATTGCGGTCAACAGAGTTCCCACGTCTCAGAGCTCGTTCTATGTTTTTGGGTTATTGTCAGGTCACTGTATGTGCTCTGACTTCTATGTCCATTGTGGTGCTGAATTGCCTGATCATAACAGTCCACCAATGCTTGAAAGAGTAGATGGGTCCAGATATCTAAAAAATCTGTCGGTTGCTATCACTGACACCAATGTAAGTTTTATCAAAACACAAAGTATTTTTCAAATGTCGTAGAGAAAAATTGAAAATTCCAAAAAGACTCTGTAGAGGGGACATATCACCCTCACATTGAACATATGGGATTAATTGTAACAGAGGAAGTGGAAAAGAGTTGACTCTTCTGTTATGATCTGGTGGTTTAGGAACAACATGGAACGAGCTCTGAAGGAAGTGGTATCTGTACTGACCGCAGTCCCTAAGCTCAACACAACACTAGAAGTAGCCGTGGGGTGCTCCTAACTCTCCCTATGCACCTCGTCACAGCCTAAGAGCTAACTACCCCTAAAGATAGAAGCAGGAAAACTATCTTGCCTCAGAGAAAATCCCCAAAGGATAGATTAGCCCCCCACAAATAATGACTGTGAGTGGAGAGGGAAAGGACATACACAGAATGAAACCAGGATGAGGCCAGTCTAGCTAAATAGATAGGGCAGGATGGAATACTGTGCGGTCAGTATAAAACACTACAAAAATCCATGCAGAGATTACAAAAATCTCCACACCTGACTAAAGGTGTGGAGGGTAAATCTGCTTCCCAGAGCTTCCAGCAACACAGAGTTAATTCATACTGATAAGCTGGACAAACATAGAAAGCACAGAACGGATAAGTCCACATTCTGTGGACAGAAAAGAGCAAGCAAGAACTTAGCTTTGCTGAACTGGTCAGGATAACAGGGAAATCCAAAGAGATGTGAATCCAACCAGGAACCATTTACAAGTGGCACTGGCTGAAGAAAAGAGCCAGGCATAAATAGCCGAGCAGAAAAGACAATCAGTAGAAGCAGCTGCTGACAGCTAAATCCAAGGAGCAGCCATACCACTTGAAACCTCAAGAGGGAGCCCAAGAGCAGAACTCACAAAAGTGCCACTTACAACCACCGGAGGGAGCCAAAGAGCGGAATTCACAACACTCTTCACCCCCAATGAAGTAGGACCTCCTGCTATAAATATGTAATTACAAAGGGGATCTGCTGAGAGCCAGATACCAAGTCTAGCGTTCATATACTCAGAGGCAAGGAAGTACACTTCCAAAGGCAAAAGCTTCCGCTGTTCAAAGAAATTATTCCAGGCATTCTGGAGCCACTGGTCATTGATGAATATTGGGGTTTGCATCTATCCGATATCTATGCGAGCTATGTTTTTTGGCGTTGTGGTGAGGTGACAAACTTAATGCATTCACTCACATCACTATAAGGCTGGCCAAACACCTCCAACCTAATATTGATCAGATGAATGATGTTATCCCTCCCATGCTTCATCTCTATAGAAAGGTAAAATCGTGATAGGAAATATGACAACAATATCTCTACTACCTCCAGGGGTGAAGATATTCTGAAATTTTGGGATCTCATAATCTACTGTAGATTTAGCACACCCCACGACCTGCCCTCCATATGAGCTCACCTAGGTGAGGTATGTGGAAATAACCTTGATGTAATAAAAATCAGAGTTCGGGTTTTTGTCATTTGTCTGTTCTGGAAGACACTAAGGTTGTGTATGTTGCTCTAAGGAGTGCTTCCCTTCACCAAGGTCTGAGCCATTCCTGTGACACAGGCTTAGTACTTTTTTCATTTGTTGTCCACTTTACTGTATGTCACTGACTGCTCCTGTCGCTGATTCGGCCGCTCCATGTCCACAGAGCAGCTCTTCTTCTTCCAGGCTGCTCTGTTGAAGAGGTGAAACTCTAAACGTCATGCTGATTGATAGCCGAAGTAGCATGAAGTCGGCTGTCACACCCCATCAACCTGACATCAACGGAAGCCGCTGAATAGGCCGTAAGTAGCAACTACCATAGTCTTCATAATTAGGTCGATAGTAAAAAAAAAGTAAGTTATTACTATCACTTTAATACTGTATATAAGTTTTTCTCTTCTCAATAATCTAGGATGGCCGGAGTATACAGATGAGCATACGTCAGATACGTTCATGTTTGTTGTGCATGTACCCGAGTTGCCTGCGTCCTCGCTGAACCAAAATTTTACATTTCTATGCAAAAACCTTCCATGACAATAGTTCGAAAAGAAGGCAAAAAGGCCTGGTCATTCTCTTCTTAACACTTTTGCTTCCTGTATGTCTTGTATAATCAGGGCGAGGAGATGTAATTGGTGAGCCCGGGTTAAGCCCGCGGCCTGCTGTGCTCCTGACAATTAGGTTAGAGAGCCGTGATCTATAAATTTAAGAGGATTTGGTGGGTCCACTAATGAAAAAAAAAAAATGTCACACTGCAAGGGGACCCTGCGTGTTATGAAAGCAACGTAATATCATCTGCTGGCGATTTGTGCCCACTGATAATCTATTGAGAGCTCGGGAAGAGGGAGGGCGCGGTTTTAGTGTTTAGGAGACTGGCGAAGTGATAGTTGCCATCTGCACAGTTCCCACTAATCTGGCTAGTGTCTCTCTGGCAAATGGCTGCATGAGGCGCGAGGAGGGGACGGAGGGCTATTTATTGTTTATAAAAACAAACAAGGAGGATTTAGTCGTAGGCAAGGAATTTATATCGAACAGCTGCAAAAGCAAGCAATGTGCCTGTGGGGGGAGGGCATGACATCTATAGGGGGTAACTAATATTCCCCCTCCAGAAAGTCTCAGGGCCTGTCAGACCACACCACAAGAAGCAGCCGTCCGTTAGGAAATAAAGGGGCCAGGTGAACAATTTTATGCAATGAACAATGTTCCATTCGGACCAACGCTCTGTATTGGGAACGCACACGAGCATCATTATGCGATCACGCACCGAAGCAAACTTTGTGAGCTGCTTAGAAACTGCAGAAAAACATTTTTTTTTCTCCCCATGTTCAGAAAATGTTCATATACCGTACCAAATGCAGTCCAAAGTAATGCGATATATCAGTCTCATCCTGGTTCTTTTCTTAGGATGGTATTATACACTGAAATGGCGCAAAACGCAGATTACGCAGATTATACTTACTGAATGTGGTTTTCGCATAACTTCTTCACGTCTTAAAGACGACCTGTCAGCAGGTCAAAAGTAACCGGATTTTGAGATTAATATAATCCCACTGGTGCCCTGAGTATTGAATTATTAAGGCATTGTCTCCTAATCCGACACCCCCTTCTCAATCCATATGTTTCTCTCTTGTAAAAAAAGCATTTCAGTACGCCCTCTCTGGTTCCGGCTTCGATCCTGCGGTATCAGCATTGGCTCTCCCAGGGATAGTGTCACATAATGTCATGCAATCACTGCAGCCAATAAGTGCTGACTTCTCTCTCCCTGCTTTGGATGCCGCACATACATCTGGAGGAACAGAGAGCGCAGAACACAGTACAGACAGAAATACATGTTTTAACACCTTTAAGACTTTTGATGTATATTTACATCAAAAGTCGTGTCCCTGCCTTCAATGTCGGCTCGCATGCTTAGCCCATAAATTTCCCTGAATGTCATCATCTGCTTTTAACAGCGGCAGTGGAGTGGTGCTCCGTCAGTCGCTGTTAACTAGTTAAATCCCACTGTCAATCTCTGACAGTGGGATTTAATTCTCTCCAGCAGGAAACGCATCATTAATCTCACCCATTGGCATCCCTGTCATGTGATCGTGGGGTGCAGATGGGTTGTCATGAGAGCCAAGGGTCTGCGGAAATCGTAAGGACCTTACATAGCATAGTCAATGTGTGTATCAAAAAATGGAAGGACCTGCGGAAATGAACCAATGAGAGAAGAGGGGAGTGTCCCTCAGCCGCAACCTCTTGGGCGTTGAATACGCAGCAGACATCGCTACTCGGAAGGAAGCTTCCATCGGCTGGGACAATGGACCAACATGCACACAGCAACCAGGGAAGAGGTTTCCCTGGAAACATGCAAGAGCAGCAGTGTGAGGCACCCCCCTCAGCGCAAGCTCCAAGCAGGAGAAAGCCACGCATGCGCACATGGTACAGGCAGAGAGAATCAAGGTCTGCAAAGGCTATGAGCAGGAAAACGTTGGTCATCCCTTCATTCGTTTTCCCATAAATACCCACATTGTGTCCTCAGCCAGACACGCCCCCTGATGAAGCCTTGGGCGAAACGTGCATTGGGGCCAGCAGTCCAGCACTATACTGCCACTATATCATTGTGCATCATTACATGTAAGTACTACCCTATGTCTTTGTATACCTCTCACTTTATAACATACCACTCTTTAGTGTAGAGTTTTTTAGGTTAAACACATTTATGTTTATACACTTTTTTGGATCTATTTGTTTCTACCTGTACTGGTGTATAGTTTTTTCCCCTCATCTTTTGGTGCTTCATTATACATTTAAAGTATTTTTGTTTATTTTAAACATGTATCAATATTCTATATTTTTTAATGAGACTTAGTTAGCACTTTATCTTTTTTCAAGAAGCTGCCTGAAAAAAATTGTCATGTGCACATACCCTTATTACATGTGCACTTTGTGCAGTAAAAGGTAGTCTTACTGATGAGCATTCTGGAGTAAGATGTGCCCAATTCATTATGAGGCAAATGTCACGTAATCGCTTTTCAGTGGCGTGTCCTTTCATGCGCCATACCAGAAATACTACTCCAGTTAGGCACTGGCTTAGCATTTCTGGCGTAAGTTACAAAATAATTTTTGATGAATTTATCAAGTGGACTTTTCCACATCCCTTCTTACTAGTAAAGAGCGAATATACTCGTTGCTCGGGTTTTCCCAAGCATGCTCGAGTGGTCTCCAAGTATTTGTGACTGCTCGGAGATTTAGTTTTGTTTGCCGCAGCTGCATGATCTACAGCTGCTAGCCAGCTTGATTACATGTGGGGGTTCCCTAGCAACCAGGCAACCCCCACATGTACTCAGGCTGGCTAGTAGTTGTAAATGGTGCAGCTGTGTCAACAAAAACTAAATCTCCGAGCACTAACAAATACTCGGAGACCACCCGAGCGTGCTCTGGAAAACACGAGCAACGAGTATATTCGCTCTTCACTATTTCTCACCCATGGTCCATGCACAATGGCAGAAGTGGCCAAAACTGGTGTGAAAATGCCAAAAATCCCAACATTTTTATGTAACTTCATGTTGCGCAAACTTTTTTTTGTAACTTTTCTAAGTATTTGACTCCAGAAATATGGCAAAAATACTTTAGTGAATCAGGGTCTGAGTCTTAGTATTATTGCTTTTCTTGAATTTTTGAGACACTAAGTGTAAACTTGAGGGCTTTCAAGTTTTCGACGAGAGCGTGTAGAGTTTCAATTTAGGTTCTGCTCTAAAAACTCCTAAAAAACATCTCGGGGTGCACATTCCTTTATTAGGAACTTACAGAACGGCAGTGTATTTTCTAGTATGACTCTGACCCAATCTATCGATGTACTGTAGATGATACTCGCTGTCATAAAACTTTCAGGACAGCTTGCGACTTCTCTAAAGTGTAAATGAGCCTCCAGAGGAGGATTGGAAAGTCTCGAAAGCCCTGCAATCTTTTTTTCTATATTCCGGCAGCTAATAGTGTCGTGTCATACAGTGATATGACGGTATGGATTTGCCATTTAACCAATTTTTTAAATATTTTTTAACCTGGCCGGATAGCAAGGTTATAGAGTAAAGAAAAGCAATGGCAGAGAAGGAGTCACCTGCCTACGTTCCCTGCTCCTGAAGATGTTCTTATAGTAGATACATGGGATGTTACTGGACCATGGTATTTTTACATTTCTGCTAAATGAAACTACGTGGTATCAGGTTTAATAATCCTATAGTGATAATCTCCTTCTGATAAAACAGTGATTTTATCCTAACTACAGCAAGCAGCCTGGTAAGTGACACATCACTGGAATCAGGGTCGCTGTTACATTATTCTGCCCTCTGATTCGATTTTCCTTTAAGCACTTTAGTCTCATATGGGTATAAGACACATTGTTTATATCATCCATCCATCATCTGCCATCTATGCTGTACACTTGCTCTTTTTGGCTTCCCCGATATCAGAGGATTGTTCTTAGACTGAAGATTTCCTCTTTTCTACGGAGTATTTACTCCCTCCATGTGTTAGAAGTCATATTGAAACTTGGCCAGAAAGCTGTTTGGCACCATTTAGTTCAATGGCAGTTTACCAGCTGCAAAGTGAGTTTTAAAGACACTTGTACTTATTTAGTGCTTAGCAGACACATTTTTTTTCACACAACCTTTGGGAAATCCTATTTTTCCCCAGGATCTCTCTCCTTTTTCTATTAGTGTTAAATCATCAGTCTTTATAAACCCATTTTAACAGACTATCGCCAGACTTTTAGCTGGGATTTTCCAAAAGCAAACACTGCACTATTGACGTTTAAAGGATCCTATGCGCCAGTGATAATATTGTGAACTTCCCCTTTAAGTCAGTCTTCTAAATATTTTTTCAAAGACTTTACCCTTTTATATTCTGCACTTCAGTTACTAAAAATTCTCCTTTATGCTCCAATGTAAATGTGATTCCTAACTGAACAGCAGATAATGATGTAGTTATACAATACTGAGGTCTAAACCAAGAAAATCCCTGCAAGTTCATTTTGGCAAAACAGATAATACCACACACAATCATTTGGCCACAACTGGGTACATCCATTTTTAAACGTACAAGAAAAAACATTACTAGTTTCATCTGGATAACAGTCCACGAAAAACGGACAACACTTGGATGGCATCCCAATTTTTTCACAAACCCATAGACTTGCTTTACTGATTTCGATGCAAAACTCGGATCAATAGTGGACATGTTGCCTCAATTTTGGGCAGATCACTTAGTCTGTAAAAAAGATCGGACAAGTGTACTGCCCCAAAGACTATAGTAGATAAAACTTATATCCACGAAAAACAAGAATAGAACTTGTCCTAAAAAAAACAGATGTCTGAATGAGCACTTAGTCTCAGAGCATGGAGTAAAGATGGGCGCTGATATTATGACGCTGATTCACTTCTCACGGACAAGCCGTGAGACAGGATAGTCAAGGAGTCTGAGGTTAAAAGCCAGGAGGGTACATCATAAACAGAAGGAAGGAACAAAGGCATAATCAAGTAACGTTCCAAGGTCCGAATACCAGGAGGATAGCTGATCAGAGTCAAAGGGGTTAAATAGACGGATCGTCAGAATGAGGTCCAAGGTCAGGCAACTAAAGATCAACACACAGAATGCTAGGCACAGAGAGACAGACCACACCATAGTTCAATGTACATCTGGAAGAGGTCTGGGAGTAACAGCTCAGCTGGCAATCACCTGAGACAATACATACCTGGAGACAGAAGGAAGAAACAAAGGCATAATCAAGTAACTTTCCAAGGTCCGAATACCAGGAGGATAGCTGATCAGAGTCAAAGGGGTTAAATAGACGGATGGTCAGAATGAGGTCCAAGGTCAGGCAACTAAAGATCAACACACAGAATGCTAGGCACAGAGAGACAGACCACACAATTGTTCAATGTACATCTGGAAGAGGTCTGGGAGTAACAGCTCAGCTGGCAATCACCTGAGACAATACATACCTGGAGACAGCCAGCACCTCTCAGTCTCAGATTGGACGGCTGAGCCGTCACTCAATACACCGACAGCTGGCAGAGATCTGGAAGTAACAGCTCAATGTTCAGCGTGGTGGCTCAGTGGTTAGGGCTGCAGCTTTGTAGCTTTGAGTTCAAATCCAACCAAGGACAACATCTGCAAGGAGTTTTGTATGTTCTCTGTGTCTTTGCATGAGCTCGGCGCACATTTATCCTGTGTTCTGCATTGAGCTCTTACACTGTTGGTTTTCATGTAAATCTCTGAAATAAGTGATTCAGACCGAACCTCTGATGCAAGATTCCCTATAATGAGGTTGATTGAGGCACTGTGGATGCAGTTTGACCTGTAATCTGGCAGTGTCCGTCTTTTTAGGATTGTATAAAAGTGCCTTCGGCCACAGTTTTGTACACTTATGAAAAGAAGGACACTGCTGAACAGAGGACAGATGGTGTTCAGAGTAACTCTGTTGCCTCATTATCGTGAATGGCTCCCTCAGGGGTTTCATCTGAGTCATGTCACTTGGAGATTTATATGGAAATCCCAAAGTATGTGCTCAGCGTAGAGCGCAGGATAACTGTGATCCAAAACGTTATGTAAAGTGTTCCCAATAAAAGCTTCAACTCAATCAGCAAAAAAAGCAAGTCCCCACTCAGGTCTATCATCTGTTAACGGAAATATAGGGGGCTTCCACGTTACTGATAGTACAAAGGCTCTGGAAAAGCGAAATAGCTCCTCACCCGCCAAAAGAAATTCAGCAAATTCTCTGCTACCAATTCCAAATGCCCCCCCTCCCTTGTGAGACCCAGTGTACCTAAACCACATATAGCATCCATGTTTGGCATTTCTGAAGTGATGAGAGCCCACCTAACTTACGGGTGCATGGTTCCAGAAGCACGGGTTTGGAATAATGTACTGGTGACTGCAATGTGCTGGTTACTTCAACGGCAGTTTGCAATTTTCACTCTGCAACATTCGTTGCTGCTTGTTTCTGGAAAACACCCATGGAGTCAAAATTGTCACGACACCTGTAGATAAATTCCCCAAGGGTATAGTTTCCAAAATGGGGTCACTTGAGAGAGGATACTGTTCTTTTAGCAATTAAGGGCTCTGTATATGGAGTCTACAAACTTTTCTAGTAAAATGTTCACTCCGGTAGGCAAATAGCGCTCCATTTCTTCCCGAGTCTCTCCGTATGGCTAAATAGTAATTTACAGCCACATATGGGGTATTGCCACATTTAGTAGAAATTGTGGGAAATTTTTTTTTGCCATTTTTACCCACATCTTGTGTGATAATGTAAAATCTGGGGCTAAAACAAAATATTGGTATTAAAAATGTAATTATTTTGTCTTCACGGCCCAATGGTATAAAATTTTGTGACACACTCATGGTGTCAATATGATCACTGCACCCCTAGATGAATTCACTGAGAGGTGTAGTTTGTAAAATGGGGCCACTTATGGGGGGTTCTACTGTTCTGGCACCTCATGGACTCTCCCAGTGGGTCATGACACCTGCAAACCGTAACTGTAAAATCTGGCGATCCTTGCCTTCTGAGCTTTGCACTGTGCCTGAAAAATATTTCCTGATTACATGTAGGGCATTGGCACACTCAGAAAAAAATGGACCTCAGTTTGTTTTAAAAAAAAAATCCTATTAGCCATTAGAAAAATTAAAACTTGGGGCTAAAACAACATATTAATGGTAAAAATTTAATTTATTCTTTCTTCACCACTCTGTGGTGTAAAACTCTGTGAGGCACATGTGGTGTCAATATGATCACTGCACCTCTAGATTAATTCATTGGGGGGGGGGGTTTGCAAAATGAGTCCACATATAGCAGGTTTCTGTAGTTCTGGCACCTCAGGTTCTCTGCTAATGTGACATGGCCCCTCAAACCATTCCAGCAAAGTCTGAACTCCAATATGGCGCCTCTTCCCTTCCAAGCTTTGCACTGTGCCTCAAAAGTAGTATTCCCCCATATATGGGGTATCATCATACTCAAGAGAATTTGCACAAAAAACTGTATGGTGCAATTTCTCCTGTTTCCCTTATGGAAATGCAATATTTTGTGCTAAAAACATATTTGTGGGGAAAATTTGTTTTTTGCTATTTTTGCGGCTCCACGTTATAAACTTCTGTGAAGCACCTGAGGGTTCAGTGTGCTCACCATACATCTTGATCAGTTCCCTGAGGGGTCTAGTTTCCAAAATGGTGTCACTTGTGGGGGATATCCACTGTTTAGGCACATCAGGGGCTCTCCAAATGAGACATGGCTTCTGCCAATTGTTCCAGCAAATTTTGCATTCGAAAAGTCAAATGACTCCTTCCCTTCCGAGCTCTACCTTGCACCCAAACAGTGGTTTTCTCCCTCTTATGGTATATCAGCATGCTTAGAAGAAATTACACATTGAATTTTGGAGTCCATTTTTTTCTGTTACCCTTGTAAAGATAAAAAAATTGGATCTGAAGTCAATTTTTTGTGAAAAAAAATAAAATGTTAAATTTTTTTTCAAAAAATTCCTGTGAAGCAGCTGAAGGGTTACTAAACTTCTTGAAAGTGGTTTTCGCACCTTGAGAGGTGCAGTTTTTAGAATGGTGTCACTTTTGGGTTTCTTCTTTCATATAGACCTTCAAAGTGACTTCAAAGGTGATGTGGTCGCTAAAAAAATGGTTTTGCAGATTTTGTTGGAAAAATTAAAACTCGCTGGTCAAATTTTAACACTTATAGCTTCCTAAGAAAACAATATTTGGTTTCAAAATTGTGCTCATCTAAAGTAGACATGTGGAAAATGCTATTTATTAACTATCTCGTGTGACATATCTCTGTGATTTAACCCCTTCATGACCCAGTCTATTTTGACCTTAATGACCTGGCCGTTTTTTGCAATTCTGACCAGTGTCCCTTTATGAGGTAATAACTCAGGAACGCTTCAACGAATCCTAGCGGTTCTGAGAATATTTTTTCGTGACATATTGGGTTTCATGTTAGTGGTAAATTTAGGTCAATAATTTTTGTGTTTATTTGTGAAAAAAATGGAAATTTGGCTAAAATTTTAAAAATTTAGCAATTTTCAAATTTTGAATTTTTATTCTGTTAAGCGAGAGAGTTGTGTGACACAAAATAGTTAATAAATAACATTACCCACATGTCTACTTTACATCAGCACAATTTTGGAAACAAAATTTTTTTTGCTAGGAAGTTATAAGGGTTAAAAGTTGACCAGCGATTTCTCATTTTTACAGCATAATTTACAAAACCATTTTTTTTAGGGACCACCTCACATTTGAAGTCAGTTTGAGGGGTCTATATGGCTGAAAATACCCAAAAGTCACACCATTCTAAAAACTGCACCCCTCAAGGTGCACAAAACGACATTCAAGAAGTTTATTAACCTTTCAGGTGCTTCACAGCAGCAGAAGCAACATGGAAGGAAAAAATGAACATTTAACTTTTTAGTCACAAAAATGATTTTTTAGCAACAATTTTTTTATTTTCCCAAGGGTAAAAAGAGAAACTGGACCCCAAAAGTTATTGTAAAATTTGTCCTGAGTACGCTGATACGCCATATGTGGGGGGGGGGGATCTACTGTTTGGGCGCACGACAGGGCTCGGAAGGGAAGGAGCGCCATTTGACTTTTTCAATGAAAAATTGGCTCCAATCTTTAGCGGATACCATGTCGAGTTTGGAGAGCCCCTGTGTGCCTAAACATTGGAGCTCCCCCACATGTGACCCCATTTTGGAACCTAGACCCCCCAAGGAACTTATCTAGATGCATAGTGAGCACTTTGAACCCCCAGGTGCTTTACAAATTAAGTAAGAACAAGTAAAAATGAAAAAGTACTTTTTTTCACAAAAAATTTCTTTTAGCCTCAATTTGCTCATTTCCACATGGACATCAGGATAAGATGGATCCTAAAATTTATTGGGCAATTTCTCCTGAGTACACTGATACCTCACATGTGGGGGTAATCCACTGTTTGGGCACACGGCAGAGCTCGGAAGGGAAGAAGCGCCATTTGACTTTTTCAATGAGAAATTAGCTCCAATCGTTAGCGGACACCATGTCGCGTTTGGAGAGCCCCTGTGTGCCTAAACATTGGAGCTCTGCCACATGTGACCCCATTTTGGAAACTAGACCCCCCAAGGAACTTATCTAGATGCATAGTGAGCACATTGAACCCACAGGTGCTTCACAAATTGATCTGTAACAATGAAAAAGTACTTTTTTCACAAAAAATATATTTTGGCCTCAATTCGTTCATTTCCACATGGGCAACAGGATAAAATGGATCCTAAAATTTATTGGGCAATTTCTCCTGAGTACACTGATACCTCACATGTGGGGGTAAACCACTGTTTGGGCACACGGCCGGGCTTGGAAGGGAAGGAGCGCCATTTGACTTTTTGAATGAAAAATTAGCGCCAATCGTTAGCGGACACCATTTCGTGTTTGGAGAGCCCCCACATGTGACCCTATTTTGGAAACTAGACCTCCCATGGAACTAACCTAGATGTGCGGTGACCACTTTAAACCCCCAAGTGCTTCACAGAAGTTTATAATGCAGAGTCGTGAAACTAAAAAATCATTTTTCTTTCCTCAAAAATTATTTTTTAGCCCGCAATTTTTTATTTTCACAAGAGTAACAGGAGAAATTGGACCCCAAAAGTTGTTGTCCAGTTTGTCCTGAGTACGCTGATACCCCATATGTGGGGGGGAACCACTGTTTGGGCACACGTCGGGGCTCAGAAGGGAAGTAGTGACTAGGGTTGAGCGAAACGGATCGGACAATTTCAAAAGTTTCTGACTTTTGGCAAAGTCGGGTTTCATGAAACCCGACCCAATCCTAGTGTGGGATCGGCCATGCGGTCGGCGATCTTCGCACCAAAGTTGGGTTTCGTATGACGCGTTCAGCGCCATTTTTATATATATATGTCATTGAGACACATATATATATATCTATATACATAATTGTCTAAGGGTTTTTCCGTCTGTCTGTCTTTCTGTCTGTCTGTCTGTCCTGGAAATCCCGCCTCTCTGATTGGTCGAGGCTGCCAGGCCTAGACCAATCAGCGACGGGCACAGCATCGACGTAGAAATCCCGCATCACTGATTGGTCGAGGCCACCAGGCCTCGACCAATCAGCGACGAGCACAGCGACGATGATGTCATAAAGGACGTAGATATCCCGCGTCTCTGATTGGTCGAGGCCGCCAGGCCTCGACCAATCAGCAACGGGCACAGCGACGATGATGTCATAAAGGACGTAGAAATCCCACGTTTCTGATTCAGCGACGGTCACAGTATCGACGTAGATGTCATAATGGTTGCCATGGCGATGATGATGTCATAAAGGTTGCCTCGACCAATCAGCGATGGGCACAGTCTGCCGCGAATTCTGGAATCATCATTGTCGATATACTTCGGAGACATGCATATTCTAGAATACCCGATGCGTTAGAATCGGGCCACAATCTAGTATATATATATTTACATCAGCGCGATATAGCAGAAAAGCCGGTAATTCAATTGCCGGCTTTTCATTTCTCCTTCCTAAACCCGACATGATATGAGACATGGTGTTAGGAGTCGAGTTTCCTCTGCTGCACTGGGGGAATCTCGATCCGTCTCCGCTGCGGTCTCCCATTCTTCTCCAGCCGCGGTGGAGTCTGCTCAGCAGGGACGTCGATCCCAGCGTCTCGCTCAGTCTGACTCTGTGCGAAGAGTTACTGCTGCTTTTCCTGCTTCTGCCATTGAAGCCAGTGCTGGGCAGCGGCGAGTGGACGTTTCTGGATCTAAGTCCTGCTTTTCTCTGTCTGAGCATGCCCAGGGCAGGATCTCCCATTGGAGATCGAGGGTCACATGCTCAGGTATTGCAGCACATCCCATTGGTCCTCTTGGCAGGTCCTGAAAGGGCAAAACTTCTGGAGCTGCTTCCTGTGCTGCTACTATATAAACTGCGCATGACCGCACGGCCATGCGCTAGTATTGTCTTGTAAATATGTGTGTGTGTTGTGAGTGAAAGTCGCTCTTTAAATACCCTCCCTATTGAATGTCTGTTCGCGGAAGGTGTATGTTTGCTATCTAGCGCCCGACTTATCCAACAGCACGAAACACACATTACAGCTACCAGTTGCTGTGTCCGCCAGTACGGCGCCGTGCGCTTGCTCTGCGCTTTCCTGACCCAAGCCTGGGTGGTTAGTGGCGTCCGTCAGTGCGGCACCGCAAGCACTCTTGTGCCTTTATATTATTATTTATGTTCCTCTGACACACCCAGTTGCGGTGTTGTGCCAGCAAGTGTCTAATCGGACTTCAATCCTGTGTAGGGGTTGAGTCCGCTGACTTCTTGCTCGCGCTTTATGTGCGGTACTGCGGTCCTGTGACGCAACAGGATCGCTTCCTTCACGCAGGGTGAAGTTAACCAGTGTGTGTATACTTAGTACCGCCATATAGTCTGTCTTACTAGCAGCAGGGTCTTTTACCTGCACGGTGGACCTCGGACTGCGAACGAACCTAGTTTCTTATTACCTATACTTGGTGCGTTCCGCCGGTCCTTAACACATGGTTTACATACAGTAAACCATATCATATTCCCATTTTTTTGCATATTATACACTACTAATGTTAGATGTTTTTAGGCGGGGGGGGGGGGGGCAATAACCGTGGACCCTCTCTAGGCTATTAATATCTGCCCTCAGTCACTGGCTTTACCACTCTGGCGGAGAAAATTGCGTGGGAGCCCACGCCAATTTTTTCTGCGCTTTAACCCTTAAATTTAATAGCTACAGCGCCCAAATTTTGCACATACACACTACTAACATTAGTAGTGTGTAATATGCAAAAAAAAAGGGAATATGACATGGTTTACTGTATGTAAACCATGTCTCATATCATGTCGGGTTTAGGAAGGAGAAATGAAAAGCCGGCAATTGAATTACCGGCTTTTCTGCTATATCGTGCTGAAGTAAATATAAATATAAATATATATATATATATATATATATATATATATATATATATATATGTCTCAATGACATATATATATATATATACAGTATATATAGACAGTACATATGTTTTTATGATTTTTTGAGCACATGGATCCATTGTATGTCCGTATGTCGGTTTTGCAAGCCTGCGAGAAAATCTCGCAGTACGGATGCCATACGGATTACATATTTCCCATTGACTTGCATTGGGTTTCGTGTTTCGGTCGATCCCCGACCCTGACTTTTCGCGATAATCGGCCGATTTCACTCGCCTCGACTTTTGAGAAAGTCGGGTTTCGCGAAACCCGATTCGACCTTAAAAAAGTAAAAGTCGCTCAACCCTAGTAGTGACGTTTTTGAATGCAGACTTTAATAGAATGGTCTGCGGGCATCATGTTACGTTTGCAGAGCCACTGATGTGCCTAAACACTAGAAACCCCCCACAAGTGACCCAATTTTGGAAACTAGACCCCCCAAGGAACTTATCTAGATGTGTGGTGAGCACTTTGAACCCCCAAGTGCTTCACAGACGTTTACAATGCAGAGCCGTGAAAATAAAAAAATATTTTTTCTTTCCTCAAAAATGATGTTTTAGCAAGCAATTTTTTATTTTCACAAGGGTAACAGGATAAATTGGACCCCAATAGTTGTTGCCCAGTTTGCACTGAGTATGCTGGTACCCAATATGTGAGGGTAAACCACTGTTTGGGCACACGTGGGGTTTCGGAAGGGAAGTAGTGACGCTTTGAAATGCAGACTTTGATGGAATGGTCTGCGGGCATCATGTTGCATTTGCAGAGCCCCTGATGTGCCTAAACAGTAGAAACCCCCCACAAGTGACCCCATTTTGGAAACTAGACCCCCCAAGGAACTTATCTAGATATGTGGTGAGCGCTTTGAACCCCCAAGTGCTTCACAGAAGTTTACAAAGCAGAGCCGTGAAAATTAAAAAAATCATTTTTCTTTCCTCAAAAATAATGTTTTAGCCCCCAATTTTTTATTTTCACAAGGGTAAGAGGAGAAATTGGACCCCAATAATTGTTGCCCAGTTTGTCTTGAGTACACTGATACCCCATATGTGGGGGTAAATCACTGATTGGGCACACGTCGGGGCTCAGAAGTGAAGTGGTGACGTTTTGAAATGCAGACTTTGATGGAATGGTCTGCGGGCGTCACGTTGCATTTGCAGAGCCCCTGATGTGCCTAAACAGTAAAACCCCCCCACAAGTGACCCTATTTTGGAAACTAGACCCCAAAAGGAACTTATCTAGATATGTAGTGAGCACTTTGAACCCCCAAGTGCTTCACAGAAGTTTATAACGCAGAGCCGTGAAAATAAAAAATAATTTTTCTTTCCTCAAAAATGACGTTTTAGCTAGCAATTTTTTATTTTCACAAGGGTAACAGGAGAAATTGGACCCCAATAGTTGTTGCCCAGTTTGTCCCGAGTATGCTGGTACCCCATATGTGGGGGTAAACCACTGTTTTGGCGCATGTCGGGGCTCGGAAGGGAGGGAGCACCATTTGACTTTTTGAACGCAAGATTGGCTGGAATCAATGGTGGCGCCATGTTGCGTTTGGAGACCCCCGATGTGCCTTAACATTGGAAACCCCTCAATTCTAACTCCAACACTAACCCCAACACACCCCTAACCCTAATCTCAACTCTAGCCATAACCCTAATCACAACCCTAACCCCAACACACCCCTAACCCTAATCCCAACCCTAACCCCGACACACCCATAACCACAACCTTATCCCCAACACACCCCTAACCCTAACCATAACCCTAACCACAAGCCTTATATTAACCCTATTTCCAACCCTAGCCCTAATTCCAACCCTAACTCTAATTCCAACCCTAACCCTTAGGCTATGTGCCCACGTTGCGGATTCGTGTGAGATTTTTCTGCACCATTTTTGAAAAATCCGCAGGTAAAAGGCACTGCATTTTACCTGCGGATTTACCGCGGATTTCCAGTGTTTTTTTGTGCAGATTTCACCTGCGGATTCCTATTGAGGAACAGGTGTAAAACGCTGCGGAATCCGTACAAAGAATTGACATGGTGCGGAAAATACAACACAGCGTTTGCAGATTTGGTTTTTCATAGGTTTACATGGAACTGTAAAGCTGATGGAAAACTACTACGAATCCACAGCGGCCAATCCGCTGCGGATCCGCAGCCAAATCCGCACTGTGTGCACATAGCCTAATTATAAGGGTATGGGCACAGGATGCGGAAAACACTGCGGATCCACAGCGTTTCCGCAGCCGCTGGTCCGCAGCAGTTTCCCATGAGTTTACAAAAAACGCTGCGCACATGCTGCGGAAAAAACTGCACGGAAACGCAGTGGTTTACATTCCGCACATTTCACTTCTTTCTGCGGATTCCGCAGCGATTTTACAACTGCTCCAATAGAAAACCGCAGTGAAATCCACAGAAAAACCACGGTAAATCCGCGATAAATCCGCAGCGGTTTTGCACTGCGGATTTATCAAAACCGCTGCGGAAAAATCCGCAGAGGACCAGAATACATGTGCACATTCCCTAACCCTAACCCTAGTTCTAACTGTAGTGGGAAAAAAATATATATTTTTTCTTTATTTTATTATTGTCCCTACCTAAGGGGGGGTTCATTTACTTTTTTTTATTTTGATCACTGTGATAGGTTTTATCACAGTGAACAAAATGTACATGGAACGAATCTGCCGGCCGGCAGATTCGGCGGGCGCACTGCGCATGCGCCCGCCATTTTGGAAGATGGCGGCGCCCATGGAGAAGACGGACGGACACCGGGAGGCTCGGTAAGTATGAGGGGGGACATCGGGGCATGGGGGGGGCGTTGGAGCACAGGGGGTGATATCGGAGCTCGGGGGGGAGCAGACAGGAGGACGGGGGAGCAGACAGGGCGACAGAGGGGAGCAGAGCACAGGATGGAGGACTGGGGAGGAGATCGGTGGCGGTGGGGGGGGGGCAGATCAGGGTTTCCAGCCATGGCCAATGATATTGTAGCATCAGCCATGGCTGGATTGTAATATTTCACCAGTTTTTATAGGTGAAATATTACAAATCGCTCTAATTGGCAGTTTCACTTTCAACAGCCAATCAGAGCGATCGTAGCCATGGGGGGGGGGGGGGTGAAGCCACCCCCGGGCTAAAGTACCACTCCCCCTGTCCCTGCAGATTGGGTGAAATTGGAGTTAACCCTTTCACCCGATCTGCAGGGACGCGATCCCTCTATGACGCCACATAGGCATCACAGGTCGGATTGGCACCGACTTTCATGACGCCTACGTGCCGTCAAAGGTCGGGAAGGGGTTAAGGGCATGAGAATTCAAAGTTTGAAAATTGTGAAATTTTCCAATTTTTCTCCAAATTTCCACTTGTGTTTTACAATTAAACACAAGTCCTACCGAAAATTCTACCACTATCATGAACTACAACATGTCACGAAAAAACACCGGGATCTGTTGAAGCGATCCAGAGTTATTATCTCAAAGTGACAGTGGTCGGAATTGCAAAACTTGGCCTGGTCATCAACGTGCAAACCACCCTAACGGATAAAGTGGTTTAGGTCAAAATTGGCTCTGTCATTAAGAGGTTAAACCACATGTATGAAAATAACAAGAAAATATGCATGAATAAAAATGGTGGGGAAACAGCCCGGTCTTGGTTTCTGGCCTCTACAACAGTAGCTATAAGTCATGTGGTGTCATTTATCTTGTCTTTCAGGTGACCTATAGGAATACATTTTGCAGTGTGATACACAAGTCTAAACAAACCAACCATGCCAATGCATTCCTATGTTGAGTACATTAATTGGCTTTCAAGGGATAATTTTGCTGGTAATTATCCTGATAATACTGGTAATTATCCAGTGTCTATAGTGGGTCATATACTGGAAGATTCCAGAGTCACAAGTCAAGGCAGCAAGAAGGAGCCACCACTTCTTTATTTACCACCTCACATTGAGCACCTACTAACTTCTGTTTGCTGAAACCTTTTTATAGATGGCCTAAGGCCATGCCTGCTCAGGCCACGTCAACATGCGTCTGATTTACAGAATATTTTTTAAAGGATTGTGCAACAGAAAATAGAAGCTGAAACTTTAATTTCTGCTGCATATGTGAGGATCTGCACATTGACTAGCCACATTTGATTTCAATATGCTTCCTTCTTAGCAGAACTTGTGGATGACATAAATGGTGAAAAAATACTGTGCTTTTTTGTTATTGTTTCATTTATTGGTATTGTTGACATAGTCTTTATTGGATAGCTGATATGTTTCTATAGGTATGAAATGACCCTAGGTTTAACTAGAGATTTTTTATTATTATTATTCTAAATTGTAGCTGTATAAAGTAGGAGGATACATAGAAGTCTAAGGATAACATAGGTCTGTTTCAATATGTTCCTTTACATTGACAGGACATTTATACTGGCTTTACTATGTTTGAATTAACACCAAGGAAAATATCTAAAAGTTCACAAATAGTCCAAAGTAGTTTTCTTCAAGTGCAGCTAAGAAGTGTCGCTTATTACAGTTCAACCTGTCATTACACTGAATATAGCGAGCATACATGTACTTTACTGCATTACTTGCTGACGTTCGGTCACTAGTATCATAGCTGACCACATGGTTTTAGATTTTCACTATGAATAAGCATCCTACCTTGGCATGCCA
This sequence comes from Ranitomeya imitator, assembly GCF_032444005.1. Lineage (NCBI taxonomy): Eukaryota > Metazoa > Chordata > Amphibia > Anura > Dendrobatidae > Ranitomeya > Ranitomeya imitator. The sequence goes on along the minus strand of NC_091290.1, from coordinate 111,023,125 downwards.
GAGCCGGTATGTCACTATCCACAAGGAGAAACGTTACCTCTTAGACCTCAGTCGAGAACCTCTCACCTAGCCAAAACAGTTCTCACACTTTGTACTGATGACGGGCAATGCCCTGAAACACTGTGTCTGAAAATTGAGATTCTGATTTGGCTTTTGTCTTAAGTCCCGTTTCAAGGCTCGTTAAAGGGTCAATAGTGACTTGTAGGATTGCTGTTTCCAACACGTGGCGCTATAGAGTTCAAGTCCTTTTCCTCTCTGAAGAGACAATTTGCATATTAACTTTTCCCAGAGGAGCATTGTGCAGTGAATAAGTCTCTTTACCTTGGCATGCCAGAGTCGGTATGTCATTCTCCACAAGGAGAAACATTACCCCTTAGATCTCAGTCCAGAGCCTCTCACCAAGCCAAATCAGTTCTCACACTTTGCACCAAAGACGGACAATACCCTGAAACACTGTCTGCAAATTGAGATTCTGATATGACTTTTGTCCTATGTCATGTTTCAAGGCTGGTTAAAGGGTGAATAGTGTGACTTGCAGGATCGCTGCTTCCAACACGTGGCGCTATAGAGTTCAATTCCTCTTCCTCTCTGAAGAGGCAATTTGCATTTTACATTTTCAGTGACTTTTACATAGAGCCATAATCATCAGATCAAGCGTCATCATCACCCAGTGTAAGCATTTGCTACAAAACACTGGAAGTTCTCCAAGAGAATCCATTCATGTTCTATCATAATGCAGTGTTTCTTTGCGGTCCTGGGATCAAATCCCACCAAGACAACGTCTGCAAATATTTTTTATGTTCTCCACATGTTTGTGTATAACAGATTCTCTGGTTTCCTCCAATGCTCCAAAGATATGCTGATAGAGAGTTTGGATTGTGAGCCCCAACAGGGACAGTGAAGATAATGTATATAAAGCAAGGCAGAGTATGTTGGTGGCCTCAGCCAATATCACAAGATCAGGTTCATCATAAATTTGCCCCAGGGCCTCGAAGAACTGATGCACAGACATTCTCTCAGGAGCAGTAGGAGAAAGAGAAAAAGCCCACACCAGCAGACCCTCCCTCAACAGAGAAATGATAAATCCCACCCTTTGACCCTCATTGCCCAAAGATTGGGGTCGCAGGGAAAATAGCAATTTGCACCCCTCCTTAAATACCCGAAACTTATTTTTCTCCCCAGAAAAAGTATCCGGGAGTTTAATGGAGCGTTCAGGAGAAGGAATGGAGATATCAGTCACACCGCAATCCATACAGCTAGAGAGAATCACTCCTAATGGTTTTAACCATATCCGCCATCTTCCTCTGCTCCTATTGATGAGATTGAGCAAGTGCCCTCCGTCGGGTCACTCTGCCATAAAGGCCCGACTGGTGGAGGGCTGCAGTGATAGTTGACTTTGTGGAACTTTCTCCCATTTCCCTATTGCATCTCTGGAGCTCAGCCACAGTGGTATTCGGGTTCTTCATTACCTCTCACACCAAGGCTCTTCTCTCACAATTGCTCAGTTTAGCTAGATGGCCAGGTCTAGGAAGACTTTTGGTGGTCCCAATCTTCTTCCATTTAAGGATTATGGAGGACACTGTGCTCTTAGGAACCTTCAGTACTGCAGAAATTCTGCTGAAACCTGGGCCAGATCTATTCTTTGCCACAATTCTGTCTCTGAGCTCCTTGTCCAGTTCCTTTGACCTCGTAATTCTAATTTGGTCTGACATGCACTGTGAGCTGTGAGGTCTTATATAGACAGGTTTGTGCCTTTCCAAATAGAGTCCTATAAGTTTAATTAAACACAGCTGGACTCCAAAGAAGGAGTAGAACCATCTCAAGGAGGATCACAAGGAAATGGATAGCATGTGACTTAAATATGAGTGCCTGAGCAAAGGATCTGAATACTTATGACCATGTGATTTTCCAGTTTTTCTTTTTTATTAAATTTGCAAAAATTACTACATTTCTGTTTTTTTTCAGTCAAGATGGGGTGCAGAGTGTACAATAATGTGAAAAAAATGATTTTTTTAAAAATTTTACCAAATGGCTGCAATAAAACAAAGAGTGAACATTTTAAAGGGGTCTGGATACTTTCCATACCACTGTACATAAATTGTAGCATTGTTTCTGGAATATGGTTTCTCAAAGAATGAAGCAGGGGACAAGTTCATAGTGAAATGTAATTTGACAGCGGTAGATGTAGTGAGGCAATGGTCGTGATATAGAGAGGGAAAATTAAAGGTTTTTTTAGGGCTTAAGTGGATTTCCTGCTAAATACATTTATCACCTATTTTTTGGGGATAAATGATAAATGTATTATCGCTCAAGGTTTTGCTGCTGGGACTTCCCTAATCTTGAGATGTGGGCTTCTAAATTCCTCCATACAAATGAGTCAATGGTGTACATATCTGACCCCACTCCATTCACTTCTACTGGACTAAAGGAATGGCTATATCCTTAAATCCTATGCAAGTGGACAGAGTGGTGATCAAGCATGCACCACCACTCCATTCGTAAAAGGAACTTGGAGACCTCTGTTCTTAAGATTAGTGAAAAGCACAGTGGCCAAACACAGCAAAAATTCATATTTCACCTGTTTCTGAGGATAAATATATATGTATATTTGGAAAACTCTTTTAGGTTTAATTGGGTGAGCCTAGTAGAAGGATTTACATTTTTATGATTAACTGTATGCTCAATAAAAAAGGGCTGAATAGCTGATTATTTTTTTTTTCAAATGCGTTGCTGAGATATTGGATTCTTCTCTGGGGGCGTTCACTTTTTCCCCTGTATGACACTGCCCAATTATTAGAAGGCAGCACCATAGAGGAGATAAAAATGCTAATGCCCACAGGCAAGGTCAAAACAGGCATTTCTCATAGTACCAGTAAAGGAGGAGAGTTGCAGTGTGAGAAAGTCTGGAGCTATAAAGATCATCGTAAGAAGAGCTAGACCAAATACTTGTATCAGGGCTCACTATCAATTTGACAAATGCTTCTAACACAATGACCTTGACTGGTCCAGGTGCTCAGATGATCTTCATTACTGTAAAGGCACAGATGATTGGCCTCGGGGAGACCAAAACATCCAACACCGCGGAGACACCATCACGTGTTTCTCAACGCAGTGATTCCAGAACACTGCCCCCATCCCTTATGGGAAATATGCAGATGCATGTAAAGAAGCTGCGGAGACACCATCACGTGTTTCTCGACGCAAGCAGTGAATAGCCAGGCCTTTCCCCGGGAAGGAACAACCACGGGAAGGGCAGCATCCTATGAAGGAAAGCCACCTATGCCAAGCATGGTATCCATCCACAGACAGCTGTCTGTGGATGGATACCATGCTTGGCATAGGTGGCTTTCCTTCATTACTGTAGTCACCCCCATATTGCATCTCACCTCTTCTTCCAGTGTAGTAATAATAATAATAATAATAATAATAATAATAACAGGGACCTATGAATGACCAAAACTCAAGATAGTTGCAACATAATGAGGGTATTTGTTCTTGCACTCCAGTCTGCCACTGAACTGGGGTAATGTGTACCAAATATATTAAGATGAACACACCTCTTATTAATACATTTGTCACATGTATGAATTGTCCATGTAGAGGAAAATTAAATACACGCTGACTACCATCTACAATGCATAGTATGACAGTTTTTGAATGTTTATTTTAGTAACTCCGCCATAGATTGACAGGCCATGTCTACCGCTAAACTCCACCCCTTTGAAAAAAAAAAGGTGTTAGCTGGCTCAAAAGTAAAAAGAATTTGGGAATAACACTTTTACGGCTTTTTGACTATAATTTTCTGGCATACAAAACACGGTAGATTTACTAGATTTGGTCCCTGTGTCAGGATTTTTTTACGTCAGTGTCACATTAATTTTTCTTGCATTCAAAACAAAAAAACCAAACTGATGGAGGTGTCCCAAGATTCTACTAACATTTGTGAAAAATAGATAGCACTAGAATGGCATCAGAGAGCTATCTGTCTTGAATGAGTGAGTTTGGTCAAGTACTCAGGTCAAATATGGACACATCTCTTTTTTGCCCACTATGAGTCTTAGAAAAAAACAGAGAAGACATTCGTGAAACATGGCCATTCTGAAGGGACATATATAAGCTCTACTTTTCAGATGAGCGCTGGGGTCCTGGGTTCAAATCCCATCAAGGATAACATCTACATAGAGTGCGTATGTTCTCCCCTGTTTGCATCGGTGTGCTCTGGTGTCCTCCATAGATATACTAATGGAAATTAAGAAACTAAGCCCCATTGGCTACAGCAATAATTATGTATTTAAGTGCTGCTGAATATGTTAGTGTTGTAGAAATAAAACTCAAGAGAAAAGAAAAATGAGCAAATACCCTACAGTAAATCAATAAACCTCAGCAGTGCATGAAAATAATGTAGGGTACTTCGTTATCATATTTTTGATCGAAAAAATGCAGCAGCCATCCAACCACGTAAAGGTGACCCTATTCGGAACGGTCCTAACTTTTAGTATTAAAACCTTAGCATGTGCCTAATTATGTTTGTGTCAGCACTGGAGGTAAGTATAAGTATTATTATTTTACAAGGGGGAAACATGGGGATTGAAAGGACTTTTCTGAAGAGTGAACAAACCCTTTTAAAAAAATAAGAACTGTTGATTAGTGTATGAAACTAATACATGATATGTTGATTACCCACTGTTATGAAGACTGCTGCAACATTTGTCTAAATTGGGTCGATTTGCTTCAAAGTTTATTCCCGAAAATATAATTTTAGGTAGACGTCAGACATTATATTACTGGGATAATTTAGCATTATTGTACAGTTGCTGTTTTGTTCTCACCACATCAATGCTTAACCCTGTCCATTTATTCTTAGACATCATTTCATGCATATAATGTAAAAATAGCCATAATAATTATGCTCATTTTGTGTTTCTTTAATTGTTGACTGTAATAGGTTTTCTTCCTTCCTTTTATTTGAAATCTCTACTTTGAGGCCCTAGAATTACTCAGCTCCTCGGTGCTAATCATCCACAAGGGCTTGCATTTAAAGATAGATTGTAAACTTCCTAATTAAAGCTTTGCATCACAGGAGCCCAAAAAAGGCCCTGTTAGAGGTTAGGAGCTGTCAGTGTGTGCAAGCTGAATATTCTGGGGACTCATTGACCTTAGCGCACAAACCAGCAGAACATGTGTGAATCAGATTAACTCCTTGTAAGCACACAACTATAATGTCAAAGTAAATACAAGCTCTAATGATATGAAGTATGAATGCACATGACGTTTCATTCACAATTTTAAGTCCTTCAACTAAAATTTAAAGATTTCAACTTTTTGTTACATAACTCAATAGTACACGTGAAAATAAAGGTACCGTCACATTAAGCGACGCTGCAGCGATCCGGACAACGATGCCGATCGCTGCAGCGTCGCTGTGTGGTCGCTGGAGAGCTGTCACACAGACAGCTCTCCAGCGACCAACTATGCGAAGTCCCATGGTAACCAGGGTAAACATCGGGTTACTAAGCGCAGGGCCACGCTTAGTAACCCGATGTTTACCCTGGTTACCAGCGTAAACGTAAAAAAAAACAAACACTACTTACCTTCCGCTGTCTGTCCCCCGGCGCTGTGCTTCTCTGCACTGACTGTGAGTGCCAGCCAGAAAGCAGAGTGGTGACGTCAGCACAGTCACCGCTGTGCTCTGCTTTCTGGCTGGCCGGCGCTCACAGTGCAGAGAAGCACAGTGCCGGAGGACAGACAGCGGAAGGTAAGTATGTAGTGTTTTTTTTTTTTTACGTTTACGCTGGTAACCAGGGTAAACATCGGGTTACTAAGCGCGGCTCTGCGCTTAGTAACCCGATGTTTACCCTGGTTACCAGTGAAGACATCGCTGAATCGGCGTCACACACGCCGATTCAGCGATGACTGCGGGAGGTCCAGCGACAAAATAAAGTTCTGAACTTTCTGCTCCGACCAACAATGGCACAGCAGGGGCCTGATCGCTGCTGCCTGTCAAACTGAACGATATCGCTATCCAGGACGCTGCAACGTCACGGATCGCTAACGATCTCGTTCAGTGTGACGGTACCTTAAGTCCCTTTTTATTATATTTTATCAGAGAAATCTGTTTCTTTCTCCTTTTGGACTGGTCTTTCACTCTCAAAATTCTCAAGTCACAGGTAAAATCTGTCTTCATTGAATGCAGATTTTCGCATTACTGAGATAGGAGATGATAGTTGGCTTTCATAAATGTCTATGGAACTTGCAGTAGAGGGTTTGCTGAGGAGTTTCAATAGGTAGCTGTCTGCTAAAGGATCATTAAGGCTTTAACTCTATCTTCTAGACCAAAGTTTATCATAATTTTTGGTTTCTGGGGCTTCATCAGATATGTCAAGATGGTGCTTAGGCCTCACCAGTAGTGGTGCAAGGTTATGACAAAATGAAAAATACTGCTCACTTGATTATTCAATGATAAAATACGAACCCATTATGGACTGAAGACATTTTTTTAAGGATCAATTGTCCATGGAAAAAGAAAAAACGGAATATAGATCCGATTTAGTCATCAAATTGGCCCATTATTCCCTTTTTGATGTGTGACATACATGAACATCACACGACAGTTCACAGTGTATAAAGTATACTTAGGAACTGAGCCCACACTATATACATCAGATACTGGCTGTGTTAAACAGCCAGCATCTACCTGTAACAGCAGTGACTGATGCTTGACACCAGGGCCTGACTGACCATTGGGCAAATCTAGCAAATGTCAGATGAGCTGGTCCACCCTTGGGTCATATTGATGGCGACACTCTTAACAGTATTGATAGAGCTATCCTTCATCAATTACTCCAGTAGGACTTAAGATATTTACGGCTTGTGGCCTGCTGGTGGCCATTGCCGTGCAGGGGACATCGGTTAGCACAATGATGTTACAGAATCATGCAGCCCATGTGTAGTACAAAATAGGATAGAAGAGGAGATGAAGACTGCAGGAAGGGGGAGCCTGGATTAGATGAGTATAATTTTTTTGTGGGCTGTGGTAACCATCATATTGTGTGGCGGGCTGTTGGGGAATTAATCATGTTTTATGATGGTCTGTGGGGATCATTGTGTTGCAGGGAAGCAATCATACTATATGAAGGACTGTGGGGGGGCAATCATGTTATATGGTGGCCTGTGGGGAACAGGGACATCATGCCCTGTGTGAGGAAGCAATCATAATATATAATTGGCTATGGGGGACCATTCATGCTGTGTAGTGAGCTGTGGAGGACATCATGCTGTGGGGAAGCAATCATAATATATGAGGAGCTATGGGGGACCAATCATGGTATGTGGTGGTCTGTGGGGAACAGGGACATCATGCCCAGTGTGGGGAAGCAATCATACTATATGAGGAGCTATGGGGGACCAATCATGGTATATGGTGGTCTGTGGGGAACAGGGACATCATGCCCAGTGTGGGGAAGCAATCATACTATATGATTGGCTATGGGGAACACATCATGCTGTGTAGTGGGTTGTGGGGGACATCATGCTGTGGGGACCAACCATACCATGTGATGGACTGTGGGGGACTATCATACTGTATGGAGAGCTGTGTGAGACCATCAAACTTTATAGGGGCCTGTGGGGGGAGACATCATGCTGCATGATGGGCTGTTGGGGACCAAACATACTGTGTAGGATGGCAGTAGTGGACATCAATGCTACGTCGTTGGATGTGGGGGACCAATCGTACTATACGGAAGGTTTTGAGGAGCCATCATACAGTATATAGGGCTGTCAGGGAATGTAAAAAAATATTGTTTTTTGAAGTACGTCAAAACCTTATAGCTGTGTAGATAAAATACAACGTACATCTTTTACTCATAAACTAGAAAAATAACCATGATGCTACTTTAACTTTAGGAGGAAACGAAATGCTTCCTCTGCCAAATGGTCTTTCTGCAAATAATTCTCCCCCGATCTTCTCTTTCAAGTGAAATATAAATTCTGAAAACCTTTCAAATTATGAAAGGTGAAGGAGGAGACGCGGGCAGTTAGTAAAATTAAGTTATAATCAACAAGGCTTTAATCCTCATGGTTATTACAAGAGAACATCTGCTTAAATCAACCGCCCAAAAAATACAACGTAAAAGAAAAAAAACCTGCCTTTGTCATGAATGGATGGTGACATTCTACCACAAAAAAAGCTAATTAGTACTTTGAGATCCGTCCTAGGAAAAGAAATCCGATCTGTTTACTAAAAAAATAATTATGACATCTCATTCATAAATCATTGGCACTACCTGCTTTGGACTGATGGAATTATGATTTCCCAGTACAAATTGTCTGACCTGTTTTATGTTCCCCAGCACATAATTAAGGTGGTGTGTTAAAGGAAGTAATTTTGTTCAAAGCTTTGGCACCAGGAGTGTAATGTCTTTTCTCATATTACTTTTAGCTACTAAGCAACCTACAGATTTGTACCATGTTGAGGTCTAGTGCAAACAGCAGTTAGATGTCTGTTGTTTAATGCGGAATTCACGGGATGTTGTTAGGCTCATGTTGAAGGCTCCAGCACCGATGGTTAGTAGGAGCCTCGGCCCACCCTGTCTGTCCATCTAACAACTGCTTGTGTTAATCCCTAATCTTTTTGTGTATTTACAAAGTGCTCTTTACCCCCGTCACTTCTTAAGCAAACTAGGCCTGTGGATTCTCTACTTGCCTTGTGAAATAACTTTGCTCATATTTCCTCTTAACCTGTGAAGTCACCCTCAGGATACTAGAATTATGTTACACTTGTAAAAGTAGATATATGACTTTACCATCCAAATTAGATTAAGGTAGTCAACCACACTGTAAATTTTATAATCTGCTTTTTAAATCAGAAATAATTTATGTATAGGTAGCTTGCCCTCTAGTAATCACTTAGAAACTAATTTAAAAATGGCAATATTTCGTGTAAAATTTTAGCCTTATTTACACCGCCCAATTTTATTGCTTTAAATGACCATTGATTGCTAAATATTTACTAGGGATGAGCAAGTACTAATATGCTTGGATGCTCATTACTTGAACCAAGCAATTCCTAATACTTGCATGCTTGTTTCGAGTAACAAGTATAATAGAAGGCATGGGAAATCCAAGCATTACGCTGAACTAATCTCTTGATATCTCCCACCATGTAATTTCTGGTCCTCCTTCTCTACACGATCACAGGTTTCTCATCAAATTGTCTGCAAAGCTTCTCCCAAGAATCCAACATGCTCTCGAATTGTTAATACATCGGATTATCCCTTACATTCGCTTTCAAGCGGAATTTGAAAACCCACTTCTTTCCATTTGTGTTTTGTGTGTTTTTTTTTTGTAATCTTGCCTGAAGCAGGAGCCCCTTTGCTCTGAAAGCTTGTAAACATATTATTCTCTGGTTAGCCAATAAAGGTATCACTCCTAGAATACTTCTGTCATCATTGGGCAGAAAAATATTCACATTGCTTTATAGATATGAGCCTTTTTATTTCACCATATTTGTATGGTCTTTAACAAATGGTTGTTGATCGCAAAATAATTATGGAGAGCAATAATCTAAAGACACACTCCAAAGAGTCCTGTGAATCATGCCCCCTTGGCAAAGTCAATAAAAATTAGCACTAAAGAAAAAGTCCTATATCTCTAGCCATACTGAGGATTGAAAACAACAACAACAGCAACAGCAATAACAATATAACACTTTGGGAAACAAACTAAATAAAATAAGATCAAAAACTGTCATCTTTTGACCTGAAGACAATTTCCCTTCAAAATACTTTACTAGCCCTTTCAATGTTTTTTAAAAATGTCTACAAAAGAAGAATTGGTAAATAAAATCCATATATTGCCCTGGATCCCCAAGGAAGTGCACCATGAGGAAAGTGGACAAAGTGGTGAAATTCTTGGGTCTTTAAAATGTTGACCTGATCTATGAACAAATGCTCCCATTCATCAAGATTGGCAATTTTAACATCAGTCTTGATGAGGAGTCGTTGAACACGACCGATTCATTCACGCCTCCAAATGAATGCGGATCAGGAGAGTCTGACAAGTGACATGGAACTCTGTGTGTTTATTATCACCACAAATATTTCTCCTTTCAGGGGCTGGAGTAGATTTGAGGTGTAAGGAGCGCTGCCGATCATCATGAAAAGATATCGGTGAACCCAAACATTAAAGTTTGGCATCCATACCGAACACTAACTGTTCGGACATGGACTCCGAACATGGACTTCACCAAGAAGTCCATGTTAGTAGGGTTGAGCGAAATGGATCGTTCATTTTCCAAAGTCGCCGACTTATGGCAAAGTCGGGTTTCATGAAAGCCGACCCGATCCCTGTGTGGGGTCGGCCATGCGGTACACGACTTTCGCGCCAAAGTCGCGTTTCGTATGACGCGCTTGGCGCCATTTTTTCAGCCAATGAAGGAGCGTGGGCAGAGTGATGACATAGGTCTTAGGGGCGTGGACGCCTATCGTCATCTTGTCGCTTGTGCTCTGTAGCGATTTGAAATGTGTAACACCAGCTTTTCTGTTCAGGGACGGAGGGGAGAGAGAGAGAGAGAAAAAAAAATTCCCATTGACTTTGCATTGGGTTTCGTGTTTCGGTCAATCCCCGACTTTTCGCCATAATCGGCCGATTTCACTCGACTTGACTTTAGAGATAGTCGGGTTTCGCGAAACCTGACTCGACCCTAAAAAAGTAAAAGTCGCTCAACCCTACATGTTAGTGTTTGGGTTCGGCACCTCGAACATCAAGTGTTTCTCGCTCTGTTATGTAGAATACAGAGTGGCAAACACTAAATCTGATTGGCGGTAAAATCATTACCGCCAAACAGACGGCCGCGGTTCAAACGCTGTCAAATGACAGCATGACCCCACAGCTGTGATTGGAGGTAAAAAGTTAATAACAGTGAGAGAAGGCAAGTAATAGGAGTATTCGTCATCATCTGAGCCCTAAATAAGTAATTAAAAAAAAGACGTGTGTGTTCTTAAAAACCAGCTTGGTAAAACTGACAGCTGCAGGGTGCAACCCTTTTTTTTGTAATCCTGCCTGAAGAAGGAGCCACTGTGCTCTGAAAGCTTGCAAACATAATATTTTCTGGTTAGCCAATAAAGGTATCACTCCTAGAATACTTCTGTCTAGGGTTGAGCGAAACAGGTTGTTCATTTTCAAAAGTCGCCGACTTTTGGCAAAGTCGGGTTTCATGAAACCCGATCCGACCCCTGTGCGGGGTCGGCCATGCGGTACGCGACTTTCGCGCCAAAGTCGCGTTTCAATGACGCGAAAAGCGCCATTTCTCAGCCAATGAAGGTAAACGCAGAGTGTGGGCAGCGTGATGACATAGGTCCTGGTCCCCACCATCTTAGAGAAGGGCATTGCAGTGATTGGCTTGCTGTCCGCGGCGTCACAGGGGCTATAAAGGGGCGTTCCCGCCGACCGCCATGTTACTGCTGCTGATCTGAGCTTAGGGAGAGGTTGCTGCCGCTTCGTCAGAAGCAGGGATAGCGTTAGGCAGGGTCCATTAACCACCAAACCGCTTGTGCTGTAGCGATTTCCACAGCCCAACACCACCTTCGGTGTGCAGGGACAGTGGAAGCTACTTTTTTTTTTTTCCTCAGTGCTGTAGCTCATTGGGCTGCCCTAGAAGGCTCCCTGATAGCTGCATTGCTGTGTGTACGCCGCTGTGCAAACCAACTGCTTTTTTCAAAGCACAAATCCTCTTGTTCCTTCCTTTCTGCACAGCTATCTTGTTTGTTTGTCCACACTTTTTATTTAATTTGTGCATCAGTCCACTCCTTATTGCTGCCTGCCATACCTGGCTGAGATTACTGCAGGGAGATAGTAATTGAAGGACAGTTCCTTTTTTTTTTTTTTTTTTTTTTTGTGGGAGATTAAGATTGGCATTTCTGCTAGAGTGCCATCCCTGTCTGTGTCATCTCTCACTCAGTGGGCCATAGAAAGCCTATTTATTTTTTTGCTTGATTTGGGTTCCAAAATCTACCTGAAAAAATCACAACATCAATCAGTGGGAGAAAAATATTGGCCTCAGGGCTTGTGTGCCACTCCTGACTCCTGTGTGTGCCATCTCTCACTCAGTGGGCCATAGAAAGCCTATTAATTTTTTTGCTTGATTTGGGTTCTAAATTCTACCTGAAAAAATCAATAAATCAATCAGTGGGAGATTAGTATTGGCCTTTGGGCTTGTGTGCCAGTCCTAAGCGTGCCATCTCTCTCTCTCAGATAGTGGGCCATAGAAAGCCTATTTATTATTTTTTTATTGGGTTTATAAATTTTCCCTGGAAAAAAAAAAAAAAAGTGGGAGATTAATATTGGCCTCTGGGCTTGTGTGCCAGTCCTGAGCGTGCCATCTCTCTCACAAATAGTGGGCCATAGAAAGCCTATTTATTTTTTTGGTTGATTTGGGTTCTAAATTCTACCTGAAAAAATCAATAAATCAATCAGTGGGAGATTAATATTGGCCTTTGGGCTTGTGTGCCAGTCCTAAGCGTGCCATCTCTCTCTCTCAGATAGTGGGCCATAGAAAGCCTATTTATTATTTTTTTTATTGGGTTTATAAATTTTCCCTGGAAAAAAAAAAAAAGTGGGAGATTAATATTGGCCTCTGGGCTTGTGTGCCAGTCCTGAGCGTGCCATCTCTCTCACAAATAGTGGGCCATAGAAAGCCTATTTATTTTTTTGGTTGATTTGGGTTCTAAATTCTACCTGAAAAAAATCAATAAATCAATCAGTGGGAGATAAATATTGGCCTCTGGGCTTGTGTGCCACTCCTGACTCCTGTGTGCGTCCTCTCTCACTCAGTGGGCCCTACAAAGCCTATTTTTTTTTTATTTGTTTTCTAAATTCTCCCTGAAACAATCATTTTATTTTATTTGGTTTCTAAATTATTCCTGAAAAAATCATTTTTTTTGTATTTTTTTTTTCTAAAGTCTCCCTGAAAAAAAAAAAAAAAATCAAATCAGTGGGAGATTAATATTGCCCTTTCTGCTTGTGTGCCAGTCTTGACTCCTGGGTGTGCCATCTCTCTCTCTCCAATTGTGGGCCATAGAAAGCCTATTTATTTTTTTTTGCTTGATTTGGGTTCCAAAATCTACCTGAAAAAAATCACTAAATCAATCAGTGGGAGATAAATATTGGCCTCTGGGCTTGTGTGCCACTCCTGACTCCTGTGTGCGTCATCTCTCACTCAGTGGGCCCTAGAAAGCCTATTTTTTGTTTTATTTGTTTTCTAAATTCTCCCTGAAAAAATCATTTTATTTTATTTGGTTTCTAAATTATTCCTGAAAAAATCATTTTTTTTGTATTTTTTTTCTAAAGTCTCCCTGAAAAAAAAAAAAAAAATCAAATCAGTGGGAGATTAATATTGCCCTTTCTGCTTGTGTGCCAGTCTTGACTCCTGGGTGTGCCATCTCTCTCTCTCCAATTGTGGGCCATAGAAAGCCTATTAATTTTTTTGCTTGATTTGGGTTCCAAAATCTACCTGAAAAAATCACTAAATCAATCAGTGGGAGATAAATATTGGCCTCTGGGCTTGTGTGCCACTCCTGACTCCTGTGTGCGTCCTCTCTCACTCAGTGGGCCATAGAAAGCCTATTTTTTTTTAATTTGTTTTCTAAATTCTCCCTGAAACAATCATTTCATTTTATTTGGTTTATAAATTCTTCCTTAAAAAATCATTTTTTTTTATTATTTTTTTTTTTCTAAAGTCTCCCTTTTAAAAAAACAAAAACAAATCAGTGGGAGATTAATATTTACATTTGCGCTTCAGTGACAGTCCTGCGTGTGTGGCATCTCTCTCATTTGTTGCCACCAACAACAGAGTGTGTAACATTGTGCCTGATTTTCGTTGTGGTCTCACCCACCTGTAAAGGGGTAGCTAAATCATACTGAAGTTTTAGCTCACCGTGTAAGTTGTGTGACAGCAACAAATACCGTTAGTTTGGTAACGTTTTTAAAACAATGAGGAAGTCTGGTGGAAGAGGTCGTGGCCGGGGGCGTTCATTGTCAGCTGGTAATGAGGGTAGTGGTAGTGGTGGAGCATCAGGTGGTCGTGGGAAACAAAATATTGCACCTAAGTCTGGAGCTGTGGAGCCAGGTTCGTCGTCTGGCTACACAAGGCCTCGAACGCTCCCTTTTCTGGGAGTAGGAAAACCGCTTTTAAAGCCGGAGCAGCAAGAGCAAGTTTTGGCTTATCTTGCTGACTCAGCCTCTAGCTCTTTTGCCTCCTCTCGTGAAACTGGTAAAAGTAAAAGCAGCGCGTCGTTAGTGGATGTTCACGGTCAGGGACAAGTCGCTTCCTTGTCCTCTTCAGCAAAAACAACAACAGAGAAGAATGCAGCAGGCGACACAACGGGTTACTCCATGGAGCTCTTTACACATACCGTCCCTGGCTTAGAAAGTGAAGCAGTTAACAGTCCATGGCCATTACAAGTTGAATCTGACATGGAGTGCACTGATGCACAGCCACAGCCAGACTACTATGCTGGTCCTTTGACTCAGACCACAACATTGCCCTCGCAAGGTGCTGATCAAGAATCAGACCCTGATGAGACTATGTTGCCCCATCACGAACGCTATACCACCGACCGACACGGTGACACAGACGAAGTTGCACACGAGCTAGAAGAGGAGGTAATAGATGACCCAGTTGTTGACCCCGATTGGCAGCCATTGGGGGAACAGGGTGCAGGCGGCAGCAGTTCTGAAGCGGAGGAGGAGGGGCCGCAGCAGGCATCAACATCGCAACAGGTTCCATCTGCCGGGCCCGTATCTTGCCAAAAACGCGTGGCAAAGTCAAAACCTGTTGGAGGACAGCGTGGCCATCCGGTTAAAGCTCAGTCTGCAATGCCTGAAAAGGTATCCGATGCTAGAAAGAGTGCAGTCTGGCATTTTTTTAAACAACATCCAATTGATCAGCGCAAAGTCATCTGTCAAAAATGTTCAACTACCTTAAGCAGAGGGCAGAATCTGAAAAGTCTCAATACAAGTTGCATGCATAGACATTTAACCACCATGCATTTGCAAGCTTGGACTAACTACCAAACATCCCTTAAGGTTGTAGCACCCTCGGCCAATGAAGCTAGTCATCAACGCAACATCCCTTCCGGCAGTGTAGGGCCACCATTTTCTGCACCACCTGCAGTATCTGTGCAGGTTTCTTTGCCAGGCCAAAGCAGTCAGGGTCAGGGAATCACCAGTTTCGTAGTAGGAAACACTGCATCTAGGGCACCGGCGGCAACAATACCATCTCCCACCGTCTCTCAGTCTGCCATGTCCACCGGCACCCCCGCTAGTTCCACGATCTCCAGCTCTCCAGTCCAGCTCACCCTACATGAGACTATGGTTAGAAAAAGGAAGTACTTAGCCTCGCATCCGCGTACACAGGGTTTGAACGCCCACATAGCTAGACTAATCTCGTTAGAGATGATGCCCTACCGGTTAGTTGAAAGCGAAGCTTTCAAAGCCCTGATGGACTACGCTGTACCACGCTACGAGCTACCCAGTCGACACTTTTTTTCCAGAAAAGCCATCCCAGCCCTCCACCAGCATGTTAAAGAGCGCATCGTCCATGCACTCAGGCAATCTGTGAGCACAAAGGTGCACCTGACAACAGATGCATGGACCAGTAGGCATGGCCAGGGACGTTACGTGTCCATCACGGCACACTGGGTAAATGTGGTGGATGCAGGGTCCACAGGGGACAGCAAGTTTGGGACAGTTCTGCCTAGCCCACGGTCTAGGAAACAGTTGGCTGTAGCAGTTCGCACCCCCTCCTCCTCCTCCTCGTCCTCCTGCAGAAGCGAGACCTCGTCCACAGACCGCAGTCGCACAACCACTCCATCCGCAGCTGCCACTGTTGCACACCAGGTCTCCCATTATGGGGCAGCTACTAGCAAACGTCAGCAGGCTGTATTGGCTATGAAGTGTTTGGGCGACAACAGACACACCGTTGAAGTTCTGTCCGAGTTCTTGCAGAAAGAAACGCAGTCGTGGCTGGGCACTGTAGATCTTGAGGCAGGCAAGGTAGTGAGTGATAACGGAAGGAATTTCATGGCTGCCATCTCCCTTTCCCAACTGAAACACATTCCTTGCCTGGCTCACACCTTAAACCTGGTGGTGCAGTGCTTCCTGAAAAGTTATCCGGGGTTATCCGACCTGCTCCTCAAAGCGCGTGGACTTTGCTCACATATCCGCCGTTCGCCCGTACACTCCAGCCGTATGCAGACCTATCAGCGTTCTTTGAACCTTCCCCAGCATCGCCTAATCATAGACGTTGCAACAAGGTGGAACTCAACACTGCACATGCTTCAGAGACTGTGTGAACAGAGGCGGGCTGTTATGTTTTTGTGGGAGGATACACATACACGGGCAGGCAGTAGGATGGCAGACATGGAGTTGTCAGGTGTGCAGTGGTCGAAGATTCAAGACATGTGTCAAGTCCTTCAGTGTTTTGAGGAATGCACACGGCTGGTTAGTGCAGACAACGCCATAATAAGCATGAGCATCCCCCTAATGCGTCTGCTGATGCAAAGTTTGACGCACATAAAGGATCAGGCGTCTGCAGCTGAGGAAGAGGAAAGCCTTGATGACAGTCAGCCATTGTCTGGCCAGGGCAGTGTACAGGACGAGGTAGCGGGCGAACAGGAGGAGGAGGACGAGGAGGATGATGGGGATGATTATATTTTTAATGAGGAAGCTTTTCCGGGGCCAGTGGAAATTGTTGGCGCGGCAAGGCCGGGTTCTGGTTTTTGGAGGGACACAAGTGACGTGGATTTGCCTGAAACTGCCCCTCAACCAAGCACAACCACAGATTTGAGAACTGGAACTTTGGGCCACATGGCGGATTATGCCTTACGTATCCTCAAAAGGGACACACGCATAACAAAAATGATGAACGATGACGATTACTGGTTGGCCTGCCTCCTTGATCCTCGCTATAAAGGCAAATTGCAAAATATAATGCCACATGAGAACTTGGAACTAATATTAGCAACCAAACAATCAACTCTTGTTGACCGTTTGCTTCTGGCATTCCCTGCACACAGCGCCCGTGATCGTTCTAACACGAGCTGCAGGGGCCAGCAGACCAAAGGTGTTAGAGGGGCAGAAATCAGAAGTGGCGTTGGCCAGAGGGGTTTTCTGACCAGGTTGTGGAGTGATTTTGCTATGACCGCAGACAGGACAGGTACTGCAGCATCAATTCAAAGTGACAGGAGACAACATTTGTCCAGTATGGTTACTAACTATTTTTCATCCCTTATCGACGTTCTCCCTCAACCGTCATTCCCATTTGATTACTGGGCATCAAAATTAGACACCTGGCCAGAATTGGCAGAATATGCATTGCAGGAGCTTGCTTGCCCGGCAGCTAGTGTCCTATCAGAAAGAGTATTCAGTGCTGCAGGTTCAATACTAACAGAAAAAAGGACTCGTCTGGCTACCCAAAATGTAGATGATCTATCCTTCATTAAAATGAACCACAACTGGATTTCGAAATCTTTTGCCCCACCTTGCCCGGCTGACACCTAGCTTTCCTATGTAAAGGTCTTGCCTGTGGACTATTCTGAACGACTTTTCCAATCTCGTAATTTGCAGCACCTGATTGTCCAGCATCCGACATGTTAACACCTCCCTAAATGGCCAAAGTCCCCACATGGGGCCGTGGTATCGCCACTTGGCGCCAGCACCCGTGAGAGTACTGTTTGTCTGAGGAGGTGGGTGTGCCCGCTTTTGGTCGACGGCACTGCCACTAGGTCCCTCATAGTACAATAAAGTGTCTGGCGGTGGTGGTGCGCACCCAACGTCAGACACACCGTTGTAATATGAGGGGCCCTGGGCCTGTACCGCCGGCCACAAGACAGTCCCCCCCCAGCTCAAACAGTGCTCTACCACTTGCAAAATTTTCTCTCACAGCTCCACCAATGTTTAGTCTATGCGTTGACATCCTTCAATGCCTGGCACTGTCAATACCATTGTATTGACATTTTTCTTATGTTAGGCCTTCGAATCCTGTCTGCGGTCACTCCTTCCACTAGGCCTCCACTGACCTGTCTACTGCTGCCCGTGTTCCCCTGGAACCAATTTTAAATTGCCTACAGCCCAATTTTTGTTATGTTAGGCCTTCGAAGCCTGTCTGCGGCCCGTTCTTTCCACTACTACTACACTGACCAGGCCACTGCTGCCCGTGTTCCCCTGGAACCAATTTTAAATTGCCTACAGCCAGCCCAATTTATTATGTTAGGCCTTCGAAGCCTGTCTGCGGTCCCTCCTTCCACTAGGCCTCCACTGACCTGTCTACTGCTGCCCGTGTTCCCCTGGAACCAATTTTAAATTGCCTACAGCCAGTCCAATTTATTATGTTAGGGCTTCGAAGCCTGTCTGCGGTCCCTCCTTCCACTAGGCCTCCACTGACCTGTCTACTGCTGCCCGTGTTCCCCTGGAACCAATTTTAAATTGCCTACAGCCCAATTTTTGTTATGTTAGGCCTTCAAAGCCTCTCTGCGGCCCGTTCTTTCCACTACTACTACACTGACCTGGCTACTGCCGCCCGTGTTCCCCTGGAACCAATTTAAAATTGCCGACAGCAAGCCCAATTTATTATGTTAGGGCTTCGAAGCCTGTCTGCGGTCCCTCCTTCCACTAGGCCTCCACTGACCTGTCTACTGCTGCCCGTGTTCCCCTGGAACCAATTTTAAATTGCCTACATATGGTGCACTACACTTTTCTCATACCCCAAGATCGGACAACAGAGCAGGTGGAGGCGTTGGTCTGCTCCTTTCACCAAAATGTACTTTCCAAGTTATCCCCCAAGTACCCTCACTTGTCTTCCCTTCCTTTGAGGTCCATGTGGTCAGACTCTACGTCCCCTTCTCCATGCGAGTGGTGGTGGTGTATCGTCCTCCCGGCCCCTCTCATCAGTTCCTGGATCACTTTGCCACCTGGCTTCCACACTTTCTTTCCTGTGACACCCCCACCCTTATCATGGGTGATTTCAACATCCCTATTGCCTCTCCCCTCTCCCCATCTGCTTCTCACCTTTTGGCTCTAACCTCCTCTTTCGGCCTCTCGCAGCATACTAACTCGCCAACACATGAAGATGGAAACTCCCTTGACTTGGTCTTCTCCCGGCTTTGCTCAGTGGATGATTTCACAAACTCCCCTCTCCCACTCTCTGACCACCACCTTCTTTCATTCTCTATCAAGAACTGCCATCCCGCTCAGGTCACCCCCACTTTCCACACTTATAGAAACATACAGGCCATTAACACCCAGGAACTTATGAAGAACTTGCAGTCCTCATTGGCCCCAATCTCCTCCATCTCATGTCCTGATTCTGCTCTGAAGCATTACAATGAAACCCTGCAAAGTGCCCTGGATGAAGCTGCTCCTCCTATACATAAAACAACTCGGCACAGACGGCAACAACCGTGGCACACGCTGCAAACACGTTTCCTGCAGCGGTGCTCCAGGTGCGCAGAACGTCTGTGGAGAAAATCTAATCTACCCGAAGATTTCATCCATTATAAGTTCATGCTAAAGACATACAATTCTGCCCTTCACCTCTCCAAACAAACCTACTTCAACACCCTCATCACCTCCCTGTCCAATAACCCTAAACGTCTCTTTGACACGTTCCAGTCCCTACTCAACCCAAGAGCGCAGGCCCCAACCACGGATCTCCGTGCTGACAATCTGGCCAATTACTTCAAAGAAAAAATTGACCATATTCGACAGGAAATCATCTCCCAATCTCTTCATACCATGCACTGTCCTCCCTCCCCCACTGCATCTAGTTCACTCTCTGACTTTGAACCAGTTACAGAAGAAGAAGTAAGCAGGCTCCTTGCATCTTCTCGCCCGACCACTTGCACCAGTGACCCCATTCCGTCACATTTCCTCCAGTCCCTTTCCCCGGCTGTCACCTCTCACCTAACAAAAATATTCAACCTTTCCCTCACTTCCGGTATTTTTCCCTCCTCATTTAAGCATGCCATCATACATCCATTACTTAAAAAACCATCCCTCGACCAAAACTGTGCCGCTAATTATAGACCTGTCTCTAATCTTCCCTTCATCTCTAAACTCCTCGAACGCCTGGTCCACTCCCGTCTTATCCGCTATCTCTCAGATAACTCTCTTCTCGACCCTCTTCAATCTGGTTTCCGCTCTTTACACTCTACTGAAACTGCCCTCACTAAAGTCTCTAATGACCTACTAACAGCTAAATCTAATGGTCACTACTCCATGCTAATTCTCTTGGATCTCTCTGCAGCATTTGATACTGTGGATCATCAGCTCCTCCTCACTATGCTCCGCTCCATCGGCCTCAAGGACACCGTTCTCTCCTGGTTCTCCTCCTATCTCTCTGACCGATCCTTCACTGTATGTTTCGCTAGTTCCTCCTCCTCTCACCTTCCCCTTACTGTTGGGGTTCCTCAAGGATCAGTCCTAGGCCCCCTCCTCTTCTCTTTGTATACTGCCCCTATTGGACAAACAATCAGTAGATTTGGCTTCCAGTACCATCTCTATGCTGACGACACCCAACTATACACTTCTTCTCCTGATCTCACGCCTGCCTTATTAGAAAACACCAGTGATTGTCTTACCGCTGTCTCTAGCATCATGTCCTCCCTCTATCTGAAACTAAACCTGTCAAAAACTGAACTCCTCGTGTTTTCTCCCTCTACTAACCTACCTTTGCCTGACATTGCCATCTCCGTTTGCGGTTCCACCATTACTCCAAAGCAACATGCCCGCTGCCTTGGGGTCATCCTTGATTCTGACCTTTCATTCACCCCCCACATCCGATCACTGGCTCGCTCTTCTTACCTGCATCTCAAAAACATTTCTAGAATTCGCCCTTTTCTTACTTTCGACTCTGCAAAAACTCTTACTGTTTCACTTATTCATTCTCGTCTGGACTATTGTAACTCTCTACTAATCGGCCTCCCTCTTACCAAACTCTCCCCGCTCCAATCTGTCCTGAATGCTGCTGCCAGGATCATATTCCTCACCAACCGTTACACCGATGCCTCTACCTTGTGCCAGTCATTACACTGGTTACCCATCCACTCAAGAATCCAGTACAAAACTACTACCCTCATCCACAAAGCACTCCATGGCTCAGCACCACCCTACATCTCCTCTCTGGTCTCAGTCTACCACCCTACCCGTGCCCTCCGCTCCGCTGATGACCTCAGGTTAGCATCCTCAATAATCAGAACCTCCCACTCCCGTCTCCAAGACTTTACACGTGCTGCGCCGATTCTTTGGAATGCACTACCTAGGATAATACGATTAATCCCCAATCCCCACAGTTTTAAGCGTGCCCTAAAAACTCATTTGTTCAGACTGGCCTACCGCCTCAATGCATTAACCTAACGATCCCTGTGTGGCCTATATTAAAAAAAAAAAAAAAAAAAAAAATTAATTAACTGGTTCATGCAGCTTTACATGAACACCCAAGCCTTACACTATGGCTGGTCCGAATAACTATAGCAATTGTTACCATCCACCTCTCGTGTCTCCCCTTTTCCTCATAGTTTGTAAGCTTACGAGCAGGGCCCTCACTCCTCTTGGTATCTGTTTTGAACTGTATTTCTGTTATGCTGTAATGTCTATTGTATGTACAAGTCCCCTCTATAATTTGTAAAGCGCTGCGGAATATGTTGGCGCTATATAAATAAAAATTATTATTATATTATTATTATTATGTTAGGCCTTCTAAGCCTGTCTGCGGCCCGTTCTTTCCACTACTACTACACTGACCTGGCTACTGCCGCCCGTGTTCCCCTGGAACCAATTTAAAATTGCCGACAGCAAGCCCAATTTATTATGTTAGGGCTTCGAAGCCTGTCTGCGGTCCCTCCTTCCACTAGGCCTCCACTGACCTGTCTACTGCTGCCCGTGTTCCCCTGGAACCAATTTTAAATTGCCTACAGCCCAATTTTTGTTATGTTAGGCCTTCTAAGCCTGTCTGCGGCCCGTTCTTTCCACTACTACTACACTGACCTGGCTACTGCCGCCCGTGTTCCCCTGGAACCAATTTAAAATTGCCGACAGCCAGCCCAATTTATTATGTTAGGGCTTCGAAGCCTGTCTGCGGTCCCTCCTTCCACTAGGCCTCCACTGACCTGTCTACTGCTGCCCATGTTCCCCTGGAACCAATTTTAAATTGCCTACAGCCCAATTTTTGTTATGTTAGGCCTTCTAAGCCTGTCTGCGGCCCGTTCTTTCCACTACTACTACACTGACCTGGCTACTGCCGCCCGTGTTCCCCTGGAACCAATTTAAAATTGCCGACAGCAAGCCCAATTTATTATGTTAGGGCTTCGAAGCCTGTCTGCGGTCCCTCCTTCCACTAGGCCTCCACTGACCTGTCTACTGCTGCCCGTGTTCCCCTGGAACCAATTTTAAATTGCCTACAGCCCAATTTTTGTTATGTTAGGCCTTCGAAGCCTGTCTGCGGCCCGTTCTTTCCACTACTACTACACTGACCAGGCCACTGCTGCCCGTGTTCCCCTGGAACCAATTTTAAATTGCCTACAGCCAGCCCAATTTATTATGTTAGGGCTTCGAAGCCTGTCTGCGGTCCCTCCTTCCACTAGGCCTCCACTGACCTGTCTACTGCTGTCCGTGTTCCCCTGGAACCAATTGTAAATTGCCTACATCCCAATTTTTGTTATGTTAGGCCTTCGAAGCCTGTCTGCGGCCCGTTCTTTCCACTACTACTACACTGACCAGGCCACTGCTGCCCGTGTTCCCCTGGAACCAATTTAAAATTGCCGACAGCAAGCCCAATTTATTATGTTAGGGCTTCGAAGCCTGTCTGCGGTCCCTCCTTCCACTAGGCCTCCACTGACCTGTCTACTGCTGCCCGTGTTCCCCTGGAACCAATTTTAAATTGCCTACAGCCCAATTTTTGTTATGTTAGGCCTTCGAAGCCTGTCTGCGGCCCGTTCTTTCCATTTAAAACACAGATATGGCATCCACCGAGTGTTGTCCTGTCGCGTCTTCTTTATATTATTGCCAAGAAGATGCAAAACAATGAAAATAATAAAATCATTATTTACCAAAACAAAAGAGTAAGTCAAAAGCACATTGCAAATAAACATTCATTACAAATAAAGAAGCAGGGCGCGTCCGAGGGTGAGTATATACCTAATAAGAATATAATCACCCTCGGATGCGCCCTGCTTCTTTCCGACAGCCTTCCTTCCTAAGAATCAGCCCTTCCGTGGTGTAGAGAGAGGGTGTGTTACACTCCAAGGTGTTCCCCAGGTTGCCTTTCCTGAGCTTCGATCTTCATGCTCTCGTTTAGTAGTTGTCGGAAAGTAGGCTGCATTAGGCCTACAAATTGGGTATGGGGTGGAGAGAGATGGTGTGTTACACTCCAAGGTGTTCCCCAGGTTTCCTTGCCATTGCTTCGGTCTTCCGACTCTCGTTTAGTAGTTGTAGAAAACTACACTGCATTAGGCCTACAAAATGGGTATCGGGTGGAGAGAGATGGTGTGTTACACTCCAAGGTGTTCCCCAGGTTTCCTTGCCATTGCTTCGGTCTTCCGACTCTCGTTTAGTAGTTGTAGAAAACTACACTGCATTAGGCCTACAAAATGGGTATCGGGTGGAGAGAGATGGTGTGTTACACTCCAAGGTGTTCCCCAGGTTTCCTTGCCATTGCTTCGGTCTTCCGACTCTCGTTTAGTAGTTGTAGAAAACTACACTGCATTAGGCCTACAAAATGGGTATCGGGGGGAGAGAGATGGTGTGTTACACTCCAAGGTGTTCCCCAGGTTTCCTTGCCATTGCTTCGGTCTTCCGACTCTCGTTTAGTAGTTGTAGAAAACTACACTGCATTAGGCCTACAAAATGGGTATCGGGTGGAGAGAGATGGTGTGTTACACTCCAAGGTGTTCCCCAGGTTTCCTTGCCATTGCTTCGGTCTTCCGACTCTCGTTTAGTAGTTGTAGAAAACTACACTGCATTAGGCCTACAAAATGGGTATCGGGTGGAGAGAGATGGTGTGTTACACTCCAAGGTGTTCCCCAGGTTTCCTTGCCATTGCTTCGGTCTTCCGACTCTCGTTTAGTAGTTGTAGAAAACTACACTGCATTAGGCCTACAAAATGGGTATCGGGTGTAGAGAGATGGTGTGTTACACTCCAAGGTGTTCCCCAGGTTTCCTTGCCATTGCTTCGGTCTTCCGACTCTCGTTTAGTAGTTGTAGAAAACTACACTGCATTAGGCCTACAAAATGGGTATCGGGGGGAGAGAGATGGTGTGTTCCACTCCAAGGTGTTCTCCAGGTTGCCTTTCCTGAGCTTCTATCTTCAGGCTCTCGATAAATTGTGGTTAAATGGAACAACTGCATTTGGCGTACTAGTTGGTTTGGGGCCTACTAACAGTGTCTGCCGCTCCTTGCTGTTCTCCTGGTTTCCTGTCCTGAAATTCCGTTTTCAGGCGCTCGTTAAGTAGTTGTTAATGTTAGACTGCATTTGGTGTTGTGAATTCTGTGGCTGAATTCACTTCTGTGGTCACAAGTGGTATTGCAGTCTCTGGGCTTCCTCCCTCAGGTGTTTTGGTGAGCTCGTTGGCTGCCTTGCTATTTAGCTCCACCTGAGTCTGTCTTCCTTGCTCCTTGTCAATGTTCCAGTGTTGGATCTGAGCTACTGCATCTTTCCTTGGGCCTGCTGCTCTGCTAGATAAGTGCTTCTAGTTTGTTTTCTGTTTTTTCTGTCCAGCTTGTTATTAACTTTTGCTGGAAGCTCTGAGAAGCAAAGGGGTGCACCGCCGTGCTGTTAGTTCGGCACGGTGGGTCTTTTTGCCCCTTTGCGTGGTTTTCGTTTAGGGTTTTTTGTAGACTGCATAGTTCTCTTTGCTATCCTCGCTCTGTCTAGAATATCGGGCCTCACTTTGCTGAATCTATTTCATTCCTACGTTTGTCTTTTCATCTTGCTAACAGTCATTATATGTGGGGGGCTGCCTATTCCTTTGGGGTATTTCTCTGAGGTAAGTCAGGCTTGTATTTCTATCTTCAGGCTAGTCAGCTCCTCAGGCAGTGCCGAGTTGCATAGGTAGTGATAGGCGCAATCCACTGCTGCTTATAGTTGTGTGAGGATAGATCAGGTACTGCAGTCTACAGAGATTCCACGTCTCAGAGCTCGTCCTATTGTTTTTGGTTATTGCCAGATCTCTGTATGTGCGCTGATTACTGCACGCTGTGTTGCCTGATTGCCAGCCATAACAATTTGGCCTACTAGTTGGGTTGGGGCCTAATATCGGTGTCTGCCACTCCTTGCTGTTCTCCTCCACTGAACAAAGCTGTGCCACCTGTTTACTACGGTTGCCAATTTTGAACTGCATTTCGACTACTTACTGATTTGGGCCTACTCTCTGTGTCAGCCTCTCATTCCAGTTGTCCTCCACTGCAATGCCCCCTGGTTATTCCTGTGTTACCAATTTTGAACTGCATTTAGCCAACTTTATTCTTTGGGCCTATATCTGTGTTTCCTCCTCATCCTGCCCATTGCCCAGCCAGTGATAGATGAGTCTGCTGGTACATTGACCCATAACGCAACATTCCCCGTGCACGCTACACAACAACATTGTGACCCTGCTGAAAGTCAGGTTGCTCTTCCCGCATACCATACCACCTTACACGGGGACAAAGAGGAAGGTGCAGATGAAAGTGCAGGTTCCTTCATCAGGTGGGGGGAGGAATACTAGTTGGCGACGTCACTGGCACAGGGCCTCTCATAGTACGCAAAAGTGTTGCTGCCGGTGGGAGGCGCCCCCGCCGTGCAAACACACCGCTGTACTTTGAGGGGCCCTGTGCCAGTGCCAATGCCAACGAGTGGGCCCCCCCTGCTTGCTCAGGTTCACAGCACTTGCAAAGTTGAAATACTTACCTCTCCCTGCTCCACTGCCGTGACGTGGTCCAGATTTCCTGGGCCCACTAATTACTTGAACCAGCCCTACCCACCACAACTTTAGCCAAATGACCCCCAATTTCAAATGCCTTCCAATTATTATAAGGTAAATTACGCTTGACAAGCTTCATTAAGAAGAATGGATGGTTTTGACATTAAAATGGGCACTCTAGGCGTTTTCCTGCCCCCCACTCACTGCCGACTATGCTGCCCCATTGACTTGCATTGGGTTTCGTGTTTCGGTCGATCCCGACTTTACGTCATAATCGGCCGATTTCACTCGACCCGACTTTTGAGATAGTCGGGTTTCGCGAAATCCGGCTCGACTCTAAAAAGGTCAAGGTCGCTCAACTCTACTTCTGTCATCATTGGGCAGAAAAATATTCACATCAATTTTTCTGGCTAACACGGTGTTAGGACTGGCGGAACGCACCAAGACAGATGATAAAGGTGCGTTCGCAGTCCGGGGTCCACCGTGCGGGTGGAGACCTGCTGCTAGTAATTGGCAGACAATATGGCGGTACACTAAAGTATACACGCGTGGGTTAAACCTCACCCAGCGTGAAGAAAGCGATCCTGTTAACTCACAGGACCGCAGTACCGCACTAGAGCGCGAGCAAGTGGTCAGCGGACTTAACCCCAGAAGGGATTGAAGCCCGATTAGACCCTTGCTGGCGTAACACCGCAACTGGGTGTGTAGAGAACCTTAGGACAAATATGTGCACAAGAGTGCGAGCGATGCCGCACTAACGGACGCCACTAACCACCCAGACTCGGGTATGGAAAGCGCAAGGCAAGCGCACGGCGCCGTACTGGCAGGCACAGCTATAGGACGCTGAGATGTGTGTATCGTGTAGATGGCAAGTCGGGCGCTAGATAGCTACCATCATCCGCGAACAGTCAACAACACTAGGGAGGGATATTTAGGAGCTTTCATCCTTCGACATACATCCATCTACACACACACATAATAACAAGACAATACTAGCGCATGGCCGTGCGGTCATGCGCAGTTTATATAGGAGCAGCACAGGAAGTGGCCACAGCACTTTTGCCCTTCTAGGACCTGCCAAGAGGACCAATGGAATGTGCTGCAGAGCCTGAGCACATGACCCTCGATGTCCAACGGGAGATCTTACGCTGGGCATGCTCAGTACATGCAGACAAGGACTTAGTCCCAGAGAAGTCCGCTCGCTGCTGACCAGTACTGACTTTAATGGCAGAGACTGGAGAAGCAGCACTAACTCTCTGAACAGAGTGAGAATGAGCAAGACGCTGGGACCGACGTCCTTGCTGAGCAGGCTCCACTGCGGCTGGACAAGAATGGGAGACCGCAGCGGAAGTGACTCGAGATTCCCCCAGTGCAGAAGCGGGAACTCGACCCCTAACATTACCCCCCCTCCTAGGGCCCCCCCCTCCTTGGGCCTCGCTACGTTCAAAGGCAGCAATGAGCTGCGGAGCCCGAATGTGCTCCACAGGCTCCCAGGTTCTATCCTCTGGACCATGACCCTTCCAATCCACCAAATAAAGTTTTTTGCCACGTACCACCTTGCTTCCCACAATAGCATTCACCTCAAATTCATCCGTGGATGAACCCGATGTCCCAGCAGATGACTCAGAAAACCGAGACAAACGAACGGGCTTTAAGAGGGAAACGTGAAAGGTATCGGTGATACCAAGGCGTGGAGGAATGGCCAAACGGTAAACCACAGGGTTGACCTGTTCCAGAACTTTAAACGGGCCAATGTAGCGAGGAGCAAACTTAGTGGACTCAACTCGCAGCCTGATGTTACGGGCGGAGAGCCACACTAAGTCGCCGGGAGCAAAGACCGGAGCGGGGCGCCGGTGTGTATCAGCCGAAACCCTCATTCTCTCCTTGGAGGCCCGGATAGCATCCTGTGTGCGGTCCCAGATGTCACGTGCCTCCACCGCCCAGTCTGCCACCCTAGAATCGGTGGAGGACACGGGCATGGGCACAGGGACACGCGGATGCTGGCCGTAATTAAGGAGAAAAGGAGTTTGACCAGTGGAATCGGCTACGGCGTTGTTCAGGGCAAATTCCGCCCAAGGTAGCAAAGATGCCCAGTCATCCTGCCTAGCAGAGACGAAATGTCGCAAATATGTCACCAGAGTCTGGTTGGTTCTCTCCACCAACCCATTCGTCTCGGGATGGTAAGCAGAGGAGAGGTTTAACTCTATGCTGAGTAAACGGCAGAGCTCTCTCCAAAACCGAGATGCGAACTGGGGACCCCGATCGCTGACAATTTTATCAGGCATACCATGCAAACGGAAAACGTGTTTAACGAACAACACCGCCAAAGCCCGTGCTGAGGGTAACCGAGGAAGCGGCACCAAATGCACCATCTTAGAGAAATGGTCAGTGACAACCCAAATAATGGAGCAGCCACGCGACTTGGGTAGACCCACCACAAAGTCCATCCCGACCATCTCCCAGGGCCTGTCTGCCACCGGTAGAGGGTAAAGCAACCCAGCAGGCCGTTGCCGAGGAGACCGATTCTGGGCGCAAGAAACGCACGCCTGAATGTAGTCCCTGACATATCGGGCCATATGCGGCCACCAGTATGTTCTCGCCAAAAGCTCTGATGTCCTCTTGGTCCCAAAATGCCCCCCCACTCTGGAGGAGTGAGCCCAAGAGAGAACCTCCGGTCGCAAGTTAGCTGGCACGAAAGTCTTGCCCGGGGGCACAGACTCTAGCGAAACCGGAGCTACAGTTCTCAGGCTCTCAGAAGGGACAATAAGCCGAGGCTCCTCCTCCTCCTCCTCAGATGACACTACGGAGCGGGAGAGAGCGTCGGCACGAACGTTCTTCTCCCCGGAGAGAAAATGGAGAGTAAAATGGAACCGGGAGAAGAACAGGGACCATCTAGCCTGGCGAGAATTCAGCCGCTGGGCCGTCTGTATATACACCAAGTTCTTGTGGTCAGTGAAGACTTGGAAGGGAAAGCGAGCTCCCTCCAAGAGGTGTCTCCACTCAGAAAAAGCCAACTTCATGGCTAGCAACTCCCTGTCCCCGATGGAATAATTCCTCTCCGCTGGTGTGAAGGTCTTGGAGAAGAAGAAGCAAGGATGCTTCCGACCTTGAGCATCCTTTTGGAAAAGGACTGCTCCAGCACCAACGGATGAGGCATCCACCTCCAAGATGAATGGTTTATCTACATCGGGGCGATGTAGGATGGGAGCGCTAGCGAAGTGTGACTTAATTGAGAGAAAGGCCTTGGAGACCTCCTCTGACCACAACTTGGGATTTGCTCCCTTCTTGGTGAGGGCGACCAAGGGAGCTACCAAAGTTGAGAAGTGTGGAATGAACTGGCGATAATAATTAATGAACCCCATAAAGCGCTGCACCGCTTTAAGAGAATGGGGTTCCTGCCAGTCCATTACAGCCTGTAGCTTGGCAGGATCCATAGCCAAACCCTGGGCAGAAATGATATAACCAAGGAAAGGCAAGGACTCCTGCTCAAACACACACTTCTCCAACTTAGCGTAGAGGGAGTTTGCCCGTAAGAGGTCGAAGACTTTGCGAACATCTCTCCGATGGGAGTCTATATCTGGAGAGTAGATGAGAATGTCATCCAGATAGACTACGACCGAGGTGGTGAGCATATCCCGAAAGATGTCATTCACAAAGTCTTGGAAAACGGCTGGGGCATTACAGAGCCCAAAGGGCATCACTAGATATTCATAGTGCCCATCCCTGGTGTTAAAAGCCGTCTTCCATTCATCCCCCTCACGGATGCGAATCAGGTTGTAAGCACCCCGCAGATCTAACTTTGTAAATACCTTTGCTCCCCGTAGCCTATCAAAGAGCTCAGATATCAGGGGTAATGGGTACTTGTTCTTAACGGTAATGGCGTTAAGACCCCTGTAGTCTATGCATGGACGTAAGTCTCCAGTCTTCTTCTGTACGAAGAAGAACCCAGCCCCTGCCGGTGACACTGACTTCCTAATGAATCCTCTTGCCAGATTCTCCTGAATATACTGGGACATTGCCTCCGTCTCCGGGAGAGATAACGGGTAGACTCGACCCCGGGGAGGCTCAGCACCAGGCAAGAGGTCAATAGGACAGTCATAGGGGCGGTGAGGCGGAAGGGTCTCCGCAGCTCTTTTGGAGAACACGTCTGCATGGGACCAATAGTGCTTGGGGAGAGAGGAAAGATCTGCGGGTACCTGTGTAGTAGCAACCTGAACGCACTCCCTCTGACATCTACCCTCACAGGATTTACTCCATCCCAAAATTCTCCCAGAGGACCACTCAATATGAGGAGAATGGTAGCGAAGCCATGGCATCCCCAACAGGACCTCATCAATTCCCTCAGGAATGACTAATAGGGAGATTATCTCCTGATGTGATGGAGACACAGATAGGGTGAAAGGAATGGTTTGGTGGGTAATCTGTGAAGGTAGTGTTGACCCATTTACCACTCGAACGGTCACTGGCTGGGCGAGCATCACCAAGGGTATTGCGTGACGCTGGGCAAAGGCGGAGGACATAAAGTTACCCTCTGCCCCAGAATCCAAGCATAGCTCGACCGTGAGAGTGGATGGGCCTATGGTAATTGTCCCCTTGAAGGACAACTTTGAGGCAAACGTCGCCGTGTCTAGTGTACCTCCTCCAACTGCCACTAGACGCTGACGTTTCCCCGACCGCTGAGGACTCTTGGAGGCAAGACGTCCTGACTGCTGGCAAACATGACGAACCTTATGTGCACGAGCGGACTGAGACTTGGATCCCGCTCGTGTCACCTCCAAGGTCTCATGTGACTCAGATGCCTGGACTGGAGATTTCAAAGGTTTGGCGAAGGTAGGAGCCAGCCGAAACCTCTGCCTACACTGGGCTCGTTCCAACCTCCGCTCGTTAAAACGGAGGTCTATACGAGTAGAAATAGATATTAACTCCTCCAGTGTGGCAGGAATCTCCCTAGTGGCCAGAGCGTCCTTAACATGGTCAGCCAGGCCCCTCCAGAATATGGGGATAAGGGCTTTATCCGACCACTCCAGCTCGGAAGCTAAAGTACGGAATCGGACGGAAAAATGGCTGACCAAGGACTCACCCTGAGTTAATGCCAGTAGTTGGAGCGCTGTATCATGGGTGAGTTGTGGTCCTAGAAAGACCTTTTTCAGCGTGCCCAGAAACAACGGAGCACTCTGCACCACATGATCATCACGCTCCCACAGCGGCGTAGCCCACTCCAACGCCCTGCCCGACAACAGCGAGACAATAAATCCCACCTTAGCCCGCTCTGTAGGAAAACGTGCAGCCAGGAGCTCGAGATGGATAGAGCACTGGCTCACGAATCCACGACAATGTTTGCTCTCTCCAGCAAACTTGTCAGGTAGTGGGAGACGGGATAAAGTCGGAGCAGGGGTGGCAGTGGACAAACTGGCTGCGGCTACACTTGCAGCCTGCACAGCTACAGCAGTGACATCCACAGCTGAGGTTGTACGCTCAAGAGCCGCCAACCTTCCCTCCAGCTGCTGGATGTACCGCTGTAAACGCTGGTCATCCGCCATTTTACTAGCCAGACCCTGGCGCTAGTATTCTGTTAGGACTGGCGGAACGCACCAAGACAGATGATAAAGGTGCGTTCGCAGTCCGGGGTCCACCGTGCGGGTGGAGACCTGCTGCTAGTAATTGGCAGACAATATGGCGGTACACTAAAGTATACACGCGTGGGTTAAACCTCACCCAGCGTGAAGAAAGCGATCCTGTTAACTCACAGGACCGCAGTACCGCACTAGAGCGCGAGCAAGTGGTCAGTGGACTTAACCCCAGAAGGGATTGAAGCCCGATTAGACCCTTGCTGGCGTAACACCGCAACTGGGTGTGTAGAGAACCTTAGGACAAATATGTGCACAAGAGTGCGAGCGATGCCGCACTAACGGACGCCACTAACCACCCAGACTCGGGTATGGAAAGCGCAAGGCAAGCGCACGGCGCCGTACTGGCAGGCACAGCTATAGGACGCTGAGATGTGTGTATCGTGTAGATGGCAAGTCGGGCGCTAGATAGCTACCATCATCCGCGAACAGTCAACAACACTAGGGAGGGATATTTAGGAGCTTTCATCCTTCGACATACATCCATCTACACACACACATAATAACAAGACAATACTAGCGCATGGCCGTGCGGTCATGCGCAGTTTATATAGGAGCAGCACAGGAAGTGGCCACAGCACTTTTGCCCTTCTAGGACCTGCCAAGAGGACCAATGGAATGTGCTGCAGAGCCTGAGCACATGACCCTCGATCTCCAACGGGAGATCTTACACTGGGCATGCTCAGTACATGCAGACAAGGACTTAGTCCCAGAGAAGTCCACTCGCTGCTGACCAGTACTGACTTTAATGGCAGAGACTGGAGAAGCAGCACTAACTCTCTGAACAGAGTGAGAATGAGCAAGACGCTGGGACCGACGTCCTTGCTGAGCAGGCTCCACTGCGGCTGGACAAGAATGGGAGACCGCAGCGGAAGTGGCTCGAGATTCCCCCAGTGCAGAAGCGGGAACTCGACCCCTAACACACGGTACCACAATACAATTTGTTATTGTACATCATCATCTATATAGCAGAATTTAAAAAAAATGCAATACCAAGAGAGCAGTGGTAATAAAAAAAAGCAAAGACTGGCTGTTTTTATTTAGTCGGTAAAGGTTAGACGCTTCGCACACCAAACAATCAGTTGTTTTTAATGTGGGGGGGGGGGGGGGTTGGGGGGGGCAACTGGATATTAGCAGTTATAGACTTCCATCCACTATGTAGTGGTCACTGCCCAGTATTGCAGACCTGCCCATATTAAAATTCTTTGGGATAGATTTGCCATACAGTTATATGAAAAAGTTTGGGCACCTCTATTAATCTTAAGCTTAATGTTTTATTTAATGTTTTATAAAAATTGTTTTTTTTTTGCAACAGCTCTTTCAGTTTCATATATCTAATAACTGTTGGACACAGTAATGTTTCTGCCTTGAAATGAGGTTTATTGTACTAACAGAAAATGTGCAGTCTGCATTCAAACAAAATTTGAAAGGTGCATAAGTATGGGCACCCTACCAGAAAAGTGACATTAATATTTATTAGATCCTCCTTTTGCAAAAATAACAGCCTCTAGTCGCTTCCTGTAGCTTTTAATGAGTTCCTGGATCCTGGATGAAGGTATTTTTGACCATTCCTCTTTACAAAACAATTCCAGTTCAGTTAAGTTTGATGGTCGCCAGTAGAGTTGAGCGACCTTGACCTTTTTAGAGTCGAGCCGGGTTTTGCGAAACCCGACTATGTCCAAAGTCGGGTCGAGTGAAATCGGCCGATTATGACGTAAAGTCGGGATCGACCGAAACACGAAACCCAATGCAAGTCAATGGGGCAGCATAGTCGGCAGTGAGTGGGGGCCAGGAAAACACCTAGAGTGGCCATTTTAATGTCAAAACCATCCATTCTTCTTAATGAAGCTTGTCAAGCGTAATTTACCTTATAATAATTGGAAGGCATTTGAAATTGGGGGTCATTTGGCTAAAGTTGTGGGGGGTAGGGCTGGTTCAAGTAATTAGTGGGCCCAGGAAATCTGGACCACGTCACGGCAGTGGAGCAGGGAGAGGTAAGTATTTCAACTTTGCAAGTGCTGTGAACCTGAGCAAGCAGGGGGGGCCCACTCGTTGGCATTGGCACTGGCACAGGGCCCCTCAAAGTACAGCGGTGTGTTTGCACGGCGGGGGCGCCTCCCACCGGCAGCAACACTTTTGCGTACTATGAGAGGCCCTGTGCCAGTGACGTCGCCAACTAGTATTCCTCCCCCCACCTGATGAAGGAACCTGCACTTTCATCTGCACCTTCCTCTTTGTCCCCGTGTAAGGTGGTATGGTATGCGGGAAGAGCAACCTGACTTTCAGCAGGGTCACAATGTTGTTGTGTAGCGTGCACGGGGAATGTTGCGTTATGGGTCAATGTACCAGCAGACTCATCTATCACTGGCTGGGCAATGGGCACGATGAAGTGGAAACACAGATATAGGCCCAAAGAAGAAAGTGGGCTAAATGCAGTTCAAAATTGGTAACACAGGAATAACCAGGGGGCATTGCAGTGGAGGACAACTGGAATGAGAGGCTGACACAGAGAGTAGGGCCAAATCAGTAAGTAGTCGAAATGCAGTTCAAAATTGGCAACCGTAGTAAACAGGCGGCACAGCTTTGTTCAGTGGAGGAGAACAGCAAGGAGTGGCAGACACCGATAGTAGGCCCCAAACCAACTAGTACGCCAAATGCAGTTGTTCCATTTAACCACAATTTAATGAGAGCCTGAAGATAGAAGCTCAGGAAAGGCAACCTGGGGAACACCTTGGAGTGTAACACACCATCTCTCTCCACCCCATACCCATTTTGTATGGCCTAATGCAGTGTACTTTTCTACAACTACTAAACGAGAGTCGGAAGACCGAAGCAATGGCAAGGAAACCTGGGGAACACCTTAGAGTGTAACACACCCTCTCTCTACACCCCATACCCAATTTGAAGGCCTAATGCAGTGTAGTTTCCAAGAACTACTAAACGAGAGCCGGAAGATCGAAGCTCAGGAAAGGCAACCTGGGGAACACCTTGGAGTGTAACACACCCTCTCGCTACACCCCATACCCAATTTGAAGGCCTAATGCAGCGTAGTTTCCAACAACTACTAAACGAGAGCCGGAAGATCGAAGCTCAGGAAAGGCAACCTGGGGAACACCTTGGAGTGGAACACACCATCTCTCTACACCCCATACCCAATTTGAAGGCCTAATGCAGAGTAGTTTCCAAGAACTACTAAACGAGAGCCGGAAGATCGAAGCTCAGGAAAGGCAACCTGGGGAACACCTTGGAGTGTAACACAACGTCTCTCTACACGACGGAAGGGCTGATTCTTAGGAAGGAAGGCTGTTGGAAATAAGCATTGCGCGTCCGAGGGTGATTATATTCTTATTAGGTATATACTCACCCTCGGACGCGCCCTGCTTCTTTATTTGGAATGAATGTTTATTTGCAATGTGGTGTTGACTTTCTCTATTATTTTGGTAATTAATGATTTTATTATTTTCATTATTTTGCATCTTCTCGGCAATAATATAAAGAAGACGCGACAGGACAACACTCGGTGGATGCCATATGTGTGTTTTCAATTTAAAAAAACTTTCAGTTAACTACTTGCAGGAGAAAGTAATTGTAGCTGGTGGCCATTTTTAGTACTGTACCAGATTAGAGTTGTGTGTTTGTTTTTAATGTTAAAATGTCTGCATTTGATATCTCACCAGTATTTTCTTTTTTATAAGCAAAATACTTATTTTTATATTTTCTGATGTTGGTTCCAGGGGTACACGGCCAGCAGTGCCCTGGTCAGTGTAGTAGTAGTTGAAAGAATGGACCGCAGACAGGCATCGAAGGCCTAAAATAATAACACATGGCTGTAGGCAATTTTAAATTGGTTCCAGGGGTACACGGACAGCAGTGGTGTGGTCAGTGGAGGCCTAGTGGAAGGAGTGACCGCAGACAGGCATCGAAGGCCTAAAATAATAACACATGGCTGTAGGCAATTTTAAATTGGTTCCAGGGGTACACGGACAGCAGTGGTGTGGTCAGTGGAGGCCTAGTGGAAGGAGTGACCGCAGACAGGCATCGAAGGCCTAAAATAATAACACATGGCTGTAGGCAATTTTAAATTGGTTCCAGGGGTACACGGGCAGCAGTGACCTGGTCAGTGTAGTAGTAGTTGAAAGAATGGACCGCAGACAGGCATCGAAGGCCTAAAATAAAAAAATTGGGCTGGCTGTAGGCAATTTTAAATTGGTTCCAGGGGTACACGGGCAGCAGTGACCTGGTCAGTGTAGTAGTAGTTGAAAGAATGGACCGCAGACAGGCATCGAAGGCCTAAAATAAAAAAATTGGGCTGGCTGTAGGCAATTTTAAATTGGTTCCAGGGGTACACGGGCAGCAGTGGTGTGGTCAGTGGAGGCCTAGTGGAAGGAGTGACCGCAGACAGGCATCGAAGGCCTAAAATAATAACACATGGCTGTAGGCAATTTTAAATTGGTTCCAGGGGTACACGGGCAGCAGTGACCTGGTCAGTGTAGTAGTAGTTGAAAGAATGGACCGCAGACAGGCATCGAAGGCCTAAAATAAAAAAATTGGGCTGGCTGTAGGCAATTTTAAATTGGTTCCAGGGGTACACGGGCAGCAGTGGTGTGGTCAGTGGAGGCCTAGTGGAAGGAGTGACCGCAGACAGGCATCGAAGGCCTAAAATAATAACACATGGCTGTAGGCAATTTTAAATTGGTTCCAGGGGTACACGGGCAGCAGTGACCTGGTCAGTGTAGTAGTAGTTGAAAGAATGGACCGCAGACAGGCATCGAAGGCCTAAAATAAAAAAATTGGGCTGGCTGTAGGCAATTTTAAATTGGTTCCAGGGGTACACGGGCAGCAGTGACCTGGTCAGTGTAGTAGTAGTTGAAAGAATGGACCGCAGACAGGCATCGAAGGCCTAACATAACAAACTTGGGCTGGCTGTAGGCACTTTTAAATTGGTTCCAGGGGTACACGGGCAGCAGTGACCTGGTCAGTGTAGTAGTAGTTGAAAGAATGGACCGCAGACAGGCATCGAAGGCCTAAAATAAAAAAATTGGGCTGGCTGTAGGCAATTTTAAATTGGTTCCAGGGGTACACGGGCAGCAGTGACCTGGTCAGTGTAGTAGTAGTTGAAAGAATGGACCGCAGACAGGCATCGAAGGCCTAAAATAAAAAAATTGGGCTGGCTGTAGGCAATTTTAAATTGGTTCCAGGGGTACACGGGCAGCAGTGGTGTGGTCAGTGGAGGCCTAGTGGAAGGAGTGACCGCAGACAGGCATCGAAGGCCTAAAATAATAACACATGGCTGTAGGCAATTTTAAATTGGTTCCAGGGGTACACGGGCAGCAGTGACCTGGTCAGTGTAGTAGTAGTTGAAAGAATGGACCGCAGACAGGCATCGAAGGCCTAAAATAAAAAAATTGGGCTGGCTGTAGGCAATTTTAAATTGGTTCCAGGGGTACACGGGCAGCAGTGACCTGGTCAGTGTAGTAGTAGTTGAAAGAATGGACCGCAGACAGGCATCGAAGGCCTAACATAACAAACTTGGGCTGGCTGTAGGCACTTTTAAATTGGTTCCAGGGGTACACGGGCAGCAGTGGTCTGGTCAGTGGAAGTCTAGTGGAAGGAGTGACCGCAGACAGGCATCGAAGGCCTAAAATAATAACACATGGCTGTAGGCAATTTTAAATTGGTTCCAGGGGTACACGGACAGCAGTGGTGTGGTCAGTGGAGGCCTAGTGGAAGGAGTGACCGCAGACAGGCATCGAAGGCCTAAAATAATAACACATGGCTGTAGGCAATTTTAAATTGGTTCCAGGGGTACACGGGCAGCAGTGACCTGGTCAGTGTAGTAGTAGTTGAAAGAATGGACCGCAGACAGGCATCGAAGGCCTAAAATAAAAAAATTGGGCTGGCTGTAGGCAATTTTAAATTGGTTCCAGGGGTACACGGGCAGCAGTGACCTGGTCAGTGTAGTAGTAGTTGAAAGAATGGACCGCAGACAGGCATCGAAGGCCTAAAATAAAAAAATTGGGCTGGCTGTAGGCAATTTTAAATTGGTTCCAGGGGTACACGGGCAGCAGTGACCTGGTCAGTGTAGTAGTAGTTGAAAGAATGGACCGCAGACAGGCATCGAAGGCCTAAAATAAAAAAATTGGGCTGGCTGTAGGCAATTTTAAATTGGTTCCAGGGGTACACGGGCAGCAGTGACCTGGTCAGTGTAGTAGTAGTTGAAAGAATGGACCGCAGACAGGCATCGAAGGCCTAAAATAAAAAAATTGGGCTGGCTGTAGGCAATTTTAAATTGGTTCCAGGGGTACACGGGCAGCAGTGGTGTGGTCAGTGGAGGCCTAGTGGAAGGAGTGACCGCAGACAGGCATCGAAGGCCTAAAATAATAACACATGGCTGTAGGCACTTTTAAATTGGTTCCAGGGGTACACGGGCAGCAGTGGTCTGGTCAGTGGAAGTCTAGTGGAAGGAGTGACCGCAGACAGGCTTCGAAGGCCTAACATAACAAAATTGGGCTGGCTGTAGGCACTTTAAATTGGTTCCAGGGGTACATGGGCAGCAGTGTATGGTCAGTGGAAGTCTAGTGGAAGGAGTGACGGCAGACAGTCTTCGAAGGCCTAACATAACAAAATTGGGCTGACTGTAGGCACTTTTAAATTGGTTCCAGGGTAACACGGCCAGCAGTGGCCTGGTCAGTGTAGTAGTTGTAGAAAGAAGGGACCGCAGACAGGCTTCGAAGGCCTAACATAACAAAAATGTCAAAACAATGGTATTGTCAGTGCCAGGCATTGAAGGATGTCAGCGGCTAGACTACACATTGGTGAAGCTGTGAGAGATAATTTTGCTAGTGGTAGAGCACTGTTTGAGCTGGGGGGGGGAACTGTCTTGTGGCCGGCGGTACAGGCACAGGGCCCCTCATATTACAACGGTGTGTCTGACGTTGGGTGCGCACCACCACCGCCAGAGACACTTTATTGTACTATGAGGGACCCAGTGGCAGTGCCGTCGACCAAAAGCGGCCACACCCACCTCTTCAGACAAACAGCACTCTCAAGGGTCCAAGCGCAAAGTGGCGATAGCACGGCCCCGTGTGGGGAGTTTGGCCATTTCGTGAGGTGGAAACATGTCGTATGCTGGACAATCAGGTGAAGAAAATTACGAGATTGGAAAAGTCATTCAGAATAGTCCACAGGCAAGACCTTTTCATAGGAAAGCTAGGTGTCAGCCGGGCAGGGTGGGGCAAAAGATTTTGAAATCCAGTTGTGGTTCATTTTAATGAAGGTTAGATCATCTACATTTTGGGTAGCCAGACGAGTCCTTTTTTCTGTTAGTATTGAACCTGCAGCACTGAATACTCTTTCTGATAGGACACTAGCTGCCGGGCAAGCAAGCTCCTGCAATGCATATTCTGCCAATTCTGGCCAGGTGTCTAATTTGGATGCCCAGTAATCAAATGGGAATGACGGTTGAGGGAGAACGTCGATAAGGGATGAAAAATAGTTTGTAACCATACTGGACAAATGTTGTCTCCTGTCACTTTGAATTGATGCTGCAGTACCTGTCCTGTCTGCGGTCATAGAAAAATCACTCCACAACCTGGTCAGAAAACCCCTCTGTCCAACGCCACTTCTGATTTCTGCCCCTCTAACACCTCTGGTCTGCTGGCCCCTGG
Organism: Ranitomeya imitator; assembly: GCF_032444005.1. NCBI lineage: Eukaryota > Metazoa > Chordata > Amphibia > Anura > Dendrobatidae > Ranitomeya > Ranitomeya imitator. The sequence continues at coordinate 110,983,882 of NC_091290.1, read as the reverse complement.
AGCTCGTGTGAGAACGATCACGGGCGCTGTGTGCAGGGAATGCCAGAAGCAAACGGTCAACAAGAGTTGATTGTTTTGTTGCTAATATTAGTTCCAAGTTCTCATGTGGCATAATATTTTGCAATTTGCCTTTATAGCGAGGATCAAGGAGGCAGGCCAACCAGTAATCGTCATCGTTCATCATTTTTGTAATGCGTGTGTCCCTTTTGAGGATACGCAAGGCATAATCCGCCATGTGGGCCAAAGTTCCCGTTGTCAAATCTGCGGTTGTGCTTGGTTGAGGGGCAGTTGCAGGCAAATCTACGTCACTTGTGTCCCTCAAAAAACCAGAACCCGGCCTTGCCACGCCACCAATTTCCCGTGCCCCCGGGAAAGCTTCCTCATTAAAAATATACTCATCCCCATCATCCTCCTCATCCTCCACCTCCTCTTCGCCCGGTACCTCGTCATGTACACTGCCCTGACCAGACAATCGCTGACTGTCATCAAGGCTTTCCTCTTCCTCTGGTGCAGACGCCTGATCCTTTATGTGCGTCAAACTTTGCATCAGCAGACGCATTAGGGGGATGCTCATGCTTATTATGGCGTTGTCTGCACTAACCAGCCGTGTGCATTCCTCAAAACACTGAAGGACTTGACACATGTCTTGAATCTTCGACCACTGCACACCTGACAACTCCATGTCTGCCATCCTACTGCCTGCCCGTGTATGTGTATCCTCCCACAAAAACATAACAGCCCGCCTCTGTTCGCACAGTCTCTGAAGCATGTGCAGTGTTGAGTTCCACCTTGTTGCAACGTCTATGATTAGGCGATGCTGGGGAAGGTTCAAAGAACGCTGATAGGTCTGCATACGGCTGGAGTGTACAGGCGAACGGCGGATATGTGCGCAAAGTCCACGCACTTTGAGGAGCAGGTCGGATAACCCCGGATAACTTTTCAGGAAGCACTGCACCACCAGGTTTAAGGTGTGAGCCAGGCAAGGAATGTGTTTCAGTTGGGAAAGGGAGATGGCAGCCATGAAATTCCTTCCGTTATCACTCACTACCTTGCCTGCCTCAAGATCTACAGTGCCCAGCCACGACTGCGTTTCTTGCTGCAAGAACTCGGACAGAACTTCCGCGGTGTGTCTATTGTCGCCCAAACACTTCATAGCCAATACAGCCTGCTGACGTATGCCAGTAGCTGCCCCATAATGGGAGACCTGGTGTGCAACAGTGGCAGGTGCGGATGGAGTGTTTGTGCGACTGCGGTCTGTGGACGAGCTCTTGCTTCTGCAGGAGGACGAGGAGGAGGAGGAGGAGGGGGTGCGAACGGCTACAGACAACTGTTTACTAGACCGTGGGCTAGGCAGAACTGTCCCAAACTTGCTGTCCCCTGTGGACCCTGAATCCACCACATTTACCCAGTGTGCCGTGATGGACACGTAACGTCCCTGGCCATGCCTACTGGTCCATGCATCTGTTGTCAGGTGCACCTTTGTGCTCACAGATTGCCTGAGTGCATGGACGATGCGCTCTTTAACATGCTGGTGGAGGGCTGGGATGGCTTTTCTGGAAAAAAAGTGTCGACTGGGTAGCTCGTAGCGTGGTACAGCGTAGTCCATCAGGTCTTTGAAAGCTTCGCTTTCAACTAACCGGTAGGGCATCATCTCTAACGAGATTAGTCTAGCTATGTGGGCGTTCAAACCCTGTGTACGCGGATGCGAGGCTAAGTATTTCCTTTTTCTAACCATAGTCTCATGTAGGGTGAGCTGGACTGGAGAGCTGGAGATCGTGGAACTAGCGGGGGTGCCGGTGGACATGGCAGACTGAGAGACGGTGGGAGATGGTATTGTTGCCGCCGGTGCCCTAGATGCAGTGTTTCCTACTACGAAACTGGTGATTCCCTGACCCTGACTGCTTTGGCCTGGCAAAGATACCTGCACAGATACAGCAGGTGGTGCGCTAAATGGTGGTCCTACACTGCCGGAAGGGATGTTGCGTTGATGACTAGCTTCATTGGCCGAGGGTGCAACAACCTTAAGGGACGTTTGGTAGTTAGTCCAAGCTTTCAAATGCATGGTGGTTAAATGTCTATGCATGCAACTAGTATTGAGACTTTTCAGATTCTGACCTCTGCTTAAGGAAGTAGAACATTTTTGACAGATGACTTTGCGCTGATCAATTGGATGTTGTTTAAAAAAATGCCAGACTGCACTCTTTCTAGCATCGGATACCTTTTCAGGCATTGCAGACTGAGCTTTAACCGGATGGCCACGCTGTCCTCCACCAGGTTTTGGCTTTGCCACGCGTTTTGGGCAAGATACGGGCCCGGCAGATGGAACCTGTGGCGATGTTGATGCCTGCTGCGGCCCCTCCTCCTCCTCTGCTTCAGAACTGCTGCCGCCTGCACCCTGTTCCCCCAATGGCTGCCAATCGGGGTCAAGAACTGGGTCATCTAATAACTCTTCTTGTACCTCCTGCGCAACTTCGTCTGTGTCACCGTGTCGTTCGGTGGTATAGCGTTCGTGATGGGGCAACATAGTCTCATCAGGGTCTGATTCTTGATCAGCACCCTGCGAGGGCAATGTTGTGGTCTGAGTCAAAGGACCAGCATAGTAGTCTGGCTGTGGCTGTGCGTCAGTGCACTCCATGTCAGATTCAATTTGTAATGGGCATGGACTGTTAACTGCTTCACTTTCTAAGCCAGGGACGGTATGTGTAAAGAGCTCCATGGAGTAACCCGTTGTGTCGCCTGCTGCATTCTTCTCTGTTGTTGTTTTTGCTGAAGAGGACAAGGAAGTGACTTGTCCCTGACCGTGAACATCCACTAACGACGCGCTGCTTTTACTTTTACCAGTTTCACGAGATGAGGCAAAAGAGCTAGAGGCTGAGTCAGCAAGATAAGCCAAAACTTGCTCTTGCTGCTCCGGCTTTAAAAGCGGTTTTCCTAATCCCAGAAAAGGGAGCGTTCGAGGCCTTGTGTAGCCGGACGACGAACCTGGCTCCACAGCTCCAGACTTAGGTGCAATATTTTTTCCCCCACGACCACCTGATGCTCCACCACTACCACTACCCTCATTACCAGCTGACAATGAACGCCCCCGGCCACGACCTCTTCCACTAGACTTCCTCATTGTTTTAAAAACGTAACCAAACTAACGTTATTTGTTGCAGTCACACAACTTACACGGTGAGCTATAACTTCTGTATGATTTAGCTACCCCTTTACAGGTTGGTGAGACCACAGCGAAAATCAGGCCCAATGTTACACACTCTTTTTTTGGTGGCTGCAAATTAGAGAGATGCCCCACACGCAGGACTGTCACTGAAGCACAAATGTTAATATTAATGTCACACTATTATTTTTTTTTTATTTTTATTTTTTTCAGGAACACTTTAGAAACCCCCCAAAAAAAAAAAAATAGATTTTTGCAGGGAGAATTTAGAAAACAAATGTAACAAACTATATGCTTTCTATGGGCCACTGAGTGAGAGATGACGCACACAGGAATCAGGAGTGGCACACAAGCCCAGAGGCCAATATTTTTCTACCAATGATTGATGGAGTTATTTTCTCTGGTAGATTTTGGAACCCAAATCAAGGAAAAAAAATGTAGGCTTTCTATGGACCACAATTGGAGAGAGAGAGAGAGAGAGATGGCACACCCAGGAGTCAAGACTGGCACACAAGCAGAAAGGCCAATATTAATCTCCCACTGTTTTTTTTGGTTGTTTTTTTTTTTTTTTTTTTCAGGGAGACTTTAGAAAAAAAAATAATAAAAAAAATATGATTTTATCAGGAAGAATTTAGAAACCAAATAAAATAAAATGATTTTTTCAGGGAGAATTTAGAAAACAAATAAAACCAAAAATAGGCGTTCTATGGCCCACTGACTGAGAGATGACGCACCCAGGAGTCAAGACTGGCACACAAGCAGAAAGGCCAATATTAATCTCCCACTGTTTTTTTTGGTTGTTTTTTTTTTTTTTTTTTTCAGGGAGACTTTAGAAAAAAAAATAATAAAAAAAATATGATTTTATCAGGAAGAATTTAGAAACCAAATAAAATAAAATGATTTTTTCAGGGAGAATTTAGAAAACAAATAAAACCAAAAATAGGCGTTCTATGGCCCACTGACTGAGAGATGACGCACCCAGGAGTCAAGACTGGCACACAAGCAGAAAGGCCAATATTAATCTCCCACTGTTTTTTTTGGTTGTTTTTTTTTTTTTTTTTTCAGGGAGACTTTAGAAAAAAAAATAATAAAAAAAATATGATTTTATCAGGAAGAATTTAGAAACCAAATAAAATAAAATGATTTTTTCAGGGAGAATTTATAAAACAAATAAAACCAAAAATAGGCGTTCTATGGCCCACTGACTGAGAGATGACGCACCCAGGAGTCAAGACTGGCACACAAGCAGAAAGGCCAATATTAATCTCCCACTGTTTTTTTTTTTTTTTTTCAGGGAGACTTTAGAAAAAAAAATAATAAAAAAAATATGATTTTATCAGGAAGAATTTAGAAACCAAATAAAATAAAATAATTTTTTCAGGGAGAATTTAGAAAACAAATAAAACCAAAAATAGGCGTTCTATGGCCCACTGACTGAGAGATGACGCACACAGGAGTCAGGAGTGGCACACAAACCCAGAGGCCAATATTTTTCTACCAATGATTGATGTAGTTATTTTCTCTGGTAGATTTTAGAACCCAAATCAAGGAAAAAAAATATAGGCTTTCTATGGACCACAATTGGAGAGAGAGAGAGAGAGAGAGAGAGAGAGAGAGAGAGAGAGAGAGATGGCACACCCAGGAGTCAAGACTGGCACACAAGCAGAAAGGCCAATATTAATCTCCCACTGTTTTTTTGGTTGTTTTTTTTTTTTTTTTTTTTCAGGGAGACTTTAGAAATAAAAATAATAAAAAAAATATGATTTTATCAGGAAGAATTTAGAAACCAAATAAAATAAAATGATTTTTTCAGGGAGAATTTAGAAAACAAATAAAACCAAAAATATGCGTTCTATGGCCCACTGACTGAGAGAGAGAGAGAGATGGAACGCTTAGTACTGGCACACAAGCCCAAAGGGCAATATTAATCTCCCTTTTTTTTTCCAGGGAGAATTTCTGAAACCCAAAAAAAAAATAAAATAGGCTTTCTATGGCCCACTATTTGTGAGAGAGATGGGACGCTCAGGACTGGCACAGATGGCACGCTCAGGACTGGCACAGAAGCCCAGAGGCCAATATTAATCTCCCTTTTTTTCTGGGAGAATTTATAAAACCAAAAAAATATTTAAATAGGCTTTCTATGGCCCACTATTTGTGAGAGAGATGGCACGCTCAGGACTGGCACAGATGGCACGCTCACAACTGGCACAGAAGCCCAGAGGCCAATATTAATCTCCCTTTTTTTCTGGGAGAATTTATAAAACCAAAAAAATATTTAAATAGGCTTTCTATGGCCCACTATTTGTGAGAGAGATGGCACGCTCAGGACTGGCACAGATGGCACGCTCACAACTGGCACACAAGCCCAGAGGCCAATATTAATCTCCCTTTTTTCAGGGAAAATTTATAAAACCAAAAAAAAAATTAAATAGGCTTTCTATGGCCCACTATTTGTGAGAGAGATGGCACGCTCAGGACTGGCACAGATGGCACGCTCACAACTGGCACACAAGCCCAGAGGCCAATATTAATCTCCCTTTTTTCAGGGAAAATTTATAAAACCAAAAAAAAAATTAAATAGGCTTTCTATGGCCCACTATTTGTGAGAGAGATGGGACGCTCAGGACTGGCACAGATGGCACGCTCAGGACTGGCACAGAAGCCCAGAGGCCAATATTAATCTCCCTTTTTTTCAGGGAGAATTTATAAAACCCAAAAAAAAATAAAATAGGCTTTCTATGGCCCACTATTTGTGAGAGAGATGGCACACTCAGGACTGGCACACAAGCCCAAAGGCCAATATTAATCTCCCACTGTATTTTTATCAGGGAGAATTTATACACCCCACAAAAAAAAATACAGAAAAATGAAAAGGCTTTCTATGGCCCACTATGTGAGAGAGATGGCACACACAGGGATGGCACTCTAGCAGAAATGCCAAATTGCCAATCTTAATCTCCCACCAAAAAAAAAAAAAAAAAAAAAACAGGGAATGTCCTACAATTACTATCTCCCTGCCTGCAGTAATCTCAGCCAGGTATGGCAGGCAGCTACTATCTCCCTGCCTGCAGTAATCTCAGCCAGGTATGGCAGGCAGCAATAAGGAGTGGACTGATGCACAAATGAAATAAAAAGTGTGGACAAACAAAAAAGATAGCTGTGCAGAAAGGAAGGAACAAGAGGATTTGTGCTTTGAAAAAAGCAGTTGGTTTGCACAGCGGCGTACACACAGCAATGCAGCTATCAGGGAGCCTTCTAGGGCAGCCCAATGAGCTACAGCGCTGAGGGGAAAAAAAAAAAAAAAAAAAATTCCACTGTCCCTGCACACCGAGGGTGGTGTTGGACAGTGCAAATCGCTGCAGCACAAGCGGTTTTGTGGTTAATGGACCCTGCCTAACGCTATCCCTGCTTCTGACAAAGCGGCAGCAACCTCTCCCTAAGCTCAGATCAGCAGCAGTAAGATGGCGGTCGGCGGGAACGCCTCTTTATAGCCCCTGTGACGTCGCAGACAGCAAGCCAATCACTGCAATGCCCTTCTCTAAGATGGTGGGGACCAGGACCTATGTCATCACGCTGCCCACACTCTGCGTTTACCTTCATTGGCTGAGAAATGGCGCTTTTCGCGTCATTGAAACGCGACTTTGGCGCGAAAGTCGCGTACCGCATGGCCGACCCCGCACAGGGGTCGGATCGGGTTTCATGAAACCCCGACTTAGCCAAAAGTCGGCGACTTTTGAAAATGTTCGACCCGTTTCGCTCAACCCTAGTCGCCAGGCATGGACAGCCCTCTTCAAATGATCCCACAGATGTTCAATGATATTCAGGTCTGGGGACTGGGACGGCCATTCCAGAACAGTGTAATTGTTCCTCTGCATGAATGCCTGAGTAGATTTGGAGCGGTGTTTTGGATCATTGTCTTGCTGAAAGATCCATCCCCTGCGTAACTTCAACTTTGTCACTGATTCATGAACATTATTGTCGAGAATCTGCTGATACTGAGAGGAATCCATGCGTCCCTCAACTTTAACAAGATTCCCGGTGCCGGCAATGGCCACACAGCCCCAAAGCATGATGGAACCTCCACCAAATTTTACTGTGGGTAGAAAATGATTTTCTTGGAATGCTGTGTTTTTTGGCCGCCATGCATAACGCCTTTTTGTATGACCAAACAACTCAATCTTGGTTTCATCAGTCCACAGGACCTTCTTCCAAAAAGAAATTGGCTTCTCCAAATGTGCTCTTGTATACCTCAGGTTTGTGGTATGCTTGCAGAAATGGCTTCTTTCGCATCACTCTCACATACAGCTTCTCCTTGTGCAAAGTGCGTTGTATAGTTGACCGATGCACAGTGACACAATCTGCAGCAAGTTGATGCTGCAGCTCTCTGGAGGTGGTCTGAGGATTGTCCTTGACTGATCTCACCATTCTTCTTCTCTGCCTTTCTGATGTTTTTCTTGGCCTGCCACTTCTGGCCTTAACAAGAACTGTAACTGTGTTTTTCCATTTCCTTACTATATTCCTCACAGTGGAAATTGACAGGTTAAATCTCTGAGACAGCTTTTTGTATCCTTCCCCTGAACAACTATGTTGAATAATCTTTGTTTTCAGATCATTAGACAGTTGTTTTGAGGAGCCCATGATGCCACTCTCCAGAGGAGATTCAAACTGGAGAACAACTTGCAAGTGGCCACTTTAAGTAGCTTTTCTCATGATTGCATACACCTGGCTATGAAGTTCAAAGCTCAATGACGTTAGAAAACCAAAAAAAGTGCTTTAGTAAGTCAGTAAAAAGTATTTAGGAGTATTTAAAACAAGAAAATGATAAGGGTGCCCATACTGATGCACTGGTCAAATTTTGTTTGAATGCAGATTGCACATTTTCTGTTAGTACAATAACCCTCATTTCATGGCAGAAACATTACTGTGTCCAACAGTTATTCGATATATGAAACTGAAATAGCTGTTGCCAAAAAAAACAACAATTTTTATAAAACATTAAGCTTAAGATTAATAGCGGTGCCCAAACTTTTTCATATAACTGTATCTGGCATTGGCCACCACATAGTTGATGGAGCTGTGCTGTTTAGCTCTGTAAGTGGATAGTATCTGGCCACTGCCGGCATTGAGAAGAACTGCTCAGTGAGAGTGCCACGTGTTGGACCACCAGTGATTTTATTGATGACCTAATGTAAAGCTATGTCATCAGTACAAAAGTAATGGAGCAAGATGTGAAATGATTCATTTTAATGGATCTTTACGTTGCGTAACATGGAAAATGGAAGAATTGGTGTAACTTCAGCATTTCCCTTCAGTGCCACAGCAGCCTAAAGATGATTGCACATTAGGCAATCACATCAAACTTGTAGGAGCAAGAGAGAAAGCATCTTGCATCTACTCTTCCATTCTTTTGGAAAAAAGTGTATTTTCAGATTTTGCTTCCTTTCTTCAATTCATTCATATTTGCTATTAGGCTTTACTTATATAGCACCAACCAGGGCCAGACTGGCCGTCGGGCAATTCTGGCAAATGCCAGAAGGACCTGTCAGCTACGTTGTTAACAGAGAATCAGTGTTCTAAGACACCCATACTGTTAAGAGTTGTGATGCAGCACAAAGTTGCTGACTCTGTCCCTCCCCCCAGCAGGCCACGAGTATCATTATGAATATTGGTCTTGTAGAAAATCTTCCTTTCCTCCATCCAGGGTAATATTAGTAATATATCCCATCTAGTTCATGGGGACGAGGACAACATGGGCCTGTGGGATTTCAAATGCCAGGACTGAATTTCAGCTCCAGTCTGTACTTGGTGGAAAATGATTGTTCTTGGTTAGATTTGAACCAATAGCCTGAGCAATGGAAACCTACAATGCTAACCTGTCAGAATAATGTTTATTATTGCATATATTACAACTAGTATTTACTACTATTTATTGGTGCATGAATCTCTAGTGTCAATAACACATTGTCTAAAAAAAAAAAAAAAAAAAAAAAAGAGTACCAAGACGTTCCCGCTCCCTGTTCACTCTGTGTGTAGCTGGAGCACATTCTGCTTTCACTTTACAAGCTGGCAAACGAGATGCTAAGATCCCGAGATTAATTTTAATATCGTGACAGGCAGCTGCAGGGCACAACGCTTTGTATATGGCATCATACATATGCATTTGCAGGACTGGATTGCTTGACATAAATATGACAAAAATGGTAAACTGGGAAGGAATACCAATTTAATTATTTAATTATTGTGATATCAAACGTTTTGTAGCTTTCTTATGTAATCTGCGCTTCAACCCTATCTATCCATAATGCTTCCATCACCCATCTACATCATCTATCAGCCATCCATCTTACAGAGCACAGTGCAGCTGTAGAGGATCTGACTGTCATCTCTCGGGGCCCGTTTCATCCTTCTTTCTCCCACATCTCTTTGTTTCTCTTGGCACCGCTGGACATGAACACAACTGATGGAGATGATCTTGTTGAAGCTGCTTCACACCTCTTTCCTATTCATCACATGCGCTGTGTTGTGCACACGCTGCTGCTGCCAATAAGAGATAGTCTGCAAGAGGGACATGCTGGAACTCTGATTAGCAAAGTGAGAAAAATGGCTATTGCTGCCAGAACCCCTAAAATTGATTCCATCTTGAAGAGACGTGCTGGAAAAGGGGAAATTGTCGATCAAGCCACTTGGTGGGGCAGCACCTATTTAATGATTGAGCGATTGCTTGATTTTAAACCCTTCCTTGTAGATATGGCCAACCCTCAGGTAACACTACATGAAGGTCAATGGACACAGGTGGCTGAATTGAAGGAATTCCTTCATTACCCATTTACATTGACTAAAAAGTTACAAGCTTAGGATTTAACCCCTGGCATTTTTATGAAGGAGTGAAAGAACTTGTTGTTTTGCCTGTCCCAAAGAGGAGGTTTAATCGCAGATGGCATTTCTGCTTCAATGAAATGGAGGGACACACTGCTATTAGAAAATAAAATTCTTCTGGCAGCTGTTTATGTGGACCCGAGTCATCGTATATTGCTGGATGATCAACAGCTTACTAAAGGAAAAGAAGCTCTGATTGAGGTAGCAGTTAGGATGAGTGGCCTACAGGACGGCCAAGAGCAAGAGGACTCGGGTCCTGCCAGTGATGTTACTGCCGTTTCTTCATCTTCATCAGATGAGTTTGATTTTGACAAGTATTTGGACGACATGGAGCAGGCAAAGCGTTGCCGCAGGGAAAACGATTTCATTCCCATAGAAAACAGATTGACCATATTTCAGCAAAGTTTTTTACTTGCTCTCAAAGAAGTAGAAGAATTCAATCATTCATCAAAACTGACTGTGCACGAGGCAATTCCTTTATACTCTGAAATTGTTAGAGATGTCGCCCACGTGGTTACTGCTTTGCCACCAACCCAGGTTAGTGTAGAGAGGTTGTTCTCTAGCCTTAAAATAATTAGGTCAGATTTGAGGTCATCTATGAAAGAGGATCTGATGGAGGCGATACTATTTCTCAGAACAAATTCATAGACTGCACAAATGTTATTCAGTACGTTTTTGTTGAAAATTGTTTTTTTTTCCGCTTACTGCATGGTGTATAATAAATTGTAAATATGCAAAGGTTTTTTTTGTTCTAAAGGTGTTTTCCAATAAATGTCCGTAAAGTCATGGTGCACTTTTGGTGCCCTTTCTCTGGCCCAACCATATCAGACCTGTTCATGAGGAGAGATAACAAGAAAAAATCAAACAACACAAACTCATTTAAGCGGTTGCTGATCCCCCAGTCAGATTAACCCCTGATAAACTGAACTCTGATTAATACACTGCCAGGTCTGTGACATCATGCAACCACAAGCTTATGCCAGCAGTGTGGTTTTCCATGCCAGTCGAGCTGTGGATGGTACAGAGGAAAGTTCAGTGTGTTCTGTGAGATCGACAATGATGCAAGATTTTTGCAAAAGATTGTGTTTAGCAGTGAGGCGGCCTTCCATATCTGTGGACATGTTTATTGCCATAACAGCTAAATATGGGCTGCTGAACATCCTCATGCCTATGTTGAGTACAAACGTAACACCCCTAAAGTGAACGTGTGATGTGGCCTCATGCATGATAAGGTGATAGGCCCATATTTTATCGCGGAAACACGTATCTTGACATTATCATTTGGATGTGTGTGGGTCAACAAATGGAGCACACATCGAACTTCACTGAATATGTTTGAAACTAACTGGGAATGTTTTTCTTTTATTTGGAGCAGATTTCACATATCTATCGTCTTTTCTTGCTTTCCAGTGACTGGTCAAAAGTGCACCATGACTTTACGGACACACTGTATATTTTATGTTCTATCTAAATGGCTTGATTATTGTATCATAATAATAATTAAAAGCCTGATGTTACTATTTTACTACAGTAAATGTATCACTTAAACATGAGCCATGTATGAAGGAGTCAGAATCGTGGAGTCGGAGTCATGGAAATTGAGGAGTCAGAGGTTTGGCTTACTGACTCCACAGCCCTGATTTTGTGTGACTGTTGGGGTTTCCTCCCATGTTCTGAAGACTGACCTGTAGGAGATATGACCCCTGATGGGTGCAGTGATGTTTGTAAAGTGCTGTGCAATCAACATGCTTAATTATTATGCTTCTAAAGAACGATCTCACTTTTCAGACATTAAGGAAAAAAGTACATGCATACAAGCAGGCATCACCCGTGAGTCCTGAGTAATAATGTCTGAAAAGTAATATAGACAAATATGAGTGGGCATCATCAACAAAAACTGTAATTATACAGGGATCTCCTGATGCATGTCAAGGAAACGCCGGCACCAGCAAGGCGCGGGAGCGCCGCCAAACAGGACTTCCACCCCAGGTTCAGCACACAGGGCAGCATACCACAACTGGCCACATACCGCCTTATCATCTAATAGCACCACTTATACCCATAAGCGAGGAATTCGCTATGTGTACCTACCATTGCTTTACCAAGTGATATTATGATTAAGGCTCAGGAGAGCCGAAACATCAATTGAATTGTTACTACAAGTGGTCGCTTATCCTAGAACTGTATATTGCTCCCATGTGTCACTAATGTGTAGTGTTATATTCAATAAATTTTGCACAATTTTGCATAAATACCAATTAAGAGTGTGCGGTGTCTTCTAAATATTACATGTCAAGGAAAGACATGTGAACAACAAGGAAAAAAAAGTACACGTATACAATCAGGGATCACCCAGATATTTTAAATAAAGATACTAATTTTTATTTCAAGACCAAAAAACACACACACATAAACATTTAAAAGTCCGCTTGGGATAATTTACAGACAAAACAATCAGGGCCATATTTAGAGTTTCTGCTGCCCTAGGCAGTTTTAGTGCTGCCTCCCCTTTGGTGAGTATGACACTATCGGCAGTGACTTTGGCAAGAATCGCTGTTGTGAAAGTCGCCTTTTGCAGCAGATCGGGCAGTATTTCCGCATCTGCTGCGTAACGGATCACTAACGACAACACTGCGTCTGGCTTCATTCATTCCCTATGGGATTTGCGGCCCTTGCTGTGATCTGGCAAATGCGGTATCATACCTCCCAACTTTTGAAGAAGGGAAAGAGGTCTAAAGGTTGTGGCGCACGTAGTGCGCCACGGCACATTTTAGGCCACGCCTCTGACCACACCCATTTCACAACTAGTCACACCCATATCCAAGTCCCAACCACACCCATTTAGCACTGCTGATCACACTGTTTCATATACAATAAATATAACCCCCCAAAAATATGGCCACACAGTGCTCCATACTGTGTAATGGCCACACATGATGCTCAATACTGTATAATGGCCACACATGATGCTCCATACTGTGTAATGGCTATGCAGTGCTCCACATACTGTATAATGGCCCTACATTATGCTCCATACTGTATAATGGCCACATAGTGCTCCATACTGTATAATAGCCACACATGATGCTCCATACTGTATAATGGCCACACATGATGCTCAATACTGTATAATGGCCACACATGATGCTCAATACTGTATAATGGCCATTGGACACACATGATGCTCCATACTGTATAATGACCACACATGATGTTCAATACTGTATAATGGTCCCTCATGATGCTCAATACTGTATAATGGCCACACATGATGCTCAATACTGTATAATGGCCACACATGATGCTCCATACTTTATAATGGCCGCACATGATGCTCCATACTGTATAATGGCCACACATGATGCTCCGTACTTTATAATGGCCACACATGATGTTCCATACTGTATAATGGCCACACATAATGCTCCATACTGTATAATGACCCCACATGATGCTCCATACTGTATAATGGCCACAAATGATGCTCAATACTGTATAATGGCCACACATGATGCTCCATACTGTATTATGACCCACATGATGCTCAATAGTGTATAATGCCCTCCTCCCATCTTGTATGCATGGCTCATCTCCCTCCCATCCCATATGCATGGCTCACATTCCCCCATCCTCCTGTATGCATGGCTCATATTCCCCCCTCCTGTTTGCATGGCTCATATTCCCACCTCCTGTATGCATGGCTCATAATTCCCCCCCTGTATGCATGGCTCATAATTCCCCCCTGTATGCATGGCTCATAATTCCCCCCCACCTCCTGTATGCATGGCTCATATTCCACCACCACCTCCTCCTGTATGCATGGCTTATAACTCTCCCCCTGTATGCATGGCTCATATCCCCCCACCTCTTGTATGCATGGCTCATATTCCCTCGTATGCATGGCTCATCTCTCCACCCCCCCACTCCTCCCATCTTGCATGGTGCAGGCGGCTTACCATCCTCCTTCATCTCCCCCTGTCCCTCATATTCACCTGTCAGCTGTCCCACAGCCACACCGTGCAGCTGCGCCGACATCCCTCTGGCTCTGTCCCGACTCCAGGCGCAGCACCATTTTCCTGAGTGAGCGGTAATGTGGTACCGCTCATTAAGGTCATGAATATTTGCATATTTATGACCTTAATGAGCGGCACTACGTGACCGCTCACTCAAGACACGCTACAGACGCTGAGACCAGGCATCGCTGGAGCAGGGTCAGGGTGAGTATTGTCTGACTCTTCAAGGAGGGTGGGTGGGAGGCGGGGGTTTTGGGGGCAGTCGGTTGGGAGGTGAAAAAAAAAAAGAAACCTTGCTCACTTGCTCAGGTGCCACCCATTGCATCGTCCCCGCTCTACGCCCGTGCCCTTGAGTGTTGTGAGTTCCGTTCTGGAGCTCCCTCCTGTTGTTGCTAATGGTATGTTTGAGAGTTCTGCCCTTGGGCTCCCTCTGGTGGTTTTGAGTGGAACTGCTGCTCCATTAGGTAGCTGTAGCAGCTGCCTTCACTAATCGCCTTGCCTGGGTTTGTTATTTAAACCTGCTCTGGGCTTTAGTCCATGCCTGCTGTCAATGTTCTTGGTTGGATTTGATTCTTCCCTTGGATTTCTCATATGGCCAGTCCTTGTCTGTGAAAGATAAGTTTTGGTAGTTTGTTTGTCCATTTGTTTGGACTCTATTGCTTTGCATTTTGTCTCTTTTTGTCCAGCTTGTCACTATGTCTTATTCAGGCTAGCTGGAAGCTCTGGGAAAGCAGATTTGCCCCTCCACACCGTGAGTCGGTGTGGTGTTCATTTTTGTAAACTCTGCGTGGATTTTGTAGTTTTTAATACTGACCGCACAGTGTCCTTTGCTCTCTGTCTATTTAGTTTAGTATTGGCCTCCCCTTTGCTGAATTCTAATTTCATTTCTGTGTTTGTCATTTCCCTCTCCTTTCACAGTCAATATTTGTGGGGGGCTGTCTTTCCTTTTGGGGGTTTCTCTGAGGCAAGATAGCTTTCTATTTCCTTCTTTAGGGGTAGTTATATCTTAGGCTGTGACGAGGTGTCTAGGGAGTGTCAGGAACATCCCACGGCTATTTTTAGTTGTGTTGTTAGGATTAGGGACTGCGGTCAGTAGAGATACCACCTTCTCAGAGCTCGTTCCATGTTGCGTTTTAGCCACCAGGTCACTTCAGTGTGGCCTCTTAACCACCAGGTCATAACACTTGAGTGCCTAGTGGCAAATACGGCCCTGAAAACAATGATCCATAATGAGGACTTAAATACTCTCAAATACCCTTAGAACAAATCTGAGTAAAGTTAAATGACAAAAATCAATTCATCAACCTTGAAAAAGACACTGTGTGAGACGGAGCGCGTGGGTCCATGTTCCTTCTAGACCGGACTTCTTATTGGGGGATGATCTGACTGTGTCAGGGCTGAGTATGGACCACTATCTTTATATCTTTTGTCCATGACCTTAAATGTGCAGTGTTCTCAGTCCCATTATTCTTAACTGGGAACACAGTGCACTAGGACTATACTCCACTCAACCCTTATTTCACAGAATGAATACAAGCTTTGCATGTAGGTTTATTGTAACCTCGCATGCATAGGGGTGTTCTATTTATGTTTTACTGATTTTTCCACAGGCCCTCTTGGGCTGGTAGCATTAGCTCAGTAGATTGTCCTGATTTGTATTGATTTTGTCATCTAACTTTATTTGGATTTGGTCTATGGGTATTTGAGAGTATTTTACTCCTCATTATGGATCATTGTATTGTGTGTAAATTATCCCAAGTGGACTTTTAAATGTTTTTATATGTGTCTGTTATTTGGTTTTGAAATAAAAATTTGTATCTTTATTTAAAATATCCGGGTGATCCCTGCTTGTATGCGTGTACTTTTTTTCCTTGTTGTCTTTCCTTGACATGCATCAAGAGATCACTGTATAATTATATTTTTGGTTGATGGTGCCCACTTATATTTGTCTATATTACTTTTCAGACATTATTGGCCCGTCAGCACTCACATCCTAACAATATGTGTTTGGTAGTGGAGCTGCTCATACTGGGCTCCATTCATTGTTTATGGGACCATCTGGGAAAGCAGAGCTCAATTATTTCCAGACAGTCTAAGGCTGGAGTCACACTAGCGAGTTTTACGGACGTAAGAGCGCAGAAAATACGTCCGAAAAACTCGCCAAACAAACGGCACAATTATTCTCTATGCCCCTGCTCCTATCTGCCGTATTTTACTGATCCGTATTATACTGGCTTCTACGGCCGTAGAAAACCACAGCATGCTGCGTTTGTCACCGTACTGCGCAAAAAATACGCCAATGAAAGTCTATGGAAGCCAGAAAAATACGATTCACACACGGACCAGCAGTGTAACTTGCGAGAAATACGCAGCGGTGTTAGAGAGAAAAGCCGGCAATTCAGTGCGGTGTACAGTAAAATCACACTGACAGCTTACAATAGAATAGGTAGCATAAATGTGTACACATAGAATAGGTATATATATATATATGTCATTGAGACACATATATGTATATATATTATTACTTCATACAGCGCTAGATAGCTTTAAAGCCGGTAATTAAATTACCGGCTTTTGCTTTCTCCTTCCTAAACCCGACATGATATGTGACATGGTTTACATACAGTAAACCATCTCATATCCCCATTTTTTTGCACATTCCACACTACTAATGTTAGTAGTGTGTATGTGCAAAATTTGGCCATTCTATCTACTAAATTAAAGGGTTAAATGGCGGAAAAAATTGGTGTGGGCTCCCGCGCAATTTTCTCCGCCAGAGTAGTAAAGCCAGTGACTGAGGGCAGATATTAATAGCCTGGAGAGGGTCCACGGTTATTGCCCCCCCCCCTGGCTAAAAACATCTGTCCCCAGCCACCCCAGAAAAGGCACATCTGGAAGATGCGCCTATTCTGGCACTTGGCCACTCTCTTCCCATTCCTGTGTAGCTGTGGGATATGGGGTAATGAAGGGTTAATGCCACCTTGCTATTGTAAGGTGACATTAAGCCAAATTAATAATGGAGAGGCGTCAATTATGACACCTATCCATTACTAATCCAATAGTAGTAAAGGGTTAAAAAAACACAAACACATTATTAAAAATTATTTTAATGAAATAAACACAAAGTTTGTTTTAATATTATATTCAACGCCCAATCCAGTCACTGAAGACCCTCGTTCTGTAACAAAAAAAAAAATAATAAACCAACAATATCCTTACCTTCCGAAGATCTGTAATGTCCAATGATGTAAATCCATCTGAAGGGGTTAAAATATTTTGCAGCCACGAGCTTTGCTAATGCAACGTTGTTCGTGGCTGCAAAACCCCTGGGAAGGAAGGTAAAGTAGGTCAATGACCTATATTTACCTTCATTTGCGGTGAGGCACCCTCTGCTGGTTGTCCCTAGATCGTGGGAACTTTCCTAGAAAGCTCCCAGGCTCGAGTTCATATGAGGACAACCAGCAGAGGGCGCCTCTTATGAACTAGAGCCTGGGAGCTTTCTAGGAAAGTTCCCACGATCTAGGGACAACCAGCAGAGGATGCCTCACCGCAAATGAAGGTAAATATAGGTCATTGACCTACTTTACCTTCCTTCCCAGGGGTTTTGCAGCCACGAACAACGTTGCATTAGCAAAGCTCGTGGCTGCAAAATATTTTAACCCCTTCAGATGGATTTACATTGTTGGACATTACAGATCTTCGGAAGGTAAGGATATTGTTGGTTTATTATTTTTTTTGTTACAGAACGAGGGTCTTCAGTGACTGGATTGGGCGTTGAATAAAATATTACAACAACCTTTGTGTTTATTTCATTAAAATAATTTTTAATAATGTGTTTGTGTTTTTCTAACCCTTTACTACTATTGGATTAATAATGGATAGGTGTCATAATTGACGCCTCTCCATTATTAATTTGGCTTAATGTCACCTTACAATAGCAAGGTAGCATTAACCCTTCATTACCCCATATCCCACCGCTACACGGGAATGGGAAGAGAGTGGCCAAGTGCCGGAATAGGCGCATCTTCCAGATGTGCCTTTTCTGGGGTGGCTGGGGGTAGGTGTTTTTAGCCAGGGGGGGGCCAATAACCGTGGACCCTCCCCAGGCTATTAATATCTGCCCTCAGTCACTGGCTTTACTACTCTGGTGGAGAAAATTGCGCGGGAGCCCACGCCAATTTTTTCCGCCATTTAACCCTTTAATTCAGTAGATAGAACGGCCAAATTTTGCATATACACACTACTAGCATTAGTAGTGTGGAATATGCAAAAAAAAGGTGATATGACATGGTTTACTGTATGTAAACCATGTCACGAATCATGTCGGGTTTAGGAAGGAGATAGCAAAAGCCGGTAATTGAATTACCGGCTTTAAAGCTATCTAGCGCTGTATGAAGTAATAATATATATACATATATGTGTCTAATGACTAGTGTTGAGCGATACCGTCCGATACTTGAAAGTATCGGTATCGGATAGTATCGGCCGATACCCGAAAAATATCGGATATCGCCGATACCGATATCCGATACCAATACAAGTCAATGGGACATCAAGTATCGGAAGGTATTCTCATGGTTCCCAGGGTCTGAAGGAGAGGAAACTCTCCTTCATGCCCTGGGATCCATAGGGATGTGTAAAATAAAGAATTAAAATAAAAAATATTGATATGCTCACCTCTCCAGCGGCCCCTGGACTTCACACTGCTAACCGGGAGGCTTCTTTGTTAAAAAGCGCGCCTTTCGGACCTGTGAATGACGTCCCGGCTTCTGATTGGTCGCGTGCCGCCCATGTGACCGGCACGCGACCAATCAGAGGCCGCGACGTCATTCGCAGGTCCTCAATTCCTAGAATTAGCAGTTTTGTGAATGAGAATGACGTCGCGGCTTCTGATTGGCCGCGTGCCGCCCATGTGACCGGCACGCGGCCAATCAGAAGCCGCGACGTCATTCTCATTCACAAAACTGCTAATTCTAGGAATTGAGGACCTGCGAATGACGTCGCGGCCTCTGATTGGTCGCGTGCCGGTCACATGGGCGGCACGCGACCAATCAGAAGCCGGGACGTCATTCACAGGTCCGAAAGGCGCGCTTTTTAAACAAAGAAGCCTCCCGGTTAGCAGTGTGAAGTCCAGGGGCCGCCGGAGAGGTGAGCATATCAATATTTTTTATTTTAATTCTATATTTTACACATCCCTATTGATTCGATACCGATACCCGATATCACAAAAATATCGGATCTCGGTATCGGAATTCCGATACCGCAAGTATCGGCCGATACCCGATACTTGCGGTATCGGAATGCTCAACACTACTAATGACATATATATATATATATATATATATGTGTGTTTTTTTTTTAAACACATGGATCCCTTGTATAGCCGTATGTTGGTTTTGCAAGCCTGCGAGAAAAACACGCAGTACGGATGCCATACGGATTACATACGGAGGATGCCATGCGCAAAATATGCTGATACACCCTGCCTACGGAGGAGCTATGGACCACTATTTTGGGGACTTTTCAGCGTATTACGGCCGTAATATACGGACCGTATTGTCTTACGCTGAGTGTGACTCCAGCCTAATAGACAATGAATGCATTGGAGGATAAGCCCGCTCACCTCTGCTCCATTCAAGAATGGGATGGATTTAGGACACTTGTGTGCCAAGCTCTGGAGACCGTATCATGGAGATTATTATGTGATGTTTTCTAGTATCTGGATGTGTCCCACAGTTAACCGCCGCCCTCGCCGGTTTCTTGTCTGAGAACACAGAGACTAAAAGCCTTTTGTTCCCATCTCATAGATGGGTGCACAGCCTGCTGTTGCTGGTGGTTAAGCACCCATGGGGCAGCATGGTGACACTGTTGCTTTCTTTTTCTTGTTGCTCTTTTCATTTATTCAGCTCTGAACAAAGAGATTCCTCCTCTCAGACACAGCTCAGAAAATGAAATCAGTGACCACAAGGGAACCTGCTCTTCCATTTCATGACCTGTTGGTGGGTACTTAAAAACATATTGATGAGTTAGCCATCAGGTAATTCTATGGTGGCTCAGTGGTTAGCTCAATTACCTTTCAAACGCTTGGGTCCTTAGTTCAGTTCTAACTGAGGTCTGAGTAATTCTCTCAGTTGTATTTCAGAAATTGCAAATGGACCTGCTCTAGACCCTCATGAACTGTCGGTGGGCACTGATACACATATTGATGACCTAGCCATCAAGTAATCCTAAGGCAGCATGGTGGCTCAGTGGTTAGCTTGATTACCTTTCAATTCTTGGGTCCTTAGTTTGATTCTGACTGAGGTCTGAGTAATTCTACGTCTCAGTTATACTTTAGATATTGTAAATGGACCTGCTCTAGCTTTCCATGACCTGTCAGTGGGCACTGATAGACATATTGATGACCTAGCCATCTCATAATTCTCAGGCAGCATGGTGGCTCAGTGGTTAGCTCAATTTCCTTCAACGCTTTGGTCCATAGTAGTGATGAGTGAGTATACTCGTTGCTCGGGTTTTCCTGAGCACGCTCGGGTGGTACCTCTGAGTATTTCTGACTGCTCGGAGATTTAGTTTTCCTTGCCGCAACTGGATGATTTACAGCTGCTAGTCAGCCTGAGTACATGTGAGGGTTGCCTGGCTGCTAAGGAATCTCCTCATGTAATCAAGCTGTCTAGTAGCTGCAAATCATCCAGCTGCGGCAAGGAAAACTAAATCTCCGAGGAGTCATAAATGCTCGGAGACCACCCAAGCATGCTCTGGAAAACCCAAGCAACGAGTATACTCGCTCATGACTAGTCCTTAGTTCAATTCTGACTGAGGTCTGAGTAATTCTACCTCACAGTTGTACTTTAGAAATTGCAAACGTACATGCTCTAGCTTTTTTATGACCTGTCGGTGGGCACTGATACACATATTGGTGACCTAGCCATCATGTAGTGCACAGGCAGCATAGTGGCTCAGTGGGTAACTCGATTACCTTTCAACTTTTGGGTCCTTAGTTCAATCCTAACTGAAGTCTGAGTAATTGTACCTCTTAGTTGTACTTTAGAACTTGCAAAAGGACCTGTTCTAGTTTTCCCTGATTTTCCCATTGGTGCTGCAAGTCATATCAATGATTTTGCCAAATCTTATCCTCTGGGCAGCATAGTGGACCAGTGGAAAGCACTGGTGCTTTGCAGCATGGGAGTCCATGGTTCAAATTTTACCATGGGAAATTGCAAATGTATGTGCTCTAGTTTTTCTTAATCTTCCCATAGGTGCTGGTAGTAATATCGATGACTTTGCCAAAGGTTATCTTCCGAGCAGCATGGTGGCCCAGTGTAAAGCACTGGTGCTGTGCAGCTTGTGAGTCCAGGCTTCAGATCCCACCATAGGAAATTGCAATTGGACCTGCTGTAGTTTTTCCTGATCTTCGCATTGATGCTGCGAGTCATATCAATGACTTTGCCAAAGGTTGTCTTCCAAGCAGCAGGGTGGCCCAGTAGAAAGTACTGGTGTTTTGCAGCTTGTGAGGTGAGGGTTCATATCCCATCATGGGAAATTACAAATGGACCTGCTCTAGTTCTTCCTGATCTTCCCATTGGCGCTGGCAGCCATATCAATGACTTTTCCAAAGGCACTCTTACGAGCAGCATGGTAGCCAAATGGAAAGCACTGGTGCTTTGCAGCATGGGTGTCCATACTTCAAATCCCACCATGGGAAATTGCAAATAGTCCTACCTAACCTAGTTTTTTCTCATCTTCCCTTTGGTGCTGATAGTCATATCAATGACTCTGCCAAAAGCTCTTTTACAAGCGCACGGTAGCCCACTAGAAAGCATTGGTGCTTTGCAGCATGGGTGTCCATACTTCAAATCCCATCATGGGAAATTGCAAATGGTCCTGCCCTAGTTTTTCCTTATCTTCCCATTGGTGCTGGTAGTCATATCAATGACTTTGCCCAAAGTTATCCTTCTAGCAGCATGGTGGCTGTTATGGTCAAGTGGCCTTGGAGCAGCATGAAATGACCTTCGCTGGAGCGGTGGTAGCTTTACTGACCGCAACCCCTGATCCTATCACCGCAACTAGAAGTAGCCGTGGGGTGTGCCTAACCAGACCTAGACACCTCGACACAGCCTAAGGACTAAATATCCCTAAAGATGGAAATAGGAAAACTCTCTTGCCTCAGAGTAGACCCTGTTGTGAATTCTGTGGCAGAGCTCCATCCTGTGGTCACAAGTGGTACTTCGGCTGATTCTCTCTGTAAGCTTCCGTTGGTGGAGGGAAGTGGTACTGCGGCTTCTGAGTTTCCTCCCTCAGGTGATGTGGTGAGGTCGTTAGGTGCTGCTCTACTTAACTCCACCTAGTGCTTTGATCCTGGCTTCCTGTCAATGTTCCAGTATTGGACTTGTTTTCCTCCTGGATCGTTCCTGTGGCCTGCTGCTCTGCATAGCTAAGTTTGCCTTTGCTATTTTGTTTGCTTTTCTTCTGTCCAGCTTATCTATTTGTTTGCTGGAAGCTCTGGGACGCAGAGGGTGTACCTCCGTGCCGTTAGTTCGGTACAGAGGGTCTTTTTGCCCCCTTTGCGTGGTTTTTGGGTTTTGTGTTGACCGCAAAGTTACCTTTCCTATCCTCGCTCTGTTCAGAAAGTCGGGCCTCACTTTGCTAAATCTATTTCATCTCTACGTTTGTCTTTTCATCTTACTCACAGTCATTATATGTGGGGGGCTGCCTTTTCCTTTGGGGTATTTCTCTGAGGCAAGGTAGGCTTATTTTCTATCTTCATGCTAGCTAGTTTCTCAGGCTGTGCCGAGTTGCATAGGTAGCTTTAGGCGCAATCCACGGCTGCCTCTAGTGTTGTTGGATAGGATTAGGGATTGCGGTCAACAGAGTTCCCACGTCTCAGAGCTCGTTCTATGTTTTTGGATTATTGTCAGATCACTGTATGTGCTCTGACCTCTATGTTCACTGTGGTACTGAGTTGCCTAATCATAACAAGACCCCCAAAGGATAGGTAGCCCCCACAAATAATGACTGTGAGTAGGAGAGGAAAAGACACACGCAGACAGAAAACAGGGATAAGCAAAGGAGGCCACTTCTACCTAGATAGAAAAGGATAGTACAGGATACTATGCGGTCAGCATAAAACACTACAAAATATCCACAGCAGAAAAATACAAAAACTCCACCACCTAACTAAAGATGTGGAGAGTATATCTGCGACTCCAGCGAGTCCAACTAGACTGAGAAAAACATCAGGCACAGTCTAGCAGGAACAAACTAGAAACAAGATAAGCACAGAAAATAAACACACAGCAGTGTGTCTAAAAAAATGAAGAAAACACTTATCTTTGCTGAAATGGCAGCAAGCAGGAGGGGCCAGGCAGAGGACCAACACTTCCAAAGGAACATTGACTACTGGCAAGGACTAATGAGTCCTGCACAGCTAAATATCCCAGTCCGAATTGCAATTAGCAGAAACACCTGTCCAAGACTGCTGCTCAGGAATAACTGCATTACCATCAACAACCACCGGAGGGAGCCCAAGAGCAGAATTCACAACAGTACCCCCCCTTGAGGAGGGGTCACCGAACCCTCACCAGAGCCTCCAGGCCGGTCAGGACGAGCAAGATGAAAGGCACGAACCAAATCAGCGGCATGGACATCAGAGGCCGAAACCCAAGAATTATCCTCCTGGCCATAACCCTTCCATTTGACAAGGTACTGAAGCTTCCGCCTCGAAAAACAAGAATCCAAAATCTTCTCAACCACATATTCCAACTCCCCATCGACCAACACAGGGGCCGGAGGATCAACAGAGGGAACAACGGGCTCCACATATTTCCGCAACAAAGATCTATGGAAGACATTATGGATAGCAAAAGAGGCCGGAAGCGCCAGATGAAAAGACACCGGATTAATAATCTCAGAAATCCTATAAGGACCAATAAACCGAGGCTTAAACTTAGGAGAAGAAACCTTTATAGGAACATGAAGGGAAGATAACCAAACCAGATCCCCAACCCGAAGCCGGGTACCAACACAGCGACGTCGGTTAGCAAAACGTTGAGCCTCCTCCTGAGACAACACCAAATTGTCCACCACCTGAGCCCAAATCTGCTGCAACCTGTCAACCACAGAATCCACACCAGGAAAGTCAGAAGACTCAACCTGCCCAGAAGAAAAACGAGGATGAAAACCAAAATTACAAAAAAAA
Source organism: Ranitomeya imitator (assembly GCF_032444005.1). Taxonomy (NCBI): domain Eukaryota; kingdom Metazoa; phylum Chordata; class Amphibia; order Anura; family Dendrobatidae; genus Ranitomeya; species Ranitomeya imitator. Next base: position 110,959,638 of record NC_091290.1, on the reverse strand, counting down.
AGGCGAAACCAAAGTGGCCGAACTAGCCTGATTATTAAGGGCAAACTCGGCCAATGGCAAAAAAGCCACCCAATCATCCTGATCAGCAGACACAAAGCATCTCAAATAAGTCTCCAAAGTCTGATTAGTACGCTCGGTCTGGCCATTTGTCTGAGGATGAAATGCAGAAGAAAAAGACAAATCCATGCTCAGCCTAGCACAAAAGGCCCGCCAAAACCTAGAAACAAACTGGGAACCTCTGTCGGACACAATATTCTCAGGAATACCATGCAATCGGACCACATGCTGAAAAAACAACGGAACCAAATCAGAAGAAGAAGGCAATTTAGGCAAAGGCACCAAATGAACCATCTTAGAGAATCGGTCACAAACAACCCAGATAACCGACATCCTCTGGGAAACAGGAATATCGGAAATAAAATCCATAGAAATATGCGTCCAGGGCCTCTCAGGGACCGGCAATGGCAAAAGCAACCCACTAGCACGGGAGCAACAAGGCTTGGCCCGCGCACAAGTCCCACAGGACTGCACAAAAGACCGCACATCACGCGATAAAGAAGGCCACCAAAATGACCTACTAACCAAGTCTCTGGTACCAAAAATGCCAGGATGACCAGCCAACACAGAACAGTGAACCTCAGAAATCACTATACTAGTCCATCTGCCAGGAACAAACAGCTTCCCCACAGGACAACGATCAGGTTTGTCAGCCTGAAATTTCTGAAGAACCCGTCGTAAATCAGGAGAAACTGCAGAAAGGACCACCCCTTCCTTCAAAATACCGACTGGTTCCAAGACCTCAGGAGAATCAGGCAAAAAACTCCTAGAGAGGGCATCAGCCTTAATATTCTTAGAACCCGGAAGGTACGAGACCATGAAATCAAAACGAGAAAAAAACAAGGACCATCGAGCCTGTCTAGGATTCAACCGTTTGGCAGACTCGAGGTAAATCAGATTCTTATGATCGGTCAAGACCACAATACGGTGCTTAGCTCCCTCAAGCCAATGTCGCCACTCCTCAAACGCCCACTTCATAGCCAACAACTCCCCATTGCCGACATCATAATTGCGTTCAGCAGGCGAAAACTTACGGGAAAAGAAGGCACACGGTTTCATTAAGGAACCAACAGGATCCCTCTGAGACAAAACAGCCCCTGCCCCAATCTCAGAAGCGTCAACCTCAACCTGAAATGGAAGAGAAACATCCGGTTGACGCAATACAGGAGCAGAAGTAAAATGATGCTTAAGTTCCTGAAAGGCAGAGATAGCCGCAGGGGACCAATTCGCCACATCAGCACCCTTCTTCGTCAAATCAGTCAAGGGTTTGACCACGCTGGAAAAATTAGCAATGAAACGTCAATAAAAATTAGCAAAACCCAAAAATTTCTGAAGGCTCTTCATGGATGTGGGCTGAATCCAATCATGAATGGCCTGAACCTTAACCGGATCCATCTCTATAGACGAGGGAGAAAAAATAAAGCCCAAAAAGGAAACCTTCTGCACCCTAAAAATACACTTAGACCCTTTCACAAACAAGGCATTGTCACAAAGGATCTGAAATACCATCCTGACCTGCTGCACATGAGACTCCCAATCATCGGAAAAAATCAAAATATCGTCCAAATATACAATCAGGAATTTATCAAGATAATCCCGGAAGATATCATGCATGAAGGACTGAAAAACAGATGGAGCATTAGAGAGTACGAATGGCATCACAAGGTATTCAAAATGGCCCTCGGGCGTGTTAAACGCAGTTTTCCATTCATCACCCTGCTTAATATGAACAAGATTATAAGCCCCTCGAAGGTCTATCTTAGTAAACCAACTAGCTCCCTTAATCCTAGCAAAGAAATCGGAAAGCAAAGGTAAAGGATATTGAAACTTGACTGTGATCTTATTCAAGAGGCGATAATCAATACAGGGTCTTAAGGAACCATTTTTTTAGAAACAAAAAAAAACCCCGCTCCCAACGGTGAAGAAGATGGCCGAATATGCCCTTTCTCCAAAGACTCCTTAATATAGCTCCGCATGGCGGTATGTTCAGGTACAGATAGGTTGAAAAGTCGGCCCTTAGGAATCTTACAGCCTGGAATCAAGTCAATAGCACAATCGCAGTCCCTGTGTGGTGGAAGGAAACTGGACTTGGGCTCATCGAATACATCCTAAAAATCAGACATGGACTTCCAGTCCAACACAGGATTATGTACCTGCAACCATGGAAAACCCAGCACGATAGCATCATGCAAATTATGCAACACCAGAAATCGACAATCTTCCTGATGGGCTGGCGCCATGCGCATGGTCACCTGTGTCCAAAACTGGGGCTTATTTTTAGCCAAGGGTGTAGCATCAATGCCCCTTAAAGGAATAGGGTTCTGCAAAGGCTGCAAGGAAAAACCACAACGCCTGGCAAACTCAAAGTCCATTAAGTTCAAGGCGGCACCTGAATCCACAAACGCCATGACAGAAAATGATGACAATGAACAGATCAAGGACACAGATAACAGAAATTTAGGTTGTACAGTACTGATGGTAAATGAACTGGCGATCCTCTTGGTCCGCTTAGGGCAGACAGAAATGACATGGTAAGCGTTGCCACAATAATAACACAACCTATTCTGACGTCTGAAACCTTGTCGTTCCGTTCTAGACAGAATCCTATCACACTGCATTGGCTCAGAAATTTGCTCTGAGGATAACGCCATAGCGCGCACAGTTCTGCGCTCCCGCAAGCGCCGATCAATCTGAATGGCCAGAGACATAGAATCACTCAGATTGGAGGGTGTGGGAAACCCCACCATAACATCTTTAATGGATTCAGAAAGACCCTTTCTGAAAATTGCCGCCAAAGCATCATTATTCCATTTAGTCAATACAGACCATTTTCTGAATTTCTGACAATACAATTCTGCCGCCTCTTGACCCTGAGACAGGGCCAACAAGGTCTTCTCAGCTTGATCCACCGAATTAGGTTCATCATACAGTAATCCTAACGCCTGAAAGAAGGAGTCCACATTAAGCAAAGCAGGATCCCCAGATTCCAGGGAAAATGCCCAATCCTGCGGATCACCACGCAGCAGGGAAATGATGATTTTAACTTGTTGAATGGAATCACCGGAGGATCGAGGTTTCAATGCAAAAAACAGTTTACAGTTGTTTTTAAAACTCAAAAATTTGGACCTGTCACCAAAAAACAAATCAGGAGTAGGTATCTTCGGTTCTAAAGCAGTAGTCTGAACAATGTAATCAGAAATACCCTGTACTCTAGCAGCAAGCTGGTCTACACGAGAAGCTAATTCCTGGACACTCATGCTAGCACAAGGCTCTTCAGCCACCCAGAGATAAAGAGGGAGGATAAGACAAAACAGACTGAAGAAAAAAAAAATGGCTCAAGATCTTTCCTCCCTTCTTCTGAGATGCAATTAACTCATTGTTGGCCAGTAGTACGGTTATGGTCAGGTGGCCTTGGAGCAGCATGAAATGACCTTCGCTGGAGCAGTGGTAACTTTACTGACCGCTACCCATGATCCTATCACCGCAACTAGAAGTAGCCATGGGGTGTGCCTAACCAGACCTAGACACCTCGACACAGCCTAAGGACTAAATATCCCTAAAGATGGAAATAGGAAAACTCTCTTGCCTCAGAGTAGACCCCCAAAGGATAGGTAGCCCCCCACAAATAATGACTGAGTAGGAGAGGAAAAGACTCACGCAGACAGAAAACAGGGATAAGCAAAGGAGGCCACTTCTACCTGGATAGAAAAGCATAGTACAGGATACTATGCGGTCAGCATAAAACACTACAAAATATCCACAGCAGAAAAATACAAAAACTCCACCACCTAACTAAAGATGTGTAGAGTATATCTGCGACTCCAGCGAGTCCAACTAGACTGAGAAAAACTTCAGGCACAGTCTAGCAGGAACAAAATAGAAACAAGATAAGCACAGAAAATAAACACACAGCAGTGTGTCTAAAAAAATGAAGAAAACACTTATCTTTGCTGAAATGGCAGCAAGCAGGAGGGGCCAGGCAGAGGACCAACACTTCCAAAGGAACATTGACGACTGGCAAGGACTAATGAGTCCTGCACAGCTAAATACCCCAGTCCGAATTGCAATTAGCAGAAACACCTGTCCAAGACTGCTGCTCAGGAATAACTGCATTACCATCAACAACCACCGGAGGGAGCCCAAGAGCAGAATTCACAACAGGTGGCCCAGTGGCACGAGCAGGTGCTTTGCAGCATTGGAGTCCACAGAACAAATCCCACCATGGAAAATTGCAAATGGACCGCCTCCGGTTTTTCCTGATCTTCCCATTGGTGCTGGTAGTCATATCAAAAACTTTGCCAAAGACACTTGCACGAATGACGCGGTAGCCCAGTCGAAAGTGCTGAAGCTTTGCAGCATAGGAGTTTATGGTTCAAATCCCACCATGGGAAACTGCAAATGGACCTGCCCTAGATTTTCCTGATCTTCCCATAGGTGCTGGTAGTAATATCAACGACTTTTCCAAATGTTATCTTCTGAGCAGCATGGTGGCTCAGTGGAAAGCACCGGTGCTTTGCAGCTTGTGAGTCCATAGTTCAAATCCCACCATGGGAAATTGCAAATGAACCTCCTCTAGTTTTTCCTGATCTTCCCATTGGTGCTGCTAGCCATATCAATGACTTTGCCAAAGGCTCTCTTATGAGTGGCCTGGTAGCCCTGTGGAAAGCACTGGTGCTTTGTGGGAAGAGAGTCCAGGGTTCAAATCCCACCAAGGATGATATCTGCAAATAGTTTGTATGTTTCCCTGTGCTCAGGTGGCCTGCCACCAATGCACCAAAGACATACAGGTAGGAACCAGTGGTGCAAGTGCTGTGGCTAATGATGTGTCACCTGTGCAGCATCCAAGAGGGCTGCTTGCCTGTTCCCTTCTTTGGGCAAGTATCCTGTTTGAATCAATGTTCTGACATGAATAGCAGCAAATTGACTTGATTATATATATATATATATTTTAGCTCAGCCTCAGCTGAGCTGTGAAAATTCCTTTTTTGGACTTAGAAAACCTAAGTCCAAAAAAGGAATTTTCACAGCTCAGCTCCAGCTGATCTATATATACCGTGTGTGTGTATATATATATATATATATATATATATATATATATAAAACTAGTCAATTTGCTGCTATTCGTGTCAGAACTTTGATCAAGTCAGGATACTTGCCCAAAGAAGGGAACAGGCAACCAGCCCTCTTGGATGCTGCACAGGTTACACATCATTAGCCACAGCACTTGCATCACTGGTCCCTACCTGTATGTCTTTGGAGCATTGGTGGCAGGCCACCTGAGCACAGGGAAACATACAAACTCTCTGCAGATGTCATCCATGGTGGGATTTGAACCCTGGACTCGCATGCTGCAAAGCACCAGTGCTTTTCACTGGGCTACTGTGCTGCTCATAAGAGAGCCTTTGGAAAAGTCATTGATATGACTACCAGCACCAATGGGAAGATCAGGAAAAACTAGGGGAGATACATTTGAAAGTTTCCATGCTGGGATTTGCACCATGCACTTGCATGCTGCAAAGCACAAGTGTTTTCCAAAGGGCTACTCTACCACCCATAAGACAGCCTTTGGCGAAGTCATTGACATGACTACCAGCACCAATGGGAAGATAAGGTAAACTAGGGCAAGTGCATTTGCTATTTCCCATGGTGGGATTTGAACAATATACTCACATGCTGGAAAGCACTAGTGTTTTCCACTGGGCTACCGCATCGCTTGTAATAGTGCCTTTGGCAAAGTCATTGATATGACTACCAGCACCATTGGGAAGATCAAAAAAAGCCAGAGCAGCTCCATTTGCAATTTCCCATGGTGGGATTTGAATCATGGTGCACTCCCATGCTGTAAAGCACCAGTTCTTTCCACCAGGTCACCACACTGCTCAGGAAATAATTTTTGGCAAAGTCATTGATATGGCTCGCAGCATCAATGATCAAGAAAAACTTGTGAACGTCTATTTGCAATCTCCTATGGTGGGATTTGAACCATGGACTACTATACTGCAAAGCACCAGTGCTTTCCACTGGGCCACCATGATGTTTGGAAGGTAATTTTTGACAAAGTCATTGATATTACTACCAGAAGCTATGGTAAGATCAGAAAAAACTAGAGACGGTCCATTTGCAATTTCACATGGTGGGACCTGAACGCTGGACTCACAACCTGCAAAGCACCGGTGCTTTCCTCTGGGCCACCATGCTACTCGGGAGACACCCTTTGGAAAAGTCATTGATATTACTACCAGCACCTATGGGAAGACCAGGAAAAACTAGAGCAGGCCTATTTGCAATTTCCCATGGTGGGATTAGAACACCAGAATCCCATGCTGCAAAGCACCAGTGCTTTCCACTGAGCTACTGTGCAGGTAAGAAGATAACTTTTGGCAAAATCAATTATATGACTCGCAGCACCAATGGGAAGATCAGGAAAAACTAGAGCAGCTCATTTTGCAATTTGTAAAGTACAACTGAGAGGTAAAATTACTCAGACAGAATTAAACTATGCAACCAAGCGTCAATTGAGCTAACTACTGAGCCACTGTGCTGCCTGAGCGTTTCATGATGGTTAGGTCATCAATATGTCTATCAGTATCCACCAAGAGGACATAAAAAACTAGAGCAGGTCCATTTGCAATTTCTAAAGTACAACTGAGAGGTAGAATTACTCAAATCTCAGTCAGAATTGAACTAAGGACCAAAGCATTGAAAGATAATCGAGCTAACCACTGAGCCACCATAGAATTACGTGACGGCTAGATCATCAGGTCATGAAATGGAAGAGCAGGTTCCCTTGTGGTCACTGATTTCATTTTCTGAGCTGTGTCTGAGAGGAGGAATCTTTTGTTCAGAGCTGAATAAATGAAAAGAGCAACAAGAAAAAGAAAGCAACAGTGTCACCATGCTGCCCCATGGGTGCTTAACCACCAGCAACAGAAGGCTGTGCACCCATCTGCCTACTGACAGGTCATGAAAAACTAGAGCAAGTCCATTTGCAATTTCTAAAGTACCACTGAGAGATAGAATTTCTCCAACCTTAGCCAGAATTGAACTAAGGACCCAAGCATTAAATGGTAATTAAGCTAACCACTGAGTCACCATAGAATTACCTGAGCTAGGTCATCAATATGCCTATCAGTGTCCACTGACAGGTCATGAAAAGGAAGAGCAGATATCATTTGAGGTCTTTGATTTCATTTTCTAAGATGTGAACCAAGGACCCAAGTGTAGGAGGACAATGGAGGTAACCACTGAGCCACTGTGCTGCCTGAGAGTTTATTTCTGGCCAGAACATCAATAGGACTCTCAGCATTTATGTGAAGGTCAGAAAAAACTAGAGCAGGTGCCATTTCAATCATTGACTACAATTTCTAAAATACACCTGAGAAGAGGAATCTCATTGTCCTCAGTCAGAGTTGAACCCAGGACACCAGGATTGGACAACAACAGTGCTAACAACTGCGCCATGATGCTGCCCGAGTGCTTACCTCTGGGTGAGTCATCTTTATGACTCGCAGCACCTATGGGAAGGTCAGGAAAAACTAGAGCAGGTCCCATTTACAGTCACTTATTACAATTTCTAAAAGACACCTGATTGGAGGAATTTAATTGTCCTCAGTCAGAGTTGAACCCAAGACACCAGCATTGAACAGTAGCAGTGATAACCACTGAAACATCATGCTAGCTAAGCACTGAATTCTGAGTAAGTCATCCATTTGACTCCTGGCATCTATGGGAAGGTCAGGAAAAACAAACATAACTGCCCAACACATCTAATCAATCTGTTCATTGATTTCAATTTCTAAAGTGAGGTGGAAATTGAGGGCACGATTATGAGTCTTTCCCAGGGGAAGAGCTTGGTCAAAAAATATTGTTCTGAATTTAGGCGTCGGGCCGCAGAGGTATCCTTGGATGACTCTGCCCTCAGGGCGTTGTTCCACAGAGGATTGTCTGATCATCTAAAGGACACTCTGGCCCTGCACCAGACACCTAATTTCCTGGAGAAGGCCATGAAACAGGCCGTCCGTATGGACCGCAGAATTCGAGAGAGGGGAGTGATGCAATGGGAAGCCCCTCTGTTTCCTATTAAACTTGAAGTTTCCTTGTCTGTTGAACCCGTGGAGGTAGGAGCAGTGTTAGTTAAGGAGAAGGAGAGGAGATGTCATAAGGAGAACAAGCTCTGCTTCCTCTGTGTTGACCCAGGACACTGGAGGAAGGACTGCCCATACTGCCCCCCATCTTCTAAGGTGTTGGGAAACGCCTAGGTCTGGGTAACTGTCAGAGAGGTTACCCAGACCCCAGGGACATTTTTCCTCAGCTTGTAAAATTTTTCTTCAGGTGGAACTTTGTGTGAATAACTGTCTATTTCTCGCTACGGCTTTTGTAGACTGAGGGTCATCTGTGAACCTTATTGACTCTAAATTGGTGACTCATTGCAATATAGGGACAGTTAGGTTAAATGCTCCCATGAAAGTGGTAGCTATCGGCTTTACTATGCTCACAAAGGAGGGCATCACTTCTGTTTCTGAGGTATTCCTCCTTAAGGTGGGTTCTGCACACTTGGAGCACATAGCTTGTTTTGTTTTGGCCAATTTACCTGCGAGGATGGTTCTGCGGTTTCCCTGGCTACAATTTCACAACCCTGTCATTAATTGGTTAGCTCGGGAAATTGTCCAGTAGGGTCCAAGCTGTGTTAACAAATTTCTGAAATCTGTATCTGTGTCATCTGTCGGTCTTGAGGGTATTCCGGAGTACCTGAAGGACTTTGAAGATGCGTTCTTTGAAAGCAAGGCTGAGGTTCTGCCACCCCACCGCATTTTTGATTGCGTTATTGACTTGATTCGGGGTGCCAAATTGCCCAAGGCCCATTTATTCAAACTCTCAGGTCCTGAGCGGGTTGCTATGAAGGAGTACATTTCTGAAAGTCTTAAAGTTTTAAAGAAGAAAGATGGTGATCTTTACCCTTGCCTCGACTTTCGGGAACTTAATAAGATCACTGTTCGAAACAAATACCCGCTGCCTCTGATTACTGATTTGTGTAACCAACTGTCTGGGGCAAAATGTTTTTCTAAATTGGATTTAGGGGGGCCTATAATTTGATACGGGTACAGGGGGGATGAGTGGAAAACAGCGTTCCTCACATCAAAGTGTTTGTTTGAAAATCTTGTTATGCCCTTTGGTTTAACCAATGGTATGTCAGTCTTTCAGAATGGCTGTCTTTCAGAATTTTATCAATTTTGTGTTCTCTGACTTTATTGGATGTTTTGTGGTAATATATCTTGATGATATCCTCATTTATTCATCTGATAAGCAAGCTCATCTTGATCATCTGCGTTTGGTTCTCCAGAGGCTCAGGAGAATCAACTTTTCGCTAAATTGGAAAAATGCTAGTTCTTTGTTCAGGAACTGTAATTTTTGTGGTTTCCAAAAGAGGGGTTTTGCATGGATCTCAAGAACGTTCAGGCCATCATTGATTGGGTTCAGCCCTGGGATTGGATGGGTTTGCAGCGCTTCTTGGGATTCGCTAACTACTATTAAAGGTTTATCAAAGGGTTTTCACAGGTGGGAAAACCCCTCACTGATCTGATATGTAAAGGGGTGGATATTAAAAGTTGGTCTAATGTAGCAGTAGCATCATTTCTGTCATTAAAAAAGAGTATCATGTCGGCTCCGATTCTCGTTCAACCGGATACTTCGAAATCTTTTATTGTTGAGGTGGATGCTTCAAAGGTGGGGGTGGGGGCAGTGTTGTCACAAGGGCCCACCACTTTGACCAATTTGAGACCCTTTGCCTTCTTTTCCAAGAAGTTCTCTCAGCCCAAGAAAAGCTATGACGCGGGCAATTGGGAGCTTCTTGCTGTTAAGTTGGCTTTTGAGGAATGGAGGCATTTTTTGGAGGGTGCTATTCATCCTATTACTGTGGTGACTGACCATAAGAGCCTGGCTTAGATTGAATTTGCCAAAAGGTTGATTCCTAGGTAGGCCAGCTGGTCACTTTCATTTTTCTCGGTACCAGTTTTTCGATTACTTTTCGTCCAGGATCTAAGAATATTAAGGCTGATGCTTTTCTCAGAGTTTGGATCCGGTGTCTCCTCCTGAGCCTCCATTCTCCATTCTTCAACCAGGGGTGGTGATGGCTGACATTTCGTCTGAGTTGGAATGGGAGATTTTAGAGGCTCTGTCTCAAGCACCCAGCTCTCAGCCTGATGGTAAATTGTTTGTTCCAGTGCAATTGCGTCTCAAGTTTCTCCGTGAGTTCCATGAGTCGGCTTTGAGTGGACACCATGGGATCTCGGCTACCCAAGGGGCCATTGTGAGGGTTTTTTGGTGAAATCACTGAGGTTATTAATCCTGTGTCTTTTAGGTTGCAGCTTTCACCTTCCTTTAAGATCCCCAATATTTTTCATAAGGCTCTTCTGAAACCGTTGGGGGCTGTGGAGGGAGAGCCTTTGACTTCTGCTGAAACGGCCTTGGTAGATGGTCACATGGAGTGCGAGGTGGGGCGCATTGTGGATTCCTGTTGGGTTCACTGTACCTTGCAGTATTTGGTACATTGGAAGGGGTATGGTCCTAAGGATCGCTTAGGGGTCCCGGCTCATTCTATCCATGTTGATCGTCTGGTCCGGTCATTTCATTCCAGGTATTCTGGGACAGCTGGTTGTCCAGTGGCCCCCTGTTCAGAGGGGGGTACTGTCATGACTCAGGATGGGGTTTTTATCCCATCCTGGTCAGGTAGGGGTTAACCTTGTTTAGCCTCTCTTTGGTTCAGGGAGGGCTATTTAGGTCTGCTGCTGGCCTGGTTCTGTGTCAGTTATACTTTTGCTTAACAGGTTATCGTTCTGATATCGTTGTGCCTTTGTGTGCTTGTGTTTCCAGTGTATGACCCGACTTAGACTCTGCTTCTGTTTCTGCCTCTTGATTCGGTATTGTTCTGTGCTCTCTAGATCTGACCCCCGGCCCTGTCTTTGACCACTCTCTGTCTTGTTCTTTTGTCCTGCACGCCTGTCTGGCTACCGACCTCGGCTTGTCTCCCACTTTTTTTCTGTCTCGTCCCTGTCTACTGCTCGTCTTCCTGGCTTCTAACCTCGGCTTGACTGACTACGTATGCAGAGTTCTCCTAGCTGTCGATTCCCATCCGTTTTCTCAGCTTTACTCCACCCCCGATGCCTTCCTGGCCATCAAGTGATCTGTCTTGTCCTGCTCCGCTTTTCCCCGAGCACTGTGGTGTCCGTGCATTCCCTGGCTGTCCTTTGTTTCAGGCACTGCTCATTACCTGCCCAATACAATCCCAACAGTGAAACAAAGTGGTAAAAGCATCATGCTATGGGGGTGTTTTTCCGCTGCAGGGACAGGATGACTGGTTGTCATTGAAGGAATCATGAATGCGGCCAAGTACAGAGCTATCCTGGATGAAAACCTATCCCAGAGTACTCTAGACCTCAGACTTGGCCAAAGGTTCACCTTCCATGAAGACAATGACCCTAAGCACACAGCAAAAATAACAAAGGAGTGGCTTCAGAACAATTCTGTGACCATTCTTGACTGGCCCAGCCAGAGCCTTGACCTGAACCCAATTGAGCATCTCTGTAGAGACTGGAAAATGGCTGTCCACTAACGTTCACCATCTAACCTGATGGAACTGGAGTTGATCTTCATGGAAGAATTACAGAGGATCCCCAAATCCAAGTGTGAAAAACTTGTTGCATCTTTCCCAAGAAGACTCACGGCTGTACTACCTCAAAAGGGTGCTTCTACTCAATACTGAGCAAAGGGTCTGAATACTTATGACCATGTGATATTTCAGTTTTTCTTTTTTATTAAATTTGCAAAAATTACTACATTTCTGTTTTTTTTTTCAGTCAAGATGGGGTGCAAAGTGTACATTAATGTAAAAAAAATAACTTTTTTGAATTTACCAAATGGCTGCAATTAAACAAAAAGTGAAAAAATTTAAAGGGGTCTGAATACTTTCTGTACTCACTGTAAAGGTTGCATCTGATATTGTTGTAGTCCAGCAACATTGAAGTGAATGGTCCTATTTTTCTATACCAGAGGTATCTGCAGTAATAATAGTGAAAAAAATGTCATAGTATAATTATATAAATAAATATAAAACAAAAAAAAAAACAACCTGCAACATGTCCATAATTACGACCAACATTAAAGCATCTTACCCCAACAGGAAGGGGTGAATATACACTTATTTTATCAATCTTATCAGTATTAACCTTTCCTAATATCTCTATAAACACAGCAACCAGTTTCTGCCATGAAGACACAATATGGAGACTTTTCCACAATGCACAGAAAGAAATCTCCATAATTAGAGGGAGTGTTGCAAGTTCATTTCCGTGAGGGGGAAAAAGAAGGGAGCATAAAGACTAGATGTTTAGACATCGCAGCAAGTCCCCTTGTGACCTTCCTCTGATATGTAGCAAAACATTAATCTTCTTGCCAGCAATTATACAGAATGCACAGTGATGCAGCTCCAGATCAGCCAGTACGTAATAGTAATTGTATTGTTCTCTGCCTAGGCTGTACCAGTTAGATGAGGTAAGTTGAGACTTTTTATATGTTATTATTCTCAACTGGCAATACATAAAGGCTTATTATACAAATATCTGTCTGTTTCTGAAACACTGTTTCACACCTCTTTACAGTTGCGATCAAAGCTCTTCAACATTTTATTATGAAATGGTGAAATTTCCCTCTCTGCTTTGCATATGAATTATAGCCTTCTTCGTTAGCTCGAGTGACAGCGCCTTTTGAACCAAAGAAAAACACAAGGTGTTACATTTTCTTTTGCGGAATCCCAGTCACCAAATAAACTTTTTCGCAGTGGGTTGTAACGCCCCTGCTGCCAGGTCTGTAAGACACAGGGACAGAAACTGGGCGTGCAGGCTTCTTTAATATAGAGACATCATATGAGGATGTTCAAACCCTTATGTGATAGCTGAAAAGCAAAATAAAACTGGACGTCACTCATGAGAGGCACCAGGACCTGAACATTACTTCTTTACCGAACAGAAGCAGCTTAATACCAACAGTGGTGCAAGATTAGTTGCAGCACAGATACACAACTGAGTTAATAGTTACACTGTGCATGTTTTGCAAGAAAACAGTGTACATTCACACTTGTAGATAACTGAGGATAGCATAAGCACTAGGGTTGAGCGACTTTTACTTTTATAGGATCGGGTCGGGTTTCACGAAACCCGACTTTTTCAAAAGTCGGGTCGAGTGAAATCGGCCGATCCTATAAAAAAGTCGGGGTCGGCGTCGGCCGAAACTCAAAACCCAATGCAGTGCATTGGGTTTCCAATGGTTCCCAGGGTCTGAAGGAGAGGAAACTCTCCTTCAGGCCCTGCGATCCATATTTAAGTGTAAAATAAAGAATTAAAATAAAAAATATCGCTATACTCACCCTCGGACGCACCCTGGTACTAACCGGGAACCTTCCTTCCTTCGAATCAGCGCTTGCAGAACCTTGCGGTGACGTCGCGGCTTGTGATTGGTCGCGCGACCGCCCATGTGACCGCTCGCGCGACCACCCATGTGACCGCTAGTGCGACCAATCACAAGCTGCGACGTCACCGCAAGGTCCTGCAAGCGCTGATTCTTAGGAAGGAAGGCTGCCGGAAAGAAGCAGGGCGCGTCCGAGAGTGAGTATATACCTATTAGGTATATATCATTTTACCCTTACAGCTGAAAACATGATAGCACCTAGATGAAGACCTCTTGCTCCTTCATGAGTCTTCTCATGCATTTACATGTGCCCATACTAGCCAACTGAAATCTGAGCCATGGATGAGGCAGGCCATGTCATCTTCTTCACCACGGTAGGGAATGTGCCTTCCTTTTTGGTGATTGACGTTTACTATTAATTAATGCACAATCATTTATTAGAGAGAAACTGGATTAGACAGTCATGTGTTTAGGTGGGGAAGTTACTGGTGGAATTGTATGAAATTTGTAGATAGGGACGTAATTTAAGCTTTTTATTTTTTTTCGTAGATTTTTACACCTTTTATCTAAGCAAATCAATTTAGTTTTTTTTTACAGTCTTGTTGAATTACATCATCTTAATATCATTTACTTTAGGACATATGTTTTTTAATCCTTGTTGCCTCTTAATTTCTTTAAACATGATTTATTATATATTTTTTTGGTTTATCAGTATGATATTACAGAATAACCTGTTAACCTGGCCCACGCTTGATGCAGTAATTTCGCACAGACAGAACAGCTCACGTAGCACAGCAGTGTGACAAGATGACAGCTTCCTGTCTGTGCACAACGAAAATACATAATTAATCAAGTAATTATATCAAAACATTAATTATGAAGAAATTGACTTAAAACAATTCTTGTATTAAAACCCCCGCCTACAATAATATCAGTGTATGGGGAAAATGTCCAAAATCCAGAAACTCTTTCTAAAGTGCTACCGTGATTTCACCACTGCTTTCGAAATGCAAATGGAATGGAAATGCCCTAGTCTTCTACAGACCTTCGGACGAAGATTGACTAAAGGCAATCACCCTCAACATGTCTTCTGTTTGATACTTAAATTGCAATTCGCAATTTGCCTCTTCAGAGAACAAGAAGACTAGAACTTTAGTGCCACATATTGGAAGTAGCAATCCCACAAGTCAATGCGTGGCGTATAAGTCTCCTCACTCTGACATGCCATGCCGGGATTGTCACTCTTGACAAGGAGAAATGTTAGCCCTTACAACCCAGTTTTAAATTGCAATATAACATCCGATCTTACGATGCAAAAACAGTTACCAAGGCAATGGTACAAGCTTAGGTTCATAAGTTCAATTAAAGGGTTATTCCTAATATAGTAAGTTAACCATTACCGCATGTATAGGGAACATCTTACCGATTACTGGAATTTCAATGACTGAAATCCCCCATAATCCTTAGAACATGGCCCTGGAACCCATGAGTCAGACTTTGCAGAGCACCATCTTAAATCTAGCAAAGCTCCACATGATCACCCACTGCTCCATTCATTGGCTATGGGATGACAGAAACAGCTGAGTGTTGTTCTCGGCTTTCTCCTGCAGTCCCATAGACAATGAATGGAGCTGAGGTCGAACAGGCGCCCATCAGCTCCATTCAAATTAGAGCCCAGTTCCCTGGTTCCAAAGCCATGTTCTCGTGATTACTGGGAACAGACTTCCAACAATTACTAAGTTATCACTTATCTTGTGGTTAACGGAAAATTTTTATCTTCGGAATAATCCATTAATAATGCGATATCTTGTTAACAACCTGTTATCTAATGATAGACGGGATTTATAATACTGGCTACAATTACAGCATAGTGCTCATTTCATATCCTGTCCTTAAAGTCTCTTGAGTTTGATTTATTCAACCTGTCTCAAACAAAACCTGTCTTTGATGTCCCATGTAACCAATCTCAGCGTGGCATTAAGTTTTACCAATACAATAAGCTATAATAGAGTAGTAATAGTATTAATGGTGTAGCAGTAGTAGTGCCATGTATGGTTTCTACGGGCAAAGAAGGCAGTTTCCCTATTACAACGTAGATAGTTTTCATGCATCCGTCCCTATGTCTCTTCACAACATCTACCAAATTGCAAGTAAGGGACACATACAATTTTTTTATGAAAACTTTCTAGTTTGGTTCCATTACCTTGAAGATCTGTATGCAAACATTGTTGCTCTGAACAGTATTTGCATCCTTTGTGGCACACCTGTCCCATGGAAGTTTGTAATGGGAAATATGTAAGACAGATGGTAAGTGTCATCAGATACCCAAGCCAGTGCAAACGAAGGGTTAGGTCAAAAAGTCAAAAAGAATCAACTCAAGAGAGCTGTTTTCACTTTGCTTTGGGGGTGTACTAAAAAAAAATGCAAGTTCTGTCGTGTCCATAGCTAGGTGCTGCGAGTCACAATAATGGAGAACTGGTCAGCACTCCGTATAATCGTGGTGCACGTGGAGAAAAGCAGCAATGTAGAAAGAAACGTGAGTGTCGGGATTTCTTTCTACACTACAGTAACATGACCCAGGGTCTAAGACCAAACCATAGTTGTAATTCATAGGGTGTAGAACTGTTATTGCTAAATATTGTGTCACGGGGAGCCTAGGTAGGCAAAGCTAATAACCCGGGCCCCTGCGATATCCCTCAGACTAGGGAAACCCTGTCTGTCTCTCTCCCAGAGATTACACTGATGGTGTGCTTGTCTGGGCCGCCAGGCCTGACCCTAAAGGTACCTTCACACTAAACGATATTGCTAGCGATCCGTGATGTTGCAGCGTCCTCGCTAGCGATATCGTTCAGTTTGACACGCAGCAGCGATCAGAATCCTGCTGTGATGTCGTTGGTCGGAGCTAGAAGGCCAGAACTTTATTTGGTCGCTGGCTCTCCCGCTGACATCGCTGAATCGGCGTGTGTGACTTACCTTCCGCTGTCTGTCCCCGGCGCTGTGCTTTCCTGCACTCACTGTGAGCACAGCGGCCGGAAAGCAGAGCGGTGACGTCACCGCTCTGCTTTCCGGCCGCTGTGCTCACAGCCAGTACAGAGAAGCAGAGCGCCGAGGACAGACAGCGGAAGGTAAGTATGAAGCGTTTGTTTTTTTTACTTTTACGATGGTAACCAGGGTAAACATCGGGTTACTAAACGCGGCCCTGCGCTTAGTAACCCGATGTTTACCCTGGTTACCGGCATAATTGGTCGCTGGAGAGCTGTCTGTGTGACAGCTCTCCAGCGACCAAACAGCGACGCTGCAGCGATCCAGATCGTTGTCTGGATCGCTGCAGCGTCGTTTAGTGTGAAGGTACCTTAACTCCTGTTTCAGTACTAATCTGAAACCTCCACCCTCCATCCAGTGATAAGACCTCACACCAACCCCTACAGAAAGCACAGACAGGGAAAACCAAAAACGCACCAGGCCGCAAACACACTCAGGAAAACACCATAATGTGCACAGGGCAAAACAAAACACAAATAGGAAGGGGAAATATGACAAAGGATCATACACCACCAGATATGATATTTCCACTCCAAGACCACCACTCCGAACGGAGATCACCAGGTACAAGACACAAGCTATAATCGGCGACGCCCAAAGTTCAGAAGAACTATTTAAAGGCCATGGGCGTGACTCAGCCTCCAATCTGAGTACCAGCTAGATTAACCCCGGACAACCTAGAAAAAATGTAGCCGGCGCCACTGAGCTCATAGTGGACGAATGCAGAATTACCGCTGTCTGTCAGTCGTCCTAGTGTGAATAGCATCCGACATGACATATTGGGCATAAAAATGTCTTAGATGGTGTCAATCAGCTAAGGACCCCTCACCACTATTAACCAAACAATGAATAGGTAACAGTTGCTCTTTCAATGTCAGATATTTTTTGGATGGCGGGCAGAAGAAGTGTAAGGCCCTATGAATCTGATCAATGGGTCAGTTTCAATCTAAAAATTGTTGTATTGATGGTACAATATTATGAAGCTATTATTTCCCAGCCAACTTATATCACCTATCTAGAAAATAACGGGGTTCTCAAAGCTCCATTAAAAGTCTACATAAGTGATGGTCGCACTTGCTCACTTCCACTCTCTTCACAAAGAGAACTCTTGGTCACCTACTCTCAGGATCAGTGGGGGATCTCAGCAGCTGGACTCCCCAGAGATCAAACTTAAAGGGTTATAGAGGTTTACAAATTACATTCATCATCCATCCACTGGGACATCCATTGGTTCCAAGAACAGGCTCCCAAAACCCCCTGTGTAAATGGCGTGGTGACGTATGTATGACCACCAGTCAATTCTCTTCTATACTTCTGATGAATTGTCTACTTTTGTCAGTCTCATAGAAAGAAAGAAAGCAATATGTTCGAGAAAATTAATTTTGTCGGAAGAAAAACTTTAATTCAAATTCCAAAATGGATCTGAAAAAATAGATTAACCCCCCATCATTTTGCTTATATTATACTTATAATACACAAGTGAAGTTCAAGACAAGTAGCACTATTCATGGACAGTTATGAAACTTCGCAAGGAACTTTTTTAGGGGACTTTTCAAAGGAAGTGTCCTCCGAATCCCTGCTTTTCCTCAATCTATTTGCTTGTCTTTAGCTGCATTAATGTTAGAACATCTGGAGTCAGGCTTGTACTGGCCCATAGGGTAATATGGGAATCCCCCAGAGGGCCACTGTGCAGAACTGGGCCACCCAACCTAACTGGATGGGCAGTACTTAGCATAATTCGCTTGATTCACTTTGTACAGAAAAATGCAACATGTCATCATTCAATAACCAAACTTAATAAAATGACTTGTAAAGATTTTTGACTTTTCAAACTTTGCAAAATTATAAAGTTTGATTACTCTTTTAATTAAAAAAAAGTGTTAATAATTAATATGTAAAATGTGAAAAAAAGAATAATTAAGTAAATTGGTGTTTGACAGTGAGAGCTAAGTGCCAAGCCTGTCTCCTCAATCCTATTGCAGTGATTATATTCATGCTAATCTTTGAAATAACGTGCCTCCCATGGCCCTCTGTATCAGGAAGTGGCGGAGTGTACAAATTAATTAGATCTTTCTAATTTAAGTGGACACATACTGCTACAAACACAGCAAGGGCATGTTTCTCCCTTTGAAGTTGACCTGGTCAGTAACGTTCCTATTAATTTCGACTGTGGATGCTCTTTTTGTCGGAAACAGCACATGTTATTTCTAAAGTCTTTTACTGAATTTAAAGCTTAAGCGGGCTTAACATAAGTGAGCCGCTTATTATTATCACGCATGGACTTAACATATTTCCCTTATACATTATTATTATTGGCATGTGATGTATACTGATCAGATATAAAAATTATGGGATTTCTTGAGACAGAACCCCTTAGTTTTCCCAGGCAATAAATCTATAATTATCTAGGACACATCAGATTTTAGTTGCAAATTTCCCAATTTTTCTTTTTGTTCTTTTTTCCTCGTAGTCTTCCAAGAGCCAACATTTTTCATTTTTCTGATGACAGTGATATGAGGATACGAAGACTTGTTTTTTACAAGACCACTTGGAATTTTGAATGACACCATTCATTTTAGCATGCAATTATCTGCTACAAAATGTTGTTGTTTCTTTTTTTTTTTTGAGACCCGTACATTTTTTCCCCATTCTTTTTTTATTTTTCCATTGATGGAGAAGTGAGGACTTTTTGTATGTGACAAGATAAAATGTTTAGTGATATCATTTTAGGCTACATACAAAATGTTGATTTGGAAGTCTCAATTTTCTTAAAGACTTTTATAGTATATATTAGTTTACTTTTTATATTTTGATAGATCGGATACTTGCAGATGCAGCGGAACCCAATATGCTTTATTAATTAAATTTTTTAATTTCCTTATTTGTAAAGAAAATAAAAATAAAGGGAATTTATTTTTATTTTTATGTCTTTAAAAATGCTTTGTATTTTATTTTTATTTTATTAGGTGGCTTGACCCTGCCATCAAACGATCATTTTTTATTATATACTGCAGTACTGCACTATTAGCGTGTATCGTATGTTAAAAAAGTGGGGAAAATGAGGGAAAAAAGAAGAATAGAGTTTAAATTCAGAAAATAAATAAATGCAAGAAAAGAGTAAAATTGTATAGAAAAGGAAAGTGCAGGGAATTTTCCTAAGTTCAGCTTTACAACATTTGAAGGGGAGTCCCCGCTATGAACTTCCAGGTAATTGTATAAAACGAGTTTCTCATTTCTCTCAAAGTTCAAAGATGAGACTCCCTTTCACATGCTGTAAGACTGAACTTGGGAATATCCCCCTATACTTTCCTTTTCTGTACAATTTTATTACTTTGTTTTTTTTTAATTGAAACCCTATCCCCCCTTTTCCCCCTTTTTTATCGTTATTTGATCTAATGTTATTTATTATTATATTTATTTATATAGCACCATTAATTTCATGGGGCTGTACATGAGACAGGGTTACATCAAAATACAAATATCACTTACAGTAAGCAAACTAACAATGACAGACTGATACAGAGGGGAGATGACCCTGCCCTTGCGGGCTTAGATTCTGCATTCTACATTTATAGATTATCAAAGGTATTGTCACAGCTTAGATATTCCTGGGAAAGGGACTCCTTTCCTATTACTAAAGCTAGATGGCACCCTAGCTATCCCTGCTCCCCGGTTTACTTCTAATGGTGAAGATGCCAAGACCACAAACCTTACTGAGCTCCTAGATCAGCCTTAAGCTGTCCCCTCTTCCACTCAGGGAAATGGGGAGTAGTAGTGTATAAGAATACGCAACCCAGACTAACAAGGGAATATGTACAGGGATAAAGGAAAATACCAATCACACAAATATGCACTCACAAACAACAGAATGGAACCAGGGAGTGAAGGAAGGGAATAGAAAAACAAACATAAGAGAATGAGGGCAAGCATACAGACAAAACTTCAACCAATAGTCTTTAAAACAACACTCCAAATACCCCCTCAAAGATCAAGCTTCTCCATGCTTCTGAATCAGGGCAGAATTAACCAGACATTGGTAATCCTGATTGCCATTGGAGAGAATATATAGGAGAGGGGAGTGTCCAAAACTGAACAGCTGAGAACGTCAATGCTGGAAGGCTCCAGCTACACTCAAGGTAAATAGAATAACCCTATACTGCTAACAGAAACATGCACCATTTAATATTATGTTTAAGTGCTTCTAACTCTGTTAGGGGTCGAGTTCTCGCTTCTGCACAGGGGGAATCTCGAGCCACCTCCGCTACGGTCTCCCATTCTTGTCCAGCCGCAGTGGAGTCTGCTCAGCAAGGACGTCGGTCCCAGCGTCTTGCTCATTCTCACTCTGTTCTGAGAGTTACTGCTGCTTCTCCAGTCTCTGCTATTAAAGTCTGTGCTGGTCAGCAGCGAGCGGACTTCTCTGGGACTAAGTCCTTGTCTGCACGTACTGAGCATGCCCAGCGTAAGGTCTCCCGTTGGAGATCGAGGGTCATGTGCTCAGGCTCTGCAGCACATTCCATTGGTCCTCTTGGCAGGTCCTAGAAGGGCAAAACTGCTGTGGCCACTTCCTGTGCTTCTGCTATATAAACTGCGCATGACCGCACGGTCATGCGCTAGTATTGTCAAACAATTGCTAATGTGTGTATGTTGTGTGTAAGTCGTCCTTGGATACCCCTACCCTATAGTATGACTGTTCGCGGAAGGTGTATGGCTGCTACCTAGCGCCCGACTTATCCTACAGCACTAGTCACACATTATAGCGTCCAGTTGCTGTGACCGCCAGTACGGCGCCGTGCACTTCCTCTGTGCTTTCCTTACCCAAGCCTGGGTGGTTAGTGGCGTTCGTCAGTGCGGCACTGCATGCTCTTCTGTTTCATTTCACACCCAGTTGCGGTGTTGCGCCAGCAAGGGTCTAATCGGACTTCAATCCCAGTTGGGGTTGAGTTCGCTGACTACTTGCTCGCGCTTTAGGTGCGGTACCGCGGTCCTGTGCCTTAACAGGATTGCTTCTTTCACGCTGGGTGAGGTTAACCCACGCGTGTATACTCTAGTGTACCGCCATATAGTCTGCTAATTGCTAGCAGCAGGTTTTCACCTGCACGGTGGACCCCGGACTGCGAACGCATCTATACCATCTGTCTTGGTGCGTTCCGCCAGTCCTAACAAACTCAGGCCGGATTACGTGAAATTGGACGCTGGCCTCTCTCTGTCGCAGAAAACCTGTGACAGATATTTGTTCTTTTAACTTTATTTAACCCCTTCAAGTCGCGGCCCTTTTTCGTTTTTGCGTTTTCATTTTCACTTCCCTCCTTCCTATAGCCATAACTTTTTTATTTTTCCATCAATGTGGTCATATGAGGGCTTATTTTTTGCGGGACGAGTTGTACTTTTGAATGACACCATTGGTTTTACCATGTCTTTTACTAGAAAACGGGAAAATAATTCCAAGTGCGGTGAAATTGCAAAAAAAGTGCAATCCCACACTTGTTTTTTGTTTGGCTTTTTTGCTAAGTTCATTAAATGCTAAAACTAACTTGCCATTGTGATTCTCTAGGTCATTACGAGTTCATAGACATCTAACATGTCTAGGTTATTTTTTATCCAAGTGGTGAAAAAAAATTCAAAACTTTGCTTAAAGAAAAAAAAAAAGTGCCATTTTCCGATACCCGAAGCGTCTCCATTTTTCGTGATCTGGGGTCGGGTGAGGGCCTATTTTTTGCGAGCCGAGCTGACGTTTTTAATAATACCATTTTAATGCAATGTCTTGGCGACCAAAAAAACATAATTCTGGCGTTTCTGATTTTTTTCTCGCTACACTATTTAGCGATCAGGTTAATGCTTTTTTTTATTGATAGATCGGGCGATTCTGAAGGCGGCAATACCAAATATGTGTAGGTTTTTTTTTTTTTATTGTTTTATTTAGGATGGGGCGAAAGGGGGGTGATTTAAACTTTTATATTTTTTATATTTTTTTCATATTTTTAAAAACATTTTTTTTTTACTTGTGCCATGCTTCAATAGCCTCCATGGGAGGCTAAAAGCTAGCATAGCCTGATCGGCTCTGTTACATTGCAGCGATCATCAGATCGCTGCTATGTAGCTGAAATGCAGGTGTGCTATGAGCGCCGACCACAGGGGGGCGCTCACAGCAGGCCGGCATCAGTAACCATAGAGGTCTCAAGGACCTCTATGGTTACCTTCCTGATGCATCGCTGACCCCCGATCATGTGACGGGGTCGGCGATGACATCATTTCCGGCCGCAAGCTGTCTGCGTTTGACAGCGGCATTTAACAGGTTAATAGCGGCGGGTGAATAGCGATTTCACCCGCCGCTATTGCGCGCACATGTCAGCTGTACAAAACAGCTGACATGTCGCGACTTTGATGTGGGCTCACCGCCGGAGCCCACATCAAAGGGGGTGACACGGCATGCGCAGTAATAGTACGGCGTATGTCGTGAAAGGGTTAAAGATGCAAAAAAACACTGCTCAGACCACTAATGGATGTTTTTAATTGACTTGGCAACAGTTTCTAAAAATCTGTATTATTTAAGCTGAAAAAAAGGTCTCTGTCTATATCATTATTAATGGTTCAACCTAGAAACACGTTGGGGATACACTACAATCTGTTTTTATTCATCTAAATCCTGTGAATTATTTTCCAGCAGTGCAGCACATCCACATTTCGCCAATTGGCACATATAACGTTGGTTTATCCAATCAGTGGATCATCAGCAGTTGGGATATTATTAATGAAGCCTGCTCAATAGCTGTGTTTTCAAAGAATCATACGGTGAGTTTAAAAACCGCAGCAAAACTTGTTAATGCACATCTGCCTCCCATTGAATTGAATAGGAGGTGGATGTGTAGTCCCCACTGTGGCCACTACAAAGTAGAAGACCAAGCTCCGCAAATAAATACTTCTGTCCGCGCTGCTGCTGCACAGATAACAGCTGATCGATGGGGTGCTGAGTGCCGGACTGGCTGTTGAGACATTGATGCCATTTCTTAAGAATAGGGCATCAATGTAAAAGTAGTGGACAACCTCTTTATATGACCAATGACTCAGAATATTTTAAAATATGTAAACGCATCAATTCTCACCTAACCAATCCCAAAATATTTCTGTTAAGATGCAACCTCGGTTGCCCATTGTTTCTACTTTCTGCTCGTGTCTTGATACACAGGAAATGCTAAGAAAAGTCACTCAGTCAATTACTACCCGAGATGGGTCCAAGCATTGGCAAGTGATTGTCAGAGTGGGCATTTCCCAGCATTCTTTTGTGTCAAGACATTACAATGATGTAGAGACTGTTGTGAAACCTTGGCTCCGGCAAGTGTCAGAGCTAGGTCAGTGAATGATTGATAAGGAGAATTTTTTTTAAAAATTTGAACCCGTTCTGAGTTGGAAAAATGTATTAACTAGATCAGGTACAGACTGGAGCTGAAATTCAGCCCTGGCATTTCAAATCCCACAGGCCCATGTTGTCCCCGTCCCCATGAACTAGATGTGATATACTGTATTACTAATATTATCCTGGATGGAGGATAGGAAGATTTTCTATAAGACCAATATGTCTAATGATACCTGTGGCCTGCTGGGGTAAGTGACAGAGTCAACAACATTGTGATCCATCACATCTCATAACAGTATGATACCTCGAGAACACCAATTCTGTTAACAATGTAGCAGACAAGGCAGCCCATCACCAGACAGGCCCTTCTGGCATTTGCCAGATGGCCAGTCCGGCCCTATACTAGATGGATGCACATGCTCTTTCAGTGGACATAGATAAATATCCAAGAAAAAAAAACAGAAAAAGACAAGTGCATATAGGATAACGCTGTGAAGTAAAGGGGAATAAGGAGTGAGGAAGTGCTCACCTGATGGGGTTGTGGCTGGCACAACTCAAATACATTTAACAATATGGAACGACGAGTACAGGCGTGCTTGGATTCAAACCTTAGACATTTTCAACACCTGCTTTAAAATATGAGTTTCTGATAAACCAAGGTACAGAACAGACCAAAAGTTTGGACACACCTTCTCATTTAAAGATTTTTCTGTATTTTCATGACTATGAAAATTGTACATTCACACTGAAGGCATCAAAACTATGACTTAACACATGTGGAATTATATACTTAACAAAAAAGTGTGAAACAACTGAAAATATGTCTTATATTCTAGGTTCTTCAAAGTAGCCACCTTTTGCTTTGATGACTGCTTTGCACACTCTTGGCATTCTCTTGATGAGCTTCAAGAGGTAGTCACTGGGAATGGTCTTCCAACAATCGTGAAGGAGTTCCCAGAGATGCTTAGCACTTGTTGGCCCTTTTGCCTTCACTCTGCGGTCCAGCTCACCCCACACATCTCGATTGGGTTCAGGTCTGGTGACTGTGGAGGCCAGGCCAGGTCATCTGGCATAGAACCCCATCACTCTCCTTCTTGGTCAAATAGCCCTTGCACAGCCTGGAGGTGTGTTTGGGGTCATTGTCCTGTTGAAAAATAAATGATGGTCCAACTAAACACAAACCGAATGGAATAGCATGCCACTGCAAGATGCTGTGGTAGCCATGCTGGTTCAGTATGCCTTCAATTTTGAATGAATCCCCAACAGTGTCACCAGTAAAGCACCCCCAAACCATCACTCCTCCTCCATGCTTCATGATGGGAACCAGACATGTGGAGTCTATCTGTTCACCTTTTCTGCATCGCACAAAGACACGGTGGTTGGAACCAAAGATCTCAAATTTGGACTCATCAGACCAAAGCACAGATTTCCACTGGTCTAATGTTCACTCCTTGTGTTCTTTAACCCAAACAAGTCTCTTCTGCTTGTTGCCTGTCCTTAACAGTGGTTTCCTAGCAACTATTTTACCATGAAGGCCTGCTGCACAAAGTCTCCTCATAACAGTTGATGTAGAGATGTGTCTGCTGCTAAAACTCTGTGTGGCATTGACCTGGTCTCTAATCTGAGCTGCTGCTAATCTGCGATTTCTGAGGCTGGTGACTCGGATACATTGATCCTCAGAAGCAGAGGTGACTCTTGGTCTTCCTTTCCTGGGCAGGTCCCCATGTGAGCCAGTTTCTTTGTAGCGCTTGATGGTTTTTGCCACTGCACTTGGGGACACTTTCAAAGTTTTCCCAATTTTTCGGACTGACTGACCTTCATTTCTTAAAGTAATGATGGCCACTCGTTTTTCTTTACTTAGCTGCTTTTTTCTTGCCATAATACAAATTCTAACAGTCTATTCAGTAGGACTATCAGCTGTGTATCCCCCAGACTTCTGCACATCACAACTGATGGTCCCAACTCCATTTATAAGGCAAGAAATCCCACTTATTAAACCTGACAGGGCACACCTGTGAAGTGAAAACCTTTCCCGGTGACTACCTCTTGAAGCTCATCAAGAGAATGCCAAGAGTGTGCAAAGCAGTCATCAAAGCAAAAGGTGGCTACTTTGAAGAACCTAGAATATAAGACATAATTTCAGTTGTTTCACACTTTTTTGTTAAGTATATAATTCCACATGTGTTAATTCATAGTTTTGATGCCTTCAGTGTGAATGTACAATTTTCGTAGTCATGCAAATACAGAGAAATCTTTAAATGAAAAAGTGTGTCCAAACTTTTGGTCTGTACTGTATGTTCAGTCGAAATTTCACTAAAATAGATCATCTCTTTTAGAAGTTAATAAAGTAGCGAATGAATTGTTAGGACTGGCAGAACGCACCAAGAAAGATGATGTGGATGCGTTCGCAGTACGGGGTCCACTGTGCAGGTAAAACCTGCTGCTAGTAAATGGCTGACTATATGGCGGTACTCAAAAGTATACACACGTGGGTTAAACCTCACCCAGTGTGAAGAAAGCGATCCTGTTAGCGTCACAGGACCGCGGTACCACACATAGAGCGCGAGCAAGTAGTCAGCGAACTAAATCCCAACTGGGATTGAAGTCCGATTAGACCCTTGCTGGCACAACACCGAAACTAGGTGTATAGAGAACCTTATTAGAATGATATGAGCACAAGAGTGCGTGCTATGCCGCACTGACGGACGCCACTAACCACCCAGACTTGGGTATGGAAAGCGCAAGGCAAGCGCACGGCGCCGTACTGGCGGACACAGCCAAAGGACGCTGTAAAGTGTGTAACGTGCAGATGGTTTGTCGGGCGCTAGAGAGCTACCATCATCCGCGAGCAGACAACAACTCTAGGGAGGGATACTTAGGAGCTTTCATCCTTCGACATACATCCATCTACACACACACCACATAATAGTATACTAGCGCATGGCCGTGCGGTCATGCGCAGTTTATATAGTTGCAGCACAGGAAGTGGCCACAGAAACTTTGCCCTTCCAAGACCTGCCAAGAGGACCAATGGAACGTGCTGCAGAGCCTGAGCACATGACCCTCGATCTCCAACGGGAGATCCTGCCCTGGGCATGCTCAGTGTGTGCAGACAAGGACTTAGTCCCAGAGAAGTCCGCTCGCTGCTGACCAGCACTGGCTTTAATGGCAGAGGCTGAAGAAGCAGCAGTAACTCTCTGTACAGAGTGAGACCGAGCAAGACGCTGGGACCGTCGTCCTTGCTGAGCAGACCCCACTGCGGCTGGACAAGAATGGGAGACCGCAGCGGAGATGGCTCGAGATTCCCCCTGTGCAGAAGCGGGAACTCGAGACCTAACATTATCCCCCCACCTAGGGCCCCCCCTCCTTGGGCCTCGCTACGCTCGAAGGCAGCAATGAGCTGTGGGGCCCGAATGTTTTCAGCAGGCTCCCATGACCTATCCTCTGGGCCATAACCCTTCCAATCCACCAGATTGAACTTTTTGCCGCATACCACCTTGCAACCCAAAATAGCGTTCACCTTATAGTCGTCCGTAGACGAACCCGATGTCCCGGCAGATGACTCGGAAAACCGGGACATGTATACGGGTTTCAAGAGGGACACATGAAAGGTGTCCGTGATACCCAAGCGTGGAGGAAGTGCCAGACGGTAAACCACAGGATTAACCTGTTCGAGAACCTTGAAGGGTCCCAAGTAGCGAGGAGCAAACTTAGTGGACTCAACTCGCAGCCTGATGTTACGGGCGGAGAGCCACACCAAATTGCCGGGAGCAAAGGTCGGAGCGGGATGCCGATGAACATCGGCGGAGGACCTCATTCTCTCCTTGGAGGCCCGAATGGCATCCTGCGTGTGGTCCCAAATGTCCCGTGCCTCCACAGCCCAGTCTGCCACACTGGAGTCAGCGGAAGACACAGGCATGGGCACAGGAACACGCGGATGCTGGCCGTAATTTAGGAGGAATGGAGTCTGACCGGTGGAGTCGGCTACGGCATTGTTAAGTGCAAACTCTGCCCACGGTAGCAAGGATGCCCAGTCATCCTGCCTGGCAGAAACAAAATGTCGTAAATATGTGACCAAGGTCTGATTGGCCCTCTCTACCAACCCATTCGTCTCGGGATGATATGCCGAAGAGCGATTCAACTCAATACTGAGTAGACAACAAAGCTCTCTCCAGAATCGAGATGCAAACTGGGGACCCCGGTCACTAACAATTTTGTCTGGCATACCGTGAAGGCGAAATACATGCTTGACGAACAGAACAGCCAACGCCCGTGCAGAAGGTAGCCGTGGAAGAGGCACCAGGTGCACCATTTTGGAAAAATGATCGGTGATGACCCAGATAATGGTGCAATTACGAGACTTGGGTAAGCCCACCACAAAGTCCATCCCGACCATCTCCCAGGGCCTGTCTGCCACCCGCAGAGGATAAAGCAGACCAGCTGGTCATTGCCGAGGAGTCTTGTTCTTGGCGCAAGAGACACACGCCTGAACATACTCGGCGACATCACGAGCCATATGCGGCCACCAGTATGTCCTCGCCAGTAACTCAGATGTCCTTTTGGTACCAAA
Source organism: Ranitomeya imitator (assembly GCF_032444005.1). Lineage (NCBI taxonomy): Eukaryota > Metazoa > Chordata > Amphibia > Anura > Dendrobatidae > Ranitomeya > Ranitomeya imitator. The sequence continues at coordinate 110,931,160 of NC_091290.1, read as the reverse complement.
ATGTCCACCCACCCTGGACGAGTGTGCCCAAGAGAGAACCTCCGGTCGCAAACTGGATGGAACAAAAGTCTTGCCCAGGGGCACAGACTCTAGCGAAACCGGGGCCACAGTTCTCAAGCTTTCGGTGGGGACAATAAGCCGAGGCTCCTCCTCCTCCTCCGCAGATGACACAACAGAGCGAGAGAGAGCGTCGGCCCGAATGTTCTTCTCCCCAGAAAGAAAATGGAGGGTGAAATGAAACCGGGAGAAGAACAAGGACCATCTGGCCTGGCGAGAATTCAACCGCTGGGCTGTCTACAGGTACACCAAATTTTTATGGTCTGTGAAGACTTGGAAGGGAAAACGTGCTCCCTCCAAGAGGTGTCTCCACTCCGAGAAAGCCAACTTCATGGCTAGCAACTCCCTATCCCCGATGGAATAATTCCTCTCTGCTGGTGAAAAGGTCTTGGAGAAAAAGAAGCAAGGGTGCTTCCGACCTTGAGCATCCTTTTGGAAGAGGACTGCTCCAGCACCAACAGAAGAGGCATCCACCTCCATGATAAATGGCTTATCAACATCGGGGCGATGTAGAATGGGAGCGCTAGCGAAGTGCGACTTTATAGAGATAAAGGCCTTGGAGACCTCCTCAGACCACAATTTGGGATTCGCCCCCTTCTTGGTAAGGGCAACCAAGGGAGCTACCAAAGTTGAGAAGTGCGGAATGAACTGACGATAATAATTAATGAACCCCATAAAGCGCTGCACCGCTTTAAGAGAATGGGGTTCCTGCCAGTCCATTACAGCCTGTAGTTTGGCAGGATCCATAGCCAATCCCTGGGCAGAGATGATGATATAGCTTAGGAAAGGTAAGGACTCCTGCTCAAACATACACTTGTCCAACTTGGAATAGAGGGAGTTTGCCCGTAGGAGGTCAAAGACTTTGCAAACATCTCTCCGGTGGGAGTCAATATCTGGAGAGTAGATGAGAATATCATCCAGATAGACTACGACCGAGGTGGAAAGCATATCCCGGAAGATATCATTCACAAAGTCTTGGAAAACGGCTGGGGCATTACAGAGCCCGAAGGGCATCACCAGATATTCATAGTGCCCATCCCTGGTATTAAAGGCCGTCTTCCATTCGACCCCTCACGGATACGAATCAGGATGTAAGCACCCCGCAGATCTAATTTAGTAAATACCCTTGCTCCCCGGAGCCTATCGAATAGCTCAGATATCAAGGGCAAGGGATATTTATTCTTAACGGTGATGGCATTAAGACCCCTGTAGTCTATGCATGGACGCAATTCCCCACTCTTCTTCTGCACGAAGAAGAACCCTGCCCCGGCAGGAGACACTGACTTCCTAATGAATCCTCTTCAAGAAAAGCACATCCAGCCCATGAATGGCAGCGCTTCCCAGGACTCACATTCAAAGATGATATTTCATATTTTTTTATTTCATAACTTAAAATAGAAGAGATACAACGCGTTTCGGATACAGTATATATCCTTCTTCAGGTATCATAAAAACACAGTACAAATCCTACTAGTATAAAATTCAATTACACTTATATATAGTATCACACCTTTTATCCCAGTCTCAGAAACTTGATTTGGGGTGTGGACCAAGTTCAGGAAAACACCCACTGATTGATACAGCCTTGTTAACATTGATGCAAGGAAGAGAGAAAAAAAAATTAAAAAAATAAAAAATAAAAAAATATATATCAAAGGGAAAAAAAAAAAAACACACAAGAAGAAGGAAAAAAAAATCACAAGAAAAAAAAAAACACAAAAAAAAAACTTAAAAAAAAAAATTCCTTTAAACTCTCTCTATGATATCATTCAATCCATTTGGAAATAATGTTCCCAAACGATATATCCAAAACGTTTCTTTCCTGTTTAAAAGAGCATTCCTGTTTGCAACTCCAGAGGGTATCTGCTCCACTGGAGTTACTTTTATGTTAAAAATTTTAGTATGTTTAAGTAGTAGATGCCTTGAGAGACTATGTTTTAAAAAGCCATTTTTTGCTCTATTTCTGTGGCCATTAATGCGGGACCGCAGTGTCTGTACAGTGCGTCCCACATACTGCAAGCCACAACTGCATGTGATGACATATACAACATGATCACTACTACAGGTGAGTCTTTGTGAGATTTCAAAGACATCACCAGTATTATTGCATTTAATAGTTTTAGCCCCATGATCTAGGATCCCACAGGTGCAACATTTTTTGGAGTTACATTTAAAAACTCCGGTGCCTTGAAGAACTCCACATAAAGTTTGATCCTTATTTTTATAAAATTTTTTTCTTTTTGGATCCAACTGTTTTTTTAATTTACTGGGGGCCACCAAATTTTTCAAAGTTTTCCCCCTTCTATATGTAATCCCTGGTTTATCAGGGAGATGTTTTCCCAAGACAGGGTCACGCTTCAAGATGTACCAATATTTAGAAAGCACAGTTCTTATGATTTTATTGCCCCTATTGAATGTTGTCACAAAATTCAATTTCCAGCGATCATCACTTTTTTCCTTACCAGTAGTCAAAGTGTCCCCCTTCCTGGTTTTTCCTTTTAAACATTCTTCCTGTGTTTTTATTTTGTTGTCCCTATATGCACCATTTATCAAATTTTTCGGGTATCTTTTTTCTTTAAATTTTCTTTTTAGAATTTTAGACTGAGCTACATAATCAGATTCTCTCGTACAATTCTTTCTGATGCGATAAAATTGGCTGTGGGGTATATTAACCTTCCACTTCTTGTAATGTGCACTATTGAAATCTAAAAAGCCATTTGAATCCACTTTTTTGAAGTGGGATTTCGTGATGATTTTTTTACCACTATGGCTGATCTCTAAATCAAGAAATACCATTTTTTCTTTATTAATTTGTGATGTAAAGGTAATCCCCCAGTTGTTATTATTGAGCTCCTTTATGAATTGTGCCGCTTCCTCCTCTGTCCCCTTCCATATGATAATCAGATCATCTATGAAGCGCTTATAAAGCCTTATTTTGTCATAGAAAACAGGCTTAGAAAGTGACGATGAGGACTCGAGTCGCCCCATGAATAAGTTTGCGAAACTTGGCGCGACCCGAGTCCCCATCGCGGTGCCGAGCAACTGTAAGTACAGTACGCCTTCAAAAATGAACACATTGTGTTCAAGAATGAATTTCAGACCCTTTAACAGAAAATCTCTTTGTTCGGGGAGCATCTCTGTCTTTGCTAAATAAAAACCCACTGCATTTACCCCCATTTCGTGATCTATGTTGGAATATAATGAATTAACATCCAATGAGATAAAGGAATAATTATCTTCCCATTCAATATCCCTCAGCTCCTCGATTAATTGTGTGGAATCTCTCAAATATGAAGGAAGAGACTTTACTAGATCTTGTAGAAACAGGTCAATATAATGAGAAAGATGACAAGTTAAAGACCCTATTCCTGATATAATTGGTCTACCAGGTGGTTTTTCACAGTTCTTATGCACTTTTGGTAGATGATAAAATAACGCCATGGTTGGCGCAGGATTTGATAAAAACCTTTTTTCTGTTTTATTGAGAATGTTCCTCTCATAGGCTTCCTTAATCATATGGTGATAGTCCCGAACAAAGGATTGTGTAGGATCTTCTTTTAGAATTTTGTAATATCTCATATCAGACAATATGTTCAAAGCTTCCTCAATATAGTCAGATCTGTTTTGCACAACTACTCCCCCTCCTTTATCAGCTTGCCTTATTACTATATCTGTATTTTGTCTCAAATCCTCCAATGCCATTTTCTCTCTTTTAGAGATATTGTTCTCCTTTTTTATCTTGTTTTTTCCAGTTCCATGCTTTTGGATTTTATGTTTATTATTATTATTTTCCCATTTCCTAAATTCTTCAGATACTAATGAAAAAAAGGTATCTATATTTGGTCCTCGGTGTTGATGAGGATTAAATAGAGATTTTGGGTGTACCTCCTTATGGATATATTCCCTTTCTTTGTTTGTCTCTATTGGGATCAGTATTTTTGGGGGATCCCCAATGTCCCCATTTTTTTCTTTCAACAAGAAATGCCTTTTAAGAGTGAGTTTACGAGTGTATGCATTTAAATCGAGAAAAAGATCGAATGCATTCATATCTTGAGCAGGGCAGAAATTTAGTCCCCTACTTAAAATTTCCATTTCTGAGGAGGATAAAATATGGGACGACAAATTAAATATTTTAACCAGAGGCGGATTTAGTTGTTTATAAGTTTCAGGGTTCCTTGTTTTTTTACATATTCTCAGATTTCTATTAGATCCCTTTCCTCTTTTTCCTCTTGCTCTACTTTTCTTTTTTTGGATCTTGATATTACAGTTGGTGCGAAGTAATTTGTAATATGATTCTTTTGTATTGGACTGAAAATTTGAGCTGTTTGTGAAGAACTGATTAGTGGTGGTAAAATTATTTCTGAAACACTTGGACGTGTGGGACCTATCTCTAAAAAAGAGATGTTGGATACTACTGAAGATGGTGATGGAGTGGGCGCTTGTAATACTGTGGTGAATGTAGATGGGGATTCTGTATGATCATGGATAGTTAGTTCATTTATATCAAATTCAACATTGGAAATTTCCAACCTGTGGGAAGCAGTAGGAATTTCCAATGGGGGAAGTCCAGGATTAGGGAGAGGTAATGTTGGAGCATTTTTCATTATAATGATCCTGGGCTCTAATGGAATGTTTTTTTCAATGGGTGGAGGTTTTTTCTTTTTTGCATTTTTATTCAATATGGTGTGAATGTTCTCTGGGGTAGATGTATTTAGAGGTAATTTAATTTGAGATATAGTTGTTTCAATATCATGTATATTTTTTATATTTGAATTGATTATAGTCCTTGTTTGTTTTAAACCTAATTCCTGTGGGACCAGGACTTCTGTTCTTAAATTAGTAGGTTTTTTCTTTGTTGGTCCATTGATACCTATCAGGTTTTTATTCCTGATTGGTTCCTTTGACATTGGTTTAGTTTTAACAGTATCCCTACGAAATTTTTTTATTTTTACATCTACTAGATCATTTTCAAATACTTTGAGTTTCCTGGTAATGTCATCATTCACCAAATTAAAAAAATGTAAACTTTTAAACTTTTCAAGTTCAAGTAATTTCTTTTCACAAATCATTGTGGCTTTACTGGCTAGCTCAGAACGCTTTTCCACTAACAAACTCATAAGACTATAAGAACAATCATTTAAAATATTATTCCAATTATTGGTAAAATTACTGTCATCTGAAAAAGTACTATTAAAATGTATCTTCAAACCATTTGGAACAATTTTTTGATGAATACAAATACCTAGAAATTCTGCATCAATCTGATGTCTTATTTCCATCTTCATATGTTTTTCAAAGTCCAAAAAAAGACCAGTGATGGTCCTTTTTGTCTCAATATCAATCACAGGTTCAGTACAAGAATTATCCAACCTTGTATTAGTCATGTTCTTAATGGATGATAACAGCTCCTTTCTCCTCTCAATTCTGTTGTTATAATACTCCATTTTCACTCTAGGCTGCTCGCTCCCCTTTGCTGTCTGGGGTGTCGATCTTCAACCGATTAGGAAGAACTCCTTTCGGTAACAATATACAAAAAAACCCTGTTTGGGAGAGAAGAACAGACAAATCGCGGCGCCCTAAGTGCGTAAACACAATATTATAGTCTTTAAAGGGTGCACAATTTTATGCACTCACCTGATAAAAGACTAAAATGGCTTTAGATCGTGTATCCTCCAAATTCCCTCTGAGATACTTTTCAATATACAGGGCTTGCAGCTTGCCTCGGGTGGATCCAAGTGAGAGAGCCAGAGTAAGGCTCACACAGGATGAGTAGTTCAAGAAAAGCACATCCAGCCCATGAATGGCAGCGCTTCCCAGGACTCACATTCAAAGATGATATTTCATATTTTTTTATTATAAAAAAATATGAAATATCATCTTTGAATGTGAGTCCTGGGAAGCGCTGCCATTCATGGGCTGGATGTGCTTTTCTTGAACTACTCATCCTGTGTGAGCCTTACTCTGGCTCTCTCACTTGGATCCACCCGAGGCAAGCTGCAAGCCCTGTATATTGAAAAGTATCTCAGAGGGAATTTGGAGGATACACGATCTAAAGCCATTTTAGTCTTTTATCAGGTGAGTGCATAAAATTGTGCACCCTTTAAAGACTATAATATTGTGTTTACGCACTTAGGGCGCCGCGATTTGTCTGTTCTTCTCTCCCAAACAGGGTTTTTTTGTATAATGAATCCTCTTGCCAGATTCTCCTGGACGTACTGTGACATTGCCTCCGTCTCCGGGAGAGATAGCGGATAGACTCGACCCCGAGGAGGCTCCGCACTAGACAAGAGGTCAATAGGACAGTCATAGGGGCGATGGGGCGGAAGAATCTCCGCCGCCTTTTTGGAGAACACGTCTGCATAAGACCAATACTGCTTGGGAAGAGAGGAAAGATCTGCGGGTACCTCTGTAATAGCAACCTGAACGCACTCCCTCTTACACCTACCCCCACAAGATTCACCCCATCCCAGAATTCTGCCTGAAGACCACTCGATATGAGGAGAGTGGTACCGTAGCCAAGGTATTCCCAACAGGACCTCGTCAATTCCTTCCGGAATGACAAGCAGAGAAATAATCTGTTGATGAGATGGCGACATGGACAGAGTAAAAGGGATGGTCTGGTGTGTTATCTGTGAGGGCAGTGTCGACCCATTCACCACTCGTACCATTACTGGTTGAGCTAGCATAACCAGGGGTATTGCGTGACGTTGGGCAAAGGCAGAAGACATAAAATTGTCCTCCGCCCCAGAATCCACGCAGAGCTCTACCGAGTGGGAGAATGAGCCAATAGTAATTGTCCCCTTAAAGGACAATTTAGAGGCAAACGTCGCCGTGTCTAGTGTACCTCCACCGACTATCACTAGACGCTGACGTTTCCTCGACCGCTGGGGACATCTGGTGGCTAGATGTCCTGACTGCTGGCAAACATGACAGACCTTGAGTGCACAAGCGGTCCGGGACTTAGATCCCACTTGTAACACTCCCCTGGTCTCAAGTGACTCAGGAACCAGGACCGGAGATTCCAGAGGTTTGGCGAAGGTAGGAGCCAGCCGAAACCTCTGCCTACACTGGGCTCGCTCTAACCTCCGTTCGTTAAAACGGAGGTCAATTCGAGTGGAGACAGTTATTAACTCCTCCAGTGTGGCAGGAATCTCCCTAGTGGCCAGAGCGTCCTTTACGTGGTCAGCCAGACCCCTCCAGAATATGGGGATAAGGGCTTTATCCGACCAATCCAGCTCAGATGCTAAAGTGCGGAATTGGACGGCAAAATGACTGACCAAGGACTCACCCTGAGTTAATGCCAGCAGTTGAAGCGCAGTATCATGGGTGACTTGAGGTCCTACAAAGACCTGTTTCTGAGTGCTCAGAAACAGAGGAGCACTCTGCACCACACGATCGCCACGCTCCCATAACGGCGTAGCCCATTCCAACGCCCTGCCCGACAAGAGAGAGACTATAAATCCCACCTTAGCCCGCTCTGTGGGAAAACGTGCAGCCAGGAGCTCGAGGTGAATAGAGCACTGACTCACGAATCCCCTACAAGATTTGCTATCACCAGAAAATTTTTCTGGCAGCGGGAGGCGAGAAAATGTCGGAACAGGGGTGGCAATGGACATATTTGCTGCAGCCACGCTGGCAGCCTGTACAACAACTGCGGTGACATCCACAGCTGAGGTTGCGCTCTCGAGAGCCGCCAACCTACCCTCCAGCTGCTGGATATACCGCAAAGATTGCTGTTTGTCCGCCATTACTAGCCAGACCCTGGCGCTAGTATAATGTTAGGACTGGCGGAACGCACCAAGAAAGATGATGTGGATGCGTTCGCAGTCCGGGGTCCACTGTGCAGGTAAAACCTGCTGCTAGTAAATGGCTAACTATATGGCGGTACTCAAAAGTATACACACGTGGGTTAAACCTCACCCAGTGTGAAGAAAGCGATCCTGTTAGCGTCACAGGACCGCGGTACCACACATAGAGCGCGAGCAAGTAGTCAGCGAACTAAATCCCAACTGGGATTGAAGTCCGATTAGACCCTTGCTGGCACAACACCGAAACTAGGTGTATAGAGAACCTTATTAGAATGATATGAGCACAAGAGTGCGTGCTATGCCGCACTGACGGACACCACTAACCACCCAGACTTGGGTATGGAAAGCGCAAGGCAAGCGCACGGCGCCGTACTGGCGGACACAGCCAAAGGACGCTGTAAAGTGTGTAACGTGCAGATGGTTTGTCGGGCGCTAGAGAGCTACCATCATCCGCGAGCAGACAACAACTCTAGGGAGGGATACTTAGGAGCTTTCATCCTTCGACATACATCCATCTACACACACACCACATAATAGTATACTAGCGCATGGCCGTGCGGTCATGCGCAGTTTATATAGTTGCAGCACAGGAAGTGGCCACAGAAACTTTGCCCTTCCAAGACCTGCCAAGAGGACCAATGGAGCGTGCTGCAGAGCCTGAGCACATGACCCTCGATCTCCAACGGGAGATCCTGCCCTGGGCATGCTCAGTGTGTGCAGACAAGGACTTAGTCCCAGAGAAGTCCGCTCGCTGCTGACCAGCACTGGCTTTAATGGCAGAGGCTGAAGAAGCAGCAGTAACTCTCTGTACAGAGTGAGACCGAGCAAGACGCTGGGACCGTCGTCCTTGCTGAGCAGACTCCACTGCGGCTGGACAAGAATGGGAGACCGCAGCGGAGATGGCTCGAGATTCCCCCTGTGCAGAAGCGGGAACTCGAGACCTAACATGAATTACCCTAAATTTTCTAGGTTACCAGAAATCCACTTTTATTTTATAATTGGAAAATAGAATGAATTTTTTTTACATGACTTTGGGGCAATAGAGTAGGCTGAAATATTAAATTATTTTTTTTTTAGGTAGCATCATTCATGGTCAAATTTATACAGCATTCCAATATTCAACCTTCAGGCAGAAGACAACTCTTTTAGTCTGTGTGTCCTGAGATCCCTCCAAAACCGACTGTTACAGAATGTCAGAGCATAGGACATGCTGACTTGCTGGTGTGACTCTTTTTTTCTACCATTTGTACTTCTCCAGGCATAATCAGTCTCCTGTTGATATCAGCAGGGGGGAAGAGTTTTTATTATCTTTAGTATTTAAAATTAAATCGTTTGGTACAAATTTTACTTTTTTTCTTCTTTGGTCCTTTTCTGTTGATTTGCATGGAATAGTAAAGAAAAGAAGTTTGCTTGATTTACGGTGCATAAGGTTTTGTATGTGTGTGTGTTTGCATATTTTCTGTATCCATTAAGGGACAGACTTCATTTATATGTTAATATCTGTCGGCACCCAGACTAAATATACAGAACTATCTCATGGGAAGCTGATTTTTTTTTGTCAGTTTGGCTATACTTCAACATCTCAATGGTAGCAATAATCTTGATTAGCAAAACAATTGGAGGCCTGGAGGACCCTGCAGATCTTATGCAAAAAGATCTCAGGTTACAGTTTCTTAATGTGACACATTCATAGTCCAGACAACCACGTTGAAGAAAAGAAGCTTATTTTCTCCTCGTCCATTTTTTTTTCCCATGGGGACAAAAGAAGTTAATTTAATTTAAGATATAATTTAGCTAACATGAGAAAATATATGGGAACACTCAACAAAAAACAGCAGCAATAGGCTAAGTTTTGACCAATAAGAGAAGACTTTACTATATATATTGCATATAACCAGAAAAATATCCCAAAACATGTCTGAAATATAAAGAGGCCTCAAAATGTAAAAAACAGTATCCCAATCATAATTAAGGAAAAAGTAAATGGGTGCTTTATCAGCATTTGGCACCAAAAATGGATAACAAGTATCTAAAAAACATCACTCAAAAAAGAGGAGTAATAGAAATATAGATAAAATAAGTGAATTTTATTGACAAACTATACATAAAAGATTAAAAAACATGATTCAAAAATAACCACGACACACGTATGAGAGGAATCAAAGGATGGAGGAAGTATTCAAGCAAGAATAAGTGGGAAAAGGAAGCTACCTGCAGTTCCCTGAGGTTTATGCAGATTTTGGTAAATGAAGAAAGAAAGAATTTGGAGAAATTGAATGTAAAACTAAAAACATATTGAGATCGCAAAAAAATTTAGTAAAGAATCTGACTTCAAAATAAAAGAAAATCAATGACAGAGTTCTATTGAAAAATTTCAGTATAAATCTAAAGAAAGAAAACATAAACAATATCTCAGGGACCTGCAGGACTTCAAGGATAATAAGATCTATCCGGGTATAATAGAGAGACAAGACAGAAGGGACAGATTTTCATCCACAGAGACAGAGGCCTCATAGGCGGAAGGGGGACCACTGACTAATAGGGGGCGACAGCGAGGGAAAAACAGAGGTTACACAAGAGGGGGGAGGTATCATATGTCCACGACCAGACCTGTTTTTTTTAGATCGAGCGTACCCCCTGAGAAACCGAAGTGGTTTCAACAGGGAGGAGAGTCACAGGTTATAAACATCTCCAATAGAAGTATTAATCCCACTGAACTGTCGGTATTAAATAAAGGCCTATCATTTATACCAACAACAGATTTTATGATGTTTGATATGATAAAAGATGTCAATTTGTTCATTAGGAAGTTATGGTGGCATAAGTTCTTTAAGAACAAGGATAGAAGGGTATGTGCAGACCTGAATATTCCTTCGGATATGCTGGAGGATGTTCAATTAGGCTATGTTCACATTAGTGTTCCGCTAATGTGCGTCGCTGTTGCGTCGGCGACGCAGCGGCGACGCGCCCCTATGTTTAACATGGAGGACGCGTGCGTTTTTTTTGTTGCGTTTTCCGACACGTGCGTCGTTTCCGACGCTAGCGTCGGACGCAAGAAAATGCAACAAGTTGCATTTTTTGTGCGTCCGATTTTCGTCAAAAAACGACGCACGCGTCGCAAAACGCAGCGTTTTTGCGTGCGTTTGCGCACTTTTTTTGTGCGTCGTGCATTGCGTCGCCGACGCAGCGGCGCGCAACGCTAATGTGAACGTAGCCTTACTGGCAGGCCTTGAGGAGTCCCCGGGGATGAATTTGGGGCGAGGCCCATTTACAACATTGAGAAATCCAAGTACTAAGATGCAACCAGTAGGGGGAGATGTATCGGCTATAGACATCTTCCTAAATTTCGTAACAGAAGACATCAAAAGGTGTACATCGGTACAATATAAACATAATCTTACTAAAGAACAGATGGGGGTCTTCAGTGACCTGGAGCGTGATAGGTCCATCGTTTTGAAACCCTCCGATAAGGGGGGAACGTCGTAATGATGAGTACTGAACAGTACGGTGAGATGTGTTTTTCTATATTGAATGATAAGGATACGTACACTAGAGTTACATACAATCCAACAGCAAAATGTGTCAAAGAGCTACAAGTAATATTGGAAAGTGCTAGGTCGGACCATCTTATAAATCCAGAGGAATATGAGTTCCTCTTCCCTCAGCACCCAGTTATGGCCACTTTTTATGCGCTTCATAAAAAGCACAAGGGACTAGACCCTCTGACAGGAAGACCCAGTGTATCGGGAGTGGGAAGTGTGGGCCAGAATATAGGTGTCTATATAGAAAACATCTTGAGGCCATTCGTTACATCACTCCCGTCATTAGAGACACTATGGATCTTCTCAGAAGACTAGAGGGGATTTCCATCGAACCAGGGGTACTCCTAGCAAGTATTGACGTGGAAGCTTTATATTCATCAATCCCACACCAATTTGGAATACGAGGAGTGAAATACTTCCTCGCAACAAGGGGGCAACAATATATACCCCATAGTGAGTTGGTGGTAACCCTCCTCGACTTTGTACTCAGGAATAATTACTTTTCTTTTGATGGTAAAACCTTCCACCAGCTCAGGGGCACGGCTATGGGCAATTCCTGTGCCCATAGCTATGCAAACTTGTTCCTGGGCTGGTTGGAGGATACCTTTGTTTTTTCAGAAGGCAATCAGGAGTATAAAAAAAGGGAAGAAGCCAGCACTGCTTATGGTCAGAACGCAATAACTGAAGTGCAATTGCACATAAATTCTAACTGTATTTCAAATATGAGACATTTAGCAAACAATTGATCAATTCTTTGAGCTACCCCGCCACTTCACGGCAATCTCATAATGGGGCAGTCCTAATCTTCGTATTTTATTTACGTTGTGCCATTATGGCCTCCTGAATGTATAAAGAGTATAAAAAAAAAAAAAAAAAAGGACCACATTAAATGCTAACTGTACCTGGAGCATTTTCAGAATCACTCCCTAGGTACAGTTCGCATTTAATGTGGTCCTTTTTTTTTTTTTTTTTATACATTCAGGAAGCCATAATGGCACAACGTAAATAAAATACGAAGATTAGGACTGCCCCATTATGAGATTGCCGTGAAGTGGCGGGGTAGCTCAAAGAATTGATCAATTGTTTGCTAAATGTCTCATATTTGAAATACAGTTAGAATTTATGTGCAATTGCACTTCAGTTATTGCGTTCTGACCATAAGCAGTGCTGGCTTCTTCCCTTTTTTTTTTTGCTTTGCATTGGTATGTGGCTGACCACCACTGTTGCCGCGCACGCTGGGTTATGTGCGCCATTCTTTCTGTGTTCACTGTGATTGATAGGCTGCTGTGCACACACACAGCAGCCCTGCCCCGCCTCAGGCTCAAGTTAATTGTGCACCTGTGTCTCAGCCTGTCTCACCCTTCATCTTTGGTGCGGGTTTGGCAGTGTGGAAGCCAGATCTGAAATGTCCGCACTGGACCTGATCGGCCTTTACCTGCGCTTGCCTTTCCTGGCACCAAGGGAGTGATTCTGAAAATGCTCCAGGTACAGTTCGCATTTAATGTGGTCCTTTTTTTTTTTTTTTATACATTCAGGAAGCCATAATGGCACAACGTTAATAAAATACGAAGATTAGGACTGCCCCATTATGAGATTGCCGTGAAGTGGCGGGGTAGCTCAAAGAATTGATCAATTGTTTGCTAAATGTCTCATATTTGAAATACAGTTAGAATTTATGTGCAATTGCACTTCAGTTATTGCGTTCTGACCATAAGCAGTGCTGGCTTCTTCCCTTTTTTTTTTTTTGCTTTGAATCAGGAGTATACATCAAACATTGCTATGTGGGTGAGATTCATAGATGATGTGTTCATTATATGGAGAGGCTCCAGAGAACTATTTGAGGATTTCATCTTGTCACTCAATAAAAACAAAGTGGGACTGATGTTTACTTTTGAATTTGGAGAAAAACAGCTCCCATTCCTCGATGTGATGATTGCACAGTTGGGGAGGGGGGATAGTCTGCATACCACCATCTATCGTAAACCAACGGCCACCAACTCACTTTTAAGATGGAAAAGTCACCACCCATACTCTCAGTGAAAAGGTATACCAAAAGGACAATACCTTAGATTAAAAAGGAATTGTTCTAACAAGAGGGATTTTAAGGCTAAAGCTGAAAATATGAGACTAAGATTTATCTCTAGAGGGTACCCTGACCGGTTGTTGAGGGAAGCATTCCATTATGCCAAAGGACAGGATAGAAGCACATTATTAATACCCCGAGAGAAGGATACATCAAGGGGGAAACATGCTAGACTAATATATGGATTTGACAATGGGTCACCTCTGATGAGACGGACTCTGATGAACCATTGGAACATTTTGAGGATGGATAATGACATTAAGGATTTTGTGGGAGATAGACCTCATATCACTTATAGAAGATGTAAAACATTGAAAGATCGACTACTACACAGTCACTATTGCCCTCCCCAGAAAGAATCATGGCTCCCCCAAGAAACCAGAGGGGTGTTTTAAGTGTGGAAATTGTGTTACCTGTGACGCTATGCGAACAGGGAAGGAATTATTTAATGAGACCACAGGGGAAACGATTAAGATCAAGGACTTCATCAATTTCAAAACAAAGGGGGTGATTTATCGGGTAATTTGTGAATGTAACATGACATATATAGGAAAGACAACCAGGGAACTAAGGAGAAGAGTTGGTGAACATTTGGGAGACATTCATAACCAAAGAGAGACACCGTTGGCGAGGCATGTGAATATTTATCATGAAGGCAATGAGAGGGTGGTCAAATTTATGGGTATAGATAAGGTTTAGGCACAGGAAAGGGGGGGAAATATTGATAAGATGATGTTACAGAGAGAAGCAAGGTGGATCTTTCGTTTGGACACATGCCACCCCCGCAGCCTTAACGAACAGTTAAATTATGGGTAGTGTTGAGCGATACCTTCCGATATCGGAAAGTATCGGTATCGGATAGAATCGGCCGATATTCAAAAAATATCGGATATCACCGATACCGATACCCGATCCCAATGCAAGTCAATGGGACTAAAATATCGGAATTAAAATAAACCCTTTCTTTCCTTGTAGGTTCATTCTACTTGAAGGAAAACAACTAAGAATAATGCAGGATGTATTTGGGGAGGTGGCGGAGACATTAAAGGCAATGAGGATTAGTCCAATCAAATAGAATAGCATGTTTTGTTTTTTTTGAAAGACGTTCGGAGTGACAAAGATATTGACTATGTAAATTTTTTTTTTATTTTGTCAGATATTGATGTTTCACTATTCCACGCCCTTCCCCTTCTTTTTTTTTTACTTTTCCCACACTTTCATCTTCATCATCATCAGCATCTTTGACATCAACTTCTTCACCTTATTCATCTTCTTCTTCATCCTTTACCTTTTTTTTTTTTTATTACATTCTTCATATTCATTTTATTCAACTATTATTATTCTTCCTATTCTACATATTAATTTTATTCAACTGTTATTATTCTTCCTATTCTACTTCTTTATCATATTCTCATTTGTGACAGGCATTCCCGTAGTTGTTATCTATAAAAGTTGGAAGATTACACCTTCCGTTCTGCCAGTCACAAAAGTTACATTTGTCCGCGTTCAGTTTGGCCTGCAGCATTAGGTTTTATCCAGGGGCACCACGAGGAGGAACGGACTCACCCCCATACACTGCTTAGTCTTCTTCTGCATATAATTTAGATAATATCTTTTGCTCTGATATTAAGTATTATGCTTAATGTTCTTCTGCTCTTTGTTCTGCAGCCTCTTGTTCTTCTGCTTCTCGGTCTTCCATGTCGTCGTCTCCAGGGTCGTCGTCTCCAGTGTCGTCGTCTCCGCCGTCGTCGTCTCCGCCGTTGTCGTCATCGGGGTGGTCTTTCTGGTCGTCGACGTTAGGGTCTTCAACTTGGAAATGAAGCAGAAGGTACAAGAAGGCTGAGAAAATGCCAAGAACCAGCTGATGGAACTGGAACTCGGATGGCTACCCGAAGGTTCAAGAGCCTATGGAACTACCGAGGACCAGCTGACGTTACTGGAACCCGGTTACTAAGCAGGAGGTACCCGTGCTAAAAAGCACTACCAAGGACCGCCTGACGTTGGCGGAACTCGGATACCCAGAAGGAGGCACCTAAGCCAAAGGCTCTGCCCGGAACCAGCTGATGGTACTGGAACCAGGATGGGGAGCAGAAGGTACAAGAGCAAAAGACACTGCCGAGAACCAGCTGACGGTGCTGGAACCAGGTGGTGGACCCGAAGGCCCACAGGAGAGGAGAGAACAGCTAGGCCGCGAGGCAGCCGCAGTTACCGAACCCCAACAGTCCTACAGGGGGAGCTGGGCCTACTGGCACTACAGAACCAGCCTTGACTACCAATTCATGCAGCCCACATAGGAAGCTCCTAAACTGGAGGCACCCTGGAGTTGGCTAACCCGACCGCAACACGACGGGGCAAGCATAGGCGTCTCAGCGAGTTTGACACAACACGGAAACAGCTGACGGTGCTGAAACCAGGTTTGGCACGAGGGAGTACCTGTGACAAAAACACTGCCGAGAACCAGCTGGCGGTGCTGGAACCCGGATGCGTTGCCCCAGTGTGCAAGAGCCAATGGCATGACCGAGGACCAGCTGACGGTGCTGGAACCCGGTTACTAAGCTGTAGGTGCCCGCGCTTAAAAGCACTACCAAGGACCGCCTGGCGTTGGCGGAACTCGGATACCCAGGAGGAGGCACCTAAGCCAAAGGCTCGGCCCGGAACCAGCTGACGGTGCTGGAACCAGGTGGTGGACCCGAAGGCCCACAGGAGAGGAGAGAACAGCTAGGCCGCGAGGCAGCCGCAGTTACCGAACCCCAACAGTCCTACAGGGGGAGCTGGGCCTACTGGCACTACAGAACCAGCCTTGACTACCAATTCATGCAGCCCACATAGGAAGCTCCTAAACTGGAGGCACACTAGAGTTGGCTAACTCGACCGCAACACGACGAGGCAACGCATAGGTGTCTCAGTGAGTTTGACAGTACCCGGAAACAGCTGACGGTGCTGGAACCAGGCTGGGCACGAGGGAGTACCCGTGACAAAAACACTGCCGAGAACCAGCTGGCGGTGCTGGAACCCAGATGCGTTGCCTATTAAAGATTGTCTTCCTAGAGCCCCAACTAGCGGTGCTGGAGCAAAGGGTAAGCAGGGGGAGCAGAGTGTAGGTCGAAGCCTGCACTGGAGGCAGCTTTGTGTCTGCGTTGCGTTTGCAGGACACTTTGCCGGCTACACAGTGGGGGAACAGCTGGCGTTGCTGAACCCCACTAACACAATGGCGTGTGTTTTTCTCTGTGCAGCTAGCACTTGCGGGCAAAAACTAGCGATGTTAGAGCCCGTAGTGAAGCAGGAGGAGGAGGAGAGGAGCAGAGTGTAGGCCGAAGCCTAGTTGAACCAATTTCAAAGGAAACCTTTAACCCCCCTCAGGTGTTACAAAGTACAAGAGACACACCTTGTGCAGTATTAATGCTGCACAAGTGAAAGGTTGCTCTATTAATTTGTCTACTTGCACACGCTGAATGAAAGACGTACACAATTTAGCCCATTCTACAATCAAACTGTAGTGGATGCGTGACTTGGCTTTTTAAGGAGACACAGCACAGGTGTCCCAAATAACGCCTTGGTGCTTGGCGCAGCTTCCTGAGCGTTGTGATTTGCTGTACAGGAGTCTGCGCTCTTGTGTTATCCCTTGGCAATGCCCTGTTAGCGCTGCCCGTCTTATGACCTCATTTCATGTTGGCCGGTGCGGTTAACGATGGCCATAAATCCCAGACCCAGAGTGCCTTTTCATAAAGTCACACTGCGGTGCTGGGATTCGTGGCCTTGAGCAGTAAATATTTTGGCCGCTCACACACGTCCTTACACCTGCTTCAGACTGGGCGGCCTCTGCTGATCCCTTCTCGCATGCCGCGGCCATGAGGCCACCCAGTCTGAAGAAGGCGGAAGGAGATGAGTGACGACAGGCGAACATATGCACTGCTCGTGCCCATAAACCACACCCTCGCTGACAAAATAAATAAGAAACCGAGGGGCGTTGTTTGGAGCAGGGCGGACGCACAGGCGCAGCCAGCTAACCAATGATGTCAAAAGACGGGAAGCGCTACCAAGGGTGGTGCTGCGTATCATTAGAAAGGAAAGTCACACCTCAGGGACAGTGGAATGGTCTCAATGAGACACATTTTGTATGTGTTAAGTTCCACGTGGGCAAGTAGAAAAAGTCAGCCACCTTGTACAAATGCAGCAGTACTGCTGTATAAGGTGGCTGTTATACATAGAAACACCTGGGGGTGGGGAGCAGGCTTCCTTCAATTTCAGTTCATGTGCCTGCGTGGCGTTTGCAGGTCACGTTGCCGGCTACACAGCAGGGGAACAGCTGGCGTTGCTGAACCCCACTAACACATTGGCTGGTGTTTTTCTCTGTGCAGCTAGCACTTCCGGGCCAAAACTAGCGGTGTTTGAGCCCAGGGGCAGCAGCAGGAGGAGAGGAGCAGAGTGTAGGCGGAAGCCTGCACTGGTGGCAGCTTTTGGTCGGTTGTGCCAGCGTGGCTTGTGCTGGACACGATGCCGGCTACACAGCAGGGGAACAGCTGGCGTTGCTGAACCCCACTAACACATTGGCTGGTGTTTTTCTCTGTGCAGCTAGCACTTCAGGGCAAAAACTAGCGGTGTTAGAGCCCAGGGTCAGCAGGAGGAGGAGAGGAGCAGAGTGTAGGCCGAAGCCTAGTTGAACCAATTTCAAAGGTAACCTTTAACCCCCCTCAGGTGTTGCAAGGTACAAGAGCCACTCCTTGAACAGCATTAATGCTGCACAAGTCAAAGGTTGCTCTCTTAATTTTGCTCCTTGCACACGCTGAATAAAACACGTACACTATTTAGCCCATTATACTGTCAAACAGTAGTGGAGGCGTGACTTTTCTTTTGAAGAAGACGCAGCACAGGTGTCAAAATTTACACCTAGGTGCTGGGCGCAGATTCCTTACCGTTGTTATTTGCAGTAAAGGAGACTGCGCTCTTGTGTTATCCCTTGGCAATACCCTGTTAGTGCAGGCCGTCTTATGACCTCATTTCATGTTGGCCGGTGCGGTTAACGATGGCCATAAATCCCAGACCCACAGTGCCTTTTCATAAAGTCACACTGCGGTGCTGGGATTCGTGGCCTTGTGCAGTAAATATGTTCACCGCTCACACATGTCCTTACACCTGCTTCAGACTGGGCGGCCTCAGCTGATCCCTTATCGCCTGCCACGGCCATGAGGCCGCACAGTCTGAAGAAGGCGGAAGGAGGGGAGTGAAGACAGGCGAACATATGCACTGCTCATGCCCAGCAATCACACCCTCGCAGTCAAAATATATGAGACAACGAGGGGCGTTGTGTCAGGCAGGGCGGACGCACAGGCACAGCCAGCCAACCAATGGTGTCAGAAGACGGGCAGCGCTAACAATGGGGGGGCTGCGTGTCATTAAAAAGGAAAGTCACACCTCAGGGACATTGTAAGGGTCTCTAATGAGGCACATTTTGTACGTGTTGAGTTCCACGTGGGCAAGGAGAAAAAGTCAGCCACCTTGTACAAATGCAGCAGTACTGCTGTACATAGAAACACCTGGGGGTGGGGGGCAGGCTCCCTTCAATTTCAGTTCATGTGCCTGCGTGGCGTTTGCAGGACACGTTGCCGGCTACACAGCAAGGGAACAGCTGGCGGTGCTGAACCCCACTAACACTTTTTCTGGTGTTTTTCTCTGTGCAGCTAGCACTTCCGGGCAAAAACTAGCGGTGTTTGAGCCCAGGGGCAGCAGGAGGAGGAGAGGAGCAAAATGTAGGCCGAAGCCTGCACTGGTGGCAGCTTTTGGTCGGTTGTGCCAGCGTGGCTTGTGCTGGACACAATGCCGGCTACACAGCAGGGGAACAGCTGGCGGTGCTGAACCCCACTAACACATTGGCGGGTGTTTTTCTCTGTGCAGCGCGCATTTCCGGGCAAAACCTAGTGGTGTTTGAGCCCAGGGGCACCAGGAGGAGGAGAGGAGCAGAGTGTAGGCCGAAGACTGCACTGGTGGCAGCTTTTGGTCAGTTGTGCCAGCGTGGCTTGTGCTGGACACGATGCCGGCTACACAGCAGGGGAACAGCTGGCGGTGCTGAACCCAATTAACACATTGGCGGGTGTTTTTCTCTGTGCAGCTAGCACTTCCAGGCTACAACTGGCGGTGTTATAGCCCAGGGTCAGCAGGAGGAGGAGAGGAGCAGAGTGTAGGCGGAAGCCTAGTTGAACCAATTTCAAAGGTAACCTTTAACCCCCCCTCAGGTGTTGCAAGGTACAAGAGCCACACCTTGTGCAGCATTAATGCTGCACAAGTAAAAGGTTGCTCTATTACTTTTGCTCCTTGCACACGCTGAATAAAACACGTACACTATTTAGCCCATTATACTGTAAAACAGTAGTGGAGGCGTGACTTGTCTTTTTAAGGAGATGCAGCACAGGTGTCAAAATTTACACCTAGGTGCTGGGCGCAGATTCCTGAGCGTTGTTATTTGCTGTACAGGAGTCTGCGCTCTTGTTATCCCTTGGCCATGCGCTGTGAGCGCTGCCTGTCTTCTCACCTCATTTCATGTCGGCCGTTGCGGTTAGCGATGGAAATGAATCCCAGACCCACAGTGTGTTTTCAAAAAATCACACTGCGTGGCTGGGATTCGTGGCCTTGTGCAGTAAATATGTTTGCCGCTCACACATGTCCTTACACCTGCTTCAGACTGGGCGGCCTCATCTGATCCCTTATCGCCTACCACGGCCATGAGGCCGCACAGTCTGAAGAAGGCGGAAGGAGATGAGTTAAGACAGGCGAACATATGCACTGCACATGCCCATCAATCACACCCTCGCAGCCAAAATATATGAGACAACGAGGGGGGTTGTGTCGGGCAGGGCGGACGCACAGGCACAGGCAGCCAACCAATGATGTCAGAAGACGGGCAGCGCTACCAAGGGGGGTGGTGCGTGTCATTAAAAAGGAAAGTCACACCTCAGGGACATTGTAATGGTCTGTAATGAGACACATATTTTAAGTGTTTATTTCAACGTGGGCAAGGAGAAAAAATCAGCCACCTTGTACAAATGCAGCAGTACTGCTGTACTAGGTGGCTGTTATACATAGAAACACCTGGGGGGGTGGGGCCAGGTTCCCTTTAATTTCAGTTCATGTGCCTGCGTGGCGTTTGCAGGTCACATTGCCGGCTACACAGCAGGGGAATAGCTGGCGGTGCTGAACCCCACTAACACATTGGCTGGTGTTTTTCTCTGTGCAGCTAGCACTTCCGGGCAAAAACTAGCGGTGTTTGAGCCCAGGGTCAGCAGGAGTAGGAGAGGAGCAGAGTGTTGGCCGAAGCCTGCACTGGTGGCAGCTTTTGGTCTGTTGTGCCAGCATGGCTTGTGCTGGACACGATGCCGGCTACACAGCAGGGGAACAGCTGGCGGTGCTGAACCCCACTGACACAATGGTGGGTGTTTTTCTCTGTGCAGCCAGCACTTCCGGGCCCCAACTGGCGGTGTTATAGCCCAGGGTCAGCAGGAGGAGGAGAGGAGCAGAGTTTAGGCCGAAGCCTGCACTGGTGGCAGCATTTGGTCTGTTGTGCCAGCATGGCTTGTGCTGGACACGATGCCGGCTACACATCAGGGGAACAGCTGGCGGTGCTGAACCCCACTGACACAGTGGTGTGTGTTTTTCTCTGTGCAGCCAGCACTTCCGGGCCCCAACTGGCGGTGTTATAGCCCAGGGTCAGCAGGAGGAGGAGAGGAGCAGAGTGTAGGCCGAAGCCTGCACTGGTGGCAGCTTTTGGTCTGTTGTGCCAGCATGGCTTGTGCTGGACACGATGCCGGCTACACAGCAGGGGAACAGCTGGCGGTGCTGAACCCCACTGACACAATGGTGGGTGTTTTTCTCTGTGCAGCCAGCACTTCCGGGCCCCAACTGGTGGTGTTATAGCCCAGGGTCAGCAGGAGGAGGAGAGGAGCAGAGTGTAGGCTGAAGCCTGCACTGGTGGCAGCTTTTGGTCTGTTGTGCCAGCATGGCTTGTGCTGGACACGATGCCGGCTACACAGCAGGGGAACAGCTGGCGGTGCTGAACCCCACTGACACAATGGTGGGTGTTTTTCTCTGTCCAGCCAGCACTTCCGGGCCCCAACTGGCGTAGTTAGAGCCCAGGGTCTGCAGGAGGAGCAGAGTGTAGGCCGAAGCCTAATTGAACCAATTTCAAAGGTAACCTTTAACCCACCCTCAGGTGTTACAATGTTGAAGAGCCACACCTTGTGCAGCAGTAAAACTACACAAGTTAAAGGTTGCTCTTTAAGTTTTGCTCATTGCACACGCAGAATGAAAGATGTACACAATTTAGCCCATTGAACAGTAGAACTGTATTGGAGGCGTGACTTGTCTTTTTAAGGAGACGCAGCACAGGTGTCCAAAATAACGCCTTGGTGCTGGGCGCAGCCTCCTGAGCGTTGTTATTTGCTGTACAGGAGTCTGCGCTATTGTGATCCCTTGGCCATGCGCTGTGAGCGCTGCCTGTCTTCTCACCTCATTTCATGTTGGCCGGTGCGGTTAGCAATGGCCATGAATCCCAGACGCGCAGTGTGTTTTCAAAAAACCCCACTGCGTGGCTGGGATTCGTGCCTTTGTGCAGTAAATATGTTTGCCACTCACACATGTCCTTACACCTGCTTCAGACTGGGCGGCCTCAGCTGATCCCTTATCGCCTACCACGGCCATGAGGCCGCACAGTCTGAAGAAGGCGGAAGGAGATGAGTTAAGACAGGCGAACATATGCACTGCACATGCCCATCAATCACACCCTCGCAGCCAAAATATATGAGACAACGAGGGGGGTTGTGTCGGGCAGGGCGGACGCACAGGCACAGGCAGCCAACCAATGATGTCAGAAGACGGGCAGCGCTACCAAGGGTGGTGCTGCGTACCATTAGAAAGGAAAGTCACACCTCAGGGACAGTGGAATGGTCTCAATGAGACACATTTTGTACGTGTTAAGTTCCACGTTGGCAATGAGAAAAAGTCAGCCACCTTGTACAAATACAGCATTACTGCTGTACAAGGTAGCTGTTATACATAGAAACACCTTGGGGTGGGTGGCAGGGTCCCTTTAATTTCAGTTCATGTGCCTGCATGACGTTTGCAGGTCACGTTGCCGGCTACACAGCAGGGGAACAGCTGGCGGTGCTGAACCCCACTAACACATTGGCTGGTGTTTTTCTCTGTGCAGCTAGCACTTCCGGGCAAAAACTAGCGGTGTTTGAGCCCAGGGGCAGCAGGAGGAGGAGAGGAGCAGAGTATAGGCCGAAGCCTGCACTGGTGGCAGCTTTTGTTCTGTTGTGTCAGCGTGGCTTGTGCTGGACACGTTGCCGACTACACAGCAGGGGAACAGCTGGCGGTGCTGAACCCCACTGACACATCAGCTAGTGTTTTTTCCGTGTAGACAACACTTCCAGGTGGCAACTGACAGTGTTGAAACCCAGGGAATCAAAGAGGAGCAGAGTGTAGGCCGAAGCCTGCAGTGGAGCAAGTTGACAGGGAACCTTTAACCCCCCCCCCCCCCAGGCATTTGTTGCTGAAAGAGCCATCTTGTACAGCAGTAATACTGCACATGGAAAATGGTGGCTCCGAAAATTATGCTCCTTGCAAACGCTGAAGTACACACTCATATAATGTGTCCCCTCACACCGTCAAACCGTCCCGGAAGTGGGACTTTCCTTTGTAATGTGACACAGCACAGCCGTCATTCCAACCCCCTTGGTGCCGTGCGCCACCTCCTCAACGTTGTTTG
Source organism: Ranitomeya imitator (assembly GCF_032444005.1). Classification (NCBI taxonomy): domain Eukaryota; kingdom Metazoa; phylum Chordata; class Amphibia; order Anura; family Dendrobatidae; genus Ranitomeya; species Ranitomeya imitator. Next base: position 110,907,913 of record NC_091290.1, on the reverse strand, counting down.
GTTCTGTCACGGAGCCCGCGCTGTAATGTTATCCCTTGGCCATGCACAGTTAGCGGTACCCGTCTTCTGACATCATTTAGGTGTCAGGCTGGCAGTGCCTGTGCGTCCAAGCTGCCCGAGATCCAACCTCGCAGTGTCATCTAATGTAATCCCACTGCGGGCCAGGGATCCATGGGCATGCGCAGTGCATATCATCGCCTCTCACTCACCTCCTTCCTGATTCTTCAGACTGTGCGGCGTCACGGCCGTGGCATGCTATTAGGGATCAGCTGACGCCGCCTAGTCTGAAGAAGCGTGAAGAAGGGGAGTGAGAGGCTAGTATATGCACTGCGCATGGCCATGGATACCAGGCCCACTGTGGGATCACATTAGACGACACTGCGAGGTGGGATTTCGGGCAGCGTGGACGCACAGGCGCAGCCAGGACGACAACAAATGATGTCAGAGGACGGGCAGCGCAAACTGTGCATGGCCAAGGGATAACATAACAGCGCAGGGTCCAGGACGGAATCAAACAACGCTAAGGAGGCAGCGCACGGTGCCAAGGGGGTAGCAATGACGGCTGTGCTGCGTCACATTACAAAGGAAAGTCCCACCTCAGGGACAGTTTGACGGTGTGTGGGGACACATTACATGAGTGTGTAGTTCAGCGTTTGCAAGGATCATAATTTCAAGAGCGACCTTTTCCTTGTGCAGTATTAGCGCTGCACAAGGTGGCTCTTTCAGTAACAAATGCCTGGGGGGGGGGGACAGGTCCCCTTACATTTTAGTTGTGCCAGCGTGGCGGTCGCATGACACGTTGCCGGATACACAGCTGGGGATCAGCTGACGTTACTGAACCCCAATAACAGAGGAGCAACTGTTGACTGTGCAGACAGCACTTCCAGGCACCAACTGGCGGTGTTAGAGCCCAGGGACAGCAGGAGGAGCAGAGGAACAGAGTGTAGGCCGAAGCCTGATTGGAGCAAGTTGAAAGGGAACCTTTAACCCCCCCTCCAAGACGTTTGTAGCTGAAAGAGCCATATTGTGCAGCACTAAGGATGCAAAAGGAAAAGGTTGCTCTTTTAATTATGCTCCTTGCAAACACAGAAGTAAACACTAAGAATGTGTCCCCTTATACCGTAAAACCGTCCCGGAGGTGCGAATTTCCTTCATAATGGGACACAGCACAGCTGTCATTCCTATCCCCTTGGTGCCGTGCGCTGCCTCCTCAGCATTGTTTTAAACTGTCATGGAGCCTGCGCTGTTCTGTTATCCCTTGGCCATGCCCAATTAGCGCTGCCTGTCTTCTGACATAATTTGGTGTCAGGCTGTCAGTGCCTGTGCGTCCACGTTGCTCCAGATCCCACCTCGCAGTGTCGTCTAACGTAATCCCACTGCGGGCCTTGGATCCATGGGCATGCACAGTGCATATCCTCGACTCTCACTCCCCTCCTTCCCTCTTCTTCAGACTGTGCGGTGTCACGGCCGTGGCATGCTATTAGGGATCAGCTGACGGCGCACAGTCTAAAGAAGGCAGAGGGAGATGAGCGAGAGCCCGAGGGGAAGATATGCACTGCGCATGCCCATGGATCCAAGGCCCGCAGTGTGATTCAATCAGAAGACACTGCGAGGCGGGATCTCGGGCAGCGCGGCCGCACAGGCGCAGCCAGCCTGACACCAAATTATGTCAGAAGACAGGCAGCGCAAATAGGGCATGGCCAAGGGATAACAGAACAGCCCAGGCTCCGTGACAGCACCAAGGGGGTAGGAATGACGGCTGTGCTGCGTCACATTACGAAGGAAAGTCCCAGCTCCGGGACGGTATAACGGTATCAGTGAACACATTTTATAAGTGTTAAGTTCTGCGTGTGCATGGAGCTAAAATAAAAGAGCTACCTTTTCCTTGTGCAGCATTACTGCTGCACAAGATGGCTCTTTCAGTAACAAACGACGGGGGGGGAGGGACAGGTTCCCTTGCATTTAGGTTGTTGTGCCAGCGTGGCAGTCGCAGGACACATTGCCGGCTACTAGTGTTGAGCGATACCGTCCGATACTTGAAAGTATCGGTATCGGATAGTATCGGCCGATACCCGAAAAATATCGGATATCGCCGATACCGATATCCGATACCAATACAAGTCAATGGGACATCAAGTATCGGAATGTATCCTCATGGATCCCAGGGTCTGAAGGAGAGGAAACTCTCCTTCAGGCCCTGGGATCCATATTAAAGTGTAAAATAAAGAATTAAAATAAAAAATATTGTTATATTCACCTCTCCGGCGGCCCCTGGACATCAGCGGGAGGATCCGGCGTCCGGCACGGCTTCTTTCTTCAAAATGCGCGCCTTCAGGACCTGTGGAATGACGTCCCGGCTTCTGATTGGTCGCGTGCCGCCCATGTGACCGCCACGCGACCAATCAGAAGCCGCGACGTCATTCCTCAGGTCCTAGAAGGCGCTCATTCTAGGACTTTAGCTGAGGAATGACGTCGCGGCTTCTGATTGGTCGCGTGGCGGTCACATGGGCGGCACACGACCAATCAGAAGCCGGGACGTCATTCCACAGGTCCTGAAGGCGCGCATTTTGAAGAAAGAAGCCGTGCCGGACGCCGGATCCTCCCGCTGATGTCCAGGGGCCGCCGGAGAGGTGAATATAACAATATTTTTTATTTTAATTCTTTATTTTACACTTCCGATACCGATACCCGATATCACAAAAATATCGGATCTCGGTATCGGAATTCCGATACCGCAAGTATCGGCCGATACCCGATACTTGCGGTATCGGAATGCTCAACACTACCGGCTACACAGCTGGGGATCAGCAGACGTTACTGAAACCAAATAACACTGGGTCGTATGTTTTTACTGTGCAGCCTGCACTTCTGAGCCGCAACTGGCGGTGTTGGAGCCCAGGAATAGCAGTTCAGGTGGTAGAAAGATGAACACATCAGGAGACCTGGATGACACCCAATTACTTAATCAGGCAGAGGAGTGGCAAATTCCTGCGAGATCCAGGCCTGGTTCATTTTCAGGAAAGTAAGCCGGTCAACGTTATCGGAGGATAGTCGCATGCGACGGTCTGTTAGTACACCACCTGCGGCACTAAAGACACGTTCCGATAAGACACTAGCCGCAGGGCAAGCCAGCACCTCCAATGCATACTGGCTTAGCTCTGGCCATGTATCCAGCTTAGAGACCCAAAACTTGAAAGGGGAAGAGCCGTCTGGGAGTACAGTAAGAGGGCAAGCCATGTAGTCTGTCACCATCTGACGGAACCGTTGCCTCCTGCTGACTGGAGCCGCCGGTGATGGTGTAGACATTTGGGGCGGGCACACAAAAGTGTGCCAGAGTTGTGCCATACTGGGCTTGCCTTGGGCAGAGGCACTGCTTCTGCTCCCTCTTTGGGCAGAGCCTCCCCCACTGCCTCGACGCACTGAGCTGCTTTGTAAAGCACTAGCAGCACTCCTCTCAGTTGGACTGGAGAAGATGATGGAATTCACCAGTGTGTCGTGGTACTCCCGCAATTTACGCTCCCGGGTCAACGCTGGGATGAGGTTTTGGACGTTGTCCCGGTAGCGAGGATCGAGGAGGGTGAACACCCAATAATCAGGCAAGTTGAGAATGTGGTCGATGCGGCGGTCGTTTCTCAGGCACTGCAGCATGAAATCCACCATGTGCTGCAGACTGCCAACTGGCCCAGAAACGCTGTCCCCTGCTTGAGACATGATCTCTGCCCGCTCATCATCACCCCACCCTCGCTGTACACACTGACCACTGGACAATTGTGTCGCTCCCTCCTCTGGACGGAGCTCTTCCTCCTCCATTGACTCCTCCTCATCCTCCTCACAAAGTGGCCCCTGCGTACCCCTTTGTGAGGAACCACGTGGCGCTGACTCTCCAGAAGCTGATGGAAAAGGTGACTCCTCATCCTCCACCTCTTCCACAACATCATCACTTAACCCTTGCAAAGTTTGCTGAAGCAGGCAGATAAGGGGGACAGTCATGCTGACTAGTGCATCATCTGCACTTGCCATCCGCGTGGAATAATCAAAAGGACGCAAAACCTGGCAGACGTCCTTCATAGTGGCCCACTCTGTGGTTGTGAAGTCTGATCGGCGCTGACTGCGACTTCTTTGCGCCTGATGCAGCTGGTACTCCATAACTGCTTGCTGCTGCTCACACAACCGCTCCAACATATGTAACGTGGAATTCCACCGGGTAGGTAGGTCACATATGATGCGGTGTTCTGGAAGGCGGAATCGGCGCTGCAGAGCAGCAATGCGGGATCTTGCCAAGCTGGAACGCCGCAAGTGAGCACACTCTAGGCGGACCTTGTGCAGCAGGGCATCAAGATCCGGATAGTCCCTCAGAAAACTCTGCACAACCAAATTGAGCACATGTGCCAGACATGGGATGTGAGTGAGGTTGCCAAGGGCCAAAGCTGCCACCAGATTTCGGCCATTGTCACACACTACCATGCCTGGCTGGAGATTCGCTGGCAGTAACCACACATCGCTCTCCTGCTTGATGGCATTCCAGAGCTCCTGCGCTGTGTGGCTTCGATTCCCCAATGAAACTAGTTTCAAGACAGCCTGCTGACGTTTGGCCACGGCTGTGCTCATGTCGGTCATAGGTAAACGTTCACGGGTCCATGTGGAGGTGGACTGTGACGGATCCTGCAGAGATGATTCTGAGGAACTTGTGTAAGAGGAGGAGTCAATGCGTACAGACTGGATTCCTGCAATCCTTGGAGTGGGCAGGATACGTCCTGCGCCACTCGCACGATCTGTACCTTGCTCAACAACATTAACCCAATGGGCAGTGAGGGAAACGTATCGCCCCTGTCCATGCTGACTGGTCCACGCATCGGTGGTGAGGTGGACCTTGCTACTGACGGCGTTCAGTAGCGCATGTTTTATGTTTCCCTCAACATGCCTGTGCAGGGCAGGGACAGCTTGCCTGCTGAAGTAAAAGCGGCTGGGCACCTTGTACTGTGGGACTGCCAATGCCATCAAGTCACGGAAGCTGTCAGTCTCCACCAGCCTGAATGAGAGCATTTCCAGGGACAACAGTTTGGCAATGCCTGCATTCAGAGCCTGTGCTTGGGGGTGGTTGGCCGAGAATGCCCGCCTTTTCTCCCATGCCTGTACTACCGATGGCTGTAGAGTAGACTGGGAGTGTGAGGATGACTGGGAAGGTGGTGCTGTGGGTGGAATTACACAAGGTCTCTGGACAACAGTGCCAGAGGTTCTTCCATGGCGATCCTGGGAGGAAGCCAAACCAGCTGTGCGTGAGCTGGAGGAAGAGGCAACACGAGCTGAAGAGGTGGTAGCTGCCGCTGTTGGTTGGCCTACATCTTCAGTGTGTTTCTGTAACTCCACCGCGTGCCTGGTCCGCACATGTTTCCACATATTTGTGGTATTGAGGTTGCTGACATTTTTCCCTCTTTTTACTTTCTGATGACACAGCTTGCATTTGACAAAACAAATGTCATCTGCAACTGTGTCAAAAAAGGACCAGGCACTGCAAGTCTTGGGAGCGCCCTTTTTGGCTTTGGAAAGAGACAGGCTCCTAACGGGTGCCAAAGTGGAGGCTACAGGCTCCGCAGTCTTCCCCCTCCCTCTCTCTCTTTGGCCCGTAAGGGGAATCTCTTCCTCAGTGCTGCTCCCACCACCTTCCTGTTCCTCACGCCATGATGGGTCAACGACCTCATCATCTCCACTACCCTCTGCCACCAACTGCTCCTCCTGGGTAGTCTCGGCAGCACAGTACGCACCAGAAAGCGGCACCTGAGTTTCATCATCAGATGCGTACTGCGCTGTGGTCACCGGAGGCACTGGCCCACCCGCCTCTTCAGAGTCAGAGAGACAAAGCTGTTGGGCATCACTGCACACTGCCTCTTCTTCCATTTCTCCAATGCTGCTTGGCTGGCCCCCTGTTTCCAAGCCAAGAGATTCAGAGAACAGAAGTAGAGACGGCTCCTGTCCTGGGCTCTCTGACTGCCTGGCCAATTTGGCAGGTGGTGAAGAGACAGATGGCTGCTCTCCAGTGCTCTGTGCCTGAGAGGATGTGGCACTAACTGAGGTTGATGCCGAGGCGTTAGCTGCCATCCACCCGACAACGGCTTCAATTTGGTCTTCACGCAGCAGCGGTGCACGGCGCTCTCCGACAAAGCTGCGCATGAAGGACTGTTCCCTGCTGAAACTGAGTGACGACGAGTCACCGGTGCCCTCAGCAGGCACAGAATCACCACGTCCTCTCCCTGCTCCTCTCCCTGCTCCGCGCCCACGCCCACGTGCCTTACTTCCTGCCCTCTTCATCTTGGTTGACAGATAAAGATAAGCAGAAAAGTACTAAGGCCTTAGTGTGCTTATTCCTGAAATGCTCCTCCTAACAGGTGTAAGAAACACTAATGTTGTAAAGTGTGGACTAAACTTTATTATTTTTCAAATGTGGCCTGCTCAAGTGTTAAGTTGTGTTTGGTGAACTTTCCTTTTTTTTTCTTCTGCAGATCGGACTACAGAGCAAGTTTAACTCACACGGGGACCGTGCAGACAGCCGTAAACGGCGCTGCAAGGCCCAAAAACCCTCCTCTAGGTTATCCTATGTAGTGTTTTTCCACTATTTAGCTGGAGACGGGTGGAAAGACACTAATAGGAAATTTTTTTTTAAAATTTTAAACAGGCTGCACTATTTGAAAAAAAGGAAATTTTTTTTCAAGGTATGAGGCAGTAACGCACCCTGAGCTGAATCCAACCGGCTATGGCTGCACACAGACTACAGGGCGAGCTGCGCTCACACAGAGACCGTGCAGACAGCCGTAAACGGCGCTGCAAGGCCCAAAAAAACCCCTCTAGGTTATCCTTTGTAGTGTTTTTACACAATTTAGCTGGAAACGGGTGGAAAAACACTAATAGGAATTTTGTTTTTTAAATTTTAAACAGGCTGCACTATTTGAAAAAAAGGGAAATTTTTTTCAAGGTATGAGGCAGTAACGAACCCTGAGCTGAATCCAACCGGCTATGGCTGCACACAGACTACAGGGCGAGCTGGGCTCACACGGAGACCGTGCAGACAGCCGTAAACGGCGCTGCAAGGCCCAAAAAAACCCCTCTAGGTTATCCTATGTAGTGTTTTTCCACAATTAAGCTGGAGACGGGTGGAAAGACACTAATAGGAAATTTGAGAAAAAATGTGCAGCAGGCTGCACTATGATCAAAAAAGGACAACTGTGTGAGGCAGTGTGAACCCCCCTGAGCTGAATACAACCGGGTATATGGCTGCACACAGACTACAGAGTGAGCTGCACACACACACACACACACACACACACACACACACAGAGACCTTGCAGAACGCTGTTAAAACAGCGCTGCAAGGCAAGAGCAAGGTGAACAGTGAAGAACACACAGCGTTTTGCTAAATTAGCCTTGGGAAAGGAAAATAAAGCAATTAGCTATCTCAACTGGCCCTCAGCTAGAACACAGTGTCCTGTCCCTAACTGAAATCACAGCAGAGTGAGCGCAAAATGGCGGCAGCGTTTTTTATAGTGCAGAGTGACATCATTTCAGCAGCCAATCACAGCCTTGCCAGTACTTACATGCCCACCATGCTAAACAGGATGTGCCCACACTTCCATTCATTCCTCATTGGCTGCTGCGTTCAGTTTGAATTCTGGGAACTTCCGATTCCGGTATCCGATACGCGGGAAGTATCGGAATTCGGTATCGGAATTCCGATACCGCAAATATCGGCCGATACCCGATACTTGCGGTATCGGAATGCTCAACACTAATTATGGGTGCTTTTTGTAAAGTTCTGATATATGTACCCATTATTCATATCCCTCCCATGTCCCCTTTCTCTGATTTCCCTCTTTTGGGATACCTGGTGTAGAACCAGTAAGATGATGTTGGGCAAATATCTATGATGGGAACCTTCCCCCATATATATAGGAAACAACTCCCTACCTCGACCCGCTTTTCTTAGGCCTCTGTCTGGTTTGCTGTACCCTTAAAAACTGGTTAATATGAAGGGTTTGAACCCTTGATTCTGATTCTATTTAGTACTATACATCTCTCTTCCTTTGGGGATGTGAATTTGGTGTGGGCAGGCTAACGTTTTTGGGTATCTACTGCTCAGAGGAATCGCCGTGAAATTAAGGAATTCATCTACTAAGATAAACAGCCATGGATGAGAGAAATTACTCCCCGTGGATGAAATATGAGGTATCCCATTAGCCACCAATTGTGGAACTGGCTTATAATGTGTGATACTAGGATGTGTGTTTTTTTGTGTCTGGACCTTCCTATATGTTATTTTGGGCCTTGGATGATAATGCAATGTGGTTTGGAGAAATAAGGGTGCTGTCAATCATTGAGAGGCACAATATATTAAAACCACAAATAATGATTTAATGTAGTAGTGAATTGTGGTCAAAAGGGTGTTATGTATACCAAACGCCCTAAGATACCTAGTAATATATATTGTGCAATATGATTTATCGCATATATTTCGGCCCACAAATGGTGTACCATTACTACCTGCACCGGATACTCTTATGCATACCTAAAAGTATTGAATGTTGTGCAATAGAAGCAATTGTGCAAATTTCCACCTCCTTTGTGCCTGGAACGATTATTTATATAGGCTTCACATGCATATCCGAAAACCGGGTATGATGAAAAGAGGATGGTGATTACATTTTCACCCTCTGTGTGCTTTAAGCAATGATCCGTCTGCGCAGGCGCCTTGTATGTGGTCCAAGAGGACGGTGCATTCCAGATGGTGAACCTCTCACGCAAGCGCTCTACACACATCCGAAAACCGGATGTGATGAAAGGGAGATGGCGCCTAGACTTCCGTCTCCTGTGCGTTCCAAGCGGTGATCCTCAAGGAAGTAGCACGGGAGGGGGTTGTTAGTATGCTTTATTATACTACTTAGAGTGTTCTGGGTGATAAACAATAATGAACCGGTAAAGGAGGGAATATAATTGGTAAGGAATGATGATGCCTCCCGTAAATGACTATGAAAAATAAGGGGGCAGAGTGATAGATGACCGGAAGCGAGGTAGGATGCCATGGGAGGAGTAATGGAAAGACTTCTCTATTTAGGGATTGATAGTCTGAATGACCCCTTCATGCCATATTTGCAATAGGGCCGGTGACACAAATGGTCATGCCTGGATAGGGGAAACCTGTCACTGCAGTCTCTTATCACCATTTCTTATATATGGAATTCCCACTTACTTGGATGCCTATCATTGGATTGGTTTCCCCTGATGAATCCCTTGTATCGGGGAGGAAACGTGTAGGGATTGCATACATTATTCTAAGAACACTCTTGCATTTCTCCAATCTATTCTAAACTCTTCTGCCCGACTAATCCACCTGTCCCCCCGTTATTCCCTAGCTTCTCCCCTCTGTCAATCCCTTCACTGGCTCCCCATTGCCCAGAGACTCCAGTACAAAACCCTAACCATGACGTACAAAGCCATCCACAACCTGTCTCCTCCATACATCTGTGGCCTCGTCTCTGGGTACTTACCTGCACGCAACCTCCGATCCTCACAAGATCTCCTTCTCTATTCGCCCCTTATCTCCTCTTCCCACAATCGCATACAAGATTTCTCTCACGCATCACCCCTACTCTGGAACTCTCTACCACAAAATATCAGACTCTCACCTACCATCGAAACCTTCAAAAAGAGCCTGAAGACCCACCTCTTCCGATAAGCCTATAACCTGCAGTAACCACCGATCGACCAAACCGCTGCATGACCAGCTCTACTCTCGCCTACTGTATTCTCACCCATCCCTTGTAGATTGTGAGCCTTCGCGTGCAAGGTCCTCTCTCCTGCTGTACCAGTTATGACTTGTATTGTTTAAGATTATTGTACTTGTTTTTATTATGTATACCCCTCCTTATATGTAAAGCGCCATGGAATAAATGGTGCTATAACAATAAATAATAATAATAAGAAGAAGAATGGTTACTGCCAGAAATTTCATCGCATTAAGAGCTGCTAAAATACCATTATAAAGCAGCAAACATGTACAGTACAGACCAAAAGTTTGGACACACCTTCTCATTTATAGATTTTTCTGTATTTTCATGACTATGAAAATTGTAAATTCACACTGAAGGCATCAAAACTATGAATTAACACATGTGGAATTATATGCTTAACAAAAAAGTGTGAAACAACTGAAAATACATCTTATATTCTAGGTTCTTCAAAGTAGCCACCTTTTGCATTGATGACTGCTTTGTGCCCTGTCAGGTTTGCTAAGTGGGATTTCTTGCCTTATAAATGGGCAACAAGCAGAAGAGACTTGTTCGGGCTAAAGAACACAAGGAATGGACATTAGACTAGTGGAAATCTGTGCTTTGGTCTGATGAGTCCAAATTTGAGATCTTTGGTTTCAACCACCATGTCGTTGTGCGACGCAGAAAAGGTGAACGGATGGACTCTACCTGCCTGGTTCCCACCGTGAAGCATTGAGGAGGAGGTGTGATGGTGTGGGGGTGCTTTGCTGGTGATACTGTTGGGATTTATTCAAAATTGAAGGCATACTGAACCAGCATGGCTACCACAGTTTCTTGCAGCAGCATGCTATTCCATCCGGTTTGCGTTTAGTTGGACCATCATTTATTTTTCAACAGGACAATGACCCCAAACACACCTCCAGGCTATGTAAGGGCTATTTGACCAAGAAGGAGAGTGATGGGGTGCTACTCCAGATGACCTGGCCTCCACAGTCACCAGACCTGAACCCAATCGAGATGGTTTGGAGTGAGCTGGACCGCAGAGTGAAGGCAAAAAGGCCAACAAGTGCTAAGCATCTCTGTGAAGATTGTTGGAAGACCATTTCCAGTGACTACCTCATGAAGCTCATCAAGAGAATGCCAAGAGTGTACAAAGAGTGTACAAAGTATATAAATTCCACATGTGTTAATTCATAGTTTTGATGCCTTCAGTGTGAATGTACAATTTTCATAGTCATGAAAATACAGAAAAATCTTTAAATGAGAAGGTGTGTCCACAAACCACAAAATGTCAGATCCTTTAGAGGCTTGCACTCGTGCAAATGCCTACTACTAGGGTTGAGCGAAACGGGTCGTTCATTTTCAAAAGTCGCCGACTATTGGCAAAGTCGGGTTTCATGAAACCCGATCCGACCCCTGTGCGGGGTCGGCCATGCGGTACGCGACTTTCGCGCCAAAGTCGCATTTCAATGACGCGAAAAGCACCATTTCTCAGCCAATGAAGGTAAACGCAGAGTGTGGGCAGCGTGATGACATAGGTCCTGGTCCCCACCATCTTAGAGAAGGGCATTGCAGTGATTGGCTTGCTGTCCGCGGCGTCACAGGGGCTATAAAGGGGCGTTCCCGCCGACCGCCATCTTACTGCTGCTGATCTGAGCTTAGGGAGAGGTTGCTGCCGCTTCGTCAGAAGCAGGGATAGCGTTAGGCAGGGTCCATTAACCACCAAACCGCTTGTGCTGTAGCGATTTGCACTGTCCAACACCACCTTCGGTGTGCAGGGATAGTGGAAGCTACATTTTTTTTTTCTCAGCGCTGTAGCTCATTGGGCTGCCCTAGAAGGCTCCCTGATAGCTGCATTGCTGTGTGTACGCCGCTGTGCAAACCAACTGCTTTTTTCAAAGCACAAATCCTCTTGTTCCTTCCTTTCTGCACAGCTATCTTTTTTGTTTGTCCACACTTTTTATTTAATTTGTGCATCAGTCCACTCCTTATTGCTGCCTGCCATACCTGGCTGAGATTACTGCAGGGAGATAGTAATTAAAGGACAGTTCCTTTTTTTTTTTTTTTTTGTGGGAGATTAAGATTGGCATTTCTGCTAGAGTGCCATCCCTGTCTGTGCCATCTCTCAGTCAGTGGGCCATAGAAAGCCTATTTATTTTTTTGCTTGATTTGAGTTCCAAAATCTACCTGAAAAAATCACTACATCAATCAGTGGGAGAAAAATATTGGCCTCAGGGCTTGTGTGCCACTCCTGACTCCTGTGTGCATCATCATTCACTCAGTGGGCCATAGAAAGCCTATTTTTTTTTTGTTTTATTTGGGTTCTAAATTCTACCTGAAAAAATCAATAAATCAGTCAGTGGGAGATTAATATTGGCCTCTGGGCTTGTGTGCCAGTCCTGAGCATGCCATCTCTCTCTCTCAGATAGTGGGCCATAGAAAGCCTTTTTTTTTTTTTTTTTTTGGTTTTATAAATTCTCCCTGAAAAAAAAAGGGAGATTAATATTGGCCTTTGGGCTTGTGTGCCAGTCCTAAGCATGCCATCTCTCTCTCTCAGATAGTGGGCCATAGAAAGCCTATTTATTATTTTTTTTATTGGGTTTATAAAGTTTCCCTGAAAAAAAAAAAAGTGGGAGATTAATATTGGCCTTTGGGCTTGTGTGCCAGTCCTAAGTGTGCCATCTCTCTCTCTCAGATAGTGGGCCATAGAAAGCCTATTTATTATTTTTTTTATTGGATTTATAAATTTTCCCTGAAAAAAAAAAAAAAAAAAAGGAGATTAATATTGCCCTTTGGGCTTGTGTGCCAGTCCTAAGCGTGCCATCTCTCTCTCTCAGATAGTGAGCCATAGAAAGCCTATTTATTTTTTTGGTTGATTTGGGTTCTAAATTCTACCTGAAAAAAATCAATAAATCAATCAGTGGGAGATTAATATTGGCCTTTGGGCTTGTGTGCCAGTCCTAAGTGTGCCATCTCTCTCTCTCAGATAGTGGGCCATAGAAAGCCTATTTATTATTTTTTTTATTGGATTTATAAATTTTCCCTGAAAAAAAAAAAAAAAAAAAAAAGGAGATTAATATTGCCCTTTGGGCTTGTGTGCCAGTCCTAAGCGTGCCATCTCTCTCTCTCAGATAGTGAGCCATAGAAAGCCTATTTATTTTTTTGGTTGATTTGGGTTCTAAATTCTACCTGAAAAAATCAATAAATCAATCAGTGGGAGATAAATATTGGCCTCTGGGATTGTGTGCCACTCCTGACTCCTGTGTGCGTCATCTCTCACTCAGTGGGCCATAGAAAGCCTATTTTTTGTTTTATTTGTTTTCTAAATTCTCCCTGAAAAAATCATTTTATTTTATTTGGTTTCTAAATTCTTCCTGAAAAAATCATTTTATTCTATTGTTTTTTTTTTCTAAAGTCTCCCTGAAAAAAAAAAAAAAATCAGTGGGAGATTAATATTGCCCTTTCTGCTTGTGTGCCAGTCTTGACTCCTGGGTGTGCCATCTCTCTCTCTCTCTCCAATTGTGGGCCATAGAAAGCCTATTATTTTTTTTGCTTGATTTGGGTTCCAAAATCTACCTGAAAAAATCACTACATCAATCATTGGGAGAAAAATATTGGCCTCTGGGCTTGTGTGCCACTCCTGATTCCTGTGTGCGTCATCTCTCACTCAGTGGGCCATAGAAAGCCTATTTTTTGTTTTATTTGGTTTCTAAATTCTTCCTGAAAAAATCATTTTATTTTATTTTGTTTCTAAAGTCTCCCTGAAAAAAAAAAAAAAAAAAAAAACAGTGGGAGATTAATATTTACATTTGTGCTTCAGTGACAGTCATGCGTGTGTGGCATCTCTCTCATTTGGTGCCACCAAAAACAGAGTGTGTAACATTGTGCCTCATTTTCGTTGTGGTCTCACCCACCTGTAAAGGGGTAGCTAAATCATACTGAAGTTATAGCTCACCGTGTAAGTTGTGTGACAGCAACAAATACCGTTAGTTTGGTTACGTTTTTAAAACAATGAGGAAGTCTGGTGGAAGAGGTCGTGGCCGGGGGCGTTCATTGTCAGCTGGTAATGAGGGTAGTGGTAGTGGTGGAGCATCAGGTGGTCGTGGGAAAAAAAATATTGCACCTAAGTCTGGAGCTGTGGAGCCAGGTTCGTCGTCTGGCTACCCAAGGCCTCGAACGCTCCCTTTTCTGGGAGTAGGAAAACCGCTTTTAAAGCCGGAGCAGCAAGAGCAAGTTTTGGCTTATCTTGCTGACTCAGCCTCTAGCTCTTTTGCCTCCTCTCGTGAAACTGGTAAATGTAAAAGCAGCGCGTCGTTAGTGGATGTTCACGGTCAGGGACAAGTCGCTTCCTTGTCCTCTTCAGCAAAAACAACAACAGAGAAGGATGCAGCAGGCGACACAACGGGTTACTCCATGGAGCTCTTTACACATACCGTCCCTGGCTTAGAAAGTGAAGCAGTTAACAGTCCATGCCCATTACAAGTTGAATCTGACATGGAGTGCACTGACGCACAGCCACAGCCAGACTACTATGCTGGTCCTTTGACTCAGACCACAACATTGCCCTCGCAGGGTAATGATCAAGAATCAGACCCTGATGAGACTATGTTGCCCCATCATGAACGCTATACCACCGACCGACACGGTGACACAGACGAAGTTGCACACGAGCTACAAGAAGAGGTAATAGATGACCCAGTTCTTGACCCCGATTGGCAGCCATTAGGGGAACAGGGTGCAGGCGGCAGCAGTTCTGAAGCGGAGGAGGAGGGGCCGCAGCAGGCATCAACATCGCAACAGGTTCCATCTGCCGGGCCCGTATCTTGCCCAAAATGCGTGGCAAAGCCAAAACCTGTTGGAGGACAGCGTGGCCATCCGGTTAAAGCTCAGTCTGCAATGCCTGAAAAGGTATCCGATGCTAGAAAGAGTGCAGTCTGGCATTTTTTTAAACAACATCCAATTGATCAGCGCAAAGTCATCTGTCAAAAATGTTCAACTACCTTAAGCAGAGGACAGAATCTGAAAAGTCTCAATACAAGTTGCATGCATAGACATTTAACCACCATGCATTTGCAAGCTTGGACTAACTACCAAACGTCCCTTAAGGTTGTAGCACCCTCGGCCAATGAAGCTAGTCATCAACGCAACATCCCTTCCGGCAGTGTAGGGCCACCATTTTCCGCACCACCTGCAGTATCTGTGCAGGTTTCTTTGCCAGGCCAAAGCAGTCAGGGTCAGGAAATCACCAGTTTCGTAGTAGGAAACACTGCATCTAGGGCACTGGCGGCAACAATACCATCTCCCACCGTCTCTCAGTCTGCCATGTCCACCGGCACCCCCGCTAGTTCCACAATCTCCAGCTCTCCAGTCCAGCTCACCCTACATGAGACTATGGTTAGAAAAAGGAAGTACTTAGCCTCGCATCCGCGTACACAGGGTTTGAACGCCCACATAGCTATACTAATCTCGTTAGAGATGATGCCCTACCGGTTAGTTGAAAGCAAAGCTTTCAAAGCCCTGATGGACTACGCTGTACCACGCTACGAGCTACCCAGTCGACACTTTTTTTCCAGAAAAGCCATCCCAGCCCTCCACCAGCATGTTAAAGAGCGCATCGTCCATGCACTCAGGCAATCTGTGAGCACAAAGGTGCACCTGACAACAGATGCATGGACCAGTAGGCATGGCCAGGGACGTTACGTGTCCATCACGGCACACTGGGTGAATGTTGTGGATGCAGGGTCCACAGGGGACAGCAATTTTGGGACAGTTCTGCCTAGCCCACGGTCTAGGAAACAGTTGGCTGTAGCCGTTCGCACCTCCTCCTCCTCCTCGTCCTCCTGCAGAAGCGAGAGCTCGTCCACAGACCGCAGTCGCACAGCCACTCCATCCGCAGCTGCCACTGTTGCACACCAGGTCTCCCATTATGGGGCAGCTACTGGCAAACGTCAGCAGGCTGAACACTATGAAGTATTTGGGCGACAACAGACACACCGCGGAAGTTCTGTCCGAGTTCTTGCAGAAAGAAACGCAGTCATGGCTGGGCACTGTAGATCTTGAGGCAGGCAAGGTAGTGAGTGATAACGGAAGGAATTTCATGGCTGCCATCTCCCTTTCCCAACTGAAACACATTCCTTGCCTGGTTCACACCTTAAACCTGGTGGTGCAGTGCTTCCTGAAAAGTTATCCGGGGTTATCCGACCTGCTCCTCAAAGTGCGTGGACTTTGCTCACATATCCGCCGTTCGCCCGTACACTCCAGCCGTATGCAGACCTATCAGCGTTCTTTGAACCTTCCCCAGCATCGCCTAATCATAGACGTTGCAACAAGGTGGAACTCAACACGGCACATGCTTCAGAGACTGTGCGAACAGAGGCGGGCTGTTATGTTTTTGTGGGAGGATACACATACACGGGCAGGCAGTAGGATGGCAGACATGGAGTTGTCAGGTGTGCAGTGGTCGAAGATTCAAGACATGTGTCAAGTCCTTCAGTGTTTGGAGGAATGCACACGGCTGGTTAGTGCAGACAACACCATAATAAGCATGAGCATCCCTCTAATGCGTCTGCTGATGCAAAGTTTGACGCACATAAAGGATCAGGCATCTGCAGCTGAGGAAGAGGAAAGCCTTGATGACAGTCAGCCATTGTCTGGCCAGGGCAGTGTACAGGACGAGGTAGCGGGCGAAGAGGAGGAGGAGGACAAGGAGGATGATGGGGATGATTATATTTTTAATGAGGAAGCTTTTCCGGGGCCACTGGAAATTGTTAGCGCGGCAAGGCCAGGTTCTGGTTTTTTGAGGGACACAAGTGACGTGGATTTGCCTGAAACTGCCCCTCAACCAAGCACAACCGCAGATTTGAGAACTGGAACTTTGGCCTACATGGCGGATTATGCCTTACGTATCCTCAAAAGAGACACACGCATTACTAAAATGATGAACGATGACGATTACTGGTTGGCCTGCCTCCTTGATCCTCGCTATAAAGGCAAATTGCAAAATATAATGCCACATGAGAACTTGGAACTAATATTAGCAACCAAACAATCAACTCTTGTTGACCGTTTGCTTCTGGCATTCCCTGCACACAGCGCCCGTGATCGTTCTCACACGAGCTGCAGGGGCCAACAGACCAGAGGTGTTAGAGGGGCAGAAATCAGAAGTGGCGTTGGCCAGAGGGGTTTTCTGACCAGGTTGTGGAGTGATTTTGCTATGACCGCAGACAGGACAGGTACTGCAGCATCAATTCAAAGTGACAGGAGACAACATTTGTCCAGTATGGTTACAAACTATTTTTCATCCCTTATCGACGTTCTCCCTCAACCGTCATTCCCATTTGATTACCAGGCATCCAAATTGGACACCTGGCCAGAATTAGCAGAATATGCATTGCAGGAGCTTGCTTGCCCGGCAGCTAGTGTCCTATCAGAAAGAGTATTCAGTGCTGCAGGTTCAATACTAACAGAAAAAAGGACTCGTCTGGCTACCCAAAATGTAGATGATCTAACCTTCATTAAAATGAACCACAACTGGATTTCGAAATCTTTTGCCCCACCTTGTCCGGCTGACACCTAGCTTTCCTATGAAAAGGTCTTGCCTGTGGACTATTATGAATGACTTTTCCAATATCGTAATTTGCTGCACCTGATTGTCCAGCATACGACATGTTTACACCTCCCTAAATGGCCAAACTCCCCACACGGGGCCGTGGTATCGCCACTTGGCGCCAGCACCCGTGAGAGTGCTGTTTTTTTTTTGAAGAGGTGGGTGTGCCCGCTTTTGGTCGACGGCACTGCCACTGGGTCCCTCATAGTACAATAAAGTGTCTCTGGCGGTGGTGGTGCTCACCCAACGTCAGACACACCGTTGTAATATGAGGGGCCCTGGGCCTGTACCGCCGGCCACAAGACAGTCCCCCCCCCAGCTCAAACAGTGCTCTACCACTTGCAAAATTATCTCTCACAGCTCCACCAATGTTTAGTCTATGCGCTGACATCCTTCAATGCCTGGCACTGACAATACCATTGTATTGACATTTTTGTTATGTTAGGCCTTCGAAGCCTGTCTGCGGTCCCTCCTTCCACTAGGCCTCCACTGACCATTGTACTGCTGCCCGTGTACCCCTGGAACCAATTTTAAATTGCCAACAGCCCAATTTTGTTATGTTAGGCCTTCGAAGCCTGTCTGCAGTCCCTTCTTTCTACTACTACTACACTGACCAGACCACTGCTGCCCGTGTACCCCTGGAACCAATGTTAAATTGCCTGCACCCCTATTTTTGTTATGTTAGGCCTTCGAAGCCTGTCTGCGGTCCCTCCTTCCACTAGTCCTCCACTGACCATTGTACTGCTGCCCGTGTACCCCTGGAACCAATTGTAAATTGCCAACAGCCCAATTTTGTTATGTTAGGCCTTCAAAGCCTGTCTGCAGTCCCTTCTTTCTACTACTACTACACTGACCAGACCACTGCTGCCCGTGTACCCCTGGAACCAATGTTAAATTGCCTGCACCCCTATTTTTGTTATGTTAGGCCTTCGAAGCCTGTCTGCGGTCCCTCCTTCCACTAGGCCTCCACTGACCATTGTACTGCTGCCCGTGTACCCCTGGAACCAATTGTAAATTGCCAACAGCCCTATTTTTTTATGTTAGGCCTTCGAAGCCTGTCTGCCGTCCCTCCTTCCACTTGGCCTCCACTGACCATTGTACTGCTGCCCGTGTACCCCTGGAACCAATGTAAAAGTGCCTACAGCCTGTCCAATTTGTTATGTTAGGCCTTCGAAGCCTGTCTGCGGTCTCTTCTTTCTACTACAACTACACTGACCAGACCACTGCCACCCGTGTACCCCTGTAACCAATTTTAAAGTGCATACAGCCAATTTTTATTCTCTATTTTACAATTATAATGCCCAGATGGACTACGCTGTACCACGCTAAGAGCTACCCAGTCGTCACTTCTTTTGCGAGAAAAGCCATCCCAGCACTACAGCATCATGTAAAAATCTGCATTGTCCATGCTCTCTGGCTATCTAATAGTAGAAAGGTGCACCTGACAACAGATGCATGGACCAGTAGGCATGTCCACGAAAGGTTAGATGTCCATTACGGCGCACTGGGTTAATGTTGTGGATGCATGGTTCACAGGGGACAGCCTACAAAGTCTGTCTGCAGTCCCAAATATAAATTGTCCTCCGCTTACCACACCAATGCTGCCTGTGTACCCCTGGAACATTTCATAAACTCCATTGACCAAAATTTGGGGTTTACAGCCTACTACCAGTGTCTGCCGCTCCAAGGTGTTCCCCGGGTTGCCTTTTCTGAGCTTTGATCTTCAGGCTCTTCTTAAGTAGTTGTTGAAACAACACTGCATTCGGCCTACAAGTTGGGTCTGGGGTGTAGAGATGGTGTGTTCCACTCCAAGGTGTTCCCCAGGTTTCCTTGCCATTGCTGCGATCTTAATGCTCTCGTCTAGTAGTTGTTGGAAACTACAGTGCATTAGGCATACAAATTGGGTATGGGGTGTAGAGAGATGATGTGTTCCACTCCAAGGTGTTCCCCAGGTTTCCTCGCCATTGCTGCGATCTTAATGCTCTCGTTTAGTAGTTGTTGGAAACTACAGTGCATTAGGCCTACAAATTGGGTATGGGGTGTAGAGAGATGGTGTGTTCCACTCCAAGGTGTTCCCCAGGTTTCCTCGCCATTGCTTCGATCTTCCTGCTCTCGTTTATTAGTTGTTGGAAACTACACTGCATTAGGCCTACAAATTGGGTATGGGGTGTAGAGAGACGGTGTGTTACACTCCAAGGTGTTCCCCAGGTTTCCTCTCCATTGCTTCGATCTTCCTGCTCTCGTTTAGTAGTTGTTGGAAACTACAGTGCATTAGGCCTACAAATTGGGTATGGGGTGTAGAGAGATGGTGTGTTCCACTCCAAGGTGTTCTCCAGGTTGCCTTTCCTGAGCTATGTTCAGGCTCTCATTAAATTGTGGTTAAATGGAACAACTGCATTTGGCGTACTAGTTGGGTTGGGGCCTAGTATCGGTGTCTGCCACTCCTTGCTGTTCTCCTGGTTTCCTGTCCTGAAATTCCATTTTCAGGCTCTCGTTAAGTAGTTGTTAATGTTAGACTGCATTTGGCCTACTAGTTGGGTTGGGGCCTACTATCGGTGTCTGCCACTCCTTGCTGTTCTCCTCCACTGAACAAAGCTGTGCCGCCTGTTTACTACGGTTGCCAATTTTGAACTGCATTTCGACTACTTACTGATTTGGGCCTACTCTCTGTGTCAGCCTCTCATTCCAGTTGTCCTCCACTGCAATGCCCCCTGGTTAGTCCTGTGTTACCAATTTTGAACTGCATTTAGCCCACTTTATTCTTTGGGCCTATATCTGTGTTTCCTCCTCATCCTGCCCATTGCCCAGCCAGTGATAGATGAGTCTGCTGGTACATTGACCTATAACGCTAAATTCCCCGTGCACGCTACACAGCAAGATTGTGACCCTGCTGAAAGTCAGGTTCCTCTTCCCGCATACCATACCACCTTACACTGGGACAAAGAGGAAGGTGCAGATGAAAGTGCAGGTTCCTTCATCAGGTGGGGGGAGGAATACTAGTTGGCGACGTCACTGGCACAGGGCCTCTCATAGTACGCAAAAGTGTTGCTGCCGGTGGGAGGCGCCCCCGCCGTGCAAACACACCGCTGTACTTTGAGGGGCCCTGTGCCAGTGCCAATGCCAACGAGTGGGCCCCCCCTGCTTGCTCAGGATCACAGCACTTGCAAAGTTGAAATACTTTCCTCTCCCTGCTCCACTGCCGTGACGTGGTCCAGATTTCCTGGGCCCACTAATTACTTGAACCAGCCCTACCCCCCACAACTTTAGCCAAATGACCCCCAATTTCAAATGCCTTCCAATTATTATAAGCTAAATTACGATTGACAAGCTTCAGTAAAAAGAATGGATGTTTTTGCCATTAAAATGGGCAGTGTAGGTGTTTTCCTGGCCTCCACTCACTACCGACTATGCTCCCCCATTGACTTGCATTGGGTTTCGTGTTTCGGGCGATACCCGACTTTTCGCGATAATCGGCCGATTCCACTCGACTCGACTTCGAAGATAGTCGGGTTTCGCGAAACACGACTCGACTCTAAAAAGGTCAAGGTTGCTCAACCCTACCTACTACCACCCCTAAATAGTGCTCAAAAGCAGAAATGGTTGGAGAGGACCAAGTCATACATGAAGATTAATTTTAAAATAGTTTTGTTTCCTGATGAATGACGAGGAATCCTGTATGGTTCATATAAATGATGTAGTGGATCGTTGGTGGATGACCATCATGTTACAACAAAGCTGTGACATCAGCAAAGAGGTGTCAGAGTCATGTTTTGGGCTGGAATAATGGAGAGAAAGCTTCTTTTTAATTGCTTATGAATGTGTTAAAATTAAATCAGCAAAGTACATAGAGTTTCTGAATAACCACTTTGTTCTATGGCACAAAAAAGCAGAATCCTACCAACTGTAGCAAAATCATCTTCATACATGGTAATGCACCATCTCATGCTGCAAAGAATATCATTGTTCAATTGGCTGCTGAAGGCATAAAAGAAGAGAAACTCATAGTGTGGACATCATCCTCTCCTGACGTCAGCCCTATTGAGAACCTTTAGAGCTGCACAGCTCCATCAGCAGAAAAATAAAAAAGTTATAGCTCTCAGAATAAAGCGATGCAAAAAAAATATTTTTTTTCTATAAAATAGTTCTTATTGTGTAAAAGCGTCAGAACATAAAAAAATATAAACACAGTATTGCTGTAATCGTACTGACCCCTGGAATACATTTTACCACACGTGGCATGACATAACCCCCCAAAAAAAAACAAATTCCTGAATTGCTGAATTTTGTTATTTCTGCCTCCCAAAAATGGGAATAAAAAGCTATTGAAAAATGCAACGTGTTAGGGCTAGCGGAACGCACCAAATAATAAGACAGATAGAGTATGGTGCGTTCACAGCCCGGGGTCCACCGTGCAGAGATGGAACCTGCTGCCAAGTAATGACGGACTATATGGCGGTACAAAGTGAATACACACACGGGTTAACCTCACCCTGTGTGAAGAAAGTGAACCCTGTTGCGTCACAGGGCCGCGGTACCGCACCAAGAAAGCAAGCAAGGAGTCTCAGAACTCAATCCCAAGACACAGGATTTGAGTACATAGACCTCATGCGCTCGCCACCGCTACTGGGGTGTCAGAGTGACAGCAATAGAAGCACGAGAGTGCATGCAGTGCCGCACTGGCGAACGCCACTAACTACCCAGGCTTGGGTCAGGAAAGCGCTGTGAAAGCGCACGGCGCCGCACTGGCGGTCACAGCAATATGACGCTGTATTGTGTGTTAACTTGCTGATGGCTAAGTCGGGCGCTAGATAGCAATCCTTCATTTGCGACCAGTCAACAACACTAGGAATGGGAATGATTTAGGAGCTTTCATCCATCGACATACATCCATCAACACACACACATATAATGTCTATACTAGCGCATGGCCGTGCAGTCATGCGCAGCTTATATAGTTGCAGCACGTTCAAGACCTTTCAATAAAGGTCCAATGGGAAGCTGCTACTGAAGTTTTGCCCTTTCAGGACCTTCCTGGAGGACCAATGGGATGTGCTGCAGTACCTGAGCATGTGACCCTCGATCTCCAATGGGAGATCTTGCCCTGGGCATGCTCAGAAAGAGAAAAGCAGGACTTAGCCCCAAAAGCATCTGCTCGCCGCTGCCCAACACTGACTTCAATGGCAGAAGCAGGAAAAGCAGCACTAACTCTTTGTACAGAGTGAGACTGAGCAAGATGCTGGGAACGACGTCTCTGCTGAGCAGACTCCACTGCGGCTGGAGAAGAATGGGAGACCGCAGTGGAGATGGCTCGAGATTCCCCTTGTGCAGAAGCAGGAACTCGACACCTAACATTACCCCCCTCCTAGAACCCCCCCTCCTTGGACCTCGCTACGCTCGAAGGCAGCAATGAGCTGTGGGGCCCGAATGTTTTCAGCAGGCTCCCAGGACCTGTCCTCTGGGCCATAACCCTTCCAATCCACCAGATAGAACTTTTTGCCACGTACCACCTTGCACCCCAAAATAGCGTTCACCTCGTAATCGTCCGTAGACGAACCCGATGTCCCGGCAGATGACTCGAAAACCGGGACATGTATACGGGTTTCAAGAGGGACACATGAAAGGTGTCGGTGATACCCAAGCGTGGAGGAAGGGCCAGACGGTAGACCACAGGGTTAACCTGTTCAAGGACCTTGAAGGGACCCAAGTAGCGAGGTGCAAACTTAGTGGACTCAACAGGCAGCCTGATGTTACGGGCGGAGAGCCACACTAAGTCGCCAGGAGCAAAAGTCGGAGCGGGGCACCGATGAGCATCGGCGGAGGACCTCATTCTCTCCTTGGAGGCCCGAATGGCATCCTGAGTGCGGTCCCAAATGTCCCGTGCCTCCACAGCCCAGTCTGCCACCCTGGAATCAGCGGAAGACACAGGCATGGGCACAGGGACACGCGGATGCTGGTCGTAATTTAGGAGGAATGGAGTCTGACCGGTTGAGTCGGCTATGGTGTTGTTAAGCGCAAACTCTGCCCATGGTAGCAAGGATGCCCCAGTCATCCTGCCTGGCAGAAACAATGTCGCAAATATGTGACCAAGGTCTGGTTGGCCCTCTCTACCAACCCATTCGTATCGGGATGATATGCCGAAGAGAGATTCAACTCAATACTGAGTAGAAGACAAAGCTCTCTCCAGAATCGAGACGCAAACTGGGGACCCCGGTCACTAACAATTTTGTCTGGCATACCGTGTAGGCGAAAGATATGTTTGATGAACAAGACAGCCAAAGCCCGTGCAGAAGGTAGCCATGGAAGAGGCACCAAGTGCACCATTTTGGAAAAATGGTCGGTGATCACCCAGATAATGGTGCAGTTACGAGACTTGGGTAAGCCCACCACAAAGTCCATCCCGACCAGCTCCCAGGGCCTGTCCGCAACCGGCAGAGGGTAAAGCAAACCAGCTGGCCGTTGCCGGGGGGACTTGTTCTTGGCGCAAGAGACACATGCCCGAACATATTCTGTGACATCACGAGCCATATGCGGCCACCAGTATGTCCTCGCCAGTAACTCAGATGTCCTTTTGGAACCAAAATGTCCACCCACCCTGGACGAGTGTGCCCAAGAGAGAACCTCCGGTCGCAAACTGGATGGTACAAAAGTCTTGCCCGGAGGCACAGACTCTAGCGAAACCGGGGCCACAGTTCTCAAGCTCTCAGTGGGGACAATAAGCTGAGGCTCCTCTTCCTCCTCCACAGATGACACAACAGAGCGAGAGAGAGCGTCGGCCCAAATGTTATTCTCCCCAGAGAGAAAATGGAGGGTGAAGTGAAACCGGGAGAAGAATAAGGACCATCTGGCCTAGCGAGAATTCAACCGCTGGGCTGTCTGCAGGTACACCAAATTTTTATGGTCTGTGAAGACTTGGAAGGGAAAATGAGCTCCCTCCAAGAGATGTCTCCACTCCGAGAAAGCCAACTTCATGGCTAGCAACTCCCTGTCCCCGATGGAATAATTCCTCTCTGCTGGTGAGAAGGTCTTAGAAAAGAAGAAGCAAGGATGCTTCCGACCTTGAGCATCCTTTTGGAAGAGGACTGCTCCAGCACCAACAGAAGAGGCATCCACCTCCATGATAAATGGCTTATCAACATCGGGGCGATGTAGGATGGGAGCGCTAGCGAAGTGTGACTTTATGGAGTTAAAGGCCTTGGAGACCTCCTCAGACCACAATTTGGGATTTGCCCCCTTCTTGGTGGGGGCAACCAAGGGAGCTACCAAAGTTGAGAAGTGTGGAATGAACTGGCGATAAAAATTAATGAACCCCATAAAGCGCTGCACCGCTTTAAGAGAATGGGGTTCTTGCCAGTCCATCACAGCCTGTAGTTTGGCAGGATCCATAGCCAATCCTTGGGCAGAGATGAAATAGCCTAGGAAAGGTAAGGACTCCTGCTCTAACATGCACTTCTCCAACTTGGCATAGAGGGAGTTTGCCCGTAGGAGGTGGAAGACTTTGCAAACATCTCTCCGGTGGGAGTCAATATCTGGAGAGTAGATGAGAATATCATCCAGATAGACTACGACCGAGGTGGTGAGCATATCCCGGAAGATGTCGTTCACAAAGTCTTGGAAAACGGCAGGGGCATTACAGAGCCCGAAGGGCATCACCAGATACTCATAGTGCCCATAAAAGCCGTCTTCCAGTCGTCCCCCTCACGGATGCAAATTAGGTTGTAAGCACCCCGCAGATCTAATTTAGTAAATACCCTTGCTCCCCGGAGCCTATCGAAGAGCTCAGATATCAAGGGCAAAGGATACTTGTTCTTAACGGTGATGGCGTTAAGACCCCTGTAGTCTATGCATGGACGCAATTCCCCATTCTTCTTCTGCAAGAAGAAGCCTGCCCCAGCAGGTGACATTGACTTCCTAATGAATCCTCTTGCCTGATTTTCCTGGATGTACTGTGACATTGCCTCCGTCTCCGGGAGAGATAACGGATAGACTCGACCCCGGGGAGGCTCAGCACCAGGCAAGAGATCAATAGGACAGTCATAGGGGCGATGGGGCGGAAGGGTCTCCGCCGCCTTTTTGGAGAACACGTCTGCATAAGACCAATACTGCTTGGGGAGAGAGTATAGATCTGCGGGTACCTCTGTAGTAGCAACCTGAACGCACTCCCTCTGACACCTACCCCCACAAGATTCACCCCATCCCAGAATTCTGCCTGAGGACCACTCGATATGAGGAGAGTGGTACCATAGCCAAGGCATTCCCAACAGGACCTCATCAATTTCCTCAGGAATGACAAGCAGAGATATAATCTCCTGATGAGATGGCGACATGGACAGAGTAAAAGGGATGGTCTGGTGTGTTATCTGTGAGGGCAGTGTCGACCCATTCACCACTCGTACCGTTACTGGTTGAGCTATCATAACCAGGGGTATTGCATGACGTTGGGCGAAGGCAGAAGACATAAAATTGCCCTCCGCCCCAGAATCCACGCAGAGCTCTACTGAGTGGGAGAATGAGCCTATAATAATTGTCCCCTTAAAGGACAATTTGGAGGCAAACGTCGCCATGTCTAGTGTACCTCCACCTACGACCACTAGACGCTGACGTTTCCTCGACCGCTGAGGACATCTGGTGGCTAGATGTCCTGACTGCTGGCAAACATGACAGACCTTGAGTGCACAAGCGGTCCGGGACTTAGATCCCGCTCGTGACACTTCCATGGCCTCATGTGACTCAGGAACCAGGACCGGAGATTCCAGAGGTTTGGCGAAGGTAGGAGCCAGCCGAAACCTCTGCCTACACTGGGCTCGCTCTAACCTCCGCTCGTTAAAACGGAGGTCAATTCGAGTAGAGACAGTTATTAACTCCTCCAGTGTGGCAGGAATCTCCCTAGTGGCCAGAGCGTCCTTAACGTGATCAGCCAGGCCCCTCCAAAATATTGGGATAAGGGCTTTATCCGACCATTCCAGCTCAGAAGCTAAAGTGCGGAATTGGACGGCAAAATGACTGACCAAGGACTCACCCTGAGTTAATGCCAGCAGCTGGAGTGCAATATCATGGGTGACTTGAGGTCCTAAAAAGACCTGTTTCAGAGTGCTCAGGAACAGCAGACCACTCTGCACCACATGATCGCCACGCTCCCACAGCGGCGTAGCCCATTCCAACGCCGTGTCCGACAAGAGAGACACTATAAATCCCACCTTAGCCCGCTCTGTGGGAAAACGTGCAGCCAGGAGCTCGAGGTGAATAGAGCACTGACTCACGAATCCCCTACAAAATTCGCTATCACCAGAAAATTTTTCTGGCAGCGGGAGGCGAGATAATGTCGGAACAGGGGTGGCAATGGACAAGGTTGCTGCAGCCACGCTTGCAGCCTGTACAGCAACTGCGGTAACATCCACAGCTGAGGTTGAGCTCTCGAGAGCCGCCAACCTACCCTCCAGCTGCTGGATATACCGCAAGGATTGCTGTTTGTCCGTCATTACTAGCCAGACCCTGGCGCTAGTATAATGTTAGGGCTAGCAGAACACACCAAATAATAAGACAGATAGAGTATGGTGCGTTCGCAGCCCGGGGTCCACCGTGCAGAGATGGAACCTGCTGCCAAGTAATGACGGACTATATGGCGGTACAAAGTGAATACACACACGGTTAACCTCACCCTGTGTGAAGGAAGCGAACCCTGTTGCGTCACAGGGCCACGGTACCGCACCAAGAGCGCAAGCAAGGAGTCTCAGAACTCAATCCCAAGACACAGGATTTGAGTACATAGACCTCATGCGCTCGACACCGCTACTGGAGTGTCAGAGTGACAGCAATAGAAGCACGAGAGTGCATGCAGTGCCGCACTGGCGAACGCCACTAACCACCCAGGCTTGGGTCAGGAAAGCGCTGTGAAAGCGCACGGCGCTGCACTGGCGGTCACAGCAATATGACGCTGTATTGTGTGTTAACTTGCTGATGGCTAAGTCGGGCGCTAGATAGCAATCCTTCATTCGCGACCAGTCAACAACACTAGGAATGGGAATGATTTAGGAGCTTTCATCCATCGACATACATCCATCAACACACACACATATAAAGTCTATACTAGCGCATGGCCATGCAGTCATGCGCAGCTTATATAGTTGCAGCACGTTCAGGACCTTTCAATAAAGGTCCAATGGGAAGCTGCTACTGAAGTTTTGCCCTTTCAGGACCTTCCTGGAGGACCAATGGGATGTGCTGCAGTACCTGAGCATGTGACCCTCGATCTCCAACAGGAGATCTTGCCCTGGGCATGCTCAGAAAGAGAAAAGCAGGACTTAGCCCCAAAAGCATCTGCTCGCCGCTGCCCAACACTGACTTCAATGGCAGAAGCAGGAAAAGCAGCACTAACTCTTTGTACAGAGTGAGACTGAGCAAGATGCTGGGAACGACGTCTCTGCTGAGCAGACTCCACTGCGGCTGGAGAAGAATGGGAGACCGCAGCGGAGATGGCTCGACATTCCCCTTGTGCAGAAGCGGGAACTCAACACCTAACACAACGTACCTGAAAACGGTACAAATAAAAGCATCAACTTGTCCTGACACAATGAAGTTAGGTCAATATGTCTGTTGTCTCAGTTGAACATGCTGATTGGTGGAACCTGCCAACCTCCACCAATGGGTTCCTTGCTGTCTGCATCCTGAGGATGCAGCTACTGGTGACACCAGGTGACGATGAACGGATGGCAGGTGAGCGCAAATGAATGGTGTGACTCTTGGGGCAATGGCAATGTCTCAGCCCTTTGGTGGTTTCAGTCTGCAGGCCTGTTTGGAACAGCCAGCCAGATGTGTCCTGCAGGCCGCAGTTTGCCCAGCACTGCTATATATCATATATATAGGGATCCCAAAAAGAAAGTGGAAGTAAGGAGCGAACGAGTGCATACGGTAAACTGACAATTTATATATATATACTGTATATATATATATATATACAGTGGGGCAAAAAAGTATTTAGTCAGTCAGCAATAGTGCAAGTTCCACCACTTAAAAAGATGAGAGGCGTCTGTAATTTACATCATAGGTAGACCTCAACTATGGGAGACAAACTGAGAAATAAAAATCCAGAAAATCACATTGTCTGTTTTTTTTATCATTTTTTTTGCATATTATGGTGGAAAATAAGTATTTGGTCAGAAACAAACAATCAAGATTTCTGGCTCTCACAGACCTGTAACTTCTTCTTTAAGAGTCTCCTCTTTCCTCCACTCATTACCTGTAGTAATGGCACCTGTTTAAACTTGTTATCAGTATAAAAAGACACCTGTGCACACCCTCAAACAGTCTGACTCCAAACTCCACTATGGTGAAGACCAAAGAGCTGTCAAAGGACACCAGAAACAAAATTGTAGCCCTGCACCAGGCTGGGAAGACTGAATATGCAATAGCCAACCAGCTTGGAGTGAAGAAATCAACAGTGGGAGCAATAATTAGAAAATGGAAGACATACAAGACCACTGATAATCTCCCTCGATCTGGGGCTCCACGCAAAATCCCACCCCGTGGGGTCAGAATGATCACAAGAACGGTGAGCAAAAATCCCAGAACCACGCGGGGGGACCTAGTGAATGAACTGCAGAGAGCTGGGACCAATGTAACAAGGCCTACCATAAGTAACACACTATGCCACCATGGACTCAGATCCTGCAGTGCCAGACGTGTCCCACTGCTTAAGCCATTACATGTCCGGGCCCGTCTGAAGTTTGCTAGAGAGCATTTGGATGATCCAGAGGAGTTTTGGGAGAATGTCCTATGGTCTGATGAAACCAAACTGGAACTGTTTGGTAGAAACACAACTTGTCGTGTTTGGAGGAAAAAGAATACTGAGTTGCATCCATCAAACACCATACCTACTGTAAAGCATGGTGGTGGAAACATCATGCTTTGGGGCTGTTTCTCTGCAAAGGGGCCAGGACGACTGATCCGGGTACATAAAAGAATGAATGGGGCCATGTATCGTGAGATTTTGAGTGCAAACCTCCTTCCATCAGCAAGGGCATTGAAGATGAAACGTGGCTGGGTCTTTCAACATGACAATGATCCAAAGCACACCGCCAGGGCAACGAAGGAGTGGCTTCGTAAGAAGCATTTCAAGGTCCTGGAGTGGCCTAGCCAGTCTCCAGATCTCAACCCTATAGAAAACCTTTGGAGCGAGTTAAAAGTCCGTGTTGCCAAGCGAAAAGCCAAAAACATCACTGCTCTAGAGGAGATCTGCATGGAGGAATGGGCCAACATACCAACAACAGTGTGTGGCAACCTTGTGAAGACTTACAGAAAACATTTGACCTCTGTCATTGCCAACAAAGGATATATTACAAAGTATTGAGATGAAATTTTGTTTCTGACCAAATACTTATTTTCCACCATAATATGCAAATAAAATGTTAAAAAAACAGACAATGTGATTTTCTGGATTTTTTTTCTCAGTTTGTCTCCCATAGTTGAGGTCTACCTATGATGTAAATTACAGACGCCTCTCATCTTTTTAAATGGTGGAACTTGCACTATTGCTGACTGACTAAATACTTTTTTGCCCCACTGTATATATATATATATATATATGTGCATATCACAACGGTAGAATAATAATATTGGCACTCCAATCACAAGAAAACAGTCAAATAAAATAAAGGCACTGTAGCTCAGGCAACCATCAGTTCACTCTATACAAAACACAGTTGATAAACCCCTGAATAGATAGAGATGAAATCAATCATATATCATGCAAGCAGTCCATAGGCTGCAAATGTAAAATGCACAGTTAACAGCCCATAGATAAATGAAGGCAAAGTGCCTGAGTGTATTACCTGGCAATGGGGTGCAGCAAACCCCAACGCGCGTTCGCGTCAGCTTCTTCGGGGGGTTATCACTTTCTCTCTCTCATTATTCTGGCATTTGGCAAATATTAATCATTAAGGTAATTCTAACTGACATAAAAAGGGAAATGTTTATTTTGTCTTCATGTCAGATACTGAGAAAAATATACATATGTGTCTTTTTATATAGTGTATGTAAACTTCTGGTTTCAACTGTATATAAAAATATACTATATCTATCTATCTATCTTGTTCTTTTATTTACTGTTATCCACACTTTCTATTATTCAGCACAGCATTAATTGCAATCCTTATATGATAAACATTCTGCTTCTTAATATGATCCAGCATGGATTGTAAATATTGATGTTCAGAAAAACATGACAGCATGGTTGATGAGTATCTGGTACAAAGTTTAGTAATTGATTAATAATCCAGAGTACAAACAGTTCTTAACAAATTTCGAAAAACATACCTATTACTATATTAACAAATGTCAGGTCAAAGTCCCATTAGAATTTGTTACTTACATTTTTTTTTGCAGTGATACAGAGTCATGGACTTTGGATAACTCATGTGTACTCAGCAAAACTATGAAAAACAAAATGTACAATTAATGCATTAAAAATATTAACAGACTAGAATGAGAAAGGACAGTGAGAAGAGATAAGCTGCGCGGTCCTGTTTTTTCCTGTTAACTTTACTCATTTGCAGTGCCAGTAAATAGTAAAAACTATCTAGCCTCTAAAGCACCATGCACATCAAAAACAGAAATACTTAGCATATTCTCATAGAAATTGTACAGTAAAGGAAAGAAGGATTGAAGGGTATAGTCAGTAAAGGAAATATTGACAAAAAATGGGTTTAAGTGAGATTGTCAGCAATTAAGGCCTTGGAAAGATATTAACAGGGAAACAGGGATAGATAGGAGTCCTAAAAAAAAAATACTATCATGTATTGATTATAGGGATGAGCGAACGTACTCGCTGATATTTAGAGGTCACTCAAATTATTTATTTAAATAGTTAAAAAATACGGTGTGGGGACCCCTCTATTATTGATAACCAGCCTTTCTGAAGCTGACAGCTGAGGGTTGCAACCCCCAGCTGAGAGTTTTGCCTGACTGGTTATCAAAAATATAGAGGAACCTATGCCGTGTTTTTTTTTTATTGAAAGGTGCGTAGGGGCAGGCATTGGCACCCACCAGAGGTAATTCTTATACTACTATTGTACACTATTGCTAGTGATCCTTTTACGTCTATTGATAGAATAATTTTGTACTGAGTACTTATATATTTTTTTGTTACTTGACGTATAGTTATGTGCAACATATTAGTGTGTTTAGTTTTATGTAGTGCCTCTGTACAAAGCACGGTGGGTTCCTCTGCCATTCTTTTTGGTTTCCCACTTTTTTAATGCCTTGCATGTTGTCTTGTGGTTTTTGTTTCTTGTTAATATATTTTGTATTTTTTATAATTGGTTCTTGTGTATGTTTTTTTCTAATCGGATTTTGTGTTTTTGTACTGAATCGTAATCATGTCAATTTTTTGGTGAAATAGTTTTAGGCATAATAGTTTTAGGTTAGTAATTATAGTTTTTTTATTTTGTTTTGTCATTACGATGCCCCTATTTTGATTCAACTCCCCCTTTTTTTTAAATTGACACCATTGCAGAGCTCTGCGACACTTGTTATTGGAGGGAGAGAGTGCTTCACCAGGCATGTGTATGGACAGTTTAAAGAATCAGAGTCCTGTAGTGTTGATACTGGTGCTGAAGCTGAACCATACTTTTTGCTGTTTGTATTAGATACAATCTGCATTTAGTCTAGAGAGGGAGAGAGAATTTCAGGAGCAGCAAGAATGACTAAATACAGTCTATAGGCAGGGATTAGGGCTTTGCAGCCCATTGCTAAATATATAGCTGTGGCACTTGATCACATTTGTATTTTTTGGGTGAAAAAATTACCATATTTTGCTCAATAGAGTATTAGGTTATTTGTGGAAAATTTCTGTGTTACATAACAGTCCAAATAAAGTAGAACAATTTTTCTGTATTCAATTACTCATCCATATACTATTACGTGATCTATGGTATATTTCAATGTTACATAACAGTCCAAAAAGCATTGAAACAATTTTCTGTATTCAATTACTCATCTATATACTATTATGTGCTCTGTGGTACATTTTGGTGTGAAAAGTCCAAAAAAGCATTGAAACATTTTTCTGTATTGGATTATTCATCCATAGACTATTACATGCTCTGTGGGAGACGAACTCAGGATCACGTGGGAGTGATTGGAGGCATATCAGAGCCAGAGGAAGCTGGCCCGACAGTGAAGGTAGAAGGAGCCTGTGGTCCCAAACCAGCCACTTTCCTGGAACCATCAAGGCCCGAACCCAGGCCTCAGCCATCGTTGCTGGGCCTCTTGCATATTGAGAGAGCAGGGGTAAGCCAGGATCCATAAACTTGTGAGCAGAATGTGGGGCTAGGTTGGTCAGAAGAAACAATGAGGTGAGCCAGGAACAGGGCTAAAGAAAGCCCACTAACCACAAGTTACTGACAATTGGCATCTCACAGGGAGGTTGTTAGATGTGATCAGCAGCAGAGGTGGTGGTCCATCAAGTTTGGGACCCTTCATCAAATCGCATTCAACCAGCGGGCAGTAGAGACAGAATACTTGCCTCGAAGGCTGCAAGAGCTGATGGCGGGAACAAGGGTCACATTCCTCAAAATGGAGGGGCAACATTGCTTGTATGCAATGGATGTGATGAGAGAAGGAAGGAAGCAGGATGATCCTTTCTTGAGGTATGAATGGGCCTTGGAGAGGCTCCTTGAAGTGGCTCAAGATAGGAGTACTACTACTCCATAGAGTTCATAGTGTCCTTGGGTTTCCCCACTTCCTGAAGCAGATGATGATGCAGGTGACACAGGGGACTGTTGCCTTTTTCTACATGTTGGTAGCTCCAGCAGTAAACGAAGCCGGGTCATTTACAGCCGAGGCTTCTGGGAATCAGGCTCCAAGAAGAAGGTGGAGGCAGCCCTCCTAGCCTTCTGAGGAATCACCTGTCAGTTTTGCCTGATTGGTTACCAAAAATAGAGGGGAACTCATGCCGTTTTTTTTAAATTATTTTATTTAGAGCTCAGGTGCCGACTCATGAATACTCTCATCAGCCGCCTCCTGTTCTCACTGTTATTATCGGCAGCAGGCATCAACTGATGGGTTCAGTCCCATCAGCCAACACCAGTGACTGGAGGTAAATTTTATACCTCCTATCACAGCTGTGGGCTCACGCTGGCATTTGACTGAGTGGGGATCGCGGCTCTCTGACCAGTGGCAATGATTTTACTCCCAATAAGAAATAGTATTTGCCTCGCTGTCATGCACATGACTGTGCAACAAAATACCCCATATTTGAAGAGCTGAACCCAAACAGTAACATGGACTTCCTGGTGAAGTCTGTGTTCAGGGTTCGTGCCCGAACAGTGGGTGCTCGGTACGGATGATGAACTTTGCTGTTTGGGTTCACCCATCTCTAGTTGTAACATTAAAACGTTCTTAATAAAACCTTGTAGTCTTCATGGCAATGGAGAGAGGAGGATTTTTTAGCTGTTGTAATAGCAGAATAGGACCTGCGGGAGAGTGTGCCATATAGAAATTGCGATCTGGGACCAGTAGTATATCTGCAAGCATTAACAGCTGGATCTTGCAAGGGGATGCAACTAGATGATCTTTAACAGTAAGACTCATCTGAATGTGTTTCAATGTGACTTATATTAAGTATCTATGTGTTATTAGTATGAGATTTTGCTTTCCAAAGTATTGGCACGTTGGTATGAATATCTCAATTTTTCGTTTCTTTTAAATGCAGCAGTTATGTGTTTTGTGAGTGCTCTTGTTTTTAAATTGTTTTAATGCTTTATTTGTTTTGGTGAATAGATGGTTATCATGACAGCAGTGAGGGGCTTGACATAGAAAGAAGAATTGGAGTTAATTTTCTCTGGTGTATAAAAACCACAATCAAGTACTCTACACTTTATGGTTATAATTTTTGTTGTACTTCTGGCTTGAAAAGGGCCCTTTTGGGCCAAAACATTGCTTTACTCATCTACCTCAATTGTATTTTACCATGCAATTTTTAAGGATGGAATAAAGGTTATGTTTTATCCCTATTTTCTCTGGTGCCTCAGAATGATGGATTTTCTAAGACTCCAAAAAACATAATTATTTGTCTGTTTTCAGTTAGTCGTCCATACAGCAATTGGTGCTTTCAGAGATATTTTAGTGGTGTATAGGACTCCAAAAATGGTTGAAAAATTAGTGTGTATTCAATTAGTCATCCATACAGTGTTAGATGTTTTCTGTTACATTTAGTGGTATATAAAATTAGAAAAAAGCATTTAAAAATTTGTTTCAATTAGTCATCTATATAATACTAGGTGCTTTTAGTGACATTTCTCTTCTATATAAACCTCCAAAAAAGCATTTAAAAATTTATCTGGATTCAATTAGTCATCCATACAGTATTAGGTGCTTTCTGTGACATTTCGATAATATATAATACTCCAAAAAAGCATTTTAAAATTTGCCTGTATTTAGTTACTTATCCATATAGTATTTGGTTCTTTCTGGGACATTTTGGTGGTACATTGGACTCCAAAGAAGCTTTGAAAAATGTGTCTGGATTCAATTAGTCATCCATACAGTGTTAGTTGCTTTCTATGACATTTCAATAGTATATAAGACTCCAAAACATGTTTTGAAATTTGTCTGGATTCAATTAGTCACCTATACAATATTAGATGCTTCTGTGACATTTCAGTTTTATATTTCAAATAGTCATTCATACAGGATTAGGTGCATTGTGTGGCATTTTGTTATTATATAAGACTACAAAAATGTTTCTGAGTTCAAAAGCCATCCATATCTATATATATAATTGCCTAAGGGTTTTTCCGTCTGTCTGTCTGTCTTTCTGTCTGTCTGTCCTGGAAATCCTGCGTCGCTGATTGGTCGAGGCCGCTAGGCCTCGACCAATCAGCGACGGGCACAGTGACGATGATGTCATAAAGGACGTAGACAGCCCACGTCTGATTGGTTGAGGCCGCCAGGCCTCGACCAATCAGCGACGGGCACAGTATCAACGTAGATGTCATAAAGGTTGCCATGGCGACGATGATGTCATAAAGGTTGCCTCGACCAATCAGCGACGGGCACAGTCTGCCACGAATTCTGGAATCATCATTGCCCATATACTACGGGGACATGCATATTCTAGAATACCCGATGCGTTAGAATCGGGCCACAATCTAGTCTATATATATAATTGTCTAAGGGTTTTTCTGTCTGTCTGTCTGTCCTGGAAATCCCGCATCTCTGATTGGTCGAGGCCGCCAGGCCTCGACCAATCAGCGACGGGCACAGCATGGCGACGATGATGTCATAAAGGTTGCCTCGACCAATCAGCGACGGGCACAGTCTGTCGCGAATTCGCCTCGACCAATCAGCGACTGGCACAGTATCGACGTAGATGTCATAATGGTTGCCATGGCGACGATGATGTCATAAAGGTTGCCTCGACCAATCAGCGACGGGCACAGTCTGCCGCGAATTCTGGAATCATCATTGTCCATATACTACGGGGACATGCATATTCTAGAATACCCGATGCGTTAGACTCGGGCCACAATCTAATAGTATTATAAAGTGCTTTCTCTGACACTTTGGTGGATTAGAAGACTCCAAAAAGGAATTAAAAAATATGTCTGTTTCCAGTTAGTCACCCACATAGCATTTGGTTCTTTGTCTGACATTTCAGTGATATATAAGACGTCAAAAAGCGTTGAAAAAATTGTCTTGACTCAATTAGTCATCCATACAATATTAGGAGCTTTCTGTCACATTTCAGTGGTATATAAAACTAAAAAAAAAAAAGCATTTAAAAATTTGTCTGTATTCGGTTTGTCTTCCATATAGTATTAGCTGCTTTCTATGACATTTTGGTGGTATTTAAGACTCAAAAATAGCATTTAAGTGGTAAATAAAACTCCAAAAAAGTGTTTAAAGTTTTTTGTCTGGATTCAAATAGTCATCAATACTGTATTTAAGTCTTTCTGTTAAATTTCAGTGGTATATAAGACTAAAAAAGCATTAAAAAATTTGTCTGTATTCAATTACTCATCCATAGAGCATTACATGCTCTGGGGTACATTTCTGTGGTATATCAAACTCCAATAATTAGTACAACAATTTTCTGGTGTTATATTACACATCCATAGAATATTTTATGATCTGGGGTACATTTCTGTGGTATATAAAACTCCAAAAATGTGCTCAAAATTATTTTGGTGTAATATTACTCATCCATAGAGTATCCCAAGGTTTCTGTTACATTTTGGTGATATATAAAACACTACAAAATAAAGTTTAAAAAATTTATGGTATTCAATTGCTCATCCATAGAGTATTATGTGTTCTGGAGCACACTTCAGTGGCATATAACACTCAAAAAAAAGTTAAAAACTTAATTAATAAAGTAATCTATACATTGTTGCGTGCGTAGTGGGCAACAAGGTGGAAAAGATGGCAGAATCCCACGAGACTCCTGAGAGAGCAGCCTGGAGGAATATTGGAGTCAGACCAAGCTGGTATGACAGTGGATGTGGCAGAAGTTTGTGGTCCGGAACCAGCCACTTTCACAGAACCACCAGGGCTGCAGCCATCACTGCAGGGGTTTTTGTGCACTGCAGATGGGAAAGCCAGGATCCAGCAACTAGTGAGCAGACTGCGGGGCCTAGGCAGGTCGAAAGAGAGAAAGAGGTGAGCCGGGACCAGGGCTGGAGAAATGCTAGCAGGACCACTAGCTACAAGGTGAAAACAGTTGGCATCCCATGGGAAGGTCATTATGTACAACTGACAACGGATATTGGAGTGCATAGAAGAGTTTGCGACCCGTCATCACTTGTGATGGGCAAACCTGAAAAGTAATATTCAGGGTCCGTACTTAACACATAATATTAGGGGAAGGACCCCGAACACAAACTTTTCTAGGAAGTCCATGTTACTGTTCGGGTTCGGCACCCCAAACAACATATTTTTTTCCCACACTGACAGCATGAGAAACACCGGTTGTCACAGCGCTGCGGTTTCCACGCCGGTTGGGAAAATTTTGCAGGAGCCTATGCCATTTATTTATCTAATTATTTAGTTTTCACAGGAGGTACTGCTGCTGAGTTCAACT
Organism: Ranitomeya imitator; assembly: GCF_032444005.1. Lineage (NCBI taxonomy): Eukaryota > Metazoa > Chordata > Amphibia > Anura > Dendrobatidae > Ranitomeya > Ranitomeya imitator. Next base: position 110,870,478 of record NC_091290.1, on the reverse strand, counting down.
ACCATCATTGTCTCCTGGTCATGCTGAGACAAGTGAGACCAGGAGACAATGATGAGCTCTGCCTTCAGCAGCCAGCCATTGCCCTGGAACAGCGCAAACTGCACTGCTTCCTCCCTGGCGCCGCTACTTGTCACACTGTTGAAAACTCTCATCATTGTCTCCTGGTCATGCTAAGATCATCACGGCCAGGCGTCATTGATGAGAGCTGCCGTTAGCAGCCAGATGGCACCGGGGAATGGCGCGATCTGTACTGCTTGTTCCCAGGCGCTGGTATGTGTAATGCAGACAACACACAGGTGTCATCCATGTGCCATCAGTGTTTTGTCCGTGCTGCACAGAGAAAAACCTGACATGTCTGTGGGTTTTTCAGACAGACACATGGTCCGTGTGAAAAACTTGACATGTGCACACCACCATTGAATGCAATGGGTGTGCAATGTCCGTACTTGAAGTCCTTAAAAAACGGCCTGCATACGGACATTAAAAGTGAATGTGTGAAAGGGGCATAAAAGGGTGTATCTGAGTCCTTCTGAGTCCCTAACTTTTGGCACCTCTTGCGTTCTTCATAAATTATACTGAATTTTTCAATTTTTTTAATGAAAAATTCAATTTTGGTTTACTTAAATTATACATTTTTGAAATCCTTTTAAAAATGTTGCCTTATCTACAAGTCATTATACAGGAAAGAATGTTTCTTAATGTTTTTTTTCCTGTAAACTCCAATTTCTCATCGATTTTGAAGGTTTTATTGTCACCCCTTAAAGTGGAGTAAAAGTGTGACACCATTGTTATCAGCAGCTATCTGGGAGTCAGAAATGCTTCCATGGGTCTTCCTCATCCTGTTCTTTCATTCAGCACTTTTTCCATCCATTTGAACATTTTCACCCCCAGACCTCCTTCTAGCATCTGCCGGAAAAATGCTTACATTTCCCATTGATTCCCTTATACTTGTAATTCGAAAAGAGCATCAGAGTATAAGGATTTGCTCGATTCGAGTAACAAGCATCTGAACATTTTAGTGCTTGCTCATCTGTAATTGTTTAGAAAGTCTGAGCAAAAAATGGATGCAAAAGGCGTACAAAGATCTTAAAAAATATATATTATTTATTAAGGTGTAAATATAAAAAAATATTTAAAAACAGGAGAGGTTTTGATGAGTGTCACAACACCAGCAGTGTATGGAATTCTCTATAGGTACATCAAGTTTGAACGTCGTATCACAAATGATGTGATGGTTGCCAGTACAATATAAACAGCAATGGTCAACAAATGTATCAGTACATCAATAGCAAAGGTCAATTGTCATATGAAACAGTAATGCAAAGCAACAATGACATCAGTAGATAAATAAATAGACAGTAGTCTAATTTGGAAGGAAATATCCTAAATAATATAGTAGCATTAAATCAGTCAAAATATCACTATATATATAAAACCAGCCACAATCCTATAACAGGCAAAAATCCTCTCTAGTTTTGTATGGTTCCATACTTTATTATATAAAGTCCTCTGTTGTTATGTATGGCGCCATACATTATTACATAGCATTATCTCTTGTTATGTATAGCACCATCCGTTACATTGAGTATTCACAGCACCCTTTTTTATTATATAAAGTCCGCTCTTGTTAGATATAAAATGACTGCTGATCAAGTAGCATCTGACCAAAAGACCAGTCTATCAGCCTCCTCCGTTAGAATCTTTACCTTGTTCCATCAGCAGTCATTTCACTTTATATCTAACAAGAGACGATGCTATGTAATAAAAACAGGGTGCTATAAATAACAATAACAAGCGAATCAGACATGCAAGGCACGGTGTTGTACATAAGAGAGGACACTATGTAATAAGAAGTGGCAATATGCATAATGAGAGGAGACTATATAATAAATGTAAATATAAGGCCGGCGTTACACTGCAGCGTAATACGGATGAGCGAGAGGCATAAAAACAACGCATTGCACACGGACCAATGTTTCTCTATGGGGCAGGTTCCATCACCCGTATATTTCTCGGCCGTATTTTACGGGCTGAGAAAAATGCAGAATGCTGCGTTTGTCAGCGTACTGTGCAAAAAAAAAAAAAAAAAAAAAAAAAAGGCAATGAAAGTCTATCGGGGCGAGAAAAATACAGATTACACACTGACCATCAGTGTGACTTGCGAGAATTACGCAGCGGTGTTCTATAGGAAAGCCGGCAAATCAGTGCGGTGTACAGTAAAATCACACTGACAGGTTAGAATAGAATAGAAAGAATAAATGTCTACTGACGAAGGAGACCGTGTTCTCTGAAATGCATTGGAATTGGTCCTCATCGCACCTCGTACTCTGCCTGTCACGTGACTGCTTACATCACGTAAGGTCCTGCTCCTACAAGCACGAGCTCATCCACGCTCCTACGCTGGCGGTTAGCAGGCTCAGGAACCGTGTGTCACCGGCTGGGATCGAGCTCCTGTAAGGTATTTTTTTCTTTCATCTTGTTTTTTTTGGCTGCCGCAAAGAAGAACTTATATGGACCTCAGCGCCTGAAGAGGTACTGTAACCCCTTGTGAGGTACTTTATACATCAATCGCTCTATATTGTATACGCTGTGGAGCTACTTAGCCCACTCTTGGGACTTGTTTTACATTTATCTATGTGATCTTTTATCTTAGGAGTTTTTACACTAGTCGCTCTATTTCTATATATTGTGGAGCTATCTAGCTCATTCCTGTGACCCGCTTCGCATTTCATTTTATGTGATTTATTAGTTTGTTTAATTTAGTAATGGATTGTAGCTGCAATATTTATATTAAAATTGTTCTCTAGGTATTTTTGCGCACATTATACATTTGTATTAATAATGTTAGTAGTTTGTGTGTGCAAAATTTGGGAGCTCTAGGTGTTAAAATAAAGGGTTAAATCACAGAAAAAACTGCTGTGGGCTCCCGAGCAATTTTCTTCGCCAGAGTGGGAAAGCCAGTGACTGAGGGCAAATATTAATAGCCTAGAGAGGGACCATGGTTATTGGCCGCCCTGGCTAAAACATCTGCCCCCAGCCACCCCAGAAAAGGTGCATCTGTAAGATGCGCCAGTTCTGACACTTAGCCACTCTCTTCCCACTCCTCTGTAGCAGTGGGATATGGGGTAATAAGGGGTTAATATCACTGTTAGGAGTCGAGTTCCCGCCGCTACACAGGGGGAATATCGAGCCATGTCTGCTGCGGTCTCCCATTCTGCATCAGCCGCAGTGGAGCCTGCTCAGCGGAGACGTCGGTCCCAGCGTCTCACTCAGACTGATGCTGTGCAAAGGGTTACTGCTGCCTTTCCAGGCTCTGCTGTTGTAGCCTGCACTGGTCAGTGGCGAGCAGGATTTTCTGGGACTAAGTCCAGCTTTGCACACACTGAGCATGCCCAAGGTAAGACCTCTCATTGGAGGTCAGGGGTCACATTTTCAGATACTGCAGCTAAATCTATTGGTCCTTCTAGGAAGGTCCTGTATGTGCTCAGGCTCTGTAGCAGCCTCTCATTGGTCCTTCTAGGAAGGTCCTGTACGTGCTGCAGCTATATAAGGTTTGCATGGCCATGCGCTAGTATCACCTCCTGTCATGAGCGTGTTAATTGTGGTTGCACCTGTATGTGTGTGTTCAAGAACCCGGCTGAAATAAGCCCCTAGAATGCCGGCACCTCCGGTGAGGAGTATTGCATGTATGTATTCAGGGACCCGGCTGAAATAAGCCCCTAGAATACCGGCTCCTCCCGTGAGGAGTGTTTGTATGCTTTTCTGGGTGCGTGACCACTGACTGCCTCCAGCTCAGCAGTTAACGGTGTTCCCCTGTGACGCTAACAGGGCACAGCATCTTATTTCTAGCGACTCTGTGGAGTTAACAGAGTTCGCTTATACCGCATATAGCGCCACCATTTGCCAGCAGCAGGTTCCTCTCCTGCACGGTGGACCCTGGGTTGCGAACGCACCTATTTATACATATATACAGTATATACTCGGTGCGTTCCGCCAACCCTAACAGTCACCTTGCTATTGTAAGGTGACATTAAGCCTGGTTAATAATGGAGAGGAGTTAATAAAGACACCTATCCATTATTAATCCAATAGTAATAAAGGGTTAAAAATACACACACATCATGAATAAAGTATTTTAATGAAATAAATAAACACATGGGGTTTAAATATCTTAATTGTACGCTCAATCCAAATGAAGACCCTCGTCTTCAGAAAAAAAGGAAAATAAAAAAGCAACAATATCCCATACCTGTCTGCCGTACAGTCATGTCCACGATGTAAATCCATCTCAAGGGGTTAAATACATTTACTGCCAGGAGCCTGCTAATGCAGCTGCTCCTGGCTGTAAAATACTGGGAAATGATATTGTTACTTTTTTATTTTCCTTTTTTTTCCAGAAGACATACGGAGGATGACATGCGTAAAATACGCAGCCACACCCTGCCTACGGATGACATACGAAACACTGTTTAGGAACTTTTCTGCGTATCTCGGCCGTAAAAAATGGACCGTATTTACTATGCTAGGTGTGACCCCAGCCTATCTCTGTAGTTGGTTACTATGAAAGGAGGGGAGCCAAAACGCATTTTTTATACATGGGCCCCAAGCTGTCAGTGTCTGCCTTTGCTCAGTATGTAAAGCAAAAGAACAAAACTCAGTACTTAGATAAGTCTCCTTACCCCAACTTTGTCCAGTTTATTTACCGTATACATTGTGTTCCAAATTATTATGCAAATGATATTTTTCTCGGATTTTCCTAAATGGTCGGTGCAAATGACATTCAGTCTATAAAAGTCATCACCCATTAGAGTATACTTAGAATTTTATTGAAGAAACCTCCCAATGATAACAGTATAATCTCCAAAATGAATAAAAACTCAAAATGCACTGTTCCAAATTATTAGGCACAGTAGAATTTCTAAACATTTGAGATGTTTTAAAGAACTGGAAATGCTCATTTGTGGAATTTGCAGCATTAGGAGGTCACATTCACTGAACAAAAAAGCTATTTAACCCCAAAACATCCTAACAGGCCAAGTTACATGTTAACATAGGACCTCTTCTTTGATATCACCTTCACAATTCTTGCATCCATTGAACTTGTGAGTTTTTGGAGAGTTTCTGCTTGTATTTCTTTGCATGAAGTCAGAATTGCCTTACAGAGCTGCTGTTTTGATGTGAACTGTCTCCCACCCTCATAGATCTTTTGCTTGGCGATACTCCAAAAGGTTCTGTATAGGGTTGAGGTCAGGGGAAGATGGTGGCCACTCCATGAGTTTATCTCCTTTTATGCCTTTAGCAGCCAATGACTCAGAGTTATTCTTTGCAGAATGAGATGGTGCATTGTCATGAATGAAGATAATTTTGCTCCTGAAGGCACATTTCTGCTTTTTATACCATGGAAGAAAGTTGTTAGTCAGAAACTCTCTCTATCTACATATGTATATGTATGTCTGGGCCCACTGCAACCATTTCTTCTTGTGAACACTGTTTAATGGTGGCCGAATAGTAGGTTTATGCACCACAGCAAGCCTTTGAAGGATCCTACACCTTGAGGTTCGAGGGACTCCATCCCTTTATCAAGGCATTGCACTATTTAATGCTTTTTGGCAGCTGAGAGATCCTTTTTCTATCCCATGTTACTTGAAAACTGTGGTCTGCTAATAATGTGGAACATCATTTTTAAGTAGTTTTCCTTTAATTAGAATCACCTGGAAAACTAATTATCAGATGTATTTAAGATTGATTTCAATGATCCATAGAGCCCTGAGACACAATACCATCCATGAGTTTATTTAAAAAAACAAAACAATGAAATCTTCATGACACTTAAATATAATTTGCATAATAATTTGGAACATGGTGTATACTCGTGTATAAGCCGAGATTTTCAGCACATTTTTTTTTGCTGAAAGTGCCCCCCTCAGCTTATACACGAGTCATAGTCCAGAAAGCCGGAGGGGGAGTGGGGAGCCGACGACTGTAGCACAGTGACAGCTACAGCCGCAGGCTTCCAGAAGACATCAATACTCACCCTCCTCGCTCCATTGCTGCATCTTCGTCCCTAAATCTCTAACCCGGTGCTTGCAGCTCTTTCCTGTTTTTGTGCTCAGCGGTCCTGTGGTATTGCTCATTAAGGTCATGAATATGGAGGGTACTCCACTCCCATAGGTGTGGAATGCATATTCATGATCTTAATGAGCTGTACCATGGGACCGCTCAGTACAGGAAGAACTGCCGCGCTGGGACAAAGGAGATGCAGGGACATTCAGCGATGGAGCGAGGAGGGTGAATATGATCGGGGAGGACAGGGGAGGACGGGGGAGCCATGCATACAAGGATGGGACCGGGGGAGCCGAGCATACAAGGATGGGACCGGGGGAGCCAAGCCATGCATACAAGGATGGAGAAAGGGGAGCCAAGCATAAAAGGATGGGACCGGGGGAGCCAAACTATGCATACAAGGATGGGAGGGGGCAGCCATGCATACAACAGGGGGAGGCACACAGAGCAGATCAGGATGGGAGGAACTACGCATACCGGGATCGGGATGAGGGGACATGTTATGAACTGGCGATTCAGAAACACAATGGACCTGGTGGTTAAGAGCACACAAAGTGACCTGATAGTTACTAATAACATAGGACGAGCTCTGAGACGTGGGAACTCTGCTGACCGCAATCCCTAATCCTATCACACCACACTAGAGGTAGCCGTGGAGCGCTCCTGACCAGACTTAGGCACCTCGGGCACAGCCTGAGAAACTAGCTAGCCCTGAAGATAGAAAAATAAGCCTACCTTGCCTCAGAGAAATTCCCCAAAGGAAAAGGCAGCCCCCCACATATAATGACTGTGAGTAAAGATGAAAATACAAACACAGAGATGAAATAGATTTAGCAAAGTGAGGCCCGACTTACTGAATAGACCGAGGATAGGAAAGATAGCTTTGCGGTAAGCACAAAAACCTACAAACAACCACGCAGAGGGGCAAAAAGACCCTCCGCACCGACTAACGGTACGGAGATGCTCCCTCTGCGTCCCAGAGCTTCCAGCAAGCAAGAAAAACCAATATAGCAAGCTGGACAAAAAAAATAGCAAACAAAAGTAACACAAGCTGAACTTAGCTTATGCAGGGCAGACAGGCCACAAGTCGATCCAGGAGAGAGCAAGACCAATACTGGAACATTGACTGGAGGCAAGGAACAAAGAACTAGGTGGAGTTAAATAGAGCAGCACCTAATGACTTAACCTCGTCACCTGAGGAAGGAAACTCAGAAGCCGCAGCCCCACTCACATCCACCAGAGGAAGCTCATAGACAGAACCAGCCGAAGTACCACTCATGACCACAGGAGGGAGCTCGACCACAGAATTCACAACAGGGACAATACATACCCGGCTTATACTCGTGTCAATAAGCTTACCCAATTTTCCGTGGCAAAATTAGGTGCCTCGGCTGTTATGATCAGGTAATTCAGTACCACAATGGACATAGAAGTCAGAGCACATACAGTGACCTGACCAAAACCCAAAAACATAGAACGAGCTCTGAGACGTGGGAACTCTGCTGACCGCAATCCCTAATCCTCTCCAACCACACTAGAGGCAGCCGTGAATTGCGCCTAACGCTCCCTATGCAACTCGGCACAGCCTGAGAAACTAGCTAGCCTGAAGATAGAAAATAAGCCTACCTTGCCTCAGAGAAATACCCCAAAGGAAAAGGCAGCCCCCCACATATAATGACTGTAAGTTAAGATGAAAAGACAAACGTAGAGATGAAATAGATTTAGCAAAGTGAGGCCCGACTTTCTGAACAGAGCGAGAATAGGAAAGGTAACTTTGCGGTCAACACAAAACCCTACAAACAACCACGCAAAGGGGGCAAAAAGACCCTCCGTACCGACTAACGGCACAGAGGTACACCCTCTGCGTCCCAGAGCTTTCAGCAAGCAAGAAAAAACAAATTAACAAGCTGGACAGAAAAAACAGCAAACAAAAATAACACAAGAGCAACTTAGCTATGCAGAGCAGCAGGCCATAGGAACGATCCAGGAGGAAGCAAGTTCAATACTAGAACATTGACTGGAGGCCAGGATCAGAGCACCAGGTGGAGTTAAATAGAGCAGCACCTAACGACTTCACCACATCACCTGAGGAAGGAAACTCAGAAGCCGCAGTACCACTCTCCTCCACCAACGGAAGCTCACAGACAGAATCAGCCGAAGTACCACTTGTGACCACAGGAGGGAGCTCTGCCACAGAATTCACAACACTCCGCTTATAGTAGGGTCGGATTATACTCGAGTATATACGGTAATCAAAAACAAATCCAATAAAGGCATTAAAAAGTGGAATGCAAAGGTAATAACACCTTATGTGTTTTGAACATGCAAATTCAAACATGCAAATTCCCCATGAATTTATTCTCATTTGGTTTTCCGGAAATATGTCGTAAGGTTTCGACCACTTGATTAAATAGACAAATTACTATGCAAAATGCAAACACTATAAATAATCAGACATAATTAATAAACCATGTAATGATATACAATATGCAAGTAATGTACAAGTGTGTGTGTGTATATATATATATATATATATATATATATATATATATATATATATATATATATATATATATAGAGTAGTATATACATGTCACTGTACATACTGAAATCAGTGATGTAGAACCAGTATTTTTTTGCCTCCAGCACTATGTGCTGAGAAGGTTAATTGAAAGCTATTTTATGGGCTGATTTTAGTGGACCTTCATAAAGCGGGTGGAGGTCCAATGTATCTCCACCTGTAGAGTCCTGACAGGACATTTGTGAGATCAAGGTCATGTGATCATCACATGGATTGTTAAATACCTGGACATGAGAATCAGGCTGGGAGATCTCATCTCCCGAGATCTTGGTGTCGAGATCTCCATCTGCGCATGTGCCGCCCCCGGCCGGCAGCCATCTTCTCTGAGTCCAGTCCATTGCATAGGAAACCATGTAGCTGTGGGGGTTTGAGCTTTTACAAGATGTCCGCACAGCCCCCGCAGCACCAAACACCCACAGCACCGAACACCCGCAGTACCGAACACACGCAACACCGAACCACCGCAGCTGCGCGCCGCACCACACATCCGAACACCCCTTCGTCCCAGCCTGCAGCCTGCAGCAATGCTCCCCTCTTGCCTCCTCCAGCGGCGAACCTGGGACCTTGCTCCACCACGACTGGTAAGATATATCTGCATTATAAGACTCACCCCCATTTTCCCCAAAATTTGAGGAAAAAAAGTGCTTCTTATAATCCGAAAAACATGGTAATTTTTCAAATTAAATAAAAAAATATCTAACTTTCAACTTCTGATCTATGTTCTGCTGTCAGTATAATAGGCTGTAAGAAATTTCCCAAAAATTGCATTCTTGTTTTGTTACACTTTCCACATCATCACAATTATTTGTGAATTGTACAGTCATGGCCAAAAGTATTGACACCCCTGCAATTCTGTCAGATAATACTCATTTTCTTCCTGAAAAATTTGCAAACGCAAATTATTTGGTATTGTTATCTTCATTTAATTTGTCTTAAATGAAAAAAACACAAAAAGAATAGTCCTAAAGCCAAATTGGATATAATTCCACACCAAACATAAAAAAGGGAGTGGACAAAGTATTGGCACCATTTGAAAAATCATGTGATGCGTCTCTAATTTGTGTTATTAACAGCACCTGTAACTTACCTGTGGCACCTAACAGGGGTTGGCAATATCTAAATCACACTTGCAGCCAGTGGACATGGATTAAAGTTGACCCAACCTCTGTCCTGTGTCCTTGTGTGTACCACATTGAGCATGGAGAAAAGAAAGAAGACCAAAGAACTGTCTGAGGACTTGAGAAACCAAATTGTGAGGAAGCATGAGCAATCTCAAAGCTACAGGTCCATCTCCAAAGACCTGAAGGCTCCTGTGTCTACGTGTGCAGTGTCATCAAGAAGTTTAAAGCCCATGGCACTGTGGCTAACCTCCCTAGATGTAGACGGAAAAGAAAAATTGACAAGAGATTTCAACACAAGATTGTGCAGATGTTGGATAAAGAACCTCGACTAACATCCAAACAAGTTCAAGCTGCCCTGCAGTCCGAGGGTACAACAGTCTCAACTCATACTATCTGTCGGTATCTGAATGAAAAGGGACTGTATGGTAGGAGACCCAGGAAGACCCCACTTCTTACCCCGAGACATAAAAAACCCAGGCTGGATTTTGCCAAAACTTACCTGAAAAAGTCTAAAACGTTTTGGAAGAATGTTCTCTGGTCAGATGAGACAAAAGTAGAGCTTTTTGGGCAAAGGCATCAGCATAGAGTTTACAGGAGAAAAAAAGAGGCATTCAAAGAAAAGAACACGGTCCCTACAGTCAAACATGGCGGAGGTTCCCTGATGTTTTGGGGTTGCTTTGCTGCCTCTGACACTGGACTGCTTGACTGTGTGTATGGCATTATGAAGTCAGAAGACTACCAACAAATTTTGCAGCATAATGTAGGGTCCAGTGTGAGAAAGCTGGTCATGGGTCTTCCAGCAGGACAATGACCAAAACACACTTCAAAAAGCACTAGAAAATGGTTTGAGAGAAAGCACTAGAGACTTCTATGGTGGCCAGCAATGAGTCCATACCTGAATCCCATAGAACATCTGTGGAGAGATCTAAAAATGGCAGTTTGGAGAAGGCACCCTTCAAATATCAGGGACCAGGAGCAGTTTGCCAAAGAAGAATGGTCTAAAATTCCAGCAGAGCATTGTAAGAAACTCATTGATGGTTACTGGAAGCGGTTGGTCGCAGTTATTTTGGCTAAAGGTTGTGCAACCAAGTATTAGGCTGAGGGTGCCAATACTTTTGTCTGGCCCATTTTTGGAGTTTTGTGTAAAATGATCAATGTTTTGCTTTTTGCTTCATTCTCTTTTGTGTTTTTTTCATTTAAGACAAATTAAATGAAGATAATAATACTAAAGAATTTGTGTTTGCAATCATTTTCAGGAAGAAAATGAGTATTATCTGACAGAATTGCAGGGGTGTCAATACTTTTGGCCATGACTGTATATACAATCTATGCTATGTACAGAGTCTATGACATACGCAATATATGTAATATACACAGATCATCCTATATACACATAATCAATATATACATTTATGTGCTCAATGGAGCCAGTCATCATGTTGACAATGAAATGATTTTTGAACATGTAAATGAGCCCCTTTTTAGGGGAATTTGCAGGGATGTAGAACTGTGTTCCCAGATTTTGGTGCAGCAATCTACCCTAGGAAGGGCACTGCAGTCTTCTGGTACAATCTTTTCAAAAGTGGAAAGGGCGACTATAGGACAAGGCACGCAGCTTGTCCTGTATTAGTCGGCAGTTACAGGGAAAGTGGGAAAAGCTGGGCAAAGTACCAGAATTAGTGCATCTAATAGATGTGCCTTTTCTGGATGGCTGCAGGATGCTATTTTTAGGATGCATGGAGGACAATATCCATGGCCTCTTACCAGCCGGAGAATACCAGCCCCCAGCTGTCTGCTTTAGCAAGGCTAGTAGTCAAAAATGGATGGGATCCCACATCGTTTTTTTTAAATTATTACTATTTATTTAAATAGCACCTTTGATTCCAAGGTGCCGTATATGAGAAGGGGTTACATACAAATTACAGATATCACTTACAGTAAGCAAACTAACAATTACAGACTGATACAGAGTGGCGAGGACCCTACCCTCGCGGGCTTACATTCTACAGGATGATGGGGATGGAGACCATAGGTTGAGGGTTGTAGGAGCAACAGTGTTGGTGAGGCGGTAGCTTCAGTAGTGGTGAGGAGGCAGCGGTGTCAGTGCAGGCTGTAGGCTTTCCTGAAGAGGTGGGTTTTCAGGTTCCATCTGAAGGATCTGAATGTGGTTGATAATCAGATGTGTTGAGGCAAAGAATTCCAGAGGATGGGGGATATTCGGGAGAAGTCTTGGAGGCAGGTGGGTGAGGAGCGGATAAGTGTGGAGGATAGAAGGAGGTCTTGGGAGGACCAGAGATTACGTGGGGTAAGATATCAGGAGATTAGTTCAGCGATATATGGAGGAGACAGGTCATGGATGGCTTTGTAGGTAAGTATTAGTAATTTGAACTGGATACGCTGAGGGAATGGGAGCCAGTGAAGAGATTTGCAGAGGGGGAAGCAGAGGAGTAGTGAGGAGAGAGATAAATTAGTCTGGTAGCAGAGTTAAGGAAGGACTGGAAAGGTGCAAGGGTGTTAGCAGGGAGGCCACAGAGGAGGGTGTTGCAGTAGTCAAGGTGGGGGATGATGAGGGCATGCACAAGCATTTTAGTAGATTGACTGTTGAGGGAAGAATGGATTCTGGAGACGTTTTTGAGCTGGAGGCGACAGGAGGTGGAAAGAGCTTGGATGTGCGGTTTGAAGGACAGGGCAGAGTCAAGAGTTACTCCGAGGAAACGGACTTCTGGTACGGGGAGGAAGCGTGATGTAGTTAATTGCGATAGATAGGTCAGGTGTGGAAGATCTATGAGATGAAGGAAAGATGATGAGTTCAGATTTGTCCACGTTGAGTTTGAGGAAGCAAGAGGGGAAGAAGGAGGATATGGCTGATAGACACTCCGAGAGTCTGGACAGCAGAGAGGTGATGTCTGGGCCAGATAGGTACATCTGAGTGTCATCAGCATAAAGGTGGTACTGGAATCCATGGGACTTTGTGAGTTGTCCCAGGCCAAGTGTGTAGAGTGAGAAGAGTAGGGGTGTTAGAACAGAGCCTTGGGGGACTCCAACAGAGAGTGGGTTGGATGAGGAGGTAGTGTGGGAGTGGGAGACACTGAATGTGTGGTTGGAAAGGTATGAGGAGATCCAGGATAAAGTGAGGTCTTTGATGCCAAAGAAGGAGAGGATCTGTAGTAGGAGGCAGTGGTCAACTGTGTCAAAAGCAGAGGACAGGTCTAGACGGAGGAGTACAGAGTATAGTCCGTTAGCTTTGGTTGTAAGTAGGTCATTAGCGATTTTGATCCATTTAAAGAATTAAAAAATACAGTGTGGGGACCCCTCTATTATTAATAACCAACCTTGCTGAAGCTGACAGCTAAGGATTGCAGCCCCCAACTGTGAGTTTTGCCTGGCTGGTTAACGAAAATACAGGGGAGCCCATGCATTTTTTTTAGTATTATTTATTTACAGCGCAGGAGGTAGCTAATGAATACACCCATTTGCTGCTCCTCGTCTTGCTCTTGTTAGTGGGATCAGGTATTGGATGATGGGAGCACTAGTCCCATCAGCTGACACGAGTGACCGGAGGTAAACTTTATACCTTCAATCACAGCTGAGCTCTCATGCTGTCTTTTGACAGTGTGGGAACCACAGCTCTCTGACCGGCGGGGATGATTTCACCGCCGATCAGAAGCGGTGTTTGCCGCGCTGTCATGCCCATGACAGCGCGACAAACACTGGAAGTTCGGACCCCCCATTGGTCCGGGTTCGGGTCTGGTTACTGTTTTGGTACCCAAACCTAAATTTTTTGTAACTGTTCGCCCGAAACCGTCGAACCCGAACATCCAGGTGTCCGAGCATCTGTAGGGATTTTGAATCCTTTGGTTGATGCTTTTGGTCTCCCTTGACCATTGATGCATCATTTTTGTTCAAACTTTAAACATTTATATAAATAAGAAAAATTACAATTTGAATTTTTCATTCTTCAAGACCTGATGTTTTATTTGAGTGTTCTCTTAAATTTTTTGTAACAGTGTACAATTGCTACCTGGCTCCTAGATAAGATTGAACTGAAGCGCAAAATATAATTTAAAAAAATTAGATGGCTAAGAAATGCTTATTTAGTTTAGATTTTCTAAAAACTGCTGGCAAGGAAATGTGAAGAGCAATGCTGCAACAATGTTATAAATGTGTCTGCCACATATGTGTTAAACAAGGTTAGCAGCCCAATTAGTGTTGTCTGGGGGTCTACAAGTCAAAAACTTACATCATTGCTCAGTGCTAAGGAAAAGGATTTAAGACATTGTACATTTTTTTTTGCTCTTGCCTGACTCTTTCCACTAAATAGCAATGATATATGGCCAGACATTGTAGAAACATATTGCAGTGGCCAGTTGCAAAAGACCCTGAAGGAACATATCCATCTAAGTAATTCATGTTATCTAAAGGTTAAGCTGAAGTGTTGTAAGCAGAATTTCTTCAGCTCTCTCACATACAAATAAACACAATAAAGTTTTAGTGTAATTTACTGTCACGGGGTAGCTGGTGCAATGAGTAATGTATAAAATGCACATCGAATGGAAGTCGAATAGAAACTAATGTCTTGTATTTTTACTGTAAAACATTGAAAATCCATAATCAAAAGACAAAAAGAACAATGTGATCCTTCTCCAGCTGCTCCTATCAGTTTTCTATAAGCTATAAATAAACATTTTAACTATTGAGTTTGGTGGAGTTTCCTGATCCAAATCTTTGACAGGGGCATATAAATATAAAGCATGACAAAATAATAATAATAATAATCTTTATTTCTATAGCACAAAGTTCAGGTGTGTATTTACAATGATGTATTTACAATGATGGTCCAGCCATCTTCAGGGAGTGGGGGATAGATGGAAGTAGTGAATGAGCTACCCACAAACATAAAATTTAAATCAACAATGAAGAAAAACACCCGAAATAAGTCCAGTGATATAATCTAAAATTTATTTAATAAATTCCAAAATAATAAAACAAGGGGGAATTGGTGGGAACAATACCAGAACTTAGAGGGGCACACCAAAGGGACTGACAAACTGCAGAATATTGAGTAGCATGAAATAAACACTTAAATACATGAAGTAGGGAACGGCAGTGAACATATGCAACAATTAATTATCAAAAAGGGGTTAATAAATATGCTGCCATTTAAAAAATGTGCAATAAAAGTGCATGTAAAAAGTGGCATAGATAAGGTATCTACTATATATTTGTCTAAGGGTCACTTCCGTCTGTCCTTCTGTCTGTCTGTCTGTCTTCCTGTTACAGTTATTCATTCGCTGATTGGTCTCACCAGCTGCGACCAATCAGCGATGCTGACGCTGCCTATGCGGCATCAATAGTAAAAAATGTAATATTAAAAATAACAAAAAAAAAAAAAAACCTGCCATACTCACCCTCTGTTGTCCGCTGAGCCGCTCGCGCCGGCTGCCATCTTCCATTGCAGGTTCCAGTGGCAAAGATGGTATGGGAGAAGGACCTGCCATGATGCCATGGTCATGTGACCGTGACGTCATCACAGGCCCTGCGCTCATACTAACCCTGGGAACGGAAGCTGCCGTGGACTACAACGGACCCTCGGAAAGGTGAGTATATGTTTTTTTAATTTTTTAATCTGTGGCTGGGCAATATACTACGTGACTGGCCAATATACTACGTGGCTCTGTGCTGTATACTACTTCACTGTGCAATATACTATGTGGCTCTGTGCTGTATACTACATCACTGGGCAATATACTACATAACTAGGCAATATACTACATGACTGGGCAATATACTACGTGGCTGGGCAATATACTACGTAGTTGGCCAATATACTACGTCACTGGGCAATATACTACGTCGCTGTGCAATATACTACATGGCTCTGTGCTGTATACTACGTCACTGGGCAATATACTCCGTCACTGGGCAATATACTACATAACTGGGCAATATACTAGGAGGCTGCGCAATATACTATGTCACTGGGCAATATACTACGTGGCTGGGCAATATACTATGTGGCTGAGCAATATACTACGTGGCTGAGCAATATACTATGTGGCTGCGCAATATACTACGTGGCTGGGCAATATACTATGTGGCTGAGCAATATACTATGTGGCTGAGCAATATACTACATGGCTGAGCAATATACCATGTGGCTGAGCAATATACTACATGGCTGGGCAATATACTACGTGGCTGGGCAATATACTACGTGACTGGGCAATATACTACGTGGCAGGGCAATATACTACGTAGCTGGGAAATATACTACGTGACTGGGCAATATACTACGTGAATGGGCAATATACTACGTGGCTGGGCAATATACTACGTGGCTGAGCAATCTACTACGTGGCTGGGCAACATAATATGTGGCTGGGCAATATACTACGTGGCTGGGCAATATACTATGTGGCTGCGCAATATACTACGTGGCTGGGCAATATACTACCTGGCTGGGCAATATACTATGTGGCTAGGCAATATACTACGTGGCTGGGCAATATACTACGTGGACATGCATATTCTAGAATACCCGATGCGTTAGAATCGGGCCACCATCTAGTACAACAAGAATACCATTAAAGTGCACATGCAGAGAGTAATGAGGGGTGGAGAAAGACCAGCCTAATCGCTGGATAATGCAATACCAAGTGATAGTATATGTATAAATATATACTGCCCAAATACAGTCTCCAATAAGACCCTCCAAAATAATTACCTTAAAGTATACTGCAGAGTCCCCAGGATGCGCCCGACCCTGACGCGCGTTTCGGCGTCTGCCTTCGTCGTGGACCCGTAGAAGCGCTGGCATAGTGTGAAACAGCTGTCCTTCTGACCTGCTCGCACTAACTCCTTTCCTCACTCTCCCGGCCATGGACTCTTTTTAATGAAGAGTCTTCATTGAAGACTCAATAAAGCTAAGGATTTTTCAGATCGGTGAGTGCTTTTCTTTTTTCTGTTTTACAAGTGGACAAACATAAAATTACTTTGATTAGGGACCGTGATAGGCCGCCTAAAACTATGCAAATTGTGAATGGTCCTAATATCTTGGGGAAGAGCATTCCAGAGGATTGGCGCAAAATTAAAAGATGTGAAAAATATGCACCTAAACATAGCTTTGTTTGTAGTGTGCTTTATATTTTCCTACTGACTCCAAACCCTTGTCTACAAGACTCCTCGCGCCATGGCTTACTTTCAGGGTGCACTAAAAAAATCAGTCATTGGAATTCTAAAGTGCCAATCTTTCTTTTCTATAGAGATCGTTGGATTCTGCTGATTTTAGGTTAATGTTTATGGAGGCCTTAAATTGAATCTGTCAGCAAGTTTTTGTCACTTCATCTGAGAGCAGCCTGATATAGGCAAAGAGACTCTGATTCCAGCAATGTTTCACTTAGCTTACAAGGTGTAGCAGTTCTGACACAATCAGAGTTTTTAGATGTAGCATGCAGCAGAGCTGAGAAAGCTGTCACCGTCCACACCAAGCACTCTATACACATAGTCTATTGACAGCAAGCTGCTTATCACAGGAGGGGGTGTGGTCAAGGAGGAGGCATCTAGTCTGGGCAACGATAACGTGCTGAGATAAAACCTTCATTGTAAATGAGCAACGGCACACAGCCTAATAAGTAACACATTACTGAATTCAGTGTTTTAACCCCTACCACATGCTGTCCTCAGATTATCTAGCAAAAACCTGCTGACCGAATCACTTTAAGACTTAGATCACGTCTTAATAAATGCTTCAAATTATGTGTGAAACCGCACCAAAAAACGATGGTCTGAGAGGAGAAAAAAATGTTTATCTGTCTTTTAGTAAATATTTATTATATTACATTATACTATCTTTTTATAGTTTACTACATGTCAATATTTTCCACTGCATTATATTCCATACACTACACTATGCTATGGTTGTTTTCCATTTTTCTTTCTCTTGCTTTCCTCCTTCCCAAGAGGACAAGAACACTGAAATTGTTTTGAACAGATTGTGGTTAATCATACATGTAATATTGGGCAACCATTTACAGTTAATATGCTTTGCTCCTGATTCCTACATGTTTTGTTTCAGATTAATGAATTACCAGCCCAAAATATTCCTTAATTTCATACATAGTTTGAAAAGTACCAAAGTTAACAATTCTCTGGAATCAACAGAAATCTTAATCTACATGACCCATGCAGAGGGAGTCAATTACATTTTACATATTAGTAATTTTGTAGGACACTACGGGCAGGGTGTCTGTATCCTGACACCACCACTGATCAAGGCTACTAACCAATGGCCACAGTATGTCAAATATGTTTTAAGCTAAGATGCCTAACCTTTTCAGAACCTGATCATTTTCCCTGATCCTGACCAGGCATGTCTTCAGGTTTTATCATACATGCATTTTAAACAGCTGCACTGATGAGCAAAAGGGTAACAATGTTGTGAGCTTTTGACTTTCAGGCCCCATATCTCACCATCTACTACTGCTTCGAACGTGAGACTACCATCATTTTATAGACAATCTTGGCGATCTCATACATGAATTTGATTTGGAAATATTAATCAAATCATTAGTTATGCAGATTCTTGTTATGTTACAGCATTGTTATTATTTTGCTCCATATGGTGGAAAAATATTTCTTTCCTGCATACTACAAAATACAACCTTTTCTCACATTCCCTTATAGCTCAGTGTGTTGTTACGTAGCTTCCCAAGCCAAAAGTCAATGGTTCAAATCGAGGAGCAGCCATGAAAAAGATTTCCCAAGAAAAGAGAAACAGCTTTATCCAGCTCATCGATAGCGGTATCTTGGCCTAGAAAATTGCCAAACTGCATCATGTGAGTGCCATGACATTTGGAAGAATATGAAACAAAGTCTGTCCGACAATTCAAAAGCCAAGAGACAAAATATTTGAGTCAATAAGTCAGCTCATCACAAGGTCTATCAGTTCTGGTGCTAGAAACACGACAGTCAAGGTGGCTTGTACGCTTCCAGTCAGGCGTCCATGCAAGCACTGTGCAATGTATGTTACACAAGTCGCGAATGGTGGCCTGAAAAAAAGTGAAGCCTCAATTTGAATATCATCATAAAAAGCATTAGCCTGAGTTTGTAAAAAAGTACGAAAAGTGGACAGTAGAAAATTGGAATCGTGTGATTTGGAGCAATGAGGCAAAAGTCAATGGACTAGGCTATGAGGGGTGCAAATGGATCTGAAAGAACCAAGGGAAAAAGGAGCTAGCGGATCGAGAACTTGAAAGAACTGTCAAGTTTGGTGGAGGAAACCTGATGATATGGGTTTGTTTCACAGCCAAAGGCATTTAAGGATTGATGGCTGTCTCAATGCTGACCTATATATGAGTATCCTAGAAGACGAATGACTTTGTAGACTTGTGAACTGTGGGTATGAAAAGGACAACATGCTGTTCCAGAAGGACAACTTGAAGCAGACATCGAGGTTGGTGAAGAAATGGTTCAATGACAATGAAGTAGAGGTGATGGATTGGGCCCCACAGTCCCAAGACCTCAACTCAATCGAACACTTGTAGGTAGAGTTGAAGAAAATACTGCGTTTATACCCGAGATGAGCAGTATGCACCAACTTTGGGAACGTGTAGAAGAGACCTGGGATTAGACATGATTGAATCTGATCGAGAGCATGCCCAGAAGGATTAAGGCAGTGTTAAAATCCAAAGTCGGATTTACAAAATGCTAATTAGAATTGCGAGTCCTCACTCAGTGGTTGATACCTTTTAATGGCTAACTGAAAAGATGGTAAAAAATTGCAGTTAGCCATTAAAAGGTATCAACTACTGAGGATTCTCAATTCTAAATATTTTTTTATCTACTGGCTAACACGGTACCAAGATATTTATCTTCCCTATATCAAAATGCTAATAAAAAAATACAGATTAAAATGTATATTTTTAGGAGTAAAACAGTAGCAATGCAGCGACATGACAAGAATCTGTATAGCTAACCATATGCTAAATAGTTTTAAGTCAAATTTATGTATGAGTTAGCCAAGATGATCATCTGTAAAATGATGGTAGTCTCTTAATAGAAGCAGTAGTGGATGGTGAGATATGGAGCTTGAAAGTCTAAAGTTCAAAACTTTGTTAACCTTTTCCATGTCAATGTATATATTTTTTCTTATTGAGATATTCCAATAACTTTGCCCTTTTTTCATATTGTATTGTGCTTAAAATTCTATGAAATGTTTATGCTACATTTTTTTCCTGATATCATGGAAAATGTAATGAAAAATATGTGTTTTTAATTTTATTGTATTTTATTACATTTTTACAACCACAAAAGACCTTTACGAAAAATTCACATTGTGTTACTCTTTATGTAGAAATTATGTAATATATTGGATATTTTTTTTTCATAGGGGCCAGGCTAGATATTGAAATTCAGAATAGTACTATCTTTCTTTATGTTTTTTTTCTATTATATTTTTATTTCTTTAATTTATTCATTATTTTCATTTATTTTGCACATCGTGCCCTAAAAAGTTTTTAAAAGACCTTTGGGTAGGTGGGGTGCATTCTGTCATATTAATACACTATTTTTATTTCTTAAATAACCTGTTACTGGGACTGGTATATTATCTCCAATTACAAGGGAAATTCAAGCACCTTTATGTATCCTCTGGGACCCAGCAGCATTAGTTTCTACCTTCATCGTTTGATCACATTGTGGCTGGGTGCAGAGGAGGAGGCAATATCAGTGTTTCCTAATCTGTTTCTGGTGTATATTGGAATTTGGAAGGTAAACAGTAATAAACCATGTTTGTCTTTTCTGTTTCTCTGGGGAAATTCTGGCTGTGTCTGACAACCAGATCCCTGACCCCACAGCTGCATTATTTTGTGAAAGCTGCATACTTTGCACTGATGTTTTCTAATGTCACTTTAGAGTAAAATGAGGACTGCCCACAGTCCACAGGCTGTCCAGAAATCAAAAAGTTTGACATGTAGTTACAGTATAGTGTGCTATATACTACGTGAGCTGTGCTATAAACTACATGGGCTGTGCTATATACTACGTGGGCTGTGTTATATGCTATGTGGCTGTGTTATATACTATGTGGCTGTGCTATATACAATGTGGCTGTGCTATATGCTACGTGGCTGTACTATATACTACGTGGGCTGTGTTATATGCTATGTGGGCTGTGTTGTATGTTATGTGGCTGTACTATACACTACGTGGGCTGTTTTATATGCTACGTGTCTGTGCTATATACTACATGGGCTGTGTTATATACTATGTGGCTGTGCTATATACTAAATGGCTGTACTACAAACTACGTGGCTGTGCTATATACTATGTTGGCTGTGTAATATGCTATGTGCCTGTGCTAAATACTACATGGCTGTTATATACTATGTAGCTGTGCTATATACTACCTGGCTGTGCAATAACCTATGTGGCTGTGCTATATACTACGTGGCTGTGCTATATGTTATGTGGCTGTGTTATATACTATGTGGCTGTGTTATATGCTACGTGGCTGTGCTATATACTACATGGGCTGTGGTATATACTATGTGACTGTGCTATATATTATATGGCTGTGCTATATACTATGTGGCTGTGCTATATACTATATGAGCTGTGTTATGTACTATGTGGGTGTGCTATATACTACATGGTCTGTGTTATATACCATGTGGCTGTGCTATACACTATGTGGGCTGTGTTATATACTGTATGGCTGTGCTATATACTATGTGGCTGTACTATATACTACATGGCTGTGCTATATACTACATGGGCTGTGTTATATACTACGTGGCTGTGTTATATACTCTGTGGGCTGTGTTATATACTACGTGGCTATTCTATATACTACGTGGGATGTGTTATATGCTATGTGTCTGTGTTATATACTACGTGGCTGTGTTATATACTATGTGGCTATTCTATATACTACGTGGGCTGTGCTATATGCTACATGGGCTGTGTTATATACTATGTGGCTGTGCTATATACTATATGAGCTGTGTTATGTACTATGTGGCTGTGCTATATACTACATGGTCTGTGTTATATACCACGTCACTGTGCTATACACTATGTGGGCTGTGTTATATGCTATGTGGGTTGTGTTAAATACTGTATGGCTGTGCTATATGCTATGTGGCTGTGCTATATACTACATGGCTGTGCTATATACTACGTGGGCTGTGTTATATACTACGTGGCTGTGTTATATACCCTGTGGGCTATGTTATATACTACGTGGCTATTCTATATACTACGTGGGCTGTGCTATATGCTACATGGGCTGTGTTATATACTATGTGGCTGTGCCATATGCTACATGACTGTGCTTTATACTACATGGGCTATAAAAAAATTATAATATAATTATATATAATATTTATAATTTTATAAAATTTGCACGTGAAAACCAGATGTGCAGTTAAGGTTTTATACTTTTTAAAGAGATAAAGAAGCTCAGGAAATCACTAATTTAATGAAAATAAAATGGTGGTAAATTTGATGAATAGACAGGCCCGAAACTGAGGTGGCATGCTAGTAGTAATGGTACTACCAATGAAGAATCGAAATGGGGAAATACATTTTAAAACTTAGCTTGTCTGTTTCTGAAACTTCACAGATGATGTCTTCACATCAACTTCTTGCTAAAGGTTAAATATTCAAGGGACAGTCAGCTGTGAACAGTGGGAAACAATTATGAAAAGAGATACATGGAGATTTTGGCTTGGAATAAGTGAAAGCGTAACACTGAAAATATTTCATCTAAAAACATGAACACACTTATAACAAAAACTGTGTATATCTCAGCAAACATCATATGTACTACACCAATTTTATTGTCAGAAAGAAACTGATAAGAAGCAGGACAGATGGCGTTTTATCTAGCATAGCTGCTTATATTGCAATGATTATAAAACATCCTAATAAGATGAGGAAAAAAAGTAGTTACTGTAAAGATTTACATTTTCCATCTCTTGACCATCTCTATATACCCAACTCCACCATAATCAAGTCTTCTCATGTCTACCTAACAATTTTTATGGTACAAACAATCTGCAGGTTCTTTTACATGGATAGATTTCCAACTTTGGAGTGGCCTAGTCAAAGTCTTGACCTTAATCTGATTGAGATGCTGTGACATGACCTTAAGAAGGCGGTTCATGCTTGGAAACCCTGCAATGTGGCTGAATTACAACAATTCTACAAAGATGAGTCGGCCAAAATTCTTCCAGAACTTTGTAAAATACGTATCACAAATGCTTAATTGCAGTTGCTGCTAAGGGTGGCCCAACCAGTTATTAGGTTAAGGGCAGTCACATTTTCACACAGGACCCTGTAGGTTTGGATTTCTTTTTCCCTTAATAATAAAGACCTTAATTTATAAACTGCATTTTGTGGCTACTTGTGTTATCTTTTTCTAATATTTAAATTTATTTGGTGATCTGGAACATTTTCGTGTGACAAACATGCAAAAGAATTAAAGAATATGAAATCCGGAAGGGGGCAAACACTTTTTCACACAACTGTATTATATTATACATATATTTCTACCTACATTTCTATATTGCAATTATTTGGTGGAATCAATTTTTTACACTCAAATTTAGCCACAAATCACATTGATGTACATCTTGGATCATCATAATAGAAGAGAATTTCAAAAGATTTAATAACTTTTGTTGTTTTTTTTATAACAATCAACCTTTTCCACAACATATGTCCAGAAAATTCAGTTTATCAATTGTGAGTTTACTGTGAACAGCAGATACAGCAGCTCACTAATAATAATATTAGACATGTTTATTTTGTGAGAAGGCATGTCTTTGTTACTAGAGCACTCCGACATTCAAATTACCTCTTTTTTGCTGAAGGATTTGCAGAGCAAGGATATGGGATTTGTTTTTCCTAAAACTTCCTTTACACAGAGTATTTTGCCTCATTTGCTTTGTTATAAATTCCATGAATTTAAAAAGTTTTCGCAGTCACATTTTGTTTTTGATTTTTTTTAACAAAAAACTTGGAACTTGTTTTTCAGATTTTTAAAGAGAAGACTGTAGAAAACTACCTGAATGAAAAAAATACTGTGTGTAAAATCACCATCACTGTGGCTTGTAGATGTTAGCGAATCTATTTGATGAAAGTTTAATTAGTGTAGAATTTTATGATTTTCGCAGGTCCAGGAGATTCGTGCAATTTTCATTTTGATTTGTGCAAATTTAAAAAAAATGTTAATTACACATTTCATAATATTATATTAGTCACAAAGGTCTAACATGTCCTCATACCTTGCACCTGTTGCATCACTTAGCTCTGGAGAGGTTATCTTTACTATAAAAGCTAAAGCAGGAAAAGCAGTGGCCATTTTAGGATTGTACAGAGCACATAGATCTGCATTAGAGATTACGAGAAAAAGCCTTGAGGCAATGGAAAAGTAATCCAGGCAGACTATGTTGCACAACTGCAATACTGTAGCAGTAGGTCCCCCACAATTCGGTCACATAACTGTAAGTATCTACCTTGCAAAGTGTGTGTCACAAACCGTTTTTTCATATTGCTATTTTACAGATACTAATGCCACACCAATATTGTACCCTGTTGTAGATGCTGTCTTTAAACACTAAACTTTTTGTATAACAGCTTTACTACTTCAATTTGTAGTACAACAGGACAAGCCATAAAACCTAAGATAGAAACAATAATAATACAAATAATAAAACGTAATAGTGCATATAAATAACCACGAACTTAAACACTGTTTTTTGATTTAAAAAAAAAATGTAAAACCCATCACAATACGATAAGGTGTACCCCAATTGGGACAGTCCTATTCTCTAACATTAAAACTTCAACAAACGACCTCAATGTAGATGGTGCGAAGCAGTATGGGGGCTTGTGGGGTAGTATGTAGATTGGGCAGTGAGTAGATGGCTTTGTGTCAAGGAAGGAAAGGAATGACATAAGAACAGAAGTAAAATTACCTAAAAAATACATGTTTAGCCTTTTGCACGAGTTTTAACTAGTCCAATTTCACAACCGATTAGGACAAAATAATACTGTGGGCTATTGCCGCCTTGTATTTATTGGCATGTACCTTGTTAGGACTGGCGGAACGCACCAAGTAAAAGTAAGATGTTATTAGGTGCGTTCGCAGTCCGGGGTCCACCGTGCAGGTGAGAACCTGCTGCTAGCAAATGACAGCGCTATATGGCGGTAGAAGCAAACCCTGTTAAGTCACAGGGCCACTGTACCGCACAAAAGAGCGCAAGCAAAGAGTCACCGAGCTCAGTCCCAAGACTCGGGATTTGAGTCCGTCTAGACTACTTGTGCTCAGCACCGCTACTGGGTGTAAGAGGTAAACTGAAATAATAATTTTGAGCATGAGAGTGCGAGCTGTGCAGTACTGGCGGATGCACTAACCACCCAGACTTGGGCTAAAGAAGCGCTCCAATGGTGCATGGCACTGTACTGGCGGTCACAGCAGTAGACGCTGTTTCGTGTGCTAACGCTGTGACTTCAGCCGGCGCTAGATAGCAGCCATACACCTTACGCGAACAGTCATACACAAGGGATGGGTTTTTTAAGGAACGACTTGCACTCATCATCAACACACACATGATTACAAATGTACACTAGTGCATGGCCGTGCGGTCATGCAAACCTTTTATAGCTGCAGCATGTACAAGACCTTCCCAGAAGGACAAATGGGAGGCTGCCGACGTCTCCTCTGAGCAGGCTCTACTGCGGCAGAAGAAGAATGGGAGACCGCAGCGGAGATGGCCCGAGATTCCCCCTGTGCAGAGGCGGGAACTCGCCCCCTAACATACCTACCAACGTACCACTTTTTTAGGTTTTTTTATGTCATGGGGTAAAACAATGCTATAAGAATATTTTTAAAAAGTAACCAGTTTATTTTTTTGCATACCCGTTCACTTATCCAATTTGACAACTGTAGATGCCATAGCCATACTGCACTTTTTTGCTTCATATTGTTTTCTGAGGATGTACCTGCTGATTACCATTTTTTTAAACATCTTCCTTGGGCAGAGGGATTCAATTTCACTAACCAAAAAAATCACATAAAATTAAACTAATTCTGCACATTTATCTTTGCAGGTTTGTTGTAGCTCACGTAAGACCTATATTTTAGACCAATACTCGTACGTGCCACAATAATATTTCAGGACCGCTGTCGTTGTATTAAGCTTTTGAGCATCATATTTTCGTATCTTTCTCTTAAGCATTCCTTTTTGTCAAAATGTTGTTGATTCTAATATAAAACAGAAATAACTAGTAAAAAGATGTCGAAAAATGCCTCCAAAAAGAGAGAGGACACAAGCAGGAGAATGAAATCTGGAATATATATATATATATATATATATATATATATATATATATATATATATATACTTATTTACTGGTAAGTAATGAATGCAAATGAGGAAAGGTATATGTGGACATATTTGTTTAAAGTGCCAAAGCAGCATAATCATTCAATATAGTCTTAATGACAATAATAGTCATTAAGACTATATTGCCACCTTATATCTTTAAATGGATGATGCCCGTATATAATAACAATCACCTATGGTACAGACAGGTAAGATGACCAAACAATAGCAGGTATAATACCTTAATCTTGGAGGCCAAGGTGGAAACAATATGAGTGCTGTGTACTCCACACACTCATTGCCATTTCGCCTAAGCTTCTTCCGAGGGCCCTAATGACCTTTTTGGATATATACACTCTCCTGGTCAGAAATTTTGTACACTTATTTCATCCATATTGCCCTGAATATGAATATACACTGCTCAAAAAATAAAGGGAACACTAAAATACCACATCCTAGATATCTCTGAAATTTTTCAATAATATAATATTATATCCAATACTCCAGTTGCAAATTTTTGTTCATTGCATAGTGAAATGTGTTCAGAACAATAAAACATAACAATTATCAATGGAAATCAAAATGAATATCCCATGGAGGTCTGGATTTGGAATGACACTCAAAATCAAAGTGGAAAATCAAATTACAGGCTGATCCAACTTCAGTGGAAATGGCTCATGATAAGTCAAAATAATAATAAATAATAATAATAATAATAATCTTTATTTTTATATAAAGATTATTATTATTATTATTTATTATTATTATTTTGACTTATCATGAGCCATTTCCACTTCAGTGGAAATGGCTCATGAAAGGTCAAAATGATGCTCAGTAGGGTGTGAGGCCTCCACGTGCCTGTAAGATCTCCCTAATATGCCTGGGAATGCTCCTGATAAGGCAGCGGATGGGTTCCTGAGGAATCTCCTCACAGACCTGGAATAAAGCATCCACCCACTCCTGGACAGTCTGTGGTGCATCGTGACGTTGGTGGATGGAGCGAGACATGATGTCCCAGATGTGATCAATTGGATTCACTTCTGGGGAATGGGCGGGCCAGTCCATAGCTTCAATACCTTCATCTTGCAGGAACTGCTGACACAGTCCAACCAAACGAGGTTTGGCATTGTCCTGCATTAGGAGGAACCCAGGGACAAGCGCACCAGCATATGGTCTCACAAGGGGTCTGAAGTTCTCATCTCGGTACCTATTGGCAGTCAGGCTGCCTCTAGCAAGCACATGGAGTGCAGTGCTGCTCCAAAGAAATGTCACCCCACACCATTACTGACCCACTGCCAAACCAGTCATGCTGAAGGATATTGCAGCCAGCAGATCGCTCTGCATGGCATCTCCAGACTGTCACGTCTGTCACAAGTGCTCAGTGTGAACCTGCTTTCATCTGTGAAGAGCACAGGGCGCCAGTGGCGAATTTGCCAATCCTGGTGTTCTGTGTCTAATGCCAAGCATCCTGCAGAGTTTTGGGCTGGGAGCACAACCCCCAACTGTGGACGTCGGGCACTCAGACCATCCTCATGGATTCGGTTTCTAAGCGTTTGTGCAGAAACATGCACATTTGTGGCCTGCTGGAGGTAATTTTGCAGGGCTCTAGCATTGCTCCTCCTTTTCCTCCTTGCACAAAGGCTGAGGTAGTGGTCCTGCTGCTCAGTTTTTGCCCTCCTATTGCCCCCTCCATGTCTCCTGGTGTACTGTCCTTTCTCCTGGCAGCGGCTCCAGCCTCTGGACACTACGCTGAGATAAAGCAAACCTTCTTGCCACAGCTCACATTGATGTACCTTCCTGGATGAGCTGCACTACCTGAGCCACTTGTGTGGGTTGTAGAGTCCGTCTCATGCTACCACGAGTGTGAATGTGCATCGCCCCAGGGTCCTGGTGTCACAGTGGTATAGCTTTCCTCTCTGGGAGAGTGATGCTACGTTTGGTGGCAAAGAAGGATAACTGCATCCAGGTATCACAAATATGCAACATATTTCACACTCCAGACCACCAGGGGGAGCTTTTTCTCCTATTTATTAGGTCACTCACCATATATATATATATATATATAACTGGTAGTCTGTAGGGAGAGTTAGAACGTTCCAGACCTGAGTCTGAGGTGGACAGAGGGTCCATGGAGCTGTGCATGCCCTCAGAGCTGCAGCTACCAGAAAAAGGCATTGAATGGCTGAACTGTATTGCAGTGAGCATGAAGGAAGTCGAAGCAAAGGAGAGGATACCAGAAGGAGACAAGCGCCGCTCAAACTGTCTCCTTCTGAGGTGCAAAATCCCGGAAGCCGGAACACCGAGGGAATAAGGACCTCTACGCTTTATTTCAGACACCGGTAAGACAGCTAATTGCAGGTTACCTGTCCACTCCTACACCCAGGAGGCACAGTGACAACTACGGGGCCAGGTTATCTAAGAGACCCTATAAATAGGCTCAAGTCACCAGTCATAGGGGTATTGTCCTATCCTATATGGGGGACAGAGAGAATGAAACAACACATCTGTGAGACCCTTATATGAAGCCATAGGCAATAAGGGACTCCACCACTGAAGCGCAAGGAAAGGCTACTGATTTCCACCTGGACAAGGGAACTCTGGACTTGCCTCCAAACCGGCCGGACTCTGCCTGCCCTGTGATCTGGTGCCCTGGACTGTGGATACTGAAGTCTTCAGTAAGGGTAAAGAGACTGCAACCTTGTGTCCTCGTTCTTCTCTGCACCCCTCACTATTCACCATCTAGACACCGGGAAGCCCTGGGGACATACTTCACCTGTGAGAAGGTATACCATCTAGCTGCTACAACATCACCCCAGCGAACCCCTTAAAACAGCGTCGTCACCCTGACTGAATACCATAGGTGGCGTCATGAATATAAACTCTATCCCTTTAAAGATAGGGAAACCCTTTTACATGGACGTCCCAGGGCCACGGACCGGGTCAGCCACCGTAACATCCCCCTGTGAAGAACCAGACCCGGTACCGAGTACCCGCTGCCCTGACGGGGCACTTCAAAAGCACAACCAACATTCAAAAGTGTAAAAAACATCAGCCAGAAAGCATTGGTACTGAGATGTTGTCTGTGGTCCCCACCTGCAGAACGACTTCTTTATTGAGGGTGTCTTGATAATTGCCAATAATTTCCATCTGTTGACTATTCCATTTGCACAACAGCATGTGAAATTGATTATCAATCAGTGTTGCTTCATAAGTGGACACTTATTTCACAGAGGTTTAAATTACTTGGAGTTATATTCTGTTGTTTAAGTTTTCCCTTTATTTTTTTGAGCAGTGTACATATATATGTATAAGTATTCGCTATACTAATATGGATTTCTTTCTCTTGCTTGTGACCTCCCTCTTTTTGGAGACTTTTTCCCTGTCTTTTTAATGGTTATTTGTGTTTATATTCAAACCAATAAAAGTTTGAATTTTAATTAAGCTTTAATCTCTTTATTTTTGGCAGCTCTCTTCTTGATGCAAAAGATACAAGTTGTTCATAAAATGTAGGTGAAATAAAAATAGGCACTGGCTACAGAAGCAACAATGTGTAATTAAAAAAACACATCCTACAGTTATGAATGTGTGAGATGCTAGCAGCAGCACCACCATCACTGCTGGCACTAGTCATCTGGGAAGTAGAACTACTGAACGCAGGTCACAAATAGTCTACTGTGCCTCCAGTAAATGTATTAGTGGGAAAGAAGTGGAGACCACTATAGAATATATGGCACTCCATTCCTCTCAGCTGCAGCAGAATTATGTTACACCTCTGACAGCAAGACTTTTAGTTTGTCAGTATACTGCACAGCCCACCTCCTCCAGCGCCATAAGAGTTAATTTGTTGCAAAGTGGAAATTAAATTCCCTCAATGGCAAATCTATTCATTCAGTTCCTGCGTCGCACGAACACTGCCGGAAAAAGCCGAAGACTGCTGAGTGCAGTGAATAACATCCAAAGCTATGTGCCAACAATTTGTTTTTTTTCAGAATTTTTATTTTTGAAAAATTTAAGTAACCTATTTACTTAAGTGCAGAATTGGTGCAGAAAATCAACCAGAAGCTCAACGTGGGAATGAAGCTTGACAGTTTCTGGCAATTGTTGATTACACATGAGAGTTTGGAGGAATTTTAATTCAACACTTACTACTAAACTCTGTTATGTTGGTGGGTCTCACAGATCCCACCATGCTGCCACCAATTTGTCATGTACCCACTTCTCAGCAAGTGACTTGGGGTTGTGCCTGCAAGGGTTAGTCTATCTCCCCTCTCTCAGTCCAGCATTCAACCTCTGTCCTATGCTGTAATGGGAGCATAAATCACACACCAACCCTGGCCACTCACCTGCTCACACACGCTGCCACCAATCACCGAACACATGGGCAATGAATTCCGGAATTTTTACTACTACTGTCTGCCAATAATAAGGCTGACAGTTTAAGGCTATGGATTCTTTAGAACATACAAGGTTCAACTTGTTAAAGTTTTATGCTTTAATACAAAAAGGTACAGTGCTTACAATAGGAAAAAGATATAAAAATATAGTAATAAAAAGACATACAAATATGCAAAACAGTTATATAAATAAACAGGAGAAAACCTGCAGAAATACCTAACTTTGTAGTCTGCTTTATGCTCCCTGAGGGGGGGACGAATATGGAATGGAACACATCAGCTTGGCTGCCCTCAATCTGTGAACAACTTTGTATGCGTACAAGACTAATTTATAGAGTTAACTTGGAGGTCAGATTTCTAGAAGAGCCTCTCAGGTTAATATTATAATTGTTTGCTTTTGATTGGACCACGGCCGCTCCCCCAATGAATATATTATATTCCTCGGAACAATCTTTGCCTAAAGTTTCTCACAGATAGATAGTGTCAGGCTGTAATTGACATCTCTCTTCAAAAGAGCTAGAAGGTGGAAAATGTTTCCCTTTCCTGGTTCCCAGCAAGGCCCCCTGGCTAGATTGGAGACAGTAGACTGCTTGCTCAGGATACCATATGCTGTGACCCCTTGTGAGACCTGCAGTCTCTGGACAGATGTTAAATTATTGCTAATCACACATATATACCTACCACATATTTCACTACAGTGGGATTTTGTCCTATGTCCTGCTCCCTTCAGGTTCTTCCACAACATTTCTATAGGATTAGTGTCATCACTTTGACTTTGTCATTCCAAAATGTTAACTTTGTTCTTTTACCATTCTTTTGTAGAGTGTCTTGTGTGCATTACTTTGTTGTCTTGTTGCATAAACCAATGCATTATAAATGAAAGCATGTATGTCCCAGATGTAGGAAAAACAGGTTCAAACCATTATATTACCATGTTTTTTCTGCAATGCAATGTTTTTCATTCTTCAGATATAACTGAATTTTTAAGCCACAAATTTGTAGTTTGAGTTCATTGTTTCAGTAGCCTTCTGGCTCTCCAGGTGATCTTTAGCAAACTGTAAACTAGAAGCAATTTCTTTTTGGTGAGTATTGAGTTTCTTCTTGCAGTCCTGCCATGCACATGCAGCGCCCCAGAGATCTGGTCGTTGCAGTATGACGCTCTGCCACTAAGGGGAGTGATGGTACGTCTGATGGCACTAAAGGAGTTCTCCTGACCAGGTATCACCAGCACACATTACACTTCACACTCCGGCCACTAGGGGGAGCAAAAGGCTTTATTTATTGGGCCACTCCTCATACTGGTAAAACTAGGGGTTGGGGAGGAAGTTAGTCAGAAGCTCACTGGGTTGGATTCAGGCAACATCCCGTGGCAGGGGGTGTTGCAGGGAGAAGACACAGGGGGGTCCCTGTCAGGCGTGGGAACCTGGCAGGTGCCTAGCAAACAGAACAGAACGTTACGGAACCGCGCCTGCACTACCTTGTGGCGGTATCCTAAGAAAGAGACACGAAGGGAAGGATATTGTGGAACAGTGTAAACGAGATCAAGCACAAAGGAGAGCCAGTAGGAGTCATGCCGTGAGACCGAGGCAACATCCTACTGAGGCGCGTAGCCGGTGGCCGGAACACCGCGGGAGTAACTGACTCTAGGCCTTACTTCGAACTTCGCAGGACAGTTAATTATAGGTTGGCTGTCTACCTTAAATTTCCTAAGAAGACATAGGGGGCAACAGTGGGAGAGGGGTGTCTCTAGGGTCCCGGAAGACCTCCAGGCCTTCCCGTCATACGGGTGTGTCCTAGCCAAAACATACTGGGGACGAGAAACTAGCAACATCTGGAACTAAAGAGAGAGAGAGCTGTAGAGAACGACGAACGAGAACAGCAGTTGTGAGGACTATTCCGAATGCTCAGCACGGTAAGACTACAACACACAGGCGCTAGTGGTAGGCAACGATTTCCATCTGCGAGGGAAACTCTGGAAGTGCTCATCGGACCGGCCGGTCTCAGATAGCCCTGTTAAACGTACTCTGGATTGAGGATCCTGAAGTCTACAGTAAAGAGGTAAAGAGACTGCAACCTTGTGTCCTCATTATTGACTGCACCTCACACCATCCCCATCCACCTTACTGGGAAGCCCTGGGGACATACTTCACCTGTGGGAAGGTATACCATCCAGCTGCCATTCCATCACCTCAGCGGACCCCACAGCAGCGTCGGTCACCCTGACCGAACACCACAGGTGGCGTCACGAACCCCTGACAAACTGCACCACCTTTATTGGACGCCCCTTAGCAGGGTCGCGGACCGGGTCTAGCCACTGTGACAGCCTCAGAACCGAACCAGAGAGGCCCGGTACCGAGAACTCGTGGCCCTGTGTCTGGTGGCGATCCACACACAAGTTTGCTCTTGATGGTAGACTCATTAACTTTATCTAATGCAAGAGAAGAATTTAGTTGCTAAGAGGTCACCTTTGATTTTTTATTGAGCTAATAGGATATTATTAGTGATGAGCGAATATACTCTTTACTCAAGATTTCCCAAGCACGCTCAGGTGGCCTCCGAGTATTTATTAGTGCTCGGAGATTTCGTTTTCCTCACCTCAGCTGAATGATTTACATCTCTTAGCCAGCTTGATTACATGTGGGGATTCCCTAGCAACCAGGCAACCCCCACATGTACTTATGCTGGCTAACAGGTGTAAATCATTCAGCTGCAGTGATTAAAACTAAATCCCCAAGCACTAAAGAATACTCGGAGGACACCCGAGCATGCTCGAGAAATCTCGAGTAATGAGTATATTCGCTCATCACTAGTTATTATACACCTTGATCTTGAAGTGTTTCTTTTTGGTAGACCACTCTTGTGGAGAGTAATAATAGTTTCAAATTTCCTCCATTTGTACAGAATCTGTCTAACTGTGGCTTGGTGGATACTATACTCTTTATAGATCGCTTTGAAACTGTTTTTTAGCCATCAACAATTCTTCTTATGATGCCCTTAGAAATCTTCCCATTGTGCCATAATACACTTCCACAAGCATAGATTCCTGTTCTTCAAATAAAACAACTGACCCACTCTCACCTGATTGTCTTCCTATTGATGGAAAACTTCAGACTCAAATTCTATGCTAATTTTAAAGGTTCAGAGACAATTGCCTCTTACAGACATGCAATATTAGATCCCTCTCCTCAATAAAAATAATTGGCAGAGTGCAATTTCCTAAAGTTATTTGTAGATTTGATCTTCTTTTCTTACTTTTTGGACTTGTGTGAAAATCCGATGTAGTCTTAGGTGAAATTTCTAAGGGTACACAATTTTTCGAGAACCACTGTGTGAGTAGAAATATATGTACAGTACAGACTAAAAGTTTGGACACACCTCATTTAAAGATTTTTCTGTATTTTCATGATAAGAATTGTACATTCACACTGAAGGCATCAAAACTATGAATTAACACATGTGGAATTATATACTTAACAAAAAAGTGTGAAACAACTGAAAATATGTCTTATATTCTAGGTTCTTCAAAGTAGCCACCTTTTGCTTTGATGACTGCTTTGCATACTCTTGGCATTCTCTTGATGAGCTACAAGAGTTAGTCACTGGGAATGGTTTTCACTTCACAGGTGTGCCCTGTCAGGTTTAATAAGTGGGATTTCTTGCCTTATAAATGGGGTTGGGACCATCAGTTGTGTTGTGCAGAAGTCTGGTGGATACACAGCTGATAGTCCTACTGAGTAGACTGTTAGTATTTGCATTATGGCAAGAAAAAAGCAGCTAAGTAAAGAAAAATGAGTGGCCATCATTACTTTAAGAAATGAAGGTCAGTCAGTACGAAAAATTAGGAAAACTTTGAAAGTGTCCCCAAGTGCAGTGGGAAAAACCATCAAGCGCTACAAAGAAACTGGCTGACACGAGGACCGCCCCAGGAAAGGAAGACCAAGAGTCACCTCTGCTTCTGAGGATAAGTTTATCCTAGTCACCAGCCTCAGAAATCGCAGGTCACCAGCAGCTCAGATTAAAGACCAGGTCAAATGCCACACAGAGTTCAAGCAGCAGACACATCTCTACAACAACTGTTAAGAGGAGACTTTGTGCAGCAGGCCTTCATGCTAAAATAGCTGCTAGGAAACCACTGCTAAGGACAAGCAACAAGCAGAAGAGACTTGTTTGGGCTAAAGAACACAAGGAATGGACATTAGACCAGTGAAAATCCGTGCTTTGGTCTGATGAGTCCAAATCTGAGATCCTTGGTTCCAACCACCGTGTGTTAGGGTTGGCGGAACGCACCGAATATATTAATTAGAAGTAATAGGTACATTCGCAACTCGGGATCCACCGTGCAGGAAAGAACCCGCTGCTAAGTAAGGCGGTGAAGTATATTGGTATAAACGAACTCTGTTACTTCACAGAGTCCGTTAGCAAAGAGAACGTTGTGCCCTATTTAGCTCACAGGGGAACACAGCTACTTAGCAGAGCCGACAGTGGTCATGAAGTCAAATGCAAACACGCAGCTCCTCTCAGGTGGAGCCGGAATTCTAATGGCTATTAGCAAGCCCTGACTCCACACACATGAAACTCCGTGCTGGAGGTGTCAGCATTCTAGGGGTTTATTTCAGCCGGGTCCCTGAATGCACACACAAGAAACTCCTCGCCAGAGGTGCTAGCATTCTAGGGGCTTATTTCAGCCGGGTCCCTGACTGCACACACACGACCACACTGGCACAGAGCACATACATAATTTACACTAGTGCATGGCCGTGCGGACCTGCGAACGTTTTATAGTTGCAGCTCTACAGGACATTCCTGGAGGACCAATGGGAGCTGCTATAGGGCCTGAGCGTGTGACCCTCGACCTCCATTGAGAGGTCCTCCTGTGGGCATGCTCAGTGTGTGCAAAGCAGAACTTAGTCCCAGAATAGCCCGCTTGCTGCAGACCAGTAAAGAGTACAATAGCAGGGCCTGAAAAGGCAGCAGTAACCCTTTGCACAATACCAGACTGAGTGAGACGCTGAGACTGATGTCTCCGCTGATCAGGCTCCACTGCAGTTGATGCAGAATGGGAGACCGCAGCGGACATGGTTCGATACTCCCCCTGTGCAGCGACGGGAACTCGACTCTTAACACCGTGTCTTTGTGCTACGCAGAAAATGTGAACGGATGGACTCTACATGCCTGGTTCCCACTGTGAAGCATGGAGGAGGAGGTGTGATGGCATGGGGGTGCTTTGCTGGTGACACTGTTGGGGATTTATTCAAAATTTAAGGCATACTGAACCAGCATGGCTACCACACCATCTTGCAGCGGCATGCTATTCCATCAAGTTTGCTTTCTGTTGGACCATCATTTATTTTTCAACAGGACAATGACCCCAAACACACCTCCAGGCTGTGTAAGGGCTATTTGACCAAGGAGAGTGATGGGGTGCTACGCCAGATGACCTGGCCTCCACAGTCACCAGACCTGAACACAATCGAGATGGTTTGGAGTGAGCTGGAACGCAGAGTGAAGGCAAAAGGGCCAACAAGTGCTAAGCATCTCTGGGAACTCCTTCAAGATTGTTGGAAGACCATTCCCGGGGACTACCTCTTGAAGCTCATCAAGAGAATGCCAAGAGTGTGCAAAGCAGTCATCAAAGGAAAAGGTGGCTACTTTGAAGAACATAAAATATAAGACATAATTTCAGTTGTTTCACACTTTTTTGTTAAGTATATAATTCCACGTGTGTTAAGGGCAGCACGGTGGCGCAGTGGTTAGCACAGTAGCCTTGCAGCGCTGGAGTCCTGGGTTCAAACCCCACCAAGGACAACATCTGCAAAGAGTTTGTATGTTCTCTCTGTGTTTGCGTGGGTTCAAACCCCACCAAAGACAACATCTGCAAAGAGTTTGTATGTTCTCTCTGTGTTTGCGTGGGTTTCCTCCCACATTCCAAAGATGTACTGATAGGGAATTTAGATTGTGAGCCCCAATGGGGACAACAATGATAATGTGTGCAACCTGTAAAGCGCTGCGGAATATGTTAGCGCGATATAAAAATAAAGATTATTATTATGTGTGTTAATTCAGAGTTTTGATGCCTTCAGTGTGAATGTATAATTTTCATAGTCATGAAAATAAAGAAAAATCTTTAAATGAGAAGGTGTGTCCAAACTTTTGGTCTGCACTGTATATAATTATTTATTTGTATAGCACCTTTGATTCCATGGTGCTGTACATGAGAAGGGGTTACATACAAATTACAAATATCACTTACAGCAACCAAACTAACAATTACAGAAGGCTGACGACCCTGCCCTTGCTGGCTTACATTCTACAGGATGGTGGGGATATAGACAATAGATTGAGGGTTGTAGGAGCTCTGGTGTTGGTGAGGTCGTACTTTCAGTAGTGGTGAGGAGGCAGCGGGGTCAGTGCAGGCTGTAGGCTTTCCTGAAGAGGTGGGTTTTGAGGATCTGTCTGAAGGATCCGAATGTGGTTGATAGTCGGATTTGTTGGGGCAAAGAATTCCAGAGGATGGGGATATTCTGGAGAAGTCTTGGAGGCATTTGGGTGAGGAGCGGATAAGTGTGGAGGAGAGAAGGAGGTCTTGGGAGGACCAGAGATTACATGAGGGAAGATATCGGGAGATTAGTTCAGACAGAGATATATGGAGGAGTCAGTTTATGGATGGCTTTGTACGTCAGTATTAGTAATTTGATCTGGATACGATGAGGGAATGGGAGCCAGTGAAGAGATCTGCAGAGGGGGGAAGCGGAGGAGTAGCGAGGAGAGAGATGAATTTGTCGGGCAGCAGAGTTAAGGATGGACTGGAGAGGTGCAACGGTGTTAGCAGGGGGGCAACAGAAACGGATGTTGCATTAGTCAAGGCGGGAGATGATGAGGGCATGCACAAGCATTTTAGTAGATTGATGGTTGAGAAAAGGACAGATTCTGGAGATATTTTTGAGCTGGAGGCGACAGGAGGTGGAAAGAGCTTGGATGTGCGGTTTGAAGAACAGGGCAGAGTCAAGAGTTACTCCGAGGCAGTGGACTTCCGGTACGGGGGAAAGTGTGATGTCGTTAATTGCGATAGATAGGTTAGGCATGGAAGATCTATGAGATGGAGGAAAGATGATGAGTTCAGATTTGTCCACGTTGAGTTTGAGGAAGCGAGAGGAGAAGAAGGAGGATTATTATTATTATTATTATTATTATTTATTGTTATAGCGCCATTTATTCCATGGCGCTTTACATGTGAGGAGGGGTATACATAATGAAAACAAGTACAATAATCTTAAACAATACAAGTCATAACTGGTACAGGAGGAATGAGGACCCTGCCCGCGAGGGCTCACAATCTACAAGGGATGGGTGAGAATACAGTAGGTGAGGGTAGAGATGGTCATGCAGCGGTTTGGTCGATCGGTGGTAGCTGCAGGTTGTAGGCTTGTCTGAAGAGGTGGGTCTTCAGGATATGGCTGATAGACACTCTGGGATTTTGGACAGCAGAGAGGTGACATTTGGGCCAGAAAGGTAGATCTGAGTGTCATCAGCATAAAGGGGGTACTGGAATCCATGGGACTTTATGAGTTGTCCCAGGCCAAGTGTGTAGATTGAGAAAAGTAGGGGTCCTAGAACATAGCCTTTGGGGACTCCAACAGAGAGAGGGTGGAATGAGGAGGTAGTATGGGAGTGGGAGACGCTGAATGTGCGGTTGGAAAGTTATGAGGAGATCCAGGATAAGGTGAGGTCTTTGATGCCAAAGGAGGAGAGGATCTGTAGTAGGAGGCAGTGGTCAACTGTGTCAAAAGCAGAGGACAGGTCTAGAAGGAGGAGTACAGAATATTGTCCGTTAGCTTTGGCTGTAAGTAGGTCATTAGTGGTTTTGGTCAGGGCGGTCTCAGTTGGGTGATGGGGGCGGAAACCAGATTGTAGATTGTCAAAGAGGAAGTTAGATAAGAGGTAGGAGGAAAGTTCTGCGTGGACGTGCTGCTCGAGGAGTTTGGAAGCGAATGGGAGCAGCGATATTGGGCGATAGCTGGACATAGCTGTTGGGTCGAGGGCTGGCTTTTTAAGGACAGGCGTGATTGTGGCAGAAGGTGCCAGAAGTTAGTGATAGGTTGAAGAGGTGGGTTAGGGATGGAATAAGTGTGGTGGTGAGGTTGGGGATGAGGTGGGATGGGATGGGGTCAAGCGCACAGGTGGTGAGGTGCGATTTGGAGAGGAGACAATTAAGCCCCCCTTCAGTGATCTTGGAGAGGGAGGTTATGGGATTTGGGCATTGGCCTGGTATACATATATATCAGCAAATAGGAAAATACTTTCAAAGAACACAGCATCTTAAACATTAATAAGTTTTCCATTTGTGAAGTCAAAGCATGTTTTTTTTCTTTTATTATAATAGGCTTTCATTCTTTTTATGATTTTGCCTTTCAAAGTTCCTTTTGTATCTGACAGTCGATATTGTTCTTCCATTCTGTAGAAGACAGCAATAGAGGGGGGAAAAGCCATTGTGTAGCTTCTTGTCTGTGGAACATGATTTTTATAATTAATATATGCAACTGCGCAGAGAAAGGTACGTTGTAATGAAGTGCAATTAAGAGGTATTTGTTCCCGTCCCAATGACTATAATTTCCTTTGCTGTTTAGAAGTCAGACTTCATCATTACATATCTGCTCTACTTTTGCTGTCTGATTTTATTTATTTCCAATTCACAAACAAACATGAATTCAGCTAAGCTGATCCTCAGGTAACATTATTTTTAATTACGGCTCTTGAGGATCATTAGAAATGAACAATCGTTGTGACTATTCAGTCAAAAGCACAACACATAATTTATTAATTTACTTCATAATGGACTCCACTGAACATTGAATCTAGGTTTAGGCAAGAATTAACATATGTAGTAATATTCATTATTGGTTGAAAAGGTTAACTCTTCTTGAGTCCGGAGTGTGCAAATACCAGCGATGGGCTGTAGGAGACAAGATTCACAAAGTTGTAAGAAAATATTTGAAATAACTTTTGCGATATAGCATTTGAAGTACCATGCATATTTGCAAGAGACAGTCACTAATATTTAAGGGAAACTGCTCTTTCAAGCTACCTTTCAGAAAAAGAAGTAATTTGTGTGTACATAACAATAACGCTATTCCTGGCAATTACGACTTGCATCTTGCATTTTTCACAAATTCTCCCATCCGTTAGCCCTATCTCTTATTTTGCAATTGGGTTGAAGGAAATTAGTAGCTATGATGCCTCCCATAAACAGTAAACAGAGTAGGATTTCCAGTTTTCATTGCTTATTTAGTAACAAACAGAATCGACAGTATGGAGTAGAAATTGGAGAGTAGTACTGAACAGTGTAGATGTGAATCCAGCATTGGGATGAGGTAAAAAACTTGTTGGAAAGCTCAGTTTGATCTTTCTGTGTCTACCTCTGCCTGTTTTCTCACACTGCTCCTCACTCTTCCACCCCTTCCCCTCTCCGTAGAGTATAACAGAAGGTGCAACCTGACATCTCACTTTGCTTTCAGTACCACTTTGTCTTCAGTGAGATGGAGTTGAGCAATTTTTCAAAGTAAATGTGGAGTTCAGGACATGGGTGAGAGGACGTGAGAAAGAATTGCCTGAAAATGGAGAATATTTCTCTAATAATATGTACTCCAATACAAAGTTTCTTATAGTTACCTGTCCAATAATTTTTAGAAAATTTGTTGAAAATATGCTCTCCATCTACAGTACAGACCAAGAGTTTGGACACACCTTCTCATTTAAAGATTTTTCTGTATTTTCAAGACTATAAAAATTGTACATTCACACTGAAGGCATCAAAACTATGAATTAACACATGTGGAATTATATACTTAACAAAAAAGTGTGAAACAACTGAAATTATGTCTTATATTCTAAGTTCTTCAAAGTAGCCACCTTTTGCTTTGATGACTGCTTTGCACACTCTTGGCATTCTCTTGATGAGCTTCAAGAGGTAGTCACCGTGAATGGTCTTCCAACAACCTTGAAGAAGTTCCCAGAGATGCTTAGCACTTGTTGGCCCTTTTGCCTTCACTCTGAGGTCCAAACCATCTCGATTGGGTTCAAATTAGGTGACTGTGGAGGCCAGGTCATCTTGCGCAGCACCCCAACACTCTCCTTCTTGGTCAAATATCCCTTACACAGCCTGGAGATATGTTTGGGGTCATGGTCCTGTTGAAAAGTAAATGATGGTCCAATTAAATGCAAACTGGATGGAATAGCATGCCGCTGCAAGATGGTGTGGTAGCCATGCTGGTTCAGAATGCCTAAAATTTTGAATAAACCCCCAACAGTGTCACCAGCAAAGCACCCCCACACCATCACAACTCTTCTTCCATGCTTCATGGTGGGAACCTGGCATGTAGAGTCCATCCGTTAACCTTTTCTGCGTTGCACAAAGACACGGTGGTTGGAACCAAACATCTCAAATTTGGACTCATCAGACCAAAACACAGCATTCCACTGATCTAATGTCCATTCCTTGTGCTCTTTAGCCCAAACAAGTCTCTTTTGCTTGTTGCCTGTACTTAGCAGTGGTTTCCTAGCAGTTATTTCACCATGAAAACCTGCCGCACAAGTCTCCTCTTAACAGTTGTTGTAGAGATGTGTCTGCTGCTAGAACTCTGTGTGGCACTGACCTGGTCTCTAATCTTAGCTGCTGTTAACCTGCGATTTCTGAGGCTGGTGACTCAGATAAACTTATCCTCAGAAGCAGAGGTGACTCTTGGTCTTCCTTTCCTGGGGCGGTCCTCATGTGAGCCAGTTTCTTTGTAGCGCTTGATGGCTTTTGCCACTGCACTTGGGGACACTTTCAAAGTTTTCCCAATTTTTGGGACTGACTGACCTTCATTTCTTAAAGTAATGATGGCCACTCCTTTTTCTTTACTTAGCTGCTTTTTTCTTGCCATAATACAAATTGTAACAGTCTATTCAGTAGGACTATCAGCTGTGTATCCACCAGACTTCTGCACAACACAACTGATGGTCCCAACCCCATTTATAAGGCAAGAAATCCCACTTATTAAACCTGACAAGGCACACCTGTGAAGTGAAAACCATTCCCGGTGACTACCTCTTGAAGCTCATCAAGGGAATGCCAAGAGTGTGCAAAGCAGTCATCAAAGCAAAAGGTGGCTACTTTGAAGAACCTAGAATATAAGACATATTTTCAGTTGTTTCACACTTTTTTGTTAAGTATATAATTCCACATGTGTTAATTCATAGTTTTGATGCCTTCAGTGTGAATGTACAATTTTCATAGTCATGAAAATACAGAAGAATCTTTAAATGTGAAGGTGTGTCCAAACTTTCGGTCTGTTCTGTATGTGCTGTAATACTGGTCACTACAGATGAAAATTCGGTCTTGACTGTCTGTGATAAGATTCTGTTGGCTTCTTGTAGTCGCCCCTTGTGTCTTCTCACTGCCATCCCTTAAACCACACCCAAGTTTAATACGCCTTAGATATCATCCTCTACCTATTTCTCTGCCCAAACATAACCAAGCCAGCAAGAGGACATGTGAACAGTACGTCAGTCTTTGCCAAAAGCAAGTTGACTCCGATGAAGCTTTTACTTCTTGGAGCATTAGCCAACTTGGACAAGGAGATGTAGCTGAGCATGTACAATTTTATAGTTTTTGCCATGAGTAAGGTAATTATTAGGTATCTTCAATTTCTTTTAACTTGTGTGTGCGTAGAAGAAGATTGTTGCATTGTAGTAATATATGGAGTCTTTGAATTAAGATAGTTGACATTTTTAAAGGGGTTGTCTGGGCTTTCTGTATTATTTGTGTGTCTACCTAGGATGCAGAATGTTGACAGCTTGCAATATAGTCCCTGTTAGCATTCTGCATGGTGCCCTAGATATCACAATTAGTCTGATGATCAGCTCGCTCCTGATTCTGGAGGAGCTGCTCATTCCCTGACTACAGTTTTCCTTTCTGGCAGACACTGGTTGTAACCGTCCCCAGTCTTTGCCAGACCCTCCCCCTCCTATCCTATCCTATAGTTAGTATGTCAGATTGATGGGTCATAGCAAGAAGTCAGATACAGGGCCTGATGAATTTATGAGTAGCAAAATGGTTGAACAGATTTATTCTGTTATCAGTTTAGCCATTCATTATATGAATAAGTAGAGTTAGAATTAAGCATATAACACACTGAGGCAAATTTGCCAATTTTCACACTAAAGGGTATTGGCACAGGTTAACACAACCAGTTCGTGATCGCTGGACACACTTATAGACACACAGTGATCCAAGAAAGGGATTCTTAAGTCCCGGGTTTTGGAGTGATGGTCGATCATACACATTATTGCTCCATTATTTATAGAGATACTTGAGTGCTTTACTTGTATATCATTGATTTTTGACTTTTGCAGATTTCTCATTAAGAAGTGTACCTCTTCATGATACATTTTACTTTAGAGATAGGACCATCCCAATGGGGACACCTTTTTGCGGTGGGATGGCTTTTATGTGCCCACTAAGTACCCAGCGTTCTTTACATGCACTATTACTTTTTTTTATTTACTTACTGCACAATTCTTCTTTATTTTGCTTTATTTCTAGGTTATGTATGTTAATGGCCACAGTGTGTATGTACTTATATCAACATGTGCTCCAACTTATTTTTTTGGTGTAGCTTCGGTACAATATTAGGATTTAGGATGGGGCAATAAATTGATAAAAGAGTGATCAGTCATTTTAACCCAACACTAAGTTGCTTGAGATTGTTAGAAATCCTTTGTGACTTTCCACAAAACTTCAAGAAGAAAATATACATTTCTTTTTTACGCACCGTGCTCTATGTACATACTGCTCTCCTGGAATTTTGTCAATGCAATTAAAAGCAGCAAGAAATCTATTGCACGGTACTTTTAGTGAAAGTTATATGGACAGGCAACGACTTCAGAATGGCAAAGACTCGTTTCGTCTCAGCTGGAGATCACTTGTCCTGCTAACTTTAACCTTAAAGCTCACCTGCTTGTGGGTTATTTTAAGGACCCTTCTAAAAAGGCAAAGTTGCAACATTTTGGATCGTTTTTACACCTCTATGAATTGTCAAGAAAGTAGGTGTATAATTGTAGCCTCCATATATATACTTCTTTTCCAAATTAGATTGGAACGGGCTGCCTGCTGTGGAGTCTTGCCCTGACTACTTGGCATGCTAAGTCATTTATCTAGGAGACACTCGCTAACAGCAATAAAAGTTCTACAAGCTATAAAGTCATACCTTCAATGTCACCTATTGCTTAGTTGACAAGACTCTCTTATTTTGCTATGACTTGTAATGGTAAGTATCCTACTGGGAAAGCAAAAAATCCAACTATCAATTCTAGACTTCAGTCCTCCCTTGATAATACTGGAAGTTTCTTTCAGAAGTTACAATAAAGTGTTTCAAGTAACTTGTAACATATTAAGTAAAGAATTTTAAGGCTGTCCAAGTAATACAGTTATACAGTCTCTAAAGATATTGACTTGAAGTGTCAAAATATCATTGATATACAGTGTCTAAATAATGCTGCATGGTATCAATTACCCACACAATATTAAGTTATGTAAACTGAAGATGAGCAAACTCTCAACTTGCTAGATTTTATTAATTTTCCCTGGAAATTCAATTTACA
This sequence comes from Ranitomeya imitator, assembly GCF_032444005.1. Classification (NCBI taxonomy): domain Eukaryota; kingdom Metazoa; phylum Chordata; class Amphibia; order Anura; family Dendrobatidae; genus Ranitomeya; species Ranitomeya imitator. Next base: position 110,826,290 of record NC_091290.1, on the reverse strand, counting down.
CTGAACTGATTCATAGTAAATCGAAAGTAGTCCAAATTGCCTTTCAATTGACCTAAAAAATTGTGCATGACACTCTTTTCTTTTCCTCTAATCTACATAGTTTCTTCAGTGTTTTATGACTTTTTTTTCTTATTTCTATGGCTCAATTTGGATCTGTGACGTTCTCTCACTATCCAGATTCTCCAGAAAATGGCTGTTTCATTTCCTGCTTCTGCTTTCATATAAGTAATGATAGACTTTCTTGCTTGGCTGTGTTATGCCATGTGATTTGATAGCTGTTAAGTGCTATTTATTCACTATTTATATTTTTTGCATCAGTACATACATACTTGTCATATTCTATTGCTTTTTCTTTCTTTTCTCATTCTTTTCATTTACTTTTTTATCATATTCTTGGTTCGCATCCTTACCAATGTATTGATCATACTATGGGTCCCGTTTATCAAGACTGGCTCATGTTTCCCTCACACAATGAGCCTCCATCCCACCCAAACTCAGCACATTTTGTAAGAGCTGAGAGAAACTGGAGTGGAAAATTAAAAAAAGTTTAATTATTTTGGCGCAGCTCATAGTTGCGTATAAAGTTTGAGACTATTGAAAGCTGTTACGCCAGAATTCTGTGGTGGGAATCCTTTTCCACACTGTTGTAGGACCAATCTATTGTAGTGTGCAGGCTCTTCTATTGTAGGGAGAGCAAGCGTGCTTGGTAATGCTCTGATATCACTGGAGTGTATAGATGCTCGGATGTGCTCAGGACTGGACAAGCATTGGCTGGTGCTCAGATTTGAAGATTCAATCACTGCCCCACAAGTTTGGTGCCTGTTACACAGCCAATAAGCATGCGGAGATTGCCTGCCAGTCACTGTAATGCCTTAGCCACCTAGGTACCGGCATGAGTGTGATTGACTGACTTCATTACCACATCATAAGTTATAAAAGGATTGGCACCACTGTCCTCACCTTACTGATGACATGGGAACAGCATGGGGAAGACCCCTGGAAGCATTTCTGACTCACAGGTCACTGCTGTGAACAATGTTGTCAGACTGTTACGGCACTTTTACAGACTCACAATAAAACATACAAAAATGAAACCAAAATGGATTTTCCTCGGAAATATGTTAAGGAACATCCTTTCCCGGGTAGTGACTTGTATATAATGCAAAATAAAAAACCAAAAACAAAAATGCTCCTTCACACCTTGGGCTATGCTCACACGTACAGTACAGACCAAAAGTTTGGACATACCTCATTTAAAGATTTTTCTGTATTTTCATGACTATGAAAATTGTACATTCACACGGAAGGCATCAAACCTATGAATTAACACATGTGGAATTATATACTTAACAAAAAAGTGTGAAACAACTGAAATTATGTCATATTCTAGGTTCTTCAAAGTAGCCACCTTTTGCTTTGATGACTGATTTGCACACTCTTGGCATTCTGGACACTGCACATGGAGTACTGTGTCCAGTTTTGGGCACCAGTGCTCAGGAAGGATATAATGGAACTAGAGAGAGTACAAAGGAGGGCAACAAAATTAGTAAAGGGGATGGGAGAACTACAATACCCAGATAGATTAGCGAAATTAGGATTATTTAGTCTAGAAAAAAAGACGACTGAGGGCCGATCTAATAACCATGTATAAGTATATAAGGGGACAATACAAATATCTCGCTCAGGATCTGTTTATACCAAGGAAGGTGATGGGCACAAGGGGCATTCATTGCGTCTGGAGGAGAGAAGGTTTTTCCACCAACATAGAAGAGGATTCTTTACTGTTAGGGCAGTGAGAATCTGGAATTGCTTGCCTGAGGAGGTGGTGATGGCGAACTCAGTCGAGGGGTTCAAGAGAGGCCTGGATGTCTTCCTGGAGCAGAACAATATTGTATCATACAATTATTAGGTTCTGTAGAAGGACGTAGATCTGGGGATTTATTATGATGGAATATAGGCTGAACTGGATGGACAAATGTCTTTTTTCGGCCTTACTAACTATGTTACTATGTATTCTCTTGATGAGCTTCAAGAGGTAGCCACCAGGAATGGTTTTCACTTCACAGGTGTGCCCTGTCAGGTTTGATAAGTGGGATTTCTTGCCTTATAAATGGGGTTGGGGCCACCAGTTGTGTTGTGCAGAAGTCTGGTGGATACACAGCTGATAGTCCTACTGAATAGACTGTTAGAATTTGTATTATGGCAAGAAAAAAGCAGCTAAGTAAAGAAAAAGGAGTGGCCATCATTACTTTAAGAAATGAAGGTCAGTCAGTCCAAAAAATTTGGAAAACTTTGAAAGTGTCCCCACGTGCAGTGGCAAAAACCACCAAGCGCCCAGGAAAGGAAGACCAAGAGTCACCTCTGCTTCTGAGAATAAGTTTATCTGAGTCACCAGCCTCAGAAATTGCAGGTTAACAGAAGCTCAGATTAGAGACCAGGTCAATGCCACACAGAGTTCTAGCAACAGACACATCTCTACAACAACTGTTAAGAGGAGACTTTGTGCAGCAGGCCTTCATGGTAAAATACCTGCTAGGAAACCACTGCTTAGGACAGGCAACAAGCAGAAGATACTTGTTTGGGCTAAAGAACACAAGGAATGGACATTAGACCAGTGGAAATCTGTGCTTTGGTCTGATGAGTCCAAATTTGAGATCTTTGGTTCCAACCACCGTGTCTTTGTGCAACGCAGAAAAGTTGAACGGATGGACTCTACATGCCTGGTTCCCACCGTGAAGCATGGAGGATGAAGTGTGATGGTGTGGGGGTGCTTTGCTGGTTACCTTGTTGGGTATTTATTCAAAATTGAAGGCATACTGGACCAGCATGGCTACCACAGCATCTTGCAGCGGCATGCTATTCAATCCGGTTTGCGTTTAGTTGGACCATCATTTATTTTTCAACAGGACAATGACTCCAGGCACACCTCTAGGCTGTCTAAGGGCTATTTTACCAAGAAGGAGAGTGATGGGGTGCTACGCCAGATGACCTGGCCTCCACAGTCACCAGACCTGAACCCAATCAAGATGGTTTGGGGTGAGCTGGACCGCAGAGTGAAGGCAAAAGGGCCAACAAGTGCTAAGCATCTCTGGGAACTCCTTCAAGATTGTTGGAAGACCATTCCCGGTGACTACCTCTTGAAGCTCATCAAGAGAATGCCAAGAGTGTGCAAAGCAGTCACCAAAGCAAAAGTTGGCTACTTTGAAGAACCTAGAATGTAAGACATAATTTCAGTTGTTTCACACTTTTTTGTTAAGTATATAATTCCACATGTGTTATTTCATAGTTTTGATGCCTTCAGTGTGAATGTACAATTTTCATAGTCATGAAAATACCGAAAAATCTTTAAATGAGAAGGTGTGTCCAAACTTTTGGTCTGTACTGTATTTCTGAACTGAGTTTGGTACTTGCACTACATTTACAGTATGTAACGAGCTTGGCTCTGTTACCATTTGTATTTACTAAGATTGCTAATGACAACCTATATATGCACTTATTTTGGTACTGGTGCTTTGTTAATGTGCCAAACTTGATTCTGGTAAAATATTATCTAGATAGGGATGAGCTGGCCTGTGGATGTCCTGGTTCTGCACATTCAGCAAACTCTTTTTAAAGTCTGGTTCGGACCCAAACTTGACTCTGTAAACTTCAGTGCTGTAAAATGGCTGTAAAACAGTTAGCTGTCATGATCCCAATGGCAGGGGATCACAAAAGGACAAGCACAAAAAACAAAACAAGCTCTAGGGTGATGGAAACTGAGCTGACCGCGATCCTGAACCTAAACACACAACTAGCTGTAGCCGGGGAACGTGCCTACGATGATTCCTAGACGTCTCGCGCCAGCCGAAGGACTAACTTCCCCTATTAGAAGAAACACAGACCTCTCTTGCCTCCAGAGAAACACCCCACAGAAATAGCACCCCCCCACATGTAATGACGGTGAAATGAGAGGAAAGCACATACGTAGTTATGAAAACAGATTCAGCAAAATGAGGCCCGCTAAAGCTAGATAGCAGAGGATACAAAAGTGAACTGCGCGGTCAGCGAAAAACCCTACAAAAAACCATCCTGAAATTACTTGAACTCATGTGCCAACTCATGGAACATGAGGAGTAATATCAGCCCACTAGAGCAACCAGCAACAAGGAATCACATCTCTGCAAGCTGGACTAAGACAAAAATTAAGCAAAACATGGAACAGGAAAATCAAAAACTTAGCTTGTCCTGAAGATTACAGAAGCGGGAAGCAGAGGTAACAAGACACACTGATTACATTGATAGCCGGCGAGGAAATGACAAGAAAGCCAGGTTAAATAGGAATCTCCCATATCCTGATAGAACAGGTGGACACCAGAGATCGCAGAGAACACAAGTCACCCAGTACCATCTGTGACCACCAGAGGGAGCCCAAAAACAGAATCCACAACAGTTAGCGCAAGGACTAGGGGCAGCAAAAGGAAGAAAAATGTGGGTAAGAGCAAGATAATTGCCCTGCAAACAAATGTTGATAGGGAAATGACTTAAAGGGGTTCTGTCATCATAGCAATCATGGTGAAAAGGAAGGAAATAAATAAGATACAAATTTTAACAGTGCCTCCAGAGAGACTAAGATTTTCTACCACAAGTCCAGTTAAAAAGTTAACCCACAGGTCATGGGTCAGAGTACCCCCTAAGAAGCAGCTTACAAATTTCACCAACAGAGCATGGTGCAGAAATTGATTAAAAATGTCACTCACAAAGCATGGGGCACAGTACTCCCACAGAATTTGATAAAAATTTCACCCACAGAGAAGGCATTCACATTTTCTCCACAACTCCTAATTTCAGCTCCAGTAGCATACATATATCAGCCATCAATGAAAAACTAGTAGTATGATTTTGAATCAAGCTGGTGGTCCATCGCAAGGCTTGCTACCTGAAGATCAGTTAAAAATTTTACCCACAGAGCATGGGGCATAGTACCCCCACAGAAGCATGTTACAACTTTTACCCACATAGCATGGGACAGAGTACCATCACAGATTGAGCTTACAATTTGCTCCCACAGAGCATGTGGCAGAGTATGCCTACGGGAATTATACTCAATTTTTCTCCCACAAAGAATGTTTTCATAGTTCACCCACAGAGCCAAACTTTACCTTCAATATCACACAGTAGATCAGCAGCAGATGAATAGCTTGTAGCAAACAGCGAGAGAGAAGGAGGTGGCACTCTGAGTATCTTGTATTAACGTTATTCCTAAAACACTTTATACAGCATGGAGCTGGGAAGGTACTCCTTCAAATTGACTGGCACTTCAACGGGTCCAGAGGCTGAAGTACAACTCACTGGGTAAGAGACAATGAGTGGAAGAGACGTGGGCAATGGTGGAGTCACTGGAAGTGACGAGTGACATGGTGAGCGCACCAGAAGGATGGCTCCCAGAAGGGTTAGCTGAAGAGAAAGAGACCATGCAGAAGCTGACACCGGGACTGTCTGCAGTGAGGCGAGTGGAGAGCATTAGTGCCAACACGTTAGAGCAGAATTGATAGCTATCATGGCTTCTGGTGGTATAGATAAGTGAGCTCTGAGCATCGTTATGCTGGAGTACAGCAAAGGACACAATGGCCATTCACAGCAAAAGATTTGGAGAAATAAGGAAAAGAGCAGGAAAAGGAAAAGAGCCGCAGAAGAGAGAGGTGCCTCTGTTAAATCAACCAATGGGTGAAGGATGGGAGGCGGAGGTGCAGCCATGGGCTACAACCCAAAGCCAGTCCGGCACAGCAACCCATACTGACCCATCAGAGGATAGACCACAGACTGCAATACGAACATGAAATTAAATCAGAGAGTTGTAGTCTTTGTATATGTAAACCAGTCCCAGAAAACTTAGCATCGAGAGGAAAAAGTTGAAAAATTTAGAAGGTCTCCTTTTTCAGTTGGTGCAGAGGATTGGGAGGAGTCGGGAGAAGATTTGAAACATCTAAAAGTTTCCCGAGTTTTTAAGTGAAACCACTACTTTAGATGAGGGAAAGAGTTGAGTTTCATAATCTCCATTTTGTCTTGAAAGTGGCTGGAGACAAGGTGGGTCTCAAGATGACGTTTGATAGTTGTACGCTCAGAGTTTTTTTTTCTTCTTTTGAGGGTTGACATTTAGACCCTTGTGGCCTTGTGCAATCCTGCATGTGGTTGAGACCCGAAGGGATTAAAAGCAATACCCTCAAGGCTATGGACTCCTGTTACGGCTGAGGATGTTTAATTTTAAATTTTTGCCTTGTTGCATCTTTTTCTGCTGGACTGCAGGTGCAGGTAGGTCCTTACCAAAAAGGAATGGTTGCAGTCCATTTTAAATTACTTTAGGAGTTCCTGAACTGTAATGCCTTCAGACCACAGGGCAGAGTAACCCCACAGAAGCTGATTAAAACATTCACCGCAGACCATGGGTCACAGTACCCCCACAGAATCTGATTAAAAATTTCCCCCCCAACCATGGAGCACAGTACCCCCACATAAGCTGATTAAATATTTCACCCACAAACCAGGGTGCAGAGTACCCTCACAGATTTCACCCACAGAGCATGGTGCAGAGTACCCCTATAGAAGCTGATTAAAATTGTACCCACAAAGCCAAAGGGGGCCTGAAAGTTGTACAGAAAGGGAGCCTGAATGATTTAGAGCTACTAGACAGCTTGATTACATGTGGGTATTCCCTAGTAACCAGGCAACCCCCACATGTACTTAGGCTGGCAAGTAGCAGTAAATCATTCAGCTGCTGCTGTGATGAAAACGAAATCTCCGAACACTAACAAAATACTCGGAGACCACCTGAGGGTGCTCGGGAAAACCCAAGCAACGAGTATACTCGCTCATCACTAATCCCAACCCAAACAGTAAACAAGACAACCTATGAAGAGTCCCTGTTTGAGTTTTGGTACCGGACAAGGACGCTCATCCCTATATGTAGATAATGAGCTTATTTGTGTTATGAGGGGTGTTCATTAAGGATTTCCCCTGACCCACTTCTATTTATCACAGGATGCTGAAACTACACATATGTAATGATATGAGTCTCTATAGGTTACGTGCCGATTTGCAACTCAGGACTGATAACAGTCTTGATTTTACAGGTGCTGAAGTGGTGTGAGGTTTGATAATGAACTCAGTGGAATACAGAGCAGTCATCAAGTTTCTTTGAGGTCATGCTCACAGTATTTTCGGACCAGCACAGAGTAGTATTGATGGATTTTATAGCAAAGGGTACCATGATCACTGGGGCATACTGTTAGGGCTAGCGGAACGCACTAAGTAATAGAGAGAATGATACAAGGTGTGTTCACTGCCCGGGGTCCACCGTGCAGAGATACCTGCTGCAAAGTAATGGCGGATGGACACTGAGCTCACACGTGGGTTAAACTTCACCCCATGTGAAATGAAAGCGAGCTCTGTTGTCTCACAGAGTCTCGCTGTACACAGAGATTAATACCCTAACTAGGGTTGTGCTTGCTCTGGAACTCTTCTGTGCTAACCGCACACATGAAGGAACCAGATGCTAAGCCAAGACTAATTGCCCCCACTGACGCTAGCTGCCTGCCTGAGTGCACAGCCCCAAAGCAAAACAGACTCACACCACATATATACTGAGTGGTAGAGTATCCACTGGCAGCAGCCAAACACAAATGATACTAGAGCATGGCCGTGCGGCCATTCGAACCTTTTATAGTACTAGCTCTCCAGGACCTTCCTCGTGGACCAATAGGAGCTGCTACAGGACTTGAACGTGTGACCCCGGACCTCCAATGAGAGGTCTTCCCTTGGGCATGCTCAGAAGGAGAAATGCAGGACTTAGTCCCAGGGGCGCCTGTTCGCCGCCGAACAGTACCTGTTATAATGGCTGAACCTGGAAGGGCAGAAGTAACCAAAACGTGCAGTATCTGTTTGAGCCAGGTGCTGGGACCGACGTCTCCGCTGAGCAGGTTCCACTGCGGCTGGAGAAGAATGGGAGTCCGCAGTGGACATGGTTCAATATTCCCCCTGTGCAGCTGCAGGATCTCGACATCTAACTCATACTATGCTTCACTGCTGCAGAAATTGCAGGAGGCCATCAAAACCAAGAGACATGGCATGCTCACCAAAGGTGTCCACCTTCTGCAAGACAGTGCACCAGTTCACAACTCACATGCTCCTGTGGCTTTGAAACTCTACTGCATCCCCCTTATTCACCTGACCTCGCACCACCGGACTTCCAGCAATTAAGTTTTTTTTGAAGGGCAAGCATTTTCCAGATGATGAGACTTTGATTTCTGAAGTCACAAGGTGGCTTTTGGAGCAACCTGTTGACTTGTACAAGCGAGGTATTTATAGCTGCTTAATGAGATAGGAGAAGTGTGTGTCCCTAGGTGGCGCCTATGTAGAAAAGCACTAATAACTGTGCCAAGTTTCATTGCTCTCAGTCCACAGGAAGTGGGTCAGGGCAAATCTTGAATGAAGATCCCTTGATATGTCGTGGTCTACGGTCTAGTGTCTTAACTATGTATTGATACATTACTGAGCAATCAAAAATAAAACTGATAACACTTCACTTAATGCTACAATTATGGCAATACAAAATGTTCTTTGTTTATTCAAGTGATTAAAAAAAAAAAACTTTTGACATTTTTTTTCAAATGATATTTTATGTAAAAAATGTTTAGTTTGTGTAAAAATTTGCATGTCTGTGGCAGTTTTCAAAGATCCATAGCATTTTGTTTTTCTGTCAAAAGAGTTTATGATGGCTTTTTTTTGCATGGTGAGCTGATAGTTTTATGGATACGCATTTAGGGTATATTAGATGAAATTGAAAAACAAAACAATTCTGACACTGATTTTTTCACTTTGCTACATTTATAGCATGGGCTTATTAGTTTAACATTTTGATACGCAAGACTTTACAGATGTGGTGATATCAAGTATGTTAATTTGCTTATTTTTAATAATTTTTTTTAAAGAGGAAAAAGGAAGAGTTCAAATTTTTATATTATTTTTAGATATTAAAAAACTGTTTATTTTTACTTCATTTTATTGTCCCCTTATGGAACTTTAACCTGCAATCATCAGCATTGCAGTATACAATTTAAATGGACATCCGTTATGAGGCCAGATATGTGGTTGAACTTCACAGTAATACCAAGATGGCAGTATGCCTCCGGCTGCCATAGTAAGCCATCGGTGCCCTTGCATCATGAATTGGAGGCTTTGATAGGGCTTATTTTTTGTGCCCTGAGCTGACACTTTTACTGATACCATCTTGGAGTAGATACAATATTTTGATCGCCTCTTATTGCATTTTAATAAAATTTTGCGACAGCAGAAATAAATAATTATTTTGATTATTTTTTCATTTTACGGTTTATCAATCAGATTAATTTATTTTATATTTTGATAGATCAGACTGTTACAAATGCAGAGATTCCAATTATGCGCATTTCTTATTTTTTTTATTGCTTTATTTATAATGGGGCAAAAGCTGGGTAATTTGAACTTTGGTGTTCTTTGTGTTTTTTTTTCATATTTTTAAAAACTTTTTCTTCTAACAGTATTTAATAGTACCCTTAGGGGACTTGAAGCTGCGATCATCTGATCTCATGTGCTATACATAACAGTGCATCCGCACTGTAACGCTAAAATCACAATCTCCTTTGAACGCCAGCCATGGGCTGTCTTAGATAGGAATGTCATAATAATAATAATAATAATAATCTTTATTTATATAGCGCCAACATATTCCGCAGCGCTTTACAGTTTAACAGTTTCAAACACAAAAGTCATAAGTAACAACGTTAACAGTACAATAATTAAAGCAAAATAAGACAACCCTGCTCGTGAGAGCTTACAATCTACAATGAGGTGGGGGAGATGCAAAGTACAGGTGTGTATTTACAATGATGTATTTACAATGATGGTCCAGCCATCTTCAGGGGTTGGGGAATAGATGGGGATAGTGAATGGGCTACACACACAAACATAAAATGACTTTGATTAGTGAACGTGACAGGCCGCTCTGAACAAATGTGTTTTGAGCGAGCGCCTAAAACTATGCAAATTATGGATGGTCCTAATATCTTGGGGTAGAGCATTCCAGAGGATTGGCGCAGCATGGGAGAAGTCTTGGAGTCGGGAGTGGGAGGTACGGATTAGTGCAGAGGTTAATCAAAAGTCATTTGCAGAGCGCAGTGGTCTGTTAGGCTGATAGACAGAAATGAGGGAGGAGATGTAAGGGGGTGCCGCACTGTGGAGAGCTTTGTGGGTGAGAGCAAGTACTTTGAATTGTATCCTGTAATGAATGGATAGCCAGTGTAACGACTGGCGAAGAGCAAGCTGGTATCATACCAAGATGGTATCATAATGAAAGAAAGGCCGGGGTCACACTTGCGAGTGCAATGCGAGAAATTTGCACGAGTCTCTCGAATCAATATGCAGCACTGTCGCCGACAATAGGGTTTGGAGTGTGCGGCTGCATGTATTTCTATGCAGCTGAATGCTCCGGTCCGAGTGCCAGCGGCAGTGCTAGGTGTTGATGCACGAGTTGCTCGCACTGCACTCGCAAGTGTGACACCGGCCAAACAAGGGTCATCAATAGGGTTGAGCAAAACGGGTCGGCCAGATTCAGAAGTCGCCGACTTTTGGCAAAGTCGGGTTTCATGAAACCCGACCTGACCCCTGTGTGGGGTCGGTCATGAGGTTGGCGATCTTCTGATCTGGAATCGGAATTCCGATACCGAGTTCCGATATGTTTAAGATATCGGGAATCAGTATCGGAATTCAGATTTAAGTGTAAAATAAAGAATAAAAAAAAAAATATTGATATACTCACCCTCGGACGCGCCCTGGTGCTCACCGGCAGCCTTCCTTCCTAAGAATGAGTGCCTGAAGGGCCTTCGATGACGTCGCGGCTTGTGATTGGTCGGGTGAGCGGTCACATGGGCGGTTACACGACCAATCACAAGCCGCGACATCATTCATGGTCCTTCAAGCGCTAATTCTTAGGAAGGAAGCGTCCGAGGGCGCGTCCGAGGGTGAGTATATTCCTAATAGGTATGTACTCACCCTCGGATGCGCCCTGGTTCTAACCCGCAGCCTTCCTTCCTAAGAATCAGCACCTGAAGGACCTTAGATGACGTCGCGGCTTGTGATTGGTCGCGTGACGCCCATGTGACCGCTCACGTGACCAATCACAAGCCGCGACGTCATCGAAGGTCCTTCAGGCGCTCATTCTTAGGAAGGAAGGCTGCCGGTGAGAACCAGGGCACGTCCGAGGGTAAGTATATCAATATTTTTTTATTTTGATTTTTTATTTTACACTTAAATATGGATCTCAGGGCCTGAAGGAGAGTTTTCTCTCCTTCAGACCCTGGGAACCATTAGAAACCCAATGCACTGCATTGGGTTTCGTGTTTCGGCCGACCCCGACTTTTCTATAGGATCGGCCGATTTCACTCGACCCGACTTTTGAAAAAGTCGGGTTTCGTGAAACCCGACCCGATCCTATAAAAAGAAAAGTCACTCAACCCTAGTCATCAACAAGCCACTGGCTATCATAAAACCCACCAATGCTCTGAGATCAGGTCAAAGACTTCCCTATGGGAGCGTGGAAGAATGCACTCACAGCCGGCCCCTGCTTAGTGGCGTTGTTAGAGATTGACAGAGGCATTTAACAGGTAAACAGCTGCAGGCAAAGCTCCGCTCTGCATGCAGCTCTAAGAGGTGTTTATTGGCTGATTAAATCAGCCATCATGTGCGGGGAAAGATGCGGGCTCCACACGCGAGCCCGCATCAAAGGCAAGGGACATGACACATGATGCAAGTTTATGTCATATGTTGCAAAGGGGTTAAGTCTTTGAAATTAACAACAATCTGATCTTGTAAAATGTTCTAACTGTATTTACATATACAAAAGAGTTTGTTTTCAAACCACAATCTAATTGCAAAATCATTTTTAAAAAAAGATTAAAAAAAGTGGGTTACATCATTTTATTTGGAAAGTATAATCATTATATTTTTCAAAGAAGTGAAATAAAAAAAACAAGCTTTACAAACAATACCTGAGAGAAATGTAACCTTTATCATTTTATTAATTATAAATAAAGCTACCAAATCAAAAAAATCTAAATAAATACAATTTTTGAAATTGAATGAAAAATTCTGTTGCACTTCAGCCAAATTGTACAGTAATTCAAATACTGATCCGTTCTCATGAATTTTACATCATTCCATCTTTTAAACATGCTAATTCGGGTGCTACCTGCATCAATTGAGACTGAAAAGCCCAAATTGTTTTAAGAAAAAATTGAAACATGAAGTTCACATAAATAATAAGCTGTCCCATGTCAGAAAATTTGTCAAAATGAGGAGAGAAATGGAAGAAAAATTTTAACAACTTCATCAGATTTGATTGCCATTGTGACAGTTGTTAAGATGATTGCCGTTTTCTGTGACAGTTGAATATAAAGGGATACGCCAATTTTTTTTTTTTTAAAAGCTCACCAACTAAACAATATAATTTAATTGAAAAGAAGGACAGGGATATGAAAAATACAACTTCAGCATACAGTACGACATATCCAGTACTTGTCAGCTAGCGCAATCTGAAGTTTTACTTTTGACGGTTTCTATCAATCTTCAACTCAATTAAAAAATAAGAAAAAGTTTTTCATTGCTTAAGAATTTCATCGTTTTGTACCTGTTTTGATAGAGGAAGAACTAATCAAGATAAAGACAATGTTGATTCTTTTATGGGCACTGTGTAACTTTCTTCTACGTCCTTATACAACATGACCAATCTTTATTATTAAAGTAAACTTTTTTATTATTGATATTATTCACTTAGTAAATTGTTCTAGTTTTTACTATCGGTATCATCTTTGCAGCTAGTGTACAATAAAATTCTCACAAGACCAGAAGGAGGTGATATTCACACAATGCGTTAATTTGTATATATGTTGTATAAATATATGTATTCGCAAGAAGTCATATCTATATTATATGCAGTCATTTTCTGCTACCAATTTCCCCGCTGTTAACAAAACACCTGCCAACAGTGCTTTAGATCTATATAAATCTGCAAACAATATGAAAAGTCTAATCAAAACAATTTAGACAATAATTAGAGGACTGGATGATACTAATGCAATAAGTGAGATATATAACATGGGAAATAATTACGAAATCCTGAAAGAACCTCTACCAGAAGAAAAGAAACAAAAGATAATTATTATATCTGTAAAACAATTAGAGTATTAATATGATTTATCGAGACGAGTGCTATAACTGTGTAAAATGCATATTGCGCAGAGGAAACCAATGTGGAAATGGCACTGCTGAAATGCAATGGACAACTACAGCTATAAGCATTTATTTCACTTACATAAAGGAATATATCATATTTTGCGGACTATAAGATGCATCGGACCATAGAACATACCACAAATTTGGGGCTTAGGAAAAAAATGTTTTAAAATAAAATGGAGGTGCATTTTATAGCCTACTTTAGTGGTAGCTTACAGGGGTGTCGAGTCACAGGAGGCAGAGTTGCTGTTTCAGGAAGCCGGCGGCTGTGGAGCGAAGTCACAGAAGGCAAAGTTGCTGTTTCAGGAAGCCGGCGGCTGTGGAGCGAAGTCACAGGAGGCAGAGTTACTGCTTCAGGAAGCCGGCGGCTGTGGAGCAAAGTCACAGGAGGCAGAGTTGCTGTTTCAGGAAGCCGGTGGTAGAGGCAGGAGTGGGGCGATGCTGTGAGCCCTGTGCTTCCATAAGATGTGGGTGGAGCCCTCTTTCCGGTATAGTTCCCTACGGTGGGCTTTGGGAAAAAATAAGTGAGTACCGAAAAAACGGTAATTAGAAAATAGTTATCTCTTTTTTCTGACTTTTTCCACCATGTAAGAACGCATTTTCTAGCTGTTTGGTCACCTGACTTATGTACTACATGACAGTTATTAAAATACTGAGCTATCCCTCATGTTTCCTGCTGTGCCATCAGTTATCCTTGTTTAGTCACTTGGTCAATATGCCATAAATATATTATGCTTGCAAACCCTGCGTGATCCTGGTTTTGTGACACTCTGTGATTCTTCCTGTATACGTGTAATTTTGATCTTATTCCTTTAATCTCTTTTTTTTATAAAATTCATTGTTTTTATTATAATTGGTAGTTCACCCTTTACTGGCATGTTTCTTCTTGAGTACATTGCTTGAAAGGAACTCCGATTTATAATTATTGGTTACCTAGAAACAAAACGGTCTTATTTTTCTATTCGAAAAATAGTGGCACGCCTATTTGTGGACTGTGTCTGTTAATTGGCATTACTGAATCAAGCCGGATTGAAATTACTGCCACATTATGTGGACAGATGTGTTTCAGTTTTTGAAAAAAAAAGCACCAAGAATGTAATTTTTTTCTATTCTTTTCATTTTTTAAATAATAGAAAACTTATATTTTACTGTTAATTGTGAATTAAAGTCAAATCTGTTTCCGAATATTAATAGGTGAAGCTAAGCTTCTTTATTTATTTATGTAGCTGTAGAAAAGTTACAGACAAGATCAGCACCTTAGGCTAGTGACCGATGAGTATAAGTTCATGTTGTACCTGTGTGCTTAGCAGGTTTTAAAGACTTCCTTCCTGGCTTAACCTGATCATTTGTACTTGCAATGCTGCTGACAGCTTGACCCAAGAAACTCCCACTCTATCCAAACAGTGAGCACAAACCAAAAAAACACAGAGATAAAGAGATTTTCAGGTGGGTGTAAACAGACTGACCAGCTCACCCTAGGGTAACCCAGTACACTACATGTTTCTGTTTGTGAGACTGAATTTCTTGCACCTGGCAATGAAATTTACCAACCTTAAAAAAAAGTCAACATCCAATGAAACTTTAGACACGAGAGACGTAACGATTGTCAGAAGACATTTAGCGATAATTCTTCTCCATTTATGATTTAGAAAAAAGAGAATATGATATCTGGGACATTTGTAATGTTTTGTTTTATCACAGGATTATAAATATCTATAATCCTGAAGATTATATTTTAAAGCAAAAAAAAACAAAACAAAACTGTGAATACAAAAATGTGGTATTGCATTTCAAAACCTTGTATGTTTCATATTAGTGGTCTAGAATTTATTATGCTTTTTGTATTTTGAAATCTTAAAAGGTTTTTACTGCTGAAGATGAAAATAATTTAAAGTAGCAAAAAGGACTACACAAACAAATATTTGTTGCACTGATCTATTGCCGTGAAGCAAAATTTAAATAAAGCAACACAAACTTCGCAGTTTGAATTTTGCTCTAAGGCTGCCGTCACACTAGCAGTATTTGGTCAGTATTTTACATCAGTATTTGTAAGCCAAAAGCAGGAGTGGAACAATTAGGGAAAAAGTATAATAGAAACATATGCATCACTTCTGCATTTATCACCCACTCCTGGTTTTGGCTTACAAATACTGATGTAAAATACTGACCAAATACTGCTAGTGTGACGGCAGCCTAAGTATGTAAGCCCACTGCTATGTCATGGCATGGTATCTCGGATGTGCTCGAGTAATATGTTCGAGACCCTGCAGCTGCATGTTTTGCAGCTGTTAGACAGCCGTAACACATTCGGGGATTGCCTAAGAAACAGGAAATCTGTGCATGTGTTGATGTTGTCTAAAAGCCGCGAAACATGTGTGGCACCCCAGAGTCCGGTTGCCACTGTGACATTGCCTCCCTCTGGAGGGTGATGTCCTGCCTGTAAGCAGGAAGAGGTCCCCATGCAAGGTAATGCACAGCATGCATCACAATTCCTGCTCCAAGCCAGAAGGGGGAGCTCTAGACCCAATTTCAGGGGAGCTGCTCTCTGGTCAGGAGGTGGAGTCAGTGTAGTCCATTAGAGAGTTAGTCTGAGGAGAGGGGAGAGAGAGGAGCAGAAACAAGGGCTCTGGGGAATTGCAGCTGCATCAGAGCTGGCCCAGGAGCGGAGCTCTGATAAGAAAGAGCCCAGAGTCCTTGGCTGAGCGGGTGCTGCATGCCCCGACAGCAGAATCTGGAGGGCAGGGGACTGCAAGTTCCCTGGCCACACCAAACACCCAGAGGCACCACAACAAGCTAAGAGCCTGAGGCTGCCAGTGAATGGCAGTGCCCGTGATATACTCATGCTGTCTGCCATACAGGTCCAAGCCAACACGCAGGAGAGGGTCACAGATAGCTACAGGCAACAGGTACCTGAAAATAGAGCATAGCAGGAAGGCCTCCAACCCCACCTGGACACCCTGAATGCTTCCAGGCTAGCCGGACTCCTTCTGTCATCTGTAACTGGTACCCCGTAATTGAATGTTCATCTACCAAGAAGTAAATGTAAAGAAAACTACACTTTTCTGCATGCCTTGCTTTTTCTCAGCACCCCAACGTTCACCACCACCTGAAGCGACTGTTATATCTGCCCTGGGGCCCCGCTCCACTCATGAGGAGCCGAACCATCTTTGCTGCATCACCATCAGCCCCAGTGGACCTGAACCACAGCATTGACCATCCCTTGCTGAACACCACGGGTGGCATCACAAATCAATCCCATATAACTTCCCCTTGCATTTTTAGTGCACACCCAGGGCCATGGAGTCAGGTCACAGCCTTGTGACTTCCCCAAAGAACTGTCTGACCCGGTTCTGAGTACCCCACGGCCCTGATGGGCGGCGCACATGCAGCTGTGGAGAATTGAACTTCTAATTCAAGCATGCCTAATATACTCACAAAACACCTAAGCATGTTGGGATTACATGATATTCGAGCATGCTCGCTCATCACCAGTGCCTAGAATACAGGGCCAACAATAATGGGTGCAGAGGTCAAGACCAGCTTTCTAGGAAGACTGGACTGGACATCAAACCAGGACAATTGGTCATCTGTTGTAAATTTGCAACAGAATTTCCCCAAATAGCTACTGTGCAGACTACTACCTTAAAATCACCTGGACATGTGTGAAGTGCGAATATACAGTTGTGCTCAAAAGTGTACATACCCCGGCAGAATTTTTGTTTTCTTGGCCTTTTTTCTGAGAATATGAATGATATAACACCAAAACTTTTTTCCACTCATGGTTAGTAGTTGAGTGAAGCCATTTATTGTCAAACTACTGTCAGGTAGACCAACAAAAATGTCGTCCACAACTGCCAGTAAAATTGTTTGGGCTGCAAAGAAAAACCCAGCTGAACATCAGCTGAAATACAGGACTCTCTGAAACCTAGCAGTGCAACTGTTTCAAGATGTACTTTAAGGAGGCACTTGAAGAAAAATGGGCTGCGTGGTTGAGTCTCCAGAAGAAAGACATTATTGCAAAAATGCCACAATGCATCTGGCCTAGAATAAAGAAAACAGCACAGAAACAAGCCTCAAAACATCTGGAACAAGGTAATTTGGAGTGATGAGACCAAAATTGAACTTTTTAGCCACAACCATAAACATTACATTTGGAGAGAGGTCAACCAGGCCTATTATGAAAGGAACACCATTCCCACTATAAAGCATGGAAGTGGATCTCTGATGTTTTGGGGATGTGTGAGCTGCAAAAGCACAGGAAACTTGGTTAAAGTTGAAGGAAAGATGAATGCAGCACATAATCAGCAAATACTGGAGGCAAATGTGCATTCAACAACCCGGAAGCTGCGTATGGGACATACTTGGACGTTCCAACATGTCAACGATCCAAAACACAAGGCCAAGTCGACCTATAATTGGCTACAGCAGATCAAAGTGAAGGTTCTTGAGTGGCCATCTCAGTCTCCTGGCCTCAATATCATTGAGCCACTCTGGGGAGATCTCAAGTGCATATTTTATGCAAGACAGCCTAGGAATTTACAGGAACTGGAAGCTTTTTGCCAAGAAGAGTGGGCACCATTACATCTGAGAAAATAATGAACCTCATCTACAACTACCACAAAAGACTTCAAGCTATCATTGATGTTAGAGGGGGCAATACACGGTATTAAGGAATGGGTTATGTAATGTTTTGATCATGGTCATTTGAATGTTTTGGGTTGTCATTATGATTTAAAAAGAGAACATACAGTAGTCCGACAACAAGTGGCTTCCCCAACCACTAACCTTGAGTCCTGTCCTGATATGAATGCCTCCCCTGTTCTGTCCCTGTATGCATGCCTCCCAGTTCCATCACTGTATGCATTCCTCCTTATTCCCTATCTCTGTGTGCATGTTTCCTATTGAAAAAAAAAACAAAAACATCATACTCACCTACCTGTGTGCCCTCGGTGCTGGCACTGCATGTTGTTCTGGCTGCCGGCACCTGTCTGCAGCTCTTCCTGTGCTCAGCAGTCACGTGGTACCACTCATTAAGGTGATGAATATGCGCTCCACCCCTATGGGAGTGGAGAGGCGTCCATATTCATCACCTTAATGAGTGGTACCACGTGACCGCTGAGCACAGGAAGAGCTGCAGGCAGGCGCTGGCAGCAGGAACGGGATGCTGCGCCAGCACCGAAGGCATGAATGTAGGTGAGTATGATGTGTGCGGTGGCTCCTGGCACCCGCTGCTCCGCTGCCCCCACTCCCCTGCTGGCTTTCTGTACTATGACTCGTGTATAAGCTGAGGGAGGGGTTTTCAGCACAAAAAAATGTGCTGAAACACTCGGCTTAACCACGACTATATAAGGTAAGTGAAATAATTAATGGTTTGTCATTTTTCTCCAAATCCTAGGTACCGTAAGTGTTAAGATGACAGATTTACCCTTAAAATTACCACCATATGGGTGGCCTCATCCATGACAGTAATGACCAAGTCAAAATCATTTTAATCAAGAGCTCACATACCAATGAATCAAACAGCACCACACAAGTAATCGCTAAGTGATTAAAAACATTGCACAAGATGTATTGCTGAAATTACTCTTCAAAATAGAACAGTGATTTTGTTTCAACTAAAACATTCCTTATCATTATCTTTTAATCTGTCTCAGCATTACTATCTCGGCTTATCACAAATCATTTTAGAATTATAAAAAAAGTAATTGCTGGAGATAAAGAAAAATGCAGATATGATGGTTTTCTTCATCCTTCGTGCAATAAACAGAATTTCCAATATAATAGCAGGCATAATGTGAAGGAGGAGACATTTAAATAAAATAATGCATCTGTTTACACAAGTGCCATCAAATTAGCGAGAATGGCACCATTCTTTTTGGAAATTTATCTAGAGATGACTGATTGGAAAGCATGTCGAATAGAGGTAGATTAAAGGGTTTTAAATTCTTTAAAGCTATAATTTTGCCAGACTATGAAGATGTCAATCTATAGCACGGGCTGCATTGCAATGTGATGCTACCTTTTCTCCAGAGTGTAGCACTTTAGTGCACAAGAAGTAACAGTAGTGATTGGCAATGTCATAGATCAAAAATTCCCAGAGCTGTGAACTAATGTCATACTGAGATTTAGGTATCGGTCATGAGCTATTGATATTAAATGCATCCCCCCTGGCCTACTGTCTCATAGATTATAAGTAGTGCACGCTCGGGTAGCCACCGAGTATTTATGACTGCTGGGACATTTAGTTTTCATCACGGCAGCTGAATGATTTACAGCTGCTATCCAGCTTTATTACATGTGGGGATTCCCTAGCAACAACGCAATCCCCACATGATTAGTAGTTAATAATAATAATAATAATCTTTATTTTTATATAGCGCTAACATATTCTGCAGCGCTTTACAGTTTGCACACATCATCATCGCTGTCCCCGATGGAGCTCACAATCTAAATTCCCTATCAGTATGTCTTTGGAATGTGGGAAGAAACTGGAGAACCCGGAGGAAACCCACGCAAACACGGAGAGAACATACAAACTCTTTGCAGATGTTGTCCTGGGTGGGATTAGAACCCAGGACTCCAGCGCTGCAAGGCTGCAGTGCTAACTTCTGCGCCAGTAGTTGTAAATCATTCAGCTGGGGCAATAAACCTTAATCTCCGAGCAGTCATAAATACTCGGAGACCACTGAGCGTGCTCGGGAAAACCTGAGCAAGGAGTACCCTTGCTCATCATTAAGTATAAGCTCATGAGTACAGGGTCATCTTCCTCTCTGTACCATTCAGTGAGTTTGTTTACTTTATTTTACATAGAGTGGGGGAAATAAGTATTTGATCCCTTACTTATTTTGTAAGTTTGCTCACTGACAAAGACGCGAACAGTCAATAAATTTAAGGGTAGGTTAATTTTAACATTGAGTTTAACACAGGTAGCAATCTTATTGCCAATCAGAGCCATGGCTGTCTTTCACACTGTCATGGTAGAGACGTCTGTGTTCGTGGTCCATGCATGGACACTTTACTGTTGTGGCTCGCCCATCACTATTTGCGAGAGTTGGAGTTTGCTTTAAAAATATTTGAATGAGGCCCGCCAGTTGTTGCCTATCTGGTGCCTATGAATACCCCCCTGAAATTTTTTTCCTGGCATTTAAGTTCATGCAAAGACTTCATGAGTGGATGAGTACAGCAACTGCACTTTAAAAATATTTGAATGAGGCTTACTAGTTGCCTTTCAGGGGTCTATGGATGACTGGATGACCCACCTTATAATTTTTTTCCCGACTTTGCACTTTCTGCAAAGCATTGATGAGTGTAAAAGTACATCAACAAATTATTTACGTAAATTTTTTTTTCTTGATTCAATTAGTCAACCATACAGTTTAACGGTTGTTATTATTATATTACGGTGGTATGTAAAAAGTTTAAAAATATTTATGGATTCAATTAATCATCCATAGAGTATGACATGCTTTCTGTTACATTTCAGTGGTATATAACACTCCAAAAAGCTTTAAAAATTGTTCTGGGTTGAATTAGTAATCCATACAGTGTTTCATGTTTAGTGGGCGTCAGGATGACAAAGATGGAAGAATTCCACAAGACTCGCGAGAGTGTGACTGGAGGAATATCAGAGCCATATCAAGCAGGTGCAACAGCAGAGGTGGCAGTAGCCTGTGATCCAAAACAGACCTCACCAAGGCAGCAGTGTTCCCCTTTAGTGTTCCTGCGGACTGCAGACAGAAGAGCCAGGATCCAGAAACTAGTGATTGGACTGCAGGGCCTAGGCTGGATAAATGCTTGCAGGTCCACTAGCCATAAGGTACTGATATTTGGCAACTTGGAGGGAAGTGATTAGGTATGACGGGCAACGGTCCATAGCAGATTTTGGGACTAGGCTTGAGCGAAACGGATCGGACAAATTCAAAAGTCGCCGACTTTTGGCAAAGTCGGGTTTCATGAAACCCGACCCGATCCTAGTGTGGGATCGGCCATGCGGTCGGCGATCTTCGCGCCAAAGTCGCGTTTCGTATGACGCGTTTGCCGCCATTTTTTCAGCCAATGAAGGAGCGTGGGCAGAGTGATGACATAGGTCTTAGGGGCGTGCACGCCTATCGCCATCTTCTCGCTTGTGCGCTGTAGCGATTTGCAATGTGTAACACCAGCTTTTCTGTTCAGGGACGGAGAGAGAGAGAGAGAGAGAGAGAGAGATTTCCCATTGACTTTGCATTGGGGTTCGTGTTTTGGTCGATCCCCGACTTTTCGCGATAATCGGCCGATTTCACTCGACTCGACATTTAAGATAGTCGGGTTTCGCGAAACCCGACTCGACCCTAAAAAAGTAAGAGTCGCTCAACCCTATTTGGGACCCATCATCATATCTCACTCAACCAGCGGGCAGTGGAGATGGAACACTTGCCTTGAAGGCTGCATGAGCTGACAGCTGGAATCAAGGTCACATTCCTCAAAATGTCAACATTGCTGGTATGCGGTGGGTGTGATCCGAAAAGGAAGGGAGCAGGAAGGAACTCATACTGAAAAATGAATGGGCCTAGTAGAGGCTCCTTGAGGTGGCTTGAGATAGGGATACCACCCCCATGAGATCGTACAGTCGTTGGTTTTCCTCATCTCCTATGTGGGAGCAGGCGATAGTGCAGTTGACACAGGGGCTGTTGCCCATTTCTATATGTGGTGGGCTCTAGCACTATCAGAATCTGGGTCTTTTACAGCCCAGGCATCTGGTAATTGTGCTTCAGGAAGCAGGTGGAGTCAGTCCCCCCAGACTCCCAAAGAAAGAGAAGGAGAAGCGGACACCTGAAGAGGATTACTGCATTGCCCTCCTTATACTGTTTCATGGTTTTTTGCAAAGCGTTTATGAATTTAGGAATACATTAACTACACTTTCAAAATATTTACATTCAAATTTTTTTTCTGGATTCAATCAGTGATCTATACAGTTTAATGGCCTGGTACAGTTCACAAAATATTCTTGTTCAAAATTGACTATTGTCATATATACTATAGAACCTGCTTTGAGTGAAATTTTCTTGGTTTTGAAATAAAACAATTGTTATGCTACAGGTGTACAAAATTTGCCTGACAGCACACTGGGTGAACATTGTGGAGACCAGGGCCAAGTCCCATCCTGGCACGCTGCATGTGCTTTCTATGCTCAGGATTCCTGGCCCTACTTCTATGAGTGTTCCTTTCCCCTCCTACACCAGTCCATGCACACCCTCCTGCTCCTCGTCATCCTTCATCTCTGATGTACTATCTCAGAGCATGCCGTCCACATCAGCCAGAAGCTCCACAGCACTGCCTCAATGAAGTGGCAACAAGCTCTGCTGAAGCTAATTTGTCTAAGAGACAAACCGCATAACGCTCATTATCACACCCTGAACCTTCAAACAGGCATGGTCATGTGTGATATTGAGTGCAATCTGGGGACAACTATGAAGCTTGGCAAGCGTACAAACATACCATGTTTGGTTCACATGCTCAACTTGGTAGTTCAGCAGTTTCTGAAAAGTTACCCTGATTTTCAAGATTTCTGGTCTAGGTACGCCACGTCAGTGCACATTTACGCATGTCAGTTACGTAGCAGCGCATGCAAATGCTGGCTCACCGATTGCTGTGTGAAATGACTACGCATTGGAACTTTACACTGCACATGCTGGCAAGGCTTTGTGAGCAGCAGAGGCCAGTTTTGGAATACCAGTTCCAACAAGCCAGTCAATATTCTGGTGAGCTTCCTAACAAATCAACTGAGAGATGGCATGGATGTCTGACATTTGTGTGATTATTCGAGCTTTTGAGGACTCCACAAAGATGGTGAGAGGCAGTGATGCCATCATCAGTGCAACAATCCCCCTCCTGTGCCTACTTAAACAGTCACTGTTGACAATTAAACATGAATCCATAGCCAGTTTCCTACTCCACAATGATGAGGGGCAAAAACCCCGAAACAGCTGTCTGTGGATGGATACTGTTGTGAATTCTGTGGTCAAGCTCCCTCCTGTGGTCATGAGTGGTACTTCGGCTGGTTCTGTCTATGTGCTTCCTCTGGTGGATGTGAGTGGGGCTGCGGCTTCTGAGTTTCCTTCCTCAGGTGACGAGGTTAGGTCGTTAGGTGCTGCTCTATTTAACTCCACCTAGTTCTTTGTTCCTGGCCTCCAGTCAATGTTCCAGTATTGGTCTTGCTTTCTCCTGGATCATTCTTGTGGCCTGTCTGCCCTGCATAAGCTAAGTTTTGCTTGTGTTACTTTTGTTTGCTATATTTTCTGTCCAGCTTGCTATATTGGTTTTTCTTGCTTGCTGGAAGCTCTGAGACGCAGAGGGAGCACCTCCGTATCGTTAGTCGGTGCGGAGGGTCTTTTTGCCCCCTCTGCATGGTTGTTTGTAGGTTTTTGTGTTGACCGCAAAGCTATCTTTCCTATCCTCGGTCTATTCAGTAAGTCGGGCCTCACTTTGCTAAAATCTATTTCATCTCTGTGTTTGTATTTTCATCTTAACTCACAGTCATTATATGTGGGGGGCTGCCTTTTCCTTTGGGGAATTTCTCTGAGGCAAGGTAGGCTTATTTTTCTGTCTTCAGGGCTAGCTAGTTTCTCAGGCTGTGCCGAGTTGCATAGGGAGCGTTAGGCGCAATCCACGGCTACCTCTAGTGTGGTATGATAGGATTAGGGATTGCGGTCAGCAGAGTTCCCACGTCTCAGAGCTCGTCCTATGTTAGTAACTATCAGGTCACTTTGTGTGCTCTTAACCACTAGGTCCATTGTGGTTCTGAATCACCTGATCATAACAGGATACCATGCTTGGCATAGGTGGTTTTCCTTTATTGGATGTTTTCCTTTATTGGATGCTGCCCTTCCCTTGGTTGTTCCTTCCCGGGAAAAGGCCTGGCTATTCACTGCCTGCATTGAGAAACACGTGATGGTGTCTCCGCAGCTCCTCTACATGCATTTGCATATTTGGGGGCAGTGTTCTGGATCACTGCGTTGTGAAACACGTGATGGTGTCTCCGCGGTGTTGGATGTTTTGTGCCTTTATAAACACATATGATGACCTATCGCTATGTTCATAACTTATACCATATTAGAAGAACGCTAGTAACTTGCAGAATATGCATATTAGTTCTGTATATTACCTAATTTTAAAATGTCTAAACATATTGCTTGTGACCTTTAAAAGGATCATTTGTCATCTCCATATAATGGTATAACTTCCCACCTCCGCTTGCTGTCTCATCCGTCTCATCCACTGCAATAGACTCTAATGGTATAACTTCACACCTCTGCTTGCTGTCTCATCCGTTTCATCCACTGCAATAGACTCTAATGGTATAAACTCCCTCTGCTTGCTGTCTGCTGTCTGTCATCTGCCACTCTACCATCTAGCAACATATTTTAATGTGCCTGCTTAATGATTATTATACTTCATTTGTTGCCTTGTACTTTTTACTCACTGTTTGATGTATTTCCATCACTGTGGCCACAATAGATACTATCAGGTGAAGGTGTTATAGCATGTTGCCAGCCACAATGTGTTTGATCATTTAACCACCCCCTGGTGTGCTGGCCCCAGCTGCCAAATTATCCCCACCCTGGTCCCACAATCCATCTCTTCTGACCTAGCATTGGACTATAAATGTAGAACCATCCTTAGGGGTGCACACAAGTGGGGGTGCATGCTAGCGTCCCAGAAGATAAGCGTCGTGATACTGCAGTTATTCCATGGCAGTTAGTCAAGGCAGGAGTCAGGTAACCCACACTCTGCACTCCCATCTATCCTGTTAGGGCTAGCGGAACGCACCGAGTAGAAATAAATATTTATTATTAATGGTGCGTTCGCAGCCCGGGGTCCACCGTGCAGGAAGAACCTGCTGCTAGTGAATGGTGGCACAATATGGCGGTGTAGACTAGCTGATAGCAGTCTGTGGTTAAGCAACACGCAATCTCCTCACCGGAGAAGCCGGTATTCTAGGGGCTTATTTCAGCCGGGTCCCTGAACACACTCATACAATCTCCTCACCGGAGGTGCCGGTATTCTAGGGGCTTATTTCAGCCGGGTCCCTGAACACACTTATGCTAACCACACTGGCGCAAAGCACATATGACTTGATACTAGCGCATGGCCGTGCGGTCATGCGCAGTTTATATAGCTGCAGCACAGGAAGTGGCTATAGAACTTTTGCCCTTCCAAGACCTGCCAAGAGGACCAATGGAATGTGCCGCAGAGCCTGAGCACATGACCCTCGATCTCCAACGGGAGATCTTGCCCTGGGCATGCTCAGTGTGTGCAGATAAGGACTTAGTCCCAGAGAAGTCCGCTCGCTGCTGACCAGTATAGGCTTTAAAGGCAGAAGCTGAAGAAGCAGCAGTAACTCTTCTCACAGAGTCAGACTGAGCGAGACGCTGGGATCGACGTCCCTGCTGAGCAGACTCCACTGCGGCTGGAGGAGAATGGGAGACCGCAGCGGAGATGGATCGAGATTCCCCCTGTGCAGCAGAGGAAACTCGACTCCTAACATCCATGTGCTTTATTCCTATCCTCCTATGTTCCCTTGCAATCCACTTTCACCGCCCAATCCCCCCTCCACCACGACTCATATACATCAGCTCCTCACTCCTTCCAGCTCCCATGCACTTCTCACCTTCCTGAAAAACCTCAGCCCATCTTACCCAAACACACTGCAAAAAAAAACTTCATTCACTTCAAAAAACTACTTGCTTTTTATCTTGTTACTCCTACTGATTTCGGGAGACATATCCCCCAACCCCGTCCCCTATCCTCCAACCTCAACTGCTACCCTACCTCATATCAAAACCATACTAACCTTATAAATATTACTTGCACTCCCTCATCTCTCCCTTTCAATTGTGCCCTTTGGAATCCACGGTCTGTATGTAACAAGCTTCCTTTCCTGCACAACTACTTTGTGAACAACTCTCTGAATCTGCTGGCCCTCACTGAAACCTTGATCCAGGACTCTGACACTGTCTCCCATGCTGCCATTTCCCATGGTGGCTTACAATTCTCCCATTCCCCAAGACCCACAAACAGACCTGGTGGTGGAGTCGGCATACTCTTGTCCCCCCAATGCACGTTCCAGGTTATACCCCCAGTACCTTCACTTTCATTCCCTTCTTTTGAGGTCCACACCATCAGGCTATTCCGTCCCCTCTCCCTCAGAGTAGCAGTCATATACCGGCCCCCAGGCTCACCCACCCACTTCCTGGACCACTTCTCAGCCTGGCTGCCTCACTTCATGTCCTCAGAACTACCAACCCTTATCCTGGGAGACTTCAGCATCCCCATTAACAGCCCCACTTCCACATCTGCATCCCAGCTTCTATCACTAACCATTTCCCTTGGCCTCTCACAGCTCTCAACCTCTGAAACACACAAAGACGGTAACACCCTGGACCTGGTCTTTGTCCGGCTCTGTTCAATCTCTTACCTAGATAACTCACCACTTCCCCTCTCTGACCACAACATTTTCTCCTTCACACTCACAATTCCTCGCCCACCCCAGCACTCTCCTACCTACCACACATTCAGAAATCTACAAGCCATTAACCCTCATACACTTTCAGACTCCTTACACTCATCACTGTCCCCAATCTCTTCTTTTTCCTGTCCTGATCTGGCTGTACATCACTACAATGACACTCTTAGAAGCACCCTAGACCAAGTAGCTCCCCTCACCCTCAGAACCTCCAAGCACAGAGTGAAACAGCCCTGGCTCACATCGCAAACCCGATTTCTCCAGCGATGCTCTAGGAGTGCTGAACGCTTATGGAGGAAAACTTGCACACCAGAAGACTTCATACCCTTCAAATTTATGTTAACGACCTATAAGTCTGCCCTTCACCTCGCCAAACAGTCCTACTACACCACCCTGATCTCCTCACTATACAACAACCCCAAGAAACTTTTTAACACCTTTCACTCCCTCATCAGGCCAAAAGCACAAGACCCTATCACAGACATTTGTGCTGATGACCTGGCCTCCCACTTTAGAGAAAATAGACAATATCCGTCAGGAAATCCGCTCCCAGACACCAAGTGCAATGACTCCCATTCCTCCCTGCATCTCCCCTAGCTCACACTCCACATTTGATCCCATCACAGAAGAAGAAGTCTCCAAGCTCCTCTCCTCTTCTTGTCCAACTACGTGCACCACCGACCCCATTCCCTCACACCTCCTCCAGTCTCTCTCTCCAGTCGTCACAACTCACCTAACTACAATTTTTAATCTCTCCCTTTCCTCTGGCATTTTTCCCTCCTCCTTCAAACACTCTGTCATTACTCCATTACAAAAAAAAACACCCTTGACCCCTCCTGCACAAACAACTACAGACCGGTCTCCAATCTCCCCTTCATCTCAAAACTCCTGGAGCGCCTAGTCTACTCCCGCCTTACCCGTTACCTCTCCACTCATTCCCTCCTAGACCCTTCACAGTCCGGTTTCCACCCCCTACATTCGACAGAAACTGCACTCATCAAGGTGACCAATGACCTTCTTACAGCAAAACGTAATGGTGACCACTCTCTGCTCATTCATCTCGATCTTTCTGCAGCTTTCAACACTGTTGACCACCCTCTCTTACTCTCTAGGCTCCAGTCACTAGGCATTAAGGACACTGCTCTCTCCTGGTTCTCCTCCTATCTTTCTGACCGCTCCTTCAGTGTTCTGTTCTCTGGCTCCACTTCATCTCCTCTTCCTCTCGCTGTTTGGGTACCTCAGGGCTCAGTCCTTGGCCCCCTTCTCTTCTCCCTCTACACGGCCCCAATTGGACAGACTATCAGCAGATTTGGCTTTCAGTACCATCTTTATGCTGATGACACACAACTATACACGTCATCCGCTGACCTTACTCCCACTGTACTGCAGAACGCCACTGACTGTCTGTCCGCAGTCTCTGACATCATGTCCGCTCTCTATCTGCAACTCAACCTCTCCAAAACTGAACTTCTGCTCCCGCCTTCTACTAACCTCCCTAAATCTGACATTTCCCTCTCCGTGGGTGGCACCATAATAACACCCCGGCAGCAGGCACGCTGTCTGGGTGTTATGTTTGACTCTGATCTCTCCTTCACCTCCCACATACAATCTCTTGCCCGCTCGTGCCGCTTACACCTAAAGAACATCTCTAGAATCCGCCCTTTTCTCACCATGGAGACAACAAAAACTCTCACTGTCACCTTAATCCACTCCCGTCTGGACTACTGTAACGCTCTATTAATTGGCCTCCCCCTCACGCGACTTTCC
This sequence comes from Ranitomeya imitator, assembly GCF_032444005.1. Classification (NCBI taxonomy): domain Eukaryota; kingdom Metazoa; phylum Chordata; class Amphibia; order Anura; family Dendrobatidae; genus Ranitomeya; species Ranitomeya imitator. Next base: position 110,797,723 of record NC_091290.1, on the reverse strand, counting down.
CCTCGCCAGTCTATCTTTAATGTGGCAGCCAGGATTGTCCATCTGGCTAATCGTTACTCGGACGTGTCAGCTCTTCGCCAGTCGTTACACTGGCTGCCCATTCATTACAGGATACAATTCAAAGTACTTGTTCTCACCCACAAAGCTCTCCACAGTGCGGCACCTTCTTACATCTCGTCCCTCATTTCTGTCTATCGGCCTAACCGACCACTGCGCTCTGCAAATGACTTTCGACTAACCACTGTACTAATCCGTCTCTCGACTCCAAGACTTCTCCTGTGCTGCGCCAATCCTCTGGAATGCTCTACCCCGTGATATTAGGACCATCCACAACTTGCATAGTTTTAGGCGCTCGCTCAAAACTTTGTATCTCCCCACCTCATTGTAGATTGTAAGCTCTCACGAGCAGGGTCGTCTTATTTTGTCTTATTTTGCTTTATTACTGTATTGTTAAAATTGTTACCTATGACAGTTGTGTTTGAAACTGTTAAACTGTAAAGCACTGCGGAATATGTTGGCGCTATATAAATAAAGATTATTATTATTATTATTATTTTGGCAGTTCTGGCAAGTGTCCTTTAGCTTATGACATACAAACAACATGTATAGGCCAAGATCCTCAGAATAACTCGGACACACACTACCCTGAGTCTATGCTCACTAGTTAGACTCTGTATATACGTTAAATAATCTTCTATATTTTTATTATTGATATATTCATATTTTACAAGGCTCCTCTCCCTTATTTAAGACAATCACAGCATGACAGCCATAGACCTAATGGAAAAGATAATTAATAGTGATGAGCGAATATACTCCTTACTCGAGATTTCTCGAGCATGTTTGGGGGTCCTCCGAGTATTTTTTAGTGCTCGGAGATTTAGTTTTTCTTGCCGAAGCTGAATGATTTACATCTGTTAGCCAACATAAGTACATGTGGGGATTCCCTAGCAACCAGGCAACCCCTACAGGTACAGCTGTAAATCATTCAGCTGCGGAAATCTCGAGTAACTAGTATATTCGCTCATCACAAATAATTAACTGGGTAGCAAAATCCAAAATAAACAATTGTAAGTACCATATTTTTCAGACTATAAGATGCCCTCTTTTTCTCCAAAAATGTGGAGGAAAATGGGGGATACATCTTAATGTCTGGATGTACCTGCTTTGACTATGGTTTTGGAGGTGAGGAAGTGGCAGCGGCAGAGCAGCGGGCCACATGAGGCAGGAGTTGGCGGCTGTAGCTAACTCCTGTGCCTGCTGCTAAATAGAAATGAATATTCACTGCATTGCATGTCAATGGGAAAGGAAAGCAGTGAATATTAATTCCTCTTTAATAGCGGACACGATGTTAGTCGCAGCCGCCGGCTTCCTGCAGCTACTGTGCATTTACGTGTCCCCGCTGCTTAACAGAATGAATATTCACTGCTGTGCACTCCCATAGCTGTGGAATGCTGTGAATATTTATTCCCTTTAGTAGTGGGGACTCGTGAAAGCCCGGCAGCAGCGACTAAAAGCCTGTCTGCTATTAAACAGCAATGAATATTCACTGCTTTCCATGCGCATAATCCCAGTGTGGAGAGCAGTGAGTATTCTGGCAGCTGTCCTTTGCTTTTAAGCAGAGCATGACATTTGAGTCACCCCGCAGAGCAGTGGGGTAGTCGGTACCGGGTCCGGTCACAATTAAAGGGGTGGTCATGGTGGCAGCGACCCGGTCTGTGGTCCTGAGCACCCAAGTAAAGGGGATGGTCTTTAAAGGGGTTGTGAAAATAATGAATGTTTGTGATGCCACATGTGGTTCTCGGTCAGAGGTGACCGATGCTGCTTAAAGGGGTCCTCTGGGGGAGATGGTGCTGCAGCAAAGATGGTGTCCCTTCCCACAGGTGAAGCGGTGTCCCCAGGGCTCCCAGTGTGCTTGGCAGGGATGATTAATGCCGTCAAATAAATGGAGGACACAGGGTTGCAGTCTTTACCTGGTTTGCTGGTGTAAAGCAGCCTTAGTCCAGGGTTCTGGCAACAGGTAAAGATGGAGTCCTGGCAGCCTGAAGACAGGTGGAAATCCCCTTGACAGGTCAGTTTGGGAGCCTTCCACTATGTGCTGGTCTGTGGTCCCTTGCTGCCTGTAGCTCTCTAACAAGGTCCTCTTTCTTCCTTGTCCAGGGAAAGTACCTGCACGGCAGGCAACTTGATTAGTCTCATTTGGATCACTGTCCACGGTGACTCCGGACTCTGATTGCTGCTGTACCTCAGGTATTATGTGGGCAAATCCCTTTTACTTTCCTGCCCTCCGATTCTGCCATGGGACCTGTAGTTCCTCATGACCTCGGGCTTCCGGTGCCCAGTTTCTGCGCTCCGCTTAGAGAGGCCCAGTTGCAAGCTTCCTCTAGCTCCTAAGTCCTTCTGTGCTCCTCCACTGTCTGCAACTAACTGTCAACTCGTCTGCACCAGACTAACTGACTCCTCCTCCAGACCAGGATGTAAACAGGGAAGTTCCCCCTAAACTGGGTTTAGCACTCCCCCTTCCAGCCTGGAGTCAGAAAATGTTGCATGTAAGATTACCTGCCAAAGGGATCCCTCCAGTCTCCTGGCATGGCATTACCCTCCCGGAGAGGAAGGCGATACCACTGTGGTACCTGAACTCCTGGGGTGCCACAACGTCACTTTCATACACAGCTTACAAGCATAAAGCTGCTGCTGGCTTGGGAGCAAGATGCTGCTATGTAGCTCAGGAAGGTAATTATAATGGTTTATGTATTTTTAATGTTTTTCGGATGGAGGCCATGCATTCCTGGATGGGTATGGTAACCAATCATGCCAGGATAAGGATGTTGCCATGCATACCAGAATGGAAATGGGGACCCTACATACAGTGGGGAAAATAGTATTTAATCAGCCACCAATTGTACAAGTTCTCGCACTTAAAAAGATGAGAGAGGCCTGTAATTGGTATCATAGGTAGACCACAACTATTTGAGTCAAAATGAGAAAACAAATCGAGAAAATCACCTTGTCTGATTTGGCAACATTTATTTGGAGGAGACAGAATAATAATAATCTTTATTTTTATATAGCGCTAACATTTTACGCAGCGCTTTACACACATTGCCATCGCTGTCTCCGATGTGGCTCACAATCTATATTCCCTATGAGTAGGAAACCCATGCAAACACGGGGGAAATATACAAACCCCTTGCAGATGTCATCCTTGGTGGGATTTGAACCCAGGACTCCAGCGCTGCAAGGCTGCAGTGCTAACCACTGAGCCACCATGCTGCTGGAATGCTGAGTTGCATCCAAAGAACACCATACCTACTGTGAAGCATGGGGGGCAATATCATGCTTTGGGGCTGTTTTCAACAAAGGAACCAGGACGACTGATCCGTGTACATGAAAGATTGAATGGGGCCATGTATCGTGGATTTTGAGTGCAAACCTCCTTCCATCAGCAAGGGCATTGAAGATGAAATGAGAATGGGTTTTTCAGCATGATAATGATCCCAAGCACACCACCAGGGCAATGAAGGAGTGGCTTCTTAAGAAGCATATGAAGGTCCTGGACAGGCCTAGCCAGTCTCCAGATCTCAACCCCATAGAAAACCTTTGGAGGGAGTTGAAAGTCTGTGTTGCCTAACAACAGGCCCAAAACATGACTGCTCTAGAGAAGATCTGCATGGAGTAATAGACAACATATCACCAACAGTGTGTGCCAACCTCGTGAAGACTTACAGAAAACATTTTATCTCTGATATTGCCAACAAAGGATATATAACAAAATATTGAGATTAACTTTTGTTAATGACCAAATACTTATTTTCCAAAATAATTTGCAAAATAAATCTTACCAAATCAGACAAGGTAACATAGTATTATATTAAGCTTGAAGGAAGAATTTCTTTAAGTCCATCTAGATCAACCCACAGCCAAACATGTTGATCCAGAGGAAAGTAAAAAAAAAAAAAAAACATGCGGTAAACACTAAGCTTCACATTGGGGGAAAAAATTCCTTTGCAACTCCACGTACGGCTATCAGACTAGTTCCCAGGATCAACGCCCTATCAAGGAATCTAGTGCATATAACCTGTAGCATTATACTTTTCAAGAAAGGCATCCAGTCCCTTAAATTTTGGTAGTGTATCACTACAACATCATATGGCAGAGAGTTCCATAGTCTCACTGCTCTTACAGTAAAGAATCCGCATCTGTGATTATGATTAAACCTTTTTTCCTCCAAACGCAGAGGATGCCCCCTTGTCCCTGTCTCAGGTCTATGATTAAAAAGATCATCAGAAAGGTCTTTGTACTGTCCCCTCATATATTTATACGAGGGGCGATCCAAAAGTAATGATAATCGGTTATTTCTATTGCACACAGAAATTAAAATAAAATGTTTTCTTCTCTCTTAGGTACCCACTAGTCCAGGAAAAAAAAAATCACTTAAATAGACCACGATTCCCGGGAGCTACATTCATTTGAATATGAACTGCCGAGGAGTAAACATCAAAATGGAAAAAAACGAGCTCAGAGCTGTCATCAAATACCTCTGCTTGAAAAAAATGACTACCAAAGACATACACAGCGACTTGGTAGAAACATTGGGGGACTCTTCTCCTCCATATTCCACAGTTGCATGCTAGGCCAAGGAATTTAAGCTGGGAAGAACATCGACGGAAGATGAACATCGTGAAGGACGCCCATCCACGTCCCTCAATGAAGAAAACGTGAAAAAAGTTGAAGAAGTTGTATTGGCAGATCGAAGAGTGACTATCAGGCATGTAGCTGAGGTCACAGGGATCTCATATGGCAGTATTCAAAGAATCCTTGCAAAAGAATTGCATATGAGAAAGGTCTCCGCGCGTTGGGTGCCAAAAATGTTAACCGACGAGCAAAAGAAGAAATGAGTTGACATTTCAATAGCAAATCTCGAAAAGTTCCAAGCAGACAAGGAAAATTTTTTGTCACGTTTTTTGACCATGGACAAGACCTGGATCCACCACTTTGATCCCGAAACTAAAGAACAATCGATGACGTGGAAACGAGCCGACGAACCGACGCCGAAGAAATTCAAAGTGTCAAGCTCAGCAGGGAAGGTTATGGCGTCCGTTTTTTGGGACGCTGAAGGAATTATTATGGTGGACTATTTGGAGAAGGGAGCCATTATTACGGGCTCCTACTACGCAGAACAAATAAGATTGTGGGAGGCTATCAAGGAGAAAAGGCGCGGCAAACTGGGGGCTGGAGTGCTGTTTCACCAAGATAACGCGCCGGCTCACAAAGCTGCAGTTGCCATGGCTACCATTCAAGAAGCGGGCTTTGAACTGGTGGAACACCCCCCCTATTGGCCAGATCTAGCCCCCAGTGACTTCTTTCTCTTTCCTCGGTTCAAGGAACACCTCCAGGGCAAGAAATTAGATGACAATAGCGACGTGATAACCGCTGTTGGGGATTTTTTTTGAGGGTCAAGATCAAGAATTTTTTTCTAAGGGAATTCTAAGTTTAGAAAAGAGATGGACTAAGGGTATGTTCACACGTTCAGGATTTCCATCCTTTTTTTTTCAGGACAGTTTTTTTAAAAAACTGCAGCTCTTGGCAGAAAACGCAGGTCCTTTTTTTGGTCCTTTTTTTGTCCTTTTTTGATGCGTTTTTTGATGCGTTTTTTTATGCAGTTTTCTATGCAGAGACTGTGTGTTTCCTAGGAAGCTTTTTAGGGCTAAAATGGCTGAAAATACCCTAACCCTACCCCTAACCCTAACCCTACCCCTAACCCTAACCCTAACCCTACCCCTAACCCTACCCCTAACCCTATTCTAACCTTATTGAAAAAAAAAAAAAATTCTTAATTTTTTTATTGTCCCTACCAATGGGGGTGACAAAGTGGGGGGGGTGTCATTTACTATTTTTTTATTTTGATCACTGAGATAGGTTATATCTCAGTGATCAAAATGCACTTTGGAGCGAATCTGCCGGCCGGCAGATTCGGCGGGCGCACTGCGCATGCGCCCGCCATTTTGCAAGATGGCGGCGCCCAGGGAGAAGACGGCCGGACGGACACCGGGACGCCGGGTAAGTATAAGGGGGGGGGAGATTAGGGCACGGGGGGGCATCGGAGCACTGGGGGGGCATCGGAGCACGGGGGGGCAGCCACACTCCGCCCACGCACTTCCGCCCGCTCCCCCGCACTTCCTGCTGCAGCGGTTCTGCACATCAAATCGCAGTAAAACCCGCAGATATATTTTTGATCTGCGGGTTTTACTGCGATTTTGACCTCACAATGGAGGTCTATGGGTGCAGAACCGCTGCGGTTCAGGAAAAAGAAGTGACATGCTCCTTTTTTGCCGCAGCTATTCTGCGCGGCTTTTTAAACGAAATTACGGACCATGTGCACAGCAGTGACTGTTTTCCATAGGGTTACATTGTTATGTACCCTGCATGGAAAACTGCTGCGGAACCGCAGCGGCAATACCGCTGCGGTTCCGCAGTAAAAAACGCACTGTGTGAACATGGCCTAAATGTATAGACTTGATAGGAGACTATGTAAAAAAATAAAACATTTTTTGACTATATTCATTGTGTTTAATATTGATTATCATTACTTTTGGATCGCCCCTCGTACATTAAAATAAGATCACCCCTTAGCCTTCGTTTTTCCAAACTAAATAGCCCCAAGTGTAATAACCTATCTTGGTATTGCAGACCCCCCAGTCTTCTAATAACCTTGGTCGCTCTTCTCTGCACCCGCTCCAGTTCAGCTATGTCTTTCTTATACACCGGAGACCAGAACTGTGCACAGTATTCTAAGTGTGGTCGAACTAGTGACTTGTATAGAGGTAAAATTATGTTCTCCTCATGAGCATCTATGCCTCTTTTAATGCATCCCATTATTTTATTTGCCTTTGTAGCAGCTGCCTGACACTGACCACTAAATATGAGTTTGTCATCCACCCATACACCCAGGTCTTTTTCAGTGACAATTTTGCCCAGAGTTTTACAATTGAGCACATAATTATAGGTCTTATGGTGATTCTCTGGATTTGTTTTCTAATTTTGACTCTCATAGTTGTGGTCTACCTATGAAGTCAATTACAGGCCTCTCTCATCTTTTTAAGTGGGAGAACTTGCACAATTGGTGGCTGACTAAACACTTTTTTTCCCTACTGTACCAGGATATGGTTAATGGGGACATGTATACCAGGATGGGGAAGAGTGGGCGATGCCTACCAGGATAGGGATGTTAGGAACATGTATACCAGGATAGGGAAGAAGGGGCCATGCCTACCAGGATAGGGATGAGGAGGTCATGCTTACCAGGCTAAGGATAAGAGGGGCCATGTATACCAGGATAGGGATGAGGCAGCCATGTATACCTGGATAGAGATGAGGAGGCCATGTATATACCAGGATAGCGATGAGGGACCATGCATACCAGGATGTTGATAAGGAGCCATGTATATACCAGGATAGGGATGAGGAGGCCATGCATATACCAGGATAGGGATGAGGAGGCCATGTATATACCAGGATAGGGATGAGGAGGCCATGTATATACCGGGATAGGGATGAGGAGGCCATGTATGTACCAGGATAGGGATGAGGAGGCCATGCATACCAGGAAAGGGATGAGGGGCCATGCATACCAGGATGGGGGATGAGGGGCTATGCATACCAGGATGTTGAGGAGGCCATGTATATACCGGGAAAGGGATGAGGAGACCATGCATACAAGGATGGGGATGAGGGGCCATGCATACCAGGATGTTGATGAGGAGGCAATGTATATACCGGGATAGGGATGAGGGGGCCATGCATACCAGGATGGGGATGAGGGGCCATGCATACCAGGATGTTGATGAGGAGGCAATGTATATACCGGTATAGGGATGAGGCGGCCATGCATACCAGGATGTTGATGAGGAGGCAATGTATATACCAGGATAGGGATGAGCGGGCCATGCATACCAGGATGGGGATGAGGGGCCATGCATACCAGGATGTTGATGAGGAGGCCATGTATATACCGGGATAGGGATGAGGAGGCCATGCATACCAGGATGGGGATGAGGGGCCATGCATACCAGGATGTTGATGAGGAGGCCATGCATACCAGGATAGGGATGAGGGGGCCATGCATACCAGGATGGGGATGAGGGGGCCATGCATACCAGGATGTTGATGAGGAGGCAATGTATATACCGGTATAGGGATGAGGCGGCCATGCATACCAGGATGTTGATGAGGAGGCAATGTATATACCAGGATAGGGATGAGGGGGCCATGCATACCAGGATGGGGATGAGGGGGCCATGCATACCAGGATGGGGATGAGGGGCCATGCATGCCAGGATGTTGATGAGGAGGCAATGTATATACCGGTATAGGGATGAGGCGGCCATGCATACCAGGATGTTTATGAGGAGGCAATGTATATACCAGGATAGGGATGAGGGGGCCATGCATACCAGGATGGGGATGAGGGGCCATGCATACCAGGATGTTGATGAGGAGGCCATGTATATACCAGGATAGGGATGAGGGGGCCATGCATACCAGGATGGGGATGAGGGGCCATGCATACCAGGATGTTGATGAGGAGGCCATGCATACCAGGATAGGGATGAGGAGGCCATGCATACCAGGATGGGGATGAGGGGCCATGCATACCAGGATGTTGATGAGGAGGCCATGCATACCAGGATAGGGATGAGGGGCCATGCATACCAGGATGTTGATGAGGAGGCCATGTATATACCGGGATAGGGATGAGGGGGCCAAGCATACCAGGATGTTTATGAGGAGGCAATGTATATACCAGGATAGGGATGAGGGGGCCATGCATACCAGGATGGGGATGAGGGGCCATGCATACCAGGATGTTGATGAGGAGGCCATGCATACCAGGATAGGGATGAGGGGCCATGCATACCAGGATGTTGATGAGGAGGCCATGTATATACCGGGATAGGGATGAGGGGGCCAAGCATACCAGGATGTTTATGAGGAGGCAATGTATATACCAGGATGTTGATGAGGAGGCCATGCATACCAGGATAGGGATGAGGGGCCATGCATACCAGGATGTTGATGAGGAGGCCATGTATATACCGGGATAGGGATGAGGGGGCCAAGCATACCAGGATAGGGGATATTAGTACAGAATTTACCATATTTTTGCTTCAATATTTTTTCTAATTTCCTACTCTAAAACCTAAATGCGTTTTAACTAAGGTCCGGTGCCTCTTATAGTCCGAAAAATACAGTACTCAGTCTCATATAATATGATAGTTGCAGTATATTAAAAGGATAAATACTTTGATAGGAGTGCTTTTCTAATACTAAGACCCCATTAAATAAGAAGATTTCATCTTTACTTAGGGCATGCAATGGAAAATACCAGATTTGCTCTCTGATGGATCTAAGTGGAATCCAAAAGAAAAAGCCTCTACATGCCTCATTATAAAATCCAAAACATATCAAAGATAATTTATTTATTTCACATTAGCGACATTACACTTCAGGTGAAAATGTCTCAGGGAAAGTCACACCGGTGGAAAGGGAAAAAAAAATGTAATCAGTTTTTAGGCTTTCAGCCAATTTATTTTTTTTCCGCTTCCTTGTTATTTATTAGTTCTTAAGGTATTTAAAAGTAGAGCAGAATGATTTGCAAATGAATGTAGCTGCAGTTGTGGAAATATAACTCACGGCTCAGTGTGGCTTATTCAGACAAATGGAAGCTTTGTTTGGGCTGGTGAAGCAAAGTCCAGAGTTAATTTATTACAAACTGTGGGCATTTTATCCACGATGTCCAGGCAACAATGTAGTTTTTTTTTTTTTTTTTTTATGTCCAGCAATTTATAAGAGGCTCTTCTTTATCATGTGACTGTAATGTAAACCTATTTACTGTGGGAATTTGTTTTTTTAATAAAACTCCAGCAATTTTTATTCCTTGCCTTTCCTACCATAAACCTCACATTTGGCAATTAATCAATTTTAAAGGTCATGTGATATTTGTTCTTTGAACGCATCAAACTACATGTAATGCATAAAACTATTGAAAAAAAAAAATCAAGCAAATGTGAATTTCTAGTTACTTGTAAAACATTGCAGCAATTTTACAAAACTAAATTACTCTAAGCAAAATAGTTGCAGAACAACCAATACATGGGTGAGTATTAGCTAAGTAAGGGGCAATGGTTGTGTTGACTCCTCTCAGGAACAGACTACATGATGTGGTTCAATCTTGAGTTAAAGTGAATCTATCAGCAGATTATTGTTATCTAATTTGAGAACAGCATGAGGGAGGGGCTTGACACACAGATTTCAGGGATGTGACACTTATTAGACTGTGTTACAATAAATGTTTTATTTGCAGGAGATTATCACTGCCTGGACTACAGTTCATGTGAGCTCTAGTCTGACTACACCCTCTCTTGTGATTAGTAACTCACTGTCAATAGACAATGTAGATATAGAGCTGTGGTGTGGGCAACATCAGTTTCTGAAGTTTTAAACCTTTATTCACAAAAAGTCCAATATGCAAAGACTCAATATTTCCAGTGTTGTCCATTATTTTTAAAAACTTCTGCCATTTGCCTTGACAGATCGATATCCAGTTCAGGGCCAAAGCCTGAATGATGACCACCACCCATTCTCGTCTAATCAGGGCTTGCAATTTATCACAATTTCTGCAATTTTGTTTGCTAACCCACTTTTTGAAGATTAGGATTAAGATATGGGGAGTTCCATGGACTTGAACCCAACATTTTAATATGTTTCCACTGAGACACTTAGCTTTCACTTTGTGAGGTCTTGTGACATGATGCTCCATCACCACACATGAATGGTTTCAAGAGGTTTTATTGTTGGCATGACACAGGACTCATGGTAGCGCTCACTTATTCTTATCCAAACAATCATTCTTCCAGATGACCCAAACAGTCTGATGGGGGCTTCATCAGAGAAAATAACTTTACCCTTGTCCTCTGCTGCCCAATCCCTGTACTTCCTTATATTTCTCTAATGAAGCTCATGTAGACTGTTTGTGACATCTAGAATAATGATTGTTTGGAGAAAGGTGTGGACTACCATGAGTCCTGTGACATGCCAGTGGTAAAGCATCCTGAGATCACTCATGTTTGGGCATGCCTTTCATTTAAGGGAGTGAGCTCATTCACAATTTTGTCATGAATAAGGAATGATATCTAAGCATCCTCCAGGAGAAACTTCTCCCGATGATCCAGGGGCAATTCAATGATAGAGACCATGTCACAAGGCAAAAGTGATAAGTAAGTGGCTTGGTGAACAAAATGTTGACATTTTTGGTTCATGGCCAGAAAATAATGCAGATCGTATTCTCATAGAGAACTTTTATTATTATTATTTATTTATATAGCACCATTAATTCCATGGTGCTGTACATGAGAAGGGGTTACATCAAAATACAAATATGACTTACAGCAAACAAAGCTAACAATGACAGACTGGTACAGAGGGAAGAGGACCCTGCCCTTGCGGGCTTACATACTACAGGATTATGGGGAAGGAGACAGTAGGTCGAGGGTTGCAGTAGCTCCAATGGTGTTGAGGTGGCTGTGTGGTCTTTACAGGCTGTAAGCTTCTTTGAAGAGGTGGGTTTTCAGGTTTCTTTTGAAGGATCCAAAAATAGTGGATAACCGGATGTGTTGGGGCACTGAATTCCAGAGGATGGGGGATATTCGGGAGAAGTCTTGGAGGCGATTGAGTGAGGAGCGAATAAGCATGGAGGAGAGGACATCTTGGGAGGACCAGAGATTATGTGAGGGAAGATATTGAGAGATTAGTGTGGAAATATATGGAGGAGAAAGGTTATGGATGGCTTTGTAGGTCAGTTTTAGTAATCTAAACTGGATACGCTAGGAAATTGGGAGCCAGTGAAGGGATTTGCAAAGAGGTGAAACAGGAGTGTAGTGAGGAGAGAGATTAATTAGTCGGGCAGCAGAGTTAAGGTACCTTCACACTAAGCGACGCTGCAGCGACACCGACAACGATGTCGATCGCTGCAGCGTCGCTGTTTGGTCGCTGGAGAGCTGTCACACAGACAGCTCTCCAGCGACCAACGATGCCGGTAACCAGGGTAAACATCGGGTTACTAAGCGCAGGGCCGCACTTAGTAACCCGATGTTTACCCTGGTTACCATCGTAAAAGTAAAAAAAAAAAAAAACACTACATACTTACCTTCAGCTGTCTGTCCCCGGCGCTCTGCTTTCCTGCACTGACTGTGTGAGCACAGCGGCCGGAAAGCAGAGCGGTAATGTCACCGCTGTGCTTTCCGGCTGGCCGACGCTCACAGCCAGTGCAGGAGGAGTGCAGAGAAGCACAGCGCCGGGGACAGACAGCAGAAGGTAAGTATGTAGTGTTTGTTTTTTTTACTTTTACGATGGTAACCAGGGTAAACATCGGGTTACTAAGCGCAGCCCTGCGCTTAGTAACCCGATGTTTACCCTGGATACCAGTGAAGACATGGCTGAATCGGTGTCACACACGCCGATTCAGCAATGTCTGCAGGGAGCCCAGCGACGAAATAAAGTTCTGGACTTTCTGCAGCGACCAACGATGGCACAGCAGGATCCTGATCGCTGCTGCCTGTCAAACACAACGATATCGCTATCCAGGACGCTGCAACGTCACGGATCGCTAGCGATATCATTGTGAAGTTGTTTAGTGTGAAGGTACCTTTAAGGACGGACTGGAGGGGTGTGAGAGTGTTAGAAGGTAGGCCACTGAGGAGTATGTTGCAGTAGTCGAGGCGGGAGATGATCAATCAAACTTGTAATCAATCCTCAAAAAGCAGGTGGACAAAAATACTCCAAAATTGTGATAAACTCCAAGCCCTGATTAGGCACGAATGGGCCGTCATCAGTCAGGATTTAGCCCAGAAGCTGATATCCAGCTGCCAAGGTTGAAGGGCAGATGTCTTGAAAAATAAGGGACAACATAAATGTTGAGTCTTTGCATAAGCTTGATGTATTAGTCAATAAAAGTTTAAAACATATGAAATTCTTAGAATTGTACTTTAGTAACCATAGAAACAACACCTACAAGATCTAAAAACACAGAAGCGTCAAACTTTGTGAAAACCAACCTGTCAGTCTCAATAATCTTTGGCCTTGACTGTACATATACAGTGATATATTGTAAAAATGCAAAGGCAACCGAAATATTCAATTTACAAACAATAGAAACTCAAAAGAAAAGATCTGACCCTCGTTGTTCATTAGAATTTATTTCACGTTCACCAACACAAACTGTCAGGAAAAACTTTTTCTCCTCTAGTGCTTGCTCATTTTATAGCGGCATTTGAACATCAGTTAAAGGAATTCATCAAAGGCCATAAAACAGTTTTCATAAACAGTTATGTCTAAAAGGATCTTTAGACTTTTTCTTAAGAGCCTGCAAGTGTTTTTTTGCAATATGTAATGTCAAGATGCCATGTAATTATGTTTCAATAAAGCTACATGGAGAAGCATATAAACAATTATCTGCTTTAGTTAGCAAAGATTTCGCCTATGATAGCCTTATTTAAGACACCTATAATGATGGTCCTTTCTTGAGATAAAAGAAAATGGTACATGTATGTTTGCATGTTTGTAATAATGTATTTTTATGGGGAGAATTAAACTGCATTACCCTTCATTTCACCCTTGTGTGGTTTTTAACTTCTTTTTATATCAGTTATTAATGACTTGTAGCTGAACTCTTGGCAACTTTGACTAATAGATAAATAAATAATAATCTTTATATAATGCCAAACTATTATGCAGCACTGTACATTTCAGAAGATGCACATGCAAACAATAGCACTTAAATAAGTGAAAATTCTTTATGGAGAGGTTAAAAAAACATATTTATTGTAAATTATTAAAAAGACATAATGTATATACTCGTATCAGCTGACCCAAGTATAAGTAGAGGCACCCAATTTTACCACAAAAAAAAAATGGGAAAACGTATTGACTTGAGTACAAGTTGGGTATTCATTGCCCCCTCATCTCTATCCTGGTATGCATGGCTCCTCATCCCTATCATTGCATGCATGGCTCAGCATTCCTATCTTGATATGCATGGCTCCTTATCCCTATCCTGGTCTGCATGGCCTCCTCGTCTCCATCCTGGTATGCATAGCCCCCTCATCCTTATTCCTGTATGCATGTCTCCTTATCCCCATCCTGATATGCATTGCTCCTCATCCCTATCTTGGTCTGCATGACTCTTCATCCCTATCCTTGAATGTGCAACACCCGCTAGGGCCGTGGGGTACTCGGAACCGGGTCGAGCGGTTCTTGAAGGGGTTCACGGCCGCAGTGACCCGGCCCGTGGCCCTGGTCGTGCAATAAAAAGGAAGATGATGGAATGTTTGTAGATGATAGGGGAATTGTTTGTGACGCCACCAGTGGTATTCTGCTGTAGATGGCTGACGCTGCTTAAGGAGACCACTGGGGCTAATGGTGATGCAGCTGAGTTGTTATAGCTCTCCACAGGTAAAGCTTAGTCCCCAGGGCAGTTAAAGATCTTGAAGTTCTTGATGATGGATGTAGTGCAGGGTAAATGGCACAATAAAGAGAGAGGACACATCAGGGTGCAGTTTCCACACTTTACTCACAGTTCGGATGTTATTCCTGATTTGGGGTGCTGTGTCCTCCAGGTCAGTGGTCCAGCAAACTCTCCAGTAGCCTGGGGCACTTGTCCAGAACCCCCTGTGCCGACTTACTGCTCTGGCTCTCACCTCTCCTGCCCTCCACACCCAATGTCCCGAGCCGATAGTCGCAGGTCCTGTTGGGCAAAGTCTTCACTGTCCCCTTGACCCTCTTTATCTTTCTGTCAGCTTATTCGCTTTCTTTATTTCCTCTTCCAGGGTAGGATCCTCAGGTCTGCAACCTCCTGGATGGGGATGGTTTCTTTCAAATGTCACAACAGGTGACTCAAATGGGGCTTGATTAGCAACTGGGGTCTGCGTTGCCTATGTTTTCACCGGGGTTTTGGTGCTACATCCAAATCAGCATGCCCTCCTGTGCATCTTTTCACACCGAGGGCATTACATCCCCTTTCACCTTGATGCTGGATGAACGTCACCTGATCTCCCTCCTTTTCACCTTCTCCAAGGAACCCCATGAGCTCCGTCCCTGAGGGTTCCCAGATAAAAACTACCCGTTCGCTGTGCACCTCTTGGGACATGGGTTCAGGTTTCAGCAGTGTTGGCTACAGATCCTCTCTCCCACTGCTCTGGTCCCAGAATATGCTTCTGAACACCTGTACAGGTGCAGGGATTGGCGGAGATGGTAAGAGCCCTTCAAGGGTTTCTGGAGTCATGGGGCAATGTCCATACCTTTCTCTGTCATCTCTCTGGTGCCAGGTTTTTTTTCCTCCTCCGTTACTGGAGGCGAGGCCGTCCACTGTTTGGGCTGCTTAATCAGCAGGGCCTCTGCTGTCAACTGCACCTTTAGGAGCTGGTGGGTCACTTCAGCTCCAAGAAACACTGGTTCCATGGCTAGCAGCTGGTCTGGGTTTGCATCCTGACAGCTGGGGGAGTCCTCTGTTTCCACCCCACGCTTCTGATGACCACCACTCGCCATCTTGCATGCCGGGTCCTTGGATGCAAACACGTGCTGTCCTCGCTCTCTTCTTTATGGGCAGTTTCTCCTTCGCTTCTCTCCTGCCAGCCATATCAGGAGGTGGAACCGTCACACTGACGGACAAGTTCTGTCTGCATTGAAGTCTTTATAGTGGGCAGGTACAGTTTTTTCGCCCTTTCCTGGGCTCTGCCCATGACAACTCATCTCCTCTGTTTTTCGCACACCATGTGGTGCAACAATGGCAATCATTAAACAGTTCAATACAGTCCCTGACGCACAGGACCCAGTTTGCTGGGTAGGCTCATCCTGTTTGTGATGCCAGAAATGCAACCCCTGCTATGGTTGTGGGGTACTTGGCACCGGATTGGACAATTCTTAAAGGGGTGGTCACAACAGCAGTAACCCGGTCCGTGGCCCTGGGCGCGCAATGAAATAGGGATTGATGATAGAAATAAAGTTTGTAGGGGATAAGGTAAGGGGAACTGTTCATGATGCCACCTGTGGTACTTGGCCAGGGATGGCAGACGTTGCTTAAAGGGACTGCTGGGGCTGATGGTGATTCAGCAGAGATGGTATAGCTCTCCACAGGTAGAGCTTGGTCATCAGGGCAGTTAGAGTATTAAATATGGTGGTGATGGATGTAGTGCAGGGTGAATTGCACATTAATGAGAGAGGACACAGCAGGGTACAGTTTACACACTTTTACTCACTGTCCGGGTGTTATTCCCCAGCTGGAGAGCTGTGTCCTCCAGGTCAGTGATCCAGCAAACTCTCCAATAGCTTGGGGCACTTGTCCAAAAACCCCTTCATATGTGCCCTTCCTGGCCAACTCATTGCTCTGGCTCTCACTTCTCCTGCCCTGCACTCCACACCCAATGTCCCGAGCCGGTAGTCGTGGGTCCTGTCGGGTGACGTCTTCACTGTCCCCTTGAACCTCTTTGTCTACCTTTTCAGCAAAATAGATGTGCTTGTGGCTTTCGCACTTGCGGACATGACAGCCTCCGGGTTCCTAGCTGGGACTTTTAGTTCCTCACGAGATTAGTGGCTGGTTCTCCTACTGTGACCTGGTCCCTCCACCTGGTGATGTCAGCTTGGATGCGGGCCCCACGGGTAGTTTCCACACTTCCCATGTCCCTAGGACCCTTTTGTTCCCTCTGGGAGTTTCTTTCCTTTCTCTCTCTCTCTTCAGTCTGTCAGGAGCTTCAGAACCACACGTCTGCTCTGCTTCACTTCCTATGCACAGACTCACACTAACTTCCTCATTCTCTCCTCCCCTTGTTCGCTTTCTCCACCCACACCCTCTATCTAATCCCTCCCTGGCCTGGAGAGGTCTAGTGATGGGTGCAAGTGTTAGGGTTCTGTACATTGTCCCCTCCTTACCAGAGAGTTGGGGTAACACGTCTCTGGCTTAGATGCAGTACTTCTGTGGCGACTGGACCCTCAGGGGTGCCACTTATGCTTGGCTGCATGGCTCATCATTCCTATCCTGGTATGCATGGCTCCTCATGCCTATGCTGGTCTGCATGGCTTTTCATCCCTATCCTTGTATGCATTGCTTTTCATCCCCATCCTTGCATGCATTTCTCTTCATCCCTATCCTTGTATACATGGCCTTCATCAGAAAAACATAGAAAAATTCCTATTTACCTTCTCTGCGCTCCCTCGCAGAGTCATGTTCCAGTGCCAGCAGCTGATTTATGCTTGTAAGCAGCACATGACCGTGAATTAATTTTCACTGCCCTCCACACCCATGGGAGCGCCCCGTCCTGTGCCCCACATTCAACATTCATTTCTCTTTAGCAGTGTGTGACCCGCTGCTCCGCCGCTGCAGCTCCCCCCTCCATCTTCTGGGACCCTTTCTTGATTAGAGGCTGAAGGGGCATTTTCAGCACAAAAAAGTGCTGAAAAACTTGGCTTATACTCGAGTAAATACAGTTATATGAAATCAGTATCACAATAGATAAACACGAATGTGAAAAACAAATACAGGAAACAAAAATGGGTACGCCTGGGTAGTATAGCGTGTAATACACTGTATAGTCCATATGAAATCAGTAAAATACAAAAAAGTATTATGTTAAAAAAGACATAGCGTTTATATGGAAAGTAAAAAGGAGTGCTAAGTGAAGCGCACAAAGTCACATTGACAATTCTGCATAGCACAAACAGCATATATACTACCCATATAGGACTCATAGTAAAGGTAACGTTACCTGCATTGTAGGAAACCAGGGACCCACCACATGTGGTCCCATCAGCTGACACCTGTGACTTTTTACCTCTGGTTACAGCTGCTGGCTCACGCTGCATGCTTCTGACCAGTGGTAATGATATTACCACAGATCAGTGCCACCGATGTTTCTAACACTGTTATGCAGATGACTGCGGGAGGAACACCCATTGTTTGGGTTGCCGAACTTGAACAGTAACACAGACTTCCTGTGAAGCCTATGGTCGAATAGTAGCTGTTGGTTGCGGACCCGGAACCTTACTGTTTGAGTTAGCCCATCTCTAGTAACTAGCAATTCTGTAAACCACTTCCTTGGGATTTTTCTTTAATTATTAAGAAAAATAAAAAGACTTACCTTTTCCTAAATTTGGTTAAAGGTTTGTAAAGGTTGTAAAGGTCACATGCTGTTCCTAATGGATAAGGACAATAGGAAATGTGGGAAACCATAGGGGGATTGATGATTGAGTAAAAATCATCATAAGGGATCGATGATTAAGTTTAACATCTCTGACGAAGGCCATTGCAAAAAAGCGCCTGTTGGAGTGTTATGATGCGGTGGTTTAGGAGCAACATGGAACGAGCTCTGAAGGAAGTGGTATCTTTACTGACCGCAGTCCCTAAGCTCAACACAACACTAGAAGTAGCCGTGGGATGCTCCTAACTCTGCCTATGCACCTCGACACAGCCTAAGAGCTAACTACCCCTAAAGATAGAAGCAGGAAAACTATCTTGCCTCAGAAAAAATCCCCAAAGGATAGATTAGCCCCCCCCACAAATAATGACTGTGAGTGGAGAGGGAAAAGACATACACAGAATGAAACCAGGATGAGCACAGGAGGCCAGTCTAGCTAAATAGATAGGACAGGATGGAATACTGTGCGGTCAGTATAAAACACTACAAAAATCCACGCAGAGTTTACAAAAAATCTCCACACCTGACCAAAGGTATGGAGGGCAAATCTGCCTCCCAGAGCTTCCAGCAAGACAGAATTAATTCACACTGATAAGCTGGACAAACATAGAAAGCACAGAACGGATAAGTCCACATTCTGTGGACAGAAAAGAGCAAGCAAGAACTTAGCTTTGCTGAGCTGGTCAGGATAACAGGGAAATCCAAAGAGATGTGAATCCAACCAGAAACCATTTACAAGTGGCACTGGCTGAAGGAAAGAGCCAGACATAAATAACAGAGCAGAAAAGACAATCAGTGCAAGCAGCTGCTGACAGCTAAATCCAAGGAGCAGCCATACCACTTGAAACCACAAGAGGGAGCCCAAGAGCAGAACTCACAAAAGTGCCACTTACAACCACCGGAGGGAGCCCAAGAGCAGAATTCACAACATGGAGTGGATGACACTCAGCTAGTAATCTCCAGATTACTTCTTTCTATTGCAGTAAGCACAGCCCATATTACTTCCCATGTGATTGCTTGCACTGGTACTTTATACAGTATAGGGCACCTTGTTAATTGGGGACATGACATACTGTCATATACATTTATCATGCATAGTCCTATATAATTATTGGCAGTATACCATATTATTTAAAAATGACTCCCTTTGTGACATACTGTTTTTTTTAATTCTGTGTGTGTGCCCCAGTTCCTTTGTATAGTCTTTTGTCGCTTTCATGATTTTCAAGAAAGTATATTTATATTCTAATGCACTTTTGACTATGCTGAGATTTTAGAATTGGTATGCTCGTTGTCCTTTTCCTTCTCCATTATTCTACCGACTGTCCGGTTTGTTGCCATTACTGTCCTATAGTGTTTACAGTGTGGAGTCAATTTATATACTCACATATTACTCACTATATATATTTCTTATTAATTCTTGTGTCACACTCATATGCTATCCCACTTGCATTTTTATGCTCTGCAGCAAAGTCACTGGTAAAGTGCTGGAGGAAAGATATGTCTCACTATGCCTAATGGCATCAGTGATATGAAATCCAGAGATAAATTTCCTCTAGCACAGTAAGTGTTGGGAGGGTTAAGTTAAGTTATGTTAAGGGCTGGTTTTTAAGTGGACATTCATAGAGCGGGTGGGAGAGTGTCCACCTTATCTCCATCTACAGAGTCTGTATCACCGTGTGCTGACAGGACGTTGGTGATGTCACAGTCATGTGATCAGTCACATGAGTGAGAAGTCACATAGTCTGGGCTGTTCAGGACCTGGAGAGGAAGACTCCAGGAGAGTGCTTGTGCACATGGTGCTTGATCAAGGACATTGCTAACCCTGAGTGGGCTGACCTCCACTAGTGCAAGGCCTGCACGAAGTGCTATCGTTTTGTTTTGCTGTTTTGCCCAGAGGGCTGTGTTTATTTTTGTGCTTAATCCTTGGTTTATGCTGTAACTAATAAACCAAGTGCATCCTTAAAGGCGCAGTGTTCCCGTGACTACCTTCATGTGCAGCCGAGTGAACCGATCTACCATAACTCATACAAATATATAGCTTTCACCTATCTTGAAGGATTAATCCAATACACACACACATTATGTTTTTTCTTTCATCTTGATCCACTCATTTAAGAATAACTTAAGCAAATAAAAAAAGGAACAAAAACAACATCTGTATATTAGTAACTTCGAGAGACTATAATGGAGGAACACCATGGCCTGCTTTATTCTTTCCATGCCATAAATGTTTATGGTTCAAAAACGTCTTTTAAAAAGTGACTAATTACTAAGTTTTCCTATGAAAATGTTGAGAAATGTAATTTAATTCATAATTAAAACTGGTGAAATTGTATTCATTAAAGTTAAATTAAAATTTCAACCAGTGAATCATATCTGTTGTGTTTCATAAAGAAATATATACAGGAATCACTATATTTAACCGCACTCTATTCAACCTCATTTTACTGCAAACTTTAATAAGAAAGAAAACAAACCCTGAAGCCTGCTATGGATATAAGTTCATATTTTCCACAGGGAACCATTGCTTTATAGTTTAGAGTGCCCAATCTATTCTAAAGACACCGAATATTTTGAATTAACCTCAAAGCGCATCTCAGGAAAATAATGTCGCTGACAATTCTTCTGGCAGTGCATTCATAAGAATTCTGAAAACATTTTAATTAGTCTTTACCTCACTATTGAAAGCTCCAAAATAATATGTGGGAATTTCACAAACCAGTTTTGCTGAGAAAAAAAAAATCCTTTTAATTGAAAAAAGTGGGAACAAAAGTTCAAAAATAAATATGGACAGGCATTGCTTTGAAAAAAATTTATTGCACAGCGGGGGGCATATATAAGTACTTAATTAACAAGCTGCAGCCCTTGCTTGCCCTCTTAAAAAAAGGCACACACATCTAAAGTTTGTCCAATTAAATGTCAGTAGCTTGTTGATAAAGACGAGAATGTGATTCTTAGAGTACAGTTTACATAAAAAGCGTTCCATTAAAAAAGGCCAACAGTTTTTTTTATTTGAAATAAAAAGGTGCAGATTTCCTTACAAAATTAGGTTTAGTGGAAAAATAATTACAATTTTCAATAAAATGTGCATCTATGCTTTAACGATTTAACGTTTATAATTTTCTTTGATTTGTACACACAAACTAAGCATTAATTTGTGTGGTTGTCTGAACAGTTGTGACCAGGTCCTGCTTTGCCCTTATCTATTTGGACATCTGCTGACACATAGTGAGGTGAACTACAAGAGTTGGTACCGTCACGATTGGGTACACCTTGTTGCGGCGGTATAGTTTTTATGTTTTTTTAATCAAAATAGTGTTAGGCTGGTTTCACATTTGCGTTTTTTTTTTGCGTTTTTGTGGTAAAAAACGCAAAAAAAGCATGCGTTTTTTCCCCTATGTTTAACATTAAAAACGCATGCGTTTTTTTGCATGCGTTTTGATGCGTTTTTGCAACGCATGCGTTTTTCTCTGCATGCGTTGTGTTGCAGAAATGCAACATGTAGTAATTTTTGCGGCGTTTTTTGCCGCAAAAAACGCATGCGTTTTTTCGCTGCAAAAAAACCTATTGATGTCTATGTAACATAGTAACATAGTAACATAGTTAGTAAGGCCGAAAAAAGACATTTGTCCATCCAGTTCAGCCTATATTCCATCATAATAAATCCCCAGATCTATGTCCTTCTACAGAACCTAATAATTGTATGATACAATATTGTTCTGCTCCAGGAAGACATCCATAGTAACATAGTTTTTAAGCACATGCGTTTGCGTTAAAAACGTATGCGTTTTTATTAAAAAAAACAAAAAAAACACAGAAAACACACTGATATGCCACCCCCCACCATAAAGGTAATAAAGGGATCCTAACCCTAACCCTAAAGTGATCCTAACCCTAACGGGATCCTAACCCTATCCCAAACCCTATCCCTACCCCTAACCCTACCCTTAACCCTAACCCTAACGGGATCCTAACCCTACCCCTAACCCTAAAGGGATCCTAACCCTAACCCTACCCCTAACCCCGTTAGGGTTAGGGTTAGGATCCCTTTAGGCTTAGGGGTAGGGTTAGGGTTAGGATCCCTTTAGGGTTAGGGTTATGATCCCTACCCCTAACCCTAACTATTTCTGTTTATAGTGGGGTTTTTACTTTATTTTGATGATTGGCAGCTGTCACACATTTCTCAGCATGCGTTTAAAAAACGCAAACCCATGAAAAAACGCATGTAAACGCGTCAAAACGCCGCATTTTTTTCAACACATGCAAAACGCAGCGTTTGCACGCGTTTACATGCGTTTTTTCACCATGCGTTTTTTTTAAACGCATGCGTTTTAAAACGCAAGTGTGAAACCAGCCTAAGCAAAATACCATATTTTATTTACATGTGCTATTACTAATCATTTTCTTATTACAATGCATTTGCTCCAACATATGCTCAGGCTCATTTTTTTTGTTTTGTTTCAGTTTTTTGTACGTTATACAAACAGGAGCATGGCTGTCGGTTTTGGACTGTCCATTTTGTTTATATAGTTTTTCACAGATTTGTAGCTGCACAGTCGGGACCTGATCCTGCTCTGCCCACGCATAGGTGAATTACAAGAGTTAGGTACTGTCCCGATCTGGTACACCTTGTCATGGTGGGATAGCTTTTATGCTTTTTTTAATCAAAGTAATGTTAACTAAGTAACCTATCTTATTTACATGTATTATTACTACAAAGAAATTTGAGAACTTAAAAACGTGTTAAGAATAAAACAGCACTATTAACTTTAGATCGCATTTTGGAATTATGTGATGACACATTACCAGCACCGCAGGTTACCCACATCTCTGTATCTCAGATTACTTGAATACCACATTGAATC
This sequence comes from Ranitomeya imitator, assembly GCF_032444005.1. NCBI lineage: Eukaryota > Metazoa > Chordata > Amphibia > Anura > Dendrobatidae > Ranitomeya > Ranitomeya imitator. The sequence goes on along the minus strand of NC_091290.1, from coordinate 110,774,613 downwards.
TTCCAACCTATGGAGCTGCAGCAGCTGTAAAACCCCTAATTTGGAACTCTATGAGCGTTATGTCTCAGACAACCATGCTTGGTGAGCAACACCGCATTATTCTATACATTGTTACATGGACAAAAGCCTATTGCGCTTAAATTGTCCCCACAACATTGTCACATTTACAAACATAGGGAGTCACCTGTGAGTAAACTGGATCAGGGTGGGGATCTGCAGGCTCAAGACATGCCTTGAACTAGTAAACAAGACACACAACTCCTAACCGGCTTTTCAAAGCAAAATTTGAATTAATACATATCTGGCTCCAATCGCACATCCAGTGCCTGATTTTTACTGTCCATGTTTTCATCAGCATTGATCTGACAACAGATTCCCTTTAGCAACTTCATACTGTGGTAGCTTGTTTCACTCAGCTGTGTACAGAGGAAGACCCAGGAACACTGTCTCTTTAAGATCTTCATTTGGTTTAGAATTTGCAGAACAAGCCAAAGTGAAGCATAACTAAACATGGTCCTCTGGGCAAAGCAGGAAAACAAAACAAAATGGCAGCACAAAGCACAGTTTTTGTGTCAGCGAGGATCCACCTGCTCGTGGTTAGCAAAACACATGGTTCAGGTTTTATCACAAACACGCACACTTCCCTGAAGTAAGCCTCTCCAGACACTAAACCCTGAATGCCTCTGGAGGCTGACTATTTAAGCCCAGTCCACATACTGAGGAGGTGATAAGGTGGACGACCTCCCACCTGCTCTTTGGTTGTCCACAAAAACACAACTCTTCAACAAAATGGCTACCCCTTCACAACACTTAATGTGTATAAGAATTCCGGACTTTCCTGGTGTCTGTTCGCCCTGATCCAAGATGGAGTCTTGGATCTCGCCCTGTCATGGAACTTCCTGTCTGTCCTGATTATTTAAGTCCGGGTCTTGTGTTCACCTGTGCCTGAGTATTTTGTGCTGCTGGCTCCTGAGCATCTGCCTGTTTGATCATTCTCTCTCTGCTTCTGCTGCTCACTACTCGGTGGTCTGCCTCACCCTATTCAGCTACCTCTTGCCTCTTGAACTGCTGCGACGGGCAGCACACTAGTGGAAGGATTCCTTTGTGTACAAAACTTTTCCCAGTGTTGTGCCTCTTTGCACAACCACACCAGGTGAGCAAGATTCAAGCTGTGCTTTTCTCAGAAAGATCTACTCATCTGCTACGCTTAGATAGCGCTCTCCCTCTTTCTCCCCTCGTCATCTCTTTTCCAGGATGTCATTCACATAACGTACCATCTGTGAACTATTGGACTCCTACTAACAAGTACTGTGCACATGGGTGAGCAAGCTTTGCTGGACTTCATCATATAAGTACGGTGTGCATTCACACTAATAACCTTATTGGACTTCCCCTTTTTAGTGTCTTGTTTGCTTCCACATCATTTCCTTGCTGGACTGGTTCACATTAGCGGTCGCGCCCCGCTACTCAGTTTGCTGTGATTTTCTATATAGAGCTGAGGACCTCGTTACAATTGCAGAAATATCTGTGATTGTTCTGTTTACATTTCTGTTTTTGAGTAAATACATCTTTTGCTGCAACTTTGCTCTCAGACTGACTTTATCCCATGCTATCAGATTCCGTAGTACCCATATAACTATTACAATGTGCTGGAAGAAAACTTCTGTGTTTTAAAATCAATGAAGCCATTAGCCTCAGCTAAACATATCTTCCTCCAGCACCTTGCCAGTGACTGTCACATATTCCCCCCTCTGCCCAAAAGCCGATCGTATTGGCTCTTTCACTTGCTAACCAGGGAAGTTTGGACAGGGCATCTGAGTTGCCATGTAGCTTCCGGGCCTGTGCTCCACATGAAAATTAAAGTCCTGGAAGTCTTAGAAAGCACCTTATCGCCAGGGCATTCTTCCCATTATTTTACCCTCATCCATCTCAGGGGCACATGATCTGACACTATCCTGAACTTCCTGCCTAACAGGTAGTGTCTCAGGGTATCGATTGGCCACTTGATGGCAAAGCACTGTTTCTCTACAATGGCATGGTTCTTTTCACAGGAGTTTCCTACTCAGGTAAAGGACTGGATGTTCATTCTCATGTGTTTCCGGAGACAACACAGCTGCCAAATCATCCTCAGAGGTGTACTTCTGGAGTACGAACTCCTTAATGAGTCAGGTGCAAATGAAACCAGCTGATTATATAGGGCGAGCTTCAACTCCTGGAATGCCATCTCTGCTTCAGAGGACATTTGACCATCAAAGTCATTGTGCCCTTGAGAAGATCACTCCAGGGGGTGCCTATCATAATCAAATTGCCAATAGTATCCAACAATTCCCAGAAACGCCCTAACCTGCTTTTTAGAGATCGGTTGCGGCCACTTTTTAATTGCCCCCACCTTATCTATTTGCAGCTTTATTTCACCCTTCCTGACCATGCAGCCCAAGTATTTTGCCTCTTCTTTCCCCAGGGCACACTTCTTTGTGTTTATGTTAAACCCTGCCTTCCTCAGTGGATCCAGTACCACCTGGACTTTCTGCAGATGACTTTCCCAATCGAGGCTGAAGATCACAATGTCGCTGAGATAAGCGGCAGCGTACTTTTTTTTGAGAGACTAGTATCTGGTCCATGACCCTCTGGAAGGTAGCTGGGGCTCCATGTAGTCCGAGCAGCTTCCTGGTATTCTGAATGCATCCATCAGGTGTAGAGGTCATCTTCTAATTGTCACTTGGGGACCGGAGAATTTGGCAATACCTTTTCGTTAGGTCCAGTTTGGTGATACATCTGGCTAACCCTAACTCTCAATGAGCTCATCGACCCCAGGCATCAGATATGCATTGAACATGGACACCACATTTAGCTTTTTGTAGTTATTACAGAAGCGCCACTCTTCATCCCGCTTTAGCACAAGGACAATATGGCTGGACCAGCCTCTCTTTGACTCCTCAATGATGTCCAGGCTCAACATTCTCCTCACCTCTTTGAAGATCACCTTGCCGTGGGATTTTAGAAACCGATAAGGCTATTGGTTCACCCTCACATGCCGTTCAGTCAGGATTTTGTGCTCCACAACCTGTGTACAAACTGGTAACTCTATAAACAGGTTCCGGTTCCATTGAAGCAACTCATGGCACTGCTGTTTCTTGGCCGGTGACTGTGTCACTGCCACTTTGACATCCTTGACCCTTTCTTCAGGACTGGCCCCCCTGGCATGTAGCTGGCATCTGGTCTCTGTCTCACCACGGTTTGAGCAGGTTGATGTGTTACTCTTTATATGGATTTCTTTTCCCTGACTGGAGGACCTTGTAGTTGATGTCACTCAGCTTTTTGACTACCTCACATGACCCTTGCCATTTGGCCAGAAACTTACTTACTACCGTGGGGATCAACACCAACACCCAGTCTTCAGGGCTAAACTGTCTCAGTCTTGCTGACTGATTGTAGACCATTGCCTGGGCCTCTTGAGCTTGAAGGTGGCGCTCCCTCACAATCAGCATCCCCCCTTCAATCCTGTCCTGCATGTGGGCCACGTGTTCATTCGATGACGCTATGTTGGGGTGTTACCTCTGCTTCTCAGATTTCCTTTGCAATGTCCAGAATTCCTTGAGGGTGCCATTGGTATAGCAGCTGGAATGGTGAGATCCCAGTAGAGGCCTATGGGACTTCTCCAATGGAGAACACTAGGTACAATAGCAGGCAATCCCAGTCTCAGCCATCCTTCTCCACAACCTTCATCAGCATAGATTGTAAGGTCTTGTTGAATCTCTCCACCAGGCTGTCTGTCTGCAGATGGTACACAAACTTCCAGAGTTGGGTAATCTGGAGTGCCTTACACAACTCCCTCATCACTTTGGACATAAAAGGAGTCCATTGATCCATCAGGATTTCTTTTGGCAGGCCCGTCCAGGAGAAAATAAGGACTAGCTCTCACGCAATACTCCTAGTGGAGGAGTTTCTCAGTGGTACCGCCTCCAGGTCCCGAGTTACATAGTACTTTACCACAAGGAATCTATTAGTAGAGCAGTTAGCAGAGCTATGCTGACAAGAGGTCAACAGAGACAATACATAGCGTATGATGGACCAGAAGCAGTGGAGGTACACTAGCACAATTCCACTGTTAAACTAAAGGGGCATCTTTTGTGAGCAAAATGTGTAAAATAGAGGAGATGTTTTTTAGCACTCTCATTACCATTTTTCAGTGTTTTTTTGCAGTGCTTTTTCAAGTGTGGATTACGTGTCTGCTCAGCCTGCAGATCACATTTAATAAAGTTAAATTTATTGGCCAAAAACAATTAAAAAACACTGCAAAAATGTAGCTGAATTTTTTTTCTCCACTTTTTCTCTCTTTTTTATGAGTGGACAAAAAGGCTGCAAAAATTCTGATAGAATTGACATGCTACGGACGTAAAAAAAAATCTGCAGTTTTCAAATTCAGTAAGGAAAAATAATCAGGCATATGACGGTACAACAGCAATCTGAAATGACCCCATTGGTACGATCATTTTTTAAAGTAATTAAAAAAATTTAGATAAACAATATAATTAGACCTGAGACATTTGGATATAAAATAAATAACAAATCAAGTGTAGCATAAAATTAAAACATAAAAATGTCCTTGTTTTCAATATTGCTCGTTGTTCTATAAAATTATTCCAGCTTTTTTTTATTTAAAACGAAGAGAACGTGCACTTCAGAAATTCATTTGTATATGCCACCCTCCTACTGAGGAATTTTCAATTACATATATCTAATTATGGCTGTCAGTTGATGAATTGGGGGGGAAAAAAAGACATTTTTGTCCCTTTTTCTTCCCAACTCCTTTGCTTTTTTTGTCTGTTCGATGATTACAGCACTCTTATACAACTAATTGCCTTTTCTGCTTATTAGTAATACAATTATGCAGGCCGATCTTCTTGTGTGAACAGCCATCTGTAGGAACTGGAAAAAAAATAGTGACAATATTAAGAAATACATAATTTAATTAATGGTACAGGAAGTTGTGATAAAGATATAATTTCAGACATTTAGGAGACTAAATCTTATAATAACTAATAGTTCCATGACATAACTGTTACATTCCAATCCTATCTCTAAGAGATGGTTTATTAAATATAGAGAAAACTACATTTGCATTTTTTCTTTATAGATTTTAATGAAATAACTATTGTTTCTCTTAAAAAAAAAAAATAAATCTGGTAAATTTAAAAAAAAAAAAAATGTAAAAAAAAAAAATATTGTGTTTTCTCACTGGCGGACCCAGACAGAAAAGGGCCCCTGTGCAGGAACAATATATTGGATCTTTACAGATCAATAGCTCATCATAATGGAAATTCCACCTATATTAGATGTGGAGTCGGACCCCCTTACCACTCGGGCCCCTGTGTGGCTGCTTAGATTGTTCAAATGATATTTATGCCCATGTGTTTTCTATTTACCATTTATATTTTATCGCCATATCTGACCATTGTGATACAGAAGCTCTACACTCCCCGAAAAACTCAAAAACTGTAAAGCATGAAAATCATTGAATTTTTCAGTCTCTGCATCCACTCTTCAAGAAATTACTACACAATGTTATATCATGCCAGAGCTTGATTATACTGCCTAGTGTTTTCAGTGGCAGTACATTGGAGACAATTCGCCGATTCTGACAATAGTGCTGGACAAAAAAGAGCAGGATGCTCGATTACGGTCCGATAAAAGGATGGAAATCATGACTGAACTCAGTGAACCCGATTATATTTATTGGGGTCTTTATGGTGCAGTTGACATTCATTATGAGGATCTCTTATCATTTTCTAAGATGAAGCAAAATGGCCAAAGGACAGAACTGAAAAATGCAAATGTGAGCAAAGCTTTAGCTAGAAAGTTCTAGACCCTGTACTGCTGCTGTGTATCTGGGGTTACCACCAGTACTCTTGTTCCAGATAATTGATTAATGATGATGAGATAACTTGACCTCTTTCAGAATAGTGAAAGGGTCAGCAAATCTTAAGGCTCCAATGATGAAAATTTAAATCTGTTACATGGCCCTAATACTTATGATACTGTGCATTTTCCTTTTTGGCATAGATCTTTTTGGGCTTCCTCAGACATGAAGGCCTTAATACAAATTCTACCTCCACACCCACAATAGCTATGTAATTATGTCCCTCAATGGAGACATACCATACGGACAAACTTGTAGCTGCACATGAGCCCTGCTGGTACTGTGATTTTCAAAGTATAGCAAAGAAGTCCTTACTTTCTTTTAGGCCACGCAGAAGAGCTATGAATCTTCCTTCTCTTGTCTCAATTATTGGTTGATTGATAACAGCAGTGAAAAATGTACTGAAGAGCCATGAAAAAGATCATCTATAGCTAGCCAGCTGCTGTCATTGGTTGGAAATCAAAAAGCCAAAATACTATAATTTCTCAGGGCCTTATAGTTGTTGGTGACAGGTGAGCTTCATTTTATGGTTGACCTGGAACGGCACACAATATTTACAGTTGTATCATCTGTGCCAATTCTCATGTTTTTTCATTGCCAGATGCTACTGTATGGCATCTGGGTAGCATTAAACACATGTAGATCAGTGTATTCTCCAATAAACAAGAATGTTGGAAAAAAATCTTTCGAATATATTAAATTATAGTGTATGTTGAAATTAGAAAGCGAAAGAGCCAAAACACCATGAATTAACAAATGTTGTTATACAGAGGAAATAACTGCATATCACAATTTGCCTCTTTGCATGTTTTTTTCCCTGGAATTTCCCCTCCACTACTCATCACCACCCACACTATTTACCGTCACCCATCTGGTTCTCACCGCATCTCCTGATCCTCTGCCGTTCACGCTGGAATCCTAAGGCCTCTTACGCTTAGATGCAAGACCATGGAAAGTTAAGGTGTCATGACATGATGAGCTCGATTATCTTCCATGTGCAGAAAAAAGAAACATAGAAGCTAACCACTCCACTACTGTACAGGGCTCACCTTAAAGTTGATGTATGGGTGCCAATTTCTGCTGGTGAAGCTCAGCTATTGTAGAACCAAAGGAAAAAAAGGATTATCGAGCCCTTCAATTCATAAAATATATATATTTAAGAGATTCACAGGAGGATTTATCATGACGTTAAAACCTTACGCGCTTCAGGCGTACATTATGCCCTTAGCTCCTTGTGCATTCACAAAACATTCCTGGACCTAATGAAAACCAGAAGTCTCATCCCAAAGTAAAAGGCCAGGGGATTCCAGCATAAGCGGTGGGATATCAGAAGATGTGGCGATGACCGGGCAGGTGTCGATGAGTAGTGGGCGGGTTGGAAAGGTCATCAGTAAGGGAAGTATAAAGATATATTTTTTTTCTAACCTTCAAATTGCCTTTTTAGGGTTCAGAAAAATGGCATCCATCGGCATTTTTCTGAGCCATTTTTGTAACATTGAAGTTGAATTCAAATGGGCACAATCATTTTTTCCATTCTACATGGTACTATTGTTGTGCACATGTGTACATATCGCTGCTACTCCTGCTGCACAGATCATGTCTTTCATAGATGTCTTCCACCTTAGCTTTCTTTGTGTCTTGTCCTTTTGACCTTTCCAAGAGTTTAATAGACATTTCAGGAGAGCTAGAAAGTTTTGTCATACTAAAACATAACACTTACACTTACATTACACATATCACTCATCCTTCATATGTCATTTATGCTACACACATACCAGTCACATAATAAGCTTATCGCTCACACACTAAGCATGTCACTCATACTACAAACATATCACCATTACGTGTCATTCATAACGCTCATACCGCACACTGCATCCACATATGTCAGCAGACACGGGACACTTAATTTGTATCTATAATGCTTTCATGTTACTTTTAGTATTGCCCAAAGGCATCCCAGTCAGCTTAAAAAAAATTGTTTTTTGGGGGGGATTTAGTTTGTGATATGCAATTAAAATGATAAAGCCAAGTGCTAAATGTTGCTATTTAGTTCTTTATTTCCTACTCTGCATTAAATATGACCATATACACCTTCTCAGTATGCGATGAGTTAACGTAATTATTGTGAAAATGCGCGGACTACTTTTATGATCAGCATGACTAATTAAAAGAAAACAGATTTAGTGATCGCTCTGACATATTAGTCTTAAAAGAGGGAGATATTATTCATGATACACAGTTATTGAATTTCCTCTATTAATGTTAGCAGGATATAATGACACACATAAGGGAATTATCTGAAATTAAGAAATATCACTTTCATTTTTTTATTTGCTTTTTGCATGATGCATTTTTTTCCCACCTCTGTCATTCCAGCCTCATGGTGTATTCTGTGTCCACAAAGCACAAAGAAGATCAAATATTTTTCTAAAAATATACATTTTAGCTGGACTTACACTATACAGCTGTAGAGTGAATACAGATCGACAAAGGATCTTTTTTTGGTCTCCCTTCACTGTAAACAATGTCCACATTTGGTCCTTTGTGTAATGACAGTTCTAAAACCATGAAAAATGTTGTATTTGGGCCAAAGAAATGGTAAACTTCAAGGAAATTCCATTCAGAAGATTGTGAATAGGACTCGGAATACTGAGATGAATCTATTTCTTCTTTTGAGCCCCATAGAAAATCCCGGAGCATTTTTTTTCTACTGGCCAAACGTATGAGCACATTGTTGTCTTTTGATTCATTGTGCTCAATAAAACAACTAAAGTCTGTTTCAGATGGTCGAAGTTTTTCTTCTTATAAATATGTTCAGAAAGTGTGAAGAAGAACAGAGTGACTGCACTTAAAGGTAACCTATCACCTCCTGGGAAACTTTATGAAGTAAAAGGAGACCACAATTTAAAAAGTTTCTTAAAACTACCATAAATGATTAGAAAAAATATAGTTCTTACCGATAACGGTATTTCTCTGAGCCCATGACGGCACCACGGAGAGAGGGGATCCGCCCACCAAGGACAGGAAACCTACGGATAAAAAGGCGGTACCACTCTCCTGCATCAGTTGTTTTACATAGAGAACGATGGGAGACTACTAAAACATTTGTAAATTTTAACTGTTTATCATAACGAGATACCGCGTGTTTAAAGACTATAATAGACTATGGCACTAATTTAATGTGCGCACCCATAAGTGAAGGGAGGGAATGTACGGGTGCCGTCATGGGCTCAGAGAAATACCGTTATCGGTAAGAACTATATTTTTCTCTGATCGCCCATGACGGCACCACGGAGAGAATTGCATAGATAGTACATTCAGGGAGGGACCACCGCCTCCAGAACCCTTTTACCGAAAGTAAGGTCTGAAGAGGAGATTAGGTCCAATCTATAGTGCCTATAGAATGTGGATGGTGAAGACCAGGTAGCAGCTCTACATATCTGGTCTATGGAAGCTCCGGCCTTCTCCGCCCAGGAAGTTGCCACTGCCCTCGTTGAGTGAGCCTTAACCTCCCTGGGAACGGACATCCCACTTGCCGAGTATGAGAGACTGATGGCGTCCGTGATCCATCTTGCTATGGTGGCTTTGGATGCTTTTTTCCCCTTCCGGGGACCCTGGAAACACACAAACAGAGAGGGATCCTCCCTACTCTCTCTAGTGGCTTCTATGTAATGTAAGATACACCTTTTTACATCTAGTGTATGTAATGTTTGTTCCTCCTTATTTTTAGGGTTGGGACAGAAGGAGGGGAGAGATATCTATTGGGACCTGTGAAATTTTGAAGCCACTTTCGGTGGATATGCTGGGTCTATTTTTAAAATGACTCTATCCTCTAGAAATTGTGTGTAGGGAGGATTAGCTGAGAGAGCCTGTAAGTCGCTAACCCTACGGGCAGAAGTGAGGGCGACTAACAGAGCAGTTTTTAGAGATAAATTTTTCAGTGAAGCTTCGCGTAATGGTTCAAATGGAGTACTAGTCAGGGCTTTAAGGACCAAGTTTAAGTCCCATTGAGGAACAACTTTTACTGGAAGAGGCCTCGATCTTCCTGCTGCCCTGATAAATCTAGAGACCCATCTGTTTGAAGCCAAGTCAAAATTGAATAGGGCTCCCAAAGCTGCCACATGAACTTTTAGGGTACTAGTGGCCAACCCCATCTCCAACCCATTTTGTAGGAATTCTAGTATGGAAGTAAGGGGAATTTCTTTCCCTATTCTTACACCTGAAGAAGACAGAAATTTTTTCCATACCTTGCCGTATTGTTTTGTTGTAACCGGCTTCCTACTTTGTAACAGGGTTGAGATTAGCCCCGGAGAGAACCCTCTGCTCTCTAATAATTTCCTTTCAAGAGCCAAGCTGTCAAGTGCAAGTTCTTGACTCGTGGATGACAGACTGGGCCCTGCGACAATAGATCCTGAAGGTCTGGTAATACCCAAGGGTCGGATATTGACATCTTCCTCATCCATGAGAACCAAGGTCTCTTCGGCCAGAACGGGGCAATTAGGATGACCAGCGCCCCGTCCTCCCGAATCTTCCTCAGCACTGCTGGAATCAGAATAAGAGGAGGGAAGGCATAGACAAGATGGTGACCCCAAGATATCAGGAAAGCGTCCACCGCTACTGGGTTCCCCAGAGGAGATAGGGAGCAAAAGGAGGCTACTTTTTTGTTTAGATGGCTCGCAAAGAGATCTATTTTGGGAACACCCCATCTTTCTGTGATCTGGGTGAATATTTACCGATTTAGTTCCCATTCCCCTTGTTTTAGGCTGGACCGGCTGAGGAAGTCTGCTTTGTAATTGTCTACTCCCCTTATGTGTAGGCTTGTTAGGGATAAGAGATTGCTCTCGGCTATTTGCAGGATTGAGTCGGTCACTTCCATTAGATTTTTGGAACGGGTACCCCCCTGGTGATTTAGGTAAGATACTACCACCCGGTTGTCCGACATTACTCTTACATGGTGAGAGTGAAGGACCCCCAAGAATTCTTGAAGGCCAAATTTTACTGCAAGGAGTTCCTTCATGTTGGAGGATTTGTTTACCAGAGATGGAGACCAAATGCCCTGGGCTACTAGGTCGCCCAGATGGGCCCCCCACCCTGAAGGGCTTGCGTCTGTAGTCAGGACTTTCGAGACCTGAATTACCCATGGGACTCCCTGGGAAAGATTTTCCTGCGATTTCCACCATGTTAGAGAGTGATTGGTGCGAGGAGATAGTGTCAACTGCCCGTCTAAATGCCCTCCTAGATGGATTTGCTCCGATAATATCTGCCATTGAAGGACTCTCGAATGTAATTGGGCCCACTGGACCGCTGGAATACAAGAGGTCATTGAGCCTAAGAGGGACATGGCCTGACGGAGTGTTATGGAGGGGAGAGATTGGGTTCTTGATACTAAACTTTTTAGTTTTTGTATCTTGTTCTCTTGGAGCCGACACTCCATCTTTTTGGAGTCTAGAGTGAGACCTAGGTACTCCTGGACCTGAGAAGGCATTAGTCTGGATTTCTCTATGTTTATTAGCCAGCCCAATTCCTTTAAAGAATGCATCACTATTGCCAGTTGATCCTCACAATGTTGCGGGGAGGAGCCTATCACCAAGAAATCGTCCAGATATGGAACGATTAGGGTATTTTCTTCCCTGAGGTGAGCCATTACCTCTGCTATCAGCTTTGTGAAAACCCTCGGGGCTATGGCAAGGCCAAATGGTAGAGCTGAAAATTGGAAGTGATTTAGGACTCCCCTGATGTGAACTGCCATCCTGAGGAACCTCTGGTGATCCTTGTGTATTGGGACGTGATAATATGCGTCCTTTAGGTCCAGGACCACCATGAAGCATTGGGGAAACAACATTTTGATAGATGATTTTATCGTTTCCATCTTGAATGCTTGAACGTCCAAGTAATCGTTTAGTTTTTTTAGATTTATAATGGTCCTGAAGGAACCGTCTGGTTTCTTCCTCAGGAATAGAGGGGAATAGTACCCTTGCCCTCTTTCTTGTGGGGGAACCTCCAGGAGTACTCCCTTTTTTACTAGCCCGATGACCTCGTTTTCCAGTGCCAGCTGTTCTTCTGCCGAAGATCTTATAGATGTCATCGTAAAAGAGGGACGGGGCCATTTTTTGAATGTCAGCCTCAGACCTGATTCTATGATAGATATGATATGTTTAGAATCCATTGACTGGAGGTAATCTTTTTCCAGGCTGGGAGAAAGAGAGATAATCTCCCTCCCACCTGGGGCGAACCTTCATTGAGAAGGCTTCTTGGTATCGCTGGGGTTTTTGTTAAAGATGAACCCCTTGTTCTTGTTCCTCTTATCCTCCCACTTTCCCTGGCCTCTCCCAGGGTTCTTATGGAAAAACCTCTTGTTCCGAAAGGGCTTCCGGTAAGAGGGGAGACCTAGAGAGGGAAAGGACTTTTTCTTGTCCCCTGCTTTTTCCAAGATATCATCTAATGTGGAACCGAACAAAAACTCCCCTTCGCAGGGGATAGTACACAATTTTGTTTTTGTTTGTAGATCGCCAGGCCAATTCTTAAGCCAGAGGGCACGCCTGGCCGCATTAGCAAATACTGCCGACCTGGCAGCTAATCTTATAGAGTCTGCCGAGGCGTCAGCCAGAAAGGCCGCAGCTCCCCTTATTACGGGTAATGTCTTCAGCATCAAGTCTCGGGAAGTTTTCCCCTTTAATTGACCCTCTAGTTGATTCAACCAGATCATTAGGGAGCGAGATGTGCATGCTGCTGCCACTGCCGGTTTCAGGCCTCCTCCCGCTGACTCCCAAGAGCCCTTTAGGAAGGCATCCGCCTTCTTGTCCATAGGGTCTTTTAGGACCCCCATGTCCTCAAACGGGAGAGCGAATTTCTTTGATGCTTTCGCTATTGCTACATCTAATTTGGGGGCTTTTTCCCAAAAGGAGCAGGATTCATCCTCAAAGGGGTATTTCCTTTTGGGAGTTAGGAGAGTCTTTTTCATGGGTTTTTTCCATTCCTTTTTGATTAGCGCTGCAATTGTTTCATTAAGCGGAAAAGCTCTCCTCTTTTTTTGTTCTAAGCCCCCAAACATAATGTCTTGTGCTGATTTTTTAGGGTGGGAGTCTACTAACCCCATAGTACTCCTCACTGCCTTTATGAGGCCATCAGTGTCCTCTAATGGGAAACAATTGTGACCTCCTGAGGAAGAAGTGGATGACGAAGACGCGGAGGAGGAGTCGGAGGATACCGAACTCGCACTATCGCTGTCAGATTTAGAGACTGGGGACGGGGACCTGTGTCTGGTCCTTCTCCGTTTTCTTCCCCTTTTAAGGGATTTAAAGGTGTCTTCCACCTGCTCTTTAAATCAGGTTTTTAAGATCTGTTGCAAACCCTGGCAGGCTTTCTGATACCGTCTGCTGTATGCAGGAATTACATAGCTGCTTCTCCCAGGCGAGTGGAAGATCCTCTTTACAGATGGCACAGACCTTGTGCTTGGTTTTACCTACGCTTTTCCTCCCCTAAAAGAGACAAATAATAATCTTACTGTCTCTAACTTTCACGAAGATCAACTTACCACCTCCAGGACCCATAAATACCGGTTGGGAATTCTCAGCCTCTGGCTTTTTCCCCCGACGCCGTGCTGGACTCCTTGCTGTGTTGAGACCTTTGGCGTTCTTTGCTGGTGTCCTGGTAACCTTTCTGCTGCCGCCTTTTTTGCTGCTGCGGCGATGCTATAGGTGGAGGTGATTCAGGCAAGGGAGACGCCGGGTCGCTCATACTGCTGCTGCTGGTCTGCGCAAAACAATACTTGCTACGCTGGCGCTGACACGACTGCTCCTGAGGCTCCTGCCAATATACTGCAGAGCCACTGGGGGGGAAGTAAATCCTCCCATTTAAACTTTCCCGCTGCTCCTCTTTTTTTTTTTTTTTTTTTTTACTTCCCGGCGCCTGCGCAGCAGCGCCCGGCCGGCACGAGGAACGCTGAAACGCTGGCGCCTGCGCAGACGCTCCTGTGCCTGTAGAATGCCTAAGCATCATGTCGGGATCTATGGAGCGTCCAGCTACGGCGAGGAGCGCCGAACGCCGACGCCTGCGCAGTCGCTTCCGCGGCGCCCCGGCGTCTCGCGAGACCAGCGCAGTTTCGGGCATGCGCCGACTTTCCAAGATGGCGCCCGGAGTACAGATATGGCGCTGCTGACCGGCACCCCCGGTCCTATGCAGACCCTTATTGCGCGGCTCTGCAAGCCCGATGGCGTTGCAGTGTGCAGGCTGACGCGAGCTAGGGGAGGGCCACACCGCACCTCCCGCAACCACAGAGGGACCCCCCTGGATGTTGCCGCTGCTGCATCTTACCTGAGGAGGTGACCGCGAACTCCTTGTCACCTCCTCCACGCACCCTTGAGGCCCACTAGCCCCCAGCGGTGGTGCCTCGGGTCACCACCCCAGCCGAGGCAGAGGGACCCCAGCTGCCTGAATCGGACTGGTTGGCCCCGGAATTCCAACGCTGACTGGTAAGTCCGTAGGTCTCCCATCAAGGACAGGAAACCAACTGATGCAGGAGAGTGGTACCGCCTTTTTATCCGTAGGTTTCCTGTCCTTAGTGGGCTAATCCCCTCTCTCCGTGGTGCCGTCATGGGCGATCAGAGAAAAGTTAAATATATATTTATCTGACAACAAAAGCTCTGGACCATTTAGAGAAGAAGACTTGAGATGGTTGAAGCCAAGTTCTTCAATGTCTTTCTATGTTCACAGCTATGTGGAACTTCCTGCTTCTGAACTTGGAGATGACCAGTGCGTAGAATGAGATTGTGTGTCACTTATTATCACGGTGTAATTTGTGCTTCGTTCTTCATGAAGTGATGGATGAAGCAATGTAAAATGTATTCATGTGTATTAAATAAGAGCAAGAAAGGAAAGATGAAGTGGAGGCTAGAAGAACAGCTACAGAAGTAATTCCTGTTAGACTTCTCTTCATTGTAGCTGCTGTGCACTGTATATATGTAGAGACAAACTTGAGAAACTCAAGTTAACCATAACAAGCAGCTATGTCCTCCTCCAGTAAATAATATACTATAGGAATTGTGGATTAAATCCGCGCTGCCGCAATAAGGATGAGGTTCCAGTTGATAGTAGAATTAAAACAGAGGTTTATTCAACGCGTTTCAGGGCTCCTATGGCCCCTTCTTCAGGAATTACCACATACAGGCCATAGGAGCCCTGAACCGCGTTGAATAAACCACTGTTTTAATTCTACTATCAACTGGAACCTCATCCTTATTGCGGAAGCGCGGATTTAATCCACACTTCCTATAGTATACTGCTTCATATGGTCGGTGACTGGCCTGTGGATCTGTGGCAGCTGAAATCTTCACATGTCTGCTTTCAGTTTCACCAGTTGAGTGACTTTCTTGGTGATTCCTCTATGCTTTTGTGAGATAAGACCCTATTTGCTCTTTGTGTCTCCCTTTTCCTTTCAAATATCACTCCTCCAGTAAATAACATTTTTAGAAGCAGGCTATGTCCTTCTATAGTAGAATAACCCTTTTGAAAGCTGCATGTCATGATCCGTTCCAGGGTTTATTAGTGTCTGCCTTTCTTTTGGACGGATCATGTCAAGGGTTAACTTTGCTCTGCCTCATTCTGGGTTCAGTTTTGCTATTTAGCTCCCATGAATCTTGCTGGCAGTGTCAGCTATAGTTCTGCCTTTGGCGTGTGAATGTGACCCTGCTGGTAGCTCTTGATTTGCCCTGCTGTGAACCCTGACTTGTCCTGTGTCTGTTAACTCCCTCTGTCTGCCCTTTTCCCAGTATTCTCTGTCTGTTTATCTTCTTGATTCTCCGGTTCTGATCTCCTGGTTTGGCTACTTACTTTGTTACTGTTTGTCCCTATTGTACCATATATTGCCCATTCTGGTTTACTGATCTCTGGCTATGTTCTGACTATCCATCTGTCTAATCCTATTATACAGTCGTGCTATCTTGTGCTTTTGACTCGGCTTGTCTGACCACTCTCTCGCCACTTGGTGGTGTCTGTTCTGCTGTCCTGTGTGTGCAGTCTCACTTTCCTCTCAAGCTCCCCCTGGAGGAGGTGGTGCTGCACTGCATTGCAGCAGCCTGACACTGCGCTTTCCTCTTTCTCTATCTAGGCTTTGGCACATACATGAATATCCAATTAGGAGGGTAATAAAAAAAAATAATACACTCAAAAAAAAGCAAAATATGTAAAAAAGGTTGTCTGATTTGTGTTTTGTTGACTAATTACTTAATAGAATGCACCAGTGAATTCACCATCTTTGTACTTTACCTGAGAATATTAGGCAAATAGATTTTTACATAATATTCTATGTACAAGTCACTCTACAATATTAAGCACAACTTTTTAAGTCTTTCCTGGATCTTGACAGTTCTGAGAATGAAGCTCTATCGGAAATGCATCTGCTGTATCATCTTGCCTTAACCATTAATATCTCCCAGAGAAGAGAATCTCAACAAATGTTGTGCTCCCTCTTTGAAAATTAAAATAAGCCCTGCATCCGCTC
Organism: Ranitomeya imitator; assembly: GCF_032444005.1. Taxonomy (NCBI): domain Eukaryota; kingdom Metazoa; phylum Chordata; class Amphibia; order Anura; family Dendrobatidae; genus Ranitomeya; species Ranitomeya imitator. The sequence continues at coordinate 110,758,192 of NC_091290.1, read as the reverse complement.
AATACTGAGGAAAGTCCTACTATTTCATATACTGTCACATTTTCTGCTTTTCTCAGAAATGATAGATGTGTGAAAGGTAAGTGATAGGCAATATTGAAATCAGGACAGGACTGAGACTAAAATTCAGCCCTGGTATTTGAAAGTACAAAGGCTTATGCTGCTGCCTCTCCCCTCACTTTACCTCTATTTGAGATGAGCAAACCAGAACTGTAAAGTCCAAAAATTCATACCAGACACCAAGAAAGAGAAATCTCAAAAGTTTGTGTCCCCATTGATTTTTATGTTTCAGATACAGTTCTGGTACCCAAAGCAAACTTTGGACTAAAGTTCGGTTGAATCAGATGAACACAAACTTACATGGATCCACTCATCCCTAAACTCTATTACAAATATCACCCTGTCTGACATTGTAGGAAATCAAAATTTATTGTAACTAGTAATGGGTGAACCCGAACAGTAAGGTTCGGGGTTGGTACCAAACACCTACTGTTTGGGCACGGACCCCGAACACGGACTTCTCCTTTGAGTCTGTGTTACTGTTCTAGTTCAGCATCCCAAACATTGTGTGATTCCCATGTTTTCATCTGCATGACAGTGCGAGAAACACTGGTGGCTCTGGTTGGCAGTAAGATTATTACCGCTGGTCAGAAAAATCGGTTCCAACGCTGGGAACCTTTCTATTCTTGATAACCAGCCATGAGAAAGCTGACAGCTGAGGGTTGCAGCCTTCAGCTGTCAGTTTTGCCATGCTGGTTATCAAAAGTAGAACAGACCCCACATCATTTTTTTGTACATTTATTATTTTGAATACTCTCATCAGCTGTGCCTGCTCTCACTGTTATCAGTATCACGAGTAGTACTCACATCAGCCAACACTTCTGTGACCGGTGGTAAACTATTTACCTCTGGTCACAGCTGCTGGCTCATGCTGTCATGTGACAGCATGAGAACTGCAGCTCTCTGACTGCTGGTAATGATCTTACTGCTGGTAATGATCTTACTGCTGATCAGAAGCAGTGCTTGCTGCAGTGTCACTCAGATGACAGTGTGGCAAACAATGGTTGTTTGGACCCCTACTTATATGAATGGGATTTGGGTTCAGGTCTGGGCACTGTTCTGGTACCCAAACCAATTTTTTTTAATTGTTCGGTTGAATTTGCCGGACCTGAACATCCAGGGTTCTCCCATCATTCATTGTTACTAAAAATGTATTTCCAAACTGCATACTAGGACGCTTTATTTCTGATTTGTAAACCATATTGGGTGCCCTGTTAAAGAACAAAATGATGCATGAAATACATTGTTCAGTACAAGGGTTAAGATCTGGACTAATCTGGTAAGTTTTGAAGCTGTGCAGCATAGATGAAACACCATGCTATGCTTTTTTTTCTGTTGTTTTTGCTTTTTAAGTCAACACAGCTATAACTTATTCTATATATTTATCTATTTCGATTAACAGACAAGAGGAATCCAAGTGGAAGATGGAACCGTTACATAACTGATAATAATGGACAATTGTTCGTTTTTAGAAAGAAAAAATGCTTTTTTTTCTCTCTTCTAAAAATTCATCAAAACGAATCAGTGTTATATTGATATAAATAGAACCAAGCGGGACCCCACAATAATAAATAGGGCTCCTCTGCTTCTGTCTGCATCAGTTATGCAATGCCCCTTTTTTGATCATAAATTCAGTTTGCCTGTTCCTCTAAATAGAGGAGACCGAAAGAGTGGGCAAATAAAAATCTGAATATATCTTAAAAGTATTATTACCATGACTGTTCCAAGACAAATGTTTCTATCAGTACTGAAACATAAGAGACAAATAATGCCAACAGGACATAACCAAATATTAAAAGCATATACAGTAGCAACTGATTAGTGCCACCAATGGGTAAAACTGCAAAATGTCTGCAAAAACAACTAACTTTGTTAACAATTTGGTCGCAAACTATATAATTAAAAATTCCTCTGTTCTTGACAATGGAGAGAATTTTTAATAAGAGGCAAATTGCAATGAGTTCACATCCCTCCAGCAAGCAGGAAGCCTGGAGGCAAAGGACTAGTGCTTCTCTAAAGAAAATAAGAACAACCCTTCAACAAAGTCACTGAATTAAGAATGATATGACCACTCTACAGTGAGCAAATAAAGGTAATTACCAGTTTTACACCAATGCTTTGCAGACCATATATGTGTATACTGTAAAAAGAAATCCAGTTACTCACCGGTGATGCTCTTGCTGCTTATTCACTTTCCCTTTTTCTTTCAGCCCAGACCTCCATGACCACTTCCTCTATCCACGAATCGTCTCTGCAGAATGTAACACACAGCCATCTTCTGCTCATAGATTTTCAAGCAAACTCCTCATACTCATGCGCCTCTATACAAGTCACTTAATACAATAAACAGAGTCCTAAACAGAAATAATGCCCAACAAATAGTAATAACACTCCTTTTGTTCCTCCACCGTGATACTGCCATCTTCATGCCTCTGCAAAGTAATATAGTCCACATATCTGCGTCCATATAGTAATAGTGACCATCCTTGTGCATCTGTACAGTAATTTTTCCTCTGTGCCACTTCATAGTAAGAAAACCACCCAGACTTTCTCATAATAATACAGCTCCTTGTACTAATAAAATTTTACATGCCTCCTTTTAGTAATAATGCCCCTAGTTCCTTCCCATACTAATAGTACAAACCTGTCGTAATAATGTCCTCCATGCCTACTTATAGTAATAATTCCCTCATGTTCCTGTTCAGGAAATTTAGCCCCCTTTAGTAATAATGTCCCCCCATGCATACTGGTAGTAACATAAAACAATTAATGTGCATCCTCATAGTAACACAGACTACTGTACCAATAATGCCCTCTGTAGACCCTCATAGTAATGTTCCCATGAGCCTGGAAAATAAAAAAATAAAGTAAATCTTACTTCACCACTAGGGTTGAGCGAAACGGGTCGAAATTTTTCAAAAGTCGCCGACTTTTGGCAAGGTCGGGTTTCATGAAACCCGACCTGACCCCAGTGTGGGGTCGGCCATGAAGTCGGCGATCTTTTGAATCTAGAATCGGAATTCCGATACAGATTCCCGATATGTTTAAGATATTGGAAATTGGTATCGGAATTCAGATTTAAGTGTAAAATAAAGAATTAAAATAAAAAATATCGCAATACTTACCCTCTGACGCACCCTGGTACTAACCGGGAACCTTCCTTCCTTAGAATCAGCCTTCCAGGACCCTGCGGTGACGTCGCGGCTTGTGATTGGCCGCGCGGCCGCCCATGTGACCGCTCGCGCAGCCAATCACAAGCCGCGACGTCACCGAAGGTCCTGGAAGGGCTGATTCTTAGGAAGGAAGGCTGCCGGAAAGAAGCAGGGCGCGTCCGAGGGCGAGTATATTCCTATTAGGTATATACTCACCCTCGGACGCGCCCTGCTTCTTTCCGGCAGCCTTCCTTCCTAAGAATCAGCCCTTCCAGGACCTTCGGTGACGTCGCGGGTGACGTCGCGGCTTGTGATTGGCCGCGCGAGTGGTCACATGGGCGGCCGCGCGGCCAATCACAAGCCGCGACGTCACCGCGACGTCACCGCAAGGTCCTGGAAGGCTGATTCTAAGGAAGGAAGGTTCCCGGTTAGTACCAGGGCGCGTCAGAGGGTAAGTATTGCGATATTTTTTATTTTAATTCTTTATTTTACACTAAAATATGGATCGCAGGGCCTGAAGGAGAGTTTCGTCCGACCCCGACTTTTTTATAGGATCGGCCGATTTCACTCGACCCGACTTTTTCAAAAGTCGGGTTTCGTGAAACCCGACCCGATCCTATAAAAGTAAAGGTCGCTCAACCCTATTCACCACTCTTCCACAATAGCAGTGATATGCTACTTCTCTTCCTATTCAACCACAGTGGTCTTCTGCCCCACGCAGGGTGTATGATGAACTGATGTCATGATGTTGGCTAATGTCCTCTGTGTTGTGCCGGCATCTGTCAAGCCATAATCAGCCTGAGTGATGGAGTAGAGAGGATGCAAATACTGTTACAAATGCTGCAGCTGATGCAGGGACCAATCAGGGAATAAAAGGAGCATGGTAAGGTCAGAGACTCAGGCCTCTCTACCTTCAAGAGTACCTTTTGGACAGGTAGTTAGGGTCCTAGTTACAGGGACAGTTTGAGAGAAATCTTCCTTACCGAAGACCATCATAGCATGACACCATCTGGTACCCCGAGACAGGGATAGTTACGGTCCTAGTTTCAGGGACAGTTTGAGGCACCCCTTCCTTACCGAAGACCATCATAGAAAGACACCATCTGGCATTTGCCAGAAGTACTAAATGGCCAATCAGACCCAGCTTTCAAAACTATGAGCTTTCTAATTGGCTTTATTTAGTTGATATGCAAAGAAATATAGGCAGCTCATCTTAGCAAATATTGTTCAAATGTGCTTACAAAATTTGATGAAAATGGTTTTGTGTTTGCAGTGGTGTTTGCGGTTACTGTATATCTGCTACTGTTTAAGAGAACCAATAAACTTAGCACTTTGCTCAGAAACAAAAATGTCAATTATTACCAAATTAGTATTGCAACACTGTACAGATAGTGCTTTTATCTGTAAATGACTAAAAAGAAAAATCACCAAAAGGTTAATCAGTATATTTTGATTCTTCATTTCAATAGAAAGGAAACTACACAGACATGTGTAACGCTTTTTTTTTTAGGGGTATTAGTTCTGCTGGTGAAATTATATATACTGCATTTTTTTTTACTGTGCTTCAGCAAAAATGATTGTGTTTCTTGTGAGTCACGCTAATAACTCCTACTTTACTTCACTCTCTTGACTTAATGAGTGCTCTGAAACTCCATTGAATTAGCGCTTAGCATGAGTGGGCTTGAGTGGGCTCCCTATTATTTTAAAGAAGGAAGTTCAAAGAGGTTAAAGAAAATAAAATGTAATTAGAAATATGATTTATTTCAAGAATAATTTAGGAGATTGATAATGATTTGGGACTGTATCTTGAGACTATTCGTAGATACTATAGGTATGTTAGTCTGGTTGCTCATACAGTGGATATTTTGCCAAATCCCAAGACAGACATAAAATGAACATAATAACCTGCTGTATGTAAATAAGTAAAAGTAATGGTGCATATAAATAACATTGGGAAATAAGTAAACACCGTTTTTTATTTAAAAAAGCTTAAAAGCCATCTCACCAGCGACAAGGTGTACCCAGCGCGGGATGGTCCTAACCTCTAATATTAAAATTTTACCCATGTGTCATAGTGATGTCCTGTGTGAATAAGGGCTGAAGAGGACCAGGGCGTAAACATGAATATACAGCTATTGCGATGATTTTTAAGGTCACTTTCCCACCTTCAGTATTTTGTCAGCATTTTACCTGAGTATTTGTAATCCAAAACAGAGAGTGGAACAATTAGAGGAAAAGTATAATAGAAAAATGTCACCACTTAAGTATTTTTCTCCCACTCCTGGTTTTGGATTACAAATACTAATGTAAAAAAAAATTTAGAATTGAGAGTCCTCAGTGGTTGATACCTTTTAATGAAAAACTGAAAAGTGGGCAACAAATTGCAAACTTTCGAGACTACTCAGGTCTCTTCATCAGGCATAGACTAATACAACATCTGAAGAATCACGTAAAATACTGACCAAATTCTGAAGGTGGGAACATGGCCTAATTGTAATTTCCCTGTTATGATAGGCAATTCAGTACCACAATGGACATAGCGGTCAGAGCATATACAGTGATCTGACAATAACCCAAAATCATAGGACGAGCTCTGAGACGTGGGAACTCTGCAGACCGCAATCCCTAATCCTCTCCAAACAACACTAGAGGCAGCCGTGGATTGCGCCTAACTCTGCCTATGCAACTCGGCACAGCCTGAGAAACTAACTAGCCTGAAGATAGAAAATAAGCCTACGTTGCCTCAGAGAAATACCCCAAAGGAAAAGGCAGCCCCCCACATATAATGACTGTGAGTAAGATGAAAAGACAAACGTAGGGATGAAATAGATTCAGCAAAGTGAGGCCCCACTTTCTTAACAGATCGAGGATAGAAAAGGTAACTTTGCGGTCTACACAAAACCCTAAAGAAAACCACGCAAAGGGGGCAAAAAGACCCTCCGTACCGAACTAACGGCACGGAGGTACATCCTTTGCGTCCCAGAGCTTCCAGCAAAATAATTAGACAAGCTGGACAGAAAAAATAGCAAACAAATAGCAAAGAAGAACTTAGCTATGCAGAGCAGCAGGCCACAGGAATGATCCAGGGAAAAACAAGCCCAACACTGGAACATTGACAGGAAGCCAGGATCAAAGCATTAGGTGGAGTTAAGTAGAGCAGTACCTAACGACCTCACCACATCACCTGAGGTAGGAAACTCAGAAGCCGCAATACCACTTTCCTCCACCAACAGAAGCTCACAGAGAGAATCAGCCGAAGTACCACTTGTGACCACAGGAGGGAGCTCTGCCACAGAATTCACAACAGTACCCCCCCCTTGAGGAGGGGTCACCGAACCCTCACCAGAGCCCCCAGGCCGACCAGGATGAGCCACATGAAAGGCACGAACAAGATCGGGAGCATGGACATCAGAAGCAAAAACCCAGGAATTATCCTCCTGAGCATAACCCTTCCATTTAACCAGATACTGGAGTTTCCGTCTTGAAACACGAGAATCCAAAATCTTCTCCACAATATACTCCAACTCCCCCTCCACCAAAACTGGGGCAGGAGGGTCAACAGATGGAACCATAGGTGCCACGTATCTCCGCAACAATGACCTATGGAATACGTTATGTATGGAAAAAGAATCTGGAAGGGTCAGACGAAAAGACACAGGATTAAGAACCTCAGAAATCCTATACGGACCAATGAAACGAGGTTTAAACTTAGGAGAGGACACCTTCATAGGAATATGACGAGAAGATAACCAAACCAGATCCCCAGCACGAAGTCGGGGACCCACACAGCGTCTGCGATTAGCAAAACGTTGAGCCCTCTCCTGGGACAAGGTCAAATTGTCCACTACCTGAGTCCAAATCTGCTGCAACCTGTCCACCACAGTATCCACACCAGGACAGTCCGAAGACTCAACCTGTCCTGAAGAGAAACGAGGATGAAACCCAGAGTTGCAGAAAAATGGCGAAACCAAGGTAGCCGAGCTAGCCCGGTTATTAAGGGCGAACTCAGCCAAAGGCAAAAAGGACACCCAGTCATCCTGATCAGCAGAAACAAAACATCTCAGATATGTTTCCAAGGTATGATTGGTTCGTTCGGTCTGGCCATTAGTCTGAGGATGGAAAGCCGAGGAAAAAGACAAATCAATGCCCATCCTACCACAAAAGGCTCGCCAAAACCTCGAAACAAACTGGGAACCTCTGTCAGAAACGATATTCTCTGGAATGCCATGTAAACGAACCACATGCTGGAAGAACAATGGCACCAAATCAGAGGAGGAAGGCAATTTAGACAAGGGTACCAGATGGACCATCTTAGAAAAGCGATCACAGACCACCCAAATGACTGACATCTTTTGAGAAAGGGGGAAGATCTGAAATAAAATCCATAGAGATATGTGTCCAAGGTCTCTTCGGGACCATCAAGGGCAAAAGCAACCCACTGGCACGAGAACAGCAGGGCTTAGCCCGAGCACAAATCCCACAGGACTGCACAAAAGTACGCACATCCCGCGACAGAGATGGCCACCAAAAGGATCTAGCCACTAACTCTCTGGTACCAAAGATTCCAGGATGACCAGCCAACACCGAACAACGAACCTCAGAGATAACTTTATTCGTCCACCTATCAGGGACAAACAGTTTCTCCGCTGGACAACGATCAGGTTTATTAGCCTGAAATTTTTGCAGCACCCGCCGCAAATCAGGGGAGATGGCAGACACAATTACTCCCTCCTTGAGGATACCCGCCGGCTCAGACAAACCCGGAGAGTCGGGCACAAAACTCCTAGACAGAGCATCCGCCTTCACATTTTTAGAGCCCGGAAGGTACGAAATCACAAAGTCAAAACGGGCAAAAAACAGCGACCAACGAGCCTGTCTAGGATTCAACCGCTTGGCAGACTCGAGATAAGTCAAGTTCTTATGATCAGTCAATACCACCACGCGATGCTTAGCTCCTTCAAGCCAATGACGCCACTCCTCGAATGCCCACTTCATGGCCAGCAACTCTCGATTGCCCACATCATAATTACGCTCAGCGGGCGAAAACTTCCTGGAAAAGAAAGCACATGGTTTCATCACTGAGCAATCAGAACCTCTCTGTGACAAAACCGCCCCTGCTCCAATCTCAGAAGCATCAACCTCGACCTGGAACGGAAGAGAAACATCTGGCTGACACAACACAGGGGCAGAAGAAAAACGACGCTTCAACTCCTGAAAGGCTTCCACAGCAGCAGAAGACCAATTGACCACATCAGCACCCTTCTTGGTCAAATCGGTCAATGGTTTAGCAATACTAGAAAAATTGCAGATGAAGCGACGATAAAAATTAGCAAAGCCCAGGAACTTTTGCAGACTTTTCAGAGATGTCGGCTGAGTCCAATCATGGATGGCTTGGACCTTAACAGGATCCATCTCGATAGTAGAAGGGGAAAAGATGAACCCCAAAAATGAAACCTTCTGCACACCAAAGAGACACTTTGATCCCTTCACAAACAAAGAATTAGCACGCAGGACCTGAAAAACCGTTCTGACCTGCTTCACATGAGACTCCCAATCATCCGAGAAGATCAAAATGTCATCCAAGTAAACAATCAGGAATTTATCCAGGTACTCTCGGAAGATGTTATGCATAAAGGACTGAAACACTGATGGAGCATTGGCAAGTCCGAACGGCATCACTAGATACTCAAAATGACCCTCGGGCGTATTAAATGCAGTTTTCCATTCATTGCCTTGCTTAATTCGCACCAGATTATACGCACCACGAAGATCTATCTTGGTGAACCAACTAGCCCCCTTAATCTGAACAAACAGATCAGATAACAATGGCAAGGGGTACTGAAATTTAACCGTGATCTTATTAAGAAGGCGGTAATCTATACAAGGTCTCAGCGAACCATCCTTCTTGGCTACAAAAAAGAACCCTGCTCCTAATGGCGACGATGACGGGCGAATATGCCCCTTCTCCAGGGATTCCTTCACATAACTGCGCATAGCGGTGTGCTCAGGCACGGATAAATTAAACAGTCGACCTTTTGGGAATTTACTACCAGGAATCAAATTGATAGCACAATCACAATCCCTATGCGGAGGTAGGATATCGGACTTGGGCTCATCAAATACATCCCGGTAATCAGACAAGAACTCAGGGACCTCAGAAGGGGTGGATGACGAAATTGACAGAAATGGAACATCACCATGTACCCCCTGACAACCCCAGCTGGACACCGACATGGATTTCCAATCTAATACTGGATTATGGACTTGTAGCCATGGCAACCCCAACACGACCACATCATGCAGATTATGCAACACCAGAAAGCGAATATCCTCCTGATGTGCAGGAGCCATACACATGGTCAGCTGGGTCCAGTACTGAGGCTTATTCTTGGCCAAAGGTGTAGCATCAATTCCTCTCAATGGAATAGGACACTGCAAGGGCTCCAAGAAAAACCCACAACGCCTACCATACTCCAAGTCCATCAAATTCAGGGCAGCGCCTGAATCCACAAATGCCATGACAGAATACGATGACAAAGAGCAGATCAAGGTAACGGACAGAAGAAATTTTGACTGTACCGTACCAATGGTGGCAGACCTAGTGAACCGCTTAGAGCGCTTAGGACAATCAGAGATGGCATGAGTGGAATCACCACAGTAGAAACACAGACCATTCAGACGTCTGTGTTCTTGCCGTTCAATTCTGGTCAAAGTCCTATCGCACTGCATAGGCTTATGTTTAATCTCAGGTAATACCGCCAAATGGTGCACAGATTTACGCTCACGCAAGCGTCGACCGATCTGAATGGCCAAAGACATAGATTCATTCAGACCAGCAGGCATAGGAAATCCCACCATGACATCTTTAAGGGCTTCAGAGAGACCCTTTCTGAAAATCGCAGCGAGCGCAGCTTCATTCCATTGAGTGAGTACGGACCACTTTCTAAATTTCTGACAATATACCTCTATCTCATCCTGACCCTGACACAAAGCCAGCAAATTTTTCTCTGCCTGATCCACTGAATTAGGCTCATCGTACAGCAATCCGAGCGCCAGGAAAAACGCATCAATATTACTTCATGCAGGATCTCCTGGCGCAAGGGAAAATGCCCAGTCTTGAGAGTCGCCACGCAAAAAAGAAATAATAATTCTCACTTGTTGAGCTGGGTCACCAGAGGAGTGAGGTTTCAAGGCCAGAAACAGTTTGCAATTATTTTTGAAATTCACAAACTTAACTCTATCACCATAAAACAAATCAGGAATAGGAATTCTTGGTTCAAACATAGGCTTCTGAACCACCAAATCTTGAATCTTTTGTACATTTATAACGAGATTATCCATTGAAGAGCACAGACCCTGAATGTCCATGTCCACACCTGTGTCCTGAACCACCCAAATGTCTAGGGAAAAAAAAAGGCAAAACACAGTGCAAAGAAAAAAAAATGGTCTCAGAACTTCTTTTTTCCCTCTATTGAGAATCATTAGTACTTTTGGCTTCCTGTACTGTTATGATAGGCAATTCAGTACCACAATGGACATAGCAGTCAGAGCACATACAGTGATCTGACAATAACCCAAAATCATAGAACGAGCTCTGAGACGTGGGAACTCTGCAGACCGCAATCCCTAATCCTCTCCAAACAACACTAGAGGCAGCCGTGGATTGCGCCTAACTCTGCCTATGCAACTCGGCACAGCCTGAGAAACTAACTAGCCTGAAGATAGAAAATAAGCCTACCTTGCCTCAGAGAAATACCCCAAAGGAAAAGGCAGCCCCCCACATATAATGACTGAGTAAGATGAAAAGACAAACGTAGGGATGAAATAGATTCAGCAAAGTGAGGCCCCACTTTCTTAACAGAGCGAGGATAGGAAAGATAACTTTGCGGTCTACACAAAACCCTAAAGAAAACCACGCAAAGGGGGCAAAAAGACCCTCCGTACCGAACTAACGGCACGGAGGTACACCCTTTGCGTCCCAGAGCTTCCAGCAAAATAATTAGACAAGCTGGACAGAAAAAATAGCAAACAAATAGCAAAGAAGAACTTAGCTATGCAGAGCAGCAGGCCACAGGAATGATCCATGGAAAAACAAGTCCAACACTGGAACATTGACAGGAAGCCAGGATCAAAGCATTAGGTGGAGTTAAGTAGAGCAGTACCTAACGACCTCACCACATCACCTGAGGTAGGAAACTCAGAAGCCGCAATACCACTTTCCTCCACCAACAGAAGCTCACAGAGAGAATCAGCCGAAGTACCACTTGTGACCACAGGAGGGAGCTCTGCCACAGAATTTACAACATTTCCCGTTGAAAAGAAGGGAGGCCCCACCCTTACCTTTACTGAATGCTGAACCCTAAAACTAAACCGAAAAAAATAAATAATCTGGAGTACAAGTTGATATGCATTGAAAAATAGAGGCATGTTCATACTGACCATCAAAATGACAAAACCCAAAACAGAACCAAATGAACATATACCCTGCTGTAAGTAAATAAGAAAAAGCAAAAGTGCATATAAATAACATTGGTTACTTAGCAAAGATCGTTTTTTATTTAAAAAAAAATATATATATTTACTCATGGCAGTATATGTCTTCCTTATCCTGCCCAAACTGTTGATCTTTTACCAAAAGATTATTGCAATGTTTGATGCAACCTGTCTAAAGGCTTTCAAATTATTTCCCTAAACTTTTTTACCAAAAAAGCAAAATTGCTAATTAAAGTATAATGCTAGAACTTTGATTTGATCTGCAACTTTATATAAATACTAGATGGTGGCAACCTCTTTTTTTACATTAATCTTTTTTTTTTATTAAACTTTCTTTGAAATCTTTTTTAAACTATTACTAGAATACATGTAAAGCACGACACCAGGCTCTAAACCAGATATTTGTATAAGTGCACACATTACAATGATATTAGCGCATGACAATCTGTTTCACACTCACGTTCTGTTCCAGCTCTGCTGACTCCTTAATTCTTCACAAACTGAATATCCCGTCAATAGACAGCTGAGTATATTAGATGCAGATCACTAGGCTTTACTTTTGCTGTAATCAAACAAATGCTGAGTTTAAAAAAAGTGTATGTTCAAAAAGTTAATGGCATCATCAGAAAATTAAACATTATTCAATAGAGGAATTATCTGGCAGAATTGTTTCCAGAGAAGAGAATGCGCTTTGCGTTTATTGTATTATAAAAACCAGAATATAAAGTTTATGCTCGGAATACAGTTAGACGGGGCAGCCATGCGTACAGTTATGACTATATACCCTGTCCATGGACTGGGATTGAGATAAATGTGTGAAATATTAAGGCTCATTATACAATTAGAAATTGCTGGTTATGGAATTATTGAAGAATAGAAGCTGATGGTTAAGAAATTACTTTAGTCCCTCCTGTAATAAAAATCTAAGAATAGTATAGCATTATTCAAGAATAAAGCTTATTTTTAAATGATAAAAAATATAAAGTGTCCTTTTTAAAATTTAGCTGGTGTTCAAGTATTAGAATATGGACAGTTCATTGTTTTACAAAGTTAATAGGAATTCAAAACTTTAAAAAAAAAAAAAAGTTGAGGCAAAACATAAGACTCCATGTTTTTTCTTTAACCACAATCCGATCATTCTCTTTCCCTGAATAATTTCTTGCTTTTTTTCTTCAATATGGACTATCCTAATAACTTCTCTGCATCATTACTTTTTTCTTGTCTTCCCTCCCATCCAAGGGAAGTTACTCTCTATTCTTTTAATTTTAATTTATATAATGCTTGTAGTTGCTGTACCCTGAATATTAGTTTTTTTTTAACCTTAAGAAAAGCATCAGTTTGGCGTTTGAAAGTGTTGATACTAATAACAACCTTATCTGAAACTCCAAGGCTCCTTTTTAGACTGCCTACCGTGATTCTCTCTAATGCGGTATAAACATGAGAAAAGGCACATAGGAGATGAATGGCATCTTCGTTTGAGCAAGTTGCACTTAATCCATCCATTACTGTCATATCAAAATTATGCAAAGAATACTTTATTTGAATAAGGACTCCCCAACATTCCCTCATTTACCCATTTATTAATCAGTTTTGACAGTTTGTCAGTTTTGCCTGTGCTGGTTATCAATAATAGAACAGACCCTACATATTTTTAAAAAAATTTACAGTGTGGAAAATAAGTATTTGATACACTGACAATTTTGTAAGTATTGACATCTACAAAGAACGGAGAGGTCTGTCATTTTTATCATAGATGCGCTTCAACCGTGAGAGACAGAATCTTAAAAGAAAATCCCAACAATGACATTACATGATTTTTACATAAGTAATTAGCATTTTATTGCATGAAATAACTATTTGATCACCTACAGTACCAACCTGCAAGAAGTCTCGCTCTCACAGACCTTTTAGTTTTTCTTTAAGAAACCATCTACTCTGCACTTGCCTATATTAATTGCATGTATTTGAACTCATTAGTCATTACCTGTATAAAAGACATCTGTTCACACACTCAATCAATCACACTTCAGCCTCTCCACCATGGCCAAGACAAAAGAGCTGTCTAAGGACACCAGGGACAAAAAATTGTAGACATTAACAAGGCTGGGATGGGCTACAAGACAAAAGGCAAGCAGTTTTGCAAGAAGGCAATAACTATTGGCACAATTATTAGAAAATGGAAGAAACACTAGATGACTGTCAATCTTCCTCGGTCTGGGGCTCAATGCGAGATCTCGCCTAGTGGGGTAAGAATGATTCTGAGAAAGGTCAGGAATCAGCTCAAAACTACACAGGGGAACCTGGTCAATGACCTGAAGAGATCTGGGACATTATCATTAGTAACACACTACACCATCATGGAGTAAAATCTTGCAGGGCATGCAAAGTCCCGCTGCTCATGCCAGCACATGTCGAGGCTCATTTCAAGTTCACCAGTGAACATCTGGATGATCAAGACGAGTCATGCAAGAACGTCATATGGTCAGAGGAGCCCAAAATAGAACTTTTTGGTATCAACTCCATTCACCGTGTTTAGAGGCAGAAGAAGGTTGAGTACAACCCAAGAACACCATCCCAACCGTGAAGCATGAAGGTAGAAATATCATACCTTGAGGGGGCTTTTCTGCAAAGGGGACTGGATGACTGAACAATATTAAAGCAAGGATTGATGAGATCATGTATTGAGAGATTTGGCCAACAACCTTCTTTTCTCAGTAAAACCTATATGAACATATAGAGACTGAAGCGTATTTAGAACAAACATATAACAATCTTTATTGAAACACGATACACAAAAGTCTAAAAAAGTACCCACAAGAGGTGTTAAAGTAGATGAGCCAAAGAAACAGAAGTGGCACCATACTTGAGCAGATGGTCAGGCAAAACCCAGTAACCCACATATAACATGACACACTACTATACACATATAACCACTGCATAAGAGAACGTAATGACACTAAATACTAAAATTGCTGAGAGCAACTAAATAAAGCCAAATTGGCATGTCAACATTACTCTGCATGAGACATTTATAAGCGTCCAAAAAAGTCCCGCCGCACTAGTAGTTACCATCACAAAAGTAATATAGCAGGGTCTTACCAGGGCTCAGGAGATGGTGCCACCATGTGTTCTAAATACGCTTCAGTCTCTATATGTTCCTATATATTTAGCGTAGAACAGGTGCCTACTACCAATTGGTTTGGATATATATTTATACTCTATAAAAAGTAATTGTAGTTGACTTATATTCATAAAGTATCCTTCCAGTCTTTAGGGGTATTGTTTAATTTTCATCAGTAAAACCTATGAAGATTGGTCGTTGCTGGGTCTTCCATCATGACAATGGCCCAAAACACACTGCCAGCGCAACTAAAGAGTGGCTCCTTAATAAGCATTTCAAGACCCTGGAGTGGCATAGCCAATCTCCAGACCTTAACCCAACAGAAAAATCTTTGGATGGAGCTGGAACTCAAGGTTGTCCAGCAACAGCCCCGAAACTTGAAAAATCTGGAGAAAATCTGCATGGAGTAGAGGGCCAAAATCCAGGCTTCAGTGTGTGAAAACTTGGTCAAGAACTACAGGAAACGTCTGACTTCTGTTATTGCAAACAAAGATTTCTGTATCAAATATTAAGTTCTTTTTTTCTATTGTATCAATAAAATGGAACTTCATTATGTAAAATTCATACAATGTGATTTTCTGGATTTTTTTAAAGACTTTGTCTCTCACATTTGAAGTGAGACGATAAAAATACACACTTCTATTTTTTTTTTTTAAAGTTGCAAAATTGGCAGTGTATCAAATACTTATTTCCCCACTGTTTTATCAATAGCAGGCATCGGCTGACCAGAGTAGTTCTCTCATGAGTTCTCTGAGACGCCTGTGACAGGAGGCAAACTTTTTACCACCGGTCACAGATGTTGGCTCATGTTGTCATCTAACACTGTGTGAACCGTAGCTCTCTAACCAGCGGTAATGATCTTTCCACTGATCATGGCCCGTGTTTGCCGCACTGTCATGCAGGTTAACAACATGGCAAAAACTGATGTTTGGGCCCTCATTAGCGATGAGCGAGTGTTCTCGTTGCTCGGGTTTTCACGAGCACGATCGGGTGATCTCCGAGTATTTATGACTGCTTGGGGATTTAGTTTTCATCGCGGCAGCTGAATGATTTACAGCTACTAGCCAGTATATGTGGGTATTACCTAGCAACCAGTCAACCCCCACATGTACTCAGCCTGGCCAGTAGCTGTAAATCATTCAGCTGCCTCGTTGAAAATTAAATCTCCGAGTAGTCATAAATACTCAGATGTCACAAGTGACATGACTCCATTGTATGCTCAATATGTCTGATGGTATTTTGCAGTTAAACCAGGATTCTGATTTGTCTCTCTAACAATCCTACAAGCAGCTCTCACTGAAATGTTGCTTGGTCTTCTTTTTAACTGCAATTTCTTAATTACATTTTGAACTGAAGAAAAGACAACTTGAAAATGCTTTGCTCTCTTCTTATACCCTTCTCCTGCTTTGTGGGACTTCACTATCTATATTTTCAAAGTGCTAGGTAGCTGCTTAGAAGAACCCATGGCTGCTGTTTTTGGGCACAAGGTTAGAGGAGGCTGGATTTTTATAAAACTTAACATTTGCACCAAATGACCATTCCTAACATTGTTAGTGAATAAGCCCGAACCCTATGATTTTACCTATGAACTGACAGTCTTTAAAATATAAGATCAGTCCTGAATGAGAAAAAAAGTGAATTGCTTTGATAAAAAGTATTACAACATTTCTTACTTTCATATGTACTATTGTTTTATGTAATGAAAATTATAATGGAGGTTACACTTTGAATTGAAAAATCCATGGACAAATTTGAAGAAAATACATAGTAAAATGCAATTTTTGCACTTGGTGTGCTGTCAGTGGGACTGTGCAGTCTGCAGCACCATTCCCTGTCACTTTGACAGGACAGGTTTGCTCAGCGATACTGGGATTCTATACTTATTGCAATATTTATTACATGGAGCTATGCTTACTCTACTATGGCATTTTAGACTGACAGTCTCCCTTCAAAGAAATTAAATATTTTTTTTAATAGAATAAAGTTAAATGTGATAGAAATTGTGATTTTTGTTTTGTTACTTCAAAATGAGGTCTGTGGTTTAAAAAAAAATATATAAAATAATTAATAATCCCCCTTACTGATCTCCCACAATGCTACAAACCTGTCCTGGGTATCCTGGGGTACATTTCCTTCCCATGTGTATGCTGCACTCTGCTTTGCTCCATGATGAGTTTTTCAAGTTGCCCATTTTGATGGAGACATTAAGGCATGCCTGGATGTCTCTGGGATTGTGAGCCATTCCACTGTACACATTTTTGACAAGTTCAAAATGGCCAACATTTTTTCCTTGCTGTCTGGGAACATTTTACTATGGGTTGCACCATGGTGGGAGTGGAATGAGCCTATGATGCATTCCCTGTCATATTTAAATATCGGCCTTCCATAAAGCATTTGATGAACCGGGATGGGTCCATTCCAGCTGATTTAATACTGCACTCAGAAAAGGGACTATTTCTGTGGGGCATAATGCCATCCAGTTCTGTATTCTGTCTACCGTATTGACCTGGAACAATGATGCTCTCTTGACTGTTTTCAATACTGGTTTATACAGTTGGATCAAAGATGAACTGGTATAGATGTCACACTGGATGAATGATAAGTAAGTGCACAACAACGGGCAGAGGGAAATGGGAGCCCAAACACTAGGGAAGAGGGGAGTGAAGAGGGTGATCTAAAATTACCATGTCTGCCCTCTGTATAGGTTCTGACCCTAGCAATAGGCCATACATAGGGAGGGGATGGGGTGAGCACTAGTCTGCCCCTACTACAAATAAATACAGAGAGGGTAGAAGGATGGTGGGGAAACACTTAGCTTGAGAAGAAAAATCGAGATGTCACGCCACCTATAAACATCCAAGCATCTTCAAGGAAGACACTAACCAACTGCTAGAACTTCCAACAAGACTGAGGCAAGTATGAGCTAACACCTGCACCATGCTGCAGCAATTGAATGCATTTAAACCTTCAGCACAGGTGTTTGATTAGCAGCAGAAGGTGGAGGTAACTATTGGTTCCTAGAGGGAGAAGGACATTGTTCCATAACAGAGATGGAAAAAGCTAAACTCAAAGAACTTCTACAGCCAGATCTGATGCCTGTCTGTCACACCTGACACACCCGTGACAATAGATTTGGCATCCTCCCTAAATGTCTTGATTTCCATTATTGCCACACCCATGCACATTTACTCATACTGACTCTACATTGTTGCAGCTCCCAATATCATTATAGAGCAATGGTTTTAACCCCTTTCTGACCTCGGACGGGATAGTACGTCCGAGGTCAGATCCCCTGCTTTGATGCAGGGCTCCGCAGTGAGCCCGCATCAAAGCCGGGACATGTCAGCTGTTTTGAACAGCTGACATGTGCCCGTAATAGATGCGGGCAGAATCACGATCTGCCCGCACCTATTAACTAGTTACATGCCGCTGTCAAACGCAGACAGCAGCATTTAACTACCGCTTCCGGCCGGGCGGCAGGAAATGACGTCATCGCCGACCCCGTCACATGATCGGGGGTCGGCGATGCATCAGGATGGTAACCATAGAGGTCATAGAGACCTCTATGGTTACTGATCACCGGTGGCTGTGAGCACCACCCTGTGGTCGGCGCTCACAGCACACCTCCATTTCTGCTACATAGCAGCGATCAGCAGATCGCTGCTATGTAGCAGAGGCGATCGAGTTGTGCCTGCTTCCAGCCTCCCATGGAGGCTATTGAAGCATGGCAAAAGTAAACAAAAACAGTTAAAAAAAAAATGTGAAAAAAAATGAAAAAAAAAAAAAAATATATAAAAGTTTAAATCACCCCTTTTGCCCCAATCAAAATAAATCAATAAAAAAAAAAAAAATCAAATCTACACATATTTGGTATCGCCGCGCTCAGAATCGCCTGATCTATCAATTAAAAAAAGCATTAACCTGATCGCTAAACGGTGTAGCGAGAAAAAAATTCGAAACGCCAGAATTACGCTTTTTAGGTCGCCGCGACATTGCATTAAAGTGCAATAACGGGCGATCAAAAGAACGTATCTGCATCAAAATGCTATCATTAAAAACGTCATCTCGGCACGCAAAAAATAAGCCCTCAACTGACCCCAGATCACGAAAAATGGAGACGCTACGAGTATCGGAAAATGGCACCATTTTTTTTTTTTTTTTTTTTAGCAAAGTTTGGAATTTTTTTTTCACCACTTAGATAAAAAATAACCTAGTCATGTTAGGTGTCTATGAACTCGTACTAACCTGGAGAATCATAATGGCAGGTCAGTTTTAGCATTTAGTGAACCTAGCAAAAAAGCCAAACAAAAAACCAGTGTGGGATTGCACTCTTTTTGCAATTTCACCGCACTTGGAATTTTTTTCCCGTTTTCTTGTACACGACATGCTAAAACCAATGATGTCGTTCAAAAGTACAACTCGTCCCGCAAAAAATAAGCCCTCACATGGCCAAATTGACGGAAAAATAAAAAATAGAATTATTCTTACCGTTAATTCGGTTTCTAGTAACCCACCACGACAGCACACCTGGAGGATGTTACCCCTTTCCTAATAGGGACAGGAAATGACAAGAGGTTAAATAACCCCTCCCTCATCCTCCCCTCAGTGTTATTATAAAGGACCACAGGAGAATGAATGCTTCAAATTATATTTATTCTTTTCAGAACGTATATTAAGCAAAGGGAGGGATTACTCCTGCTGTCGTGGTGGGTTACTAGAAACCGAATTAACGGTAAGAATAATTCTATTTTCTCTAGTAACCCCCCACGACAGCACACCTGGAGCAGTACCCAAGAGTAATTTTTAGGGAGGGACTACAGCACTAAGGACTTTTTCTCCGAAGGCTAAGTCTTCTTTTGACATCAGGTCAAGCCTGTAATGTTTGGAGAACGTATGGACCGAGGACCAAGTAGCCGCTCTGCATATTTGCTCGATGGAAGCACTGGCTTTCTCGGCCCAGGAGACAGCTGTTGCTCTAGTAGAATGGGCTGTGAGCTTTTCTGGTGGTGGTAGGCCTTGAATTTGATAAGCCTCCAGGATTGCTCTTTTGATCCAATTTGCAATTGTGGATCTGGAAGTCTTCTTCCCTTTATTCTGGCCGAGAAGATGAATAAACAGATTTTGATCCTTTCTAATCTTCTCTGATGCATGAAGATAATAGAGTACCATTCTTCGAACATCCAAAGTATGGAAATGTTCCTCTTCCTCATTCTTTGGTTCTTGATAGAATGATGGAAGAATTATCTCCTGCGATTTGTGGAAATCGGAGACGACCTTTGGGAGAAAGGATGGGTCTAATCGTAGGATAAGCCTGTCCTGAAGAATCTTCATGTAGGGCTCATTGATTGACAGGGCTTGTAGTTCACCCACTCTTCTGGCTGTTGTTATAGCTACCAGGAAGGTGATTTTCCAAGCGAGTTTATCCATGGTTATGGAAGATAAGGGTTCAAATGGTGGCAGTGTAAGTCCTTTCAGGACTATATTCAGGTCCCAGGATGGAACTATATTTATGGGTCTTGGAGATATGCGGGATGCCGCCGTCATGAATCTTCTTACCCATCTATGGTTGGCTAGAGACTGGTCAAAATAAGAGCTCAAGGCTGCCACTTGTACCTTGAGGGTGCTGGGTCTGAGACCCTTCTCCAGCCCATCTTGTAGAAAATCCAGGATCTTGGCTAGGTTTAGTTTATCTGGGTTAGGTTGCTCAGGAGCACACCACGTGATGAACGTCTTCCAGATCTTTTGGTAAATAGAATTAGTTACCGTTTTGCGACTTTTTTGTAATGTTTCAATTACTCTCTTTGATAGTCCTCTAGTTCTCAGAATTGAGAATTCAGAAGCCAGGCATTTAGGTGTAGCCTCTCGGGATCTGGATGCAGTATTGGCCCCTGGTAGAGAAGGTCTTTGACCGGTGGAAGTGCTATTGGCCCATCTATCTTTAGACTGATGAGGGCCCCAAACCAACCTCTTTTGGGCCAAAGTGGAGCCACTAGGATCACCTTGAGTTTTTCTGCCCTTATTTTCTGCAGGACTTTTGGTAGGATCGGCAATGGCGGGAACGCGTATGCTAGCGAGAATGTCCATGGCTGGACCAATGCGTCCACAGCTAACCCCGGATTCATCGGATCTAGCGAGAAGAACTGGTCTACCTTTGCGTTCTGACTGTCCGCGAACAAGTCCACTTCTGGCTGTCCCCATCTTTTGACTAGTATCTGAAAGACTTCTGGGTTTAGGCTCCATTCTCCTGGATGGACCTCTGTTCTGCTCAGAAAGTCGGCTTGTACGTTTATCTCCCCTTTTATGTGTAGGGCGGATATGGAGAGAACATGTTCTTCGGCCCACGAAAATATTCTTGCTGATATTCTTTTTAGATCTTCGTGTCTTGTACTTCCCTGGTGGCGAAGGTGAGCAACTGTTGTCATGTTGTCCGAGTATATTTTTAAGTGGGAATTTTGTACAAGAGTTACCGCCGCTTTGAGAACTTCTTCTACTGCTTTTAGTTCTTTGAAATTCGAGGATTGTTGTGCTATTTCGGCTGACCAGAATCCCTGGAATATGTGCTGGTCTACCGTAGCTCCCCAACCTTTTCCACTGGCATCTACTGTTATGGTCACTGCTGGGACCTGCAACCAGGGAACTCCTCTCATTAAGTTCTCTTTTTGTAGCCACCATGTTAATGAGGACTTTACATGCGGTGGTATCCGGATCTTTTTGTCTAGAGAACCTGGGGATCCGTCCCAGCTTGACAGAATATGAGTCTGAAGTATCCTGGTGTGGGCTTGAGCCCATGCCATCATCTGGATGCAAGATGTCATGGTACCTAGAACCGACATGGCCCATCTTAGAGATACTCTCTTCTTGTCCCGCAATGTTCTTATCCTTGATGTAAGCAGGGACCATTTTTGTTCGGGCAAGAAAGATGTTTGTCTGTGGGAGTCTAATAAGACCCCTAAAAAGATCTTTGTTGTGGATGGAACCATATCCGATTTTTTGGGGTTTATCACCCAACCCAGAGATGACAGGATCTGGACTGTTGTTTGAAGATGTTCCTGTAGAATTGGAACCGTGGGAGCCACTATCAAGAGGTCGTCGAGGTATGGGATTATGCATATCCGTCGACTTCTGATGTACGCCATCACCTCGGACATGACCTTTGTAAAGATCCTTGGAGCTGATGATAGTCCGAATGGGAGGACATTGAACTGGAAGTGGTCTATGACTTCTCCTCTGGTGACTGCAAACCTTAGAAATTTCCGATGGGTTGGATGGACTGGGACGTGATAATATGCGTCCTGTAAGTCGATGGTTGCCATGACGAAGTCTTGCCCTATTAAGGGTACTGTCGATCTGACGGACTCCATTCTGAATCTTCTGTAGGTTACATATTGATTCAGCGGTTTCAGATTGATTATCATCCGATGGGTTCCGTTTGGTTTCCTTATCAGAAATAGGCTGGAATAATGGCCCTTGTTTCTTTCGTCTTTTGGGACTGTGGAGATCACATTGTTGATTAAGAGATCTTCTATCCCAGTTATCAGGGTGGACTGTAGCTTCGGTGTTGATAACGTTGTAGTTTTCATTCTTTTTTGGGGATATGATATAAACTCTATTTTCATCCCCTCTTTGACCAATCTTAAGGTCCACTGATCCACACCGATCTCTTGCCAGACTGGGAGGAAATTCGAAATCCGACCCCCCACTATGACGGCGTCATTGCTTTCTCTGGTTTTGGGGTTGTGAAAGAAAAAGATTCCTGTCTTTCCCTCCTTTCGGATAGCTCCAGCGACCTGTTTTACCCTTTCCTCTGTATTGAGGAGTATGCTCCTGCTGAGCGCGGAAGGGTCTTTTCCTAGGGTTTCTAGGTTCTGGTAAGGTCTTTTTCTTGTCTGAAGCCTTCTCCAAAAGGTCATCCAAGGCTGGTCCAAACATATACTTTCCTTTAAAAGGAATAGAACACAGCCTCATCTTGGAAGTCATATCCCCAGACCAGGATCTTAGCCAGAGTGCACGCCTTACCGAGTTTGACAGTGCGGAAGATCTCGCCGTCACTCTCACGGATTCTGCAGAAGCATCTGCTAAAAAGCCTGTTGCTTTCTGGAAGATAGGCAAGGAGGCCAGAATATCTTCTCTCGGAGTACCTGAGGACAAGTGCTCCTCTAGCTGCCCCAGCCAGCGATGCATCGATCTAGCCACGCAAGTGGATACGGAATTGATGTTCAGTAAAGACGCTGACGTTTCCCACGACTTCCTTAGTAGTCCGTCCATTTTACGTTCCAGAGGGTCTCTCAGTTGGGAGGCATCCTCGAATGGTAGCGTGGTCTTTTTGGCTACTCTGGCAATCTGGACGTCCACTTTTGGAACTTCAGACCAGCATGACGCTGTCTCAGCATCCACAGGAAATCTGTCTTTGATTTCTGCTGGAGTAGTCAGCTTCTTTTCTGGGGATTCCCACTCGTCCAGAACTAAATCCCGGATGTTTTGGTGAATAGGAAACACCTGACGCTTCCCAGAACGAAGTCCTCCAAACATCTCTTCTTGCACTGACTGGGCCGTCTTCTCTTCCTCAACCTCCATAGTTTTCCTTACAGCCGTAAGGAGTTCTTCTATATCAGATGAAGAGAAGTAGTATCTCTCTTGCTGGACAGTTTCAGAGTCCAGGGATAATTCACCCTCCTCTGGGGGTTCGTCCGACGTCTCTCCTGGAGAGTCCTCCTGCTCTTCCTCCTGTGGATTAAGTTTCCTTTTCTTAGCCTCAGGAGGGGCACTAGGAGATGGTGTAGGCTGGGAAAGAGTGGCCAGAGATGTTTTAATCTCCTGCTGGATTAAGGTCTTAATCTCTTCTATCAGGGATGGCTGTTCCTCTCTGATTATTTTGTCTGTGCATTCTTTGCACAATGATTTCTTGCATGAAGAGGACAGCTTCTTCATACAAACTGCGCATTTGCGGGAAGTTTTTGTTTTACTTCCTGATGTGGGTTCCTTGTCCCCCTAAAAAAGAAGGGGAGAAGGAATCATAAGACTACAACCCACATCAGGGAATGGACACCCTGGGCCAGATTACTTACTGGGGCCGGGATGGTGCTGGGATCTGCAAGAGCAGAGCGCGAGGCAGACGTCTCCATGATTTCACCACACTGTGGTCTTACCTGAGACGTCTTCTTGTCCGGGGCTCTTAAATAGGCGACCGGACACAGCACCTGTCCTCCTGTGAGAGGACCTCCTCCTCCAATGTCCGGATGTGGGGGGAGAACCCGCCGATATCCACGCTAACTGTCATGCGTTCCAGCGTGGAACGCAAAGGGAGCCTCCTGAGTACCGAAGCCGGCCGGCGTCTCACTTCCTGCCGCCGGCTTCAGACCGGAAGCCCTCATCGCGCGCACAGCGCTGGAGGAGGAGAGGGGCTGGAGAGCTCAGGGAGGCCTCCAGCCGAAGAATGCCGCCCAGACCTTGCCTTATCGGTGCGGACTGGTGGCGGAAGTCCCGAGTCCGGAGAGACGGGAGCAGCGCTCGGGGAAGAAAGGTAAGTCTGCTCCCCAGCTGCCCGGCATAGAATCTCTATTCCCCCCGGTGACCGCTGCCGGCACAGCACACCTGGGATGACCTCTTCATCCCTAGTAGGGACAGGAAAAAACACTGAGGGGAGGATGAGGGAGGGGTTATTTAACCTCTTGTCATTTCCTGTCCCTATTAGGAAAGGGGTAACATCCTCCAGGTGTGCTGTCGTGGGGGGTTACTAGAGAAAAGAGTTATGGCTCTGGGAAGGAGGGGAGTGAAAAACGAACACGGAAAAACGAAAAATCCCAAGGTCATTAAGGGGTTAAGCTGGATTTTATGAAAATACAAACCCCTCCACCTTTTTTGTCTTTCCTGTCCTTTAACAAATGTGGAGGGTTACACTACATTTATAACCATTCATGGTTTTCATCCAGCCAGGTTTCTGTAATGACCACCACATGGTTTTCTGCAACTGACAAGAGTATAGAGTCCATTTTGTTTGCAAATCTTCTTGCATTTGCCAGCAGATATTTAATGCTATAAGCACATTTGTTACTCTTAGTCAGCTCCTTACTTACCTTGCATATCTCAACCCCCCTAAAACCTCATTGACCCTTATTGTTTCACTCTCTCTGTCTATGCTACCTATCCCCTTATTAGCACAACTACCTTTACTCCCAGTCACTCACACTTAGTTTAAAAGCTCCTCTATCTGTCCATTTTTCCCCCAAGCACAGCTGGACCCTCCCCATTTAGGGGCTATACACTTCTGGGTCCTGATTTTCCCCACCTCCACCCTCCTCCCTATCACTGGTCCCAGCCAGCACATGCTCAGTAAGCTCTAAACTTCTCTCCAGGTTTGCAATGCAAATATTGCAAGCTGCACATTTAGATATATTACCTGGGCTTTCAAACATGTAACATACTGACATCGAGCACATATATATTTACCCTCTAACGACAGTTGAAGGCATGCTCACATCTCATAAGATGCACACCTTGGTAGCATTGTCCAAGGGTCACATACTAAATGGAGATAAACAATACAGATATAACAAAAAAAACAATGAATAGCTAGTAAAGAAAATACCAAACTATGCTCATGTGATAAACTGTGATATTGCATTTAACTATGCCTCCTCTGCTCCTCTTAACAGACTCACTTAGACTCACTAAAATTTAGTGCTCCAGAAGGTAGAGCATAGAAAAACAGAAATCTAAAAAAATAGTCTTTTGTAAACCATCAATAAGCTTATCTATAATACCCAGCAGGAACACGACAACACCCTGGGAAATTCAAAGTGTTCACAAATGAATAGAAGTAGCTCAAATTAGAATGGAATAATTTTTGTACAGGACCAAATTGAGCACAGAAAGGAGCCCACCACCGCTTGACGATGAAAACACAAATCATCCAGAGTCATCTCAACCTCCCCAACCTTCCCAGAGTGTAGAAAACCCTGTTTAGAAATTTAGTCTGGATCAAATAGTCCAAAGAACTCATCACTGAAGAATAAATGTATCTTCCGCCTCTCTTCACTCCTTCACAGTCAAATCTGGTATATCCGACCGTCACCCATTTCACATAAGCCTTAACATAAGGTTTGACAATAGATGACTGGACAAGAGAATATGCTTGTGCAAAGTGTTTAGGTAGACCGGGGGTCCCCAAAAGCCCCTCCAGTTTTGAAAAGCCTAGTAACACTGGTGATTTTGCAAATTGTGCGTCCACTGCATCACAAGTTGAAGGTATAAGGAATTCCAAGCTAGATATGCGATTTCGGATAGTACCAATTTCCCAAAGGTAATGCATTTCAGAGGTATTTGAAAAAATATGAAAGGCGAGATTGACACCATACCTCGCCCACAGGACCACATCAGGCAGAGAATATTAATATGGAAGGTGAAGATTAAATCAAAGCAACACCCTGAGTGACACTGGAGGCATATCTGAGCCCCTCACTATATTCTGTGCTATTGCCCACACTGTAGATAGTATCTTTAGAGGGATTGGAGCTGATAAAACTGCATTACATCTTTAAAGTAGATTAGTTAACCCTTCATAAGTACACATAAACGCTCCTGCTAGTGCAGTGACGGCATTGCTTATGTCAATATCTGTCCTCCAAATGGGCGTACATTAACTGAGCGACAGGAAGTAAAAGAATAAGTTAAGCCAATAGGCCTCCATGATGTTTCAGCACTTGCAAACTTACCCTAGGGGACCCCCCTTGCCAATAAAATGTACACAACAAATACTCTAAGAGGCTAAATTTTCATCCAGTAATTATAACTGGGGAGGAATTAAATAAATCTCAGAATTTGGTCAAATATAACATTTTAAAAAGATTTATGCTCCCAATAAGAGTTATAGGGAGATGTTGTTGCTTTAACTTTTGAGAAACAATAATCCCCAAATACCGTAGATACTCAAGTTTAAGCCGAGATTTTCAGCCCATTTTTTTAGGCTGAAAGTCCCCCTCTCAGCTTTTATTCGAGTCGTCCCAGGGGGTCGGGAGCGGCTGGAGCGGGTGGCTGGCACATCATACTCACCCACTCCTCATGCGATAGCTGCAAGTCCTTCCTGCATCACTGTTGTCTCGGCACAGCAGCTCTTCCTGTGTTTAGCGGTCGCATGGTACCACTCATTAAAGTAATGAATATGACAAGTCTCCACTCCTAAGGCATAGCGCACATATTCATTACTTTAATGAACGGCACCATGTGACCGCTCAGCACTGGAAGGTGCTGCTGGCCCAGGACAACGGAGAAGCAGGGACGTGCCAGGAGAGGTGAGTATGACTGGGGAGGGTGAGCCATGCAATATTCACCTGTCCACGTTCCATCACCAGGTTCTGTCTTCCGCTTCCTTTGGCTGTGATGTTCAGGACAGAGGGCACGATGACGTATTTAATGTGTACCCTCTGCCTGAACAGTGACTGCACAGACCCGGAAGACACAGCGGTGCACGACGGTGGAACAAGGACAGATGAATATCGCATGTGCCGGGGGTTTGAGCCAGCGGCGACACCTGCACCTCGCCTCAGTGAGGAGAGGTGAGCATGTCATTTTTTTTTTTTTTTAAACGCAGCAGCATATTGGGCATATTATTCTATGGAGCATCTTATGGGGCCATCAACCTTTATGGAGCATTATATGGTGCATATTTTAATATGGAACATCTATGGGGCACATCATGTACTGTATGGAGCATATTTTGTATGGAGCATCTTATGGGGCTCGTCATGAACTGTAGAGAGCATTATATGGGGCTCCTGATTCAATATGAATATTCAAAAACCTTTATCCTACTGATATCTCAATTAATTTTACTTTCTTTGATATCTATTTTTATTTTTGAAATTTACCAGTAGCTGCTGCATTTCTCACCCTAGGCTTATGCTCGAGTCAATAAGTTTTCCCATTTTTTTGTGGCAAAATTAGGGGCCTCGGTTTATACTCGGGTCAGCTCATACTTGAGTATATACAGTACTTAAAATAATTAGCAACTGGTACACAACCATCTTGAGTCTGGCTCAGACTATATGAAGGCGATAGAGAAAAAAAATGATTTCTGGCAATTAACCTTTAAAAGGAAGGTGCCGCATTTTATTTTTTGTATTAAAAGTGATTGTTTATATAAACAATTATTGTGATGAGGGAGCAGCCGCCATCTTGGATACGGGCATACTAACAGATTAGTGTGACTCAGTTTTGTCTCCTGGTCACAGGTCTGCAGAGATGAGCCCTCCTGGCCCCCACCTTTTCTCATGAATAAAGTTCCTTTTAGCATGGTAATGGAATTAAGCTCAGTGTAGCAGGCAGAAAGTACTACAAAGCTCAATGAGGAAGCCACACCAGCAGGGGACAAGGAGGTGCCTGGGGGCTTAATTAAAGCACGCATGTCAAGTGGCAACAGGATACACGTCTATCGGCGCCTTCCAGTGGAACCGTCTCTAACATGGAATCATGAATTATGGACGCATCGTCCGAGGTACAGGCTCATAAATATATCCCTTTTGCCCCAAAGCAATTGTGCATCTGACAGTGCAACTCCCAGGTCTGTGGGAGTTCTGGTACCTGAGCTATGGAGATCAGCCTCCCACAGCGACCGAATGGGTCCGGGTTTGGTCCCTGGGCGACTGGCCGAACAAACCTCATGCGCTGGTACCGTCCGTGTGCTGATCCGATCATCCTGAGAGAAGTTATCCCATTTATTAGATATTGGATACAGATCTTGCAGGGAAACTGAGGGGTGGAGATTCTTAGCCCACCCAGGTACAGGGGGGAGGGACACAGCAGGGTTAAGAGCTGGGACCCTTGGAGAGTAGGTCAGAACAGAGGAAGATGACTAACTAAGGAACTAAGGGAGAGGGTATGCCAGCCAGAGGGGAGCAAGCACACACTTTCTGGGGCCTACCCAGCAACTAAGTCTTGGACCTGTGGAACATTAAGCCCCCCAGCTTCCACAAGCAACCTTCAACCTGGTAAATTGACCTCCAGCTTTATACATTTAAGCCTTGTATTATTATTGTTATATTTTACTCTGACTAACTCTTGAAATATTTTGATTTTATATTTCTTGTAACTACCTAGTGCGCCCTTAAGGCAATTAAATCATAAATCAATTTTAGGCTGATCCTTTTACTCTGATTGCGAATCTTAGAATACCCAGCGTGGGTAACAAGGTAGTCTAACCAGTGGTCATTTGCTCTAGGTGCAGTTCCCTTATTGATCTGAGAGACAAAGGGGGCGCCGGAGAGCTGTGCCTGTGTAGTTACGTCACGGATTGGTGACGTGGGAGGAACTGGGTTTCCATCACAATTATTTTTAATACAAATTTACATTTTTTAACTTTAACATTTTTTTATTATTAATTATTTTTTCAGCCACTGGTTGCCGCCATTTTGCTTTGCAGGATTGTAAGTGTAGCTGCACGACACTTACACTCTGCAAATATGGCAGCCCTGGGCATAGACATCTGCAGTCGGCATCCAACCCTATACAATACATTGAGCTGCTCCCTGCTGTGATCTGGCAACGCCCCCTGAGCCATCCACACCACAGCAGAGGCAGGAGATCAGCGCCATCTTTCTGGAGCTCACAGTGTGCTGTGAGCTCCATTTTCCCAGTATAATCGCAGGAGCCCTGCGGTTATTGGCGGAGGAGGAGACTAAGGACAGGAGGGAGAATGGACTCAGCAGTGGAGCCGTGAAGTAAGTATCGGGGTATGGGCAGAGGTAATCTAATGCTCTCCTTTGTGATGCTGACTCTGAGCAGTGTATCTCCTCCCATGTGTGTTAGGCTATTTTCACACTACCGTCGGCACAGGGCCGTCGCAAACCGTCGGCACGACGTACCAACCAACGTTGTGCCAAATTTAGTGAGATCTATATGGCGTCGTTATGTGAGAAGTATATGGCGGTATTATGTGTGATCTATATGGTGGTATTATGTGAGATCTATATGGCGGTATTATGTGAGAACACTGGCATTATTTGTGATCTATATGATGGTATTAGGTGTGATCTATATGGCGTTATAATGTGAGAACTCTATGGCAGTATTATCTTCAGAAATGGGATCTATTCTAGGGTGGGTCTGGTTGAGCAGCTGCACACGGGTCTGGGGTAATAGAGGGGGCAGCATGGCCTCCAGTTAGGTGCAGTCAGGGGAAGGCTGGTGAGGCAGCTGAAGAGAGGGGTCTCATTTTTATCGTTACTATATGGCTACATTTCCCCCCAGCGTCACCCCGGACTGTGCCTGTCACCTCGTTTTCACACATCGTCAGGACAGGATGGGGAAGACAGGATCTGAGGAGGGGAATGGGGTCTGCATGCAAAGTCTGGATCAGACCAGGCCATCAATCCACAGAAATGTTTCCTGGATTTCTGTGGAGCAAACAAGCAGACGGTCCATCCATGTGTATAAAAGACAACGCTTTATGTACAACCCCTGGCTGCTCCGCGCACCGAACAGGGTGCCCCCCCATAGACCAGCACACTGCTCTCCTGAAATACTCTGTGCTGCTGTCACCCTGCTCCCTCCACCAAATATCTCCCAGAATCCTTGCTGCCTGCCATCCTCGGTGACTGTCTACTTGTCAGTATAACTCTGCAGTCACCAACAAAATGGCTTCTCACTGTGTTCCTGAATATCATCATCTCTTATGCTTTAGCAAACACCCAGAAGGGGAGGAGAGGCGACATCACACCCAAGTTAGCAGACTCCGCCCATAATTACTGCAGTGCTGTAATGTGAGCTATTTGTACACTAGGTTTTTGTCAAATTTCAGTAGCTGCTCCCCTAGTGTTTAAAAGTGGAAATGCCAAACCTTTCAAAAATATTTTTCATATTTTACTAAATTATAAACAAATGATAATATTTTTAAAGAAAATTTAAACATTAATTCTTTACGTTTTCTCAATCGTTGGAAAACATTTTTTTATGTCACCTTCCCTTTAAGCTAGAAGATAACCCAAATTAATCCATCACCCTTAGGATAGAAGTCATGGAGGGACTGATATACTAATGTGTCATCTGCATATAAGGAGACTTTTTCTGTTCATGACACTCGGATTAAACCCTTGGTGTCCTTATCCTGTTAAATAGCCAAGGCCAAAGACTCAATGGAGACAAGGGGCACCCCTTTCTAGTCCCTCTTTGCAAAGGAAAAGTTTGCAATATATCAAAGTTATAAGATATGGGGTCATTCCCTGGTTTCAGTAAGACAAGTACAGAAGCCTTCCTCGTCAAGTCAGGAAGCTTCCCTCTCTTAAAATTGTTTCATGGAGCTCAAACAATGTTTAACCAAATCACAGTTAATCTTGCACCAATCCCCTACCAAACTATTGGTTCCAGGCAGGGCCGGACTGGGCATCTGGCAATTTTGGCAAATGCCAGGAGGGCCTGTCAAGTCATGGGCTGCCGTGTCTGCTAAGTTTTTAAGAGAATCAGTGTTCTCAAGACACTCATACTGTTAAGAGTTGTGAGGGAGCACAAAGTCACTGACTGTCACTTACCCCAGCAGGCCACGGGTATCATTAGAAATATTGGTCTTGTAGAAAATCTTCCTTTCCTCCATCCAGGGTAATATTAGTAATATATCCCCTCTGGTTCATGGGGATGGGGAGAACATGGGCCTGTGTGATTTCAAATGCCAGGACTGAATTTCAGACCCAGTCTCTACCTGGTTCCAGGAGTTCTCCAAGAAGGTGGTGCTTTCAAACCATATTCTCTCTCTTCTTCACTAATTGGGACATCTAATGCTTTTGATTGCTTATGGGACAAGGACCAAAGGGGAAGACTGGATAGAAAAGAGTTCACAACCTGGCAGACATGGTCACATTTAGAAATGTTCAAATCTTGATAAAATATACTAAAAATCATATTAATCACATATTGGTCAGTATTCCATTCCCCAGACACACGGAATTTATACAGGAGGCCACTCAGCATGAACCAAGTATGCCTCCAACTTCAAAAAATTGCAGCTCCTTTGCTAGCATTTTCTTTTGAGTCAGATTCTTAGTCAGAATAA
Source organism: Ranitomeya imitator (assembly GCF_032444005.1). Taxonomy (NCBI): domain Eukaryota; kingdom Metazoa; phylum Chordata; class Amphibia; order Anura; family Dendrobatidae; genus Ranitomeya; species Ranitomeya imitator. The sequence continues at coordinate 110,726,334 of NC_091290.1, read as the reverse complement.
GTAATTCCTTCTGTGCCTGGGCCCATTGCTGCTTACACGTGGGCTAGAGATTAGCAATGTATGTCTACTCAGTCCTTTGGACCTCAGCCAGAGAATCTAGCCAGGAAGGATGTATACGTCAGATTTTAGAACTTTTTGGAGAACCTATCATCCACTCTGATTACTAATGCGGAATGATCAGAAATTCCCCTAGGTGTATAACGAACATCTTGAATTGAAGGTAAAAGATTGGGAGATGCATAGGCTAGATCTATCCTGGAAGAGAACATGTAGAGTTGAAACATAAGAAAACACCTCTTTTTTGGCATACTCCTAATACCATAGTTCCGTTAATTGAAGAGCCAAACACCAGGCATTTAAATGCATAGAAGCCATGTCGGGACCACCTGTACGGACTATAGTTGCATCATGCACTGTATTAAAGTCACTCATGCAATAATAAAGTGTTTACCGGAAATGAAGCATCGCTTTGTGATATCAATTCCAAAAAAGTAGAGCCAAAAGATTTGGGCACGTAAATGCTAACCAGTAAAAAATAAAAATTACCTAGTGTGTAGTGTACCATAACATATCTTCCAAAATGATCACATGCAACCGGTGTACTTTCAAGTAGGAGGGATTTGGTCCCTAGAACAGAGATTCCCCTCGAATAATTAGAATAAGTGTCAAGGTGACCTCTAACAATCCAGACATCTTTAACCCCTTTCTGACCCCGGACGGGATAGTACGTCCGAGGTCAGATCCCCTGCTTTGATGCAGGGCTCCGCGGTGAGCCCGCATCAAAGCCGGGACATGTCAGCTGTTTTGAACAGCTGACATGTGCCCGTAACAGGCACGGGCAGAATCGCGATCTGCCCGCACCTATTAACTAGTTAAATGCCGCTGTCAAACGCATTTAATTACCACTTCCCCACTTCCGGCCGGGCGGCTGGAAATGACGGCATCGCCGACCCCCGTCACATGATCGGGGGTTGGCGATGCTTCAGAATTGTAACCATAGAGGTCCTTGAGACCTCTATGGTTACTGATGACCGGTGGCTGTGAGCGCCACCCTGTGGTCGGCGCTCACAGCACACCTGCAATTCTGCTACATAGCAGCGATCTGATGATCGCTGCTATGTAGCAGAGGCGATCGTGCTGTGCCTGCTTCTAGCCTCCCATGGAGGCTATTGAAGCATGGCAAAAGTAAAAAAAAAAAAAAAGTTTAAAAAAAGTGAAAAAAATAAAAAATAAAAAAATATAAAAGTTTTAATCACCCCCCTTTCGCCCCAATCAAAATAAATGAATTAAAAAAAAAAAAAAATCAAATCTACATATATTTGGTATCGCCGCGCTCAGAATCGCCGATCAACTAAAAAAAAAGCATTAACCTGATCACTAAACGGCGTAGCGAGAAAAAAATGCGAAACGCCAGAATTACGTTTTTTTGGTCGCCACGACATTGCATTAAAATGCAATAACGGGTGATCAAAAGAACGTATCTGCACCAAAATGCTATCATTAAAAACGTCATCTCGGCATGCAAAAAATAAGCCCTCAACCGACCCCAGATCATGAAAAATGGAGACGCTACGAGTATCGGAAAATCACGCAATTTTTTTTTAGCAATGTTTGGAATTTTTTTTCACCACTTAGGTAAAAAATAACCTAGTCATGTTAGGTGTCTATGAACTCGTACTGACCTGGAGATTCAAAGTCAGGTCAGTTTTAGCATTTAGTGAACCTAGCAAAAAAGCCAAGCAAAAAACAAGTGTGGGACTGCACTTTTTTTGCAATTTCACCGCACTTGGAATTTTTTTCCCGTTTTCTAGTACACGACATGCTAAAACCAATGATGTCGTTCAAAAGCACAACTCGTCCCGCAAAAAATAAGCCCTCACATGGCCATATTGATGGAAAAATAAAAAAGTTATGGCTCTGGGAAGGAGGGGAGTGAAAAACGAACACGGAAAAACGAAAAATCCCAAGGTCATGAAGGGGTTAAGGGCTACAATCTTCTGGCCAGTGAGATGAGTCTCCTATATTCAAATGATATATGGCACTTGTTTCATAAGAAAATCCATTACAAAACTCTTAAATTGGAGTTAAGCCCTCTCACATTCCAGCTCAGCACATGAAGGGTTGCCATCTCAAAACATTGAAAATGTATCTAACTCAGACATTATCACAGTCTGAGTGAAGGAAAGGGAGAAAATTGGGAGAAGACCAAAGCCCGAAGCAATCACCATACACACAACCAACACCCGATACCAAAGAGAAACCATGTATAATTATCAAAAATAACTTTCCTCAACATGTAACATTTCTGCTTTTTTCTTTTTCTTTCTCTCTCTTGTTTTTAACTTTCTCTCCTTCTTTATTTCCTTCCTTCTTTTGTAAATTTCTTTAATTTTCTTCTTTTCTCTTGTTTTCTTTGTTCTCTCTTTCTTCATTTCTTTACCCTTTCTTTCTTTTCTTCTTTATTCCTCTCTTTCTTATTTTCTTTACTTCTCTCTTTCTTTCCTTATTTCATTCTTACTTTCTTTTCTCTCTTTTTTCTCTATCTTTCTTGTTTTCTTTCTTTTTATCTATTTCTCTCTTTATTTCACACTGACTTGTTTTCTTGTTTTATTTCTTTTCTTTTTTCCTTCTCTCTTTCTTTCTATTTTTTGCCTTTCCTTTTCTTTCCTTCTTTCTCTTGTTTTCTTCCTTTCTCTCATGCTTTTTTCTCTCTTTTTTTTTCCTTTAATGCTCGTTTTCTTTCTCCTTTTTCTCTCTCTCGTTCTATTTCTTTCCTTCCTTTGTATTCTCTCCCTCGTTTCCTCCTTTCCTTCCAATCACTTTCATAATTTCTTTCTCTCTCTTCTTTCTTTCTTACTTTTTTCTTTTCTTTTATTTCTTGTTTTCTTTCTTTGTTTTCTTTTTCTCTTTTCTTTTCTTTCTTTGTCTGACTTTATTTCTTTCCTTCCTTTGCATTCCCTCCCTCGTTTCCTCCTTTCCTTCCTTTCTCTGTCAATTTCTTTCTTTTATTCTTTTTTCTTCCTTCGTTTGGTCTGTCTTTTTTCTTTTTATACTATATACAGTACTGTCAAACATGAATAGGTTTTGCTGTCATTTTAATTAGCAGTATTTGTAGTAGCTCATCTTTATGAAAAGCAATATCACAGTAAAGCTTGCCTTTCCTTTTTCTAATGCAAACTTTAAAGAACAGGCACAAATGAAATTAACAAAACATTTTTCTATCACAGTTTTTTGTAATTGCATCTGATACGGAAGGAGAGGATAGAATGTACCACACAAGATGCGCCTAGTTTCCCAGGCTGGATGAAGTTCATCAGTCAATTGCGGCCATCTGGTTTCACCTAAAACCTTTTCATTCAGACCATTTTGAAAAATATCAACAGTTATGTAAGGAACACAAGTGTGTTAGTGCCCAGCCACAAAAGCCCGGCTCTTTGTTAACCTCGAATGAAAGATATGGTGGAACAAACTATTTTATTCAGCCTCATTAAGAATTGTAAATTAAAACGCAGATGTCTTGGTGGGTACTTGTTTCTTAAACTTTTATAAAGAAAAGCAAAGAGCTTACAGCTATTAATTCTCAGCACTGACTTTACATTCACATTAGTAATCCCTTTGCTGAATTATAATTAGATAAGGCAGACAAACGATTAGTGAAAAAAAAATATAGATGGTAGCTTTTTCTGGAGGTTGAACCAAAAAGTAAAATATTAGGGCATATTTCATAAACTACCCAAGAACAGGTACAATATAAGTCTCTATCCGACTATGTTGAAACTGTAAAGTGTTCTCTATACCGATGTGCCAGGTATCAAATATGAATATATTCATGAGACATCATTTAAAAAACACTCTTAAAAAAGCCAATTAAAGGGGTTGTCTGAGACTTTAACATCGATGACCTATCCTTAGCACTAATGTCTGATCAGTAGGGGTGTGATACCCAACACCCCCACCGATGAGCTGTTTTCGGTGCTGGTGGCAGCCAGAACTGCTCAGTTATGGAGCAACTCTGTGTACTGATAGTGGCCACTACCAGGTACTACACATCTGCCCCCTATTGATTTGAATAAGGGGCAGATGTGCAGTACCAGCTGAAGCCACCATCAGTAGACAGTGTAGCTCTGTAACGGTGCGCTTCTGGTTGGTCACCACCAACACTAAGAACAGCTCATTGGCAGGGGTTTTGGCTATCACACCTCCACTGATCAGACATTGATGACCTATCCTGAATTTGTATATGGAAGGAAGGAAGATACAAACCACATTTCGGAGGGTTTCAGCTTTCAAAAGAAGAATTTATACAACCAATGGAAGAATTTAACTTCAGGTTATAAGCTTTTAGTTACATAACATGGATAAGCGACATAACTTCTGTCAGGGAGTGTATGTGGAGAAAAAAGGGCACAAAATTTCAGGAAAAGAACATTTCGCCAGCCATTAAGCATGGTGGTGGATCAATCATGCTTTGGAGTGGTGTTAGGGCCAATGGCACAAGGAATCTTTCACTGGTAGAGAAAAGAATGGATTCAATGAAATTTTTGTAAAAAGCTGAAGTTGAAAAGAGGATGGCTTCTATAAATGGATAATGACCTTAAAACACACATAAAAATCCACAATAGACGACCTCAAAAGGTGCAAGCTGAAGGTTTCACAATGGACCTTAACCCCTTCGTGACCCAGCCTATTTTGACCTTAAAGACCTTGCCGTTTTTTGCAATTCTGACCAGTGTCCCTTTATGAGGTATTAACTCAGGAACGCTTCAACGGATCCTAGCGGTTCTGAGATTGTTTTTTCGTGACATATTGGGCTTCATGTTAGTGGTAAAGTTAGGTAAATAAATTATGCGTTTATTTGTGATAAAAACGGAAATTTGGCGAAAATTTTGAAAATTTTGTAATTTTCACATTTTGAATTTTTATTCTGTTAAACCAGAGAGATATGTGACACAAAATAGTTAATAAATAACATTTCCCACATGTTTACTTTACATCAGCACAATTTTGGAAATAAAATTTTTTTTTGTTAGGAAGTTATAAGGGTTAAAATTTGACCAGCGATTTCTCATTTTTACAACGAAATTTACAAAACCATTTTTTTTTAGGGACCACCTCACATTTGAAGTCAGTTTGAGGGGTCTATATGGCTGAAAATACCCAAAAGTGACACCATTCTAAAAACTGCACCCCTCAAGGTACTCAAAACCACATTCAAGAAGTTTATTAACCCTTCAGGTGCTTCACAGCAGCAGAAGCAACATGGAAGGAAAAAATGAACATTTAACTTTTTAGTCACAAAAATTATCTTTTAGCAACAATTTTTTTATTTTCCCAATGGTAAAAGGAGAAACTGAACCACGAAAGTTGTTGTCCAATTTGTCCTGAGTACGCTGATACCTCATATGTGGGGGTAAACCACTGTTTGGGCGCACGGCAGGGCTTGGAAGGGAAGGAGCGCCATTTGACTTTTTGAATCAAAAATTGGCTCCACTCTTTAGCGGACACCATGTCACGTTTGGAGAGCCCCCGTGTGCCTAAAAATTGGAGCTCCCCCACAAGTGACCCCATTTTGGAAACTAGACGCCCCAAGGAACTTATCTATATGCATAGTGAGCACTTTAAACCCCCAGGTGCTTCACAAATTGATCCGTAAAAATGAAAAAGTACTTTTTTTTTTTCACAAAAAAATTCTTTTAGCCTCAATTTTTTCATTTTCACATGGGCAACAGGATAAAACGGATCCTAAAATGTGTTGGGCAATTTCTCCTGAGTACACCAATACCTCACATGAGGGGGTAAACCACTGTTTGGGCACATGGTAAGGCTCGGAAGGGAAGGAGCGCCATTTGACTTTTTGAATGAAAAATTATTTCCATCGTTAGCGGACACCATGTCGCGTTTGGAGAGCCCCTGTGTGCCTAAACATTAGAGCTCCCCCACAAGTGACCCCATTTTGGAAACTAGACCCCCCAAGGAACTTATCTAAATGCATATTGAGCACTTTAAACCCCCAGGTGCTTCACAGAAGTTTATAATGCAGAGCCATGAAAATAATAAATACGTTTTCTTTCCTCAAAAATGATTTTTTAGCCTGGAATTTCCTATTTTTCCAAGGATAATAGGAGAAATTGGACCCCAAATATTGTTGTCCAGTTTGTCCTGAGTAGGCTGATACCCCATATGTGGGGGTAAACCACTGTTTGGGCGCACGGCAGGGCTCGGAAGGGATGGCATGCCATTTGGCTTTTTAAATGGAAAATTAGCTCCAATCATTAGCGGACACCATGTCACGTTTGGAGAGCCCCTGTGTGCCTAAACATTGGAGATCCCCCAGAAATGACCCCATTTTGGAAACTAGACCCCAAAGGAACTAATCTAGATGGGGGTTCAAAGTGCTCACCACACAAGTGCTTCATAGAAGTTTATAATGCAGAGCCGTGAAAATAATAAATACGTTTTCTTTCCTCAAAAATAATTATTTAGCCCAGAATTTTTTATTTTCCCAAGGGTTACAGGAGAAATTGGACCCCAGTTGTTGTTGTCCAGTTTCTCCTGAGTACGCTGATACCCCATGTGTGGGGGTAAACCACTGTTTGGGCACACGTCGGGGCTCAGAAGGGAAGTAGTGACTTTTGAAATGCAGACTTTGATGGAATGGTCTGCGGGCGTCACATTGCGTTTGCAGAGCCCCTGGTGTGCCTAAACAGTAGAAACCCCCCACAAGTGACCCCATTTTAGAAACTAGACCCCCCAAGGAACTTACCTAGATATGTGGTGAGCACTTTGAACCCCCAGGTGCTTCACAGAAGTTTATAATGCAGAGCCGTGAAAATAAAAAATCATTTTTCTTTCCTCAAAAATTTTGTTTTAGCAAGCATTTTTTTAGATTCACAAGGGTAACAGGAGAAATTGGACCCCAGTAATTGTTGCGCAGTTTATCCTGAGTATGCTGGTACCCCATATGTGGGGGTAAACCACTGTTTGGGCACACGTCAGGGCTCGGAAGTGAGGGAGCACCATTTGACTTTTTGAATACGAGATTGGCTGGAATCAATGGTGGCGCCATGTTGCGTTTGGAGACCCCTGATGTGCCTAAACAGTGGTAACCCCTCAATTCTACCTCCAACACTAACCCCCCCACACCCCTAACCCTAATCCCAACTGTAGCCATAACCCTAATCACAACCCTAATTCCAACCCAACCCTAAGGCTATGTGCCCACGTTGCGGATTCGTGTGAGATATTTCCGCACCATTTTTGAAAAATCCGCGGGTAAAAGGCACTGCGTTTTACCTGCGGATTTCCAGTGTTTTTTGTGCGGATTTCACCTGCGGATTCCTATTGAGGAACAGGTGTAAAACGCTGCGGAATCCGCACAAAGAATTGACATGCTGCGGAAAATACAACGCAGCGTTTCCGCGCGGTATTTTCCGCACCATGGGCACAGCGGATTTGGTTTTTCATATGTTTACATGGTACTGTAAACCTGATGAATACTGCTGCGAATCCGCAGCGGCCAATCCGCAGCCAAATCCGCACCGTGTGCACATGGCCTAATTCTAAAGGTATGTGCACACGCTGCAGAAAAGCAGCAGTTTCCCATGAGTTTACAGTTCAATGTAAACCTACGGGAAACAAAAATCGCTGCACACATGCTGCGGAAAAACTGCACGGAAACGCAGCGGTTTACATTCCGCAGCATGTCACTTCTTTGTGCGGATTCCGCAGCGGTTTTACAACTGCTCCAATAGAAAATTGCAATTGTAAAACCGCAGTGAAATGTGCAGAAAAAACGCGGTAAATCCGCCATAAATCCGCAGCGGTTTAGCACTGCGGATTTATCAAATCCGCAGCGGAAAAATCCGCAGAGGACCAGAATACGTGTGCACATACCGAAACCCTAATCCTAGCCCTAACCCTATTCTAACATTAGTGGAAAAAAAAAAATTTTCTTTATTTTTTTATTGTCCCTACCTATGGGGGTGACAAAGGGGGGGGGGGGTCATTTATTATTTTTTTTATTTTGATCACTGAGATATCATCTATCTCAGTGATCAAAATGCACTTTGGAACTAATCTGCCGGCAGATTCGGCGGGCGTACTGCGCATGCGCCCGCCATTTTGGAAGATGGCGGCGCCCAGGGAGAAGACGGACGGGACCCCGGCAGGATCGGTAAGTATGATGGGGTGGGGGTGGGGACCACGAGGGGGGATCGGAGCATGGGGGGGGGAATCGGAGCGCGGCAGGCGTGGAACGGAGCACGGGGGGCTGGAACGGAGCACGTGGGGGGGGGTGGAACGGAGTGCAGGGGGGGTGATTGGAGCACGGGGGGAGCGGACAAGAGCACGGGGGGGAGCGGAGCACTGGACGGAGGGGAGCCGGAGCAGTGTACCGGCCAGATCGGGGGGCTGGGGGGGCGATCGGTGGGGTGGGGGCACACTAGTATTTCCAGCCATGGCCGATGATATTGCAGCATCGGCCATGGCTGGATTGTAATATTTCACCCGTTATAATGGGTGAAATATTACAAATCGCTCTGATTGGCTGTTGAAAGTGAAACTGCCAATCAGAGCGATCGTAGCCACGAGGGGGTGAAGCCACCCCCCCTGGGCTAAACTACCACTCCCCTTGTCCCTGCAGATCGGGTGAAATGGGAGTTAACCCTTTCACCCGGCCTGCAGGGACGCGATCTTTCCATGACGCCACATAGGCGTCATGGGTCGGATTGGCACCGACTTTCATGACGCCTACGTGGCGTCATGGGTCGGGAAGGGGTTAAAGCCCTCTGATCTAAATATCATTTAAAATCTGTGGCTAGATCTCAAAATAGCAGTGCATGCAAGAAGACCCAGGAATCTCACAGAACTGGAAGAATTTTTCATGGAAAAAAAAAAAAAAAAGGGATGAAAATCCCTCAAACAAGAATTGAAAGATTTTTGGCTGGCTGCTAAAAGCATTTACCAGCTTTGATACTTGCAAAAAGGGGTGCTACTAGGTACTAACCAAGCATGGTGCCAAAACTTTTGCATTATCCCAGTTTCCTTTTTGCCATTTTGAAATAGTAAAAACTGTCAATGCATTTTTTTGCCTAAAATACAAAGGAAATTTGTTATTTTCAATTGTATCCCTATTAGAGATCATTTCATCTTCAACTTGCTTGGCTGTTCACAATAGCAGTCATTTTGACCAAGGGTTCCTAAACTTTTTCATGCCACTGTATAATTCACCCTCATCAATATATGTGAAGAAAAGAGGAATGCGGTGGATCCCTAGGATCCACCGCATTCCACATTTCTTCACTTGTAATGTCATCTCTCCATTTGGTGTAAGGTTTTTATCCGATACTCGATCCGACATTGACATGTCTTCAGATTTTTATTTGGAAAACCAGGATATGTGCACAGCTCCACAGAATATCATGAGTCCCAGTGCTGTCTATTAAAACTACAGATAGCAATCTTCTGATGTAATTGGACATGTGTACGGACACTTGCTCTCATTCCTGTCCTTTTGTGTCCCCATTTGGGCTCAGTCCTGGGCCCCCTCCTATTCTCTCTATACACTGCCCCTATTGGACAAACAATCAGCAGATTTGGGTTCCAGTATCATCTCTATGCTGACGACACCCAATTATACACTTCTTCCCCCGACATCACCCCTACCCTAATTCAAAATACCAAGGATTGTCTGTCTGCTGTCTCTAACATCATGTCCTCCCTCTATCTGAAACTTAATCTCTCTAAAACTGAACTACTTGTGTTTCTCCCTTCTACTAACCTCACTCCACCCAACATCGAAATTACCCTGGAGGGTTCAACCATAACTCCCAAGCAGCATGCCCGCTATCTTGGGGTCATATTCGACACCGAACTTTCCTTTACTCCCTATATCCGATCACTCACTCGCTCCTGTCACCTCCATCTTAAAAACAACTCCAGAATCTGACATTTTCTCACCTTTGAAACTGCTAAGACTCTTACTGTCGCTCTTATTCATTCTCGTCTGGACTACTGCAACTCTCTTCTGATCGGCCTCCCTCTTACCAAACTTTCTCCTCTCCAATCCATCTTGAATGCGGCAGCCAGGGTCATATTTCTGTCCAGCCGCTTCACCGATGCCTCCATCTTGTTCCAGTCATTACACTGGCTACCCATTCGCTACAGGGTCCAGTATAAACTCATCTGTTTCACCAACAAAGTTCTCCACATTTCTGCACCACCTTATATCTTCTCTCTCATCTCTGTCTATCGCTCTATACGTGCCCTCCGTTCTACAAATGACCTAAGACTAACATCCCCGTAATCTGAACCTTGCACCTCCGTCTCCAAGACTTCTCTTGTGCTGCGCCAGCTCTCTGGAATGCACTTCCCCAGATGATCAGACTGATTCCTAGCCACGACCTACTTAAGCGCGCTTTGAAAACCCATCTGTTCAAACAAGCCTACCACATCAACTACTCAGTAAACTAACTTTGCCCTGTTTCCTCTTTCCAAATATTATCTGCATGTGAATCTGCACCCTACTATTCATCTGTCTCCACACCCTCCATGCACATGATAACTGCACTTGATACTTGACTATTGCACTTAAACACACGGGCTGATGACCGGATCATGCAGCTTTGTATGAAAATCCCTATTTATTATAATTGCCAGACCTGAAATAACAAGCACTTTTCACCTATTGTGTCCCCCCATTTCCTTGTAGATTGTAAGCTTGCGAGCAGGGACCTCACTCCTAATGCCACTGTTTAAATTGTCTTAACTTGTATTGAATTTGTCTGTACATGTCCCCGCTTAATTGTAAAGTGCTGCGGAATATGTTGGCGCTATATAAATAAAAATTATTATTATTTTCATTATTTGGGAGGTTTTCAACTAGATTGTAAATCGCCCCCTTGCTTGGTACTACTTTTTTGTGAAAGCACTGGTTTAGGATAATAATATTAATAATAATCTTTATTTATATAGCACCAACATATTCCGCAGTGCTTTACAGTTAAACAGTTTCAAACACAACAGTATTAATTAACAGCATAACAATAATAATAATTAAAGCAAAATAAAGCAACCCTGCGTGTGAGAGCTTACAATCTACAATGAGGTGAGGGAGATACAAAATACAGGTGTGTATTTCTAATGATGTATTTACAATGAAGGTCCAGCCATCTTCAGGGGGTGGGGGGGATAGGTGGATATAGTGAATGGGCTACACATGCACACTTACATATAATTACTTTGATCAGGGAACGTGATAGGCCGCTCTGAACAAATGTGTTTTGAGGAAGCGCCTAAAACTGTGCAAGTTGTGGCTGGTCCTAATTTCTTGGGGTAGAGCATTCCAGAAGATTGGTACAGCATAGGAGAATTCTTGGAGTCAGGAGTAGGAGGTACGGATTTGTGCAGAGGTTAGTTGAAAGTTGTTTGCAGAGCACAGTGGATGGCTAGGCTGATAGACTGAAATTATGGAGGAGATGTAAGGGGGTACCACACTGTGCACAGCTTAGTGAGTGAGAACAAGTACTTTGAATTGGATCCTATAATGAATGGGCAGCCAGTGTAACAACTTGCGAAGAGCGGATGCATTTAAGTAAAGATTAGCCAGTTGGATGACCCTGGCTGCTGCATTAATGATGGACTGGAGAGGGGAAATTCGAGTAAGGGGGAGGCCAATTAATAGCATGTTACAGTTGTCCAGGTGGAAGTGGATCAGGGCGACAGTGAGGGTTTTTGTTGTTTCCATGGTGTGAAAAGGGCGGATTCTAGAGATGTTCTTTAGGTGTAAGCAGCAAGAGCAGACAAGAGATTGCATGTGGGAGGTGAAGGAGAGATTGGTGTCAAACATAACACCCAGACAGCGCGCCTACTGCCGAGATGTTGGTTCCACCCATGAAGAGGGAAATGTCAGATTTAAAGATGGTGGGAGGAGAACAAGTTCAGTTTTGGAAAAGTTGAGTTTCAGATAAAGAGTGGACATGATGTTGGAGACTGAGTACTGACAGTCACTGGCATTCTGTAGTAAAGCGGGGGTAAGGTCAGGGGATGACGTGTATAGTTGTGTGTCATCAGCATAAAGACTGTACTGAAAGCAAAATAGTCTGATGGTCTGTCCAATTGGGGTTGTGTAGAGGGAGAAAAGAAGGGGGGGACCAAGGACTGAGCCCTGAGGTACACCAACAGTGAGAGGAAGAGGAGATGAAGTGGAGCCAGCAAACAGAACACTGAAGGAGCGTCAGAAAGATAGGAGGAGAACCAGGAGAGAGCAGTGTCCTTAATGCCTAGTGACTGGAGCCTAGAGAGTAGAAGAGGGTGGTCAACAGTGTGGAAAGGTCAAGAAGAATGAGCAAAGAGTGGTCGCCATTACATTTTGCTGTCAGAAGGTCCTTGGTCACTTTGATGAGTGCAGTTTCTGTTGAATATAGGGGGCGGAAACCAGACTATGAAGGGTCTAAGAGGGAATGAGTGGAGAGGTAACGGGTAAGGCGGGAGATTGGAGACTGGTCTGTAGTTGTTTGTGCAGGATGGGTCGAGGGTGGGTTTCTTTAATAATGGAGTAATGATAGAGTTTTTGAAGGAGGAGGTGAAAATGCCAGAGCAGAGGGAGAGATTAAAGATTGTAGTTAGGCAAGTTGTGACGACTGGAGAGATAGACTGAAGGAGATGTGAAGGAATGGGGTTAGTAGTGCATGTAGTTGGACGAGAAGAAGAGAGGGGCTTGGAAACTTCTTTTGTGATGGGATCAAATGTGGAGAGTGAGCCAGGGGAAATGCAAGGGAGGGATGGGAGTCTTGCACTTGGTTACTGGGAGCAGATTTCCTGACGGATATTATCTATTTTCTCTAATAAGTGGGAGGCCAGGTCATCAGCACAAATGTCTGTGATAGGGGCTTGTGCTTTTGGCCTCAGGAGGGAAAGGTGTCAAAAAATTTCTTGGGGCTGTTGGATAATGAGGAGATCAGAGTGGTGAAGTAGGTCGAATATGGTGTGGAAGTAGGATGGAATATGTAGGCATAAGAGATTACTTTGAAAACCTTACAAAAAAAATCTCATAAATTTTGAGGATTGTGAGTTAAGCAATGGAAGGAGCATAAGTTAAAATTCTGCAAGTTCAGAGAAGGACAGTGGTTGAAAAAGTTTTGAGAGTGCAGCACAGGCAAATAAACTGGAACTGAATGTAATCCCTCTGCTGGTAAATATCCACTGGATGCCATAAGTAAAGCATAGATGTCTACAGAATCTAATATATAATTGCCTAGAATACTACTTCCTGCAATTTGTGCCAACTTCCGTGGCTTTGTCCGGAGCTAATGTCCGGAGCTAATGTCCGGAGATTAATTGCCTAGAATACTACTTCCTGCAATTTGTGCCAACTTCCGTGGCTTTGTCCGGAGCTAATGTCCGGAGATAAGTGACGTCAACAGTGTCCAGTGTCTCATTGGTTGCCGCCTGCTGCGAGCGACCAATCAGAAATGTGCCGTACTGTGACACACTCCGCCCGCCATTTTGGTGTGATTTTTGAATTTTTACCTCACAGCAAGTTTCTACTGCGTGGAGGCGGGCCCAGTGACGTTGCTCTTCAAGCTCCTGCCGAATTTCGTCAAAAAAATGATAATACCATTTACCAAAACTATATATATTTAGTTGTGAAGTGGTTCAGTGACATTTTCACACCAATTTTGAACTTTTGTTTGGTGTTTTCTCCATATACTGCCTATTATTCACTGACTGTTATACTGAGAGACTGCCGTTTATTAACCTCTTCTTTGCCACATTGGGTATATTGCTCTATTATTTGCCACATAAGGACATTGTCCATTATTGCCCAGCAATTTCTCTGCAATATAAACTGACTATTTATTAATATCTGCATTCCTGCAAAGAACTATTGCCTATTATTAACTGGCTATTTTCCTACTACCTGACACTGCCTCTTATTAACCTGTTGTTTGCCACCACCACGCTTAAAGCTGTTTAGCTTAGCCAACATGAGCTCTAATAGTAAGGATACTAATGACACAGAGCCCAAAGCTGCTGATGGCGCACGTAAGATTAGGTCTGATAGAAAGTATACTAATAATGCAGAGCAAAAAGACGCCGATGCCGCTGCCATTTTTTGTTCTCTCTTACTATTATTTATTAATTGTATTATTCTTAGATTTGAATAAATAAAGTATATATGGATTCTAGACTCCCGATTCTTTAGAATCGGGCTGCCATCTAGTAATCACATAAAAAGTATTCATATCTTCATCATCATCAGTATATCTTCATCATCATCCATTACAAAATAAGCATCTTTTGGGTTTTTCATAAATTTAGAGTTTGACCCATTAACCCTCAGGTCAGGCTTTTTTCAAATCATCTGATTAACACTTTTATACATCATCAGGAAGTCCATTGAGAGAAATCTCATCAATCATGGGATAATAGGATCATTGTCAAGGAATTAAAGTGCATGTTCTAGAGGGTGGAGGATATTTTAAAAGTATAAATGTAAGCCTGTCACTGCTGGCTAGTGAACAAGTTGTAATTGTGGGATAATATTTGCACTGCAGTTGTTATTTTCATTTATTACAGCTAAAAATATTGTAAATGCTAAGAGAATAAAGATTACAAAGAGGTTATTCTAATAAATCTTGTAATGTAGCTTCAGCTACAATAGTAAAGAGTGCTGCAATGCATCTGAGAATAAAGCCGATAACATTGCATCCTGGAGCAAAATGTTGATGCCACCTGCCATTGAACATCATGATGAGATATAACATAGAAATGTGACTCTATATATGACATTCATGATTTTTACTACACTCATTTGAGGAACATCCATGTCATACATGACAAAATAATTCACTCCATGTTTATAAGATTATCTCAGCACAGGAACATTTTTTTAAACATCAAGCCACATATCCAAGTCCTTGCCTCCTCCTGCTGACTCCAACTCAAAAACATTTCTCGGATTCGTATATTCCTTGACCAAGAAACTGAAAAAACGCTTGTGCTCGCCTTCATCTCCCACCTTGACTATTGCAACCTCCTGCTCACTAGCCTCCCCTCTAGCAATCTTGCACCACTCCAATCTATCCTAAACTCTGCTGCCTGACTAATCCACCTGTCTCCCCGTTATTTCCCAGCCTCTCCTTCACTGGCTTCCTATTGTCCAGAGGCTCCAGTTCAAAACCCTAGCTATGACAGACAAAGCCATCCACAACCTGTCTCCTCCAAACATCTGTGAGATGGTCGCCCGGTACTTACCTACATGCAACCTTCGATCCTCTCAAGATCTCCTTCTCTACTCCCCTCTTATCTCTTCTTCCCACAACCGCATTCAAGACTTCTCCAGTGCTTCCCCTGTAACGGGGGCCAGGGTAGTAGCCGTACCGAGGGATTGCTGCTGCTTCCCCATCACCAATGCTAGCACAAAAAGAGGATTCAGAGATCCTATAAAAATTCAGAAAAATAGCAAAAAAGACAGATGCTCACCTGCCTAGGCCTCCAAACAAATGCATCAGGATGCAGTGGACCCATGTGGTTAAGATGACAGTAACACAGGTGCAGAAATGGCAAAAAACAAACAAAAAAAAACCGGCATTTTGCTTCCTCATCCCACCTCGGCACCCTTCTGGATTAATAAAATGTCCTTTCTCTGGTGTGCTGTGTGTGTCACGTATTTCACCCACCTGTGGGTCAGAATCCTTCACAGCATGCAGGGCTCCTATCCGCTGCAGACACACACAAATGTTCTCAAAGTCCAAGTTCATTATCAATAAAGCTTTACTTAACTCGTGCATCTTCATAACAGTTAAAGTCCATCCATTTTCCCAATACATGAATAATCCATCTCCTACGTTTTCCCTGGTCTGCTCCTTCTGCCTTTCTTCCTGCACCGTGGCTCCCAGGCCCGCAGCTTCTTGAGCCATCCAGCTAGCTGATACTGAGTGCTCCCCGTCCGCTTTCCCCATCTTGGGTGAAAATACAGGTTGCCTCCGCAATCCTGTTCGGACCGTAAGTCCCGGACGTCACGGGAGGTAATGCACAGACGAGCCACTGATTCTTCCAGGCTGCCTCGTTCTCTTAACTCTACACTGTTACTCTGTTCAGCTTTCTGTCACAGCTCCTTCTAGAACAATTCTCCTCACACAGCTTTAGCTCCTCCCACTAACTGAAAATTACCTCAGGAAGGCCCTCTCCCTGCCACTACACTGGCTCCGCCCCTTTCTCAACTGTCACTACTCTGACTGAAACCAGTTCTCAACACAATCTAATCTTCTACTCTACAGTGCCCCCCTTAACACTAAGGCTAGGTTCACACTGCGTTAGTACAGTCCGTTCAACGCATACATTAAACGGACTGCGCTAACGCAAGTGCCGACTTTGCCCAGTGCTAGCGCAGATGGAGCATCTGCTAGCTCCATCTGCGCTAGCAGTGACGGACCCAGAAACGCTGCTGCCCGCGTCTCGGGTCCATCACTCAAATGACGGCACATCGCTAGTGCACGCCCATTGTGGGCGTGCGCTAGCGATGTGTCCGACATTGCATTCAATGGTGGCGTTAATGGACTATGTTACACCGCGTTATGCTGCGGTGTAACGTAGTCAGTCTAACTGTGTCACTGAACGCAATGTGAACCCAGCTTAACCAACAAGTACACTGCCATAACCCTTACCAATGCTGACCTACCACTGCCTGTCCCTATTCCTGTCCCCAACACACAGATATCAGAACAGTGTCAGCCATCATCATATTTAACAGTGTGAACTATCAAACTACACAGGGCATACAGTAAACACAGAGCATACCCGGTTTCATTAGGTAGGCATGCACAGAAATGCAGGGCCCAAACCAGTCGCCTGCACACCTCCTTAGACCTCCATACTCTGGAACTCTCTACCACAACACATCAAACTTTTGCCTACCACGGAAACTTTCAAAATGAACCTTAAGACCCACCTCTTCCGACAAGCCAACAACCTGCAGTGATCCTCAGACTGAACCGCAGCACAACCAGCTCTACCCTCTCCTAGTTTATCCTCTTCCATCCCCTGTAGATGTGAGCCGTCGCGGGCATGGTCCTCTCTCCTTCTGTACCTGTGTGTGCGCATTGTATTGCTCATGTTGATTGTTCTTGTCTATGTATTCCCCTTTTTTCACATGTAAAGCTCCATGGAATAAATGGCGCTATAAAAATGAATAGTAATAATAATTATTATTATTATTATTCCAATATCTATTGATTAAAATGTACTTTGTTTGTTGGAGAACCCCTATAATTATACACATTTGTTACTAGGGTTGAGCGAAACGGGTCGGCCAGATTCAGAAGTCGCTGACTTTTGGCAAAGTCGGGTTTCATGAAACCCGACCCGACCCCTGTGTGGGGTCGGCCATGAGGTCGGCGATCTTCTGATCTGGAATCGGAATTCCGATACCGAGTTCCGATATGTTTAAGATATCGGGAATGGGTATCGGAATCCATATTTAAGTGTAAAATAAAGAATTTAAAAAAAAAAAAATTATTGATATACTCACCCTCGGACGCGCCCTGGTTCTAACCCGCAGCCTTCCTTCCTAAGAATCAGCGCCTGAAGGACCTTAGATAACGTTGCGGCTTGTCATTGGTCGCGTGAGCGGTCACATGGGCGTCACGCGACCAATCACAAGCCGCGATGTCATCGAAGGTCCTTCAGGCGCTCATTCTTAGGAAGGAAGGCTACCGGTGAGAACCAGGGCGCGTCCGAGGGTAAGTATATCAATATTTTTTATTTTGATTCTTTATTTTACACTTAAATATGGATCCCAGGGCCTGAAGGAGAGTTTCCTCTCCTTCAGACCCTGGGAACCATTAGAAACCCAATGGACTGCATTGGGTTTCGTGTTTTGGCCGACCCCGACTTTTCTATAGGATCGGCCGATTTCACTCGACCCGACTTTTGAAAAAGTCGGGTTTCGTGAAACCCGACCCTATAAAAAGAAAAGTCGCTCAACCCTAGTTGTTACATATACATTTATTGTTTATGAGATTCTGGGTAATAAAGAGTGCCAATATTGCTAAGCACAACTGTTTGCAATTTAAATAATTTAAGGTTTCATGCACACAGGCAAGTTATGTCCCTGTCCCCAAACAAGCTCATAATGTCCAATATACAGTCAGTAACAGCCCATCCAATCCACATAACCAGAAAAATCAAACCATAAACGTCAATAAATTAAGTTATGTGTAATAATAAGAAATAACATGAGATAAAAAAAATATTGAACCCTTCAAGAAACAGGTGTAAAAAGCCATGGAAAGTCATGACAGCAGCTGAAATCTATCAATAAGTGGAAAGCAATCCTGCCACTTTCTGAAAAATAATATCAGCTGGATTCAATGATGACCTATGAAAAGGTGTCTTATTACCAAGGTGTCATACAAGAAACATCTCATGATGGGTAAAATCAGTGAGCTGTCTCAAGACCTTCACAACCTTGTTGCTGCAAAATATGCTGACATTGGTTACAGAAGAATTACTAAACTATTGAAGGTTTCAGTGAGCACTGTCAGGGCCATAATCCAGAGGTGGAAAGAGCATCATAAACTGTCCAAAACCAGGTGCTCCTCACAAGATTTTAGACAATGTAGTGAATAGAATTACCAGAAGAGTGGTCCAATAGCCAAGGACAACCTGCGGAAAGCTACAGAAAGACCTGGAATTAGCAGGCACAATTATTTCAAAGAAAAATATAAGTAATGCACTCAACCTCCGTGGCCTACATGCATGCTCACCACACAAGACACCATTGCTGAATCAAAAAAACACATTCAAACACATTTAAAGTTTGCTCAACAACATTTAAACAAGCCTGTGAAATACTGGAGAATATAATCTGGGCAGATGAGATCAAAATTGAATTCTTTGGATGACATTATTCACATCATGTTTAGAGGCCAAAAGGTACTGCATATCACCCCAAAAACACCATACTAAGAGTTACATTTAGAGTGGGGAGCATAATGGTATATGCTGTTTTTCACTTTAAGGCACTGGCAAACTTTATATAATTGAAGGAAGGAAGAACAAATGTACCAAGAAATTCTTGATAAAAATCTGCAGCCATCTGCCAGAACGATGACGATGAAATGATGGTGGACCTTTCAAGAAAATAATCTCAAACAAACAGCCAAGGAATCTCTCAGTTGAATTCAGAGACAGAAAAGAAAGCTGTTTGGCTGAACCATTCTATCACCTAACCTGAATGCAATAGAAAATTTATGGAAGAAACTAAAGCTCATAGTTCATCAAATGAGCCCATGGAATTTTCAGGATTTGTGGAAGAATGGACCAATAGCACACCTGAGCAATGCATGTGACTAATTTCTTCATACTGGACGCATCTTGAAGTAGTCGTCGCAATAAAGGCTGTTGTATGAATTAGTGTTATGGTGGGCGGAATGCACTAAATAAATTATAATAATTACCACCCTCCCTGGGAACCTCACCGATCTCGAAGGCCGCAATAAGCTGAGGGGCACAAATGTACTCAACCAGCTCCCAAGTCCTATCCTCTGGACCATGACCCTTCCAGTCCACTAAATAAATTTTTTGCCGCATACCACCTTGGAACTGACAATCGAGTTCACCTCAAAGTCAACCGAGGATGCACTCGATGTCTTGGCAGATGACTTGAAAACCTTGGCATGTAAAGGGTTTCAAGAGGAACACATGAAAAGTGTGGGTGATATTCAGGCACGGCAGAAGGGACAGGCGATACACCACAGGATTAACTTGCTCCAGGACATTAAAGGGACCAAGATAACGGGGAGCAAACTTAATGCACTCTACATGCAGCTTGATATTATGAGCTGAGAGCCATAATAAGTCGCTGAGAGTGAAGATGGGAGTGGGGCAGTGATGCGCGTCAGCAGAGATCCTCATTCTCTCCTTAAAGGTCTTGATGGCATCCTGTGTGCAATCCCAGATTTCCCAAGCTTGCACAGCCCAATCCTCCACACTGGAATCGGAGGATGAGATGGGTATGGGCACAGGAACGCATGGATGCTGACCATAATTAAGGAGGAAAGGAGTCTGACCTGTAGAGTCAGCGACGGCATTATTAAGTGAAAACTCTGCCTATGGCAGTAGAGATGCCCAGTCATCATGCCTGGCAGAGACAATATGCCATAGGTACGTGACCAGAGTCTGATTAGCCCTCTCTACCAATCCATTGGTCTCAGGATGATATGCTGTAGAGAGATTAAGCTCAATACTGAGCAGGCGACAGAGCTCTCTCCAGAAACGAGAAGCGAACTGGGGACCCCGGTCACTGACTTTCTTGTCAGGCATCCCGTGAAGACAGAAAACTTGCCACACAAAATGTGCAGCCAAAGCCCTCGCCGACGGTACACGCAGAAGAGAGACAAGATGTACCATCTTTGAGAAATGGTCAGTGACTACTCATATATGACAGAGTTATACTTGGGCAAACCCACAATGAAGTGCATTCCAAACCTTTCCCAGGGCCTGTCTGCCAGCAGGGGATATAACAAGCCCGCAGGCCTCTGCCGAAAAGGCCAAGTCTTGGTGCAGGAGACACAAGCCTGAATGTAGTCCCTAGTATCAGACGCCATTTGGGGCTCAGGTGTCTTTTTGGTCGTGAAATGTCTATCCAACTAAGAGTTTTGAGCCCAAGAGAGGACCTCCAGCCACAGATTTGGTGGTACCAGAGTCTTGCCCGGAGGCACCAACTCAAGTGAAACCGGAGCTACTGTATGCCGACTCTCAGATGGAACAATAAGCCGAGGCTCGTCTCCCTCATCAGATGAGACAACAGAACGAGAAAGAGCATCGACCTGTAAATTCGTCTCCCTGGAGAGAAAACGGAGGGTGAAATTAAACCGGGCCTGGTGAGAGTTCAAGCACTGAGCCGTTTGCAGATACAGCAGAGTTTTGTGGTCGGTAAACACTTGGAAGGGGTATCGGGTCCCCTCTAGGAGATGTCTTCACTCTGAGAATGCTAATTTCATGGCCATTAACTCACTGTCCCCAATGGAATAATTTCTCTCCACCAGTGTGAAAGTCTTAGAATAGAAGAAGCACAGGTATTTCCGACCATGAGCATCCTTTTGGTACAGGAGAGCTCCAGAACTGACGGAAGAAGCATTCACCTCCAGTACGGAGGGCTTATCTACATTGGGGCGATGTAGCACGGGAGCCCTGGCAAAATACGACTTCACAGAAGTAAAAGCCTTGGAGACCTCCTACAATCACAGCATGGGATTAGCTCCCTTTTTGGTGAGGGCTACCAATGGAGCTATTAAGGTAGAGAAGTGAGGGATGAACTGACGATAATAGTAAATGAACCCCATAAAGTGCTACTGCACTTTAAGGGAATGTGGTTCCTTCCAGTTCCTCACAGACTCTAGTTTGGCAGGATCCATGGCCATACCCTTGGCTGAGATAATATAGCCTAGGAAAGGCAAGGACTCCTGCTCAAACACTCACTTCCCTAGCTTGGCATACAGGGAATTGGCTCGCAGGAGTTCAAACAATTTGCAGACATCCCTCCGGTGAGTCTCAATATCTGGAGAGAAGTTAAGAATGTCTTCCAGATGACCACAGAGATGGACAACAACTCCCGGAAGATGTCAATGACAAAATCTTGGAAGACAACCAGGGCATTACACAGACCGAAGGGCATCACCAGATATTCATAGTGCAAGTCAGGTGTATGAAACGCCGTCTTCCATTCATCCCCCTCACGAATCCAACTTAGTAAATACCCTAGCTCCTCGCAGTCTGTCAAAAATCTCCGAGATAAGAGGTAGAGGGTATTTGTTTTTTTTTACAGTAATTGCATTCAATCCCCTGTAATCAATACATGGACGCAGTTCTTCTTTCTTCTTCTGAACAAAGAAGGACCCAGGAGCCACTGCCGACTTCCTAATAAATCCTCTCACCAGATTCTCCTTGATATATTGAAACATAGCTTCAGTCTCCGGGAGAGATAAAGGATAAACACGTCACCGGGGAGGCTCAGCACCTGGCATGAGATCTATAGGACAGTCATTGTGGCGGTGAGATGGAAGAGTCTCCACTGCCTTTTTGGAGAACACATCTGCATACTGCCAATAATGTTTAGGGAGAGAGGATAGGTCTACCGTGAGCTTTGATGTGGCTACCTGAACCTGGGCCCTCAAACATCTTACCTTACATGACCCACTCCAAGCTAATATGCTCCCAGTTGACCAGTCAATATGAGGGGAGTGATGATGCAACCAGGGTATACCTAATATCTCATAGATACCCTCGGGAATAACTATCAACAAAATTATCTCCTGATGTGCTGGAGACATGACCGGAGGTTGTGGGATGGTCTGATGTGTAATTTGTGAGGGCAAGGCGGACCCATTTACCACCCAGACAGTAACTGGCTTGGAAAGCATTACCTGGGGTATTGCGTGCTTTTGGGCAAAGGCAGAAGACATAAAATTGCCCTCATCCCCGGAGTCCATCCAGGCCTCTGCCGAAAAGGTGGTCGAACCAAAAGAAAGTGTCGCCCTAAAGGTCAACTTGGAGAAAACCGCTTCCATGTTTAATGAGCCTCCTCCTACAGCCACTAGATGCGGTCATTTCCCTGTCGCTGGGCAAACTTGTGGTCAAAGTGACCAGGCCGCCATCAAACATGGCAGATCAGAGGTGTGCGAGCGGACCGAGACTTAGGTCCCGCTCGTGAAGCCTCCATGGCCTCCGGAGGTTATGAAACCTGGGCTGGAGATTCCAGAGGCTTGGGAAAATTTGGAGATAACTGAAACCTCTGCCGACACTGGGCTTGCTCCAACCAACGCTCAGCATGCGGAAGGTCGATTTGAGTGGAAACCGATATTAATTCCTCCAGTTTGACCCAAATCTCCCTACTGGCCAGAAAATCCTTTACATGAACAGCCAATCCCCTCCACAAGACTGGGATGAGGACTTTATCCAGCCACTCCAGCTCTGAAGCTAGAGTCTGGAAATGGATGGCAAAATGGCTGACCATGGAGGAGCCCTGGGTTAAAGCCAAAAGTTGGAGCGCGGTATCATGGGTGATGCAAGGTCCCAAAAAGACCTTCTTCCAAGCGCTAAAAAAAAAAAAAAAAAAAAAAAAAAAAAAACACGAAACACTCTGCACCGCCAGATCATTGCGCTTCCACAGCAGCGTAGCCCACTCAAGTGCTCTGTTTATCAACAGAGAGAAGACGAATCTCACCTTAGCCAATTCAGATGGGTAACGTGACGCCAGCAGCTCCATATTTATAGCACACTGTTTCACGAATCACATACAGGTCTTACTGTCACCTGCGAATTTATTGGGCAGAGGGATATGGAAGAGACACGGAACAGAGGTGGCAGCAGACATACGAGTCACAGCTTCAGAGGCTACCTGTGCTGCTAACTTGGTGACATCCACAGCTGCAGTTGTGCACTCAAGAGCGGACAACCTGCCCTCCAGCTGCTGGATGTACCGCTGTAAGCACTGCTCATCCACCATTGCTAGCCAGACCCTGGCGCTAAGATACTGTTACGGTGGGTGGAACACACTAAATAAATAATAATGAAGTGCGTTCGCCACCCGGGGTCCACCATGCAGAGATGGTACTCTGCAACTAAAAGGACAATTGTGAGACTTGCAGCGAGCAAAACAGACTTGCACTGAGTTAACGTCACTCTGTTGAGCAGCATGTGGCTGTGCCAATTGCACACAGTGACGGAAAGAAACTCTTCTATGAGACCTTGTTTATCGACACACAGCCGCAGAGTGAATGTGGCGCCAAACGCGTGCCCTGTTACCAACTATTACGACCCGAGAAGTGGACCCTCTGGGTCACGGCTACAGAGCCCCCGAAGGCGAGCGGACCAGATGGAGCAACCCCCTATACAGGGAGTGTTTGGGACAGGCCCAAGGAGGGTGAAGCCGCGACTGCCGGAGCCAAAGGGACGACTGATATAAGAACCAGAGATGGGTCAGAGGACAAGGGAGAGGTGGTGTCACAGAGGCAAACATCAGAGGAGTCACAGGATGAGCAGAGTATGTAGGGAAATGTACTGACCGTTAGGAAGGAGACACATGATAGATGGGGAACGTCAGAAACACAGGACCGGCAAGGACGGCTGGAACACAGGACTGGCAAGACGGCAGGAACACAGGATTGGCACGGAGACAGGAACACAGGACTGGCAAGGAAGGCGACAATGAAACAAGGACCAAAACAGAGAAAACGCTGGTGGAGCCAAGGAAACTAAAGAGATTCCGGCAAGGCGCCGACAAACATGAAAGACGCAAAGGCGTCTAACCAGGGCCACTGCAGGAGTGAAATATCCGATGGGCGCCGCCATATTGGGGGCGGAACCAACTGGTCAAACTCCCAGGAGCCCCAGCGGTACGAGAAGCTCGTCTGCGCATGCGCGGATTGGCAATGGGACGAGCACCCCGGAAAGCAGAGACAGAGGAGCGTCGGGAGCACACCGGCCGGAAAGGTAAGTATAGGATGGCGTAACACCATCACAGGAGTACGCAAGCCCCACTGGGGCATGGGAACTGGTATAGGACTCCAAGCAGTCAAAGAACTCCTTTCCGGATTGGCCAGAATTCTAAAGGCACTAGTGCCTGACCTGAATTCAGCCACAAACTCCTCTCCAGACAAGCTGGAATTCTAAAGGCACTGAGCCTGCCCTGAGCACACACATCTGAGTCCCCACTACTATTATTATTGTTATTATTATTATTTATTTATTTATATAGCACCATTAATTCCATGGTGCTGTACATGAGAAAGGAGTTACATACAGGGTTATAGATATCGATTACAGTAAGCAGGTTTACATTGACAGACTGGTACAGAGGGGAGAGGACCCTGTCCTTGCGGACTTACATTCTATGGGATAGTGGGGAAGAGACAGAAGGTATGTGCGAGGCGGCGCCTCTGGCGATGGCGAGGCGGTGGCTCTGGCGATGGTGAGGCAGCAGAATAGTTATTGCAGGCTGCAGGCTTTGTTGAAGAGATGGGTTTTCAGGTTCCGTCTGAAGGAGCCGAGGGTGGCGGATAGTCGGACGTGCTGAGGCATGGAATTCCAGAGGATGGGGGATATTCGGGAGAAATCTTGGAGGCGGTTGTGTGAGGAATGAATAAGTGTGGAGGAGAGTAGGAGGTCTTGGGAGGCTCGGAGATTACGTGAGGGAAGATATTGGGTGATTAGTTCAGAGATATAGGGAGGGGACAGGTTGTGGATGGCTTTGTAGATCAGTGTTAGTAGTTTGAACTGGATTCGTTGGGGAATGGGGAGCCAGAGGAGGGATTTTCAGAGGGGTGAAGCAGGAGAGTAGCGAGGAGAGAGGTGGATTAGCCGGGCAGCAGAGTTGAGGACAGACTGGAGTGGTGCAAGAGAGTTAGCGGGGAGGCCACAGAGGAGGGTGTTGCAGTAGTCGAGGCGGGAGATGATGAGGGCATGCACAAGAGTTTTGGTAGATTGTGGGCTGAGGAAGGAACGGATTCTGGCAATATTTCTGAGTTGGAGGCGACAGGAGGTGGCAAGAGTTTGGACGTGTGGTTTGAAGGACAGGGCAGAATCGAGAGTTACCCCGAGGCAGCGGATTTCAGGTGCGGGAGAGAGCGTGATGCCGTTTACCATAATAGATAGGTCAGGTAAGGGGGATATGTGAGATGGGGAAAGATGAGGAGTTCGATTTTGTCTACATTGAGTTTTAGGAAGTGAGAGGTGAAGAAGGAGGATATGGCTGACAGACACTTCGGGATTCTGGACAGCAGAGAGGTGACATCTGGGCCAGAGGTAGATCTGAGTTTCGTCCGCATACAGGTGGTACTGGAAGCCATGGGACTTTATGAGTTGTCCTAGGCCAAGAGTATAGATGGAAAAAAGTAGGGGCCCTAGGACAGAGCCTTGAGGGACTCCAACAGAGAGAGGGCGGGATGAGGAGGTGGTGTGGGAGTGGGAAACACTAAACTGTCAGGTTCCGATCACACACCAAACACAAATGATCTTAGTGCAACGACAGCACACCAAAGACCCTTTTATAGTTTCTGTCAATCTGACAGGACATTGCTCATCGACCAATCCGGAGCCGAACCAGGACCTGAGCATGTGATGGGCAACCACCAATGAGAAGATGACCCAGGTGCATGCTCAGTTGAGCGAAACCTGGACTTAGTATCAGGAGTGACTGCTCGCCGCTGAGTGTTGACAGTTACTACAGCTGAACCTGGAGAGGAAGCAGTAAACAGGCACACAGCCCGAGTCTGAGCTAGGTGTTGAGACCGATGTATTTTCTCAGCAGCATTCACTGTGGTGGAGACTGCAGGAGAAGAAAAGGCTTGGGATCCATCCTGTGCAGAGGGAGAATACTGGCACCTAACAATTAGTAATTACATTTCAGTAAGCATGTTCAATAATTTTTCCCTGTGTAATTTATCCTTATTACACACTAGATGGTGGCCCGATTCTAACGCATCGGGTATTCTAGAATATGCATGTCCACGTACTACATTGCTCAGTCACGTAGTATACAGCACAGAGCCACGTAGTATATTGCCCAGCCACGTAGTATACAGCACAGAGCCACGTAGTATATTGCCCAGTCACATAGTATATTGCACAGCGATGTAGTATACAGCACAGAGCAACGTAGTGCATTGCCCAGCCACATAGTATATTGCCCAGCCACATAGTATATTGCCCAGCCATGTAGTATATTGCACAGCGACGTAGTATACAGCACAGAGCCACAAAGTATATTGCCCAGCCACGTAGTATGTTGCCTAGTCATGTAGTATATTGCCTTGCAACGTAGTATATTGCCCAGCGACGTAGTATATTGCCCAGTCATGTAGTATATTGCCTTGCAACGTAGTATATTGCCCAGCGACGTAGTATATTGCACAGCGACGTAGTATACAGCACAGAGCCACGTAGTATATTGTCCAGCCACGTAGTATACAGCACAGAGCAACGTAGTGCATTGTCCAGCGACGTAGTATATTGCCCAGTCACGTAGTACATTGCACAGCGATGTAGTATACAGCACAGAGCCATGTAGTATATTGCCCAGCCACGTAGTATATTGCACAGCGACGTAGTATACAGCACAGAGCCATGTATTATACAGCACAGAGCCACATAGTATATTGCCCAACCACGTAGTATATTGCCCAGTCACGTAGTATATTGGCCAGCCACGTAGTATATTGCCCAGCCACGTAGTATATTGCCCAGCCACGTAGTATATTGCCCAGCCACGTAGTATATTGCCCAGCCACGTAGTATATTGCCCAGCCACGTAGTATACAGCACGGAGCAACGTAGTATACAGCACAGACACGTAATATAATAATACAGGAGAAAAAAAACGAGTCAGAAGCTCATAATATACAAACGTACACAACTTTTATTAAATATCCATATACATAAAACTAGAACTGTTAGTGTGCCAGTGCATACAGTCCTTGGAGCAATCAGTGATGTTTATAACAATATGAGGTACATGACAAAAATTCCAAATAAGTGAGTGCCGGTAGGTCCCACCTGCACAATTGGGCCAGCACAATATAGCAAAGAATACCAAATCAAAGTGCCATAATAAATTTATAAAAATATCACAGCAGTAGCAATAAGTTTAAAGCCTATCTGTATGCTGGTAGCACAAATGGTGAAATTCAGAAGCACATTATACATCCCTGTGAATGCCAACCACTCCCATTAGCTCCTAATAGAGCCTGCATAGCATGCTGAAAAAGCTGAGAGCAATAGTGGAGTTAAAGGATACCATATATCCCTGTGGACTCCAACCACTTCCACCTACTCCCAGATAGTTCAGCATGTGCACATACCAGACTTGTCAAATCATGCCAGCTACTGATGCAAGAAACGTGAATAAAAAAATGGCACTGCAGTTAAACATAGTATTTACCCATAGCGTGTTAGGCAGGTGTCCCGGGACTCACCCCCCAACACACGTTTCGGTGCGAGTCCACCTTCTTCAGGGGGCGTAGCTTTGGAGGCAACTCATCCCACCCTAAACACCCGGCATGTGTGGTCACATGGTACAAGCGATCCAATCGTAGTGATCGCATCAGCGCAAGTGCTCAGCATAGGTGCAGCAAAGTACCGTATATGCATGAATAGAAGCAACCATACAATGAGATCAGTGCAGCAAAGTACCGTATGTACATGAATAGAAGCAACCATCCCCGGGCATTAGATATAATGTGTCAGCATAGGTGCAGCAAAGTACCGTATATGCATGAATAGAAGCAACCATACCGTATATGCATGAATAGAAACAGCCATACCGTATATGCATGAATAGAAGCAACCATACAATGAGATCAGTGCAGCAAACTACCGTGTATGCATGAATAGAAGCAACCATACAATGAGATCAGTGCAGCAAACTACCGTGTATGCATGAATAGAAGCAACCATACAATGAGATCAGTGCCATAAAGGCACAAGGAGAGCCCAATGTCAGGCAAAATGCCAGACATAACAGATAAAAAATAGAAACATGCCCACACATCCGTCTGCAACGCAAGACAGGTCACATGAAGCGGCTGGTGCCAAACCGCCACCATGCACCAAATCAAGCAGGGCAGATGGAGGGGGTACAATGAGCCGTGAATACAAAAATATACCTTTCTTTTTTGATCGCCATTGTATACAAAGCCATAATAATAACTATGCTGAAATATCCCAAGAAAAGGGACATCGCAGCAATATCACTAGATACACTTCAGTTGACAAAATGCTGATCATCAGTACTTTAGTATATCAAAGAAGTGGTTAAACAAAGTCCATATTGAAGTTCAAAGCATCCCGATAGATATTAGACTAGATGTATTCAGGAACCACTCTTCATATCCATCAACGCCCAGGTAATCTGCCGGGTATGGGGATACATCTTGAAAAGGGCATGTAACAGATGTTGAAACATATATGCTATATATGATTGATCACTAAAGAGATAAGAATAAAAAACATAAATGTCAAAACATAATAGAAATGATTAAAAAAAAGCCAAAAAGCCATTAAAAGACATACAACAGCAGAAGGCAGGATAATCTCAGGGAAAACACAAAGAGACAGCTACTATCTCATAAAGCACATGTGAATAATGGTCAGAGGAATGAAGCAAACCCCTGTGATATTGCCCAGCCACGTAGTATATTGCCCAGCCATGTAGTATATTGCCCAGCCATGTAGTATATTGCCCAGCCACATAGTATATTGCCCAGTCACGTAGTATATTGCCCAGCCACATAGTATATTGCCCAACCACATAGTATATTGCCCAGCCACGTAGTATATTGCCCAGTCACGTAGTATATTGCCCAGCCACGTAGTATATTGCCCAGCCACGTAGTATATTGCCCAGGCACATTGTATATTGCCCAGCCATGTAGTATATTGCCCAGACACATAGTATATTGCCCAGCCACGTAGTATATTGCCCAGACACATAGTATATTGCCCAGCCACATAGTATATTGCCCAGCCACATAGTATATTGCCCAGCCACGTAGTATATTGTCCAGCCACGTAGTATATTGCCCAGCCACATAGTATATTGCCCAACCACATAGTATATTGCCCAGACACGTAGTATATTGCCCAGCCACGTAGTATATTGCCCAGTCACGTAGTATATTGCCCAGCCACGTAGTATATTGCCCAACCACATAGTATATTGCCCAGCCACGTAGTATATTGCCCAGTCACGTAGTATATTGCCCAGCCACGTAGTATATTGCCCAGCCACGTAGTATATTGCCCAGGCACATTGTATATTGCCCAGCCATGTAGTATATTGCCCAGACACATAGTATATTGCCCAGCCACGTAGTATATTGCCCAGACACATAGTATATTGCCCAGCCACGTAGTATATTGCCCAGACACATAGTATATTGCCCAGCCACATAGTATATTGCCCAGTGACGTAGTATATTGCCCAGTGACGTACTATATTGCCCAGCCACGTAATATATTGCCCAGCCACGTAGTATATTGCACAGCGACGTAGTATACAGCACAGAACAACGTAGTATACAGCACAGAGCCATGTAGTATATTGCCCAGTCACGTAGTATACAACACAGACACGTAATATATTGCCCAGTCACGTAGCGTAGTACACAGCACAGACACGTAGTATATTGCCCAAGCACGTATGTAACAGGTTAAAAAATCAAAAAACATATACTCACCATCCGAAGAGCCCGTTGTAGTTCCGGCGCTTGTGTGCGGTGCACCCGGCAGCTTCCAGTCCCAGGATTGGTATGAGCGCAGGACCTGTGATGATGTCGCAGTCACATGACCGTGACGTCATGAAAGGTCCTTCTCCCATAGCATCTTTGGAAGCGGAACCTGCCGCTTGCAGTGCCGAGGACAGGACGCAACGGCGGAGGGTGAGTATAACGTTTTATTTTTTTATTATTATTATTTTTAACATTAGATCGTTTTACTATTGATGCTGCATACGCAGCATCAATAGTAAAAAGTTGATCACACAGGGTTAATAGCCGCATAACCGGAGTGCATTACACTGCGGTCCGGTAACGCTGGCATTAACCCTGTGTGAGGGCTGACTGGAGGGGAGTATGGAGCGGGCACTGACTGACTGCGGGGAGGAAAGAGCGGCCATATTGCCGCCGGACTGCGGGCATCACTGATTGGTCATGGCAATGGTCGTGCGCGTTTTGCCACGACCAATCAGCGACTTGGATTCCATGACAGACAGAGGCCGCGACCAATGAATATCTGTGACAGAAAGACAGACACAAAGACGGAAGTGACCCTTAGACAATTATATAGTAGATAACTTAATTTATGGACATCTATGTATTGATTTATTTGCCTGTCAGGGTTGGATGGGTTGCTACCAACATCCAGGGTCGGACTGGAGCACCGGAACACCTGAGAATCCCCCGGTGGGCCCTGCCCCCATCCCCAGCCTCCATCATTTGTGCCTGCACTACCCTGCACACTTTATTCTATAGCCGGCACTGGCAAGTAGGCAGCAGGCTGTACAAATGATGTGAAATGCAGCTGCCCTGCAGCTCTTTCACATCACCTGCTACCACTGCCGGCTTCTATTGAAGATGTGCAAACAGCGGTGCGCAGCGTGTGTGCGTGTGCAGAGTGCCGGCCTGACTTCAGCCAGCACAGTCAGAGGCACAGCTGACACACACGCACTCACGCATCAGCTGACTCCACAGGCATCTGTTTCTTGCCTGTGTCTCCAGCTCTTCTTCAAAACTGTGGACTGAGGTGGTCTAATGCTGATTGGCTGACATGCAGCCAATCAGCATTAGTTTTCTTTGCGTGACCTCACAGCACAGCTTAGGCAATGAGCTGTGCTGCGATTGGTTGGCTGTCCTGCCTAAGCCACACAGCAATATCATAAAGGAGCTGAGGGATATTCATACTTATGATCAGTGCAGCAGTGTGATTGTAAGTAAAATATATGATGCCTGCAGGCAGCCTACAGCATAGTCCTCCAGCCACTCAGGCAGTTAGGGGATGGGGCTCCCATGCAAACTAGAGGTGACACAAGGTGGGGATCCCCCATGGAAAAGTTCTAATTGGCTGAGGGCCCCCTCCACCACTGTGTCACCTAATTTCCTGTGGACCCCACTGTTTCACTTTTAATTTATTGTGGGCCCCCTCTCCCACCGTTTCACCTCTGGAAAAGGGGGCCCTCAGGAAATTAGCTGACAGTGGGAAACGGGGCCCTCGGATAATTAGGTGACACAGTGGGGAAGGGAGCCCTCGGGAAATTAGGTGACAGTGGGGAACGGGGCCCTCGGATAATTAGGTGACACAGTGGGGTAGGGAGCCCTCAGATAATTAGGTGACACAGTGGGGAAGGGGGCACTCAGATAATTAGGTGACACAGTGGGGAAGGGGGCCCTCAGATAATTAGGTGACACAGTGGGGTAGGGGCCCTCAGATAATTAGGTGACACAGTGGGGTAGGGGCCCTCAGATAATTAGGTGACACAGTGGGGAAGGGGGCCATCAGGAAATTAGCTGACACAGTGGGGAAGGGGGCCCTCGGGAAATTAGGTGACTTGGTGTGGAAGAGAGCCCTCAGATAATTAGGTGACACAGTGGGGAAGGGGGCCCTCAGATAATTAGGTGACACAGTGGGGTAGGGGCCCTCAGATAATTAGGTGACACAGTGGGGAAGGGGGCCATCAGGAAATTAGGTGACTTGGTGTGGAAGAGAGCCCTCAGATAATTAGGTGACACAGTGGGGAAGGGGGCCCTCAGCAAATTAGGTGACACAGTGGGGTAAGGGCCCTCACTAAATTAGGTGACAGTGGGGAAGGGGGCCCTCAGATAATTAGGTGACACAGTGGGGAAGGAGGCCCTCAGATATTTAGGTGACACAGTGGGGAAGGGGGCCCTCAGATAATTAGGTGACACAGAGGGGAGGGGGCCCTCAGAAAGTTGGTTGACACAGTGGGGAAGGGGGCCCTCAGAAAGTTAGGTGACACAGTGGGGAAGGGGGCCCTGAGGTATTTGATGCCTTCACGACATCCGCCTTACATGTATGGCACACGTTAAATGCCACTGTCTGACAGCGGCATTTAACATGCGGCACTGACATGCGTGCGCATCATTCTTTTGCCCATCAGAGCACCCGTTATGTGATCGCGGGTTGTCGATGGGTTGCCATGACAGCAAGGATTCAGCTGATGACCTCTGTGCCTGTCATGGAGAACCTGTGATTTCTGCAATATACAGCGATGCTTTGGCATTACTGTATATAGCACGGGTGATCAGACAATCGCATCTTTAAGTCTCCTAAGGGCAATAACTAACAGTGAAAAGTAAAAAAAAGTTTTTAAAACTACCTTAAAGTTCAAATCATCCCCCTTGTATGCCATTGAAAATAAAGATGTTTAAAAAATTTAAAAAGTCAGCTCTGTTAACTAAAAACTGTTAACTCGATCAGTAAACACCGTAAGGCTAAGTTCACACATTGCGTTTTTACTGCATTTTTGCAGCGTTTTTGTTTGCACTACATATTGCTTTCAATAGGTAAAAAAGACTACTAGGGTAGGTTCAAACTGGGCATTTTTGATGCATTTTTTGCTGTGTTTTTTTAATGCTAATTTTCAGCTGATTTTTTCAGTACCAGCAAAGCCTATGAGATTTCAGAAATCTCATGCACACACATTGGTTTTGTCGTCAGGATTTTGTGCTTTGCATCGTTTTTTTTGCATAGAGCATGTCACTTCTTTCAGCGTTTTTCACCCATTGACTGGAATGGATGGTGAAAAAAGCTGCAAATGAATTTTCTTGCAGCGTATTTGCTGCAGAAAAGTCAAGGAGAGCTGGATGTGACCTCACACTCTGCTCTGCTACCTCTAGACGGCAGGCTGCATGGTGCGTCCATGCAGCCTGTCATCCAGCAGAGTGGACCCGAACCCCATTCACTTGAATGGGGGGGCAGACAATACAGGGTTTAACACGCTGTCATATGCATGACAGCATGGAAAACACTGCTTCTGATCGGCAGTGAAATCTGCCAGAGAGCCGCGGTTCCCACGCTGCCAAAAAACAGCGGTAGCGCTCAGCTGTGATTGGAGGTATAAAGTTTACCTCCGGTCACTGGTGTCAGCTGATGGGACTACTGCTCCTATCATCTGACGCCTGCTTCCGCTAATAACAGTGAGAGCAGGAGTGGATGATGGGAGTATTCACATCTGCCGCTCCTGTGCTGTAAATAAATAATAAAAAAAAAAAAAACCTGCGTGGGTTCCCCACTACTTTTGATACCAGCCAGGCAAAACTCACAGCTGGGGGCTGCAACCCTCAGCTGTCAGCTTCATCAAGGCTAGTTACCAAGAATAGAGGGGTCCCCAAGCCGTATTTTTTAATTATTTAAATAAATAATTGAAAAAAAGGTGTGGGGTCCCCGCATTTTTGGCAACCAGCTGGGGGCTGGTATTCTCAGGCTGGTAAGGGGCCATGGATATGGCCCCCCAACCTAAAAATAGAAGCCTGCAGATGTCCAGAAAAGGCGCATCTATTAGATTTGCCAATTCTTGTGCTTTGCCCGGCTCTTCCCACTTGCCCTGTAACAGTGGCAAGTGGGGTTCATATTTGTGGGGATGATGTCACCTTTGTATTGTCCAGTGACATCAAGCCCCGAGGTTAGTAATGGAGAGGCGTCAATAAGACACCCCCACTACTAACCCCATAGTCACATTGTAAGAAAACACAGGCAGCAAGAATAAAGTCCTTTAATTGAAAGAATGACACAGATTCCTTTAATTATCTTAATTAAACCATACTTACGACCTCGCCTAATTCCACCAAAGCTCTCTTTCTCCTGTAATAAACCAAAAATAATAAAACAACTATATCCCTCACCTCTCCGTTGTTGTGTCCCACGCCGTAATCCATGTCTGGGGGATAATTAGTTTTGAACCTGGACGGTGTCCAGATGCAACCGTCCATGCTGAAAAACACTGGTGCATGAGCTGCTGTGAGCGCAGCCTCAGTGACTAGCGGTGATGTCACTGAGGCTCGGTTCCCAGCTGGGATGAACTGCGGTGACCTCGGTGAGATCCCCGCTAGCACCGTGAGAAAGTCGCAAGGTGAAGAGGCAAGTTCACCAGGAGAATTTCACCGGGAGAATTTTACTGCAGTGAACTCATCTCTGCACCGTGCGACTGACACCTGGCACTGACACCTGCTGGCATACAGGGACAGCAGCTACCTTGGGTCCCCAGCCAGTGGCATGTCGCTAATAGCGGCACACCACGCAGCTGCTATGGGGGCCCCCGGTGCCAGTGGTGCAGCGGCGGGTGACAGGAGGCAGAAGCCAGCTGTTGCGGCCCCGATGCTAAAAATAAATGAATATTTCCCACGCCCCCCCATAGGTGTGGAGAGGGGTGAATATTAATTTCACTATAATAGCAGGCATTGTTATCAGCAGCCAGCTAACACTGCTAGCTATCAGGGTCTGCAGACCAGGGCCCCCACTGCCCCACTATGGAGCAGTAAGTCAGCGATGCCCGGTACCAGCGAGAGAGTGTCAGATGATGCTCCCTCTCCCATTATTCCCCTCTGACGCTGACACAGCAAGTACCTGATGATGTCACTTCATAGCGTACCCGCTGTTTGCCAGGCAGACGGCAGCGCAGCTCTTGACACCGGAGAAGAGCCGGAATCAGCGTGGGAACGAGAGCGAGAGGAAAGTATTGTGTTATATATATATATATACAGTATATTAGTGATAAGTGTGTATACTCGTTGCTCCCAATCGTTGGTCTCTGAGTATTTGTGAGTGCTCGGAGATTTAGTTTTTGTTGACGTAGCTGCATGATTTACGGCTGCTAGACAGGCTGAATACATGTGGGGATTCCCTAGCAACCAGGCAACCCCCACATGTACTAAGGCTGGCTAACAGCTGTAAATCATGGAGCTGCGTCACCAAAAACAAAATCTCAGAGCAGTCACAAATACTCGGAGACCACCCGAACGTGCTCGGGAAAACCCGAGCAATGAGTATACTCGCTCATCACTAATATATATATATTAGTGAGTTCTGGTTGCATTATACCCTATGAGGGGGGTGCATTGTACCCTATAAGGGGGGGCTACATTGTACCCTATGAGGGGTTGTGTATTGTACCCTATGAGGGGGGCTGCATTGTACCCTATGAGGCGGGCTGCATTGTACCCTATGAGGGGGCTGCATTGTACCCTATGAGGGGGGCTGCATTGTACAGTATAAGGGGGCTGCATTGTACCCTATGAGGGGGGCTGCATTGTACAGTATAAGGGGGCTGCATTGTACCCTATGAGGGGGGCTGCATTGTACCTAATGAGGTGGGCTGCATTGTACCCTATGAGGGGGGCTGTATTGTACTCTATGAGGTGGCTGTATTATACCCCATGAGGGGGCTGCATTGTACCCTATGAGGGAGGCTGCATTGTATGCTATGAGGAGGGCAGTATTATACCCTGTGAGGGGGTCAGCATTATATTCTGCGGGGGCTACATTATATTCGGTGAGTGGGGGCTACATTATACTATATGAGGGGGCTGCATTGTACCTTATGAGGGGGTTGCTTTATACTCTGAGGGGCTACATTATATTCTGTGGGGGGCTTCATTATATTATATAAGGGCTGCATTATATTCTATGGGGGGCTACATTATATTCTATGAGGGGGCTACTTTATGTTTTATAAGGGGGCCTGCCCCAACTCCTGCTACATAATTAAGACATGTGTATTAACTTATATTATACCCTGATAGTAGCGTGTTTTACCACACAATTGGTGGTCCTGTATTTATTTCTATGTAGCTACATAGTGGGCCCCAAAAATGATTTTC
The DNA here is from genome assembly GCF_032444005.1 of Ranitomeya imitator. NCBI lineage: Eukaryota > Metazoa > Chordata > Amphibia > Anura > Dendrobatidae > Ranitomeya > Ranitomeya imitator. The sequence goes on along the minus strand of NC_091290.1, from coordinate 110,689,945 downwards.
TCTGGTGGGCCCAAGGTGCTCCAGTCCGACACTGCCAACATCTGCTGAGAATTTCATGTCAATAGAATCTTTAAAAATATATTTGCTTAGAAAATTGACCTGTTCAGCACTTATTTCACCCACTGTATGTCTCTGGTATGGCTAAAAAGACCTGCCGTGGGTGGTTTAGTATAGCTTTATACAAGTTGGAGCTTGTGGCCATAACATAGCCATGAGTATAAGGCCACATGCAGAATGTTAGGGCTAGCTGAACACACCAAATAATTATAAGGATGTTAAAAGGTGCGTTCGCAGCCAGGGGTCCACCGTGCAGAGATGGAACCTGCTGCTGAGTAATGATGGACTATATGGCAGTATAATGTGGATACACACACAGGTTAGCTTCACCAGGTATGAAGGAAGTGAACGCTGTTGCGTCACAGGGCCGCGGTACCGCACAAAGAGCGCAAGCAAAGAGTCCACATAACTCTGTTCAAAGACTCAGGGAAAGAGTTCCTCTAGACCTCTTGCGCTCGACACCGCTTCTGGGGTGTCAGAGATTAACAAGAACTAATAATTGCTGCACAAGAGTGCGTGCAGTGCCGCTCTGGCGGATGCCACTAACCACCCAGACTTTGGTCAAGAAAGCGCTCTATTAGCGCACAGCGCTGCACTGGATGTCACTGCTATCAGACGCTGTATCGTGTGCTAGCTGTGCAGGATAGCACTGTCAGGCGCTAGGTAGCTTCCATCATTTGCGAACAGTCAACAACACTAGGGATGGGAATGATTTGGAGCTTTCATCCATTGACAGGCGTACATCAACACACACATGATAATAAGTTTACACTAGCACATGGCTGTGTGGCCATTCGAAACCTTTTATGGCGTAAGCTCTTCGGGACCCTCCTAGTGGTCCAATAGGAGGTGCTACAGGACCGGAGCATGTGACCCCTGACCTCCAATGAGAGGTCGTCCCTTGGGCATGCTCAGAAGAAGAAAAGCAGGACTTAGTCCCAGGGACGCATGCTCACCGCTGATCAGTACTGGTTACAATGGCTGAGCCTGGAAGGACAGCAGTAACCGACCCCACAGTATCAGCTCGAGCCAGACATTGGGACCGACGTCTTTACTGAGCAGGCTCCACTGCGGCTGGAGGAGGGTAGGAGAACGCAGTGGAGATGGTTAGAGATTCCCCCTGTGCAGCGGTGGGAACTTGACACCTAACACAGTATTTAAAAAAAAATAATATTATGTTCCATGAGATACAGTATTATAGAGATACTCTGAGAATAACTTAAAGCCATTAGCTTCTCTCTGGTACGGAAATGTTGGGGCTGTGTGAGCAATTTTACAAGTTCCCTGCACGTTGTTTTGTTGCCTTCAAATTATAATCTAAGAAACATGAAAGAAGTTTTTGTTGTGTTTTAGAAAATTCTTTGTACATAATTCTTTTACCAAGACCCCATACTTTGGGGTTTATTTTGATTGTGCTCATAGCCAATGGCCATCCAGATAGCACATTAAAGAACTTATCTGTTAACAGTTGCAACTGAACTGCACAAATCAAACATTAAATTTATTGTTTCTGAGGGTCTGTGCTTCCTGCTTAAATCAGTGAAAAAATAACAAATGATCAGATTTATCTCTTCCCACTTTATCCCGTTTCACTTTAATTCTTAAGATATATGAAATGGACATCAAAGTATTAAACAAGGTTTAAATATGTTCCAGTCGATTGGCTTATCTAAATACAGGGACCAATTTATCTGAGGTTCAGAGTCATGCCATATACACATATTAATTATTTTCATTCCTGAAGTGTTCATCATATTTCAAGCAGCAAAATCAATTATAGCAAAACATTTATAGTTTTTCACATGCTTCAAAAAATGACAGAATTATGGCTGTCATAAATAACTTTCTGCAGTTTATAAAGTCCAACCTTAATTATTTAACTCCTGGATTTCCAGCCACTAGCTTATAAAACAAGCCTGAATTGTATATGTTTTTTCATCTTACTCGCTCCTTTTATTTATTATTATTTTTTTTTAAAGGGGATTTGGAAACAGGCAACAAGGTTTGTACATTATTGACAGCAATATTACGTCATGTAATACAAAACAATAAGAAAGTGGAATTTTAGTACAACATTTTGGTATAATTAATTTCCCAGTGGAGCATGCATGGCATATAAGTCTCCTCACTCTGATATGCCAGGCTTTGCTTGTCACTCTCCACAAGGAGAAACATTACCCTTACGCCCAAGTTAAGAGCCTCTCACATATCCAAATCATATCTCATATTTTGTTTTGGGGTGTTACCTCTCATCAGTGCACAGTTTCTGCAAATTGAAATTCTGGTTTGACTTTTATGCTGAGTCGTATTGCAAGGCTCGTTAAAAAGTCGATATTGACTTTTAGACTGTGTGCACACGTTGTGTTTTTGTAGCATTTTTTTGCGATAAAAGCACGATAAAATCACTTTAAAAAAGCATACATATGCATCCTATCATTTAGAATGCATTCTGCAATTTTTGTGCACATGACGCGTTTTTTTTTCCGCAAAAAAATGCATCGCGGTAAAAAATGCAGCATGTTTATTAATTTTGCATTTTTTCGCATTTTTCCCGCTATATAATGCATTGGGAAAGCTCTGGAAAAAAATGCGAAAAAAAGCGCAAAAAACGAGGTAAAAACGCGAAAAAAATGCGAAAAAACATGCAGTTTTCTTGCAGAAAATGTCCGGTTTTCTTCAGGAATTTTCTGCAAGAAATTCTTACGTGTGCACATAGCCTTAGGATCGCTGCTTCCAATCGGTGGCGCGAGAGATCTAGTCCTCTTCCTCTCCGAAAGAGAAAATTTGCATACTGTACAAAGAATATATGAAACAATACACTTTATTGATGCCGAGAGACATTATAGTATATCATTTCTATTTGTACATCCATTCATCTAATACAACTGTTGGAAGTTGATTACAAACATAAATTACTAAATTTGTATATAAATTCACGTTAGTGGAGATATCATGATACCTGGACTGCACTTGCGGGAAATGAAGACTGCTGGATGGTACACAATAAAGATTTTATTAACCAATGCGTTTTGGTGCCGTGCAGGCTCGGACTGGCCCACCGGAGAACCAGAGGATTTTCCGGTAGGCCCAGGCACTGACACCTGCTGGCATACTGGCCAGCAGCTGCTTAGGGCCCCACTGCTCCAGGGGCCCCCAGCCTGTGGCTAATTCGCACTTGAGTCAAGGGGACCCACCCTGTGCCAGTGTAGCAGCAGCTGGAGACAGGATCAGGTCCCCGCTGCTAAAGCAAAATTAATATTCACGCTTTCCCACGCCCCTATTGGCGTGGAGAGGCGTGAATACCATTTCTCTTTAAAAGCGGGCAGCGTTAGCCGCAGGCTGCAGCTAACACTGCCCGCATGTAAAGCGGCACCACCACACGCACACACACAGCACCGCACACATACACACATATGCAGGCACACAGACTCACACAGAGCAGCTCACCTCCCGGCGTCCTGCTTCCTGTCTGAGACAGCCCAGCTGGATGACATCATCATCCAGTGTGCTGTCTCAGTCAGAAAGCTTCCAGCGAGGAAGAGACTGCTGGGATGAGCTGCTGCTGCGGGGAGGTGAGCTGTGCTGTGTGCCTGCATGTGTGTGCCTGCATGTGTGTGTGTGAGAGTGTGTCTGTGCCTGCATGTGTGTTTGTGTGCCAGCGTGTGTGAGAGTGTGTCTGTGTGCCTGCGTGTGTGTGTGTGATGAGCTGCAGTGAGGTGTGTGTGTGTAGTGGTGAAGGACAATGATATTGGTGGGGGGAGACGATGGAGGTGATGGGCAATGATGGTGGGGGAGACAATGATGAAGGTGATAGGAAATGATGGTGGTGGGGGAGACAATGATGGAGGTGATGGGCAATGATGGTGGTGGGGGACACAATGATGGAGGTGATGGGCAATGATGGAGGTGATAGGCAATGATGGTGGGGAGGCAATGATGGAGGTGATGGACAATGATGGTGGTGGGGGAGGCAATGATGGAGGTGATGGGCAATGATGGAGGTGATAGGCAATGGAGGTGATAGGCAATGATGGAGGTTATGGGCAATGATGGTGGTGGGGGAGGCGATGATGGAGGAGATGGGCAGTGATGGAGGTGATAGGCAATGGAGGTGATAGGCAATGATGGAAGTGATGGGCAATGATGGTGGTGGTGGGGGAGGCAATGATGGAGGTGATGGGCAATGATGGAGTTGATAGGCAATGGAGGTGATAGGCAATGATGGAGGTGATGGCAATGGAGGTGATGGGCAATGATGGAGGTGATAGGCAATGATGGTGGGGAGGCAATGATGAGGTGATGGGCAATGATGGAGGTGATAGGCAATGATGGTTGGAGGCAATGATGGTGGCATGATGGAGGTGATAGGCAATGATGGAGGTGATGGGCAATGATGGTGGTGGGGGGAGGCAATAATGGAGGTGATGGGCAATAGTGGTGGTGGGAGGCAATGATGGAGGTGATGAAATGGGCAATGATGGTGGTGGGGAGGCAATGATGGAGGTGGGGGGAGGCAATGATGGAGGTGATGATGGAGGTGATGAAATGGACAATGATGGTGGGGGAGGAGGCAATGATGCAGATGGTGGAATGGGCAGTGATGGAGGTGGTGGGGGAGAATGATAGGGGTAGAGGGGTGAAGGCAATGATGGAGGTGGTGATGAGGACAATGATGGGGTGGAGAGGGGCAGCATTATACTTTATGAGATGGTTACATTATATTCTGTGGGGGGACTGCATTATTCTCAGGGGACTACATTACATTATATTATGGGGCGCTACATCATACTATATGAGGGGGCTACAGTATACTCTATGGGGGGCTGCATTATATTCTGTGGTGGTGCTGCATTCTCTCAGGGGACTACATTATATTCTGTGGTGGGCTACATTATACCCTATGAGGGTGCTACATTATATTCTATGGTGGGGACTGTGTTATACCTGAGGGGGTTGCATTATATTTTGTGTGGTGCTGCATTATATTTTATGAGAGGGGACTGCATTATATTTTATGAGGGGGCTACATTATATTCTGTGAGGGGGCTACCCCAACCCTTGCTAGATAATTAAGACGTGTACTACCTTATATTATACCCTGATATTAGTGCTTTTTACCGCACAATTTGTGGTCTTGTATTTATTTCTATGTAGCTACATAGTGGGCCCCAATAATGATTTTCTCTGGTGGTCTCAAGGTGCTCCAGTCTGACGCTGGTGCCGCGACTTTTTCAAGGTAAAAAACTAATTTGGTTGGTTTGTTTGTTTTTTTTTACTTTGAAAAAGGCGAAACGCGATAGTTAATAAAAACCTTCTTTTTATACCATCTAGGATTTTTCTGTCCAGGTACTGTGATCTTTTGGATCATGGATTATATCCATGGATTCTAATGCTCTTATTGGTGCTGTGTCTATGCCCAACCACCCCAGGTGAGCACTATTTTAACGCTCACCCTCTCTAATTTATTTTGCAATACTGTCCTAGTGGGCGCTTCTGTACTAAACAGACCTCAGTGATTTTATATAAACAATATTCCTATAAATGTAATGTTCCCATGTGCTATATTCATACTATATGTACCATACTTATGTTATAATGCCTTTGTTTGGAACTCACTGTCTTTAAAAAAAAATGGCTCTTCTCAGCTAATCTGAGCGTAGCAATATGTAGAAACAGAGACCCTGATTACATAAATGTGTCACTTACGAGCCTAATTACTGTAGTTTTGATAACTTATCAGCAGATTATCTCAAGACAACGTGCTGTCCTCCTTATTCCTCTGTACAATCCAACCTGCATCCCTGATTGGCAGCTTTCTTCCTATGCACAGTGTACACAGAAGGCTGCCAATCACTGGAGTGGGCGGGGTTATATAGGGCTCAGCATTCAGAGAGCTGATAGATATCACAGTGACTTTATTAAAACTGCAATAAGCAGCCCAGTAAGTAATATACTCAAGCAAACAAGGTCACTGCTCCTACGTCATGCTGCTATTAGATGGGGTAGCAAAAATCTGGTGACAAAATAATTTGAAAAAGGGTTAAGAATTGATTGACAAACTATACTAGTCTTAATCATGAAGGCTCAGCAGTTAGCATTATTGCCTTCCATCGCTGAGGTCTTGATATCAATTGTAACAAGGGAAACATCAGCATGGAGTTTGATTGAGCTTCTTGCTTTTGTGCTTGGTTTTAACTAATTTTTAGACTTTAAAAACAAATTAAAAGGCAAATTCACAATTTAGATTGTGAGCCAAAATTGGGGTTAGGGCTATATGTATGAGCATTGACAATGTCTGTACAGCATGCTGGAATGTGTTGTGTTATATAAAATAGAACAATAATTCTACAAATATTTTTAACTTTTATTTGCAGAATATTAATGCTTACTTCTATATTATTGAAAAGCTCCTTTAAAAAGAATTTGTCAGCAGGATTTTGCTATGTAATCTGAGGATATCATGAGGTAGGGGTTAAAAAATAGAGTTTAAAAATGTGCCACTTATCAAGTTGTGTGCAGTTGTTTATTTACAGTGAAAGTTTTATCACTATGACGTTATTACTGCTGCTGTGACTAGCTGGCACATGACTGTTAGTCTGACTCTGCCCCCTTCTGTGATAAGCAGCTCACTGTCTATAGGCAATGTAAATATAGAGCACGGTGTGGGCGGAGTCAGCTTTCTGAACTCTGCTGAATTCTACATCTAAAAACTCTGATCGTGTCAGAACCATTGCACCCAGGAAATTAAGTTATACCTTGCTGAATTTGGGGTCTTTTTCTCTACACCTTATTGCTATCAGATGAGGTAGCAAAAACCTGGGGACACATTCCTTTTAATGCAGTACTGTGGTTTCCTTGTCAATATTAGCTAGAGAAAATATGAAACATGCCAATCATTTCGATAATTCCTGTAAATTCTAATAAAAATTACACCTGAGCTACATTCATAAAATATAAGTCATGAAGTGCTAAGAATTGTTATGGAGAATTAAACTTAAAACTGAAAATGCAAGTACAAATATGTGAATATATGAATATATAGTAGCGCTTGTATATGCAGTTAATATACTGCTGCAAATTAGGGTCTAAAACCAAATAGACCAAATAGGACTATGCATAAAATGAAATAAAAAACTTGCGCTGGTTACATGTGCAAGATATAAGGACAAGGATGTAGTGAATAGTTAAAAAACAGGACTAAAATGATTATGCTGCCAGAAACAATTAGATTGATCACATAAGGTACTATTAACTTTTTACTCTTCAGGAACACTTTAAACAAAGGAGTGCAGCAAGCACGGTGTTTACCTGAAGATGTTGCAGGTCCGGTCTGTAAAGTGCTCTGGTGCTTACGATAGGGTTAATCACACAAAGCTGCTCCAAAGTGATGAAACATAAGCGATGGCTACTGCTGTGGGAAAATATGGCTTGAGCAGTTGTTGGCTAGAAGTAAAAGCGCTGTCCCGGCCGGTGACAGGCACTGAGTTGCAGTGTCAGACGGTACTCATGTAAGCATGCGATTGCCAATGGTACCTTCAGGACCTGTGTGAAGTCTTCAGTCACGTGACTCTTGCGGTCATGTGGCGTACTCTGGTTGATTACAACAGGCAAACAGGACCAATTCCTATGCATTTCGGAGATCTCTCGGTTTCCTTCCTCAGGAGAGCACTTTACCTACAATATTTTCAGGTAAACACCGTGCTTGCTGCACTCCTTTGATTAAAGTGTTCCTTGAAGAGTAAATAGTTAATAGTGCCTTATGTGATCAATAGTGATGAGCGAATATACTCGTTACTCGAGATTTCCCGAGCACGCTTAGGGGTCCTCCGAGTATTTTTTAGTGCTTGGAGATTTAGTTTTTTTCGCCGCAGTTGAATGATTTACAGCTATTAGCCAGCTTGAATACATTTGGGGATTCCCTAGCAACCAGGCAACCCCCACATGTACTTAGCCTGGCTAATAGTTGTAAATCATTCAGCTGAGGCAATGAAAACTAAATCTCCTAGCACTAAAAAATACTCGGAGGTCACCTGAGCGTGCTCTGGAAATCTCGAGTAATGAGTATATTCGCTCATCGTTAGTGATCAATCTAATTTTTTCTGGCAGTATAATCATTTTAGTCCTGTTTTTTAACTATTCATTAGATCCTTGCAATTTTTTATTTAATATTATGAAAATGCAAGTAGACTACTCTCATTGACGCAAGTTGTAGAGAGGGTGGAAGTTATAGATTTTATAACTTCCATCAGTGAATCTAGAATGGAAGAAAATATCAAATGGGTAAATCTACACTGGAAGAAAATCACTGTAAGGCTACGTTCACATTTGCGTTGCGGCTACGCAACGCACAACGCAAACAAAAACGCAGCAAAACGCATGCAAAAACGCTGCGTTTTGAGACGCATGCGTCGTTTTTTGCCGAAATTTTGACGCAAGAAAAATGCAACTTGTTGCGTTTTCTTGGCCCGACGCTTGCGGCAAAAAAAACGCATGTGTCGCACAATGCAGCGCAAAAAGACGCATGCATCCCTCATGTTAAATATAGGGACGCATGCGTCGCCACTGCTTCGCCCGACGCAAACCCGACGCAAACATGCATAACGCTAATGTGAATGTAGCCTTATTAAGGGCTAATGTAAGTCTCTCACTACACACAGAGTCAAAAGGAACCACAATAAAAAGAAGGTTGCAGAAGGGCTTACCTCTGTCACTAATTCTTCTAGCATATTTTTCCTTCTGTTCAATAAGAAAATTCCACATCGAGTAACATAGCATCTCCCTTGTAGCTACAAGCAACACAATCACAAACTCTCCCACGGTAGTGATATTTTCCTACTTAGAAGCAAGAAGTCTCATAAAACTGCCCAAATAGCTAGACAGTGGAGAGCCTGACTCCTGCCATTCCAGTCTCACTTTCTAAAAATGAGTTTCTCAATTTATTAGAGAGGATTTTTTTTTACTGTCCTAATTATATATTCAATATTTGAAAATGGTTTAGTCTCCTTATACTTTTTCAAACTTCCTTGGAGGTCCTCTGTAACCGTGAAAAAAATTCTATATTGTTTAAATAATGTTTAGAATCTCATAATTCACATCTCCATAGCTAATTCAGTCTAATTTAATACATCACATCAGTTATAAAATGCTTCTCATTATTCTACAATTACTAAACCAGAAAATGAACAATATTATCCGTTTGGATAACACAGTAGAAAAACACATATTCAATTCACATGAAATGTTAAAAAATAAGTGTATTTGCAGAATATGATGAGGCCTTAATTTCAAATACTAATCTGAAGTTTAATTTTAATGGGAAGCATTACTCGTGCAATTAGCACTTAATTGAAATGTGCATCCATCAAAGTAATTAATTACATTTTATTGAGGTCTGGCTGGTTTTTAAAATGTTTTCTAATTGATTTTAACTGTGGGCAGTGAAAGAAATGTATGCTGGTATTGTTAGCCAGATCATAGTAACAGGCGTCAATGAGAGATTGTATTTCATGGAGACAGCAATCTTCAAAACATGAATGCATTCAAATTATGTTAGACCTCCAAATATTGAAAGTTCCTGTCATTTATATGGGTGTTTCTAAACAAATTAAAATTAAAATTTCCCCGATTGTTCTTTCCTTCACTATTTTCTCCTTACAACGATATTGTGCTCTTTTTTACTAAAGCTAAACTAGACTCAGACATAGAGGAGCTCCAGATACACATGGATGTTTCTTTAGTGCAGCTTATTAAAGTGACAGGTCGGATGTATTATTAGCCTTAATTGCGCGAAAAATATTGTGCTGTTTGGCTACCAACACACATATCAATATATAACTTCAAAAAAATAGAGATTTTTGAATTATTTAAAAATTTGATTAATAGCAAATCAATTTATTTGCCACAATTTTAACATTATAAAATACTTTGTAACCCCTTTTAAGCTCATTGGCATAAAGATAGCCTTGGTAGTGTCAAAGTGTCCTAAAAAAAATTACATGGTATCCCCATGGTAGTTAAAACCTATTTAATTACGCAGTGCACTGACAGACTTGTCAGGAATTTTAAAATTAAAAAATGATCTAAAAATTATCCCTTTGGTCACTTGTGTTTAGGTTAACCGTTCTTTCCAGAACTTTAAGCCAAACTGACAGGGTTGCTGTCAGAGGTAACATCATTTTGCTGTGACTAAAAAAAGTTATACTCTACATATTTCATAATGCCCTGGATTTGCCCTTATTACTGTTCAAAGATCTGGTGCCAGTGTTGGTGGTGGAACATTTTTACATATGGAATATATATATATATTTTTCATCTCACAGTACCCCGTCAATTGCCATTGTCATTTTTTTTATTTCCCCATTCATATATTACAACACTATAATTAACTTTTGCCAAATTTTTTCAACACCAACTATACAACCCTTGCCATAAAGAACATAACAGAATATCTAGTTGGGTAAGTACACATACAGAAAGCAAAATGGGGCAACTGGTATAGGTGTGGTTTGCATAATTGTCAAATTAGACTAGTTAGACAGGTTTGCCAAAATATATCTGCACTGTTAATGTCTACATTTATTAAAGATGTTCTTTACTATTTTTCTTAACAGAATTCAACTCACTTCCAAAAAATGGAGTTACAAATAATAAGGAATAAGTACACATCCAAAAGTTCAGCATGTATAGATATATAATTTGCTTAATAAAGCAGATGTAAAAAAATGTTTGCAACATGCACAGTTTGTTAGGTAGAAAGTCATAGTTAAATGTCTGCAATTTTAGCATTCACTTTTGTTAAAAATAAATACAATTACTCCCCCTTCTTCACTAAAAGGATTGAACAAGAAATGCAAATCTTCTCGAGAGTCACTTATGACAAGCAAGCAAAAAGTCTGTATCTCACACTGATTTAAAAATTTAGAGATATGGTGCGGCCTTGCTGGTACTTTCTAGTGCATTATGAATGAAGAAAAAATTGTGTAATTGTAATTAAAAAGCAGCAGGACAGATGCCAGCTGCATCGTTTCAGTAATCAATCATACTGATTCTGGTACAACTGCTAGGAACGCCTCTATCTTTCTCTTCTGGTATCAATCTAATCTCAATTATTCACAGACAACTACACTCATCATCTGAGGTTAACACATTATTGTCTGGAGTATTTTGTTCAATATTTTGGGGGGCTTTCTCTCCTTATTTCTATTGTGGAGCTTTGAGTTCTGATGATTTTTCACTGTGCGAAATCATTTTAAAATGGCTGCTGGCTTTCACTTCTGATTTTCTGCACTGTACCATACAAGGCATGTGAACTTCTCTATATGATGCAAAATATGATGGGATAGAAAAAGAAGAGGAAGTCTGTAATGGTAGGGATGGGGGAGGGACATTTCCTGCCACCAACATGTGCCTATGCTACCCTAAAGCCCTATGTGGGTCCTTCCTCCCGCAACCAACACATGCCTAGTCCCTGACTGTCATCTCTATGAACCCTGTCTGGCAATGATGCTAGCCTCATCACAGCAGATGAACACACACAGGGGCAGAGACAAACAGTTGACTGACAAAAAGGAAACTACTCAGCTCAGCCTCTGCTGCTAAGCTACACAGGAGCAGAGAGAACGGCATCAGGAAAGCAGAACTTCCACAGCTGCAATGTCACCTTCACAGTCGAGCTCCACACACCTAGCTGGTCTGTAGAACAAAAACTGTATAGCCAACAAGCAGCTGATGGGTCATGTGACCATTTAAATGGAGTTGGGAGTTATCAACTAACATCAGTTTACCAGTGTAAAAGAAACTGTCAGCAAGAGAATAACATTAAGTCTTGATAGATCAAAGGAAATGAATTAAACTTCTGCAGACCCAGAACTTGCACGAATTCCTTAATGATATGTGACAACTCTGCAGAAATACAACTTTCAGAGATGAACTTTTGCTAATGACCAAATACTTATTTTCCACCATAATTTGCTAAATAAATTTTGCCAAATCAGGTAAGGCGATTTTCTGGATTTGTTTTCTCATTTTGACTCTCATAGTTGTGGTCTACCTATGATGTCAATTACAGGCCTCTCTCATCTATTTAAGTGGGAGAACTTGCACAATTGGTGGCTAACTAAATACTTTTTTTCCCGCTGTATATAAATAACTTTATAGAGGTCCAGTTAGTTAGAAGAAAATGCCTCTTCTGTAGGAGACCCAGTGTGTGTGTGCTGATTGCATCTGTACCTCTCTTTGTGTGGCTGTCCCTCGTCCACATCACATAAGCACAATAGGAAAGAACTTGTGATCAATCAGCAGTGATGTGTCCAAGGAAACAAGCTATGTACAAAAGCAAATTGTTAATTTTTCAAGGACTTTTGAAAATAAAAAAAAACCAGTAAATTGCAACTTTGGTTCTATGTGACACGGTCGCCAGGGCCGTGGGATACACGGAATCAGACCGGACAGTTCTATGGGGGAGGTCACGGGGCCGACATCCATTTCCATGGCCCTGGCCGTGTCATAAAATGGAGGATAATTATGTGGTGTTTGGTCGTGACGCCATCCGTGGTGTTCGGCAATGGGTGGCCGACGCTGCGGTTTAGGTCCTCTGGGGCTGATGGTGAAGCAGCAAAGATGGTTCAGCTCCCCACGGGTAGAACAAGGCTCCAGGGCAAATATATTTGATTGTTCAGATGGTGGTGAATGTTGGGATGCAGAGAATAAGTGAAGGACACAGAGAGGTGCAGTTTTCTTTACCTTTTAATAGAAAATAGATGCAATCTGGGGTACCAATTACAGATGATGGATTGAGTCCGACTTGCCTGGAGGCTTTCAGGGGATCCACCCTGCCAGGTGGGGTTAGGGACTTTCCTTCTGTGCTCTCTTTTAGGGTCCCTGCTGCTTGTAGCTAAGCTGCGGCCCTCTCCTGCGTGATGATTTCTAACCTGTATGGCAGACAGCATGAGCCTATTTCACGGGCACTGTCCTTTTCACTGTCAGCCCCGGGCTCTTGGTCTGCTACCGTGCCTTCAGGTGTTCGGTGTGGCAAGTGAACTTGCAGTTCCCTTACCTCCAGATTCAGCTGTCAGGGCGTACAGTAATCGCACCGCCAAGGACTCCACAGGCCAACTGCCAACTCTCCTCTCTCGCTGTCCTGACAGCTCCAGCTGACTCCCGTTTCATGACAACACCCCTGTTTACTCTCTCAGCTGACTTCTTTCAGACTCAGTAAGCCCACCTGCTGGCCAAATATTTATAAGGAAGCTCCCCTTTCCACATGTACTATAAATATATCCAAAATTTTCTATATTTATTTTATGCTCCTATTAAACATTAAAATAAATTAAATACATTTTTCGTTCCTTATTGCCCCCAAATAAAAATTAAATAAATATTAAGCACTAACAAATATGTACCCAATGGTCCAGATGGACAGCATGGGCTGGTCCGATGAGCGTTGCTGGTCTTGGTCCGGCACCTCCTCTCTTTTGGTGAGAGTCTTCCACCTTCTCTCCGCCCTGCCAAGTACAGCAAGGTAGAGAGAAGTGCGCCTGTGCAGGAGAGTGATGATTAACACTGTATGGATGATGCACTGTGTGGATGATTCAATACATATGAAGGAAGAAGGGAGATGGCTATCGCAGGAAGAAAGGAGGAGCTGGATCAGCGACGCCCATAGGAAGGGACCGCGGTATAGGGGATTTCAGTAGACGGTCTTTTTTGTGTTATGCAGAGTTTATTAGGGACTTACAAATGCTGCGTTAAAGGGCGTACGGTTGCTGGGAGTACTTTATATGGGATAAAAATGGCAATAGGCTTCCTTTAATTGTTATGGCTGATTGGAGTTAAAGTGTAAAACTTTGTACTTTCATATTCAAAAGTTCCATCTGCAACTTTTCACCCAACCAAGGAGTGAAGAAAAAGTCATTCAACTAAAAAGAGGAATTTTGCTTTCTTTACGACTTTCATCCTTCAGAATTAAATAAAAGCACATTGTATCCACAATATATCTAAGAGGTCAGCCATGATAATATATGTCTTATACTCTGCTCCTGTAGCCTCGATTAACCCTACTTAAATCAGTTACTTTCTTGCTCTTTGTAATTCAAATAATGTATGGTCAAATCACAACCTTCGCTATTTATGTCCATGTGTTTCTTGTCCTCAGCAAACAATATAAGATTTTTTTTCTTATTCTTTGTTCATGCGTAATCTCTGAGCTACAGCCAATACCCATGTAAAGACCTTGTAAACTATATTGACATTAATATTAGGCAACCATTGTCTGCGGTACATGCCCTTTAATGCATTTTCAGTGATAACGTATGAATGTTTTGTTTCTTCTCTTCCGCTAAAGAAATTTCAATAGTCTTTGTGACTGTTGTGTGATGTCACCGCCAAGCGGCACATTCATTTGACTTTCTGGAAGGTTTGTAATCTGATATGAGAATTGTCACCGTTGTCATCCTTCACTTCTTATCAGAGTTGTTCTTCTGGTTGTAAGACATCTTCTGTCACATCAACAGCAGATTAACGTCAGTATATTCCATCTTCAGAATAAGTCCCATTGTGTCCAGATTCCTGTGGCGATACCTTGTATCAATTTATTTCCTTGACAGATTGAAATGTCTTCACCTATCCCAAGTAAATATACACACATATACAGTACATATATATATATATATATATACACACACAGTACAGACCAAAAGTTTGGACACACCTCATTCAAAGATTTTTCTGTATTTTCATGACTATGAAAATTGTACATTCACACTGAAGGCATCAAAACTATGAATTAACACATGTGGAATGATATACTTAACAAAAAAGTGTGAAACAACTGAAATTATGTCTTATATTCTAGGTTCTTCAAAGTAGCCACCTTTTGCTTTGATGACTGCTTTGCACACACTTGACATTCTCTTGATGAGCTTCAAGAGGTAGTCACCGGGAATAGTTTTCACTTCACTGGTGTGCCCTGTCAGGGTCAATAAGTGGGATTTCTTGCCTTATAAATGGAGTTGAGACCATCAGTTGTGTTGTGCAGAAGTCTGGTGGATACACAACTGAATAGACTGTTAGAATTTGTATTATGGAAAGAAAAAAGCAGCTAAGAAAAGAAAAACGAGTGGCTATTATTACTTTAAGAAATGGAGGTCAGTCAGTCTGCAAAATTGGGAAAACTTTGAAGGGGTCCCCAAGTGCAGTTGCTAAAACCATCAAGCGCTACACCAGTTGAGAGGTGTCATTTTGGGGGTTTTGTGTTAAATTGTGCGACATAATGTCTAATTTGCTTTTTTTTCTCTGTTTTGTTTGCGTTGTTCCAATACACACAAAGGAAATAAACATGTGTATAACAAAACGTGTAATTGCAATAATTTTCTGGGAGAAATACTTTATTTCCTGTTACAATTTCAAGTGTGCCAACATTTTCGACCACATATTGTGTCCAATAAATCTTTGAGAAGCACAATCCTACTAAAAGGGATATGACAGTTGAAATTGTCCCTCACTATAAACAGGGGGTTTAGAGTTGAAACAGTTTACACATCTTATATAGGAAAGATGCTCATGATTCAATCCACTTATATGTAAGTAGCCTTGTAAGAGAAGGATATGAGCTCTAGATCCACATATTGTATAGAGCAATACTAAAAGTCAATAATGAACCTTGCCATTTCACTTAGGATAAGAAATCAAACCAGATACACCATTTGCAACAAATCATTTCTGGTTGTTTGTTAATATAATAATTGCAAAAAAAGAGATCTGATTTAGTTAGGCAGCAGCTTTTTGGCAGTCGGTTTATGGGGAGAATGTTTCTCCTTATGACCATGCTTAAGACCATGTAAAGTTCCTCTAGCAATTTAAATATGCAAATGTTTTCTCGCTTAGCCAAATCAGACTTCTTACATTGCATTGATGAGAGCAAACACCCTGAAACACGTCTGCAAATGGAGCATTGGAATAAGGTTTTTATCCTATGTCTTGTGGCAATGCCCATTAAGGAGTCAACATTAATTTTTTAGATTGCTACATCCAATAGGCAGCACTAGAGTTCCTGCCATTTTAGAGGCTATTTTCATAGTTATATTGCCAGAGAAGCATTACATGGTGTTAGGAGTTGAGTTCCTGCCGCTGCACAAGGGGAATCTCAAACCATGTCCTCTGCGGTCTCCCATTCTCCTCCAGCCGCAGTGGAGCCTGCTCAGCGGAGATGTCGGTCCCAGCGTCTGATACTGTAGGCTTGGTTACTGCTGCCTTTCCAGGCTGCCTTTGTAGCCTATACGGATCAGCAGCGAGCAGGTATTTCAGGGACTAAGCCCTGCTTTTCCTATACTGAGCATGCCCACAGGACGACCTCCCATTGGAGGTCAGGGGTCACACGCTCAGGTCCTGTAGCAGCTCCTATTGGACCACTAGGAAGGTCCTTGAGTGCAACAGCTATAAAACGTTTGCATGGCCGCAAGGCCATGCGCTAGTATAAACCTATTATTGTGGATGTGTGCTTGTTCTGGTGATTGTCTGGTGATTCTGGTAATCATTCCCATTCCTTGTGTTGTTGAATGTTCGCAAATGTTGGAGTTGCCTAGCACCTGACATTGCTATCCTACACCAAAGCATGATCTGTACTGCGTCAAGCCAGCAGTGTCCGCATGCATGGCACTGCATGCACTCTGTGCTGTAATCTTAACTTATCCTGACAACTGGTCAGTGTAGGATGGGAACTCCTGCTTGATCTCTGCATCTGACTTGGGGCGTCCTCAGGCGCAGGCTCAAAAGCCACCGAGGGTCAGAGCAGGATCAATCACCAGCTTAGTGGAGGTTAGTCTCAGGGATCCCACTAGCCTTCGTCTGCTGCATCCTGTGTTTGCTAACAGGGCACAGTGTTTCATTTTTTTCACTGCGACTCTGTGAAGCAACAGTGTTCTCTTTAGTTCTTACCAGGTGTCTGAACCTGAGTTTACTCCAGCTTAGTGCCGCCATATGGTGCCGCCATTACTTAGCAGCAGGCTCCATCTCTGCATGGTGGACCCCGGGCTGCGAACGCACCTTTACCATCTTTAATCTATTCGTTGCATTCCGCCAGCCCTAACACATGACTTATATGTTCCCATATGTTGTCTTAGCACACTCCACAAGAAAAAATGTTCACTTTTCAACTACTTTACCAACATTTTACCAACTCCGGGAATGTAATTGGTCAAGCAGGTAGCACATACTGCTCATATCCTGGTAGAATGTGTATCTAGGTACTCCGTTCATGATGCCTTGCTTAGCCTTGTGTAATCTCACTGTGCAAAGTATCAAATCTATGATATGATAAAGTTTGGATACCTGGTCTGTTCTATAATGGCCAATGAATCATTTCCCAATGTATTTTCAAAATACAATATAACATCGATATCTACACCCAAAACATGTATTCTCTGCATTAGGTAATATTTTGGATGTCATTTTAAATTGTATACCTTTACCATAATTTGTTGATATTGTTTTTATGTAATCCTGATTTCCAATAGTGCCATCATTATTCATATTTTTATTCAACATGCTTCATTATAGAGATAAAAATAATTAACCTTTTGCTCTTGGTCACTGCTTTAAATCCATGCATCATTACCATATATTGAATTCTGTTCCAGGAAATATATTGTCATATAATGAACGAGGGAAATGGATTTATATTCTAACTGACCACAGGCAGATTACATTTACATATTAAAAATGCTATTGCCAATATATCATAATAAAGTAGATATGGATTATGTAATTTATGCATTTCTACTTAAAATGCAAATTTATATTAGCTATAAAACAAATAACACAGAATAGGGGAGCTCATATAATAATAAAAATAATAATAACACTTGGAAAGATGGATAGATGATAGATAGATAGATAGATAGATAGATAGATAGATAGATAGATAGATAGATAGATAGATAGATTGATAGATAGATAGATTGATAGATAGATAGATAGACAAAACTA
Source organism: Ranitomeya imitator (assembly GCF_032444005.1). Classification (NCBI taxonomy): domain Eukaryota; kingdom Metazoa; phylum Chordata; class Amphibia; order Anura; family Dendrobatidae; genus Ranitomeya; species Ranitomeya imitator. The sequence goes on along the minus strand of NC_091290.1, from coordinate 110,671,906 downwards.
AAATATCATCAAAAAGTTCATTTATTTCAGTTCTTCAGTATAAAAAGTGAACCTCATATATCACTTAGAGTCATTACAAACAGAGTGTTTACTTCTGTTAATGTTGATGATTATGGCTTGCAGCCAATGAAAACCCAAAAGTCATTATCTGAGTATATTAGAATACTTTATAACATCAGTGTGAAAAATGATTTTAAAATCCGAAATGCTGACCTACTGAAATATCTGTTTAGTACATGCACTCAATACTTGGTCGGGGCTCCTTTTGCATCAATAACTGCATCAATGCGGCGTGGCATGGAGGCGATCAGCCTGTGTCACTGCTAAGGGGTTATGGAAGCCCAGGTTGCTTTGATAACAGACTTCAGCTCATCTGCATTGTTGGGTCTGGTGTCTCTCATCTTCCTCTTGACAATACACCACAGATTCTCTACGGCATTAAGGTCAGTCTTGAGAAAGGATTAGTGTGAGCCGAAACATCTCCACGCCATGGGGGTCTGAATAAATCCACCTTTTCACCTGAAATATATGGAGTGCTGCCTTTCCAATTTGTTCTTGATAGATAGATAAATAGATATTAAATATATATGTGATAGATAATAGATACATTTGCGTTCAAACGTTTACATACCCCAACAGAATTTTTGCTTTCATGGCCTTTTTTTAGAGAATATGAATAATAACATCAAAACTTTTTCTCCACGCATGGTTAGTGATTGGGTGAAGCCATTTATTTTCATACTACTGCATTTTCTCTTTTTAAATCCTAATGACAACCCAAAACATCCAAATGACCCCGATCAAAAGTTCACATACCCCATTTCTTAATACTGTGTATTGCCCCCTCTAACATCAATGACAGCTTGAAGTATTTGTGGTAGTTGTGGATGAGGTTCTTTATTTTCTCAGATGGTAAAGCTGACCACTCTTCTTGGCAAAAAGCCTCTAGTTCCTGTAAATTCCTGGGCTGTCTAGCATGAACTGCGCACTTGAGATCTCCCCAGAGAGGATCAATGATATTGAGGTCAGGAGACTGAGATGGCCACTCCAGAACCTTCACTTTGTTCTGCTGCAGCCAATGACAGTTCAACTTGGCCTTGTGTTTTGGATCATTGTCATGTTGGAACGTCCAAGTACGTCCCATACTCAGCTTCTGGGCTGATGATTACAAATTTGTCTCCAGTATTTGATAATGATAATAATGATTAATGCTGATAATGTGCTGCATTCATCTTTCCTTCAACTTTGACCAAGTTTCCTATGCCATTGTAGCTCACACATCCCCAAAACATCAGTAATCCACTTCCGTGCTTTACAGTAGGAATGGTGTTCCTTTCATCACAGGTCTTGTTGACCTCTTTCCAAGTGTAACGTTTATCGCTGTGGCCTAAAAAAGTTAAATTTTGGTCTCATCACTCCAAATTGTTCCAGAAGATTTGAGGCTAGTCTCTTTGCTATTTTGCGCATTTTAGGCAAGATACTTTGTGGCATTTGCTCAGTAATGGCTTTCTTCTTGCAACTCGACCATTCAGCCCATTTTTCTTCAAGTGCCTCCTTTTTGTGTATCTTGAAACAGCCACACTGCTGGTTTTCAGACAGTCCAGTATTTCAGCTGATTTTATTTGTGAGGTTTTTTTTACATCCCGAACAAATTTCCTGGCAGTGGTGGATGACATTTTTGTTGGTCTATCTGACGATGGTTTTGTTCTTACAGAGCACCCGATTTTCCATTTGTTAATCAAAGTTTGAACGCTGCTGACTGGCATTATCAATTCCTTGGATATCTTTATGCATCCGTCTCCTGTTTTATACAGTTCAACTACCTTTTCCCGTAGATCTGTTGACAGTTCTTTTGCTCTCCCCATGACTCACAATCCAGAAATTCTAGTGGCTAGATAAAAGATGCAAGAGTCTGTCTGGATCCCAGAAACTCACTCAGCTTTTATGCACACAAACTGATTACAATTAGAAAAACTCTCACGCTGCTTGCGGGGATCTCACCAAGGTCACTGCCTTCAAACCCAGCTGGGAACATCGCCTCATTGACTGGACGTCACCTCGATGACGTCACCTCCAGCCACTGAGGCTGCACTCGCAGCAGCTCATTTCCCAGTGGCTCTAAACCTGAACCGGTCGCATCTTGGCACCGTGCAGGTTGAAAACTGTTTTTCTGCTGGACATGGATTACGGCGTGGGACAAAATGACAGACAAATATGGTGTATTGTTGTTTTACTATTTTTGGTTTATTACAGGAGAACAAGGGCTTCAGTAGAATTAGGCAAGGTTATCAGTATGGTTTAATTGAGATTATTAAAGTAGTCATTGTCATTTTTTCAAATAAAGGACTTTATTCTGGCTGTGTCTTTATTTACAACACAACTGTAGGATTAGTGATGGATAGATGTCTTATAGAAGCCTCTCAATTACTAAGCCGTGGGGTTGATGTCACCTGACAATACAAAGGTAACATCAACCCCACAAATATGAACCCCACTTACCACCGCTACAGGGCAAGTGGGAAGAGGCGAGCAAAGCACCAGAATTGCTAGATGTGCCTTTCCTGGGCAGCTGCGGGCTGCTATTATTAGGCTGAAGGGGCAATATCCATGGCACCATACCAGCCCCCAGCTGCCTGCTTTAGAAAGGTCGGTTGTCAAAAATGTGGGGGACCCCACACTGTGTTTTAAAATTATTTATTTAAATAATTAAAAAATACAGCATGTGGACCTCTCTATTCTTGATAACCAACCTTGCTGAAGCTGACAGCTGAGGGTTGCAGCCCTCAGCTGTGAGTTTTCCTGGCTGGTTAACAAAAATACAGGGGAACCCATGCCGGGTCTTTTGTTTATTATTTATTTACAGCGCAGGAGCGGCAGATGGCAATATTCATCTGCGCTCGCTGTTACTATCTGCTGCAGGTTTCAGATGTTGGGTGCAGTTGTCCCATCAGTTGATATCAGTGACCGGAGGTAAACTTTATACTACCGATCACAGCTGAGTGCTCGCGTTGTCTTTTGATAGTGTGTGAACCGCAGCTCTCTGACTGGCAGTGATGATTTCACCGCTGATCAGAAACGGTGTTTGCCGCGCTGTCATGGACATTACAGCACAGCAAACACTGGATATTTGGGCCCCCATTCAAGTGAATAGTGTCCGAGATCAGGTCCGGGTCCTTTTCTGGTACCCCAAATCAAACTTTTTGTAACTGTTCGACCGAAACCCACCGGACCCAAACATCCAGGTGTCCGTCCTTCTCTACAGGCAAACCCATTAAAAAAAACAACTACTTTTTACTGATGCTTAGGGCAAGTTTCACAAACCATTAAAAAAGAGAAAAATAATTTCTAAATCGTTTGTCTAAGTGATTAAAGTTCTATGGAAAGGTTGTGGCTATCTTCGGAGTATGCAATAATATGGAAGAATCTAGAAAATACTGCATAAATTATATTTAATGTATGAGGATGCAATGAGAATGAAGACTTACACTTCGGCATTCGGATATAAATTTAAATTTGTAATTTAATTTTAAAAATAATATTATTAATTCATTATGGATTAAAGTATTTGTTTGTAATCTCACATAAGAAACTTTTGGGACAGTAAAGTCTGGGAATTTGACGCAAAAAATAATAATATTTTTTTCTTTAGTGCCTTCTGTGTCCTAAACCAACATCCGTAGGAGACACAGAGAAAAGTCACAGAAATACAGGAATTGTTTTCTGAGTATTGCCATGAATGTCCTTCCTGTAATTAACCTCAGCTAATGTTTGTGAATCAGATTTGCCCTGCAAAAGGGACTCAATTTCTATTATACAATGACAAGATGAATCATTGCAATGGAATGTTTATCTCAGACTAATATTTTCAGACCTGAGAGACACTTTTGTAAAAAGGATTTTCACATGGTCAGTGAATAATGCCATGGTATTTTTTCTATCCCCAGCCTCATGACTCTGCATGAATGAGTTTCTAATTATGGGCTGTAAAATTAAATATAAATATTCATTTCAGTTCTGTTTACGGTTTATGGTTGGATTTTACAACACCTACCTAATCTATGTAACTACTAAACGTAAAGAAACAAAAAGATATAAAAACGTAGAATTTTAGCCTTGTTCATTTTCAGCATATTTACACTTATTTATACTATTGAATTAAAGTCCTAAAATAAACATAATCGATTTAATAGGACATTTTCGGGAAAAATTAGCTAAAGGATAGACATCTTCTGGATCAAATGGTCTCGTGGCACAAAGTTCACTCAAATGCAGTGAATTCTCATTCAAACTTCCTGCAAAGTAGCTTTATTTTGCTTCTCAAACAAGTAAAGTACTTCACTCAAAGACAATCATAGGCCAACAGGCCACTGACTATGTAAAAGAGACCACCAGCTATTAAAGGGAACCTGTCACCTGAATTTGGCGGGACTGGTTTTGAGTCATATGGGCGGAGTTTTCGGGTGTTTGATTCACCCTTTCCTTACCTGCTGGCTGCATGCTGGCTGCAATATTGGTTTGAAGTTCATTCTATGTCCTCCGTAGTACACGCCTGCGCAAAGCAATCTTGCCTTGTGCAGGCATGTACTACGGAGGACAGAGAATGAACTTCAATCCAATATTGCAGGCCAGCATGCAGCTAGCGGGTAAGGAAAGGGTGAATCAAACACCCGAAAACTCCGCCCATATGACCCAAAACCAGTCCCGCCAAATTCAGGTGACAGGTGCCCTTTAAGTTCTAGGCCTACTGTCCAGAAGCTCAAAACACACAATATCAGGCGTGATGATAGCTGCCATAAGCTAGCTTCACCTGCTCTTTCCCAGCGTGAGATCTGTGAATAGCTCATACCTCCTAATTAAGAATATTTGATAGCTCATATCCTGGACTGTCCTGAAGACTTGAAAAGTAGAGCTTTCCCTGCTCACACATTGTAAGAATGGAAAGGTTGAAAGGTCATCTTCCATACCAATAAAAAGTATATACTGCACACACACATATATATATATATATGTATATATATATATATATATATATATATATTGTAGCGTGGCTAATGGTCATGTGATTAATGGACGGTATGTATCGCAGAGGTGGGTGGCCCTGTGATGGAAGCCTGGGTATGTTTTGCTCAAGCAGATCTACTGCTGAGGGATTTGTTTACATTGGGAAGGCTTCCAGGTGATTGGAGAGATGGGTGGGTTCAGTCACCTACAAACCCACCCTAAGAGGCGTGTTTGAATACCTAAGATGGTTTTGTGTTGAAGGACCTGTGGTGATGTCACACTCACCTGACTGGCCATGTGACAGGTATCTGGGTGTGGTTACACTTATGTAAAGAGGTGTGTGTAGCCCATGTGGTGAGTGTGTTTGGGAGTCTGTCAAGGTGGACACACTTCCATGTGTCCTGGCTGGACACTGCATAGTGGCCTGTGTGTTGGACGGTTCCACATGGGGACAGAGACGTCCTGAACAGCACACAGTGACCATATTTAGGCTGGAGAGCCTACGTGCTGGACATAGCACAGTCTGTGTGCCCACAGACCTGAGAGAGCGGAGCTCTACTATGGACATTGAGGATTCAACTCTCTGATGTAAGACTGTTTACCTGTTGTTCCTGTTGCTATGTGGTTTATGGAGTGAATAAACCTACATGAACGCTGAAGAGAATGTGCCTCCTGTTTCCTCCTATGCACCTGAGCGAGTACAACCCCTACAATTGGTGTTTCAAATGCTGGCAACGATCCAAGGAGCACATGTTGCAGCGCTGGCTAGTCTGAGCCAGAAGAGTGGACGGTCTTGACAACCGTGAGTAAATACTGATCGGGGTCAGTGAGAACTGTTGTTCATGGGATACCTTCAAGGAGAAGAGAGGTATCCGAGAACCTGTGCGGCACCAACAGGTAACGGATAGAGATCCGTGTTATGCTGATTGGGATCAGTGAGTAAATGTGTTTGGACTGTGAAGCTGAGAACGGATGGAGATCCGTGGTGTGCTGACCGGGGTCAGTGTGAAACAAAGAAAGACATTGTGTCTTGGGCACCTCTGAGGCCAAGAGGTGTCCAGGAACCCGTGCAGGTTGCCAGCGGGTAACGGTCTGAAAACCGTGTATTGTGCTGATTGGGATCAGTGATTTTTTTTGTAACAGACAGGAGTCTGTGCTATGCTGATCAGAGGTCACTTAGAGACTGTTTTTTTTTTCTATAAGCACGTGTGCAAGTGCTTGCTGTGGACCGGCGAGTCCATGTATTTCTTTTTTTTCTTCTTCTGTGATCGACTTGCTGTGGCTCGGCGGGGCCACGAAGACTGAAGGCGTCTGGCGGTAACTCGGCGGGGTTATGAAGTTTTGCTGTGCATCGGCGGGTCCACGAAGTCCGCGGTGCAGAGCCTTGTGAAGTGCAGTTACAGCAAAAGAGAGAAAAAAAAAAAGAAGACATTGCTGGTTTAGAGTGTGCAGACTCTTAAAGGGCCAGTGCCGGCCTAAAGACACATATACTGTGGAACTATTGGGGCTTGAGAGTACTGTGGGGAAGTCCACAGGGTGTACCCCAGAGTGGGGTGGAGTCCCAAAAACAGAGTGGTGACCCAAATAATTATGGTTGGCCAAAAAGGGGCTGGGCATCCCAAAAAGGGGTGGCGTTCCAAAAGGCGGTAGTTGCCCAAAAGGGGTGGAGTCCCTAAAGGGGGTGGTGGCCCTAAAGGAGAAAATAGCCCACAAGGGAGTGGTGGCCCTAAAAGGGGCGGAGTCTAAAAAGGGGGATGGTGACCCCAAAAGGGGTGGATCTTTCAAAAGGGGAACAGCAATGTTTGTGTTTTACGTATTCCGAGTGCGGCATAGACTTCCCGTTTGATGACAGGGCGCAGGTGTGTACTGTTATGTTATACCATGAAGGAGTATCTGGACTGCTGGACTCAAAGAGTCAGGTGACTCTGACAGGAACTCATCTCGTCTTCTGTCTAACTGAGAAAAAGGTCAATGTTCGCTGCATTCATGGGGTCACTGTTGACTATACTGTGGACAGAGTGATCATTGATATGTCCAAAAATGTAAAGTGCCAAGATGGCGGTATAACACCAGACTTGTTCTACCTTTTTGAGAGGGGCCGAGACTTTGTGATCTTTGAAGACATATGGGAAGTTGATGCAGTGTGAGGTTGTTCAGAGGAGAGACGGAATGGTCATATTGAAGCCCCACCACAACAAGCAGCTGTAGTGATTCCGGATTGTGTGTTGTGTGAAAAGGAGATAGCGACACCTAAGGTCGACAGTCCAGAGTTCCGGGTGACTGGAAGAAAGTGTGGGTCTGACACGTGTTTAAATGGGGAATTACTGTTCCAGGATGACAGAGTGAGAGGGGGTGACTCCTATTCAGACTGTGACTCGAGCACAAAGGGAAAGGAGTGCAGTAAGGAGGAGCTGAGTAAAAACCACAGATCTTCATCACATCGCGGGGGCCGCAGAAAGGCGGGACAAGTTATACCCTCTGAGAAGAAAGATGATGAGGAAGAGACAGGGTCAGGTGCAGATAACGTTATTGTCCTTGATGAGGGGGTCACTTTATCTCTGACAAACCCTAGCACTGAGGTAGTTAGTGACGGGCTGGGGTTAGAACAGACCTGTAGTAGACCCACATCTGCAATGCCCACAAAGAGTGAAGTGGCTCAGTATGATGAAGTACCTGATGCTGAAGAAACAGGTGGAACTCTGAAGAGGCAGAGTGTAGGTGGGCAAGAGCCCCCATCTGAAAGTTTAATTAAAGAACTGGTGGTGCGACATGTACTGGCCAAAAGAAAGCAGGACCATGAGATAGAGCTGCTTACAGAGACAGTCAAGCAGGAAAGGGTCCTGAGACTGGCGATTGAGCACAGAGTGGATGAGCTGGAGAAAGAAGTCGTTGAACTCAGAGGTCACCTATCAGCGTGTCAGGCCATGAATAGGGAAAAATTGAAAGATATGGATGTGCTCAGAATGGCTCAAGAAAGGCATCAGCAGGAGCTTCTCCAGAGAGAGGAGGAACGTCGCTGCCTGGCAGAGGAGTTGCCAATGCCCATCTTGGTGAAGGCTCAAGCAGAAGAAAAGACTGAGGAAGAGTTCATGCTAAAAGCGGAACAAGAGAGTCACCCGGTTGTGGCAGATGTCCGTGAAGATGAGACCCCGCTTTTCAAGAGCATAATAGAAGTACCCGAAGACATGTGAGAAGTGTGCGCCAGGAAGGGTGTGCATGAAGCATTTAGAAAGGCAGTAGAGGCTTGTAGTGTGCACTGGGCGCCTGAGACTCAGCAATTGGTCATACTGTCGACTAGGGAAGTCACAGTGAAGCGGGTGGCTGTCCTGAGGGATATGCACCTACACTGCCTCCGTACAAAGCAGAAGATCATTTTGAAGAATGATGAAGCCGTTCGACGTTTGGAGCGTGAAAGGAAAGCTCTTAGTCGGATGGGCTTAGTGGAAGACACAGTCCAAGTACCTAAAGATCTGGGGGCGAAAGTCATTGGGAAAGTTGGGAGAGTGATGCAGAAGATGGTGGATAAATCCAGTCTGAAGAGACTGAGGATACCCGCTGATGAAGAGGTCCAGGTCATGGGTGAAGATGGCATGGTCCCGTTCCTGGTTGTCGGATCCAGAGAGAGTCTTAGGAATATCCGCATGCTCCTGGAATATCGCATGGCATACCTAAGGGAGGTAGAGCAGCTGAGACTTAAGAGACTGCAAGTTAACAAACAGCTGCTAGAGAGGCGAAGAGGTTCTCTAAAGACTGGAAGTCCTCAAGCTGAAGTTAACAGAGGATATAGAGGTAAAGGGAAGAGCTGCTCACCGAAGAAAGACAATAGGAGAGATCAAGAACCGAGAGAGAACCGAAGGTGGTCAGATGGAAGAGTTAGAAGTAGTGACTCCTCAGTTAGTTCAGGGCTCAGTGACCTAAGCGGGAGATCCTATAGCAGATGAGATGACAAGGGGTCATCATTGTCAAAGGATATGATGGAAAGGGATGACGAATGCCGACGAAAGAGTTCAATAACAGGCCCTGACTTAGACAGACGGTTTGACTGTCAGGGACGACTGAGAGGGGTCTCTAGTCGGTTTAGGACAAGTGCCAAGCCCCACGGCTTTAGGCAGAGGGGGGAGGTATGTAGCGTGGCTAATGGTCATGTGATTAATGGACGGTATGTATCGCAGAGGTGGGTGGCCCTGTGATGGAAGCCTGGGTATGTTTTGCTCAAGCAGATCTATTGCTGAGGTATTTGTTTACATTGGGAAGGCTTCCAGGTGATTGGAGAGATGGGTGGGTTCAGTCACCTACAAACCCACCCAAAGAGGCGTGTTTGAATACCTAAGATGGTTTTGTGTTGAAGGACCTGTGGTGATGTCACACTCACCTGACTGGCCATGTGACAGGTATCTGGGTGTGGTTACACTTATGTAAAGAGGTGTGTGTAGCCCATGTGGTGAGAGTGTTTGGAAGTCTGTCAGGGTGGACACACTTCCATGTGTCCTGGCTGGACACTGCATAGTGGCCTGTGTGTTGGACGGTTCCACATGGGGACAGACGTCCTGAACAGCACACAGTGACTATATTTAGGCTGGAGAGCATACGTGCTGGACATAGCACAGTCTGTGTGCCCACAGACCTGAGAGAGCGGAGCTCTACTATGGACATTGAGGATTCAGCTGCCTGATGTAAGACTGTTTACCTGTTGTTCCTGTTGCTATGTGGTTTATGGAGTGAATAAACCTACATGAACGCTGGAGAGAATGTGCCTCCTGTTTCCTCCTATGCACCTGAGCGAGTACAACCCCTACAATATATATATATATATATATATATATATATATATATATATATATATATACAAGGTGGGCCAATTATATGGATATATGGAAGTGCTGCCCATTGTGTTGGATTGTCAATGCAACCCTCTTCTCCCACTCTTGACACACTGATAGCAACTCCGCAGATGAAATGCTAGCACAGGCTTACAGTATCCAATGTTTCAGATGCTGCACATCTCGTATCTTCACAGCATAGACAATTGCCTTCAGATGACCCCAAAGATAAAAGTCTAAGTGGGTCAGATCAGGAGACCTTGGTGGCCATTCAACTGGCCCATGATGACCAATCTACTTTCCAGGAAACTGTTCATGTAGGAATGCTTGTACCTGACACCCAAGATGATGCACCACCACATTATGGGTGTCAGGTCCAAGCATTCCTACATGAACAGTTTCCTGGAAAGTGGATTGGTCATCGCGGGCCAGTTGAATGACCACCAAGGTCTCCCGATCTGAGACCCAAAACCCATTGGTAATCTTCACTTTTCATGATGACGTTAACACATCTAGAGGTACCCAGTGCAAGAGGCAGCAAAACAACTCCAAAACATCTTTGAATCTCTGCCATATTTGATTGTACATGCTGTGTTTTTTTCTTTGAAGGCCTCATTCTGTTTTCGGTATATTGTAGAATAGTGTGCTTTACCAAAAAACGTTATCTTGATCTCACGTACAGTACAGACCAAAAGTTTGGACACACCTTCTCATTTAAAGATTTTGCTATATTTTCATGACTATGAAAATTGTTCATTCACACTGAAGGCATCAAAACTATGAATTAACACATGTGGAATTATATACTTAACAAAAAAGTGTGAAACAACTGAAATTATGTCTTATATTCTAGATTTGTCAAGGTAGCCACCTTTTGCTTTGATGACTGCTTTACACACTCTATGCATTCTCTTGATGAGCTTCAAGAGGTAGTCACCGGGAATGGTCTTCCAACAATCTTGAAGGAGTTTCCAGAAATGCTTAGCACTTGTTGGCACTTTTGCCTTCACTCTGTGGTCCAGCTCACCCCAAACCATCTCAATTGGGTTCAGGTCTGGTGACTGAGGAGGCCAGGTCATTTGGCGAAGCACCCCATCACTCTCCTTCTTGGTCAAACAGCCCTTATACAGCCTGGAGGTGTGTTTGGGGTCATTGTCCTGTTGAAAAATAAATGATGGTCCAACTAAACGCAAACCGGATGGAATAGCATGCCGCTGCAAGATGCTGTCATAGCCATGCTGGTTCAGTATGCCTTCAATTTTGAATAAATCCCCAATAGTGTCACCAGAAAAGCACCCCCACACCATCACACCTCCTCCTCCATGCTTCATGGTGGGAACCAGGCATGTAGAGTCCATCCGTTCACCTTTTCTGCGTCGCACAAAGACACGGTGGTTGGAACCAAAGATCTACAATTTGGACTCATCAGAACAAAGCAGAGTTCCACTGGTCTAATGTCCATTCCTTGTGTGCTTTAGCCCAAACAAGTCTCTTCTGCTTGTTGCCTGTCCTTAGCAGTGGTTTCCTAGCAGCTATTTTACCATGAAGGCCTGCTGCACAAAGTCTCATCTTAACAGTTATTGTAGAGATGTGTCTGCTGCTAGAACTCTGTGTGGCATTGATCTGGTCTCTAATCTGAGCTGCTGTTAACCAGAGATTTCTGAGGCTGGTGACTCGGATAAACTTATCCTCAGAAGCAGAGGTGACTCTTGGTCTTCCTTTCCTGAGGCAGTCCTCATGTGAGCAAGTTTCTTTGTAGGGCTTGATGGTTTTTGCCACTGCACTTGGGGACACTTTCAAAGTTTTCCCAATTTTTCGGACTGACTGACCTTCATTTTTTAAAGTAATGATGGCCACTCGATTTTATTTACTTGGCTGCTTTTTTCTTATCATAATGCAAATTCTAACAGTCTATTCAGTAGACTGAGATGAGCTTCAAGAGGTAGTCACCGGGAATGGTTTTCCCTTCAAAGGTGTGCCCTGTCAGGTTTAATAAGTGGAATTTCTTGCCTTATAAATGGTGTTGGGACCATCAGTTGTGTTGTGCAAAGTCTGGTGGATACACAGCTGATAGTATCACCAGCTGTGTATCCACCAGACTTTGCACAAAACAACTGATGGTCCCAACACCATTTATAAGGCAAGAAATCCCACTTATTAAACCTGACAGGGCACACCTTTGAAGTGAAAACCATTCCCGGTGACTACCTCTTGAAGCTCATCAAGGGAATGCCAAGAGTGTGCAAAGCAGTCATCAAAGCAAAAGGTGGCTACTTTGAAGAACCTAGAATATAAGACATAATTTCAGTTGTTTCACACTTTTTTGTTAAGTATATCATTCCACATGTGTTAATTCATAGTTTTGATGCCTTTAGTGTGAATGTACAATTTTCATAGTCATGAAAATACAGAAAAAAATTTAAATGAGAAGGTGTTAAGGACCGGCGGAACGCACCAAGTATAGATGATATGAAACTAGGTGCGTTCGCAGTCCGAGGTCCACCGTGCAGGTAAAGACCCTGCTGCTAGTAAGACGGACTATATGGCGGTACTAAGTATACACACATGGGTTAACTTCACCCTGCGGTCCGCGGTACCGCACATAGAGCGCGAGCAAGAAGTCAGCGAACTCAACCCCTACTCAGGATTGAAGTCCGATTAGACACTTGCTGGCACAACAGCGCAACTGGGTGTGTAAGGAAACTAATAAATAGAATATAAAGGCACAAGAGTGCGTGCAGTGCCGCACTAACGGACGCCACTAACCACCCAGGCTTGGGTAAGGAAAGCGCAGAGGAAGCGCACGGCGCCGTACTGGCGGACACAGCAACAGGACGCTGTGATGTGTGTTACATGCAGATGGCTAGTCGGGTGCTAGATAGCTACCATCATCCGCGAGCAGTCAACAACACTAGGGAGGGATACTTAGGAGCTTTCATCCATCGACATACATCCATCTACACACACACATTATCAAGACAATACTAGCGCATGGCCGTGCGGTCATGCGCAGTTTATATAGTTGCAGCACAGGAAGCAGCTACAGAAGTTTTGCCCTTTCAGGACCTGCCAAGAGGACCAATGGGATGTGCTGCAGAGCCTGAGCATGTGACCCTCGATCTCCAACGGGAGATCTTGCCCTGGGCATGCTCAGTGTGTACAAATAAGGACTTAGTCCCAGAGAAGCCCGCTCGCCGCAGATCAGTGCAGGGTACAACAGGAGAGCCAGATAAGGCAGCAGTAACCCCCTGCACAGAATCATTCCCAGCAAGTCGCTGGGAGCGACGCCTCCGCTGAGCAGAGCCCACTGCGGCCGAAGCAGAATGGGAGACCGCAGCAGACAGGGATCGAGATTCCCCCTGTGCAGCAGAGGAAACTCGACTCCTAACAGAAGGTGTGTCCAAACTTTTGGTCTGTACTGTACATTTTGGCAAACTGCAGTCTAGATTTTTTGTTTCTGTGTCAGCAATTGTGTCCTCCTGGGTCTCCTGCCATAGCATTACATTTAATTCAAATATTGATGGACAGGTGGGTGAAATACATTGCAAACATAGCACACCAGAGAAAAAACAGTTTATTAATGCAGCGTGGTGCCGGGGTGCAATGGAAGTACAGAAGCCCTTGCCATGACTACCACCCTGGCCCCTGTTACACAAGCCTGCTGTGGACAGTATTCTTGTAGTGCTTGAAGATCTCGTCTGTCCCAGGATCATTTTTCTGAACTATAAAATGCCATCTAAATGTTAAATTTGCCTATACCATAGATCTCTCTGGCCCCTCCGCTCCTCAATGTCACCCCTCAGCACCTTGTCAGATGTTTTCATCATTGCCATTCATGCTGAAATCCCCAGGCCTTTCATGGTAGTCCAGAACTTACAGCTCTGATGAGACCAGAAACAGTTTAGTGTAAGTGCTATTAAAGTCACAGCACATGTCATGATGTTCTGCGCACTTGAACAGAACCTTCCTGGGCCTCATCAGAACCAAAAGTCCCAGGATTTCTGCACGAGCGTTAGTGATGAGCGAACATGTTCAGATAAGATGTCATTAGAACCTGCTTGGGTGCTAACTGAGTGTCTTCTGCGTGCTCAAATTTTATATTTGAGTCCCCGAGCCTGTTCAACAGCCACAACACAAGCAGAGATTGCCTATCAAACAGGCAATCCCTGCATATGTGGCGGGTGTGGAACAGCTGTGAGACAGGTAGCTGTAAGGACTTGAACATATTTTTAGCACCCGAGCATGCTTGAATAACACCTGATCCAAGCACATTCAATCATCACTTATGGTGATCAGAAGGTGTGGTGATGACCGAGAGGTTGACGATAAGGGGCAGGGCGACCAGAGAGATGAGCGGAGAGGTGAGTATGAGGATCTTTTATCACTTTTTACATCTTATGTTTTATTATGTTCTGGGTAGGGAGAGACACCAGACTATAATAATTGACATTAAGTAAGCAAAGAATAACTTCTCTGCAAGTCAAATTCCCCAGGAAACTGTACATAAAAAGACAAATTCAAATTTTGCCTGATCCGCTCAGAAATCAATATTTAGTATGATTACCTATTCCCTTCAAACAGCATTGATTTTTCTAGGTAAACTTGCACAATCAGGGATTTTGTAGGATTATAGTCAGAAGAATGAGTAATTAATAGTGATGAGCGAATACATTCTGCATTATTTGTTACTTAAATGAATAGTACGCTATTCCGGCTATTCATTTCTCGGCGAGTAATTTGCTGTTAGCCTCGGTATATTTGAGTGACCCGCCCAGCATGTTTGGCGCTTTGTTTACAGCTAATGAACATGCTGGGCTTGCTTTCCAATCGCAGTAATGCCGGGGCCGTCTTTGGTGTGGCATAACTATGATTGGCTGGCCTTCCAGTGTCATTGGGGAGGTTTAATCCCTACTGGTGCCAGTTTGCGCACATTACAGCCGGGAACAACGTAGTGAGAGTGTAGTGTGAGTGTAGGGAGAGTGAAAGCAGTGTATACGGAGAGTTTGTGATTCCAAAAAGCTCTTTTAACCTTCGTCCGGCTGAGTAGGTACAATTGTAACTATTCCGTTTTAAAATTGCAATAACTTTTTTTTCCGAAAAGCCGTAGAGGACTGAAATTTCGTGACATCTCTACAGTTTTGGTCCAGAATATATTGGCCAAATTTCAATAAAATATATGAAGGTACAATTGTACCTCTGCAACCTGTTAACGTTATAAAATTATGCAGCCTGACGAAGGTTAAGAGCTAATGAGGGTGAAGATTAGGTATTTGTTAGGCAGGGTTTCATCCACTACCATAACATACAAAGCAGCTCTTTTTAGAGCCAACTAATATTAGTTAGTACCAGCATATACTAAACTAATTTTTTTTGTACCAATACTCCCAATATAGGATGCTGCGCTGAAAGAGGATAAAGCTATTTGTGACTGAAACATGAAAATGGTGAATATTCAGTTGTATTACCTTGTAAGTGTGACTTGCTTATCCAACGTATGGAAAGTGAGCTGTTGCTGCAACCGTGCCGTTCGCACTACTGAGGGGAGAAGCTGCATTTTTCAAACCACAAATGCAAGGGAGCGTCCTCCCGATCTGCTGAGTCCCCTGCGTGCACACCACTGGATGTGTTGGCAAGCAGCCTCGGCCGATGGTGCCGCCGTGCAGTCGCGTGGTGTGTGGGGGCATGGCTAAAGCGGTGACATCACCTGTCCAACTGATGGACACTCGCAAGGGGCCAATCCTGATGCGTTTCGTCCCTTATTCTCAATTTTTTTTGTGCTGCATAATTTTTTTTACAGCTAAATTATATTTGTCAGTGCAAGCATATAGTAACATTCTTTTTAAAAGCTAATTGCTAAATAATATTCCTTGCTTATTGCTGAAATAGCTAATATTTATCTACCAGTTGTGAGACTGGCTCAAAACCTGCTGAGCTGTGAAAACATCACTATTTACCAGTAACTTCCCTGAGTCTGCTATTGATGTGTCTCATAAAGATGATATAAAAAATATATATATTGGTTAAATAAATAGCGTATCTTTATCTAGCAGTTGTGCTACTGGAAAAAAAGTCTGCTGAGATATGCAAAGGTGTCTATTTATCAGTGCTTCTAATTTTCCTGAGTCTGCTGTTTGAAGGCGATATAAAAAAAGTGAAAGTTTGCCTCTTTGTAGTCTGCCACACCTGGCACAGTTCATATCCAGATGCCTTTCCCAAGACCCTCGCATGAAAGACATTTTGTCCACCTTGAATTATGGGCTGTTCCCCATTTCTTGACCCAAGGAACAAGGACAAATTTCCTTCTCTCATGTCGGGCTGTCACCAGTATTTCAGGGGGAAAAGATTGTGGACTGGGGCAGTTCAGGGCACCTGACTGATGGGACGGGTCCTACATAAATAGCAATTTGAGCGGGAAGATGGGACACTTGGCGGGGAATGAGCTTGTGAGTAGTGGGATGGTTAACTCCCTCTCCACGGACCCACGCCTGCTAGCTGCGCCTATACCCCATCTAGCCAGACTGCCGACACATCCTACCCTCACCCCAGAGAGACTTCCGCACTGGATAGTGACCAGAATAGAGTACATACCTTGGCTCCGCTCACCACCGTGGAGGCACTGCTTAGTTCCATCCTTGCGGTGTCTGCTGAGGACTGGCCTGTGTATGTATGATACTGACCCCTTGGGTAATTTTGGGAAATATTTGCACATTGTGCAGTGGTGAAACATGTACTACCTACCTCTATCTATTCTAATAACTGCAAAATGTTTTGCGAGGTCTCCATCACGGTCTCTTTCAGCTTGTATAATACAGACCCCTTGCGTACTTTTTGGAAAACTTTGCACATTGTGCAATAGTGAAACTTGTATTCCTCATCTCTACCTATTGTAATAATGGTGGTGGATGTTGTGGTGGTGGTATGATTTAGCTGGCATTGTAAAGCGATGGGGAATATATATTCCACTATCTAGCTAACAATTTGGCATGAGAGAGGGACCTCCCAAATATAGGAATGAGAGCGCTCCTAAATGTATGATACAGGGCTACCTGAAGGCCCTTACCAAACTAAGGTTTCACGGCACCTGCTGGCCCTCTAAAAATATCAAGTGAGGGCCGCATAATGACATGGCGGTTGACGTGGTGGTGGGCGAAGCCCAAAATTCAAATGGGCAAGTTTTAGCTGGCATTGTAAGGTGATGGGGAACATGTATTCCACTATCTTGCTAACTATTTGGTATGAGGGATGGACCTCCTAAATGTAGGAGTGAGAGCTCTCCAAAATGTATGATACAGGGCCACCTAAGGGCCCTTACCAAACTCAGGTTTCACGGCACCTACTGGCCCTCTGCTAATTGTCAGTGAGGGCTGCATAATGATATGGTGATGAATGTGATGGTGGTGGTGGCGAAGCCCAAAATTCAGATGGGCATGTTTTAGCTGGCAATGTAAAGATATAAGATGGCTATACTATCTCTGTAAGGTCTCTCCAAAGCAAACATTTCAAAACAAATTGGGGTTTTAATATGTCCCGCTCAATTTCTTTTGAATAAGCATCAAGAAATGGGCTACAAAGAGCACCCAAAATACAGTGGTAGGCCAAGGAAACAGTGCAGCAAATGAAAGACACATTGTTAGGACTGGCGGAACACACCGAGAATAAGATGTAATATTAATAGATGCGTTCGCAGTCCGGGGTCCACCGTGCAGGTGAAAACCTGCTGCTAGTAAATGGCAGCGTAATATGGCGGTGGAAGCGAACCCAGTTAAGTCACTGGTCCGCAATACCGCACCTAGGAGTGCAAGCAAGGAGTCAGCGAACTCAACCCCAAGACTCAGGATTGAAGTCCGATCAGACTACTAGCACTCAACACCGCAACTGGGTGTGTTAGGTAACAGTAATAATTAGAGCACCGAAGTGCGAACTGTGCCGAGCTGGCAGACACCACTAAGAACCCAGACGTGGGTCAGGAGGCGCACTACTGGCGCGTGGCGCCGCACTGGCGGTCACAGCAATAGACGCTGATACGTGTGTGACACGTTGAGTGGTTAGTCGGGCGCTAGATAGCAGCCATACACCATACGCGAACAGTCATACAATAGGGTAGGGGTATTTAATGAACAACTTTCATTCACAACAAACACACGTATACAATTGTACACTAGCGCATGGCCGTGCGGTCATGCGAAGCTTATATAGCTGCAGTACTTTCAGGACCTGCCAGGAGGACCAATGGGAACCACTGCAGCATCTGAGCATGTGACCCTCGATCTCCAACGGGAGATCTCACCCTGAGCATGCTCAGAAGGGAAAAAGCAGGACTTAGTCTCAAAAGCGTCCAGTCGCTGCTGCCCAGCACTGGCTTTAATGGCAAAAGCTGGAGAAGCAACAGCAAGCCTAAGCACAGAGTGAGACTGAGCCAGACGCAAGGACCGTTGTCTCTGCTGAGCAGGTTTACCTGCGGCAGGAGAGGAATGGGAGACCGCAGCAGAAGCAGCCCGAGATTCCCCCTGTGCAGAAGCGGGAACTCGACCCCTAACATTACCCCCCCTCCTAGGGCCACCCCTTCCTTGGGCCTCGCTACGTTCGAAGGCAGCAATGAGCTGCGGAGCCCGAATGTGCTCAGCAGGCTCCCAGGATCTATCCTCAGGGCCGTAACCCCTCCAGTCTACCAAATAAAATTTTCTGCCACGAACCACCTTGCACCCCAAAATAGCGTTCACCTCGTAATCGTCCGTAGACGAACCCGACGTCCCAATAGATGACTCAGAAAACCGGGACATGTACACGGGCTTAAGGAGGGACACATGAAAGGTGTCAGTGATACCTAGGTGTGGAGGAAGGGCTAGACGGTAAACCACAGGATTAACCTGTTCGAGGACCTTGAAGGGACCCAAGTAGCGAGGAGCAAACTTAGTGGACTCAACACGCAGCCTGATGTTACGAGCGGAGTGCCACACTAAGTCACCTGGAGCAAAGGTCGGAGCAGGGCGCCGATGTGCATCGGCAGAGGACCTCATTCTCTCCTTGGAGGCCCGGATGGCATCCTGAGTGCGGTCCCAAATGTCTCGTGCCTCCACCGCCCAGTCTGCCACCCTGGAGTCAGCAGAAGATATGGGCATAGGCACTGGAACCCGCGGATGCTGGCCGTAATTAAGGATGAAAGGAGTCTGACCGGTGGAATCGGCTACAGCGTTGTTAAGGGCGAACTCTGCCCATGGTAACAAAGATGCCCAGTCATCCTGCCTGGCAGAGACAAAATGTTGCAGATATGTGACCAAGGTCTGGTTGGCTCTCTCCACCAACCCATTCGTCTCGGGATGATAGGCAGAAGAGAGATTTAACTCAATAATGAGAAGATGACAAAGCTCTCTCCAGAAGCGAGACGCAAACTGAGGACCCCGATCACTGACAATTTTGTCCGGCATACCGTGAAGGCGGAAGACATGTTTAATAAACAACGCTGCCAAGACCCGTGCAGAAGGTAGCCGAGGAAGCGGCACCAAATGCACCATTTTAGAAAAATGGTCGGTGATTACCCAAATGACAGTACAGCCACGTGACTTGGGCAAACCCACCACAAAGTCCATCCCGACCATCTCCCAGGGCCTGTCTGCCACCGGCAGAGGATATAACAATCCAGCTGGCCGTTGACGAGGAGACTTATTTTTGGCACAGGAGACACATGCCCGAACATAGTCTCCGACATCACGAACCATATGCGGCCACCAGTACATTCTCGCCAGCAACTCAGATGTCCTCTTTGCCCCAAAGTGTCCACCCACTCTGGACGAATGAGCCCAAGAGAGAACCTCCGGTCGCAAATTGATGGGAACAAAAGTCTTGCCCGGAGGCACAGACTCTTGCGAAACCGGAGCTACGGTTCTCAGACTCTCTGAAGGGACAATAAGCCGAGGCTCCTCTTCCTCCTCCTCAGTTGACACAAGGGAGCGAGAGAGAGCGTCAGCACGAATGTTCTTCTCCCCGGCGAGATAATGGAGAGTGAAGTGGAACCGGGAGAAAAACAAGGACCATCTAGCCTGACGAGAATTCGACCGCTGGGCTGTACGCAAATAGACCTAATTTTTGTGGTCCGTGAAGACTTGGAAGGGAAACCGAGCACCTTCCAAAAGATGTCTCCACTCCGAAAAGGCCAACTTCATTGCTAGCAACTCCCTGTCCCCGATGGAGTAATTTCTCTCCGCTGGTGTGAAGGTCTTTGAGAAGAAGAAGCATGGATGCTTCCGACCTTGAGCATCCTTTTGATATAGGACTGCTCCAGCACCAACGGATGAGGCATCCACCTCCATAAGGAATGGCTTATCCACATCGGGACGATGTAAGATGGGAGCGCTAGCAAAATGGGACTTTATAGAAGTGAAGGCCTTGGAGACCTCATCTGACCACAATTTGGGAATCGCTCCCTTCTTGGTGAGGGATACCAAGTGAGCTACCAAAGTTGAGAAGTGGGGGATGAACTGGCGATAGTAATTTATGAACCCCATAAAGCGCAGCACCGCTTTAAGAGAATGGGGTTCCTGCCAGTCCATCACAGCCTGTAGTTTGGCAGGATCCATAGCCAATCCCTGGGCCGAGATGATATAGCCCAGGAAAGGTAAGGACTCCTGCTCAAACACACACTTCTCCAACTTAGCATAAAGGGAATTCGCCCGTATGAGTTCGAAGACTCTGCCAATATCTCTCCGGTGGGAGTCAATATCTCGAGAGAAGATGAGGATATCATCCAGATAGACTACAACCGAGGTGGAAAGCATATCCCGGAAGATATCGTTGACAAAGTCCTGAAAAACGGCTGGGGCATTACAGAGCCCAAAGGGCATCACCAGATACTCATAGTGCCCATCCCTGGTATTAAAAGCCGTTTTCCATTTGTCCCCCTCACGGATGCGAATTAGGTTGTAGGCACCCCGCAGATCTAGTTTGGTGAAAACCTTTGCTCCCCTTAGCCTGTCAAAGAGCTCAGATATCAGGGGCAACGGGTACTTATTTTTAATGGTAATAGCATTAAGACCCCTGTAATCGATGCAAGGACGTAATTCCCCGTTCTTCTTCTGTACGAAGAAGAATCCCGCCCCTGCAGGAGACACTGACTTCCTAATGAACCCTCTTGCCAAATTCTCCTGAATGTATTGAGACATAGCCTCTGTCTCTGGGAGAGAGAGGGGATATACCCTTCCCCGTGGAGGTTCAGCTCCTGGCAAGAGGTCAATAGGACAGTCGTAGGGGCGATGAGGCGGTAGAGTCTCAGCAGCCCTTTTAGAGAATACGTCAGCATAGCACCAATAGCACTTGGGAAGAGAAGAAAGGTCTGCGGGTACCTTGTTAGTAGAAACCTGTACACACTCACTCACACACCTGCCCATACAAGACTTACTCCAACCCAATATTCTCCCTGAGGACCACTCAATATGTGGGGAGTGGAAACGGAGCCAGGGTATACCCAGCAAAATCTCATCCATTCCCTCGGGAAGAACAAGAAGGGAAATAATCTCCTGGTGGGAAGGGGACATGGACAGCGAGAATGGAACTGTCTGGTGTGTGATTTGCAGTGGAAGTGTCGCCCCATTCACAACTCTGTTACAGGTTTGGCGAGCATGACTAGTGGTATAGCGTGGCGCAGAGCAAAAGCAGAGGACATGAAGTTTCCCTCTGCTCCTGAATCCACACAAAGCTTGACTGTTAGAGTGGAGGAGCCTAATAGGATTGTCCCTTGAAAGGACAGTTTGGAGGAAAATGCAGCTGTGTCTAGTGAACCTCCCCCAATGGTTACTAGACGCGATCGTTTCCCGACCGCCGTGGACATTTATTGGCGTAATGTCCTAGTTGATGACAGTTTTTACAAACCACGGGTACTCGAGCGGCCTGAGACTTAGGTCCCGCTCGAGAAACCTCCATGGCCTCATGGGAGTCGGACGCCAAGACAGGAGATTCAAGAGGTCTGGCGAAGATGGGAGCCAGCCGAAACCTCTGCCTGCACTGGGTCCGCTCTAACCTCCGCTCGTGAAAACGGAGGACGATGCGGGTAGATACAGAAGTTCCTCCAGTGTGGCGGGTATCTCCCTGGTGGCCAAGGCGTCCTTCACATGGTCTGCCAGTCCCCTCCAGAACACCGGAATAAGAACTTTGTCTGGCCACTCTAACTCAGAAGCTAGAGTACGGAACTGGATGGCAAACTGGCTGACCACGGACGAGCCCTGAGTAATAGACAATAACTGGAGCGCGGTATCGTGGGTAACACGAGGTCCTAAAAAGACCTGCTTCAGAGTGTCCAGGAAGAGAGGAGCACTCTGTGTTAGGACTGGCGGAACGCACCAAGAGAGATGTAATGGATGCGTTCGCAGTCCGGGGTCCACCGTGCAGGTGAAACCTGCTGCTAGGACATGACAGACGATATGGCGGTACTCATAAGTATACACGCGTGGGTTAAACCTCACCCAGCGTGAAGAAAGCGATCCTGTTGCGTCACAGGATCGCGGTACCGCACATAGAGCGCGAGCAAGTGGTCAGCGAACTAGACCCCAACAGGGATAGTAGTCCGATTAGACCCTTGCTGGCACTACACCACAACTGGGTGTGAAAAGTATATAGAGGCACCGAAGTGCAAACTGTGCCGTGCTGGCAGGCACCACTAAGTACCCAGACATGGGTCAGGAAGCGCACACAGGCGCGTGGCGCCGCACTGGCGGTCACAGCAGAGGACGCTGACACGTGTGTGACACGTTGAGTGTTAAGTCGGGCGCTAAATAGCAGCCATACACCATACGCGAACAATCATACAGTAGGGTAGGGGTATTTAAAGGACGACTTGCACTCACAACAAACACACGTATAAAGTAGTACACTAGCGCATGGCCGTGCGGTCATGCGCAGTTTATATAGCTGCAGGACAGGAAGCGGCCACAGAAACTTTGCCCTTCCGAGACCTGCCAAGAGGACCAATAGAATGCGCTGCAGAGTCTGAGCACATGACCCTCGATCTCCAACGGGAGATCTTGCCCTGGGCATGCTCAGTGTGCGCAGACAAGGACTTAGTCCCAGAGAAGTCCACTCGCTGCTGACCAGTATTGGCTTTAAAGGCAGAAGCTGGAGAAGCAGCAGTAACTCTTCTCACAGTCAGACTGAGCGAGACGCTGGGATCGACGTCCCTGCTGAGCAGGCTCCACTGCGGCTGGAGGAGAATGGGAGACCGCAGCGGAGACGGATCGAGATTCCCCCTGTGCAGCAGAGGAAACTCGACTCCTAACATTACCCCCCCTCCTAGGGCCCCTCCCTCCTTGGGCCTCGCTACGTTCGAAGGCAGCAATGAGCTGTGGGGCCCGAATGTTTTCAGCAGGCTCCCATGACCTGTTCTCTGGACCATAACCCTTCCAATCCACCAGATAGAAATTTTTGCCGCGTACCACCTTACACCCCAAAATAGCGTTCACCTCGTAATCGTCCGTAGACGAACCCGATGTCCCGGCAGATGACTCGGAAAACCGGGACATGTATACGGGTTTCAAGAGGGACACATGAAAGGTGTCGGTGATACCCAAGCGTGGAGGAAGAGCCAGGCGGTAGACCACAGGATTAACCTGTTCGAGAACCTTGAAGGGACCCAAGTAGCGAGGAGCAAACTTAGTGGACTCAACTCGCAGCCTGATGTTACGGGCGGAGAGCCACACCAAGTCGCCAGGGACAAAAGTCGGAGCAGGGCGCCGATGAACATCGGCGGAGGACCTCATTCTCTCCTTGGAGGCCCGAATGGCATCCTGCGTGCGATCCCAAATGTCCCGTGCCTCCACAGCCCAGTCTGCCACCCTGGGATCAGCAGAAGACACAGGCATGGGCACTGGAACACGCGGATGCTGGCCGTAATTTAAGAGGAATGGAGTCTGACTGGTGGAGTCGGCTACGGCATTGTTAAGTGCAAACTCTGCCCACGGTAGCAAGGATGCCCAGTCATCCTGTCTGGCAGAAACAAAATGTCGCAGATATGTGACCAAGGTCTGGTTGGCCCTTTCTACCAACCCATTCGTCTCGGGATGATATGCCGAAGAGAGATTTAACTCAATACTGAGTAAACGACATAGCTCCCTCCAGAATCGAGACGCAAACTGAGGACCCCGGTCACTAACAATTTTGTCTGGCATACCGTGTAAGCGAAAGATATGCTTGATAAACAAGACAGCCAACGCCCGTGCAGATGGTAGCCGTGGAAGAGGCACCAAATGCACCATTTTGGAGAAATGGTCGGTGATCACCCAGATAATGGTGCAATTACGAGACTTGGGTAAGCCCACCACAAAGTCCATCCCGACCATCTCCCAGGGCCTGTCAGCCACGGGCAGAGGGTAAAGCAAACCAGCTGGCCGTTGCCGAGGAGTCTTGTTCCTGGCGCAAGAGACACACGCCCGAACGTACTCCGCGACATCACGAGCCATATGCGGCCACCAGTATGTCCTCGCCAGTAACTCAGATGTCCTTTTAGTACCAAAATGTCCACCCACCCTGGACGAGTGCGCCCAAGAGAGAACCTCCGGCCGCAAACTAGATGGAACAAAAGTCTTGCCCGGGGGCACAGACTCCAGTGAAACCGGGGCCACGGTTCTCAAACTCTCGGTGGGGACAATAAGCCGAAACTCCTCCTCCTCCTCCGCAGATGACACAACGGAGCGAGAGAGAGCATCGGCCCGAATGTTCTTCTCCCCAGAAAGGAAATGGAGGGTGAAATGAAACCGGGAGAAGAACAAGGACCATCTGGCCTGGCGAGAATTCAACCGCTGAGCTGTCTGCAGGTACACCAAATTTTTGTGATCTGTGAAGACTTGGAAGGGAAAACGTGCTCCCTCCAAGAGATGTCTCCACTCCGAGAAAGCCAACTTCATGGCTAGCAACTCCCTGTCCCCGATGGAATAATTCCTCTCTGCTGGTGCGAAGGTCTTGGAGAAAAAGAAGCAAGGATGCTTCCGACCTTGAGCATCCTTTTGGAAGAGGACTGCTCCAGCACCAACAGAAGAGGCATCCACCTCCATGATAAATGGCTTATCAACATCGGGGCGATGAAGTATGGGAGCGCTAGCGAAGTGTGACTTTATAGAGATAAAGGCCTTGGAGACCTCCTCAGACCACAATTTAGGATTTGCCCCCTTCTTGGTGAGGGCAACCAAGGGAGCTACCAAAGTTGAGAAATGCGGGATGAACTGGCGATAATAATTGATGAACCCCATAAAGCGCTGCACCGCTTTAAGAGAATGAGGTTCCTGCCAGTCCATCACAGCCTGTAGTTTGGCAGGATCCATAGCCAATCCCTGGGCTGAGATGATGTAGCCTAGGAAAGGTAAGGACTCCTGCTCAAACATGCACTTCTCCAACTTGGCATAGAGGGAGTTTGCCCGTAGGAGGTCGAAGACTTTGCAAACATCTCTCCGGTGGGAGTCAATATCTGGAGAGTAGATGAGAATATCATCCAGATAGACTACGACCGAGGTGGAAAGCATATCCCGGAAGATATCGTTCACAAAGTCTTGGAAAACGGCTGGGGCATTACAGAGCCCAAAGGGCATCACCAGATATTCATAGTGCCCATCCCTGGTGTTAAAAGCCGTCTTCCATTCGTCCCCCTCACGGATGCGAATCAGGTTGTAAGCACCCCGCAGATCTAATTTAGTAAATACCCTTGCTCCCCGAAGCCTATCGAACAGTTCAGATATCAAAGGCAAAGGGTATTTATTCTTAACGGTGATGGCGTTAAGACCCCTGTAGTCTATGCATGGACGCAATTCCCCACTCTTCTTCTGCACGAAGAAGAATCCTGCCCCAGCAGGTGACACTGACTTCCTGATGAACCCTCTTGCCAGATTTTCCTGTATGTACTGTGACATTGCCTCCGTCTCCGGGAGAGATAGCGGATAGACTCGACCCCGGGGAGGCTCAGCACCAGGCAAGAGGTCAATAGGACAGTCATAGGGGCGATGGGGCGGAAGGGTCTCCGCCGCCTTTTTGGAGAATACGTCTGCATATGACCAATACTGCTTGGGGAGAGAGGATAGATCTGCGGATACCTCAGTAGTAGCAACCTGAACGCACTCCCTCTGACACCTACCCCCACAAGATTCACCCCAACCCAGAATTCTGCCTGAGGACCACTCGATATGAGGAGAGTGGTACCGTAGCCAAGGTATTCCCAAAAGGATCTCATCAATTCCTTCCGGAATGACGAGCAGAGAAATTATCTCCTGATGAGATGGCGACATGGACAGAGTAAAAGGGATGGTCTGGTGTGTTATCTGTGAGGGCAATGTCGACCCATTCACCACTCGCACCGTTACTGGTTGAGCAAGCATAACCAAGGGTATTGCGTGACGTTGGGCGAAGGCAGAAGACGTAAAGTTGCCCTCCGCCCCAGAATCCACGCAGAGCTCTACCGAGTGGGAAAATGAGCCAATAGTAATTGTCCCCTTAAAGGACAACTTAGAGGCAAACGTCGCCGTGTCTAGTGTACCTCCACCAACTACCACTAGACGCTGACGTTTCCTCGACCGCTGAGGACATCTGGTGGCTAGATGTCCTGACTGCTGGCAAACATGACAGACCCTGAGTGCACAAGCGGTCCGGGACTTAGATCCTGCTTGTGACACCTCCCTGGCCTCATGTGACTCAGGAACCACGACTGGAAATTCAAGAGGTTTGGCAAAAGTAGGAGCCAGCCGAAACCTCTGCCTACACTGGGCTCGCTCTAACCTCCGCTCGTTAAAACGGAGGTCAATTCGAGTGGAGACAGTTATTAACTCCTCCAGTGTGGCAGGAATCTCCCTAGTGGCCAGAGCGTCCTTTACGTGGTCAGCCAAGCCCCTCCAAAATATGGGGATAAGAGCTTTATCCGACCAATCCAGCTCAGATGCTAAGGTGCGGAATTGGACGGCAAAATGACTGACCAAGGACTCACCCTGAGTTAATGCCAGCAATTGGAGCGCAGTATCATGGGTGACTTGAGGTCCTAAAAAGACCTGTTTCAGAGCGCTCAGAAACAGCGGAGCACTCTGCACCACATGATCGCCACGCTCCCACAGCGGCGTAGCCCATTCCAACGCCCTGTCCGACAATAGAGACAAAATAAATCCCACCTTAGCCCGCTCTGTGGGAAAACGTGTAGCCAGGAGCTCGAGATGAATAGAGCACTGACTCACAAATCCCCTACAATACTTGCTATCACCAGAAAATTTTTCTGGCAGCGGGAGGTGAGATAATGTCGGAACAGCGGTGGCAATGGACATAGTAGCTGCAGCCACGCTGGCAGCCTGTACAGCTACTGCAGTAACATCCACAGCTGAGGTCGCGCTCTCGAGAGCCGCCAACCTACCCTCCAGCTGCTGGATATGCCGCAGAGATTGCTGTATGTCTGTCATCACTAGCCAGACCCTGGCGCTAGTGTAATAATAGGACTGGCGGAACGCACCAAGAGAGATGTAATGGATGCGTTCGCAGTCCGGGGTCCACCGTGCAGGTGAAACCTGCTGCTAGGACATGACAGACGATATGGCGGTACTCATAAGTATACACGCGTGGGTTAAACCTCACCCAGCGTGAAGAAAGCGATCCTGTTGCGTCACAGGATCGCGGTACCGCACATAGAGCGCGAGCAAGTGGTCAGCGAACTAGACCCCAACAGGGATAGTAGTCCGATTAGACCCTTGCTGGCACTACACCACAACTGGGTGTGAAAAGTATATAGAGGCACCGAAGTGCAAACTGTGCCGTGCTGGCAGGCACCACTAAGTACCCAGACATGGGTCAGGAAGCGCACACAGGCGCGTGGCGCCGCACTGGCGGTCACAGCAGAGGACGCTGACACGTGTGTGACACGTTGAGTGTTAAGTCGGGCGCTAAATAGCAGCCATACACCATACGCGAACAATCATACAGTAGGGTAGGGGTATTTAAAGGACGACTTGCACTCACAACAAACACACGTATAAAGTAGTACACTAGCGCATGGCCGTGCGGTCATGCGCAGTTTATATAGCTGCAGGACAGGAAGCGGCCACAGAAACTTTGCCCTTCCGAGACCTGCCAAGAGGACCAATAGAATGCGCTGCAGAGTCTGAGCACATGACCCTCGATCTCCAACGGGAGATCTTGCCCTGGGCATGCTCAGTGTGCGCAGACAAGGACTTAGTCCCAGAGAAGTCCACTCGCTGCTGACCAGTATTGGCTTTAAAGGCAGAAGCTGGAGAAGCAGCAGTAACTCTTCTCACAGAGTCAGACTGAGCGAGACGCTGGGATCGACGTCCCTGCTGAGCAGGCTCCACTGCGGCTGGAGGAGAATGGGAGACCGCAGCGGAGACGGATCGAGATTCCCCCTGTGCAGCAGAGGAAACTCGACTCCTAACACTCTGTACCACACGATCATCTCGCTCCCAAAGTGGCGTTGCCCACTCCAACGCCCTGCCCGACAAGAGTGATAGAATAAATCCCACTTTCGCCCGTTCCGTAAGGAAACGTGACGCCAGGAGCTCAAGGTGTATGGAGCACTGGCTCACGAATCCGCGACATTGTTTACTGTCACCAGCAAACTTGTCAGGAAGCGGGAGACGGGATAAAGTTGGAGCAGGGGTGGCAGCGGACAAACTGGCTGCGGCTACACTTGCAGCCTGAACAGCGACAGCAGTGACATCCACAGCTGAGGTTGAACGCTCCAGAGCCGCCAACCTTCCCTCCAGCTGCTGGATGTACCGCTGTAAACGCTGATCGTCCGCCATTTACTAGCCAGACCCTGGCGCTAGTGTTCTGTTAGGACTGGCGGAATGCACCGAGAATAAGATGTAATATTAATTGATGCGTTCGCAGTCCGGGGTCCACCGTGCAGGTGAAAACCTGCTGCTAGTAAATGGCAGCGTAATATGGCGGTGGAAGCGAACCCAGTTAAGCCACTGGTCCGCAATACCGCACCTAGGAGTGCAAGCAAGGAGTCAGCGAACTCAACCCCAAGACTCAGGATTGAAGTCCGATCAGACTACTAGCACTCAACACCGCAACTGGGTGTGTTAGGTAACAGTAATAATTAGAGCACCGAAGTGCGAACTGTGCCGAGCTGGCAGACACCACTAAGAACCCAGACGTGGGTCAGGAGGCGCACTACTGGCGCGTGGCGCCGCACTGGCGGTCACAGCAATAGACGCTGATACGTGTGTGACACGTTGAGTGGTTAGTCGGGCGCTAGATAGCAGCCATACACCATATGCGAACAGTCATACAATAGGGTAGGGGTATTTAATGAACGACTTTCACTCACAACAAACACACGTATACAATTGTACACTAGCGCATGGCCGTGCGGTCATGCAAAGCTTATATAGCTGCAGTACATTCAGGACCTGCCAGGAGGACCAATGGGAACCACTGCAGCATCTGAGCATGTGACCCTCGATCTCCAACGGGAGATCTCACCCTGAGCATGCTCAGAAGGGAAAAAGCAGGACTTAGTCTCAAAAGCGTCCAGTCGCTGCTGCCCAGCACTGGCTTTAATGGCAAAAGCTGGAGAAGCAACAGCAAGCCTAAGCACAGAGTGAGACTGAGCCAGACGCAAGGACCGTCGTCTCTGCTGAGCAGGTTTACCTGCGGCAGGAGAGGAATGGGAGACCGCAGCAGAAGCAGCCCGAGATTCCCCCTGTGCAGAGGCGGGAACTCGACCCCTAACACACATCATGCTTACTTCCCTTCAAAATCATCGCAGAGCTACTTGTGGTCTTTCCTGATGAAGAAGTCTTTTGTACTTTGAAATGCGTAGAATAAATCACTATCCATTTGACAATCTGAGATATACATCTCATCATTTATCAGCAAGCGCGGAAATCATCGAGAAACCTCTCCTTTCTTCCCTGGGCTCCCTGCAAAATCTGAAGATGTCCAGCAGTGACATCATGTCAAAACTGGCAGAAACCTGTAAGTTCCAGCTACTTGTAAATAATGTTTGCAGAAGTGGTGTGTTAGGGCTGGAGGAAAACACCAAATAATATAAAGGAAGATATATCTTGCGTTTGCAGCCCGGGGTCCACAGTGCAGCGATGACACCTGCTGCTCGGTAATGGCGGAATATATGGTGGTGTAATGTGAACACACATGGGTTAACTTCACCCGGTAAGTTAGGAGGTGAACCCTGTTGCTTCACAGGGCTGCAATACCGCTGGGTGAACGCAGTGGCTCTGTGGCTGGGGATAAATGGGAGACCACAGAGGACATGGCTTGTGATTCCCCCTGTGCAGCGGTGGGAACTCAACACCTAACATGGTGTTTATAGAAGAATTGCAGCCGAAAGGCTATACAATTGACATTGGAAAAGCAAACAATTTAACTATGCACGAAAACATAGAGACTAGGGAGAAAAAAAATTAGCAGCATGTGTGCTTCACTGATTAAAAACGTAAAATATTTTGAAGTAACAAAAAGCAATTTGTTCATCAAAAGAATAAAGAGCATTAAAGTAATGAATGTATGAAGGCAATAGCAGGTTTACCCAGAATCCTTTGCAGTAGGCGGAGCTATGCAAATCATCTCTTTCCACCCCAGTCTAATCCACAGCGCTTGGAACCGCCAAGCGTGCAATGCTGCGGATTAGTTTCTAAATTTACACTCCATACTCCATACAGCCAACCAATTCCAGCCCTGTGCTGATGAGGGCCTAAAGCCCGAAACACGTGTCCACAGGTAGGAATTGGTTGGCTGTGTAAATTTAGAAACTAATCTGCAGCATTGCACGCTTGGCGGTTCCAAGCGCTGTGGATTAGACTGGGGTGGAAAGAGATGATTTGCATAGCTCCGCCTACTGCAAAGGATTCTGGGTAAACCTGCTATTCTTTGTATTATGCTGCTTGCAAATACTTTCCGTTTCAGGAAAGCATCCACTATGTATTTCCTTTAAGTAGAGGGCTTTTCGGTCTCTTTCGTCCCGCTACATGTAGCCCAACTTGGGTCTCTCCCTAAGGTGGCTAGCATATATGTATCGCTTGCTCACCGAGCCACACTCCATACAGCCAACCAATTCCAGCCCTGTGCTGATGAGGGCCTAAAGCCCGAAACACGTGTCCACAGGTAGGAATTGGTTGGCTGTGTAAATTTAGAAAATAATCCGCAGCATTGCACGCTTGGCGGTTCCAAGCGCTGTGGATTAGACTGGGGTGGAAAGAGATGATTTGCATAGCTCCGCCTACTGCAAAGGATTCTGGGTAAACCTGCTATTCTTTGTATTATGCTGCTTGCAAGTACTTTCCGTTTCAGGAAAGCATTCACTATGTATTTCCTTTAAGTAGAGGGCTTTTCGGTCTCTTTCGTCCCGCTACATTTAGCCCAACTTGGGTCTCTCCCTAAGGTGGCTAGAATATATGTATCGCTTGCTCACCGAGCCCCACTCCATACAGCCAACCAATTCCAGCCCTGTGCTGATGAGGGCCTAAAGCCCGAAACACGTGTCCACAGGTAGGAATTGGTTGGCTGTGTAAATTTAGAAACTAATCCGCAGCATTGCATGCTTGGCAGTTCCAAGCGCTGTGGATTAGACTGGGGTGGAAAGAGATGATTTGCATAGCTCCGCCTACTGCAAAGGATTCTAGGTAAACCTGCTATTCTTTGTATTATGCTGCTTGCAAGTACTTTCCATTTCAGGAAAGCATCCACTATGCAGGCAATAGTGAAGCATGTAGGAGGTTCCCTGCACGTTTTAGAGTACATATCACTAAATAGAGTGGAGATTGGTCAGGGATCAGGATTTTTCATGGTGAAATCTCCCGATGAACTCACTGCTGCACCGTTATACTTTTTCTCACTGTACTAGTGGTTAACTTACCAAGGTCACTGTAGTTCAGGGGCCCAGCTGGTAACGAGGTCTCAGTGACCCGCGGTAACCTTGATGATGACACCGCTGGTTACTGAGGCTCAGCTCGCAGAAGCTCATTCCTCAGTGGTTCTCAGCCAGGAGGGTCGCATCTTGGTACTGTCCAGGTAGAAAAATTAAAAATCAGTGTAATACTCACCTGTCACCATACAGGAAAGATATATATCTTGGTATATTTTTCTTCACCTGTCACCATTAATCCATAATGATGATGTCCCACAACGAACACCAACTCTGCTACATCTGGTTGCATTGCTGAGTGGTGACATCAGTAATGTTACCGCTCAGCAAGACACCCAGATGACACTGAGCGGAGAATGAGAACGCGGCTGTATTTGACCAGCAGTAACCTCAATGACATCAAGCCTGTCACACGTAGCCACGTCCTTATGCTCAGCTCAGTGTGATCTGGCTGCCAGGCTGTGCGGTAACATTACTGATGTCACTGCTCAGCAATGCAATCAGATGTAGCAGAGTTGTTGTTCGTCATGGGACATCATCATTATGGATTAACGGTAGACAGGTGAGGATTGCTAGGATTTTTATTTTTATGTTAATAAATGGGGAAAAAGAGGGGGTTTGTTGGGGATTTTTTTTCACTTAATGGACTTTTTTCTGTGTGTGCATTTATTATTTTTCACTACAAAGGTAGTAATGGGGTTATCTGATAGACATCTCTCCATTACTAACCCCTGGGGTTGATGTCAGCTGACATTACAAAGCTAACATCAACCCCAAAATTTTACCCAGCTTGCCAACACACAAGGGCAAGTGGAAAGAGAGGGCAAAGCCCAAGAATTGGCGCATCTAATGGATGCACCTTTTCTGGGTTGGCTGCGTACTGTTATTTTTAGGCTGAAGAGGGCCTTCCTAGCCATTGGCCTTCACAGCCTGAGAATGCCAGCAACCAGCTGCCTGCTCTAGCTTGGTAGTTGTCAACAAAAATTATGTAGTGATCCCCCAATTTTTATTATTTGTTTATATTAGTGTCCGTGTGTGTAATATGTGTGGCACACGTGTGTCAACCGTGTGCCACATTAGTACCACACGGTGGGTGCCAGTTAAGTAGCGGTACAGTAAGTGCTGTTCCCCAGCACCTGGTGCTGAAGACAACTCTCATCATTCTCCCCTGCTCTGTCGGCGATCAGCATGAGCAAGGAAGAATGATGAGAGTTGTATTCTAGTGAGAACAATGACAGCAGGAGGCAGCTTTTGGGACTACTACAACCATCAGCCTACACCCGCTGCCGCTAATGACAGTGACAACAGGAGGGAATGCTGAGTATTCCTCACATGCTGCCTGCACTATAAATAAACAGTATGACGGAGAGGTGAGGGATATTGTTGTTTTTTATTTTTGTTTTATTGCAGGAGACGAGGGATTCAGTGGAATTAGGCGTTAGGTGAGTATGAGTGTTTTTATTATCTTTAAATAAAACTGTTTTGTTTTATTTCTAGTAAAGGACTTTATTCTTGCTGTATCTTTTTTACCATATAACTATAGCATTAGTAATGGATAGGCATCTTAGGCTACGTTCACATTAGCGTTATGCATGTTTGCATCGGGTTTGCATCGGGCGACGCAGCGGCGACGCATGCGTCATGCGCCCCTATATTTAACATAGGGGACGCATACATCTTTTTGTGATGCGTTGTGCGACGCATGCGTTTTTTTTTGCCGCAAGTGTCGGGCCAAGAAAACGCAACAAGTTGCATTTTTCTTGCGTCCAAATTTCGGCAAAAAACGACGCATGCGTCGCAAAACGCAGCGTTTTTGCGTGCGTTTTGTTGCGTTTTTGTTTGCGTTGTGCGTTGCGTCGCCGACGCAGCGGCGCACAACGCAAATGTGAACGTAGCCTTATAGACACCTCTCCATTGCTAAGCCGTGGGCTTGATGTAATTTGACATTACAGAGGTGACAACAACCCCACAAATATGAACCCCACTTTCCACCGCTACAGGGCAAGTGGGAAAATCCGGAGAGAGCCCCAGAATTGGCTCATCCGATAGATTTGCCTTTTACTGGCCTCGGCGGGCTGGAATGGGGGTCAACATTCATGGCCCCTTACCAGCCTGAGAATACTAGTCCCCAATTGTCTGCTCTAGCAAGGCTGGTTGTCAAAACTGGGGGGGGACCCCACTCTTTTTTTTATTATTTATTTAAATAATTAAAAAATATGGCGTGGGGACCACTATTTTATTGACAATCAGACTTGCTGAAGCAGACTGCTGAGGGTTGCAGCACCAAGCTGTGAGTTTTGCCTAGCTGGCTATCAAAAATACGGGGGAATCCACACCATTTTTTGAAATTATTTATTTACAGCGCAGGCGCCAGCTGATGAATGCTCCCATTACCTGCCCTCACTGTTATTAGCGGCAGCAGGCGTCGACTGTTGGAAGCTGTAATCTCATCAGCTGGCACCAGTGACCTAAGGTAAACTTTATACCGCTGATCACAGCTGCACACCCACGCTGTCTTTTGACAGCGAACTGCGGCTCTCTGAACAGTGGTGATGATTTCATTGCCGATCAGAAGCAGTGTTTGCTGCACTGTCATGCACATGACAGCGCAGCAAACATCCTGGTTACAGGCAGCCAACCACAGTAATGCCACACCAAAGATGGTGCCGGCATTACTGTGACTGGCAAGTAAATAAAGCGTCAAACATGTTGAGCGGGTCACTCGAGTATACCGAGGCGAATAGCCTGAATACCATGCTATTCGTGCAAGTAACAAATAGTACTGATTGTATTCGCTCACACTAGTAAAAAAGAGAGGCAAGGTAGTCAAGACTGATGGAGTGTAACTACCAGCAGGGCACATAGCAGATGTAGAGACCTATTACAAGTACAATGGCATCCCACAAGGATACGGTAACCATGATGAAGAGGCAAGGAAAGTAGCAATATCCAAATTCCATCAAAGGGTAAGACAGATCCTGAAGAGCCAGCTCAATGGGAACAATAAGATCCATGCCATTAATACATATGCCCTGCCTGCTAATCAGATGCCCTGCTGGCATAGTGTGCTGTCCAAAAGAAGAGATGGAAGCTGCAGATGTGAAGACCAGGAAGCTCCTTCAATGCATGGAGGTTTCCACCCCAAGTCCAACACCCAAAGATTGTATACGAACAGAAAACAGGGCGGTCGAGGCTTGATAAGTGTCCAAGCCACCATGACAGACAAACAAAGAGTATCTAGGAAGATATCAGAAAAATGCCAGCAAAGGCTGATATGCTGAGAGATAGTCTAAGGCAGCAACAACAGCAACAAAAAGGAAGAACAGGAACATGAAACACTATGACAATATAAGCCATTGCATGGGATGTACCATCGACAGATAACGGAGGTTGCTTATATGGGAAAATCCTACCTGTGGTTGGAGAAAGATGGACTTCAAGATATTACAGAGGCATTGATCACAGCGGCACAAGAACAGGCTCTCAATACCAGATGCATAAAAGTAGGGATCTAACATACAAGACAAGATCCAGGATGCAGATTATACAAAGAGGCCTTGGAAACAATCCATCACATAGTGGTAGAATGCAAGATGCAGGCTGGAACAGCATATACTGAACACCACAACCAAGTAGCAGGAATTGTATTCAGGAACATCGTATGGACTAAGGCCTCCTAAGTCCAGATGAGAGACCCCAGAAAAAGTTGTGGAGAATGAAAGGGTTAAAATCCTGTGAGATTTCAAGATCCCGATGGATAAGCAGGTCCTGGCCAACCAACCAGATATTGTAATAGTAGATAAGAATTAGAAGACAGCAATGGTAATAGATGTGGCAGTGTCAAGTGATAGTAACATCAGAAAGAAGGAATATGAGAAGCTGTAAAAATACCAGGGCCTCAAAGGAGAACTGAAGAAGATGTGGAAGGTGAAGGCAAGAATTATTCTAGTGGTGATAGGAGCACTTGGAGCAGTGACCCCTAAGTTGGAAGAATGGCTACAACAGATCCCAGGAGCAACATCTGAACTCTCAGTCCAGAGAATCGCAGTACTACAGACAAGCAGGATACTGCACAGAACCCTCAAATTCCAAGGTCTCTGGTAGAGGACCAGAGTATGAGCTAGGACAACCACCCAACGGAGGGGTGAGAGCAAATTATGTTCACATACATATATGGACATTTTTTGAGCATTGGTAACTTATTCTTGATGAAGTCATTTTGTTAGTGATAATACACATAGGTAGTGTCACGTCGCTGCCTCTGCCGCTCCCCGTGCCCTGCTAAACTCACGTGTCCTCGGCGTCCCGGCGCGTTTCCACTGCTGCAGCGTCTTCCCCTCAGCGCTCACTCCCGCGTTCTGCCATTCGTCAGGTGCGCGCGCACATTTCTGAGTTCTGTCTGGTGCCTCCTTTTTGACCTTTCTATTCTCCATGGAGGTCTCCTGAACCGGAAGTATCATGCCGCGCTGCCTTATTACCCTGACTCTTCCTTTCCCCTGTACCCGATACTTGTTTATCGCAAGTGGTCTTAGCCGCACACCTATCTGTGCACCTTGTTTTCTGACTTAGTCCTTTCTTTGTTTTCCTCAGATCCAGTCCTTTGTGTCCGTCCTGTTAGCCCTGTGTTTTCTTCCGTACCTGCCAGTCCTGTGGCTTTGCCTTGTTCATCAGTCCTGTGTCTCAGCCGTACCTGCCAGTCCTGTGTTTCTCTGTGCCTAGCTGTACCTGCCAGTCCTGAGTATTCCTGTGTCAAGCCGTATCTGCCTGTCCTGTGTTTGTGCTCCTGTTTCCTGCCTGTCAGTTCCCTTCCTTCATCCAGTCCGTGATTCGCTCACTAGTCCATTCTTGTTTCTCAGCTGTCATGGCGATAGTTTCCCGCGGGTCTGCGCCTAACGCTCCCTGCATAGGGGGTGGTCCATCAGGTCAGCTCACCCGAGGGAGGATCATTGTCACGGTCCAGTGGGTCCACTCCTTGAGTCCTCACAGGTAGTCAGTCTGCCCTGCTGTGCTTTTGCCTTCTTCTTAGTTTTTATTTTAACTACCATCTAATGGTCACCATCATTTTCACTTTGCTATGTACACGAGTTATACACTTGCAGAATTGTTTTGAGAGCATATGCTCTAGTTTATCTAACCCATGTCTTATATTTATTGCCAATTATTTTAGTGATGCCTCTTTACACTTTACATGTATTGTGCTTTATCTGTATTATTTTGGTTTTCCTCATTAAGGGGAATAACATGTCTTTCATTATTGTGTTGACACATTTGGGCTGTTTTTTCAATTCTTGCATATTATGAATCCTGCACTGTACACTTCATGCCCATGTACAGTATTATTGTTTGGCCTGTTAGGGTTGTCGGATTGCGCTAAATAAAATAAATAAAACGCAATTGCAACCCGGGATTCAGAGATGGAAAACTGCTGCTAGTAAACTATGATGGAACACAAGGCCTGCAATTGTCTGTACACACTGAGTTAACGTCACTCAGTGTGAACAGGACACTGAGTTCCAACCTCTGTTACTCCACAGAGAGGAACAGTACAGAAACAGAAGAGCTACTCTGCAACTGAGCTGTGTCACTCGACACAGAAACAAAAGAGCTACTCTCCACTGAGCTGTGTCACTCGACACAGAAACAAGAGCTGCTCTCCACTGAGCTGTGTCACTCACATACAGAAATGAAAGAGAAGCTCTGCAACAGAGCTGTGTCACTTGCACACAGAAATGAAAGAGAAGCTCAGCAAATGGGTTGTGTCACTTGCACACAGAAACAGAACACATGCTCTGAGCTTAATACCCTGACTGG
This sequence comes from Ranitomeya imitator, assembly GCF_032444005.1. Classification (NCBI taxonomy): domain Eukaryota; kingdom Metazoa; phylum Chordata; class Amphibia; order Anura; family Dendrobatidae; genus Ranitomeya; species Ranitomeya imitator. The sequence goes on along the minus strand of NC_091290.1, from coordinate 110,634,427 downwards.
GGTTGTGCTTGCTCTGGAACTTTGCTGGGCTAACCGCACACAAGTAGGAACCAGATGCTAAGCCAATGGCTAATTGCCCCCACTGACGCTAACTGCCTGCCTATGTGTACAATGCCAAAGCTTAGACAGACTCACGACACTTGCAGAGAGAATGGAAAAGACTCTCTCACATAGCAATACAAAAAATTATACTAGTTCACTGGTGTGCGACTCTGAGAGCCTTTAAACTTTAGGCTCCACCCCAAACACTCATGCCCAGCCGGCCATGACACTGCCCTCAGGCCAATCCGGAGATGCCACATCACGGACATGCTCAGTAAGGTGATTTCTGAACTTAGGCTCCAGAGTACTGGACTGCACCTGAATATTACTGGTTACTAAGGGCATTGCTGGAGAGCCAGCAGTAACCAAACAAACAGCATGAGCCTGAGCAAGTTACTGGAACCAACATCTATGCTCAGCAGCAGCTGAAGCTGAGTGGGAGACTACAGAGGCAGACAAGGCTTGGGATATTTTCCGTGCAGCAGGAGAATCCTGATGCCTAACATGAACTTTATTGATTTTCAATTATTAAGTGATTATTACTAACTGTTTTGGTGGATTTACAATGGAGTTTAGGTACTGTGTTGTAATGCAAAACAGAAGGGAATGTTTCCTTATTCCAGGGTCCTCTGGATGGTGACTTTTTAAATGTTTCTCTTTTTTTTTTCATCTAGGGATGTTTAAAGGGAACCTGTCACCTGAATTTGGCGGGACCGGCTTTCGGTAATATGGGCGGACTTTTCGGGTGTTTGATTCACCCTTTCCTTTCCCACTGGCTGCATGCTAGCCGCAATATTGGATTGAAGTTCATTCTATGTCCTCCATAGTACACACCTGCGCAAGGCAAGATTGCAAGTTTCTTTTCTAAATGCAAATTGAATCTCAAATCTCAATAGGTTAATAAATTTAAAAAAATACTCATACTTACCTAACCACCTCCCCATGCAACCTCCCTGCTCCACACATCACCGCCTGCTCCTTGTTGCATTAAATTATCACAGATGCAAGAGCTCAATGCTCGGCCGTCCCCTTCTGTATTTTTAGTTCCAGGGATATGATCCTTTTTATTTAGTCCTAATTTTAATGGTCATTGCTACAGGGCATGCCTCATATGTTAATTATGTATATGGGAGTAGTATGCATTATGATTAGCAAAAAAACACCAAAGAAAGGAAACAATGCAAGCTATATAAAATCATACTGCAATTTGTTTTTAGTACATACAGACAAAATAATTTAAACTATGTTAAAAGAATGGAACACCACACCACAGGTAATGAAAAAATAGGGGACAGCTGCTTAAAACACCGCCCACAGCCCAGTCAATCAGGGGTGGTGTACACAACTGGGTCGCACCTGGGGAAATGCAGGAGTCCAGAACTTGACGTGTCAGCAGTGGCTGCTGCCAGGGTCACGTGATGCGGAGTGAGATGTCAGCGATATCGCCGCTCACAGGCACAGATTACAACAAGAGTTATGTATAAAAATACTTCTTTACACATTTAAATGAGTGAGGGCTTTACCCAATGTAATGGACAATCTGCTTAACCCCTTAACCTCAGAGGTAATTTCGTTTTTGCGTTTTCGTTTTTCGCTCCCCTTTTTCCCAGAAACATAACTTTTTTTACTTTTCCGTCAATATGGCCATGTGAGGGCTTGTTTTTTTGTAGGACGAGTTGTAATTTTGAACAAAACCATTGGTTTAACCATGTCGCTTACTAGAAAATGGGAAAAAATTCCACGTGCGGTGAAATTGCAAAAAAAGTGCAATCCCACACTTGTTTTTTGTTTGGCTTTTTTACTATGTTCACTAAATGCTAAAAGTGACCTGCCATTATGATTCTCCAGATCATTACTAGTTCATAGACACCAAACATGTCTAAGTTCATTTTTATCTAAGTGGTGAAAAGAATTCCAAACTTTGTTAAAAAAAAATAAAACATTCCGCCATTTTCCGATACCGGTAGCGTCTCCATTTTTCGTGACCTCGGGTTGTGTGAGGGCTTATTTTTTGCATGCCGTGCTGACATTTTTAATGATGCCATTTTGGTGCAGATGCGATCTTTTGATCACCCATTATTGCTTTTTAATGCAATGTCACGACGATCAAAAAAAGTAATTCTGGCATTTTGACTTTTTTTCCCGCTATGCCGTTTAGCGATCAGGTAAATTATCTTTTATTGATAGATCGGGTGTCTCTGAACTCAGTGATACCAAATATGTGTATGTTTGTTTTTTTATTGTTTTATTTTGAATAGGGCAAAAGGGGGGTGATTTGAACTTTTATATTTATTTTTTTATATTTTTAAAAACAATTTTTTTTTTACTTTTGGCATGCTTCAATAGTCTCCATGGGAGACTAGAAGCTGCCATAACCCCATCGGCTCAGCTACATATAGGCGATGATCAGATCACCTATGTGTAGTTGAATTGCTCACTTGCTATGAGCGCTGACCACTGGGCGGTGCTAACAGCAAGCCGGCAGTGACAACCATATAGGTCTGCAGGAGACCTCTGGTCGTCATGCCAACCCACCGGTGAGTCGCAATCACATGACGGGGGTCACTGGTGGGAGGTTTTCCAGTGCGATTGCCAGAAGCACTTGTTAAATGCCGCTGTTAGCGTTTGACAGTGGCATTTAATAGGTTAATAGCCACGTGTGAATTGCGATTCCACTCGCAGCTGTTCTGGGCACATGTCAGCTGTTCAAAACAGCTGACATGTGCTGGGAAAGTTGTGGACTCAGCTCCGGATCCCACATCAAAGGAAGGGAGTCCGACATCAGTATAAATATACGCCCAATGTCGGAAAGGGGTTAAGTAAAAAGCCAGTGTAAAATCTTCTTTAATAGTATTTAGAAATAAATTGTAATTTGTAATCAAATTGTAAAAAAAATTAAAAAATGTAAAAAAAATTTCCCAAAAAACATTTTTTATGCATATTTTGAAGAAAAACAGAAACTCAGTACTTATTAGTTATCCACATTACTGTAAAAATTTGAATTGATAATGTAGCAGGTTCTCAAATATAAAATGTCAATGGTTAAAAAAAGAAACAAAAAAAGAAACATTTTTTTTTATATCACTGCCCCAAAAATCATATAAATTAACTCTAAATAATGCCAAAAAAAATTCAAATTCCCATGGCAATAAAAAAATGATATGCTGAGACAAAATCCCCTTAAATGTTAAGCGAATCAAGGCCAATCATTAGATCGCTAAAATCAACAATAAAATTGTCAATAGAATTTGTTTTCAATGAAAACCTGATGTATATAATCATACTTTTACCTGATTATACATTTTCTTCAAAAAGCCGCTGCCATTAGACTGAGAATTAAGAAAGGGCATCTGCATATATACATTGGATACACTTAAAACAGTATTATGCAGATAAAAAAAAACTGCATAACAAAAGTGACAACAAGGTAAAAAAAAGTTCCAACTAAGGTTGTGGTCACCAAGAAGATCATCAAAAGTATCAAATCTGATTCCACACAAACTAATATTGGGCAGTTTAATCACGCTATGATAAGCAATTCTTCAAACTTGTGTCACCTCAATGCAGTCACTTCCCGAAACATAATCGTAAATCATTACTGCTTTGTCTCCTTTTTCCTTTCAGACTCTGCTGACACACTGGTGACAAAGTAAGGAGGAATGTTGTTAGATAAATGTAGATTACCAGTAGATGAAATGTTCACGTAAAAATACCTCTCGAAAAGATGGCACTGTTTATGCTCAATACATCTTTAGATTCACGTAATTCTACTATTACTATCCTACTATAGATATATATATAATATATATGTATACCGTACGTAAAAAGAATAAAGAGCGAGTGAGAGAGGATGTCAAAATTCTTCTCGCATCACAAATAGATGCATTCTAGTCTTCGGCATTGAGAAGAAATTGTTCAGGCTTTGCAGCGAGCTTTTGACTTGTCCAGTCAATTTTCGAACTATCAGCCAAAGAGAAAAGATTTGAGCAGATTATAATGCAACTCTGGGGTATCCAATTACAACTTCCACGGTGGCTTGAGGTCTACTTGAGCCACCAGTAAAGGCCCCTTCACATTAAGCGACGCTGCAGCGATACCGACAACGATCCGGATCGCTGCAGCGTCGCTGTTTGGTCGCTGGAGAGACAGCTCTCCAGCGACCAACGATGCCGGTAACCAGGGTAAACATCGGGTTACTAAGCGCAGGGCCGCGCTTAGTAACCCGATGTTTACCCTGGTTACCAGCGTAAAAGTAAAAAAAACAAACACTACATACTTACCTAACGCTGTCTGTCCCCGGCGCTCTGCTTCTCTGCACTCCTCCTGTACTGGCTGTGAGCACAGCGGCCGGAAAGCAGAGCGGTGATGTCACCGCTCTGCTTTCCGGCTGACCGACGCTCACAGCCAGTACAGGAGGAGTGCAGAGAAGCAGAGCGCCGGGGACAGACAGTGGTAGGTAAGTATGTAGTGTTTGTTTTTTTACTTTTACCAGGGTAAACATCGGGTTACTAAGCGCGGCACGCCGATCAGCGATGTCCACGGGAGATCCAGCGACGAAATAAACTTCTGGACTTTGTTCAGCGACCAACGATCTCCCAGCAGGGGCCTGATCGTTGGTCGCTGTCACACATAACGATTTCCTTAACGATATCGTTGCTACGTCACAAAAAGCAACGATATCGTTAACGATATCGTTATGTGTGAAGGTACCTTAACAGAATAGAAGAAAAAGAGGAGACACAACTTCCAAACTAATCAAATATATTTGTAGCAAAAAACTACAAAAAATTCAACATTTTGGGTTGGAGCCCAGTTTTTTCAGTCTGGTATACAAGCCAAAGCCAAAGGTCATTTTTGCTTGCAAATAAATTTGTTTATGACGGAAGTGCCGTCTTCCTTTTTCTTCTGTACAAACTATCATCTATGACGTACAGTTTTTAGTATATTTTAAATACCAACTACAAGATCATTTCTCTTGTGAACAGAGATAGGCAAACTTGGAATTTGATTGAATGAATTTTTTTGTGATATTTGAATCACAGAGAAGAATTCACTCGGCCAGTTTAATGTACCTTATTATTCTTTTTCCAGCCCCCAGAGCATAATAAATGCAAAATGTAAAAAATAACAAAAATGACAAGGCTAAGTAGAGCTCTGCGCGATCACGCACCAAAGGTCATGGTTAGAGATGAGTGATTATGTTCAGAAAATGATCGCCATACATAAATTTGGCGCGAATATGGTACATTCGGATTCACGATCGGTAACACGAGAATTTATCTTAAAATCTAAAAATGTGTGTAACATTAGGTAAAAGATAGAATAAAAGCCAGCAATTCATGTGCCGTATTCAATAAAATCACAGCATGACAGGTTAGAATAGAATGGATAAATACACATAGAATAGATATAATGTATATATGTAGATGTCAGTGACATATATATATATATATATTTGTATATATACCACACATGGTCAAAATTGTTAGTACCCCTCGTTTAATGACAGCAAAACCCACAATGGTCACAGAAATAACTTGAATCTGACAAAAGTAATAGTAAATAAAAGATCCATGAAAATGAACAAGTGAAAATCAGACATTGCTTTTCAACCATGCTTCCACAGAATTTAAAATTTGACTTGTCAGATTCAAGTTATTTCTGTGACCATTGTGAGTTTTTCTGTCATTAAATGAGGGGTACGGAGAATTTTGACAACGTGTGTATTACATATAGCTAGAATAAAAGCCTGCAATTCATGTGCCGTATACTGTAACATCACACTGACAGGTTAGATTAGAATAGATAGAATATATATATACACATAGAATACATATATATATATATATATATATATATATATAGATGTCAGTGATACACACATATATATATTTATACACATATATATGTGTTATTACATAGATAGGAGAAAAGCTGACAATTCAGCAGCCGCGTAGTGTAAAATCACAGCAGGAGCCGACAGGATAGAAGAGATGGATTACATACAGTAAATACAAATATAATAGGCATATATACAGATGTCTGTGCCATGTACAATGTACCTGCAGCTTATTGTACATGTATGTAATTAATAAAAGATTATTTTTGTGAAAAAAAATGGCGTGGGTTCCCACATAATTTTTGTTACTCTCAGAGGGAAAGCTGATTGCTGGGGGCTGATGTTTATAGCCTGGGAAGGGGGTAATACCCATGGAGCTTCCCAGGCTATTAATATAAGCTCACAACTGTATACTTAGCCTCTACTGGCTATTAAAATGAGGGACCCTAAAAAAAGACATAGGTCCAAGTATAATTAGTAACCAGCAAAGGCTATGCAGACAGCTGCGGGCTGATATTAATAGCTTTCAGCCGCCCCAGAAAAGGTGCATTTCTAAGATATGCCAATTCTGGCACTTGGCATTGCTCTTCCCACTTGCCCTGTAGTGGTGGCAAGTGGGGTGATGGTTGGGGGGCTGATGTCACCTTTGTATTGTCAGGTGACATCAAGCCCCGAGGTTAGTAATGGAGAGGTTTCAATAGGACGCACCCATTATTAACCCCATAGTGATATGAAAAAATAGACACCAGAAAAAAGTCATTTAATTGGAAGACACAGACTCCTTTATTAATCTTAATTAAACCATACTTACGACCTCGCCCATTCCCCTGATGCCCTCGTCATCTGCAAAAGAGGTAAAAAAAATATTAATCACCTTTCCGCAGAGATGCTTTTAATCCATTTGTCCCATGATGGGTCTAGCTTTGCTACATCTTGATGGCAGGCTGCATGGTTGCATGCTATTCCCATGTTGCTCAGTGTCTACTGGTTGACAGGCTGCATGGTTGCAGAGCTTGACCCATCATGGGATACATGAATTAAAAACAAGCATCTCTGTGGAAAGGTGAGGAATATTGTTTGTTTTTTTACATCTTCTGCAGATGGCCAAGGTTGTAAGTATGGTTTAATTAGGATTATTAAAGGAGTTTGTGTCTTTCTTTCAATTAAAGGACTATTTTCATACAATATGACTATGGGGTTAGTAATGGGGGTGTCTTATTGACACCTCTCCATTGCTAACCTCGGACTTGATGTCACCTGACAATACAAAGGTGACATCAACCCCCCAACTATCATCCCACTTGCCACCACTACTGGGTAAGTGGGAAGAGCGTGGTTAAGTGTCAGAATTTGCGCATCTTAGACATGTGCCTTTTCTGGATCGGCAGAGAGCTGATTTTTTTCGCCTTGGGGGGCAGTATCCATGGCCCCTTCCCAGGCTATTAATATCAGCCTGCAGCTGTCTACATATCCTTTCCTGGCTTTTAATTATAGGGGGACTCTAAGTAATTTTTTTAAGGTCCCTCATTTTAATAGCCAGTAAAGGCCAAGTTTACAGTTGTGAGATGATATTAATAGCTTGAGAAGCTCCACGGGTATTACCCCCTTCCCATGCTATAAACATCGGCATCCAGCCATCGGCTTTGCCTCTGCTGGTTCCAAAAATTGCATGGAAGCCCCCACTATTTTTTTCAGACAAATAATATTTTATTAATTAAATACATGTAAAGTAAGCTGCACACACACTGTATTAATTGCACTTGTTACATACATCTGTATATCTACCTATTCTATTTGTATTTACTGTATGTAATCCATCTCTTCTATCCTGTCGGCTCCTGCAGTGATTTTACAGTACACGGCAGATGAATTGCCAGCTTTTCTTCTATCTATCTATAATAATAATAATAATAATAATAATCTTTATTTATATAGGGCCAACATATTCCGCAGCGCTTTTTATAGTTTTACAGCTTCAATCACAACAGCCATAAGTAACAATGTTAACAATACAATTATTAAAGCAACACAAGACGACCCTGCTCGTGAGAGCTTACAATCAAGATCTATCTATCTATCTATCTATACACACAAACACTATGTGTAAATATCTATTCTATATATTCTATTCTAACCTGTCAGTGTGATTTTACTGTAGGCGGCTCATTAATTGCTGGCTTTTCAAAGCACATCAGTGCATAAAAATCAGACAGCACTTGCATGGTTCAAGTCTTGTCCAATTTTTTTCTCGCACCCATAGGCTTGCATTGACGAGTCTCGGCCGAGTACTGATGACAATCACAGCACGATGTGATATTACATGCACACCGAATATGGCTGAGAAAATAAACGCTGATGTGAGCTTCCCATAGATTAACACAGGGCTGAGTACTATGCGATGTTTTCTCGCATAGCACTCGGCCGTATTCTACGGTAGTGTGTCACCGGCCTTCATCAGCCGCTCCTGTGCTGTAAATAAATAATTTAAAAAAATGCATGTGTGAGTTCCCCTGTATTTTGGATAACCAGTTAGGCAAAAATCACAGCTAGGGAGGGTGCAACCCTCAGCTGGCAGCTTCAGCAAGGCTAGTTAACAAGAATAGAGCGTTCTCTATGCCGTAGTTTTTAATTATTTAATTCAATAATTAAAAAAATGGAATTAGGTCACCCCATTTTTGATAACAAACCTCTCTGAAGCTCACAGCTGTGGACTGGTATTCTCATGCTGGAAAGGGGCCATGGATATTACCCCCAGCCTAAAAATAGTAGCCTGCAGCTGCCTAGAAAATGCACATCTATTAGATGCGCCAATTCTAGCGCTTTGTTCGGCTCTTCCACTTGCCCTGTAATGGTGGCAAGTGGGTTAATATTTGTGGGGTTGATGTCACCTTTGTATTGTAAGGTGACATCAAGCCCACGGATTACTAATGGAGAGGCATCTATCCATTACTAATCCTATAGTTACATGGTAAATAAAGACACAGCCAGAGTAAAGTCTTTTATTAGAAATAAGACTAAACAGTTTTCCATTTTATTTAAAAATATTATAGCATTGGAAGGCCCCTTTGGAAAAATATTACAAATGTCTACAAAATCAGTGGTGTGGAGCTCTTTGCCTTCTTATCCTTTCAGAGGTGGATTTCTAAACAAAATGTTGTTTAGGAAAGGTTTCTCTGTATATATATATATATATATATATATATATATATAGAGTACAGGCCAATATTTTGGTCACACCTTCTCATTTAAAGATTTTTCTGTATTTTCATGGCTATGGAAATTGTACATTCACACTGAAGGCATCAAAACTATGAATTAACACATGCGGAATTATATACTTAACAAAAAAGTGTGAAACAACTGAAATTATGTCTTATATTCTAGGTTCTTCAAAGTAGCCACCTTTGGCTTTGATGACTGCTTTGCACACTCTTGGCATTCTCTTGATGAGCTTCAAGAGGTAGTCACCGGGAATGGTTTTCACTTCACAGGTGTGCCCTGTCAGGTTTAATAAGTGAGATTTCTTGCCTTATAAATGGGGTTAGGACCATCAGGTGTGTGTCCAAACTTTTGGTCTGTACTGTGTATATGAACCCAAATTCTGAGATGTTGTGGCAAGATCTCCTTCCATCTCTGCATATAAAATGCAAGTTTAGTTACCAAGAAAAAAAACTCCAAAAGAAGAAATTACTATTGATAAATTAGTTTGCCTAGAAAATGCAACATGATATAGTAATAAAAGTCTCCCAAGCCAACTCGCCTTTTCATTGAGATGTCAAATTCTGAAGCTTTTTATAAGACTCTGTCTGTCATATCATAGAAATCTTCTGGCTTCCAGCTCACATATCTAATAAATGTAACAAGTAAATAGTCATGGGTCGTGAATTATTTCTAAGGGGTAATGTTTCTCCTCGTGGAGAGTGACATACCATCTCTGGAATGCCAAGGTAAGGAGGCTTATTACCTGAGTAATTGCCAGCTTTCCCATATTGAGAGTCATGTACATTTTTTGATGTGAATTAAATTTTTTGGGAAAATTTGTCGTTAGTGAATTTAAATTTAAAAACATCCACGCATCTCTAATTTTCAAGAACTTGAGTTGTTTTGAGGCAAAATAAGAAACAGCAGGCCGTGGGGTATACCAATCATTTCAATTACATCAAATTAATATTGCTTTATTTTTCAAGTAGTTTTTATTTTATTTCATAATGTGTGATTTTATTATAGTTAGATGAGAATGTGGAAAAATATTTATTGATATTAGAGCACTAATATTAAAACCACAAAATCATAAATAATTGAAATTGACTATTCGCAAAATGAAATGTGACCTTTAACATAGAAATTTACAATCAAATTGACTTTAACTGTCTTTGAGCAATCTGATCGTAAGTTTAGATTTATTTCAGCAAATTGTGCAGAAGATTCTTTTAAGAAAAAGAAAGTAAAAGTTTGAACCTCTAGTGCAGAGATTCTGTTCAAAAAGGGAGAAAATATATGGAATTATTAGTGGTTAATTTAATGGAATATTCTTTGAAATTGTCGTGAATGGATTCCAGGTATTTTTTATATTTGGTATGGGATTAGTTTTCATGAGCAAAGCTCTATTTATAATGTTTTTGTGATTTTCTCAAAGTCTTGGAAAATTGTAGATTTCTATTAACTTGCTCAATATTAAACACCAGATGTACAAACAAATCAGGATGATTCTCACTCGAACCCGTAAGACCAACAATAACAACTTTTCACTTACCGGTCTGTAGAATCAATTAGGGAACTATAACACTTCTGTAGTATGTCTCTCAGTGGCCACACAATTGTTACTTTTATTTATCAGTGGGTGTTTAATGCATCCAGTGGGTGTTGTTAGAACAAATTGAGAATTTGTTTGCAGGCTGAAAATTGAGCATTTTAAAAGCCCCTTGAAATTGACACTTTACAGACAATTCTTTTCGACAGGATGATTTTTTTTTCATTTATGTTCAAAAAAAGAATTTGCATCCAAGTTAGAAAATCTGGGAAATGCATTTCTGGGATCATACGCATATAAAACACTATATGCACTCTCCAACATTAAAATTGCAATGTCAAGAAGGAAAATTTATGGAAAGCACAGGATCTATATAAAATTTAAAACTTAAAATAAATTTAAATAACATTTTAGAAATATCTAGATTTATACTTTAACCCTGCATCAAGTGCATCTTTGGCGCACTAGAGTTCGGGCACAATGTGACTAACAGGCACAAGTTAGAAAATCGCCTTTAATATCGAATTATCTCAATTTCAGGGATCTAAAAGTAATCAGTGACCTTCATGTGGGTGTTTTAAAAAGAGCATACAAAGTTAGAGGCAAAAAAACTAATTTAATAACTATTAAAATAATTAAACAAAAGTAACCAAATCTCACAAACACCGCCGAATAGCCTAAAGTTTTCAGGACATAACTATTACTAAACATTACAATGGGGTGCTCCTGGAAGAAGCAAAGGGTGAATCGCGCGTCGGGGCGCTGAGGGGGCATACCGTTAGACCACTCTCACTTTTTGCCTTTCTATTACCTGAGAAAAGGTAGTGTTATCTTTCACCTAATGTTGATATGGCAGACACCCGAATGGATCGTCGCCGTCACGGGGACGTGCGATCAGCCCGAGGTTATCCAGAGTCGCAATGCTTACGGGGAGAGCGTGGAAGGGGACCCACACCCTGGACCCCGGATTGGTTTTGGTCTGATAAATGCACGCATCCCTGGCGGTCAGCACTCGTTTGCACATATTAGCTCTAGAATTACCACAGTTGTCCGAGTCAATGGTTTGGGAAGCTACCTGGTTGATCCTGCCAGTAGCATATGCTTGTCTCAAAGATTAAGCCATACACGTGTAAGTACACACGGACGGTACAGTGAAACTGCGAATGGCTCATTAAATCAGTTATGGTTCCTTTGATCACTCCAAACCATTGACTAGGACAACTGTGGTAATTCTAGAGCTAATACGTGCAAACGAGCGCTGACCACCAGGGATGCATGCATTTATCAGACCACTTTCACCTAATGTGTAATCTCACTGCGGACTATCACCATACATACTTATATGCAAACCCTTATAGGGAGACCGTCAGTATTGATGCTTTATAGCTAGTGTTGAGCATTCCGATACCGCAAGTATCGGGTATCGGCCGATATTTGCGGTATCGGAATTCCGATACCGAGATCCGATACTTTTGTGGTATCGGGTATCGGTATCGGATCCATAGGGATGTGTAAAATAAAGAATTAAAATAAAAAATATTGATATATTCACCTCTCCGGCGGCCCCTGGACATCACGCTGGTAACCGGAGGCTTCTTTGTTTAAAATGAGCGCCTTTAGGACCTGCGAATGACGTCGCGGCTTCTGATTGGTCGCGTGCCGCTCATGTGACCGCCACGCGACCAATCAGAAGCCGCGACGTCATTCTCATTCACTAAACTCCTAATTCTAGGAATTAAGGACCTGCAAATGACGTCGCGGCTTCTGATTGGTCGCGTGGCGGTCACATGAGCGGCACGCGACCAATCAGAAGCCGCGACGTCATTCGCAGGTCCTAAAGGCGCTCATTTTAAACAAAGAAGCCTGCCGGTTACCAGCGTGATGTCCAGGGGCCGCCGGAGAGGTGAATATATCAATATTTTTTATTTTAATTCTTTATTTTACACATTAATATGGATCCCAGGGCCTGAAGGAGAGTTTCCTCTCCTTCAGACCCTGGGAACCATCAGGATACCTTCCGATACTTGGTGTCCCATTGACTTGTATTGGTATCGGATATCGGTATCGGCGATATCCGATATTTTTCGGGTATCGGCCGATACTATCCGATACTTTCAAGTATCGGACAGTATCGCTCAACACTATTTATAGCACTTTTATATGTCCTTTCTGGTCCCTACCTTTATTTGTGGATTTTATATTGCATCTTGTCTTATGTATAATCTGCATTAATAGGTTCATTTAGATATATATTTATTTTTCAATGTATGCTGCATTATATTGGCTCTGTGGTTTTGGTACACCATTGGTATTCCCTCTCAGTTTTGGGGTATGCTTTTGTGAATGATAGAAATGTGATACTTTTAGACATTTTTAAACCCTTTCTGACATTAGACGTACTATCCCGTCGAGGTGGGGTGGGCCCCTATGACCACCAACGGGATAGTACATCATACGCGATCGGCCGCACTCACGGGGGGAGCGCGGCCGATCGCGGCCGGGTGTCAGCTGCCTATCGCAGCTGAGATCGGGCACTATGTGCCAGGAGCGGTCACGGACCGCTCCCGGCACATTAACTCCCGGCACACCGCAATCAAACATGATCGCGATGTGCAGGCGGTACAGGGAAGCATCGTGCAGGGAGGGGGCTCCCTGCGGGCTTCCCTGAGCCCCCAGCAGCAACGTGATGTGATTGCGTTGCTGCGAGAGTCTCCCTACCTCCCTCCCTGTAGCAGGCCCGGATCCAAGATGGCCACGGCATCCGGGTCCTGCAGGGAGGGAGGTGGCTTCACAAAGCCTGCTCAGAGCAGGCACTGCGAAGCCTGCAGTGCTCTGAGACAGATCGGTGATCTGACAGAGTGCTGTGCAAACTGTCAGATCACCGATCTGTGATGTCCCCCTTCCCTGGGACAAAGTAAAAAAGTTTAAAAAAAAAATTCCAAATGTGTAAAAAAAAAAAAAAAAAAAACCTAAATAATGAAAAAAAAATATTATTCCCATAAATACATTTCTTTATCTAAATAAAAAAACAAAAACAATAAAAGTACACATATTTAGTATAGCCCCTTCCGTAAGGGCCCGACCTATAAAACTGGCCCACTAGTTAACCCCTTCAGTAAACACCATAAGAAAAAAAAAAAAAAAACGAGGCAAAAAACAACGCTTTATTATCATACTGCCGAACAAAAAGTGGAATAACACGCGATCAAAAAGACAGATATAAATAACCATGGTACCGCTGAAAACGTCATCTTTTCCCGCAAAAAACAAGCCACCATACAGCATCATCAGCAAAAAAATAAAAAAGTTATAGTCCTGAGAATAAAGTGATGCAAAAATAATTATTTTTTCTATAAAATAGTTTTTATCGTACAAAAGCGCCAAAACATAAAAAAAATATAAATGAGGTGTCGCTGTAATCATACTGACCCGAAGAATAAAACTGCTTTATCAATTTTACCAAACGCGGAACGGTATAAACGCCTCCCCCAAAAGAAATTCATGAATAGCTGGTTTTTGGTCATTTTGCCTCACAAAAATCAGAATAAAAAGCGATCAAAAAATGTCACGTGCCCAAAAATGTTACCAATAAAAACATCAACTTGTCCCACAAAAAACAAGACCTCACATGACTCTGTGGACCAAAATATGGAAAAATTATAGCTCTCAAAATGTGGTAACGCAAAAAATATTTTTTGCAATAAAAAGTGTCTTTCAGTGTGTGACGGCTGCCAATCATAAAAATCCGCTAAAAACCCCCACTATAAAAGTAAATCAAACCCCCCTTCATCACCCCCTTAGTTAGGGAAAAATTAAAAAAATGTATTTATTTCCATTTTCCCATTAGGGCTAGGGTTAGGGCTAGGTTTAGGGCTAGGTTTAGGGCTAGGTTTAGGGCTAGGTTTAGGGTTAGGGTTAGGGCTAGGGTTAGGGCTAGGGCTAGGGCTAGGGTTAGGGCTAGGGTTAGGGTTAGGGTTAGGGCTAGGTTTAGGGTTAGGGTTGGGGCTAAAGTTACGGTTAGGGTTTAGATTACATTTACAGTTGGGAATAGGGTTGGGATTAGGGTTAGGTGTGTGTCAGGGTTAGAGGTGTGGTTAGGGTTACTGTTGGAATTAGGGTTGGGGTGTGTTTGGATTAGGGTTTCAGTTATAATTGGGGGGTTTCCACTGTTTAGGCACATCAGGGGCTCTCCAAACGCGACATGGCGTCCGATCTCAATTCCAGCCAATTCTGCGTTAGAAAAGTAAAACAGTGCTCCTTCCCTTCTGAGCTCTCCTGTGTGCCCAAACAGGGGTTTACCCCAACATATGGGGTATCAGCGTACTCAAGACAAAGAGGACAACAACTTGTGGGGTCCAATTTCTCGTGTTACCATTAGGAAAATACAAAACTGGGGGCTAAAAAATAATTTTTGTGGGAAAAAAATGATTTTTTATTTTCACAGCTCTGCGTTATAAACTGTAGTGAAACACTTGGGGTTCAAAGTTCTCACAACACATCTATATAAGTTCCTTGTGGGGGTCTAGTTTCCAATATGGGGTCACTTGTGGGGGGTTTCTACTGTTTAGGTACATTAAGGGCTCTTCAAACGCAATGTGACACCAGCAGACCATTCCATCTAAGTCTGCATTCCAAATGGCGCTCCTTCCCTTCTGAACCCTTCCATGCGCCCAAACAGTTGTTCCCCCCACATATGGTGTATCATCGCACTCAGGACAAATTGGACAACAAATTTTGGGGTCCAATTTCTCCTGTTACCCTCAGGAAAATACAAAACTGGGGGCTAAAAAAATAATTTTTGTGGGAAAAAAATGTTTTATTTTTACGGCTCTGCATTATAAACTTCTGTGAAGCCCTTGGTGGGTCAAAGCGCTCAAAACACATCTATATAAGTTCCTTTGGGGGTCTACTTTCCAAAATGGTGTTACTTGTGGGGGGTTTCAATGTTTAGGCATATCAGTGGCTCTCCAAATGCAACATGGCATCCCATCTCAATTCCTGTCAATTTTGCATTGAAAAGTCAAACGGCGCTACTTCCCTTCCGAGCTCTCCCATGCGCCCAAACAGTGGTTTACCCCCACATATGGGGTATCAGCGTACTCAGGATAAATTGTACAACAACTTTTGGGGACCAATTTCTTCTCTTACCCTTGGGAAAATAAAAAATTGGGGGCGAAAATATAATTTTTGTGAAAAAATATGATTTTTTATTTTTACGGTTCTGCATTATAAACTTCTGTGAAGCACTGGGGGGTCAAAGTGCTCACCACACCTCTAGATAAGTTCCTTAGGGGGTCTACTTTCCAAAATGGTGTAACTTGTGGGGGGGTTTCAATGTTTAGGCACATCAGGAGCTCTCCAAACGCAACATGGTGTCCCATCTCGATTCCAGTCAATTTTGCATTGAAAAGTCAAATGGCGCTCCTTCGCTTCCGAGCTCTGTCACGCGCCCAAACAGTGGTTTACCCCCACATATGGGATATCTGTGTACTCAGGACAAATTGTAATACAACATTTGTGGTCCATTTTCTCCTGTTACCCTTGGTAAAATAAAACAAATTGTAGCTGAAATATATTTTTTGTGAAAAAAAGTTAAATGTTCATTTTTATTTAAACATTCCAAAAATTCCTGTGAAGCACCAGAAGGGTTAATAAACTTCTTGAATATGGTTTTGAGCACCTTGAGGGGTGCAGTTTTTAGAATGGTGTCACACTTAGGTATTTTCTATCATATAGACCCCTCAAAATGACTTGAGATGTGGTCCCTAAAAAAAAATGGTGTTGTAAAAATGAGAAATTGCTGGTCAAATTTTAACCCTTATAACTCCCTAACAAAAAAAATGTTGGTTCCAAAATTGTGCTGATGTAAAGTAGACATGTTGGAAATGTTACTTATTAAGTACTTTGTGTGACATATCTCTGTGATTTAATTGCTTAAAAATTCAAAGTTGGAAAATTGCAAAATTTTCAAAATTTTCGCCAAATTTCTGTTTTTTTTCACAAATAAACGCAGGTACTATCAAAGAATTTTTACCACTATCATGAAGTACAATATGTCTTGAGAAAACAATGTCAGAATCACTGGGATCCGTTGAAGCGTTCCAGAGTTATAACCTCATAAAGGGACAGTGGTCAGAATTGTAAATATTGGCCCGGTCATTAACGTGCAAACCACCCTTGGGGGTAAAGGGGTTAATAATAAATTATAAATGTTAAGGATTTTTTTGTTTGGTTCGCTTCATTGAGTTAGCAGTTTAATTACTGCTTTCTAGGTTTATAAACATTGGGGAGGCATCAAAGTTAAAGGGGCTGGGACTGCCAGTAGCAAGCCTTGCAACTGACCACCAGCTTTATCCAGAATCAAACTAAAACCTTTTTATCTGTGGCTGCTATACTGTGCACTACTAAAAGTATGGCTCTGTAGGGGACCTGGGAACTGGGAACTGTGGATGAAATCTTTAACTGGATTACAGGTAGCAAGCCTCAGTCTTTGTGGGAGCACTGTTAACTAGAGTTGAGCGACCTTGACCTTTTTAGAGTCGAGCCGGGTTTCGCGAAACCCGACTATCTCAAAAGTCGGGTCGAGTGAAATCGGCCGATTATGACGTAAAGTCGGGATCGACCGAAACACGAAACCCAATGCAAGTCAATGGGGCAGCATAGTCGGCAGTGAGTGGGGGCCAGGAAAACACCTAGAGTGCCCATTTTAATGTCAAAACCATTCATTCTTCTTAATGAAGCTTGTCAAGCGTAATTTACCTTATAATAATTGGAAGGCATTTGAAATTGGGGGTCATTTGGCTAAAGTTGTGTGGGGTAGGGCTGGTTCAAGTAATTAGTGGGCCCAGGAAATCTGGACCACGTCACGGCAGTGGAGCAGGGAGAGGTAAGTATTTCAACTTTGCAAGTGCTGTGATCCTGAGCAAGCAGGGGGGGCCCACTTGTTGGCATTGGCACTGGCACAGGGCCCCTCAAAGTACAGCGGTGTGTTTTCACGGCGGGGGCGCCTCCCACCGGCAGCAACACTTTTGCGTACTATGAGAGGCCCTGTGCCAGTGACGTCGCCAACTAGTATTCCTCCCCCCACCTGATGAAGGAACCTGCACTTTCATCTGCACCTTCCTCTTTGTCCCCGTGTAAGGTGGTATGGTATGCGGGAAGAGCAACCTGACTTTCAGCAGGGTCACAATGTTGTTGTGTAGCATGCATGGGGAATGTTGCGTTATGGGTCAATGTACCAGCAGACTCATCTATCACTGGCTGGGCAATGGGCACGATGAAGTGGAAACACAGGTATAGGCCCAAAGAATAAAGTGGGCTAAATGCAGTTCAAAATTGGTAACACAGGAATAACCAGGGGGAATTGCAGTGGAGGACAACTGGAATGAGAGGCTGACACAGAGAGTAGGGCCAAATCAGCAAGTAGTCGAAATGCAGTTCAAAATTGGCAACCGTAGTAAACAGGCGGCACAGCTTTGTTCAGTGGAGGAGAACAGCAAGGAGTGGCAGACACCGATAGTAGGCCCCAACCCAACTAGTAGGCCAAATGCAGTCTAACATTAACAACTACTTAACGAGAGCCTGAAAATGGAATTTCAGGACAGGAAACCAGGAGAACAGCAAGGAGTGGCAGACACCGATAGTAGGCCCCAAACCAACTAGTACGCCAAATGCAGTTGTTCCATTTAACCACAATTTAATGAGAGCCTGAAGATAGAAGCTCAGGAAAGGCAACCTGGGGAACACCTTGGAGTGTAACACACCATCTCTCTCCACCCCATACCCATTTTGTAGGCCTAATGCAGTGTACTTTTCTACAACTACTAAACGAGAGTCGGAAGACCGAAGCAATGGCAAGGAAACCTGGGGAACACCTTGGAGTGTAACACACCATCTCTCTCCACCCCATACCCAATTTGTAGGCCTAATGCAGTGTAGTTTCCAAGAACTACTAAACGAGAGCCGGAAGATCGAAGCTCAGGAAAGGCAACCTGGGGAACACCTTGGAGTGTAACACACCCTCTCTCTACACCCCATACCCAATTTGAAGGCCTAATGCAGTGTAGTTTCCAAGAACTACTAAACGAGAGCCGGAAGATCGAAGCTCAGGAAAGGCAACCTGGGGAACACCTTGGAGTGGAACACACCATCTCTCTACACCCCATACCCAATTTGAAGGCCTAATGCAGCGTAGTTTCCAACAACTACTAAACGAGAGCCGGAAGATCGAAGCTCAGGAAAGGCAACCTGGGGAACACCTTGGAGTGTAACACAACGTCTCTCTACACCACGGAAGGGCTGATTCTTAGGAAGGAAGGCTGTTGGAAATAAGCATTGCGCGTCCGAGGGTGATTATATTCTTATTAGGTATATACTCACCCTCGGACGCGCCCTGCTTCTTTATTTGGAATGAATGTTTATTTGCAATGTGGTGTTGACTTTCTCTATTATTTTGGTAATTAATGATTTTATTATTTTCATTGTTTTGCATCTTTTTAATGTTAAAATGTCTGCATTTGATATCTCACCAGTATTTTCTTTTTTATAAGCAAAATACTTTTTTTTTTATTTTATGATGTTGGTTCAAGGGGTACACGGGCAGCAGTAGACAGGTCAGTGGAGGCCTAGTGGAAGGAGGGACCGCAGACAGGCTTCGAAGCCCTAACATAATAAATTGGGCTGCCTGTAGGCAATTTAAAATTGGTTCCAGGGGAACACGGGCAGCAGTAGACAGGTCAGTGGAGGACTAAAGGAAGGAGGGACCGCAGATGCGCCAATGTTTCCCCCATACCAAATTTGTAGGCCTAATGCAGTGTAGTTTCCAACAACTACTAAACGAGAGCCGGAATATCGAAGCTCAGGAAAGGCAACCTGGGGAACACCTTGGAGTGTAACACACCCTCTCTCTACACCCCATACCCAATTTGAAGGCCTAATGCAGTGTAGTTTCCAAGAACTACTAAACGAGAGCCGGAAGATCGAAGCTCAGGAAAGGCAACCTGGGGAACACCTTGGAGTGTAACACACCCTCTCTCTACACCCCATACCCAATTTGAAGGCCTAATGCAGCGTAGTTTCCAACAACTACTAAACGAGAGCCGGAAGATCGAAGCTCAGGAAAGGCAACCTGGGGAACACCTTGGAGTGTAACAAACCCTTTCTCTACACCCCATACCCAATTTGTAGGCCTAATGCAGCGTAGTTTCCGACAACTACTAAACGAGAGCATGAAGATCGAAGCTCAGGAAAGGCAACCTGGGGAACACCTTGGAGTGTAACACACCCTTTCTCTACACCCCATACCCAATTTAAAGGCCTAATGCAGTGTAGTTTCCAAGAACTACTAAACGAGAGCCGGAAGATCGAAGCTCAGGAAAGGCAACCTGGGGAACACCTTGGAGTGGAACACACCATCTCTCTACACCCCATACCCAATTTGAAGGCCTAATGCAGCGTAGTTTCCAACAACTACTAAACGAGAGCCGGAAGATCGAAGCTCAGGAAAGGCAACCTGGGGAACACCTTGGAGTGTAACACAACGTCTCTCTACACCACGGAAGGGCTGATTCTTAGGAAGGAAGGCTGTTGGAAATAAGCATTGCGCGTCCGAGGGTGATTATATTCTTATTAGGTATATACTCACCCTCGGACGCGCCCTGCTTCTTTATTTGGAATGAATGTTTATTTGCAATGTGGTGTTGACTTTCTCTATTATTTTGGTAATTAATGATTTTATTATTTTCATTGTTTTGCATCTTCTCGGCAATAATATAAAGAAGACGCGACAGGACAACACTCGGTGGATGCCATATCTGTGTTTTCAATTTAAAAAACCTTTCAGTTAACTACTTGCAGGAGAAAGTAATTGTAGCTGGTGGCCATTTTTAGTACTGTACCAGATTTTAGTTGTGTGTTTGTTTTTAATGTTAAAATGTCTGCATTTGATATCTCACCAGTATTTTCTTTTTTATAAGCAAAATACTTTTTTTTTTATTTTATGATGTTGGTTCAAGGGGTACACGGGCAGCAGTAGACAGGTCAGTGGAGGCCTAGTGGAAGGAGTGACCGCAGACAGGCATCGAAGGCCTAAAATAATAACACATGGCTGTAGGCAATTTTAAATTGGTTCCAGGGGTACACGGGCAGCAGTGCCCTGGTCAGTGTAGTAGTAGTTGAAAGAATGTACCGCAGACAGGCATCGAAGGCCTAAAATAAAAAAATTGGGCTGGCTGTAGGCAATTTTGAATTGGTTCCAGGGGTACACGGGCAGCAGTGGTGTGGTCAGTGGAGGCCTAGTGGAAGGAGTGACCACAGACAGGCATCGAAGGCCTAAAATAATAACACATGGCTGTAGGCAATTTTAAATTGGTTCCAGGGGTACACGGGCAGCAGTGCCCTGATCAGTGTAGTAGTAGTTGAAAGAATGGACCGCAGACAGGCATCGAAGGCCTAAAATAATAACACATGGCTGTAGGCAATTTTAAATTGGTTCCAGGGGTACACGGGCAGCAGTGGTGTGGTCAGTGGAGGCCTAGTGGAAGGAGTGACCGCAGACAGGCATCGAAGGCCTAAAATAATAACACATGGCTGTAGGCAATTTTAAATTGGTTCCAGGGGTACACGGGCAGCAGTGCCCTGGTCAGTGTAGTAGTAGTTGAAAGAATGGACCGCAGACAGGCATCGAAGGCCTAAAATAAAAAAATTGGGCTGGCTGTAGGCAATTTTAAATTGGTTCCAGGGGTACACGGGCAGCAGTGGTGTGGTCAGTAGAGGCCTAGTGGAAGGAGTGACCGCAGACAGGCATCAAAGGCCTAAAATAATAACACATGGCTGTAGGCAATTTTAAATTGGTTCCAGGGGTACACGGGCAGCAGTGGTGTGGTCAGTGGAGGCCTAGTGGAAGGAGTGACCGCAGACAGGCATCGAAGGCCTAATATAATAACACATGGCTGTAGGCAATTTTAAATTGGTTCCAGGGGTACACGGGCAGCAGTGGTGTGGTCAGTGGAGGCCTAGTGGAAGGAGTGACCGCAGACAGGCATCGAAGGCCTAAAATAATAACACATGGCTGTAGGCAATTTTAAATTGGTTCCAGGGGTACACGGGCAGCAGTGCCCTGGTCAGTGTAGTAGTAGTTGAAAGAATGGACCGCAGACAGGCATCGAAGGCCTAAAATAAAAAAATTGGGCTGGCTGTAGGCAATTTTAAATTGGTTCCAGGGGTACACGGGCAGCAGTGGTGTGGTCAGTGGAGGCCTAGTGGAAGGAGTGACCGCAGACAGGCATCGAAGGCCTAACATAACAAAAATGTCAATACAATGGTATTGTCAGTGGCAGGCATTGAAGGATGTCAGCGCATAGACTAAACATTGGTGGAGCTGTGAGATAATTTTGCAAGTGGTAGAGCACTGTTTGAGCTGGGGTGGGGGGAAACTGTCTTGTGGCCGGCGGTACAGGCCCAGGGCCCCTCATATTACAACGGTGTGTCTGTGGGTGCGCACCACCACCGCCAGAGACACTTTATTGTACTAGGAGGGACCCAGTGGCAGTGCCGTAGACCAAAAGCGGACTCACCCACCTCTTCAGACAAACTGCACTCTCACGGGTGCGGTCGCCAAGTGTCGATACCACGGCCCCGTGTGGGGAGTTTGGCCATTTAGTGAGGTGTAAACATGTCGTATGCTGGACAATCAGGTGCTGAAAATTACGAGATTGGAAAAGGCATTCAGAATAGTCCACAGGCAAGACCTTTTCATAGGAAAGCTAGGTGTCAGCCGGGCAAGGTGGGGCAAAAGATTTCGAAATCCAGTTGTGGTTCATTTTAATGAAGGTTAGATCATCTACATTTTGGGTAGCCAGACGAGTCCTTTTTTCTGTTAGTATTGAACCTGCAGCACTGAATACTCTTTCTGATAGGACACTAGCTGCCGGGCAAGCAAGCTCCTGCAATGCATATTCTGCCAATTCTGGCCAGGTGTCTAATTTTGATGCCCAGTAATCAAATGGGAATGACAGTTGAGGGAGAACATCGATAAGGGATGAAAAATAGTTTGTAACCATACTGGACAAATGTTGTCTCCTGTCACTTTGAATTGATGCTGCAGTACCTGTCCTGTCTGCGGTCATAGCAAAATCACTCCACAACCTGGTCAGAAAACCCCTCTGGCCAACGCCACTTCTGATTTCTGCCCCTCTAACTCCTCTGGTCTGCTGGCCCCTGCAGCTCGTGTGAGAACGATCACGGGCGCTGTGTGCAGGGAATGCCAGAAGCAAACGGTCAACAAGAGTTGATTGTTTGGTTGCTAATATTAGTTCCAAGTTCTCATGTGGCATTATATTTAGCAATTTGCCTTTATAGCGAGGATCAAGGAGGCAGGCCAACCAGTAATCGTCATCATTCATCATTTTAGTTATGCGTGTGTCCCTTTTGAGGATACGTAAGGCATAATCCGCCATGTGGGCCAAAGTTCCAGTTCTCAAATCTGCGGTTGTGCTTGGTTGAGGGGCAGTTTCAGGCAAATCAACGTCACTTGTGTCCCTCAAAAAACCAGAACCCGGCCTTGCCGCGCCACCAATTTCCAGTGGCCCCGGAAAAGCTTCCTCATTAAAAATATAATCATCCCCATCATCCTCCTCGTCCTCGTCCTCCTCCTCCTCTTCGCCCGCTACCTCGTCCTGTACACTGCCCTGGCCAGACAATGGCTGACTGTCATCAAGGCTTTCCTCTTCCTCAGCTGCAGACGCCTGATCCTTTATGTGCGTCAAACTTTGCATCAGCAGACGCATTAGGGGGATGCTCATGCTTATTATGGCGTTGTCTGCACTAACCAGCCGTGTGCATTCCTCAAAACACTGAAGGACTTGACACATGTCTTGAATCTTCGACCACTGCACACCTGACAACTCCATGTCTGCCATCCTACTGCCTGCCCGTGTATGTGTATCCTCCCACAAAAACATAACAGCCCGCCTCTGTTCACACAGTCTCTGAAGCATGTGCAGTGTTGAGTTCCACCTTGTTGCAACGTCTATGATTAGGCGATGCTGGGGAAGGTTCAAAGAACGCTGATAGGTCTGCATACGGCTGGAGTGTACGGGCGAACGGCGGATATGTGAGCAAAGTCCACGCACTTTGAGGAGCAGGTCGGATAACCCCGGATAACTTTTCAGGAAGCACTGCACCACCAGGTTTAAGGTGTGAGCCAGGCAAGGAATGTGTTTCAGTTGGGAAAGGGAGATGGCAGCCATGAAATTCCTTCCGTTATCACTCACTACCTTGCCTGCCTCAAGATCTACAGTGCCCAGCCACGACTGCGTTTCTTTCTGCAAGAACTCGGACAGAACTTCCGCGGTGTGTCTGTTGTCGCCCAAACACTTCATAGCCAATACAGCCTGCTGACATTTGCCAGTAGCTGCCCCATAATGGGAGACCTGGTGTGCAACAGTGGCAGCTGCGGATGGAGTGGTTGTGCGACTGCGGTCTGTGGACGAGCTATCGCTTCTGCAGGAGGACGAAGAGGAGGAGGAGGGGGTGCGAACGGCTACAGCCAATTGTTTCCTAGACCGTGGGCTAGGCAGAACTGTCCCAAACTTGCTGTCCCCTGTGGACCCTGCATCCACCACATTTACCCAGTGTGCCGTGATGGACACGTAACGTCCCTGGCCATGCCTACTGGTCCATGCATCTGTTGTCAGGTGCACCTTTGTGCTCACAGATTGCCTGAGTGCATGGACGATGCGCTCTTTAACATGCTGGTGGAGGGCTGGGATGGCTTTTCTGGAAAAAAAGTGTCGACTGGGTAGCTCGTAGCGTGGTACAGCGTAGTCCATCAGGGCTTTGAAAGCTTCGCTTTCAACTAACCGGTAGGGCATCATCTCTAACGAGATTAGTCTAGCTATGTGTGCGTTCAAACCCTGTGTACGCGGATGCGAGGCTAAGTACTTCCTTTTTCTAACCATAGTCTCATGTAGGGTGAGCTGGACTGGAGAGCTGGAGATCGTGGAACTAGCGGGGGTGCCGGTGGACATGGCAGACTGAGAGACGGTAGGAGATGGTATTGTTGCCACCGGTGCCCTAGATGCAGTGTTTCCTACTACGAAACTGGTGATTCCCTGACCCTGACGGCTTTGGCCTGGCAAAGAAACCTGCACAGATACTGCAGGTGGTGCGGAAAATGGTGGCCCTACACTGCCGGAAGGGATGTTGCGTTGCTGACTAGCTTCATTGGCCGAGGGTGCTACAACCTTAAGGGACGTTTGGTAGTTAGTCCAGGCTTGCAAATGCATGGTGGTTAAATGTCTATGCATGCAACTTGTATTGAGACTTTTCAGATTCTCTCCTCTGCTTAAGGTAGTTGAACATTTTTGACAGATGACTTTGCGCTGATCAATTGGATGTTGTTTAAAAAAATGCCAGACTGCACTCTTTCTAGCATCGGATACCTTTTCAGGCATTGCAGACTGAGCTTTAACCGGATGGCCACGCTGTCCTCCAACAGGTTTTAGCTTTGCCACGCGTTTTGGGCAAGATACGGGCCCGGCAGATGGAACCTGTTGCGATGTTGATGCCTGCTGCGGCCCCTCCTCCTCCGCTTCAGAACTGCTGCCGCCTGCACCCTGTTCCCCCAATGGCTGCCAATCGGGGTCAAGAACTGGGTCATCTATTACCTCTTCTTGTAGCTCGTGTGCAACTTCGTCTGTGTCACCGTGTCGGTCGGTGGTATAGCATTCGTGATGGGGCAACATAGTCTCATCAGGGTCTGATTCTTGATCAGCACCCTGCGAGGGCAATGTTGTGGTCTGAGTCAAAGGACCAGGATAGTAGTCTGGCTGTGGCTGTGCATCAGTGCACTCCATGTCAGATTCAACTTGTAATGGGCATGGACTGTTAACTGCTTCACTTTCTAAGCCAGGGACTGTATGTGTAAAGAGCTCCATGGAGTAACCCGTTGTGTCGCCTGCTGCATTCTTCTCTGTTGTTGTTTTTGCTGAAGAGGACAAGGAAGCGACTTGTCCCTGACCGTGAACATCCACTAACAACGCGCTGCTTTGACATTTACCAGTTTCACGAGAGGAGGCAAAAGAGCTAGAGGCTGAGTCAGCAAGATAAGCCAAAACTTGCTCTTGCTGCTCCGGCTTTAAAAGCGGTTTTCCTACTCCCAGAAAAGGGAGCGTTCGAGGCCTTGTGTAGCCAGACGACGAACCTGGCTCCACAGCTCCAGACTTAGGTGCAATATTTTTTTTCCCACGACCAGCTGATGCTCCACCACTACCACTACCCTCATTACCAGCTGACAATGAACGCCCCCGTCCACGACCTCTTCCACCAGACTTCCTCATTGTTTTGAAAACGTTACCAAACGAACGGTATTTGTTGCTGTCACACAACTTACACGGTGAGCTATAACTTCAGTATGATTTAGCTACCCCTTTACAGGTGGGTGAGACCACAACGAAAATCAGCCACAATGTTACACACTCTGTTGTTGTTGGCAACAAATGAGATGGCACACACGCAGGACTGTCACTGAAGCGCAAATGTAAATATTTATCTCCCACTGATTTGTGTTTGTTTTTTTTAAAAGGGAGACTTCAGAAAAAAAAAAAATTAAAAAAAAAATATTTTTTACAGAAGAATTTATAAAACAAATAAAATGAAATGATTGTTTCAGGGAGAATTTAGGAAAAAAAAAAAAAAAAAGGCTTTGTAGGGCCCACTGAGTGAGAGAGGACGCACACAGGAGTCAGGAGTGGCACACAAGCCCAGAGGCCAATATTAATCTCCCACCGATTGATTTAGTTATTTTTTTTGGTAGATTTTGGAACCCAAATCAAGCAAAAAAATTAATAGGCTTTCTATGGCCCACAATTGGGGAGAGAGAGATGGCACACCCAGGAGTCAAGACTGGCACACAAGCAGAAGGGGCAATATGAATCTCCCACAGATTTTTTTTTTTTCAGGGAGACTTGAGAGAAAAAAAAATACAAAAAAAATGATTATTTTCAGGAATAATTTAGAAACCAAAGAAAATAAAAAGATTGTTTCAGGGAGAATTTAGAAAACAAATAAAACAAAAAATAGGCTTTCTAGGGCCCACTGAGTGACAGATGACGCACACAGGAGTCAGGAGTGGCACACAAGCCCAGAGGCCAATATTAATCTCCCACTGATTGATTTAGTGATTTTTTTTGGTAGATTTTGGAACCCAAATCAAGCAAAAAAATTGATAGGCTTTCTATGGCCCACAATTGGGGAGAGAGAGAGAGAGATGGCACACCCAGGAGTCAAGACTGGCACACAAGCAGAAGGGGCAATATGAATCTCCCACAGATTTTTTTTTTTTTTTTTTTTTCAGGGAGACTTGAGAGAAAAAAAAATACAAAAAAAATGATTTTTTTCAGGAATAATTTAGAAACCAAAGAAAATAAAAAGATTGTTTCAGGGAGAATTTAGAAAACAAATAAAACAAAAAATAGGCTTTCTAGGGCCCACTGAGTGACAGATGACGCACACAGGAGTCAGGAGTGGCACACAAGCCCAGAGGCCAATATTAATCTCCCACTGATTGATTTAGTGATTTTTTTTGGTAGATTTTGGAACCCAAATCAAGCAAAAAAATTAATAGGCTTTCTATGGCCCACTATTTGTGAGAGAGATGGCACGCTCAGGACTGGCACACAAGCCCAGAGGCCAATATTAATCTCCCATTTTTTTTTTTTCCAGGGAAAATTTATAAACCCAATAAAAAAAATAATAATAAATAGGCTTTCTATGGCCCACTATCTGAGAGAGAGAGATGGCACGCTTAGGACTGGCACACAAGCCCAAAGCCCAATATTAATCTCCCACTGATTGATTGATTGATTTTTTCAGGTAGAATTATGAACCCAAATCAACCAAAAAAATAAATAGGCTTTCTATGGCCCACTATTTGTGAGAGAGATGGCACGCTCAGGACTGGCACACAAGCCCAGAGGCCAATATTAATCTCCCACTTTTTTTTTTTTCCAGGGAAAATTTATAAACCCAATAAAATAATAAAAAAATTGGCTTTCTATGGCCCACTATCTGAGAGAGAGAGAGATGGCACGCTTAGGACTGGCACACAAGCCCAAAGGCCAATATTAATCTCCCACTGATTGATTTAATGATTTTTTCAGGTAGAATTTAGAACCCAAATCAAGCAAAAAAATTAATAGGCTTTCTATGGCCCACTGAGTGAGAGATGGCACACACAGGAGTAAGGAGTGGCACACAAGCCCTGAGGCCAATATTTTTCTCCCACTGATTGATTGATTGATTTTTTCAGGTAGAATTAGGAACCCAAATCAACCAAAAAAATAAATAGGCTTTCTATGGCCCACTATTTGTGAGAGAGATGGCACGCTCAGGACTGGCACACAAGCCCAGAGGCCAATATTAATCTCCCATTTTTTTTTTTTTCCAGGGAAAATTTATAAACCCAATAAAAAAAATAATAATAAATAGGCTTTCTATGGCCCACTATCTGAGAGAGAGAGATGGCACGCTTAGGACTGGCACACAAGCCCAAAGGCCAATATTAATCTCCCACTGATTGATTGATTGTTTTTTTCAGGTAGAATTATGAACCCAAATCAACCAAAAAAATAAATAGGCTTTCTATGGCCCACTATTTGTGAGAGAGATGGCACGCTCAGGACTGGCACACAAGCCCAGAGGCCAATATTAATCTCCCACTTTTTTTTTTTTTCCAGGGAAAATTTATAAACCCAATAAAATAATAAAAAAATAGGCTTTCTATGGCCCACTATCTGAGAGAGAGAGATGGCACGCTTAGGACTGGCACACAAGCCCAAAGGCCAATATTAATCTCCCACTGATTGATTTATTGATTTTTTCAGGTAGAATTTAGAACCCAAATCAAGCAAAAAAATTAATAGGCTTTCTATGGCCCACTGAGTGAGAGATGGCACACACAGGAGTAAGGAGTGGCAGACAAGCCCTGAGGCCAATATTTTTCTCCCACTGATTGATGTTGTGATTTTTTCTGGTAGATTTTGGAACCCAAATCAAGCAAAAAAATAAATAGGCTTTCTATGGCCCACTGAGTGAGAGATGACACAGACAGAGATGGCACTCTAGCAGAAATGTCAATCTTAATCTCCCCCCCAAAAAAAAAAGGAACTGTCCTTCAATTACTATCTCCCTGCAGTAATCTCAGCCAGGTATGGCAGGCAGCAATAAGGAGTGGACTGATGCACAAATTAAATAAAAAGTGTGGACAAACAAACAAGATAGCTGTGCAGAAAGGAAGGAACAAGAGGATTTGTGCTTTGAAAAAAGCAGTTGGTTTGCACAGCGGCGTACACACAGCAATGCAGCTATCACGGAGCCTTCTAGGGCAGCCCAATGAGCTACAGCGCTGAGGAAAAAAAAAAAAAAAAAGGAGCTTCCACTGTCCCTGCACACCGAAGGTGGTGTTGGGCAGTGGAAATCGCTACAGCACAAGCGGTTTTGTGGTTAATGGACCCTGCCTAACGCTATCCCTGCTTCTGACGAAGCGGCAGCAACCTCTCCCTAAGCTCAGATCAGCAGCAGTAACATGGCGGTCGGCGGGAACTCCCCTTTATAGCCCCTGTGACGCCGCAGACAGCAAGCCAATCACTGCAATGCCCTTCTCTAAGATGGTGGGGACCAGGACCTATGTCATCACGCTGCCCACACTCTGCGTTTACCTTCATTGGCTGAGAAATGGCGAAAGTCGCGTACCGCATGGCCGACCACGCACAGGGGTCGGATCGGGTTTCATGAA
Organism: Ranitomeya imitator; assembly: GCF_032444005.1. Taxonomy (NCBI): domain Eukaryota; kingdom Metazoa; phylum Chordata; class Amphibia; order Anura; family Dendrobatidae; genus Ranitomeya; species Ranitomeya imitator. The sequence goes on along the minus strand of NC_091290.1, from coordinate 110,605,003 downwards.
ACTCGACTTCGCCAAAAGTCGGCGACTTTTGAAAATGTTCGACCCGTTTCGCTCAACCCTACTGTTAACATTTTAATGTTTTTCATTTACTTCCCTTTTTAACAAGATTGCAATGGTGACAGAACCCCTCTAAGTCTTTTCTCTATCCACATTTGTTTGCAGGGCAATAATCCTGCTCTTACCCTTATTTTGCTTCCTTTTGCAGCCCCCTAATCCTCACTGCGACCATTTTAGAGCCATTTTGCCGCACAGTAGTTTGGGTCTCCATTGACTTATATGGTTTACGGGGTCCTGGGACAAGTTCAGAAACTGTAGACAGCATGCCAGCCGGTCACGTCTGTCTTCACACTAGTTCCAGGACAGTCCCAGAATAGCTGATTTACTGCTTTGGGTGGGTTCAGGACAGCCAAATCATCTTATCTCACTACCAAACTAGTACACACTTCAGCACATACCATATAGGTGTGAATCTCAACGTGTTTCTGGAGACTAAACTCCCTTAATCATGAAAATAAGATTTTTTTGTCCAGTTTGTTGCCTGATGAAGGAGCCATATAGGGCCCCGAAATGCTTAGCTAAATAAAAGAGTCTTATCTGCCAAACATCCTCCCGGGAATCCTTTCCGCATGACTAGTAGCGCTTGTCACACACCAGTAACTCCTCTCTCTAAATTAGACAATAATATAAAGCTTTGATACATTTTACGGCAAGTTTTGGGAGATGGGCAGAGTATGGATGCACAATAAACTGCACCATAAGGAATAGCTTCCTTTTATGTACCTCTTTAGGACAGTACCTCTACATTAGACTATACGGAAATGGAGTAGAGAAAACATATCAATCTGGTTGTCCACCACTCGGACAACCAGTTCCCAATTGTCATAGTCCAAACAACAGTCTATTCTCACCTTCAGTACCAGCGCGTTTCCAGCATCAGGTCTTCTGGTCACCATGTACCCAATCAGCGGATGCTTCTCTCTGACTTTCTTTAAAGGAAACTAACACCTGGAAGAAGTGAATGCGACTACCATTCTCTGACTTCCTCTAAATGTCAGTTGCGTCTGAAGGAAGTGTGAGTGAAGTGGCTGCTGATTGGCTGAAGGGCTCACATGGCAAAACAAAATCATGCAAGTATCGGGAGGCCAGACACCAACGTTGCTGGAATGTCCCCAGCACCGGAAGTGAGTATGGGTTATTATTATACAAGGGGGGGATACTGCAATTGGGAAGGGGCTATCTGAGTAGTGAACAACCCCATAATTTATAATATGTAAAGTAGCAACAACCCATATGGCATTTGTATGGCTTAGTGATGATTTTGCAGACATTGTGGACATGGGTGTACTTACTATATTTATACTATTATCTATTGGAAGATTGTATAGTTTAACTTTATCTTCAGATAGACATTATGTGGGCGATTCATCAAGACCAATGATTCTCTCGTCGGTCTTGATGAGGTGGCTTTTTCAAGCATTTTTCAAGCATCAAGCAAGGTGGCTTTTTCCTGATTTATTAATGGGGATCTGTCACCAGGTTTTTGCTAGTTCATCCGGAAGCAGAATAATGTAGAAAAATAAACTCTGATTCCAATGATTATCACTTAGATTCCTGGCTGCTGCTATGCAGTGTGAAGCAGAGCTCATAAAGCTAAGTTCACCCACACCACAGCTTTCTATATACATTGTCTATTGACTTATTTTGCGTAGCCTCACAATTGCTTTAAAATTTTGATTTTTCAAAAAAAAAAATTTTTTTGAAGTTCTTTTTCATATTAGGAACTATTTTGTCTGGAATACTCTGGCCAAATTGAGTCTAAATAGAATTAGGGTCAGAATAAATCCAACCAATGCACATTACACCGGGCTCCTGTATATTGGGGCTATCCAAAAAAAGGTCATGCATAAATAAAAAACAAAGAAAATGAATATACCGTACATCCATAAACTAATAAAGTAATGTAAGTAAACATGTAGGAAATGCATGATTCCGACAGTTTCCTATCGTAAAGAGAATAATTTTTTGGTAAATGTTGCTTTACAAGTTGACACAAAACAGTTGACACTTAAGGAGCTGCCATAGAAAGTCTTCTGCTGCAGCTGTAGTGGCCAATCACAAGATAATACCACTCCGAAATTAGTTTTACACATTCTTAGTCCTCTATCTTTTGCATGGATGACTGGTCAGCTTAGTCGGACAGGAACACAAAAGGAGGGCTGACAAGTAAAGTTTAATGACCTTAATAGCTGTTTAGAAATCTAATCCATCACATTTAATGGACACCTCTATGAAAAGGTGTAAATAATAAAATTCTATTGCTTTAGTGTCACTCACTAAATATTTTAAGTATTTACAATTTCCAAAGAAAAGACAATGGGAGCATCTGTGTGTGATCCACATAAAGCTCTTTGAATCAATGCTGCATTCGCACAGATGGCTTCTGCAGTCGGCCATAATAAACCATTTGAATGGCTATAGGGGGGACGAATTAAGATGAGGGGACTGGTGTTAGTTGCCTAATTTTTTTTTTTCAACAATATTTTGCATTAATTGGGGTTTCCATGAACAAAAAAATGCCTTTTTTTGTAATCTGATGATCAATTGGCTTTATCATTTGGTCTCAGAACAGTTTACTTATTCTTGGCAAAAAAAATTCTAATTAAAAAGAATTCAAACACAGTTAAGTCTAATCACACTGCGCAACAAATTTAAGGGAATTTCTTGTCCCCTGAGAAAATGTTATTGTATCTTATAGATTTCGATATGCTGAACAGGAATATGTGCTCCAAAAGTCTGTATCACGTAAGGTTTTTAAACCACTTCATGACCGAAGCTTTTTTTCGATTTTTTGTTTTCATTTTTCGCTCCCCTTCTTTCCAGAGCCATAACTTTTTTTATTTGTAGGTCAATATGGCCATGTGAGAGCTTTTATTTTTACGGGACGAGCTGATGTTTTTAATGATACCACTTTTGTGCAGATACGTTCTTTTGATTGCCCGATATGACATTTTAATGCCAAAACATAATTCTGGCGTTTTGATTTTTTTTATCGCTACGCCGTTTAGCGATCATGTTAATTATTTTTTTATTGATTGATTGGGTGATTCTGAATGCGGCAATGCAAAATATGTGTAGGGTTGATTTTTTTTATTGTTTTATTTCAAATGTGGCAAAAGGGGGGTGATTTGAACTTTTATGTTTTTTATCTCTTTTATTTTTAAACACTTTTTTTTTTACTTTTGGTATGCTTCAATAGTCTCCATGACGTTGTACAGGATAGTTTGTGGATTACGTCCGCGCTGCCACAATAATACAGATTCGAATGTAATGTAAGTTTTTCATTACATTCAAATCTGTATTATTGTGGTAGCTTGGACTTAATCCACAAACTATCCTGTATAATGTCTCTGAGAAGGTTGCATGGGTGACCCGCGGATATGCAGCAGCCGATACCCACATGCTTTTGCTTTACACTATCCGGGGAGCAGCTCCCTGTTAAAAAAAATGCACTTAATTTGAGGATAAGACCCTATATGCTCTTTTGTCTCCCTAATTTACTATTATCAATAGTCTCCATAGGAGGCTAGAAGCTGCCATAGTGCGATCACCTCTGCTACAAAGAGGTGACGCTCAGATCACCTCTATGCAGCAGAAATACAGGCTTGCTATGAGCGCCGAACACAGGGTGTTGCTCAAAGCAATCTGCCATCAACAACCAAAGAGGTCTTGTGGAGACCTCTGGTTGTGATAGCAACGTAGCGATGACCCCCGATCACGTATTTCTGTACAGGGGTCCGGAAGCGCATTGAAATGCCTGCTTTCAGAGTTTGACAGCGACATTTAACTACTTAATAGGCGTGGGTGGATCGTGATCGTGATTTTTAAAAACAGCTGACATGTGGCGGCTTTGAGGTGGGCTCACCTCCGGTGCCTACCTCAAAGCGGGACATACTGTCAGCTGATGTACTATTCTGTCGGCTGGCAGTAAGGGGTTAAGAAACAACAATTTATAGTCTACATTATGACATCCAAGACTCTACATACATGTGCATCAATGTCAGTAGCAAAAGCAATTGTTCAAAAATGTTTTGCAAATGACTTTCGTTTATAATCCGCGTTTTTAGAATTATAACAGAATACTATAATGTTTCGTATCATTTCTCAAAAACCTTATGTGATAGGAAAAATCTGAAGTCATTTCTGAAATCAGCAAGAAAAAAATCTATCAGAAACACTCAATATTGTCCGAGGGACAAAACCTTTGTAGCACAGTGTTATTCATTAAACAGGTGTCCAGCAGACAGATGACTTTAGATGGGACTATAAAAAAAAAAAACAGTTCCCATTTCATACTTTTAGTAGAGATGAGCGAACCCATGGAAGTTCGGATATTCCCAAGTTTGGTTTGGGTATCAGAACTGCACCGAATCTTGAATCAGAACCCTATTGAAAATAATAGGGACCCGAGCTTTTGTGCTGAAAAATATTAATTCATTCTCTCTCTCTGCTCCCGGACTTCTCCCGGAACTCGAGACTTTGTATCAGGCTTCTCGGAGAAGTTTGACATTTAGCACTGGACACCAAGTGGTACAAGCCCCAAAACTTTAAATTTAGGTTTGCTGATCTTTAGCTGTCAGCAATGGCACCATATGGAGGAGAAATGTCACAAGATTTGAAATTGAAAAAACTTCTTTACACAAGAAAATTGAAGGCTTCAAAAAAATCAGCAAAGTTTTTCTTATCAGTCAGAATACAATTGAAAAAGGGATAAAAAATGTAACATTGATGAAATTGCAACATCTCACAGAGACATCCAGGCAGACCACATAACTTAACACCTAAAAAGGTGCGTTGTCTGATAAGAACATTTGAAAAAAATCAACATGCAAGTTCACTGCAGATAGCTAAAGAAGTGGAAAGCCAAATTTGAGTGTTTCCCTTTGCACACAACAGCATACGCTGCAGAGGAATGGTATGCATGGGTGTCATCAACGAAGGAAGTCTCTCCTGACGCCCTAGCCGATGCTAAAAAATATGAATACTACTGGGGCTATGTACTCTGGACTGGAGTAAGGAGACCAAGATAAATGTTTTGGGTGCTTCTAGTGGTGCACTTTTCCAACATGACAATAATCCAAACACACGTCTAAAGGTACCGTTACACTAAACGACTTACCAACGATCACGACCAGAGATGCAACCTGGCCGTGATCATTGTAAGTCGTTGTGTGGTCGCTGGGGAGCTGTCACACAGACAGCTCTCTCCAGCGACCAACGATCAGGGGAACGACTTCGGCATTGTTGAAACTGTCTTCAACGATGCCGAAGTCCCCGGGTAACCAGGATAAACATCGGGTTACTAAGCGCGGCCCAGCGCTTAGTAACCCGATATTTACCCTGGTTACCATTGTAAAAGTAGAAAAAAAAAACACTACATACTCACATACAGATGTCTGTCACGTCCCCCGCCGTCAGCTTCCCGCACTGACTGTCAGCGCCGGCCATAAAGCAGAGCACAGCGGTGACGTCACCGCTGTGCTCTACTTTACGGCCGGCGCTGACAGTCAGTGCAGGGAAGCTGACGGCGGGGGACGTGACAGACATTGGAATGTGAGTATGTACGTTTTTTTCAATTTTTACAATGGTAACCAGGGTAAATATCGGGTTACTAAGTTCGGCCCTGCGCTTTGTATCCCGATATTTACCCTGGTTACAAGTGAACACATTGCTGGATCGGCGTCACACATGCTGATCCAGCGATGACAGCGGGTGATCAGCGACCAAAAAAAGGTCCTGATCATTCCCCAGCGACCAACGATCTCCCAGCAGGGGCCTGATCATTGGTCGCTGTCACACATAACGAGATCGTTAGCGGGATTGTTGCTACGTCACAAACAGCGTGACGTTGCAACAATATCGTTAATGAAATCATTATGTCTGAAGGTACCTTAAGACCACTGTTGCATTTCTGAAGAAAAACAGTGGTCGAGTATGTCTTCTAATCTGAACACCCATGGGGAATTCTGAAGAGACAAGTTGAGTAATATGAGCGGTAGCAGCTTTATTCCAGGAGATCAAAGTAGGACATGGCTGACTAACATCTCTTCCAACAGTCAGTTGTCTAAAGCCCCATTGTACATTGGACTATTGGCCTAATAGCTCAATTATTTGATCAGTACCATTTGCATATTGTTGGCAAGACATCCACTATTTGCATGGGGAGATATGTTTGCATGATTATTTTTTAAGCTGTGTAAAAGAGCTATCAGCTGATAAACAAGGATTTGACAGCCCAATGAAGGAAATGAGCACTCTTACAAACAGTCAATTGCTGACTTATTGGGGTCATTTCTTGATTGCAATGCTTGATCCATTGATCTCTGGCTGAGTAGTTGGTTTCCCGCTCTGTTGGACCACAGACTGTGTTATCTTTGTTCAACTGCTTAACATTCTCTTGTCTTTGCTTTAAGGTACCGTTACACTAAACGATTTACCAACGATCACGACCAGCGATACGACCTGGTCGTGATCGTTGGTAAGTCATTGTGTGGTCGCTGGAGAGCTGTCACACAGACAGCTCTCCAGAGACCAACGATGCCGAAGTCCCCGGGTAACAAGGGTAAACATTTGGTTATTAAGCGCAGGGCCACGCTTAGTAACCCGATGTTTACCCTGTTTACCACTGTAAAAGAAAAAAAAAAAACAGTACATACTCACATTCCTGTCACGTCCCCCAGCGTCAGCTTCCCTGCACTGTGTAAGCGCCGGCCGTAAAGCAGAGTGGTGACTTCACCGCTGTGCTCTGCTTTACAGCCGGCCGGTGCTGACACAGTCAGTGTGGGAAGCTGACGCCGGGGGACGTGACAGGAATGTGAGTATGTACTGTTTTTTTTTTTTTACTTTTACAATGGTAACTAGGGTAAAAATATTGGGTTACTAAGTGCGGCCCTGCGCTTAGTAACCAAATATTTACCCTCGTTACCAGTGAACACATCGCTGGATCGGCATCACACACGCCGATTCAGTGATAACAGTGGGTGATCAGCGACCAAAAAAAAGATCCTGATCATTCCCCAGCGACCAACGATCTCCCAGCAGTGGCCTGATCATTGGTCGCTGTCACGCATAATGATTTCGTTAACGATATCGTTGCTACGTCACAAAAAGCGTTTGATACCGTGCCGCACAAGAGGTTGGTACACAAAATGAGAATGCTTGGTCTGGGGGAAAATGTGTGTAAATGGGTTAGTAACTGGCTTAGTGATAGAAAGCAGAGGGTGGTTATAAATGGTATAGTCTCTAACTGGGTCGCTGTGACCAGTGGGGTAACGCAGGGGTCAGTATTGGGACCTGTTCTCTTCAACATATTCATTAATGATCTGGTAGAAGGTTTACACAGTAAAATATCGATATTTGCAGATGATACAAAACTATGTAAAGCAGTTAATACAAGAGAAGATAGTATTCTGCTACAGATGGATCTGGATAAGTTGGAAACTTGGGCTGAAAGGTGGCAGATGAGGTTTAACAATGATAAATGTAAGGTTATACACATGGGAAGAAGGAATCAATGTCACCATTACACACTGAACGGGAAACCACTGGGTAAATCTGACAGGGAGAAGGACTTGGGGATCCTAGTTAATGATAAACTTACCTGGAGCAGCCAGTGCCAGGCAGCAGCTGCCAAGGCAAACAGGATCATGGGGTGCATTAAAAGAGGTCTGGATACACATGATGAGAGCATTATACTGCCTCTGTACAAATCCCTAGTTAGACCGCACATGGAGTACTGTGTCCAGTTTTGGGCACCGGTGCTCAGGAAGGATATAATGGAACTAGAGAGAGTACAAAGGAGGGCAACAAAATTAATAAAGGGGATGGGAGAACTACAATACCCAGATAGATTAGCGAAATTAGGATTATTTAGTCTAGAAAAAAGACGACTGAGGGGCGATCTAATAACCATGTATAAGTATATAAGGGGACAATACAAATATCTCGCTGAGGATCTGTTTATACCAAGGAAGGTGACGGGCACAAGGGGGCATTCTTTGCGTCTGGAGGAGAGAAGGTTTTTCCACCAACATAGAAGAGGATTCTTTACTGTTAGGGCAGTGAGAATCTGGAATTGCTTGCCTGAGGAGGTGGTGATGGCGAACTCAGTCGAGGGGTTCAAGAGAGGCCTGGATGTCTTCCTGGAGCAGAACAATATTGTATCATACAATTATTAGGTTCTGTAGAAGGACGTAGATCTGGGTATTTATTATGATGGAATATAGGCTGAACTGGATGGACAAATGTCTTTTTTCGGCCTTACTAACTATGTTACTATGTTACTATGTTACTAATATCGTTAACGAAATCGTTATGTGTGAAGGTACCTTTACTGTGTTGCATCTATGAGGGTATTTTCACTTCCTTGTTTGCTTTGTCTTATCACATCTTGGTTTGATTAATATTTGAAGTCCCAGTTTCCCAGTCAAGGATTATCTTGCTACGGTTTTCCCTATTGCTTCACCTGCGGTTTGTTTGTGTGTTCCCATTCAAAGCTCTCTTCTAATTTTTATACATTTAGGATCTGGCCGCTTTCACATATACCAGAAGTCTTTTTGGACTCCTTTCTTTTACTTCCGTCTTTCATGTAAGACTGTGTGAACAGGTCATTAGGCCTGGGTCTCACCCTCTGTCTGTGTGCACTATGTTCTGTTGTGGTTGTTGTGAGTTACACTTGGTATATAGCTGAGGGTACAGTTAAGGACACTCTGGGTCAGCTTTATTGGGGGTGCGATTGCATAATTTTGGGTGCCAACCTCCACAGTGAGGCAGGGACAAACAAACCAGGGTCAAATAAGGGATTTGCCTTGTCTGTACAGTAACTTAGTGTGTAGGTTTAACATCTCTCATGGTTTGTTCATCCATTTGTGAGTGTTAGGGCCCCAGTCATAACAATTTGGCTGTGGGGTAAATGTTAGAGATGACCATATCTTTGGAAATTCAACAATTTGCTGAAATTTCCACCAAAATTTGATATGTGGCTAATCTCTGGCATACGAGAAAGCTTTTAATTGCTGAACCCTGCTGTCCATAAGCACGTACACTCTACAGGAGAGGGAGTGGACCCTACTATCTAGAGTAGCTTATGCTCTACAACAGAGAGAGAGAGAATGCCACTGATGGAAAGTGCTTGCACTCTAATCTACAGAAGACAGAGAGAAAGGACATATTCATCAAAAGAGCTTACATTCTATAGAACAGAGAAACTTACTCAGTTATTCTGGAGTTCCGAAACGACTCTGCCATACAAACTGTGCTCAGCTGGGAATCACTGATCTGTGATGGCACAGGTATTGAGCATCGCTAGATATCATAGCGGCAGGTCATTGGGGAAGGCATATGCAGCAATCCAAACTGGCATTTTACACACTTTCTGATGATTTAGCAAGGTTTGAAATGGTGCTGAGCATGGATGGAGCAAGGTTTTATTTTGCTAACTTCAATATTCTCATCTCTATTAACTGTGACTTTCTGTAGGTGTAAAGATAAAATATTAGGTTTGATGTGAACTAGTTATTTATTTAGAAAAACAACAAAACTAAAGAAAAAAAATGTTTTTCTTCAGAATTGTTGTATTCAGCACAAATAGAGTGTGGCCCCCTTTTCACCTGAGCTGGCAGTTCATATATAGTCCCTCCAAAGCTGACTGTCCGGTTGGGACCTGGTTACTCTCTGCCACTATTCACACTAAGTAGGTTTTAACATTAGAGAGTATAGTTACTGTCCCAATTGGATATACCTTGTCACGTTGGGACAGCTTTATACTTTTTTTTTAATCAAAAATAGTGTTTACCAAATACCCTATGTTAATAATTTAATGCACTTGCTTTTTTAACTTATTTTTATTAGGCTATATGCACACATCGTTTTTTCTTTGGTTTTGCTAGTTATTTATTTACTAGATGGCAGCCCGATTCTAAAGAATCGGGAGTCTAGAATCCATATATACTTTATTTATTCAAATGTAAGAATAATACAATTAATAAATAATAGTAAGAAAGAACAAAAAATGGCTGCACTCACCAGCTCTTGAGCATTCTTGTTATTTAAGGTACAGTTACACAGGATCCATGAACATGCTTATGAGGGGAGGGATGAAAGACATCAGACGACAACTTTGCGTGTTGTGGCAAATGCCACAACAACGGTTCTTTGCTTAAGAACAATAATGTAAATAATAAATAATATGTATCAATAACTATGTATATTGGTATGTTCTATGACATTTTAAAATATTTCATTATTATGTGGAAAGGCTCTTAGTACCCATACTGGCGCATACTTGTGTGCCCATCAGGTATTTTCACAGTAATTTTACATCTGATGGGTTGGTATGAAACGTTTTTAATCATCTCTTGGGCTTAGCTAAGCCTTCATTTTAAATAATTCTAATAGGTACAACAGAAATAAAAGCCTTTTTGTGTACCCAAATTTTTTGTGTTTATTTTTACAGAAGTGTAAAATTTAAGAAATCAACGTTCATAGTACACCGATGGGCTAATATAAGCATGCCCATCAACCACATCACGGTAGCCTTTGAACTGATGGGTCCTAACTAACTGATTCCTATTTCTTAATACTCAGACCTCTTTCACATCTGCATGTTTCTGATATTTGCAGAAGTAATGTTAAAAACAATACAACTTCCACACTTGGCGCCAAAGAACTGACCTACAACGCACTTTCAGCAAGTGCCATGCAATGTAGATGAAGCTTGGAGTTAACTTGCAGTAAATGCAGCAAACGCGGCTTCGGCAATTGCATTAAATGCAGCCACAACAAAAACACTGGTAAGTGGAGATTTTGTGGCGAAAACAGCAGAAACCACATGTGCCGCACCTGCCGCAAGTGAAGTACAAATTCCGTATACATTGCATGCAACTTACAGCAAAAGTGGCGTGGGTCAGCCCTTAGGCAGGAAGTGCAGAAATAGCCTTTTTTCCACCATAAATTCTCCAAATAGCAGAAAAATGTTGATGTGAAAGCAAAATCTCTATTCTTTCCCTATCTATCTAAAAATGTACCTATCTATATATCTATTTCTATGTACAGAACACACCTGAAGATAGAGATGTGTGTGAACAGCCATCCCACCCGTCTCTTACCTGTTCACAAAAACAAAATGAAATCTCTCAGCAGCTATACTGCTGGAGCTTCAAATACAGGTTCCTATCACCAAATACAGGCATTTGAATGATACACATCTTACATCTTGTACTTAATGTGTGTTCTACTTACCTATAAAAATATGTATTGATATATCAGATTTCTAAATTTATGTAGATATGATATAGAGTTATTAACCCTATATGCTAATGAGTACGTATGTTATATACGTATTTCCTACATAAGTACTTAAAATCTATATGTCTATGGCTACACTAATTTTTTTTTTATTTTTTATTTTTTTCCTTATCTCTACACATAGAATTTGCCTATTGCTGTCTATGTTATTAGAAAAACTGAATAATGAAAAAAAAGAAAATTAAGTTTAAACTAAAATATTTTTGTACACAATATTACGTGTGAAGACTTTAGTACTATCAGCCAATAATTGTCCTTGAAGTGGTGTATTAACCACTTTAACCCTCACATTGCAACATTGCTTCACCCTGGAAAAAGCAACATACAATTGACCATGGGCAAAAGCAGGTTCTGGTAGATAAATGCCAACTCGATGGAGGGTCTGGCCTTGAGATTTATTTATGGTCATTGCAAATGCGGGCTTGATGGGAAATTGTCTCCGTCTTAATTTAAAAGGTAATCCAGTCTCTGATGGACACAAATCAATTCGTGGAATGAATACCACATTTCCTGCTGCTGACCCACTAATTACTTTAGCCAGTATGATATTGGCATGTAAGGCAGTGACAATGAGCCGCGTACCATTGCAGAGACCTTTGTTCGTGTTCACATTACGTAATAACATGACAATGGTGCCAATTTTAAGTTTCAGCCGATGTGAAGGCATACCAGTTGGTGTTAGTGAATTCAAAAACTCAAGTGGGTATTGATCGAGGTCATCAGCTTCATCAGGATCGATGGAATCATCACTGATATATTCAGTATAGTCACCTATCAATAAATCCATGACTTGGGAATTGACTTTCTCAACGTCCTCATTTTTTGGACATAAAATTGCATGAGATGCAGCTATATTTATACTTTCGGTGTCATTCACATCAATACAAAGATTATCTCCAAAAATTTCAATTATTAAAGAGCCAGTACATACCATGTCTGGAGGAATTTCAATTACATCATCTCCAAGGTTATGTTCATTAGATAGTTCACCATTTCCCAGTTGAAGCAACCAACTGCTGTAGTGAGGATCAATGGAGCGCATGTTGTTAATAAGTGGCAGGCGAGTAAAATGTTGCCAGTGTTGTGAATATTTTATACAGCTCTCTACAACATCAGTTCTTGTCACATGAGGGATGACAGGAAGACATTGTCTAAAGTCGCCTCCAAAAACAATCACTTTACCTCCAAACGGTGTTTTTTCTTTGTGAGCTACATTTGTTGTCATGACGTCACGTAAAACTCTATCAATGACATGCAATGCATATTTGGATAGCATTGTGCACTCATCAATAATAAAAAGTTTCGTGCTGTGCAAATCTTTTGCTGCATCGGTATCATTCTTAATCCTGGAAACAGATGTTTCATTCACAGGAATTGGAATCCCATAAAGAGAATGAATGGTTCGTCCACCTTGTAGCAAGTTGGCGGCAATTCCAGTAGTGGCAGCAGGTGACACAATGTCTCCTTGTCCTCTTAGCTGATGTAGGAGTAGATGATATAGGTACGTTTTTCCGCTGCCACCAGGACCATCAAGGAAAAAACACTTTGCTGTAGAATTAGTGTCTTCTAAAGCTTGAGTGATAGCATCAAAAGCAAAAAGTTGGTCCTCATTTAGAGTAGCTTTCATTTCAGCAGCTGCTGATAACTCATAATCTTTATCATACTGTGGGAGGAGGTGTTGTTTCTTGACTGGACGTGGCAAATTAAAATCAATATAAGTTTTGCCATGAGCTTTAAGAACATGTTGGACATTTGTCATAGCATAGCCTTCACAATTGACACACTCCAGACTGTCGGAGTGGTATGCATGGCAGTAGTCTTCTACAAAGTGTTCCTTAAATTCATCCCATAAGTCCCGAGGTTTAGCTGGAGGACCAAAAATACAAATGTAGGCAAACATGTCACGTAGCTCTGCTGGCATGTTGAGAATACTGGCATCAAGTAATGTATTTCTCCACAGACTATCATCAAATAGTAAGCCAAGAGCTAATGCCGCATCTTTGAAGGTTTCATGTGTGACTCCGTGTACAGTTTTTATGCTGTCAAAACTGGTTGCACCTTTGACATGTAACAATAACAATCTTAAATAGTAGCGTTCTTGGTCTTTCACACTGACAGTATACATTCGTCCAATCAAAGAACCACCTGCTCGCTTTCTAACTTCCCAAGAACCTTCTTTCCAAACATAGTTTTCGGGAATTTCACGGTATAAATAAATATGAGCATGATGGTCGTTCTGATTAAGCTTGAAGTAGGCCATAAGTGTAGAATTTTGATGGAGCTTTTGTTTGATGTTTCCAATAGAGTCATCCTCATGAAAATAGAGTGGCTGAGAATGCCGTAGATGTACAGCAAGGCGAATGATGCTATGAGATTGTTTATGCATTGGATATGAGAATATTCGCCAAGCTGCCTCTGGTGCACTGACATATCTTGAATCCATGAATTGGTGTGTTTCATCATGTTGGATGTTAGTCTGGCAGATTTCAAGATTGGCTTTATCATGTCCTTTGTAGACGTATTTAAATAAATATTTCACAGCCTGAATGGAACCACAAACTTCGACATTTATATGGCACTTGTATTTTAATAGCAGGAACGGATTATATGGAACCACCCACTAATTATCAATCATGTTAGAATGGTGTTGAAAAGATGGGCCAAAGTGTCTGCGGTAAGTAGGATAGGCGTCCTTAGCTATGATGGTTCTTGGTTGCAAATCTTTAGGGAAACCTTTTGTACACTTCCCCAGATCCATACAGGGAGAATTTGGGTTGTGTTCTCCACACGGACCATGAATCATATGTTGGAGAATAATTTTATGGAGCTGAGGGTAGTGGGTAGGATTGGGAATTTCAGCCCACACTGTATTGTCTATGTCCTCCTCAGTCCTTAATTTGGAGTTGCTGTCCAGAATAATCAAAATGTGAGCGTGTGGAAGGCCATGTTTTTGAAATTCAATTACATGAACCATAGCGCAAACTTTCCCAAATAATCCATTGTTAATGTCTTTTAAGAGTGCTTCCAGTTTATTTTGAAAACACGTGCCACCAAATCAGGTCTATGTTCCACACGCTGCCAAGGTTCCAAATTCTCAGTAATCTCATTCCATTTCGGATTACAGGTCATGGTGATGAATAGATCAGGATGACCATATTTAGTCACAATAGCCATGGCATCCTGGTACCGCTGCTGCATATTCCTGGGACTGCCTTCAAACGAAGATGGTAAAATGACCATTTTTCCAATGGGGATGCCCTTCTCAATGGATTTTTTCTGGAGATGTTCCTGGAGTACACAATAATCCTCTACTTTCAAATCCTTTTGGTGTTGACGGATATAATTTAGGCGATTTGCCTCGATTTTCACATAAGCATCCACTAAGTACTGCTGAGTGAGTTTGCCACCATTCAGGAGTGGATTAAACTGATTACGGACAGACAGCACATAGCAGTAATATTGCAGTTGTGTAACTCTGCGTGGACTTTGCCCTTGTTGCTTGAGGCCATCATGCCAGCTCTGGTCTCCGTAAGGGAAAAATAAAGGATAGAGTAAATCATCTAAATTACTGTGTAGAATGCTGACCTGTTGTGTTCTTGGCGCCAAAGGATTTTTGGGGTCCGGTTGTAAATGTATTAAAATATCACGATTAAATGGTGGCTCTCCATTGTCATTTTCAAATACGACAGCAACTTCATTGACAGTTGGATTATTATATCGGCGAGGGTCTTGATTCTGATCTTGTTTAAGGGCCATGATGATATTTGGCATGAGAGTGCCATTAGCTTCAGCTTTAAGATGTTCTTCATGTTCCACATCTCGTAACATTTTGTAGGCAGCAACAAAGGGATTCACATTGTCTAACTGAAGAGCAATTATACTCATCAAAGTGGGATGACATTTTTGATTTTGTTCACAGTTTAAACGTTGTTCATTCGCGGTAGCGGTATCCAAAATATACAGTTGGGCATAAGCTGGAACTTGATCATCACTGGGATGTAGAGTTCCAGTACGATGATATATTTGACCATGTATACGGAAACAGTAAGGGCCATGTCCAGGTGGAGGGGATATATTGGCACCCATGGAGGCGAAAGCAAATGAGCTGTTAATACTACGAATATTTTCCATGAGATTCTTACTGAACTCACTCTCCCCTGTCAGCAATCGTTTAAAGACCTCGGGATATTGGGGTATAGGTATATGCACTTTACTCTTGTGACAACACAGAGTAAAATTTTATCTGCTGGTATCTCAGCATTAAAATGTAATGCTTCACAATGTTCACATAAATAGTTCATAGGACCACAGGAGTGTTCTACTATGGTACTGTCATCATTAGTAAAACCTGTAGGATGTTGAGGTACAGGTTGTGATAACGGAGCATTGGAATGTTTCTGTAAGCCAACATATATAAAGCGTGGACCTGGTAGAGGATCTTCACTGTCCACAGATTCAATCACTGAGGAGTTGGAAGGTGTATCGTGGTCAGAGTTTATTAATATGGAGGTGCAAGCGGTTTTTTTGCGCCATTCACGGCGTGCACCAGCTGCATTTGGTAATGGTTTGTTTGTTGCCTTAGAAGAGTCAGGTGTGAAGCATGTCTTATAAGCAGACTTAACAGTGTGCAGGCGACGGCGTTTATCATTTGGAGTGTAAGTAGGACAGTGTTTGCGCTTACGTGCAGATTTACCAACGGTTAAAGGAGCTTCAAGCTGCACACATTCTATGAATGGAGACAAAGAAGCTGTATTGTGGGCAGAATCTATGACTGAGGACGTGGAAATATTATGTTTGCAACGTTGAGAGCGTGCAGCAGCAGCTTTATTACTTAATCGATTAGTTTTGTCCTCAAAAGACTCATTAGTAATGTGTTTATTGCAAGCAGCATTAACAGTGTCCAGGCGCTTATGTCTGTCCTCTGTAGTCTCGTTAGCACGCTGTTTGTGCTTACGTGCGGCATCGGCGGCTTTTCGCTCAGCGTCATTGGTATACTTATTATCAGACCTGATGTTACGTGCGCCATCAGCAGCTTTGGGCTCTGTGTCATTAGTATACTTAACAGTATCCAGGCGCTTGCATCTATCCTCTGTACTCTTGTTAACACGCTGTTTGCGCTTACGTGCGGCATCGACGGCTTTTTGCTCTGCATCATTACCATACTTTATATCAGACCTGATCTTACGTGCGCCATCAGCAGCTTTGGGCTCTGTGTCATTAGTATACTTAACAGTGTCCATGCGCTTGCATCTATCCTCTGTACTCTTGTTAGCACGCTGTTTGCGCTTACGTGCGGCATCGGCGTCTTTTTGCTCTGCATTATTAGTATACTTTCTATCAGACCTAATCTTACGTGTGCCATCAGCAGCTTTGGGCTCTGTGTCATTAGTATCCTTACTATTAGAGCTCATGTTGGCTAAGCTAAACAGCTTTAAGCGTGGTGGTGGCAAACAACAGGTTAATAAGAGGCAGTGTCAGGTAGTAGGAAAATAGCCAGTTAATAATAGGCAATAGTTCTTTGCAGGAATGCAGATATTAATAAATAGGCAGTTTACATTGCAGAGAAATTGCTGGGCAATAATGGACAATGTCCTTATGTGGCAAATAATAGAGCAATATACCCAATGTGGCAAAGAAGAGGTTAATAAACGGCAGTCTCTCAGTATAACAGTCAGTGAATAATAGGCAGTATATGGAGAAAACACCAAACAAAAGTTCAAAATTGGTGTGAAAATGTCACTGAACCACTTCACAACTAAATATATATAGTTTTGGTAAATGGTAGTATCATTTTTTTGACGAAATTCGGCAGGAGCTTGAAGAGCAACGTCACTGGGCCCGCCTCCACGCAGTAGAAACTTGCTGTGAGGTAAAAATTCAAAAATCACACCAAAATGGCGGGCGGAGTGTGTCACAGTACGGCACGTTTCTGATTGGTCGCTCGCAGCAGGCGGCAACCAATCAGACACTGGACACTGTTGACGTCACTTATCTCCGGACATTAGCTCCGGACATTAGCTCTGGACATTAGCTCCGGACAAAGCCACGGAAGTTGGCAAAAATTGCAGGAAGTAGTATTCTAGGCAATTAATCTCCGGACATTAGCTCCGGACATTAGCTCCGGACATTAGCTCCGGACAAAGCCACGGAAGTTGGCACAAATTGCAGGAAGTAGTATTCTAGGCAATTATCTAGTTAGATTATATTCTCTGGATTTTGCATTTTATTATTTCATTATTTACAAAGTATAACTATGCTACTTTTAATGTATTCATTTCTTAACAGTTTTGTGGATTAACACAACAAAAGGGTTTATCCACATAAAAGGACACTATATGTATGCAATTTGGGCTAAAATGTATTTTTATGATTGGCTTTTATTAAAAAAAAAAAAACACAGTTTTAGTTTGCCTTTTAGGCTGGTTTCGCATTTGCGTTTAGAAATGCAGCGTTTAAAACGCAAACGCATTTGGTGAAAAAACGCGTTTAAACGTGTTTAAACGCAGCGTTTTTTAGGCGCATGCGTTTTTGCATGTTTTAACGCAAACGCGGCGTTTTGATGCATTTAAACACGTTTTTTCCTGCGTTTGCGTTTATGAAACGCATGATGAGAAGTGTGTGACAGCTGCCAATCATCAAAATCAACTAGAAAACCCACTATAAACATAAATACCTAGGGTTAGTGTTAAGATCCCTAGTAACCCTAGGGATCCTAACCCTAACCCACACTCTAACACAAACCCTAACCCAAACCCTAACCCAAACCCTAACCCAAACCCTAACCCAAACCCTAACCCAAACCCTAACCCAAACTCTAACCCAAACTCTAACCCAAACTCTAACCCAAACCCTAACACAAACCCTAACCCTAACACAAATTCTAACACAAACTCTAACACAAACCCTAACCCAAACTCTAACCCTAACCCTAGCACAAACTCTAACACAAACCTTAACACAAACCCTATCCCTAACCCAAACCCTAACCCAAACTCTAACCCAAACCCTAACACAAACCCTAACCCAAACTCTAACCCTAACCCTAGCACAAACTCTAACACAAACCTTAACACAAACCCTATCCCTAACCCAAACCCTAACCCAAACCCTAACCAAAACCCTAACACAAACCCTAACCCTAACACAAATTCTAACACAAACTCTAACACAAACCCTAACCCAAACTCTAACCCAAACCCTAACACAAACCCTAACCCTAACACAAATTCTAACACAAACCCTAACCCAAACTCTAACCCTAACCCTAGCACAAATTCTAACACAAACCTTAACACAAACCCTATCCCTAACCCAAACCCTAGCCCGAACCAAAACCCTAGCCCTAACCCTAACCCTAGGGATCCTAACCCTAACCCTAGGGTTAGGGTTAGGATCCCTAGGGTTAGGGTTAGGGTTTGTGTTAGGGTTTGTGTTAGAGTTTGTGTTAGAGTTTGTGTTAGAGTGTGTGTTAGAGTGTGTGTTAGAGTGTGTGTTAGAGTGTGTGTTAGAGTGTGTGTTAGAGTTTATGTTAGAGTTTGTGTTAGAGTTTGGGTTAGAGTTTGGGTTAGGGTTTGGGTTAGGGTTAGGGTTTGTGTTAGGGTTTGGGTTAGAGTTTGGGTTAGGGTGTTTTCTTGTGTTTTTCTATAAAAACGCACGCAAACGCATGTGCTTAAAAACGCATGCATTTACATAGACATCAATACGTTTTTTTGCCGTGAAAAAACGCATGCTTTTTTTGCGGCAAAAAAAACGCCGCAAAAATTACTACATGTTGAATTTCTGCAACACAATGCATGCAGAGAAAAAACGCATGTGTTGCAAAAACGCGTCAAAACGCATGCAAAAAAACGCATGCGTTTTTAATGTTAAATATAGGAAAAAAACACATGCGTTTTTTTGCATTTTTTACTGCAAAAACGCAAAAAAAACAGCCTTATATCCTTTGTATTGCATTGTCCAGTGCTGGTTGCAGAATGGATTTACTGAAAATCCATCAGTTAGTTCATTCTGACAGTCGAATGGGAGAGTTTTCAACTCCTTTATCTGTCTTTTCTTAGGTACCTTTCAGCTGATTGATGACCACAGATCCGATGAAAATTGAATTTATAAGTAAACAAGATCCTTTAAAAGGAAAATATTGAACATTTTGTAATGAAATCACTTTAGCAAAAATTATTTTTTTAGAACAAAATGCATGTATTTAAGCAAAAGAATAATTAAAAATAAAATTGTTCACAGAGGTGGAAAGGCCCTCCAAATATATTCTCCATATCCTCGTGAATCACCTAAACCTGTCTAAAATAAAAAAAAAATACCCAAACAAATTTTACTTTTTAAAAACAGCCAAATAATTAAAATAGTACGAGCTGAAAGTAAAGGAAAGCAGATCCAATATTTATTTTGATCTCTTCGAAAGGAGCGTTTTTGATTTTAAAGAAAAATGACGGGCTAAAGAGAGATTACTGTTCATTTTGCTTCTCTCAAAACCCATCTGTCCCGCAGATGGACAGACAGTAATTTACAGACATGTGTCTCCGTGTACAACAGTAATTAAGGCAAACTTTATTTTTCCATCCAAAATGTTCATTTCATGTTTCCAGATTTAATGGTCTTTGGCCTGCATTCAGTACAGAGAGAAGTATCAATCATCGCAAAATGGATTGTTAGCTAAGAAAAGAAACTTCAAGATGTATTCTGTAGTGCGCGCCGTTGAGATAACCTGCATTGTTCGATTGTAAGCTGTTTTCATGGAAGATTTTCAATTGCCATTTTGATGTACGCAATATTAATACACTTGGCTCTCAAATTTTTATGGAAATCATCAGCCTCGTAGATACCATTAACATCGTCTAGTTAGAAGCCTTTGCCCAGAAGACTGTATCTTGGCCTGGGGACAAACAGAACTTGTATGTTGCATAATAATTGTGCTAAAAGGCTAAAAATAAATAAATCACAATATTTCATGTTACTCAAAATGTAACAATTTTATCCCCTTCGTGACATCTGACGTACATGTACGGCGCAAGTCGGATGCTGGTGTATAGAGTGGGCTCAGTCGGCAGGTGATGGCTATGAATTACAGCCAAGACCTGCTACTAACAGTCACGTGTGAAGCAGCGTTCCATCCATAATTGTTAACCTGTTCAATTCCAGTCAATCTTTGAATGCAGCATTTAACACACACCAGCATGGGTGCACACCGTTCTCCCCGCATCCATGATGTGATAGCGAGTCACCGATGGGTTGTTATAACGGCCGGGGGTCAGCTGATGATCCCCGTGCCTGTCATTACAGAGGTCCTTTGAAGCCAAGCCTGTGGCCGGGCTTCAAAAGAGATGGTGATTTCTGCTATATAGAACGATCCTGTGATATCGTGATTTCAGCTTAAAGTGCTCTAAGAAGACTATGTAATACAGTAAAAAGTAAAAATTGAATATTTAAAAAAAAATTAAAAATCATACAAGTTCACTTCAAAAGTACATCTCGGCCCACAAAAAATAAAGACCTCATATGTCTATGTGAACAGAAAAATGAAAGAGTTATGGCTCTGGGAAGAAAAGAATGAAAACACAAAAATGGAATTTGTCTGCATTGTTAATGGGTTAAAATGACACCTTTTCAATTCCAAATATTTTTCTATCTACTGGCTAACAAAAAAAAAATCTCTGCAATTTTTACTTTTCAATAAACATCTCTGTAGGAACATAAGAATAAAATGCATATTTCAAATGTAACAAATCTATAAATGTAATGAGACTTGCTTGAAATATCTCAAAGCAAAAAATAATAATGCTGGAAAAATCTTTTTCTTAGGGTCTTCCCATAAAAACATCTATCTCCCATAGAGCTGTATAGACATTTGGAGCTCCATATAAACCTCACTGATCCCATCCTGATGAAGAGCGATGGTGTCTTCCGTCCAGTTGTTGGCAACAGCAGCGGTTGAATTTCCCCTGATCAGCTCTCTTCAGGAAATGAGCAGGTATATCGTAATTACTTTCATATTTTGTCTACTTTTGATTATATTTTAGAAAATAGAATTAAAGAGAAAATCTGTAATATCATTCTGGTTTTGGTTTTTATCTTAACCCTGCTGTTCTGTTGGTCAAAAATGACCGACTTTGAACTTCAATATTCTTTAAAATATTCAAGATGCGGCTCTGAAACCCGTGGCCGACCGACCCATCCTCATTTAAGTCAATCAACCACAAGTTTCAGAACCGCATCTTGAACACCCCAAAAAATACCAAAGTTCAAAATAGGTCTCCCCAGACCGAACAGAACAGCAGGGTTAAGTCATGTGACAAGGCTCGCTAAAGGGTCGACATTGACTTTTAGGATTGCTGCATCCAATAGGTGGCACTAGAGTTCTAGTCCACTTCCTCTCTGAAGAGACAATTTGCATATTTCCCAGAGGAGCATTGGGCCATTAAATCTCCTCATCTCAGCATGCTTAACATGTCAGTTTCCATAAGGAGAAACAATACTTCTTGGATCCCGGTCAGACGCCTCTCACACAGCCTATCCAGATCTCACAATAAGCATTGATGAAGGGCAGTACCCTAAAACACAGTGTCTGCAAATTGAGATTCTGATTTTGGTCTTTTATCCTAAGTCATGTGACAAGTGTGATGCTAGTCACTTCTCACGGCTAAACCGTGAGTCAGAGTGGTTAGGGAGTCCAAGATCAGTAGCCAGGAGGGTACGTCACAAACAGAAGGAAGAGTCAAAAGCGTAGTCAGGTAACGTTCCAAGGTCAGAAGCCAGGAGGGTACATCATAGTCAGTAGGAAGAGCAAAAGCATAGTTAGGTAATGTTCCAAGGTCAGAGTACTGGGAGGATAACAGATTAGAGCTGAAGGTTAGGCAACAGATCAAACATATAACACAATGGCAAACCAGGTCTCACACTTTTTACTGATGAATGGCAGTAATCTGAAATACAGTGCCTGCAAATTGAGATTCTGGTTTTGGCTTTTTATCTCGTTATGTGACAAGGCTAAAGGGTCAACATTGACTTTTAGGATTGCTACTTCCAATAGGTGGCACTAGAGTTCTAGTCCACTTCCTCTCTGAAGAGACAATTTACATATTTCCCGGAGGAGCATTGGGCCATTAAATCTCCTCATCTCAGCATGCTTAACATGTCAGTTTCCATAAGGAGAAACAATACTTCTTGGATCCCGGTCAGACGCCTCTCACACAGCCTATCCAGATCTCACAATAAGCATTGATGAAGGGCAGTACCCTAAAACACAGTGTCTGCAAATTGAGATTCTGATTTTGGTCTTTTATCCTAAGTCATGTGACAAGTGTGATGCTAGTCACTTCTCACAGCTAAGCCGTGAGTCAGAGTGGTTAGGGAGTCCAAGATCAGTAGCCAGGAGGGTACGTCACAAACAGAAGGAAGAGTCAAAAGCGTAGTCAGGTAACGTTCCAAGGTCAGAAGCCAGGAGGGTACGTCATAATCAGTAGGAAGAGCAAAAGCATAGTTAGGTAATGTTCCAAGGTCAGAGTACTGGGAGGATAACAGATTAGAGCTGAAGGTTAGGCAACAGATCAAACATATAACACAATGGCAAACCAGGTCTCACACTTTTTACTGATGAATGGCAGTAATCTGAAATACAGTGCCTGCAAATTGAGATTCTGGTTTTGGCTTTTTATCTCGTTATGTGACAAGGCTAAAGGGTCAACATTGACTTTTAGGATTGCTACTTCCAATAGGTGGCACTAGAGTTCTAGTCCTTTTCATCTCTGAAGAGACAATTTGCTTATTTCCCAGAGGAGCATTGCGGCTTTAAGTCTCCTCATCTCGGCATGCTTGACCTGTCAGTCTCCACAAGGAGAAACATTCTCCTGGTGTTTGTCAAACTAAGACTTGTCCATGAGACTGCTGGATAGAAAAGTGTGATTTTCCAATTCAAAAACATTTTTCACTGCTCCATAGTTGACAAGTGATGCTCTTCACATCACTCCATCTGAAGCTTGGCAATGTTAAACAAGCATGCAGCTGCCTGGCAATGGAAACCCAATGCCATGGAACTGTCACAGCACAATTTTTGTGCTGACGATAATGCTAGAGGAAATTTGGAACAATGCAGGTACTGAGTCAGCAAAACGTTGCCAATCTTTATGTACTATGAGCCTCAGCACTCAGTGACCGCGCTCTGACACTATGTGGTCTGAGTGATTCCATTTTTCCAGAATACTACTAACAGTTGATCATGGAATATTAAAGAGCTAAGAAATTTTCAAAAGGACTTGTTGCAATGGTGGCATCCTAATTCAGGACCAACAGAAGTTTCAGAACAGTCGGCAAAAAAAGGTACTTTTTTACCTGCCCGTAAAAAAAAAAATAGGGTGGGTATGTGTGATTTTTTTTCAATCATAATGAGTTATTTTGGTTTTCCAATGTGTCTATAAAAAAATATTGTCTGTCCATGATGTTTTGGTAAATGGTCAAGAAAAAATAAAATGTCACAGTCACAGGTGAGCTCTTCAAAAAGGAGCCATTCTTACGCAAATGCTGCATGGAGGGGGCTTGATGTTAGACATTGGGGGCAATAGGGCTGAATGAAAAACCTGAATTCAGGAATTAATATGTAAGTCCCAATCCTTTTGTCCATACTGTGTACATATGTACAGTATACACTATATATGTTTATAAAAAAATCAGTATCATATTTTAAAATCCTTATTTTCTCTATTTTTCGATTTTTATGCTAGAAACACTTTTTCAAATGTTTTACGGCATATGTTATGTAATACTGTAGTCCTGTTTACCGGGCGCAGAAAGAGTTTTTGCAGGAAGCCGATGTGTGCCAGCACAGGTGCAATGTTTTAGGATCTCCCATAATTAATTGGTACGTGGGCTCCAGGGTAGTGGCTCTGTTTATGATCAGCATGTGCTAAATTGGCAGAGATTTACCACAATTAAACATTCTGACAAAGGTTTAAGATCGCTGGAGTTTATCATCTCTAGGAAAGAAACTGCACCTGTGTGTAATATGTCTCCCCAGCATGGACCCATGCGCCAGGATACCATGATGCAGATGTTTGTCCTTGGGGGGGGGGTGGGCATTGCGGAAAAGAAAAGGCTGAATAAAACAATATGTTTGACGTGGATTTTCTGTAGCTTTTAATTGATGGAGATAAATTAATAAAAGTTGGCTTTGAACAATGCCCTATAATAAAGTCTACGCGATATGATATAAAATTGTAATATTACTATTGTATTGTACACTTATTGCTGTAATGTAAAGGAGCAGATATTCAAGAGAATTCAAATGTGAACAAGAAGTTAAAAATTTCATAAAGGTAATAGTTATCTACAGATTCCTCCTATCAGTGTGTCTTGATGCAGTAAATGACAGTTCTGCCATTGAATCTAGGACAAGGGCGTGCTAAGCTGTCAGTAGGGAGATTATATAGCTGCGAGCTGATATTAACAGCCTTGGAACCTTTATGAATATTGTATCTTTCCCAGAATATTAACATCAGCCCCCAGCCGTCGACTTTTCCTCAACTGTTTATGAAAATTATGGGGGACCCCACTCTGTTTTTTTTTAAATTTATTAACAAATACAGTAAATACACAACCAAGTTAACCTTAGTTTACAGCCTTCTGGTGTTCCAGCAGCTGGAAACATCAGTTACCTTAACCCCTTTACCCCCAAGGGTGGTTTGCACGTTAATGACCGGGCCAATTTTTACAATTCTGACCACTGTCCCTTTATGAGGTTATAACTCTGGAACGCTTCAACAGATCCCAGTGAATCTGACATAGTTTTCTCGTGACATATTGTACTTCATGACAATGGTAAAAATTCTTTGATAGTACCTGCGTTTATTTGTGAAAAAAACGGAAATTTGGCGAAAATTATGAAAATTTCGCAATTTTCCAAATTTGAATTTTTATGCAATTAAATCACAGAGATATGTCACACAAAATACTTAATAAGTAACATTTCCCACATGTCTACTTTACATCAGCACAATTTTGGAACCAACTTTTTTTTTGTTAGGGAGTTATAAAGGTTAAAATTTGACCAGCAATTTCTCATTTTTACAACACCATTTTTTTTTAGGGACCACATCTCATTTGAAGTCATTTTGAGGGGTCTATATGATAGAAAATACCCAAGTGTGGCACCATTCTAAAAACTACACCCCTCAAGGTGCTCAAAACCACATTCAAGAAGTTTATTAACCCTTCAGGTGCTTCACAGGAATTTTTTGAATGTTTAAATAAAAATGAACATTTAACTTTTTTTCACAAAAAATTTAATTCAGCTCCAATTTGTTTTATTTTTACCAAGGGTAACAGGAGAAAATGGACCCCAAACATTGTTGGACAATTTGTCCTGAGTACGCCAATACCCCACATGTGGGGGTAAACCACTGTTTGGGCGCATGGCACAGCTCGGAAGCGAAGGAGCGCCATTTGACTTTTCAATGCAAAATTGACTGGAATTGAGATGGGACGCCATGTTTCGTTTGGAGAGCCCCTGATGTGCCTAAACATTGAAACCCCCCACAAGTGACACCATTTTGAAAAATAGACCCCCTAAGGAACTTATCTAGAGGTGTGGTGAGCACTTTGACCAACCAAGAGCTTCAGAGAATTTTATAATGTAGAACCGTAAAAATAAAAAATCATATTTTTTCACAAAAATTATTTTTTCGTCCCGAATTTTTTATTTTTCCAAGGGTAAGAGAAGAAATTGGACCCCAAAAGTTGTTGTACAATTTGTCCTGAGTACGCTGATACCCCATATGTGGGGGTAAACCACTGTTTGGGCGGATGGGAGAGCTCGGAAGGAAAGGAGCGCCGTTTGACTTTTCAATGCAAAATTGACAGGAATTGAGATGGGACGCCATGTTGCGTTTGGAGAGCCACTGATGTGCCTAAACATTGAAACCCCCCACAAGTGACACCATTTTGGAAAGTAGACCCCCTAAGGAACTTATCTAGAGGTGTGGTGAGCACTTTGACTAACCAAGTGCTTCACAGAAGTTTATAATGCAGAGCCGTAAAAATAAAACAAAAATTTTTTCCCACAAAAATTATTTTTTAGCCCCCAGTTTTGTATTTTCCCGAGGGTAACAGGAGAAATTGGACCCCAAAATTTGCTGTCCAATTTGTCCTGAGTGCGCTGATACCCCATATGTGGGGGGAAACCACTGTTTGGGCACATGGGAGGGCTCGGAAGGGAAGGAGTGCCATTTGAATGCAGACTTAGATGGAATGGTCTGCAGGTGTCATATTGCATTTGCAGAGCCCCTAATGTACCTAAACAGTAGAAACCCCCCACAAGTGACACCATTTTGGAAACTAGACCCCCTAAGGAACTCATCTAGATGTGTTGTGAGAGCTTTGAACCCCCAAGTGTTTCACTACAGTTTGTAACGCAGAGCCGTGAAAATTAAAAAAAAAAATCTTTCCCCCCCAAATTATTTTTAGCCCCCAGTTTTCTATTTTCCCAAGGGTAAGAGGAGAAATTCGACCCCAAAAGTTGTTGTCCAATTTGTCCTGAGTACGCCGATACCCCATATGTTGGGGGGAACCACCGTTTGGGCGCATGGGAGGGCTCGGAAGGGAAGGAGTGCCATTTGGAATGCAGACTTAGATGGAATGGTCTGCAGGCGTCACATTGCGTTTGCAGAACCCCTAATGTACCTAAACAGTAGAAACCCCCCACAAGTGACCCCATATTGGAAACTAGACCCCCCAGGGAACTTATCTAGATGTGTTGTGAGAACTTTGAACCCCAAAGTGTTTCACTACAGTTTATAACGCAGAGCCGTAAAAATAAAAAATCTTTTTTTTCCCACAAAAATTATTTTTTAGCCCCCAGTTTTGTATTTTCCCAAGGGTAACAGGAGAAATTGGACCCCAACAGTTGTTGTCCTATTTGTCCTGAGTACGTTGATACCCCATATGTTGGGGTAAACCCCTGTTTGGGCACACGGGAGAGCTCGGAAGGGAAGAAGCACTGTTTTACTTTTTCAACGCAGAATTGGCTGGAATTGAGATCGGACACCATGTCGCGTTTGGAGAGCCCCTGATGTGTCTAAACAGTGGAAACCCCCCAATTATAACTGAAACCCTAATCCAAACACACCCCTAACCCTAATTCCAACGGTAACCCTAACCACACCTCTAACCCTGACACACCCCTAACCCTAATCCCAACCCTATTCCCAACTGTAAATGTAATCTAAACTGTTGTGAATTCTGTTGTCGGGCTCCCTCCTGTGGTCATGAATGGTACTTCGGCTGGTTCTGTCCATAGACTTTCTCTGGTGGCTGTGGGTGTTTCTGAGTTTCCTTTCACAGGTGACAAGGTTAATTCGTTAACTGGCTGCTCTATTTAACTCCACTTAGATCTTTGCTCCCGGCCACCTGTCAATGTTCCAGTATTGGTCTAGTTCACTCCTGGATCGTTCTTGTGACCTGTCTTCCCATCAGAAGCTAAGTTCCAGCTTGTATTTCTTTGGTTTGCTATTTTTCTGTCCAGCTTGCTATTTAATTTGTTGTCTTGCTTGCTGGAAGCTCTGGGACGCAGAGGGAGCGCCTCCGCACCGTGAGTCGGTGCGGAGGGTCTTTTTGCGCCCTCTGCGTGGTCTTTTTGTAGGTTTTTGTGCTGACCACAAAGTAACCTTTCCTATCCTCGGTCTGTTCAGTAAGTCGGGCCTCACTTTGCTAAATCTATTTCATCTCTGTGTTTGTACTTTCATCTTTACTCACAGTCATTATATGTGGGGGGCTGCCATTTCCTTTGGGGAATTTCTCTGAGGCAAGGTAGGCTTTATTTTTCTATCTTCAGGGCTATCTAGTTTCTTAGGCTGTGCCGAGTTGCATAGGGAGCGTTAGGCGCAATCCACGGCTATTTCTAGTGTGTTTGATAGGTTTAGGGATTGCGGTCAGCAGAGTTCACACGTCCCAGAGCTCGTCCTATATTATCAGTAACTATCAGGTCATTCCGTGGCTCATATCCACCAGGTCCATTATTGTCCTGACCACCAGGTCATAACACTAAACCCTAACTGTAACTTTAGCCCCAACCCAAACCTTAGCCCTAGCCCTAACCCTAACCCTAACGCTAACCCTAACTCTAGCCATAACCCTAACCCTAACCCTAATGGGAAAATGGAAATAAATACATTTTTTTAATTTTTCCCTAACTAAGGGGGTGATGAAGGGGGGTTTGATTTACTTTTATAGCGGGTTTTTTAGCGGATTTTTATGATTGGCAGCCGTCACACACTGAAAGACGCTTTTTATTGCAAAAAATATTTTTTGCATTACCACATTTTGAGAGCTATAATTTTTCCATATTTTGGTCCACAGAGTCATGTGAGGTCTTGTTTTTTGTGGGACGAGTTGACGTTTCTATTGGTAACATTTTTGGGCACGTGACATTTTTTGATCGTTTTTTTTATTATGATTTTTGTGAGACAGAATGACCAAAAACCAGCTATTCATGAATTTCTTTTGGGGGAGGCGTTTATACCGTTCCGCGTTTGGTAAAATTGATAAAGCAGTTTTATTCTTCGGGTCAGTACGATTACAGCGACACCTCATTTATATTTTTTTTATGTTTTGGCGCTTTTATACGATAAAAACTATTTTATAGAAAAAATAAATATTTTTGCATCGCTTTATTCTCAGGACTATAACTTTTTTATTTTTTTGCTGATGATGCTGAGTGGCGGCTCGTTTTTTGCGGGACAAGATGTTGTTTTGAGCGGTACCATGGTTATTTATATCTGTTTTTTTGATCGCGTGTTATTCCACTTTTTGTTCGGCGGTATGATAATAATGCGTTGTTTTTTGCCTCGTTTTTTTTTTTTTTTCTTATGGTGTTTACTGAAGGGGTTAACTAGTGGGACAGTTTTATAGGTCGGGTCGTTACGGACGCGGCGATACTAAATATGTGTACTTTTATTGTTTTTTTTAATTTATTTAGATAAATTAATGTATTTATGGGAATAATATATATATTTTTTTCATTATTTAGGAATATTTTTTTTTATTTTTTTTTACACATTTGGAAAAAATTTTTTTTACTTTTTTACTTTGTCCCAGGGGGGGACATCACAGATCGGTGATCTGACAGTGTGCACAGCACTCTGTCAGATCACTGATATGACTTAGAGCAGTACAGCCTTCACAGTGACTGCTCTGAGCAGGCTCTGTGAAGCCACCTCCCTCCCTGCAGGACCCGGATCCGCGGCCATCTTGGATCCGGGTCTGGAGCTGGCAGGGAGGGAGGTAAGACCCTCGCAGCAACGCGATCACATCGCGTTGCTGCGGGGGGCTCAGGGAAGCCTGCAGGGAGCCCCCTCCCTGCGCGATGCTTCCCTGCACCGCCGGCACATCGCGATCATCTTTGATCGCGGTGTGCCAGGGGTTAATGTGCCGGGGGCGGTCAGTGACCGCTCCTGGCACATAGTGCCGGATGTCAGCTGTGATAGGCAGCTGACACCCGGCCGCGATCTGCCGCGCTCCCCCCGTGAGTGCCGCCGATCGCGCTGGACGTACTATCCCGTCCGTAATCATAGGGGCCCACCCCACCTCGACGGGATAGTACATCCGATGTCAGAAAGGGGTTGAAATGCTTCTCATATTGTCAAATGAGGTTTTCAGGCCTCGCAGCTGCCGGGAGACCTGGTGGCTTTGAACTCTGGTAACCTGTAAGGTTACTTGAGCTCAAGCTACTGGGTCTCAATGTAGCTCCAGTGCCAGACTGTTGAACACCCGAGTGTCGGACTCGCGGCCGTTTATCATTTCGGCAGCGGCACTTGCAAAGCAAGAGAAACAGCTTCTATGAACCCAGGTGACCTTACACTTCTTGTTGACAATTTAAAAAAGTAATTGAAAAGAGAACTTGGGGTCCCCGTACTTTTCATAGTCAGTACAGGGAAAGCTGACGGTTGGGGACTGATGAAAATATTCTGGGAAAGCGTCAATATTCATAAAGGTACCCAGACTATTAATATCAGCTTACAGCTTTATACTTAGCCTTTCCTGGTTATTTAAAGGGTGCATCCCCTATCCCCTAAAAATTATGTAGGGTCCCCTATATTTAATAACCAACAAAGACTACACGGACAGCTGTGGGCTGATATTAATAGCCTAGAAAGGGGCCATGGATATTGGCCCCCTCCCAGACTAAAAACACCAGCTCTTAGCCACCCCAGAAATGGCACATCTATAAAATGGGCCAAATCTGTCACTTGACACTTAGCCATGCCCTGATGTGGTGGAAAGTGGGCTGATAATTTTTTTGGGGGGAATTCACTTTTGCATTGTCAGGTGACATCAAGCTTAGAGGTTAGTAATAGAGATGCGTCTATAAGACACCTATCCATTACTAATCCTAGTTATATTGTAAAAAAACACACACAGCCAGAACAAAGTCCTTTAATTGAAAGAATAACACAGACTCAGCTAAACTATACTCACGTCATTGTCCAGACCACAGAAGCCATTCAGTATGCATCATGCCTCTTACTGTTATGTTTCCATCTTTACCAGCAGTTAGTTTGGATTCATGTCATAATAGGGTGGTTGAAACATTCAGGTTTGCCCGTGGTATATACCGTCTGACATTCTGACCTGTGAAGGTTATGAGTGCTACTGATACATCTAGATAGCCTGGTGTGTCTCCTTAATGGGGGTCACATCCAGATTGCCAGGGTAAGGGTGTCATGTCCTATCGTGAACTTTGCCAATTTTAATGGCAATATTTACTGAAAAAAACTATTTTCTAAAATAGTGTTTAATAATTATATTATTGATTAAAATTGTACTCTATGGCACTTACAGCACTTTAATTCCGCCTTGTAGTAAGTAAAAATGATTACAAATTAATAATCAAAAAAGGGCATACTTGGTCCAGTAACCAAGATGGCAGATGTGACTCCGGATATGCACTGCGCATGCATGAGAATACTTTGACCTGAACGGCCTCTGATAGTCTATTGGGCTATGATGCGTGCGGACATGCGCAATGGATGTAGTAGGAAGCCAAGATCGGCATGTGAGGAAATACTCTATACGCCACAACAGTCTACAGCTGGTTGACATTCCTTTAAATATTGTAACACCTCTTTAAACATTTGAATGTACACTCCTATCAATGCTGGAGAAAGACTCACAGTAGCCGAAAAGTCGCCACGCCATGGGCTATTAAAGTCCTCTTGTGTACTTTAACCAGTATTGGAGTGCTGCCTCTTTATTCATTTTATCTATATATACACCTATAAAGCACCAGATTGGGCCAAATTTTAATAAATATTCAATACATAACTTTTATTCCCAGCAAAGAACTGGCACAGGACAATTAATAAACACAAAATGATAAATTAAAATAATAGATGGAGCAACACTACGTAAGAAGAATGGGTATGAGGATGGTATATACATGTAAAAAAGTATACAAAGCCCAAGATAGAAACAAAATGAGCATATACCCTGCTGTAAGTAAAAAGCAATACTGCATATAAATAAC
Source organism: Ranitomeya imitator (assembly GCF_032444005.1). Lineage (NCBI taxonomy): Eukaryota > Metazoa > Chordata > Amphibia > Anura > Dendrobatidae > Ranitomeya > Ranitomeya imitator. The sequence goes on along the minus strand of NC_091290.1, from coordinate 110,573,121 downwards.
ATTAGCTACTTACAGTAGTAAACACTGTTTCTGCTCAAAAAAGCATAAAAGCAATTACAAAGGTGAACCCAATCGGAAAGGTCCTAGACTCCAGTATCATGTGTCAAAAATGACCTTAATGTGAATAAGGCCAGAGCAGGACTAGGACCCGTCTCTGGACACGTTATGGAAAGCTATACAAAATGTAATGCCTAGTAATAAAGTATGTAGCAAAGTATATACATAGAGTGTAATTGCTGAATATAAATCTACTAATAAAGGGGGCTGTGCAATAAATTATATCACTGATAAATACTGTATGAATGCATCAGTATGAAGTGCATAAACAATTCATTCATATGTAAGCCAACAGTGGTAAAGTGCACTGCACATAAACATAAATAGAAATAAAATAATACAATGTAAAGGGCACTAAATGTAACTTTAACAGAGAGAAGAGAAATAGCTATTATAAAGAGGTGATACAAAATGCATAGTGAAAAATTGCTGCAATACAGTAAAATATAGGGTGGGCCATTCATATGGATACACCTGGCTGGGCCATTTATAAAGTTGGATCCAAAATGGCCGATTTCAAAATGGCCACCATGGTCACCACCCATCTTGAAAAGTCTCCCCCCCTCCCATATACTAATGTGCCACAAACAGGAAATTGATATCACCAACCATTCCCATTTTATTTAGGTGTATCCATATACATGGCCCACCCAGATGTATCCATATAAATGGCCCACCCTATAGATCAGTCAATACAGACCAACAGTCTCCATGTTGGCTGTGTGTCCTGCCATGGGCAGGATGGACACTGCCACTTGCTTAATTGTACTCAAATTTTCCACACAAAAAAATGCATTTGCCAAAGAGTATTTTTTCAATTCTTTTCAGTACAGTTTCAGCAAAATAGCTGCCTTAAGGGACCATCAAAAGGTTAAAAAATAAAATTACTCTCTTCACAGTTCTTTTGATTGTTGCATTGAGTGCTTAAATCCTCTGGCCTCTCATGCTAGGTCAGGTCTTCCAGCTCTGATGAGGTTTTGTGAATGTATGCACACTTCTTGACGTCATTATGTCACGACTATTGATGGGTGAACCCCTGGATGTTTGGGTCTGCCTGGTTCAGCCTAACAGTTAACAAAAAAAGTTCGGTTTGAGTAGCAGAACAGTACCTGAGCCTGAAACTAGGACTCATCAGAATTGTAAGTCCGAACCTAGCAAGAGAAGCCCAAGAATTTCAGTGCTTGAGGAAGTAATAAGAAAATGTGGAGATGACCAGATGGGTAAGTAAGTATCTAGAACTTCCATGTTCTTGAGCACAACCCTCCTGGGCCTTTTAATGTGAGTATCATTAATATGAAGATATTGTGAGGACCAGAAAGGTGATGCTGAGCTAAATGAGTTGAGTATAAGGAATTGTTTTTTAACATTTTATTATTAGTATGCCCTGAAATCTGTAGAGACTCCATAGTATAATAAGGGACACTCAAAATCTTCTTTGCAAATCAATAATCTAGAAAAATCCATGTGAATAGGCAAATTCGAATTTTGCCTGAACTGCTCATCTCGAATAAGTAGTACACTTTTTTCTATTTGCAAGTTTTTACTTTTCTTTTATAGCAGTACATTTTACACTCCCCCTATTCAACTAATTCCCTGTACATCAAACACAAGTTCTTTGCGGAGCTGAGCAACAGATCTGTCAGTGACTGCCCTAGCTGCCCCCACATCCACGGATTATATGTAGAGGAGGAAATGTTTTATTTCCTCTCCCAAAGCCTTTGAGATACCGTTAAACATAAAGGTGCTCACTGAATGGAATTGACCACTCTGGTTTCTAAATTTCTTTTTTTTTGACACCTAAGGGCAGAGAGCAGCTGTTAATGACACACTTACAGGAAGAGAGGTTAAAACTGTTGACACTAAAGTGACAGAGGAAGAATTTCACTGGCTTTACCCAGTTAACCATAAGAGATCAGTTATCTTTGTGCAGGAGATCAAACTCATTTGAAAAGCATGTTATCACCACTTTTTATACCATTAATCTGTACACTCCTTATCGTTCATCATTCTTTTATTTATGGAGGCAGATGGTTAGATTGACCAGGCGTGCTTGTAAAAATACCTACTCCTGGCCAATGTTCATTTAGGAAAAGAGTACAGAAAAAAATTAAAACGGAACCAACCACACAGTAGAAAATAGTGGGAATACAATTACGCTGCATAGTTATTCAGGTTGGAAATTTTCTGAGAACCATAATGTTTCGAAATGTATGATATTGGAGCTGTAGGAGGGTATGTTTTTTGTGCCATGATTTGTCATTTTTATTAATACCATTTTGAGGTAATTACAATGTTTTGATAATTTTGTTATAGCATGTGTTAGGAGTCAAGTTTCCTCTGCTGCACAGGGGGAATCTCGATCCGTGTCTGCTGCGGTCTCCCATTCTGCTTTGGCCGCAGTGGGCTCTGCTCAGCGGAGGCGTCGCTCCCAGCGTCTTGCTGGGACTGATTCTGTGCAAAGGGTTACTGCTGCCTTTTCCGGCTCTCCTGTTGTACCCTGCACTGATCTGCGGCGAGCGGGCTTCTCTGGGACTAAGTCCTTATTTGCACACACTGAGCATGCCCAGGGCAAGATCTCCCGTTGGAGATCGAGGGTCACATGCTCAGGTACTGCAGCACATCCCATTGGTCCTCTTGGCAGGTCCTGAAAAGGCAAAACTTCTGTAGCTGTTTCCTGTGCTGCAACTATATAAACTGCGCATGACCGCACGGCCATGCGCTAGTATTGTCTTGATATAATGTGGGTGTGTAGATGAATGTATGTCGATGGATGAAAGCTCCTAAGTATCCCTCCCTAGTGTTGTTGACTGCTCGCGGATGATGGTAGCTATCTAGCACCCGACTAGCCATCTGCATGTAACACACATCACCGCGTCCAGTTGCTGTGTCCGCCAGTACGGCGCCATGCGCTTCCTCTGCGCTTTCCTTACCCAAGCCTGGGTGGTTAGTGGCGTCTGTCAGTGTGGCACCGCATGCACTCTCGTGCCTTTATACATTATTTTAATAGTTTCCTTACACACCCAGTTGCGGTGTTGTGCCAGCAAGTGGTCTAATCGGACTTCAATCCTGAGTTGGGGTTGTGTTCGCTGACTTCTTGCTCGTGCTCTATGTGCGGTACCGTGGTCCTGTGACTCAACAGGATCGCTTCCTTCACGCAGGGTGAAGTTAACCCGTGCGTGTATACTTATAGTACCGCCATATAGTCCGTCTTACTAGCAGCAGGGTTTTTACCTGCACGGTGGACCTCGGACTGCGAACGCACCTAGTTTCATATCATCTATACTTGGTGCGTTCCGCCAGTCCCTAACATAATACTAGCGCCAAGGTCTGGCTAGTAATGACGGACGATCAGCGTCTACATCGGTACATCCAGCAGCTGGAGGGAAGGTTGACGGCTCTAGAGCGTTCAACCTCAGCTGTGGACGTTACTGCTGTTGCTGTTCAGGCTGCAAGTGTGGCTGCAGCTACCTTGTCCACTGCCGCCCCTGTACCGACGCTATCTCGCCTCCCGCTACCAGAGAAATTTTCTGGTGACAGTAAGTCCTGTAGGGGTTTCGTGAGTCAGTGCTCAATACATCTCGAGCTTCTGGCCTCTCGTTTCCCTACAGAGCGGGCTAAGGTGGGCTTTTGTTGTGAATTCTGTGATCAAGCTCCCTCCTGTGGTCACGAGTGGTACTGCGGCTTCTGAGTTTCCTTCCTCAGGTGATGAGGTTAAGTCGTTAGGTGCTGCTCTATTTAACTCCACCTAGTGCTTTGATCCTGGCCTCCAGTCAATGTTGTAGTATTGGTCTTGCTTCCTCCTGGATCGTTCCTGTGGCCTGTCTGCTCTGCATAAGCTAAGTTCTGCTTGTGTTACTTTTGTTGCTATATTTTCTGTCCAGCTTGCTTTTTTGGTTTTGCTTGCTTGCTGGAAGCTCTGAGACGCAGAGGGAGCACCTCCGTACTGTTAGTCGGTGCGGAGGGTCTTTTTGCCCCTCTGCGTGATTGTTTGTAGGTTTTTTTGTTGACCGCAAAGCTATCTTTCCTATCCTCGGTCTATTCAGTAAGTCGGGCCTCACTTTGCTAAATCTATTTCATCTCTGTGTTTGTATTTTCATCTTAACTCACAGTCATTATATGTGGGGGGCTGCCTTTTCCTTTGGGGAATTTCTCTGAGGCAAGGTAGGCTTATTTTTCTATCTTCAGGGCTAGCTAGTTTCTCAGGCTGTGCCGAGTTGCATAGGGAGCGTTAGGCGCAATCAACGGCTACCTCTAGTGTGGTTTGATAGGTTTAGGGATTGCGGTCAGCAGAGTTCCCACGTCTCAGAGCTCGTCCTATGTTTTGTGGTTTTTGTCAGGTCACTTGTGTGCTCTGAACTTCAAGGTCCATTGTGGTTCTGAATTACCTATTCATAACAGGCTTTATCATATCCTTATTGTTGGACAGGGCGTTGCAGTGGGCTACGTCGCTGTGGGAGCGTGGCGATCATGTGGTGCAGAGTGCTCCGTTATTCCTGAGCACTCTGAAACAGGTTTTCTTAGGAACTCGTGTCACCCATGTTATGGTGCTCCAACTGTTGGAATTGACTCAGGGCTCGTCCTTGGTCAGCCTTTTTGCCGTCCACTTCCACACTCTGGCATCTGAGCTGGAGTGGTCGGATAAAGCCCTCATCCCTATATTTTGGAGGGGGCTGGCTGACCACGTTAAGGATGCCCTGGCCACTAGGGAGATTCCCGCCACACTGGAAGAATTAATAACAGTATCTACTCGTATTGACCTCCGTTTTCACAAGCGGAGGTTAGAGCGAGCCCAGTGTAGGCAGAGGTTTCGGCTGGCTCCCACCTTCGCCAAACCTTTGGAATCTCCAGTCCAGGCTCCTGAGTCCCATGAACCTAAGGTAGTGTCACGAGAGGGATCTAAGTCCCGGACCGCTCGGGCACTCCAGGTTTGCCATGTATGTCAACAGTCAGGACATCTTGCCACCAGATGTCTTCAGTGGTCGAGGAAACGTCAGCGTCTAGTGGTAGTAGGTGGAGGTGCACTAGACACTGCGACGTTTGCCTCCAACTTGTCCTTTCAGGGGACAATTACTTTTGGCTCATCCTCCCACTCGGTAGAGCTCTGCGTGGATTCTGAGGCGGAGGGCAATTTTATGTCTTCTGCCTTCGCCCAACGTCACGCAATACCCCTGGTTATGCTACCTCAACCAGTAACGGTACGAGTGGTGAATGGGTCGACACTCCCCGCACAGATAACACATCAGACCATCCCTTTTACTCTGTCCATGTCGCCATCTCATTAGGAGATTATATTTCTGCTCGTCATTCCTGAGGGTATTGATGAGGTCCTGTTGGGGATACCCTGGCTGCGGTACCACTCTCCTCATATCGAGTGGTCCTCAGGCAGAATTCTGGGATGGGGTGAATCTTGTGGGGGTAAATGTCACCGAGAGTGCGTTCAGGTTGCTACTACTGAGGTACCCGCAGATCTATCCACTCTCCCCAAGCAATATTGGTCTTACGCAGACGTGTTCTCCTAAAAGGCGTTGGAGACCCTTCCGCCCCATCGCCCCTATGACTGTCCTATCGATCTCTTGCCTGGTGCGGAGCCTCCCCGGGGTCGAGTTTATCCATTATCTCTCCCGGAGACGGAGGCCATGTCTCAGTACATTCAAGAGAATCTGGCAAGAGGGTTTATCAGGAAGTCAGTGTCACCTGCTGGGGCAGGGTTCTTCTTCGTGCAGAAGAAGAATGGGGAACAACGTCCATGCATAGACTACAGGGGTCTTAACGCTATCACCGTTAAGAACAAGTATCCATTGCCCTTGATATCCGAGCTCTTCGATAGGCTTCGGGGGGCTAGAGTGTTTACTAAATTAGATCTGCGGGGTGCTTACAACCTGATTCACATCCGTGAGGGGGACGAGTGGAAAATGGCGTTTAACACCAGAGATGGGCACTATGAGTATCTGGTGATGCCCTTCGGGCTCTGTAATGCCCCAGCCGTTTTCCAAGACTTTGTCAACGACATCTTCCGGGATATGCTTTCCACCTCGGTTGTAGTCTATCTGGATGATATTCTCATCTTTTCTCCAGATATTGACTCCCACCGGAGAGATGTTGGCAGAGTCTTCGACCTCCTAAGGGCAAACTCTCTTTATGCCAAGTTGGAGAAATGTATGTTTGAGCAGGAGTCTTTACCGTTCCTGGGCTATATCATCTCCGCCCAGGGATTGGCTATGGATCCTGCCAAACTACAGGCTCTGATGGACTGGCAAAAGCCCCATTCTCTTAAAGCGGTGAAGCGCTTTATGGGGTTCATTAACTATTACCGCCAGTTCATTCCCCACTTCTCAACTCTGGTAGCTCCCTTGGTAGCCCTCACCAAGAAGGGAGCGAATCCCAAATTGTGGTCGGAAGAGGTCTCCAAGGCCTTCACTTCTATTAAGTCCCACTTTGCTAGCGCTCCCATCTTACATCGTCCCGATGTGGATAAGCCATTCCTAATGGAGGTGGATGCCTCATCCGTTGGTGCTGGAGCAGTCCTCTATCAAAAGTATGCTCAAGGTCGGAAGCATCCATGCTTCTTCTTCTCTAAGACCTTCTCGCCAGCGGAGAGAAACTACTTCATCGGGGATAGGTAGTTGCTAGCAATGAAGTTGGCCTTTTCAGAGTGGAGACACCTTCTGGAAGGTGCGCGGTTTCCCTTCCAAGTTTACCACGGACCACAAAAATTTGGTCTACTTGCAAACAACCCAGCGGCTAAATTCTCGCCAAGCCAGATGGTCCTTGTTCTTTTCCCGGTTCCACTTTTCCCTTCATTTTCTCGCTGGGGAGAAGAATATTCGTGCTGACGCTCTCTTGCTCCCTTATGTCAACTGAAGAGGAGGAAGAGGAGCCTCGGCTTATTGTCCCTTCTGAGAGCCTGAGAACCGTAGCGCCGGTTTCGCTGGAGTCTGTGCCACCGGGCAAGACTTTTGTGCCCATTAATTTGCGACCGGAGGTTCTCTCTTGGGCTCATTCGTCCAGGGTGGGTGGACACTTTGGGACAAAGAGGACATCTGAGCTACTGGCGAGGACGTACTGCTGGCCACATATGGTCCGGGATGTCAGGGATTATATTCTGGCGTGTGTCTCCTGCGCCAAAAATAAATCTCCGCGTCAAAGGCCAGCTGGGTTGCTCTATCCCTTGCCGGTGGCAGATAGGCCCTGGGAGATGGTCGGGATGGACTTTGTCGTGGGTTTACCCAAATCCCGCGGCTGTACCATCATTTGGGTCATCACCGATCATTTCTCAAAATGGTGCATTTGGTGCCGCTACCACGGTTACCTTCCGCACGGGCCTTGGCAGCGTTGTTCATCAAACACATCTTCCGCCTACATGGTATGCCTGACAAAATTGTCAGTGACCGGGTTCCCCAGTTTGCGTCTCGGTTCTGGAGAGAGCTTTGTCGTCTTCTCAGTATTGAGTTGAATCTCTCTTCTGCTTATCATCCCGAGACGAATGGGTTGGTAGAAAGGGCCAACCAGACCTTGGTCACATACCTGCGACATTTTGTTTCAGCCAGGCAGGATGACTGGGCATCCTTGCTATCATGGGCAGAGTTTGCGCTGAACAACGCCGTAGCCGACTCCACTGGACAAACCCCATTCCTCCTCAACTATGGTCAGCATCCACGGGTACCTGTGCCTATGCCCGTGTCTTCTGCAGACTCCAGGGTGGCAGACTGGGCTGTGGAGGCACGGGATATTTGGGACCGCACTCAGGATGCCATTCGGGCCTCTAAGGAGAGAATGAGGTCCTCCGTCGATGCTCATCGGCGCCCAGCTCCGACCTTTGCTCCTGGCGACTTAGTGTGGCTCTCCGCCCGTAACATCAGGCTGCATGTTGAGTCCACTAAGTTTGTTCCTCGCTACTTGGGTCCCTTCAAGGTCCTCGAACAGGTTAATCCTGTGGTCTACCGTCTGGCCCTTCCTCCACGCCTTGGTATCACCGACACCTTTCATGTGTCCCTCCTTAAGCCCGTATACATGTCCCGGTTTTCTGAGTCATCTGCCAAGACATCGGGTTCGTCTACGGACGATTTCGAGGTGAACGCTATCTTGGGGTGCAAGGTGGTACGTGGCAAAAAAATTTTTTGGGTGGACTGGAAGGGTTACGGTCCTGAGGATAGGTCCTGGGAGCCTGCTGAGCACATTCGGGCTCCGCAGATTATTGCTGCCTTCGAGCGTAGCGAGGCCCAAGGAGAGGGGGGCCCTAGGAGGGGGGGTAATGTTAGGAGTCGAGTTTCCTCTGCTGCACAGGGGGAATCTTGATCCGTGTCTGCTGCGGTCTCCCATTCTGCTTCGGCCGCAGTGGGCTCTGCTCAGCGGTGGCGTCGCTCCCAGCGTCTCGCTGGGACTGATTCTGTGCAAAGGGTTACTGCTGCCTTTTCTGGCTCTCCTGTTGTACCCTGCACTGATCTGCGGCGAGCGGGCTTCTCTGGGACTAAGTCCTTATTTGCACACACTGAGCATGCCCAGGGCAAGATCTCCCGTTGGAGATCGAGGGTCATGTGTGTTATGTTTGCTAATGACAGGTGTTATGAAGGCAATCCAGAAACACAGTGTGCTTAGCGATCAGAGCGCACACAGTGATCTGACAAATACCCAAAAATACAAGAACGAGCTCTGAGACGTGGAAACTCTGTAGACTGCACACCTGATCCTATCCTAAACACAACTAAAAGCGGCTGTGGATTGCGCCTAACAACTACCTAGGCAACTCGGCACAGCCTAAGAAACTAGCAAGCCGGAAGATAGAAAAATAGGCCTGACTTGCCCCAGAGAAATTCCCCAAAGGAAAAGGCAGCCCCCCACATATAATGACTGTGAGTAAAATGAAAAGACAAAACGTAGGGATGAAATAGATTCAGCAAAGTGGGGCCCGATATTCTAGGACAGAGCGAGGACAGTAAAGCGAACTTTGCAGTCTACAAAAAACCCTAAAGCAAACCACGCAAAGGGGGCAAAAAAAAAACCACCGTGCCGAACTAACGGCACGGCGGTACACCCTTTGCGTCTCAGAGCTTCCAGCAAAACAAAAGACAAGCTGGACAGAAAAAAAGCAACAAAAAAGCAAAAAGCACTTAGCTATACAGAGCAGCAGGTCACAGGAACAATCAGGAGAAGCTCAGATCCAACACTGAAACATTGACAAGGAGCAAGGATAGCAGCATCAGGCGGAGTTAAGTAATGAAGCAGTTAACGAGCTCACCAGAACACCTGAGGGAGGAAGCTCAGAAGCTGCAGTACCACTTGTGACCACAGGAATGAATTCAGCCACAGAATTCACAACAGTACCCCCCCCTTGAGGAGGGGTCACCGAACCCTCACCAGAGCCCCCAGGCCGACCAGGATGAGCCGCATGAAAGGCACGAACAAGATCGGAAGCATGAACATCAGAGGCAAAAACCCAGGAATTATCTTCCTGAGCATAACCCTTCCATTTAACCAGATACTGGAGTTTCCGTCTAGAAACACGAGAATCCAAAATCTTCTCCACAATATACTCCAATTCCCCCTCCACCAAAACCGGGGCAGGAGGCTCAACAGATGGAACCATAGGTGCCACGTATCTCCGCAACAACGACCTATGGAATACATTATGTATGGAAAAGGAGTCTGGGAGGGTCAAACGAAAAGACACAGGATTGAGAACCTCAGAAATCCTATACGGACCAATAAAACGAGGTTTAAATTTAGGAGAGGAAACCTTCATAGGAATATGACGAGAAGATAACCAAACCAGATCCCCAACACGAAGTCGGGGACCCACACGGCGTCTGCGATTAGCGAAAAGTTGAGCTTTCTCCTGGGACAAGATCAAATTGTCCACTACCTGAGTCCAGATCTGCTGCAACCTATCCACCACAGAATCCACACCAGGACAGTCCGAAGACTCAACCTGTCCTGAAGAGAAACGAGGATGGAACCCAGAATTGCAAAAAAATGGAGAAACCAAGGTAGCCGAGCTGGCCCGATTATTAAGGGCGAACTCAGCCAACGGCAAAAAGGACACCCAATCATCCTGGTCTGCAGAAACAAAACATCTCAGATATGTTTCCAAGGTCTGATTGGTTCGTTCGGTCTGGCCATTAGTCTGAGGATGGAAAGCCGAGGAAAAGGATAGGTCAATGCCCATCCTACCACAAAAGGCTCGCCAAAACCTTGAAACAAACTGGGAACCTCTGTCAGAAACAATATTCTCAGGAATGCCATGCAACCGAACCACATGCTGAAAGAACAAAGGTACCAAATCAGAGGAGGAAGGCAATTTAGCCAAGGGCACCAGATGGACCATTTTAGAAAAGCGATCACAGACCACCCAAATGACTGACATCTTTTGAGAAACGGGAAGGTCAGAAATGAAATCCATCGAAATATGTGTCCAAGGCCTCTTTGGGACCGGCAAGGGCAAAAGCAACCCACTGGCACGAGAACAGCAGGGCTTAGCCCTAGCACAAATCCCACAGGACTGCACAAAAGTACGTACATCCCGTGACAGAGATGGCCACCAGAAGGATCTAGCCACTAACTCTCTGGTACCAAAGATTCCAGGATGACCAGCCAACACCGAACAATGAAGTTCAGAGATAAGTTTATTAGTCCACCTATCAGGGACGAACAGTTTCTCTGCTGGACAACGATCAGGTTTATTCGCCTGAAATTTTTGCAGCACCCGCCGCAAATCAGGGGAGATGGCAGACACAATGACTCCTTCCTTGAGGATACCCGCTGGCTCAGATAAACCCGGAGAGTCGGGTACAAAACTCCTAGACAGAGCATCCGCCTTCACATTTTTAGAGCCCGGAAGGTACGAAATCACAAAGTCGAAGCGGGCAAAAAATAACGACCAACGGGCCTGTCTAGGATTCAAGCGCTTGGCAGACTCGAGATAAGTCAAGTTCTTATGATCAGTCAATACCACCACGCGATGCTTAGCTCCTTCAAGCCAATGACGCCACTCCTCGAATGCCCACTTCATGGCCAGCAACTCTCGATTGCCCACATCATAATTACGCTCAGCGGGCGAAAACTTCCTGGAAAAGAAAGCACATGGTTTCATCACTGAGCAATCAGAACCTCTCTGTGACAAAACCGCCCCTGCTCCAATCTCAGAAGCATCAACCTCGACCTGGAACGGAAGAGAAACATCTGGCTGACACAACACAGGGGCAGAACAAAAACGACGCTTCAACTCCTGAAAAGCTTCCACAGCAGCAGAAGACCAATTAACCAAATCAGCACCCTTCTTGGTCAAATCGGTCAATGGTTTGGCAATGCTAGAAAAATTACAGATGAAGCGACGATAAAAATTAGCAAAGCCCAGGAACTTTTGCAGACTTTTCAGAGATGTCGGCTGAATCCAATCCTGGATGGCTTGGACCTTAACTGGATCCATCTCGATAGTAGAAGGGGTAAAGATGAACCCCAAAAATGAAACTTTCTGCACACCGAAGAGACACTTTGATCCCTTCACAAACAAAGAGTTAGCACGCAGGACCTGAAAAACCATTCTGACCTGCTTCACATGAGACTCCCAATCATCTGAGAAGATCAAAATGTCATCCAAGTAAACAATCAGGAATTTATCCAGATACTCACGGAAGATGTCATGCATAAAAGACTGAAACACAGATGGAGCATTGGCAAGTCCGAACGGCATCACTAGATACTCAAAATGACCCTCGGGCGTATTGAATGCAGTTTTCCATTCATTTCCTTGCCTGATTCTCACCAGATTATACGCACCACGAAGATCTATCTTAGTGAACCAACTAGCCCCCTTAATCCGAGCAAACAAGTCAGATAACAATGGCAAGGGATACTGAAATTTAACAGTGATCTTATTAAGAAGGCGGTAATCAATACACGGTCTCAGCGAACCATCCTTCTTGGCTACAAAGAAGAACCCTGCTCCCAGTGGTGATGACGATGGGCGAATATGTCCCTTCTCCAGGGATTCCTTCACATAACTGCGCATAGCGGCGTGTTCGGGCACGGATAAATTAAATAATCGACCTTTAGGGAATTTACTACCAGGAATCAAATTGATAGCACAATCACAATCCCTATGCGGAGGTTGAGCATCGGACTTGGGCTCTTCAAATACATCCTGATAATCAGACAAGAACTCTGGGACCTCAGAAGGGGTGGATGACGAAATCGACAAAAATGGAACATCACCATGTACCCCCTGACAACCCCAGCTGGATACCGACATAGAGTTCCAATCCAATACTGGATTATGGGTTTGTAGCCATGGCAACCCCAACACGACCACATCATGCAGATTATGCAACACCAGAAAGCGAATAACTTCCTGATGTGCAGGAGCCATGCACATGGTCAGCTGGGCCAAGTATTGAGGTTTATTCTTGGCCAAAGGTGTAACATCAATTCCTCTCAATGGAATAGGACACCGCAAAGGCTCCAAGAAAAACCCACAACGTTTAGCATAATCCAAATCCATCAGATTCAGGGCAGCGCCCGAATCCACAAACGCCATGACAGAAAACGACGACAAAGAGCATATCAAGGTAATGGACAGAAGGAATTTGGACTGTACAGTACCAATGACGGCAGACCTAGCGGACCGCTTAGTGCGCTTAGGACAATCAGAAATAGCATGAGTGGAATCACCACAGTAGAAACACAGACCATTCAGACGTCTGTATTCCTGCTGTTCAACTCTAGTCATAGTCCTATCGCACTGCATAGGCTCAGGTTTAACCTCAGGCAGTACCGCCAAATGGTGCACAGATTTACGCTCGCGCAAGCGTCGACCGATCTGAATGGCCAAAGACAAAGACTCATTCAAGCCAGCAGGCATAGGAAATCCCACCATGACATCCTTAAGAGCCTCAGAGAGACCCTTTCTGAACAAAGCTGCCAGCGCAGATTCATTCCACTGAGTGAGTACTGACCATTTCCTAAATTTCTGACAATATACTTCTATATCATCCTGACCCTGGCACAAAGCCAGCAAATTTTTCTCAGCCTGATCCACTGAATTAGGCTCATCGTACAGCAATCCGAGCGCCAGGAAAAACGCATCGACTCTACTCAATGCAGGGTCTCCTGGCGCAAGAGAAAATGCCCAGTCTTGAGGGTCGCCGCGCAAAAAAGAAATAATAATCAAAACCTGTTGAATAGGATTACCAGAAGAATGAGGTTTCAAGGCCAGAAATAGCTTACAATTATTTTTGAAACTTAGAAACTTAGTTCTATCTCCAAAAAACAAATCAGGAATAGGAATTCTTGGTTCTAACATAGATTTCTGATCAATAGTATCTTGAATTTTTTGTACATTTATAACGAGATTATCCATTGAAGAGCACAGACCCTGAATATCCATGTCCACACCTGTGTCCAGAATCACCCAAATGTCTAGGGGAAAAAAAAAAAGTGAACACAGAGCAGAAAAAAAAAAAAAAAAAATGATGTCAGAACTTTTTCTTTCCCTCTATTGAGAATCATTAGTTTGGGCTCCTTGTACTGTTATGTTTGCTAATGACAGGTGTTATGAAGGCAATCCAGAAACACAGTGTGCTTAGCGATCAGAGCGCACATAGTGATCTGACAAATACCCAAAAATACAAGAACGAGCTCTGAGACGTGGAAACTCTGTAGACTGCACACCTGATCCTATCCTAAACACAACTAAAAGCGGCTGTGGATTGCGCCTAACAACTACCTAGGCAACTCGGCACAGCCTAAGAAACTAGCTAGCCTGAAGATAGAAAAATAGGCCTGACTTGCCCCAGAGAAATTCCCCAAAGGAAAAGGCAGCCCCCCACATATAATGACTGTGAGTAAGATGAAAAGACAAAACGTAGGGATGAAATAGATTCAGCAAAGTGGGGCCCGATATTCTAGGACAGAGCGAGGACAGTAAAGCGAACTTTGCAGTCTACAAAAAACCCTAAAGCAAAACCACGCAAAGGGGCAAAAAAAACCCCACCGTGCCGAACTAACGGCACGGCGGTACACCCTTTGCGTCTCAGAGCTTCCAGCAAAACAAAAGACAAGCTGGACAGAAAAAAAGCAACAAAAAAGCAAAAAGCACTTAGCTATACAGAGCAGCAGGTCACAGGAACAATCAGGAGAAGCTCAGATCCAACACTGAAACATTGACAAGGAGCAAGGATAGCAGCATCAGGCGGAGTTAAGTAATGAAGCAGTTAACGAGCTCACCAGAACACCTGAGGGAGGAAGCTCAGAAGCTGCAGTACCACTTGTGACCACAGGAGTGAATTCAGCCACAGAATTCACAACACATGTGCTCAGGCTCTGCGGCACATTCCATTGGTCCTCTTGGCAGGTCCTGAAAGGGCAAAACTTCTGTAGCTGCTTCCTGTGCTGCATGATATAAACTGCGCATGACCGCACGGCCATGCGCTAGTATTGTCTTGATATAATGTGTGTGTAGATGGATGTATGTTGATGGATGAAAGCTCCTAAGTATCCCTCCCTAGTGTTGTTGACTGCTCGCGGATGATGGTAGCTATCTAGCGCCCGACTAGCCATCTGCACGTAACACACATCACAGCGTCCAGTTGCTGTGTCCGCCAGTATGGCGCCATGCGCTTCCTCTGCGCTTTCCTTACCCAAGCCTGGGTGGTTAGTGGCGTCCGTCAGTGCGGCACCGCATGCACTCTCGTGCCTTTATACATTATTTTAATAGTTTCCTTACACACCCAGTTGCGGTGTTGTGCCAGCAAGTGGTCTAATCGGACTTCAATCCTGAGTTGGGGTTGTGTTCGCTGACTTCTTGCTCGCGCTCTATGTGTGGTACCGCGGTCCTTTGACTCAACAGGATCGCTTCCTTCACGCAGGGTGAAGTTAACCCGTGCGTGTATACTTATAGTACCGCCATATAGTCCGTCTTACTAGCAGCAGGGTTTTTACCTGCACGGTGGACCTCGGACTGCGAACGCACCTAGTTTCATATCATCTATACTTGGTGCGTTCCGCCAGTCCCTAACAGCATGTTTTTGCGTTGGTGAGGTTGGCCAAATTAAAAAAGATTCTGTAGGTTTATTTTGTTTTTTGTTACGACATTTACTGATTGGGTTAGTTCATTTTAATGTTTGAGATATCAGAGTTTAATGGATGTAATAATGCCACATATGTGTACTTTTTACTTTTTTAATTCCCAATCTTTAGTATAGCTATACTAAAAATTAGGAAGTAAAAAAGTAAAAATTACACATATGTGGCATTATTACATCCATTAAACTCTGATATCTCAAAAAGGGTTGATTTGATATATATACAGTGTATATATTGTAGCGTGGCTAAAGGATGTCTAATCGATGGGAGATATGTGTCTTATAGATGGCTTGTTGCTGTGATGTAACCATGGCTACCTATATGTGTTTCAGGACCTGTGGTGATGTCACAACCACATGTCTGGTCATGTGATGGGTTCTGGGTGTGGTTAGACATATAAAAGAAAGCCTAATGCTTAACACAGGTAGGTATGTGTGGAGGTGAAACCCTCCTGAGTGTGTTACGGCTTCAGGACTGAGCCGGATGAACTGGACACTTGTTTTTCTTTACCTGAACCAAAGGCTATTTGTTTTCTGTTGTTTGCCACATGGTTTATGAAGCAATAAACCCAGTGAACTTTAAAGGAACACGTCTCCTGAGTGTCAGCCGTCGCAGCTGAGTGAGTGAAATCCCTACAATATATATATATATATATATATATATACTACCGTTCCAAGGCTTAGGGTCACTTAGAAATTTCCTTATTTTATAAAAAGCACAGTTTTTTCCAATGAAGCTAACATTAAATGATTCAGAAACACACTCTATACATTGTTAATGTGGTAAATGACTATTTCTAGCTGCAAACGTCTGGTATGTAATGAAATATCTTCATAGGTGTATAGAGGCCCATTTCCAACAAGCATCACGCCGATGTTCTTATGGTACTTTGTGTTTGCTAACTGTGTAAGAAGGCTAATGGATGGTTAGAATACCCTTGAAACCCTTGTGCAAGTATGTTAGCACAGCTGAAAACAGTTTGGCTGATTAGAGAACCTGTAAACCTGACCTTCATTTGAGCTAGTTGAGAATCTGGAGCATTACATTTGTTGGTTCCATTAAACTCTCAAAATGGCCAGAAAAAATAACTTTCATGTGAAACTCGACAGTCTATTCTTCTTTTTAGAAATGAAGGCTATTCGATGAGAGAAATTGTGAAGAAACTGAAGATTTCCTACAACAGTGTGTACTACTCCCTTCAGAGGAGAGCAAAAACAGGTTCTAACCACAGTAGAAAGAGAAATGGGAGGCCCCGCGGCACAACTGAGAAACAAGACAAGTACATTAGAGTCTGTAGTTTGAGAAATCAACGCCTCATAGGTTCTCAACTGGCAGCTTCATTAAATAGTACACGCAAAATGCCAGTGTCAACGTCTACAGTGAAGAGGCGACTCCCAGATGCTGGCCTTCAGGGCAGAGTGGCAAAGAAAAAGCCATATCTGAGACTGGCTAATAAAAGGAAAAGATTAAAATGTCAATAGAACACAGACATTGAAGAGATGAAGATTGAAAAAAAGTGTTAAGGACAAACGAATCCAAGTTTGAGGTGTTTTGGATCACATAGAAGAACATTTGTGAGATGCAGAACAATTGAAAAGATGCGGGAAGAGTGCCTGATGCCATCTGTCAAGCATGGTGGAGGTAATGTGATGGTCTGGGGTTGCTTTGGTGCTGGTAAATTGGGAGATTTGTACAAGGTAAAAGGGATTTTTAATAAGGAAGGCTATCACTCCATTTTGCAACGCCATGCCATACCCTGTGGACAGCACTTGATTGGAGACAATTTCATCCTACAACAGGACAATGACCCAAAGCACACCTCCAAATTATGCAAGAACTATTTAGGGAAGAAGCAGGCAGCTGGTATTCTATCTGTAATGGAGTGGCCAGCGCAGTCACCAGATTTCAACCCCATTGAGCTGTTGTGGGAGCAGCTTGACTGTATGGTGCAAAAAGTGCCCATCAAGCCAAACCAACTTGTGGTGGGGGCTTCTGGAAACATGGGGTGAAATTTCTCCAGATTACCTCAGGAAATTAACTGCTAGAAGGCAAAAGGTCTGCAAAGCTGTAATTGCTGCAAAGGGAGCATTCTTTGACAAAAGCAAAGTTTGAAGGAGAAAATTATTATTTCAAATAAAAATATTTTTTTAGAACCTTGTCAGTGTCTGGACTAGATTTTCAATTCATTTGGTAACTCATTTGATTAATAAAAGTATGAGTTTTCATGGAAAACACAAAATTCTCTGGGTGACCTCAAATTTTTGAACCGTAATGTATATTTATTTTTAATTTACTTTAACAACATTTTGTTGTTCCCTTAGATGACCTGAAACTGCGACCATCCAATTTCTTGATCTATATGCAACAATATAGTATTGCTTTTTGTAGAAAAAATTATGGTCTCCTATGACTGACAGCCAGCAGACTCCTAGCTGTCATGGTGACCCATAGGCGCCCTGTGATTGTGGTTAGAACAGTGTGCCGCTAGGACGTATGCTGTAAATTCTGCTGTCATAGATTGCCAGTGGCATTTAATATAATAAAAATTGCAAGCGGAGTTCCACACCATTCATGGCTGGTAGAGTGCACTATGATGGCAGTATAAATCATAACGAGATCAGAACACTGTGCATGAACTGGCTGACAGCTCTCCCTACCTGAGCTTGACAGCTTCATATATTTTCATAGCGCCCCCATTCAGGTCCATAGAGCCGCCAACCAGTCCGTGCAATGTTTTCCAATATCTCTCCCCTTCAACTGGGGATGATATATTAGCCTCAGTGACAGGATAATTTCATAATCTAGGACTGATTGGACCAAGTAACTCATTCTCCTTCTCCAATCTAATTTCCCTGCGCGAAAGTAGGAAACGCCATTAGGGCTTCCTATAATTTGCACATAAGTTTGTACCTAGTAATATGTATATGTGTTCTGGAAGGATAGCTGACAAAATTCCATCTCTGCCTTCTCTTTGAGGAGTCTGGCTGTGTCTGACAGTCTGCTTCCCACCTCTGTAGCTGCACAATCTTGTGCAAACTGCAATGATATTTCAGAATGTAATTGCGGAGTAATGTGAGGACTGCTCTGATGTTTTAATTCTATTCACAATCTGAAAATAGTTAATTAAATTGCCACATTTTCAATGCATCCCTGCCAGAAATGTTTGCCAGTCAGGAACTTAAGTAAATGTATAATGTAAATTATGACGAACTTGCCGAGTGCTCTAGGCCAGGGGTCCCCAACTCCAGTCCTCAAGGCCCACCAACAGGTCATGTTTTCAGGATTTCCTTTGCATTGCACAGGTGATGCAATTATTACCTGGGCAAGACTAAGGAAATCCTGAAAACATGACATGTTGGAGGGCCTTGAGGACTGGAGTTGGGGACCCCTGCTCTAGGCTATCAACCATGCCACCTGAGCTTCTCCCACATTCAAAAAGTTGGCGTAGCTGATTAGAAATTGTGTATAAATGGTAAAAGTCTCAACGTTTTTGTGGAAGATTGAGCTTTGGCAAAAGTAATTGTAACATTTCAAGCAGTTTTAATCCAGAACTTTGTGAAAAATTGCTGAATGAATTGGGGCTTTAAAATATAGCATTTACCACTTTAATGTTGGATTTAGCCAGTGGGGTACCGCCAATGGCAGCAGACTATGCCATTGCTATGGGGCCCATGAGCCTGAGGGGCCCAGTGTCAGTGCCCACCTCCCGTGAGCAAAGAATGATAAGGCTGGAAGCGTCTGCTGACGCTCCTTCCTCCATCATCATTGCTTGCGCTGATGGCCAAAGGGGGTCCGGCTATTAGCGCGAGCAATGATGATGGAGGAAGGAGCATCAGCACACGCTTCCACCTCATCAGTCTTCCTCGGCAAATTGATTTGTCAGAGCAGTGGGCGTGATGACGTAATTACAGCGTGTCCACTGTTTTGACATGTCCGACGCTTGACACCACAGGCTCAGGACATCAGAGTATTGGGAGGAACGAAGAGAGGTGAGCATTGTAGTTATTTTTTTAAATCAGTGACAAATGGCCATAATAGCGTATGAAGGACCGTAGGGGTGTGCCTTTTATTGTATGGGGGACCATGGGGTGGTGCATTATATTCTACGGTGGACCATTCAGGGACTGCATCATAATCTGGAGGACCATGGGGAGTGCATTATATTCTATGAAGGACCATTGGGGTGCATTTTATTCTAGAGAGGACCATGGGAGGTGCATTATATTCTTTTGTTTTTGAGAACCACCGGAGGTGCATTATATTCTATGAACGACCATGGGGTGCATTATACTTTTTAGAGGGCCACGGAGGGTGCATTAATTTTTTTTTTTTTTTGTTTTTCGGGGGGCCCAAATAGAACTTCTGCTATGAGGCTCCATGATTTCTATTTACGACCCTGGATTTAGCTGTACAATCATAAGTATGAATACATCTAGAAATTACTTTTCAAATGTTATCTCAGAAAATAGAGTACTTGCTGAAGCCCCTTTCCTCAAAAATCACAACAACAGAATATATTTGGCTTTAGAACCTTTCCTACCTCCTTAATGGTCTGCACATCCGCTCTCCAATACTTATCCTATTAATCAGGGTAAACAGCTATTAGAAGCAGTAACACATTTCTTTATTATATTTGTTTTTTAAAGGTTACTCCTTATGATAAAATGTCAAAATGAACAAATATTTTTTAAACACACAATCACTTAATTTAAAAATGTATGTAAAATAAATCTTTGGTGTAGCACAATAGAAAAGTAAAGAACATTTTATTTGAGATCAGCTAGATTTAGAAAAAAACCAACAAAATGCATCTACAATATGTTTTTTTCCTTAAACAAAGCCATTGCTAGAAAATGTTTCTGTTATTTAAAAAAAAAAAAAAGTTCCGGATGAAATCCATCTTTGATTCTTTCATTTCATTAATAACACAGAAGTACAGGCTTGAATATATATAATAATTCTAATTACAGGTATGTCAAAACATATGTGTGGTTGCATGCCACAGTTCAATAACCACTTCAAAGGGGATTCATATAGTCAGATGGTCGGGAAGGAATGCAAAAGTGAAAATGTAACAATACGTAGATTGAAATGAGAATGAGTAAATAGCTATTAGGTAAAAGCAGATATTTCAAAAGGGTCCATTAACTTTTTTTCATGAAGGACTACAGCTTTATTGCTGTTTTGATAATATACAAAACATTCAGAGGTCTGGTTGAGGAGGATTTCACATTAGTCAAGTCTTCAAAACTCCTCTATGTACAATGCCTTACGAAAGTATTCGGCTCCCTTGAACTTTTCAACATATTCCCACATATCATGCTTCAAACATAAAGATACCAACTGTAAATTTTTGGTGAAGAATCAACAAGTGGAACACAATTGTGAAGTTGAACGAAATTTATTGATTATTTAAAATTTTTGCGGAAATTCAACAACTGAAAAGTGGGGCGTGTAATATTATTCGGCCCCTTTAACTTAATACTTTGTTGTGCCACCCTTTGCTGCAATTACAGCTGCAAGTCGCTTGGGGTATGTCTCTATCAGTTTTGTACATCGAGAGACTGAAATTCTTGCCCATTCTTCCTTGGCTAACAGCTCGAGATCAGTGAGGTTTGATGGAGATCGTTTGTGAACAGCAGTTTTCAGCTCTTTCCACAGATTCTCGATTGGATTAAGGTAACATAGTAACATAGTAACATAGTTAGTAAGGCCGAAAAAAGACATTTGTCCATCCAGTTCAGCCTATATTCCATCATAATAAATACCCAGATCTACGTCCTTCTACAGAACCTAATAATTGTATGATACAATATTGTTCTGCTCCAGGTCTGGACTATGACTTGGCCATTCTAACACCTGGATATGTTTATTTGTGAACCATTCCATTGTAGATTTTGCTTTATGTTTGGGATCATTATCTTGTTGGAAGACAAATCTCCGTCCCAGTCTCAGGTCTTTTACAGACTCCAACAGGTTTTCTTCAAGAATGGTCCTGTATTTGGCTCCATCCATCTTCCCATCAATTTTAACCATCTTCCCTGTCCCTGGTGAAGAAAAGCAGGCTCAAACCATGATGCTGCCACCACCTTCTTTGACAGTGGGAATGGTGTGTTCAGGGTGATGAGCTGTGTTGCCTTTACGCCAAACATATCGTTTGGCATTGTTGCCAAAAAGTTCGATTTTGGTTTCATCTAACCAGAGCACCTTCTTCCACATATTTGGTGTGTCTCCCAGGTGGCTTGTTGCAAACTTTAAACTACACTTTTTATGGATATCTTTGAGAAATGGCTTTCTTCTTGCCACTCTTGCATAAAGGCCAGATTTGTGCAGTGTATGACTGTTGTCCTATGAACAGACTGTCCCACCTCAGCTGTAGATCTCTGCAGTTCATCCAGAGTGATCATGGGCCTCTTGGCTGCATCTCTGATTAGTCTTCTCCTTGTTTGAGATGAAAGTTTAGAGGGACGGCCGGGTCTTGGTAGATTTGCAGTGGTATGATATTCCGTCCATTTCAATATGATCGCTTGCACAATGCTCCTTGGGATGTTTAAAGTTTTGGAAATCATTTTGAATCCAAATGCAGCCTTAAACCTCTCCACAACAGTATCACGGACCTGCCTGTTATGTTCCTTGGTCTTCATGATGCTTTCTGTGCTTCAAACAGAACCCTGAGACTATCACAGAGCAGGTGCATTTATACGGAGACTTGATTACACACAGGTGGATTATATTTATCATCATAATGCATTTAGGACAACATTGGATCATTCAGAGATCCACAATGAACTTCTGGAGTGAGTTTGCTGCACTGAAAGTAAAGGGGCCAAATAATATTGCACGCCCCACTTTTCAGTTTTTGAATTTCCAAAAAAATTTTAAATAACCAATAAATTTCGTTCAACTTCCCAATTGTGTTCCACTTGTTGATTCTTCACCAAAAATTTACATTTGGTATCTTTATGTTTGAAGCATGATATGTGGGAAAAGGTTGAAAAGTTCCAGGGAGCCGAATACTTTTGCAAGGCACTATACTATAATTAAAGATGTTGTCCCCTTTTTTACCAACTGTGTTAGAGACATGATTTAGTGGTACTTACCAATAGGGCTCATTCATATGGCCACATTTTACAATATCCTTATCCTTCATGAATTATCTTCTTTAGTTTCACATTTTGTTTGTGCCCTTTCTGATACTGATTTCAGGAAGCAATACTTGTAGCTTATTCAGGTGGCTTTGGCAGTCCACCTCTTCCAAGATGGCACAGCCATATGTGCCATCACCTGAAGATCTACTGTAGTGTTCACCAACTCCAGCACTCAAGAGCCACCAATGGGTCATGTTTTCAGGATTCCCTTAGTATGGCCAAGATGGTGGAATAATTGCCTGTGCAGATGATGCAATTATCACCTGGGCCATATGAAGAAATCCAGAAAATATGACCTGTTTTGACTCTTGAGGATCGGAGAGGGGGAACATTGGCCTACTGTGTCTACCAGCAGACTCAAGAGCATGGAAAAGATTTAGGTCCCATGGATGCTCTCCATGTAGTTTCAAAAGGAATCACCAAGAAAGGAAATGTTTCAGCCCAGGCAAGATTTGTGCTTTATAGCTATGAGTTATTTGAAATATCTAAAAAAAATAAAAAGTATTACATTTTTATGAAAAAAATAGCATAAAAGCATTTTAGAAGACAACATTATAAAATGAATTATAGGAATACCCAGTGATCTGAGCCTCATGGAGTTTGGTTCAATGAGCTGAGCAAGGGTGTTCATTCTGATCAATGTCTGGAATGCATATATATAGAAATAAGTGGCTATGGTTCAAGATTTTTTTTTAAATACTTAAAAATTGAGAAACAGAATTTGCTTACTGTGTTGTGCAAATTAAAATTTTTAGTTTTCATTAAGGATAGTTACTTAAGGTCATGTATGTCAAATAGTCGTAGCTGTGAGAACAGCCCACAAACATAACCTCCACAATTATCCCCACTACCACCACTATCTTTTAAAGTCAATCTTGTTATTATAAGTATGCAATGTCAGCTATCCTGATTAGTATGAAATGGGTTAAAAGTTTTTTTAAGTGATCATTTTTCTTCTTTAATCTTTTCAAGATGATTCCTCAGTTCTTGGCCTCCTTCAACTACCATTCATTTGATAATATTTACATGAAAAGGGCTCCACAGAAGAAAATGAGCCATTTCCTTAACTAATTTCTTAATGGCCAATTGCCATGTATACATGTAGACACAACATTTCCCATTATAATAGTAATGATTTATATACATTATGGTGACTTCTGATGTTTAACTGTATATTTTGTTAGAGAATATTTCTGTTCTATGGACTAGTATATTTAAGCATTGGCTATTTAAATTACACATTATATAAGAATTTAAAGCAATTACCATAATGAAAAAATACGGCTTGGTTGGGGAGGGGGTTTTAATTGGTACCAACTAATTTTATTATATTTAAACATAGACATACCTTGAGAACAAGTCCAGGTAACAGCTTACGATGCTGTCAGCTGATGAAGAACTAGAAGATTATTTCAACCTAATGTGATCAAACTTTAGATAACAGTTTGTAATACTTATAGCACACAATAGGTTAATCAGCAGATCTGAGGAACATTAGATGCAGATTGCAGGAAACACAGGAGTCTGCAGAGACGATTGCAACTAAAGGAACTACATGATGGCAAGCTCCATAACAAATGGCTAGTGATTGCTGTGGACATCGTTGGGCTGCTGCTAGAAAATATTTCATACTTACTGTGGCACACTATGTCACCCAGTGCCCAGAGGCCGTTCTGTCCTCAATTAGGGTCGATAAAGTTGCAGATGCACTTTTCACCATATTTTCTCAAGAAAGATTTCCTTGGAGACGCCTACATGTCATGGGACGCAGTTCATGTCTCATTTGATGCAGTCCCTCTGTAATAAAATGCAGGTGCACCATCTAGTATCAAGTTTGTATAATCCACAGAGTAATGGTTAGTGTGAATGATTCAATCGTACCATTAAGCAGATGCTTAAGTTGTTGGTGGAGTCCCATGAGCATGACTGTAAGCGGTACCTCCCACACCTGCTGTTTGCTTACAGAGAGGTACCACAGGCCTCAACGGGGTTCTCCTTCCTTGAGCTCCTCTATGGCAGGCAAATCAGGGGGGTCCCTTGATCTGGTAAGGGAATGCTGGAAGGGAAACTGATGGCCCCCAAAATGCCTATTATTGAGAATGTCATTCGGTTTTGTGATAAATTGCAGCCATTGGCGGAGCTGTTTTATGAGAAAATGGTGAAGGCCCAAGTGAGTCAGAAGCGGTGGTAAGATCGGAATGCCCGGAAGCAAGTGTATGAAGTAGGTCAGAAGATGTGGGTCCTAGTCCCCATGACCCAGAACAAGCTTCAGGCTAATCAGTTAGTTCAATGCCTTGTGTGTAATATGCAGGTGCAAGGATGCAGTAACACAAATGATGCCGAGCAGGGAATAACTATAATTAATTATTCAACAGTAGGGAACTCCTTGCAGGGAGATAGCAGGGGAAAAAGGTTCAAAACTAAACTGAATAATGGTCATTTAAACTAAACAATCTCTTGTTAATAGTTTCACTTATTGTGGCTCCGCAGCCTATCACTCTCTGAAGGTACCATGGGTAGCAGGATGATGGCGGCGATCAGTGTAATGCCTGCTGGCGTCCTCGCCCAGCACACGGTCCTACTTCAGGTGGCAGCGGGCGGTCTCCAGTTTTGCCCGCTGAGCCCCTAGTCCATATATCTGCAGAGCAAAAGAATAGAACTCTCTGCAAGAATCCTCTTGGCGCATGTCTCTTTGAGCAGCTGCCATTACCTGAAGGACTGCACTGCAATGCTCTGCTCGGAGTGCGCCTCTCTGGATGTCAGCCGACACCTGGATGTCCATAGTGCGATGTTCCACCAGTCGCACGCTCTCAATGAGTCTGTCATGATACAGCCCTTTCTCGACACCCGGCGGCCTTTTGCCCTCCTCACAGCGGCTGCAGTCTTCACCTGTTCAGCATTCTGGCGAGATATAAATCTGGTATCACACCGACCTGAAGAATAAAGTTGCCTAATCACTTATACCACGAAAAGAGCAGCGTAAAAAATAAACAGAATTAATTCTTCACCTGCTGTTGATTTTTTCATTCTGCCTCCCAAATATGGCAGTAAGGCTCGGCGCACAACATTTATCCTATGCTCTGCTCTGAGCGCTTGCATCGTGATTTCCATGTATATCTCTGAAATACGTGATTATTCAGGCGGAACCTCTGGTGGAATATTCCCTATAATGAGGCAGATGGAAGCACTGTGCATCCTGTCTGACTTGTGATCCAGCGGTATCTGTCTTTTCAGGATTGTATAAAAGTGCAGTCAGCCATAGTTTTGTGCACTTCTGAAAAGAAGAACACCACTGAATAGAGGCTGGACAGAGTCCAGAGTAACTGTGCTGCCTCATTATAGTGAATGGATCCCTAAGGATTTTTAATCTGAATCACTTTATCAGAGATTTAGACTGAAACCCCAAAGTAAGTACTCAACGTAGAGCGCAGGATAACTGCGATCCAAACCGTTATGTAAAATGTTCCCAATAAAAGCTTCAACTAAATCCACAAAAAAGCAGGTCCTCACTCAGGTCTGTCATCTGTTCATGGAAATATAGGGGGCTTCCGTGATACTGGTAGCACAAAGACCCTGGAAAAGTGAAATGGCTCCTCACCCACAAAAAGAAATCCAGCAAATTATGCGCTCTCAAATCTAAATGCCCCCTCCCTTATGAGCCCCACAGTATACCTAAACCACATATTGCATCCACGTTTGGCATTTCTGATGCGATGAGAGCCGGCCTAACTTATAGGTGCATGCCTCCAGAAGCACGAGCTGGGTATAACGTACTGGTGACTACACGGTACTGGTCACTACAAAGACAATTTGCAATTTTCACTTGGCAAAATTCATTGCTGCTTGTTTCTGGAAAATACCCATGGAGTCAAATCATCACTAAACCTGTAGATACATTTCCCAGTGGTATGGTTTCCAAAATGGGGTCACTTGAGAGGGGATTCTGCTCTTCTAGCAATTAGGGGCTCTGTATATGGAATCCACAAACTGTTGTAGGAAAATCTGTGCTCCAGAAGGCAAATAGCGCTTCATTCCTCCCGAGTCTGTCCGTATGATTAACTAGTACTGTACAGCCACATGTGGAGTATTGCCACATTCAGCAGAAATTGTGGGACAAAATTTGGTGCCATTTTAACCCACTTCTTGTGTGAAAATGTAAAATATGGGGCTAAAGGCAAATTCTGGTGTCAAAAATTTTGTTATTTTTTTCTTCACTGCCAAATGGTATAAAATTCTGTAACATACCCATGGTGTCAATATGATCACTGCCAGTGGGTCATGGCACCTGCAATCCATAATAGTAAAATCTGGTGCTCCTTGCCTTCTGAGCCTTGCACTGTGCCTGAAAATAATTTCCGTATGTACTGTACATGTAGGGTATTGGCACACAGGAAAAAATGGACCTCAATTTGTTGCAAAAAAAATTCCTTTTAGGCCTTAGAAAAATTAAAAACCTGGGGCTAAAACAACATTTTAGTGGTAAAAATGTAATTTATTCTTTTTTCACCGCTCAGTGGTATAAAATTGTGTGTGGCACATATGGTGTCAATATAATCACTGCACCACTAGATGAATTCATTGGGGAATGTAGTTTGTTAAATGAGTTCATATATAGTGGGTTTCTGTTGTTCTGGTACCTTATGGTCTCTGCCAATGTGACATGACACAATCAAACCATTGCAGCAAAAATTGAACTCTAATATGGTGCCTCTTCCTTTACTTCTGAGCTTTGCACTGTGCCTCAAAAGAAGTATTCCCACATATGGGGTATCGGCGTACTCAGAATAAATTGCACAACAAACTGTTTGATGGAATTTTTCCTGTTACCCTTATGAAAATGCAAAATTTGAGGCCAGAATAACATTTTTGTGGGGAAAATGTGATTTTTTTATTTTCACGGCTCAATGTTATAAACTTCTGTGAAGCACTTGGGGGTTCAAGGTGCTCACCATACATCTAAGTACTTTCCTTGAGGGTCTAGTTTGCAAAATGGGGTCACTTGTGGGAGACTTCCACTGTTTAGGCACATCAGGGACTCTCCAAATGGATATGACGTCCGATAATGATTCCAGGAAATGTTGCATTTAAAAAGTAACATGATGCTCCTTCCCTTCCGAGCCCTGCCGTGCACCCAATCATTAGTTTTCTCCCTCATATTTGGTATCGGCGTATTCAGGATTAATTGCACAACAAATTGGATGGTGCAACTTCTTTTGTTACCCATATGAAAATGCAATATTTTGTACTAAATACATATTTGTGTGGAAAATTAGATTTTTTTTATTTCTACGGTTCAACGTTATAAACTTCTGTGAAGCACCTGTGGGTTCAATGTGCTCACCTTACATCTAGATCAGTTCCCTGAGGGGGTCTAGTTTCCAAAATGGTGTCACTTGTGGGGGATTTTTTTGTTTAGGCACTTCAGGGGCTCTCCAAATGCGACATGGCATCTGCCAATTGTTCCAGCAGACTTTGCATTCAAAACGTCAAATGGCCCTCCATCCTTTCCGACCTCTGCCGTGTGCCCAAACAGTGGTTTTCTCCCTTATATGGGGTATTGGCATGCTCAGGAGAAATTACACAACAAATTTTTGGGACCATTTTTTCTTATTACCCTTGTCAAAATAAAAAAATTGAATCTGAAGTCACTTTTTTCTGGAAAAAGTTAAATGTTAATTTTTTTTTCTCAAAAAATTCCTGTGAAGCACCTAAATGGTTAATAAACTTCTTAAATGTGGTTTTGCTCACCTTGAGGGGTGCAGTTATTAGAATAGTGACACTTTTCAGCATCTTCTATCATATAGACCTCTCAAAGTGACTTCAAATGTGATGTGATCCCTAAAAAAATGGTTTCATAAATTTTGCTGGAAAAAAGAAAAATTGCCGGTCAACTTTTAACCCTTATAACTTCCTAACAAAAAAAAGTGTTGGTTCCAAAATTTAAATCTCACCTGGATGGGCTACTTTCAAGGGCTTGTTATCATGGGATTATTAATAAGAAAGATTTGGACTTCTTAACATCTAAGCACCCTATAGTACTTTTATATGTTGCCTAAAGTCCAGAGATCAATGACCAAACCCCAGGTGGACCAATTGTGGCAGAGATGGGAGTTTGTATGAGAGACCCTGTATTTATTTGGACTTCTTTCTACAGCCATTCGTTCACACATTGGATTCGTATATAAAGGACTCGTCACATTTGATACAACAGTTGGATCTTCTGGAGTTGCTCGATAACACCATCCTTGCTTCTCTTGATGTAGATGCTCTTTATACCAGCATTACGCATGACATAGGTATTACAGCTGTCTCATATTTTTTGGATCTCCATACAACTGGGAGCAGGGGTCATGACTTTTTAATTTTAGAACTTTTGAGAGTAGTCCTTGAAAGAAGTTACTTTGTATTTGACAGGGTCTTTTACAAACAAGTGTCTGAGACCGCAATGGGAGCCAGATGCGCACCTCTTTACGGGGTGGTGGGAGGACACCCAGGTGCGGAAACATGTTGATTTCAAATCCATTGACCTCAGATGGTATCGATTGATCGATGACATCATTATCTTGTGGACGAGTACAGCTGAACAGTTGGAAATGTTTGTTGAAGATCTAAAGAACAATTGTTGGAGTATTAAATTGACCTCTTGCCTTTCTACGAGATTTGTGAACTTAAATTATGGTACAGGGGAACCGGATTAATACTACTTTACATCGGAAAAGTACAGCTACAAATAATCTCTTGCATTTTTCGAGCTTCCATTTAAAAACATCTACATAATAGCATTCCCAAGGTCCTATTTCTAAGTCTCAGAAGAAATTTTAGCCTTGTGGAGGATTTCTGGAAGGAATTACGACTGCTTGCGGACCGTTTTCAAGAACGAGGCTATACACGCAGAACGATCTCTAAAGCCCTTGAATACTCTCGGAACAACTTGAGGGAGGATGCACTGAGACCACAAGTGAGAGCTAAACCCAACCCACTTAGCCTGGTTACCCAATATAACAACCAATGGGGAGATATTTATCGGATTTTGGAGAATAATTGGAGGATTCTACTCAATGAGACTAAGCTCAGGCCATTCATTGCGGAGAGGCCAAGAGTAGTGGCCAGGAGTAAGGTTGAGCGACCTTGACCTTTTTAGAGTCGAGTCGTGTTTCGCGAAACCCGACTATCTTAAAAGTCGAGTCGAGTGGAATCGGCCGATTATCGCGAAAAGTCGGGTATCGCCCGAAACACGAAACCCAATGCAAGTCAATGGGGGAGCATAGTCGGCAGTGAGTGGAGGCCAGGAAAACACCTACACTGCCCATTTTAATGGCAAAAACATCCATTCTTGTTACAGAAGCTTGTCAATCATAATTTAGCTTATAATAATTGGAAGGCATTTGAAATTGGGGGTCATTTGGCTAAAGTTGTGGGGGGTAGGGCTGGTTCAAGCAATTAGTGGGCCCAGGAAATCTGGAACACGTCACGGCAGTGGAGCAGGGAGAGGTAAGTATTTAAACTTTGCAAGTGCTGTGATCCTGAGCAAGCAGGGGGGGCCCACTAGTTGGCATTGGCACTGGCACATGGCCCCTCAAAGTACAGCGGTGTGTTTGCACGGCGGGGGCGCCTCCCACCGGCAGCAACACTTTTGCGTACTATGAGAGGCCCTGTGCCAGTGACGTCGCCAACTAGTATTCCTCCCCCCACCTGATGAAGGAACCTGCACTTTCATCTGCACCTTCCTCTTTGTCCCCGTGTAAGGTGGTATGGTATGCGGGAAGAGGAACCTGACTTTCAGCAGGGTCACAATCTTGCTGTGTAGCATGCACGGGGAATTTTGCGTTATGGGTCAATGTACCAGCAGACTCATCTATCACTGGCTGGGCAATGGGCAGGATGAGGAGGAAACACAGATATAGGCCCAAAGAATAAAGTTTGCTAAATGCAGTTCAAAATTGGTAACACAGGACTAACCAGGGGGCATTGAAGTGGAGGACAACTGGAATGAGAGGCTGACACAGAGAGTAGGCCCAAATCAGTAAGTAGTTGAAATGCAGTTCAAAATTGGCAACCGTAGTAAACAGGCGGCACAGTTTTGTTCAGTGGAGGAGAACAGCAAGGAGTGGCAGACACCAATAGTAGGCCCCAACCCAACTAGTAGGCCAAATGCATTCTAACATTAACAACTACTTAACGAGAGCCTGAAAATGGGATTTCAGGACAGGAAACCAGGAGAACAGCAAGGAACGGCAGACACTGTTAGTAGGCCCCAAACCAACTAGTACGCCAAATGCAGTTGTTCCATTTAACCACTATTTAACAAAAGCCTGAAGATAGAAGCTCAGGAAAGGCAACCTGGAGAACACCTTGGAGTGGAACACACCGTCTCTACACCCCATACCCAATTTGTAGGCCTAATGCAGTGTAGTTTCCAACAACTACTAAACGAGAGCCTGAAGATAGAAGCTCAGGAAAGGCAACCTGGAGAACACCTTGGAGTGGAACACACCGTCTCTACACCCCATACCCAATTTGTAGGCCTAATGCAGTGTAGTTTCCAACAACTACTAAACGAGAGCATTAAGATCGAAGCAATGGCGAGGTAACCTGGGGAACACCTTGGAGTGGAACACACCGTCTCTACACCCCATACCCAATTTGTAGGCCTAATGCAGTGTAGTTTTCACCAACTACTAAACGAGAGTAGGAAGATCGAAGCAATGTGGACGAAACCTGGGGCACACCTTGGGGCGGCAGACACCGTTAGTAGGCCCTACCAAAGTTGTAGCCCCAATGAAGTTTTAAAATTCCTAGAGGCTGAAAACAAGACTATTGACGCTCAGCATTTTTCAAAGGAACACAGCTGTATTGAGTGGTGCAGACAGACACAGGTAGTAGGCCTTAAACCAAAAATGTGGCTCACTGCAGTTTAAAAAAGGTTACAGGGGTACACAGGCAGCATTGCTCTGGGCAGTGGAGGACAATTTCAATAGTGGACCGCAGACAGACTTTGTACGCCTACTATTAAAAAAAGGATGCTCTATGCAATTAAAAATAGTTTCCAGGGGTCCACGGGCAGCAGTGGTGTGGTCAGTGTAGTAGTAGTTGAAAGAACGGGCCGCAGACAGGCTTCGAAGGCCTAACATAAAAAAATATAGGGCTGTAGGCACTTTTAAATAGGTTCCAGGGGTACAAAGGCAGCAGTAGACTGGTCAGTGTAGTAGTAGTAGAAAGAATGGGCCGCAGACAGGCTTCGAAGGCCTAACATAATAAAATGGGCTGGCTGTAGGCAATTTAAAATTGGTTCCAGGGGTAGACGGGCAGCAGTAGACAGGTCATTGGAGGCCTAGTGGAAGGAGGGACCGCAGACAGGCTTCGAAGGCCTAACATAATAAAATAGGACAGGCTGTATGCACTTTATAATTGGTTCCAGGGGTAGACGGGCAGCAGTAGACAGGTCATTGGAGGCCTAGTGGAAGGAGGGACCGCAGACAGGCTTCGAAGGCCTAACATAATAAAATAGGACAGGCTGTAGGCACTTTATAATTGGTTCCAGGGGTACACGGGCAGCAGTAGACAGGTCAGTGGAGGCCTAGTGGAAGGAGGGACCACAGACAGGTTTCGAAGGCCTAACATAATAAAATGGGCTGGCTGTAGGCAATTTAAAATTGGTTCCAGGGGTACACAGGCAGCAGTAGACAGCTCAGTGGAGGCCTAGTGGAAGGAGGGACCGCAGACAGGCTTCGAAGGCCTAACATAATAAAATAGGACAGGCTGTAGGCACTTTATAATTGGTTCCAGGGGTACACGGGCAGCAGTAGACAGGTCAGTGGAGGCCTAGTAGAAGGAGGGACCACAGACAGGTTTCGAAGGCCTAACATAATAAAATAGGACAGGCTGTAAGCACTTTATAATTGGTTCCAGGGGTACACGGGCAGCAGTAAACAGCTCAGTGGAGGCCTAGTGGAAGGAGGGACCGCAGACAGGCTTCGAAGGCCTAACATAATTAAATGGGCTGGCTGTAGGCAATTTAAAATTGGTTCCAGGGGTACACGGGCAGCAGTAGACAGCTCAGTGGAGGCCTAGTGGAAGGAGGGACCGCAGACAGGCTTCGAAGGCCTAACATAATTAAATGGGCTGGCTGTAGGCAATTTAAAATTGGTTCCAGGAGTACATGGGCAGCAGTAGCCAGGTCAGTGTAGTAGTAGTTGAAAGAACGGGCCGCAGACAGGCTTCGAAGGCCTAACATAAAAAAATATAGGGCTGTAGGCACTTTTAAATAGGTTCCAGGGGTACAAAGGCAGCAGTAGACTGGTCAGTGTAGTAGTAGTAGAAAGAACGGGCCGCAGACAGGCTTCGAAGGCCTAACATAATAAAATAGGACAGGCTGCAGACACTTTATAATTGGTTCCAGGGGTACACGGGCAGCAGTAAACAGCTCAGTGGAGGCCTAGTGGAAGGAGGTACCGCAGACAGGCTTCGAAGGCCTAACATAAAAAAATATTGGACTGTAGGCACTTAATTTCTTAAACATTGGTTCCAGGGGTACACGGGCAGCAGTAGACTGGTCAGTGTATTAGTAGTAGTAGAAAGAACGGGCCGCAGACAGGCTTCGAAGGCCAAACATAATAAAATGGGCTGGCTGTAGGCAATTTAAAATTGGTTCCAGGGGTAGACGGGCAGCAGTGGTCTGGTCAGCGGAGGCCGATTGTAATGAGTGTCTGCCAGTTAGTAGTCCAAAACAATAAATAAATGTGAATGTCTCGCATTAAAACAAAACGAAAACACTAAAGGGTGCAATCATTAGGTTCAGGGGTGGGATCCTCTGCGTAGTTTCAGACCTACTAATTTAGCGCAAAGTATTTACTGTGGTCAATAGAGGACACTGCCCCTGACTATGTTAAGTACCATCATACATGTCAACACTAGGGTTGAGCGACCTTTGCTTTTATAGGATCGGGTCGGGTTTCACGAAACCCGACTTTTTCAAAAGTCGGGTCGAGTAAAATCGGCCGATCCTATAAAAAAGTCGGGGTCGGGGTCGGCCGAAAAGCCGCGACGTCACCGAAGGTCCTTCCTAAGAATCAGCGCTTCCAGGACCTTCGGTGACGTCGCGGCTTGTGATTGGTCGCGCGGCCGCCCATGTGACCGCCGCGCGACCAATCAGAAGCCGCGACGTCACCGCAAGGTCTTGGAAGGCTGATTCTAAGGAAGAAAGGCTGCCGGTTAGTACCAGGGCGCTTCAGAGGGTAAGTATTGCGATATTTTTTATTTTAATTCTTTATTTTACACTTAAATCTGAATTCCGATACCAATTCCCGATATCTTAAACATATCGGGAATCGGTATCGGAATTCAGATTCCAGATTCAAAAGATCGCCGACTTCATGGCCGACCCCACACAGGGGTCGGGTCGGGTTTCATGAAACCCGACCTTGCCAAAAGTTGGCGACTTTTGAAATATTTCGACCCATTTTGCTCAACCCTAGTCAACACAATGGTATTGTCAGTGGCAGGAATGGAAGGATGTCAGCGCATAGACTAAACATTGGTGGAAGTGTGAGATATAACTGTGGAAGTGGTAGAGCAATGTTTGACCTGGGGTTGGGTGAACTCTCTAGTGGCCGGCGGTACAGGCCCAGGGCCCCTCATGTTACAACAGTGTGTCTGACGTTGGGTGCGCACCACCACCGCCAGAGACACTTTATTGTACTATGAGGGACCCAGTGGCAGTGCAGTCGACCAAAAGCGGGCACACCCACCTCTTCAGACAAACAGCACTCTCACGGGTGCTTGCGCCAAGTCGCGATACCATGGCCCCGTGTGGGGAGTTTGGCCATTTAGGGAGGTGTAAACATGTCGTATGCTGGACAATCAGCTGCTGCAAATTAGACATTAGAAAAGTAATTCACAGTAGTCCACAGGCAAGAGCTTTTCATAGGAAAGCTAGGTGTCTGCCGGGCAAGGTGGGGCAAAAGAATTCGAAATCCAGTTGTGGTTCATTTTAATGAATGTTAGATCATCAACATTTTGAGTAGCCAGACGAGTCCTTTTTTCGGTTAATATTGAACCTGCAGCACTGAATACTCTTTCTGATAGGACACTAGCTGCCGAGCAAGCAAGCTCCTGCAACGCATATTCTGCCAATTCTGGGCAGGTGTCTAATTTTGATGCCCAGTAATCAAATGGGAATGATGGTTGAGGGAGAACATCAATAAAGGATGAAAAATAGTTAGTAACCTTACTGGACAAATGTTGTCTCTTGTCACTTTCAATTGATGCAGCAGTACCTGTCCTGTCTGCGGTCATAGCAAAATCACTCCACAACCTGGTCAGAAAACCCCTCTGTCCAATGCCACTTCTGATGTGTGCACCCCTAACACTCCTGGAGCTCGTGTGAGAACGATCACATGCGCTGTGTGCTGGGAATGCCTGAAGCAAACGGTCAACAAGAGTTGATTGTTTGGTTGCTAATATTAGTTCCAAGTTCTCATGTGGCATAATATTTTGCAATTTGCCTTTATAGCGAGGATCAAGGAGGCAGGCCAACCAGTAATCGTCATCGTTCATCATTTTCGTAATGCGTGTGTCCCTTTTGAGGATACGTAAGGCATAATCCGCCATGTGGGCCAAAGTTCCAGTTGTCAAATCTGCGGTTGTGATTGGTTGAGGGGCAGTTTCAGGCAAATCTACGTCACTTGTGTCCCTCAAAAAACCAGAACCCGGCCTTGCCACGCAACCAATTTCCAGTGCCCCCGGTAAAGCTTCCTCATTAAAAATATACTTATCCCCATCATCCTCCTCGTCCTCCACCTCCTCTTCGCCCGCTACCTCGTCCTGTACACTGCCCTGACCAGACAATGGCTGACTGTCATCAAGGCATTCCTCTTCCTCTGGTGCAGACGCCTGATCCTTTCTGTGCGTCAAACTTTGCATCAGCAGACGCATTAGGGGGATGCTCATGCTTATTATGGCGTTGTCTGCACTAACCAGCCGTGTGCATTCCTCAAAACACTGAAGGACTTGACACATGTCTTGTATCTTCGACCACTCCACACCTGACAACTCCATGTCTGCCATCCTACTGCCTGCCCGTGTATGTGTATCCTCCCACAAAAACATAACAGCCCGCCTCTGTTGGCACAGTCTCTGAAGCATGTGCAGTGTTGAGTTCCACCTTGTTGCAACGTCTATGATTAGGCGATGCTGGGGAAGGTTCAAAGACCGCTGATAGGTCTGCATACGGCTGGAGCGTACAGGCGAACTTCGGATATGTGAGCAAAGTCCACGCACTTTGAGGAGCAGGTCGGAGAACCCAGGATAAGTTTTCAATAAGCACTGCACCACCAGGTTTAAGGTGTGAGCCAGGCAAGGAATGTGTTTCAGTTGGGAAAGGGAGATGGCAGCCATGAAATTCCTTCCGTTATCACTCACTACCTTGCCTGCCTCAAGATCTACTGTGCCCAGCCACGACTGTGTTTCTTGTTGCAAGAACTCGGACAGAACTTCCGTGGTGTGTCTGTTGTCGCCCAAACACTTCATAGCCAATACAGCCTGCTGACGCTTGCCAGTAGCTGCCCCATAATGGGACAACTGGTGTGCAACAGTGTCAGCTGCCGATGGAGTGGTTGGCCGACTGCGGTCTGTGGAAGAGCTGTTGCTTCTGCAGGAGGACGAGGAGGAGGAGGAGGTGGTGCCAACGCCTACAGCCAACTGTTTCCTAGACCGTGGGCTAGGCACAACTGTCCCGAAATTGATGTCCCCTGTGGACCCTGCATCCACCACATTCACCCAGTGTGCCGTGATGGACACGTAACGTCCCTGACCATGCCTACTGGTCCATGCATCTGTAGTCAGGTGCACCTTTGTACTCACAGATTGCCTGAGTGCATGGACGATGCGCTGTTTAACATGCTGGTGCAGGGCTGGGATGGCTTTTCTGGAAAAAAAGTGTCGACTGGGTAGCTCGTAGCGTGGTTCAGCGTACTCCATCAGGGCTTTGAAAGCTTCGCTTTCAACTAACCGATAGGGCATCATCTCTAACGAGATTAGTCTAGCTATGTGGGCGTTAAAACCCTGTGTACGTGGATGCGAGGATAAGTACTTCCTTTTTCTAACCAGAGTCTCATGTAGGGTGAGCTGGACTGGAGAGCTGGAGATCGTGGAACTTGCGGGTGTGCCGGTGGACATGGCAGACTGAGAGACGGTTGGAGACGGTATTGTTTCCGCCGGTGCCCTAGATGCAATATTTCCTCCTACAAAACTGGTTATTCCCTGACCGCTTTTGGCTGGCAAAGAAACCTGCACAGATACTGCCGTTGGTGCGGAAAATGGTGGCCTTACAGTGACGGAAGGGATGTTGCGTTGCTGACTAGCTTCATTGGCCGAGGGTGCTACAACCTTAAGGGACGTTTGGTAGTTAGTCCAGGCTTGAAAATGCATGGTGGTTAAATGTCTATGCATGCAACTTGTATTGAGACTTTTCAGATTCTGACCTCTGCTTAAGGTAGTTGAACATTTTTGACAGATGACTTTGTGCTGATCAATTGGATGTTGTTTAAAAAAATGCCAGACTGCACTCTTCCTAGCATCGGATCCCTTTTCAGGGATTGCAGACTGAGCTTTAACCGGATGGCCACGCTGTCCTCCAACAGGTTTTGGCTTTGACACGCGTTTTGGGCCAGATACGGGCCCGGAAGATGGAACCTGTTGCGATGTTGATGCCTGCTGCGGCCCCTCCTCCACCTCCGCTTCTGAACTACTGCCGCCTGCACCCTGTTCCCCCAATGGCTGCCAATCGGGGTCAACAACTGGGTCATCTATTACCTCCTCTTCTAGCTCGTGTGCAACTTCGTCTGTGTAACCGTGTCGGTCGGTGGTATAGCGTTCGTGACGGGGCAACATAGTCTCATCAGGGTCTGATTGTGGATCAGTACCCTGAGAGGGCAATGTTGTGGTCTGAGTCAAAGGACCAGCATAGTAGTCTGGCTGTGGCTGTGCATCAGTGCACTCCATGTCAAAATCTACTTGTAATGGGCATGGCCTGTTAAGTGTTTCACTTTCTAAGCCAGGGACGGTATGTGTAAAGAGCTCCATGGAGTAACCCTTTGTGTCGCCTGCTGCATCCTTCTCTCTTGTTGTTGTTTTTGCTGAAGAGGACAAGGAAGCGACTTGTCCCTGACCGTGAACATCCACAAGCGACGCACTGCTTTTACATTTACCAGTTTCAGAAGAGGAGGCAAAAGAGCTAGAGGCTGAGTCAGCAAGGTAAGCCAAAAATTGCTGTTGCTGCTCCGGCTTTAAAAGCGGTTTTCCTACTCCCAGAAAAGACAGCGTTCGAGGCCTTGTGTAGCCAGACGACGAACCTGGCTCCACAGCTCCAGACTTAGGTGGAATTTTTTTTTCCCACGACCACCTGATGCTCCACTACCACTACCATCATTACCAGCTGACAATGAACGCCCACGGCCACGACCTCTTGCACCAGACTTCCTCATTGTTTTAAAAACTTAACCAAAGTAACTTTATTTGTTGCTGTCAAACAACTTACGCGGTGACCTATAACTTCAGTATGATTTCAATATCCCTTTACAGGTTGGTGAGACCACAAGGAAAATCAGGCACAATGTTACACACTCTGTTTTCTGTGGCACCAAATCACAGAGATGCCACACACGCAGGACTGTCACTCAAGCACAAATGTCAATATTAATCTCCCACCTATTTTTTTTTTTTTTTTCAGGGAGACTTTAGAAACAAAATAAAATAAAATGATTTTTTCAGGAAGAATTTAGAAACCAAATAAAATAAAATTATTTTTTCAATGACAATTTAGAAACCAAATACAAAAAAAATAAAAAAAGGCTTTCTATGCCCCACTGAGTGAGAGATGGCCCACACAGGAGTCAGGAGTGGCCCACAAGCCCAGAGGCCAATATTTTTCTCCCACTGATTGATGTAGTGATTTTTTCAGGTAGATTTTGGAACCCAAATCAAGCAAAAAAATTAATAGGCTTTCTATGGCCCACAATTTGAGAGAGAGCGAGAGAGATGGCACACCCAGGAGTCAAGACTGGCACACAAGCAGAAAGGGCAATATTAATCTCCCACCTATTTTTTTTTTTTTTCAGGAAGAATTTAGAAACCAAATAAAATAAAATGATTTTTTCAATGACAATTTAGAAACCAAATAAAAAAAAATTAAAAAAAAGGCTTTCTATGGCCCACTGAGTGAGAGATGGCACATACAGGAGTCAGGAGTGGCACACAAGCCCAGAGGCCAATATTTTTCTCCAACTGATTGATTTATTGATTTTTTCAGGTAGGATTTAGAACCCAAATCAAGCAAAAAAATAAATAGGCTTTCTATGGCCCACTGAGTGAGAGATGGCGCACACATAGGAGTCAGGAGTGGCACACAAGCCCTGAGGCCAATATTTTTCTCCCACTGATTGATGTAGTGATTTTTTCAGGTAGATTTTAGAACCCAAATCAAGCAAAAAAATAAATAGGCTTAATATGGCCCACTGAGTGAGAGATGGCACACACAGGAGTCAGGAGTGGCACACAAGCCCAGAGGCCAATATTTTTCTCCCACTGATTGATTTATTGATTTTTTTCCGGTAGGATTTAGAACCCAAATCAAGCAAAAAAATAAATAGGCTTTCTATGGCCCACTGAGTGAGAGATGGCACACACAGGGATGGCACTCTAGCAGAAATGCCAATCTTATTCTCCCACAAAAAAAAAAAAAAAACAGGGACTGTCCTACAATTACTATCTCCCTGCAGTAATCTCAGCCAGGTATGGCAGGCAGCAATAAGGAGTGGACTGATGCACAAATTAAATAAAAAGTGTGGACAAACAAAAAAGATAGCTGTGCAGAAAGGAAGGAACAAGAGGATTTGTGCTTTGAAAAAAGCAGTTGGTTTGCACAGCGGCGTACACACAGCAATGCAGCTATCAGGGAGCCTTCTAGGGCAGCCCAATGAGCTACAGCGCTGAGGAAAAAAAAAATGTAGCTTCCACTGTCCCTGCACACCGAAGGTGGTGTTGGACAGTGGAAATCGCTACAGCACAAGCGGTTTGGTGGTTAATGGACCCTGCCTAACGCTATCCCTGCTTCTGACGAAGCAGCAGCAACCTCTCCCTAAGCTCAGATCAGCAGCAGTAAGATGGCGGTCGGCGGGAACGCCCCTTTATAGCCCCTGTGACGCCGCAGACAGCAAGCCAATCACTGCAATGCCCTTCTCTAAGATGGTGGGGACCAGGACCTATGTCATCACGCTGCCCACACTCTGTGTTCACCTTCATTGGCTGAGAAATGGCGCTTTTCGCGTCATTGAAACGCGACTTTGGCGCGAAAGTCGCGTACCGCATGGCCGACCCCGCACAAAGGTCGGATCGGGTTTCATGAAACCCGACTTTGCCAAAAGTCGGCGACTTTTGAAAATGAACGACCCGTTTCGCTCAACCCTAGCCAGGAGGGCTAAAAACTTGAAGGACAGTCTCACGAAGAGTCATTTTAGACGTTCAATATCAAGGGTTTGGGCTGGTAATCCATACAAGGGCTCCTTTCCCTGTGGAGGTTGTTCTGTGTGTCCTTATATGTTATCAGAAGTTGGAATCACATTGTCTTATCTACCGACACAGGTTCAATCCAAGGCGTTCTTCAATTGCCGGTCACGCAATTTCGTCTGTGCACTTATTTGTGGGTGTGATAAGTTATATGTGGGTCAAACCACTCAGGAACTTTGCAGGAGGGTCCAGCAGCAATTATCCAATATAGCAACAGCAAGGAAGGATAGAGCAAAATGTAAACAGATCACCTCGGTAGCAGCACACTTTTTGGATCATCATAATGGTTTCCCGTCTACCCTCCGTGTAATGGGTTTGGAGGGGGGTTCTTACCAACATCGGGGGGGTAGGGTTATGGACGAGTTAATGAGGCGTGAAGCTAGGTGGATCTTTGATCTAAAAAAGCCTAGCACCAGGGGGTCTTAATGAAGAATTACTGTGACGTCATGGCAGGTCCTTCTCGCGCAGGGCATGTGATGACATCGCGGTCACATGACCATGACTTCATGGCAGGTCCTTCTCGCGCAGGCGCGCAGGGCCTGTGATGATGTCATGGTCACATGACCGTGACGTCATGGAAGGTCCTTCTCCCATACCATCGTTGGCACCAGAACCTGCCGTTTCCATGGAGAGGTCACCGGAGCATTGCGAGGAGTGGGAAAGGTGAGTATATAATCATTTTGTATTATTTTTAACATTAGATCCTTTTACTATTGACGCTGCATAGGCAGCGTCAATAGTAAAAACTTGGTCACACAGGGTTAATAGCGGTGGTAACGGAGTGAGTTACCAGCGGCATAATGCGGCCTGTTACCGCTGGCATTAACCCTGTGTGAGCGGTGACTGCGGGGAGTATGGAGCGGGCACTGACTGCAGGGGAGTAGGGAGGGACTTATCAGTCTGTGGCCGTCGCTGATTGGTCGCGGCAGCCATGACAGGCAGCTGCCGAGTCCAATCAGCGAATGAATATCCGTGACAGAAAGAAAGAAAGAAAGAAGGACAGATGGAAGTGACCCTTAGACAATTATATAGTAGATCTTTTGCAGGGTGGAGCCAAGCCCTGTAGTGTTGGTGGGGGAACTGGGGTGACCTGGGCAGCCCGCCAGGTCTATTCGTATGGGCACTGCCTTTTGGATACCCCACTGACCATAAGAGCTTATACTCAACAGAAGAGAGAGAGAGTACCCCACTGACCATAAGAGCTTACACTCTACAGAAGAGAGAGAGAGAGAGAGGACCCCACTGACCATAAGAGCTTACACTCTACAGGACAGAGAGAGGACCCCACTGACCATAAGAGCTTACACTCTACAGAAGAGAGAGAGAGGACCCCACTGACCATAAGAGCTTACACTCTACAGGACAGAGAGAGGACCCCACTGACCATAAGAGCTTACACTCTACAGAAGAGAGAGAGAGAGAGAGGACCCCACTGACCATAAGAGCTTACACTCTACAGGACAGAGAGTACCCCATTGACCATAAGAGCTTACACTCTACAGGACAGAGAGAGGACCCCACTGACCATAAGAGCTTACACTCTACAGAAGAGAGAGGATCACTCTGATCATAAGAATTTACACTCTGCAGGCGAGAAAGAGACTTATACAGTGATTTTGGAGATGGAAAATGACTCTGCTATACAAACTGTGCTTGGCTAGGAACCAGTGATTTGTGATGGCCCAGGTTCTGATGATTTTCATACAAGGTATGATAATTTGTTAGATGTCATTGCTGCAGGACATTATAGGGAGGCCCAGGAAGCAATGCAAAAAGACCATAGCTCACTCTCTGATGGTTCAGCAATGTGGAAAATGATGGCTGGCAAATTTCATGTTTTTGTGAACCATGAATCCTCTGTGGATTGAGCTCATCACTTCTTTTAATGTCTTTTGACTCATTGCTAGGAGAGAGGTTACCTTTCTAATTCAGTTCTGATAGTGTCACACTGTGTTGGGGGACACTTTGCATTCAAGATGTTAATGCCCAGTAATCAATGTATTTGTATTTGTTCAGAAGGAAAACAAAGAAATAACACAAAGAAAAGTTGCAGGAAAATATGCTCCGGAATGATTATTCTAGAAGGGACACAAGTATTCACTAAAACCGACATTTTGGGAATAGAGATGAATGGAACAAAGCAGAATTAAAATTTGCCAATTTTTGGATTTTCCAAGGAAATTTGATTCACAGAGAAGCTATTCTCTGCAATTTGAAGATACATTATTACAGAGATATGTAAAAGTCTGAGCATTCCTGGTCAAAATTACTGTTATTGCGAACAGTCAAGCAAGTTGAATATGGAATGATTTTAGGTAAAAAAATAAATATATTGTGATTTTTACATTTTAAAAATTAAAAAAGGAAAATGGGATGATGAAAAAGATTGGGCACCCTTCATGGTTAGTACCTTATAGCACCCTCTTTTTGCAGGTATCACAGCTTGTAAACACTTTTTTGTAGCTAGCCAAGAGTCTTTCAATTCTTGTTTGAGGGATTTTCATCCATTCTTCCATGGAAAATTCTTCCAGTTCTGTGAGATTCCTGGCTCATCGTGCTGCTATTTGAAGGCATAGTCACAGATTTTTAAAGATCTTCAGATCAAAGGACTGTGAGGACCATTGTAAAACCTTCAGCTTATGCCTTCTGTGGTCGTCTATTGTGGATTTTGTCATATGTTTAAGATCATTATTCATTTGTAAAAGCCATCCTCTTTTCAACTTTAGCTTTTTTTTACAGATGTTGCTATGTTTGAATC
Source organism: Ranitomeya imitator (assembly GCF_032444005.1). Classification (NCBI taxonomy): domain Eukaryota; kingdom Metazoa; phylum Chordata; class Amphibia; order Anura; family Dendrobatidae; genus Ranitomeya; species Ranitomeya imitator. Next base: position 110,530,521 of record NC_091290.1, on the reverse strand, counting down.
AATAATTTGTTGAAATGTGATTAAATCCATTCTTCCCTCTACCCATGAAATGTTCCCCATGCCTTTGGCTGCTACACAGCCCCAATGCGTGATTGATCCACCCCCATGCTTAATGGTTGGCAAGATGTCACTTTCCTGAAATTCTGAGCACTTTTTTTCCCCACACATACAGTACCTTTGATCATTGTAACCAGCTAGTTCTATTTTAACCTCATCGGACCACAGGACTTGTTTCCAAAAAGCATCAGGCTTGATTAGATGGTCTTTTGCATACTTCTGAATTTTAAGGTGAGGACGCAGGAGAGGTTTTCTTCTGATGATTTTTCCATGAAGGCCATAATTGTACTGTTCTCTGAACAGTAGAACAACTCCAGAGTTTGCTAAATCTTTCTGAAGGTCTTTTCCAGTCCAGACGGGGTTCTGATTTGCCTCTCTAGAAATCCTACGAACAGCTCTCACTGAAATTTTGATTTATCTTCCAGACCTTATCTTGAACTCCACTGTTCCTGTTAACTCTCATCTCCTAATTTCATTTCAAACTGAGGAAAGGGCAACTTGAAAACGCTTTGCTATCTTCTTATAGCCTTCTGCTTTGTAAGCCTCCACCATTTTCATAGTGCTAAGCAGCTGCTTAGAAGAACCTATGACTGTGTTTTTTTGGCATAACATTAGAGGAGGCTGGGTTTTTATAAAGATTGAAAATTTGCATCACCTGGTCTTTCCTAATGACTACAGTGAACAAACATAATAATCATTTAATATATATATATATATATATATATATATATATATATATATATATATACAGGTCCTTCTCAAAAAATTAGCATATAGTGTTAAATTTCATTATTTACCATAATGTAATGATTACAATTAAACTTTCATATATTATAGATTCATTATCCACCAACTGAAATTTGTCAGGTCTTTTATTGTTTTAATACTGATGATTTTGGCATACAACTCCTGATAACCCAAAAAACCTGTCTCAATAAATTAGCATATTTCACCCATCCAATCAAATAAAAGTGTTTTTTAATAACAAACAAAAAAACCATCAAATAATAATGTTCAGTTATGCACTCAATACTTGGTCGGGAATCCTTTGGCAGAAATGACTGCTTCAATGCGGCGTGGCATGGAGGCAATCAGCCTGTGACACTGCTGAGATGTTATGGAGGCCCAGGATGCTTCAATAGCGGCCTTAAGCTCATCCAGAGTGTTGGGTCTTGCGTCTCTCAACTTTCTCTTCACAATATCCCACAGATTCTCTATGGGGTTCAGGTCAGGAGAGTTGGCAGGCCAATTGAGCACAGTAATACCATGGTCAGTAAACCATTTACCAGTGGTTTTGGCACTGTGAGCAGGTGCCAGGTCGTGCTGAAAAATGAAATCTTCATCTCCATAAAGCATTTCAGCCGATGGAAGCATGAAGTGCTCCAAAATCTCCTGATAGCTAGCTGCATTGACCCTGCCCTTGATGAAACACAGTGGACCAACACCAGCAGCTGACATGGCACCCCACACCATCACTGATATATATATATATATATATATATACCTCTCTGCTGACCTCTCCAGCTCCTCCGCTACTCACCATCACCTATCCTGTTGTTGCATACCATGCCTCTCAGAATAAATACCTTGTATCTAGCACACTGTGCCGGGATGATCTGATGTCATGGTGCCCTGAAGGGTTCTGTGCCCGCATGCTAGTGGTCATTTACGTCATGATATCATAATGTGTCACCACAGTGTATAAGATGTAAAGTATTTCCTTGCAAGCAGTGGGGGATCCAAAGACGTGGCAAGGACGTAATGAGTGGCGGTGAGTAGGAAGGGTATGGAGACATCTTAGGTAAATTGAGTGCAATTTTTTTATTGTTTTACCTTTGAATGGCACATTCTGGTTAAAAAATTGAAAGTTGTTAAAAAAATAAACAACTTATTTTCACTTTACTGCTCATCTCTTCAGCCCTTCCGCTTCTCATTGTTGCCCATCAAGTCCTTTCCACATCACCACCACTTAAAGTGAAATCCCCAAGCCTTTCACACTAGGCCTGGACTTTGGGCTCTTGTGAGCCATGGAGGTGGGTTCTGCACAAGCATCAAAGGGTCATGCGTAGAACAGGTCATCAGAGCTGAAAGTCCTGGTCTAGTGTCTGAGGCCTGGGACATCAGTGCTAGTGGCAGCCATCTAAAGATGCTACAGATCCAGACAGTTGTACATGAGGAGCAGAGGGGCCAGAAAGATGTGGGGTAAAGAGGGGTGCAAGCCATTTTTATGGCTCTTAATGGTTCATAATAATGGTGCCCATTTGGCAACCATTTTGTTGATTCCGTGCAGATGCTAGCTCCCAAAAAAATCCACATTTTGGTGAATGTGGATTTTAGTAACATTTGAGCAGAATTAAATTGCACTTACGTAGAATACAATTAATGAACAGATGATTATGAATAAATACAAATAGCATAGCAAGTAACCTAAAATACATACAATATTACACGTCCACAAGCAATCAACTGTAAATCGACTGTATTCATAAAGTGAATGCTGAAGATTAAGTCTTTACACCTGACCTCATTAGTTAATCTAGAAACTTTCTGCAGGAGATTAATTTTAAAGATTATTAGAACAGTTTGTCATTGTTCGTCCTTATTTGCAGCCTCGGAATATTTGTTAATAATGTGAATTTTTTTTCAGCCACACAAGATGATGTTTTGCATTGTAAATTTGCCCGCGATATATGTGGATTTTAAATGCAACCAATTTTAAGCTATAAAACAAGTGTGTTTACTGTGCGTGCCTCCACTGTAAAGAAAGGCCCGTATGTGTAATACCTTAACCTTTTAACAAGGGATTATGGTAATTAGCAATATAAGAAATGAGGGATTTTATTATTTATTTTTGCTTGCTTTGGGCAGGGTCTCTAGCACCTTTATGAGGTTTCCTATTAAAATACGCTATAATTAAATCAACTTCTATGTTTTATTGTCGCAAGAAAACCTCAAATTACTAGTGGCTGTCTTTTATAAAGAGACTGCGCTTACCTAAGTGGAGTTTTTTTTCTTGAGGTATATTCTTAACAGACAGTGATTTTTTTCCTTTTTTTTCTGTGATATGATTTTTTCCATTGAGTCCAAAATGCAAAGCATAATTACAATAAACAGTTTTTTTGTATTTTTTTTTTATTTAACATTTGCTGTTAATTGATGTCACTTTTCTTTTTTTTTATCTTGTGGTATTCTCGGCCTTTTTTACTATGCGGTTCTTAAATTTTCAGAAAATCCAAAATGATTTGTTTTTTTACATTTGGTTGCAAAAAGTTGCAAACACTTTCAAAAGTCTAATAAAAATGCACCAAAATTATAAATAAAAAACGTTAATCCACTCATGTACTATTTGATAAAAATTGCATCTCATGAATCGGTCGACAACGTTTGGATAGGCAAAGTTGTCATGGAAAATTTAAAAAAAAAGACTTGAAAAAGAAACAAAAAAAAGATATAAGTGGTGCACAATTTATATAAAATAAAACCCAAATACAAAAGAGATTAAAAACGAGCAATTTACTCAAGAAATCTTCAGAATCTAGAGAAACAACAATGATGAATCAAGGCATAGTTTTTTGGGGGGAAAGACAATGAGGGAAACTTCAGTGTGAAAGATCCACTTTTTATCTCAAAGTTTCAATAGTTTTTCATTTATACCAGAGCATGCACAGTTATCCAAATATAAATGGTTTTGAGATCAAAATTGCAATAAATAAGGAACCAATTGGGGTATAAAATAAAAAAATCTTGAGTGTGGTGCATCAATCCTACATCTACATACAAAGAAGTGAAGCAATTTATCGAAAGGGACATAAATCCTCCATAAAATCACAGAAGAAAAGTGGCCATTCTTAATAGCTGGTCACAGCAATAATTCATTGCAGAATGACGCAGGCCTCCAAGACAATGGGCAGAGCCAACACAGGTCCAAAATACTGATGAAATATCCACTCAGACCCTTAACATTCATAGGGGTGGTGGTTGTCGCCTTATGGTGAGGCTCAAACGTCAGGGTGATTCACTTGCTATTTTACCTGGAAAAATTGCTGTAACTTCTAAAACAGACTATTTATCATACTGAAATGTGGATTGTACATACATTGGCTCATGAGAAACTGATGTTTTAAAGCAGGTGTTGAATGTGTCCACCGTTTGCATCCAAATACGCCTGCACGCGCCATTCCATATTATTGAATGTATTCCATGGGACATCTGGGGTCATAGCCTTTGAATTTCTCTGCTTGCTCTGTAGAACTGCCTGCAATGTTTGGGACTTAATACAGTACATCTGACTATTCAAATGTCCCAAAAAGAAAAAATCTGGCTGCGTAAAATCAGGCAATCTCTTTGGCCATAATCCTTTAGAGATTGCTCTGTCATTTTTCTGGATGAAGTGACATCTCATGAAGCGCATGTGGGTTGTCAGCTGCCCAAGTATGGGTGTTTTGTTCGTTGACCTGGCCACCTAAATTAAAGCAGGCATCATTAGCGTACCACGTATAGTCCAATATGTTTTCTTTATCAGAAATTAAGGTCTGGAACCATTGACCATAGTAAATTATTTTCTCTTTATTGAGTCCTTTCAGTTTCTGAATGACTGACTGTGTGGGCGAAGACAACCTTCCTTGGCCGCTCGTTGACATGTGGAGTACGTCATGCCTATCTCCTGGGAAAGCCTGTGCAACACTTTATGTGGAGGTGACAGAAATCGATGTTTGACTCCTTAAATTGTTTCCTCAGACATTTTCGGATGTCCTTCATCATGCCTATCCCGTAATGTTCCTGTACTTTCCAGCTTATTCACCATTAACAGAATACATGGTTTGGATGGCAGATTTAGAAACTTACTTTGGAACCTCTTTTAGGACTCAGTTTTCCAATAAGTTTTGGCAATGAAAACACGCTCCTCCAAACTGTCCCCGTACATTGTTAACACATGAAGAAGGAATTCGGAAGGAGAGAAATGCAAGCATCACATATAAACTGATGACATGCGGTAAAGAGTGCAACAAGTTTACCTCCTAGTGGACACGACCAGCAAAAAACACTCGGCACGAGGATGTTTCTCGTCGCTGTAACTGAGGTTTATTACACTCACGTTTCATGAACCAATGTATGTACAGTCCAAATTTCAGTACGATTGACTGTCTTTTTTAGACATTGCAGCAATTTTTATGGGTAAAGTAACAAGTGAATCACCCTGTATTAGAACAGATGGGATGTCCAAAAGGTTATATATGCACCCACAAAGCAAGACACCCCAATTCCCCCATCTACACTATAAAGCCTGGCTGTATGATGAAAAAAGATGAAAAAAATACATGATGTATTAGTTCATTGTTTGACCAAAACAGGCAACCTCGCAAGACTAAGATTAAAAGCAATTCACTGAGAAAGTCATCAAATAAAAAGAAAAACATCACAGCTATAAAGCAGCCATAGTAACCAATATTTGGTCACAATAGTAAGGATGCAGCAAGATAAATGGTGGAAGCAGTCATGGTGAAAAATCTCGATGAACAACCAATCATCCATGGGGGAGTGGTGGTTGCTTAGATTTATAAATGCACACAGATAAGAATTGTACAAGGTCCTAGTCACATTTATTCTAGTATTGTGACAAGTTGTTGGTAAGTATGGCTGCAGATCCAAATGAATCAGAACCATTGATGAAACGGCACTCACCTTTCTGAGTGTTGGCGCACTTGAGCACTTTTACTCATTTGCAAAAAAAAAATGAATATACATATATATTTAGTCAGGTTTGATGAATTTTCCCCCAATATTTGTTTTGCGATGACTCTCAAGTATTGCAGTTGCCATGTAATGGTGCGTAGAACATTTACTTTCCTCAATGCTATGTTTGCTTTGTTTTATGGTTAATAAAGGATTGGGGAGATGGAGAAGGGGAGAGAGAAAAGATAGACCAAACTTCTGTTCTACCAGAAGGATGAGAAATGTGTGTGAGGGCATACATCCGAGAGAATCGGGCTGATTACACAAATGACACTAATCGAACTGATCAGTTTGATCTGAGTGCGGTCATATTGTGTTTTGGATTTTCTTAGATGAGGAGAAGATGGAGAAAAAAATATCTTGCCTTCTGCATTCTGTCGGTGTGCAGAAATCAGACCTCACTCAGATGTCATTCAATGGTTTCCAGGCATTCATTGGCTGGCATGGCCAAGTGCAATCCAAATATAAGATCAAACTTGGGCGTGCAGCAACTCTTTCCTAAGACTGTTTGAACAAAACGTGTGCATGGTCCTATCGGACATGTGCACTGCCCCATAGGATAACATTGAAAAACATTGATCAGGGTGCGATTTGATGGTTTCTCGGTTTGCATTCATGCTGATTGTACAGTTTTCTGCATGAGCCCTAATTGAAATACATAAGTGAATTACACTGACACTGCTGACGCCATCTACCATGTCTCCTTCCCTATTAATGCGACCAGATTAGGCCTTCTTCTGTCTCTATTTCGAATGAGATGACCTAGAGCTGTAAAAGCATTAAATAGTTGTGCGTGGCCCACCCAGATCTATTATTCTGGCTTTAATAGTCTTCCATATTGGCTGTGCTCGACCATGTGATGTGATAGCTGTAGTGCGTTATGAAGAAGACCATTTGTCATTTTTTTTGTGATCAGAGTAAATTGAATCACAATCTGTTCAAATTTGCTGGGAACTGCTGATGGCAGAGCAAAGTACTGTAGTTCGCAGATGGTGGATAAGGCCAAAGATGACCTGGAAGTAAAGCTGGGGCATGCACACTACAATACTGTGCTCTGCCCTCGGTAACACTGAGTGGATGACATAGGACACATCATCCCCATGAAGCATGACAGCGAATGCAAGAAGAGAGCAAGCACCGGATGAAGACCAGAGGCACCTTTTGGACCGGATAAGACAGTCTGGGATTATAATAAAAGCTGTTTTTTGTGCCTTGCATAGAGGATTGGTGACACATATAGAGCATACTATAATACTGAATATGAGGGCATGCAGATGCTGGCCAAACATTTAATCTGTACAAAACTGTAGCCACCATCTTTCATTTGCATTTAAAGCCGTCTCGCAAGATCCCAACCGCACACAAACCTAAGAAAATAACTTAGCTTTCTCCTTCTTGTAAGCTAATCAGCACCATCCAGTCGGATGAATGTGTATGGACCATACTCAATGCCTCTTCTAATCCCACAAATACCGTCCTCCTGCCTTGATTGACATGGCTGATGTGTCCTACCTCATCCACAGTCTTTTGCGCTGTGCAGCTCTTGTTCCCTCCTGTACAGATGTGAGAGCTTAACAGACTGTGGATAACATAGGACACGTCAGCCATGTCGATCAAGGTAGGAGAGATGGTGAATCAGGCCCATAGTCTGCAACTGTTTGTGAGTCGCCTGTCAGGGCAGTGGGGTACTTGGTACCGGGTCCGGTACTTAAAGGGATATGTCAGGGCGACGGCAACCCGGTTCGTGGGCCTGGTCGTCCATGTTAAAGGAAAGGTCTTTAAAGGAGTTTTTGAAATAAAGAAAATTTGTGACGCCACCTGTGGTATTTGGTTAGGGACGACCAACGCTTCTTAAAGGGGTCCTCTGGGGTGATGTTATGGCAGCCAAATGCCATAACTTCCCACAGGTGAAGTAGGTCCCCAGGGCTCCCGGTGAATACATAGAAGATGGTGAGTAGTGCAGTAAAGAATGAAGGACGCAGTTGTGCAGTCTTTATACCTGGTTTACTGATGTAGCAGGCAGCCACATTCCAAGGCACCAGATCACCGGAACAGGCAGAGTCCGGCCAGCTTGGAAGCGAGTTCGGAGTCCAGCTTTACCAGGTGGGGTTAAAAGCCTTCTTCTTAGCGTGGTGGTATTATAGTCCCTTACTGCCTATGGCTTCTTAGCAAGGTCCTCTCAGTTATCTCTGTCCTTTATTGAAGTGGGACACAAACCTGTATGACAGGTACCTCGAGACTTTTTACAGGGTCTCTATCATGACCCGTGTTCTATATGTCACTGTGTTTCCTGGGTATTAGGATGGACAGGTTACGTGTAGTCGTGCTGTCCTACCGGTTTCTGCTGTGCCTCCTAGAGTATGACACAACCTTGGTCTTCCGGTTACAGGTATCTGCACTCTATCAGGAAGGTAGCCCAGCCGCAGCTAATCTCCCTTGTTGTCACTCTCCTGTGCTTCGCTCTCCGGCCTATTAGCTAAAGGCTGTTCTTGCTTCTGTATTTCGCTATCTAGGAGCTACAGCACTTCAGGCTGTACGACCCCTCCCTCATCCTTCTGCCTCAGACTGGCCCTGTCTGCTGTCTGGCACCAACTAACCACCTCTTCCTAACTGCCTAGCAACTGCCTAGCAACTGACTCCTCCTCCCGACCATAGAGTGCAGCTCCCCTTAAGTCAGGTGTAGAGCTCCCCCTTCTGGCCTGGAGTCAAAACGGTGTTGTATTTGCTGATTACCTGTCAAAAGGAATCCTCCATCTCTTCCAAGCATGACATCACTCTCCCCGTGAGGAAAGCAATGGTACTGTGACAACCAGGACCCTGGGGCGTCATACAACCTATTTATCTGGGGAGCCGGCTCAGGACCTCTTTATCTTTTTTTCTTTACTACTAGTACTCTCTGTTATTAGCCTGCCATATTGCCCATTTATATACTTATTTCTTCATCCAATCATCTTGTCTGCCTCTCACTTTCTGTATTAGCATCCGATGTTGTGTGTCTCATTCTGTAAGCAATTGGTCCTATGTTGTCCGCCTCCCAACCATTGTGTGTGCTGTTATTTGCTTGTCATCCACCTCTTGTGCCTGTGTTCTCTGTTATCAGCCTGTTACTCTGTGTGTCTGTATCCCTGGCACTCACTGCTGTGCTATTTACAAACCCTCATATCCTCTGGTCCTGGCTGCTGCTCCTCGGCTGTGTCAGGCTTCTCCCAGTCAGAAGTATACAAGCATAGACTGTGAGCTCACTGTGAGAGGAGGCAGAGTCCTGCTGTGTCACAGCTGTAGCTGGAGCTGATAGATTCCTTGGAGGGAGCTTTGAAATTAGAGTGCACTTAGCCATGATTGGTTGAATGACCTCCTTTCCTCCAAAGACTGCAAAAGAGTGGCCACATTACGCACTCCCTGCACTCTGAATGGAGGACGGTCCTTCTCCCATGCTGATTCCCTGTGTTTGCCATAGTACCATTAAAACCATTAATTTTGATGCATGCACAGAACAAATGTAGGGGAAATAAAAGCTAATCATGGAACGAAGGCAGGGCCCCTTTAGTACATGGGGCCCTAAGCAAATGCCTTATTTGTCTACCCCTAACACCGACCCTGCTCCCAAGTATCCCCTGTGCTCTGGAATTCTGTGCCCTATCATGTCCTATCATCCACTACTTTTGGAAGTTTCAGACAGAACTTGAAAAATAATCTCTCCAAGAAAGCTTATAGCAGGGGTGTCAAACTGCATTCCTCGAGGGCTGCAAACAGGTCATGTTTTCAGGATTTCCTTGTACTGCACAGGTGATAATTTAATCACCAACTCATTATTTGTGTAGGTGATCAAATTATCACCTGTGCAGTACAAGGAAATCCGGAAAACATGACCTGTTTGCAGCCCTCGAGGAATGCAGTTTGACACCCCTGGCTTATAGCCTGCAAAGACCCCGCTCTCAGCACACCAATAGCGGAATTGCTGAAACCCCCTAACCTACGGTCTCCTTCCCCATGACCCTGTAGACTGAAAGTCCACAAGGGCAGGTTCCTATCCCCTCTGTACCAATCTATCGTTATTAGTTTCTTCATTGTAATTTATTGTTGAATGCAAATCCCTTTTCACATGTATAACACCATTGAATCAATGGTGGTCTAAAAATACATAAAAATAATAATAATAATAATAATAATGGACTTTTTCAAAATACGCTTATTTCTGGTTGCTTGTTTAAGGGTCCCCAATTCCCAATTAAATTAGCATTTATGGAAGATGTCAGGTGGTAAAAACTAAAACTCTACAGGGACCTTCACATTTTTTTTAAAATATATATAATATACTGTATGTACATTTATTGTTTATTCACTGAGCAATGTACGTCATTGGGTAAACGTAAGAAGAATTAGTCACTGAAATATAAAAATGTTATTTAGCAATAATTGTGTGCAATGCTGGGAAAGCCGTCTCCATTTAGCTATAAAGTACATTTTATTTTGGAAAATACATTCATAAAACATCATAAGACCATGAACCATAGCAAGGAATTCTCCTGACTGAATCCATATGCTTTGAGTTACTCCTCTGGGAATTGTTTCTACCATAATACATTTATTTGTCTTACTCTATACAAAGGAAATGATTGTGGGAAATGATTCAAAAGAGAAGTCTACTTATGTCAAAGTAAACTTTTAGAAGCAGATTCATCAAACTGCTCACGCATTATTGGGAGGATTTAAGACTAGGACAAAATGGCTACTGAATTTTGGAAGGGAACTTACAATTGTAGCCTTATTAGTCAAACCGATCAATATATTTAGTTACCATGGATAAGATAGGTAACTGGTGGTAATTACACATGTGGATGCCGTGGAATCAGAGACCTATAAAATAGTTATGACTTTTAGACTATTTCCTCCTCTGAATCATCATAGTGAAGTCTCCTAAGCCATTTCATATGGGCAGCTTTAATCTGAAAAGAGCCAAAAGCCAAACAAATAAATAGAGCTTCGAAGTAGTCACAAATATAAAAGAGCTGTTGACCAGTTGACTAAATTAACAGATGAATGTTGAAATTTTACTTTTTTTTAAAGGAAATCCGTCAGCAGGATTTTTACTCCCAACTCAATCTATTCATAGGTACATGTTGCTCTTTCAAAGTCACGTCCAGCTTTACCTTTATATGACCAGTCCGCTCCTCCGTTACTGATAAATCAGTGTTTGACTTGATATGCAAATGAGGCTGAAGGACTATGATAGAAGCCTCTGTCACTCCAGCTCTATTTCCTGCCCAGACACATAGCAATTTGCATATAAATTCTAATACTGATTTCTCAGTAGTGGCAAAACGGACTGGTCATGTAAAAGGTTTTGCTGGACTTCTCTTTGAATGCGCTACAGGCACATATAAATAGTGATCAAATCTCATTGACTGCTTCCCTTTAAGGTGCTAAGAAATGTCATAAATGTTCATCTTCATTCACTGCATGACAGTTTGGTCCATGGAATCGAATCATCAATTTCCTACCGGTTATTTTTTAATAACTGATATATAGTTATAGTCATAGGCCAGCATTCATTATTCCTGTAGCCTCTTTCATTTGAGTAAATATTTCCAAGCCGCAGCATGTCTATTTATCTCGCGGAGATGCTAGTCCCGCAAGAGAAATTTCACCTGTATAATATAATGGACTTGGTGAATCTGTGTTCAGTGAACACATGCGTATATACCTTCGTTCAATAGCCGGCAGCGCTTTGGACGCAGCGGACATGTTCTGTGTCCAAAGCGCTGCCAATTCCTGAACGTGTACACATACCTTAGTAGTATTTTAAAATTAGACAATCAACACTAAGGAGACACACACTGCAAAAATCAGACAAATACTATCTCATCTGCATATTACACGGTATTTCTGTCATCAAACTGCATGTATGGGTATAAATAATAATTTAAACTCATATGCACAAACCATGTAAATGATATTCCAAAATGATATGGAACCTAATTTTTCAAAAATACATAAAGTAAAGGTCTCACCCAATGTTAGGGTTGGCGGAACGCACTGAATATATATATATAGGTAATAATAGGTGCGTTCGCAAACTGGGGTCCACCGTGCAGAAGAGTAACCTGCTGCTAGAATTGACGGCACTATATGGCGGTATAAGCGAACTGTTACTTCACAGAATCGCTTAGATAGGAAAAACGCTGTGCCCTGTTAACCTCACAGAGGATCACAGCTACCTAACTGAGCAAAGAGCAACCAGTGGTCACGCAGTCAGCAAAGCACACAAACACCTCATTCTAGTGGCTATACGCCAGCCCTGAATTCAAACACACAAAACTACTCACCGGAGGTGCTGGTATTCTAGGGGCTTATTTCAGCCAACCGTGACCTCATGCAGACATGACCAATAAAGCAGCAAATCTCATGACATAGGTTGATACTTGCACATGACCGTGCGGCCATGCAAACCTTTTATAGCTGCAGCAGACAAGGACCTTCCTAGTGGTCCAATAGGAACCACAACAGGACCTAAACATGTGACCCCCGACCTCCAATGGGAGGTCGTCCCATGGGCATGCTCAGTATGGGAAAAGCAGGACTTAGTCCCAGAAAGACCTGCTTGCTGCTGAACATTGTTGGCTACAAAGTTAGAGCCTGGAAGAGCAGTAGTAATCAGTTGTCCAGTATCAGCCTGAGCAAGACGCTGGGACCGACGTCATCGCTGAGCAGGCTCCACTGTGGCTGGAGGAGAATGGGAGACCACAGCAGACATGGTTCGAGATTCCCTCTGTGCAGCGGCCAGAACTCGACACCTAACACCCAAATCCTCCATTAGTTCCTAGGCATCTGAAACAGGACTTTCTTGGTTCCACAGGACTGGGGGCATAATATTAGTGCCCCAGTATCATCCTTCCATTGACCACAGACTGCTTCTAAAGACCACCCCTGATGCATTTCCTCCCTTATTGGGATTCATAAGGGATTTCATGTAGTCTCTAGCTGAGGTCTCCTGCTGTTACATAGTTAGCATGGAGCCTTCTCTTTAGATTCTGCCTTTTTCCCAGTCTATTTTTTTTCATCTCTTCCTGATTGCTCTGGTGCCTTGGCAATGGGACTAATGGTTTAGGTTTTTTTTGTAAATTGTGTAGTGCCGGCTGACATCAAGCCCAGGGGTAATGGAGAGGTGTGAATCAGACACCCCAATTACTACCCCGGTAATAAAAAGGAAAGACACACACAAAAATACTTTAATGAAATAAACACTCCCTGACATTTTCTCATTTACTGCTCTATTTAAAAAAAAAAAAGAAAAAAACACACTCAGGTCGGACGTAGTCCGCTTAATCTGACGTAGGTCAATGAAGTCTATGGAGCCTCGTTCTGACACTCTATAGACTTTGCCAACAGTTACTTCAGTGTCACATTGCACTGCGTGTGATTCGGTGACTTTAGACTAGATAGATGGATGAGGGAGGGATGGATGGATGAGGGTAGGATGGATGAGGTATTTTTGGATGAAGGAGGGAGGGATGTATGAGGGAGGGAGGGATGGATGGATGAGGAATGGATTGATGGATAGATGAGGAAAAGATGGATGATGAGGGATGGATGAGCTAGAGATGGATGGATGAGATAGGGATAGATGAGGGAAGGATAGATGGATGAGGGAGAAATGGATGGTTGGATAGATGAAGAAGGGATAGATGGATGTGGGAGATAGGGATGGATGGTTTACTGGATAGATGAGGGATGGATAGATGGATGGATGAATGAGGAATGGATGGATGGATCGATGGGTGAATGGAGGAGGGAGGGATTAAAGAATGGATGGATGAAGGAGAAATGGATGGATGAAGGAGGGTTTTGAATAGCTGTCATGTGCATCTAACAGCCGCAGGTGTCATTGTGATGCACCCACGGCTGTTAACTAGGTAAATGTTGCCGTCGATCTCTGACAGCGGAATTTAACGTGTGCCTCCGGCAAGCGCGCCGGAAATCCCAAACATCGGTGACCTCGTCACGTGATTGCGGGTCACCAATGGGTTGGCATGACAATCAGAGGTGTCCAGCAGACCTTTATGGTGGTCGCTGCCGGATTGCTATGAACGCCGCCTAGTAGTCAGCGCTCGCAGCAAATGAGCAATTCTGCTACATACAGGTGATCTGATCATCACCTGTATGTAGCAGAGCCAATTGGATTATGGCAGCTTCTAGTCACTCTTGGAGACTATCAAAGGATGCAAAAGTTTAAAAAAAGTTTAAAATATATATATATATATATATATATATATATATATATAAAAAAAAATAAAAGCTCTTATCACCCCCCTTTCGCCCCATTCGAAGTAAAACAATAAAAAAAATTAAACATACACATACTTAGTATCACCGCATTCAGAATCGCCCAATCTATCAATATGAAAAAAAATCACCCCGATGGCTAAACGTCATAATGAGAAAAAAATCAAAACGCCAGAATGACTTTTTTTGGTTGCCGCAACATTCCATTAAAATGCAATAAAGGGCAATCAAAAGATCGTATCTGCACCAAAATGGTATCATTAAAAATATCAGTTTAGCACACAAAAAAATAAGCCCTCACCCAAGCCGAGAACATGAAAAATGGAAACGCTACAGGTACCGGAAAATTGTGCAATTCTTTTTTTAACAAACTTCAGAATTCTTTTTCATTTTTTTTTCATTACTTATATAAAAAAGAACCTAGATATTTTTGGTGTCTATGAACTTGTAATGACCTTGAGAATCATTATAGCAGGTCAACTTAAGCATTTAGTGAACATGGTAAAAAAAACAACAACTGTGTATTTGCACTTTTTTGCAATTTCACCGCCCTTGGAATTCGTTTCCCATTTTCCAGTACATTATATATTAAAATCAATTGTGACGTTCAAAAGTATAACTTGTCTCAAAAACAACAAGCCTTCAGATGGCCATTTTGGCGAAAAAATAAAAAAGTTATGACTCGGGGAAGAAGGGGAGCAAAAAATGAAAATGCCAAACCAAAAATACCTTTGGTTATTAAGTTGTTAAAGACGAACTCGATATTACACTTTGCATGTAACATAGATTCTCATGTAGGAAAATAAAGTAAATTTGCCAAAGATAACAATGATATTTTAATAGCTTTATATGTAAGCAATGCTTATGCAATGTTATTGTTTATTTTTTGTATTTTACTTATTTGTATGCAATTTTCATAGAATGCTAAGGTTGACATAAAACTGAATATTCAATAAGGGAAGATAGAACTAGAGTAATAATTGAAATCAGATTTAGTCAGTTACATCTGAGTTTCGTAAATGTAAAGATGTATTTTCATCAAAGAATGGCAGGTAATCTTCATTTTCAAATGTATTGCATCTTTATAAAGGATAAGTGAACGTGCTTGATGATACTTGGATATCACTCGAGTATCTGGGTGTTCGGATATGCTCAGCACTCGATGAGTATTGGCTGGTGCTCAGATTTGAAGCTAGAATCCCTGCCCCGCATGATTGGTGCCTGTTACACGGCCAATTAGCATGCGAGGATTGCCTGCCAGTCACTGCAATGCGGTAATCATCTTGGTATCATTGCTGTGATTGGCTAGACCCATTACCTCATCAGAAGTTATAAAAGTACAGATGCCGCCACTCTAAGCTCACTGACGCTATTGCACAGCTCAATCAGAGTCCTCTAGTGGTGATACTGGTGCTAATGCAGAAACATCAAACTAATAGTCTTTCTAAGAGCTAATCCTGTGCTTTGAGGTTTGCATGAGAAATGTTCTGCATTTAGACTAGGGACAGTTGCAGGAGCAGGGAGAGTGTCAGAATACAGTCTTTAGGCAAGGCATAGGGCTTTGCAGTCCATAACTAAATATATAGCTGCAGTATGTGACCATATTCTTTTTTGGGGGGATGAAAAAATTGACTATATTGTCATCCATACAGGTTAATGTGTTTTGTGTTAAATTACTCTGGAATAGAAAACTAAAAAAAGTTCAGATTATTTTTCTAGATTGAAATAGACATCAATAGAGTTCAGAATGGTTAATGTTACATTTCGGTGATATAAAAACTCTACAAAAAAGTTAATCATTTCTTTCTGGATTCAATTAGTCCATAGAGTTTAACATGCTTAGTGTTACATTATGGTGGTATATAAAACTCCAATAAAAGTAAAACATTTTTTGTGGATTCAATTAGTAATCCATGGACTTTAACACACTGATTAGTGTTACATTATAGTGGCATATGAAACTCCAAAAAAGTTCAATTTTTTACTGGATTTAATTAGTCATTTATAGACTTTACCACGCTGATTAATGTTACATTGCAGTGGTATATAAAACTCTAAAAAAAAAGTTCAAAATCTTTTTTTTTATTTCAATTAGTGATTCATACAGTTTAATGTGCTCTGTGTAAAATTATGATAGGTTCACATTTTTAAAAAAGCTGCTTGGCCTGCCACAGTTGAACAAATTTTGGGGTTCCAAAAATTGAATATTACCATTCCATACAGTTTGCCTTCCGCCCTGCACCTGCCCTTTCACATTCTGAGGCACCATCATTAGGCACTACCAAAAGCTTGTAACAGCACTGCATTCAGCTGTTCATACCCCAGGCTTTGGAATGAAAAATAAAGTTCCCAGTCACGCACCCACAGTCCCAAATGCAAAACACGCACATTTCCAGGATGCTTGCCTTGGAAATGTTGCTGTATAGGCTTGTAGACACTAAGGATTTCCATCACCTCATGGCGGCAATCGCACCTTGATATTCGGTCACAAGCTGCTACAATATTCCCTTGGTGTGGTGTCTCTGCCTTGTACCAGCAAAAGTCCAGAAGCATTACCAGTGCCCTTACCAAAGCAGTTACTGGGATTGTACACTTAGCAACCGACTTGTAGACAAGGTCTTGTGGATAGTGAGGCTACATTTCCATGATGTCACACTGAGTGAATATTGTGGAGGCTGGGGCCGAGTCCTATCCTGGCATGTCACATGTGCTACCGACACTGAGGATTTCTGGACCTACTTCTATCAGGGTTTCCTCCACCTCCTACAGCAGTTCCTGCTCTTCCTCGTCCTCCATTTCTGATTTGGTATCTCTTAACATGTTGTTAAGCTCTGCAGCACTGCCTCAGTGAAGTGACAACAGGCTCTGCTGAAGCTTTTTTGTCTAGGAAACTAACTGCACAATGCAGCAGAATTACTGAAATGCATAACAGACCAGACAGATCTGTGGCTCTCGCCATTGAACCTCAAATGAAGCATGGTTGTGTATGATAATGGCGGCAACCGGGTGGTAGCTGTGAAGCTTGGCAAGCTCACACATGTACCATGTGTGCCCACATGCTAAACTTGGCAGTTCAAGGGTTTCTGAAACTCTACCCAGATGTGCCAGAGCTTCTGGTCAAGGTATGCCACATCAATCCCCATTTATGCAAGTTGGCTACAGCTTCCACCGCTCTGGCAGTGCTACAGTAGTGCATGCATCACCAGCTCACTGACTGGTGTGCAACATCACCACTCACTGAAACTACACACTACACATGCTGGCAAAGATTTGTGAGCAGCAGAGGCCATTTGTCAAATACCAATACATCCGTTGGTATTCTGTGCAGCATCTGCACATAACAACTGAAGTGTTGACATGCATGCCTGACATTTGTGCGCTTCTCCAAGACTTTGACGACCACAGAAAGATGGTAAGCGTCAATTATGCCATAACCAGGGCAACAGTCCCATTTCTGTGCCTACTTAAACAGTCCTTATTCACAATTGAAGCTGAATATTTGCATGCAGTCCAGGTGGAGTTTAAGGAACACATGAGACAGGGAGTTACTACCCAGCTAAGCCTCATCTCATCTGCTTAACGTCGATTGGGTAATAATGAGGTGGTGGAGGCTAAAGAGGAGGAACAAGACCTGGCTGTTAGAGCAACAGAGGCTGCTACCCACACAAGTTTTGTCCTGTCTCTCCTATGTGAATGGGCTGGGGTGAAAGAGATGAAGGAGGAGGAGATGGGCCATAATCATCATGGTGGAGACAGGGAAGTAATGGCTGTAGGGACCGTGGCACATATAGCCAATTTTACGTACCATTGCATTTCCCGTGACCCTCATCTTCCATTCATACTGGCCAAAAAAGAGTAGTGGTTGCTCATTCTGCAAGACCCATGCTACAAAGAGAAGAAGGGACAAAAATCTGGTCATAGGAGTGCATGTGAGACGGAGAGTTGATATAAAATCTTCATCTTACCGTCTTGCATGCGCTTCTATGACTGGATTTTTGTCCCTTCCTGTTTTATCCTCTTGCGAGGCATCTGGCTGGAGCTGCAGTGTATCTTCTGTTTTAACCACCCCTAACACCAGCTTGGTGCTCCTGTTAAGCCGTTTGTCATTTTCTTTTTCTCTATGCTACAAAGAGAACCTTGCATCTCTTCTTCCTGAAGCAAGGAAGTCTACTAAAGTGATGCTATCCTAGAAGACCATTGTGAAAAATATGTTAAAAAAATCCCATCAGACATTGCTAGAGGCAGGTGGCAAGCTTCCTTGCCAAACCAAGGAGGAGAAGCGAGGGAAAAACACAACAGGTACAGCAGAGGCAGGAGTACACTGTCAAAGGCCTGCTCCAATTTCATGACACCCTTCCATCATTCAAGCCTTGATGACCAGGTATTTTTGACAAGGAGGGAAACATTTTTAAAGATGGTCAAGCAATTCCTGGTCAACAAAAACAGCATATTCACTAATTTCTCTGCAACCTTCTCAAAACTGGACACCTGGCATGAGCTGTCCCTCTATGCCTTGGAGGTATTGTGCTTCCCTGTGGCTAGCATTTTGTCTAAGCGGGTTTTTAGTGTTGTCGAGTGTGTCATAACAGACAGGCATTTTTTGCTGTCAGCACAAAATGCTGACAGACTGACTCTGATAAAAATGAATAATGCCTGAATTATCCCCGTCTTTTCCATACCACCAGATAGCAGAAGGACATCATTTTTTATTCTTCAATATTTGAATGAGGCCCACAAGCTCTATGGATGACTGCATTACCATCCTTATAATTTTTTCCTGGCTTTTCCCTTTGTGCAAAGCCTTTATGAGTGTAGGAGTACATCAACTGCACGTTCAAAATATTTTAATGAAGCCTGCAAGTTGTTGTCTTCAAGGGTCTATGGATGACTGTATTACCCTTTTTATAATTTTTTCTTGGATTTGCACTTTGAGTGGAAATACCACAACTACACTTTAGAAATCCAAATAATTTTTTTGAAAGGGAAGCAACAGTCATGAATAAATTCCCAAAAACGTTATTTTAAATAATTATTTTAAAAGGTAACAAATCTCTTTCCTTATTAGTTACAAATGGAGACACACATGCAAATAAACCACAAATGCAGGTACAGTATCACATACCATTTACATGTCCCTAAGTTTCTCGTGTATGTAGGGGAATAAATGAGGCCATTGCACAGAACAAAAAGTCACTTTATATTTAGTATAAGGTATATAGGACTGATCCAAAGGTAGAGACAAAAAGTGCTAAGTGCTATATCTCTGCAAAGTGCATATTAGTCCGTGTCCACCATAAGATAAGTTCTAGAGAGACTCTGTTAGGAAGTCCTGAGCAACAACCACATTAAAGATAATACTAGTCATACCATGCTACTGCATACAAGGTTCACCACTGAACCATGCCCCATATCATATACATAAAGTCATAAAGAAATGGAGGCAATACATAACCTGCACGTGCTGTTCTGAGCCCCAACGCGCATTTCGCATTAGCTTCGTCCGGGGGGTTGAACCTCATTTGGATTTATTTGTATTTATTCACTGCTTTGCAAATTGCACTTTATATATCATATATATGTATATATATATATATATATATATTATTAAGGATTGGCGGAACGCACCAAGAATAAGATGTTATGGAATTAGGTGCGTTCGCAGTCCGAGGTCCACCGTGCAGGTAAAAACCCTGCTGCTAGTAGAGACGGACTATATGGCGGTACTATAAAAATACACTCATGGGTTAACTTCACCATGTATGCTGGAAGCGAACCCTGTTACATCACAGGACCGCGGTACCGCACATAGAGCGCAAGCAAGGAGTCTCTAATCTCAATCCCAAGACTGAGGATTTGAGTTCAAAGACCTCATGCGCTCGACACCGCAACTGGGGTGTCAGAGAAGCAGAAATAATAATATACAAAGGCACGAGAGTGCGTGCGGTGCCGCACCGACGGACGCCACTAACCACCCAGGCTTGGGTCAGGAAAGCGCAGAGAAAGCGCACGGCGCCGTACTGGCGGACACAGCAACTGGACGCTGTAATGTGTGTTACATGCTGATGGCTAGTCGGGCTCTAGATAGCTACCACCATCCACAAACAGACAACAACACTAGGAATGGGATATTTAGGAGCTTTCATCCTTCGACATACATCCATCTACACACACACATAATATAAAGACAATACTAGCGCATGGCCGTGCAGCCATGCGAACCTTAAATAGCTGCAGCACATTCAGGATCTGTGAAAGAAGGACCAATGGAATTGCTGCAGCACCTGAGCACGTGACCCCAGACCTCCACTGAGAGATCCTGCCCTGGGCATGCTCAGTGCGCAAAGCAGAACTAGTCCTAGTACCTGCAGGACCTTCCATGAGAAGGACCAATGGGAGTCGCTGCAGTACCTGAGCGTGTGACCCTAGACCTCCACTGAGAGATCTTGCCCTGGGCATGCTCAGTGTGTGAAAATAAGGACTTAGTCCCAGAGAAGCCTGCTCGCCGCAGATCAGTGCAGGGTACAATGGGAGAGCCAGAAAAGGCAGTAGTAACCCTTTGCACAGAATCAGCCCCAGCGAGACGCTGGGAGCGACGCCTCCACTGAGCAGACCCCACTGCGTCCGATGCAAAATGGGAGACCGCAGCAGACACGGATCGAGATTCCCCCTGTGCAGCAGAGGAAACTTGACTGCTAACATTTATATATATATATATATATATATATATATATATATATAGATAGATAGATAGATATATTTATGTATACATATTTTTTGCATGTTTGCACATTTTTTGCACTATTGCACATTGCTTCCCCCTGCTTTTTTACACATGACCAGATACCTATACACTAGATATATGTACAAACTTTGAGGTTTTTTTGTGCCCAGTGTGGTCCAAGTCCTACATGAATTTGTATGAATTTTTATGATATTTTATTATTTTTTGTCTGTCCTGTTTTTAATTCATTGTTGAAATATATATATATATATATATATACATATATATATATATATTTTTTTTTTCTATTGTTCCAAGTACAGGCACATCATGAAGTGACACTTGCCAAAAAATAAATAAAGGCATTCTTTTATATAAATTGTATGTCTTGGCTTTAATTTAAATATACTTTATATATATATTTATATTTATTTATTATTTTTTTGTTTTCCAAATCTGGCGTTTTATACTAGTAGCACCCCGAATGGTCTGCCATTGATTTCCTTGTGTAGCAGTGACCTTTTTTCTTATAATTACTGTATTTACTCGAGTATAAGCCGAGATTTTCAGCCCACTCTTTTGGGCTGAAAGTCCCCCTCTCGGCTTATACTCGAGTCATACCCAGGGGTTGGCAGGGAAGCGGGGGCTGTTTAATTATACTTACCTACTCCTGGCGCGGTCCCTGCACGTCCCTGCTTCTTCCAGTGCTGCAGCTTCTTCCTGTACTGAGCGGTCACATGGAGGTAGAGCCGCATATTCATTACTGTAATGAGCAGTAACGGTGACCGTTCACTACAGGAAGAAAATGCGGCGCCGGGGAACAGACCTGCAGCAAGGGTGCCAGGAGTGTTATGATCTGGTGGCCTAGGAGCAGCATGAGACGTACTCTGGAGAAGGTGGTACCTGTACTGACCGCAAACCCTGAACTTAGCAGCGCAACTAGAAGTAGCCGTGGGGGGTACCTAACACTCCCTAGACCCCTTGACACAGCCTAAGAACTAACTTCCCCTAAAGACAGAAACAGGAAAACTATCTTGCCTCAGAGAAAATCCCCAAAGGATAGACAGCCCCCTACAAATATTGACTGTGAGAGGAGAGGGAGATAACATATGCAGACATGAAATCAGGATTTAGCATAGGAGGCCATACTAGCTAAAAAGAAAGAATAGGACAGAGTACTATGCGGTCAGTATTAAAACACTAGAAAATATCCACCACAGAAAATACAAATCACCACATCTGACTAAAGACATGGAGGGTATATCTGCATCTCCAGAGACACAGCTTGGCTGCAAAAAATCCTTCACAGACAAAGCTGGACAAGACAAAACATGAAAATGCACAGAACTATAAGGTCCACAGCAGGTGGACAGCAAAAACAAAGCCAGAACTTATCTTTGTTGAAATGAACAGCAGAACAGGAGAGACCAGGTATGGATGTGAATCCTCCAAAAACAATGGACAACTGGCACTGACTAAAGGATAAAGCAGGACTTAAATAGCCCAGCCCAAATTGCAAAAAATAGATACACCTGATAAATGCTGCGATCCAACTACCGCAGCACTACCACTCATAACCACCGGAGGGAGCCCAAGAGCAGAATTCACAACACAGGAGCAGGTAAGTATGATGGGGGGCAGTGCGCGATACTCACCTGCTCCTCGTGCCACCGGTGGCGCCGCTGTGTCTTCTGCATCCTCTGCAGTGACGCTCAGGTCAGAGGGCGCGGTGACGTGATTAGTGCGCGCCGCCCTCTTCCTGAATGTTGGTGCAGAGGATGGGAAGACACAGCGGTGGTCAGCGGTGGAACGGGAAAGGTGAGTATGTAATTTTTTAATTTTTTTAATTGCAGCAACAGCTTTTGGGCCAAATATCTGTATGGAGCATGTTATTACATCAGTATTTGTAAGCCAAAGCCAGGAGTGGAACAAATAGAGGAAAAGTATAATAGAAACATATGCACCACTTCTGCATTTATCACCCACTCCTGGTTTTGGCTTACAAATGCTGATGTAAAATACTGACCAAATACTGAACGTGTGACGGCAGCCTCAGTGTGAACAGGGTGTTGAGTTCCAAACTCTGTTACTTCATTGGTAGGAACAGTGCAACGAGTACAAAGAGCTTTGTCCTCTTAACCGGCACAGGACAAGTTCAAGAACTGAACTCGCACACAAATTAAGCAGATGCTCTGCAACTGAGCTATGTCACTCACGCAGAGAAACAAAACAGATGCTCTGCTGCTGATCTTTGTCACTCGCACACAGAAACAAAACCAATGCTCTACATCTGAGCTGTGTCACTCGCACACAGAAAAGAAACTTGCTGTGAGCAAAATACCCTGACTAGGGTTGAGCTTGCTCTGAAGCTATACTGTGCTAACCGCACACATGTAGGAACCAGATGCTATGCCAAATGGCCAATTGCCCCACTGATGCTAGCTGCCTGTGTACAGTCCTGAAGATTAGACAGACATACGACACTTGCAGACAGACTGGTAGGGTATCCACTCACATGGCCACACACAAATGACACTAGCGCACCCACAGGCGACATTGGGGATCTTTTATACAAAAGGCTCCACCCCAAACACTCACGCCAAGTCGGTCAAGACATTGCCCACAGACCAATCCAGAGCTGCCACATCACCAGAGCAGCTGATGTCCGACCACCGACAGGAAGACGCCACATCAAGGACATGCTCAGTAAGGAGATTTCTGGACTTAGTCTCCAGATCGTCTGAATTCAGCTGCCTATCACTGATTGCCATAGACCTAGCTAGATCCAAATGAGCACTGTGAGCCTGAGCAAGACGCTGGGACTGATGTTTATGCTGAGCAGCACCCACAGCGACTGAGTTCAAATGGGAGAGTGCAGAGGCAGATAAGGCTTGGGATCTATCCTGTGCAGCGAGAGAACCCCAATGCCTAATATAGCATTTTTTTACTTTCAGGATATGGGGCTGTCTGAGAGATTATTTATTGCCCCCTGAGCTGTCATTTTTCCCAGCAAAATTTGACAGTAAGTACCATGCTTTGATCACCTCTTATTGCATTCTATTACAATGTTGTGACGGCGGCAAAAAAAAACCATAATTCTGGGGTTTCAATTATTTTTCACATTCTGTTGTTTACTGAATGGATTATTTTTTGAAATATTTTGATACATTTAACATTTCTTAATGCAGCGATACTAAATATGTGTATTTTTATTGCTTTATTTTCAATGGGGCAAAAGGGGAGCGATTTGTCTTTTTTCATATTTTTAAAAAACCTTTTTCAACTTTTTATTGTATTTAATAGTCCCCTTAGGTGACTTGAATATGCAATTGTCCGATTGTCTCTGCTAAACATAGCAGTGCCACAGGAGGATCAAGAAAACAGTCACAAGGCCATTAGCAGACCTCCAGCTGTCGTGAAAACCCCTTGACGTCCAGCAATCAAGTCACAGCGCGCTGATGGGAGTGTAGAATGATGCGCGCCTCTGTTGGCGTGCGTTGAACGCCGATGTCAGAGAATGAGAGCGGGATTTAACAGGTTAACTGACTTTGGTGTAGTACAGCTCCACCCACAGTTGCTAAAGCCATATGGTGGTGGATTTAATCTGCTGTCACGTGTTCGGAAAAACGCGGGCTCAGCATGTGAGCCTGCATCAAAGGCAAGGACACGACATAAGATATAACTACATGTCATATGTGAAGGGGTTAATGCTAGGGACCCCTAAAAGGTTCACCACAACATTCTAGAGGGCTTCATCCAGTTAAACCAGGGTATTTGCTAAGAACTTCATGTTCAGTTTTGTAAATTTTTCCTTTGCCGGAAAAGATCAATGTATGAGTTTTCGATGCGAGGTCCATGTCTTTTTTCTTCAGTTCTAGCCTATTTCATATAACCATTGTCTTCGTTTTATGTTGAAGATTAAACTTCAAGTAGTAACAAGGAGTACTGGTGCCCTCATCAGTTATGAGACGCTAGTAAATTTAAACAATAGACACAAACACAGAAGAACAAACTCCATTGTCCTGCAGATTATGCTGGATGAGAGCCATGGAAATAAGACTTAGCTCCCAATTTGAAGAATAATGTATGAGGCTTTAATAAAGCTGTCATTTGCCAAGCAGAAATTATGGAAGGAAATGTAACAACTTAGAGTCCCGAAAATATTTTTAATTTAAAATGTAAAGGCAAGTGTCCAGCATAAGGGAAAAACTGGTTAATTCTGAGTTATAAGCATAAGCAAAGAAAGTTAGGGTTCTACATCTCAGATGATCATTATAAATTGAGTAAGAGCAGTAAATTACTACAGGCATACAATAGCAAGTTCAGCTATTAATGACTTTCAGCTTCATTGATCTGTAAAACGCAATAAAAAGTTGTACATTTTGTAAATCATGTAAATGCAATAAGGATGTATGACCTGGATACAGAGGTATCTGCTTAGGATAATGTAAGATTACAATAAAAAACGATTGAACCTCCCTGGTGTTAACATCAAACATAAGGTGAAAATACAATATATTATTTCTGCATTTAAAACTTGAAATTGAGAATGAGCATAGCTTCTTGACCAACACTCCTCTGTACACAGCTCTGGCAAAAATTAAGAGACCACTGCAAAATGTTCAGTTTGTCTGATTTTTCTCTTTATAGGTACAGTACAGACCAAAAGTTTGGACACACCTTCTCATTTAAAGATTTTTCTGTATTTTCGTGACTATGAAAATTGTAAATTCACACTGAAGGCATCAAAATTATGAATTAACACATGTGGAATTATATACTTAACAAAAAAGCAGCTAAGTAAAGAAAAACGAGAGGCCATCATTACTTTAAGAAATGAAGGTCAGTCAGTCTGACAAATTGGGAAAACTTTGAAAGT
The DNA here is from genome assembly GCF_032444005.1 of Ranitomeya imitator. Lineage (NCBI taxonomy): Eukaryota > Metazoa > Chordata > Amphibia > Anura > Dendrobatidae > Ranitomeya > Ranitomeya imitator. The sequence goes on along the minus strand of NC_091290.1, from coordinate 110,504,848 downwards.
GTCCCCAAGTGCAGTGGCAAAAACCATCAAGCGCTACAAAGAAACTGGCTCACATGAGGACCGCCCCAGGAAAGGAAGACCAAGAGTCACCTCTGCTTCTGAGGATAAGTTTATCGGAGTCACCAGCCTCAGAAATCGCAGGTTTATAGCAGCTTAGATTAGAGACCAGGTCAATGCCACACAGAGTTCTAGCAGCAGACACACCTCTACAACAACTGTTAAGAGGAGACTTTGTGCAGCAGGCCTTCATGGTAAAATAGCTGCTAGGAAACCAGTGCTAAGGACAGGCAACAAGCAGAAGAGACTTGTTTGGGCTAAAGAACACAAGGAATGGACATTAGACTAGTGGAAATCTGTGCTTTGGTCTGATGAGTCCAAATTTAAGATCATTGGTTCCAACCACAGTGTCTTTGTGCGACGCAGAAAAGGTGAACGGATGGACTCTACATGTCTGGTTCCCACCGTGAAGCATGAAAGAGGAGGTGTGATGTGTGGGGGTGCTTTGCTGGTGACACTGTTGGGGATTTATTCAAAATTGAAGGCATACTGAACCAGCATGGCTACCACAGCATCTTGCAGCGGCATGCTATTCCATCCGGTTTGCTTTTAGTTGGACCATCATTTATTTTTCAACAGGACAATGACCCCAAACACCCCTCCAGGCTGTGTAAGGGCTATTGGACCAAGAAGGAGAGTGATGGGGTGCTACGTCAGATGACCTGGCCTCCACAGTCACCAGACCTGAACCCAATCAAGATGGTTTGGGGTGAGCTGGACCGCAGAGTGAAGGCAAAAGGGCCAACAGGTGCTAAGCATCTCTGGGAGCTCCTTCAAGATTGTTGGAAGACAATTTCCAGTGACTACTTCTTGAAGCTCATCAAGAGAATGCCAAGAGTGTGCAAAGCAAAAGGTCGCTACTTTAAAGAACCTAGAATATAAGACATATTTTCAGTTGTTTCACACTTTTTTGTTAAGTATATAATTTCACATATGTTAATTTATAGTTTTAATGCCTTCAGCGTGAATTTACAATTTTCATAGTCATGAAAATACAGAAAAATCTTTAAATGAGAAGGTGTGTCCAAACTTTTGGACTGTACTGTATATTTTTGAGTAAAATGTAAATTGTTCTTTTATTCTACAAACGTCTAACAACATGTCTCCGAAGTTCCAAGCAATAAAGTTTGTATTTTTTCTGACAAAGAAAAATGGTCAAAATTTAAAAAAACAGTGCCTTCAGACCTCAAATAATGCAACGAAAACAAGTTCATGATCCTTTAGAAACAGCAATACTAATGTTTTAACTCAGGAAGAGTTCAAAAATCAATATTTGGTGGAATAACCATGATTTTTAATCACAGCTTTCATGCGTCTTGGCATGCTTTCCACCAGTCTTTCACACTGCTTCTGGCGCAAAAATGTAAGCAGTTCTTCTTTTTTGATGGCTTGTGACTGCATCATCCTCTTGATTACATTCCAGAGGGTTTTAATGGGATTCAGGTCTGGAGATTGGGCTGCCCATGACATAGTTTTGATGTGGTGGTCTCTTAATTTTTGCCAGAACTGTATAAGCACCTCATTTGACTACTTGGACTACTTGGACTATGGCATATGGATTGAGAAATATCTCAATCCATATGTTTCCCCCTTTTAAAATAATAACACTTATTCTCACATCCATTGTTGATGCCATTTACAGAGGTGTCAGCACTGGTTTTCGCAATGATCATGTAATAGTGTGAAGTCACTTGATCCCTACAGTCAATCAGCTGGTGCTTCACTCTCCCCTTTGAACAAATCACTTCCATCCTTAGGAAATAAAAGTTTCTCCTCTCTCTTTTCCTCCAGAATTTTGTGATACGTTTGAACATGGGGAGAGTGAACAACCACTGATTGTCTGCAGTGTTTGTGCGATGCAACGCTGTTATGCGATCCCGGGAGAATGCTGGAACCGCTGGCATGGCGCAGGCACTGGAGTTGAGAATGACTATTGTTATTTTAAAAAGGGGGAAACATACGGATTGAGAAGGTGTTGTCTGAGCAGTGAACAACCCCTTTAACGATCTCATACACATTTAATAACTGTCAGCCAACCAATCGTTTGGCCAACATTTATCTTTCCAGATTAACCCATACATTAACCCATACATTCAGCTTATTCAAATGTTTTCTATGAAATAGCCACAACTAATCTCCTTTGGCACCTGAATACCTCCACGAAGAACACAAGGAACTGTCACTGAAATTCAGGAAGTTGGATCTTTTTCTTCAACAGATTTTTTCAGAAGACCTCCAGATTCATTAGACTTTTGGCAAATCCTGGTGACATCAGACATGGTGGCTTTTTTATTATGTTAGCAAAAGAGCCAAATAGGGTTGAGCGAAACGGGTCGTTCATTTTCAAAAGTCGCCGACTTTTGGCAAAGTCGGGTTTCATGAAACCCGATCCGACCCTTGTGCGTGGTCGGCCATGCGGTACGCGACTTTCGCGCCAAAGTCGCATTTCAATGACGCGAAAAGCGCCATTTCTCAGCCAATGAAGGTGAAAGCAGAGTGTGGGCAGCGTGATGACATAGGTCCTGGTCCCCACCATCTTAGAGAAGGGCATTGCAGTGATTGGCTTGCTGTCTGCGGCGTCACAGGGGCTATAAAGGGGCGTTCCCGCCGACCGCCATGTTACTGCTGCTGATCTGAGCTTAGGGAGAGGTTGCTGCTGCTTCGTCAGAAGCAGGGATAGCGTTAGGCAGGGTCCATTAACCCCCAAACCGCTTGTGCTGTAGCGATTTCCACTGTCCAACACCACCTTCGGTGTGCAGGGATAGTGGAAGCTACATTTTTTTTTTCCCCTCAGCGCTGTAGCTCATTGGGCTGCCCTAGAAGGCTCCCTGATAGCTGCATTGCTGTGTGTACGCCGCTGTGCAAACCAACTGCTTTTTTCAAAGCACAAATCCTCTTGTTCCTTCCTTTCTGCACAGCTATCTTTTTTGTTTGTCCACACTTTTTATTTAATTTGTGCATCAGTCCACTCCTTATTGCTGCCTGCCATACCTGGCTGAGGTTACTGCAGGGAGATAGTAATTGAAGGACACTCCCTGTTTTTTTTTTTTTTTTTGTGGGAGATTAAGATTGGCATTTCTGCTAGAGTGCCATCCCTGTGTGTGCCATCTCTCACTCAGTGGGCCATAGAAAGCCTATTTATTTTTTTGGTTGATTTGGGTTCTAAATTCTACCTGGAAAAATCACTACATCAATCAGTGGGAGATAAATATTGGCCTCAGGGCTTGTGTGCCACTCCTGACTCCTGTGTGTGCCATCTCTCACTCAGTGGGCCATAGAAAGCCTATTTATTTTTTTGCTTGATTTGGGTTCTAAAATCTACCTGAAAAAATCACTACATCAATCAGTGGGAGATAAATATTGGCCTCTGGGCTTGTGTGCCACTCCTGACTCCTGTGTGTGCCATCTCTCACTCAGTGGGCCATAGAAAGCCTATTTATTTATTATTATTTGGTTTCTAAATTCTCCCTGAAAAAATCATTTTATTTTGTTTGGTTTCTAAATTCTTCCTGAAAAAATCATTTTATTTTATTTTGTTTCTAAATTCTCCCTGAAAAAAAAAAAAAAATGGGAGATTAATATTGAGATTTGTGCTTGAGTGACAGTCCTGCGTGTGTGGCATCTCTGTGATTTGGTGCCACAGAAAACATAGTGTGTAACATTGTGCCTGATTTTCCTTGCGGTCTCACCAACCTGTAAAGGGATATCGAAATCATACTGAAGTTATAGCTCACCGTGTAAGTTGTTTGACAGCAACAAATAAAGTTACTTTGGTTAAGTTTTTAACCCCTTAGTGACAGAGCCAATTTGGTACTTAATGACCAGGCCGATTTTTGCAATTCTGACCACTGTCAATTTATGAGGTTATAACTCTGGAACGCTTCAACAGATCCCGCTGATTCTGAGATTGTTTTTTTGTGACATATTGTACTTCATGTTAGTGGTAACATTTCTTCGATATTACTTGCGATTATTTATTAAAAAACGGAAATATGGCGAAAATTTTGAAAATTTAGCAATTTTCAAAATTTGAATTTTTATTCCTTTACATCAAAGAGATATGTCACACAAAATGGTCAATAAATAACATTTCCCATATGTCTACTTTACATCAGCACAATTTTGGAATACATTTTTTTTTTATTAGGGAGTTATAAGGGTTAAAATTTGACCAGCAATTTTTTATTTTTACAGCAAAATTTACAAAACCATTTTTTTTAGGGACCACCTCACATTTGAAGTCAGTTTGAGGGGTCTATGTGGCAGAAAATGCCCAAAATTGACATCATTCTAAAAACTGCACCCCTCAAGGTGCACAAAACCACATTCAAGAAGTTTATTAACCCTTCAGTTGCTGCAGAGGAACTGAAGCAATGTGGAAGGAATAAATGAACATTTTACTTTTTTTCACAAACATTTTACTTCAGAACCAATTTTTTTTATTTTCACAAGTGTAAAAAAAGAAAATGAACCACATAATTTGTTGTGCAATTTGTCCGGAGAATGCCGATACCCCATATGTGGGGAAGGACCACTGTTTGGGTGCACAGTGGAGCTCAGAAGGGAAGGAGCGCCATTTGGCTTTTTCAACATAGAATTCCCTGGAATTGAGATCGGACACCATGTCGCGTTTGGAGAGCCGCTGATGTGACTAAACAGTGGAAACCCCCCACAAGTGACACCATTTTGGAAACTAGACCCCCTAAGGAACTTATCTAGGTGTGTGGTCAACACTTTGAACACCCAAGTGCTTCACACAAGTTTATAACGTAGAGCCGAAAAAATTAAAAATCATTTTTTTTTCACAAAAATGATCTTTTCACCCCCAATTTTTTATTTTCCCAAGGGTAGCAAGACAAATTGGACCCTAAAAGTTGTTGTGCAATTTGTCCTGAGTATGTTGATACCCCGTATGTGGGGGTAAACCTCTGTTTGGGTGCACAGTATAGCTCAGAAGGGAAGGAGCGCCATTTGACTTTTTCAACATAGAATTCTCTGGAATTGAGATCGGACACCATGTCGCGTTTGGAGAGCCGCTGATGTGCCTAAACAGTAGAAATCCCCCACAAGTGACACCATTTTGGAAACTAGATCCCCTAAGGAACTTATCTAGGTGTGTGGTCAACACTTTGAACACCCAAGTGCTTCACACAAGTTTATAACGTAGAGCCGAAAAAATTAAAAATCTTTTTTTTTTTCACAAAAATGATCTTTTCACCTCCAATTTTTTATTTTCCTAAGGGTAGCAAGAGAAATTGGTTCCCAAAAGTTGTTGTGCAATTTGTCCTGAGTATGTCGATACCCCGTATGTGGGGGTAAACCTCTGTTTGGGCACACTGTGGAGCTTGGAAGGGAAGGAGCGCCGTTTGAATTTTTAATCTCTTAATTGTGAGAGCGGACGCCATTTTGGGTTTGTAGATGTGCCTAACAGCAGAAACTCCCCACAACTGACCCCGTTTTGGAAACTACACCCCTCAAAGATTTTAATCAGGGGTATATTGAGCAATTTGAACCCACATGTATGACACAGAGTTTGATAACATTAGGTCGTCATATTGAAAAAATTCATTTTTTTCCACGAGAATCTTGTTTTAGACCTGAATGTCTCACTTTTTCAGAAATAACATCAAAAAGTGGACCACACAATTCGTTACCCACTTTATTATGAGCGCAGCGATATCCCATATGTAGTCAAAAAGTTCTGTTTGGACAAATGGCAGGGCTTGGACAGAAAGGGGCACAATGTGACAAATTTGGCTTTATTTGAAATTGAAGATCCAGGACCCATTCAAAGCTTCTAGAGACATTGAGCAAAAAAGAAAATCCTTCCAGGAATTATTACTCACAGAGGGAGGCATGCTCCTAAAACACAATGGCTGACTATAGAATTGGTCTTGCTAACAAAACAGTTGTCCCGCATTTGCGTATATTGTAGCAGGAAGAATAAACTGTACTGGAATGAAGGGCAAAATGTGTAGGAAAATGCAGCCAACTATGTGGCAAAGCGGAGTTTGTTCCAAAGATGAAAGAACACCATCAGGGCTAGAATGGCAGACACTTTCAGAGACTGGTCGTACAACGTCCTTTTAGCTCCATCAATCCCTATATGAGAGACGAATGTGCCAATAGACGTGGTACACCATAGCAAGCTCCCACCCGCCAAGGTCAGAACCGCTATATGCACAAAACAACCAGTTCTCTATAGAAAGTATTGTCTGGTACCAGAGGTTCGGCAAGAACCATAAAGTAAAGCCCATAGTTTATAAGTACGGAACTTCCTCATTTTTTAGAAATCCTACAATAAAATGATCATGCCCGTATCATCAACATAAATATAAGTAATATAAATGGAAGCCAAAGTTTTGTGTAGCAAGAGTCATAAAACAGTCAAAGTTAGATAAATGGTCAAAAATGTTTGTGAGTAATCAAGTCCTAGAATTCATTTTCAGATGATTTCACTTTTCAAGATCATTTCTGGGGTCCACATTCTAACGCTTATTGACATAGGTACGTGGACGAGAATTTGTTGGAATAGTAGTTTGGTATGGGATTGATCGAGTCGTAGAATTTTCAGATGACCTGACTTTGCAAGAACATTTGTGTGGTCCACACTCTAGAGCGTACAGACGTGGGTACGTGGATGAGAATTTGTTGGGATAGTAGTTTGGTATGGGATTGATCGAGTCGTAGAATTTTCAGATGACCTGACTTTGCAAGAACATTTGTGGGGTCCACACTCTAGAGCGTACAGACGTGGGTACGTGGACGAGAATTTGTTGGGATAGTAGTTTGGTATGGGATTGATCAAGTTCTGGAATTAATTGTGAAATGGGGTAAAATGGGATCTACTAATTAAAATATTATTTATCAATTGTTCCAAATTGTACTACTGGGGCCACTAAGCAGAAAATAAAAATTATTGAAAAAAAAGCAAACTAATAATTGTAGGTGGTGTGGTAGGTCTCAAAACAGGGGGAGATACAAAGGCCTGGTTGGGATGGTCATGTGGGGCAATAGAATCGGGAATCACTCCGCCTGCCATGCTTTCTGCAAACTCGGCACCTTTTTTGAGGATACCTTTGGGTGGGAGTGACAGGGACAGGGTGAGGAAAATGGCGTTCTGACAGTCTTCGGGAATCCTCAGAGTCGAAGGCTTCCCCCGGTGCCATGGACTCAAATATGAGGCTCTCTACTACTTTTTCCTGAAAGTGCAGGAAAGTTAGCGGTCCTTGAGATTTTTTATATAGGACAAAACTGTTATATGTGGCAGTCTGAATTAGATAGATTCCCACCTTTTTATACCACGCCCTGGTCTTCCTCTTGACCAGGTATGGTTGCAGAACCTGGTCTGACAGGTCTACGCCACCCATATGTCTGTTATAGTCTGTGACGCAGACAGGTTTTTCTTTGTCCCTGGTGGCACCCCTCTCTCGGACCGTCACAGTGGTGTCCGTATGCAGTGTGGAAAGCATATAGACGTCCTTCCTGTCTTTCCACTTCACTGCAAGAAGTTGGTCGCTTGCAAGTGAAAATTACGCCCCCTCTCCAAACGTCTGGACACCAACTGTGACGGAAACCCCACTCTGTTTTTCCTCACTGTCCCACAGGCCCCTGTATTTGCAGCATGGAGGGATTTGTATAGGGGGATACTCGTGTAATAGTTATCGGTATACACGTGGTACCCTTGATTGAGAAAGGGCGTCATTAGCTCCCAGACAATTTTGCCTGGGATACCAATTGTCTGGGGGCAGTTTGGGGGGTTTATTTGGCGGTCCCTACCTTCATAAATTAGGAAGGTGGACGTGTACCCTGATGAGCTCTCGCAAGCTTTATATAATTTTACGCCGTATTTGGCTCTCTTGGAGGGAATAAATTGGCGGAATAACTGACGGCCCTTGTAGCTCATCAAGGACTCGTCGACTGCCATATTTTGCTCTGGGGTATAGGAATTTAGAAAGGAAGTTTTTAGGAGGGAAATTAGGGGTCTTAATTTATTTAGCCGATCGTAGTTGGGGTCAGTTCTTGGGACAGCTTGGGAATTGTCACTGAAGTGGAGGAATCTCATCAGGGCTTCGTAACGGGCTCGGGACATGATGGCTGCAAATACAGGGGTGCAGTGGACAGCTTTTGTTGCCCAGTAAGAGCGGAGAGTGGTTTTTTTTACTATACCCATATTCAGGGTGAGGCCTAAGAATTTTTTTAATTCAGGGACATTTGTGGGGATCCAGGAACGGGAATGAAAGGCAGTGGGTTTTTGGGAAATATATTGCCGGGCATATAGATTTGTTTGGTGGACGATTAATTGCAGGACTTCGGGGCTAATGAAAATTTAAAAAAAATCAATGGGGGTAAAATTGGCGACATCTACTTTTATTCCAGGGACTGCAGAAAAAGGGGGAATTTGAGGGGAAAATGAGGTGTCATTATACCACAGAGGTGGGGGGACTGCGGTACTTGGTCCTGCCTCTGAAGCTTCAGCAGTGATGACCGACTCCGCTACCACCGGGCTGGGGGATCCCGTGGAGGAAGAGTCGTCATCACTGTCTGAAAACTGCTCAACTTCAGGTGCAGAATCTGTTTTGCTGCCGGAGCTGCCGGAGCAAAGCAGGCTGTAAGCTTGCTCCGCGCTAAAAGTTCTGCGGGCCATTTTATCTAATTCCTCCCCTAACCCTAAAAAAAATTAAAAAAAAAAAATTATAATTTTTTTTTCTTTTTTTTTTTTATAATCCTCTGCTGATGATGCAGGGATTACGGAGAATGGGGGTGGGTAAATTGGATGCTGGCGGAGGCAGATATTATGTTTTTTGTAACTGACAGGGCAGCACTTGAACTGTAGTTTATCTCTCTTCTCTCCTAGAACAAGTACAAGGAGAGAAGAGAAAGGTACAGCGCAAGTGCTGCCATGTTTATCAAATATTAGGGGTTTTGATCACTGTAATTGGACATATTACAGTAATCAAAACCCAGCAGCCAATGAGAAAATTCTCATAGGTTGCTGGGTCTCTGCTGGCAGATCATGGCAGGCGCACTGCGCATGCGCCCGCCATTTTCTTCCAGCAGAGAAGAAGAAGGGGGGCCAGGAGCCGTGGGCTGAGGACCGGGGACCATGAGCTGAGGACCGGGGACAGGAGCACTGATGTGCAGGCGGTATGGTGGGGGGCTCGGGGGCTCTATTTCTCTCCCTTCTGATGTGCGATCACATCAGAGGGGAGAGAAATGCAAAGCATTTTTTTTTTTCCAAACTATTTGCAGCGATCGCAATCCCGGGGGTCTGTAAAGACCCCCGGGATTGCGATCGCTCCAGGGGTCGGTAAAAACCGACCCCAATACACTGCGGGGGAAGCTAGGTTTTGGCGGGCGCATCTGCACTTGTGCCCGCCATTTTGGAGCCCGCACAGGAAGGAGGAGGGTCGGGGACCGGGGGGCACCTTCACCGGTACATTAGGTACCGTGGGAGGCTCGGGGGACCCTATTCGGTCTCTGGGGGCGCTATACACTTTTTCCACAGCGCCGTTAATTAACGGCGCTGTGGTTTAAGTACCCTTAGCGGCCACCGTTAAAAGGCGTATCGGTGGTCGCTAAGGGGTTAAAACAATGAGGAAGTCTGGTGCAAGAGGTCGTGGCCGTGGGCGTTCATTGTCAGCTGGTAATGATGGTAGTGGTAGTGGAGCATCAGGTGGTCGTGGGAAAAATATATTCCACCTAAGTCTGGAGCTGTGGAGCCAGGTTCGTCGCTGGCTACACAAGGCCTCGAACGCTCTCTTTTCTGGGAGTAGGAAAACCGCTTTTAAAGCCAGAGCAGCAACAGCAAGTTTTGGCTTACCTTGCAGACTCAGCCTCTAGCGCTTTTGCCTCCTCTTCTGAAACTGGTAAATGTAAAAGCAGCGCGTCGTTTGTGGATGTTCACGGTCAGGGACAAGTCGCTTCCTTGTCCTCTTCAGCAAAAACAACAACAAGAGAGAAGGATGCAGCAGGCGACACAACGGGTTACTCCATGGAGCTCTTTACACATACCGTCCCTGGCTTAGAAAGTGAAACAGTTAACAGGCCATGCCCATTACAAGTAGATTCTGACATGGAGTGCACTGATGCACAGCCACAGCCAGACTACTATGCTGGTCCTTTGACTCAGACCACAACATTGCCCTCTCAGGGTACTGATCCACAATCAGACCCTGATGAGACTATGTTGCCCCGTCACGAACGCTATACCACCGACCGACACGGTGACACAGACGAAGTTGCACACGAGCTAGAAGAGGAGGTAATAGATGACCCAGTTGTTGACCCCGATTGGCAGCCATTGGGGGAACAGGGTGCAGGCGGCAGTAGTTCAGAAGTGGAGGTGGAGGAGGGGCCGCAGCAGGCATCAACATCGCAACAGGTTCCATCTGCCGGGCCCGTATCTTGCCCAAAACGCGTGGCAAAGCCAAAACCTGTTGGAGGACAGCGTGGCCATCCGGTTAAAGCTCAGTCTGCAATCCCTGAAAAGGGATCCGATGCTAGGAAGAGTGCAGTCTGGCATTTTTTTAAACAACATCCAATTGATCAGCGCAAAGTCATCTGTCAAAAATGTTCAACTAGCTTAAGCAGAGGTCAGAATCTGAAAAGTCTCAATACAAGTTGCATGCATAGACATTTAACCACCATGCATTTTCAAGCCTGGACTAACTACCAAACGTCCCTTAAGGTTGTAGCACCCTCGGCCAATGAAGCTAGTCAGCAACGCAACATCCCTTCCGTCACTGTAATGCCACCATTTTCCGCACCACCGGCAGTATCTGTGCAGGTTTCTTTGCCAGCCAAAAGCAGTCAGGGTCAGGGAATCACCAGTTTTGTAGGAGGAAATATTGCATCTAGGGCACCGGCGGAAACAATACCGTCTCCAACCGTCTCTCAGTTTGCCATGTCCACTGGCACACCCGCTAGTTCCACGATCTCCAGCTCTCCAGTCCAGCTCACCCTACATGAGACTCTGGTTAGAAAAAGGAAGTACTTATCCTCGCATCCGCGTACACAGGGTTTTAACGCCCACATAGCTAGACTAATCTCGTTAGAGATGATGCCCTGCCGATTAGTTGAAAGCGAAGCTTTCAAAGCCCTGATGGAGTACGCTGAACCACGCTACGAGCTACCCAGTCGACACTTTTTTTCCAGAAAAGCCATCCCAGCCCTGCACCAGCATGTTAAACAGCGCATCGTCCATGCACTCAGGCAATCTGTGAGTACAAAGGTGCACCTGACTACAGATGCATGGACCAGTAGGCATGGCCAGGGACGTTACGTGTCCATCACGGCACACTGGGTGAATGTGGTGGATGCAGGGTCCACAGGGGACATAAATTTCGGGACAGTTGTGCTTAGCCCACGGTCTAGGAAACAGTTGGCTGTAGGCGTTCGCACCCCCTCCTCCTCCACCTCGTCCTCCTGCAGAAGCGAGAGCTCTTCCACAGACCGCAGTCGCCCAACCACTCCATCGGCAGCTGACACTGTTGTACACCAGTTGTCCCATTATGGGCCAGCTGCTGGCAAGCGTCAGCAGGCTTTATTGGCTATGAAGTGTTTGGGCGACAACAGACACACCGCGGAAGTTCTGTCCGAGTTCTTGCAGCAAGAAACGCAGTCGTGGCTGGGCACAGTAGATCTTGAGGCAGGCAAGGTAGTGAGTGATAACAGAAGGAATTTCATGGCTGCCATCTCCCTTTCCCAACTGAAACACATTCCTTGCCTGGCTCACACCTTAAACCTGGTGGTGCAGTGCTTCCTGAAAAGTTATCCGGGGTTATCCGACCTGCTCCTCAAAGTGCGTGGACTTTGCTCACATATGCGCCGTTCGCCTGTACACTCCAGCCGTATGCAGACCTATCAGCGGTCTTTGAACCTTCCCCAGCATTGCCTAATCATAGACGTTGCAACAAGGTGGAACTCAACACTGCACATGCTTCAGAGACTGTGCGAACAGAGGCGGGCTGTTATGTTTTTGTGGGAGGATACACATACACGGGCAGGCAGTAGGATGGCAGACATGGAGTTGTCAGGTGTGCAGTGGTCGAAGATACAAGACGTGTCAAGTCCTTCAGTGTTTTGAGGAATGCACACGGTTGGTTAGTGCAGACAACGCCATAATAAGCATGAGCATCCCCCTAATGTGTCTGCTGATGCAAAGTTTGACGCACATAAAGGATCAGGCGTCTGCACCAGAGGAAGAGGAAAGCCTTGATGACAGTCAGCCATTGTCTGGTCAGGGCAGTGTACAGGATGAGGTAGCGGGTGAAGAGGAGGTGGAGGATGAGGAGCATGATGGGGATGAGTATATTTTTAATGAGGAAGCTTTCCCGGGGGCATTGGAAATTGGTTGCGTGGCAAGGCCGGGTTCTGGTTTTTTGAGGGACACAAGTGACGTAGATTTGCCTGAAACTGCCCCTCAACCAATCACAACCGCAGATTTGACAACTGGAACTTTGGCCCACATGGCGGATTATGCCTTATGTATCCTCAAAAGGGACACACGCATTACGAAAATGATGAACGATGACGATTACTGGTTGGCCTGCCTCCTTGATCCTCGCTATAAAGGCAAATTGCAAAATATTATGCCACATGAGAACTTGGAACTAATATTAGCAACCAAACAATCAACTCTTGTTGACCATTTGCTTCAGGCATTCCAAGCACACAGCGCCCGTGATCGTTCTCACACGAGCTCCAGGGGGCAGCAGACCAGGAGTGTTAGGGGTGCACACATCAGAAGTGGCGTTGGACAGAGGGGTTTTCTGACCAGGTTGTGGAGTGATTTTGCTATGACCGCAGACAGGACAGGTACTGCTGCATCAATTGAAAGTGACAGGAGACAACATTTGTCCAGTATGGTTACAAACTATTTTTAATCCCTTATCGATGTTCTCCCTCAACCGTCATTCCCATTTGATTACTGGGCATCAAAATTAGACACCTGGCCAGAATTGGCAGAATATGCATTGCAGGAGCTTGCTTGCCCGGCAGCTAGTGTCCTATCAGAAAGAGTATTCAGTGCTGCAGGTTCAATATTAACCGAAAAAAGGACTCATCTGGCTACCCAAAATGTTGATGATCTAACATTCATTAAAATGAACCACAACTGGATTTCGAATTCTTTTGCCCCACCTTGCCCGGCCGACACCTAGCTTTCCTATGAAAAGCTCTTGCCTGTGGACTACTGTGAATTACTTTTCTAATGTCTAATTTGCTGCAGCTGATTGTCCAGCATACGACATGTTTACACCTCCCTAAATGGCCAAACTCCCCACACGGGGCCGTGGTATCGCGACTTGGCGCAAGCACCCGTGAGAGTGCTGTTTGTCTGAAGAGGTGGGTGTGCCCGCTTTTGGTCGACAGCACTGCCACTGGGTCCCTCATAGTACAATAAAGTGTCTCTGGCGGTGGTGGTGTGCACCCAACGTCAGACACACTGTTGTAACATGAGGGGCCCTGGGCCTGTACCGCCGGCCACAAGAGAGTTCACCCACCCCCAGGTCAAACATTGCTCTACCACTTCCACCAATGTTTAGTCTATGCGCTGACAGCCTTCCATTCCTGCCACTGACAATACCATTGTGTTGTCATGTATGATGGTACTTAACATAGTCAGGGGCAGTGTCCTCTATTTACCACAGTAAATACTTTGCGCTAAATTAGTAGGTCTGAAACTACGCAGAGGATCCCACCCCTGTACCTAATGATTGCACCCTTTAGTGTTTTCGTTTTGTTTTAATGCGAGACATTCACATTTATTTATTGTTTTGGACTACTAACTGGCAGACACTCATTACAATCGGCCTCTGCTGACCAGACCACTGCTGCCCGTGTACCCCTGGAACCAATTTTAAATTGCCTACAGACTGTCCAATTTTATTATGTTAGGCCTTTGAAGCCTGTCTGTGGTCCCTCCTTCCACTAGGCCTCCACTGACCAGACCACTGCTGCCTGTGTACCCCTGGAACCAATTATAAAGTGCCTACAGCCTGTCCAATTTTATTATGTTAGGCCTTCGAAGCCTGTCTGCGGTCCCTCCTTCCACTAGGCCTCCACTGACCTGTCTACTGCTGCCCGTGTTGTTGTGAATTCTGTGGTTGAGCTCCCTCCTGTGGTCACAAGTGGTACTTCGGCTGATTCTGTCTATGGGCTTCTGTTGGTGGATGTGAGTGGTACTGCGGCTTCTGAGTTTCCTTCCTCAGGTTATGAGGTTAAGTCGTTAGGTGCTGCTCTATTTAACTCCACCTAGTGCTTTGATCCTGGCCTCCAATCAATGTTCTAGTATTGGTCTTGCTTCCTCCTGGATCGTTCCTGTGGCCTTTCTATCCTGTATAAGCTAAGTCTTGCTTGTGTTGTTTTTGTTTGCTGTTTTTTCTGTCCAGCTTGCTATATTGGTTTTTCTTGCTTGCTGGAAGCTCTGGGACGCAGAGGGAGCACCTCCGTACCGTTAGTCGGTGCGGAGGGTCTTTTTGCCCCCTCTGCGTGGTTGTTTGTAGGGTTTTGTGTAGACCACAAAGCAATCTTTCCTATCCTCGGTCTGTTCAGTAAGTTGGGCCTCACTTTGCTAAATCTATTTCATCTCTCCGTTTGTAATTTCATCTTAACTCACAGTCATATGTGGGGGGCCGCCTTTTCCTTTGGGGTATTTCTCTGAGGCAAGGTAGGCTTATTTTTCTATCTTCAGGGCTAGTTAGTTTCTCAGGCTGTGCCGAGTTGCATAGGGAGCGTTAGGCGCAATCCACGGCTGCCTCTAGTGTGGTTGGATAGGATTAGGGATTGCGGTCAGCAGAGTTTCCACGTCTCAGAGCTCGTCCTATGTTTTTTGGTTATTGTCAGGTCACTTTGTGTGCTCTAAACTTCAAGGTCCATTGTGGTTCTGAATTACCTATTCATAACACCGTGTACCTCTGGAACCAATTATAAAGTGCCTACAGCCTGTCCAATTTTATTATGTTAGGCCTTCGAAGCCTGTCTGCGGCCCGTTCTTTCTACTACTACTACACTGACCAGTCTACTGCTGCCCGTGTACCCCTGGAACCAATGTTAAAGTGCCTACAGCCCAATATTTTTTATGTTAGGCCTTCGAAGCCTGTCTGCGGCCCGTTCTTTCTACTACTACTACACTGACCAGTCTACTGCTGCCCGTGTACCCCTGGAACCTATTTAAAAGTGCCTACAGCCCAATATTTTTTTATGTTAGGCCTTCGAAGCCTGTCTGCGGCCCGTTCTTTCTACTACTACTACACTGACCAGTCTACTGCTGCCCGTGTACCCCTGGAACCAATGTTAAAGTGCCTACAGCCCAATATTTTTTATGTTAGGCCTTCGAAGCCTGTCTGCGGCCCGTTCTTTCTACTACTACTACACTGACCAGTCTACTGCTGCCCGTGTACCCCTGGAACCTATTTAAAAGTGCCTACAGCCCAATATTTTTTTATGTTAGGCCTTCGAAGCCTGTCTGCGGCCCGTTCTTTCTACTACTACTACACTGACCAGTCTACTGCTGCCCGTGTACCCCTGGAACCAATGTTAAAGTGCCTACAGCCCAATATTTTTTATGTTAGGCCTTCGAAGCCTGTCTGCGGCCCGTTCTTTCTACTACTACTACACTGACAAGACCACTGCTGCCCGTGTACCCCTGGAACCAATGTTAAAGTGCCTACAGCCCAATATCTTTTAATGTTAGGCCTTCGAAGCCTGTCTGCGGCCCGTTTTTCTACTACTCCTCCACAGACCAGACCACTGCTGCCCGTGTACCCCTGGAACCTATTTTTAATTGCATAGAGCATCCTTTTTTTAATAGTAGGCGTACAAAGTCTGTCTGCGGTCCACTATTGAAATTGTCCTCCACTGCCCAGAGCAATGCTGCCTGTGTACCCCTGTAACCTTTTTTAAGCTGCAGTGAGCCACATTTTTGGTTTAAGGCCTACTACCTGTGTCTGTCTGCGCCACTCAATACAGCTGTGTTCCTTTGAAAAAAGCTGAGCGTCAATAGTCTTGTTTTCAGCCTCTAGGAATTTTAAAACTGCATTGGGGCTACAACTTTGGTAGGGCCTACTAACGGTGTCTGCCGCCCCAAGGTGTGCCCCAAGTTTCCTCTCCATTGCTTCAATCTTAATGCTCTCGTTTAGTAGTTGTTGGAAACTACACTGCATTAGGCCTACAAATTGGGTATGGGGTGTAGAGAGACGGTGTGTTCCACTCCAAGGTATTCCCCAGGTTTCCTCTCCATTGCTTCAATCTTAATGCTCTCGTTTAGTAGTTGTTGGAAACTACACTGCATTAGGCCTACAAATTGGGTATGGGGTGTAGAGACGGTGTGTTCCACTCCAAGGTGTTCCCCAGGTTTCCTCTCCATTGCTTCAATCTTAATGCTCTTGTTTAGTAGTTGTTGGAAACTACACTGCATTAGGTGTTATGGCTGGCAATCAGGCAACACAGCGTGCAGTAATCAGCGCACATACAGAGATCTGGCAACAACCCAAAACAATAGGACGAGCTCTGAGACGTGGAATCTCTGTAGACTGCAGTACCTGATCCATCCTCACACAACTGGAAGCAGCAGTGGATTGCGCCTATCCACTACCTATGCAACTCGGCACTGCCTGAGGAGCTGACTAGCCTGAAGATAGAAATACAAGCCTGACTTACCTCAGAGAAATACCCCAAAGGAATAGGCAGCCCCCCACATATAATGACTGTTAGCAAGATGAAAAGACAAACGTAGGAATGAAATAGATTCAGCAAAGTGAGGCCCGATATTCTAGACAGAGCGAGGATAGCAAAGAGAACTATGCAGTCTACAAAAAACCCTAAAACGAAAACCACGCAAAGGGGCAAAAAGACCCACCGTGCCGAACTAACAGCACGGCGGTGCACCCCTTTGCTTCTCAGAGCTTCCAGCAAAAGATAATAACAAGCTGGACAGAAAAAACAGAAAACAAACTAGAAGCACTTATCTAGCAGAGCAGCAGGCCCAAGGAAAGATGCAGTAGCTCAGATCCAACACTGGAACATTGACAAGGAGCAAGGAAGACAGACTCAGGTGGAGCTAAATAGCAAGGCAGCCAACGAGCTCACCAAAACACCTGAGGGAGGAAACCCAGAGACTGCAATACCACTTGTGACCACAGAAGTGAACTCAGCCACAGAATTCACAACAGTACCCCCCCCTTGAGGAGGGGTCACCGAACCCTCACCAGAACCCCCAGGCCGACCAGGATGAGCCACATGAAAGGCACGAACAAGATCTGGGGCATGGACATCAGAGGCAAAAACCCAGGAATTATCTTCCTGAGCATAACCCTTCCATTTGACCAGATACTGGAGTTTCCGTCTAGAGACACGAGAATCCAAAATCTTCTCCACAATATACTCCAATTCCCCCTCCACCAAAACAGGGGCAGGAGGCTCCACAGATGGAACCATAGGTGCCACGTATCTCCTCAACAACGACCTATGGAATACATTATGTATGGAAAAGGAGTCTGGGAGGGCCAGACGAAAAGACACCGGATTGAGAATCTCAGAAATCCTATACGGACCAATAAAACGAGGTTTAAATTTAGGAGAGGAAACCTTCATAGGTATATGACGAGAAGATAACCAAACCAGATCCCCAACACGAAGTCGGGGTCCCACACGGCGTCTGCGATTAGCGAAAAGCTGAGCCTTCTCCTGGGACAAGGTCAAATTGTCCACTACCTGAGTCCAGATCTGCTGCAACCTGTCCACCACATTATCCACACCAGGACAGTCCGAAGACTCAACCTGTCCTGAAGAGAAACGAGGATGGAACCCAGAATTGCAGAAAAATGGAGAGACCAAGGTAGCCGAGCTGGCCCGATTATTAAGGGCGAACTCAGCCAACGGCAAAAATGACACCCAATCATCCTGGTCAGCGGAAACAAAACATCTCAGATATGTTTCCAAGGTCTGATTGGTTCGTTCGGTCTGGCCATTAGTCTGAGGATGGAAGGCCGAGGAAAAAGATAGGTCAATGCCCATCCTACCACAAAAGGCTCGCCAGAACCTCGAGACAAACTGGGAACCTCTGTCAGAAACAATATTCTCAGGAATGCCATGTAAACGAACCACATGCTGGAAGAACAAAGGCACCAAATCAGAGGAGGAAGGCAATTTAACCAAGGGCACCAGATGGACCATTTTAGAAAAGCGATCACAGACCACCCAAATGACAGACATCTTTTGAGAAACGGGAAGGTCAGAAATGAAATCCATCGAAATATGTGTCCAAGGCCTCTTCGGGACCGGCAAGGGCAAAAGCAACCCACTGGCACGTGAACAGCAGGGCTTAGCCCTAGCACAAATTCCACAGGACTGCACAAAAGCACGCACATCCCGTGACAGAGATGGCCACCAGAAGGATCTAGCAACCAACTCCCTGGTACCAAAGATTCCTGGATGACCGGCCAGCACCGAACAATGAAGTTCAGAGATAACTTTACTAGTCCACCTATCAGGGACAAACAGTTTCTCGGCCGGACAACGATCAGGTTTATTAGCCTGAAATTTCTGCAACACTCTCCGCAAATCAGGGGAGATGGCAGACACAATGACTCCTTCCTTGAGGATACTCGCCGGCTCAGATAACCCCGGAGAGTCGGGCACAAAACTCCTAGACAGAGCATCCGCCTTCACATTTTTAGAGCCCGGAAGGTATGAAATCACAAAATCAAAACGAGCAAAAAACAACGACCAACGGGCCTGTCTAGGATTCAAGCGCTTGGCAGACTCAAGATAAGTAAGGTTCTTATGATCAGTCAAAACCACCACGCGATGCTTAGCACCCTCAAGCCAATGACGCCACTCCTCGAATGCCCACTTCATGGCCAGCAACTCTCGGTTGCCCACATCATAATTACGCTCAGCAGCAGAAAATTTCCTGGAAAAGAAAGCACATGGTTTCATCACTGAGCAACCAGAACCTCTCTGTGACAAAACCGCCCCTGCACCAATCTCAGAAGCATCAACCTCGACCTGGAACGGAAGAGAAACATCAGGTTGACACAACACAGGGGCACAGCAAAAACGACGCTTCAACTCCTGAAAAGCTTCCACGGCAGCAGAAGACCAATTAACCAAATCAGCACCCTTCTTGGTCAAATCGGTCAATGGTCTGGCAATGCTAGAAAAATTACAGATGAAGCGACGATAAAAATTAGCAAAGCCCAGGAATTTCTGCAAACTTTTTAGAGATGTCGGCTGAGTCCAATCCTGGATGGCCTGAACCTTAACCGGATCCATCTCGATAGTAGAAGGGGAAAAGATGAACCCCAAAAATGAAACTTTCTGCACACCGAAGAGACACTTTGATCCCTTCACGAACAAGGAATTAGCACGCAGTACCTGGAAAACCATTCTGACTTGCTTCACATGAGACTCCCAATCATCTGAGAAGATCAAAATGTCATCCAAGTAAACAATCAAGAATTTATCCAGATACTCACGGAAAATGTCATGCATAAAAGACTGAAAAACAGATGGAGCATTGGCAAGTCCGAACGGCATCACCAGATACTCAAAATGACCCTCGGGCGTATTAAATGCCGTTTTCCATTCATCTCCCTGCCTGATTCTCACCAGATTATACGCACCACGAAGATCAATCTTAGTAAACCAACTAGCCCCCTTAATCCGAGCAAACAAGTCAGAAATCAATGGCAAGGGATACTGAAACTTAACAGTGATCTTATTAAGAAGGCGGTAATCAATACACGGTCTTAGCGAACCATCCTTCTTGGCTACAAAAAAGAACCCTGCTCCCAATGGTGACGACGATGGGCGAATATGTCCCTTCTCCAGGGACTCCTTCACATAACTGCGCATAGCGGTGTGTTCAGGTACGGACAAATTAAATAAACGACCCTTCGGGAATTTACTACCAGGAATCAAATCGATAGCACAATCACAATTCCTATGCGGAGGTAGGGCATCAGACTTGGACTCTTCAAATACATCCTGAAAGTCCGACAAGAACTCTGGGATGTCAGAAGGAATGGATGACGAAATAGACAAAAATGGAACATCACCATGTACTCCCTGACAACCCCAGCTGGTTACCGACATAGAGTTCCAATCCAATACTGGATTATGGGTTTGTAGCCATGGCAACCCCAACACGACCACATCATGCAAATTATGCAGTACCAGAAAGCGAATAACTTCCTGATGTGCAGGAGCCATGCACATGGTCAGCTGGGCCCAGTATTGAGGTTTATTCTTGGCCAAAGGTGTAGCATCAATTCCTCTCAACGGAATAGGACACCGCAAAGGCTCCAAGAAAAATCCACAACGTTTAGCATAATCCAAATCCATCAGATTCAGGGCAGCGCCTGAATCCACAAACGCCATGACAGAATACGATGACAAAGAGCACATTAAGGTAATGGACAAAAGGAATTTGGACTGTACAGTACCAATAACGGCAGAGCTATCGAACCGCCTAGTGCGTTTAGGACAATTAGAAATAGCATGAGTAGAATCACCACAATAGAAACACAGTCTGTTCAGACGTCTGTGTTCTTGCCGTTCTACTTTAGTCATAGTCCTGTCGCACTGCATAGGCTCAGGTTTACTCTCAGACAATACCGCCAGATGGTGCACAGATTTACGCTCGCGCAAGCGACGACCGATCTGAATGGCCAAGGACATAGACTCATTCAAACCAGCAGGCATAGGAAATCCCACCATTACATCCTTAAGAGCTTCAGAGAGACCCTTTCTGAACAAAGCCGCTAGTGCAGATTCATTCCACAGAGTGAGTACTGACCATTTTCTAAATTTCTGACAATATACTTCTACATCATCCTGACCCTGGCATAAAGCCAGCAGATTTTTCTCAGCTTGATCCACTGAATTAGGCTCATCGTAAAGCAATCCCAGCGCCTGGAAAAATGCATCAACATTACTCAATGCAGAATCTCCTGGTGCAAGAGAAAACGCCCAGTCCTGTGGGTCGCCGCGCAAAAAAGAAATAATAATCAAAACCTGTTGAATAGGATTACCAGAAGAATGAGGTTTCAAGGCCAAAAATAGCTTACAATTATTTCTGAAGCTCAGGAACTTAGTTCTATCACCAAAAAACAAATCAGGAATCGGAATTCTTGGTTCTAGCATCGATTTCTGATCAATAGTATCTTGAATCTTTTGTACATTTACAACGAGATTATCCATTGAGGAGCACAGAGCCTGAAAATCCATGTCCACAGCTGTGTCCTGAAGCACTCTAATGTCTAGGGGAAAAAAAAGACCGAAGACAGAGCTAAGAAAAAAAAATGACGTCAGGATTTCTTTTTTCCCTCTATTGGAAATCATTGGTTGGCTCCTTGTACTGTTATGGCTGGCAATCAGGCAACACAGCGTGCAGTAATCAGCGCACATACAGAGATCTGGCAACAACCCAAAACAATAGGACGAGCTCTGAGACGTGGAATCTCTGTAGACTGCAGTACCTGATCCATCCTCACACAACTGGAAGCAGCAGTGGATTGCGCCTATCCACTACCTATGCAACTCGGCACTGCCTGAGGAGCTGACTAGCCTGAAGATAGAAATACAAGCCTGACTTACCTCAGAGAAATACCCCAAAGGAATAGGCAGCCCCCCACATATAATGACTGTTAGCAAGATGAAAAGACAAACGTAGGAATGAAATAGATTCAGCAAAGTGAGGCCCGATATTCTAGACAGAGCGAGGATAGCAAAGAGAACTATGCAGTCTACAAAAAACCCTAAAACGAAAACCACGCAAAGGGGCAAAAAGACCCACCGTGCCGAACTAACAGCACGGCGGTGCACCCCTTTGCTTCTCAGAGCTTCCAGCAAAAGATAATAACAAGCTGGACAGAAAAAAACAGAAAACAAACTAGAAGCACTTATCTAGCAGAGCAGCAGGCCCAAGGAAAGATGCAGTAGCTCAGATCCAACACTGGAACATTGACAAGGAGCAAGGAAGACAGACTCAGGTGGAGCTAAATAGCAAGGCAGCCAACGAGCTCACCAAAACACCTGAGGGAGGAAACCCAGAGACTGCAATACCACTTGTGACCACAGAAGTGAACTCAGCCACAGAATTCACAACAATTAGGCCTACAAATTGGGTATGGGGTGTAGAGAGACGGTGTGTTCCACTCCAAGGTATTCCCCAGGTTTCCTCTCCATTGCTTCAATCTTAATGCTCTCGTTTAGTAGTTGTTGGAAACTACACTGCATTAGGCCTACAAATTGGGTATGGGGTGTGGCGACGGTGTCTTCCACTCCAAGGTGTTCTCCAGGTTGCCTTTCCTGAGCTTCTATCTTCAGGCTCTTGTTAAATAGTGGTTAAATGGAACAACTGCATTTGGCGTACTAGTTGGTTTGGGGCCTACTAACAGTGTCTGCCGCTCCTTGCTGTTCTCCTGGTTTCCCGTCCTGAAATTCCATTTTCAGGCTCTCGTTAAGTAGTTGTTAATGTTAGACTGCATTTGGCCTACTAGTTGGGTTGGGGCCTACTATCGGTGTCTGCCACTCCTTGCTGTTCTCCTCCACTGAACAAAGCTGTGCCGCCTGTTTACTACGGTTGCCAATTTTGAACTGCATTAAGAATGCTTACTGATTTGGGCCTACTCTCTGTGTCAGCCTCTCATTCCAGTTGTCCTCCACTGCAATGCCCCATGGTTAGTCCTGTGTTACCAATTTTGAACTGCATTTAGCCAACTTTATTCTTTGGGCCTATATCTGTGTTTCCTCCTCATCCTGCCCATTGCCCAGCCAGTGATAGATGAGTCTGCTGGTACATTGACCCATAACGCAACACTCCCCGTGCACGCTACACAACAAGATTGTGACCCTGCTGAAAGTCAGGTTCCTCTTCCCGCATACCATACCACCTTACACGGGGACAAAGAGGAAGGTACAGATGAAAGTGCAGGTTCCTTCATCAGGTGGGGGGAGGATTACTAGTTGGTGATGTCACTGGCACAGGGCCTCTCATAGTACGCAAAAGTGTTGCTGCCGGTGGGAGGCGCCCCCGCCGTGCAAACACACCGCTGTACTTTGAGGGGCCCTGTGCCAGTGCCAATGCCAACGAGTGGGCCCCCCTTGCTTGCTCAGGATCACAGCACTTGCAAAGTTGGAATACTTTCCTCTCCCTGCTCCACTGCCGTGACGTCGTCCAGATTTACTGGGCCCACTAATTACTTGAACCAGCCCTACCCCCCACAACTTTAGCCAAATGACCCCCAATTTCAAATGCCTTCCAATTATTATAAGGTAAATTACGATTGACAAGCTTCTGTAACAAGAATGGATGTTTTTGCCATTAAAATGGGCAGTGTAGGTGTTTTCCTGGCCTCCACTCACTGCCGACTATGCTCCCCCATTGACTTGCATTGGGTTTCGTGTTTCGGTCGATACCCGACTTTTCGCGATAATCGGCCGATTCCACTCGACTCGACTTCTAAGATAGTCGGGTTTCGCGAAACACGGCTCGACTCTAAAAACGTCAAGTTCGCTCAACCCTAGAGCCAAATATTCCTTTATGAAGCTCAGATATGTAATTTGCATTCATTTAGTCATGTTTAAAAGACATTTTCAAATTGTGCATACATTTTATTACTATTATCATCAATTATGTTGTCGAATATTCTCCAGCTTTTAGATATTTTATTCAAGATAACACAAAAAATGGTAATTTTTCCAATTTATCACATTCGGTGAAAATTTTCAGTAATACAATTTAAAAATGTTCAACCACTTGTTTTAACATTCAAGTAAGGTCTATGCTGTTCTTTCTACAAGAAAGGGAAAATATGTCTGTTAATTACTTGTTCGAATCAGCAGTTATAACAGGGAATTCTGGTAAGGATATCATTTAGTACAAAAAAGGCTCCCACTAAAAATAAGAAAATATATTTGAGTGGAATTGAATTTCTATTTAAATTTTTAAAAAAGGAGCATTAGTCAAAATATGCACATTTTGTAATTCGGATCTACGCAGACTCAACAAAATGGGGGCTGTTTGCCGCCATTTTTCTAAACTGTAACGAGCCAATAAAATGTTTAAAAACCCCTTATACTCACCTCACCTCTCACCTTTGCAGCGTCTCTACATTACCTGTACAGTCCTTGCGGCATTTTTAGTTCACCTCCACTAGTGCTGAATTCCCAGTGCCTCCAAAGCTGGGCCTGCTTTAATGATGGCCCTGGAAGGTTTCATGTAGGCACAAGAAAGGTAAAAGCATCATGAATCCCATCAAAGCCATAGCTCCTGACCCAGCATGAGAGACTTAGGAGAGATGTGCACTTGTTTGAGAAATCTGGGAATTTCAGCACAAGCTGCGGCAATCTGAAGCTGGGGATGTGGACCATGTAAGTGTAGCGGTGAGGATTTGAGGGTCTGGAGACGTAAGCAATAAGGTCGGTATATGGTTTTTCTTGGCTTTTCACATCTTATCTTTATTATGCTTTAGAGTCTGGAGAAACCCTAAAGCAGTGATCTAGACCTCAGACTTGGCCAAAAGTTCACTTTCCAACAAGACAATGACCCAAAGCACACAGCTAAATTAACAAAGGAGTGACTTCAGAACAACTCTGTAACCATTCTTGAGTGGCCCAGCCAGAGCCCTGACCACAAACGTTCACCATCCAACCTTACGGAACTGGAGAGGATCTGCAAGGAACAATGGCAGAGGATCCCAAAACCCGGGTGTGAAAAACTTGTTGCATCTTTCCCAAGAAGACTCATGGCTGTACTAACTAAAAAGGGTGCTTCTACTCAATATTGACGGTGGCTCAGTAGTTAGCACTGCAGCGCTGAAGTCCTGGGTTCAAATCCCACCAAGGACAACATCTGCAAGGAGTTTGTATGTTCTCCCCATGTTTGCATGGGTTTCCTCCAGTTTCCTCCCACATTCCAAAGACATACTACTGATAGGGAATTTAGATTGTGAACCACAATGGGAAAGCGATGATAATGTGTGCAAACTATAAAGTGCTGCAGAATATGTTAGTTCTATATAAAAATTATTTATTTATTAATAATGAGCAAAGGGTCTGAATACTTATGACCATGTGATATTTCAGTTTTTCTTTTTTAATAAACTTGCAAAAATTACTACATTTTCTGTTTTTTTCAGTCAAGATGGCGTGCAGAGTGTACATTAATGAGAAAAAAATGAACTTTTTTTGAGATTACCAAATGGCTGCAATGAAACAAAGAGTGAAAAATTTTTATGGGTAGGAATACTTTCCATACCTACTGTATGCTATTGAGTTTGTTCAATTACCAACATTGCAACTAGCGGTGACATCATTAAGGTTATCTGGTTTGCCTTGGTCTAACTGAGTTTGATGGCAGAAGACCTTCAGAAAGATTTAGAAGACTTTGTGGTACAGAGTTGTGTTACACTGTTCTACTGTTCAGACACACCTGCACAAATATGGCCTTCATGGAAGAGTCATTAGAAGAAAACCTCTCCTGTGTCCTAATCACAAAATTAAGCATCAGAAGAATGCAAAAGAGCATCTAAACAAGCCTAATGCATTTTGGAGACAAGTGAGGTGAACCGATGAGGTTAAAATAGAACTTTTTGGCCACTTTAGCAAAGGTATGTGTAGATAAAAAGAGCGCAGCATTTCAAGATAAAAACATATCACCAACCATTAAGCATGGGGGTGGATCAGTCATGCTTGTGGTTGAGTTGCAGCCAATGGCACGGGGAACATTTCCCGGTTAGAGGGAAGAATGGAGTCAATTAAATTGCAACAAATTTTTGATGCAAAAATTACACCATCTGTAAAACATGAAGCTGGAATGAGTATAGCTTCTACAAATGGATAATGATCCTAAACATCAAAATCCACAAGAAGCTACCTCAAAAGGTGCAAGCTGAAGCCTTTACAATGACTCACAGCCCCCTGATCTGAACGTCATTGAAAATCTGTGACTAGACCCAGGAATCTCACAGCACTGGAAGGAAGAATGGATGACAATCCATCAAACTAGAACTGAAGGACTCTTGGCTGGCTTAAAAAGTGTTAACAAACCGTGATACTTTCAAAAGAGGGTACAACTAGGTACTAACCATTCAAGGTGCCCAAAGTTTTGCATCAGCCCATTTTCCATTTTGCATTTTTTAAAATGTAATTGATGGAAAAAAAAATATATATATATAGTTACAACACAGCTTTCAGGTGACTCAGGACCAGAGGCTCCTTCCCTGTACTTAACACTAGGTGGCGCCCTACCTCACCTTGCTCTCTGGGATACTTCAGATGTCGACGATGCCGGGGCCTACGCCTTGCCATATCTAATGAGGTTAGCCCTCCTCCTGTTCTCTTCCCACACCTTGAGAAGAGGGGGAGCTACAGGGCACCATAGTACACCAACCCAACAAACAAGGCAACACAAACAAGGCTTAACAGAAAGCTCCAGGCATACAAATGTTCATTAGTGTCACTCGTACACAGCAACAGAATAGATGTTCTGCAATAGAGCTGTGTCACTCACACAGTAACGGAAAAGATGCTCTACAGTAGAGCTGTGTCACTCGCACACAGTAACAGAGCAGCTATGGCGCTAAGCACGATCCCTGTTAACATCACAGGAGACCAAAACATGCGCACGGGGTAAATAGCAAACAGTGGTCACACAGCCAGCCAAAACACTCAGCCAATTCATCTCCAGAGGTGCTGGAATTTAATGGTTAAATATCAGCCCTGAATTCACTCAGACAAACTCCTCTCCGAGGTGCTGGAATTCTAACGGCTTACTGCTGACCCTGAGCACATGCTGACATAGACCACACTGTGGCAAAGACTCATACATACATGTACCATGGTTAACACTAGCACACTCACGTGCGCTTCTGAGACCCTTTTATATGTTCAGTTCATATAAAGTCAGACAGGACCTTGCACGCACGCCAATCTGGAGCTGCCACATCACCAGAGCGGCTGACGACCGACCACCAATGAGACGTCGCCACATCCCGAGCATACTCAGTATGGTGATTTCTGGAGTTAGTCTCCAGAGCATTCGCTCATCGCTGCCTACCGCTGGTTACCATAGGCTTGGCTGAAGAGCCAGCAATAACCAAACAAATAGCACGAGCCTGCGTAAGACGCTTGCACCGATGTCTATGCTCAGCAGTACCTGCAGTGTCCAAAGCTGGATGGGAGACTGCAGATGCAGGCACGGCTTGTGATATACCCCGTGCAGCAGGAGAATCCCGGCACCTAACACATGTGTTTTTTTTTTCATAAAATACAATGGAAATGTTTCATCTTTACAATAACACAATAACAGTAACTTTTGATCAGTGGTGCCAAAACTTTTACATGCCACTGTATATTTGCCTTGGCAGCAGCCACCTGGCACTAGTTATTCAATTTTATGTGTCAGTTCATCTAAATGTAACAAACCTAAATATAATAGTAATATTTGCCATCAAAACTGTGAAACATAACATAGTTTAGTAAATCATAAAGCTAGATTATACCAAAAGGCTGCACACTCATCTCGTTATGACATTCAGCGAGACTTTGATGATTTCGGGACTCCTTCCATTTACATCTGAGCTGAATACCTGCCACCTAGTCTTTATAACACATTTATATCCTAATGTAAAGAGTACAACACAATCTACGCCAGAGGATTTTCCACTACATATGATGAGTCACCAGGATTCAGCCTTTATGTTCAGTGCTGACATCAGTACAAATATATTGTACACAGATGGAACTTCTGTTTGGCTCTGAGTCACCGCTGTCCATCCGTATTCTTCATTCTAATGATGATATTTTATTTTTTTCCCTTCACTCTCCATAATGTATATTACTGTATTACATATAGTCCAGATTTATGATTTACAGAGCACCTGCAACTTTTTACTTTTACAGCCATTTACGCTGATGGTCTTTAATGTTATATTATTGTTATATTATCATTTACATGTATTTTTTAACTCTGTCATGCCATGGATGGTTTTGTGAATACATTCACTCCCCCTTCCACCACACGAAAAAATAAGCAAAGATACAGGATGCTATTTGTCAATTCACGCTGTCCTGGTTTGCAAAATTGCATGCAAATATGTTTTTCTTGCATCAGCATTTCAGAGAAAACATTTTAACGATCCAGCCGGTGACCATAGGCTGAGATGAAACTAGTCCAGCCAGCTTCTCCTCGCACCATTCTAGATGATTGATAGGTCTCTCTCATGTGTGTCACTCAACTAGGAAGTGCAGGGATAAGCTGGCCGGACAAGCGTCATCTTGGAAATAGAGCTGGAGAGACAGAGACTTGTAAAAACATTTTACATACCAAAAGAACTTCAGCCTCATTGCATAAATGTCACAATTCCAGCATATACAGTGCTCTATGGACTCTGTGAAGGACAACTCTGCATCCCTATGGGATCGAGGCCTTGCTGAGCTGTCAGGATTGTGAGTAACCGCTTAACCGCCCAGAGGCAGAGGTGTAAAGGTACCGTCACACTGAACGATATCGCTAGCGATCCGTGACGTTGCAGCGTCCTGGCTAGCGATATCGTTCAGTTTGACATGCAGCAGCGATCAGGATCCTGCTGTGCCATCGTTGGTCGGAGCAGAAAGTCCAGCACTTTATTTCGTCGCTGGACTCCCGCAGACGCCGATTTAGCGATGTCTTCACTGGTAACCAGGGTAAACATCGGGTTACTAAGCGCAGGGCCGTGCTTAGTAACCCGATGTTTACCCTGGTTACCAGCGTAAACATAAAAAAAAAAAAACAATACATACTTACCTTCCGCTGTCTGTCCTCCGGTGCTGTGCTTCTCTGCACTGTGAGCGCCGGCCAGCCGGAAAGCTGGCCCTGCGCTTAGTAACCCGATGTTTACCCTGGTTACCAGGGGACCGGCATCGTTGGTCGCTGGAGAGCTGTCCGTGTGACAGCTCTCCAGCGACCAAACAGCGACGCTGCAGCGATCGGGATCGTTGTCTGGATCGCTGCAGCGTCGCTAAATGTGACGGTACCTTAAGTATTGTGAATGACAACTAAATCATCCTATCTGGCTGAGTCTGAGGGATCTCCTCCAGGTTTAATCTATTCTGGATGATTACAGGGCGATTTAGGACTCTGACAATGGACAGATCTTTGCCAATTGTAGCTTTGCTCAATTAGTGTGTGTGCTTGCCCTGTTCTCTGAGTTGTAATCTGATTTCCATTTGACTTACCTCTTTGTCTTGATTCTTTACCTTCCTGATACTTTGACCTTGGACTGTGACCTAACTACACTTTTATGTTTTCCTTTTGTCTATTACAAGTCCTCTTGGTACTGAATACGGACGTCTTGACTATCCTGCCTCATGGCGAGTCTATGAGTAGAGTCTAGCACATGGGTGGGCAATTAATTTTGCCATGGGGCCGCATGAGAAATATGGATGGTTTTAGAGGACCGGACTAATATAATTAACTCATTTTGAGAGAATCGGAGCACACTATGATCATGTTGTGATTTGCATAATTGACCCAATTTTCTTGGATGAGAAAACATACGTGACAGAGCCTCAGCGGAGCACTGATTGGTGGAGGAGAGCCCTTTGACACGACGCAGAGTTCTGATACCAGATCTGATGGGATGACCATAGGTGAAGGATGAGTGAAACCAATGGATAATGTCTCAATGACAGCCTTACTGTGGGAGACTGGCCGAGGTCAGATTGGATCCAGGGAATATAAATCAGAAGGACAGATTTACGTCCAGTCATAAGAGGGCGACGGAGAATAAACATCTGTGAGATGTCAGCAGGAACAAGGACACTGCTACACACCATTTACCTGCGCACCAAACATGTACTTTTCCTGCAAAGCAATGAATCACATCTGACCCCCAAATACTCGTGTAACCATTACTCAGCATTTCAGTGGTCTTCAATCATGTCTAGTGCACTACTACTCCCAGCACGCCCCACACGTGCTGAGAGGAGTAGTTGTCACCACAGGACACTGCATTCTATTATTCCAAAAAGAATGGACTCCCCGGCATGAACCTACGAGGGGTGAGAAGCGTGCCCCAGCATTGAAGGGGACCACAAAGGACAAGATAGCAGCGCGGCGGGAGCAGGGGGCATACAAGGAGCTCTGCACGTCCTGCTGCCACCATTGCAGGTGCCGACATCTGCGGCAGCGGGACCTGCACGGAATGTGGCCGCATGTGACATTGGCGCCTGGGGGAGGGGAGCCCGCATATAAGTCCTCTATGACCACACAGTGATGGCACCCGTACACCCCCCGCCCCACGTGTGAGCAGGAGCCTTACCGGAGCAGCTGCAGTGCAGCCTGGACTACACAGACAGGACGCGGGCTGCTTCCCTTCACCCATGCGATCCGCTGCTGCCACTGCCAGTACTACGGCTCCGGCTGCTGTGTCCTCCCCCGGAAGTGGAAGCTGAGCTCATCCCCGCACTCATCCTCACACGCTGCATCCTGGCGGGCACCGTGCATGCCGCGCAGTGTCAGCGTGCCGCATCCTCACACCCGCTAGCTGTGTGGTCACATGTGCTGCCTGCAGCCGTCTGCACACAGTGTCCGAGCACAGACATGCTCAGCTGTATAGCCTGTCATGGGAGCATGTGGTAGTTAGCTTTCACTCCAGCCACCAGCGGTCCGCCTCAGAAGCAGCTGGCCGAGCGGTGCCGGGGGCGGCTGTCAGAAGTGACAGCTAGCTGGCGGGCCGTTTAAAACCATCAGGCGGGCCGGATGCGGCCCGCGGGCCGCATCACATTGAGTTGTGTCTAGCGTCACAGCATCCATTCAAGCACTTAATTCTCAGGAACGGTGGAATGGACTGGCCATGTAAAGGTATAGCAAGATTTGTCTTTGAAAGAAGTACATGCACATAGGAATAGTTTGTTAGGTGAAATCTTGCTGACAGGTTTAATTTAATTATGGTTGTTGGGTAGGTGTGATCCATCAACTTGTTTTTATAAAATGGCATTAATCTAGCAATTGCGCTTACATTATTTTGTCTAAACATTGTATAATATTGGGGAAGTATAACTTTTCAGTTCTAATGTTGGCGAGTAATTAATGGAACAGTAACTGTCATTCACATCCCTGTTTTGCACCGTTATTTGGTTTATCAGTACTTTTACATAATACTGCAGATAAGCATACCAAAACATTTTTTCAATAGGAAGGACATACCTAAGAATTCATAGGTGTGTTATGGTTACTTACCAGTGATGCGGCAACTGCTTCTGGTCCCCTTGTCCATCCGGTCTCCACTTCTGAGGCTTCATGACTTTTTAACAATGCTGCCGTTTTCCTCCTACTACCGGGAATTTTGTCTCCATGCAAACTTCTAATCTCTTAAAGGGAGAGAGTTTACCCTAATCCAACTTTCTCCAATCATTGACCTAGGATACTTAATTAGCGTTCCCCCATTGCTCTTTACATTGCCTGAGCAATAAGGTTTTAAAAATACTGAACAAAGGTCATAGCTAATTTCCAGTTGCTCACCAGGGTGGTATCCTTCCTGTGATTCTTGACCACTTTCTGCTCAGACATTCAGCTAGTTTACCATATTAAGTAAACTTTGTCTGATGGGCTATTGATTGACTGGAACTTTCCCTGCCCTTTCTTCATATGACTATGCATCGAGAATCTCGTCTTGGCCTTATGTCTCGAATTTCATCATCTATTATTTGTTTCTAATAGCAACTACCTAAAAGTAATGCCCTGGAAAGCTCTGCAAGAAAATTAAAATATCTGTGTATGGGCTAAAGGATGAATTCCTTGGGGTCCTAGAGATTCCCACTCATCAGATTATCCAAAGCTAAATCAACCTAAAGAGTCCTCTATACCTGGGCAGGTATGAGAAATTGGGTTCACTTGGACAGTATGAGGGAAATTCAAGACTTTTGTTTCATACATCAGTCTTGAACCAAAAACCTGCTGGAGTAAGGTGCAGCGAATATTTTCTTCAAAACATTTTATTCAGTGATGTATGAAACTATAATAAGGAACGAGTGACTCATTCAGGTCTATTACAACACACATTTAGAGGCCAAAAAAGTAGTTAGCCAAATGTAGCTGTGCTAAATGTATAATTTAAAGGGGTTTTCTGGGACTTAAACATTGATGGCCTTTCCTTTGGATAGGTCATCAATGTCTGATCGGTGTGGGAGGGACACTTGGCATTTATGATCTTTGAGAAACAGATGGATTGAGTATATATAGACCCATTATAATGTGCCTATAGCAATAAATACCATAATTTGCATCTATGAAAATATTCCTATCATTTATCTGCACCTATGGCCTTTGAGATACATATGTTTTTTTGCCATATAGACCTACTGTAACGTACCTATAACAGTATATACTAGATTACTTTGATACGGGTTCTTTTTCCTCCCATTTTTATATTTTCTCTATCAGCAAGGGGGAAAATTGATATATCACAACAGTGTAATGTACACAACGAACCCTAAATTGCCACCACTAATATATGGCATTCATATTACTATACACCTATTAATATAGATACAGATTCATCTAGAATCTATACTCTTTTCCTATCTTCATACCCTCTGCTGGATCGAGAACAGAACCTTACCAGGGATGTCAAGGAGAGTCGCCACTGAGTCAGGGCGCTATCTCGACTCTTAGGGTGCCAGCCACCTCTGCTAGTAGGTAGGGGCAACAGTAGGACAAAAAATAGGGTACAGATAGTTCACTGCCCTTTGGCTACGAGTAATCCAAAATAGTATATTTTTGTGATTTTTGCACATGGGTTTTTTTATTTTTCTGCTTGGTGTATTTTACAGATATTTATAATAAAATGATATGTTAAGGGAATATATGTTCCCCGTCTGTTAAATCCCCTTTGATCAATATCTACTTCAGTTTCAGTAGACTTGGCACCCAAACCGGTGAGCTATTTCCAATGTTGGCAGCTGGAAATGCTCAGATACGGAGCTGCACAACAGAGCCCCATCAACCGTTTAGTAGTCGTTATCGACTACTGAACATCCACCCCCTATTGAAATCAAAAGAAGGCAGCCATGCAGTTCCCTGCCAACACTATTCCATTGATGGATATATGCTGTGCCGCTCTGTAACTGAGCAGTTCTGCCCTTTGCCAACATCGGGAACAGCTACGGCTAGGTTCAGATTGCGTTAGGGCAATCCGTTTAGCTCTAAGCGGTAGCAGATTGCGCTAACGCAATGTCTTTTTCGGGGTCGCGTTTAAAGGGTCACTGTCACCTGAATTTGGAGGGAACAATCTTCAGCCATGGAGGCGGGGTTTTGGGGTTTTTGATTCACCCTTTCCTTACCCGCTGGCTGCATGCTGGCTGCAATATTGGATTGAAGTTCATTCTCTGTCCTCCATAGTACACGCCTGCGCAAGGCAAGATTGCGAGAGCGGGGAATGGACCTCGGGCACGCCGCGGACGCTGCAAGCAGCGTCCGAGGCACGTCACAAAACACCGGCACATCGCTAGCGCATGCCGAAAATGGCACGCGCTAGCGATGCGCATTCCCATTGCTGCCAATGGGTGCACTAACGGACGCGTTGCACGGCGTTAATTTTGTCATGCAACGCTGTTCGTTAGCACGGTCCCATTAACGCAATGTGAACCTAGCCTAATCGGTGGAGGCCCATGTGTCGCACCCACACACCGATCAGACAAGGATGACCTACCCTAAGGATAGGCTATCAATGTTAAAGTCCTGGACTGCCAATATAAATTATACATTTGAATAACTACTTTTTTGGCCTCTATATGTGTGTTGTAATAGACATGAATGAGTCACTCGTTCCTTATTATAGTTTCATACGTCACTGAATAAAATGTCTTGGAGGAAATAGAACATTGAATAGTTTGTGTTTCTTGGTCACATTTTTGGTGTAGAGTTTCCGAATGTATATAGATGTGTTGAGAAGAACCTTCTTAAATAGTTTCTGGCTGCATATAACATAATTTCTTATGCCTCTTGAACTCCCATAAACACTGATTGCTTTTTTTTGGTATAGAATGAATGGAAGGGAAAGTAACTGCATGCATAAACTCAGCAGCACGTTCCAAGCAACCAAATATGTGTCAGTTAAACACTCGGGCTTCCAGTTGCCGTATGAAGCGTCTTTACTTCCCTTGTGTACAATTACACAACCCTCTTGCCAAATCTTTTTTAATGTGCACTAGCTGCACTCACTAACTTCTAGAGACACATGCCAAGTTCATATAACTATTCTCCCAGTCCCATTCAGCTTATAAGCTGCTCTCAAAATTATTTCCAAGAAAACGTCTGTTGCCATAGAAATTGTATTAAAATAAAAGGAGGAAAATATATATAAAAAGTGTGATAAATTGCATGTTTTGATTAAACACTTGACATTTTAGACTTTAAATCCTGCCCTTGTAGAACACTTTATACAAAAGATAAAATTAAAAATGTATTAATATTATGTTAAACTTAAGGAAATAGCTACAGTATGTGGTCAGTCAACGCAATACTTATTAATTGTTTGCCATAATCTTGGCCTAGGTACATGCTATTCGTAAACCTTACATCTGTCATTGAAAAGTGAGATTACGTTTCCTTTTTTTAATTGAAAGAGCAAGGACATGTTTTATTTGTTTATTTTTAATTTGAGAATGGAATTTAGCTATAGTACAATGCACAGACAAAGCATAAATGGGTGGTCTGAAACTAATACCCATTTACATACTAAATATCTTTCTATTTATTGTAATAACATCACAGCGGTTCTAATATGTTTAAATTAAAAAGTACTTACCATTCCCTCTCTAATCGAATTTCTATATAATCTTTTGTTACCTATTTCAGTTTTGATGGCCTTTCATTTGAAAATCCTCAGTGCATGTTGTCACTGCCTCAGCCTGTTAACTCTCTGAAATAAAGTGTCATCAGTGATGTCTGTATCAGGAACTGGGATAGGTCAGTTGTTAATTCTGATCTATACTTAGTGTGAGCTCCCATCTTACTATGTAATACTCTTCTTAATGCAAAGTGACAGTGCACTCCCTTTCCAGCTTTAATAAGAAATGACGAGCTGACAACTGAGCGCACTGTCAGTGCACATTGTAATGAGATAATGCAGAGAGCAGAGACCAACTCTGCCTCAAAAAGTGACATTTGTTCTTTGGGGTGACGCTGGTCTCTGCTAATCATGTTGTTTTCTAACAATGTGCACTGACGTTGAGCTCTGTTACTGGTTCATCACTTCTAATTAGAGCTGGCAAGTGAGTGCACTGTCATATGCACAGAGAAGAATATTACATAGCAAAAAAGAGCTTTCTCTGAGCGTACGTCGGAATTGACAACTGACATTTGCGCAGTAGAGCCGGGATTTTTTTCTGCAAATAGTGGATCAAACCTCAAAATGTTCAAATTTGCATGGAAAGACAAATTTCTGGAAAATGGACTTAAATTCCATCCTATGTGGATTGAACCACTCGTTTTTAGTACTTGACCTTCAGGAGGGCATTGTGGACACTTCATTTTTCTGTGAACAATGGTCTTTGGAATTAGACCCCCAGTAGTTGGATAAATCCAATATTTATCAATACCACCTAGTAATGAGTGAACTTGTCAAAATTTGAATTAGGCAGTTCGCCAAATTTGACCCAAAAATTTGCAATGAATTTATTTGATGAAAATTGAATGTACAATATTATATTCAAACGCCTCTACAGATCCTAAAACAAAATACATATAAATAAAAAAAATATACTAACTCGTCACTCTCCTGTCTTGTCGCCAGTCCTGTTCCTGCCAGGTCACATTCTTCAATCTGGTTTGCACTGCAATCTTCACTGTGACATATTTGGCATTTTATGGTGGCAAAAAAAATGCTGAAGATATCCCACTGAATATTACACTGGAGAGTAGACAAAAGTAGATAAGTGAAGACCAGGAGATTACTATTTTTTTCACCCCTTTCCCAGACATTTTTAATTCACTAAAATGGCTGCAGGCTGCCCTTTTGCTTGATTGCATAAATCAAATAAAAAAAATTGAGTCCAGGAAATCTGATTTTTTGGGGGGTGAAATTTTAAGCAAATTCAGTTTGAGTCAAAGTGGTTGTTAATTTCTTATGTCTCCTGGTCTTTACTCTTTAACCCCTGCATATGGATGTGGACATACACAGGGCATACCCAGGGTTGCTAGGGCAACAGAGTCAGCTGCTGTCAAGTGGCACAAACTGCCAAGAAGGATAAAACAAGACAGTAGTCAAATGTCAAATGTTAAGCCAAGGTCAAAGAATTGGCAACTATCACCAAATAGTGCTCAAATCATCAAATAAAACATAACCTTTGATAAGTTTCAATAAAAACTCTCAATAGAAAATCATATACAATTTTTTCGGTCAACACCCCATAAAATGATATGGGTCTGCTATTTGGTACAGAAAAAGGCAAAGGAAGGAATACCTCACCCTAATAAGTTAGTATATTAACCCTTCCTACCAGCGGAGATTGGCACCCTAGACATGCGCATTGGCGCCCCCGTTCAACGTAGACTCTCTCTCCCTTTCCCTAAACAACCCTATAAAGATAGGGTGCACAGAAATCATAATAGTACCATATGCAGTAGAATAAGTACGCAACCTCTGATACGTGAGCCGAGTCTATAACTCCGTACAATGCAGTGGACCTATGGTAGTCACCAGTCTTACTAAGGAGCTTAAAAAACTTGCAATACCAGGATGGTACTAGGGACCCATCACACGCTGGGAAGCAGAAGAAAAATTGGCTAATGTGCCAGATGGCTCCTTTTTAGTCCGTGACAGTTCTGATGACCGTTATCTCTTAAGCCTAAGTTTTCGTTCCCATAGTAAAACACTTCATACTACAATCGAACTTGTGGGTATATAATGTGCCAATCTGCAAATTTACCTGGTTTGCTGCTTACTACAATTTATGTCATATTGGCATATTGGTAAGATGCTGGATAATATGGTTTAATATGAGTTTTTACATTTATGCTTTTGTTTTACATTTATTTAGTTATTTCTATATAAAACAAGATGTAAGTAGTTAATTTGCCTTTTTCTGTACCATATAGCAGACCCGTATCATTTTATGGGGTGTTGCCCGAAAAAATTGTATAAGGATTATCTATTGAGAGTTTTTATTGAAACTTATTAAAGGTTATGTTTTACTTTATGATTTGAGCACTATTCGGTGATAGTTGTTAATGTTCTGTGACAGGTCAAAGAATTGGAAAAATCAGGACAAAACCCCAAAGCACCGCACATACAAGGTAGGTATATGCAAGGATAGCAGATCTATTGAGTTTTAGTGGAGTCAGAGCTTCAGGGGTTTAAATAGCTGATTGCCTCACCCAGGGCTCTCAGGAAAAGTGATCAAAACCTAAACCAATATTAGCCCACTAGCTCCCTATAAAGCAGCAACAAAAATGTTGCTGTTATGCATCACAAGCATAAAAGGCACAGATAGAAATAGACACAAATCAGCACAGATGTTACACATGGCTTAAATGATTTTTTTTTTGATTGCACACATATGTTGCAATGTGGGTTGTATCACCGGACCATTGAAAATAAACATCATAAATCACCTTTCTGATACTATAAATTAGCACGTAAATGTTCATCAACATTAAAATACTTTAAGTAAGGAACGGTATTCGGAACTGAAAAAGTGAAATAAAACAACAGCTGTTATAAGAGTAAACAACTTAACCGAGAATCATGTAGATATTCCTGCCAATCTTGACGACGGGATGTGTTGAGTCAGTCGCTTCTGATTTGTTAAGAGATGCATGCCTCTTAATAAATATAGTGCATCTCAAAGTGGTGTTCACCTCCCCATGCCTTGCCATATCTCAGTGATTGAAATGCAATTTCTGTGGTGTCACCCCTCCATTTTGCCCCATGCGGCCTTACTGAGGCCTTGTTGCCAGAGCCGAGCCAAACAAATAAAAACGCCGAGAGTCACAACAATTTTGTGCAGCCTTGAGCTGTGCAAAAAGTTTGCAACTTATCAAAGTGTTTTACACCAATTTCTGGCAAAAACATCTTGATGAATCAGTGTCAAAAATAGAAAAACACAACTCTATTTCTAGAAAAGGTGTAGGACTCTTCAGTCTTCAAAAGCTGAGTAAATGTCTAACTTTTGAGGCTTCAGCTGTCGATATATATTTGTTGTAAATTGGGAAAACCAGTCGATTTGTGTTTATCCAAACTGTGTATGTGCCTCCGGATTCTACCAGAGACCTGCCAGTTTGGATTTTAGCCGCTCAATTCTTTTGTTCTTAGGGAGATAAGATAGACAAATAATATGTAGTTGATAGGTGATTTTCATTTTCAGCCAACCAATATGTGAAGCCTGAAAAAAAAACTGGTAACAATAAAGTAGATTTTTCAAGTAAAATTTAAATTGGTGGTTAATTCTTTAGTTTTGGGCATAGTGAGACATCAGCAATCAACTATTCCGAAGTACATATTCGGCAGCATACCATTGAAGGGGCTGTTTGCTACACTGACAACTCCTTGTTAATCACTATATTTCCCCTATGTAAAAAAATAACAGCTATATTTCTTGAAAACATGTATATTTGCCTATTTGTCCTATGTGTCCAGACTTTAGGGACACCCTATGTAATGGTCTCCGTGCCTTGAGGGTGCTAGACAAATCTCTTACAACTTAACACCAACACTAAATATAAGGATGTGAAATTGAAGAAATTCTTGTGAATGATTATGTGATTATTGCAAAATATCATTCCCCTTTCAGTATGCAGTGTTACTTACTAGTTGTCAATGGTGTGACTTTATCTTATCTTTTGGGTATGTAATGTGCCAATCTGTAAATTTAGACGTTTGCTGCTTACTACATTTTATCTCATATTGGTAAGATGCTGGACAATATGATTTAATATGAGTTTTTACATTTACGCTTTTGTTTTACATTTATTTAGTCATTTCTATATATAATAAGATGTAAGTAGTTAATTTAGAAGGTTTTCGTATTATACTATTACCAAGCAGGCTGAATATATGGTAACTGCATATATTATTGTTACCTAATGGTTCTAATCTTTGCTCCTTTTATCTGTTGTTTTACATTATTTGTTATGTTCCCTTTTTACTTATTGCTTTATGTCTTCATGTCTTGAATATCCATATGTAGCTATACTGTATGCTGTTGTGATTGTTTCTTTGTTCATTATTGTATGTCATTACATATATCATTACAATGTAATCGCTTTGTTCCCACTTATGAGCATCTTATTCTAGTACTGAATAACCTTGTAATAATGTCATACTGTAAGAAACGAAGAATCTCGGTAAACCACTCTTCAATTTACTGAAAAAATGAAGACTCCAGTGAGAAGTACAGTTTCTGATGTCAATTCTTATCGTTATGTGTGATGGCTATGTTATGAGTACCTCACCTTGAATAAAATATCAGATAAACTGCACCTGGGCCTATGTAGAGAAACAAATCAAATATTCTTTAAGACCTTTTATAACAATCGATAATCGGCCCACGTTAAAATGATGCCAGTCACCCAACAAATGAGCTCAACTATTGTTGTGATTTTTATGCCAACACATTGCCACATACATAGAAGTGATGTGCTGTATTGGGCATGTTCTGTACATGAAGACAAAACAATCATATCAACAATCATTCTGTCCCCGTCATTTTCGGCCAGACTGTGTCCATAGTCAGGCTTGATAAAGGCCCTGCGAGGCTGAAATGTTGTGATTTCTCTGCATTAATAAAGTTACCAAAAAGAGGACATCTGGTGCCCGCCCTAGTACCTGGATTTCCCTGTATTGCTAAAACCTTGTGGAGGGTTTCACCAATTATGCACGTGTAAGGAGATAGACCGGGCCTCGGGTTCTTGCATGCCGGGTCTGGAACTAGAAAGGCTGCATCCTCTGTTCCCAGGGGGAAGCCTGAGTGGGGCAGACCTTCCCCTGCTGCATGAGGGAAGCATGAGAGAGACTGGGCTTGCTGGTGACAGGATGGGGTGGAGAGAGCCAGAAAAGGGCAAGCAGCAACAGGGAGATAAAAGGAGAAAGCGCATGAAGCAGAGCAGTTTGGCGCCAGAGCAGAGCAGTGCGCAGGGCAATGAGTGGTGCGCTCTGGTTCCCTTGTTCCTTGCAAGGAGTACTGACATTGCGAGGGGTGGCGTAGAAGTAGCCCTGTCGTCTGAAGAGCCAAGCGTGCCCAGCAGCAATCTGCAGAGAGGGACCGCTGTAGAGCCGAGCTGAATACACAGAGCTGAGATGTGCACACTGAGTAGAGCTGAGCCAGTTGTGCAGCCGCCAGAAAGAGAAGTGCCCTGACCTGAGAGCACCAGCAGCATGAAAACCAGTGCCTATTGCACCCGCCACCAACATCAAGGACCAGAGAGAAAGAGACATGCGGTGTAAGTCCGGTCCTCGAGTCCATGAGTACTACACACGTGCCCCACAAGAGTGACTAGGGACAGTACAGACCTTTGCATCCTGACTGTGCCAGTAAACACCTGCTGAGCCACCATGGGCTCGTACAAGGCAGTGACCCGCATTACCGCCTGCCACTTTGGGCCCGTTTGACCGAGACTGTCAGGAGAGTTGTGCAGGAGGCATGTCGGGCTTAAATAGTACCGTGGCCCGTAAACTTGTAGGCATCCACAGTATATGGACTATGGGCAGTGGAAGGTACCCGAGAACGACCACTGTCACCAGAAGATGGGAGTATTGTTGTCTGCTTGACCCCATTAATGAGGACACTGCGTCGGCTGTTGCGGGCACCATTGAATTTGCAGCAGGATCTACAGTATTGACTTCCTTATACGTTTGCTAATATTTGAACCGTTGCATTTTATTGTGCCTTTAAAACTATTTAACTCTTTGCCTCCCTGCGTGGAGTATTCCTCTGTAAATAAACCTGTTAACCCTTGCTCTGCCTCCCATCAGTCACTGTATCCCGCGTACCTGCTTGATATCTTACAAACGGACAACAGAGTGGTGCATGGGACTCATGTATTGCTGTACGAGACACAGTCAAAAGCCTCTTGGACCATAAGGCCACCAAGAAACATGAGATAATAGTTGGCCAAATCTACAATTGTTTTCAGGATGAGGATCAGCCAACCATCTGATATGTATTGGGGGCCTCAGCACTCTTCCTTAATCAGATGATGTTGAGGAAGAGAAGGATAGAGCAGCTGGAAATTCAACACCCGTTCCACTTATTTTCAGGAGAAATAATCCTTCTTGATGTGTATTAGAAGCTTTCTCTCTATAGTAAATACATGAATAAATGGCCGAGCTGAGTATTTAGATGTATGGAGGTCTTGGGAAAGATACATGTCTGAGAATTGAACATTCAGAAAACAGCTATTTCATGTGTATCCACAGCTTTAGATCTGTATAATTGGTTCTCAAGTATCCTGCTAACAATTCAGAGTGATCTCTTTAATTAGAAAATATTATTATTATTATTATTATTTAAAGTTCATCAGTATTCTGTTGACAATTTGGAGTGATCTTTGAAATTAGAAAATAGTATTAAAATTATAATTATTATTTTTATTATTAATAATAACATGGTTTTCTATTTAAGAGATGCTAAGTCAAGTAATCAAGGTACATATACAGTGGGGGAAAAGTACTTGATACATTGCTGATTTTGCAAGTTTTCCCACCAACAAAGAATGGAGAGGTCTGTAGTTTGTATGGTAGGTACGCTTCAACTGTAAGAAACAGAATCTAAAAAAGAAAATCCAGAAAATCACGTTGTATGATTTTTACATAATTCATTAGCATTTTATTGCATGGAATAAGTATTTGATACAATAGAAAACCAGAACTCAATATTTGGTATTGAAACCTTTCTTTGCAATTACAGAGGTCAGGTGTTTCCTGTACTTCTTGACCAAGTTTGCACACACTGTAGCAGGGATTTTGTCCCACTCCTACAGATCTACATACAGATCTTCTCATAGGTCTACATACAGATCTTGTCCAGATCTTTCAGGTTCAGGGCTGTTACTGGGCAAAATTGAGTTTCAGCTCCCTGCAAAGATTTTCTATTGGGTTCAGGTCTAGAGACTGGCTATACCACTCCAGGACCTTGGAATGCTTCATGTAGAGCCACTCCTTAATTTCCCTGGCTGTTTGTTTTGGATCATTTTCATGCTGGAAGACCCAGAAACAACCCATTTTAATGCTTTTACTGAGGCAAGGTGTCACGCTGCAGCTATGCAGGTAGCTGCAAACTCCACTAGATGGCAATAAAGTGGACGAGGACAGCACATCTGCAAGAGCAGACCTGCAGAGAGGCTACCACCAGGTGGCAGCAGAATAGTCAAACAAGCCGAGTCAAAACCTAGACCGTGAAGCAGTACAAAGGGAAAAAGTGCAGAGTCAGAGGAGAGCCAAAGCCGAGTCACACACTGGGAAATCCAAAAAACAAGGGGAAACACTGAGACAGGATGGGCAGGGAGGAAGGAACAGAGACAGGCTAAGTCAGAAAGCACAGCAGGACAAATCAGGGTACTACCAGAGTCAGATACTCACCCTGTAGTCAGAAAATATAAGTGACATTGCCTGCAGAATGAAGCAGGAAGAAATAGCAGACCTGAACCCAAAACAAGGCCAGGCAAAGTTAACCCTTGCGATGATCAGACCGGGAAAGGGCAGACAAGGCTCCAAACCCAGACTTGATCGTGACAGAAGGTAGTTGTTGAACAAAATCTCGCAATACATAACACTAGCCTTCCTGTTGTGAATTCTGTTGTCGGGCTCCCTCCTGTGGTCATGAATGGTACTTCGGCTGGTTCTGTCCATGGACTTCCTCTGGTGGGTGTTTCTGAGTTTCCTTCCACAGGTGACGAGGTTAATTCGTTAGCTGGCTGCTCTATTTAACTCCACTTAGATCTTTGCTCCATGCCACCTGTCAATGTTCCAGTATTGGTTTAGTTCCCTCCTGGATCGTTCTTGTGACCTGTCTTCCCAGCAGAAGGTAAGTTCCAGCTTGTATTTCTTTGGTTTGCTATTTTTCTGTCCAGCTTGCAATTTTTATTGTTGTCTTGCTTGCTGGAAGCTCTGGGACGCAGAGGGAGCGCCTCCGCACCGTGAGTCGGTGCGGAGGGTCTTTTGCGCCCTCTGCATTGTCTTTTTGTAGGTTTTTTTGCTGACCGCAAAGTAACCTTTCCTATCCTCGGTCTGTTCAGTAAGTCGGGCCTCACTTTGCTAAATCTATTTCATCTCTGTGTTTGTATTTTCATCTTACTCACAGTCATTATATGTGGGGGGCTGCCTTTTCCTTTGGGGAATTTCTCTGAGGCAAGGTAGGCTTTATTTTTCCATCTTCAGGGCTAGCTAGTTTCTTAGGCTGTGCCGAGTTGCATAGGGAGCGTTAGGCGCAATCCACGGCTATTTCTAGTGTGTTTGATAGGATTAGGGATTGCGGTCAGCAGAGTTCCCATGTCCCAGAGCTCGTCCTTATTATCAGTAACTATCAGGTCATTCTGTGTGCTCTTAACCACCAGGTCCATTATTGTCCTGACCACCAGGTCATAACAGTACAGGTGGCCCCCCACATATAATGACTGTGAGTAAGATGAAAATATAAACACAGAGATGAAATAGATTTAGCAAAGTGAGGCCCGACTTACTGAACAGACCGAGGATAGGAAAGGTTACTTTGCGGTCAGCAAAAAAACCTACAAAAAGACCACACAGAGGGCGCAAAAAGACCCTCCGCACCGACTCACGGTGCGGAGGTGCTCCCTCTGCGTCCCAGAGCTTCCAGC
The DNA here is from genome assembly GCF_032444005.1 of Ranitomeya imitator. Taxonomy (NCBI): domain Eukaryota; kingdom Metazoa; phylum Chordata; class Amphibia; order Anura; family Dendrobatidae; genus Ranitomeya; species Ranitomeya imitator. The sequence continues at coordinate 110,460,984 of NC_091290.1, read as the reverse complement.
AAGCAAGACAACAATAAAAATTGCAAGCTGGACAGAAAAATAGCAAACCAAAGAAATACAAGGTGGAACTTAGCTTCTGCTGGGAAGACAGGTCACAAGAACGATCCAGGAGGGAACTAAACCAATACTGGAACATTGACAGGTGGCATGGAGCAAAGATCTAAGTGGAGTTAAATAGAGCAGCCAGCTAACGAATTAACCTCGTCACCTGTGGAAGGAAACTCAGAAACACCCACCAGAGGAAGTCCATGGACAGAACCAGCCGAAGTACCATTCATGATCACAGGAGGGAGCCCGACAACAGAATTCACAACACCTTCCTATATTCAATAAGGTATAGTTGTCCTGTTCCTTTGCCAAAATGTATGCCCCAAGTATGATGTTTCCCCCACCATGCTTAATGGTTGGGATGGTGTTCTTGGAGATGTATACATCCCTCTTACTCCAAAAACGGGGAGTGGAGTTGATACCAAAAAGTTCTATTTTGGTCTCATCTGAACACATGACCTTCTCCCATGCCTCCTTCAGATCATCCAGATGGTCACTGGTGAACTTCAAATGGGCCTGGATATGTGCTGGCGTGAGCAGGGAACCTTACATGCCCTGCTTCATTTCAATCCATATCAGAGTAATATGTTATTAACTGTAATGTTTGAGACTGTGGTCCCAGCTTTCTTCAAGTCATTGACCAGGTCCTCCATTGTACTGAAGGGCTGATTCCTGACCTTTCCCAGAATCATCCTTACCCCACGAGGCAATATCCTGCATGGAGCCCCAGATAAAGGAAGATTGGGAGTCATCTTGTGTATTGTCCCTTTTGTCTTTAGACAGTTCTTTGGTCTTGGCCATATTGGAGCGGTTGGAGTGTGATTGCTTGAGTGTGTGGACAGGTGTATTTTATGCAGACAAAAAGTTCAACTCAACTAATGAGTATAGGATAGTAGGGATTCTTAAAGAAAAACTAACAGGTCTGTGAGAGTCAGAATTCTCGCTGGTTGGTTGATGATCAATTACTTATTCATGCAATAAAATGCAATTTTAGTATGTAAAAATCATACAATGCTATCTTCTGTTTTTATTTTTAGATTCTGTCTCTCACAGTTGAAGTGTAGCTACAATAAAACATTTCAGACCTCTCCATTCTTTTTTAAGTGGGAAAACTTGCATAAACTGGGGAAATGAAATGACAAAAACGAAATAATACTTAGAAGGCTGAGCCATTCCTCCTAAAAAAAAAAACACAAAAATTGAGCTTGGTTTGAGTTGGTGTACATGCACTCTTTGCAAGCCGGGGTGTGGCCTCCCTCTCCTGAGCTGGAAATTACATTTAAAGGCTTCCCTAGGCTGGTGTCTACTGGTTGGGACCCAGTCCTCTTTTCTGCCATTATTCACACACTGAGGTCATATATGACACATGATAAGGATTTCAATATTAGACAGTGTAGGACTGTCCCGATCAGAGTCGTTTTGTTGACGGTGGGATGGCATTTATGCTCTTTTTGATCAAAAAGAATATTACCAAGAACTCTATGTTATTTAAATGCACTTTTGCTTTTTACATAGTTACAGCAGGGTTTCTGCGCATTTTGTTTCTTGTAGTTTTTTGTCTCCTTCTAAAAAAACAAACTTAAGCAAAAAGAAAAGAATCCCAGAGTTTCCCAAAGTGCAATATTAACTCTTTTGAATTGTTACCTTTCTTTTTTTTTCTTCCTTTTAATTCCAGGCTGGCTCCTTACACTTCCTGAAATAGATTTGTCACTAGTATTTTGTTATATATGGTTTATTTGTAGAACCTGGGGTGTTTTAATACATTGATTAGGCAAAATGTCTGTAGATTTGTCTTCTTTAAGTTGGCTGAATATGTGTTAGGACTTGATACATAATCCCATCTGTGCATCAGTCTAAACCATCAATTATAAAGCAAAAAATGCTAAAAATGACTTTAATGAATTTAATTATTCTGAACCCTAGAAATAACGTTTTCCTCTGAGCTAATAGTTTCATGGTCATTTTATTTTTTGCAGAAAAAAATGGTGGCTATTAGATAAGAATTCTGGAAGTAGCTGAAAATAGACTGGCTGGAACCAATTAACATTATAACAAAAAGCAAAGATTACAGACAGCAGCATATGTCTACTTATTTCATCAAAGACCAATCAAAAAAACTTGTTGGCAGCCAACAGTTATACATCAGAGATCTACTTACACTATACTGATGATTAATAATGTCTGGCTCACGTGTCATCCTAAATATTTCCTATTTAACTATATCTGAAGTAACAATTATTTAAATAAAAACAAATCCTTTGTTCATGTTATGCTCATTAATCATAAATTAACTCTTTGGATTGACATCTTTTGATTCCAAACATGTATAAAATAGATGAAAAATGCCCTATATATAAATATATTCCATGTATTTTTGTATTAGTAATCTGAGTACTCCTGAGGAAAATACACACAGTGGCCCCGATCTAACAAAGCAATTGCGCTGGATTCTGGCATAAGATGCCTTAAATCATGTAAAAAAAAAAAAAATTACTGCAGACCACTCTGACTGTATTCTGCAGTCCCAACAACCAAATTGTGATGCTAGTCACTTCTCACGGCCAAGCATTGAGTCAGAGTGGTCAAGGAGTCCAAGGTCAAAAGCTAGGAGGGTACATCATAAACAGAAGGAAGAGACAAAATCATAGTCAGGTAACGCTCTGAGGTCAGAGTACTGGGAGGATAACGGATCAGAGCTGAAGGGGTTAAACAGGCAGGTAGTCAGAACAAAGTCCAAGGTCAGGCAACAGATCAAACATAAAGAACTCAAGGCACAGCGAGCACAGCACAAATATCACAAGATGATTGTATGTCAGGCAGAGTTCTGGGGTATCAACACATTAACAGCTCAGCACACCCCTGTACCAGATTGGATGGCCAAGCTGTCAATCACAGTATTGACAGCTTCAGCACACCCCTATACCAGATTGGACGGCCGAGCTGTCAATAACTACATCTTAGACACCCTGAGGGGTGGAACTCTGACACCTTGACAACATATGTAACGTTGAGTGCCAACGCAAGGTGACATTGCACACCAGTCAGTGAGCTGGAATTTGCAAGTGCTGCTGCAGCACTGCAAGAGAGGTGGCAGCTGTAGCTGAACGGTAGAAATGGGCACACACGCATTGTACTTTCACAAGTAGACAAATCTGGGTATGTTTGGGGAATATGCTGAGCCACTAAGTTGAAAACGTGGACCAGGCATGGTACAAGTGAGAGGTTGACAAGCTTCAGAGATGCCATCAGGTTATGGCCATTGTCACAAATGACCATGCCTGGTTACAGGTTCAGGGACGAGAGCCACAGATCAGTCTGGTCTTTTACACCTGTTTATCACCTAAGCAGATTAGCTTCAGCAGAGCCTGTTGCCACTTTGCCAAGGCAGTGCTTCAGTGCTTCCAGCTTGTGACTGATGTGGACATTTTGGAGATAAAGGGTAAGGAGGAGGAGGTGCAGGAAATGCCATAGAAGGTAGAGGAAATCCTGATTAAACCAGGGCCTGCGATACTCGGTATTGGGAGGACTTATTCTGTCCCTGCCTCCAACTGGGTCACGGCTTCCACAATGTTCACCCAGTGTGCCATCAGGGAAATATACTGCAGCATCCCTGGCCATAAGCACTTGTCCACATGTCCATGGTTAAGTGGACCTTCCCAGTAACAGCATTGGTCAGGGCATGGCTGATATTATGGAACACGTGCTTGTGTTAGGTGGGGACGGCACACTGGGAGAAATAGTGGTGGCTGGTGATCGACTATCAAGAAATGGCCGCTGCCATGAGGTTGCGGAAAGCATCCATCTCCAAAAGCCTAAACAGCAACATTACTAGGTTAAGCAGTCTGGAAATATGGCCATTTTGTATTGTGACCTGTTGGTGGGTGGCTGCATATTTTTGCTTGCGTTCAAAGATTTAGGGTAGGGTAGGAACAACTGTACGCTGTGCTGGGACAAGGATATTGGCGTGGTTGCCTATGGTGCAATGACAGGTGCATGGTGGGAGGCATCTTTGCCTGTGTCATGGACAGAGGATTTGTTTGCACATAGAACAGGGGAAGAGTAATTAAATTTTCTCACTGTCGCCTTCTTGTGAGCATGCCTGCTCAACTATTTGCCCATGCAATGTCCTCATGTCCCTCTTGAAACAGGCAAGGCAATTGGCCAGAATCTATACATAGAAATGTGAACAGCTCTTTGGAGAGTCCAAGTGTGGAATCACTTATCTTTGGGCACTTGAACTGCTGGGAGCAATGAGGATCAGTGTGAAGATTGTGTGGTCCAGAATCGTGGCTACTAAGACTGGACCGTGTGGAAGACAAAGTGGTGCTGACAAAATGACTAGAAGCATTATCTGCTATCCATCCAACAACCTTTTCACACTGGTCTGGCTTCTAGAGTGGTGTCCCGCAACCCCCTACAATGTGGGACAGGAAGCTAGGATGACACGATGTGTGTGTTTGTTGTGCTCCTGCAGCAGGCACAGTTTCACCTTCCCCACGACCTCAGCCTCTGTGCTCATCATCAGCATCAAGTCCACTTCCCTGTCCCTTACAACAAGCCTTGCCCTTTTAAAATTATGTATGATATATCCCTGTTGAGGAAACTTTGCAGGATTAGTATCGCAGGAAAATTTGCCCACCTTAGGTGGACCTGTTACAATGAAGTTGCAATATAGCGATGCTATTGCTAACCAACCAAGTCTGGCTGTATGCTTGTTATGTACAACTGGCGCAGTATAAATGGCGTATAATATTTCCCTGCTCAAAAAACTTTGCAGGATTACAATTGCAGGGAAATCTGCACACCTCAGATAGACTTGTTACACTTCAGGAGCAATATAGCAAATATCAAAGCGCTTTTGAGCAGGTGCGATGGTATTTTGACCGGTCTTGGCTTTAATTGGCTATCAGATATACTTGTGAATGGACATGCGCAATAGTGCTGTATAGACTCCGTTATTGGCATTTTACATGTGATTGACATACTCTGTAGCAATGCATAGGTGGGTGAGTCATAATTAATTGTAGCTAACACATGAATTAATGATTATACCAATTATGAATATATTCACTTTATAATCATGTTTGTGCATTCACTTTATGAATTTTGAAGCTTTTGCACTTTATACTAAATGACTTGAATAGCTTCACATTTTCAACTAGCTGAAATGTATTCTTTTAATTGTATTTTGTGGACTATTTATATAGGGACCATTTGGTAAAAAGCAACTACGCTGCTAAAATTGTCTCTTTGTTCAATTCAAGGGGACCTAAACATGATTGTTTCCCCTGTGGTTCATGTGTCTCGTGCCCTAACATCCTTACATGTGGGACCTTTAAATCTTCAGATGGGAGCAGGGAATATAGGATTCGCGATTACATTTCTTGTAACACTACATATATGATTTATTACGCGACTTGCCCCTGCTCTCTTATCTATGTGGGTCTCACGTCGAGGGAGTTGAAGATTAGGACATGTGAACACGTAAGGGACATTTTGTCCACCAGAGATGTGCATGATCTATCTACACTTAAGACACTACCTAAGCAATTCAGGTTGCTTCACGGATCTGATCCCAGTGGTTTGAAAGTAAGGGGCATTGATAGGATCCATGGTGTTGTCAGGGGTGGCAATATGACTCAAGTTTTGGTACAACGTGAGTGCAGGTGGATTGTACTTTCTTTGAGCCTTTGTTTTTCTGGGATAGGATTTTCACATTCCTTTGGTTATTTAGGTGTTCACTGTCTCTCTGCTGTATCAGCATGTCTCTTTACTTTTTTGTCTGCCTGTTATTGTCATTTGTAGGGTTGAGCGACCTTTACTTTTATAGGATCGGGTCGGGTTTCACGAAACCCGACTTTTGAAAAAGTCGGGTCGAGTGAAATCGGCCGATCCTATAAAAAAGTCGGGGTCGGACGAAACTCGAAACCCAATGCAGTGCATTGGGTTTCCATGGTTCCCAGGGTCTGAAAGAGCAGAAACTCTCCTTCAGGCCCTGCGATCCATATTTTAGAGTAAAATAAAGAATTAAAATAAAAATCGCAATACTTACCCTCTGACGCGCCCTGGTGCTAACCGGGAACCTTCCTTCCTTAGAATCAGCCTTCCAGGACCTTGCGGTGACGTCGCGGTGACGTCGCGGCTTGTGATTGGCCGCGCGGCCGCCCATGTGACCGCTCGCGCGGCCAATCACAAGCCGCGACGTCACCGAAGGTCCTGGAAGGGCTGATTCTTAGGAAGGAAGGCTGCCGGAAAGAAGCAGGGCGCGTCCGAGGGTGAGTATATACTGTTAGGACTGGCGGAACGCACCAAGAGAGATGTAATGGATGCGTTCGCAGTCCGGGGTCCACCGTGAAGGTGAAACCTGCTGCTAGGACATGACAGACGATATGGCGGTACTCATAAGTATACACGCGTGGGTTAAACCTCACCCAGCGTGAAGAAAGCGATCCTGTTGCGTCACAGGATCGCGGTACCGCACATAGAGCGCGAGCAAGTGGTCAGCGAACTAGACCCCAACAGGGATAGTAGTCCGATTAGACCCTTGCTGGCACTACACCACAACTGGGTGTGAAAAGTATATACAATAGAGGCACCGAAGTGCAAACTGTGCCGTGCTGGCAGGCATCACTAAGTACCCAGACATGGGTCAGGAAGCGCACACAGGTGCGTGGCGCCGCACTGGCGGTCACAGCAGAGGACGCTGACACGTGTGTGACACGTTGAGTGTTAAGTCGGGCGCTAGATAGCTGCCATACACCATACGCGAACAATCATACAGTAGGGTAGGGGTATTTAAAGGACGACTTGCACTCACAACAAACACACGTATAAAGTTGTACACTAGCGCATGGCCGTGCGGTCATGCGCAGTTTATATAGCTGCAGGACAGGAAGCGGCCACAGAAACTTTGCCCTTCCGAGACCTGCCAAGAGGACCAATAGAATGCGCTGCAGAGTCTGAGCACATGACCCTTGATCTCCAACGGGAGATCTTGCCCTGGGCATGCTCAGTGTGCGCAGACAAGGACTTAGTCCCAGAGAAGTCCACTCGCTGCTGACCAGTATTGGCTTTAAAGGCAGAAGCTGGAGAAGCAGCAGTAACTCTTCTCACAGAGTCAGACTGAGCGAGACGCTGGGATCGACGTCCCTGCTGAGCAGGCTCCACTGCGGCTGGAGGAGAATGGGAGACCGCAGCGGAGACGGATCGAGATTCCCCCTGTGCAGCAGAGGAAACTCGACTCCTAACATTACCCCCCCTCCTAGGGCCCCCCCCTCCTTGGGCCTCGCTACGTTCGAAGGCAGCAATGAGCTGTGGGGCCCGAATGTTTTCAGCAGGCTCCCATGACCTGTTCTCTGGACCATAACCCTTCCAATCCACCAGATAGAACTTTTTGCCGCGTACCACCTTACACCCCAAAATAGCGTTCACCTCGTAATCGTCCGTAGACGAACCCGATGTCCCGGCAGATGACTCGGAAAACCAGGACATGTATACGGGTTTCAAGAGGGACACATGAAAGGTGTCGGTGACACCCAAGCGTGGAGGAAGAGCCAGGCGGTAGACCACAGGATTAACCTGTTCGAGAACCTTGAAGGGACCCAAGTAGCGAGGAGCAAACTTAGTGGACTCAACTCGCAGCCTGATGTTACGGGCGGAGAGCCACACCAAGTCGCCAGGGACAAAAGTCGGAGCAGGGCGCCGATGAACATTGGCGGAGGACCTCATTCTCTCTTGGAGGCCCGAATGGCATCCTGCGTGCGATCCCAAATGTCCCGTGCCTCCACAGCCCAGTCTGCCACCCTGGGATCAGCGGAAGACACAGGCATGGGCACTGGAACACGCGGATGCTGGCCGTAATTTAAGAGGAATGGAGTCTGACCGGTGGAGTCGGCTACGGCATTGTTAAGTGCAAACTCTGCCCACGGTAGCAAGGATGCCCAGTCATCCTGTCTGGCAGAAACAAAATGTCGCAGATATGTGACCAAGGTCTGGTTGGCCCTTTCTACCAACCCATTCGTCTCGGGATGATATGCCGAAGAGAGATTTAACTCAATACTGAGTAAACGACATAGCTCCCTCCAGAATCGAGACGCAAACTGGGGACCCCGGTCACTAACAATTTTGTCTGGCATACCGTGTAAGCGAAAGATATGCTTGATAAACAAGACAGCCAACGCCCGTGCAGATGGTAGCCGTGGAAGAGGCACCAAATGCACCATTTTGGAGAAATGGTCGGTGATCACCCAGATAATGGTGCAATTACAAGACTTGGGTAAGCCCACCACAAAGTCCATCCCGACCATCTCCCAGGGCCTGTCAGCCACGGGCAGAGGGTAAAGCAAACCAGCTGGCCATTGCCGAGGAGTCTTGTTCCTGGCGCAAGAGACACACGCCCGAACGTACTCCGCGACATCACGAGCCATATGCGGCCACCAGTATGTCCTCGCCAGTAACTCAGATGTCCTTTTAGTACCAAAATGTCCACCCACCCTGGACGAGTGCGCCCAAGAGAGAACCTCCGGCCGCAAACTAGATGGAACAAAAGTCTTGCCCGGGGGCACAGACTCCAGTGAAACCGGGGCCACGGTTCTCAAACTCTCGGTGGGGACAATAAGCCGAAGCTCCTCCTCCTCCTCCGCAGATGACACAACGGAGCGAGAGAGAGCATCGGCCCGAATGTTCTTCTCCCCAGAAAGGAAATGGAGGGTGAAATGAAACCGGGAGAAGAACAAGGACCATCTGGCCTGGCGAGAATTCAACCGCTGAGCTGTCTGCAGATACACCAAATTTTTGTGATCTGTGAAGACTTGGAAGGGAAAACGTGCTCCCTCCAAGAGATGTCTCCACTCCGAGAAAGCCAACTTCATGGCTAGCAACTCCCTGTCCCCGATGGAATAATTCCTCTCTGCTGGTGCGAAGGTCTTGGAGAAAAAGAAGCAAGGATGCTTCCGACCTTGAGCATCCTTTTGGAAGAGGACTGCTCCAGCACCAACAGAAGAGGCATCCACCTCCATGATAAATGGCTTATCAACATCGGGGCGATGAAGTATGGGAGCGCTAGTGAAGTGTGACTTTATAGAGATAAAGGCCTTGGAGACCTCCTCAGACCACAATTTAGGATTTGCCCCCTTCTTGGTGAGGGCAACCAAGGGAGCTACCAAAGTTGAGAAATGCAGGATGAACTGGCGATAATAATTGATGAACCCCATAAAGCGCTGCACCGCTTTAAGAGAATGAGGTTCCTGCCAGTCCATCACAGCCTGTAGTTTGGCAGGATCCATAGCCAATCCCTGGGCTGAGATGATGTAGCCTAGGAAAGGTAAGGACTCCTGCTCAAACATGCACTTCTCCAACTTGGCATAGAGGGAGTTTGCCCGTAGGAGGTCGAAGACTTTGCAAACATCTCTCCGGTGGGAGTCAATATCTGGAGAGTAGATGAGAATATCATCCAGATAGACTACGACCGAGGTGGAAAGCATATCCCGGAAGATATCGTTCACAAAGTCTTGGAAAACGGCTGGGGCATTACAGAGCCCAAAGGGCATCACCAGATATTCATAGTGCCCATCCCTGGTGTTAAAAGCCGTCTTCCATTCGTCCCCCTCACGGATGCGAATCAGGTTGTAAGCACCCCGCAGATCTAATTTAGTAAATACCCTTGCTCCCCGAAGCCTATCGAACAGTTCAGATATCAAAGGCAAAGGGTATTTATTCTTAACGGTGATGGCGTTAAGACCCCTGTAGTCTATGCATGGACGCAATTCCCCACTCTTCTTCTGCACGAAGAAGAATCCTGCCCCAGCAGGTGACACTGACTTCCTGATGAACCCTCTTGCCAGATTTTCCTGTATGTACTGTGACATTGCCTCCGTCTCCGGGAGAGATAGCGGATAGACTCGACCCCGGGGAGGCTCAGCACCAGGCAAGAGGTCAATAGGACAGTCATAGGGGCGATGGGGCGGAAGGGTCTCCGCCGCCTTTTTGGAGAATACGTCTGCATATGACCAATACTGCTTGGGGAGAGAGGATAGATCTGCGGATACCTCAGTAGGAGCAACCTGAACGCACTCCCTCTGACACCTACCCCCACAAGATTCACCCCAACCCAGAATTCTGCCTGAGGACCACTCGATATGAGGAGAGTGGTACCGTAGCCAAGGTATTCCCAACAGGATCTCATCAATTCTTTCCGGAATGACGAGCAGAGAAATTATCTCCTGATGAGATGGCGACATGGACAGAGTAAAAGGGATGGTCTGGTGTGTTATCTGTGAGGGCAATGTCGACCCATTCACCACTCGCACCGTTACTGGTTGAGCAAGCATAACCAAGGGTATTGCGTGACGTTGGGCGAAGGCAGAAGACATAAAGTTGCCCTCCGCCCCAGAATCCACGCAGAGCTCTACCGAGTGGGAAAATGAGCCAATAGTAATTGTCCCCTTAAAGGACAACTTAGAGGCAAACGTCGCCGTGTCTAGTGTACCTCCACCAACTACCACTAGACGCTGACGTTTCCTCGACCGCTGAGGACATCTGGTGGCTAGATGTCCTGACTGCTGGCAAACATGACATACCCTGAGTGCACAAGCGGTCCGGGACTTAGATCCTGCTTGTGACACCTCCCTGGCCTCATGTGACTCAGGAACCAGGACTGGAAATTCAAGAGGTTTGGCAAAAGTAGGAGCCAGCCGAAACCTCTGCCTACACTGGGCTCGCTCTAACCTCCGCTCGTTAAAACGGAGGTCAATTCGAGTGGAGACAGTTATTAACTCCTCCAGTGTGGCAGGAATCTCCCTAGTGGCCAGAGCGTCCTTTACGTGGTCAGCCAAGCCCCTCCAAAATATGGGGATAAGAGCTTTATCCGACCATTCCAGCTCAGATGCTAAGGTGCGGAATTGGACGGCAAAATGACTGACCAAGGACTCACCCTGAGTTAATGCCAGCAATTGGAGCGCAGTATCATGGTTGACTTGAGGTCCTAAAAAGACCTGTTTCAGAGCGCTCAGAAACAGCGGAGCACCACATGATCGCCACGCTCCCACAGCGGCGTAGCCCATTCCAACGCCCTGTCCGACAATAGAGACAAAATAAATCCCACCTTAGCCCGCTCTGTGGGAAAACGTGTAGCCAGGAGCTCGAGATGAATAGAGCACTGACTCACAAATCCCCTACAAAACTTGCTATCACCAGAAAATTTTTCTGGCAGCGGGAGGTGAGATAATGTCAGAACAGGGGTGGCAATGGACATAGTAGCTGCAGCCACGCTGGCAGCCTGTACAGCTACTGCAGTAACATCCACTGCTGAGGTCGCGCTCTTGAGAGACGCCAACCTACCCTCCAGCTGCTGGATATGCCGCAGAGATTGCTGTATGTCTGTCATCACTAGCCAGACCCTGGCGCTAGTGTAATGTTAGGACTGGCGGAACGCACCAAGAGAGATGTAATGGATGCGTTCGCAGTCCGGGGTCCACCGTGCAGGTGAAACCTGCTGCTAGGACATGACAGACGATATGGCGGTACTCATAAGTATACACGCGTGGGTTAAACCTCACCCAGCGTGAAGAAAGCGATCCTGTTGCGTCACAGGATCGCGGTACCGCACATAGAGCGCGAGCAAGTTGTCAGCGAACTAGACCCCAACAGGGATAGTAGTCCGATTAGACCCTTGCTGGCACTACACCACAACTGGGTGTGAAAAGTATATACAATAGAGGCACCGAAGTGCAAACTGTGCCGTGCTGGCAGGCACCACTAAGTACCCAGACATGGGTCAGGAAGCGCACACAGGCGCGTGGCGCCGCACTGGCGGTCACAGCAGAGGACGCTGACACGTGTGTGACACGTTGAGTGTTAAGTCGGGCGCTAGATAGCAGCCATACACCATACGCGAACAATCATACAGTAGGGTAGGGGTATTTAAAGGACGACTTGCACTCACAACAAACACACGTATAAAGTTGTACACTAGCGCATGGCCGTGCGGTCATGCGCAGTTTATATAGCTGCAGGACAGGAAGCGGCCACAGAAACTTTGCCCTTCCGAGACCTGCCAAGAGGACCAATAGAATGCGCTGCAGAGTCTGAGCACATGACCCTCGATCTCCAACGGGAGATCTTGCCCTGGGCATGCTCAGTGTGCGCAGACAAGGACTTAGTCCCAGAGAAGTCCACTCGCTGCTGACCAGTATTGGCTTTAAAGGCAGAAGCTGGAGAAGCAGCAGTAACTCTTCTCACAGAGTCAGACTGAGCGAGACGCTGGGATCGACGTCCCTGCTGAGCAGGCTCCACTGCGGCTGGAGGAGAATGGGAGACCGCAGCGGAGACGGATCGAGATTCCCCCTGTGCAGCAGAGGAAACTCGACTCCTAACATATACCTAATAGGAATATACTCACCCTCGGACGCGCCCTGCTTCTTTCCGGCAGCCTTCCTTCCTAAGAATCAGCCCTTCCAGGACCTTCGGTGACGTCGCGGGTGACGTCGCGGCTTGTGATTGGCCGTGCGAGCGGTCACATGGGCGGCCGCGTGGCCAATCACAAGCCGCGACGCCACCGCGACGTCACCGCAGGGTCCTAGAAGGCTGATTCTAAGGAAGGAAGGTTCCCGGTTAGTACCAGGGCGTGTCAGAGGGTAAGTATTGCAATATTTTTTATTTTAATTCTTTATTTTACACTTAAATCTGAATTCCGATACCAATTCCCGATATCTTAAACATATCGGGAATCGGTATCGGAATTCCGATTCTAGATTCAAAAGATCGCCGACTTCATGGCCGACTCCACACTGGGGTCGGGTCCGGTTTCATGAAACCCGACCTTGCCAAAAGTCGTCGACTTTTGAAAAATTTCGACCCATTTCGCTCAACCCTAGTCATTTGGCATGATGTGTTCTAAAATTGTTATTTATTATATTTAAATAAAAATACGATTTTCTATTTTATTTTGGTGGTGCTTCTGTACTCCGTTCTTCTTTGTATATACACCTGTTTGGAGTATTCCACTTCATTCACTATATGCTTTGGTGAATTTACATTGGGCGAGGGGTGTTTTCCTCTTTCGTCCCATAAAAAAGCTGCTTATCTAACTTTTGTTTGTATGATCTTGTATGAGCTTACACTCTACTCAACAGAAGGCGAAGAGAGCGTCACTTAACATGAGCACTTACACACTACAGAAGAGAGAGAACCCACTGATCATAACAGCTTACACTCCACATAAGAGAGAGAAGACCTTGCTGAACATAAGAACTTAAACTCTACAGGCAATAGAGAGATGACCCAATTGACCTTAAAAGTTTACATTCTTTAGGAGAGAAAGACCTACTCAGTTAATCTGGAGATGGAAAACAACTCTGCCATACCCACTGTATTCGGCTGGGGACTGCTGAGCTGTGATGGCCCAAGCACTGACCACCACTGTACAACATATGATAATCTATAAGATATCATAGCTTGAAGACACAAAAGCGCACAGAGAGGTCAAAAAATACTCTGTTGTAAAAAAGTCACAGTAAATAAGCAAGTGCTAGTCAAAAAATGAAAAAATACAAAAATACAGGGTATTTAGTTAATACGTTTTTTGCAAAAAAAGTATGTTAAGCTGCTCCACCAATCGCCAAGGTATACCCATAATAGAGCAGTCCTACCTAATGTATATAATCCCTATCTGATGTATTTAAAAACCTGATCATCTGTATAGTACCTGTATAAGCAGGGTTCAGAGAGAAAATATCCATGTGGAACTTGCAGGATGGAACAGCTGCAATGCAAATGACCCACAGAGGAGTGGTGGACTCCCCAGTCTTGTAGAAACAAGAAAACAATTATAGAACCAAAAACACATGGGCTATTTGCACAGTGAACAAGTCTGTAGAAACCTGCTCACACCAGCAAAGAACTTGAAGACGCAAAAGCGCACGTGCTAGTCAAAAAATGAAAAAATACAAAAATACAGGGTATTTAGTTAATACGTTTTTTACAAAAAAAATATGTTAAGCTGCTCCACCAATCGCCAAGGTATACCCATAATAGAGCAGTCCTATCTAATGTATATAATCCCTATCTGATGTATTTAACCCCTTAGCGACCGCCGATACGCCTTTTAACGGCGGCCGCTAAGGGTACTTAAACCACAGCGCCGTTAATTAACGGCGCTGTGGAAAAAGTGTATAGCGCCCCCCACAGGCCGATTTTCTCCGGGGTCTCGGCTGCCGAGGGTAGCCGAGACCCCAGAGAACATGATTCGGGGGGTTTTTAACCCTCCCCGCATTTGCGATCGCCGGTAATTAACCGTTTACCGGCGATCGCAAAAAAAAAAAAAAAAAAAAGCGATCTCTTTTTAATTTCTCTGTCCTCCGATGTGATCGCACATCGGAGGACAGAGAAAAGGGGTCCCAGGTGGCCCCCCAATACTCACCTAGCTCCCCCGATGCTCCTCGTGTCTCCCGGAGGGCGCCGCCATCTTCAAAATGGCGGGCGCATGCGCAGTGCGCCCGCCGGCCGGCACCGGGAGAATCTTTGGGGTCTCGGCTGCCTGGGGTAGCCGAGACCCCAAATAGCATGATCGGGGGTCGGTTTTAGCGACCCCTGTTTTGCGATCGCCGGTAATTAACTGTTTACCGGCGACCGCAAAAAAAAAAAAAAAAGTAAAGTGTAATTCTCTGTCCTCTGATGTGATCGCACATCAGAGGACAGAGAAATAGGGGGATTCGGGGACCCTAGCATACTCACCTAGGTCCCTGGATCCTCTTGCTGCTCCTCCTGGCCGCCGGCAGAAGAACATGGCGGACGCATGCCCAGTGCGCCCGCCATCTGTCTCCATCTGCCGGCCGGCAGGAGAACAGCGGTTAGGGCTAAAATTAGGGTTAGGGTTAGGGGTAGGGTTAGGGTTAGGGTTAGGGTTAGGGTTAGGGGTAGGGTTAGGGGTAGGGTAGGGTTAGGGTTAGGGTTAGGGTTAGGGGTAGGGTTAGGGGTAGGGTTAGGGGTAGGGTAGGGTTAGGGTTAGGGTTAGGGGTAGGGTTAGGGGTAGGGTAGGGTTAGGGTTAGGGTTAGGGTTAGGTTAGGGGTAGGGTTAGGGGTAGGGGTAGGGTTAGGGGTAGGGTTAGGGTAGGGGTAGGGTTAGGGCTAGGGTTAGGTTAGGGGTAGGGTTACGGCTAGGGTTAGGTTAGGGGTAGGGTTAGGTTAGGGTTAGGGGTAGGGTTAGGTTAGGGGTAGGGTTGGGGCTAAATTTAGGGTTAGGGTTGGGGCTAAATTTAGGGTTAGGGTTGGGGCTAAATTTAGGGTTAGGCTTCTTTCACACTTACGTTGGTACGGGGCCGTCGCAATGCGTCGGCCCGACATACCGACGCACGTTGTGAAAATTGTGCACAACGTGGGCAGCAGCTGTAGTTTTTCAACGCATCCGCTGCCCAATCTATGTCCTGGGGAGGAGGGGGCGGAGTTACGGCCACGCATGCGCGGTCAGAAATGGCGGATGCGACGTACAAAAAAACGTTTCATTGAACGTTTTTTTGTGCCGACGCTCCGCCAAAACACAACTGATCCAGTGCACGACGGACGCGACGTGTGGCCATCCGTCACGATCCGTCGGCAATACTATGGGCAAAAAACGCATCCTGCGGGCACATTTGCAGGATCTGTTTCTTGTCCAAAACGACGGATTGCGACGGAATGCCAAACAACGCAAGTGTGAAAGTAGCCCTAGGGCTAGGGTTAGGGTTGGGGCTAAAGTTAGGGCTAGGGTTGGGGCTAAAGTTAGGGTTAGAGCTGGGATTAGGTTTAGGGTTTGGATTAGGGTTGGTATTAGGGTTAGGGTTGGCATTAGGGTTACGCTTGGGATTAGGGTTAGGTTTGGGATTAGGGTTAAGGTTAGGGTTGTGATTAGGGGTGTATTGGGATTAGGGTTAGGTTTGAGGTTAGGGTTGAGATTAGGATTAGGGGTGTGTTGGATTTAGGGTTTTGATTAGGGTTATGGTTAGGGTTGACATTAGGGTTGTTTTGGGGTAAGGGTTGTGATTATGGTTAGGGTTAGTGATTAGGATTATGGATCAGGTTGGGATTAGGGTTAGGGGTTGGAGCTAGAATTGGGGGGTTTCCACTGTTTAGGTACATCAGGGGGTCTCCAAACACGACAGCCAATTTTGCGCTCAAAAAGTCAAATGGTGCTCCCTCCCTTCTGAGCTCTGCCGTGCGCCCAAACAGTGGGTTACCCCCACATATGGGGCATCAGCGTACTCGGGATAAATTGGACAACAAATTCTGGGGTCCAATTTCTCTTGTTACCCTTGTGAAAATAAAAACTTGGGGGCTACAAAATCTTTTTTGTGAAAAAAAAAAATATTTTTTATTTTCACGACTCTGCATTCTAAACTTCTGTGAAGCACTTGGGCATTCAAAGTTCTCACCACACATCTAGATAAGTTCCTTGGGGGGTCTAGTTTCCAAAATGGGGTCACTTGTGGGGGGTTACTACAGTTTAGGTATATCAGGGGCTCTGCAATCGCAACATAATGCCCACAGACCATTCTATCAAAGTCTGCATTCCAAAAAGGCGCTCCTTCCCTTCCGAGCTCTGCCGTGCGCCCAAACAGTGGTTTACCCCCACATATGGCACATCAGCGTACTCGGGATAAATTGGACAACAACTATTGCAGTCCAATTTCTCCTGTTACCCTTGTGAAAATAAAAACTTGGGGGCTACAAATATTTTTTGTGAAAAAAAAAATATTTTTTATTTTCACGACTCTGCATTCTAAACTTCTGTGAAGCACTTGGGCATTCAAAGTTCTCACCACACATCTAGATAAGTTCCTTGGGGGGTCTAGTTTCCAAAATGGGGTCACTTGTGGAGGGTTTCTACTGGTTAGGTACATCAGGTGCTCTGCAAATGCAACATAATACCCGCAGACCATTCTATCAAAGTCTGCATTCCAAAACGGCGCTCCTTCCTTCCGAGCTCTGCCGTGCGCCCAAACAGTGGTTTACCCCCACATATGGGGTACCAGCATACTCAAGACAAATTGGACAACAACTTTTGGGGTCCAATTTCTCTTGTTACCCTTGTAAAAATAAAAACTTGGGGGCTACAATATCTTTTTTGTGGAAAAAAAAAATATTTTTTATTTTCACGGCTCTGCATTATAAACTTCTGTGAAGCACTTGGGCATTCAAGGTTCTCACCACACATCTAGATAAGTTCCATGGGGGGTCTAGTTTCCAAAATGGGGTCACTTGTGGGGGATTTCTACTGTTTAGGCACATCAGGGGCTCTCCAAACGCGACATGGCGTCCGATCTCAATTCCAGCCAATTCTACATTGAAAAAGTAAAACGGCACTCCTTCTCTTCCAAGCTCTGCGGTGCGCCCTAACAGTGGTTTACCCCCACATATTGGGTATCAGCGTACTCAGGAGAAATTGCACAACAACTTTTTTGGTCTAATTTCTCCTGTTACCCTTGTGAAAATAAAAATTTGTGGGCAAAAAGATCATTTTTGTAGAAAAAATGCGATTTTTTTTTTCACGGCTCTACGTTATAAACTTCTGTGAAGCACATGGGGGTTCAAAGTGCTCGCCACACATCTAGATAAGTTCCTTAAGGGGTCTAGTTTCCAAAATGGTGTCACTTGTGGGGGGTTTCCACTGTTTAGGCACATCAGGGGCTCTCCAAACGCGACATGGCGTCCAATCTCAATTCCAGCCAATTCTACATTGAAAAAGTAAAACGGCGCTCCTTCACTTCCAAGCTCTGCGGTGCGCCCAAACAGTGGTTTACCCTCACATATGGGGTATCGACGTATTCAGGAGAAATCGCACAACAACTTTTGTGGTCTAATTTCTCCTGTTACCCTTGTGAAAATAAGAATTTGTGGGCAAAAAGATCATTTTTGTGTAAACAAAAGCGATTTTTTTATTTTCACGGCTCTACGTTATAAACTTCTGTGAAGCACTTGGGGGTTCAAAGTGCTCGCCACACATCTAGATAAGTTCCTTAAGGGGTCTAGTTTCCAAAATGGTGTCACTTGTGGGGGGTTTCCACTGTTTAGGCACATCAGGGGCTCTCTAAACGTGACATGGCGTCCGATCTCAATTCCAGCCAATTCTGCATTGAAAAAGTCAAACGGCGATCCTTCACTTCTAAGTTCTGCGGTGCGCCCTAACAGTGGTTTACCCCCACATATGGGGTATTGGCGTATTCAGGAGAAATTGCATAACAAAATTTATGGTTACATTTCTGTTTTTACACTTGTGAAAATAAAAAAAATGGTTCTGAATTAAGATGTTTGCAAAAAAAAGTTAAATGTTCATTTTTTCCTTCCACATTGTTTCAGTTCCTGTGAAGCACGTAAAGGGTTAATAAACTTCTTGAATGTGGTTTTGAGAACCTTGAGGGGTGTAGTTTTTAGAATGGTGTCACACTTCATTATTTTCTATCATATAGACCCCTCAAAATGACTTCAAATGTGATGTGGTCCCTAAAAAAAAATGGTGTTGTAAAAATGAGAAATTGCTGGTCAACTTTTAACCCTTATAACTCCCTAACAAAAAAAAATTTTGTTTCCAAAATTGTGCTGATGTAAAGTAGACATGTGGGAAATGTTATTTATTAACTATTTTTCGTGACATATCTCTCTGATTTAAGGGCATAAAAATACAAAGTTTGAAAATTGCAAAATTTTAAAAATTTTCGCCATATTTCCGTTTTTTTCATAAATAATCGCAAGTAATATCGAAGAAATGTTACCACTAACATGAAGTACAATATGTCACGAAAAAACAATCTCAGAATCAGCGGGATCCGTTGAAGAGTTCCAGAGTTATAACCTCATAAAGTGACAGTGGTCAGAATTGCAAAAATTGGCTCGGTCATTAAGTACCAAATTGGCTCTGTCACTAAGGGGTTAAAAACCTGATCATCTGTATAGTACCTGTATGAGCAGGGTTCAGAGAGAAAATATCCATGTGGAACTTGCAGGATGGAACAGCTGCCATGCAAATGACCCACACAGGAGTGGTGGACTTCCCAGTCTTGTAGAAACAAGAGAACAATTATAGAACCCAAAACACATGGGCTACTTGCACAGTGAACAAGTCTGTAGAAACCTGTTCACACCACCAAAGAACTAGAAGACACAAAAGCGCACAGAGAGGTCAAAAAATACTCTGTTGTAAAAAAGTCACAGTAAATAAGCAAGTGCTAGTCAAAAAATGAAAAAATACAAAAATACAGGGTATTTAGTTAATACTTTTTTTGCAAAAAAAAGTATGTAAAGCTGCTCCACCAATTGCCAAGGTATACCCATAACAGAGCAGTCCTATCTAATGTATATAATCCCTATCTGATGTATTTAAAAACCTGATCATCTGTATAGTACCTGTATAAGCAGGGTTCAGAGAAAAAATATCCATGTAGAACATGCAGGATGGAACAGCTACAATGCAAATGACCCACAGAGGAGTGGTGGACTCCCCAGTCTTGTAGAAACAAGAGAACAATTATAGAACCAAAAACACATGGGCTACTTGCACAGTCAACAAGTCTGTAGAAACCTGTTCACACCACCAAAGAACTTGAAGACACAAAAGCGCACAGAGAGGTCAAAAAATACTCTGTTGTAAAAAAGATATCATAGCTGTAAGCCATTGTAAAGTGACTCGTGCAGCAACATATAACAACATTAGTCCATTCTCTGATTCTTCAACGTTGTTTAAAATGGTGTTGGGCAAGTTTTTTTATTTTTTTTGCGAACCGTGAATTGAATTTCAAGATGTTCAAATTTGTGTGAATTTCAGGAAATTCGACTCAAGCTTGATTCTCGGTGGATTAATCTGCTCATTTGTACAACAACGATGTTCTCTTCATATGGGAAGGTACACAGGAGGATTTAGGCGTCTTTATTTCAGGTTTGAATATTAATCAATATGGCTTGGAGTTCACACCAGTTACAAGTACTACTGATGTGAACTTCCTAGACCTGAAGATTTTTGTAGAGAATAGCCAGCTCCACACCAAGTGCTACCATAAAGAGGTAGACTCTAACAGTTTCATCCATCTGACAAGTTGTCATCTACCGGTGTGGCTACAAAATATCCCTAAAATCCAATATACTAGGGTGCGTAGGAATTGTTCTAATTTGGGTGATTACAACGAAGAGGCTGACTATTTAATTCAACAATTCCAAGACAAAGGTTACTCTAAGCCAAGGTTGGATCAAGTACGCGAGGAAGTGGCTTTAGTATCAAGGGATATCCTGTTACAGAAATCTAATAATATACCTGGAGTTGTTATGGCAAATTTACAGCAGCAGATCCTCAAGCTGCCATTTATAACCCAGTTCCATAGTGGACACAACCAATTCACTAGAATTGTGCGTAGACACTGGTCGGTCCTACAGAAGTATAAGGTGATAGGGGAGTACCTTCCAAGTAACCCTAGGTTTATATACTGTAAAGCTCAATCTCTAGGACATTTAATAGCCCCCACCACACGAATGGTCCTTGGGAATAAAGCAGAGGATTTAGCAGTATCCAATCACTCTAAAAAAGTATTTTTACCATGCAAAGGGTGTTATGGTTGTATGCACACCTCTTTTTAAAAAATGAGACAATTGACATTCCTGGACTCAAATGCTAGCAAACATTTTACGATCGAAGATTGTATATCCTGCCATACTGCTGGGGTCATTTATTTAATCCAATGCCCATGCAAGAAGTTGTATATTGGCCGTACCAAACGCCAACTGAAAGTACGGATTAGGGAACATTTTAAAAATATACAGAAGGGGTTTGTGGGTCATCCACTCTCCCGCCACTTTAGGGAGAAACATGGGCAATCCCTAAAAGACACATCTTTCTGTGGCATCCAAATTGTACGTCCAGATAAAAGAGGTGGGGATTTTCTTGGAAAAATGTCTCGTCTTGAATCCCAATGGATCTTTATCCTAGATAGTTTGCATCCTAGGGGATTAAATTGTGAGTTAGAATTGTACGCATTTTAATTAACATTGTAGTGACGGCCCATTATGGAGCATGAAGTGTGTATTGTTGGGACCCTATATACATCCCAAGACGTGCTTCCATGAATGGGTCTAGTTATTCTGCATTTATTTATTTATTTTATCTATTTGTATATTGATATTTATGTTTTAGTTTTGTTTTATAAGTTTAAATTAGTTATAATAAAAATTGATATCGTTTAACACGTATTTTGGATTGGATATGTAATGTATGGAATCTTAGGTTTTACTATTATTCGAATTTATGTAAGTAAGGTGTTCCCTCTGGGGGCAGATAGGCTGATTATGTGGCAGAGCTTCTAATATTAATAGTTTACCAATGTGGTGCTTCTATTAGAGGGGACAGGAATGGGGAGCGGAGGCACTAATCGTAACATCTTGAGTGCAGGTGATCAGTGGTTTAAGGCATACACCATTATACCGTAGTTGACGAGGGCCAGGCAGGATAGAGTTAATATGCAGCACGTAGTTGGGCTTCCGGCGCGTGTGCATAAATATGGAGCCAGTCATCTGGGGGCGGTAACC
This sequence comes from Ranitomeya imitator, assembly GCF_032444005.1. Classification (NCBI taxonomy): domain Eukaryota; kingdom Metazoa; phylum Chordata; class Amphibia; order Anura; family Dendrobatidae; genus Ranitomeya; species Ranitomeya imitator. The sequence goes on along the minus strand of NC_091290.1, from coordinate 110,439,399 downwards.
CTGAGCAAGGAGTGCGTTACACTCCGAAACGCGTCGGTTTGGTTTTTTGCCCCAGTGTGACTCCGTAGGCCTGTGACGTCACACGCTGCGCAGCAGCGTCGGCCATTTTTTCAGTGCATCCAGGATCGACTCCGGCCGGGACGATTCCTGGCTCTGTACTGTTCATCGGCACCCGGTCCTCTGACTGATCTACTGGTAACCGGTGCGTGCCTAGCTGATCGCCACCGCTCTGAGGAATACTTCTATCTACTAACCTCTGGTCCTCCGCTGTGAAGTACTGCATGTATCTGGGGGTCCGCTCAGTTCCAGCTACCAGTTACACCACCATGGTATGTGCTCTACTATTTATTTATTTATTTCTATCATATTGCATATAGTGCACATACAAATCGCTAAGTACTCCAACTGCGGGCTGAATCAGTGTGAGCTGACGATCGTGTGAACACTAGTATAGTTTGTTCACTTTATTTTGCCAAGCTTGTTGCACTTAGGTGCAGCAATAATTAATCTGTGTTTTTTAAACCAGCCTTTAACCCTTGTAGCGCGGTATTTATTATTTTAATTAATCTGCTCATTTTTTTAAATCCACCTTGCTGCTCACTTTTCCAGCTTCTTCTCTCCTCACTGTCTTCCATCCAGCCCTCATCACATTTTGTTATTTGTTGCTGCAAGTGTTAAAATCCTAGGCCTCATCAGATTGGAAGTCCTGGTCTAGTGTGAAGAGGCCTTGGTGTTTCTGTGCTCATGACAATGAAATTAAGATGCAATGAGGACTAGATGGTGGATGATGAGGAGCAGAGAAGCCTGAGAGGTTAGTAATAAGAGGGTAAGAATAAGTATTTCTTTTAATTTTTAACATTTTATATTTATTGTGCTCTTGGGTCTGGAGTAACCTCAGAACGTAATAAAGGACTATCATTTAGTGGAAAATATCATTGAGGCAAATTTAATTTCCCAGGAAATGCCACAAATAAGGAAATTTCAAATTTTTCCTCATCCGCTCGTCTCTAGCAAATATAGAAAGTATATATAAGTACCAAATAGTAATGTAAATAAAAAAATCATATTTCAGTACTGATGGAAAAATTATATCAGAAGTGAAAATACTTTCCAGAATTTTCAGGAAGCAATAAAACATATTAGAAGTTATTAGTTATTAAATCAATATTTATAATTTTTGAATTCACCAATAAGCATTTAAAATGTTACTGATATCTTGATATTTTTCAAAAACGATGTTGATTATTTTAGAGCTGTATCAAGCTCTCCCAAGCAGCTTGCTGTAAATAGTCTAATGACGTCTGGAAGCACGGCCATTTACTATAGCTTCAGGCTCTACATTCCGATAACCTGTTTCTAGTTAGAAAGACATTAGAAAGATCTAACATTTGTTGCAAATGGTTTCCTGTTATAATGTAGATTTAGGAAACTTCACTTCCTGTAAATTTACTAAGCATCAATAATATTCTAACGGTTTTGCTTTTATGATGGTCAGTGACACTTCAGTTCACGACCTACCTGAAGGCAATGTCAATTAAACATCCATTTCCATACATATGGAGAGTCGGAGCAGAAGCAGCAGTGATAGAATCTGGGCTTTGCATAGATTGGGACTTTATTATTTACATTTCTCAAGATTATTCGCAAAATTTAGTGATTTTTTTTAGTAAGTCAATATTTGCAACTTCATTTTCAGATAGTATAAAAATGAAATAAATCCAGATATTTGATGGGTAATAATGAGATATAAGCAACAATGGGATATTATCTTCTACAATAAAACATTCGTGCAGAGAGCCATGGAGTCCAGGTAATAAAGAGTAAAAAGATTTGGCCAATTCATTAGGTTATAGAGAGTGACCTGCAAAACAATCTAAAGACTGAAAGTTAATTTTATGGAAAACATCTCCTTGTTGGGAAGGTATTGCCTCACAACTGCAATTAAAAGTGCAAAAAGGTAAGGTATTGTGAAATTTTGTGGAAAATTCAACGTTTAATCATGATAACGAGTTTCTTCACAGTAGCCAAGTGCTTCGCCTTATTCCACATTTTTTCATTGGTTGAAAGCAAACCCCAAACTCACATGAATAATACCGAAATTTTAAACATTGAAGAACTATTTGGGGCAAAAAGTGCACAAACATAGAGCAGTAATGCCTAGTTATGTTAGTGAAAGGCTGGAGGATATGCGAACACGGTGATGTTGTGTGAAGGCACAACACCTGTAGATGCCTGTAATTGCTGGTGGCTGGAGAAGAAAAACTTCTTCCAGATGAATAATAGTAGAGGAGTATGATATCACATTAAATGAGCTACTCAAAAGCTCATCATGAGAGCGTAGCCAATGGGATTCAGAGGGAAACCTCAATGCCTTCGAAATTATTACTATTATTATTTATTTATATAGCACCATTAATTCCATTGTGCTGTACATGTGAAAAGGGGTTACATACAGGGTTATAGATATCGTTAACAGTAAACAAATTTACAGTGACAGACTGGTACAGAGGGGAGAAGACCCTGTCCTTGTGGACTTACATTCTTCAGTATAATGGGGAAGAGACAGGAGGTTGGTTCTGCTGCAGCACTGGTGGGGAGGTGGCTGCTCAGGTGGTTGTGGCGGCAGCTCGGGTGGTCGGTGACATGACGGCAGCTCGGGTGGTCGGAGACGTGGTGGCAGCTCAGGTGGTCGATGACGTGACGGCTGTTCGGGTGGTCAGTGACGTGGCAGAAGTTCGGGTGGTCAGTGACGTGGCAGCAGCTCGGGTGGTCGGTGACGTGGCGGCAGCTCGGGTGGTCAGTGACGTGACGGCAGCTCGAGTGGTTGGTGAGGCGGCAGAATGGTTATTGCAGGCTGTAGGCTTTCCTGAAGAGATGGGTTTTCAGGTTCCGTCTGAAGGATCCGAGGGTGGTGGATAATTGGACGTGTTAAGGCGTCGAATTCCAGAGGATGGGGGATATTCAGGAGAAATCTTGGAGGCGGTTGTGTGAGGAACGAATAAGTGTGGAGGAGAGTAGGAGGTCTTGGGAGGATCAAAGATTACGTGAGGGATGATAGTGGGAGATTAGTTAAGAGATATAGGGAGGGGACAGGTTGTGGGTGGCTTTGTAGATCAGTGTTAGTAGTTTGAACTGGATTCGTTGAGGAATTGGGAGCCAGTGGAGGGATTTGCAGAGGGGTGAAGCAGGGGAGTAGCGAGGAGAGAGGTGGATTATCGACAGGAGGTGGCAAGAGTTTGGACGTGCGGTTTGAAGGAAAGGGCAGAATCGAGAGTTACCCCGAGGCAACAGATTTCAGGTGCGGGAGAGAGCGTGATACCGATTACTATAATAGATAGATCAGGTAGGGGGATATGCGACATGGGGAAAGATGATGAGTTCAGTTTTGTCTACATTGAGATTTAGGAAGCGAGAGTTGAAGAAGGAGGATATGTCTGACAGACACTCCGGGATTCTGGGCAGAAGAGAGGCGACTTCTGAGCCAGAGAGGTAGATCTGAGTGTCGTCTGCATAGAGGTGGTACTGGAAGCCATGGAACTTTATGAGGTGTCCTAGGCCAAGGGTATAGATGGAAAAAAGTGGATGCCCTAAGACAGAGCCTTGAGGGACTCCAACAGAGAGGGGGCGGGGTGAGGAGGTAGTGTGGTAGTGGGAAGCACTAAATGTGCGGTCGGAAAGGTATGAGGCAATCCAGGACAGTGCAAGGCCTTTGATGCCAAGCAAAGAAAGAATCTGTAGCAGTAGGAGGTGGTCGACTGTGTCGAAAGTAGAGGACAGGTCAAGAAGGAGGAGGATGGAGAACTGTCTGTTAGCTTTGGCTGTGAGTAAGTCATTAGTAATTTTGGTCAGAGCAGTTTCGTTGGAGTGGTGGGGGCGGAAGCCAAATTGGAGGTTGTCAAGGAGAGAGTTAGATGAGAGGTGGGAGGAAAGTTGACCATGAACATGCTGCTCAAGGAGTTTGGAAGCAAACGAGAGCAGTGATATGGGGCGATAGCTGCGCATAGCAGTTGGGTCAAGCTTAGCTTTTTTGAGGATGGGTGTGATGATGGCATGTTTGAAGGCAGAGGGGAAAGTACCAGAAGATAGCGATAGAAGAGATGGTTTAGGGCTGGAATGAGCGTGTTAGTGAGGTTGGGGAGCAGGTGGGAAGGGATGGGGTCAAGTGCACAGGTGGTGAGGTGTGATTTGGAAAGGAGGCAAGTAAGTTCTCCTTCAGGGATGTTGGAGAGAGAAGTTATTGGGGAAGGGCAGAGGTCTGGTATATGGAGTGGTTGGGGTGGTGGGACAGTAAATGTTTGCCTTGTTTGGTCGATCTTGTTTTTGAAGTAGGTGGTAAAGTCCTCAGAAGAGATTAGGGGAGTTGAAGGTGGCAGTGGTGGGCGGAGGAGGGAGCTAAATGTGCTGAACAGTTGTTTTGGGTTGTAGGATAGTGAAGATACGAGGTTAGTGAAATAGGTCTGTTTAGCAGAAGTGAGGGCTAGTTTGAAGGCAAGTGTAGCTTGTTTGAAAGCGGTGAAATTGTTTCGGCTATGTTCCCACGATGAGCTTTTGTGCAGCCCATTCAACATGATATCATCCTCCTTTACCAAAATTCTCAACCTTGTAAGAAACCATATAAAAGTTTAATATTTTCAAGGACCTCTTGAATTGCCTCATGCCAATCGAAAAGTTGCATATTTTTTTAAATTTATCTCACTTATATAGCACAATTTATTCCACAGCACTTTATAGACATTATCGGCACTGTCCCCACTGAGACTCCCAATCTAAATTCCCTATCAGTATGTCTTTGGAGTTTGTGATGGAATCCATGCAATCACAAGGAAAATATACAAACTCCTTGCAGATGTTGTCCTTTGTGGGATTTGAACCCAGGACGCCAATTGTGTAAAGCAACAGTGCTAACCACTGAGCCGCAGGGCAATCTATTCATCTATGTAATTTCATGCACTAAATCTCCCAACAAGTAGCAGCAGCTGTGTGTTCCTAGAAGAATTCCAAGGAACCAGGTGCTAGGGTTGGTGGATTGTACTAAATAAATAACAATGTGCAATTGCAACCCAGGGTCCACCATGCAGAGATGATAAACTGCTGCTAGTGAACAATGACGAAACAGACAGCGAGCGAATGCCTGGACACACTGTGTGAACAGAACACTGAGCATCAAACTCCGTTACTCCACAGAGAGTCATTGAACAAATGAATACTGAGTGCTATGCCCTGTTAAACGTCACAGGGAAAGCACATTGAAAAAGCTTACTCTGCAACTAAGCTGTGTCAGTTGCACACAGTAACAAAACAGATGCTTCCTACCCAAACACTCACGCCCAGCCGGTCATGGTGTTGCCCAGTGGGCCAATCCAGAGCTGCCATATCACCAGAGCAGCTAACATTCGATCACCAATAAGAAGACACCACATCAGGGACATGCTCAGTAAGATGATCTCTGGAATTAGACCCTAGAGCACAGAACTGCATCAGAACATCACTGGAGGGCCAGCAGTAAACAAGTGTATAACACGAGCCTGAGCAACACGCTGGGACCGACGACTGTGCTGAGCAGCATGGGAGACCACAGAGGCAGATAAGGATTGGGATCTAACACGTGCAGCGGGAGAATCCCGACGCCTAACACCAGGTCCAAATCCAGCACATTAACTCCTTAACAACCGCTGATACTCCTTTAAATGGTGTCAGTTAAGGGTACTTATTCCACATCACTGCTTTTTAATGGTGCTGAGAAATAAGTGTAAAGCACCCCCAGCATTGGAAAATCTCCAGGGTCTCAGCTACTGGGCGTAGCCGAGACCCCAGAGAACATGATTCAGGTCTGTATTTATTGTCCCCATTCACGTGATCACCGTTATTCACCAAATAGCGGCGATCACAAAAAAAATCAGATTTTTCAAATGGGCACCCCTGAGCCCCCCTGGTACCTCAATCATCCTGAGACCAACATCATCTTACTGGAAGAAATTGGTGGGAACATGCTCTGTGCGCTCATCAAAATCTGTTGGCCGGTAGCTGGCAAAATAGGAGATTTTTCCTATTGGTACATTTTGATCACTGTGATAGACCCAATCACAGTGATCAAAATAAAAATTGTAAATCAAACCCCCTTTTGTCACCCTCTTAGTTAGATAAAAATTATAAAATAAATAAATTTATTTTTTTCCATTCTTTGTAGTAAGGGTTAGGGCTAGGGTTAGGATTGGGGTTGAGGCTAAGTTTAGAGCTGGGGTTAGGGTAGTGTCGGAGTTAGGGTGGTGTTGGGGTTAGGGTTGTGGTTGTGTTGGGGTTAGGGTTGGATTAAGGTTATGGGTGTGTTGGGATTAGTGCTATGTTAGGGTTGGAGTTAGAATTGGGGGATTTCCACTGTTTAGGCACATCAGGGGGTCTCCAAATGCGACATGGTGCCCGCCATCATTTCTAGCCAATCTTGCTTTCAAAAAGTCAAACAGTGCTCCCTCCCTTCTGAGCCCTGCCATGTGCCCAAACAGTGGCTTTCCCCCACATACGATGTATCGGCGTACTCAAAACAAATTGCACAACAAATTTAGTGGTCCTTTTTCTCCTGATACCCTTGTGAAAATATTGTTTGGGTCTAAAGTAATTTTTTTCTGAAAAAGTTAAATGTTAATTTTTTCTTTCCACCTTGCTTTAGCTCTCGTAAAGCACCTGAAGGGTTAATAAACTTCTTGAATTCTTGAATGTGGTTTTGTGCATCTTGAGGGGTGCAGGTTTTAGAGTGTCAACCTTTGTCAGTATTTTCTGTCATATTGACTCCCCAAAGTTGCTTCAAATGTCAGGTGGTCCCCAAAAAAATGGTTTTGTAAATTATGTTGGAAAAATGAGAAATCACTGGTAAAATTTTAACCCTTATAACATCCTAACAAAAAAATTATGTTTCCAAACTTTTGCTGATATAAATATGACATGTGGGAAGTGATATTTATTAACTATTTTTTTTTGACACGGCTCTCTCATTTAAGGCCACAAAACAAAAATTTTGAAAATTGCAACATTTTTAAAAATTTTTGCCAAATTTCCATTTTTTTTATAAATAAATGCAAGTCATATCAAAGAAATGTTACTATTAACATGAAGTACAGTATGTCACGAAAAACAATCTCAGAATAAGTGGAATCCGCTGAAGCGTTCCAGAGCTATAACCTGATAAAGTGACAGTGGTCAGAATTGTAAAAATTGCCATTAAGGTCAAAATTGGCTCGGTCACTAAGGGGTTAAAACTTGTCGTTCTGCATATAAAATCATTTACAAATCAAGCCATTCAGTGCATGTATCTTACAAGTACGACAAGTCCCAGGAAGGAAGGTAGGGATAAGGTTGATGCGTTTTGAACCTATACGATTTCTACTCATAATGTACTAAGAATTTTTTGCAACTAGTGCAATTCTATGGAGAAAATCCATACAGAAAACTCAGAATACCTGCAAGTTGACTTGTGGATTTCAAACATGCACCTCAAGTTGGTTTACACTGCGTAATAAAAAACACAGTGGGCCTGACTGACTTTTTTTCTAGTGAAAAAATGTAGTGTCAAAAACTCATCATGGGGACTAAACTAGAAGTATCAGGTCTGCTATTACTGTATTAAACACATTTTGAGGCATATTAATATCCAAATCACATCCACCTAAAATGAAAAATGGATGGTAACTAGTAATGAGCGAATGTGTTCTGATAAGGTGCTTGTTTGCTTGTTTGCTAGCCAAGTGTCTTCAGTATTTTTGAATACCCGCAGCTGCATGTCTCGTGACTGGTTGACAGCCGACTGGGTTGGAGTAGTGGTATTGCAACCACAAGGGGCAGCTCCAGCAGGGAGAGTAGTCAGGAATAGCCAAAGGTCAGTACACGAGAGCAGCAGTATAGTTGAAGGATCCGCACGTTTTATAGTCAGGAATAGTCAGAGGTCAGTACACGGGAACAATAGTATTGTTGAATGATTAGCAGGTTGCATAGTCATGAATAGCCAGAGGTTGGTATACAGGAGCAGCAGTATAGCTGAAGGATCAGCAGGTTGCGCAATCATGAACAGCCTGAGGTCGTTACACAAGAGAGGCAAAATAATCTTGGATGAAGCAGCAGGTGAAAGGAGAGCTTGACTAAAAGCTTGGAGCTCAATAATCTGACAAGGAAGGAAATGCAATGCCAGGTTTAAGCAGAGTGGTCAATCATGAGCTTAAGGTACCGTCACACATAACAATATCGTTAACGATATCGTTGCTTTTTGTGACGTAGCAACGATATCGTTAAGGAAATCATTATGTGTGACAGCGACCAACGATCAGGCCCCTCCTGGGAGATTGTTGGTCGCTGAGGAAAGTCCAGAACTTTATTTTGTCGCTGGATCTCTCGCTGACATCGCTGGATCGGTGTGTGTGACGCCAATCCAGCGATGTCTTCTCTGGTAACCAGGGTAAACATCGGGTTACTAAGCGCAGGGCCACGTTTAGTAACCCGATGATTACCCTGGTTACCAGCGTAAACGTTAAAAAAACAAACACTACATACTTCCCTTCAGCTGTCTGTCCCCGGCGCTGTGCATCTCTGCACTCCTCCTGCATCCTGTGTCAGCGCCGGCCAGCCGGAAAGCACAGCGGTGACGTCACCGTTCTGCTTTCCGGCTGACTGGCGCTGACAGTGCAGAAGAAAGCAGAGCGCCGGAGGACAGACAGCGGAAGGTAAGTATGTAGTGTTTGTTTTTTTAACGTTTACGCTGGTAACCATGGTAAACATTGGGTTACTAAGCGCGGCCCTGCGTTTAGCAACCCGATGTTTACTCTGGTTACCGGGGACCTCGGGATCGTTGGTCGCTCGAGAGCTGTCTGTGTGACAGCTCTCCAGCGACCAAGCAGCGACGCTGCAGCGATCGACATCGTTGTCGGTATCGCTGCAGCGTCGCTTAGTGTGAAGGTACCTTTAGAGTGGAGACAATCAGAAACTCAGGGTGGAGGCAATCAGAAGCAACAAAGGTACTATTATCTGGGTTATCAAGGAACTGTCCAGTGATCTGAATAGCTTAGAGGAAAGAGCTGGTGCACAAGACCTGCTCGGTTCGGGTCCTGACAGTATTCCCCTCCTGCTAGGATGGCCTCTGGACATCTCAGGCAATGACTTCTCTGGATGTCTCTCATGAAAGGCTCTTGTAAACCTGGGTGAATGGACGTTGTCTTTCGGCTCCCACGAGTTATCTTCTGGTCCATAACCTCCTCTATTGCACCAAATACTTTCATCTTTAATCTTCCCCTGATCTTCTAGAGTCCAGAATTTCATCCACAATGTACTCTTCTTCACCATGGACTTTTCCTGGTGGAGAAGTGGCTGAGTTCTTCCTGGAAATGGATTCACACTAAATGGTTTGAGCAAGGATACGTAGAACACAGTGTGAATTTTTAGGCTGTTAGGAATCTCTTTAGTTGGAACAAAATGGGCCCCTCTTTGTGCACCGTTCCACCACAACAATTATATCAGTAATTTCCTTAGAGGGAGGTAGGTCCACGATAAAATCCATTGAGATTGATCCTCTATAGGCCTGGATGGGATTGGAAGAGGTTGAAGAGTCCTAGAGGAGAAGATAGTGGTGTCTTGCTCTATAAACATGTTAAACTGAAGGAAATATATTTTCTCACATCCTTCCTACAATTAGGCCACCAAAAAGAATGAAACAGTAATTCTTGTGTTTTCATGACCCCAGGGTACCTATAAGTTTAAAATCATTAACAAGTTTGAGGACTTCACAGTAGCGTAGCTACCAGGGGGCAGAGGGGGTGGTTGCCTCGGGCCAGGTGCTAAGAGGGGGCCCACCTGGAGCTATGCTACTATAATTGTATCAGCATGCACAGCGCGCCGATACAGTTACATTCTGAGGCAGAGCAGAGAGAACCGATCTCCCTGCTCAGCCACCGGCTGCTATGGGTCCCCTGAGCAGGCGGGGGGGGCTCTGTGCCAGCAGTGGGCCTCCCGCTCATCATCACCCCCTGTCAGCGTCTGACATCACCGATGCCGACACTGACGGGGCACGATGACGTCCCTGCCCGGCACCCGCCTGGCGTCCGGAGGTGAGCAGGAGCAGGGAGCAGCGCTGGAACCAGGAAGAAGAGAGGTGAGTATTTATTGTTTTTCTTTATGGGGGTGCAGCCTTATACTACAGAGTCTGCCTGTAGGGAGGGGGGCTGCCTTATATTACAGAGTCTGCCTTGGGGGGTGTCTTACTGAATCTGCCTGTGGGGAGGGGGGCTGCCTTACTGAGTCTGCCTGTGGGGAGGGAGAGCTGCCTTACAGAGTCTGCCTGTGGGGAGGGGGCTGCCTTATACTACAGAGTCTGCCTAACACCACAAGAAAATCAGTGGAAAAATGTCCAGATACAAGTAAAAAATATGCAATATAAATTTTATTACTAATACAAAAGGTAACAGACAGGGCACCCCCTGAGGAAGGAAGCCTTGCTTCCGAAACGTGCGTCGGGGAGGGCGGGTGACTGCATTTGCCCCTGTCACATACCACTAGGTACGTTAAGATAAGCATGATGCTCATATTTAGGGTGTTATTTTCAACATAAGTTATGCTCTTACCTCTGTGATATCTGGTTCTATGTGCGGTTTCCCACCGCTTGTGCTTTAACATGGTTCACCGCTTGTTTTAGCTTTATCCCTGTCTGTTACCTTTTGTATTAGTAATAAAATTTATATTGCATATTTTTTACTTGTTTCTGGACATTTTTCCACTGATTTTCTTGTGGTGTTTCGTATTGATTCCAGTGGGTCCTGATGGTCCTATTATTTCAGCCATGGATTGCCTCTATATTTTCTCTATATATATCTGTTCATGATTAATGTTGATTATGAGGAATGTCTGCAGGTGTGTGTTTTTCTGCTTGTTACAGAGTCTGCCTGTGGGGAGGGGGGCTGCCTTATACTATAGAGTCTGCCTGTGGGGGGTGCCGCCTTATACTTCAGAGTCTGCCTGTGGGGAGGAGGGGCTGCCTTATGCTACAGAATCTGCCTGTGGGGATGGGGGCTACCTTATACTACAGAGTCTGACTGTGGGGGGGTGCTGCCTTATTCTACAGAGTCTGCCTGTGGGGGGTGGTGCCTAATACTACAGAGTCTGCCTGTGGGGGGTGCTGCTTTATACTACAGAGTCTGCTAGTGGGGTTGCTGCCTTATACAACAGAGTCTGCCTATGGGGTGCTGCCTTTTACTAGAGGGTCTGCCTATGGGGGGCTGCCTTATACTGCAGAGTTTGCCTATGGGGGTGTCTTACTGAATCTGCCTGTGGGGAGGGGGGCTGCCTTACTGAGTCTGCTTTGGGGGGTGTCTTACTGAATCTGCCTGTGGGGAGGGGGGCTGCCTTACTGAGTCTGCCTGTGGGGAGGGAGAGCAGCCTTACAGAGTCTGCCTGTGGGGAGGGGGGCTGCCTTATACTACAAAATCTGCCTGTGGGGAGGGGGGCTGCCTTATACTATAGAGTTTGCCTGTGGGGGGTGCCACCTTATACTACAGAGTCTGCCTGTGGGGTGGAGGGTATGCCTTATACTACAGAGTCTGCCTGTGGGGAGGGGGGCTGCCTTATACTACAGAGTCTGCCTTTGGAGGGTGGTGCCTAATACTACAGAGTCTACCTGTGGCGGGTGCTGCTTTATAATACAGAGTCTGCCAGGGAGGGTGCTGCCTTATAGTACAAAGTCTGCTGGTGGGGTTGCTGCCTTATACTACAGAGTCTGCCTATGGGGTGCTGCCTTTTACTAGAGGGTCTGCCTATGGGGGGCTGCCTTATACTGCAGAGTCTGCCTATGGGGGTGCTGCATTATACTACAGAGTTTGCCTATGGGGTGCTGTCTAATACTGCAAAGTCTGCCTATGGGGTGCTGCCTTATACCAGAGGATCTGCTTATGGGGTGCTGCCTTATACAACAGAGTCTGCCTATGGGGTGCTGTCTTATGCTGCAGACTCTGCCTATGGGGTGCGGCCTTATACTACAGAGTCTTCCTATGGCGCTGCCTTATGCTATAAAGTCTGTCTATGGGGAGTGCATTATACAATACAGAGTAGGCCTATGAGGAGTGCATTATACTATATGGAGTCCTATGGGGAGTGCATTATACTATATTGAGGACTATCTGGTGCATTATACTATTTGGAGGCTATCTAGGGGGCCATCATACAGTGTGGGGATTACATTGAGGGGTTCATCATACAGTGTTGGAGCTATCAAACAGTTTGGAGGCTACTAAGGGGCCAGTATACTGTGTGGGTGGTACTATACAGTGAGGGGTCATTATATTGTGTATAAAACAGCATCATACTGTGTATAGGGGAGCTGTACAGGGGGCAGACTCAGGACATTATTAAATATAAAGTGGGCACTTAATATTATAGGGGAACTCAGGTTACTGTAACTGTCAAAGGGGCACACAGGGCATTATTACTTTCTAGGGGGCAAAAATATGTGCACTGTTTTCTAGGGCACTTGCACCCAGCATTACTTTATTATAGAGGTGTACTTTAGAGGGCACAGAGAACCACACAGTTGGTGCAGTAATAGGGACATAAACGGCAGCAGCGGTTCAGTATTGGGGTACCAGGGGCAGTAATAGGGACACATACGGCAGCAGCGGCTCAGTATTGCGGTATCAGCAGGATGAGGAGTTTGTGCAGGTTGGGAATAGATGTTGATGGGGCTGGAATATGAGAAATGAAATGTGTCTTTGTTGTATTCTCTGCAGACGAGTCGTGGCTGGAGAAGTAGTCATGTTGGTCTGGGCCAGATGTAAAAGACGTGAAAAGTGACGACTCAATCAGAAAGAACGTCTGCGGTAAGTTATTATCTGTAACTGTGCAGTGATCTCGTATATGTTCTGTAGGGCTGGTATTTACCACTGACCATATGGCGGTAATATCGATGTTGGTCGTTATATAGAGATTATTTTCCGCAACAGCGCGGCCATCTGCTGAGTTTCTCCTCCCACGTAATCAAGGTTACCTGATCAGGGGCCCACTCAGAAATTTCGCCCCGCTGAACCAAAACCCTAGCTACGCCTCTGGGACTTCAAGTCGAGCAGATTCGGGGACATATATTTGATCAATATCTTTAGAAGGATGGTTAATAGTGTTGAGCGATACCGTCCGATACTTGAAAGTATCGGTATCGGATAGTATCGGCCGATACCCGAAAAATATCGGATATCGCCGATACCGATATCCGATACCAATACAAGTCAATGGGACATCAAGTATCGGAATGTATCCTCATGGATCCCAGGGTCTGAAGGAGAGGAAACTCTCCTTCAGGCCCTGGGATCCATATTAAAGTGTAAAATAAAGAATTAAAATAAAAAATATTGTTATATTCACCTCTCCGGCGGCCCCTGGACATCAGCGGGAGGATCCGGCGTCCGGCACGGCTTCTTTCTTCAAAATGCGCGCCTTTAGGACCTGTGGAATGACGTCCCGGCTTCTGATTGGTCGCGTGCCGCCCATGTGACCGCCACGCGACCAATCAGAAGCCGCGACGTCATTCCTTAGGTCCTAAAAGGCGCTCATTCTAGGACTTTAGCTGAGGAATGACGTCGCGGCTTCTGATTGGTCGCGTGGCGGTCACATGGGCGGCACGCGACCAATCAGAAGCCGGGACGTCATACCACAGGTCCTAAAGGCGCGCATTTTGAAGAAAGAAGCCGTGCCGGACGCCGGATCCTCCCGCTGATGTCCAGGGGCCGCCGGAGAGGTGAATATAACAATATTTTTTATTTTAATTCTTTATTTTACACTTCCGATACCGATACCCGATATCACAAAAATATCGGATCTCGGTATCGGAATTCCGATACCGCAAGTATCGGCCGATACCCGATACTTGCGGTATCGGAATGCTCAACACTAATGGTTAAGAAAAAAGCCAGTTTGGAATCCATTTTTAATCTTCTTTAAACATTCCTTGATGTTCAGTGTTAGACCTCTTTTTTTTTGCTTCATATGTTCCAACAATATTTCTCTTCTTAAATCGGGGTGACAAGAGTCCAATCCTGCTCACGCTACCACTGGGGAAATTAACCCCAAAAACGGAAAATAAAGGAGGACAGCTTGAGCTTTGCTCATCTTGCTGATCAGTTATCTTTCCGCACATGATCAGATTATGCAGTTTCATTTGCTGATGGAGTAATAAAGCTTCTTGTCAATGTGTGCAATGATGTGTCGGACTTGTAGAGAGCTGACTACATAGCAATTATTAAGGCAGAGAACATAAACAATCTCTGCTTACTTTATTATGAGTCTGGTTGTCTCTGACAGTGAATCCCCACTTACAGCTAAATAATCTTCTGCAACTGCTAACTCTGCAATGACATTTTTAGGCCAGTTTCACATTTGCGGTTGTGTCCACAGCGTTTCTTCCGCAATTATCCACATGCGTTGTGTATTCCTATATTTAACATTAGAGACGCATGTGTCTGCGATCGGTTGTGTTTTGCTGCATTTGACGATGCATGTATGGTTTCGTCTGCCGTTTGGCATGGTAAACGCTCCATGTAGTAATTTTAGAGGCGTCAATTTGCCGCCTAGAAACATATGCAGTTGTTAGTGGAAGGAATGCGGCAAAAAAAACCCGCATTGCTGTCCATGTGAATGCATGCGGCCGCAAGCACATGCGTTTGCTTGCGCTTGTGAACGCATGCGTTGCACCACAGGAAAAAAGGTCTAGACACTGATTAGCCACCCCCACATACAAAGTGATAAAGGGAAGGAGTGGACATTTGCAGGTCACTACTCAGCAGACAGAGAAGCTTTCCAGATGCAGCAGAGCAGACACAGGAAGGAATCTACACTCTGAACACTGAGTATATCCTAGCCAATGCCTTTATTTTCTATTTTCTGTCTCTATATGTCCTAATTTCTGCCATTTCTTTCTGCATGCATCAGAATGTCATCTTCTTCTTAGGAGGAGCAACGCCCTGGGCCTTCACAAGCTGAACAGGTCAGTGAAGTGAGTACTCACCTCCTCAGATTGGTAAATATTCACTGTCACATTTACACATGTGACATTTTTCTTTCCTTTTTTTAGAGCACTTCTTCCACTGCGGCAGAGGCTGAGCAGGAGCAGCAGGTTCACGGTCGAATGGCAAGGCGGCAGCGTGTCAGTATACCTGGCTGACTGTTTATTGTATCCTCACTTTAGTAGTCTTGAATCTTCATTTCTTTACTTTCCTCTTTCTTTACATTTTTCTTCTGGACTCCTTTTTCATCTTGACTTTCATTATTCATGCCATTTCTCTGCCTCTGTTTTCCTTCTTTTCCTTATGTTAATGTCTCCAACCTTAATGTCTTAATTTATTTTTTTGGTTCCCGAACGGGATGAGGACCTCATTGAAAATTACCTCCTTATCTCCCTGGTCCATGAGCGAGTCCCGTTGTGGGACACCCGGGTTCCGCAGCATTCGGACAACGTGACAATCCAGCGACTATGGAATGAGGTGGCCAAAGTGATGTGGGATGGCTGGGACAACACCCCGACTCGGGTCCGAAATGCATTTTGTAAGTATTGCAATGCAGTGTGATGAAGCAGAGACCTTGGCGGGATCACACAACTGTGTGTGATGACAGAAACTCTCAGTAGTTTCTCTCATCACACACAGTTGTGTGAGCACGGCCAAAAGTCCATTGTCTAACCATTATTTTTTGTTTTTTCAACAGTGCTCAAAGTCAAAACACGATGGCGTTCGATGAAGGACCCCTTCAACAAAGGACCTTCGCCAAGAAGCCGTGTTCCTAGTGGTTCTGGAGCAAGGATCCGAAAATATAAATACCACCACATTCTGGCATTTTAAGACCGGTCCTTGTCCAGAGAACGTAAGTATTTTTTCGGTGTATTAGGTTGTGTTGTATTGTTTCTATTCCACAGGAGTTGGCGTTTTGTAAATGTTTGGTATTAATTTTTTTTTCACAGCACATGGAGCAGCACTCTTGACCCTGGTTATGGAGCGGTCCTTCATCAGACAGCCGCGGACCGGTCCCAGCCATCCAGCAGCGCTGCAGCAAATGGGCCTGCGATACTAACTGGAGGCCAGGAAGCTGATCCATCAGGTGTTCCCTTTTCCCAGTCCTCTGCCTCTGTCCCTTGCTTTGGGGGCTGCTCTCAGCTGCAGCAGAGGGCCTCGGACAGGTTACTCATGCCCGAGTTTTTGCACTTGAGCTCGGTTTTTCACGATGGACTCAAGGCATTGGGTGACCGCCTGAATACTGCCATTAGCCATATGAATACATGTATCCAGGAGGTCACCAAAAGCCTAGACCAAGTAAAAGCCGACCTCCCGAGGCCAGCACATCATTTTTTTAATAAAATTGAACAGGGCATGTCGGAACACCTTACTCCTGATCTCCAGCTTAGTGTCATGCAGGCCTGCAATGCTGCTTACATGCAGGCTATGGAGCAGAGTCGGCATTTTCAGCAGACATTGGCAGCATATCCACCTGTGCAACCATGCAGCAGCGGGACAAAGACACTGACAGTTCGGCCACTATGACCAGGCTACAAGAAATGAGCCTGCAGAGGCTCCCCAGAACGCAGCGCTGATCCCAAAAAGGGAAAAAAACAGCGGACTATTTCTATTCCTCCCCCCTCACCTCCCAATGTGTCTGTAATGTCAGGCTTGTCTCACCCTTCCAGGGTGTCTCAGCCCTCTCATGCGTCGAGCCCCATCCCCGATCTGCTAGACCCCAGTAATTTAATTTCCCCTTCTCCTGCCACCCCTGCGTCGTCCACAGTGAGTCAAGCTTCACAGCTACATACCCCCCATTTCCAGCACTCTACCCCAAGCAGGCGCAGTTAATTTTTTTTGTTGTTTTAAAAATTAAATAATAATGTTTTTTGCCCCCAAAAATGTTTGGTTAATTGTGTATTTCGCCGCCGGCAACACACACCATGGGCCAAATAAAACACTGCACCGCATACTTTATTTTTTGGCCACCTCATAGCTCCAGTAGTTAGAAAGTACAACACTGCAACTTTGTGTGTCTATGGTATAGAGATATGAGGTGGGCTAAAAAAATATATACTTGTATTTTCTCCATAATCTCTTCCTTCTGCCTACTCTGTGACCAGTGTTGCAGACTGAAGAGAAAATGGCGAGAATACAATGCAGAACTATACTCAACAGGTCATGTGCTAAAAACTCATCAGTTAGGACACCTGACTGGGTGAGTAGAGAACTGCCTTGTACAACCTCCATTTTCCCTTCTGTGTTATGAACAGGTGATTCAGAACCCCAATGGACCTGGTGGTTACGAGCACAGAAAATGACCTGACAGTTGCTAATCACATAGGACGAGCTCTGAGACGTGGGAACTCTGCTGACCGCAATCCCTAATCCTATCACACCACACTAGAGGTAGCCGTGGATTGCTCCTAACGCTCCCTATGCAACTCGGCACAGCCTGAGAAACTAGCTAGCCCTGAAGATAGAAAAATAAGCCTACCTTGCCTCAGAGAAATTCCCCAAAGGAAAAGGCAGCCCCCCACATATAATGACTGTGAGCAAAGATGAAAACACAAACACAGAGATGAAATAGATTTTAGCAAAGTGAGGCCCGACTTACTAAATAGACCGAGGATAGGAAAGATAGCTTTGCGGTCAGCACAAAAACCTACAAACAACCACGCAGAGGGCGCAAAAAGACCCTCCGCACCGACTAACGGTACGGAGGTGCTTCCTCTGCGTCCCAGAGCTTCCAGCAAGCAAGACAAACAAATATAGCAAGCTGGACAGAAAAAATAGCAAGCAAAAGTAACACAAGCAGAACTTAGCTTATGCAGGGCAGACAGGCCACAAGAACGATCCAGGAGAGAGCAAAACCAATACTGGAACATTGACTGGAGGCCAGGAACAAAGAACTAGGTGGAGTTAAATAGAGCAGCACCTAACGACTTAACCTCGTCACCTGAGGAAGGAAACTCAGAAGCCGCAGCCCCACTCACATCCACCAGAGGAAGCTCATAGACAGAACCAGCACCGCTCAAGACCACAGGATGGAGCTTGACCACAGAATTCACAACAGTACCCCCCCCTTGAGAAGGGGTCACCGAACCCTCACCAGAGCCCCCAGGCCGACCAGGATGAGCCAAATGAAAAACACGAACCAGATCAGCAGCATGAACATCAGAGGCAAAGACCCAGGAATTATCTTCCGGACCATAACCCTTCCACTTAACCAGGTACTGGAGTTTCCGCCTCGAAATACGAGAATCTAAAATCTTCTCCACTATATACTCCAACTCCCCCTCAACCAAAACCGGGGCAGGAGGATCAACGGATGGAACCACAGGTGCCACGTATCTCCGCAACAATGACCTATGGAACACGTTATGGATGGAAAAAGAAGCTGGAAGGGTCAAACGAAAAGACACAGGATTAAGAACCTCAGAAATCCTATACGGACCAATAAAATAAGGCTTAAACTTAGGAGAGGAAACTTTCATAGGAATATAACGAGATGACAACCAAACCAAATCCCCAACACGAAGACGGGGACCCACACAGCGCCTGTGGTTAGCGAAACGTTGAGCCTTCTCCTGAGACAATGTCAAATTGTCCACTATATGAGTCCAAATCTGCTGCAACCTATCCACCACAGTATCCACACCAGGACAGTCAGAAGACGCAACCTGCCCTGAAGAGAAACGAGGATGGAAACCAGAATTGCAGAAAAACGGCGAAACCAAAGTAGCCGAGCTGGCCCGATTATTAAGGGCGAACTCAGCCAAAGGCAAAAAGGACACCCAATCATCCTGATCAGCAGAAACAAAGCATCTTAGATATGTTTCCATGGTCTGATTGGTTCGTTCAGTCTGGCCATTAGTCTGAGGATGGAAAGCCGAGGAAAAGGACAAATCAATGCCCATCCTAGCACAAAAGGCTCGCCAAAACCTCGAAACAAACTGGGAACCTCTGTCGGAAACGATGTTCTCCGGAATGCCATGTAAACGAACCACATGCTGGAAGAACAATGGCACCAAATCAGAGGAGGAAGGCAATTTAGACAAGGGTACCAAATGGACTATCTTAGAAAAGCGATCACAAACCACCCAAATGACCGACATTTTTTGAGAGACGGGGAGCTCCAAAATAAAATCCATAGAGATGTGTCCAGGGCCTCTTCGGGACTGGCAAGGGCAAAAGCAACCCACTGGCACGAGAACAGCAGGGCTTAGCCCAAGCACAAATCCCACAGGACTGCACAAACGAACGCACATCCCGTGACAGAGACGGCCACCAAAAGGATCTAGCCACCAAATCTCTGGTACCAAAGATTCCAGGATGACCAGCCAACACCGAACAATGAACCTCAGAGATAACTCTACTCGTCCATTTATCAGGAACAAACAGTTTCTCCGCTGCGCAACGGTCAGGTCTATTAGCCTGAAATTTTTGCAGCACCCGCCGCAAATCAGGGGAGATGGCAGACAAAATTACCCCCTCCTTGAGAATACCCGCCGGCTCAGGCAAACTCGGAGAGTCGGGCACAAAACTCCTAGACAGGGCATCCGCCTTCACATTTTTAGAGCCCGGAAGGTACGAAAGCACAAAGTCAAAATGGGAGAAAAACAGCGACCAACGAGCCTGTCTAGGATTCAACCGTTTGGCAGACTCGAGATAAGTCAAGTTCTTGTGATCAGTCAAGACCACCACGCGATGCTTAGCTCCTTCAAGCTAATGACACCACTCTTCGAATGCCCACTTCATGGCCAGCAACTCTCGATTGCCAACATCATAATTATGCTCAGCAGGCGAAAACTTCCTGGAAAAGAAGGCGCACGGTTTCATCACCGAGCCATCAGAACTTCTTTGCGACAAAACAGCCCCTGCTCCAATCTCAGAAAGCATCAACCTCGACCTGGAACGGGAGTGAAACATCTGGTTGGCACAACACAGGGGCAGAAGAAAAACGACGCTTCAACTCTTGAAAAGCTTCCACAGCAGCAGAAGACCAATTGACCACATCAGCACCCTTCTTGGTTAAATCAGTCAACGGTTTAGCAACACTAGAAAAATTATTGATGAAGCGACGATAAAAATTAGCAAAGCCCAGGAACTTTTGCAGACTCTTCAGAGATGTCGGCTGAGTCCAATTATAAATGGCCTGAACTTTAACAGGGTCCATCTTGATAGTAGAAGGGGAAAAAATGAAACCCAAAAATGAAACCTTCTGAACACCAAAGAGACACTTTGACCCCTTCACAAACAAAGAATTCGCACGCAGGACCTGGAACACCATTCTGACCTGCTTCACGTGAGACTCCCAATCATTCGAGAAGACCAAAACATCATCCAAGTATACAATCAGGAATTTATCCAGGTACTCTCGGAAGATGTCATGCATAAAGGACTGAAACACTGATGGAACAATAGAAAGCCCGAATGGCATAACCAGGTACTCAAAATGGCCCTCGGGCGTATTAAATGCTGTTTTCCATTCATCGCCCTGTTTAGTACGCACAAGATTATACGCACCCCGAAGATCTATCTTGGTGAACCAACTAGCCCCCTTAATCCGAGCAAACAAATCAGACAGCAGCGGCAAGGGGTACTGAAATTTGACTGTGATTTTATTTAGAAGGCGGTAATCAATACAAGGTCTCAATGAACCATCCTTCTTGGCCACAAAAAAGAATCCTGCCCCCAATGGCGACGACGAGGGGCGAATATGACCCTTCTCCAAGGATTCCTTTACGTAACTCCGCATAGCGGCGTGCTCAGGTACAGACAAATTAAACAGTCGACCTTTAGGAAACTTACTACCAGGAATCAAATCGATAGCACAATCGCAATCCCTATGCGGAGGTAGGGCACTGGACTTGGGCTCATCAAATACATCCCGGTTATCTGACAAGAACTCTGGGACCTCAGAAGGGGTGGATGATGAAATAGACAGAAATGGAACATTACCATGTACCCCCTGACAACCCCAGCTGGACACAGACATTGATTTCCAATCTAATACTGGGTTATGGACTTGTAGCCATGGCAACCCCAACACGACCACATCATGCAGATTCTGCAACACCAAAAAGCGAATATCCTCCTGATGCGCAGGAGCCATGCACATGGTCAGTTGGGTCCAATACTGAGGCTTATTCTTGGCCAAAGGCGTAGCATCAATTCCTCTCAATGGAATAGGATGCTGCAAGGGCTCCAAGAAAAACCCACAGCGCCTAGCATACTCCAAGTCCATCAAATTCAGGGCAGCGCCTGAATCCACAAATGCCATGACAGAAAAGGATGACAAAGAGCAGATCAAAGTAACGGACAAAAGAAATTTCGACTGTACCGTACCAATGGTGGCAGACCTAGCGAAACGCTTAATGCGCTTAGGACAATCAGAGATAGCATGAGTGGAATCACACACAGTAAAAACACAGCCCATTCCGTCGTCTGTGTTCTTGCCGTTCAGCTCTGGTCAAAGTCCTATTACATTGCATAGGCTCAGGTTTATGCTCAGGTAATACCGCCAAATGGTGCACAGTTTTACGCTCACGCAAGCGTCGATCGATCTGAATGGCCAAAGACATAGACTCATTCAGACCAGCAGGCATAGGAAATCCCACCATGACATCCTTAAGGGCTTCAGAGAGACCCTTTCTGAAAATTGCTGCCAGAGCACAGTCATTCCATTGAGTGAGCACAGACCACTTCCTAAATTTCTGACAATAT
Organism: Ranitomeya imitator; assembly: GCF_032444005.1. Lineage (NCBI taxonomy): Eukaryota > Metazoa > Chordata > Amphibia > Anura > Dendrobatidae > Ranitomeya > Ranitomeya imitator. The sequence goes on along the minus strand of NC_091290.1, from coordinate 110,417,674 downwards.
ATATCTACCTCATCCTGACCCTGACACAGAGCCAGCAAGATTTTCTCTGCCTGATCCACTGAATTAGGTTCATCATAAAGCAACCCGAGCGCCAGAAAAAACGCATCAATATCACATAATGCAGGATCTCCTGGCGCAAGGGAAAATGCCCAGTTTTGAGGGTCGCCACGTAATAAAGAAATAATGATCTTTACTTGTTGAACTGGGTCACCAGAGGAGCGGGGTTTAAAAGACAGAAATAGTTTACAATTATTTTTGAAATTCAGAAACTTAGCTCTATCTCCAGAAAATAACTCAGGAATAGGAATTTTAGGTTCTAACATAGGATTCTGAACCACTAAATCTTGAATGTTCTGTGTTATTAAAGGCAATTCAGTACCACAATGGACATAGTGGTCAGAGCACATACAGTGATCTGACAATAACCCAAAATCATAGAACGAGCTCTGAGACGTGGGAACTCTGCAGACCGTAATCCCTAATCCTCTCCAAACAACACTAGAGGCAGCCGTGGATTGCTCCTAACGCTCCCTATGCAACTCGGCACAGCCTGAGAAACTAACTAGCCTGAAGATAGAAAATAAGCCTACCTTGCCTCAGAGAAATACCCCAAAGGAAAAGGCAGCCCCCACATATAATGACTGTGAGCAAAGATGAAAACACAAACACAGAGATGAAATAGATTTTAGCAAAGTGAGGCCCGACTTACTAAATAGACCGAGGATAGGAAAGATAGCTTTGCGGTCAGCACAAAAACCTACAAACAACCACGCAGAGGGCGTAAAAAGACCCTCCGCACCGACTAACGGTACGGAGGTGCTTCCTCTGCGTCCCAGAGCTTCCAGCAAGCAAGACAAACCAATATAGCAAGCTGGACAGAAAAAATAGCAAACAAAAGTAACACAAGCAGAACTTAGCTTATGCAGGGCAGACAGGCCACAAGAACGATCCAGGAGAGAGCAAAACCAATACTGGAACATTGACTGGAGGCCAGGAACAAAGAACTAGGTGGAGTTAAATAGAGCAGCACCTAACGACTTAACCTCGTCACCTGAGGAAGGAAACTCAGAAGCCGCAGCCCCACTCACATCCACTAGAGGAAGCTCATAGACAGAACCAGCCGAAGTACCGCTCATGACCACAGGAGGGAGCTTGACCACAGAATTCACAACACTTCTGTGTACGTAATCTATTTCACACAAAGTGAAGGGACGATGGAGGTCATACAAGGCATATCTATACTCACCTGGACATGTGTCAGAAATAGTGAATTCATGAGGCTGTTATATGTGCATCATGAATTCATTATTTTTGACACCTGACTTGATGAGTATAGATCTGTTTTGTATTAAACAGCCATCGTCTCTTCAGGCTGCGTACAATAGATACTGCAGAACAGAATCAGGACGCAATGACGTCAACAACCTTACCACTAACAACCTAAGTGGTTTGTAGAGGAAATACATAGGAGACACGGTCAAGATACCAAAAAAAAAAAGTTTATTAACAACAAATATTAGTAACATTTAAAACATAGCTGGTACAGACCAAAACCCAACAGGACATTTACACAATATTGTCCTGCCATGCCACACGTCCAATATCAGAATAAAAAAAGGCAGCAAATTGGTACCACATGTGGCCAATTTCAGCAGTTGACTGCAGTGAGTGATGCTGGTAATCTAACTGGTTCATGCAGTTCAATGTTGGGTTGCTCCTTAGCCATTATGTTATTGTGGTGAACCACACAGGCTTTGACCGCCTCATCTACTGTCTCCATTTTTAGATTAATGGCTGTTGCAAGAACGCGCCATTTTGAGTCTAGAATCCCAAAGGTTCACACTACTGTTCTTCAGGCCCTGGTCAGTCTGTAGTTAAAGATCCTTTTACTGTGGTTCAAGTCCCGACTGGAATATGGCTTCAGTAGGTTTTCACACATCTGAAACGCCTCATCCTCAACCATAAAAAATGGCATCGGTGGGCCTTCAGTATTGGGGAGAGGTCGTGGCCATGGAAAATTAAAATTTTTGCCATACACACGTCGGCCCATATCCGAGTTCTTGAAAGTCTGGGAATCGTTGTCACGGCCAAAAGCTGCAATGTCCACGGCGATGAAGCGACAGTCCACATCTGCTATTGCCATGAGCAGAACAGAAAAATATTTTTTATAGTTGAAGTACTCCAATACTGTTCTGGCTGGTTTGATAATGCGGATGTGCTTTCCATCCACCGCACCCAAACAGTTGGGGAAATCACACACACTCCAGAATTTCTTTGCAATTCCCATCCACATGTCCTTGGTGGGTAGGGGTATAAAATCATCCCGGAGAACATTTCACAAAGCCCGGCAGGTGTCCGCAACTATTCCGGACAGGGTGGAAATTCCAAGCTGGTATTGGAAGTGGAGGGATGCTAAGCTCTCTCCAGTTGCCAGAAATCAGTAATAAAATAAATAAAAAATAAATTACAATCAATTCTATTTATGGTGTTGTTCTCCTAAAGACATAAAGGAAAATACAAAGAATACATGTCAGACCAACCAAAATTATGACTGGCATTTGTTTAGAATTGTTAAGTACCTTAATGTAACCAGCAGACGTTCCTCTGCTGGAATCGCTCTACGGAGCTGGGTATCCTCTCTCCGGATGGCTCCTTGGACACGACCAAGCAAATCCCGAAAAGAGTCTTGCGATATCCTGGTATATTCTGGAAATTTGTCCGGGTTGGCATTAAGCTCGCCATATAGCGTGTGATAGGCTCCACGGCTCTCACGTAGATCGATAATGGGGTGTCGCCAAAAACGCCTATGCCTTGTCCTTCTCAGTCTTTCGCGATTTCTGTGTTGCTCCCAAGCAAATGCACAGGCAAGAAACAGCTTAATGCTTAAATCCAGGTTGAAATAAAAGCTCTCCATGCGAAGATCCATCATGACACAGGATACAGTAGCACACTGTTAAGATTTCAGCAGTCCTAGGGTCTATATATAGATATCCTATAATACACGCCCTCTGTAGTCCCATTGGCGGTGTCTGGTTATCTAGATTTTTCTCCTGTAAAATTTTCCACCATGCGCACAAAAATGCAAACGCATGACAAAACGCATTGAAAAGCGTGAAAATGCGGCGTTTTATAAACCGCATGCGTTCCCGCATGCGTGTAAAAAACGCTGCTTTGTTCGTGTTTCTATGCGCTTTTTCCTGCACTTGCGGATGCGGATTAAATGCTGTTGATTCGAAAGCAAATGTGAAACTAGCCTAAAATGTCATCTCAGAGTTACGTGTGAGCTAGTATAATGTTTACATTGTTCGGTGCTCTGCATGCAGTTAAAGAAGCACTCTCACCAAATGTTTTTTTGTCCTCTTAATATATGGCAATAATCATATTATAGAGCACTGTGTACTATTAATTACTCATTTTGCCTATCTGCCCAGCTATTTATTCTCTTTTCTATTAAGTCTATAATTAAAAACTAACTAGCGAAATACTTCTAAGTTCTATGTAGAAACATGAGTCATTTCCCAATTCAACTCCTGATTCAGCTGCTCTGTTCCTCCCCCCAACAGGTGATTTTACAGTGATGACTCATTCTTGGAAAAAGAGACCTCATGTTTACACACAGAGCAGAGAAAATAGAAAAATTAACTGGGTAGAAAGGTAAAATGAGCAAATGTAAGCACAGAGTGCTATATCATATGATGATTGGAATATACTAAGAGGATAACAATTTTGATGGCAGTGCTTCTTTAAAGATCCACTTATACATATATATCTGCAATGCTGTATATCTGTGGCGCTCCTGAGGGTCCAGTCACCACAGAAGTACTGCACCTCACCCACTCCCCTCTCTCGGGTAAGGAGGGGACTCTACCCAGTACACACACACTAACATCCAAAACTAGACCTCTCCAGGCCAAGGAGGGACTAGGTAGAAGGTGTGGGTGGAGAGAGTGGCAGTTGTGAGGAATTGTCATGGAAACAAGAAGGAGGAGCTAGTCAGTTAGTGAGAGACAGAGGGAGTTGGAGTTAGGGACTTGAGGAGTGAGTAGCTCATCCCAGCTCCAGAGGACAGAGAGAGAGAGAAGTTCCAGAGAGTGAGAGAGGAAGAAGGAGTCCTAGGGGCATGGGTAGCGAGGAATCCACCCATGGGGCCCAAATCCACGCTGACCGAAATTGGGTGGAGGGACCAAGTTGCAGTGGTGGAACCGGACCCCAGACTAGTAGAGAAAAACAAGGCTTATCTAGCAAGCCAGAGGCGGTGGTAACCACACACATTCACTGAAAAGGGAGCCACGTAGGATCAAGGGGACCAGGAGGACGTCACCCAACAGGATCTGAGGCTGCTATCTCAGGACACTGTGTGTCAAGGCACAGGGCAAGAGAGGCAGGAACCATGCAGTGAGACGGCCAGAGAAGGAACATCAGAAGGGGGTTCTGGTATAGTGCACCCCAAACTACCTGAGAGCTGGCTGGACCACAGACACGGAGGTCACAGTTCCCGGCTGGGGACTGCATGTAAGAACTATGAATTTAGGGTGGAAACTGCACCCTGCTGTGTCCTCTGAATTATTACTTCATCACCCGCCCTACATCACAACCTACACCATCATTGACTTTAACACCACAATTTCCCTGGGGCCAAGCTCTACCCGTGGAGAGCCGTAACAACTCTGCTGCATCACCAGCAGACCAAGCAGGCCCCTTAAGCAGTGTTGGCCACTCATTGCCGAACACCACTGGTGGCATCACGAACAATCTCCCCATAAACTTTACGCCCCTTTAATTTGACTTTTATTGGACTCCCAGGGCCATGGACTGGGTCACTGCTGCTGTGACCACCCCCTTAAGAACCGTCTGACCCGGCTGAGTACCCCACGGCCCTATCAGGCGCACCACATCTTGTGTAGCTAGGGTGAATTACATATCTAAGTCCTGTAACTCAAAGCTGCACTCTAGCTATTTTTTATCTTAGTTGTCCAGGAGGTCTTCCCAGTCTTTGTTTACAAGTGATCAGCATATGAAAAGCAATGAACGAGTATACTCGTTACTCGAGATATCCCGAGCACGCTCATATGGTCTCTGAGTTTTTCAGCGTGCTTGGAGATTTGGTTTATGTCGACGCAGCTGCATGATTTGCGGCTGCTAGACAGCTTCAATACATGTGGGGGTTGTCTGCTTGTTAGGTAATCTCCACTTATATTTAAGATGTATAGCAGCCGCAAATCATGCAGCTGCGTCGACATAAACTAAACCTTCGAGCCTGACGATATAATCGAAGACCACCCGAGCACGCTCGGGAAATCTTTGGGTAATGAGTATACTCGCTCATCACTACATATGAACACTGCAAGCAACCATCACTAAGCTATGATGCCCGTAGTTCAGCGTGTGATTGCTGTAGACATTGATCAATTACAACAGTACATGCTAGTATTTTGTATAGAAAGATTGAAAGGATCACCAGAACACCAGTGTCAGATTGGCTTTAGCTATAAAGAGTAAATATATATTTTACAGCATATTCTGCTGATTTTTTTTATTTAACCTGGATAATCTCTGTAGCAAACTTAAGCTGTAAAAATAATAAAATATGCATGTTTGTCATTGATCCATTTCTTTTTGTTAACAACATATAAAAGGTTATTCTTGGTTTCCAATCAATTAAAAGGATACAGTAATATTGATAATCTTTGGAAGGTCAGACTGTTAAATGATACAGACATATCCCAGTGTAATAAATATGAACAGCTGCAGTTATCTGACCAAACATTAGAAATTTTAATTGTTATGTAGCTAAACTGTACAACTATCAAGCTGTCAGATTTATAAATATAATATAAATTTGTGAACTTAATCTGAGTAAATCATTCCTATTTTTTATTGATCTGTTATTGACCATATCAATTTCTGTTGAGGAACTATAATAAGTTAAAGTGAACCTGTCAGCAGGATCTTGCTGTGTAAACTACAGGAATTGTCATGTTAGTGTTGTTACACTGATTAAAATGATACCTGGGGTGAAGAAATCCTTCTGGTGGTTCTTGTGTAATCAGTATTAGAAGTTTTCAGTAAATGGGGTGGAACTGTAGGCAGAGTCTTATCTTGGTGCTCTAGGCCAAAAAAACAAGGAAATTCCTTCCTGCAGGCCTGCCCTGAAGCACAAACATTTTTCATATCATAGAGACAGACATAGAGATGGTCTGTCTGTCTCTATGATGTGCAACATGCTTGGGCTCCAGGGCAGGCCTGCAGACAGGTATTTCATTGTTTTATCTGGCCTAGAGCACCAAGATAAGACTCTGCCTACAGTCCCGTGTTGGAGCACAAGCATCTCATTAACTGAAAATTCCAACACTAATTACACAAGAACCACAAGACAGATTTCTTCATCCCAGATATAATTTCAATCAGTGCATCAAGCCAATGTGACAATGTCTGTAGTTTACTTTGCAGAATCCTGCTGACAGGATCACTCTAAGGATATAAAGTGATTTAATTTACAAAATTTATGTAAAACTGAAAGAGAAAAATTATTTTGTATATCAGAACATCATCTGCATTTTATTTCTATGGCAACATTTATTTTAATAAAACATTATATTAAATAAGATTGGGTTGTGAGCTTGATGCAAAGAAAAATAAGAAGAGAATAAATTAAAGATTTTAATGTTCATGTTTATAATAGATATAATGGTAAAATGGGATACAAATCCATAAAGCCATCTCTTAAAAAGGGACGTGTCACCCTTACACTCATATTGAGTATTGAAGCATGACTTAGTTATGACTTTGGAAAAGAACTCTACATTTGACAACTATTCAGCTATGACCTCCTGCTGTGAACTGGTAATTGAAGTAGGTTTTCTGTTCTGGAACAGCCATGAAGTCTGCACTCAGTCTACACAAGAGGGTGAGAAGCGTCAAATCTATCACTTTTGGAGAAAAACTTGTATGGCCTTCAAAAGAATTATAACAGACTGTGTTGAGCCAGATTTTTTTTGTTTTGAATGGCGTAGGTCCACTAGTTATTAGATACGTATTTTTGGTGTTGTGATGAAATGGTATATGTAACGGATTTACTTGCATCACTTGGCTGTTGCCGCATCAGGTCCAAATTAATATCGGACAGATACATAAATATATATGTGTCATGTTTCTTATCTATGGAAAGCTAAAATCAAGATAGGAAATATGGCAATAAAATCTCCCACTTGGGACGTCCAGATGGGGTGATATCCTAAAAATTGGGAATCCCATACATTTTGGGACCTAGCCGCATGCCATTGATCATCCTCAATTTAAGGTAATCCAAGGGAGGTATGTGGACTTGACTTTTATCTGATAAATATAGATTTTGAATTATTATCATTTTCCGTCATAGAAGATGCAGTTCGCTGTGGTTTTGAACCATTTTCCTAAGAGTAGTGCTTACCTCCTCTAAGATCTGTGCCATGTGCGTGACACACTTTTAGTACTTTTCTTTAATTATTCCTTTTTATTTTATGTGGTTGTATATACGGTACTGTATTGTTTTGACCCCTTTTGTAACATCTTTTTTATGTTTTTATAAACACTGCCTACCCTTCAGATGAAATGTTAGAAATGTAATAGCTTCTAACCGCTGAAGCCATACGCTACCTGCAACTGGTGTATAATCGGCCTGTATAAGAGGTTGGTGGTGGCATCTAGTTTTCTTGGGTTATCACAGAGCTTGGCAGTGACCATATAGGAGTATATGTAAATTCCATGCATTAGAATCTGAGGTGTATATACTATATATTCACTGTGAGTTCCCCAATAACCGGCCTAGTAGTAAAAGCAGTTGTGGAATCGTACATCACTCATCAATCAATTGTATATTTGTCCTGATGATTGGAGGCAGTGGAGTGCTGTTCTACTGACAACTAATGGTAGTGGTGGCATATTGGCATGCTTCCCTGACTTTTGTTTGGACAACTTGGTGGCAGCGGTGGGATATCGGCGTGATCTCCCAGCTGTCCCCTGACAGTAGTCTAAAACTAATTAAAAAGTGAGAGACATAGAAAATTATTTAAATAATTTTAACAAGCTAAATAGAGTAAAGTTTCTATATGTAATGGTTTATTATTATTATTATTATTATGTAGTAGTAGTAGTAGTAGTAGCAGCAGTAGCAGTAGTAGCAGCTGTAGTAGTAGTACTAGTAGTAGTAGTAATAGTGGTAACAGTAGGGGTAATAGTCATACTACTAGTAGGGGTAACAGAGTGCAAAACATTTTGTTGCCTGCCATTTTTCAAAGACTCTTGAAAAAATAATAACAAAATAATCAAAGTAGTACTGGGTTATTGATAAATTATTAGGCTAATATTATTGGACCACTAAGGTACTTTGGGTTTTGCTACAAGTATGTAGGATTAAAGCATTTTATATTGGACATGGAACTCACAAAATTACGGGAGGATCAAAACTGCAGTAACATCATCAATTGAAAACAAATGGAAACTACATGGATGATTTTTGGGGGACTGTTACAATATCTCTTGATATTTTATTTTTCTATATGGAAAATTGAATGCAAAAAAGCCTGGAAAATGTGGCAATTTCACTGAGTTCCTATAAAAAAAAATCGGAAAGCTTGTAGTTCGATTTGTTTTTGCTTACTGTTTAATCTATGGGAATTTAATTCCTATGGAACTAGAGCGTAATGGTTCATTATATGGACGTTTGCTATCCGTGTGAGCTATGGACCACACTCAGTGGACACATGCATCCAATATAGCCAATGAGCCAATGCACATGGCCGATTCCCCACATGGACCATCTGTTTACATAGAAAAAAAATTGTAACATGCAGTTCTTGGGTCCTATTTATGCAAATATCAGACTGCTCTTGCACTCATCTGCTTTGTGGATGACCACACACAAATGCACAAGGACCAGTCATGTCCTCAAATTGTGGATGTGACAGGTTCCAAGTTTTTGTATCACCATCTGAACCCAACCTAAAAGTAAGATTTCTGGTCTATTTTGACAATTCTGTCAAAAATAATCAGAAACCCTACATAAAGGTCCAATGGAGACTTTAAGAAGCCAACAACCCATGTAAGCAATTTGGCTACTTATTTAAATATTTATTACTTAGAATCAAGACTTGTAAGATATCCAAGGAGATCTCAAAATAATCCACATTTTAGGAACTTTTTTTTTCCTGTAAACTTCTTCCTATAAGAAGTTCAGATAATATAATAAACCACACGTGTTTGTTTAGCTCCACAAAGGCCTATTAAAACGTCGTTTTGTCCTAGGTATATTGCTTTTTCTTGGGTAGAGTCACTGTTTAATTACCGAACCTTGTATTTCAAAGAGTGAGAAGCTGGCTTGTTCTCAGCAATTATCAATAACTTTCTTCCTGGAACTCTCCCAATATAATGAAATAAGCACCTATTATGGATTCTTGTAATCTCCGTCAGACCTTTTTCACAAAGGAGATATAACATTTTTTCCCTGCACCAGGCTGTGCTATGGTGACGGTGTGTGACCACATCGTTTTGGCTGCAGTTCTCTATTAGTCATAGGGGCAGTCTGCTGTTCACAGCAATGGAAGCGTAAACAATGTTTTCAATACAGTTTATGATTGTGAGGTTTTGTTCCAGCAGCCGTTCCATTTTTGTCTCATGTGGTCACAACAATAAATACAGAAAAAAAGGTCACACTGCAGTTCTAGTTTAATTAAAAAAAAAAGTGTAAAATACAGAGACTTTTGTCATATCGGGGAAAGGGATTATGAGGCTGAAAAGAGATATAAATCAGTGATGTGTAAAGATGGCAAAGCGTTCATAAAAGTACAGATGTAGCCATCAGCGTGCCAGGGGAGCTGCAGGATTGGGATAATTTAGGAGCTTTTTGACTGTGCACTAACTGCCCGAGGCCATTATGGGCAAGTCATGATGACTACTTGTGAATGGTTAACCAAATATTTATGGCCACATAAGTTCTTTTGTGACTAAAATAAACTTGATTGAGACATATTTTATTGTGACATCACAACTTCAGACCAATGCTGGGAGCTTTCATTGTTGAACAGTGACACCAAGTGATATCCAGTTTTGTTGTAACGCCAGTATTTTTAGGCTATGAAAGGATTATTCCCATAGTTTATACATTTTTGGGGGGGATTTCATTTTTACCATCAGCACATCGTATAACAAAACTTTAATGATCTCCATTCAATGTCAACAATGCATAGATTGTCCAAACTAACCTTCAAATATGGAAAAATAGTATATTGGATGCATATGATATTCGAGTAATGCCAACAGAAAATAATGAGGAGTGAACGTGCTTGGATAAGTGCTATCCAAGCGTGCTCGGGTGCTAACTGAGTGTCTTCGCCGTGCTCGAAAAATATGTTTGAGTCCTCGCGTTTGCACATCTTGCGGCTTTTTGGCAGCCGCAACACCTGAAGGGATTTCCTGTTTGTTAGGCTATCCCTGCATGCACATCGTATAACAAAACTTTAATGATCTCCATTCAATGTCAACAAAGCATAGATTGTCCAAACTAACCTTCAAATATGGAAAAATAGTATATTGGATGCATATGATATTCGAGTAATGCCAACAGAAAATAATGAGGAGTGAACGTGCTTGGATAAGTGTTATCCAAGCGTGCTCGGGTGCTAACTGAGTGTCTTCGCCATGCTCGAAAAATATGTTTGAGTCCTCGCGCTTGCACGTCTTGCGGCTTTTTGGCAGCCGCAACACCTGAAGGGATTTCCTGTTAATTAGGCTATCCCTGCATGAATTGTGGCTGTAGTACAGCTTTGGGGTGACAGGAACATATTTTTCGAGCACACCAAAGACACTCGGTTAGCACCCGAGCATGCTTGGAGAAGACCTTATCGGAGCCCGTTCACTCCTCACGAAAAATAATGAAAAAAATATTAGTTCAGAATAATCTTAAAATCATGCAGAATGATGTATAACTAAAGACAGTAGTTTTAATTTATAGTCAGACATGGTTTCGATTGTAACAAAGCCAACAAAAATTGAGCCAGAGCATATGTTGGTATAAGTGCTATGTGTAGATGTGACCATTTTTCTGACAGAACCAAAGAAATAAACTGAATGAACAAATACTCTGCAGCAAGTAGATGATTTGTAGTAAACAACATATGGTGTTTAGTTAACATTATCTTGATCAAAAAGCACATAAGCTATCCCACCGCGACAAGGTATACCCAATCGGGACAGTACCTAACTCTTGTAGTTTAACTCAGTATGTGTAAGGAGATGTCCAAATAGATGAGGGCAAAGCAGGACCTGGTCACAACGGTTCAGTCACCATTGTAACGCCAATGTTTAAGGCTATAAAGAAATTATTCCCATATTTTCTAGATTTTTTGCATTGGATTTTTATCATCAGCACATCATGAAATTAAAAAAAGACAATGTCAAAAAAGCATTGATTGTTCAAACTAACTTTTAAATATTGAGAAAATAGTACATTGTCTACTTATTATATTAAAGTAATGTCATTAATATTGAATTTTCAAAGGCTCAAGGGGAAAAATATAAAAGAATAGCTACAGGTGCTTCTCTCAAAATTAGTATACCATCAAAAAGTTAATTTATTTCAGTTCTTCAATACAAAAAGTGAATCTCATATATTCTATAGAGTCATTATAAACAGAGTAATCTATTTAGGTGTTTATTTCTGTTAATGTTGATGATTATGGCTTACAGCCAATGAAAACCCAAAAGAGATTACCTCAGTAAATTAGAATAGTTAGCAAAAATCACCTGCAAAGGTCCCTTAGTCTGTTTCACTAGCCTCCACAATCATAGGGAAGACTGCTGGCTTGACAGATGTCCAGAAGGCAGTCATTGACACACTCCACAAGGTGGGTGCCACAAAAGGTCTTTGATCAATAAGCTAGGTGTTCACAGAGTGTTGCATACAATATATTAATGGAAAGTTGAGTGGAAGGAAAATGTGTGGTAGAAAAAAGACAAAAGCAACTGCGACAACCACAGCCTTAAACAGATTGTTAAAAATAGGCCATTCAAAAATTTGGAGGAGATTCACAAGGAGTAGACTGCTGCTGGAGTCATTGCTTCAAGAGCCACCATACACAGATGTACCCAGGACATGGGCTTCAAGTGTCGCATATCCTTGTGTCAAGCCACTCATGACCAAAAGACAAAGCCAGAAGTGTCTTACCTGGGCGAAGGAGAAAAAGAACTGGACTGTTGCTTAGTGGTCCAAGGTGTTGTTTTCAGATGAAAGTAAATTTTGCATTTCATTTGGAAATCAAGGTCCCAGAGTCTGGAGGAAGAGTGGAGAGGCCACAATCCAAACTGCTGGAGGTCTAGTGTGAAGTTTCCACAATCAGTCATGTTTGGGGAGCCATGTCATCTGCTGGTGAAGGTCTGCTGTGTTTTATGAAGATCAAAGTCAGCACAGCCGTCTACCAGGAAATTTTAAAGCACTTCATGCTTCCCCCTGCCAAGATTTTTGAAGATGGAAATTTCATTCTCCAGCAGGACTTGGCACCTGTCCACACTTCCAAAAGTACCAATACTTGGTTTAAAAACAACAGTATCACTGTGGTTAATTGGCCATCAAACTCGCCTGTCCATAGAGAATCTATGTGGTATTGTCAAGAGGAAGATGAGAGAAACCAGACCCAACAATGCAGATGAGCTAAAGGCTGCTATCAAAGCAACCTGGGCTTCTAACACACCTCAGCAGTGTCACAGACTGATCGCCTCCATGCCATACCCCATTGGTGCAGTAATTGGTGCAAAAGGAGCCCCAATCAAGCATTGAGTGCATTTACTGAACATACACATGTGCTCAAAATTGTTGATACCTCTTGTTTAATGACAAAAGTACCCACAATGGTCACATAAATAACTTGAATCTGACAAAAATAATAATAACTAAAAAATCTATGATAATGAACAAATGAAAGTCAGACATTGCTTTTTAACGATGCTTCCACAGAATGTAAAAAAAAATATAACTCATGAAATAGGCCTGAACAGAAATGATGGTACCCCTGAAAATAATGTGACAAAAGGGACTTGTTAAATCAAGGTGTGTCCACTAACTAGCATCACAGGCGTCTACAATCTTGAAATCAGTGAGTGAGCCGTATATAGGGCTACAGATACTCACTGTGCTGTTTGGTGACATGGTGTGTATCACACTCAACATGGACCAGAGGAAGCGAAGAAAACCGTTGTCTCAGGAGATTAGAAAGAAAATTATAGACAAAAATGTTAAAGGTAAAAGTTATAAGACCATCTCCAAGCAGCTTGATGCTCCTGTGACTACAGTTGCACACATTATTCAGAAATGTATGATCCATGGGACTGTAACCAACCTCCCTGGACGTGGCCACAGGAGGAAAATTGATAAGAAATCAAAGAGACGGATAATACGAATGGTTACAAAAGATCCCAGAAAAACTTCTAAACAGATGAAAGGTGAACTTCAAGCCAAAGGAACATCAGTGCCAGATCGCACCATCCATCCTTGTATGAGCCAAAGTGGACTTCATGAGAGCCGACCAAGGAGTACAGCAGTGTTGAAAAAAAGCCAGACTGGAACTTGCCAAACTACATGTTGACAAGCCACAACTCTTCTGGGAGAATGTCCTATGGACAGATGAGACAAAAATGGGACTTTTTGACAAGGCAAATCAGCTCTATGTCCACAAATAGAAAAATTAAGCATATCAAGAAAAGATTACTGTCCCTACTGTGAAGCACGGAGGAGGCTCTGTAATGTTCTGGGACTGCTTTGCTGCATCTGGCACAGGATGTCTAGAATCTGTGCAAGGCATAATGAAATCTCAAGACTATCAAGGGATTCTACAGGGAAATGTGCTCCCAGTGTCAGAAAGCTTGGTGTCAGTCGAATGTCATGGGTCTTGCAACGGGATAATGACCCAAAACACACAGATAAAAACACCCAAGAATGGCTAAGAGGAAAACATTGGACTATTCTGAAGTGGCCTTTTATGAGCCCTGACCTAAATCTTATTGAGTACCTTTGGAAAAAGCTGAAACATGCCGCCTGGAAAAGGCCACCTTCAAACATGAGACAACTGGAGCAGTTTGCGCTTGAGGAGTGGGACAAAATACCTGTCGAGAGGTGCAGAAGTCTCATTGACAGTTACAGGAATAGTTTGATTGCGGTGACTGCCTCAAAAGGTTGTGCAACAAAATATTAAGTAAAGGGTACCATCATTTCTGTCCAGGCCTTTTTCATGAGTTTTATTTTTTTCTAAATTCCGTGGAGTCATGGTTGAAAAGCAATGTCTGATTTTCATTTGTTCATTACCATAGATTTTTTTTTTATTAATTATTACTTTTGTCAGATTCAAGTTATTTCTGTGACCATTATCGGTTTTCCTGTCATTTCCGTAGGTCAACATTTCGGATTTTAATATTTTTTCAAGCTGGTGTTATAAAGTATTCTAATTTACTGAGATAATAATTTTGGGGTTTTCATTGGCTGTAAGCCATAATTATCAACATTAACAGAAATAAACACTTGAAATAGATCACTGTTTGTAATGACTCTGTATAATATATGAGTTTCACTTTTTGTATTGAAGAACTGAAATACAATAACTTTTTGATGACATTCTAATTTTGTGAGAAGCACCTGTATATAATCTTGAAATTGTGAGGAATGATGTCTGATTAAAGACAGTAGTTTTTACTCATAGTCAGACAGGGTTTAGATTGTGTAAAATAGCATTTTAACCCCTTAGTGACGGAGCCAAATTTTTGAAATCTGGCCAGTGTCACTTTATGTGGTAATAACTCTGGAATGCTTCAACAAATCCCAGTGATTTTGAGATTGTTTTTTCGTGACACATTATACTTTATGATAATGGTAAATTTAGGTTGATATGCTTTATGTTTATTTATAAAAAATATCAGAAATTTGAAAAAAAATTAAAAAAATTAGCAATTTTCAAACTTTGAATGATTATCCCTTTAATCCCGATAGTCATACCACAGCAAAACATTAATAAATAACATTTCCCACATGTCTGCTTTACAACAGCACCATTTGCAAAATGTTATTTTATTTTGTTAGCATTTTAGGAGGATTAAAAATGTAGCAACAATTTAAATTTTTTTCAAGGAAATTTACAAAATGTATTTTTTTAGGGACCTATCCATGTTTGAAGTGAATTTGGGGGTCCTATATATAGGGAAATCCCCACAAGTGATACCATTTTAAAAACAGCACCCCCTGACATATTGAAAACTGCAGTTAGGTCGTTTGTTAACCCTTCGGGTGATTTTCAGGAATTAATGCAAAGTGGCATGAGAAAAATGAAAATGTGTATTTTTATCACCTAACTTCTGAACAGATTACTATAGCCGACAGACTCTAAGGCCACTATTTGGTCATGAATTTCCATGACAAACATCAGGACCATGCAATCATGATCTGAGACCACCAATTGGGATAAAGAGGAAGCCCCCACAGTCTGTTAACCGTTTATAATGATGTAGTCACTATTGACAGCAGCATCTAAGGGGTTAAATAGATTTGGATGGTGCAAACATGGATCATGGCTGATGCAGCAAGTTGTCAGCTATAGTGGACAGCTGACAGCTACTGGATTGTCACCTGTATGGGGGTATAAGTCTCTTATATCTCAGGTCAGTTAAAAGGCGTATTGGCGGTCACAAAACAAATAATGTTTTGCACATGCGCCACAAACTGTGCATTAAATGCCTTTTTGTGGTGAAAATTTGCTCTGGTTTTCACCCTATGTTATGCTTATTGAGAAGTCCACAGTAAACCCCAGAAAAATAATCGATTTTATACTAGACTGTGATCAGAAATTTTTTGAGGCGCGTGGATGAGATATGTTAATTTTTCATCCATATTACTTCTACTGTATGAAAACCAATATCTCACCACACCTGTAATAGCTTGATCCAGGGTGCTCAGGTACGGACTGGGGCTGAAATTCAGCCCTGGCATTTTGAATCACACAGGCCCATGTTGGCCCCATCCCCGTGAACCACATGGGATATATTACTAACATTACCCTGGATGGAGGAAAGGAAGATTTTCTACAAGACCAATGTTTCCAATGGTACCAGTGGCCTGCTGGGGTAAGTGACCGAGTCAGCGACTTTGTGCTCCATCACAACTCTTAACAGTATGGGTGTTTTGAGAACACAGATTCTGTTGACAACGTAGCAGACAAGGCGGCCCACAACCAGACAGCCCCTTCTGGCATTTGCCAGAATTGCCAGATGGCCAGTCCGGCCCTGAGGGTGCTCAAAAGTTTGAGCAGAAGGGGTCAACATAATCAAGTAAGAGACTATCCAGAACTCCGTCCTTCTTGAGAAAACTCAGAGTTTATGTTTACTTTATTCCATAAATATAAATTACCAATATCCAACACTGGTGTAAATTAACCAAAAAACATAAATTCAACAAATTCTCAATATGGGAACGAGAAAAACCGAGGCATCCATAAGATACTACAAAGTTCAGTCTTTTATTAGAAATTTTTTTTTACATAAAATTTGATTAACCAACGGATTAAATCAATACAATGGAAAACAATTAAAAACAAGCAGCAACGGGCAAAAAATGAAAAATAAAGCTACTGCATAGCATCTGAATAATCAGAGTATTCTGGCATAATTATGTCCTTTAAATCTCCACCTAATGGACAAACATGGTAAATTGCAATCAAATGCACAAACTTGTTAAGGACCTATAACAGTCACAAATATGTGAAGTAACAGCAAAAAGCAATTACATAGAATGAGGTGGAGAGATAATCTAAAATCCAAATTATGTGCAAAAAGTCGCAAAAAAGTGCAAAGTGCTAAAGATCAATGGCCATGAATAGGTCTATTGATCACTTTTAAAGCAACAAAAATGTACATTGCAACATTAAGGACCAATTTAGATTGCTCCGACCCAGTAAGATCAATATGAGGTGAATATAACTTACATGCTATGTCAGTGGATGTACATGTGGTGCCCGTGCCGATGCGGGTTAATCAAATTTTATGTAACAAAAATATTCAAAATGTATTCAAAAATATTTCACGGATCCGCACATTCCTAAACCAAGAATCCGCAAAGACCCTTGTCCATGCCCTCATCATCTCCCGCCTTGACTACTGTAACCTCCTGCTCTGTGGCCTCCCCTCTAACACTCTTGCACCCCTCCAATCTATTCTAAACTCTGCTGCCCAACTAATCCACCTGTCCCCCCGCTATTCCCCGGCCTCTCCCCTCTGTCAATCCCTGCACTGGCTCCCCATCACCCAGAGACTCCAGTACAAAAGCCTAACCATGACATACAAAGCCATCCACAACCTGTCTCCTCCATACATCTGCGACCTCGTCTCCCGGTACTCTCCTGCACGCAACCTCCGATCCTCACAAGATCTCCTTCTCTACTCCCCTATTATCTCCACTTCCCACAATCGCATACAAGATTTCTCTCTTGCATCCCCCCTACTCTGGAATTCTCTACCACAACATATCAGACTCTCGCCTACCATCGAAACCTTCAAAAAGAACCTGAAGACCCACCTCTTCCGACAAGCCTACAACCTGCAGTAACCACCGATCGACCAAACCGCTGCATGACCAGCTCTATCCTCGCCTACTGTATCCTCACCCATCCCTTGTAGATTGTGAGCCCTCGCGGGCAGGGTCCTCTCTCCTCCTGTACCAGTTGTGACTTGTATTGTTCAAGATTATTGTACATGTTTATTATGTATACCCCTCCTCACATGTAAAGCGCCATGGAATAAATGGCGCTATAATAATAAATAATAATAATAATAATAATGTAGAAAAAATTTTCTAATAAAAGATTGAACTTTGGATGCCTCGGATGCCTCGGTTTTTCTCGTTCCCATATTGAGAATTTGTTGAATTTATTCCATAAATGCTAAAACCAATGAACGCAGATCCTAAAAATCTGACGCATTTAGGAATGAAACTGAAAAAACTTACCATCACTCTTAAAAGCATTAAGTGTGACCCCACTCATTATGAATTGTTTTGATACAAATTCCCCAGTAAACCTTCTTTACTACCTCTGAAATGGTGTTAATGGTTCCAGCAATTGACTGCAACATGAAATGGATGACGTGCCACTCCTGAAAAAAGATCCATAGCACTCATATGACTTAAAAACATCCACCAAACATGTACATTTCCCAGCACTGTCTTTGGTTTTATTGGTGTCCCTCAAGGCTCTGTTGTTCGACCCCTAATTTTCTCCATCTATACCATTGGCCTGGGAAAACTCATAAAGTTCAATGTCTTCCAGTACTACCTATGCGCTGATGACACTCAGATCTACCTCTTTGGCCCAGACATCACCTCTCTGCTCTCCAGAATCTCAGACTGTCAGCCGTATCCTCCTTTTCATCATCTACTATATAATTGTCTAAGGGTCACTTCCGTCTTTCTGTCCTTCTGTCTGTATGTCTGTCTGTCTGTTACATATATTTATTGGTCACGGCCTCTGTCTGTCATGGAATACAAGTTGCTGATTGGTCGCGCCAGCTGCCTGTCATGCCTGTCGCAACCAATCAGCGACGGCCACAGTCCGGAGACCAAATGGCCGCTCCTTCCTCCTCCGTACTCCCTCCAGTCAGCGCTCACACAGGGTTAATGGCAGCGTTGACCGCGGTGTAACGCACTCGGTTAATGCTGCTATTAACCCTGTGTGACCAACTTTTTGCTATTCATGCTGCCTATGCAGCATGAATAGTAAAAAGATCTAATGTTAAAAATAATTTAAAAAATTAAAAATAGTTACATACTCACCTTCCGGAGCTCCCGGATCGAAGCGGCTGGTTACCGATGTTCCTCGCGGCACCCCGGTGACCGCTCCATGCATTGCAGTCTCGCTAGATGATGACGTGCGGTCTCGCGAGACCGCTATGTTATCATCTGCAAGACCGCAATGCACTCTTCAGACCGGAGCGCGCGATGAACATCGTTAACCAGCCGCTTCGATCCGCTCCGGAAGGTGAGTATGTAACTATTTTTTATTTTAATTCTTTTTTTAAACAGGAATATGGTGCATACTACGTGACTGGCCAATATACTACGTGACTGGGCAATATACTATGTGGCTGGGCAATATATTATGTAGCTGGGCAATATACTATGTGGCTGGGCAATATACTACGTGTCTGTGCTGTATACTACGTGGCTCTGTGCTGTATACTATGTGACTGGGCAATTACTATGTGGCTGGGCAATATACTATGTGACTGGGCAATATACTACATGACTGGGCAATATACTACGTGTCTGTGCTGTATACTACGTGGCTCTGTGCTGTATACTACGTGACTGGGCAATATACTACGTGGCTGGGCAATATACTACGTGGTTGGGAAATATATTACGTGGCTGGGCAATATACTACGTGGCTGGGCAATATACTACGTGGTTGGGCAATATACTAAGTGACTGGGCAATATACTTCGTGGTTGGCCAATATATTATGTGGCTGGGCAATACACTATGTGGCAGGGCAATATACTATGTGACTGGGCAATATACTACGTGTGTTAGGGCTAGCGGAACGCACCAAATAATAAGACAGATAGAGTATGGTCCGTTCGCAGCCCGGGGTCCACCGTGCAGAGATGGAACCTGCTGCCAAGTAATGACGGACTATATGGCGCTACTCATAAGTATACACACGTGGGTTAAACTTCACCCAGCGTGAAGGAAGCGATCCTGTTGCGTCACAGGATCGCGGTACCGCACATAGAGCGCGAGCAAGGAGTCAGCGAACTCAACCCCAACTAGGATTGAAGTCCGATTAGACCCTTGCTGGCACAACACCGCAACTGGGTGTGTAAGGAAGCTAAATAATAATATTAGGGCACAAGAGTGCATGCGGTGCCGCACTGACGAACGCCACTAACCACCCAGGCTTGGGTAAGGAAAGCACAGAGGAAGTGCACGGCGCCGTACTGGCGGTCACAGCAACTGGACACTGTAATGTGTGATTCGTGCTGTAGGATAAGTCGGGCGCTAGATAGCAACCATACACCTTCCGCGAACAGACATTCAATAGGGAAGGGGTATCCAAGGACGACTTGCACTCACAACAAACACACGTATGCAAATGTACACTAGCGCATGGCTGTGCGGTCATGCGCAGTTTATAGAGTTGCAGCACAGGAAGTGGCCACAGAAACTTTGCCCTTCCAAGACCTGCCAAGAGGACCAATGGAATGTGCTGCAGGGCCTGAGCACATGACCCTCGATCTCCAACGGGAGATCTTGCCCTGGGCATGCTCAGTGTGTGCAGACAAGGACTTAGTCCCAGAGAAGTCCGCTCGCTGCTGACCAGCACTGGCTTTAATGGCAGAAGCTGAAGAAGCAGCAGTAACTCTCTGTACAGAGTGAGACTGAGCAAGACGCTGGGACCGACGTCCCTGCTGAGCAGACTCCACTGTGGCTGGATAAGAATGGGAGACCGCAGCGGAGATGGCTTGAGATTCCCCCTGTGCAGAAGCGGGAACTCGAGACCTAACATTACCCCCCCTCCTAGGGCCCCCCCCCTCCTTGGGCCTCGCTACGCTCGAAGGCAGCAATGAGCTGTGGGGCCCGAATGTTTTCAGCAGGCTCCCATGACCTGTCCTCTGGGCCATAACCCTTCCAATCCACCAGATAGAACTTTTTGCCGCGTACCACCTTGCACCCCAAAATAGCGTTCACCTCGTAATCGTCTGTAGACGAACGCGATGTCCCGGCAGATGACTCGGAAAACCGGGACATGTATACGGGTTTCAAGAGGGACACATGAAAGGTGTCGGTGATACCCAAGCGTGGAGGAAGAGCCAAACGGTAGACCACAGGATTAACCCGTTCGAGAACCTTGAAGGGACCCAAGTAGCGAGGAGCAAACTTAGTGGACTCAACTCGCAGCTTGATGTTACGGGCGGAGAGCCACACCAAGTCGCCAGGAGCAAAGGTCGGAGCGGGGCGCCGATGAACATCGGCAGAGGACCTCATTCTCTCCTTGGAGGCCTGAATGGCATCCTGCGTGCGGTCCCAAATGTCCCATGCCTCCACAGCCCAGTCTGCCACCCTGGAGTCAGCAGAGGACACAGGCATGGGCACAGGAACACGCGGATGCTGGCCGTAATTTAGGAGGAATGGAGTCTGACCGGTGGAGTCGGCTACGGCATTGTAAAGTGCAAACTCTGCCCACGGTAGCAAGGATGCCCAGTCATCCTGCCTGGCAGAAACAAAATGTCGTAAATATATGACCAAGGTCTGGTTGGCCCTCTCTACCAACCCATTCGTCTCGGGATGACAGGCCGAAGAGAGATTCAACTCAATACTGAGTAGACGACAAAGCTCTCTCCAGAATCGAGACGCAAACTGGGGACCCCGGTCACTAACAATTTTGTCTGGCATACCGTGTAGGCGAAAGATATGCTTGACGAACAAGACAGCCAACGCCCGTGCAGAAGATAGCCGTGGAAGAGGCACCAAGTGCACCATTTTGGAAAAATGGTCGGTGATCACCCAGATAATGGTGCAGTTACGAGACTTGGGTAAGCCCACCACAAAGTCCATCCCGACCATCTCCCAGGGCCTGTCCGCCACCGGCAGAGGATAAAGCAAACCAGCTGGCCGTTGCCGAGGAGTCTTGTTCTTGTCGCAAGAGAAACACGCCCGAACATACTCTGCGACATCACGAGCCATATGCGGCCACCAGTATGTCCTCGCCAGTAACTCAGATGTTCTTTTGGTACCAAAATGTCCACCCACCCTGGACGAGTGTGCCCAAGAGAGAACCTCCGGTCGCAAACTGGATGGTACAAAAGTCTTGCTCGGAGGCACAGACTCTAGCGAAACCGGGGCCACAGTTCTCAAGCTCTCGGTGGGGACAATAAGCCGAGGCTCCTCCTCCGCAGATGACACAACGGAGCGAGAAAGAGCGTCGGCCCGAATGTTCTTCTCCCCAGAAAGAAAATGTAGGGTGAAATGAAACCGGGAGAAGAATAAGGACCATCTGGCCTGGCGAGAATTCAACCTCTGGGCTGTCTGCAGGTACACCAAATTTTTATGGTCTGTGAAGACTTGGAAGGGAAAACGTGCTCCCTCCAAGAGATGTCTCCATTCTGAGAAAGCCAACTTCATGGCTAGCAACTCCCTGTCCCCGATGGAATAATTCCTCTCTGCTGGTGAGAAGGTCTTGGAGAAAAAGAAGCAAGGATGCTTCCGACCTTGAGCATCCTTTTGGAAGAGGACTGCTCCAGCACCAACAGAAGAGGCATCCACCTCCATGATAAATGGCTTATCAACATCGGGGTGATGTAGGATGGGAGCGCTAGCGAAGTGTGACTTTATAGAGTTAAAGGCCTTGGAGACCTCCTCAGACCACAATTTGGGATTCGCCCCCTTCTTGGTGAGGGCAACCAAGGGAGCTACCAAAGTTGAGAAGTGCGGAATGAACTGGCAATAATAATTAATGAACCCCATAAAGCGCTGCACCGCTTTAAGAGAATGGGGTTCCTGCCAGTCCATCACAGCCTGTAGTTTGGCAGGATCCATAGCCAATCCCTGGGCAGAGATGATGTAGCCTAGGAAAGGTAAGGACTCCTGCTCAAACATACACTTCTCCAACTTGGCATAGAGGGAGTTTGCCCGTAGGAGGTCGAAGACTTTGCAAACATCTCTCCGGTGGGAGTCAATATCTGGAGAGTAAATGAGAATATCATCCAGATAGACTACGACCAAGGTGGAAAGCATATCCCGGAAGATATCATTCACAAAGTCTTGGAAAACGGCTGGGGCATTACAGAGCCCGAAGGGCATCACCAGATATTCATAGTGCCCATCCCTGGTGTTAAAAGCCGTCTTCCATTCGTCCCCCTCACGGATGCGAATCAGGTTGTAAGCACCCCGCAGATCTAGTTTAGTAAATACCCTTGCTCCCCGAAGCCTATCGAAGAGCTCAGATATCAAGGGCAAAGGATACTTATTTTTAACGGTGATGGCGTTAAGACCCCTGTAGTCTATGCATGGACGTAGTTCCCCATTCTTCTTCTGCACGAAGAAGAACCCTGCCCCAGCAGGTGACACTGACTTCCTAATGAATCCTCTTGCCAGATTTTCCTGGATGTACTGTGACATGGCTTCCGTCTCCGGGAGAGATAGCGGATAGACTCGACCCCGGGGAGGCTCAGCACCAGGCAAGAGATCAATAGGACAGTCATAGGGGCGATGGGGCGGAAGGATCTCTGCTGCCTTTTTGGAGAACACGTCTGCATAAGACCAATACTGCTTGGGGAGAGAGGAAAGATCTGCGGGTACCTCTGTAGTAGCAACCTGAACGCACTCCCTCTGACACCTACCCCCACAAGATTCGCCCCATCCCAGGATTCTGCCAGTGGACCACTCGATATGAGGAGAGTGGTACCGTAGCCAAGGTATTCCCAACAGGACCTCATCAATTCCCTCAGGAATGACGAGCAGAGATATAATCTCCTGATGAGATGGCGACATGGACAGAGTAAAAGGGATGGTCTGGTGTGTTATCTGTGAGGGCAGTGTCGACCCATTCACCACTCGTACCGTTACTGGTTGAGCTAGCATAACCAGGGGTATTGCGTGACATTGGGCGAAGGCAGAAGACATAAAATTGCCCTCCGCCCCAGAATCCACGCAGAGCTCTACCGAGTGGGAGAATGGGCCTATAGTAATTGTCCCCTTAAAGGACAATTTAGAGGCAAACGTCGCCGTGTCTAGTGTACCTCCACCTACTACCACTAGACGCTGACGTTTCCTTGACCGCTGAGAACATCTGGTGGCTAGATGTCCTGACTGCTGGCAAACATGACAGACCTTGAGTGCACAAGCGGTCCGGGACTTAGATCCCGCTTGTGACACTTCCCTGGCCTCATGTGACTCAGGAACCAGGACCGGAGATTCCAGAGGTTTGGCGAAGGTAGGAGCCAGCCAAAACCTCTGCCTACACTGGGCTCGCTCTAACCTCCGCTCATTAAAACGGAGGTCAATTCGAGTGGAGACAGTTATTAACTCCTCCAGTGTGGCAGGAATCTCCCTAGTGGCCAGAGCGTCCTTAGCGTGGTCAGCCAGGCCCCTCCAAAATATGGGGATAAGAGCTTTATCCAACCAATCCAGCTCAGACGCTAAAGTGCGGAATTGGACGGCAAAATGACTGACCAAGGACTCACCCTGAGTTAATGCCAGCAGTTGGAACGCAGTATCATGGGTGATTTGAGGTCCTAAAAAGACCTGTTTCAGAGTGCTCAGAAACAGCGGAGCACTCTGCACCACATGATCGCCACGCTCCCACAGCGGCGTAGCCCATTCCAACGCCCTGTCCGTCAAGAGAGACACTATAAATCCCACCTTAGCCCGCTCTGTGGGAAAACGTGCAGCCAGGAGCTCCAGGTGAATAGAGCACTGACTCACAAATCCCCTACAAAATTTGCTATCACCAGAAAATTTTTCTGGCAGCGGGAGGCGAGAAAATGTCGGAGCAGGGGTGGGAATGGACAGGGTTGCTGCAGCCACGCTAGCAGCCTGTACAGCAACTGCGGTAACATCCACAGCTGAGGTTGAGCTCTCGAGAGCCGCCAACCTACCCTCCAGCTGCTGGATATACCGCAAGGATTGCTGTTTGTCCGTCATTACTAACCAGACCCTGGCGCTAGTGTAATGTTAGGGCTAGCGGAACGCACCAAATAATAAGACAGATAGAGTATGGTGCGTTCGCAGTCCGGGGTCCACCGTGCAGAGATGGAACCTGCTGCCAAGTAATGATGGACTATATGGCGGTACTCATAAGTATACACACGTGGGTTAAACTTCACCCAGCGTGAAGGAAGCGATCCTGTTGTGTCGCAGGATCGCGGTACCGCACATAGAGCGCGAGCAAGTAGTCAGCGAACTCAACCCCAACTAGGATTGAAGTCCGATTAGACCCTTGCTGGCACAACACCGCAACTGGGTGTGTAAGGAAGCTAAATAACAATATTAGGGCACAAGAGTGCATGCGGTGCCGCACTGACGAACGCCACTAACCACCCAGGCTTGGGTAAGGAAAGCACAGAGGAAGTGCACGGCGCCGTACTGGCGGTCACAGCAACTGGACGCTGTAAGGTGTGATTCGTGCTGTAGGATAAGTCGGGCGCTAGATAGCAACCATACACCTTCCGCGAACAGACATTCAATAGGGAAGGGGTATCCAAGGACGACTTGCACTCACAACAAACACACGTATGCAAATGTACACTAGCGCATGGCCGTGCGGTCATGCGCAGTTTATATAGTTGCAGCACAGGAAGTGGCCACAGAAACTTTGCCCTTCCAAGACCTGCCAAGAGGACCAATGGAATGTGCTGCAGGGCCTGAGCACATGACCCTCGATCTCCAACGGGAGATCTTGCCCTGGGCATGCTCAGTGTGTGCAGACAAGGACTTAGTCCCAGAGAAGTCCGCTCGCTGCTGACCAGCACTGGCTTTAATGGCAGAAGCTGAAGAAGCAGCAGTAACTCTCTGTACAGAGTGAGACTGAGCAAGACGCTGGGACCGACGTCCCTGCTGAGCAGACTCCACTGCGGCTGGATAAGAATGGGAGACCGCAGCGGAGATGGCTCGAGATTCCCCCTGTGCAGAAGTGGGAACTCGAGACCTAACAACGTGGACATGCATATTCTAGAATACCCGATGCATTAGAATCGGGCCACCATCTAGTACTTTATAAAACGCAATGTACTGTAGACATAACTGAACTCCTCAAATTATCTCCATCTCATCTAGCTCCCCTATCCAATCTATTTAT
Organism: Ranitomeya imitator; assembly: GCF_032444005.1. Taxonomy (NCBI): domain Eukaryota; kingdom Metazoa; phylum Chordata; class Amphibia; order Anura; family Dendrobatidae; genus Ranitomeya; species Ranitomeya imitator. The sequence goes on along the minus strand of NC_091290.1, from coordinate 110,391,818 downwards.
ACTAATAAATGACATCATGCTTTCCCGTGAACTGGAAGTTTGCTGCCTCAGAGTAACCCTTAATTATGACATATCCTTCAAGCCACACATTCAAGATCTTATCACCTCTTGCAGCCTACATCTGGAAAATAGTTCAAGAATCTGTGCTTTCCTCAACATTGAACCTACTAAAATCTTCGTGCTTGCCCTCATCATCTCCCACCTAGGCTACTACTATTTCCTCAGCTTTGCCCTCACTGCTAACCCTTTCTCACCTCTGTAGCCGGTCCTTAAGTGTTGTGTGCAACTAATACATCTCTCTAATCTCTACTCCTTCACTTCTCCCCTTTGCATATTCCTTCATTGGCTCCCAATTCCCCAATACATCCAGTGTAAACTGTGAACATTGACCTACAAAACCTTCCACAATCTGTCTCCATATATCTTCAAACTATTCTCCTGAAATCTCCCAGCATGTAGTTTCTGGTCCTCCCAAGACCTATTTCTCTCCTTTACGGGGCCTCCCCAAATCACCTCCAATACTGCTCCTGAATATCCTCTATGTTACTCTGAAGGAGTTCCAACTTGTAGTCTTAACATTTACAACAGTTAGGGGCAGACATCAGGAAAAGTGACATTATTTGGCTCAGAGTACAAATAGTATAATTGTGCGGCAAGAATACATGTGACAGGGTCTGGCACAGGGCATGGACCAATATTTATAGCTTAAAGTGAACCTTTCACCAGGTTTGGCCAATAAGAGATATGGCCATCACCTTTCAGGGCTGATATACAGCATTCTATCATGCTTTATATCTGCCCTCAACCCGGCCTGCAAAAGAAAAAAATAACTTTTAATATACTCACCTGCGGGGCGGTCTGGTCAGATAGGCATTGCTGGTCTTGGTCCGGCACCTCCCATCTTCTTAAGATCCCCGCCCTCCTGCTTGCTTCGTGTGGATGACTCATCCCTTCGTCATCTACACAGTTTCCTAGGCACAGCGCCCCTACTCAGGCGTACTTCTCTGCCCCATCGAGTGCAGAGCAAAGTACTGCAGTGCACATGTGCCGGGGCCCTTTGACCTTTCCCAACACCTGCCAATGCAGTACTGTGATCTTCCCTCAACAGGGCAGAGAAGTACGCCTGAGCCAGAGCATGGTGTCGAGGAGACACATCATCCACATGAAGCAAGCAGGATGGAGGCATCACGAGAAGAAGGAAAGCACCACACCAAGACCAGCATCACCCATCGGAATGGCCGATCCCGCAAGTGAGTATAATAAAAGTTATTTTTCTTCTCTTGCAGGTCGGGTTGAGGGCAGATATACAGCATTATAGAATGCTGTATATCAGCCCTGAAAGGTGATGGCTGTATCTCTTATCATCCAAATCGTGTGACAGATTCCCTTTAAATAATGATGAGAAACAGGTAGATGAGTGACAGGTGTAGGCCTGGTGTTAGGCACTGCCAAATACAGGCAACATACATGAAGGAGACCCAACTTAAAGTCCAAGCACTTACAGCAAATAGGGGCACACACCAGGAAAAGTAACATCAATTGACCCAGAATACAAATAGTATATTTACGCAGCATGGATGCATGGGACAGGGCCTTAGACAGGGATTGGACCAATATTTCTAGTTTAAACATTGTTGGATGAGAACAGGTGGATGAGAACAGGTGTAGGCCAGGTGCTCGAAAGAGACCTAAATTGGAGTCCAAACATTTCCAAATATTAGGTGCAGACATCAATTGACCCACAGTAGAAATTTGATGATGGCACAGCAGCAGTCAGCCATTGCCATGTATGAGGTATCAGTCTGGGCCAGCATTTTGAACTTTGAAAATAAGTTTAAAGTAAGATGAGATGGGTGAAGGACCAGTGTAAGCCTGCTGTGCTGGGAGCCCTGATACCTCATGCAATACCTCAAACTGTTTTCTGCTCAGCCACCCTCATGCACAAATATCAGCTTGGTAGACCACTAATGTTAGAAAAATTTAATGACAGTAGCACAGGCAGTTGACTGAGAGTAATTTCAAGCTTGTTGGTTTGGGAGCCCTATTTTGCAGGCAACACTTAGTCTCCGCGTTTCAAGAATTTTTGCCACACTATTAACCCCTTTCTGCCATTAGACGTACTATTGCGTCCATGTGGGGTGGGCTTTACTTCCCAAGGACGCAATAGTACGTCATATGCGATCGGCAGCGCTCACGGGGGGAGCGCCGCCGATCGCGGCCGGGTGTCAGCTGTTTATCGCAGCTGACATCCGGCACTATGTGCCAGGAGCGGTCACGGACCGCCCCCGGCACATTAACCCCCGGCACACCGCGATCAAAGATGATCGCGATGTGCCAGCGGTACAGGGAAGCACCGCGCAGGGAGGGGGCTCCCTGCGGGCTTCCCTGAGCCCCCCGCAGCAACGCGATGTGATCGCGTTGCTGCGAGGGTCTCACCTCCCTCCCTGCTCCCTCCAGCCCCGGATCCAAGATGGCCGCGGATCCGGGTCCTGCAGGGAGGGAGGTGGCTTCACAGAGCCTGCTCAGAGCAGGCACTGTGAAGGCTGCAGCGCTGCATGTCAGATCAGTGATCTGACAGAGTGCTGTGCAAACTGTCAGATCACTGATCTGTGATGTCCCCCCCTGGGACAAAGTAAAAAAGTAAAAAAAAAAAATTTCAAATGTGTAAAAAAAAATAAAAAAAATATTCCAAAATAATGAAAAAAAAAAAATATATTATTCCCATAAATACATTTCTTTATCTAAATAAAAAAAAAAAACAATAAAAGTACACATATTTAGTATCGCCGCGTCCGTAACGGCCCGACCTATAAAACTGGCCCACTAGTTAACCCCTTCAGTAAACACCGTAAGAAAAAAAAAAAAAAACGAGGCAAAAAACAACGCTTTATTATCATACCGCCGAACAAAAAGTGGAATAACACGCGATCAAAAAGACAGATATAACTAAGCATGGTACCGCTGAAAGCGTCATATTGTCCCGCAAAAAACTAGCCGCCATACAGCATCATCAGCAAAAAAATAAAAAAGTTATAGTCCTGAGAATAAAGCGATGCAAAAATAATTATTTTTTCTATAAAATAGTTTTTATCGTATAAAAGCGCCAAAACATAAAAAAATGATATAAATGAGGTGTCGCTGTAATCGTACTGACCCGAAGAATAAAACTGCTTCATCAATTTTACCAAACGCGGAACGGTATAAACGCCTCCCCCAAAAGAAATTCATGAATAGCTGGTTTTTGGTCATTCTGCCTCACAAAAATCGGAATAAAAAGCGATCAAAAAATGTCACGTGCCCGAAAATGTTACCAATAAAAACATCAACTCGTCCCGCAAAAAACAAGACCTCACATGACTCTGTGGACCAAAATATAGAAAAATTATAGCTCTCAAAATGTGGTAACGCAAAAAATATTTTTTGCAATAAAAAGCGTCTTTCAGTGTGTGACGGCTGCCAATCATAAAAATCCGCTAAAAAACCCGCTATAAAAGTAAATCAAACCCCCCTCCATCACCCCCTTAGTTAGGGAAAAATTAAAAAAATGTATTTATTTCCATTTTCCCATTAGGGCTAGGGTTAGAGTTAGAGTTAGGGCTAGGGTTAGGGCTAGGGTTAGGGCTAGGGTTAGGGTTAGGGTTAGGGCTAGGGTTAGGGCTAGGGTTAGGGTTAGGGTTAGGGCTAGGGCTAGGGTTAGGGCTAGGGTTAGGGTTAGGGCTAGGGTTAGGGCTAGGGCTAGGGTTAGGGCTAGGGTTAGGGCTAGGGTTAGGGCTAGGGTTAGGGCTAGGGTTAGGATTAGGGTTAGGGCTAGGGTTAGGGCTAGGGCTACAGTTTGGGTTGGGGCTAAAGTTACAGTTAGGGTTTAGATTACATTTACGGTTGGGAATAGGGTTGGGATTAGGGTTAGGGGTGTGTCAGGGTTAGAGGTGTGGTTAGGGTTACTGTTGGGATTAGGGTTAGGGATGTGTTTGGATTAGGGTTTCAGTTATAATTGGGGGGTTTCCACTGTTTAGGCACATCAGGGGCTCTCCAAACGCGACATGGAGTCCGATCTCAATTCCAGCCAATTCTGCGTTGAAAAAGTAAAACAGTGCTTCTTCCCTTCCGAGCTCTCCCGTGTGCCCAAACAGGGGTTTACCCCAACATATGGGGTATCAGCGTACTCAGGACAAATAGGACAACAACTTTTGGGGTCCAATTTCTCCTGCTACCCTTGGGAAAATACAAAACTCGGGGCTAAAACATATTTTTTGTGGGAAAAAAAAAGATTTTTTATTTTCACGGCTCTGCGTTATAAACTGTAGTGAAACACTTGGGGGTTCAAAGTTCTCACAACACATCTAGATTAGTTCCCTGGGGGGTCTAGTTTCCAATATGGGGTCACTTGTGGGGGGTTTCTACTGTTTAGGTACATTAGGGGTTCTGCAAACGCAATGTGACGTCTGCAGACCATTCCATCTAAGTCTGCATTCCAAATGGCGCTCCTTCCCTTCCGAGCTCTGCCATGCGCTCAAACGGTGGTTTCCCCCAACATACGGGGTATCAGCGTACTCAGGACAAATTGGACAACAACTTTTGGGGTCGAATTTCTCCTCTTACCCTCGGGAAAATACAAAACTGGGGGCTAAAAAATAATTTTGGGGGGAAAGATTTTTTTTTTTAATTTTCACGGCTCTGCGTTACAAACTGTAGTGAAACACTTGGGGGTTCAAAGCTATCACAACACATCTAGATGAGTTCCTTAGGGGGTCTAGTTTCCAAAATGGTGTCACTTGTGGGAGGTTTCTACTGTTTAGGTACATTAGGGGCTCTGCAAATGCAATGTGACACCTGCAGACCATTCCATCTAAGTCCTCATTCCAAATGGAGCTCCTTCCCTTCCGAGCCCTCCCATGCGCCCAAACAGTGGTTCCCCCCCACATATGGGGTATCAGCGCACTCAGGACAAATTGGACAACAAATTGTGGGGTCGAATTTCTCCTGTTACCCTCGGGAAAATACAAAACTGGGGGCTAAAAAATAATTTTTGTGGGAAAAAATTTTTGTATTATTTTTACGGCTCTCTATTATAAACTTCTGTGAAGCCCTTGGTGGGTCAAAGCGCTCAGCACACATCTAGATAAGTTCCTAAGGGGGTCTACTTTCCAAAATGGGGTCACTTGTGGGGGGTTTCTACTGTTTAGGTACATTAGGGGCTCTGCAAACGCAATGTGACACCTGCAGACCATTCCATCTAAGTCTGCATTCAAATGGCACTCCTTCCCTTCTGAGCCCTCCCATGTGCCCAAACAGTGGTTCCCCCCACATATGGTGTATCATCGCACTCAGGACAAATTGGGCAACAAATTTTGGGGTCCAATTTCTCCTGTTACCCTCAGGAAAATACAAAACTGGGGGCTAAAAAAATAATTTTTGTGGGAAAAAAATTTTGTTTTATTTTTACGGCTCTGCATTATAAACTTCTGTGAAGCACTTGGTGGGTCAAAGTGCTCACCACACCTCTAGATAAGTTCCTTAGGGGGTCTACTTTCCAAAATGGTGTCACTTGTGGGGGGTTTCAATGTGTAGCCACATCAGGGGCTCTCCAAACGAAACATGGCGTCCCATCTCAATTCCAGTCAATTTTGCATTGAAAAGTCAAATGGCACTCCTTCGCTTCCGAGCTCTGCCATGCGCCCAAACAGTGGTTTACCCCCACATGTGGGGTATTGGCATAATCAGGACAAATTGTACAACAATGTTTGGGGTCCATTTTCTCCTGTTACCCTTGGTAAAATAAAACAAATTGGAGCTGAATTAAATTTTTTGTGAAAAAAAGTTAAATGTTCATTTTTATTTAAACATTCAAAAAATTCCTGTGAAGCACCAGAAGGGTTAATAAACTTCTTGAATATGGTTTTGAGCACCTTGAGGGGTGTAGTTTTTAGAATGGTGTCACACTTGGGTATTTTCTATCATATAGACCCCTCAAAATGACTTCAAATGAGATGTGGTCCCTAAAATAAAATGGTGTTGTAGAAATGAGAAATTGCTGGTCAACTTTTAACCCTTATAACTCCCTAACAAAAAAAAATTTTGGTTCCAAAATTGTGCTGATGTAAAGTAGACATGTGGGAAATGTTACTTATTAAGTATTTTGTGTGACATATCTCTGTGATTTAATTGCATAAAAATTCAAAGTTGGAAAATTGCGAAATTTTCATAATTTTCGCCAAATTTCCGTTTTTTTCACAAATAAACGCAGGTACTATCAAATAATTTTTACCATTGTCATGAAGTACAATATATCATGAGAAAACAATGTCAGAATCACCAGGATCCATTGAAGCGTTCCAGAGTTATAACCTCATAAAGGGACAGTGGTCAGAATTGTAAAAATTGGCCCGGTCATTAACGTGCAAACCACCCTTGGGGGTAAAGGGGTTAAAGTGGCATCAATTTCCCCCAAGTACAAATAGTATAATGGGGTTCTGACACTCCTTCCACTACAGGCAACCATTCAGATGGAAACCCAACTTGGAGTTTCCACATTTCATAAAAGTATTGCCACACTACTCTAAAGTGGCATAAATTTCCCCAGAGTAGAAATAGTATAATGGAGCTCTTAAACCCCTTCCACAACAGGCAACCCACCAGATGGAGACCCAACTTGGAGTCTTCACATCACTTCAAAAATAGTTTGTAACATCAGCAACCATAGCAACAGCAGGTGGAGAAGCCACTACAAAGGTGCCACAGACTGCAAAAAAGCAAGATCATTGCAGCACTCTAAAAACTACACCATCGACTAGCCTGCCCAGCCTGTGACTGGGGTGCAAAAGTCATTGGAGATCCATACACTGCTGCTACTAATATTTTTGCTTTGCCGACTCAAAGTTCTTGGGGTTGGACACCTACAAACTGCGATGTACTCTTTGTGACTCACTGCTGTCTTGGAAGAAAATACTTTTAAGATTGTCAACAAGTGTGTTTCAATACTCCAGTATGCACGTGTCCATTTCCAGGGGGGGCAGCATCTTGCAAAATTTACTCTTGTGCTGTGGATCTAACAGAAGCCCAGGAGTCAGCACTAATCCTAACAATATGGGCGTCATGTTGCAGGTAGTGCAGCAAGAAGGCGCTCATGTGACGAGCGCGTCCATGAGCTCCAAGTCCATAGTTTGTGGGTGGTGGGGTAACAAAATAGTAAAGTCCAGATACAGGAGGTGTTAGAATGAGTGCTATCATGAAAAAAAAACTGAAAAAAAGATAAACTATAACTTTTAATATACGCCTTTAAAAACGGGACATACAACACTTACTGTACAAACACCACAAACAAAAAGTGCTCACTGCATTAACTTTATAGATGAATACTACATGAGATTGGCGCCCCCGCTCACGGATGACTGACCCTATTTTCCTGTTGTTCCCTACCTGTAAGTGCCAGCTGATACAGTATCACAACATGGAAGGATAGTAAGCCATAGTATAGGTCAGAAAAAAAACAGGCAGTGCATCTACACATATATATATATATATATATATATATATACAGTTAGGGCCAGAAATATTTGGACAGTGACACAATTTTCGCGAGTTGGGCTCTGCATGCCACCACATTGGATTTGAAATGAAACCTCTACAACAGAATTCAAGTGCAGATTGTAACGTTTAATTTGAAGGGTTGAACAAAATGATTTGATAGAAAATGTAGGAATTGTACACATTTCTTTACAAACACTCCACATTTTAGGAGGTCAAAAGTAATTGGACAAATAAACATAACCCAAACAAAATATTTTTATTTTCAATATTTTGTTGCAAATCCTTTGGAGGCAATCACTGCCTTAAGTCTGGAACCCATGGACATCACCAAACGCTGGGTTTCCTCCTTCTTAATGCTTTGCCAGGCCTTTACAGCCGCAGCCTTCAGGTCTTGCTTGTTTGTGGGTCTTTCCGTCTTAAGTCTGGATTTGAGCAAGTGAAATGCATGCTCAATTGGGTTTAGATCTGGAGATTGACTTGGCCATTGCAGAATGTTCCACTTTTTGGCACTCATGAACTCCTGGGTAGCTTTGGATGTATGCTTGGGGTCATTGTCCATCTGTACTATGAAGCGCCGTCCAATCAACTTTGCAGCATTTGGCTGAGTCTGGGCTGAAAGTATATCCCGGTACACTTCAGAATTCATACGGCTACTCTTGTCTGCTCTTATGTCATCAATAAACACAAGTGACTCAGTGCCATTGAAAGCCATGCATGCCCATGCCATCACGTTGCCTCCACCATGTTTTACAGAGGATGTGGTGTGCCTTGGATCATGTGCCGTTCCCTTTCTTCTCCAAACTTATTTCTTCCCATCATTCTGGCACAGGTTGATCTTTGTCTCATCTGTCCATAGAATACTTTTCCAGAACTGAGCTGGCTTCTTGAGGTGTTTTTCTGCAAATTTAACTCTGGCCTGTCTATTTTTGGTATTGATGAATGGTTTGCATCTAGATGTGAACCCTTTGTATTTACTGTCATGGAGTCTTCTCTTTACTGTTGACTTAGAGACAGATACACCTACTTCACTGAGAGTGTTCTGGACTTCAGTTGATGTTGTGAACGGGTTCTTCTTCACCAAATTAAGTATGCGGCGATCATCCACCACTGTTGTCATCCGTGGACGCCCAGGCCTTTTTGAGTTCCCAAGCTCACCAGTCAATTCCTTTTTTCTCAGAATGTACCCAACTGTTGATTTTGCTACTCCAAGCATGTCTGCTATCTCTCTGATGGATTTTTTCTTTTTTTTCAGCCTCAGGATGTTCTGCTTCACCTCAATTGAGAGTTCCTTTGACCGCATGTTGTCTGCTCACAGCAACAGCTTCCAAATGCAAAACCACACACCTGGAATCCACCCCTGACCTTTTAACTACTTCATTGATTACAGGTTAACGAGGGAGACGCCTTCAGAGTTAATTGCAGCCCTTAGAGTCCATTGTCCAATTACTTTTGGTCCCTTGAAAAAGAGGACGCTATGCATTACAGAGCTATGATTCCTAAACCCTTTCTCTGATTTGGATGTGGAAACTATCATATTGCAGCTGGGAGTTTGCACTTTCAGCCCATATTATATATATAATTGTATTTCTGAACATGTTTTTGTAAACAGCTAAAATAACAAAACTTGTGTCACTGTCCAAATATTTCTGGCCCTAACTGTATGTATGTATATATATATATATATATATATATATATATATATATATATATATATATATGTATATATATATATATATATATATATATATATATATATATATATATATATAGTTCAGACCAGGGAAAAGGAATGAAATGTCTTGCTTGATAAGGATACAATTTGTCATAAATTTGATAAGATGAACCCTCTCTCTAAATTGTACCTCTGCTGCTCCTTTCCTAACAGCGGAGGTTGACACCCTATGTGTCAGTGGATATGGTGCCCCCGCTCCATGACGGCTAACCCTAGAAGACCTTGCTGATGCCCAGGCCACATAAATTTCTAGGGAATATACCCATCAAGATTGGAGTGATACATACTGTATTTAGTTCAGAATATAAATCATAGATGCAGTTAGCGTTAGGAATGGATATGAGAGGGGTACTTATCAAGCATAGATATCCTGGAACCTCTTCGCATTTCGCCTGACGGCTCCTCAGGAGGTTAGATGAATAGATGCTGCATCAGATGTGGTGGGGTAACACTCAAGCTTGCTTCCCCCATCTCCTCCCACTAACCACGGCCACGGACAACATAGAGGGGATCATTTTACTTTATATCTCCTGACTTGGAGTCACCACATTTAAAAAAATAATTGTCACACACCACTAAAGCAGCATCAATTTCCACAGAGTAGAAATATTATAATATGCCTCTGACACACCTTCCACCACAGGCAACCCACCAGATGGAGACCCAACTTGGAGTCTCCACATTTCAAAAATTATTTGTCACACACCATTAAAGTTGCATCAAATTACACAAAGTAGAAGTATTATAATAGGCCTCTGACACTCCTTTCTCCACAGGCAACCAAATAGATGGAGACCCACCTTGGAGTCTCCACATTTCAAAAGGTTATTGTCACACACCACTAAAGTTGCGTCAATTTCCACAGAGTAGAAATATTATAATAGACCTCTGACACACCTTTTACAACAGGCAACCCCCTAGATGGACACTCACCTTGGAGTCTCCAGATTAAAAACAATTATTGTCACATACCATTAAAGTGGCATCAATTTCCACAGTGAGAAAAAAAAAAATCGGAGGCGCTCCACTCTGGTAGAATGAATCCCCCAAAAGATGTCAGATGTGAACCACTCGTTCAAACGATGTCCAGAATGGTGAAGGAGTGGTTCACATCTGACATCTCTTTGGTGATTCATTCCACCAGAGGTGAGCGCCTCCGATTCTTTTTGATCACATACCCTTAGGAGTTTGTGAATGTAAGAGGACCAACACAACTCCACACCAATCGGAATGGTGGCATACCAAGAGGTTGGATCCCCATTTGTAATCAAATTGCTACATAGCATTGTGCCTATCCCACACAACCCCCACAGGTGACAACAGGGCTGCCACTAGAAATTTTGGGGCCCCATACTGGCAAAATTTTCGGGGCCCCCTTGAAACTCCGCCCAGGCTCCACCCCAGCCCCGCCTCCAAGCTCCACCCCACGAACTGTCCACAGTCCCACTGCCTTCTCTTGGAAAATCTCTACTTCTCACCTATCACACATTGACAGTTCCCATCACCAGATCACACATATAGCCGGCAGCTTTTGTTTTGGCCAAAAGATTTTTTAAGCCGCCACCATAACACGGTAGACACTTTTGTCCGGGCCCTACTCTACTGTAACCTACTAAATATTTGTTAAAATATGCAATACAATTTAGGTATATTTTTATTTATTTTTCAATTTTTAAAATGACCTATAATATCACATACAAGGAACAAATACCACAGCACTATGACCAGATGACATATTACCACCACAGTGATCGAATAATATAAAATACAAGGAACAAATACCGCTACACCATGACCAGACCGCCTATAACCACAAATGACTGAATACTACAATACTGATCAGTAATAAAAAAAAACCCACAATACTATCACAATCAGTGCCATTATACACAGGAGATCTGTAATTAGTAAGCAGTGTCTGTGTACAGGTAATACAGTGATCACCGGTGACATTATACACAGGAGCTCTGTATATAATGTATAGGTAATACAGTGATCACTGGTGACATTGTACACAGGACCTCTGTATATAGTATACAGTGTATAGTGTCAGTGTATAGGTAACACTGACTCACCAGTGACGTCTCTAGGTGAAGTCCTTCATCTTTCATCCAGCACAGACCGCCATCACTTCATCCAGCCAGGACTCGTCTCTGCAGCAAATAAAACAGTTATCTCGAGTTCCGCTTGTAGAACACATTACTTAATTTTCCCAACTTCTACATTACACCACATGAAGAAGGCAACATAGTATCACTCTACACAGTAACAGGACCTCCCCCCATTTAAAACAGTATACTCAAAAAATAAAATAAATACATCACTGCAATAATAATATCCCTTAATTAGCCCCTATGGTAATATTCGCCATCCTAGCCCCCGTGTGTCTCATTCCAGGCTCCAGCCATATGTTCTCCCATCCTGCCCTCATGGGTATCCATTCTGCCCCATATGATCTCCCCATCCTGCCCCATCTGTCTCCATCGTATCCATCCTGCCCCATCTCTGTCTCCATTCTGCCCCATCTGTGTCCAGCACTCTGCCCCATCTGTGTCCAATCCTGCCCCATCTGTGTCCAGCACTCTGCCTAGTCTGTGTGCAATCCTGCCCCATCTGTGTCCAGCACTCTGCCCCATCTGTTTCCAATCCTGCCTCATCTGTCCAGCACTCTGCCCCATCTCTGTCCAGCACTCTGCCCCATCCCTGTCCAGCACTCTGCCCCATCCCTGTCCAGCACTCTGCCCCATCTCTGTCCAGCACTCTGCCCCATCTCTGTCCAGCACTCTGCCCCATCTCTGTCCAGCACTCTGCCCCATCTCTGTCCAGCACTCTGCCCCATCTCTGTCCAGCACTCTGCCCCATCTCTGTCCAGCACTCTGCCCCATCTCTGTCCAGCACTCTGCCCCATCTCTGTCCAGCACTCTGCCCCATCTCTGTCCAGCACTCTGCCCCATCTCTGTCCAGCACTCTGCCCCATCTCTGTTCAGCACTCTGCCCCATCTCTGTTCAGCACTCTGCCCCATCTCTGTTCAGCACTCTGCCCAGCACTCTGCCCCATCTCTGCCCAGCACTCTGCCCCATCTCTGCCCAGCACTCTGCCCCATCTCTGCCCAGCACTCTGCCCCATCTCTGTCCAGCACTCTGCCCCATCTCTGTCCAGCACTCTGCCCCATCTCTGTTCAGCACTCTGCCCCATCTCTGTTCAGCACTCTGCCCCATCTCTGTCCAGCACTCTGCCCAGCACTCTGCCCCCCCGTGTCCAGCTTTACTGCCCCCCGGCCCCCACCCTGTGTCCAGCTTTACTGCCCCCCGGCCCCCACCCTGTGTCCAGCTTTACTGCCCCCCGGCCCCCACCCTGTGTCCAGCTTTACTGCCCCCGGCCCCCACCCTGTGTCCAGCTTTACTGCCCCCGGGCCCCCACCCTGTGTCCAGCTTTACTACCCCCCGGCCCCCACCCTGTGTCCAGCTTTACTGCCCCCCGGCCCCCACCCTGTGTCCAGCTTTACTGCCCCCCGGCCCCCACCCTGTGTCCAGCTTTACTGCCCCCGGCCCCCACCCTGTGTCCAGCTTTACTGCCCCCGGGCCCCCACCCTGTGTCCAGCTTTACTACCCCCCGGCCCCCACCCTGTGTCCAGCTTTACTGCCCCCCGGCCCCCACCCTGTGTCCAGCTTTACTGCCCCCCGGCCCCCACCCTGTGTCCAGCTTTACTGCCCCCGGGCCCCCACTCTGTGTCCAGCTTTACTGCCCCCCGGCCCCCACCCTGTGTCCAGCCTTACTGCCCCCCGACCCCACCCTGTGTCCAGCTTTACTGCCCCCCGGCCCCCACCCTGTGTCCAGCTTTACTGCCCTGGGCCCGGCCCGCCCTCCCCCCCCCCCCCCCCCCGCATCGCCGCTCTCAAAAAAAAAAAGTTCTCCTTACCAGCCGCGCTCCTCTCTCCACGCAGCTGCACCGTGCACTCGCCGGCGACTGACAATGACGTCAGACGCCGGCGACCTGCACGCTGCGGCTGGCGGCTGTTAACTATTGACGTGCGGGCGCGGGCCCGCACGTCAATAGCGTACAGCTGTAGCGCCGGCCACCGCTAAGGGCCCGGTTCAGCCTGCGGCTGCTGGTAGGGGCCCGGTGAGCAGGTAAGAGGGGGCCCGATGCGGGCCCCCTCTGCTCACCGGGCCCCATACGCCAGTCACGGCTGTAATGCCCTGATGGCGGCCCTGGGTGACAATATATACATATATACAGTATATATAATATAAACAATAATTCTTTCATGCATAGGTGTGCATCTTTTGATATGTTTGGTAGTCTCGAAAACATATGGTAATTTCCGGGCTATAATGTCATGTGATGCACATGACGTTGTTCCCTGGTTATAATACTTACCTTTGTCTTTCTTTGTCTGCGCCTGTGTGCCTAGGGCTTCTGGGACATGTAGTTTCCTGTGCAGTCCTGTCACTTCCGGTTTCGGGCAGCTAGCAGGCTTGATTTCACCCCATAGGATATTATGATACTGCACTTGTGCACCTAATGCATGCTGGGAAATGCAGTTTGTTTGCTTTTATAATACTGTGCTTGCATGCCTGATGTGTGCTAGGAAATACAGTTTCTTATCTGGTCCCGACACTCCCGATTACACGGTATGTTTGATTTTATATCGAATCTCCTCCTTTTACTGTTCTGGTGACGGGATAGGTATATTTCATTGTTTGGACACATACATCATGTTCTATTCACACCCCTTTTCATTTTCAATGGTTGTCAACCAACCTCTTTTGTGATTGGTTCATGGACATATTTAAACCACAGCGTTTTTGTTTTTGCCACCACCCACGACGAAGGCTTCAAGCCGAAGCGTGCGTCGGGTTGGCACACCATCCACAGTGTGAGGGACTGCATCACTGGTGTAAGTATACTACTGTCACTTTGTGTGTACTTTTTAATTTATTTCACTGAATCTGGTCCCTCCATATTTTTAAAATGCATACCTTTTGCACCTGCACTGTATCCCCGCACTGAATTGATGCTTAGCATTGATTGCTTTCTTTGCATTGTTTTATTTTTTCACAAGTATACATTCAGCACTGTAATTTGCATTTTTTGATTTTTTTGATTTTTGATGTGTTATTCAGTATTGTTCACAATTTTTTTTTTACATTTTTTTTACTCTTTTACACTATATATATATTTCTTTTTTTCTTGCTCACTAATCTATCAGAATTTGCTATTTGGCCATTTATGTATGTACACTTCATATGTTGATGTGCGTCCTTGCAATTTTTTAATTTTTTATGCAACTTCCTGTGATCTGGCATTGTGCTTGTGCACTTTTTCCCATTGTTATCTTTTATATTTTAACTATTATGTAAGCAATGAAAATATTTATTGGACTTTTTGGTCGTTTTTTTCTTCTTTTTTTGTTTGGTAGTTCCCGATTGTCCGTGACTTGTTTAATACTGTCCTATGTCTATGGTAGTTTAAATTTTGGTTACTTATTTGAAAGTGATAATTTTTATCTTTTTTTGCTCCCATTTGCATGCCATTGACTTCATTGGTATTATGAGTTTTTCTTTGCAAATTTGACAGATAATGTGTGTTATGTCTTCCTTTGCGGTCTCAAAAAAGGCACTGGCTAGGCAACCCATTCTGCCACTGCGAACTGCACACTCTCAACCCGTGCTGGCCACAGCCAGAATTTGGGCTAAGAATACAGTGCTTGTCTTCATTGTGTCATTTCATGTCTGTGTCGAAAGCCGGAGCGTAACCTCCTCATCTTCTTCCTCCACCTCCTCTGCTGAGCTTCTCAACTGCATACCTCTGGGTTCACACCTAGCTGGATCTACAACCTCATTGTTATTCTCTCTGTTCTCACAATCTTCGCCCTGAGAGTCATCCTTCTCTTCTTACCCTGACACCACAGTACACTCTACATGCCCCTCCGGTATCTGAGTTTCATCACTATCACCTTCAACCTTGGTGCTTAACATCTGGTGACGAGGGTCTAGATTCTACTCGGACCCTACTTTTTCTGGCCCCAGATCCAACAAGAAAAAATTGGGGGCATCAGTGCAGATGCTTTCCTCTTCTGGATTCTGAGATTCTTTGGAGCAGACCTCTGAATTTTTTATGCGGAGGGAAACAAGGGTGACTTTACTATGCCAAATTAGCAATAAGCATTTTTTTTCTTACCTACACGATTTATTCGTTATTGAAATTGCTAAATCTCGAGGAACAGAATCCTGCCTACAACATTAGAATTAAGGAAAATGAAGGTCATATTTTAGGTCATCTGAAGATCAAGTCACTCAAGGACCATAGACTATGCAACTTGCATTAATGGCCAGATCAATATTACACAAACTTTTAATATACAACTAATTATGAGGCTCCTTTCAAATGAAGTAAATCTATTGAACATTTTGACATTGGAAATGTGTCCTTCAACAGGAACCCATACATAAGTCAATAATCTATTATGATTTTCATCTTGGAGAAGTAGCCCATTATTTCCATAGGTCTGAGAAATCAATTTAACATTCCGTATATCAGTGTAATAATGGCATCCCAATTAAAAAGAGCAATCAGAAAACTAAGTTGTAATCAATGTCTTCTGATAGTATGAGAAATTGATGCCAAAACCTTTTAAATGATATACAGTCAGTGATACTGTTTTTTTTCAGGAATGCATTGACTTAGTAAAATTCTGATGAGACTTGTATCAGATTGCTTGGGAATGCAGACATGCTAATACAATGTGATATAATTATATAATGAAGAAAAAGAGAAGATACAAAATTAACAAAAATAATTTTGACAATTGTCATTGTGTTCATCAAAACACTCTACATTTCCTCAAACATATGCTTTGATTAGGAATAAGAAATGTAAAAACCTCTTTATAAATAAGTCATCTCGGAATTATACCAATGGTAGCACTTACACCAAGTACTTCATGCCTGAGGTCAGTCAAAAGACCTTCTGAAACAAGAAGTCACAAGTGTTATACAAGATCAATAACAGAAAAGGTTTCTTGTCACAGAATTGCCATTGGGTTGTGGTAGCATTAAAGGGAATCACCAGTATGAAACTTGGATAAAAGTTCAATTTATTTAGACAAATCCATTAAAATCCTTGTTTCTTATTGGTACAGCAAATGGTGGTGTACATGATGCGACTTCTTCTGTTGTGGACAACGTCTCTGATCCAGGCACCTCCATGCGTTAATTTCATTCTGAGTCAATCAAGACTTTTGTTCGTGTGCAAGTTTGCACACAAGGACTTCTGCTTCAAACTGATGAGCTGAATATGTCCCCTTCCTTTTTCCCTTGCATATACATTAAAGGGAATCTATCACCAGTTCTTCACATCCAAAACTAATTTCATGTGCATTTAGTTCTTTCAAAGAAAAGTCCAGCATACCTTTACATAGCCAGTCCCTTCCTCTGTTAATTAGTAATCAGTGCTTAAATTTATATGTAAATGAGGTTTTAGAGTTATTTGTAGACATGAAGCTTCTGTCACTCCAGTTCTATTTGCCGCCCAGTGCCTTCTGCCTTCAGTTATTGGGAGGATAGGAGTCAGAAGACCGCGTCATCTGATTTCTCCTGCACTGACTTGAAGCACTTAACTTTCATATTAAACAGTGCAGGTTTCTTCTAGCAGTGCAGAGGTTAATCTACTCAGTTTAGAACTGGTGGAAGCACACCTGCCTTAAGGCTCTCAGCTGTTCACTGTTGGCATCTCCCCTCTCCTATATAAACTGGCCTCTGACAATTAGGAGTTGCCAGAATTAGCTTCATTGCTGCATGGTTCAGGAATTGGTGGTGTGTTGTTTGAGAAGGCGTTTGGAGGATTTTTCTAAGACTGCTGTTAGGTTTTGGTTGTGTGCAAATCCTTCCTTCTCCTACTTTGGTTTTTCCCATGCTTCACTCCTCGGCGTCTCCCTCTGTTGTTTGCGAGTGCATTTCTGTATGATTGTTATTTGCCTTTATCTTTGCTCATATTACCTTGTTAGTCTGGTTGGTGTATAGCCATACACTACTACTCGCCTCTTCCCTGAGTGGGGGGAGGGAATAGACTGAGGGTTGTTTCAGGAGCTCAGCAAGGAATGTGGCCCCAGCATCTTCACCATTAGAAGCAATCTGGGGAAAAGGGATAGCGTTAGAGACAATGAAGGAGCTCCTGGATCTGGGATACCCGACAACAGAGTTGTGATACTGACTGAATCATTGATGCCAGTCAGAGGGGGGACGGAATTATTGACGTGGGAAGAGGTGAATATTCTTTTCCATTTACATATGTGTGACTAGCCAACATGCTGTTAGGACTGGCGGAACGCACCAAGAGAGATGATATAGATGCGTTCGCAGTTCGGGGTCCACCGTGCAGGTGAAACCTGCTGCTAGGAAATGACAGACTATATGGCAGTATCCAAAAGTATACACGCGTGGGTTAAACCTCACCCAGCGTGAAGAAAGCGATCCTGTTGCGTCACAGGACCGCGGTACCGCACATAGAGCGCGAGCAAGTGGTCAGCGAACTTAACCCCAACAGGGATTGTAGTCCGATTAGACCCTTGCTGGCACTACACCGCTACTGGGTGTGTAAGGAAATATATAATTATAGCACCGAAGTGCGAACTGTGCCGTGCTGGCAGGTACCACTAAGCACCCAGACGTGGGTCAGGAAGCGCACACTGGCGCGTGGCACCGCACTGGCGGTCACAGCAATAGACGCTGATACGTGTGTGACACGTTGAGTGATTAGTCGGGCGCTAGATAGCAGCCATACACCATACGCGAACAGTCATACAATAGGGTAGGGGTATTTAATGAACGACTTGCACTCACAACAAACACACGTATTAAATTGTACACTAGCGCATGGCCGTGCGGTCATGCGCAGTTTATATAGTTGCAGGACAGGAAGTGGCCACAGAAACTTTGCCCTTCCAAGACCTGCCGAAAGGACCAATAGAATGCGCTGCAGAGACTGAGCACATGACCCTCGACCTCCAACGGGAGATCTTGCCCTGGGCATGCTCAGTATGCGCAGACAAGGACTTAGTCCCAGAGAAGTCCACTCGCTGCTGACCAGCACTGACTTTAATGGCAGGAGCTGAAGAAGCAGCAGTAACTCTCTGAACAGAGTGAGACCGAGCAAGACGCTGGGGCCGACGTCCCTGCTGAGCAGGCTCCACTGCGGCTGGATAGGAATGGGGGACCGCAGCGGAGATGGCTCGAGATTCCCCCTGTGCAGAAGCGGGAACTCGAGACCTAACATTACCCCCCCTCCTACGGCCCCCCCTCCTTGGGCCTCGCTACGCTCGAAGGCAGCAATGAGCTGTGGGGCCCGAATGTTTTCAGCAGGCTCCCATGACCTGTTCTCTGGACCATAACCCTTCCAATCCACCAGATAGAACTTTTTGCCGCGTACCACCTTACACCCTAAAATAGCGTTCACCTCGTAATCGTCCGTAGACGAACCCGATGTCCCGGCAGATGACTCGGAAAACCGGGACATGTATACGGGTTTCAAGAGGGACACATGAAAGGTGTCGGTGATACCCAAGCGTGGAGGAAGAGCCAGGCGGTAGACCACAGGATTAACCTGATCGAGAACCTTGAAGGGACCCAAGTAGCGAGGAGCAAACTTAGTGGACTCAACTCGCAGCCTGATGTTACGGGTGGAGAGCCACACCAAGTCGCCAGGAGCAAAGGTCGGAGCGGGGCGCCAATGAACATCGGCGGAGGACCTCATTCTCTCCTTGGAAGCCCGAATGGCATCCTGAGTGCGATCCCAAATGTCCCGTGCCTCCACAGCCCAGTCTGCCACCCTGGAATCGGCGGAAGACACGGGCATGGGCACAGGTACCCGCGGATGCTGACCATAGTTAAGGAGGAATGGAGTCTGTCCAGTGGAGTCAGCTACAGCATTGTTAAGAGCAAACTCCGCCCACGGTAGCAAAGATGCCCAGTCATCTTGCTTAGCAGAGACAAAATGTCGCAGATATGTGACCAAGGTCTGGTTGGCTCTCTCCACCAACCCATTCGTCTCGGGATGATATGCCGAAGAGAGATTCAACTCGATACTGAGAAGGCGACAAAGCTCTCTCCAGAACTGAGACGCAAACTGGGGACCCCGGTCACTGACAATTTTGTCTGGCATACCGTGAAGACGGAAGATGTGTTTAACAAACAATGCTGCCAAGGCCCGTGCAGAAGGTAGCCGAGGAAGCGGCACCAAATGCACCATTTTAGAAAAATGGTCGGTGATAACCCAAATGACAGTACAGCCACGTGACTTGGGCAAACCCACCACAAAGTCCATCCCGACCATCTCCCAGGGCCTGTCTGCCACCGGCAGAGGGTATAACAACCCAGCTGGCCGTTGACGGAGATACTTATTTTTGGCACAAGAGACAAATGCCCGAACGTAGTCTCCTACGTCACGAACCATATGTGGCCACCAATACATTCTCGCCAACAACTCAGATGTCCTCTTTGCCCCAAAGTGTCCACCCACTCTGGACGAATGAGCCCACAAGAGATCCTCCGGACGCAAATTGATGGGAACAAAAGTCTTGCCCGGAGGCACAGACTCAAGCGAAACCGGAGCTACGGTTCTCAGACTCTCTGAAGGGACAATGAGCCGAGGCTCGTCCTCCTCCTCCACAGTTGACACCAGGGAGCGAGAGAGAGCGTCAGCACGAATGTTCTTCTCCCCGGCGAGATAATGTAGAGTGAAGTGGAACCGGGAGAAAAACAAGGACCATCTGGCCTGACGAGAATTCAGCCGCTGGGCTGTCTGTAAATAGACCAAATTCTTGTGGTCCGTGAAGACTTGGAATGGGAACTGAGCACCCTCCAAGAGATGTCTCCATTCCGAAAAGGCCAACTTCATTGCCAGCAGCTCCCTATCCCCGATGGAGTAATTTGTCTCCGCTGGTGAGAAGGTCTTTGAGAAGAAGAAGCATGGGTGCTTCCGACCTTGAGCATCCTTTTGATAGAGGACTGCTCCTGCACCAACGGATGAGGCATCCACCTCCATTAGGAATGGCTTATCCACATCGGGACGATGTAAGATGGGAGCGCTAGCAAAGTGGGACTTAATAGAAGTGAAGGCCTTGGAGACCTCTTCGGACCACAATTTAGGATTCGCTCCCTTCTTGGTGAGGGATACCAAGGGAGCTACCAGGGTTGAGAAGTGGGGGATGAACTGACGATAGTAATTTATGAACCCCATAAAGCGCTGCACCGCTTTCAGAGAATGGGGTTCCTGCCAGTCCATCACTGCCTGTAGTTTGGCAGGATCCATAGCCAATCCCTGGGCCGAGATGATGTAGCCCAGGAAAGGTAAGACTCCTGCTCAAACATACACTTCTCCAACTTGGCATAGAGGGAGTTTGCCCATAGGAGGTCGAAGACTTTGCAAACATCTCTCCGGTGGGAGTCAATATCTGGAGAGTAGATGAGAATATCATCCAGATAGACTACGACCGAGGTGGAAAGCATATCCCGGAAGATATCGTTCACAAAGTCTTGTTAAACGGCTGGGGCATTACAGAGCCCGAAGGGCATCACCAGATATTCATAGTGCCCATCCCTGGTGTTAAAGGCCGTCTTCCATTCGTCCCCCTCACGGATGCGAATCAGGTTGTAAGCACCCCGCAGATCTAATTTAGTAAATACCCTTGCTCCCCGAAGTCTATCGAATAACTCAAATATCAAGGGCAAAGGATACTTATTCTTAACGGTGATGGCGTTAAGACCCCTGTAGTCTATGCATGGGCGCAATTCCCCATTCTTCTTCTGCACGAAGAAGAACCCTGCCCCAGCAGGTGACACTGACTTCCTAATGAATCCTCTTCCTCTTGCCAGATTTTCCTGGATGTACTGTGACATTGCCTCCGTCTCCGGGAGAGATAGCAGATAAACTCGACCCCGGGGAGGCTCAGCACCAGGCAAGAGATCAATAGGACAGTCATAGGGGCGATGAGGCGGAAGGACCTCTGCCGCCTTTTTGGAGAACACGTCTGCATAAGACCAATACTGCTTGGGAAGAGAGGATAGATCTGCGGGTACCTCAGTAGTAGCAACCTGAACGCACTCCCTCTGACACCTACCCCCACAAGATTCACCCCAACCCAGAATTCTGCCTGAGGACCACTCGATATGAGGAGAGTGGTACCGTAGCCAAGGTATTCCCAACAGGACCTCATCAATTCCTTCCGGAATGACGAGCAGAGAAATTATCTCCTAATGAGATGGCGACATGGACAGAGTAAAAGGGATGGTCTGGTGTGTTATCTGTGAGGGCAATGTCGACCCATTCACCACTCGCACCGTTACTGGTTGAGCAAGCATTACCAGGGGTATTGCGTGACGTTGGGCGAAGGCAGAAGACATAAAATTGCCCTCCGCCCCAGAATCCATGCAGAGCTCTACCGAGTGGGAGAATGAGCCAATAGTAATTGTCCCCTTAAAGGACAACTTAGAGGCAAACGTCGCCGTGTCTAGTGTACATCCACCTACTACCACTAGACGCTGACGTTTCCTCGACCGCTGAGGACATCTGGTGGCTAGATGTCCTGACTGCTGGCAAACATGACAGACCCTGAGTGCACAAGCGGTCCGGGACTTAGATCCTGCTTGTGACACTTCCCTGGCCTCATGTGGCTCAGGAACCAGGTCCGGAGATTCCAGAGGTTTGGCGAAAGTAGGAGCCAGCCGAAACCTCTGCCTACACTGGGCTCGCTCTAACCTCCGCTCGTTAAAACGGAGGTCAATTCGAGTGGAGACAGTTATTAACTCCTCCAGTGTGGCAGTAATCTCCCTAGTGGCCAGAGCGTCCTTTACGTGGTGAGCCAAGCCCCTCCAAAATATGGGGATAAGAGCTTTATCCGACCAATCCAGCTCAGATGCTAAGGTGCGGAATTGGACGGCAAAATGACTGACCAAGGACTCACCCTGAGTTAATGCCAGCAATTGGAGTGCAGCATCATGGGTGACTTGAGGTCCTAAAAAGACCTGTTTCAGAGCGCTCAGAAACAGCGGAGCACTCTGCACCACATGATCGCCACACTCCCACAGCGGCGTAGCCCATTCCAATGCCCTGTCCGACAATAGAGACAGAATAAATCCCACCTTAGCCCGCTCTGTGGGAAAACGTGCAGCCAGGAGCTCGAGGTGAATAGAGCACTGACTCACAAATCCCCTACAAAACTTGCTATCACCAGAAAATTTTTCTGGCAGCGGGAGACGAGATAATGTCGGAACAGGGGTGGCAATGGACATAGTAGCTGCAGCCACGCTGGCAGCCTGTACAGCTACTGCAGTAACATCCACAGCTGAAGTCGCGCTCTCGAGAGCCGCCAACCTACCCTCCTGCTGCTGGATATACCGCAGAGATTGCTGTTTGTCTGTCATCACTAGCCAGACCCTGGCGCTAGTGTAATGTTAGGACTGGCGGAACGCACCAAGAGAGATGATATAGATGCGTTCGCAGTCCGGGGTCCACCGTGCAGGTGAAACCTGCTGCTAGGAAATGACAGACTATATGGCGGTATCCAAAAGTATACACGCGTGGGTTAAACCTCACCCAGCGTGAAGAAAGCGATCCTGTTGCGTCACAGGACCGCGGTACCGCACATAGAGCGCGAGCAAGTGGTCAGCGAACTTAACCCCAACAGGGATTGTAGTCCGATTAGACCCTTGCTGGCACTACACCGCTACTGGGTGTGTAAAGAAATATATAATTATAGCACCGAAGTGCGAACTGTGCCGTGCTGGCAGGTACCACTAAGCACCCAGACGTGGGTCAGGAAGCGCACACTGGCGCGTGGCACCGCACTGGCGGTCACAGCAATAGACGCTGATACGTGTGTGACACGTTGAGTGATTAGTCGGGCGCTAGATAGCAGCCATACACCATACGCAAACAGTCATACAATAGGGTAGGGGTATTTAATGAACGACTTGCACTCACAACAAACACACGTATTAAATTGTACACTAGCGCATGGCCGTGCGGTCATGCACAGTTTATATAGTTGCAGGACAGGAAGTGGCCACAGAAACTTTGCCCTTCCAAGACCTGCCAAGAGGACCAATAGAATGCGCTGCAGAGTCTGAGCACATGACCCTCGACCTCCAACGGGAGATCTTGCCCTGGGCATGCTCAGTGTGCGCAGACAAGGACTTAGTCCCAGAGAAGTCCACTCGCTGCTGACCAGCACTGACTTTAATGGCAGGAGCTGAAGAAGCAGCAGTAACTCTCTGAACAGAGTGAGACCGAGCAAGACGCTGGGACCGACGTCCCTGCTGAGCAGGCTCCACTGCGGCTGGATAGGAATGGGGGACCGCAGCGGAGACGGCTCGAGATTCCCCCTGTGCAGAAGCGGGAACTCGAGACCTAACACATGCAACAATATATTTTCCCAGGTTTTTATTTTTGTGAATCGATAATAGTATCTCAAAATATTCGAACTCATGTGAAAGCACAAATTTCAGAAAATTTGACTCTAACTTGATCCTCTACAAACTGATCTCCTCTTCTCTAGTTCTAAGAAGTGGGAAACCCTTTGATACTCCTTAATTTACTCCATATTTAACTGTTGTTAGAAACTTCTGCCTTCCATCAATATAACACAAAAATGTGTCTATGCTGAGCAAGCATGTCAATTGAAATACATTAGTAAAGTGAACAAGTTTTAACATCAATACCAGAATTATAAGCTTTAGGCCACGTTCAAATGTTCAATATTTGGCCAGTATTTTACATCACTATTTGTAAGCCAAAATCAAGAGTGAGTGAAACTTGCAGAAGTAGTGCACGTGTTTCTATTATACTTTTCCTCTGATTGTTCCACTCCTGGTTTTGGCTTACAAATACTGCTGTAAAATACTGACCAAATTCTGATTGTGTGAATATGGCCATACGGTCCAAATCTTCGATTTGTCTAGCTTTACATCTTTCATATCATTTTCATTACTTCACATTATTATGTTTGTTCATCTTATTTAACCCCTTTCCCACCTGAGATGTATCCATACATCCCTGTGACCTGGGAATTATTGACCTTGGACATACGGATACGTCCCGGCGATTCTTTGATCGCCGCCAGGTGTCAGTTGATTCTGACAGTTAACACCCCTCACTCAGTGCCAGGAGCGCTTATGCACAGCTCCCGGCACTTTAACCCCCTAAATGATGCAATTGAACTCGATCTTAGCATTTCGGAAGCAGGCAGAGAGAAGAGAGACCCTCTACCCTTGGATTGGAGACCCCATGACGTCATTGTGGGATCCCGATTGTTGCAATGTTGACCCAATGTCATCATGACGACATCCAGGTCAGCCGAGCTAGCAAAGTAGCTAGATCATGCTCAGAGGAAGATGAAGCAAGTTTGCCTGTCAGAGCAGCTCTGACAGCTTGCATATCATAGAGATGCTCCTGCATCCCCATGCTATACAAGTAATCAGCCTGCAAAAAATTAAAGTCCCATAGAGGGACAATGTACAAAAGTTATAGGAAGTTAAATTTAAAAAAAAAAAAGTAAAAAAAAAAAAAATATATATATATATACAGTGGGGAAAAAAAGTATTTAGTCAGTCAGCAATAGTGCAAGTTCCACCACTTAAAAATATGAGAGGCGTCTGTAATTTACATCATAGGTAGACCTCAACTATGGGAGGCAAACTGAGAAAAAAAAATCCAGAAAATCATATTGTCTGTTTTTTTAACAATTTATTTGCATATTATGGTGGAAAATAAGTATTTGGTCAGAAACAAACAATCAAGATTTCTGGCTCTCACAGACCTGTAACTTCTTCTTTAAGAGTCTCCTCTTTCCTCCACTCATTACCTGTAGTAATGGCACCTGTTTAAACTTGTTATCAGTATAAAAAGACACCTGTGCACACCCTCAAACAGTCTGACTCCAAACTCCACTATGGTGAAGACCAAAGAGCTGTCAAAGGACACCAGAAACAAAATTGTAGCCCTGCACCAGGCTGGGAAGACTGAATCTGCAATAGCCAACCAGCTTGGAGTGAAGAAATCAACAGTGGGAGCAATAATTAGAAAATGGAAGACATACAAAACCACTGATAATCTCCCTCGATCTGGGGCTCCACGCAAAATCCCACCCCGCGGGGTCAGAATGATCACAAGAACGGTGAGCAAAAATCCCAGAACCACGCGGGGGGACCTAGTGAATGAACTGCAAAGAGCTGGGACCAATGTAACAAGGCCTACCATAAGTAACACACTACGCCACCATGGACTCAGATCCTGCAGTGCCAGACGTGTCCCACTGCTTAAGCCAGTACATGTCCGGGCCCGTCTGAAGTTTGCTAGAGAGCATTTGGATGATCCAGAGGAGTTTTGGGAGAATGTCCTATGGTCTGATGAAACCAAACTGGAACTGTTTGGTAGAAACACAACTTGTCGTGTTTGGAGGAAAAAGAATACTGAGCTGCATCCATCAAACACCATACCTACTGTAAAGCATGGTGGTGGAAACATCATGCTTTGGGGCTGTTTCTCTGCAAAGGGGCCAGGACGACTGATCCGGGTACATGAAAGAATGAATGGGGCCATGTATTGTGAGATTTTGAGTGCAAACCTCCTTCCATCAGCAAGGGCATTGAAGATGAAACGTGGCTGGGTCTTTCAACATGACAATGATCCAAAGCACACCGCCAGGGCAACGAAGGAGTGGCTTCGTAAGAAGCATTTCAAGGTCCTGGAGTGGCCTAGCCAGTCTCCAGATCTCAACCCTATAGAAAACCTTTGGAGGGAGTTGAAAGTCTGTGTTGCCAAGCGAAAAGCCAAAAACATCACTGCTCTAGAGGAGATCTGCATGGAGGAATGGGCCAACATACCAACAACAGTGTGTGGCAACCTTGTGAAGACTTACAGAAAACGTTTGACCTCTGTCATTGCCAACAAAGAATATATTACAAAGTATTGAGATGAAATTTTGTTTCTGACCAAATACTTATTTTCCACCACAATATGCAAATAAATTGTTAAAAAAACAGACAATGTGATTTTCTGGATTTTTTTTTCTCAGTTTGTCTCCCATAGTTGAGGTCTACCTATGATGTAAATTACAGACGCCTCTCATCTTTTTAAGTGGTGGAACTTGCACTATTGCTGACTGACTAAATACTTTTTTGCCCCACTGTATATATATATATATATATATATATATATATATATATATATATATAACCCATAATGTTTTTATGAAAAAAGCAAAAAATATAATCAATAAAAGTACAAATATTTAGTATTGCCATGCTTGAATGACCCGACCTATGAAACTCTCCCACTAGTTAACTCCTTAAGTGAACACCATAAAAAATGAATAAAAATCAAGGCAAAAAAACAATTATTTATCATTATACCATGGAACAAAAAGTGGAATAAAATGCGAACAAAAAGACAAAGATAAATAATCATGGTACGGCCGGGGTCACACTTGCAAGTGTGATGCGAGAAAATCGCACGAGTTTCTCACATCAATACCCGGTGCTGCTGCCGGCACTCGGGAACAGATCATGCAGCTGCCAGTTATTGATGCAAGAGACTCGAGTGAGATTCTCGCATCACACTCGCAAGTGTGACCCTGGCCTACCTCTGAAAACGTCATCTTGTCTTTCAAAACAAAAGCCACCACACAGCTCTCTCAGCATAAAAATAAAAAAGTTATACCTCTCAGCATAAAGCGATGCAAAAATAATTATTTTTTCTATAAGATAGTTTTTATTGTGTAAAAGCGCCAAAACATAAAAAAATTGCATGAGGCATCGCTGTGATCATACTCATCTGAAGAATAAAACTGCCTTTTCAATTTTACCACAATTTTACCTCAGGCGGAATGACATAACCACCTCCCTCCCAAACAATTCCTGAATTTCTGTTCTTTGTTCATTCTTCCTCCCAAAAATCGGAATAGAAAGTGATCAAAAAATGTCATGTACCTGAAAATCGCACCAATAAAAATGTCCCGGAAAAGCCCCCACATGATTCTGTGGGTCAAAATATGTATAAATTATAGCTCACAAAATATGGTGATGACAGCAGCAATACTTTAAAAAAGATATTAATCTGGCATCACTAGCCTAATCACTTATACCACACGACGAATAGCATAAAAAATAATTAAAACTAGTTCTTCACCCGCTGTTTCGTTCATTCTGCCTCCCAAAGATCGCAGTAAGGCTCGGTGCACATTTATACTTATTTCTCCTGTTACCTTTGGAAGATTAAAAAATGGGGCTAAAATAACTTTTTTTGTGGGCAAAATGTGATCTTTTTATTTTCACAGCTCAACATTATAAACTTTTGTGAAGCACCTGGGGGTTCAAGGTGCTCACCACACATTTAAATACATTCCTTGAGGGGTCTAGTTTCCAAAATGGGGTCACTAGTGGGAGCATCAGGGGCTCTCCAACAGGACAGATTTTCACCAAATTTGAGTTTTTTCACAAATAAACCCAAGTTATATCAATGAAATTTTACCACTATCATGAAGTACAATATGTCACGAAAAAACAATTTCGGAATCAGTGGGATCCATTAAAGCGTACCAGAGTTATTACCTCTAAAATTATTACCTCTAAAATTACACTGGTCAGAATTGTAAAAATTGGATTGGTCATTAATAGTGTTGAGCGATACAGTCCGATATTTGAAAGTATCGGTATCGGATGGTATCGGCCGATATCCAAAAAATAGAAAAATATCGGATATCGCCGATACCGATATCCGATACCAATACAAGTCAATGGGACACAAATATCGGAAGGTATTCCTCTATGGTTCCCAGGGTCTGAAGGAGAGGAAACTCTCCTTCAGGCCATGGGATCCATATTCATGTGAAAAATAAAGAATAAAAATAAAAAATATTGATATACTTACCCTCGGACGCGCCCTGGTTGTCACTGTTGCAACCGCCATGATTCCCTTCCTAAGAATGACCGCGTTAAGGACCTTCGATGAAGTCGCGGCTTGTGATTGGTCGCGTGAGCGGTCACATGACGCTACCGCAACCAATCACAAGCCGCGACGTCATCGAAGGTCATTAACGCGCTCATTCTTAGGAAGGGAAGCATGGCGGTTGCAGCGGTGACAACCAGGGCGCGTCCGAGGGTAAGTATATCAATATTTTTTATTTTTATTCTTTATTTTACACATGAATCTTAATCCTGATACCGATTCCCGATATCACAAAAATATCGGAACTCGGTATCGGAATTCCGATACCGCAAATATCGGCCGATACCCGATACTTGCGGTATCGGAATGCTCAACACTAGTCATTAACGTACAAACCCCCTTGACTGGTGAGGAGGTTAAAGTCATCAAATTTTTAATTCACTTAATATATTGCCATCATCATATTATAAAGCTTTGTGTACTAGAATTGCTCATTTTTCACTTCTACTCAGTTAATTCTTCTCCTTTTCATTAGGTCTGTGACAGCAAGTGATGAAAAACTGACTAGCTATCGTATCTACTTAGGTATAAGCTGAGTTTTTCAGCACATTTTTTTGTGCTGAAAATGCCCCCCTCGGTGCATACACGAGTCTTGGTACAGAAAGCAGGCAGGAAGGGGGACGGAGGAGGGGTGCCAGGAGACGGCACACACATCATACTCATGTACCTGCGCACCCTCGGTGCTGGCACTGCATCTCATTGTGGCCGTTGGTGCCTGCCTGCAGCTCACCCTGTGCTCAGCAGTCACGTGGTACCGCTCATTTAGGTGATGAATATGGACGCGTATCCACTCTCATTGGGGTGGAGCGCATATTCATCATCTTAATGAGCGGTACCACGTGACCGCTGAGCACAGGAAGAGCTGCAGGCAGGTGTGGGTGGCCAAAATGAGATGCAGTGCCAGCACCCAGGGCGCGCAGATAGGTGAGTATGATGGGGTTTTTTTTCAATAGGAAACATGCACATGGGGATAGGAAATAAGGAGGTATGCATACAGGGACTGAACTGGGGAGGCATTCATACCAGGACAGGGAAGGGGGAGGCATGCATGCAAGAATGGAAAGGGGAGGCATGCATACAGGGACTGAATGGGGGGCATGCTTACAGGGACTGAACAGGGGAGGCATGCATACAGGCACTGAAGGGGGCATGCAGACAGGGGCAGGAACAAGTAGGCATTCATACCTGGACAGGGAAGGGAAGGGGGAGGCATGCATACAATGATAGGAACAGGAGAGGCATGCAGAGAGGTACAGTGATGGTGAGGCATTCATACCAGGACAGGGAAGGAGGAGCCATGCATAGCAGGACAGGGACCAGAGGACAATGGATACTAGGCTTATACTCCAAGTCAATAAGCTTACTCAGTTTTCCGTGGCAAAATTAGGTGCCTCGGCTTATACTCAGGTCGGCTTACACTCGAGTATATACAATAATTCTTTTGTAAGCTCTATGAGAAAATAAGAAGTCTCTTTTCCTTTCCATGAGTCATACCACAATTCAACACCTGACCCCGTTGTTCTGTTCCTCCCCTCTTCCAGGAATTTTGAAGTGGTTAGAATTGTAGTTCTAATGATGATTCACGCATGGTAAAGAAACTTCCTGTCTCTACATACTGTAGATCTTTAGCTAGTCTATTGAAAGAATAAAAAATTTGAGTGCTTCTTTAAAAGTCACCACTTAAATGGAGAATTCTGCAAAGAAAAGATCAAAAAGGAAATGGATAAATATATTCCAATGGCAAGATGCACTGTACTGTTTGCATTCATTACCACAATTTTCCAGAATGAGCTTTCTTTATATGAAACTATTTCATCCTAGCATACTTGAGTAAAGCAACTTTGAAATTCAGTTGCATTTTGTGGCAATGAGTGCAAAATGGTCCAGTCGACGTGTCCAGACCATCTTTCGATATCAGGGATCTGGATGACATCAAATATAATTAAACACAAAGGTTTGAGATTATCAGACTCACAGCAGGAGCTGAGCATACTCCAGCCATGCCGTGATATTTGTATGGCTAGAACTTGTGCGCTCAGGCCAATCATTGACTAAGCCATCATGGATGGGAAGTCATAACTGTAATATCAGCAAGAAGCATGGACGTTTCAACACTGGAGTGGTGTGCACTTTAGGGATCAATGACTATTTTGGTTTTAAACATTGTTTTAAAGGGGTTGATTGGTAACTTGATATTGACAACCTATCCCAGGGACAGGTAACTAATATCAGATTATTGGTTGAATGGCCGGCTCCTGGTTTATGAGGGGCCCGGGCAAAAGAGTCTCAGTACCCCCCCTTTAACACATACCACGATTCATGATGCACAGATATAGCAGAGAAATATAGGTATAGTACAATGCCAGATTTCACTTCTTACATGAGTGATAGCTATTGTAAATTCTACAATACCATACAGCAAAGGGGCTTTATATATATCAACCCCTTATATGCCAATTTTTGTGACCTACTCCCTCTTCCTCAGTTACCAGTAGGCATTTTATTGTTAGCTGAACTTGCTGGAAAGAAAAAACTGCATACATTGAATATGACAATTTTTTAATGGAAAACTTTTTAAAGTAAACATTAGAAAGTATTAACGTAGAACATTTGTAAAAGTGCAAAATGGGTAGCATATAGCACAGCCACATAGTATAAAACACAGCCACGTAGAATATAGCACAGCCCACATAGTATATAGCACAGCCACGTAGTATATAACAGAGCAACGTAGTTTATAGCACAGCCCACGTAGCATATACCACAGCCATGTAGTATATAACACAGCCATGTAGTATATAACACAGTCCACATAGTATGTAGCACAGCCACGTAGTATATAGCACAGCCACATAGTATATAACACAGCCCACATTGCATATAGCACAGCCCACGTAGTATATAACACAGCCACATAGTATATAACACAGCACAAGTAGTATATAACACAGCCATGTAGTAGATAACACAGCCCAAGTTGCATATAGCACAGCCCACATAGTATATAACACAGCCACGTAGTATATAACACAGTCCACATAGTATATAGCACAGCCACATAGTATATAACACAGCCCACATAGTATATAACACAGCCACATAGTATATAACACAGCCCATGTAGCATATAGCACATCCCACGCAGTATATAACACAGTCACATAGTATATAACACAGCCACGTAGTATATAACACAGCCCACATAGTATATAGCCCAGCCTACCCAAGAATGGACCCGCAGTCCAGTACTCACTGTTATAGTAAAAAAACGCACTTCTCTCATCTCCTCGTGCCCGCGCTGCTCCCTGGTCCTGTCTTAGCAGCTGCACTGCCTGGCACACAGTGAGTGCGCGATGACATCATTGCGCACCCTGTTGTGAGTTCTGTTTTTGGGCTCCCTCTGGTGGTTACTGATGGTACTGGGTGACTTGTGTTCTCTGCGGTCTCTGGTGTCCACCTGTTCCATCAGGTTATGGGAGTTTCCTATTTAACCTGGCTTTTTTGTCATTTCCTCGCCGGCTATCATTGTAATCAGCGTGTCTTTTTACCTCTGCTCCCTGCGTCTGTTATCTTCAGGACAAGCTAAGTTTTGTTTTTCCTGTTCCACGTTTTGCTTAATTTTTGTCTTAGTCCAGCTTGCAGAGATGTGATTCCTTGCTGCTGGTTGCTCTAGTGGGCTGAAATTACTCCTCATGTTCCATGAGTTGGCACATGAGTTCAAGTAATTTCAGGATGGTTTTTTGAAGGGTTTTTCGCTGACCGCGCAGTTCACTTTTGTATCCTCTGCTATCTAGCTTTAGCGGGCCTCATTTTTGCTGATTCTATTTTCATAACTACGTATGTGCTTTCCTCATTTCACCGTTATTACATGTGGGGGGCTGCTATTTCTGTGGGGTGTTTCTCTGGAGGCAAGTGAGGTCTGTGTTTCTTCTTATAGGGGAAGTTAATCCTTCGGCTGGCACGAGACGTCTAGGAATCATCGTAGGCACGTTCCCCGGCTACTGCTAGTTGTGTGTTTAGGTTCAGGATCGCGGTCAGCTCAGGTTCCATCACCCTAGAGCTTGTTTTGTTTATGTGCTTGTCCTTTTGTGATTCCCTGCCATTGGGATCATGACAGTATAGCCGGCCTGAAAAAATTGGTCATCGTTTGGCTGAAGTAGGAGGAAAAGTAGTCTGAGGAAGTTTTTTTTTTTTTTTTTTCTCCTCCTCAGTGTTTGCTGCCTAGCCTTAATTGCAGCTTGACTGCTTATTTCCTCCTCTTAATCCTTGAATGGCTCTGACCTCAGCTGTTTATCATGGACGTCCAGAGTTTGGCTTCCAGCCTGAATAATCTTGCTGCTAAGGTTCAAAATATACAAGATTTTGTTGTACATATGCCTATGTCTGAACCTAGAATTCCTGTCCCAGAGTTTTTTTCTGGAGATAGATCTAGTTTTCAGAATTTTAGGAACAATTGCAAGTTGTTTCTTTCCTTGAAATCTCGCTCCTCTGGAGACCCTGTTCAGCAGGTCAAGATTGTTATATCTTTCCTGCGGGGTGACCCTCAGAATTGGGCATTTGCATTGGCACCAGGGGATCCTGCGTTGCTCAATGTGGATGCGTTTTTTCTGGCATTGGGTTTGCTCTATGAGGAACCTAACCTAGAGATTCAGGCTGAAAAAGCTTTATTGGCTCTCTCTCAGGGGCAAGATGAAGCAGAAATATATTGTCAGAAGTTTCGGAAGTGGTCGGTGCTTACTCAGTGGAATGAGTGCGCTCTGGCTGCAAAATTCAGAGATGGCCTTTCTGAGGCCATTAAAGATGTTATGGTGGGGTTCCCGGCACCTACAGGTCTGAATGAGTCCATGACTATGGCTATTCAGATTGATCGGCGTTTACGGGAGCGCAAACCTGTGCACCATTTGGCGGTGTCTTCTGAACAGGCACCTGAGATAATGCAATGTGATAGAATTCAGTCCAGAAGTGAACGGCAAAATTATAGGCGGAAAAATGGATTGTGTTTTTATTGTGGTGATTCAGCTCATGTTATATCAGCATGCTCTAAACGCACAAAAAAGGTTGATAAGTCTGTTGCCATTGGTACTTTACAGTTTAAGTTCATTCTGTCTGTGACGCTGATTTGTTCATTATCATCCATTTCCGTCGATGCCTATGTGGATTCAGGCGCTGCCCTGAGTCTTATGGATTGGTCATTTGCCAATCGCTGTGGGTTTAGTCTGGAGCCTCTGGAAGTTCCTATTCCTTTGAAAGGAATTGACTCTACACCTTTGGCTATGAATAAACCTCAGTACTGGACACAAGTGACCATGCGTATGACTCCCGTTCATCAGGAGGTGATTCGCTTCCTGGTACTGTATAATTTACATGATGTCTTAGTGCTTGGTCTGCCATGGTTACAAACTCATAATCCAGTCCTGGACTGGAAAACAATGTCTGTGTTAAGCTGGGGATGTCAGGGGGTTCATGATGATGCATCTCCGATTTCTATCGCTTCATCTACTCCTTCTGAGGTTCCGGTATTTTTGTCTGATTATCGAGCGGTTTTTGAGGAGCCTAAGCTCAGTTCGCTTCCTCCTCACAGGGATTGCGATTGTGCTATAGATTTGATTCCCGGCAGTAAATTCCCGAAAGGTCGTTTGTTCAATCTGTCAGTGCCAGAGCATACTGCTATGCGGAATTATGTTAAGGAGTCCTTGGAAAAGGGACATATCCGTCCATCTTCGTCCCCTTTGGGAGCAGGTTTTTTTTTTGTGGCCAAAAAAGATGGTTCCTTGAGGCCTTGCATAGATTATCATCTTTTGAATAAGATTACAGTCAAATATCAGTATCCTTTGCCATTGTTGACTGATTTGTTCGCTCGCATTAAGGGGGCTAAATGGTTCACTAAGATTGATCTTCGGGGTGCGTATAATCTTGTGCGGATAAGGCAGGGTGATACGTGGAAAACCGCATTTAATACGCCTGAGGGCCATTTCGAGTATTTGGTGATGCCTTTTGGACTTTCTAATGCTCCTTCTGTCTTCCAGTCTTTTATACACGATATTTTCCGTGAATATCTGGATAAATTTATTATCGTGTATTTGGATGATGTTTTGGTTTTTTCTGATGACTGGGAGTCCCATGTTCAGCAGCTCAGTAAGGTGTTTCAGGTCCTGCGGGCCAATTCTTTGTTTGTAAAGGGTTCTAAATGTCTCTTTGGAGTCCAGAAGATTTCTTTTTTGGGGTATATTTTTCCCCTTCTACTATTGAGATGGATCCCGTCAAGGTTCAGGCTATTTGTGACTGGACGCAGCCTACATCTCTTAAGAGTCTACAGAAGTTCTTGGGCTTTGCTAATTTTTATCGTCGCTTCATAACTAATTTTTCTAGTGTTGTTAAGCCTTTGACGGATTTGACTAAAAAGGGTGCTGATGTTACTGATTGGTCTCCTGCGGCTGTGGAGGCCTTTCAGGAACTTAAGCGCCGGTTTTCTTCTGCTCCTGTGTTGCGTCAGCCAGATACGTCGCTTCCTTTTCAGGTTGAGGTCGATGCTTCCGAGATCGGAGCGGGGGCGGTTTTGTCACAGAGAAGCTCCGATGGCTCAGTGATGAAGCCATGTGCGTTCTTTTCTAGAAAATTTTCGCCCGCTGAACGGAATTATGATGTTGGTAATCGGGAGCTTTTGGCCATGAAGTGGGCATATGAGGAGTGGCGTCATTGGCTTGAGGGTGCTAGACATCGTGTGGTGGTCTTGACTGATCACAAAAATCTGATGTACCTTGAGTCTGCCAAGCGTCTGAATCCTAGACAGGCTCGTTGGTCACTGTTTTTCTCCCGTTTCAATTTTGTGGTTTCATACCTGCCAGGTTCAAAGAATGTGAAGGCGGATGCTCTTTCTAGGAGTTTTGTGCCTGACTCCCCTGGAAATTCTGAGCCCACTGGTATCCTTAGGGATGGGGTGATTTTGTCGGCTGTCTCCCCAGACTTGCGACTTGCTTTGCAGGAGTTTCAGGCGGATAAACCTGATCGTTGTCCGCCGGAAAGACTGTTTGTTCCGGATAATTGGACCAGTAGAGTCATCTCCGAGGTCCATTCTTCTGTGTTGGCAGGTCATCCTGGAATATTTGGTACTAGAGACTTGGTGGCCAGGTCTTTTTGGTGGCCTTCCTTGTCGAGGGATGTGTGTTCTTTCGTGCAGTCTTGTGGAGTTTGCGCTCGGGCTAAGCCTTGCTGTTCTCAGGCCAGTGGATTGTTGTTACCTTTGCCTATCCCGAAGAGGCCATGGACGCACATTTCCATGGACTTTATTTCGGATCTCCCTGTCTCTCAAAAAATGTCCGTCATATGGGTTGTGTGTGACCGCTTTTCTAAGATGGTTCATCTGGTACCCTTGCCTAAGTTACCTTCCTCCTCTGAGTTGGTCCCTCCTTTTTTTCAAAACGTGGTCCGTCTGCATGGCATTCCGGAGAACATCGTTTCTGACAGGGGATCCCAGTTTGTGTCTAGATTTTGGCGGACGTTCTGTGCCAAGATGGGCATTGATTTGTCCTTTTCGTCTGCATTCCATCCTCAGACGAATGGCCAGACGGAATGAACTAATCAGACTTTAGAAACTTATTTGAGGTGTTTTGTTTCTGCTGATCAAGATGACTGGGTTTCCTTTTTGCCGCTTGCCGAGTTTGCCCTTAATAATCGGGCTAGTTCTGCTACCTTGGTGTCTCCTTTCTTTTGTAATTCGGGGATTCATCCTCGTTTTTCTTCTGGTCAGGTGGAGCCTTCTGATTGTCCTGGAGTGGACATGGTGGTGGATAGGTTGCATTGGATTTGGAGTCATGTGGTGGACAATTTGAAGTTGTCCCAGGAGAGGGCTCAGCAGTTTGCTAATCGCCATCGCCGCGTGGGTCCTCGACTTCTTGTTGGGGACTTGGTGTGGTTGTCTTCTCGTTTTGTTCCTATGAAGGTCTCTTCTCCTAAGTTCAAGCCTCGGTTCATCGGTCCCTATAGGATCTTGGAAATTCTTAACCCTGTGTCGTTTCGTTTGAATCTCCCGGCATCGTTTGCTATTCATAATGTGTTCCATCGGTCGTTGTTGCGGAAGTATGAGGTACCTGTCATTCCTTCGCTTGAGCCTCCTGCTCCAGTGCTGGTGGAGGGTGAATTGGAGTATGTTGTGGAGAAGATCTTGGATTCTCGTGTTTCCAGACGGAAACTCCAGTATTTGGTCAAGTGGAAGGGTTATGGTCAGGAGGATAATTCTTGGGTGATTGCCTCTGATGTTCATGCTGCCGATTTGGTCCGTGCTTTTCATAGGGCTCATCCTGGTCGCCCTGGTGGTTCTCGTGAGGGTTCGGTGACCCCTCCTCAAGGGGGGGGTACTGTTGTGAGTACTGTTTTTGGGCTCCCTCTGGTGGTTACTGATGGTACTGGGTGAC
The DNA here is from genome assembly GCF_032444005.1 of Ranitomeya imitator. NCBI lineage: Eukaryota > Metazoa > Chordata > Amphibia > Anura > Dendrobatidae > Ranitomeya > Ranitomeya imitator. Next base: position 110,355,144 of record NC_091290.1, on the reverse strand, counting down.
TTGTGTTCTCTGCGGTCTCTGGTGTCCACCTGTTCCATCAGGTTATGGGAGTTTCCCATTTAACCTGGCTTTTTCGTCATTTCCTCGCCGGCTATCATTGTAATCAGCGTGTCTTTTTACCTCTGCTCCCTGCGTCTGTTATCTTCAGGACAAGCTAAGTTTTGTTTTTCCTGTTCCACGTTTTGCTTAATTTTTGTCTTAGTCCAGCTTGCAGAGATGTGATTCCTTGCTGCTGGTTGCTCTAGTGGGCTTAAATTACTCCTCATGTTCCATGAGTTGGCACATGAGTTCAAGTAATTTCAGGATGGTTTTTTGAAGGGTTTTTCGCTGACCGCGCAGTTCACTTTTGTATCCTCTGCTATCTAGCTTTAGCGGGCCTCATTTTTGCTGATTCTATTTTCATAACTACGTATGTGCTTTCCTCTCATTTCACCGTTATTACATGTGGGGGGCTGCTATTTCTGTGGGGTGTTTCTCTGGAGGCAGGTGAGGTCTGTGTTTCTTCTTATAGGGGAAGTTAATCCTTCGGCTGGCGCGAGACGTCTAGGAATCATCGTAGGCACGTTCCCCGGCTACTGCTAGTTGTGTGTTTAGGTTCAGGATCGCGGTCAGCTCAGGTTCCATCACCCTAGAGCTTGTTTTGTTTTTGTGCTTGTCCTTTTGTGTTTCCCTGCCATTGGGATCATCACAGCACCCGCAGTGTCAGAGGCAGAGCGGGGAATGATGGGAGAGGGAGCATCAGTTGACGTTCTCTCCTCCATCATTGCTTTGAACTGTACCGGCAGACACCAGTATAGTTCAATGTGGCAGCAGTGGGGGAGTTTTGTGTACGTTTGAATATATTTATGGTCTGATTGGCCTTATATAGCTATTGGGCTAATCTTTGATGGTCTATAGAGAGCAGTGGGGGAGTCAGCACTGGCAGCAGGCGGCCCCCCTGCCTCACAGGGGCCCCATAGTGGCTGCGTGATGTGCTACTTGCTGAGGGCCCCTGGGGGAGTAGGGGCATTAGGCAGCTGCCTGCCCATAACACCGTCCTGCATGCAGGGGCTCCCCAGAGCCTCAGTGTACCATAACGTGAATGAGTCCCCCGTCTCGACAGGGCCCTGACACTTGCCCGGGTGCACTGGGTGCTGACACCGGCCCTGATTGGTTGTCCAACACCAAGCAACCCATTTCAATCAGCTATTTTGACTACCTGGATATAAGAACTTAAAAAAGTTTAACATATCAGCTTTGTTCATGTGTAGTGGTCACTGTGAGGTACTGCAGATCAGCTCCTATGTAAGAATTCAGATTAATTTAGCGTTTGCATTTCACCACCACCAAGTCTAATGTTGGGGGTGTGGATATCAGAGCCCAACTGATCTGATATTGATGACTTGTCCTAAGGAAACACTATCAATTTTATATGCCTGGATAACCCCTTTAACACTCATTTTAAAGGGATCCTGACATCTGATACATGTTGCCCAATCCATGAGCAGCATGTATCATATACTGGAGTCATGATTTCAGCCATGTATATTTTACTCTGAAAAACTGAGGGGTCCAGAAAATTTTTTTTTAACAGCCGCCAGGAGTCAAGCCACATGGGAGACTAGTTGGAAAGGCATGTCAACGGCGGCTTCTCGCCGCTCACTGCTAGTGACTGACAGGTCTGTCTCTGTATACATGTATAGCTGTGAGGTTCCCTTTAACTCAGTCATTTTTTAATAAAAATGCACTATATTTTATTACAAAGGCAGCTCAGACAATTTTGCTAATTTCTGTGCCTTAATTCTTTATATTTACAGAACAATAGATCAAACAATAGATGTACAACAAAGGGGATCAGACAATAGAATAATAGAGCAAATAGGAATAAAAGAAAATTTGGATTTGAAAATGTAAATATTTTAAATTTCAAGGCTTTAATTTTCTGGATAGAAGATACTATTGTCTTAAATTACTTAATAATCTATTATTTATTTATTGTGAGATATTGCAGCATGTGACACAAAAGGTTTGCCCTTATTTAATCTTGCTACCACCTTTATTGCAGTCCCTCTGTTCTTTATTATTGCCAATCTTGTTTGGCACCAGGAGGGTTAATCATTAGTAAATCAATTACCCGTGCACTGCTTCTTATGAGGGAGCTTAATTTAATCCACATTACATGTCCTTGTCATATTTCAATTAAACATGTTATCAGATTCTTAACGGCTTCTGATCTTGTTACGCCATTCTTTAGTTTTTCACTAATGGGCTATTTAACACTAACAGATGTCATAATTATACAAATTATTGATTGCATTGTGCTTGTTAATTTAGGTATTTTCAGATGACTTGATGTAGAAGATTAATTTAATTGAAATAGGGTTCAGTGGTGATACAAGGTTGGAATTCATCTTGGCATTAATCAGTTTTATGCATAAAAAGGTTTTTAAATAGAATGGCCAGGCATAAAAGAATGGTCTAAATGTTTTAGTTTGATAACATTAAATGCCAATTAGCCAGAACAATAAAATCACCTGCGTGTTATTAAGCTGGTTACTAAAGATGAGCGGTCTTGACGAGTTTGAATTTGCCAAAACACTTGTATTTTCCTGGGAAATTCTATTCACAATGAGGTAATTCTCCAAAAATTAAATGCCCTTACAGTATATTATGCTCTGGGATTCGGAAAGACCACAGGGCTTAATAAAAGAAAGATGTGGAAAAACAACACAAAACTAATTCTCAATGTCTGCTCAATGTCTTCTGTATAGTCCTTGGCGCATCTTTTTACCAATGCTGCATGCTACATCTTGATGCTTGGCAGAGACTGTTGTGCCTACACTTCTAGAAGAGATTGGATCCCGAACACGTGCGTTTATAAGATTGTGGTGACATCTTGAAATGACAAAGTGGCTCAACCTCACAACATGCATTCTAGGCCAGGACGTCCTGACCTAACATGATAATGCAGCATGGCGGTAAGGTAAGAAGATATACCAAGGGGTAATGCGAGCAGCTAGAGAGAGTGAGCAAAAATTGTGGCCAGAGTGGTGGAGGGAAGGTGAGTATTAGAGGTTTTTTTAAAAAAATAACATTTTGATGGCCCTCTATGATTCATCAAAATGAGTAAATTATTGGACAAAAAATCAGCATACTTTAGAATATGGATTTTTTTAAAAACTTTACGTATAATTTAATTTCACACAAATAAATTTGTCCAACTCTACCAATCACCATTGCACAGCAAAACGACTTTGAACCCACAAGTTTTGGATTTCAACAGACCTTGAAAAGTGCCCTATGGTATCTGGCAGCACATCATTTATGGCTAGCTTTAAATATAGAGGGATATTTGGGGGCAAAAAATGCCATTGCAGTTTTGGAAGCAGTTTTTCAGACAAAGCAAGAAGTGAATCCAGCAGTGGGGAGAAGTTATTCCTATCTATTTTATGTTCAGTTGAAATTTTGGCTTAAAAATATTATTTGAAAAAAAGCTGCAATTAAACTACTGAAAGTCCTGTGAGCTATCGGGTGAGGGCTCCATGGGTCAGACTTAGCTTTCCAGCACATCAAACGGGTTCTTAATTAGATTGAAATGTGGGTAGTTTGGACGCTTTGGGCCCAATGCATGAAAGCTTTCATGTTACAATTCTGGCCTAAAATATTTGAAAGCTCAAAAGATTTAGGCACAACTTGGAGTTGCACCTACATTGTGCAACTTTTGCCATTTTTATGCCAGTTTCTGCTAGCTCCGTTTTGGATTTGTGGTGAGGTGCACATAACATTGGTCTTGATGAATCGGCCCCTTTGTCTTGTTCCTCACACTATTTAGAAATAATAATTGCATTTTGGGAGGAAACATTAGAGAGAATTAACCATGACCTATTACAGCAATTTTCTGGGTCAAAAGTTTAAAAATTTGTCAAAAGTATTTTTCACTAAAAATGTTGTACCTTTTGTAATTTTTGTTCACGCTTTTAGACTTTTCCAAAAAAAGCTTGGGACTTAGCGTATAGTGTCTTGTCATATTGTTGCACAACAAATTTACTACAGTATAAACTAGGATGTTTGTGCCAGAGGTAAAGTTAATTTTCTGGAAAACTTGTAGCAAAATTTACTCAAACAGTTCCCATTATTGTTTTGAAAGAAGCCACTGCCATTAAGGAATGATACCATGAATGGGTGTTATGGCCACAAATGTATCCGACTATCCATGTGATGTAGAAAATGTATGTGGATTCATCAAACCAGGCCACCTTTTTAATTGCTCTGTGTTCAAGATTTGATGGTCACATGTTTAATGTTAATTCTTTTTGTTCTAAACAGGGTTCATAATCTACTTCAACAGAAGCACATACACAGCAAGCAGCGATGCACAGTGTGTTTTTTCATCTTTGTATTCTAGACAGCAAATTATTTTTAAGCAATTTGAGTTACAGCCACCTCTTGTTGCTATTCTTTGAGTCTTCTATGCCCATCACTCTGTCACCAATCCACTGGTTGTGCTGTTTTCAACCATTGCATACCTGGCATGCACCAAGTTTATTAAACAATTTTTATACAGTGCTTCAAGGATAGACTGTATATATGCAAAGCTATCAGGTTTTGCTAAAGGAACCATGCTTTTTGTTTTGATTATGGTCAATATTTTCGAACTCCTTCTACTTATGTGGATTTCCCCTATGCTGCACTTGTTTTCTCAATTTCCTATTTAGTGTGTGGTAGATCGGTATACTCAGTTGCACACGGAGTTAGACACTGCAACACTCTCTCTGTAATTCATTCACTGATTTATTGTATAAATGCGGAATAAACCATTGTGAAGTAAAAATAAATGTGGCCTTTTGGGCAAAACTGGATAACAAAGCAAAATGGAATAGCAGAGATCATAGGCCTTTGGGGGATCTACCCGATCAGTGATAGCAAAACACATGATTCAGGTTAGCACAAATACGAACACCTCTTTGGAGTAAGCCTCTCCAGACACACTGAACACTGAGTGCCTCAGAAGGTCGACAATTTTAATCCAAGACCACACCCTGAGTGTGGAGAATAAGTTGAACAACCTCCCACCCACTCTATTCACAAATACACAGCCCTTTTAAAATGGCTGCTTAACCCCTCTCAACACTTACTGTGCTGAAGCAAATCTTCTGGATTTCACATCACTGAATCTACAGTCATGGCCAAAAGTATTAACACCCCTGCAATTCTGTCAGATAATACTAAGTTTCTTCCTGAAAATGATTGCAAACACAAATTCTTTGTTATTATTATCTTCATTTAATTTGTCTTAAATGAAAAAAACACAAAAAGAATTGTCCTAAAGCCAAATTGGATATAATTCCACACCAAACATAAAAAAGGGGGTGGACAAAAGTATTGACACCGTTCGAAAAATCATGTGATGCTTCCCTAATTTGTGTAATTAACAGCACCTGTAACTTACCTGTGGCACCTAACAGGTGTTGGCAATAACTAAATCACACTTGCAGCCAGTTCACATTGATTAAAGTTAACTCAACCTCTGTCCTGTGTCCTTTTGTGTACCACATTGAGCATGGAGAAAAGAAAGAAGACCAAAGAACTGTCTGAGGACTTGAGATACCAAATTGTGAGAAAGCATGAGCAATCTCAAGGCTACAAGTCCATCTCCAAAGACCTGAATGTTCCTGTGTCTACCGTGCGCAGTGTCATCAAGAAGTTTAAAGCCCATGGCACTGTGGCTAACCTCCCTAGATGTGGACGGAAAAGAAAAATTGACAAGAGATTTCAACGCAAGATTGTGCGGATTTTGGATAAAGAACCTCGATTACCATCAAAACAAGTTCAAGCTGCCCTGCAGTCCAAGGGTACAACAGTGTCAACCCGTACTAGACGTCGGCGTCTGAATGAAAAGGGACTGTATGGTAGGAGACCCAGGAAGACCCCACTTCTTACCCCAAGACATAAAAAAGCCTGGATGGAGTTTGCCAAAACTAACCTGAAAAAGCCTAAAACGTTTTTGAAGAATGTTCTCTGGTCATATGAGACAAATGTAGGGCTTTTTGGGCAAAGGCATCAACATAGAGTTTACAGGAGAAAGAAAGAGGCATTCAAAGAAAAGAACACGGTCCCTACAGTCAAACATAGCGGAGGTTCCCTGATGTTTTGGGGTTGCTTTGCTGCCTCTGGCACTGGACTGCTTGACCGTGTGCATGTCATTATGAAGTTTGAAGACTACCAACAAATTTTGCAGCATAATGTAGGGCCCAGTGTGAGAAAGCTGGGTCTCCCTCAGAGGTCATGGGTATTCCAGCAGGACAATGACCCAAAACACACTTCAAAAAGCACTAGAAAATGGTTTGAGAGAAAGCACTGGAGACTTCTAAGGTGGCCAGCAATGAGTCCAGACCTGAATCCCATAAAACACCTATGGAGAGATCTAAAAATGGCAGTTTGGAGAAGGCAGCCTTCAAATATCAGGGACCTGGAGCAGTTTGCCAAAGAAGAATGGTCTAAAATTCCAGCAGAGCATTGTAAGAAACTCATTGATGGTTACTGGAAGTGGTTGGTCGCAGTTATATTGGCTAAAGGTTGTGCAACCAAGTATTAGGCTGAGGGTGCCAATACTTTTGTCTGGCCCATTTTTGGAGTTTTGTGTGAAATTATCAATGTTTTGCTTTTTGCTTCATTTTCTTTTGTGTTTTTTCATTTAAGACAAATTAAATGAAGATAATAATACCAAAGAATTTGTGATTGCAATGATTTTCAGGAAGAAACTGAGTATTATCTGACAGAATTGCAGGGGTGTCAATACTTTTGGCCATGACTGTAATAGCCTCAGTGAAACATATATCCCCTTCAGTACTTTGCCAGTGACGTTGTCACAAGTTATACAGGCTAAAATTAAACATGCAATATTTTGAAGGGTACATGTACCTTTCATGCTAAAACCCAAGTAAAAGTAGAATTTGTTGGCCTTATTCCTCCCCAACAGTACCTGCTTCTAGTAAATAGACCAATCTAACATGTTTCTGAACTGTCCCGAATCTTCTGTGCTCTAACGAGTATTCGCTCTTTATGAATGAGTGTTTTTTTTTAATTGGCATTCTGCCAGCACTATAAGTATAAATTTCTATATCTATTTATCCTTTATCTTATATATTACATTATGCAAGCAAAGGTCATTAATGACAGACATAAAAGGCTCAAAGAGGAAGACACATTGTTCTCTAGTATCAAACACTGTCTTACATGATGCTGTATTTCAATAGTGTTTGTGTTTCTCTTTAATATTGCAACCGAATCTGAAGCCTGTTTTGTTGTATATTTTTCTTAACTCACAACATATGTACCCTGTAGGCAAAGATTCACACACGTATGTGGAATTCGGAGCAAATGACAATCAGTCACGGAAATGTGTAAAAAGAATGCTGGTAATTGTCACTTCAAAAGTTGTCAGCGAGTTCCTATTATAACAATACTTTTCTCACCACATCTCCCTAATATCGAAGAAATTCTGCAGAGTTACACATTTAATGATGCTCACTACCCTGAGGAAATTTCCTTGATATCAAAATAAGTGTGTATTAAAGGTGCAAACTCTGGTAAACCTATAATAGCAGATGAGAGGCTTCGGTAATTCTATGATGCACAGTTGTATAAATGGACTGTTGGGTTTTGGTTTACAGAAAAATAAGATTTGATACTATGAACTGTGAACTAAAAAACAGAACCAAGCTATTGTTCATTCCCATTTGTCAATTTTTGTGTGTAGAACAATATGAAAAGGTTATTGGGGCTTTGTGTTGTTACTGGGGTTTCTGGTGAGTGAATGTATTTAAGTGAAACTGAATACTCCTTGAATTTTACAAAATTTGGTCTTTTTCAGGTTAATCATTTTTTTATGTTTTGCTCCACAATAATTAAGCTCCAGCAATTTTTTGGCTGAACCATGGAGGGCTAGTAAAAAAATGTAATAATACTCACCTCATCGCTCATCTGTGCCATCCTCAAAGCCCAGCATCCAGTATCATGTACTGGAAAATTGGAAAAAAAAATCCAAGTGCTGTGAAATTACAAAAAAAGTGTAATTCTACAACTGTTTTTTGGATTTTTGGCGGCGCTCATAGCAATCTGGCTATGACAACTATAGAGTTCTGCTGGAGACCTCTAATTGTCATGCCAACCCATAGGTGACCCACGATTATGTGATGGGTCATCAATGGGTGGGATTAGTGACATGCTTGATCACAGAGAATGACAGCACCATTTAATGGGTTAACAGCAGCGGGTGGATCGCGATTCCACTCGCAGCTGTTAGGGGCACATGTCAGCAGTTCAAAACAGCTGACATGTGCAAGAAAATATGTAGGCTCAGCACCAGTGTCCACTTCATAGGGAGGGACACGACATACGCTGTACATATACGGTGCATGTTGTGAAGGTATTCAAGGGAATATGTCAGCTGTTTTTTGCTACATTATCTGAGAGCAGCATGATGTAGGCAAAGTAACCTTTAATCCAAAGATGCATCACTTAGTTCTTAGACAGTAGAGTTGAGCTAAGGAAGCTTCCACCACCCACACCGGGCTCTCTATGCTCATTTTCTACTGACAGCAAGCTAACTATTACAGTAAAGAGTGGAGTCGGACAAGGCCAGCACCAAAATGACAATGAAGAACAAACATCTTGATGCAATAAGTTAATATTTTATTTTGATTTGTCAAGAAAAGGCTCCTCTACAATACAAATGTCATTGATAAAGACGATTTTTCTTGCCGGATTAAAATAAAATATTCACTTACTGCGTTAAAATCTTTGTTCTCTATTATAATTTCAGTGCTGAGATTTTTTGCCTACATTATGTCAATACTGCGGCCATTTCCTTCAGCACGCACAATTCAGGACCAATAGTGACTGTCTTTCATCCAGTATTGTACAGGGAGGTCAGAGGTTTATTTATTCTGGAAGTCCTCGAGCGAAGAGGCCAAAAAGAATTCACGATGGGAAAATTTCAAAAAAAGAAGTGCCAAGGACTGGACGGGTGCTGCGAGGACAAGGGGACAGGTAAATGCTGAGGTGGTTATAAATTTTCATTTTTGCGGTCACGTGATACCACTCATTAAGGTGATGAATATGCGCTCCATGACTATGGAAGTGGAGACACATCCATATTCATCACCTTAATCAGCGGTACCACTAGACCACTGAGTACAGGAAGTGCCAGCATCCAGGGCGCACAGGTAGGTGAGTATGATGTGTGCGCCGGCTCCTGGCACCCACTGCTCCGCCGCCATTCTGTACCGTGACTTGTGTATAAGCCGAGGGGGGCATTTTCAGCACACAAAAAATGTGCTGAAAAACTCAACTTATACACCAGTGTATATGGTAAGTACATTTTTTCAAATCAAATAAAAAAATACTTAACTTTCAACTTCCGATTTTGTTCTATGTTCTGTCGTTAATAAAGTATGGCTGTAAGAGATTTCCAGATCATTGCATTCTTGTTTTCTTTTTTTATACAGCGTCTTAATGTTTCTAGAATTGGTGTCATATTACATGAGGAAAAGTTTGGGTATCTTTTAAACATATGGGCACAGAAATGACAATATTACTACAAGAAGGCACATAGGGGAATTCTTACTTCCTAACACGTATTATAACAGTATGGTAATTGTACTTTTTACATGTACTATTTGGTGACTGTATGAATATGAATTATTAATAAGAGGTGTATTATCATGCACAGACAAAATATACCTCCTAGACATTAACTTAATTACATAGAAGATGGAACCAACCAGAGCTTAACTTCTCCTTTATGGGTCCCATTGCAGCTGTATGATAAATCTGTATGATCTATACACCCCTAAACATGTGTTGTCTTTGTACAGTATCACTAGACATAATGGTCAGACGAATAGAAGGAATGAGGCAAAGACAAAGTCCAGCAACTCTATGGCTTGATAAAATCAAAACAACGACGGAGAAGTTCCTGGTGGACCTATAGTGGGGAAAAAAATATTTAGTCAGCCACCAATTGTACAAATTCTCCCACTTAAAAAGATGAGAGAGGCCTGTAAATGACATCATAGGTAGACCACAACTATAAGAGTCAAAATGAGAAAACAAATCCAGAAAATCAGTTTGTCTGATTTGGCAAGATTTAGTTAGCAAAATATGGTGGAAAATAAGTATTTTTTCACCTAAAAACATGCAAGATTTCTGCCTCTCACTGACCTGTAACTTATTCTTTAAGAAGCTCCTCTGTCCTCCACTCATTACCTGTAGCAATGGCACTTGTTTAAACTTGTTACCAGTATAAAATACACCTGTCCACAACCTCTAACAGTCACACTCCAAACTCAACTATGGTGAAGACCAAAGAGCTGTGGAAGGACACCAGAAACAAAATAGTAGCCCTGCACCAGGCTGGGAAGACTGAATCTGCAATAGGTAAGCAGCGTGGTGTGAAATCAACTGTGGGAGCAATAATAAGAAAATAGAAGACATACAAGACCACTGATAATCTCCCTCGATCTGGGGCTCCACGCAAGATCTCACCTCCTTGGGTCACAGTTATCACAAGAACGGTGAGCAAAAATCCCAGAACCACATGGGGGACCTTGTGAATGACCTGCATAGAGCTGGGACCACTGTACCAAGGCTACCATCAGCAACACACTGCACCGCCAGGGACTCAGATCCTGCAGTGCCAGACGTGCCCCCCTGCTTAAGCCAGTACATGTCCGGATCTGTATGAAGTTTGCTAGAGGGCATTTGGATTATCCAGAACAGTATTGGGAGAAAGTCATATGGTCTCATGAAACCAAAGTAGAGCTGTTTGGTAGAAACAAAACTCGTTGTGTTTGGAGCGGACAGAATGCCGAGTTGCATCCAAAGAGCAACATACCTACTGTGAATCACGGGGGTGGCAACATCATGCTTTGTCGCTGTTTCTCTGCAAAGGGTTCAGGATGACTGATTTGTGTACATGAAGGAATGAATGAGGTCATGTATCATGAGGTTTTGAGTGCAAACCTCCTTCTATCAGAAACGGCATTGAAGATGAAACGTGGATGGGTTTTTCAGCATGATAATGATCCCAAGCACACTGCCAGGGTACCGAAGGAGTGGCTTCGAAAGAAGCATATGAAGGTCCTGGAGTGGCCTAGCCAGTCTCCAGATCTCAACCACATAGAAAACCTTTGTAGGGAGTTGAAAGTCCGTGTTGCCCAGTGACAGGCCCAAAACATCACTGCTCTACAGGAGGTCTGCATGGAGGAATGGGCCAACATACCACCAACAGTGTGTGCCAACCTTGTGAAGACTTACAGAAAATGTTTGACCTCTGTCATTGACAGCAAAGGATATATAACAAAATATTAAGATGAACTTTTGTTAATGACCAAATTCTTATTTTGCACCATAATTAGCAAAAAAAATCTTGCCAAATCAGACAAAGTGATTTTCTGGATTTGTTTCCTCATTTTGACTCTCATAGTTGTGGTCTATCTATGATATCAGTTACAGGCCTCTCTCATTTTTTTTAAGTGGGAAAACTTGCACAACTGGTGGCTGAGTAAATACTTTTTTCCCCACTGTATCTAGGTTTGAACAAGATCGATCTTCCTACAGATCATTCTTTCTTTAAGGCTCCATGGCTCGAGATTGAACCAATGATAATAAATGTACAGTATATTTCCCCACTTTGGAATGTCGGTGAAATGACATCTGTCTGATATCATTTTATGTTGATTCTCCGAACAACGGCGTCTGCAAATTTGTGTTATTCAGTGCAGAAAATAAAAGCACTTCTTTCTTTTTAGACAATTAAAATGATGTACTTTTCAATTTAACATACATTTCTAATGGCCTTTAATAACCACATTCTTCATGATAGGTGAACATTTATTAAGAAAAGAAAAAAAAAACATAATTGTCGTGAACAACACAGGCCAAAGAATAGATTTTGGAAATCTTCAATAATAACATTGCGTTAATAGCTTACTCGATTAGATATGATTGATAGCAAAATTGGGCCCCCATTGCTTTTTTCCACGTTGAAACATGTGTCTCTCTTCCGTTTGATGCCCTCGTTGCAAACAAAAAGGAACAGATTGATATCAGCAGGTGTTCTATTAATAAAAAAAAAAAAAACCATGGCCTCTCTTCTATGGAAGTCGCTCACTGAACATTATTAAAATATTATGTTATGTGAATAAAAAAGTTTCTTACTGACTTTGTAACTTTAGTGATGACAAATGTCTGAGGTCCTTTGTGTACACAAAATAAATGGAAAAAAAGTGAATAAAGATCAGTTTTCTAATGTATTTTCTAAAACAAAAAGCTTTTAAATCACTTTTTTTTCAGGTTTTTTTAAACATCGGGCAAAGATTCCAACCTACACATTCTGGTGGAAATAGGAAAAATTCTTCTGTAAAGATATATGCACATGGGGGGAAATTCTGCCTCTGCCCTCTCTGTTAATTTCACTACAAATGTGCAGCAAATAGACTGCAAAATCCACTCGTGCAACGTGCAGATTGTGCTGTTGATTTTCCACAAATTTCACTATTCTAAAATTAATTATGCAAATCCTCAGTAAGTATTAACAAGCTGTAGATTTTAAATTTCACACCAAGCCTCAACTCCTGATGGCAAAAAACCTAAAATATAACATTACTGCAGTTGCGATCTTAAAGGGAATATGTCACCCCGTTTTTCTCCTATAAGCTAAGGCCACCGCCATCAGGGGCTTATTTACAATGTGATCAAGCAAAAAGCACCTTGTGTGTCTCAGCTGTGTTTTCTGCTCCTTGGTTGCTCTTGGCTGGACAGTTTTTTATTTAGTTTTCTAGGGCAGATGCAGGAGAGTGTATTTTAGGTCTGAGATCGATCTGACAAAACAGTAGAATGCACCTGAATCAATGTTATGCTATGGTGCCATGCATATTTGGTGCAGATATGGTGCCATGTTATATTTTTTTATTTGGACAATTTTATGGCCGATATAAGGATTGTACTCGGCCATGCAAGTCAATGCGTGCATGGAAAATATTGGACCGCACTCTGATAACATCTTAATGCAGTCTGACTTCCGCAGCTTAATAGAATGAAGAAGATTGAGAAATTGTTTTTTGCCAATGGGATGGCATGAGAACCTGGGGTCTGCAACTCCCCCTTGTGGTCGTCATTGCCAGATTGCTATTAGTGCCGTCTAGCGGTCAGCACTAGGGTTGAGCGACTTATCTTTTTATAGGATCGGGTCAGGTTTCACGAAACCCGACTTTTTCAAAAGTCGGGTCGAGTGAAATCGGCCGATCCTATAGAGAAGTCGGGGTCGGGGTCAGCCGAAACACGAAACCCAATGCAGTGCATTGGGTTTCTAATGGTTCCTAGGGTCTGAAGGAGAGGAAACTCTCCTTCAGGCCCTGGGATCCATATTTAAGTGTAAAATAAAGAATCAAAATAAAAAATATTGATATACTTACCCTCGGACGCGCCCTGGTTCTCACCGGCAGCCTTCCTTCCTAAGAATGAGCGCCTGAAGGACCTTCGATGACGTCACGGCTTGTGATTGGTCGCGTGAGCAGTCACATGGGCGTCACGCAACCAATCACAAGATGCAACATCATCTAAGGTCCTTCAGGCGCTGATTCTTAGGAAGGAAGGCTGCGGGTTAGAACCAGGGCACGTCCGAGGGTGAGTATATACCTATTAGGAATATACTCACCCTCGGACACGCCCTCGGGCGCTTCCTTCCTAAGAATTAGTGCCTGAAGGACCTTAGATGACGTCGCGGCTTGTGATTGGTCGCGTGACGCCCATGTGACCGCTCACGCGACCAATCACAAGCCGCAACGTCATCGAAGGCCCTTCAGGCACTCATTCTTAGGAAGGAAGGCTGCCGGTGAAAACCAGGGCGCGTCCGAGGGTGAGTATATCAATATTTTTTTATTTTTATTCTTTATTTTACACTTAAATATGAATTCCGATACCGATTCCCGATATCTTAAACATATCGGAACTCGGTATCGGAATTCCAATTCCAGATCAGAAGATCGCCGACCTCATGGCCGACCCCACACAGGGGTCGGGTCGGGTTTCATGAAACCCGACTTTGCCAAAAGTTGGCGACTTCTGAATCTGGCCGACCCGTTTCACTCAACCCTAGTCAGCACTCATAGCAAATGAGAATTTCTGCTACATAGAGCAGGGCCCAAGCCCTGCTCTGTTTAGCACAGGCAATTGAATGATCACAGCTGTTAGGGTTGGCAGATTGCGCTAAATAAAATAAATAATGCGCAATCGCCACCCGGGATCTACCGTTCAGAGATGGAAAGCTGCTGCTAGCGATTAATGACTTGGAGACACAAAAGAGCACAGCGAGGTCAAAAATACTCTGTTGTAAAAAAAATCACAGTAATAAGCAAGTGCTAGTCAAAAGATGTAAAGAAAACTGGGTATTTAGTTGATACGTTTTTTTGCAAAAAAATTTATACTAAGCTGCTCCACCAATCGTCAAGGTATACCCTTATAGAACAGTCCTATCTCATGTATATAATCCCTATCTGATGTATTTAAAACCTGATCATCTGTATAGTACCTGTATAAGCAGAGTTCAGAGAAGGAATATCCATGTGGACATGCAGGATGGAACAGCTTAAATGCAAATGACCCACAGAGGAGTGATGGACTCCTCAGTCTTGTAGAAACAAGAGAACAATTATAGAACCAGAAACACATGGGCTACTTGCACACTGAACAAGTCTGTTCTTTTGACTAGAACTTGCTTATTACTGTGATTTATTTACAACAGAGTATTTTTGACCTCGCTGTGCTCTTTTGTGTCTTCAAGTTTTTTGGTGGTGTGAACAGGTTCCTACAGACTTGTTCAATGTGCAAGTAGCCCATGTGTTTCTGGTTCTATAGTGATTAATGACGGAATACACAGTGAGCAATTACCCGTACACACTGGGTTGAACGCCACTCCGTGTGAACAGCATGTGAACTGAACTTGCAAACATAAATGAAACAGATGCCCTGAAACTGAGCTGTGTCACTTGCAAACAGAAATGAAAGAGAAGCCCTGCAACTGAGCTGTGTCACTCGCACACAGTAACGAAAGAGATGCTCTGAGCTTAATACCCTGACTAGGGTTGTGCTTGCTCTGGAACTCTACTGTGCTAACCGCACACATATAGGAACCAGATGCTAAGCAAATGACTAACTGCCCCCACTGACACTAGCTGCCTGCCTACGTGTGCAATCCCAAGCTAGACAGACGCTCAACACCTGCAGACAGAGTGGTAGAGACTCCACTCACATAACCGTACAGAAAATGATACTAGCACACCCGTGCACGCCTCTGAGAGCCTTTTATACACTAGGCTCATATCCATTCGGTCAGGACCTTGCTCTTGGACCAATCCAGCGCTGCCACATCACCGGAGCAGCTGACATCCAACCACCAATGAGAAGATGCCACCTCACGGACATGCTCAATTATGGTGATCTCTGGACTTAGATTCCAGAGTGCTGGACTGCACCTGAATATTGCTGGTAACTAAGGGCTTTGCTGGAGAGCCAGCAGTAACCAAGCATACACTACGAGCCTGAGCAAGATGCTGGGATCAACTTCTATGCTCAGTAGCACCTGCAGAGGCCGAACCTGAATGTGGGACTGCCGAGGCAGACAAGGCTTGGGATCTAAACTGTGCAGCAGGAGAATCCCAGCACCTAATATTACCTCCATGCTAGCATCCCCCTGGCGACATTCACCACACTCGAAATCCGCAATAAGCTGGGTGGCATGAATGTGCTCTATAGGCTCCCAGGTCCTTTCCTCTGGTCCATGACCCTTCCAGTCCACCCCAAAAAATACCATGCACCACCTTGGACCCAACAATGGCACTGACCTCAAAATCATCCGAGGATGTATCCGAGCTCCCACCAGGAGTCCCAGAAGGCCGGGTCAAATATATGGGTTTTAACCACTTAACCCCCATGGTGGTTTGCACGTTAAAGGGAACTTGTCACCCTCAAAATCGAAGGTGAGCTCAGCCCACATTCTGAAATGCGGTAGATAAGCCCCCGATGTATCCTGAAAGATGAGAAAAACAGGTTAGATTATACTCACCCAGGGGCAGTCCCGCTGCGGTCCGGTCCGTTGAGTGTCGTGGTCCGGTCCAGCACCTCCCATCTCCTTAAAATGATGTCCTCTTGTTGTCTTCACACTGCAGCTCTGGTGCAGGCGTACTTTGTCTGCCCTGTTGAGGGCAGAGCAAAGTACTGCAGTGCGTAGGCACCGGGAAAGGTCAGAGAGGCCCGGCACCTGCGCACTGCAGTACTTTGCTCTGCCCTCAACAGGACAGACATAGTATGCCTGCACCAGAGCCACAGTGTGAAGACAAGAAGAGGACATCATCGTAAGTAGATGGGAGGCCCCGGAGCGGACCGCAACACCCATTGAATCGGACCGCCCGCCCAGGTGAGTATAATCTAAGCTCTTTTTCTCATCTTTCAGGTTATATCGGGGGTTTATCTACAGCATTACAGAATGATGTAGATAAGACCCTGATGCCGGTGGGCTTAGCTCACCTTCGATTTAGGGGGTGACAGGTTCCCTTTAATGACAGGGCCAATTTTTACAATTCTGACCACTGTCCCTTTATGAGGTTATAACTCTGGAACGCTTCAGCGGATCATGATGATTCTGACACGGTTTTCTCGGGACATATTGTACTTCATGATAGTGGTAACATTTCTTTGATATTACCTGACTTTACTTGTGAAAAAAATTTAAATTTGCTAAAAAATTTGAAAATGTTGCAAATTTCCAACTTTGAATTTTTATGCCCTTAAATAACAGAGATATGTCACACAAAATACTTAATAAATAACATTTCCCACATGTCTACATTACATCAGCACAATTTCGGAACCATAATGTTTTTGTTAGGGAGTTAAAAGGGTTAAAAATTGACCAGCAATTTCTCATTTTTACAACACCATTTTTTAGGGAACACATGACATTTGAAGTCACTTTGAGGGGTTTATATGATAGAAAATACCCAAGTGTGACACCATTCTAAAAACTACACATCTCAAGGTGCTCAATATCACATTCAAGAAGTTTATAAACCCTTCAGGTGTTTCACAGGAATTTTTGGAATGTTTTAAAAAAATGAACATCTAACTTCTTTCACAAAAAATTTACTTCAGCTCCAATTTGTTTTATTTTACCAAGGGTAACAGGAGAAATTGGAACACAAAAGTTGTTGCAAAATTTGTCCTGAGTACGCTGATACCCCATATGTGGGGGTAAACCACTGTTTGGGCGCATGGCAGAGCTCGGAAGGGAAGGAGCACCATTTGACTTTTCAATGCAAAATTTACTGGAATTGAGATGGGATGCCAGGTCGCGTTTGGAGAGCCCCTGATGTGCCTAAATATTGAAAACCCCCACAATTGTCACCATTTTTGAAAGAAGACACCTAAGAAACTTATCTAGGTGTGTTGTGAAAACTTTGAACCTCGAAGTGTTTCACTACAGTTTATAACGCAGAACCGTGAAAACAAAAAATCATTTTTTTTCCCACATAAATTAATTTTAAGCCCCAGTTTTGTATTTTCCCAAAGCTAACAGGAGAAATTGGAGCCCAAAAGTTGTTGTCCAATTGGTCCCGAGTACGCTGATACCCCATATGTGGGGGGAACCACCGTTTGGGCGCATGGCAGAGCCAAGAAGGGAAGGAGCTCCGTTTGGAAAGCAGACTTAGATGGATTGGTCTGCAGGCATCACGTTGCATTTGCAGAGCCCCTGATGTACCTAAACAGTAGAAACCCCCCACAAGTGACCCCATATTGGAATCTAGACCCCAACGAACTTATCTAGATGTGTTGTGAGAACTTTGAACCCCCAAGTGTTTATAACACAGAGCTGTGAAAATAAAAAATCTTTTTTTTTCACAAAAATTATTTTTTAGCCCCCGGTTTTGTATTTTCCCAAGGGTAACAGGAGAAATTGCGCTGATACCCTATATGTTGGGGTAAACCTCTGTTTGGGCACACGGGAGAGCTCGGAAGGGAAGGAGCACTGTTTTACTTTTTCAAAGCAGAATTGGCTGGAATTGAGATCGGATGCCATGTCACGTTTGGAGAGCCCCTGATGTGCCTAAACAGTGGAAATCCCCCAATTCTAACTGAAACAATAACCCAAACACACCTCTAACCCTAATCCCAACCATAACGCTATCCACAACCCTAATCCTAATCCAAACCCTAATCCCAACCGTAAATGTAATCCAAACCCTAACTTTAGCCCAACCCTAACCCTAACTTCAGCCCCAACCTTAACTTTAGTCCCAAAACTAACCCTAACTTTAGCCCCAACCCTAACACTAACTTTAACCCCAACTCTAAACCTAACTTTAGGCTCAACCCTAACCTTAACCCCAACCCTAACCCCAACCCTAACCCAAACCCTAACTGTAGCCCTAACCCTAACTTTAGCCCTAACCCTAATGGGAAAATGGAAATAAATACATTTTTTTAAAAATTGTATTGTTTCCCTAACTAAGATGGTGATAAAAGAGGTTTGATTTACTTTTATAGCGGGATGTTTAGCGGATTTTTATGTTTGGCACCCGTCACACACTAAAAGATGCTTTTTATTGCAAAAAATACTTTTTGTGTCTTCACATTTTGAGAGCTATAATTTTTCCATATTTTGGTCCACAGAGTCATGCAAGGTCTTCTTTTTTGTGGGACGAGTTGGCGTTTTTATTGTTACCATTTTCGGGCAGGTGACTGTTTTGATCGCTTTTTATTCCGATTTTTGTGAGGTAGAATGAACAAAAGCCAGCTATTCATGAATTTCTTTTGGAGGGGCGCTTATACCATTCCATGTTTGGTAAAATTGATAAAGGAGTTTTATTCTTTGGGTCAGAACGAATACAGCGATACCTCATTTATATTTTTGTTTATGTTTTGGCGCTTTTATACGATAAAAACTATTTTATATAAAAAATAATTATTTTTGCATCCCTTTATTCTGAGGACTATAATTTTTTGTTTTCGTTGATGATGCGGTATCATGGCTATTTTTTTGCAGGACAAGATGACGTTTTCAGCAGTACCATGGTTATTTATATCTGTCTTTTTGATCGCGTGTTATTCCACTTTTTGTTTGGCGGTATGATAATAAAGCGTCGCTTTTTGCCTTGTTTTTTTACGGTGTTTACTGAATGGGTTAACTAGTGGGACAGTTTTATAGGTCAGGTCGTTACGGATGCGGCGATACTAAATATGTGTACTGTTATTTTTTTTTTTAATTTAGATAAAGAAATGAATTTATTGGAATAATATTTTTTTTCTTTATTTAGGAATTTTTTTTTGTACACATGTAAATATTGTTTTTTTTACTTTTTTACCTTGCCACGGGTGGCCATCACATTATAGTGACAGATCGCTGATCTGACACTTTGCAGTGCATTGTGTCAGATCAGCAATCACACAGGCACTGCAAGGAGGCTTCCTGGCGCCTGCTCAGAGCAGACGCTTGAAAGCCACCTCTCTGCAGGACCCAGAAGGCCCCCCATGGCTATTTTGGATTCGGGCCTGCAGGGAGGAGGAGGTGGGAGACCCTCGGAGCAATGCGATCACATCGCGTTGCTCTGAGGGTCTCAGGGAAGCACGCGGGGAGCCCGCTCCCTGCGCAACACTTCCCTATGCTGCCGGAATGCTGTGATCATCTTTGATCACAGTGTTCCATGGGTTAATGTGCCAGGAGCGGTTCGTGACCACTACTGGGACATAGTGCCGGATGTCAGCTGCGATAGTCAGCTGACACCCAGCCGCGCTCCCCCCATGAGCGTAACTGATTGCGCTGGACATACTATCCCATTATTGGGAATTAAGTCTCAGGTCACCTCAATGGGATAGTACGTTGAATGGGATTAAGGGGTTAACAGAGACACATGGAAGGTATCGGTGATGATCATATGTGGTGGAAGACTGAGGTGATAGACTACAGGATTCACTGCAGATAACTACACCAAATCACCAGGGGCAAAAACTGGAGCGCATGTCAGCAGAGGCTCGCATTTTTTCCTCATCCTGCATACGATCCCAGATGTCACGAGCCTCCACTGCCCATTCCGCCACCCTAGAGTCAGAAGACGAGACGGGCATGGTCACCGGAACACACAGGTGTTGCCCATAATTAAAAAGAAATGGAGTCTGCTCCATGGAATCAGAAAATACATTATTTAAAGCAAACTCCATTCAAGGCAGCAGGGAAGACCAGTTGTCATGCCTGGCAGACACAAAATGCCAGTGATACATGCCCAGCATCTGATTGGTCCTTCCCACTAGTCCATTCATCTCCGGAAGTTACGCAGAGGACAAATTTCACTCAATATTAAGCAGATTACAGAGCTCCCTCCAAAATTGAGACACAAACTAGGGACAACAGTCACTGACAATCTTGATAGGCATCCCATGCGGGCTAAAAATGGGTTTTATAAACAATGACGCCAACCCTCATGCAGAAGGTAGATGCAGAAGGGGGACCAAATGTACTAATTTAGATAAATGATCGGAGATGACACAGATGACTGTATTACTACAGGACTGTGACAGGCTCACAATGAAGTCCATCCCAACCATCTCCCAGGGCCTGTCTGCTACTGGCAAAGGATAAAGCAAACCTGCGGGTGTCTCCTGCCTGGAAGACCGATTCCTGGCACATCTGACACAGGCTAGCAAATAATTTCTTATGTCCTGAGCCATCCGAGGCCACCAATATGACCTCGCCAGTAGCCCAATAGTCCTTTTGGTGCCAAAATAACCACTCAATTTGGATATGTGTGCCCATGAGAGAACCTCCGACTGCAGATTAGGGGAAACATATGACTTACCATGAGGTAAGTGTTCTAACAACACTGGTGCCACTGTCTGAAGACCCTCCAATGGGACAATGAGACTTGGCTCGTCTCCATCCTCGGACGAGACTACCAGACGGGACAGAGCATCAGCACGTAAGTTCTCCCCGTACAGAAAATTAATGAGGAAATTAAACCTAGATAAAAACAAGGACCACTGGCCTGGTGAGAGTTCAGACATTGAGCTGTCTGCAGGTAAAGAAGGTTTTTATGGTCCGTGAAAACCTTGAAGGGATGCCGAGCTCCCTACAGGAGATGTCTCCACTCCGAGAAGGCCAAATTCATGGCCAGAAACTCCCTGTCCCCAATAGAATAATTCCTCTTCGTCGTTGAGACAGTTTCAGAGAAAAAGAAACAAGGATGTCTCAGACCGTGAGCATCCTTCTGATACAGGACTGCTCCAGCACAGACGGAAGAGGCATCCACTTCTAGGATGAATTACTTTTCCACCTCGGCTTGATGTAGCATAGGCACCTGAGCGAAGTGAGATTATAAGAAGATAAAGGCCTTAGAGACCTTCTTGGACCACTACTTAGGATTAGCTACCTTTTTGGTGAGGGCTACCAGCGGAGCTGCTAGGGTAGAGAAGTGGGGAATGAACTGGCGGTAATAATTGATAAATCCCATAAAGTGCTGCACCGCTTTAAGGGAATGTGGTTCCTGCCAGTTTATCACCGACTCCAGTTTGGCAGGGTCCATTGCCAAGCCCTTGGCTGAAATGATATACCCTAGAAAAAGTATGATAATTCCTGTCTTTGGCCTTGCAAATTTGTACAAAAAGAATACCACAGCTTGAATGCCCAGTACAAGAACAATTCCTCCAATAAAGCTAGCGGCGTCAAAGGTGTTCTTCCTTATTGGCGATGTTGTTGGCTCAGGGGGCACTTTTGTGGTGACGGTTACATTGCTTTAGGCAGTGGATGAAGCAAGAACCACCGAGCTGTTGGTTACTGCAGATGGGACTGAGGTAGTTACATTGGTTGCAGTTCCATTTGTGGGGGTCTCATATACACCCTAGAAAAGGTAGAGACTCTTGATCAAACACGCAATTCTCCAATTTGGCGAAAAGGAAATTGGCACGTAAGAGATTGAAGACTCTACAGATATTTCTTCAGTGAGTGTCAAGATCTGGAGAATAGTTAAGTATGACTTCAAGATATTCCACTACAGATGTGGATAACAACTCCCAAAAGATGTCATTGTCGAAGTCCTGGAAGACTGCGGGAGCATGACAGAGACCAAATGGAATTGCTAAGCACTCATAATGATCATCCCGAGTATTAAATGCAGTCTTCCATTCGTCCCCATCTTGTATACGTATTAAATAATAAGCTCTGCCCAGATCCAACTTAGTAAATATATTAGCACCCAGCAGTCTATCAGAGAGCTAAGAGATGAGTGGCAAAGGACATTTGTTTTTGATAGTGATGGCATTCAAACCCCTATAATCTATGCAAGGACGAAGATCACCACTCTTCTTCTGGACAAAGAAGAATCCAGCCCCAGCAGGAGATTCTGACTTCCTAATAAACCCCTTCACAAGATTCTCCTGATGTACTCCGATATAGCCTCAGTCTCCGGGAGAGACAAAGAGTAGAAACGCCCATGAGGAAGCTCTGCCCCCGGAATGAGGTCTATAGGGCAATCATAGGGGCGATGGGGAGGAAGTGTCTCCGTGGCCTTCTTAGAGAACACGTCTGCATATTGCCAGTAGTGCTTAGGAAGAAGGGTTAGATCTGAAGAGACCTCATATGACCCAACCAGAACTCAAGCCCTAAGACACTGTCCCTCACAAGACTTAATCCATTCCAGTATACTCTCAGTTACACAATCTATGTGAGGTGAATGGTGGTGCAACCAGAGTACGCCTAAAAGTACCTCATCAATACCCTCGGGGATGACCATCAAGGAAATTATCTTCTGATGTTTAGGAGAGACTATGAGCATAACAGGAATGGTTTGATGAGTTATCTGTGTAGATAGAGCAGACCCATTAACCACCCAGATGGTGATCTTTTGGGAGCATCTCTAGGGGTATTGCGTGCCGTCGGGCTAAAGTGGAAGACAAAAAAATGCCCTCAGCCCTAGAATCCACGCAAGTCTCAGTAATCTGAGTGGTTGACCCATAAGAAAGAGTTACCTTATAGGACACATCTACCGTGTCTAGTGAGCCTCCTCAGAAAAAACACTAGATGCAGACATCTCCCCGCTGCTTTGGTGCACTTGTAAGCGTAATGACCTGCCTGCCTACAAACAAAGCAGATCGGGCATGGACGAATGGAATGGAACCTAGGTTCCGCTCGAGATACCTCCATGGCCTTCACTGGCTTGGAAGTCTGAGCCGGAGACTCCGAAGGATTGGTAAAACTTGGTGTTAGGGGTCGAGATCCCACCTCTGCACAGGGGGAATCTCGGGCCATGTCTGCTGCGGTCTCCCATTCTTCTCCTGCCGCAGTGGAGCCTGCTCAGTGGAGACATCGGTCCCAGCGTTTCTGTCATGATCCCAATGGCAGGGAATCACAAAAGGACAAGCACAAAAAACAAAACAAGCTCTAGGATGATGGAAACTGAGCTGACCGCGATCCTGAACCTAACACACAACTAGCTGTAGCCGGGGAACGTGCCTACGATGATTCCTAGACGTCTCGCGCCAGCCGAAGAACTAACTTCCCCTATTAGAAGAAACACAGACCTCTCTTGCCTCCAGAGAAACACCCCACAGAAATAGCAGCCCCCCACATGTAATGACGGTGAAATGAGAGGAAAGCACATACGTAGTTATGAAAACAGATTCAGCAAAATGAGGCCCGCTAAAGCTAGATAGCAGAGGATACAAAAGTGAACTGCGCGGTCAGCAAAAAACCCTACAAAAAACCATCCTGAAATTACTTGAACTCATGTGCCAACTCATGGAACATGAGGAGTAATATCAGCCCACTAGAGCAACCAGCAAAAAGGAATCACATATCTGCAAGCTGGACTAAGACAAAAATTAAGCAAAACGTGGAACAGGAAAATCAAAAACTTAGCTTGTCCTGAAGATTACAGAAGCGGGAAGCAGGGGTAACAAGACACACTGATTACATTGATAGCCGGCGAGGAAATGACAAGAAAGCCAGGTTAAATAGGAAACTCCCATATCCTGATAGAACAGGTGGACACCAGAGACCGCAGAAAACACAAGTCACCCAGTACCATCTGTAACCACCAGAAGGAGCCCAAAAACAGAATCCACAACACGTTTCGCTCAGTCTGACTCTGTGCAAAGGGTTACTGCTGCCTTTCCAGCTTCTGCCATTGTAGCCAGTACTGGGCAGCGGCGAGCAGACATTTTTGGGACTAAGTCCTACTTTTCCCCTTTTGAGCATGCCCAGGGTAAGATCTCTCATTGGAGATCAAGGGTCACATGCTTAGATAGTGCAGCAAATCCCATTGGTCCTCTAGGAAGGTCCTGAAGTTGCTCAACTTCTGTGGTAGCCTCCCATTGGTCCTTCAGGGAAGGTCCTGTACTTGCTGCAGCTATAAAAGGTGCGCAAGACCGCACGGCCATTCACTAGTATCAATTCATTTCATGAGTTTTGCACCAATGTGGTCATACATGTGTGTATTCAAGGACCCGGCTGAAATAAGCCGCTAGAATACCGGCACCTTCGGTGAGGAGATTGTGTGTATGCATTAAGGGCCCCGGCTGAAATAAGCCACTAGAATACCGGCTCCTCCGGTGAGGAGATTATATGATTGCCTCTTTGACTGCGTGACCACAAACTGCTATCTGCACGGCAGTTCTACCACTATATTGTGCCACCATTTGCCAGCAGCAGGTTCTCTCCTGCACGATGGACCCAGGGCTGTGAACGCACCAAATATCATCTCACTATTTACTCGGTGCTTTCCGCCAGCCCTAGCACTTGGGGCCAATCAAATCCTTTTGTCTACACTGGGCTCGCTCCAATCTTTGCTCAATGTGCCGAACATTGATGCGATTGGACACCAATAATAAGTCCTCCAGGGTAGTGGGAATCTCTCTAGTAGTTTATTTGGACTGTTCAGGACAAACATAAAGATGCCAGGATTTCAGCTTGTGATGGCAAAAAGAGGTGTCGAGGCCTGTACAGAGAGAGTAAGCAGAAGGTAAGCTGTGAGTGTTGGTTGCTGTTGCTTTCTTTGTTCATTTTTTGTATTTTCTACATCTTAGATTTGTTGTGTTTTGTCGTCTCTCCAGACCCTAGAGCAAAATAAGGGACATTCAAAATATATATTCAAAATATAATTGCCAGAAATAAAATTTGAATGTAATATCTGGTGGATTTGTCAAATTCGAATCTTGTCAGATCTGCAATCTATTTTTTGCCTTAAACTTTAATTTAAGACGAAAATGTTGTGATTTTACATGTGTCATTTTATTAAATATTTTTTGGATATTTTTGAGGTTTATTACCTTATTTGGTGTTGTGCAACATTAAAGGTGCACATATGATGCTATTAATAGTTATGAGTGAATATATTCGGAAAACGATCGTAGAATCCGAATTTACCATATCCGTGCCATATTCATACCATATTTGTGCCGAATTTATGTTTGATGATTGTTTCCGAACATATTCGCTCATCTCTACTTCCAATGACTACAATGGCATTCGGCTATGTTCGGCAAATATTGCAAATACGGCAATCGTAATCCAAACCGAATATTGACATTTTCTCTCATCTCTAGCTATTAGGATACATGTTCAAACCACTAGTCTGTAATCTGAATCTACATTAACCCCTTAATGACCGTCAATACGTCTTTTAACTGACCTGAGATATAAGAGAATAGCCTCCCCATACAGGTGACAATCCAGCATCTGTTGGTTGTACACTATAGCTGACAACTTGCTGTATCAGCCACGATCAGTATTTGCACCTTCTAAATCTGTTTAACCCCTTAGATGCTGCTGTCAATAGTGACTACATCATTATAAATGGTTAACAGAGTGTGGGGGCTTCTTCTTTATCCCAATTGGTGCCCTCAGATAATGATTTTGTTGTCCTGATGTTTGCGATGGCAATTCATGACCAAATAGCGGCCTTAGAGTCTGACGGCTGTAGTAATCTGTTTAGAAGTTAGCAACATTTAGGTGGTAAAAATACACATTTTCATTTCTGTCATGCCACTTTGCATTAATTCCTGTAAAGCACCTGAAGGGTTAATAAACTACCTGACAGCAGTTTTCAATATGTTTAGGGGTGCTGTTTTTAAAATGGTATCACGTTTGGGGGTTTCCCAATATATGGGACCCCTAAAGTCACTTCAAACCTGGATAGTCACCATAAAAAATAAATGTGGTAAATTTCTTTGAAAAAATGAAAAATTGCTGCTACATTTTTAAACCTCCTAAAATGCTAACAAAATAAAATAACATTTTAGAAATGGTGCTGATGTAAAGCAGACATGTGGGAAATGTTATTTATTAATGGTTTGCTGTTGTATGACTATCTGGATTAAAGGGATAATCATTCAAATTTAGAAAATTGCAAATTTTTTAACATTTTTCTCAAATTTTTTATATTTTTTATAAATAACCACAAAAAATGTTGAACTAAATTTACCATTACCATAAAGTATAATGTGTCACGAAAAAACAATCTCAAAATCACTGGGATTTGTTGAAGCGTTGCAGAGTTATTACCACATAAAGTGACACTGGTCAGATTTCAAAAATTTGGCTCGGTCACTAAGGGGTTAATGTACTAAAGGACCTAAACAACTAGATTAATTTACAAGGCTTTCGACCTATTCAATAAAGTCATCACCAACATCAAAGTTCTAAGGTTTTAGTATTTTTTTCTTTATTATCAAGCTTTCTCATTTGTGAAGGTATATATGCCATTGAAGCAATTTATTAGACTATTGGTAATGGAAAAAGCAAATGTCCATCCCTAGCCTATCTGGTTATTTGATTTACCTTTGTTAATATCGTTTAATACACAAAGCATCATATTATCTCCAAGTGGAAAGAAAAATATGCAAGAAGGTTATAAATGCAAATTTCCCCTCTTTGAAACAATTCAGCATTAAATATATTGTCACAACTGTTACTTCTTTATTTATGAAAGTGCTGAATCCACATATAAATTTAAATTGTGAAGCAATAAAAGGAAAATTGTCTTGACATTGACAGTTTTAATGTGGAAAAGAAACCCTTTTATGTTATGTAATTTAGAGGTGGAAAGCTTTCTGATTCGGATAAAGCTGTGAAAATTAAGAACTATATATGTGCCCGGCAGAACTATGAGCCTCTAAATATGGTTTGCTATGAGTATGACATTTTATCTTAATTTTTTCAAGTCAATTAAGTCGATTACAAATGGAGAAGGATGTAACAATAAATTGTAGAGATGTGAGTCTTAACGATAACTTAAGGGGTGACAAATAACCTTGTAAGTAACATAAATGAACTTGAATGGCTCCATATTCCTAAAGCAGATAAAATGTAGCCTGGCTATATTTAGTTTTGTAGTGTAGAAAATTTATACACAGATACAATACCGTTCAAAAATATGGACACATTTGTTCCGGTTTTCCTATAGGAATGTGCAAATTGTAGATTCAGACTGAAGGCAGAATAAAATAAAAGTATTTTAAATGATCTAGGGTTTAACACATATTCTGGCTTGTTTCACATGTTTTTTTACTCTTTATTTCCATATGTGTCAATTCATGATATTGTTCCCTTCAGTCTCAATCTACAATTCCATTAAGAACAATGAAAATCATTGCGTGAAGAGGTGTTTCCAAAATTTCAATTAGTAATTAATATACTACTCAACATTGAAATTGCCACACAAAGGAAAAGTTTATGTATTATGAAAATCGCAGTATGGATAGATATGTGACTGATATGTAAATGATTAATAAATGAAAATACATTTTTCGAAACATCTAAAATTTTTCAGTATAGAGTATGAGTGCTACATGCAGAAATACCTGCACTTACACATCTTGGCTGCTATTACTGAGGTTATTAATAGTTGTCTAAGGAGTATTTTGCTAAGTTGAATGCGATTTTGGCACACAAATCACCAAGATCTTTTCCAGGTAGCTCACTTTGCAATTGCCGACCATTGTTGCCCAAAATGTGCTAGATAGGAGATATGTTCATAAATGCTGCAGACCATGGTAGCATATTTATGCTCACTGGGTCAGTCCATCCTGTTCATGATGCCAAAATGGAGCACCCGGCAGGGCCATGGGGATACTCGGTACCAGGCTGGTACTTAAAGGGATGTGTCACAGCAGCAGTGACCCAGTCCGTGGCCTTGGGCGTCCAATGAAAAAGATGATAAAAGGGGAAAAAAAAAATTATAGGGGATTTGTTCCTGACGCCACCCACGGTGTTCGATCAATATGGCTGATGCTGCAGTTCAGATCCACTGGGGCAGTTGGTGGCGCAGCAAAGTTGGGGACAGTGTCCTGGATCACTGCGTTGAGAAACACGTGATGGTGTCTCCGCAGTGTTAGATGTTTTGATCTCCCCGAGGTCATTCATCCTTATGTTTATAGTCCTTTTACTAGGCACTGCTCCTAATAGCCAGTTTCCTACTCCACACTGATGAGTGGCAAATACCCCAAAACAGCTGTCTGTGGATGGATACCATGTTTTGGCATAGGTGGTTTTCCTTTTTGGATGCTGCCCTTCCCGTGGTTGTCCCTTCCCGGTGAAAGACCTGGCTATTTATTGCTTGCGAAACGCGCTGATGGTGTCTCCGCGGCTTTTCTACATGCATTTGCATATTTCCCATAAGTGTCTGCACGTCAGCGATGTAGCCTGTCTGTGAAGCTACAGTAGCTACAACGCCTGTGTATCTAAATTTTTACTGCATCTAACCCAGTAAATCATTTTGGGCTTAGTAGCAGTGTCTGCATGTCAGCGGAGTAGCCCACCTGTGAAGCAAGCTACACCACCTGTGTATCTAATAATTTTTTACTGCATCTAACCCAGTAAATCGTTTTGGGCTTAGTAGCAGTGTCTGCATGTCAGCGGAGTAGCCTGCCTGTGAAGCTAGCTAGCTACACCGCCTGTGTATCTAATAATTTTTTACTGCATCTAACTCAGTAAATCGTTTTGGGCTTAGTAGCAGTGTCTACACGTCAGCGGAGTAGCCTGCCTGTGAAGCTAGCTACACCACCTGTGTATCTAATAATTCTTTACTGCATCTAACCCAGTAAATCATTTTGGGTTAGTGCCACAGTTTGGCCACTCAGTTCTGCTCAGGTTTCATCCATCGTTTTTTGTGCCAACAACTACAGAGTTGCCGATTAGTTAAGCACCAAAATGAGTGGCAAAAGGCCTGCTGCTGGTGGAAAGGGGAACAGGCGTGTTGGAAAGGGAAAAAAAAGGTTGTGTCCATGGGGTAGGTGGTAAAGCAACAGTAACATCTGCAGAAGAAAACCATCTTCCTGCCAAAGTAAGATGTCTACTTCTTTTCCTGGACAATCAGATATGATCCCTTTTTTAAGACCATCGCTACAAGCATCGCTACAAATTCCAGGTAAGGCACAAAAAGAGCAGGTGCATGAACAGATATCAAGTGTTCCTTCAAGTGGGCTCTCCTCCACCTCAACTTCAACATCACAAATACTCCAGTCCTCAGAGGTGTCACCCCAATCGCACTTGCTTCCTCACAGCTCCCAAGTCTCCAGCCACTCGTCTGAGTATGGGGTAACACAGATGGTTGAGTCTGCAGAGCTGTTTACTCATACTATAACCTGGGAATAAGAGGTCTGCTCCAGAGCTTCTGTGAATCCAGATGAGGAAATGATCTGCACTGATGCCCAGAATCTTTGTGAGTTGGATCCAGGCCCAGATGAAGAAGGTTCTGAGCATAATATAGACCCTCGTTCCCAAACTGTAACTCCTGTTGGTGGGGACAATGAGGAAGATGATGATGGACTGAGATACCTGATTGTAACGAAAACTTGACTTTTCGGTCAGGGCAGGAAGAGGTTGGCTCTGAGGACGACGGTGTGAGAACACACAGGGTGAGGATGACGAGGTTGGAGACCCCACTTACTGTCGACCCACAGTCCGCCAGTCCATGAGGTCAGCAGAGGAGGTGGAGGAGGATGCTAGTGACGACGAGGTAAGGTTGCACCTTCCTGGACAGAGACGGAGTACTGGAAGCACATCAACAACTGCATCCTCAACCACAACTGTGCCTCTGAGCACAAGTCGTGGTGGCTCTTCAGGTCTCATGGGCTCTAAGCCTTGCATAGCCTGGGCATTTTTTGAGATCGCAAAGAATGATCCAACTCATGTTGTCTGTAAGATTTGTCACAAAATCTCAGTAGAGGCCAAAAAAAGGAATAGTTTGAGTACTTCATGCATGAACCGTCACATGGATATGAGGCATAAGTTGCAGTGGGAAGCTCACTGTGCTACAATACGGCCTAGTGGGCCAGTCCAACCACTGTCTGCCCCATCAAGTGCATCCGTGGCCTCTTCATCCTCTGTGACTGTGGGGACAGCAGTCACACATGGTTTTGGATGCAGACCTTCCACCTCTTTACCCGCAACAGCCAGTGTGATTGGCAGGTCGTCAGTACATTTGCAAGTGGAAACAACTGCTGGTGTTGAGCGCTCTCAGACATCGAGACCCCCACATTTTGATCAAGGCAACAAAATATCTCCACCTGACCTTCCTCACAGACCAGCAGTTTACCGGGGACACCCTACTCAACCCCATCTAAGCACGACAGCCAGCCTTCAGTCCCTCAGATATGGACAAGTAAAAGACCATTTCCTCCTAGCCATGACAAAGCTAAGAGGTTGAATTTCACCATCTGCAAGCTGTTGCCTACAGAAATGCTGCCTTTCTGCCTGTGGACACAGAGGATTTTCGAGACCTTATGTCCATCGCAGTGCCCCAGTTCCAGATGCCCAGTCTCCATTACTTCTCAAATAAAGCTGTGCCTGCGCTACACCAGCATGTCGCACACAACATCACCTCTTCCTTGAGAAACTCTGCATGTGACAGGGTACATTTCACCACAGACACTTGAACGGGTAGATATGGACAGGGGCGTTACATGTCGATGACTGGGCATTGGGTAACTATGCTGACAGCAGGAGAAGGGGCTGCTGTCCAAGTCTCGCCATCCCCATGAGTTGCACGTCGATCTTCTGTATCTCTAAGTTCCTCCTCTGCTTCTGCCTCCACAACCTCCTCTCGGTCCTCCACCTGCACCCAAAGCCTGTCTGGTAATGCCACCCACATTCTAACTGCGCAGAAGGAATCCTGCACACCTCCTTACTATTCTGTCACCAGGGCTCAATGGCATCAGGCAGTGTTTACCTTAAAATGTCTGGGAAATGTGAGTCACACAGCTGAGGAGTTGTGGTCAGCTCTGGAGACCGAGTTCCATCAATGGTTGTCTCCACTGAACCTGCAGCCAGGGAAGGCCGTGTGCGACAATGCTGCAAACCTGGGTGCTGCCCTTCGCCAGAGCAATGTCACATACCTGCCTTGTATGGCTCACATTTTCAACCTGGTTGTGCAGCAATTTTTTTCCCACTATCCCGGACTAGATGTGCTTCTTCAAAGGGCACGGTCACTGTGTGCTCACTTCCGCCATTCGCATCCCGCAGCTCAACGACTTACATCTCTACAGAATTCGTTGGGCCTGCTAGTTCACCGGCTGAAATAGGATATGCCCACACGGTGGAATTGAACTCTGTACATGTTGCAGCACCGACAAGCCCTGGTGCAATACGTTATGACGTATAGCCTGGGCCAACGAGATCCAGAGGTGGGGTAAATCACGCTGCAGGAGTGGTCTCAGATCAGGGACCTTTGCACCCTTCTGCACAGTTTTGAAATAGCAATGAAGATGTTTAGTGCTGACGATGCCATTATCAGCATGACTATTCCAGTCATTTACATGCTGGAGCACACCTTACACAGTATTCGGAGTCAGGTGGTGGGACAAGAGGAGGAGGAGGAACAGGAGGAGTCGTATGTGGAAGGGATAATATCTCCAAGGTCCAGACGGTCGGCAGCACCAAGGCGACTGGCATTGGAGGGTGGGGGAGAGGGATTACCGAGGGCACATGGTAGCAGCCAAACTGTTGTGGAAGGTGCAGGAGCCGAGGAAGAAGTGGAGGACGAACTGGCGGTGGTCATGGAAGACTCATCAAATGAGGAAGACCTTGATCAAATTTCTGTTGTACGAGGTTGGGGGGAGAGGGCAGAGGAAAGAAGCATGATTCTCACCTCGCCACCACCAAGACAACAAGGACTTGGTCCTCTTGGATGCGCAATACACATGAGTGCCTTCTTGCTGCCCTACCTGCAACATGACCGTCGGATTGTCAGAATCCGAAGTAATGCTGACTACTGGGTTGCCACACTCTTAGATCCCAGTACAAAAGTAAATTTGGCGAAATAATTCCTGCCATAGAAAGGGATTCACGCATGCAGGAGTATCAGCAGAGACTGTTACAGAATCTTACATCTGCTTTTCCACAAAACTTCAGTGGTGCGCATAGTGAATCTCTGAGTTCTAACTTGCCAACCGTGGGACTGTCGAGTCATCACTCAAACCATAACAGTAACATCGTATCTGGCGGTAACAGCAATTTTTTCCAATTGTTTCAACTATTTTTTAGACCATCCTTTGCAAGGCCACAGGAAACAAGAAGTCTGACACATAGCCAACGCCTAGAGAGGATGGTACAGCAGTATCTCCAAGTTAACATCGATGCCATGACTGTGGAACTGGACCCTTGCTCATTTTGGGCTTCCAATCTGGAGAAATGGCCTGAGCTAGCCACTCATGCCTTGGAGATCTTGTCATGCCCCGCAGCCAGCGTTCTCTCTGAACGTGTGTTCAGCGCTGCTGCCGGTGTGCTGACAGATAAGCGCACGTGGCTGTCCAGTGAGAATGTAGACAGACTAACGTTCATCAAGATGAACAAATCCTGGATCCGCAAGGACTTTTCTACCCCTGTGTCATCCTGGGGAGACTAAAAGCTTGATGATTTTTGAAAATCACCTCACCAACCATTTTAAGAAACTCTGGGGAAATTGATACCCCTTGGTGTCTGTGGCCTAATTTTTGGAAAAAATGGAGACTCTTTGAGTCTGCAGAGCTGTTTACTCATACTATGGCCTGGGATTCAGAGGTCTGCACCAAAGCTTCAGTGTCTGCTAGTCAGAAGAGTAGCCCACCCCTGAAGCAAGCTACACCGCCTTCTTCCTTTCTCAATCTAACCCCTCGGCTCTGGGGTGTCCGCTCTCCCTCCAGTTCTCTCCTTCTCACAGGTGGACTACCGCGTGTATTCACACTGTGGCAAATCTTTTTGGCCCAGACATAAGAAGTCATCAAGGTGTTGGATAATATGTGCCCCCTTAGAAATGTCCATGATGACCCATTCGAGGAAGAAACTAAACGCCTCAAATAGTGAGCAGGAATGGAGCACCCCATGGGCAAACAGCATTTTATGTAGTATGCTCTTTCACAGAAGCAGCCCAATAGGCGGACACTATGCGGAGGCACAGGTAGTAACTGGAACACCTCTCAATGTCTGTTTTGGCCATTAGGGTGCCCCTCCCCAACTTCTTGACCCGCCTGATTGCCTCATCAAAGGAGGTACAGTATATAGTACTGTGCTTGGTTCCATGTCGATGTTGTCGTTTACTGACCTGCCCCTTGGATATGACAAATTGTGGATTAGTCTGAATGTATTGGGTTCCTTTTTTTGGCACGACTCCCAACGGGGATACCACTACGTCTTCTAAGGAAAGTGTTCTGAATGGACCCGCCATTCTATCTAAAGATATTTATTTTTTAAATTTTTTTGTCACGATGTCTGGGTGTTGGAAACGCTGATTTTAGATTTTTACTCCAGCCTTTCTTGATTTTAGAAGGGCATGCCATCACTATATCTGTGTCTCCTCCTCCTTTTACTCCTCCACCTCTTTTCTTTTCGCATGACTATATGTACTTGTGACTTTTCCAAGTGTTTGTTGTGTCTTCTGAGCAGTTTGTCAGCTTTTGGACATCTTTTAAGGTGTTTTCTATGTCTTTTCTATGTGTTTGGTTGTGTTTGCCCGCCATTGGTTTCAATGTGGTTTGACGGTGTTCGTCGAACGTTCGATGAACATTCGTCGAACACGCCGCAATTCGATGAACCGAATTTAAACACTAGTGGGGTGGCTTAACACTACTCACTACCAGTGCCCCTAGGACACCTTTTTCTCTCACTCTCTGCAACTTCTCTCTCTGTCTTCTGGTAGTGGGACGAGCTCCTCACTGCATGAGTCCCCAGCTCCAACTGACTAACCCTCTAACTCACTTCTCCCTCTTGCTTCCATAACATCAATACCCTCTCTGTTCACACCCTCTACCTAGTTACCTTCTCCAGACTGGGATGAGGCCATCCTCTCATAAGGTACGCCCAGGTGCCCTGACTGGAGTAGTGAGGTGTTGGATGCTTGTGTTCGAGTCCTGGGTAGTGCCCTCTCCTTACCTGAGAATGGGATACCGCACCTCTGGATGAGGTGCAGTACCTTTGTGGTGACCAGACCTCAGGGGTGCCACAGCTGCATCATTCACGAGCATGTTTTAGATATACTAGATAACCATGGGATGTGAATTTTATCTACGCTCCTTATTCCAATAAGGATCCAACACCAGGGTTTGAAGAACAGTGATTTACTGTCAACGCATTTAAAAATCAAACTGACTTTTTACATGTGGTTTTCCTGAGGAAGGAGTCAGTTTGATTTTGAAATGCGTTAACAATTTTATTATTATTATACATTTTTATAGCGCCATTTATTCCATGGCGCTTTACATGTGAATACGAGGCAAATATAGACAAATACATTAAACATGAGCAGATAACAGGCACACGGGTACATAAGGAGGGAGAACCCTGCCCGCGAGGGCTCATAGTCTGCAGAGGATGGGTGATGAAACACTAGGAGAGGGTAGGGCAGGTTGCGCGGCGGTTCAGTAACTTCAGGATCACTGCAGGCTGTAGGCTTGTCGGAAGAGGTGGGTCTTCAGGTTCTTTTTGAAGGTTTCTATGGTAGGCGAGAGTCTGATGTGTTGGGGTAGAGAGTTCCAGAGTATGGGGCAAGCACGGGAGAAGTCTTGGATGCGGTTGTGGGAAGAAGAGATGAGAGGGGAGTAGAGAAGGAGGTCTTGAGAGGATCGGAGGTTGCGTGTAGGTAGGTACCGGGAGACCATGTCACAGATGTATGGAGGAGACAGGTTGTGGATGGCTTTGTATGTCATTGTGAGGGTTTTGAACTTGAGTCTCTGGGCGATAGGAAGCCAGTGAAGGGCTTGACATAGGGGAGAGGCTGGGGAATAGCGGGGGGACAGGTAGATTAGTCGGGCAGCAGAGTGTAGGATGGATTGGAGCAGTGCCAGAGTGCTAGAGGGGAGTCCAGAGAGTAGGAGGTTGCAGTAGTCGAGGCGGGAGATGATAAGGGCATGCACTAGCGTTTTTGTGGTGTTGCGGTCAAGGAAAGCACGGATCCGGGAAATATTTTTGAGTTTGAGACGGCAGGAGGAGGCAAGGGCTTGGATATATGGCTTGAAAGAGAGGGCAGAGTCGAGGATCACCCCGAGGCATTGGGCGTGTGGGACTGGGGAAAGTGAGCAGCCATTGACATTGATGGATAGGTCTGGTGGAGGGGAAGAGTGAGATGAGGGAAAGATGATGAATTCTGTTTTGTCCATGTTCAGTTGTAGAAAGCGAGCAGAAAAGAAGGCTGAAATAGCAGACAGACAGTGCGGGATTTTGGTAAGTAAGGAGGTGAGGTCAGGTCCGGATAGGTAGATCTGCGTGTCATCAGTGTAGAGATGGTACTGCATACCGTGGGATTCTATGAGCTGTCCCAGGCCGAAAGTGTAGATGGAGAAGAGTAGGGGTCCTAGAACAGAGCCTTGAGGAGCACCGACTGACAAGGGGCGAAGTGAGGAGGTGGTGTGGGGGAGGGAGACACTGAATAACAATAAACCATTATTATTCAATCCCTGGTGTAGGATCCTTATTGTAATAAGCAATGCCAATGAAATCCACATCCCAAACTTATATAGCATGTTTGTAAAGTTTAAACTCAGGATCTTCTCTCTCTATCTCCCCTGTGAAGTGTAAGTTCTTTTGCTTAGTAGGTTCTGTGATGACTGAGCATCAATCTATTTGTGAGTGGGAGAACTATCATAAATATGCCAGAGGTACTATTCCTTTGTTTAGTAAGTCAAGGGCCTCAGCTATTGTTTTATGTGAGACTGTCCAGTGTACCTTTTTGTATGCTAATTTGGGGAATGCCTGCTGATTACAGATTGCATCAGGCCCCTAAAGGTACTGTCACATTAAGCGACGCTGCAGTGATATAGACAACGAGCCGATCGCTGCAGCGTCGCTGTTTAGGTCGCTAGGAGACGTCAAACACCGGCAACAGAAGAACGATGCAGGAGCGATCCAGTGACGTACTTATCGTTCTCGCTGGTTGTTGCTCCATGAAAAAACATTGCAGGCATCGTTGCTTTTGCTGTCAAACACGACAAGTCACGCTGACCTGACGACCAAATAAAGTTCCGGACTTTCAGCGACGACCAGCGATGTCACAGCAGGATCCTGATCGCTGCTGCGTGTCAAAAGTCAACGAGATCGCTATCCAGGATGCTGCAACATCACGGATCGCTGTCATTCTTGTTGGAAAGTTGTTCAGTGTGAAGGTACCTTAAGGTGTACTAGTATGTATCATTTGGAGGATAATTATGCAGTCTAATTGAACTAGTGAACAACAGGAAATAGGAAACGGCCATAATTATCTTCCCCCAATTCCTTGGGACACAATGCCCTGAAATGGGAGCTGAGGGATATAAAATTGGGCTTGCTCCACTCACCAAGGTGATTCTACAGGACTTCAGCCTATTGCCTATGGGATAACTCAATTTGGAACAATATGGTAACTTGACCACATACCTCACCGTGCTTGTTCAATTCTCCAAGCTTACCGCTACATCCTCTCAGTGGATGTCCCCCAAAAATGGGTTGCTGCTCGTTGGGGCAGTTAGCCCTGGATGCCCCAAAGTTGCGGAGGTTCTAATCCCTGGCAAGCCAGCAGAAGGGTTAGACTGTCTGTCGAAGGTTGAGGAGGGGATGAGAAATTGGATAACTGACTACCTATCTGATCGGCCACAGTTTGTCCAGATGGGAGCAGTTGTGTCAAGCAGATTATTGAGCAGTGTAGGTGCCCCCCAGGGAACGGTGCTTGCGCCCTTTCTATTCACACTGTATACTGCAGACTTTCAGTATAAATCTGAACTTTGCCACCTTCAAAAATTTTCGGGTGACTCTGCGGTTGTGGGATGCATTAGGGGAGATCAGGGGGATGAGGAATACAGAAGGGTGGTGTCGAATTTCGTGGATTGGTGCAATGGTAACTGTTATGGACTGGCGGAACGCACCAAGTATAGATGATATGAAACTAGGTGCGTTTGCAGTCCGAGGTCCACCGTGCAGGTATAAACCCTGCTGCTAGTAAGACGGACTATATGGCGGTACTATAAGTATACACGCACGGGTTAACTTCAGCCTGCGTGAAGGAAGCGATCCTGTTGCGTCACAGGACCGCGGTACCGCACATAGAGCGCGAGCAAGAAGTCAGCGAACACAACCCCAACTCAGGATTGAAGTCCGATTAGACCACTTGCTGGCACAACACCGCAACTGGGTGTGTAAGGAAACTATTAAATAGTATATAGAGGCACGAGAGTGCATGCGGTGCCGCACAGACGGACGCCAC
Organism: Ranitomeya imitator; assembly: GCF_032444005.1. Taxonomy (NCBI): domain Eukaryota; kingdom Metazoa; phylum Chordata; class Amphibia; order Anura; family Dendrobatidae; genus Ranitomeya; species Ranitomeya imitator. Next base: position 110,317,420 of record NC_091290.1, on the reverse strand, counting down.
TAACCACCCAGGCTTGGGTAAGGAAAGCGCAGAGGAAGCGCACGGCGCCGTACTGGCGGACACAGCAACTGGACGCTGTGATGTGTGTTACGTGCAGATGGCTAGTCGGGCGCTAGATAGCTACCATCATCCGCGAGCAGTCAACAACACTAGCGAGGGATACTTAGGAGCTTTCATCCATCGACATACATCCATCTACACACACACATTATATCAAGACAATACTAGCGCATGGCCGTGCGGTCATGCGCAGTTTATATAGTTGCAGCACAGGAAGCAGCTACAGAAGTTTTGCCATTTCAGGACCTGCCAAGAGGACCAATGGGATGTGCTGCAGTGCCTGAGCATGTGACCCTCGATCTCCAACGGGAGATCTTGCACTGGGCATGCTCAGTGTGTGCAAATAAGGACTTAGTCCCAGAGAAGCCCGCTCGCCGCAGATCAGTGCAGGGTACAACAGGAGAGCCAGAAAAGGCAGCAGTAACCCTCTGCACAGAATCAGTCCCAGCAAGACGCTGGGAGCGATGCCTCCGCTGAGCAGAGCCCACTGCGGCCGAAGCAGAATGGGAGACCGCAGCAGACACGGATCGAGATTCCCCCTGTGCAGCAGAGGAAACTCGACTCCTAACAGGTAACTATCTACAACTAAATGTTAAGAAAACCAAGGAGTTGGTGGCCAACTATAGCAGGATTAAGTTGGAATGCTTACCGATCACTATTGCTGGTCAGGAGGTAGAGCAGGTGGAGAGTTACAAATATTTGGGGGTCCATTTGGATAGCAAACTGGACTGGAGATGCCACTCAGAGTTTGTCTACAAGAAGGGGATGAGCAGATTGTATTTCCTAAGGAAACTGAGGGCTTTTAATGTTTGTAGCAAAATGTTAGAAATGTTCTACCAATCTGTAGTGGCAAGTGCCATCTTTTTTGCAATCACGTGCTGGGGTAGTAGTGTGCGGGCCTCTGATGCTAATAAGCTGAATAAGATTATTAAGAAGGCAAGTTCTGCTGTGGGCTGTAATCTGGACTCTTTTGGGGAGGTAGTGGAGAAAAGAACTCTGAAAAAGTGTATGGCAATTATGAACAATAATGCACATCCATTATATGAGCTATTCATGAGACAGAAGAGCACCTTCAGTAACCGGCTAATACTTCTGAGGTGTAAGAAGGAAAAATATAGGAAATCGTTTGTGCCAACTGCCATGGGAATGTACAACAATAACATTAGGGTTAAACCACCAAGGTGAATGTCTACTTATTTCTCTACATTTCAGTTCACTTGTTGTGTATGTCCTATTCTAATGTATAATGTATAATGTTCTTCTGTCAACTCCACTGTCATGTCAACTATGTAATTCCTTTATGATTTTTATGATTTAAGTTGTGCTGCTGTGATACCATAATTTCCCACGGGATCAATAAAGTGTATCGTATCGTATCGTATCGTATCGTACCTGCACCATCTTGTGTCCTTGCTAGGAATGTAATATATGGTGCTAACTGTTGGAGAACAAACAAAATCTTACCGGAGTCTGGCACCCTAATTCTGTGTTGTCTGAGTAGTGTTCTGCCCATTGGAAAGGAGTACAGGCATTCACTGTGTTGAGCCCTGAGGTCTTTCTGAAGACAGCCAGGCCAGCGAAGGAGAGCACCAATTGACCTTTGTGTCCTTTCTTTCTTCTACAGTTTAAGCTCTTCTGGTCAGCAGGGTCCTCTCTTTCCCAAGTGGATTTTCTGAGCAATTGCAAGCTTTCCAGTATTAAGATTTGAGTAAATGTATTCACTGCATATTATCAAAAGAGTCCTTTTGAGAATGTCTCTATATATTGCTTTCTGTAGTACAATCTTCATTTTAGTCACTCTGTTACTGCCGCTATTAACCCTGTGTGACCAAGTTTTTACTATTGATGCTGCCCATGCAGCATCAATAGTAAAAAGATCTAATGTTAAAAAAAAAAAAAAAAAAAAAACCTGCTATTCTCACCTTCGGTAGTCCGACCATGCGCTCGCGCCTGCCGCCGGCTTCCGGTCCCAGAGATGCATTGAGAAATTACCCAGAAGACTTAGCAGCCTCGCGAGACCGCTAAGTGATCTGAGTAATTTCGCAGTGCATCCTGGGAACACAAGATGGCGGCAACCGCAAGGTATATAACTTTTTTTTATTTTAATTATTTTTTTTAAACAGGGATATGGTGCCCACACTTCTAAATACTACGTGGGCTGTGTTAGATACTGCATGGCTGCTATATACTACCTGGCCAGAGTTAGATACTATGTGGGCTGTGTTCTATACTGCATGGGCTGTGCTATATATTATGTGGCCAGTGTTATATACTGCGTGGGCTGCGTTATATACTACATGGCTGCTATATACTACGTGGGTAGTATTATATACTACGTGGCTGTGTTCTATACTGTGTGCTATATACTACGTGGCCACTGTTAGATACTATGTGGGTTGTGCTATATATTACGTGGGCTGTGTTATATATTATGTGGCCAGTGACACATACTATGTGGGCTGTGTTATATACTGCGTGGCTGCTACATACTGCGTGGCCGCTATATACTGCGTGGCTGCTGTATTCTGTGTGGGCTGTGTTATGTACTATGTGGGCTGTGTTATTTACTGCGTGGCCTATATTAACGTATCGGGTATTCTACAATATGTATGTATGTATATAGCAGCCACATGGTATATACCACAGGCCATGTAGTACTCCTATATACTGCGTGGCCTGTGCTATATACTATGTGGCTGCTATATACATACATACATTTATTTTTTTATGGGATGAATTGATTCATGAAAAGCAGCACAGGGAAACATCTCTCTAATTCAAATTGCCAGTAGCACAGAGAAAACAAAATATAAAAGATAACTTTTATTTCAACCTTTTTTAAAAAAAACTACCCATTAAAAACTGTGTTCAAGTGCGAAATCCACAGGCACTTGACTATACATGTCCAATCGGACCAGACACCATAGGAATCCTGAATACAAATAAACAGGACCCTATCTGATATGATTATGACCAGTTCCAATTTTAAACCACATTAAGATTAGATATCAAATTACTCCCGCCCTTACAAGGGCAGTCCACAGTCCTTACAGTCCTTGTAAGGGCAGGAGTAATTTGGGGTCAGGGCCGCAATAGCCTATACAGGGCACAATAGGGCAAGAGGACCTCATCTCTCCCAGCTTGCAGAGCGGTTACTTGGAGGGGAAGAATCATTGATCGTCACCAGAGCTGTTAATGGGAGAGATCTTTCCAATTTACCTGCTTTGTGTGTAAAAACTGTGGGTATGTGTGTAAGTACCCAAATAAGCTAGTCCACATAGACTGTGATTTTCGTAACTTAAATGTCGCACATGACAAAAAGACCTTTTATACAGTCTAGAAATGCATATGATTTGATATCTAATCTTAATGTGGTTTAAAATTGGAACTGGTCATAATCATATCAGATAGGGCCCTGTTTATTTGTATTCAGGATTCCTATGGTGTCTGGTCCTATTGGACATGTATAGTCAAGTGCCTGTGGATTTCGCACTTGAACAAAGATGAATTGATTCATATAGAGATGATATTCGTATAATTGATAAAGTATTAGAGTGAATCATATTTATAATTATATGTATTTTCACTGGAAGTGGATGCATTCAAAAAATCTTAAGGTGCTTGGCGCCGCATTTGCTTGGAGTGTATTTTCCCTTTGAATTGTTAGGGAAGGCCAGGTGATGCACATTTCCCAGTTTTAAAACCCCCCAGCATCCTCTGCATTCAACCAAATGTACCTTCCAAATTATTCCCCAAGTACCCTCACTTGTCTTCTCTTCCTTTGAAGTCCATGCTGTAAGACTCTACATCCCCTTCTCCATGCGAGTGGCGGTGGTGTATCGTCCTCCCGGCCCCTCATCAGTTCCTGGATCACTTTGCCACCTGGCTTCCACACTTTCTCTCCTGTGACACCCCCACCCTCATCATGGGTGATTTCAACATCCCTATTGCTTCTCCCCTCTCCCCATCTGCTTCTCACCTTTTTATCTCTAACCTCCTCTTTCGGCCTCTCGCAGCATACTAACTCTCCAACGCATGAAGATGAAAACTCCCTCGACTTGGTCTTCTCCCAGATTTGCTCAATGGACGATTTCATGAACTCCCCTCTCCCGCTCTTTGACCACAACATTCTTTCATTCTCTATGAAGAACTGCCATCCCGCTCAGATCACCACCACTTTCCACACGTATAGAAACATACAGGCCATTAACACCCAGAAACTTATGAAGAACTTGCAGTCGTCATTGGCCCCTATCTCCTCCATCTCATGTCCTGATTCTGCACTGAAGCACTATGATGACACACTGCAAAGTGCCCTGGATGAAATCGCACCTCCTTCACATAGAACAATTCGGCATAGATGGCAGAATTTAAATGCCATGTTTCAAGATATCACATGATAGAATTTAATCACCACTAGCTCTCCAAGTCTAATTAAAGATTAAAAGAAAAACATGGTTAATAAATAAAGTAAAATCAAGAAAACACATATTTAAAGGAAAGCCCCAAAGTAAAAGTGCTCATTTAATCCTGCAGGTGCCATTGTGCCCAGCTTGAAAATCGACTTGCTTTCACATTGTATTAAGATTTTACTTATGTCACCACCACGTGGAGCTGCCCAGATTTGATCAATGGTTTTGACTTTCAGTAGACGTGAATTGGAATTGTGGAAGATTTTAAAATGTCTAGGTATTGTGGTTAATGATTCTGCACTGGTGGCTGTTTTTGCTTTGTCAATGTCCCTGACATGTTCCCTCATATTGATTTTTAGTTCCCTAGTGGTGAGGCCTACATAATATTTTCCGCAAAGACATTCAGCCCGAAAAATAACTGATTTGGAGGAACAGGTGAGGTTCACCAGGAAAGAGTATTCTTTTGGGCCTTTTGTACCTTTAAATGACTTTGCTTTAATTATGTTGAGACAGGCCTTGCAGATACCACAAAGACTAAATCTCATACCCTTATTGGCAGTACTTGCGGTTTAGTGCCCTCATAATTGGCTGTGGATGAGGAGATATCTCAAGCTCCTTGAGAGTCAAGCTCTTAATAAAGGACATTCTGGAAGAAATTTTCAAAGAATCGAATCCACCCATAAAAGTTTCCGATGTTTTTTGATGATTTCTAACAGTCTGTTACACTGACTGTTATAGGTTGTGATCAATCTCACTTCTTTATAGGACTTATTAAGTAAATCCTTGGCTTGTGTTCTAAATATTTCCTCTGTAGAACGAGTGTGTTTAGCCCTCAAAAATTGGTCAATTTGAATACCTTTAGATGGTAAGATGGTAAGGGGGAAGACTTTGCATGGAAAAAGGTATTGGTGACTGTTTGTTTCTTGTACATGTCGGTACAGATTTCTCCATCAACAGATGTTTTAATTTTAATATCCAAAAAGTTTACTTCTCTACCAAAGTTGAAAGTTAGTGCTCTGGGGACACATAATTGCACTTGGACTGCTTTTTCCAAATGGACTAAATTTCTGATAACTGGCATATTGTATTGTGTGCTCATCTTTCTGTAATGACCAGAGGTCCGAATAAGATCCAGTGAGTCACAAACCAAGACCAAGGCGGAAATCTCCAACAGTATTTACTCAAAAGCAAAATAATAAAGGTAATATGGAGAATATTAAGGCAGATGCACCCCAAAGATACACTAGCTCAGCAGCAGCTGAAATCACTGTGCCACTCCAAGGTCTCCTGAGAACTGTTTCTATAAAGACTAGTAAGAAATTTACCTAACAGAGTAACTAAAAAAACAGGAAACAAGTGTAAATTGAATGTAGTGTTATCAAGGGAGCCCCTGGAACGGCACACTGAGTATAACTTACACAACTCTAATATAAGATACACCTCTAAAGTAACCATTAAACACTCAGAGCAGAGATACCCGGTTATCTATAACTATGGTACCGTATCCTGAGATGGATTTCCTCTCAGGCAGGAATCCGCACAGGCTGCAGCCAGTCCATATCTTCAGCGCCAATAAGTTACAGCAAGCTCCTCTTGTCTTGTCGGCCGATGCCGAGCCCAAACGCCGGGGACTTAGTGGTCTCACGATGTTGTCTCTGCTTCTGTAGCTCCTAGGAATGCTTCCACGACAACTCGTCCGTCTCTGTATCAGCAGTCTGCCCAGACTTGTTTCTCCACTCAATGCACAGGGAATCCACAGCCTTCCAAATACGTACTGGGTTTTAGTAAAGTCTCAGTCTTTTCTTAGATCAAGGGTTAGCTCTTCTCCAGGAAACGTTAGCAGCAAAAGTCTCTCAAAAGCTTCTCTTCCTCCAAACACACTCGCAGTAAATCCACACACAGTCTCTTTTTAAGATATCACAGCAGCTTCTGCCTTTTTTTCCTGCCTTTTTCTCTCAGCTCTCACTTCCTTGTTTCACTTTACACACAAGACACCAGACCCCACCCCCCAGCACACATTGTCTCCGGGAGTTTTGCAGGGTCTGTCCTCTGCTGCAGCAGGCAAAAACCACAGGGTCCTAGTGCCCTCTCAGTGGGACTACAGTTCACTCTCTTACATTTCTTCCAGCTCAGACTGAATCATGATAGGACTGGAAAAAAAAGGACTGGAAAAAAACTGCAGCATTCTGTGATTGCAATCAGAAATTGGATTGCATTCGGCAATGGAAGTCAATGGGTGTGAGGAAAAGAAAAAAATCACACAGCAGTCAGACGATACAGGTGCAGTCTGATTTTTACACACTGATGCCCTTTGAAAAGCCGGCAATTCATCTGCCATATACAGTAAAATTACAGCAGGAGAAGACAGTAGAGAATAAATAGATTACATACAGTATATACACATAGAATAGATAGATATAAAGAGGTTAGTGAAATAAACAATTAGTACAGTGTGTGCAGCTTATTGCACATTATTTAATTATTAAAATATTATTTTTCTGAAAAAAATGGCATGGGCTCCCATGTAATTTTCTTAACCAGCAAAGACAAAGCCGATGGCTGATGGCAGATGTTTGTAGCATGGGAAGGGGGTTATACCCATGGAGTTTCACATGGGATTCATATCGGCTCACAGTTGTATACTTAGCCTTTACTGGCTTTTAAAAAGGAGGACCCCCCAAAAATGATGTAGGGTCCCCTATGAATAACATCCAGCAAAGGCTACACAGACAGCTATGGGCTGATATTAATATCCTAGGAAGGGATCATGGATATTGGCACCCCAGAATAAAAACATCAGCACTCAGCAGCCCCAAAAAAGGCACATCTGCAAGATGTGACAATTCTGGTACTTAGCCTCGCCCTTCTCACTTGACCTGATGCAGTGGCAAGTGGGGTGATAGATGGGGGGGTTGATGTCACCTTTGTATTGTCAGTTGACATCAAGCTCATAGGTTAGTAATGGAGAGGAGTCTATAAGACACCCTCATTACTAACCCCATAGTCATATTGCATAAAAACACACACACTCAGAATAAAATCCTGTAATTGAACGAATGTCACAGACTCCTTTAATCAATCTTCATTAAACCATACTAATGGCAAGTCCCTTTCCAGTGAAGCCATCGTCCCCTGTAAGAGAATTAAAATAATAAACAACAATATTCCTTACCTGTCCACTGAGAAGATAATAATCCATTTGTCCCATGACAGATCTAGCTCTGCTGCGTCTAGATGGCAGGCTGCATGGTTACATGATGTGACTATACTGCCTGCCATGAAGATGAGACACCGAGCAGTGTCATTTACCCTGTAAATGATTGTATTTGTATACTTTAACCTATGAGTTGACAAAACATTTGGCAGAAAAAAAGCATAGAAAATGGGTAACTTAAAAGAGACATCCATTGACAGAAAAAAAAAGAAAAAGTGTCTTAGCACTAACAGGCAGGTAGTCGTGACCTACCTGCCTGTTGTGCCAGACACATTTCTATGCTGGCACAGTTGTCAAAGACCACTCCTGCCAGTGATTCAGCTGCTCTCTGTCAACAGAGCAGCACATCCTCTTCTTTTCTGCTCTGCTGACAGGGCAGGACTGTGGGCATCATGCTTATTGACTGCCAGCTCCCCCCAGTTATGCAGCGGGGATCCAGCAGTCAATCTGGATGACGTTGAAAGTCTCGCCATGTTAAGAAAAGAAACTTCCACTCTGTCGATGTGACATCAGCAGATGTAGCTGATTCACTGGCAGGAGATATCAGTGACCGCTCTGTGCCGATAGAGAACAGTGCCGAGCACAACAGACATGTAGGTCGCAATTACCTGACTGTTAGTGATTAAGTACTTTTTTTTGCAAAGTCCAGATATCCCATTTAACCTAATCTAAAAATCATGTAATGAACATAATCTCAACTAAAAGTCTACAAAGCTGTTGGTCAAATGCTCATTCTGCATTCATTCCCAAACTTCCACATGTGCTTAATTTCTGTATGTGAAGAGTGAAGTAAGTCACTTACAGACACCTCCGGTGGTGGCATATCTAACTGGAGAACAAAAGAGGCAAGCATTGTAGCTCAACATTCCGCTTCTGGAGTTGCGAGGCCCGCATTAATATTAGTGTGTGAAATGATCCTGCTAAAATAATCAGGTCCAGTCGACTTTTATCCAAATATTATAGAAATGTACACGATTGTGTTGCTGTACAATGCCCAGAGGTGCTGTATGTATAAAACAATTATCCACCAAAATAAATTAACTTATGGATTTTGTCATAATTTGTATACTATCTTACAAAAAAGGTCAGTATGGTTCTGTGTGAAATTAGAGGTATACAGTGGTAAAGACCAGATGTACCTCTATGGACGCTTCACCACAATTCCATGAAGGATGTAAGTTTTTTAAAGGGACTTTGTCAGCACAGAATGACTGTTCAAAGCAAGTACAGATGCTCTGTGCATCATGGCGGGCCTATGATTTACACGCAGCTTCCCTTCTTCTTGGTTTCCATCAATGTCCTCTCTGTTATGGCCCTATGAAGCCAGAGCTGTTAATCAAACAAGAGGGGGGTGGAGATTGAGGACAAACAAGCAGGTGTGAAGGTGCATTTAATGAGTCCATTTAAAGGAAATCTGTCAGTAGGATCAACCATCCTAAGCTGTCTATATAGGTCATAGGAAGCTGAAATAAATGATTCCTTGATAAAGTGTTTGCAATCTGGTGTCTTATTCCAGAGAAATCCAATCCATTTTTTTAGCAATATGCAAATGAGCTGGTAAGATCTATGAATGGGACAAAGATCTCCTTGAGAATCTGCCTCCATAGCTTATTTTAAATTAAATGGGGCACTACCACTGTGAGAAATGTACACTAGATCAGGAGTGTAGACTGTCAGTCATTACATGGTGTTAGGGCTAGCAGAATGCACCAAATAATAAGATAGATTAAGGTGCGTTCACAGCCCGGGGTCCACCGTGCAGAGATGGAACCTGCTGCCAAGTAATGACGGACTATATGGCGGTACAATGTGAATACACACGGGTTAACTTCACCCTGTGTGAAGGAAGCGAACCCTGTTAAGTCACAGGGCCGCGGTACCGCACACAAGAGCACAAGCAAGGAGTCTCCGAGCTCAGTCCTAAGACTTGGGATCCGAGTCTGTGAAAACTACTTGCAGTCGACACCGCAACTGGGGTGTCAGCGTAATCAAAAAAATAACAAAGGAATGCACGAGAGTGCGTGCGGTGCCGCACTGGCGGACACCACTTACCACCCAGGCTTGGGTCAGGAAAGCGCTGTGAAAGCGCACGGTGCCGCACTGGTGGACACAGGAACTAGCCGCTGTATTAGTGTGTAACATGCTGTTGGATAAGTCGGGCGCTAGATAGCAAACATACACCTTCCGCAAACAGTCATCCAATAGGGAGGGTTATTTAAAGAGCGACTTTCACTCACAACACACACACGTTTACAAATGTCACAAGGATATCGGAAGAAGATATAAAAGGGGAGACAAGGGGTGAAGAGTCTAAGTGTAGATGTATATTCACAGCAAGAAATATATATTGTTGCACTCACCCTTTAGATGTCTTGTATGTACATTCAATTGATCCGTATGATGGATCCACGCCTTATAATATTCCGGTATGCAGCACTATTGCAGGAACTATGCCAGCCTTGATCCAAGGATTGCATGTGAATACAATGGTTAGAGAAAAAAAAATTCCTTTCTTGGCGCTTCCGGAAGACAAGGATAGTTTGAAGGTTGAGATAATTTGCTCAGTACCAAATTTATTAGGACACTTTAATAAGAAGAAAACAACGCGTTTCAGCCCACAACGGCCTTCATCAGGTATTATATGTGCTTTTAAAATTGTTTTAAAAGAAAGTTATCTTTATAGACTGCTGACTCCTAACACATAGCAGGGGTGTGCCTGAATTAATTGGGATTAACACTCCACCCCAAGTGAGTCAGTGTGATCTTAAACCAATCCTGGTGTATCAAATGTTATAATGGTATAATAAAAAACAAAAAAATTATATGTAAATAAATATACAAGACATTATAAATTGTAAAGCTACACAGTAAATCCTTTCGAAAAGCATTTAAAAAACAATTAAATTACATATCGTCTTAGCAAAATTTAAAAATTTTAAAGTTAGGCAAGGAGAGAAAAAAAAAAAAATAAATAAAAAGTAAAAAATAAAAATAAAATAAATGAATGAATAAATTAATAGATATGCGAAGCATATTATAAACTGAAAAATTACACAGTGGATCCTGTAATCCTTTCCACAAATATTTATAAAACAATTAAATAGCATTTTAGCAGAATTCAGAAGGGAAAAAATATACATATACCTATACGCACATACATAAATGAAAGATGAAGGGAAAAGGGAGAGAAGAGAGAAAAAGGAGGAAAGACAAAAAAAAAAAATGTGTATATATACTTTTTTTTTTTTTGTCTTTCCTCCTTTTTCTCTCTTCTCTCCCTTTTCCCTTCATCTTTCATTTAACTCTTCTCCCTCTCCCTCCTCCTCCCCTCTCCATTGCGAATCTCTATACATTTTCCACTGTTTCATTGAGGCCATCGGGATATAAGGTTTTCAATCGGAAAATCCAATAGGACTCCTTCCTATTTAATTTCTGGATTCTGTTAATGTCGTTCTGTGGTATTTGCTCCACAGGGGTTACCTTTATGTCAAATTTTTTGTCATGTTTGACCAGAAGGTGTCTGGACAGACTATGTTTTAAAAAACCTTTTTTGGTGTTGTGCCTGTGGCCATTCATACGCAATCGCACTGTCTGTGTGGTGCGACCCACGTATTGAAGGCCACAAGCACAAGTGATCACAAAAATAACATAAATAACAAATATACACTAGCGCATGGCCATGCGGCCATGCGAGCCTTCAATAGCTGCAGCACGTATAGGACCTTTCAAAAGCAAGACCAATGGAATTGCTGCAGTACCTGAGCCTGTGACCCTAGATCTCCACTGAGAGATCTTGCCCTGGGCATGCTCAGTGTGCAAAGCAGAACTTAGTCCTAGTACCTACAGGACCTTCCATGAGAAGGACCAATGGAAGTCGCTGCAGTACCTGAGCATGTGACCCTAGATCTCCACTGAGAGATCTTGCCCTGGGCATGCTCAGTGTGTGCAAAGTGGGACTTAGTCTCAGAAGCGTCTGCTCGCCGCTGCCCAGCACTGGCTTCAATGACAGAAGCTGGAAAACCAGCAGTAACCCTATGCACAGAGTGAGACTGAGCAAGACGCTGGGATCGATGTCTCTGCTGAGCAGGCTCCACTGCGGCTGGAGAAGAATGGGAGACCACAGCGGAGATGGTTCGAGATTCCCCCTGTACAGAGGTGGGAACTTGACACCTAACACATGGCTCACACTGATAATGCCCCATTATATTTAAAATAGACTCTGGAGGCAGATTCTTAAGGTGATCTATGCCTCGCCCATAGATCTTAAGAGCTCATATTAAGATAAACGTGCATTTCTCTTGAAGAAAGCATTGGATTACAGATATCAAGGTATCATTCTATTCAACTTCCTATGACCTAGATGCCCATATAAACAGTTTAAGAAGAGTGATCCTACTAATAAATTCCCATTAATAACAATTAAATTAACACTAATTTCAATGTTATCGATAATAGTAATTCCTATTTCCGTGGCCCAAATATAATTTTATTCAGCTAACCCATTTTTCTCCTATTTCTCTTCTTTCATTTCATGATGATGGTCTCTGATGGAAAGTCCAACCCTTTGTTGGAAGCCTTTGTCCAGGAATGTCTGGTAATAGTCAACGATTATCTGGAAACAGTTAAAACTCTGAGCAAGAAAAGGCAGTGAATAATTGTACGGAATTATATCCAGTGAGATTAATATATACAGTAAACTGCAGTTGTACGCTAGATAAGCCATATGTTTGGTCCAGAGCATATAACAATCTCATTTGTCCTAACAATTTTTAGGGGTATAAATTAGTGAAATATCAAACATGCCATGAATTTGCATGCTTTTTTTCTTCAGGAAAAGATGTAGACCTCTTTTTACCGGAAGGATTCTTCATCAAACTATTCCACAAAACATGAAAGGAACAGCAGGAATTTTGCAACAACAGATGGTTATATTGTGGTTTAAAAACATATAACTGTACTGTAAGAGAATCCCCCTCCTTATTTTATAGAGACTTCTGTGTGAAGTGGTAACAGAAATAGACAAAATAGTTTAGGAAGCCAAAAGATTTTTTATTAGGCCGGAATGCAAAAACATTCCAGGAATAAGACGTTTTTTGTTTTTTTTAGAAAATCGTCAATAACATAAAAGATTTATATCCAAGAGTGGAAATACTTATTGACAGCAGATTTCACTATATACATTTTTTAATCATTTTTTTTAGAAAGTAATATTGCATATCATATATATGCCAGTGAAGGAACATAGGAAAAGATAGAATCTGATTCATAATTGCATTTTTTGCCAATTTTTTGAGTGATTTTTGGATTCAAGACAAAATTCATCAAAGGATTTGTGCCTTTTTAAAGTTTTCTTTAACTGTTTATTTTATTTTCAGTCTTTCTACATCATTGTGGCTTTTCAAGATGCTTCATAATGATTCATCAAATTCAACTTAAAAAAATATTATATATATTATTACATTTTTGCACAACTGAACGTTACTTTCCACCCTCGAGTGTTTTTTTTATATCCCAAGAATTTTCGTGCAGATTTATGACATGTTAAGGAACCTGTAAAAATACACTAAATTTGAAAAGCTTAAAAAAAGACAATTTTTCACGTGTACAAAATTTATGCTCATCTTTTGAAGAATGTTTTTTAAAAAACTTAGCTTAGAGAAAACAGCGTATAGATAATGAACCTAGTTTCTACCAATAAATGAGGATTCTAGTGCTGGTAATTTCTGGAATATCCTGTGAATGGCGAGTACATCCACATCAACCGCAGAATGGCCATAAAATGTGTTCTTTGCAGAACAGCACATTTAATTTTAAAACTCATTGATAGACTTACAGTTTTGCAGGTAAACAATATTTTTACCAAAAAAATGGGGCACCATTACGTTAGCGATCAATTTGAATCCTGCAACATTTTGCGGAAAAAGCATGTCAGCAGTTTTTGGCAGTGAGGCAGACACTAAATAGATGCTACAAGAGAATTCACTCTAAAAAAGGTTCCTAATAGAATACAGTCAAGAGAAAACCACATCTCTAAGCAGCAGGTAGAGCAAAGTGGGAGTTAAAGTTCCTCGATGATGGAAAAAAATAAAATGAATATAAAACAGACAGGCAAATTTTGCGAGCTGATATCCGACTTCCTGTGTCTCAGGATTGCCAAGTTCAGGAGCAAGAAAATGGCCGATGATTAGGGAGCCTATGACTCTATTGTATATATTAATCACTTGAGCAGTTAATTTATTAAAACAAACTTATTATACTGACTTACAGGTTGTCTGAAATGCGGCACGCTGATGAACTGATGATCAGAGTGCACAAGGATGTTATCATAAATCTCTTGGCCTTGTAAACGGTAATGTCTGGGCCTCCTGTCAAAGAATGTTCTGATTCACATCTTCCAAGCATAACATTAAAGGAGATGAGCGAACGTGCTCGATTAACGTGTTATCCAAGCACCCTCGGGTTTCATCAGGGTATCTTGGGCGTGCTCGAATAATATATTCGAGTCAATACGGCTGCATGATTCGCTGCTGTTAGACAGGCACAACACATTCAGGAATTGCCTGTTTGCTAGGGAATCCCTGCACCCTCCCCTCAGGGACACAAACATATTATTCTGGCATGCCCAAAATACTTTGATAACACCCGAGCATGTTCCGATAACACGTTATTCGAGCATGTTCGATCGTCTTTAGCAAACAGCCTTCTGCCCCTCTGTCTTTCACAAGTAAATGAGTTTTGACAGATGTAACAGGCATTCAGATTTATGTCACCATTCAGAATTACATAAACATGAACACAAAGGGTGGGGGATTTAAAGGCACAGAAGCCAAAGGTGAAAGGTCACAAATATCTATCAGGCTGCTTCAAATTGAACAAGGGTAAGCTTCAATCTATTGTACCTGTGTAATGAAGTGGCAAGTGTTGACTTCACTCAATGGCAAGGTCCACATCATTCATTTAGACATAGATCCACATACACTAACACAATAATATTTTTTTTTCTGACTGCCAAAGGACACCATTCTTGAAAGTCAACTGCCAATGTTTTAGCCAAAAAAAAGTGTGCTAGAATACCTTTAATTATCCTATGTTGGTCAGGGGTGCACTAGAACACCCGTAGAAGTCTTTTTGTGCCCTCTGTAGGACTCCATTTTCAAATTAATGCTCAAACATATCTAATGCATGCCTTGCTTCTTTTCAGGAAGCTATTCCATACCTGGATATATGTAATGTTTTAATTCATTATATAGTGGCTCAAGAAGAGTCTTTACAAGTCTCCTTTGAAGTGCCACCATACTCTTTATTGGCTCCATGAACATTTTTGTATTGAGCATGCTACCTTATACAGAACACAGGACCACAAGTTAATTTCTATATGAATTATTCTTACTGAAACGGAGATAATCTTACCAAACTTTAACAGAAATAACTTCCAACACAAATTAGTTCTTCCATTACTTACCAGTTATTTTTTCACTGGAAATTTTCATTTAAACCATGGACCTCCTCCCTTTGGTGCTCCACCACTGGTTTTGGAGCAGTTTTCTATTTTTTTCTTTGCCCCTCTGCTCTGAAATTATTCCCCAAGGAAAAATAGATGTAAAAATGTCCACTTCAACCAACTGGGTGTAAACCACAGAACTTCTATGTGAGCATTTGATTTTTTTACCATTGACCAAAGAAAATATGGTCATGCTCAAGTTCTATGGAGTGCACCTAAATGGTTTATGGAAATTTTTTCACCTTTACTACTGGGGAGAATAACTATGGAGCATAAAGAAAAACTGTTCCATAATCAGTCGAGCAGCACCAATTATAAGAGGTACATAGTCTAAATTAATCATTTCAGTGAAAAGTCTTCTTTATGGGTTCATTTTCCTTAAAGAAAATCTGTAACAGGTGTGACATATATAATTGCGGTATCTTCAATAGTGAGTAGCGAACGTGCTGGGATAACTTCTTATCCGAGAACGCTCGTGTAATATCCAAGTTTCTCAGGGCTGCGCTTATATTATGTTTGAGTCCCTGTGGCTGCATGATTTGTAGCTGTTTGTCAGCCTTAGCGCATGTGGGGATTCACTAACAAACAGGCATTTCCTGCATAAGGGACTCAAACATAATATACGAGCACGCCCAAGATATTCGTAAAACACCCGAGCATGCTCGGATAAGACGTTATCCCAGCACGTTCGCTCATCACTAATCTTCATATCTTGCACAGAGACCAATGGGTTCCACCAGGTACTAACACCTGGGATTGACGGCTACGGTACCTTTGCACCATATGTAGTAGCTATACCTTTGGTTATTTTATTCTCCTTTTCTACTCTTGAATTTAAGTTAAAGCTTAGAAATATAGCACTAACATTTTGGCAGCACTGAACAGAGATTCTCATCTCTCACAACAAATATTAAAAGATTTCACATCTACAAAATCGAGTTGAAGGGCACCTGTCTTCAGTTTTGACTGAAGAATTGTTAACCAATGAACATAGGAGACCTTCCCAAACTTACCTGTGTACAGTGTTTGGGCATGTGCACACAGTGTCTTTTCAGCTCAGTCTAACCCAGTGAGTTTTTTGGTGGAACCTGCTTAACGGAGTTGTCCGGTCTAAAACAATAAGTCTGCAATAAGTCTTTATGCAACTGTAGACTTATGAAACCCACAGCACACCCACTGTGCACTATGGTGATAGGACGCTTTCTGAGCCAGAACCGGAGGGTATGTATGAGTTATACAATTTTACTGCCAGTGACACAAAAAGAAGATAGAGGGCACCACCATAAATATTATCGAGATCTACCTGTCACATACCAGACTAGACTAAGATAAATAATAAAAAAGGTATGCAAGTACAAGGATTACCATAGATATGATAAAGATATGTTTTAGTGACACGCAAACCAATGCAAAAAAGAAATTAAAACACTTTAAAGAAACAAAAGGCCATAACAATATTACAGACCACAAAACTGTAGTATTGGAGTCTAATCCACCCATCTGTTGAACAATGTACAAAAAAAGCAAATAAAAGATGCATAATAGTATTGTGAATACATTATAGAAGCAATAGGTACACTAGCACAATAGCAATATATACTGTTGGCACAAAATACCTAGTGCCTGGGTGATGCAAAAAGAAGAAAATAGCAAGGATAAAGAGATAACCTGTTGAGATAAACATGACAGAAGATATGGATGAGCTTACCCATGCTACAGTGTTGTAGTCTGTAATATTGTTATGGCCGTTTGTGCCTTTTAAGTGTTTTTGTAACTGTTTTTTGCATTGGTTTGTGTGGAAAACATTTTCATTATATCTATAATGATCCTTCTGTTTGCATACTCTCTTTTTTCTTAATTAATCTTACTCCTGGCCAGTGGGTGGGTGAGTGGGTGGGTGTGGGTACTCTAGTAAGGAGCAAGAACAAGCCCTCTAGTTGGCCATGCCGCTGGACTGCCGCATCACTAGTCGGGGAGTGGCCTTGTGCAAAGCAAGTGTATGGAGCTATGCTGCACCCACTAGAAGGGCTCTGGCCGTGAGTATGTGTACCAAGGTGGCCCGGGGCAGTAGTCCCAGCTAGAGTTGAGCGACCTTGACCTTTTTAGAGTCGAGCCGGGTTTTGCGAAACCCAACTATCTCAAAAGTTGAGTCGAGTGGAATCGGCCGATTATCGCGAAAAGTCAGGGATCGACCGAAACACGAAACCCAATGCAAGTCAATGGGGGAGCTTAGTCGGCAGTGAGTAGAGGCCAGGAAAACATGTACAGAGCCCATTGTATTGGCAAAAACATCGATTCTTGCTACTGAAGCTTGTCAATCGTAATTTAGCTTATAATAATTGTAAGGCATTTGAAATTGGGGGTCATGTGGGGGGTACGGCTGGTTCAAGCAATTAGTGGGCCAAGGACATCTGGACCACGTCACGGCAGTGGAGCAGGGAGAGGTAAGTATTTCAACTTTGCAAGTGCTGTGATCCTGAGCAAGCAGGGGGGGCCCACTCGTTGGCATTGGCACTGGCACAGGGCCCCTCAAAGTACAGCGGTATGTTTGCACGGCGGGGGCGCCTCCCACCGGCAGCAACACTTTTGCGTACTATGAGAGGCCCTGTGCCAGTGACGTCGCCAACGAGTATTCCTCCCCCCACCTGATGAAGGAACCTGCACCTTCATCTGCACCTTCCTCTTTGTCCCTGTGTAATGTGATATGGTATGCGGGAAGGGGGACCTGACTTTCAGCAGGGTCACAATCTTGCAGTGTAGCGTGCACAGGGAATGTTGCGTTATGGGTGTATGTACCAGCAGACTCATCTATCACTGGCTGGGCAATGGGCATGATGAGGGGGAAACAGATATGGGCCCAAAGAATAAAGTGGGCTAAATGCAGTTCAAAATTGGTAACAGGACTAACCAGGGGGCATTGCTTTGTTCAGTGGAGGACAACTGGAATGAGAGGCTGACAGAGAGTAGGCCCAAATCAGTAAGTATTCTAAATGCAGTTCAAAATTGGCAACAGTAGTAAACCGGCGGCACAGCTTTGTTCACTGGAGGAGAACAGCAAGGAGCGGCAGACACAGATAGAAGGCCCCAACCCAACTAGTAGGCCTAATGCAGTGTTGTTTTCAACAACTACTAAACGAGAGTCGGAAGACCGAAGCAATGGAGAGGAAACCTGGGGAACACCTTGGAGTGGAACACACCATCTTTACACCCCATACCCAATTTGTAGGCCTAATGCAGTGTAGCTTTCAACAACTACTAAACGAGAGTCGGAAGACTGAAGCAATGGAGAGGAAACCTGGGGAACACCTTGGAGTGGAACACACCGTCTCTACACCCCATACCCAATTTGTAGGCCTAATGCAGTGTTGTTTTCAACAACTACTAAACGAGAGTCAGAAGATCGAAGCAATGGCGAAGAAACCTGGGGAACACCTTGGAACGGCAGACACCGTTAGTAGGCCCTACCAAAGTAGTAGCCCCAATGCAGTTTTCAAATTCCTAGAGGCTGAAAACAAGACTATTGACGCTCTGCTTTTTTCAAAGGAGGACAGCTGTATTGAGTGGCGCAGACAGACACAGGTAGTAGGCCTTAAACCAAAAATGTGGCTCAATGCAGTTTAAAAAAGGTTACAGGGGTACACGGCCAGCATTGGTCTGGTCAGTGGAGAACTATTGGAAGGAGGGACCGCAGACAGGCTTAGAAGGTCTAACATAATAAAATTGGGCTGTAGGCACTTTATAATTGGTTCCAGGGGTACACGGGCAGCAGTAGACAGGTCACTGGAGGCCTAGTGGAAGGAGGGACCGCAGACAGGCTTCGAAGGCCTAACATAATAAAATTGGGCTGTAGACACTTTGAATTCTCTTGCAGGGGTACACAGGCAGCATTGGTGTTGTCAGCGGAGGCCGATTGTAATGAGTGTCTGCCAGTTAGTAGTCCCAAACAATAAATACATGTTAATCTCTCGCATTACAACAAAACAAAAACACAAAAGGGTGCAATCATTAGGTATAGGGGTGTGCTCCTCTGCGTAGTTTCAGACCTAGTAATTTGGCACAAAGTATTTACTTGGGTAAATATAGGACACTGCCCCTGACTATGTTAAGTACCATCATACATGACAACACAATGGTATTGTCAGTGGCAGGAATTTACGGATGTCAGCGCATAGACTAAACATTGGTGGAACTGTGAGAGATAATTGTGCAAGTGGTAGAGCAATGTTTGAGCTGGGGGTGGGGGAACTCTCTAGTGGCCGGCGGTACAGGCCCAGGGCCCCTCATGTTACAACAGTGTGTCTGACGTTGGGTGCGCACCACCACCGCCAGAGACACTTTATATTACTATGAGGGACCCAGTGGTAGTGCCGTCGACCAAAAGCGGGCACACCCACCTCTTCAGACAAACAGCACTCTCACGGGTGCTTGCGCCAAGTGGCGATACCACGGCCCCGTGTGGGGAGTTTGGCCATTTAGGGAGGTGTAAACATGTCGTATGCTGGACAATCAGCTGCTGCAAATTACGAGATTGGTAAAGTCATTCAGAGTAGTCCACAGGCAATACCTTTTCATAGGAAAGCTAGGTGTCGGCCGGGCAAGGTGGGGCAAAAGAATTCGAAATCCAGTTGTGGTTCATTTTAATGAAGGTTAGATCATCAACATTTTGGGTGGCCAGACGAGTCCTTTTTTCGGTTAATATTGAACCTGCAGCACTGAATACTCTTTCTGATAGGACACTAGCTGCCGGGCAAGCAAGCTCCTGCAATGCATATTCTGCCAATTCTGGCCAGGTGTCTAATTTGGATGCCCAATAATCAAATGGGAATGACGGTTGAGGTAGAACATCGATAAGGGATGAAAAATAGTTTGTAACCATACTGGACAAATGTTGTCTCCTGTCACTTTGAATTGATGCAGCAGTACCTGTCCTGTCTGCGGTCATAGCAAAATCACTCCACAACCTGGTCAGAAAACCCCTCTGTCCAACGCCACATCTGATTTCTGCACCTCTAACACTTCTGGTCTGCTGCCCCCTGCAGCTCGTGTGAGAACGATCACGGGCGCTGTGTGCTGGGAATGCCTGAAGCAAATAGTCAACAAGAGTTGATTGTTTGGTTGCTAATATTAGTTCCAAGTTCTCATGTGGCATTATATTTTGCAATTTGCCTTTATAGCGAGGATCAAGGAGGCAGGCCAACCAGTAATCGTCATCGTTCATCATTTTCGTAATGCGTGTGTCCTTTTTGAGGATACGTAAGGCATAATCCTCCATGTGTGCCAAAGTTCCAGTTGTCAAATCTGCGGTTGTGCTGGGTTGAGGGGCTGTTTCAGGCAAATCTACGTCACTTGTGTCCCTCAAAAAACCAGAACCCGACCTTGCCACGCCACCAATTTCCAGTGGCCCCGGAGAAGCTTCCTCATTAAAAAAATACTCATCCCCATCATCCTCCTCATCCTCCTCCTCCTGTTCGCCCGCTACCTCGTCCTGTATACTGCCCTGACCAGACAATGGCTGACTGTCATCAAGGCTTTCCTCTTCCTCGGCTGCAGATGCCTGCTCCTTTATGTGCGTCAAACTTTGCATCAGCAGACGCATTAGGGGGATGCTCATGCTTATTATGGCGTTGTCTGCACTAACCAGCCATGTGCATTCCTCAAAACACTGAAGGACTTGACACATGTCTTGAATCTTCGACCACTGCACACCTGACAACTCCATGTCTGCCATCCTACTGCCTGCCCGTGTATGTGTATCCTCCCACAAAAACATAACAGCCCGCCTCTGTTCGCACAGTCTCTGAAGCATGTGCAGTGTTGAGTTCCACCTTGTTGCAACGTCTATGATTAGGCGATGCTGGGGAAGGTTCAAAGAACGCTGATAGGTCTGCATACGGCTGGAGTGTACGGGCGAATGGCGGACATGTGAGCAAAGTCCGTGCACTTTGAGGAGCAGGTCGGATAACCCCGGATAACTTTTCAGGAAGCACTGCACCAACAGGTTTAAGGTGTGAGCCAGGCAAGGAATGTGTTTCAGTTGGGAAAGGGAGATGGCAGCCATGAAATTCCTTCCGTTATCACTCACTACCTTGCCTGCCTCAAGATCTACTGTGCCCAGCCACGACTGCGTTTCTCTCTGCAAGAACTCAGACAGAACTTCCGCGGTGTGTCTGTTGTCGCCCAAACACTTCATAGCCAATACAGCCTGCTGACGCTTGCCAGTAGCTGGCCCATAATGGGACAACTGGTGTGCAACAGTGGCAGCTGCGGATGGAGTAGTTGGGCGACTGCGGTCTGTTGACGAGCTCTCGCTTCTGCAGAAGGACGAGGAGGAGGGGGTGCGAACACCTACAGCCAACTGTTTCCTAGACCGTGGGCTAGGCAGAACTGTCCCGAAATTGATGTCCCCTGTGGACTCTGCATCCACCACATTCACCCAGTGTACCGTGATGGACACGTAACGTCCCTGGCCATGCCTACTGGTCCATGCATCTGTTGTCAGGTGCACCTTTGTACTCACAGATTGCCTGAGTGCATGGACAATGCGCTCTTTAACATGCTGGTGGAGGGCTGGGATGGCTTTTCTCGAAAAGAAGTGTCGACTGGGTAGCTCGTAGCGTGGTACAGCGTAGTCCATCGGGGCTTTGAAAGCTTCACTTTCAACTAACCGGTAGGGCATCATCTCTAACAAAATTAGTCTAGCTGTGTGGGCGTTCAAACCCTGTGTACGCGGATGCGAGGATAAGTACTTCCTTTTTCTAACCAGAGTCTCATGTAGGGTGAGCTGGACTGGAGAGCTGGAGATCGTGGAACTAGCGGGTGTGCCGGTGGACATGGCAGACTGAGAGACGGTTGGAGACGGTATTGTTTCCGCTGGTGCCCTAGATGCAGTGTTTCCTACTACGAAACTGGTGATTCCCTGACCCTGACTGCTTTGGCCTGGCAAAGAAACCTGCACAGATACTGCAGGTGGTGCGGAAAATGGTGGCCTTACAGTGACGGCAGGGATGTAGCGTTGCTGACTAGCTTCATTGGCCGAAGGTGCTACAACCTTAAGGGACGTTTGGTAGTTAGTCCAGGCTTGCAAATGCATGGTGGTTAAATGTCTATGCATGCAACTTGTATTGAGACTTTTCAGATTCTGACCTCTGCTTAAGGTAGTTGAACATTTTTGACAGATGACTTTGCGCTGATCAATTGGATGTTGTTTAAAAAAATGCCAGACTGCACTCTTTCCAGCCTCGGATCCCTTTTTAGGCATTGCAGACTGAGCTTTAACCGGATGGCCACGCTGTCCTCCAACAGGTTTTGGCTTTGCCACGCATTTTGGGCCAGATATGGGCCTGGCAGATGGAACCTGTTGCAATGTTGATGCCTGCTGCGGCCCCTCCTCCTCCGCTTCAGAACTGCTGCCGCCTGCACCCTGTTCCCCCAATGGCTGCCAATCGGGGTCAACAACTGGGTCATCTATAACCTCCTCTTCTAGCTCGTGCGCAACTTCGTCTGTGTCACCGTGTAAGTCGGTGGTATAGCGTTCGTGACGGGGCAACATAGTCTCACCAGGGTCTGATTCTGGATCATTACCCTGCGAGGGCAATGTTGTGGTCTGAGTCAAAGGACCAGCATAGTAGTCTGGCTGTGGCTGTGCATCAGTGCACTCCATGTCAGATTCAACTTGTAATGGGCATGGACTGTTAACTGCTTCACTTTCTAAGCCAGGGCCGGTATGTGTAAAGAGCTCCATGGAGTAACCCGTTGTGTCGCCTGCTGCATCCTTCTCTGTTGTTGTTTTTGCTGAAAAGGACAAGGAAGCGACTTGTCCCCGACCATGAACATCCACTAACGACGCGCTGCTTTTACATTTACCGGTTTCAAAAGAGGAGGCAAAAGAGCTAGAGGCTGAGTCAGCAAGGTAAGCCAAAACTTGCTCTTGCTGCTCCGGCTTTAAAAGCGGTTTTCCTACTCCCAGAAAAGGGAGCGTTCGAGGCCTTCTGTAGCCAGACGACGAACCTGGCTCCACAGCTCCAGACTTAGGTGGAATATTTTTTTTCCCACGACCACCTGATGCTCCACTACCACTACCATCATTACCAGCTGACAATGAATGCCCACGGCCACGACCTCTTCCACCAGACTTCCTCATTGTTTTAAAAACGTAACCAAAGTAACGGTATTTGTTGCTGTCAAACAACTTACACGGTGAGCTATAACTTCAGTATGATTTAGATATCCCTTTACAGGTGGGTGAGACCGCAAGGAAAATCAGGCACAATGTTACACACTCTGTTTTCTGTGGCACCAAATGAGAGAGATGCCACACACGCAGGACTGTCACTCATGCACAAATGTCAATATTAATCTCCCACTTTTTTTTTTCTTTTTTCAGGGAGAATTTAGAAACCAAAAAAAAAAAAAAAAAAAATAGGCTTTCTATGGCCCACTATTTCAGAGACAGAGATGGCACACCCAGGAGTCAGGACTGGCACACAAGCTGAAAGGCCAATATTAATCTCCCACTGATTTTTTTTATTTTTTCAGTGAGAATTTAGAAACCAAATAAAAAAAATAAAAAAAAGGCTTTCTATGGCCCACTATTTGAGAGAGAGAGAGAGAGAGAGAGAGAGAGAGAGAGAGAGAGAGAGAGAGAGAGAGAGATGGCACACCCAGGAGTCAGGAGTGGCACACAAGCAGAAAGGCCAATATTAATCTCCCACTGATTTTTTTTTATTTTTTCAGGGAGAATTTAGAAACCAAATAAAATAAATAAAAGAAAGGCTTTCTATGGCCCACTATTTGAGAGAGAGAAATGGCACACCCAGCAGTCAGGAGTGGCACACAAGCAGAAAGGCCAATATTAATCTCCCACTGATTTTTTTTTATTTTTTTCAGAGAGAATTTAGAAACCAAATTTAAAAAAAAATAAATAAATAGGATTTCTATGGTCCACTATTTGAGAGAGAGATGGCACACTCAGGACTGGCACAAAAGCCCAAAAGCCAATATTAATCTTCCACTGTTTGTTTTTTTTCAGGGAGAATTTATAACCCCCCCCAAAAAAAAAACAGAAAAATAAAAAGGCTTTCTATGGCCCACTATGTGAGAGAGATGGCACACACAGGGATGGCACTCTAGCAGAAATGCCAATCTTAATCTCCCACAACTTAATTTTTTAGGGAGAAAAAAAAAAAACACAGGGACTGTCCTACAATTACTATCTCTCTGCAGTAATCTCAGCCAGGTATGGCAGGCAGCAATAAGGAGTGGACTGATGCACAAATTAAATCAAAAGTGTGGACAAATAAACAAGATGGCTGTGCAGAAAGGAAGGAACAACAGGATTTGTGCTTTAAAAAAAGCAGTTGGTTTGCACAGCGGCGTACACACAGCAATGCAGCTATCAGGGAGCCTTCTAGGGCAGCCCAATGAGCTACAGCGCTGAGGAAAAAAAATGTAGCTTCCACTGTCCCTGCAAACAAAAGGTGGTGTTGGACAGTGGAAATCGCTACAGCACAAGCGGTTTGGTGGTTAATGGACCCTGCCTAACGCTATCCCTGTTTCTGACGAAGTGGCAGCAACCTCTCCCTAGGCTCAGATCAGCAGCAGTAAGATGGCGGTTGGCGGGAACGCCTCTTTATAGCCCCTGTGACGCCGCAGACAGCAAGTCAATCACTGCAATGCCCTTCTCTAAGATGGTGGGGAACAGGACCTATGTCATCACGCTGCCCACACTCTGCGTCCACCTTCATTGGCTGAGAAATGGCGCTTTTCGCGTCATTGAAACGCGACTTTGGCGCGAAAGTCGCGTACCGCATGGTCGACCCCACACAGGGGTCGGGTCGGGTTTCATGAAACCCGACTTTGCCAAAAGTCGGCGACTTTTGAAAATGAACGATCCGTTTCGCTCTACCCTATTCCCAGCTTATTCAATTAAGCCATAGTCAGTATACACCCTGGGACCTTGTACAATAATTTACAGGACGGACACAGCTCCCCTCATGAGTTACCTCTTTTTCCCAGTCACTGCAATCCAGGCAATTACAATCCAGGGTCATATCCATATGCTGGAATCTGGAAGCTTAAAGTCCCTTTGACGGGGCACCTACAGTACATAGTCCTGGTGCCCGTTTCACTGCAAGTGGGTCAGGTGCAGCACATTCTCTCCTCCAAGGGACTGGTCAGATTAGATTTACCCCAGCTGGGAGTCCTTGATGTTCTGAACAGGGACAGGCATCTTGCATCCGGCCATGCTGCCTGGACTCTGAGCAGGAAGCAGGAGCTTCCTGCTCCCAAGAGGCTGCAAGTCCAGCCCACAAATTAACCTGTGCTGGCCCTGCCTCTAACACATATAGGAACAATGCAGACACAGCACACTAATACATAGAATACAATAACATTCAGTAAAACATTAATACACATAATACAAGGGCATGGTATAAGAGAGTATCACATAAGAGAGAGAGGGGAAGCAATGAGGTTCTTTGCCACCCCCTTACACCTGTATAACACATACATACCCTACGGTCCCAGGTCATAAATTGGTGAATCCCTGCAGCACACAAAGTGACTGATGAATTATTTATTTGGACTGGGTGTTAGGGCTGGCGGAATGCACCAAGTAAATATAGATGTTATTATTGGTGCGTTCACAGCCCGGGGTCCACCGTGCAGGAGGAGAACCTGCTGCTAGCAAATGGCACTATATGGCAGTATAAACGAGCTCTGTTACTTCACAGAGTCGCCATGATAGAAAAGCACTGTGTCCTGTTAAGCCCAGAGGAGTACACAGCTAACTGCTGAGCTGATAGCAGTCAGTGGTCATGCAGTCAGAGAAGCACGCAAACAATTCATCACTGGAGGTGCCGGTATTCTAGTGGTTTATTTCAGCAGAGCCTTGAATACATGCAAACAAACTCCTCACTGGAGGTGCCGTTATTCTAGTGGCTTATTTCTGCCGGGCCCTGGCCACAAGCATACATGACCACACTGGCGCAAAGCTCATGACAAAGATTGATACTAGCGCATGGCCGTGCAGCCATGCGAACATTTTATAGTTGCAGCATCTTCAGAACCTTCCTAGAGGACCAATGGGAGTTGCTTCAGGACCTGAGCATGTGACCCGTGAACTCCAATGAGAGGTCTTCCTTTGGGTATGCTCAAAAGTCCTCGCCACTCACCAGTAGTAGCTATAATGGCAGAGCCTGGAAGAACAGCAGTAGCCAGATGCAGAGTATCTGCCTGAGCCAAAACGCTGGGACCAATGTCTCCGCTGAGCAGGCTCCACTGCGGCTGGAGAAGAATGGGAAACTGCAGTGGAGATGGCTCCAGATTTCCCCTGTGCAGAGGCGGAAACTTGAGCCCTAATATTATCCTCCCTCCTAGGGCCCCACTCCTTGGACCTCGCTACGCTCAAAGGCTGCAATGAACTGCTGAGCTCAAATGTACTCAGCAGGTTCCCAAAACCTGTGGTCTGGACCATAGCCCTTCCAGTCCACCCAATAAAATTTCTTGCCACATACCACCTTGCACCCCAAAATAGCGTTCACCTTGTAATCGTCCGTAGATGAACCCAATGTCCCGGAAGATGACTCAGAACACCGGAACATGTATACGGGCTTCAAGAGGGACACATGAAATGTGTCGGTGATACCTAGGTATGGAGGAAGGGCCAGACGGTAGACCACAGGGTTAACCTGTTCGAGGACCTTTAAGGGACCCAAGTAGCGTGGTGCAAACTTACTGGACTCAACACGCAGCCTGATGTTATGGGCAGAGAACCACACTAAGTCGCCAGGAGCAAAGGTCGGAGCAGGGCGCCGATGTGCATCGGCGGAGGACTTCATTCTCTCCTTGAAGGCCCGAATGGCATCCTGAGTGTGGTCCCAAATGTCCCATGCCTCTACAGCCCAGTCTGCCACCCTGGAGTTGGCAGAAGACACGGCATTGGCACAGGGACACGCAGATGCTGGCCGTAATTAAGGAGAAGTGGAGTCTGACCGGTGGAGTCGGCTACGGCGCTGTTTAGTACAAACTTCGCCCACGGTAGAAAGGATGCCCAGACAACCTGCCTAGCAAAAACAAAATGACGTAGATATGTGACCAGAGTCTGGTTGGCCCTCTCTACCAACCCATTAGTCTCGGGATGATATGCCGAGGAGAGATTCAACTCAATGCTGAGAAGACGACAAAGCTCTATCCAGAATCGAGACGCAAACTGGGGACCCCGGTCACTGACAATTTTGTCCAACATACCGTGTAGGCGAAATATATGTTTGATGAACAACACTGCCAGTGCCCCTGCAGAAGGTAGCAGTGGAAGAGGCACCAAGTGCACTATTTTGGAAAAATGGTCAGTGATTACCCAAATAATGGTGCAGCTAAGAGACTTGGGTAAGCCCACCACAAAATCCATCCCGACCATCTCACAGGGCCTATCCGCCACTGGCAGGGGGTAAAGCAACCCAGCTGGCTGTTGACGAGGAGACTTGTTCTTGGCGCATGAGACACACGCCTGAACATAGTCTGCAAAGTCACGGGCCATATGCGGCCACCAGTATGTCCTCTCCAGTAGCTCAGATTTCCTTTTGGACCCAAAATGTCCACCCACCCTGTACGAGTGAGCCCAAGAGAGAACCTCTGGACGCAGACTGGATGGTACAAAGGTCTTGCCTGGAGGCACAGACTCTAGCAAAACCAGGGCCACAGTTCCCAGACTCTCGGAAGGGACAATAAGCCATGGCTCCTCTTCCTCCTCCTCAGATGATACAACAGAGCGAGAGAGAACGTCGGCACGAATGTTCATCTCCCCGGAAAGGAACTGGAGGGTGAAATGGAACCGGGAGAAGAACAAGGACCATCTGGCCTGGCGAGAATTTAACCGCTGGGCTGTTTGTAGATAAACCAAATTCTTGCGGTCTGTGAATACTTGGAAAGGATAGCGAGCCCCCTCCAAAAGATGTCTCCACTCAGAGAAGGCCAAATTCATTGCTAGCAACTCCCTGTCCCCGATGGAATAATTCCTCTCCGCTGGTGTGAAGGTCTTGGAGAAGAAGAAGCATGGATGCTTCCAACCTTGAGCATCCTTTTGGAAGAGGACTGCTCCAGCACCAATGGAAGAGGCATCCACCTCCATTATAAATGGCTTATCTACATCGGGGCGATGTAGGATGGGAGAGCTAGCAAAATGGGACTTAATAGAACTGAATGCCTCGGAGACCTCCTCAGACCACAATTTGGGATTTGCTCCCTTCTTGGTGAGGGCTACCAGGGGATCTCCCAGAGTTGAGAAATGAGGAATGAACTGGCGATAATAGTTATTGAACTCCATAAAGCGCTGAACCGCTTTAAGAAAATGGGGTTCTTGCCAGTCCATCATAGCCTATAGTGTGGCAGGATCCATAGCCAATCCCTGGGCGGAGAGGATATAGCCCAGGAAAGGTAAAGACTCCTGCTCAAACACACATTTCTCCAACTTGGCATACAGGGAATTAGCTCGAGGTTGAAGACTTTGCAAACATCTTTCCGGTGGGAGTCAATATCTGGAGAGTAGATGAGAATATCATCCAGATAGACTATGACCGAGGTGGAAAGCATATCCCGGAAGATACCATTTACAAAGTCTTGGAAAATGGCTGGGGCATTACAGAGCCCATAGGGCATCACTAGATATTCATGGTGCCCATCCCTGGTGTTAAAATCCGTCTTCCATTTTTCCCCCTCACGGATGCGAATCAGGTTGTAAGCACCCCGCAGATCTAGCTTAGTAAATACCCTTGCTCTCCAAAGCCTATCAAAAAGCTCAGATATCAGGGGCAGGGGATACTTATTCTTAACGGTGATGGCGTTAAGACCCCTGTAGTCTATGCATGGACGTAGTTTCCTGTTCTTCTTCTGACCGAAGAAGAACCCAGCCTCTGCAGGTGACACTAACTTCCTAATGAATCCTATTGCCAGATTTTCCTCAATGTACTGAGACATTGCCTCTGTGTCTAGGAGAGATAACGGATAGACTCAACCCCGGGAAGTCTCAGCACCAGGCAAGAGGTCAATAGGACAGTCATAGGGACGGTGAGGCAGAAGGGTCTCTGCAGCCCTTTTGGAGAACACGTCTGCATAGGGCCAATATTGCTTGGGGAGAGAGGATAGATCTGTGGGTACCTCAGTAGTAGCAACCTGAATGCTTTCCCTCTGACATCTACCCCCACAAGATTCACCCCATCCCAAAATTCTGCCTGTGGACCACTCGATATGAGGAGAGTGGTACTGTAGCCAAGGTATCCCTAACAGGACCTCATTAATTTTCTCAGGAATGATGAGCAGAGATATTATCTCCTGATGAGATGGCGACATGGACAGAGAGAAAGAGATGGTCTGGTTTGTTATCTGAGAGGGCAGTGTCGACCCATTCACCACTCGTACGGTAACTGGCTCAGCTAGCATTACCAGGGGAATTGCGTGACATTGGAGAGAAGGCAAAAGACAAAAAATTGCCCTCTGCCCCAGAGTCAACGCAGAGCTCTACCGAGTGGGAGAATGGGCCTATAGTAATTGTCCCCTTAAAGGACAATTTGGAGGCAAACCTCACCTTGTCTAGTGTACCTCCACCTACTACCACTAGACGCTGATGTTTCCTCGGCCGCTGGGAACATCTGGTGGCAAGATGTCCTGACTGCTGGTAAACATGACAGACCGTGAGTGCACAAGCGGTCCGTGACTTAGATCCCGCTCATGACACTTCCATGGCCTCATGTGACTCAGGGAACAGGATCGGAGATTCCAATGGTTTGGCAAAGGTGGGAGCGAGCCGAAACCTCTGCCTACACTGGGCTCGCTGTAACCTCCGCTCTTGAAAATGGAGGTCAATACGAGTGGACACAGTTATTAACTCCTCCAGTGTGGCGGGAATCTCCCTAGTGGCCAGAACATCCTTCACGTGGTCAGCCAGCCCCCTCCAAAATATATGGATAAGGGCTTTATCTGACCACTCCAGCTCACGTGCTAGGGTGTGGAAGTTGCCGGCAAAATGGCTGACCAAGGACGAGCCCTGAGTCAAAGCCAACAGTTGGAGCGCCATATCATGGGTGACTCAAGGTCCTAAAAAGACCTGTTTCAGTGTGCTCAGGAACAGAGGAGCACTCTGCAACACATGATCGCCACGCTCCAACAGCAACGTAGCCCACTCAAATGCCTTTGCGCAGGCGTGTACTATGGAGGACAGAGAATGAACTTCAATCCAATATTGCAGCTAGCATGCAGCCAGCGGGTAAGGAAAGGGTGAATCAAACACCCAAAAACTCCGCCCATATGACCCAAAACCAGTCCCGCCAAATTCAGGTGACAGAGTCCCTTTAAGGAAACACCAATATTTTATAAGGGGTATTTAAAATGCTACAAAAGACAATAGGGGTCTTCTGTATTTCTGCGCTCCTCATCGATTTCACTATTTAAACCAAAGAAATAAGCCAAAGCATAATTTGGTATAGGTGCAACGTGTAGGAGCAACAACTTTTTATGTTTCTGTTGACATGGCCATATGTGAGCATGCATTTTCCAGGAAAAGTTATAGTTTTTAATCTAATCATTTATTTTACCCTGTAATGCACTGTAGAAGAGGAAAAAATCTCAAATGATGAAATGGTACAAAAGTCACAATTCTGCCATTTTTACCATTTGTTCATGATGTTTATTATGCAGTTAATACGACCAACCCACGTGAATGTGTGAATGCTTTTTTTACATGCTGAGGTGACTTTTTTATCTCAATTTTGAGCACATATAACATTTTGGATAACTTTTATTGCACTTTTAGGAGGTGTGCAACGATTGTAAAGCAGCACTTCTAACATTACAATTTTGTTTCTTTATGGTTTACCGTGTTGCGGTGGTATACCGCCAATAGCAGCAGGCCACGCGGCTGCTATGAGGCTTGTGAATCAGGGGTGGCCAGTGTGGCCTCTCTGCCACATAAACAACACCAGTATGCTAAATTATATGTAGTACGTTGAGGCCTTCTTACAGATTTTGCACTGGGCTCAAGAACCTCAAGTTATTGAAAAACCAATTGATTTTGCTCAAGATACTTGATTTGATTACTATTTTGAACCAACTTTGATGGTTCAATTTTTTTATCTCTCAGATGCTCTTGTTTTTAAGGGTGTAATTCTGCTATTTTTCAGGGCTGCAAGAAAATCAGATTGCCAGCAGCTGCTAAACAGGTGCTGCCAGAAGCAGAATACAGCAGTTCTGATGCTTGTCAGCACATTTCTTAAGCCGTTACGAGTTATAAATCTTGGCATGCAAATGTATTATCGTGATTTCCACAGGTTGTAAAACAAATTATTCCAATACCAACATTTTATTGAGAAATTGCAGATAATGAAATTTAGACTTCTGAATTGATCTGCAAATAGTGAAAATAAGTGGAAATGTCAGGTTTTTCGATATCTCAAATAGAGTTAAGGTACCATCACATTTAGCGACGCTGCAGCGATCTAGACAACGATCCCGAAAGCTGCAGCGTCGCTGTGTGGTCGCTGGAGAGCTGTCACACAGACAGCTCTCCAGCGACCAACTATGCAAAGTCCCCTGGTAACCAGGGTAAACATCTGGTTACTAAGCGCAGGGCCGCGCTTAGTAACCCGATGTTTACCCTGGTTACCAGCGTAAACGTAAAAAAAAACACTACATACTTACATTCCAGTGCCTGTCCTCCGGCGCTCTGCTTCTCTGCACTGTGTAAGCGCCAGCCAGAAAGCACAGCGGTGACGTCACTGCTGTGCTCTGCTTTACGGCCGGCCGGCGCTAGTGCAGAGAAGCAGAGCGCCGGAGGACAGACACCGGAATGTAAGTATGTATTGTTTTTTTTTACGTTTACGCTGGTAACCAGGGTAAACATCGGGTTACTAAGCGCGGCCCTGCGCTTAGTAACCCGATGTTTACCCTGGTTACCAGTGAAGACATCGCTGAATCGGCGTCACACACGCCGATTCAGCGAGGTCTGCGGGAGATCCAGCGACAAAATAAAGTTCTGGACTTTCTGCTCCGACCAATGATGTCACAGCAGGATCCAGATCACTGCTGCATGTCAAACACAACAATATCGCTAGCCAGGACGCTGCAACATCACGGATCGCTAGCGATATCGTTGTTAAGTTGGCCAGTGTGAAGGTACCTTTACACAACTGCTCTGGCTCCAAATCTGGGCCTTCCTCTCTTCTCCTACAGCCGAATCCCCTTTGAGTAGTCCATGACAGTTTTCTTAGGTAACCCGGAGAACTCCTCTGACATCATGAACTTAGGCCTTGTAATGCCAGCTCAGGCAGACATCAGGTTCTTGAGTATTATGTAGCATTTTTACAATTTCTTAACGTTTGTTAGGAGTTTACAAATGCTTAACTTAGCTCAGCTCCAGTCAGATGTCTATCATTTACTCTTCTACTCCTAATTTCCATGCTACAGTCAGTATTAGTTGTTAGGGGTTGTCCACCTCTGCCTCAAAGCAAGCAAGTTATCAACTGCTTGCAACGGCTCTCAGTTTTTATTAGGCTAGGTTCACATTGCGTTAGGGCAATCCGTTTAGTGCATAGGCTAACGGACTGTGCTAACGCAATGTCCCAAAAGGGATCGCGTTTGCCGATCCCTCTACCGCAGATGCTTAATCTGCGCTAGCGAGGAACGGACCTCGAACGCTGCAAGCAGCGTTCGAGGTCCGTCATTCAAATGACGGCACATCGCTAGCGCACGCCCTTTGTGGACGTGCGCTAGCGATGCATTCGCCATTGCAAGCAATGGCGGTGTTAACGGACTACGTTACACCGTGTTATGCCACGGTGTAACGTAGTCCATTTATCGGGTTCACACAACGCAGTTTGAACCTAGCCTTACAACTAGTTTAAAGGTACCTTATCTCTTCAAGTAAGTCTCAAGTTTATATGTTTCATTATTACAAGTCCCAAGTAAAGTTTTTGCATTAATATATTGCTGAAGATCCAAGTTCAGAATAACCTTTTAAACGTTGTTTTGCTGGAAGATACCGGACTGAATTACAGTGATTAATTGCATCCATGCATAAGATACCAGTTTCTTATGCAGTTACTGTTACTGTGTTTACCCGCACACCTGGTTCTGCTTCATGTGTGCTACCTGCTCTGCTTATTTGACCTCCTCTTTCTACATAGAATTTAGAAGGATTTATCTAGTCTGTTTTTAATCAAGTAACATCATAGACGTAATGGAAAAGAGAAAAATTAGCTGGGCAGAAAGGCAAAATGAGCAATTGCAAGTACACAGTCTTTCATAATATGATGACTGCAATATATTTTTTTTTTTAGAATGCTTTTTTAAATCATTTCTTTGTTTATGGAAATCATCTGGCAAGATCAAATCTTTTGCCAGGAGACAGATGTCCACTACTTTTATGAATGTACTCGGTCTCCAGCTGTATGCTATATATTGTTCCATGACGACTCATTTACTTTTTATATTTGAAAAATTAACATTATCACATAGAAAATGATTTAAAATCTACCTGGAAATACAAGTGTAAATTTGTTATATCTGATTTCCTTAACAAACTCATGAGATTAGCTAGTTCTCACCAATATTTGCATGTTTCGGGTTATCACATCGTAATTGATAAGTTGATACACTGTACCCACAGTACATTTCCTCCAAGCTAAGTATGTTCTGCACTAGTGCCGGGCTCGTGTGATCATCATGCAGGTGAATTTTATCATTCCTTTCACCCAACAAGTAATGAACAAATTCACAGCTTATTACTTTGGACTTGATCTCTGGCAAAACAGTGCTGGAACAAACAATTTGATTTGTCAACATCTTTACATGGCCTCCTCAATCACTGTCACAAATCCAAATTTAAAGCGCAAAGTGCATTTGACTGCAGAACCTCAGACTGATTAGAAGTCGGAGCTCAGTGAATTGCAGCAGACAGGACAACAATCAGATTATTAACTCCACTTGAAAATACTCTCTTCTGTCTGGGATTAGCATGCATATTTTGATATAGATCGATAAGCAATCTCCTTCCTATAAGAAATGCCTGCAACATTCATTTGGCTGATCAAAGGTGCATATCAGTTAGCTGTGACAGCTGGCTATTGTTTCTTTCTTTCTTTACAGCAGAGTCTCTATTAAAAAAATGTACCCGCCTTCTTTCCTAATAGGAAAAAGTCAGCAGTCAACAAATCCCATCTATTTTTCATGGTAAAGAAAAATAATGTCGAGCATTGAAGCTTTCTGCTATGTGTGGCATTCATTATAGGCCTGATATATGGTCATATACGTTAAGTGTTGCCTACGTTGCATCAGATATAATTGCAGCATAGCGGGAGAATGTGAATGTTTCAAGAAGTTTGCCAAAATGTAAGTATAAAAAATGGTTTAATTGCAATATACTGTACTTATATTAATATTGATTACCCTTCCTTAGCTTATGCCATTACTATTTTATCCGAGGGGGTCAAATTCCTATCAGCACTGCAGTTCAGGGGACTTCAAAGCTTTATTGACTACCACATCCAATTCATTACCTACCCATACCCTGTATATAAAGTTAAGTGAAAAGTTGTTATTAAGTACAGGAAAAGCAATAGTGATACACAGAAGACAGGGGTGTGCCACCAATAGACCACACAGCCACTATAGGGCTAATAAGCTGGGGGGCCTGGTGCTGAGCGGTACCACCACACAACTGGAATCACAACGACATATCTATCGTACAGGTCAAGATATCATTGCATAGGAGGGCCGACAGCCGACAGCTCTCTTCTGCACCTCTCTGCCTGTACCTCTGAGTAACTCTGCACAGCAGAGGTGATGACATCATTATGTTGCGCCTCCTCTGTGAACGGATCTTCAGTCAGTGCACTGATCAGAGCAGACATTGGGGGAATGGCGGAAGGTGAGTGGCTTGTATATATTTTTTTATTGTCGATACTTGTAAGGGACATGATGCATTCTGGGGAGCATACTGGTCTAATAAACTATGTTTTCGGGTACCCATACTGTGTTTTGGCTGTTGGGCCCCTAATACTTAGTGGAGTACTATAGTAACCATCATATAATGTATGAGGGCTCTCAAAATGTGTGGGAGGCCTCAAACTGCATGTTGGGACTTTTAGGGATATCATACTAGGTGTGAGGCTGTGAGTGCCCTCATCCTTTGTTGGGGACTCTGAGTGACCTTATAATATGTGCGGGGGCCTTCAGACAGATTGATGGACCTGTTGGGGACATCATATTGTGTGTGTGGGCCATCATACTGTGTGTAGGAACTGTGTGGACCATGATACTGTGTATACGGGGATGTGAAGCCTTCATGCTTTATGTAGGAGAGCTGTGGGGCCATCATACTGTGGGGGAGCACATTGCGGGCATCATGCTGTGGGAGAAATTACACTCTGTTTGGGTCACTATGGCAGCATAATACTTTGCTGAAGGTACTGTGGTGTCATCATAATGTGCGTGAGGTGGAAATGTGGAGGTAATTCACTTTTGGAGTATCATGCAGTGTGGAGTACGTTTTAAGGAATTACACTCTACAAGAGCCATGGAAGGGGTATAGTAGTGACTCAGAACATTAGGGGGCTTCAGTATTGGCATTGTTACTGGGTACCAACCTTAATACATGTCCTTCTCCCTGATTTTAAAAATTGAGTGGTATGACGCAGACTTTTTTTTTTTGGGGGGGGGGGGTCATGTAGAGGTGTGATGCCCAGTTAGGACTTTTGCCATGGTGCCCCATTGTTTCTATGTACTCCACTGATTGGGGGCAGTGCAAGAATGAACAATACAGCTGAGATTAAGAAAGTGTAGTGTTAGGACTGGCGGAACGCACCAAGTATAAGGTGTAATGGTATTAGGTGCGTTCGCCGTCCGAGGTCCACCGTGCAGGTGAAAACCCTGCTGCTAGTAGAGACGGACTATATGGCAGTACTATAAGTATACACGCACGGGTTAACTTCACCCTGCGTGAAGGAAGCGATCCTGTTGCGTCACAGGACCGCGGTACCGCACATAGAGCGCGAGCATGAAGTCAGCGAACACAACCCCAACTAGGATTGAAGTCCGATTAGACACTTGCTGGCACAACACCGCAACTGGGTGTGTAAGGAAACTAAATAATAATATAAAGGCACAAGAGTGCGTGCGGTGCCGCACTGACGGACGCCACTAACCACCCAGGCTTGGGTAAGGAAAGCGCAGAGGAAGCGCACGGCGCCGTACTGGCAGACACAGCAACTAGACGCTGTGATGTGTGTTACGTGCAGATGGCTAGTCGGGCGCTAGATAGCTACCATCATCCGCGAGCAGTCAACAACACTAGGGAGGGATACTTAGGAGCTTTCATCCATCGACATACATCCATCTACACACACACATTATATCAAGACAATACTAGCGCATGGCTGTGCGGCCATGCGAGGCTTAAATAGCTGCAGCATGTTTAGGACCTTCCAAAGAAGGACCAATGGAGTGCTGCAGCACCTGAGCATGTGACCCTGGATCTCCACTGAGAGATCTCGCCCTGGGCATGCTCAGAGTGCAAAGCAGGATTTAGTCCTAGCAGCTACAAGGACCTTAGCTGCAGTATCTGATCATGTGACCCTCGATCTCCACTGAGAGATCTTACTCTGGGCATGCTCAGAATGTAAAAAGCAGGACTTAGCCCCAGAAACGTCCGCTCGCCGCTGCCCAGCACTGACTTCAATGGGAGAAGCAGGAAACGCAGCAGTAACTCTAAGCACAGAGTCAGACTGAGCGAGATGCTGGGATCGACATCTCTGCTGAGCAAGCTCCACTGCGGCAGGAGAAGAATGGGAGACCGCAGCGGAGAAGGCCCGAGATTCCCCCTGTGCAGAGGCAGGAACTCGACCCCTAACATTCCCCCCCTCCTAGGGCCCCCCCTCCTTGGGCCTCGCTACGTTCAAAGGCAGCAATGAGCTGCGGAGCCCGAATGTGCTCAGCAGGCTCCCAGGACCTGTCCTCAGGGCCATAACCCTTCCAATCCACCAAATAGAATTTTTTACCACGTACCACCTTGTACCCCAAAATAGCGTTCACCTCGTAATCATCCGTAGACGAACCCGATGTCCCGGCAGATGACTCAGAAAACCAGGACATGTATACGGGCTTAAGGAGGGACACATGAAAGGTGTCAGTGATACCAAGGCGTGGAGGAAGGGCCAGACGGTAGACCACAGGATTAACCTGTTCGAGGACCTTGAAGGGACCCAAGTAGCGAGGTGCAAACTTAGTGGACTCTACATGCAGCCTGATGTTACGGGCGGAGAGCCACACTAAATCGCCAGGAGCAAAGGTCGGGGCAGGGCGCCGATGTGCATCGGCGGAGGACCTCATTCTCTCCTTTGAGGCCCGAATGGCATCCTGAGTGCGGTCCCAAATGTCCCGTGCCTCCACTGCCCAGTCTGCCACCCTGGAGTCAGCAGAGGACACGGGCATAGGCACAGGAACCCGCGGATGCTGGCTGTAATTAAGGAGGAAAGGTGTCTGACCAGTGGAGTCGGCTACAGCGTTATTAAGGGCAAACTCTGCCCATGGTAATAAAGATGCCCAGTCATCCTGCCTGGCAGAAACAAAATGTCGTAGATATGTGACCAGAGTCTGATTGGCCCTCTCTACCAACCCATTCGTCTCGGGATGATATGCGGAAGAGAGATTTAACTCAATGCTGAGAAGACGACAAAGCTCTCTCCAGAACCGAGACGCAAACTGGGGACCCCGGTCACTGACAATTTTGTCTGGCATGCCGTGTAGGCGGAAGACGTGTCTTATGAACAACGCTGCCAAGGCCCGTGCAGAAGGTAACCGTGGGAGCGGCACCAAATGCACCATTTTCGAGAAATGATCGGTAATAACCCAAATGACGGTACAACCGCGAGACTTGGGCAGACCCACTACAAAGTCCATCCCGACCATCTCCCAGGGCCTGTCTGCCACCGGCAAGGGATAGAGTAACCCAGACGGCCGTTGTCGAGGAGACTTATTTTTGGCGCATGAGAAACACACCAGAACGTAATCTCTGACATCTCGGAGCATATGCGGCCACCAGTACGTCCTCGCCAGCAGCTCAGATGTCCTTTTTGTCCCAAAGTGTCCACCCACCCTGGAGGAATGAGCCCAAGAGAGAACCTCCGGTCGCAAATTTATGGGCACAAAAGTCTTGCCCGGAGGCACAGACTCAAGCGACACCGGAGCCACGGTTCTCAAGCTCTCAGAAGGAACAATAAGCCGAGGCTCTCCTTCCTCCTCCTCAGATGACACAACAGAGCGAGAAAGGGCATCAACTCGAATGTTCTTCTCCCCAGCGAGATAATGGAGGGTGAAGTGGAATCGGGAGAAGAATAAGGACCATCTGGCCTGGCGAGAATTTAGCCGCTGGGCTGTTTGCAAATATAGCAAATTTTTGTGGTCTGTGAAAACTTGAAAGGGAAAACGAGCCCCATCCAAGAGATGTCTCCACTCTGAGAAAGCCAATTTCATCGCTAGCAGCTCCCTGTCCCCGATGGAATAATTCCTCTCCGCTGGTTTGAAGGTCTTGGAGAAGAAGAAGCACGGATGCTTCCGACCTTGAGCATCCTTTTGGAAGAGGACTGCTCCAGCACCAACGGAAGAGGCATCCACCTCCATTATAAACGGCTTATCGACATCGGAACGATGTAGGATGGGAGCCCTAGCAAAATGAGACTTCGTAGAAGAAAAAGCCCTGGAGACCTCTTCCGACCACAATTTAGGATTTGCTCCCTTCTTGGTGAGGGCTACCAAGGGAGCTACCAGAGTTGAGAAGTGGGGAATGAACTGGCGGTAATAATTAATGAACCCCATAAAGCGCTGCACCGCCTTAAGAGAATGGGGCTCTTGCCAGCCCATCACAGCCTGTAGTTTGGCAGGATCCATAGCCAATCCCTGGGCGGAGATGATATAGCCCAGGAACGGTAAAGACTCCTGCTCAAACATACACTTCTCCAACTTTGCATAAAGAGAGTTTGCCCGTAGGAGGTCGAAGACTCTGCCAACATCTCTCCGGTGGGAGTCAATATCTGGAGAAAAGATGAGAATATCATCCAGATAGACTACAACCGAGGTGGAAAGCATATCCCGGAAGATGTCAATGACAAAGTCTTGGAAAACGGCTGGGGCATTACAGAGCCCGAAGGGCATCACCAGATACTCATAGTGCCCATCTCTGGTGTTAAATGCCGTTTTCCATTCGTCCCCCTCACGGATGCGAATCAGGTTGTAAGCACCCCGCAGATCTAGTTTGGTAAACACCCTTGCTCCCCGAAGCCTATCGAAAAGCTCAGATATCAAGGGCAAAGGATACTTGTTCTTAACGGTGATAGCGTTAAGACCCCTGTAGTCTATGCATGGACGTAGTTCCCCATTCTTCTTCTGCACAAAAAAGAACCCTGCCCCAGCAGGTGACACTGACTTCCTGATGAACCCTCTTGCCAGATTCTCTTGAATGTACTGAGACATTGCCTCCATCTCCGGGAGAGATAATGGATAGACTCAACCCCGGGGAGGCTCAGCACCAGGCAAGAGATCAATAGGACAGTCATAGGGGCGATGGGGCGGAAGGGTCTCCGCCGCCTTTTTGGAGAACAGGTCTGCATACCACCAATATTGCTTGGGGAGAGAGGATAGATCTGCGGGTACCTCTGTAGTAGCAACCTGAACGCACTCTCGGTGACACCTACCCCACATGATTCACCCCATCCCAGAATTCTGCCTGAGGACCACTCGATGTGAGGAGAGTGGTAACGTAACCAAGGTATCCCCAACAGGACCTCATCAATCCCCTCAGGAATGATGAGCAGAGATATAATCTCCTGATGGGATGGTGACATGGACAGAGTAAAAGGGATGGTCTGATGTGTTATCTGTGCGGGCAGTGTCGACCCATTCACCACTCGTACCGTTACTGGTTGAGGTAGCATAACCAGGGGTATTGCGTGACGTTGGGCGAAGGCAGAAGACATAAAATTGCCCTCCGCCCCAGAATCCACGCAGAGGTCTACCGAGTGGGAGGATGAGCCTAATGTTATTGTCCCCTTAAAGGATAATTTGGAGGCAAACGTCGCCGTGTCTAGTGCACCTCCACCTACTACCACTAGACGCTGACGTTTCCTCGACCGCTGGAGACATCTGGTGGCAAGATGTCCTGACTGTTGGCAAACATGACAAACCTGGAGTGCACGAGCGGTTCGGGACTTAGATCCCGCTCGTGACACTACCATAGGCTCATGGGACTCAGGAGCCTGGACTGGAGATTCCAAAGGTTTGGCGAAGGTGGGAGCCAGCCAAAACCTCTGCC
The DNA here is from genome assembly GCF_032444005.1 of Ranitomeya imitator. Taxonomy (NCBI): domain Eukaryota; kingdom Metazoa; phylum Chordata; class Amphibia; order Anura; family Dendrobatidae; genus Ranitomeya; species Ranitomeya imitator. The sequence continues at coordinate 110,276,885 of NC_091290.1, read as the reverse complement.
TACACTGGGCTCGCTCTAACCTCCGCTCGTGAAAACGGAGGTCAATACGAGTGGATACTGTTATTAATTCCTCCAGTGTGGCGGGAATCTCCCTAGTGGCCAGGGCGTCCTTAACGTGGTCAGCCAGCCCCCTCCAAAATATAGGAATAAGGGCCTTATCCGACCACTCCAGCTCAGATGCTAGCGTGCGGAAGTGGACGGCAAACTGGCTGACCAAGGACGAGCCCTGAGTCAATGCCAACAGTTGGAGCGCCGTATCATGGGTGACACAAGGTCCTAAAAAGACCTGTTTCAGAGTGCTCAAGAATAACGGAGCACTCTGCACCACATGATCACCACGCTCCCACAGCGGCGTAGCCCACTGCAACGCCCTGTCCGACAATAAAGATACGATAAAGCCCACCTTAGCCCGCTCTGTAGGGAAACGAGAGGCCAGAAGCTCGAGATGTATTGAGCACTGCACTGACTCACGAAACCCCTACAGGACTTACTGTCACCAGAAAATTTCTCTGGTAGCGGGAGGCGAGATAGCGTCGGTACAGGGGCGGCAGTGGACAAGGTAGCTGCAGCCACACTTGCAGCCTGAACAGCGACAGCTGTAACATCCACAGCTGAGGTTGAACGCTCAAAAGCCGCCAACCTTCCCTCCAGCTGCTGGATGTACCGCTGTAAACGCTGATCGTCCGTCATTACTAGCCAGACCTTGGCGCTAGTATTATGTTAGGACTGGCGGAACGCACCAAGTATAAGGTGTAATGGTATTAGGTGCGTTCACCGTCCGAGGTCCACCGTGCAAGTGAAAACCCTGCTGCTAGTAGAGACGGACTATATGGCGGTACTATATGTATACACGCACGGGTTAACTTCACCCTGCGTGAAGGAAGCGATCCTGTTGCGTCACAGGACCGCGGTACCGCACATAGAGCGCGAGCAAGAAGTCAGCGAACACAACCCCAACTAGGATTGAAGTCCGATTAGACACTTGCTGGCACAACACCGCAACTGGGTGTGTAAGGAAACTATTAAATAGTGTATAGAGGCACGAGAGTGCATGCGGTGCCGCACTGACGGACGCCACTAACCACCCAGGCTTGGGTAAGGAAAGCGCAGAGGAAGCGCACGGCGCCGTACTGGCAGACACAGCAACTAGACGCTGTGATGTGTGTTACGTGCAGATGGCTAGTTGGGCGCTAGATAGCTACCATCATCCGCGAGCAGTCAACAACACTAGGGAGGGATACTTAGGAGCTTTCATCCATCGACATACATCCATCTACACACACACATTATATCAAGACAATACTAGCGCATGGCCGTGCGGCCATGCGAGGCTTAAATAGCTGCAGCATGTTTAGGACCTTCCAAAGAAGGACCAATGGAGTGCTGCAGCACCTGAGCATGTGACCCTGGATCTCCACTGAGAGATCTTGCCCTGGGCATGCTCAGAGTGCAAAGCAGGATTTAGTCCTAGCAGCTACAAGGACCTTAGCTGCAGTATCTGATCATGTGACCCTCGATCTCCACTGAGAGATCTTACTCTGGGCATGCTCAGAATGTAAAAAGCAGGACTTAGCCCCAGAAACGTCCGCTCGCCGCTGCCCAGCACTGACTTCAATGGGAGAAGCAGGAAACGCAGCAGTAACTCTAAGCACAGAGTCAGACTGAGCGAGACGCTGGGATCGACGTCTCTGCTGAGCAAGCTCCACTGCGGCAGGAGAAGAATGGGAGACCGCAGCGGAGATGGCCCGAGATTCCCCCTGTGCAGAGGCGGGAACTCGACCCCTAACAGTGTAGAACTCTGCTGCATCCTGCTAAGTGCATTGGTAATCTGACCTGGTGGTTGTAAGGCTGTATGTTTTTTGATGAAACAGATTCATATCGGTCTACAGCATCTTTATAGGCACACGTCCTTTTAATTGAATCACTTTATAAAAATACAGAATTGATTAGCTAAAAAATAATCTTCAAATTCATTTTTTGTTCTGTTGAGTTTGACTACTGTGTGAGAACCTAAAGCCACCTGAGGATAATTTCTTACTTTCATTGGTGAGATTTAGGTGGGTATTAGAAGAAATGAAGAATAGCGGACTTTTGTATTCTTTCTTATTTCATTTTCTACTCTGATTTGTTGATGTTTCTTTTCTCTTTGTGATTCACTGTGATTCCTGTGTCCTAACATGAAGAACTGTTAGATTAGGAAGAAAGCATCTGAAGATAAAGCCCTTTAATCTTTAATCTTCTTAGCACACAGTCAATTTATTTACGGCATTAAAATAAACCTAATAACGTCTTTACTAATTTTGGGGCTCGGACTATATCTTTTTTTGGAGTTGGTAAATTATTTGCCTTACGTGTGATGTGAGAGGTGGTAAAATATTCTACAGACGAAGTTCATTTTTTGCATTTCACTGTTTTAAGTGAAAATGAAATAAGAACTCAGATATTTCATCTTGATAGAGCGGCACATTGATATTTGTGTTTAACAACGTGATAATCCCGAGTTTATCAATTTCTCATGTACCAAACAATTATGTTTTCCAAAGACTAATCCTTGCAATCTGTCTAGGACTCATTTTAACCGGCTAAGATTTTTTAGTCATTAGTCAGGAATAGGGATGGCTGGAAAGTTTTGGATTTGTACCGAACACCTACTGTTCAGTACTGGACCCCGAACACAGACATTGTACTGTATGTCCGGTTTCCTGTTCACCAGTCTAATAAAGCTGGTTGAAAGGCTGCAGAGCAACAAATCAACAAGCTTTTAGACTGTGGGCACTTTTATAGCCATCACAGCCATGCCAAATATTGGCATGGATGTGATTGGCTGGCGAATCACGTGACAAGGCCCGTTTAACAGCGAGTGCCGTTGCCATTTTGCTATCATTAAGGTAGGGATAGGGTGCATCTGGAGTAAGGGACAGATAGTAACTGCACACTCTGCAGAAAAAAACGCTTTGTGTACTCTGCAAACCCTATGTGTTCTAGTACTGTCATTTAAGCTGCTGTGTGTACCCTGCATCCCCTGCCTGTGGGAGTAGTGTCCTTTAAGCTGCTGTATGTAGTCTGCACCCCCCCTGCCTGTGGAAGCACTGTCCTTTAAGCTGCTGTGTGTACCCTGCCCCCCTCCGCCTGTTAGAGAACTGTCCTTTAAGCCACTGTGTGTCCTCAGCACCCCCTGCCTATGGGAGTACTGTCCTTTAAGCCACTGTGTGTCCTCAGCACCCCCTGCCTATGGGAGTACTGTCCTTTAAGCTGCTGCGTGTACCCTGCCCCCATGCCTGTGGGAGAACTGTCCTATAAGCTGCTGCGTGTACCCTGCCCCATGCCTGTGGGAGAACTGTCCTATAAGCTGCTGTGTGTACTCTGCCCCCATGTCAGTGGGAGTGCTGTCTTTTGAGCTGCTGTTTGTACTCTGCATCCCCTGTTTTTCGGAATACTGTCCTTTAAGCCACTGTGTGCACACTAGACCCCCTTCCCGCCTGTGAGAGTACTTTCATTTAAGCCACTGTGTATACTCTGCACCCATATCTATGGGAGTACTCTCCTAGTTCAATACTAAAAGCCGCTGTAGGTAGTCTGCACCCCTTGCATGTGGGTGTACTGTTATTTAAGCAGATGTGTGTACCCTGCACCCCCCTGCCTGTGGGAGTTCTGTGATATAAGCTGCTGTGTGCCATCTCATTACCATTAGTGGGCCAAAGAAATAATTTTTCAGGACCGATGTGTAGTTTGTAGTAATCTGGGAAAAAAATATTGTCATCAGCCCTCTCATTGCCATTTATAGGCCAAAAAAAAAAAAAATTCCTGGACCAGTTTATGTTTTTTTAGTTCTTTTGAAATTAAACAATTGGCATCAACCATCACGTTGCCATTTCTATGCCAAACCAATAATTTTACTGCACCGCTGTGTCTATATGTGTAGTGTGTATAAAAAATAAGTGTATTCTGCAGCTGTTTTTTGCGAGTAGTGTGTAAAAAATTAGTGTACCCTGCAGTGGTTTTTGTCAAGTAGTTTGTCTAAAAATAAGTGTATTCTGCAGTGGTTTTTGCAAGTAATGTGTCTAAAAAAAATTCTACTCTGCAGCCGTCTCTCACTTAAGGGCTGAATTTTTTGGGGGGGGATCACTGTGTCCATACGAGTAGTGTTTCAAAAAATTTATTCTACTCTGCAGCTGTCTTTTTTATGAGTAGTGTGTCTACTACTCTATCTGTATGAGTTGTAGCCATAACTTAAAGATAACTTTGCCTTAAAGCCACTGCAACCCAGCCTCTGGGAGAACTGTACCAAAAAGCCTCGGTGTGTTCTGTGCCGAAAAGCCTCTGGTCAATCAATAGGAGGATTTGTGGGTTATGATCCGCGCTGCCAGCTCATCCAGAACAGACAAAATGTACAATTGATCACGCGGATCATAACCCACAAATCCTCCTATTCAGCGATTTAGCTACAGTCGCATGTCGACCGGTGGATCTGCGGCAGCCGGCACTATATGCCTATGAATCTTTTACATCAGGTGAGTAGTTACATTACTGGCAAATCTTCTTTTAACCCCTTCATGACCCAGCCTATTTTGACCTTAAAGACCTTGCCGTTTTTTGCAATTCTGACCAGTGTCCCTTTATGAGGTAATAACTCAGGAACGCTTCAACGGATCCTAGCGGTTCTGAGATTGTTTTTTCGTGACATATTGGGCTTCATGTTAGTGGTAAATTTAGGTCAATAAATTCTGCGTTTATTTGTGATAAAAACGGAAATTTGGCAAAAATTTTGAAAATTTCGCAATTTTCACATTTGGAATTTTTATTCTGTTAAACCAGAGAGATATGTGACACAAAATAGTCAATAAATAACATTTCCCACATGTTTACTTTACATCAGCACAATTTTGGAAACAAAATTTTTTTTTGTTAAGAAGTTATAAGGGTTAAAATTTGACCAGCGATTTCTCATTTTTACAACGAAATTTACAAAACCATTTTTTTTAGGGACCACCTCACATTTGAAGTCAGTTTGAGGGGTCTATATGGCTGAAAATACCCAAAAGTGACACCATTCTAAAAACTGCACCCCTCAAGGTACTCAAAACCACATTCAAGAAGTTTATTAACCCTTCAGGTGCTTCACAGCAGCAGAAGCAACATGGAAGAAAAAAATGAACATTTAACTTTTTAGTCACAAAAATTATCTTTTAGCAACAATTTTTTTATTTTCCCAATGGTAAAAGGAGAAACTGAACCACGAAAGTTGTTGTCCAATTTGTCCGGGTACGCTGATACCTCATATGTGGGGGTAAACCACTGTTTGGGCGCACGGCAGGGCTTGGAAGGGAAGGAGCCCAATTTGACTTTTTGAATCAAAAATTGGCTCCACTCTTTAGCGGACACCATGTCACGTTTGCAGAGCACCCGTGTGCCTAAAAATTGGAGCTCCCCCACAAGTGACCCCATTTTGGAAACTAGACGCCCCAAGGAACTTATCTGGATGCATAGTGAGCACTTTGAACCCCCAGGTGCTTCACAAATTGATCCGTAAAAATGAAAAAGTACTTTTTTTTCACAAAAAAATTCTTTTAGCCTCAATTTTTTCATTTTCACATGGGCAACAGGATAAAATGGATCCTAAAATGTGTTGGGCAATTTCTCCTGAGTACACCAATACCTCACATGTGGGGGTAAACCACTGTTTGGGCACATGGTAAGGCTCGGAAGGGAAGGAGCGCCATTTGACTTTTTGAATGGAAAATTATTTCCATCGTTAGCGGACACCATGTCGCGTTTGGATAGCTCCTGTGTGCCTAAACATTGGCGCTCCCCCACAAGTGACCCCATTTTGGAAACTAGACCCCCCAAGGAACTTATTTAGATGCCTAGTGAGCACTTTAAACCCTCAGGTGCTTCACAAATTGATCTGTAAAAATGAAAAAGTACTTTTTTTTCACAAAAAAATTCTTTTTGCCTCAATTTTTTCATTTGCACATGGGCAGTAGGATAAAATGGATCATAAAATTTGTTGGGCAATTTCTCCCGAGTACGCCGATACCTCATATGTGGGGGTAAATCACTGTTTGGGCACATGCCGGGGCTCGGAAGTGAAGTAGTGACGTTTTGAAATGCAGACTTTGATGGAATGCTCTGTGGGCGTCACATTGCGTTTGCAGAGCCCCTGATGTGGCTTAACAGTAGAAACCCCCCACAAGTGACCCCATTTTGGAAACTAGACCCCCAAAGGAACTAATCTAGATGTGTGGTGAGCACTTTGAACCCCCAAGTGCTTCATAGAAGTTTATAATGCAGAGCCGTGAAAATAATAAATACGTTTTCTTTCCTCAAAAATAATTATTTAGCCCAGAAATTTTTATTTTCCCAAGGGTTAAAGGAGAAATTGGACCCCATAAGTTGTTGTCCAGTTTCTCCTGAGTACGCTGATACCCCATATGTGGGGGTAAACCACTGTTTGGGCACACGTCAGGGCTCGGAAGTGAGGGAGCACCATTTGACTTTTTGAATACGAGATTGGCTTGAATCAATGGTGGCGCCATGTTGCGTTTGGAGACCCCTGATGTGCCTAAACAGTGGTAACCCCTCAATTCTACCTCCAACACTAACCCCCCCACACCCCTAACCCTAATCCCAACTGTAGCCATAACCCTAATCACAACCCTAACCACAACCCTAATTCCAACCCTAACCCTAAGGCTATGTGCCCACGTTGCGGATTCGTGTGAGATATTTCCGCACCATTTTTGAAAAATCCGCGGGTAAAAGGCGCTGCGTTTTACCTGCGGATTTTCCGCGGATTTCCAGTGTTTTTTGTGCGGATTTCACCTGCGGATTCCTATTGAGGAACAGGTGTAAAACGCCGCGGAATCCACACAAAGAATTGACATGCTGCGGAAAATACAACGCAGCGTTTCCGCGCGGTATTTTCTGCACCATGGGCACAGCGGATTTGGTTTTTCATATGTTTACATGGTACTGTAAACCTGATGGAATACTGCTGCGAATCCACAGCGGCCAATCCGCAGCCAAATCCGCACCATGTGCACATAGCCTAATTCTAAAGGTATGTGCACACTGCGGAAAACGCTGCAGATCCGCAGCAGTTTCCCATGAGTTTACAGTTCAATGTAAACCTATGGGAAACAAAAATCGCTGTACACATGCTGCGGAAAAACTGCACGGAAACGCAGCGGTTTACATTCCGCAGCATGTCACTTCTTTGTGCGGATTCCGCAGCGGTTTTACAACTGCTCAAATAGAAATTGCAATTGTAAAACCGCAGTGAAATGCGCAGAAAAAAACGCAGTAAATCCGCCATAAATCCGCAGCGGTTTAGCACTGCGGATTTATTAAATCCGCATTTATTAAATCCGCAGCAGAAAAATCCGCAGAGGACCAGAATACGTGTGCACATACCGAAACCCTAACCCTAGCCCTAACCCTACCCCTAGCCCTACCCCTAAACCTAACCCTAGCCCTACCCCTAACCCTAACCCTATTCTAACATTAGTGGAAAAAAAAAATTTCTTTATTTTTTTTATTGTCCCTACCTATGGGGGTGACAAAGGGGGGGGGTCATTTATTATTTTTTTTTATTTTGATCACTGAGATATAATCTATTTCAGTGATCAAAATGCACTTTGGAACGAATCTGCCGGCAGGCAGATTCGGCGGGCGCACTGCGCATGCGCCCGCCATTTTGGAAGATGGCGGCGCCCAGGGAGAAGACGGACGGGACCCCGGCAGGATGGGTAAGTATGATGGGGTGGGGGGGACCACGGGGGGGGGGATCGGAGCACGGGGGGGAATCGGAGCGCGGCAGGCGTGGAACGGAGCACGGGGGGCGTGGAACGGAGCACGAGGGGGCTGGAACGGAGCACGAGGGGGCTGGAACGGAGCACGAGGGGTGGATCGGAATGCAGGGGGGGTGATTGGAGCACGGGGGGGTGATTGGAGCACGGGGGGAGCGGACAAGAGCACGGGGGGGAGCGGAGCACTGGATGGAGGGGAGCCGGAGCAGTGTACCGGCCAGATCGGGGAACTGGGGGGGGGGGGGGGCGATCGGTGGGGTGGGGTGGGGGCACATTAGTATTTCCAGCCATGGCCGATGATATTGCAGCATCGGCCATGGCTGGATTGTAATATTTCACCCGTTATAATAGGTGAATATTACAAATTGCTCTGATTGGCAGTTTCACTTTCAACAGCCTATCAGAGCGATCGTAGTCACGAGGGGGTGAAGCCACCCCCCCTGGGCTAAACTCCCCCTGTCCCTGCAGATCGGGTGAAATGGGAGTTAACCCTTTCACCGGATTTGCAGGGACGCGATCTTTCCATGACGCCACATAGGCGTCATGGGTCGGATTGGCACCGACTTTCATGATGCCTACGAGGCGTCATGGGTCGGGAAGGGGTTAAATTATGAGATAAGACACTATCTGCGCTTTTTCTTTCCTACAAGGTATATTACTAGAAAAGCCTCTGGTAGCACTGTGCCAAAAAGACTCTTGGAGTACAGTGCCAAAAAGCCTCTCTGTGTACTCTACAGCTGTGTCTGGGAGAGTAGTGTGCCTAAAAATAATTATATTCTTCTTCTGCGTCTTTACGAGTTGTGTGCCTAAATAATAGCTATACTCTGCACCCGTGTCTATGGGAGTACTGTGCGTGAAAACAAATTTTTCTACTCTGTAACCATGTCTGTGGGAATACTGTGCCAGAAAAACCTGTGTGTGTACTCTGTAGTCGCCTCTGTGTGAGTACTCTGAAAACAGCCTCTATAGGGGTGCTCTGCAAAACTGCCTGTCTGGGTGTACATTGCAAAGCACTTAAAAAATTTGATTTGGCTGCAAAACATTGTGAATGGAAAATAGAATAAATAAACTGCTGTACAGTCTATCAATAGCTGGTTATGGCTTGTATACTTCTATATTATGCCAAAAGTGGGGACTAGTGATGAGCGAATATTCTCATTACTCGAGATTTCTCGAGCACGCTCGAGTGACCTCCGAGTATTTTTCAGTGCTCGGAGATTTAGTTTTCCTCCCCTCAGCTGAATTATTTACATCTCTTAGCCAGCTTTATTACATGTGGGGATTCCATAGCAAATAGGCAACCCCCACGTGTACTTATGCTGGCTAACAGATGTAAATCATTCAGCTGCGGCGATGAAAACTAAATCTCTGAGCACTAAAAAATACTCGGAGGTCACCCGAGCGTGCTCGAGAAATCTCGAGTAACGAGTATATTCGCTCATCACTAGTGTGGACAAGTCCTGTAGGAGCCACACCTGGTTCATTATAATGAATGTGAGCTTGCCCACATTGGCTTTGGATAGGTGAATGTGCTTGCCTGTGATCACACCTCCTGTCATGCTAAACACATGTTCCAACAGTGCACTTTCCGCAGGGAAGGCCAGCATCTCCAAGGCACAAAGGGCAAGATCAGGACATGTGTCTAATTTGGAGACCCAGAAGTTAAATGGGCCATACTCATCAGTCAGTATGTGGTGAAGTGTGGACACAGTCTTCCACCATGTTGTTGAAACTGTCATAATCAAGGATTTGATCCCTTGAGCTTGTATTTTGTGGCTTCTCTTTCTGCCAAGCCACAGGAGACACGTTTTTTCCCAGTGTTTGAGTTTTGTTTTCTGGCTGCAGTCTGTCCAACTTAACCAAGTGTTTTCCTTTGTTCACCTTTTGGGAGCAGCTTTATATTCTGTACCTCGGCGGGTGTTTCCCTGTTTTGACATTGTATTGATGTGTGGAGCCAGTCTGTGAGCTTTAAGCAGAAGATTTGCACCATGTGGTTTCCTTGCTATACTTTGCACCTCTCTTCTGTTTAACTCATTATTTAATTTACTCACTGTGACATCTTTACTTTGTTCAGCACACTTCTCCTCTTGTAGTTAATTCATACTCTGCTCTGCCCTCTGGTTCCTTAGGAGAAACGTGAAGCAATTTGATGAACATTTAAGGAGCTTATGTCCTAGTTACCATCTAATAGTTCTTTGGTTAATGCCATTTCTGTACCCGCAGACCCTACAAGGGACTGCGGTGTCAGGATTTCTAGTCTGTACAGAAACTGGTAGACTCAGTTGTTGTTTTTTTAGTATCAAATATTAATAGTAAAGCCGCACCCTATAATGGCAATGTCTCTATGGACAGCAGAGTGCACGTCCTCACCAGGGGATCCATCCCAGTAGGTAAATCCAGAAGCGCATGAAGAGAAGGACAGCACCACAGCAATTGTGAAAAAACAGCTCCCGTATTTATTCTGCCATCTGCAATGTTTCGGTCCGTGGACCTTTTTCAAGCATAGTGAAAAGACAATACAACCCCCATTATATACCCTTAGGCCAAACCCATTAATTAACAAGCAACCAATGGTGTGGCTCCATACACCTGGAAAAAATACATCATAGTGCAACATACATATACACATATAAAAACAGTCCCACATTGCCAGCCCCCTATATATACTAGCCGCTAACATAGTCCAACTACCTCTGATCGCTCGCCACTATTGTGTGACACTCATAAATCCCCAATAAGTCCCCAAAGTCCACAATGTAAACAAATATCACTCGCACCAATCCGGGTACTGCATCCACGATCGTCATGGCATTGTGGGCGTGTTCAGAACAGGAGCAGTCCAATCAGCTCCTAAATCTTAGATCATGTGATGGACATATGCCCAGCATGCAGCGCTCCTCACCGCGCTAGTTCATAGGCTGCTGGACCACATGTCAGTGGTAAACAAACACCGCCCACTCTTGTCCAATGGTGCACATTGTATTGCGCATGTCCGTGACATTATCCCTGTCTGTAGCTCATATGCGCATGTCGCAGTCCCGGACTCCAGCACAATCAGCACACTGAGTCCATATAGTCGGCAACTGCGCATGACAGAGGAATTGTCCATAGATCTCTTCATGACAGATGGCTCCAGTGAGCGGTCCCATAGCGCTATAATGACGGAATCCAGCATAGTCAGCACACTGAATCTATTTAATCGGCAACTGCAAAGTAATGCTCCATAGACTTCTTCACGACAGATGGCTCCAGTGAGCGGTCCCATAGCGCTACAATCAGCGCGCAAAAGTACATCCAGGCTCATAGCTAGATATAGTATTTTTTCCACTCCAGGTCCATTGTATACAACGGTATACAATATAACATTTCTCCACTGGACGCCTTATATATTTATCCCCAATATCGACTATTCCTATATTGTGTGATCCGTCATTTTAAATATTTACATCTTTTCATATGGGCCTGTAATGAGAGACGACATATACAGAAAAAAACACCCATTATGATAACCTAAACTCAGTCCGTATCAAACTCCTTGCAAGGACATACATAGATCACAAACACCTTTGGTACCAGGGATTCCCAGCCAGTCTCCCATGCTGGTACTTGCCCAGCCTCAAGCTGCTTAGCATTTGCGATCTGACGAGAGCAGGCACATTAACTCCACAGACATATATATTTTTTCACCCTGGAAAAAATACATCCAAGCATAAAAAGGGGAAAAGAAGGGGAAAAAAAAAATCACAATTTATAAAAAACGGATTAAGGTAGATATCAGTCGAACAGCCACATTCTATTCAGATCAAATTGATCAAGAGGCTACATTTGTATATATAGGACAGATCTAAAAGGCAACTATTAATGAGACCACCCTAACAAAAATAAACAGTATATAATAGAATTAAAAACAATAATACACCGATAAGGTACCACAAAGGCCCAAAAGGACCCTACAGGAGACAACTTTGTTGATAATCAATATTTAAGCCTTTTGGAGAAAGAGTATCAAGCTCATAGATCCATTTCTCTTCAGAAGGGAAACCCGATTGCCACCCCGTCTTGGCATAGGTACATCCTCTATGACTCGGTATCTTAGCTGATTAACCGAGTGCCCGAACTCATGGAAGTGCCTAGGTACTGGAAGGTCAATCAAATTTGTTCTAATAGTACTTTTATGCTTTGAAATTCTCGCTTCCATTGTGGTCTCCCCTACATAGTAGAGACCACACGGGCAGCTAAGGATGTAGACCACAAAACTACTACTGTATACCGTTTCCATATCATATACTTTTTTCCAGTGTGGGGATGATAAAAACATGCCCCTTTAATTAAATTATTGCAGCTTGCACATCCGAGACAGGCAAAATTACCCAGACTCGGACGGCATAAAGTAGTCTGAGGATCCCTCCTTGAGCTGCCTACATCAGACACCACCAGCTCGTCCGATACGGAAACGGTATACATGCAGAAGTAGTTTTGTGGTCTACATCCTTAGCTGCCCGTGTGGTCTCTACTATGTAGGGGAGACCACAATGGAGTTCAAAGCGAGAATTTCAAAGCATAAAAGTACTATTAGAACAAATTTGATTGACCTTCCAGTACCTAGGCACTTCCATGAGTTCGGGCACTTGGTTAATCAGCTAAGAAACCGAGTCATAGATGATGTACCTATGCCAAGACGGGGTGGCGATCGGGTTTCCCTTCTAAAGAGTAAAGAATTGAAATGGATCTATGAGCTTGATACTCTTTCTCCAAAAGGCTCAAATATTGATTATCAACAAAGTTGTCTCCTGTAGGGTCCTTTTGGGCCTTTGTGGTATCTTATCGGTGTATTATTGTTTTTAATTCTATTATATACCGTTTATTTTTGTTAGGGGTGGTCTCATTAACAGTTGCCTTTTAGATCTGTCCTATATATACAAATGTAGCCTCTTGATCAATTTGATCTGAATAGAATGTGGCTGTTCGCCTGATATCTACCTTAATCCGTTTTTTATAAATTGTGATTATTTTTTCCCCTTCTTTTTCCCCTTTTTATGCTTGGATGTATTTTTTCCAGGATGAAAAAATATATATGTCTGTGGAGTTAATGTGCCTGCTCTCGTCAGATCGCAAATGCTAAGCAGCTTGAGGCTGGGCAAGTACCAGCATGGGAGACTGGCTGGGAATCCCTGGTACCAAAGGTGTTTGTGATCTATGTATGTCCTTGCAAGGAGTTTGATACGGACTGAGTTTAGGTTATCATGATGGGTGTTTTTTTCTGTATATGTCGTCTCTCATTACAGGCCCATATGAAAAGATGTAAATATTTAAAATGACGGATCACATAATATAGGAATAGTCGATATTGGGGATAAATATATAAGGCGTCCAGTGGAGAAATGATATATTGTATACCGTTGTATACTATGGACCTGGAGTGGAAAAAATACTATATCTAGCTATGAGCCTGGATGTACTTTTGCGCGCTGATTGTAGCGCTATGTGACCGCTCACTGGAGCCATCTGTCGTGAAGAAGTCTATGGAGCATTACTTTGCAGTTCCCGATTAAATAGACTCAGTGTGCTGACTATGCTGGATTCCGTCATTATAGCGCTATGGGACCGCTCACTGGAGCCATCTGTCATGAAGAGATCTATGGAGAATTCCTCTGTCATGCGCAGTCGCTGACTATATGGACTCAGTGTGCTGATTGTGCTGGAGTCCGGGACTGCGACATGCGCATATGAGCTACGGACAGGGATAATGCCACGGACATGCGCAATACAATGTGCACCATTGGACAAGAGTGGGCGGTGTTTGTTTACTACTGACATGTGGTCCAGCAGCCTATGAACTAGCGCGGTGAGGAGCGCTGCATGCTGGGCATATGTCCATCACATGATCTAAGACTTAGGAGCTGATTGGACTGCTCCTGTTCTGAACACACCCACAATGCCATGACGATCGTGGATGCAGTACCCGGATTGGTGCGAGTGATATTTGTTTACATTGTGGACTTTGGGGACTTATTGGGGATTTATGAGTGTGATACAATAGTGGCGAGCGATCAGAGGTAGTTGGACTATGTTAGCGGCTAGTATATATAGGGGGCTGGCAATGTGGGACTGTTTTTATATGTATATATGTACGTTGCACTATGATGTATTTTTTCAAGGTGTATGGAGCCACACCATTGGTTGCTTGTTAATTAATGGGTTTGGCCTAAGGGTATATAATGTGGTTGTATTGTCTTTTCACTCTGCTTGAAAAAGGTCCACGGACCGAAACGTTGCAGATGGCAGAATAAATACAGGAGCTGTTTTATCACAATTGCTGTGGTGCTGTCCTTCTCTTCATGTGATTCTGTTGTTTTTTTAGTGTCTAATCTACTAATATCAACTGAGTTGCTACACAGGCATAACATAAATACTGTCTTGTGATAACAAGAACCATGTCAGATGGTGGTGCTGGATGTTGCGACATGCTGAGTAAGGTTTTCCCTGTTTTACCATGCTAAACATCTTTTCCGCGGTGGTGATGGTGCCCCAGCTGCATTGGCAACTTGCTCCTACTCCTCTGCCTTGTGCTTCCACTGAGCCCCCCCGTCAGGTGATGACATCTATCAGCTTGCACTTGTGTTTCCATGTTTTCCAATTTCGCTCTAGTGACTGAAGTAAGGATGGCACATTGTACTTGTAGTGGGGATCCAGCAGGGCGGCCACATTCTAATCAGCACTTGTAACAATCCAGGCAATTCGGCAATCATTGCACATGCACAGTAGCATGTATTGACTCATGTGTGCCAGGCTACCAAGAGGCAAGAACAAGTTGTTCTCAGTGGGAGTGTATCATCTGGGTCCTCTGTATCCCCCCTCCATGCTTCAGTGAAGCACGTGAGCTGCTTTGAGTCCTACCCTGCTGTGAACATGGTTGTTCATCATCCTCTTCTTATTTCTTCTCCTTGTCCTTCAAAACTGTTCCCTTTCTGCATATTTGTGTACCTGTCCGCTGTTGGTACAGGAACCCATCCTCCATGATGTGTGTATGCTTGGCCTGATAATGGTGTGAATGGTAAAATTTCTTCCTCCTCTTCCTCCTGTGCCACCACCTCATCCATCATTGCCTGAAACTTTGTTTTTCTAGGAGGCATATAAGTGATAAGTAACAATGATGATGCCCTGAAAAATTATAAAGCTTGCACCATGAATTATCAAGAATGATTACTCTTGAACATTGAAACTGCATTACTGTCATAGAAAATGGTGTAAAAAGAAAAAAGTGTGCTTTATAGTGTATATATGAAATATTTATCTGCAAAATTGCTATGAAAATACAGTAAATAGGAGGTTCTTAGTTCTTAGATTGGCCAATTTATGTGAGCCTAACTGCTATGTCAAGGTGTCCTTCAAAATTGGGTTCCTGTCCTGATATGTCACCTCTCAAAAAGCCTACAATTTATGGGGCAGGAATGGACCATCTAACTACCTAAAATCACCTGTGGCTGATGGGAGTAGGAGTGCACACGTTCAAAAAGAGTTTGATATAGATAGAGAAAAAGACCAGCACGTCCAAGGTAATATGAACTTGAAAAATGATAAAGGTTGCACCCTGAATTATCAAGAATGATTACTCTAGAATATTTAAACTGTATTACTATCATAGAAAATGGGTAAAAAAGCACTGTCCATGTTCGTAAAGTACTCAAAGCAGTGCAAGACGACACATATGCCCCGTGTAGAAGAGGAGAAATGCCCCAAAATGTATATCTCTATATAGAGATGTGTTTAGTGCATGTTTTATGTACATACACATTTATATATACACTAGATGGTGGCCCGATTCTAACGCATCGGGTATTCTAGAATATGCATGTCCACGTAGTATATTGCCCAGCCCACGTAGTATATTGCCCAACCACGTAGTATATTGCCCAGACACGTAGTATATTGCCCAGTCACGTAGTATATTGCCCAGCGACGTTGTATATTGCCCAGCGACATAGTATTCAGCACAGAGCCATGTAGTATATTGCCCAGTCACGTAGTATATTACCCAGTCACATAGTATATTGCCCAGTCACGTAGTATATTGCCCAGCCACGTGGTATATTGCCCAGCCACATAGTATATTGCCCAGACTCGTAGGTATATAACACTGCACACGCAGTATTTAGCAGTGTGTGCACCATATCCCTGTTAAAAAAAAAATAATAATTAAAATAAAAAATAGTTATATACTCACCCCTGGGATCCAGCGAAGCTGTGTGATGCGGCCGCCATCTTCCTTTCCCAGGATGCATTGCGAAATTACCCAGATGACTTAGCGGTCCTGTGAGACCGCTAAGTCTTCTGGGTAAGTTCACAATACATCTCTGGGAATGGAAGATGGCGGCCGGCACAAGCTCATCGTCCGACGACGGAAGGTGAGAATAGCAGGTTTTTGTTTTTTTTATTATTTTTAACATTAGATCTTTTTACTATTGATGCTGCGTAGGCAGCATCAATAGTAAAAACATGGTCACACAGGGTTAATAGCAGAAATTACGAAGTGTGTTACCCATGGCATAATGCAGTCTGTTACCGCTGGCATTAACCCTGTGTGAGCGGTGACCGGAGGGGAGTATGGAGCGGGCGCTGACTGTAGGGAGTATGGAGTGGTGAGTATGGAGCGGGCGCCGGGGGCACTGACTGCGGGGAGTATGGAGCGGGCTCTGACTGTTGGGAGTATGGAGTGGTGAGTATGGAGCGGGCACTGGGGACACTTACTACGGGGAGTATGGAGCGGGCGGCGGCCACTGTGACTGCAGGGGAGTAGGGGAGGGACTAATTGGACTGTGCCCGTCGCTGCTTGGTCACGGCAGCCATGACAGGCAGCTGGCAAGACCAATCAGTGACTTGGATTCCATGACAGAGGCCGCGACCAATGAATATCCGTGACAGAAAGAAGGACAGACAGAAAGACGGAAGTGACCCTTGAGGTACCGTCACATTTAGCAACGCTGCAGCGATCCAGACAACGATCCCGATCATTGCAGCGTCGCTGTTTGGTCGCTGGAGAGCTGTCACACAGACAGCTCTCCAGCGACCAACATTCCCGAAGTCCCCAGGTAACCAGGGTAAACATCGGGTTACTAAGCGCAGGGCCACGCTTAGTAACCCGATGTTTACCCTGGTTACCAGCGTAAAAGTAAAAAAAAAAAAAAAAAAAACACTACATACTTACCTTCCGCTGTCTGTCCCCGGCGCTCTGCTTCCTGCACTGACTGTGAGCGCCAGCCGAAAAGCTGGAAAGTTCTGATTTCCGGCTGGCCGGCGCTCACAGTGCAGAGAAGCACAGCGCCGAGAACAGACATCAGAATGTGAGTATGTAGTGTTTGTTTTTTTAACTTTTACGCTGGTAACCAGGGTAAACATCGGGTTACTAAGCGCGGCCCTGCGCTTAGTAACCCGATGTTTACCCTGGTTACCAGTGAAGACATCGCTGAATCGGCGTCACACACGCCGAATCAGCGATGTCTGCAGGGAGTCCAGCGACGAAATAAAGTGCTGGACTTTCTGCACCGACCAACGATGGGACAGCAGGATCCTGATCGCTGCTGTTTGTCAAACTCAACGATATCGCTATCCAGGACGCTGCAACGTCACGGATCGCTAGCGATATCGTTCAGTGTGACGGTACCTTTAGACAATTATATATATAGATGTATGCCACATAGAGCAAAGCCCCCCTTCCAGCCTGCTGTAGAACAAAGCTGCCATGAGCTTGAAAAACAAGTTTCATTTAGGACTGAGGGAAGTATCCTAGTGGACAATAGACCGTGACCTCATCCCCACATCTGGGGCTGGACACACCTCTTTTAGTTGGTCACATATAAGGGGAAAAGACCAGGTGGTTCGCTCTCACTTGCCTTCCTGGATTCCTGGACCAAGGATGGACTTACACACATGGCTGAGTATACAAGGCCTCAGGGTTAGCTGAGACATAGGTGGGAGGGCTGATATTGTATGTGTGATTTGGGTAATTTAGACAGGTAATTCAGGGTGGGATTTTACTGTGTGATATTGTTATATTATTGTATACTGTAGTGAGATTACTGTATTAGAGTTGTAGTATCCGTATATGTGTATATATATATATATATATATATACAGTGGGGCAAAAAAGTATTTAGTCAGTCAGCAATAGTGCAAGTTCCACCACTTAAAAAGATGAGAGGCGTCTGTAATTTACATCATAGGTAGACCTCAACTATGGGAGACAAACTGAGAAAAAAAAATCCAGAAAATCACATTGTCTGTTTTTTTAACATTTTATTTGCATATTATGGTGGAAAATAAGTATTTGGTCAGAAACAAAATTTAATCTCAATACTTTGTAATATATTCTTTGTTGGCAATGACAGAGGTCAAACGTTTTCTGTAAGTCTTCACAAGGTTGTCACACACTGTTGTTGGTATGTTGGCCCATTCCTCCATGCAGATCTCCTCTAGAGCAGTGATGTTTTTGGCTTTTCGCTTGGCAACACGGACTTTCGACTCCCTCCAAAGGTTTTCTATAGGGTTGAGATCTGGAGACTGGCTAGGCCACTCCAGGACCTTGAAATGCTTCTTACGAAGCCACTCCTTCGTTGCCCTGGCGGTGTGCTTTGGATCATTGTCATGTTGAAAGACCCAGCCATGTTTCATCTTCAATGCCCTTGCTGATGGAAGGAGGTTTGCACTCAAAATCTCACGATACATGGCCCCATTCATTCTTTCATGTACCCGGATCAGTCGTCCTGGCCCCTTTGCAGAGAAACAGCCCCAAAGCATGATGTTTCCACCACCATGCTTTACAGTAGGTATGGTGTTTGATGGATGCAACTCAGTATTCTTTTTCCTCCAAACACGACAAGTTGTGTTTCTACCAAACAGTTCCAATTTGGTTTCATCAGACCATAGGACATTCTCCCAAAACTCCTCTGGATCATCCAAATGCTCTCTAGCAAACTTCAGACGGGCCCGGACAAGTACTGGCTTAAGCAGTGAGACACGTCTGGCACTGCAGGATCTGAGTCCATGGTGGCGTAGTGTGTTACTTATGGTAGGCCTTGTTACATTGGTCCCAGCTCTCTGCAGTTCATTCACTAGGTCCCCCCGCGTGGTTCTGGGATTTTTGCTCACCGTTCTTGTGATCATTCTGACCCCACGGGGTGGGATTTTGCGTGGAGCCCCAGATCGAGGGAGCTTATCAGTGGTCTTGTATGTCTTCCATTTTCTAATTATTGCTTCCACTGTAGATTGTTTCACTCCAAGCTGGTTGGCTATTGCAGATTCAGTCTTCCCAGCCTGGTGCAGGGCTACAATTTTGTTTCTGGTGTCCTTTGACAGCTCTTTGGTCTTCACCATAGTGGAGTTTGGAGTCAGACTGTTTGAGGGTGTGCACAGGTGTCTTTTTATACTGATAACAAGTTTAAACAGGTGCCATTACTACAGGTAATAAGTGGAGGAAAGAGGAGACTCTTAAAGAAGAAGTTACAGGTCTGTGAGAGCCTGAAATCTTGATTGTTTGTTTCTGACCAAATACTTATTTTCCACCATAATATGCAAATAAAATGTTAAAAAAAACAGACAATGTGATTCTCTGGATTTTTTTTTCTCAGTTTGTCTCCCATAGTTGAGGTCTACCTATGATGTAAATTACAGACGCCTCTCATCTTTTTAAGTGGTGGAACTTGCACTATTGCTGACTGACTAAATACTTTTTTGCCCCACTGTATATATATATATATATATATATATATACACACAGTACAGACCAAAAGTTTGGACACACCTCATTTAAAGATTTTTCTATAGTTTCGTGACTATGAAAATTGTAAATTCACGCTGAAGGCATCAAAACTATGAATTAACACATGTGGAATTATATACATAACAAAAAAAGTGTGAAACAACTGAAATTATGTCTTATATTCTAGGTTCTTCAAAGTAGCCACCTTTTGCTTTGATGGCTGCTTTGCACACTCTTGGCATTCTCTTGATGAGCTTCAAGAGGTAGTCACCGGGAATGGTTTTCACTTCACAGGTGTGCCCTGTCAGGTTTAATAAGTGGGATTTCGTGGGATTTCTTGCCTTCTAAATGGGGTTGGGACCATCAGTTGTGTTGTGCAGAAGTCTGGTGGATACACAGCTGATAGTCCTACTGAATAGACCATTAGAATTTGTATTTTGGCAAGAAAAAAGCAGCTAAGTAAAGAAAAACGAGTGGCTATCATTACTTTAAGAACTGAAGGTCATTCAGTCCGAAAAATTGGGAAAACTTTGAAAGTGTCCCCAAGTGCAGTTGCAAAAACCATTAAGCGCTACAAAGAAACTGGCTCACATGAGGACTGCCCCAGGAAAGGAAGACCAAGAGTCACCTCTGCTTCTGAGGATAAGTTTATCCAAGTCACCAGCCTCAGAAATCGCAGGTTAACACCAGTCAGATTAGAGACCAGGTCAATGCCACACAGAGTTCTAGCAGCAGACACATCTCTACAACAACTGTTAAGAGGAGACTTTGAGCAGGAGGCCTTCATGGTAAAATAGCTTCTAGGAAACCACTGCTAAGGACAGGCAAGAAGCAGAAGAGACTTTTTTGGGCTAAATAACACAAGCAATGGACATTAGACCAGTGGAAATCTGTGCTTTGGTCTGATGAGTACAAATTTCAGATCTTTGGTTCCAACCACCGTGTCTTTGTGTGACACAGAAAAGGTGAACGGATGGACTCTACATTCCTGGTTCCCACCATGAAGCATGGAGGAGGAGGCATTATGGTGTGGGGGTGCTTTGCTGGTGACACTTTTGGGGATTTATTCAAAATTGAAGGCATACTGAACCAGCATGGCTACCACAGCATCTTGCAGCGGCATGTTATTCCATCCGATTTGCGTTTAGTTGGACCATCATTTATTTTTCAACAGGACAATGACCCCAAACACACCTCCAGACTGTGTAAGGGCTATTTGACCAAGAAGGAGGGTGATGGGGTGCTACGCCAAACCTGAACTCAATCGAGATGGTTACACAGTACAGGGAAGCAGAACACCGGGGGACGCGACAGACACCGGAATGTAAGTATGTAGTGTTTGTTTTTTTTACATTTACACTGGTAACCAGGGTAAACATCGGGTTACTAAGTGCGGCCCTGCGCTTAGTAACCCGATGTTTACCCTGGTTACCCGGGGACTTCGGCATCGTTGGTCGCTGGAGAGCTGTCTGTGTGACAGCTCTCCAGCGACCACACAGCGACGCTGCAGCGATCGGCATCGTTGTCTAGATCGCTGCAGCGTCGCTAAATGTGACGGTACCTTAACACTTAATTTTGGATTCTGCAGGATCAGTGTAGTTTGACTTAGTGATAACAGAAAAAAGACTGGCCCATCCAAACTAGTGTGAATAGGTGCATACCAGGAGCAGCTACCTCCATATACAATATAGAAAAGGTTGCACTCTATCGTGCCAAAGCATTGTCTAATATTAAATACATGAAATATGAATAGCAAAATGGCTTTTGAACATTAGGAAAAATATTTGAGAGACGCTTTGCACAGGATTTGGCCAAATAGTGTGAGCCCATCAACCATCGTCAAGGTGGTCTCATTAAACTGATGGGTCCCCGACCTCCCTGTCCAAATGTGAACACTTACCGAAAGCTAATATCTGTATGCTTGGGTGAATGTGGAAACCTCTCTCAGCAAAGCCTACATATGGGTTGGCCAGAACCAAGTGTCATTAGATGTAATTAAAAAACACATGGTGAAGGGAGGCGTGCTCAGTCAGTAAGCTAACATAGAAATGACAGAAAAAAGACTGGCATATCCAAACTAGTTCACCCAAGCATGCAGACATTAGCCTTCGGTAAGTGTTCACATTTGGAAGTAAAAATAGTCTTTAATCATCATAAAAAATATATAAAAGCCTTTCGCTAGCACATCAAATTAAGGGCTCGTACACACTTGCGTATATATCGGACAAGTGCAATCAGATAAAAAAATCAGATTGCACTCAGACCAATGTTATATAAAGAGGCCATGTAGATCTGCGGATTTTTTCTCACTTGTATACGACATGAGAAAAAAATTACATCATGCTGCAATTTGACGTCAAAATCAGTACATAGCGAGAAAATGAATCACATGCCAAACAGACCATCAATATGGCATCTGATTTTTCCGAATACATTACTATTCTGTAGCATAAAAAACTGTTAATGCTCCTGTAAAAGATTAATACCAAATGAGTAAGAAAACAGATTGCATAAGGATGACAATGAGAGAAAATTGTTCCACTCTCCTGGATGAGAATGGTGAGAATGGGACCCATTATTTATATGCTAGTGTGAACAAACCCTATAGGAGATGAAACAATTACATAGAACCTGTCAGCGCTATTTTGTAATGTAATGTATACACATGACTGTAATGATGCCGTAATACTGTTTCCATTGATTCATTTGGTCAAGAAATTCACTTTGTTCTCCGTTAATCACCATTTGATATTTTTTTTCTAATTGGAAATAGAACCATAAATTCTGCTGTCTACCAAAAAATCCTGATGGAAAAATGCCTGACCATTTATTCGTGACGTCAGGCTGATGCACATTTGGGTTATGCAGTAGTAAAATGATCTAAAACACCCCAGCAAGTCCTCCTCTGAATGGTTTAAGAAAAACAAAATTAAGACTTTGGAGTGGCCTAGTCAAAGTCCTGACCTTAAAGGGACTCTGTCACCTGAATTTGGCGGGACTGGTTTTGGGTCATATGGGCGGAGTTTTCGGGTGTTTGATTCACCCTTTAATTACCCGCTGGCTGCATGCTGGCTGCAATATTGGATTGAAGTTCATTCTCTGTCCTCCATAGTACATGCCTGCGCAAAGCAATCTTGCCTTGTGCAGGCGTGTACTATGGAGGACAGAGAATGAACTTCAATCCAATATTGCAGCCAGCATGCAGCCAGCGGGTAAGGAAAGGGTGAATCAAACACCCGAAAACTCCGCCCATATGACCCAAAACCAGTCCCGCCAAATTCAGGTGACAGAGTCCCTTTAATCTGATTGAGATGCTGTGGCATGACCTTAAAAAGGCGGTTTATGCTTGGAAACCCTCCAATGTGGCTGAATTACAACAATTCTGCAAAGGTGAGAGGGGCAAAATTACTTCAGAGCATTGTAAAAGACTCATTGCCAATTATCGCAAACGGTTGACTGTAGTTTTTGCTGCTAAGGATGGCCCAACCAGTCATTAGGTTTAGGGGACAATCACCTTTTCACACAGGGCACTGTACGTTTGGATTTTTTTCCCTTAATAATAAAGACCATCATTTATAAACTGCATTTTGTGTTTACTTGTGTTATCTTTGTCTAATATTAAAATTTGCTGGCGATCTGAAACATTTATGTGTGACAAATAGGGTTGAGCGACCTTTACTTTTATAGGATCGGGTCGGGCTTCACGAAACCCGACTTTCTTAAAAGTCGGGTCGAGTGAAATCGGCCGATCCTATAAAAAAGTCGGGGTCGGGGTCGGCCGAAACCCAATGCATTGCAATGGGTTACTATGGTTCCCAGGGTCTGAAGGAGAGGAAACTCTCCTTCAGGCCCTGGGATCCATATTTAAGTGTAAAAGATAGAATTAAAATAAAAAATATCGCTATACTTACCCTCTGACGCGCCCTGGTACTAACCGGCAGTCTTCCTTCCTTAGAATCAGCGCTTGAAAGACCTTCGGTGACGTCGCGGCTTCTGATTGGTCGAGCGACGGCCCATGTGACCGCTCACGCGACCAATCACATGCCGCGACATCACCGAAGGTCCTTCAAGCGCTGATTCTTAGGAAGGAAGGCTGCCGGAAAGAAGCAGGGCGCGTCCGAGGGTGAGTATATACCTAATAAGAATATACTCACCCTCGGACGCGCCCTGCTTCTTTCCGGCAGCCTTCCTTCCTAAGAATCAGCGCTTGAAGGACCTTTGGTGATGTCGCGGCTTGTGATTGGTCGCGTGAGCGGTCACATGGGCCGTCGCGCGACCAATCACAAGCCGCGACGTCACCGAAGGTCCTTCAAGCGCTGATTCTAAGGAAGGAAGACTGCCGGTTAGTACCAGGGCGCGTCAGAGGGTGAGTATAGCAATATTTTTTATTTTAATTCTTTCTTTTACACTTAAATATGGATTCCGATTCCGATTTCCGATATTGCAAACATATCGGAACTCGGTATCGGAATTCCGATACTAGATTCAGAAGATCGCCGACCTCATGGCCGACCCCACACAGGGGTCGGGTTTCATGAAACCCGACCTTGCCAAAAGTCGGCGACTTCTGAAAATGGCCGACCCATTTCCTCAACCCTAGTGACAAACATGCAAAAGAATAGGAAATCAAGAAGGGGGCAAACAGTTTTTCACACCACTGTATCTTCAATAAAGCACATCTGTGTCATCATTAGTCGCCAGCAGTGGATCTTGATGAATTGCCCAAATGCGTTCAGAGTGTCAGAAAATTCCTCAGATGTTCATTAATAACCTTGATGATAGTATGACAAAGTGTGGAATTATGGAAATACTGAAAAAAATCAAAATGTTTTGAAACTTTTTTTTCCAATTTTTAATCACTCATTTATCCATAATTACATCGTCTATTGGAATTTCAATATTGAGGAGTGTGTTTGCTAGAAAAAGAACTCTAGTGGCTCTGCATTTAACCTTCTAAGCCAATAGATGATGCTCCTATCAACAACATATCTATACAAGAGAAATTAAATTTAAATGAGTAATATATGATTTAATAAATTATTTCACATTTGTATAAAAAATAACAGACAGGAAAAAGATAATACGCAAAAGATAATAAAGAGATCTGTTGGAATTCTAGGATATAATATGGATTATATTCCTTATCCGGAAATGTATTCTGCTCACACATGATCATTACAGCACAATGTATGACAATTCCCTAGATACTTCTAACAAAGAAGAGCAAGATACATCCTAATCATTACCCATTCACAGCGATGTTGTGTGAAAAAAAATGTAATCTGCTGGAAACACTTACTGCTTATCATATTGTGCACTCAACAGATTTAATTAACTAGCGGCAGATATACTTGACAGCATATGGTATGCTGCTGTCTGGATGTCAGATGTTAAAAAACGCGGCTTGTGATCCAAGTTAATCTGTGAATCAGCTTTGTGTACGGCTCCTGCTGCTGTATGTCCAGGATACATGTGATCATTTCCGTAGTGTGGCTTGTTGTAGATCTTTTCTATTTCACAAATGGCGATGACAATGGATAAATGCTGGAGAATGGAGCAGCCAATTATTCTTCAAGCTGAGTGCTCCGTTAGAGCGACGTAAACATATTAGTGCTCTGCTTGCAAGTGATAAGATAAGAATTTTAAGAAAGTCTATTTTTATTTTTCTTCATTCTAATTTACCTCTTCCTTTGGAAAACTATTAAAGTAATTTATAAAAGTGGGAATTTCAGAAGTTAAATGATTTTGAAAAATATCCCTCTAAGGCCCTGCTCACGCATTCGATATTTGGTCGGTATTTTACAACATTATTTGTAAGCCAAAAGCAGAAGTAGGTGAAAAATACAGAAGTGGTGACCTGTTTATAGTTTACTTTTCCTCTGATTGTTCTCACTCTTGATTTTGCCTTCTATATACTTATTTAAAATACTGACCAAATACTGAATGTTTGAACGTGGCCTAAGTGGTATTCTGCATGATTCCATACCTTACTTAAGACAAAAGTGGAAGTGTTAAAAAACTTAAAGGAAACCTTCAACATTTAACATGCCATAACAACTTCATAGAACACATACCCATATCAGCTATTTGTGACTATAAGGGAAAAATTCCATGTTATAGCATGGGTCATATCATGAACAATAGGGTTGAGCGACTTTTACTTTTTTAGGGTCGAGTCGGGTTTCGCGAAACTTGACTATCTCAAAAGTCGAGTCTAGTGAAATCGGCCGATTATGGCAAAAAGTCGGGGATCGACCGGAAACACGAAACCCAATGCAAAGTCAATGGGAAATCTATTTTCTCTCTCTCTCTCTCCCCCTCCGTCCCTGAACAGAAAATCTGGTTTTACACATTGCAAATCGCTACAGCGCACAAGCGAGAAGATGGCGAGAGGCATCCACGCCCCTAACACCTATGTCATCACTCTGCCCATGCTCCATCATTGGCTGAAAAAATGGCACCAAACACGTCATACGAAACGTGACTTTGGCGCGAAGATCGCCGACCGCATGGCCGATCCCACACTAGGATCGGGTCGGGTTTCATGAAACCCGACTTTGCCAAAGGTCGGCAACTTTTGAATTTGTCCGATCCGTTTCACTCAAGCCTAATGAACAGTATTGGGGTAATCGCAATTCATAAATAGAAAAACCGCAGCAAAGCTGCAATCAAATAACACCCACAGTTTGCAAAAAATGAAAAAACTTTATTAAATATTTCCAGGATAAGAAGCATAGGAAAACAGGATTCATGCCGTATTGCACATGTAGGAAACGCAAGGGTGCACATCCATGGGTGATTATATACACATAGATTAAATGGGTATCACAGCCTATCAAATATTGGCAATGTGAATACAACCATATAAGCAATTATATTAACAATCCAACCCTATTAAACACAATCACAGGTATACATTTTCCATACAGTCGATCCATATCAAATTCATGGTTTTAAATAAATGATTACCTGAGTAGGTTAGGGAATCAACACACCCACCGAATGCACCCGCCCCGACGCGCGTTTCAGTGTGATGGCCTTTTTCAAGGGGTAATGGGAAGGGGAAAGGTACGGGTATAAAAAGAGACCAACCACCAATCTCTTATCGCAATGAAGCCATGTGGTTCTCTGCACCAATGAGGTTATACCTAATGCCATCAGTAAGTCTTGATAGAAGTACTTCCTAGCTGCAGTTTTTTCATTTTTTGTAAACTATGGGTGTTATTTGATCGCTTCTTTGCTGCGATTTTTCTAACATTAAACATGGTAATCACCCTGTCCATGAATTGGTAGGTTGTGAGTGGTTGTCTCATCTGTATTTTGCACCTGTTTTGCCTCCATCTTTATTAAATGGGTTTAGTTTTACTGGTTTGCTGAATTAATTTCTGTGACATGGGCAGGTAAATACTGTTACCTTTTTTTTGCTAAGTACAGAGAAATATATATATATATATATATATATATATATATATATATATATATATATATATATATATATATATAAATTCAGCTGATTGACTCCTAAGGACAGATAGAGCATGCTCTTAGAACTTTAAGCATAAAGCAAGATATAATAAAACTTTTCCAAGAAAACTATATGTCAATTAGCTTATCTCCTTCTCTGCTGCACCATGCTATCCAGAGATAAGACTGTATTGGCAATATAGCAGGTTCCCATTAAAGAATTAAAAGTGACATTGGGAGATGTCCAACAATTTCAGCTGTTGCCTTGCAAAATGTAGGATCTAAGTTTGAATCTGAGTGGAGGTCACATCATTGTGGAGTTTATATGTTCTAAGACTCTCAACGATTGCTCTTGAATAATTCATCAAAGGTTGTTCACCATATTTCTTTAAAGTCGCTATATTTGCCTTGGTCACACCATTCATGTCCTAGCTCCAACAAACTGGGAAGAGCTGGGACAGGATGGGGCTGTGGCAGGGCTATCTCCACTCTTCTTCACTCTTCAAATTCATGATGAATAGTGTATTTCGCTATGCCACAAATCTTATGTGTCACCCCAGGAGTCCGGTTGCCACAGTGGCATTGCCTCCCTCACAGGGGGTGATGTCAAGCCTGGAAGCAAGGAGGGGTCCCCTTACCAGGTAATGCCAGCATCCAACACCTTTCCTACTCCAGACCAGAAGGGGTAGCTCTAATACCCGGTTTCAGGGGAGCTTCCCTATACGTTCTGGCCTGGAGGCGGAGTTGGTCAGTGAGTAGTCTGAGTCTAAGAGAAGAGGAGGCAAGTCGAGGAGAACCTGAGAAGTGGAGCTGTAGCCTGACCTGCACATTTGTTGGAAAGGTTTTGAGTGATTTGTGGGAGACTCAGGAATCAGAACTCCAATGAACTGTAGGCAATATAAGTAGGTCCTACAACCAAGTCACTGTGGTCAGTTTTGCTTTTATTTTATTCTATTTGCCCATTGAATAATCTATTGTGTATTTGTTTGTTTTTTTGTTTATGTCCCCATTTCAGTCCTAGTGATGGGGCCTTTTTATTTAGCCTAAAATTTTATAGTTATTTCCTAAGTGATGTGGCTCACAGAGTACTCTAGTGCCATGTCTTCAGGCCAGAGGTGTAGCTAAGGGTTCAGCTCAAGGGGGGTGAAACATCTGAGTGGGCCTTACAAATACATGGGTGCACCATAACTGTGGGTAGTGGGTAGTGCTGTTACTCACTATACAAAACTAACACTGATAGTACTGTCATATGGTAACCATATAGTAGTACAATAGATAACAGATCACAGTACAGTTATAAATGGTGAGATACCGATGACATTGTTTCTTATAGAGTTGCTAATTTTTCTGTCACCCCAATTCTGAGGCACTTCAGCCGTATGTGTTGCTATTACTGCACTTGCTGTTTAATACAATAACAGTGCACCTCTTACTTCCCCACATAATAATGTCTACAACTGTGCTCCCATATAATAATGCCCACCACTGTGCCCCTTACAAAGTAAAATGCCTCCTTTGTGCCCCCTAGAAAATATTAATGTCCTGTACAAGTGCCCTTGGAAACATTGCCCACATTTTGCCCCTAGAATGTAATAATGCCCCATGTGCACTTCCGACGGTCACAGTACCCCGTACTCCCCTATAACAATAATACTTCTTAAATTCCCACTTAAAATTTAATAACGTTAAAATCCTTTCATACTCGATGCATCCCAGCAATTGGCTGGAAGACATCTAGCAGATGTTCACAATAACTAAATGATCCATGATGTCAGATGGGGGCATTATACCCTTATAAAAGTAGGGGAGCGCGTGCATGTGCATAAAATTCATCTCACCGGGAACTGCAGTGTCCACATAGATCAGGAAGTATGAAGCAGGAGCACAGTGAGGGTGAAGCAGTGAGTAAGCCGGCGTCCCTGCATGGAGGAAGATGGGAACACCATGCAGGGACGCCGGCAGCAGCGCTGCAAAATATTCTGCTGCAACACCAGAGTAGTTCTACATTGAATGTTTGGAGCTCAAATTCTTATCTCAATAATGGGGAAATCAGCATTTGCTGAAGACAGATTTTACCTTTGAGTTTCGAGAATGAAAGAAGAGTTCAGGAGGGAAAACAAGCATATTTATCAGATAAGATATGTTATAAAATGTCAGATTTTTACTTGTGCTATTGGTTGTAAAAAAAATGATGGTTATTCTTTAAATCTAATGTGTTAATTTAAATATTCTAATCCATGTTCCAGCGCAATCACCATAATTACTTGGGTATTGGGTACAGTTGTAGGTCTGGGGTTTAAAATCTTCTCAGATGGGAAGAACATGGATAACAGTGTGTCAATAGACCTGTATGATCGCGACTGGAAATCAGATCTCTCGGTGACAGAGGGCAGATTACATTGTATGGTGGTGATTTTATGTAGTCACCTGATATACATGTGAATTGTTGCTATGCAACAGAACATGCCAAATTATTTCCGATTGAGTATTATACAAAAGAAATGTTGTGATTTCGGGTTTATTTACATAAGGATTCATTGTGTGTAAATTATTGGTCCTATAAAAAAAAGTTAATAATTATAAATTAATTTCCTAAGAAATAAATCTAAAAATAATTTATTACATAAATATAATAAAATTTGTTTATTTGGTTGAGACTTTTGTTATTGAGCCCAGTGCGAGACTTCAACTTCATATCCCATTGTGCTCAGCTGGCCCTGCATATAATTCAAGAATTATTAATAGGATCTATGTCATGTTTGACCAGGCATTGACCTGTGTCTGCACCTGCCCATCAACAAAGGGATTCTGGGAATTGTATCTAAATGTTGGCAACAGTAGTTAGACATTAGGTATTCATTATTCGCTGGCGGAATAACTTGTAGCATAATGTAATATTATCCTATCACAATCATAGAAATGTGAAGAACATCAAGGGGGAGCAATGTCATTTCACGAGCTGCACAGTAGTACAAGGTTTCAGGTTCTTTTCACATCAGAATCACCCTGACAGATTCATCCCTCTTAATAATAGAACCACCAGGTGAAGAAAAGCCAGACAATCTCTGGTCTCCGAGTACGACGTGTGCAATGTGCTATGCAATATGCTTCAACTCATGCGCTGCTGTGACTGTCCCGTATATCTGAATGGGGCCTTCAAAAATTAACGCACTTGCTGCAGGAATAAGCCCAGTCGGATGTTTGGGACAGATTCTTTAGTCATAAAAGTTTGCCGCTTAGGAACGCATCAAAAGACTTCATATGAGTTTATTATATAGCTATACTAACCTTTACAGAAAAAAAGTCATTTTTTAATTAACCATATCGATCTTTAACCCCTTCCCTCAAAAAGGACATCCTAGGAAATGGTCCTCACTAGGGTTGAGCGACCTTGACCTTTTTAGAGTAGAGCCGTGTTTCGCGAAACCCGACTATCTTAGAAGTCGAGTCGAGTGGAATCGGCCGATTATGGCGAAAAGTCAGGTATCGCCCGAAACACGAAACCCAATGCAAGTCAATGGGGGAGCATAGTCGGCAGTGAGTGGAGGCCAGAAAAAACACCTACACTGCCCATTTTAATGGCAAAAACATCCATTCTTGTTACAGAAGCTTGTCAATCGTAATTTACCTTATAATAATTGGAAGGCATTTGAAATTGGGGGTCATTTGGCTAAAGTTGTGGGGGGTAGGGCTGGTTCAAGTAATTAGTGGGCCCAGGAAATCTGGAACACGTCACGGCAGTGGAGCAGGGAGAGGTAAGTATTTCAACTTTGCAAGTGCTGAGATCCTGAGCAAGCAGGGGGGGCCCACTCGTTGGCATTGGCACTGGCACAGGGCCCCTCAAAGTACAGCGGTGTGTTTGCACGGCGGGGGCACCTCCCACGGGCAGCAACACTTTTGCATACTATGAGAGGCCCTGTGCCAGTGACGTCGCCAACTAGTATTCCTCCCCTCACCTGATGAAGGAACTTGCACTTTCATCTGCACCTTCCTCTTTGTCCCCGTGTAAGGTGGTATGGTATGCGGGAAGAGGAACCTGACTTTCAGCAGGGTCACAATCTTGCTGTGTAGCGTGCACGGGGAATTTTGCGTTTTGGGTCAATGTACCAGCAGACTCAACTATCACGGGCTGGGCAATGGGCAGGATGAGGAGGAAACACAGATATAGGCCCAAAGAATAAAGTGGGCTAAATGCAGTTCAAAATTGGTAACACAGGACTAACCAGGGGGCATTGCAGTGGAGGACAACTGGAATGAGAGGCTGACACAGAGAGTAGGCCCAAATCAGTAAGTAGTCGAAATGCAGTTCAAAATTGGCAACCGTAGTAAACAGGCGGCACAGCTTTGTTCAGTGGAGGAGAACAGCAAGGAGTGGCAGACACCGATAGTAGGCCCCAACCCAACTAGTAGGCCAAATGCAGTCTAACATTAACAACTACTTAACGAGAGCCTGAAAATGGAATTTCAGGACAGGAAACCAGGAGAACAGCAAGAAGCGGCAGACACTGTTAGTAGGCCCCAAACCAACTAGTACGCCAAATGCAGTTGTTCCATTTAACCACTATTTAACAAGAGCCTGAAGATAGAAGCTCAGGAAAGGCAACCTGGAGAACACCTTGGAGTGGAACACACCGTCTCTACACCCCATACACAATTTGTAGGCCTAATGCAGTGTAGTTTCCAACAACTACTAAACGAGAGCATTAAGATCGAAGCAATGGCGAGGAAACCTGGGGAACACCTTGGAGTGGAACACACCATCTCTCTACACCCCATACCCAATTTGTAGGCCTAATGCAGTGTAGTTTCCAACAACTACTAAACGAGAGCCAGAAGATCGAAGCAATGGAGAGGAAACCTGGGGAACACCTTGGAGTGTAACACACCATCTCTCTACACCCCATACCCAATTTGTAGTCCTAATGCAGTGTAGTTTCCAACAACTACTAAACGAGAGCATTAAGATTAATATTAGTTCCAAGTTCTCATGTGGCATAATATTTTGCAATTTGCCTTTATAGCGAGGATCAAGGAGGAAGGCCAACCAGTAATCATCATCGTTCATCATTTTAGTAATGCGTGTGTCCCTTTTGAGGATACGTAAGGCATAATCCGCCATGTGGGCCAAAGTTCCAGTTGTCAAATGTGCGGTTGAGATTGGTTGAGGGGCAGTTTCAGGCAAATCTACGTCACTTGTGTCCCTCAAAAAACCAGAACCCGGCCTTGCCACGCAACCAATTTCCAGTGCCCCCAGGAAAGCTTCCTCATTAAAAATATACTCATCCCCATCATCCTCCTCGTCCTACACCTCCTCTTCGCCCGCTACCTCGTCCTGTACACTGCCCTGACCAGACAATGGCTGACTGTCATCAAGGCTTTCCTCTTCCTCTGGTGCAGACGCCTGATCCTTTATGTGCGTCAAACTTTGCATCAGCAGACACATTAGGGGGATGTTCATGCTTATTATGGCGTTGTCTGCACTAACCAGCCGTGTGCATTCCTCAAAACACTGAAGAACTTGACACATGTCTTGTATCTTCGACCACTGCACACCTGACAACTCCATGTCTGCCATCCTACTGCCTGCCCGTGTATGTGTATCCTCCCACAAAAACATAACAGCCCGCCTCTGTTCACACAGTCTCTGAAGCATGTGCAGTGTTGAGTTCCACCTTGTTGCAACGTCTATGATTTGGCGATGCTGGAGAAGGTTCAAAGACCGCTGATAGATCTGCATACGGCTGGAGTGTACAGGCGAACGTCGGATATGTGAGCAAAGTCCACGCACTTTGAGGAGCAGGTCGGAGAACCCAGGATAAGTTTTCAATAAGCACTGCACCACCAGGTTTAAGGTGTGAGCCAGGCAAGGAATGTGTTTCAGTTGGGAAAGGGAGATAGCAGCCATGAAATTCCTTCCGTTATCACTCACTACCTTGCCTGCCTCAAGATCTACTGTGCCCAGCCACGACTGCGTTTCTTGTTGCAAGAACTCGGACAGAACTTCCGCGGTGTGTCTGTTGTCGCCCAAACACTTCATAGCCAATACAGCCTGCTGACGCTTGCCAGTAGCTGGCCCATAATGGGACAACTGGTGTGCAACAGTGTCAGCTGCCGATGGAGTGGTTGGCCGACTGCGGTCTGTGGAAGAGCTGTCGCTTCTGCAGGAGGAGGAGGAGGAGGGGGTGCGAACGCCTACAGCCAACTGTTTCCTAGACCGTGGGCTAGGCACAACTGTCCCGAAATTGATGTCCCCTGTGGACCCTGCATCCACCACATTCACCCAGTGTGCCGTGATGGACACGTAATGTCCCTGGCCATGCCTACTGGTCCATGCATCTGTAGTCAGGTGCACCTTTGTACTCACAGATTGCCTGAGTGCATGGACGATGCGCTGTTTAACATGCTGGTGCAGGGCTGGGATGGCTTTTCTGGAAAAAAAGTGTCGACTGGGTAGCTCGTAGCGTGGTTCAGCGTACTCCATCAGGGCTTTGAAAGCTTCACTTTCAACTAACCGGTAGGGCATCATCTCTAACGAGATTAGTCTAGCTATGTGGGCGTTAAAACCCTGTGTACGCGGATGCGAGGATAAGTACTTCCTTTTTCTAACCAGAGTCTCATGTAGGGTGAGCTGGACTGGAGAGCTGGAGATCGTGGAACTTGCGGGTGTGCCGGTGGACATGGCAGACTGAGAGACGGTTGGAGACGGTATTGTTTCCGCCGGTGCCCTAGATGCAATATTTCCTCCTACAAAACTGGTGATTCCCTGACTCTGACTGCTTTTGGCTGGCAAAGAAACCTGCACAGATACTGCCGGTGGTGCGGAAAATGGTGGCCTTACAGTGACGGAAGGGATGCTGCGTTGCTGACTGGCTTCATTGGCCGAGGGTGCTACAACCTTAAGGTACGTTTGGTAGTTAGTCCAGGCTTGAAAATGCATGGTGGTTAAATGTCTATGCATGCAACTTGTATTGAGACTTTTCAGATTCTGTCCTCTGCTTAAGCTAGTTGAACATTTTTGACAGATGACTTTGCGCTGATCAATTGGATGTTGTTTAAAAAAATGCCAGACTGCACTCTTCCTAGCATCGGATCCCTTTTCAGGGATTGCAGACTGAGCTTTAACCGGATGGCCACGCTGTCCTCCAACAGGTTTTGGCTTTAACACGCGTTTTGGGCCAGATACGGGCCCGGCAGATGGAACCTGTTGCGATGTTGATGCCTGCTGCGGCCCCTCCTCCACCTCCGCTTCTGAACTACTGCCGCCTGCACCCTGTTCCCCCAATGGCTGCCAATCGGGGTCAACAACTGGGTCATCTATTACCTCCTCTTCTAGCTCGTGTGCAACTTCGTCTGTGTCACCGTGTCGGTCGGTGGTATAGCGTTCGTGATGGGGCAACATAATCTCATCAGGGTCTGATTGTGGATCAGTACCCTGAGAGGGCAATGTTGTGGTCTGAGTCAAAGGACCAGCATAGTAGTCAGGCTGTGGCTGTGCATCAGTGCACTCCATGTCAGAATCTACTTGTAATGGGCATGGCCTGTTAAGTGTTTCACTTTCTAAGCCAGGGACGGTATGTGTAAAGAGCTCCATGGAGTAACCCGTTGTGTCGCCTGCTGCATCCTTCTCTCTTGTTGTTGTTTTTGCTGAAGAGGACAAGGAAGCGACTTGTCCCTGACCATGAACATCCACAAGCGACGCGCTGCTTTTACATTTACCAGTTTCAGAAGAGGAGGCAAAAGAGCTAGAGGCTGAGTCTGCAAGGTAAGCCAAAACTTGCTGTTGCTGCTCCGGCTTTAAAAGCGGTTTTCCTACTCCCAGAAAAGAGAGCGTTCGAGGCCTTGTGTAGCCAGACGACGAACCTGGCTCCACAGCTCCAGACTTAGGTGGAATATTTTTTTTCCCACGACCACCTGATGCTCCACTACCACTACCATCATTACCAGCTGACAATGAACGCCCACGGCCACGACCTCTTGCACCAGACTTCCTCATTGTTTTAAAAACTTAACCAAAGTAACTTTATTTGTTGCTGTCAAACAACTTACACGGTGACCTATAACTTCAGTATGATTTCAATATCCCTTTACAGGTTGGTGAGACCACAAGGAAAATCAGGCACAATGTTACACACTCTGTTTTCTGTGGCACCAAATCACAGAGATGCCACACACGCAGGACTGTCACTCAAGCACAAATGTCAATATTAATCTCCCACTGTTTTATTTTATTTCTTTTTTTTTCAGGGAGACTTTAGAAACAAAATTAAAAAAATGATTTTTTCAGGAAGAATTTAGAAACCAAATAAAAAAACAAAAAACGGCTTTCTATGGCCCACTGAGTGAGAGATGGCACACACAGGAGTCAGGAGTGGCACACAAGCCCAGAGGCCAATATTTTTCTCCCACTGATTGATATAGTGATTTTTTCAGGTAGATTTTGGAACCCAAATCAAGCAAAAAAAAAAATAGGCTTTCTATGGCCCACAATTTGAGAGAGAGAGAGAGAGAGATGCCACACCCAGGAGTCAAGACTGGCACACAAGCAGAAAGGGCAATATTAATCTCCCACTGTTTTATTTTGTTTTATTTTTTTCAGGGAGACTTTAGAAACAAAATAAAATAAAATGATTTTTTCAGGAAGAATTTAGAAACCAAATAAAATAAAATGATTTTTTCAAGGACAATTTAGAAACCAAATAAAAAAAAAAAGGCTTTCTATGCCCCACTGAGTGAGAGATGGCACACACAGGAGTCAAGACTGGCACACAAGCAGAAAGGGCAATATTAATCTCCCACTGTTTTATTTATTTATTTATTTTTTCAGGGAGACTTTAGAAACAAATAAAATGAAATGATTTTTTTCAGGAAGAATTTAGAAACCAAATAAAATAAAATGATTTTTTCAAGGACAATTTAGAAACCAAATAAAAAAAAAAAGGCTTTCTATGCCCCACTGAGTGAGAGATGGCACACACAGGAGTCAGGAGTGGCACACAAGCCCAGAGGCCAATATTTATCTCCCACTGATTGATGTAGTGATTTTTTCAGGTAGATTTTAGAACCCAAATCAAGCAAAAAAATAAATAGGCTTTCTATGGCCCACTGAGTGAGAGATGGCACACACAGGAGTCAGGAGTGGCACACAAGCCCAGAGGCCAATATTTATCTCCCACTGATTGATGTAGTGATTTTTTCAGGTAGATTTTAGAACCCAAATCAAGCAAAAAAATAAATAGGCTTTCTATGGCCCACTGAGTGAGAGATGGCACACACAGGAGTCAGGAGTGGCACACAAGCCCAGAGGCCAATATTTTTCTCCCACTGATTGATGTAGTGATTTTTTCAGGTAGATTTTAGAACCCAAATCAAGCAAAAAAATAAATAGGCTTTCTATGGCCCACTGAGTGAGAGATGGCACACACAGGAGTCAGGAGTGGCACACAAGCCCAGAGGCCAATATTTATCTCCCACTGATTGATGTAGTGATTTTTTCAGGTAGAGTTTAGAACCCAAATCAAGCAAAAAAATAAATAGGCTTTCTATGGCCCACTGAGTGAGAGATGGCACACACAGGAGTCAGGAGTGGCACACAAGCCCTGAGGCCAATATTTTTCTCCCACTGATTGATGTAGTGATTTTTTCAGGTAGATTTTAGAACCCAAATCAAGCAAAAAAATAAATAGGCTTTCTATGGCCCACTGAGTGAGAGATGACACACACAGGGATGGCACTCTAGCAGAAATGCCAATCTTAATCTCCCACAAAAAAAAAAAAAAAAAAAACAGGGACTGTCCTACAATTACTATCTCCCTGCAGTAATCTCAGCCAGGTATGGCAGGCAGCAATAAGGAGTGGACTGATGCACAAATTAAATAAAGAGTGTGGACAAACAAACAAGATAGCTGTGCAGAACAACAGGATTTGTGCTTTGAAAAAAGCAGTTGGTTTGCACAGCGGAGTACACACAGCAATGCAGCTATCAGGGAGCCTTCTAGGGCAGCCCAATGAGCTACAGCGCTGAGAAAAAAAAAAATGTAGCTTCCACTGTCCCTGCACACCGAAGGTGGTGTTGGACAGTGGAAATCGCTACAGCACAAGCGGTTTGGTGGTTAATGGACCCTGCCTAACGCTATCCCTGCTTCTGACGAAGCGGCAGCAACCTCTCCCTAAGCTCAGATCAGCAGCAGTAAGATGGCGGTCGGCGGGAACGCCCCTTTATAGCCCCTGTGACGCCGCAGACAGCAAGCCAATCACTGCAATGCCCTTCTCTAAGATGGTGGGGACCAGGACCTATGTCATCATGCTGCCCACACTCTGCGTTCACCTTCATTGGCTGAGAAATGGCGCTTTTCGCGTCATTGAAACGCGACTTTGGCGCGAAAGTCGCGTACCGCATGGCCGACCACGCACAGGGGTCGGATCGGGTTTCATGAAACCCGACTTTGCCAAAAGTCGGCGACTTTTGAAAATGAACGACCCGTTTCGCTCAACCCTAGTCCTCACATGTTGAGGGAGCTCAAAAGCTGAGCTCGCTCCACGTGCTGCAGATACCGACTATATTATATTGACAGCATCTGTCACTAGGGTTGAGCGAAACGGGTCGAACATTTTCAAAAGTCGCCGACTTTTGGCTAAGTCGGGGTTTCATGAAACCCGATCCGACCCCTGTGCGGGGTCGGCCATGCGGTACGCGACTTTCGCGCCAAAGTCGCGTTTCAATGACGCGAAAAGCGCCATTTCTCAGCCAATGAAGGTAAACGCAGAGTGTGGGCAGCGTGATGACATAGGTCCTGGTCCCCACCATCTTAGAGAAGGGCATTGCAGTGATTGGCTTGCTGTCTGCGACGTCACAGGGGCTATAAAGAGGCGTTCCCGCCGACCGCCATCTTACTGCTGCTGATCTGAGCTTAGGGAGAGGTTGCTGCCGCTTTGTCAGAAGCAGGGATAGCGTTAGGCAGGGTCCATTAACCACAAAACCGCTTGTGCTGCAGCGATTTGCACTGTCCAACACCACCCTCGGTGTGCAGGGACAGTGGAATTTTTTTTTTTTTTTTTTTTCCCCTCAGCGCTGTAGCTCATTGGGCTGCCCTAGAAGGCTCCCTGATAGCTGCATTGCTGTGTGTACGCCGCTGTGCAAACCAACTGCTTTTTTCAAAGCACAAATCCTCTTGTTCCTTCCTTTCTGCACAGCTATCTTTTTTGTTTGTCCACACTTTTTATTTCATTTGTGCATCAGTCCACTCCTTATTGCTGCCTGCCATACCTGGCTGAGATTACTGCAGGCAGGGAGATAGTAGCTGCCTGCCATACCTGGCTGAGATTACTGCAGGCAGGGAGATAGTAATTGTAGGACATTCCCTGTTTTTTTTTTTTTTTTTTTTTTGGTGGGAGATTAAGATTGGCAATTTGGCATTTCTGCTAGAGTGCCATCCCTGTGTGTGCCATCTCTCTCACATAGTGGGCCATAGAAAGCCTTTTCATTTTTCTGTATTTTTTTTTGTGGGGTGTATAAATTCTCCCTGATAAAAATACAGTGGGAGATTAATATTGGCCTTTGGGCTTGTGTGCCAGTCCTGAGTGTGCCATCTCTCTCACAAATAGTGGGCCATAGAAAGCCTATTTTATTTTTTTTTGGGTTTTATAAATTCTCCCTGAAAAAAAGGGAGATTAATATTGGCCTCTGGGCTTCTGTGCCAGTCCTGAGCGTGCCATCTGTGCCAGTCCTGAGCGTCCCATCTCTCTCACAAATAGTGGGCCATAGAAAGCCTATTTAATTTTTTTTTTGGTTTTATAAATTTTCCCTGAAAAAAGGGAGATTAATATTGGCCTCTGGGCTTGTGTGCCAGTTGTGAGCGTGCCATCTGTGCCAGTCCTGAGCGTGCCATCTCTCTCACAAATAGTGGGCCATAGAAAGCCTATTTAATTTTTTTTTTGGTTTTATAAATTTTCCCTGAAAAAAGGGAGATTAATATTGGCCTCTGGGCTTGTGTGCCAGTTGTGAGCGTGCCATCTGTGCCAGTCCTGAGCGTGCCATCTCTCTCACAAATAGTGGGCCATAGAAAGCCTATTTAAATATTTTTTTGGTTTTATAAATTCTCCCAGAAAAAAAGGGAGATTAATATTGGCCTCTGGGCTTCTGTGCCAGTTGTGAGCGTGCC
Organism: Ranitomeya imitator; assembly: GCF_032444005.1. NCBI lineage: Eukaryota > Metazoa > Chordata > Amphibia > Anura > Dendrobatidae > Ranitomeya > Ranitomeya imitator. The sequence continues at coordinate 110,237,700 of NC_091290.1, read as the reverse complement.
ATCTGTGCCAGTCCTGAGCGTGCCATCTCTCTCACAAATAGTGGGCCATAGAAAGCCTATTTAAATATTTTTTTGGTTTTATAAATTCTCCCAGAAAAAAAGGGAGATTAATATTGGCCTCTGGGCTTCTGTGCCAGTCCTGAGCGTGCCATCTGTGCCAGTCCTGAGCGTCCCATCTCTCTCACAAATAGTGGGCCATAGAAAGCCTATTTAATTTTTTTTTTGGTTTTATAAATTTTCCCTGAAAAAAGGGAGATTAATATTGGCCTCTGGGCTTGTGTGCCAGTTGTGAGCGTGCCATCTGTGCCAGTCCTGAGCGTGCCATCTCTCTCACAAATAGTGGGCCATAGAAAGCCTATTTAATTTTTTTTTTGGTTTTATAAATTTTCCCTGAAAAAAGGGAGATTAATATTGGCCTCTGGGCTTGTGTGCCAGTTGTGAGCGTGCCATCTGTGCCAGTCCTGAGCGTGCCATCTCTCTCACAAATAGTGGGCCATAGAAAGCCTATTTAAATATTTTTTTGGTTTTATAAATTCTCCCAGAAAAAAAGGGAGATTAATATTGGCCTCTGGGCTTCTGTGCCAGTTGTGAGCGTGCCATCTGTGCCAGTCCTGAGCGTGCCATCTCTCTCACAAATAGTGGGCCATAGAAAGCCTATTTAAATATTTTTTTGGTTTTATAAATTCTCCCAGAAAAAAAGGGAGATTAATATTGGCCTCTGGGCTTCTGTGCCAGTCCTGAGCGTGCCATCTGTGCCAGTCCTGAGCGTCCCATCTCTCTCACAAATAGTGGGCCATAGAAAGCCTATTTTATTTTTTTTTTGGGTTTCAGAAATTCTCCCTGGAAAAAAAAAGGGAGATTAATATTGCCCTTTGGGCTTGTGTGCCAGTACTAAGCGTTCCATCTCTCTCTCTCTCTCAGTCAGTGGGCCATAGAACGCATATTTTTGGTTTTATTTGTTTTCTAAATTCTCCCTGAAAAAATCATTTTATTTTATTTGGTTTCTAAATTCTTCCTGATAAAATCATATTTTTTTTATTATTTTTATTTCTAAAGTCTCCCTGAAAAAAAAAAAAAAAAAAAACAACCAAAAAAACAGTGGGAGATTAATATTGGCCTTTCTGCTTGTGTGCCAGTCTTGACTCCTGGGTGTGCCATCTCTCTCTCTCTCTCTCTCTCTCTCTCTCTCTCTCTCTCTCTCTCTCCAATTGTGGTCCATAGAAAGCCTATATTTTTTTTCCTTGATTTGGGTTCTAAAATCTACCAGAGAAAATAACTACATCAATCATTGGTAGAAAAATATTGGCCTCTGGGTTTGTGTGCCACTCCTGACTCCTGTGTGCGTCATCTCTCAGTCAGTGGGCCATAGAACGCCTATTTTTGGTTTTATTTGTTTTCTAAATTCTCCCTGAAAAAATTATTTTATTTTATTTGGTTTCTAAATTCTTCCTGATAAAATCATATTTTTTTTATTATTTTTTTTTCTAAAGTCTCCCTGAAAAAAAAAAAAAAAACAGTGGGAGATTAATATTGGCCTTTCTGCTTGTGTGCCAGTCTTGACTCCTGGGTGCGTCATCTCTCAGTCAGTGGGCCATAGAACGCCTATTTTTGGTTTTATTTGTTTTATAAATTCTCCCTGAAAAAATCATTTTATTTTATTTGGTTTCTAAATTCTTCCTGATAAAATCATATTTTTTTTATTATTTTTTTTTCTAAAGTCTCCCTGAAAAAAAAAAAAAAAAAACAACCAAAAAAAACAGTGGGAGATTAATATTGGCCTTTCTGCTTGTGTGCCAGTCTTGACTCCTGGGTGCGTCATCTCTCAGTCAGTGGGCCATAGAACGCCTATTTTTGGTTTTATTTGTTTTCTAAATTCTCCCTGAAAAAATCATTTTATTTTATTTGGTTTCTAAATTCTTCCTGATAAAATCATATTTTTTTTATTATTTTTTTTTCTAAAGTCTCCCTGAAAAAAAAAAAAAAAAAAACAACCAAAAAAAACAGTGGGAGATTAATATTGGCCTTTCTGCTTGTGTGCCAGTCTTGACTCCTGGGTGCGTCATCTCTCAGTCAGTGGGCCATAGAACGCCTATTTTTGGTTTTATTTGTTTTATAAATTCTCCCTGAAAAAATCATTTTATTTTATTTGGTTTCTAAATTCTTCCTGATAAAATCATATTTTTTTTATTATTTTTTTTTCTAAAGTCTCCCTGAAAAAAAAAAAAAAAAAACAACCAAAAAAAACAGTGGGAGATTAATATTGGCCTTTCTGCTTGTGTGCCAGTCTTGACTCCTGGGTGCGTCATCTCTCAGTCAGTGGGCCATAGAACGCCTATTTTTGGTTTTATTTGTTTTCTAAATTCTCCCTGAAAAAATCATTTTATTTTATTTGGTTTCTAAATTCTTCCTGATAAAATCATATTTTTTTTATTATTTTTTTTTCTAAAGTCTCCCTGAAAAAAAAAAAAAAAAAAACAACCAAAAAAAACAGTGGGAGATTAATATTGGCCTTTCTGCTTGTGTGCCAGTCTTGACTCCTGGGTGCGTCATCTCTCAGTCAGTGGGCCATAGAACGCCTATTTTTGGTTTTATTTGTTTTCTAAATTCTCCCTGAAAAAATCATTTTATTTTATTTGGTTTCTAAATTCTTCCTGATAAAATCATATTTTTTTTATTATTTTTTTTTCTAAAGTCTCCCTGAAAAAAAAAAAAAAAAAAACAACCAAAAAAAACAGTGGGAGATTAATATTGGCCTTTCTGCTTGTGTGCCAGTCTTGACTCCTGGGTGTGCCATCTCTCTCTCTCTCTCTCTCCAATTGTGGTCCATAGAAAGCCTACATTTTTTTTCCTTGATTTGGGTTCCAAAATCTACCAGAGAAAATAACTCCATCAATCATTGGTAGAAAAATATTGGCCTCTGGGCTTGTGTGCCACTCCTGATTCCTGTGTGCGTCATCTCTCACTCAGTGGCCCATAGAAAGCATATAGTTTGTTACATTTGTTTTCTAAATTCTCCCTGCAAAAATCTATTTTTTTTTTTTGGGGGGGTTTCTAAAGTGTTCCTGAAAAAAATAAAAATAAAAAAAAAATAATAGTGTGACATTAATATTAACATTTGTGCTTCAGTGACAGTCCTGCGTGTGGGGCATCTCTCTAATTTGCAGCCACCAAAAAAAGAGTGTGTAACATTGGGCCTGATTTTCGCTGTGGTCTCACCAACCTGTAAAGGGGTAGCTAAATCATACAGAAGTTATAGCTCACCGTGTAAGTTGTGTGACTGCAACAAATAACGTTAGTTTGGTTACGTTTTTAAAACAATGAGGAAGTCTAGTGGAAGAGGTCGTGGCCGGGGGCGTTCATTGTCAGCTGGTAATGAGGGTAGTGGTAGTGGTGGAGCATCAGGTGGTCGTGGGGGAAAAAATATTGCACCTAAGTCTGGAGCTGTGGAGCCAGGTTCGTCGTCCGGCTACACAAGGCCTCGAACGCTCCCTTTTCTGGGATTAGGAAAACCGCTTTTAAAGCCGGAGCAGCAAGAGCAAGTTTTGGCTTATCTTGCTGACTCAGCCTCTAGCTCTTTTGCCTCATCTCGTGAAACTGGTAAAAGTAAAAGCAGCGCGTCGTTAGTGGATGTTCACGGTCAGGGACAAGTCACTTCCTTGTCCTCTTCAGCAAAAACAACAACAGAGAAGAATGCAGCAGGCGACACAACGGGTTACTCCATGGAGCTCTTTACACATACCGTCCCTGGCTTAGAAAGTGAAGCAGTTAACAGTCCATGCCCATTACAAATTGAATCTGACATGGAGTGCACTGACGCACAGCCACAGCCAGACTACTATGCTGGTCCTTTGACTCAGACCACAACATTGCCCTCGCAGGGTGCTGATCAAGAATCAGACCCTGATGAGACTATGTTGCCCCATCACGAACGCTATACCACCGAACGACACGGTGACACAGACGAAGTTGCGCAGGAGGTACAAGAAGAGTTATTAGATGACCCAGTTCTTGACCCCGATTGGCAGCCATTGGGGGAACAGGGTGCAGGCGGCAGCAGTTCTGAAGCAGAGGAGGAGGAGGGGCCGCAGCAGGCATCAACATCGCCACAGGTTCCATCTGCCGGGCCCGTATCTTGCCCAAAACGCGTGGCAAAGCCAAAACCTGGTGGAGGACAGCGTGGCCATCCGGTTAAAGCTCAGTCTGCAATGCCTGAAAAGGTATCCGATGCTAGAAAGAGTGCAGTCTGGCATTTTTTTAAACAACATCCAATTGATCAGCGCAAAGTCATCTGTCAAAAATGTTCTACTTCCTTAAGCAGAGGTCAGAATCTGAAAAGTCTCAATACTAGTTGCATGCATAGACATTTAACCACCATGCATTTGAAAGCTTGGACTAACTACCAAACGTCCCTTAAGGTTGTTGCACCCTCGGCCAATGAAGCTAGTCATCAACGCAACATCCCTTCCGGCAGTGTAGGACCACCATTTAGCGCACCACCTGCTGTATCTGTGCAGGTATCTTTGCCAGGCCAAAGCAGTCAGGGTCAGGGAATCACCAGTTTCGTAGTAGGAAACACTGCATCTAGGGCACCGGCGGCAACAATACCATCTCCCACCGTCTCTCAGTCTGCCATGTCCACCGGCACCCCCGCTAGTTCCACGATCTCCAGCTCTCCAGTCCAGCTCACCCTACATGAGACTATGGTTAGAAAAAGGAAATACTTAGCCTCGCATCCGCGTACACAGGGTTTGAACGCCCACATAGCTAGACTAATCTCGTTAGAGATGATGCCCTACCGGTTAGTTGAAAGCGAAGCTTTCAAAGACCTGATGGACTACGCTGTACCACGCTACGAGCTACCCAGTCGACACTTTTTTTCCAGAAAAGCCATCCCAGCCCTCCACCAGCATGTTAAAGAGCGCATCGTCCATGCACTCAGGCAATCTGTGAGCACAAAGGTGCACCTGACAACAGATGCATGGACCAGTAGGCATGGCCAGGGACGTTACGTGTCCATCACGGCACACTGGGTAAATGTGGTGGATTCAGGGTCCACAGGGGACAGCAAGTTTGGGACAGTTCTGCCTAGCCCACGGTCTAGTAAACAGTTGTCTGTAGCCGTTCGCACCCCCTCCTCCTCCTCCTCCTCGTCCTCCTGCAGAAGCAAGAGCTCGTCCACAGACCGCAGTCGCACAAACACTCCATCCGCACCTGCCACTGTTGCACACCAGGTCTCCCATTATGGGGCAGCTACTGGCATACGTCAGCAGGCTGTATTGGCTATGAAGTGTTTGGGCGACAATAGACACACCGCGGAAGTTCTGTCCGAGTTCTTGCAGCAAGAAACGCAGTCGTGGCTGGGCACTGTAGATCTTGAGGCAGGCAAGGTAGTGAGTGATAACGGAAGGAATTTCATGGCTGCCATCTCCCTTTCCCAACTGAAACACATTCCTTGCCTGGCTCACACCTTAAACCTGGTGGTGCAGTGCTTCCTGAAAAGTTATCCGGGGTTATCCGACCTGCTCCTCAAAGTGCGTGGACTTTGCGCACATATCCGCCGTTCGCCTGTACACTCCAGCCGTATGCAGACCTATCAGCGTTCTTTGAACCTTCCCCAGCATCGCCTAATCATAGACGTTGCAACAAGGTGGAACTCAACACTGCACATGCTTCAGAGACTGTGCGAACAGAGGCGGGCTGTTATGTTTTTGTGGGAGGATACACATACACGGGCAGGCAGTAGGATGGCAGACATGGAGTTGTCAGGTGTGCAGTGGTCGAAGATTCAAGACATGTGTCAAGTCCTTCAGTGTTTTGAGGAATGCACACGGCTGGTTAGTGCAGACAACGCCATAATAAGCATGAGCATCCCCCTAATGCGTCTGCTGATGCAAAGTTTGACGCACATAAAGGATCAGGCGTCTGCACCAGAGGAAGAGGAAAGCCTTGATGACAGTCAGCGATTGTCTGGTCAGGGCAGTGTACATGACGAGGTACCGGGCGAAGAGGAGGTGGAGGATGAGGAGGATGATGGGGATGAGTATATTTTTAATGAGGAAGCTTTCCCGGGGGCACGGGAAATTGGTGGCGTGGCAAGGCCGGGTTCTGGTTTTTTGAGGGACACAAGTGACGTAGATTTGCCTGCAACTGCCCCTCAACCAAGCACAACCGCAGATTTGACAACGGGAACTTTGGCCCACATGGCGGATTATGCCTTGCGTATCCTCAAAAGGGACACACGCATTACAAAAATGATGAACGATGACGATTACTGGTTGGCCTGCCTCCTTGATCCTCGCTATAAAGGCAAATTGCAAAATATTATGCCACATGAGAACTTGGAACTAATATTAGCAACAAAACAATCAACTCTTGTTGACCGTTTGCTTCTGGCATTCCCTGCACACAGCGCCCGTGATCGTTCTCACACGAGCTCCAGGGGCCAGCAGACCAGAGGTGTTAGAGGGGCAGAAATCAGAAGTGGCGTTGGACAGAGGGGTTTTCTGACCAGGTTGTGGAGTGATTTTTCTATGACCGCAGACAGGACAGGTACTGCAGCATCAATTCAAAGTGACAGGAGACAACATTTGTCCAGTATGGTTACAAACTATTTTTCATCCCTTATCGACGTTCTCCCTCAACCGTCATTCCCATTTGATTACTGGGCATCCAAATTAGACACCTGGCCAGAATTGGCAGAATATGCATTGCAGGAGCTTGCTTGCCCGGCAGCTAGTGTCCTATCAGAAAGAGTATTCAGTGCTGCAGGTTCAATACTAACAGAAAAAAGGACTCGTCTGGCTACCCAAAATGTAGATGATCTAACCTTCATTAAAATGAACCACAACTGGATTTCAAAATCTTTTGCCCCACCCTGCCCGGCTGACACCTAGCTTTCCTATGAAAAGGTCTTGCCTGTGGACTATTCTGAATGACTTTTCCAATCTCGTAATTTTCTTCACCTGATTGTCCAGCATACGACATGTTTCCACCTCACGAAATGGCCAAACTCCCCACACGGGGCCGTGCTATCGCCACTTTGCGCTTGGACCCTTGAGAGTGCTGTTTGTCTGAAGAGGTGGGTGTGGCCGCTTTTGGTCGACGGCACTGCCACTGGGTCCCTCATAGTACAATAAAGTGTCTCTGGCGGTGGTGGTGCGCACCCAACGTCAGACACACCGTTGTAATATGAGGGGCCCTGTGCCTGTACCGCCGGCCACAAGACAGTTCCCCCCCCCAGCTCAAACAGTGCTCTACCACTAGCAAAATTATCTCTCACAGCTTCACCAATGTGTAGTCTAGCCGCTGACATCCTTCAATGCCTGGCACTGACAATACCATTGTTTTGACATTTTTGTTATGTTAGGCCTTCGAAGCCTGTCTGCGGTCCCTTCTTTCTACAACTACTACACTGACCAGGCCACTGCTGGCCGTGTTACCCTGGAACCAATTTAAAAGTGCCTACAGTCAGCCCAATTTTGTTATGTTAGGCCTTCGAAGACTGTCTGCCGTCACTCCTTCCACTAGACTTCCACTGACCATACACTGCTGCCCATGTACCCCTGGAACCAATTTAAAGTGCCTACAGCCAGCCCAATTTTGTTATGTTAGGCCTTCGAAGCCTGTCTGCGGTCACTCCTTCCACTAGACTTCCACTGACCAGACCACTGCTGCCCGTGTACCCCTGGAACCAATTTAAAAGTGCCTACAGCCATGTGTTATTATTTTAGGCCTTCGATGCCTGTCTGCGGTCACTCCTTCCACTAGGCCTCCACTGACCACACCACTGCTGCCCGTGTACCCCTGGAACCAATTTAAAATTGCCTACAGCCAGCCCAATTTTTTTATTTTAGGCCTTCGATGCCTGTCTGCGGTCCATTCTTTCAACTACTACTACACTGACCAGGTCACTGCTGCCCGTGTACCCCTGGAACCAATTTAAAATTGCCTACAGCCATGTGTTATTATTTTAGGCCTTCGATGCCTGTCTGCGGTCACTCCTTCCACTAGGCCTCCACTGACCACACCACTGCTGTCCGTGTACCCCTGGAACCAATTTAAAATTGCCTACAGCCATGTGTTATTATTTTAGGCCTTCGATGCCTGTCTGCGGTCACTCCTTCCACTAGGCCTCCACTGACCACACCACTGCTGTCCGTGTACCCCTGGAACCAATTTAAAATTGCCTACAGCCATGTGTTATTATTTTAGGCCTTCGATGCCTGTCTGCGGTCACTCCTTCCACTAGGCCTCCACTGACCACACCACTGCTGTCCGTGTACCCCTGGAACCAATTTAAAATTGCCTACAGCCATGTGTTATTATTTTAGGCCTTCGATGCCTGTCTGCGGTCCATTCTTTCAACTACTACTACACTGACCAGGGCACTGCTGGCCGTGTACCCCTGGAACCAACATCAGAAAATATAAAAATAAGTATTTTGCTTATAAAAAAGAAAATACTGGTGAGATATCAAATGCAGACATTTTAACATTAAAAACAAACACACAACTCTAATCTGGTACAGTACTAAAAATGGCCACCAGCTACAATTACTTTCTCCTGCAAGTAGTTAACTGAAAGTTTTTTTAAATTGAAAACACACATATGGCATCCACCGAGTGTTGTCCTGTCGCGTCTTCTTTATATTATTGCCGAGAAGATGCAAAATAATGAAAATAATAAAATCATTAATTACCAAAATAATAGAGAAAGTCAACACCACATTGCAAATAAACATTCATTCCAAATAAAGAAGCAGGGCGCGTCCGAGGGTGAGTATATACCTAATAAGAATATAATCACCCTCGGACGCGCAATGCTTATTTCCAACAGCCTTCCTTCCTAAGAATCAGCCCTTCCGTCGTGTAGAGAGACGTTGTGTTACACTCCAAGGTGTTCCCCAGGTTGCCTTTCCTGAGCTTCGATCTTCCGGCTCTCGTTTAGTAGTTCTTGGAAACTACTCTGCATTAGGCCTTCAAATTGGGTATGGGGTGTAGAGAGATGGTGTGTTCCACTCCAAGGTGTTCCCCAGGTTGCCTTTCCTGAGCTTCGATCTTCCGGCTCTCGTTTAGTAGTTGTTGGAAACTACGCTGCATTAGGCCTTCAAATTGGGTATGGGGTGTAGCGAGAGGGTGTGTTACACTCCAAGGTGTTCCCCAGGTTGCCTTTCCTGAGCTTCGATCTTCCGGCTCTCGTTTAGTAGTTCTTGGAAACTACACTGCATTAGGCCTTCAAATTGGGTATGGGGTGTAGAGAGAGGGTGTGTTACACTCCAAGGTGTTCCCCAGGTTGCCTTTCCTGAGCTTCGATCTTCCGGCTCTCGTTTAGTAGTTCTTGGAAACTACACTGCATTAGGCCTTCAAATTGGGTATGGGGTGTAGAGAGAGGGTGTGTTACACTCTAAGGTGTTCCCCAGGTTTCCTTGCCATTGCTTCGGTCTTCCGACTCTCGTTTAGTAGTTGTAGAAAAGTACACTGCATTAGGCCATACAAAATGGGTATGGGGTGGAGAGAGATGGTGTGTTACACTCCAAGGTGTTCCCCAGGTTGCCTTTCCTGAGCTTCTATCTTCAGGCTCTCATTAAATTGTGGTTAAATGGAACAACTGCATTTGGCGTACTAGTTGGTTTGGGGCCTACTATCGGTGTCTGCCACTCCTTGCTGTTCTCCTCCACTGAACAAAGCTGTGCCGCCTGTTTACTACGGTTGCCAATTTTGAACTGCATTTCGACTACTTACTGATTTGGCCCTACTCTCTGTGTCAGCCTCTCATTCCAGTTGTCCTCCACTGCAATGCCCCCTGGTTATTCCTGTGTTACCAATTTTGAACTGCATTTAGCCCACTTTCTTCTTTGGGCCTATATCTGTGTTTCCACTTCATCGTGCCCATTGCCCAGCCAGTGATAGATGAGTCTGCTGGTACATTGACCCATAACGCAACATTCCCCGTGCACGCTACACAACAACATTGTGACCCTGCTGAAAGTCAGGTTGCTCTTCCCGCATACCATACCACCTTACACGGGGACAAAGAGGAAGGTGCAGATGAAAGTGCAGGTTCCTTCATCAGGTGGGGGGAGGAATACTAGTTGGCGACGTCACTGGCACAGGGCCTCTCATAGTACGCAAAAGTGTTGCTGCCGGTGGGAGGCGCCCCCGCCGTGCAAACACACCGCTGTACTTTGAGGGGCCCTGTGCCAGTGCCAATGCCAACGAGTGGGCCCCCCCTGCTTGCTCAGGTTCACAGCACTTGCAAAGTTGAAATACTTACCTCTCCCTGCTCCACTGCCGTGACGTGGTCCAGATTTCCTGGGCCCACTAATTACTTGAACCAGCCCTACCCCCCACAACTTTAGCCAAATGACCCCCAATTTCAAATGCCTTCCAATTATTATAAGGTAAATTACGCTTGACAAGCTTCATTAAGAAGAATGGATGGTTTTGACATTAAAATGGCCACTCTAGGTGTTTTCCTGGCCCCCACTCACTGCCGACTATGCTGCCCCATTGACTTGCATTGGGTTTCGTGTTTCGGTCGATCCCGACTTTACGTCATAATCGGCCGATTTCACTCGACCCGACTTTGGACATAGTCGGGTTTCGCAAAACCCGGCTCGACTCTAAAAAGGTCAAGGTCGCTCAACTCTATCTGTCACTAATAACCACAGCTGACTTGGTGTTCCATCCATAGCTGTTAACCATTTAATTGCAGTGAATCTCAGACAGAGGAAGTTAAATGGAACAAGATCCAGTGCTCACCGTTTGGGCTCTTATTGGCTCGACGTCACACGATTGTAAGGGGACTGACAGAAAACAAAGACAGTCATCACTGTCATCTCAGCCCTCCTCTGAAGCTTAGCTGCACGATGTGCTTTATAGGAGATCAAGGTTTTCACTATTTTCTATAACACTGTGATACTGCGGTACATAGTATAAGGATTAAGATTTTTTAAAAATATATAAAAATATAAAATGAAAAAAAAAATATATAAAATATATATAAAAAATAAAAGATACATATATTTATATATATATATATATATATATATATATATATATATATATATGTTGGGCTAGCGGAACGCACCGAGAAAATATAGATGTTTATTATTGGTGCGTTCACAGCCCGGGGTCTACCATGCAGGAACCTGCTGCTAGTGAATGGTGGCACTATTTGGCAGTATAAGCTGGCTCTGTTACTTCACAGAGTCGTCGTGAAAGTAAAGCACTACACCCTGTTATACTCACAGGAGCACAAGCTAACTGCCGAGCTGATAGCAGTCAGTGGTCATGCAAACACACAATCTCCTTACCAGAGGTGCCGCTTTTCTAGGGGCTTTTTTCAGCCGCGTCCCTGAATACATACACAACACACAATCTCCTCACTAGAGGTGCCAGTCTTGTAGGGGCTTATTTCAGCCGCTTCCCTGAATATATACACACATAACCACACTGCAAAGCACCTAACTTAGATTGATACTAGCACATGGCCGTGCGGTCATGCGAAACTTTTCTAGCTGCAGCAACTACAGGACCGTCCCAGAAGATCCAATGGGAGGCAGCCACAGAACTTGAGCAACTTCAGGACCTTCCTAGAGGACCAATGGGAATAGCTGCAGTACCTGAGCATGTGACCCTTGATCTCCAATGAGAGATCTTACCCTGGGTATGCTCAGAAGGGGAAAAGTAGTCCCAAAGACGGCTGCTTGCCGCTGACCAGTACTGGCTACAATGGCAGAAGTTGGAAAGGCAGCAGTAACCCTTTGCACAGTGTCAGACTGAGCAAAACGCTGGGACTGACGCCTCCGCTGAGCAGGCTCCGCTGTGGCAGGAGAAGAATGGCAGACCGCAGTGGAGATGGCTCGAGGTTCCCCCTGTGCAGAGGCAGGAACTCAACCCCTAACATAAATATATATACATATATACTAGATGGTGGCCCGATTCTAACACATTGGGTATTCTAGAATATATATGTAGTTTATTTATGAAGATTTAAGAATAATACAATGAATACACAGGATTTTCCATGCAAAATATATACATTATCAGTGAAGTGGTGTTTAAATCTCGAGCCAATATTGCTGATTGTTCGCATCCGGCCGGGCACGACCAATCAGTGCAGCGGGGTTTAAATCCCGAGCCAATATCGTTGATTGGTTGCGGCCGGCTGGGTGCGACCAATCAGCGAAACGTGGTTCAAATCTCGGGCCAATTCGCGACCATACTGCACCAGTCGCTGATTGGTCACGGCCGGCCAGGCGCGACCAATCCATGAAGCATGGTTCGAATCCCGTGCCAATTCACGGCCGGACTGTGCTAGTTGCTGATTGATCGTGGGCAGCTGGCCAGACCAATCAGCGACGCGGGATTTCCGATACAGACAGAATTAGATGATTAATTAGTAGATATCTGATGCATTAAAATCGAGCCACCATCTAGTATTCATATAAACATTGGTGCTTACTGTTACAGCTGGCGGAACGCACCGAGTAAATGTGAAGTTGATATTGGTGCGTTCGCAGACCAGGGTCCACCGTGCAGGAGAGAGACCTGCTGTAAGGGTTGGCGGAACACAACGAATATATATATATATATATATATGAGACAGTTGGTACGTTAGCAACCCAGGTCCACAGTGCAGGAGGGAACACTGCTGCTAGTAATAGGCGGTACTATATGGCATTATTAGCGAACTTTGTTGCTTCACAGATTTGCTAAAATAACAAGATGCTGTGCCCTGTTAACCTCACAGAGGAACACAGCTACCAAACAGAGCAAAAGTGTTGGTCATGCAGTTAGAATAGCAGACAAACAACTCCTCACCGGAGGTGCCGGTATTCTAGGGGCTTATTTCAGCCAAGGCCCTGAATCCAAACATACAAACTTCTCACCGGAGGTGCCAGTATTCTTGGGGCTTATTTCAGCCAAACCCTGACCACATACAAGCATGACCACACTGGTGCTGAGCTCTTTAACATTTTTTTGATACTAGCACATGGCCATGTGGCCATGCAAACCTTATATAGTTTTAGCACTAAAGGACCTTCCTAGTGGTCCAACAGAAACAGCCTCAGGACCTGCGCATGTGACCCCCGACTTCCAATGGGAGGTCGTCCCGTGGGCATGCTCAGTATGGGAAAAGCGGGATTTAGTCCCAGAAAGACCTGCTCGCTGCTAAACATTGCTGGCTACAATAACAGAGCCTGGAAGAAATCTTGGAAAATGGCTGGGGCATTACAGAGCCCAAAGGGCATCACTAAGTATTCATAGTGCCCATCCCTGGTGTTAAAAGCCGTCTTCCATTCATCCATCTCAAGGATGTGAATCAGGTTGTAAGCACCCGCAGATCTAGTTTAGTAAATACCTTTGCTCTCCGAAGCCTATCAAAGAGCTCAGATATCAGGGGCAGTGGATATTTATTCTTAATGGTAATGGTGTTAAGACCCCTGAAGTCTATGCATGGACATAGTTCTCCGTTCTTCTTCTGCCCAAAGAAGAACCCAGCCCCTGCAGGAGGCACTGACTTCCTAATGAATCCTCTTGCAGGATTCTCCTGGATGTACTGAGACATTGCCTCCATCTCCAGGAGAGATAATGGATAGACTCGACCATGGGGAGGCAAAGCACCAGGCAAGAGGTCAATAGGACAGTCATAGGGGTTGTGAGGCAGAAGGGTCTCTGCAGCCATCTTGGAGAACACGTCCGCATAGGACCGATAATGCTTGGAGAGATGAAAGATCTATGGGTACCTCTGTAGTAGCAACCTGAATGCACTCCCTCTGACATCTACCCCCACAAGATTTACTCCAACCCAAAATTCTGCCTGTGGACCACTCTATATGAGGGGAGTGATACCGAAGGCAAGGTAACCCTAACAGGACCTCATCAATTCCCTCAGGAATGACAAGTAAGTATATAATCTCCTGATGAGATGGCGACATAGATAGAGTAAATGGGAAGGTCAGGTGAGTAATCTGTGAGGGCATTGTCTATCCATTCACCACTCGTACGGTTACTGGCTTGGTGAGCATCACCAGGGGTATTGCGTGACGTTGAGCGAAGGCAGATGACATAAAATTGCCCTCCGCCCCAAAATCCATGCAAAACTCTACCGTAAGAGTGGATGGGCCAATGGTAATTGTCCTCTTAAAGGACAGTTTAGAAGAAAATGCCACTGTGTCTAGTGAACCTTCTCCTACGGTTACTAGACGCGATCGTTTCCCCACCGCTGGGGACATTTATTGTCATAATGTCCTAACTGCTGGCAGACATTACAGACTACGGGTATTCGAGCGGCCCGGGACTTAAACTTGTTATTTTCTCCCTCACAGACTGTCCTCCATGTTATTCTCTCCCTCACACACTGTCCTCGAGGTTATTCTCTCCCTCACAGACTGTCCTTCATGTTATTCTCACCCTCACGGACAGTCTTCCATGTTATTCTCTCCCTCACACACTGTCCTCCTTGTTATTCTCTCCCTCACAAACTGTCATTCATGTTATTCTCTCCCTCTCAGACTGTTCTCCATGTTATTCTCTCCATCACAGACTGTCCTCCAGGATATTCTCTCCCTCACACACTGTCCTCCTTGTTATTCTTGCCCTCACAGACTGACCTCCATATTATTCTCTCCCTCACAGACAGTCCTCCATGTTAATCTCTCCCTCACAGACTGTCCTGCATGTTATTCTCTCCCTCACACACACTGTCCTCCATGTTATTCTCTCCCTCACAGACCACAGACTGTCCTTCATGTTATTCTCGCCCTCACAGACTGTCCTTCATGTTATTCTGTCCCTCACAGACTGACCTCCATGTTATTCTCTCCCTCACAGACTGTTCTCCATGTTATTCTCTCCCTCACAGACTGTCCTCCATGTTATTCTCTCCCTCACACACACTGTCCTCCATGTTATTCTCTCCCTCACAGACTGTCCTTCATGTTATTCTCGCCCTCACAGACTGTCCTTCATGTTATTCTGTCCCTCACAGACTGACCTCCATGTTATTCTCTCCCTCACAGACTGTTCTCCATGTTATTCTCTCCCTCACAGACTGTCCTCCATGTTATTCTCTCCCTCACACACTGTCCTACATGTTATTCTCTCCCTCACAGACTGTCCTCTGTGTTATTCTCTCCCTCACAGGCTGTCCTCCATGTTATTCTCTCACTCACAGACTGTCCTCCATGTTATTTTCTCCCTCACACACTGTCCTCCATGTTATTCTCTCAAACACACACTGTCCTCCATGTTATTTTCTCCCTCACACACTGTCCTCCATGTTATTCTCTCCCTCACAGACTGTCCTCTATGTTATTCTCTCCCTCAAACACTGTTGTCCATGTTATCCTCTCGTTCACAGATTGTCCTCCATGTTATTCTCTCCCTCACAGTTTGTCCTCCATGTTATTCTCTCTCTCACAGACTGTTGTCCATGTTATTCTCTCCCTCACAGACTGTCCTCCATGTTATTCTCTCCCTCTCTTATTCTCTCCCTCACAGACTGTCCTTCATGTTATTCTTGTTCTAGTATATGCATGTAGTTTATTCATGAACACTGATTGGTCTAGGCCGGCCGGGCGCGACCAATCAGCAATGCGGGATTTCGGTTACAGACAAGCAGACCCTTAGACAATTATATATATAGATTCAAGTCATCCCCTTTTCGCCAGTAGAAAATAGAGAAAATTAAAAATTTAGACAGAATAAACATATTTGGCATTGCTGCATTTGTAAATATCCGATCTATAAAAGTGAGGAATTAATTAACCCAATCAGTAAAAGCCATAACAGAAGAAAAAACAGACCGGTCGATATAAATTTTTGGGTCACCTCACCTCCCTAGAAAATCTAGTAATAAGCAATAAAAGTTTTGCATGTACACATAATTAATACCAATAAAATCATGAGCTCACCACACAAAAAAAACAAGCTCTAACTCAGTCCATCAACAGAAAAACAAAATTAACACAAAGCAAAGGAAAATGTTTTAGATTACTCCAATTTTTATAACTTAAAAAATAAATAAATTGATGCACGTTTGTATTACTGTAGTCTAAGGGGCAACGTTTCTCCTTATGGAGAGCGACATACCAGCTTTGGCTTGTCAAGGTAAGGAGGCTTATTCGCTGTGCAATGCTCCACTAGGAAATATAATATGCAAATTGCCTTTTCAGAGAAAATGAGATCTTAAACTCTATAGCGCCACCTGTTGGCAGTAGCTATCCTACAAGTCACAATCAACCCTTTAGGCTACTTTCACACTTCCGTCTTTATAAAGACGTTGCAATGTGTCGTTCTGTGCAAAAAACGCATCCTGCAAAGTTGCCCCAGGATGCGTTTTTGCACATAGACTTGTATTACCGATGCATCGCGACGTATGGACACACATTCCATACATCGTGCACTGGATGCGTCGGTAATTGGCGGACCGTCGTCACAAAAAAAGTTCAATATAATGTTTTTTGCATGTGACGCGGCCGAAACTCCACCCCTTTTCCCTGGCACTCATAATGGGCAACGGATGCGTCTGAAAACTGCATCTGCTACCAACTATTTTGCACAATGTCCGTCAGGCCGACGGTTTGCGACGGCCCCATACCGACGGAAGTGTGAAAGTAGCCTTAACGAGTCGTGCAATATGACTTAGGATAAAAGCCAAATCAGTACCTGTTGGCCCTCATCAACGCAAAGTGCAGCGCCCCAGAGATCTGGTCATTGCAGTATGACGCTCTGCCACTAAGGGGAGTGATAATATGTCTGATGGCACTGAAGGAATTCTCCTGACCAGGTATCACCAGAACACATTATTACACTTCACACTCCGGCCACTAGGGGGAGAAAAAGGCTTTATTTATTGGGCCACTCCTCACACTGGTAAAACTAGGGGTTGGGGAGGAAGTTAGTCAGAAGCTGACTGAGTTGGATTCGGGCAACATCCCGTGGCAGGGGGTGTTGCAGGGAGAAGACACAGGGGGGTCCCTGTCAGCCGTGGGAACCTGGCAGGTGCCTAACAAACAGAGCAGAACGTAACGGAACCGCGCCTGCACACCCCGCGGCGGTATCCAAGAGAGAGACACGAAGGGAAGGATATTGTGGAACAGTGTAAACGAGATCAAGCACAAAGGAGTACCAGTAGGAGTCGTGCCGTGAGACCGAGGCAACATCCTACTGAGGCGCGTAGCCGGAACACCGCGGGAGTAACTGACTCTAGGCCTTACTTCGAACTCCGCAGGACAGTTAATTATAGGTTGGCTGTCTCACCTAAAAACCTACGAAGACATATGGGGCAACAGTGGGAGAGGGGCGTCTCTAGGGTCCCGGAAGACCTCCAGGCCTTCCCGTCATACGGGTGCATCCTAGCTAAAACATACTGGGGGACGAGAAACTAGCAACATCTGGAACTAAAGAAAGAGAGAGAGCTGTAGAGAACGACGAACGAGAACAGCAGTTGTTAGGACTATTCCGAATGCTCAGCAGGGTAGGACTACAACACACAGGCGCTAGTGGTATGCAACGATTTCCATCTGCGAAGGAAACTCTGGAAGTGCCCATCGGACCGGCCAGTCTCTCATAGCCCTGTTAAGCGTGCTCTGGATTGCGGATTCTGAAGTCTACAGTAAAGAGGTAAAGAGACTGCAACCTTGTGTCCTCGTTATTGCCTGCACCTCACACCATCACCACACATTTTACTGGGAAGCCCTGGGGACATACTTCACCTGTGGGAAGGTATACCATCTTGCTGCCATTCCATCACCCCAGCGGACCCCACAGCAGCGTCGGTCACCCTGACCGAACACCACAGGTGGCGTCACGAACCCCAGACAGACTGCACCACCTTTATTGGACGCCCCTTAGCAGGGTCGCGGACCGGGTCTAGCCACCGTGACAGCCTCAGAACCGAAGCAGAGAAGCCCGGTACCGAGAACGCGTAGCCCTGTGTCTGGGGGCGATCCAAAAGCATGAGAACTAATTTGGCTAGATGAGAGGCTCTGGACTGGGGTCTAAGGGGCAACATTTCTCCTTTTGGAGAGTGACATACCAGCTCTGGCTTGTCAAGGTAAGGAGGCTTATTCACCGTGCAATGCTCCTCTGGGAAATATAATATGTCCCTTGTAAAATGTGCGTTGTCCCTTAGACCCCAGTCCAGAGCCTCTCATCTAGCCAAATTAGTTCTCATGCTTCACACTGATAAGGCTCTTGAAAACAGACGAGTAAAAAACGATAGCACAAAAAATGAAAAATTCTATGATACTTAAAAGGATTAGTAGAGTAGCACAAAATCAATTTGCATAACTAAAGCCTAAACTGATGAAAATTAAAAATTTTAACCAAACAGAGTCAATGCATACAGTCCCTGACAGAAGTTATGTCGCTTATCCATGTTATGTAAATAAAAGCTTATAACCTGATGTTAAATTCATCCATTTGTTGTATAAATTATTCTTTTGAAAGCTGAAACCATCCGAAATGAGGTTTAGTTTAAGAAAATAAATTGGCATCAATACAGAAATATTGATCAGTAAATCAACACAGAATGGTCAGATTTTGGCAAGACAAAAGTTTTGTCGCCTGGTCATACAATGCACCCAATCCTAGTTTACATCCTCACCTATGTTCAGTAAATGATCGGTTAATTAGTGTGTGTATAAAAAGAAACCCAGCACCCCAGACCTTCACTTGAACTGCAACTTGAGCTCTGACAACATGCCAAAAATCCACCCTGCGACCAAAGCCTGGATTATCAAGAAGCTGAAGACCAGATCCACTGCAGAGGTGGCTGGCACCTTTAATATGTCTCAGCATCAAGTACAAAGAATTAAAAAAAGATTTAAAGAGATTGGAGATGGGTTTGAGAAGCCCAGGTCCGGCAGACCCTGCAAGACAATTGCTCAGGAGGAACGTTTGTTGGTTAGAAAATCCTAAGCAAACCCCTCTTCCACTGCAGCAGAGCTCCAACAAGACTGGTCACCTCAAGTCCCTGTGTCAACTAGAACATTTTGTAGGATTCTGTCTCGAAATGGCCTTCATGGTCGAATCAGTGCCCAGAAGCCAGCACTAAACAAAAGGCAAATAAAAAACCATGTGGCATTTGCAAAGTCCCACAGCCTGCTAAACAGATGGATGCTGGAAAAGTGGCAGAAGGTGGATTTCTCTGATGAATCTACAATAGAATTACACCACAGCCACCGCAAATACTGCAGGAGACCTACTGGAGCCCATATGGATCCAAAGTACACCCAGAAAACTGTTAAATTTGGTGGTGGAAAGACCATGGTCTGGGCTTTTATTCAGTTTGGGGTGTGCGAAACATTTGCAAGGTGGAAGGCAATATCAATAGCCTAAAATATCAAGAAGTATTAGCTACCTCTTATATTCCAAATCACAAAAGGGGTCAAATTCTGCAGCAGGATGGTGCTCCGTCTCATACATCCATCGCTACCATAAAGTACCTCCAGGCAAAAAAGATCAAGGTGCTCAAGGACTGGCCAGCCCAGCCCAGTCACCAGACATGAACATCATTGAGCATGTTTGGGATAGGATGAAAGAGGAAGCTTGGAAGACAAAACCAAAGAATCTAGATGAACTCTGGGAGGCATGTAAGACTGCATTCTTCGCTATTCCTGATGACTTCATTAATAAATTGTATGAATCATTGTTCAACCGCATGGATGCAGTCCTTCAAGCTCATGAAAGTCACACAAAATATTAAATATGACTCTAATAGCACCACAACTTCATTCACCAATGTTATGCAACATATATCTGTATTTTAAGTTAATTATTTGTTTGAATATCAAATAACGTTCTGTGGGCGACAAAACTTTTGTCTTGTGAAAATCTGACCATTTCTGTGTCCATTAACTGATCAATATTTCTGTATTGATGCCAATTTATTTTCTTAACCTAAACCACATTTCGGAGGGTTTCAGCTTTCAAAAGAATAATTTATACAACCAAAGGATGAATTTAACGTCAGGTTATAAGCTTTTATTTACATACAGTTAGGGTCAGAAATATTTGGACAGTGACACAAGTTTTGTTATTTTAGCTGTTTACAAAAACATGTTCAGAAATACAATTAATAATAATAATAATAATAATAACAATAATTTTTATTTATATAGCGCCAACATATTCCGCAGCGCTTTACAAATTATAGAGGGGACTTGTACAGACAATAGACATTACAGCATAACAGAAATACAGTTCAAAACAGATACCAGGAGGAGTGAGGGCCCTGCTCGCAAGCTTACAGACTATGGGGAAAAGGGGAGACACGAGAGGTGGATGGTAACAATTGCTTTAGTTATTCGGACCAGCTATAGTGATATATATATATATATATATATATATATATATATATATATATTATATATATAATATGGGCTGAAAGTGCATGCCCTTATCATCTCCCGCCTCGACTACTGCAACCTCCTACTCTCTGGACTCCCCTCTAGCACTCTGGCACCACTCCAATCCATCCTACACTCTGCTGCCCGACTAATCCACCTGTCCCCCCGCTATTCCCCAGCCTCTCCCCTGTGTCAAGCCCTTCACTGGCTTCCTATCGCCCAGAGACTCCAGTTCAAAACCCTCACAGTGACATACAAAGCCATCCACAACCTGTCTCCTCCATACATCTGTGACATGGTCTCCCGGTACCTACCTACACGCGACCTCCGATCCTCGCAAGACCTCCTTCTCTACTCCCCTCTCATCTCTTCCTCCCATAACCGCATCCAAGACTTCTCCCGTGCTTCCCCCATACTCTGGAACTCTACCCCAACACATCAGACTTGCGCCTACCATAGAAACCTTCAAAAAGAACCTGAAGACTCATCTCTTCCGACAAGCCTACAGCCTGCAGTGATCCTCAACCTACTGAACAGCCGCACAGCCAGCTCTTCCCTCTCCTAGTGTATCCTCACCCACCCCCTGCAGACTGTGAGCCCTCGCGGGCAGGGTCCTCCCTCCTTATGTACTCGTGTGCCTTGTTATCTGCTCATGTTTAATGTAATTGTCTATATTTGCCCCGTATTCACATGTAAAGCGCCATGGAATAAATGGCGCTATAAAAATGTATAATAATAATAATAATAAAGTGCACACTCCCAGCTGCAATATGATAGTTTCCACATCCAAATCGGAGAAAGGGTTTAGGAATCATAGCTCTGTAATGCATAGCGTCCTCTTTTTCAAGGGACCAAAAGTAATTGGACAATGGACTTTAAGGGCTGCAATTAACTCTGAAGGCGTCTCCCTTGTTAACCTGTAATCAATGAAGTAGTTAAAAGGTCAGGGGTGGATTCCAGGTGTGTGGTTTTGCATTTGGAAGCTGTTGCTGTGAGCAGACAACATGCGGTCAAAGGAACTCTCAATTGAGGTGAAGCAGAACATCCTGAGGCTGAAAAAAAAGAAAAAATCCATCAGAGAGATAGCAGACATGCTTGGAGTAGCAAAATCAATAGTTGGGTACATTCTGAGAAAAAAGGAATTGACTGGTGAGCTTGGGAACTCAAAAAGGCCTGGGCGTCCACGGATGACAACAGTGGTGGATGATCGCCGCATACTTAATTTGGTGAAGAAGAACCCGTTCACAACATCAACTGAAGTCCAGAACACTCTCAGTGAAGTAGGTGTATCTGTCTCTAAGTCAACAGTAAAGAGAAGACTCCATGACAGTAAATACAAAGGGTTCACATCTAGATGCAAACCATTCATCAATACCAAAAATAGACAGGCCAGAGTTAAATTTGCAGAAAAACACCTCAAGAAGCCAGCTCAGTTCTGGAAAAGTATTCTATGGACAGATGAGACAAAGATCAACCTGTACCAGAATGATGGGAAGAAAAAAGTTTGGAGAAGAAAGGGAACGGCACATGATCCAAGGCACACCACATCCTCTGTAAAACATGGTGGAGGCAACGTGATGGCATGGGCATGCATGGCTTTCAATGGCACTGGGTCACTTGTGTTTATTGATGACATAAGAGCAGACAAGAGTAGCCGGATGAATTCTGAAGTGTACCGGGATATACTTTCAGCCCAGATTCAGCCAAATGCTGCAAAGTTGATTGGACGGCGCTTCATAGTACAGATGGACAATGACCCCAAGCATACAGCCAAAGCTACCCAGGAGTTCATGAGTGCCAAAAAGTGGAACATTCTGCAATGGCCAAGTCAATCTCCAGATCTAAACCCAATTGAGCATGCATTTCACTTGCTCAAATCCAGACTTAAGACGGAAAGACCCACAAACAAGCAAGACCTGAAGGCTGCGGCTGTAATGGCCTGGCAAAGCATTAAGAAGGAGGAAACCCAGCGTTTGGTGATGTCCATGGGTTCCAGACTTAAGGGAGTGATTGCCTCCAAAGGATTTGCAACAAAATATTGAAAATAAAAATATTTTGTTTGGGTTATGTTTATTTGTCCAATTACTTTTGACCTCCTAAAATGTGGAGTGTTTGTAAAGAAATGTGTACTATTCCTACATTTTCTATCAAATCATTTTGTTCAACCCTTCAAATTAAACGTTACAATCTGCACTTGAATTCTGTTGTAGAGGTTTCATTTCAAATCCAATGTGGTGGCATGCAGAGCCCAACTCGCGAAAATTGTGTCACTGTCCAAATATTTCTGGCCCTAACTGTAACATGGATAAGCGACATAACTTCTGTCAGGAAGCGTAGTGTCTGGTCCTCAGCCTATTAGTAACGCCCATACTACTCGATTAGGCGGGCTGGCCAGCACTCTCTCAATGCATACCATGTGAAAACCCCTGTATAGAAGACCAAACGTGCTGGGCTTGGCTGCACCCTGAAAAATACAGTGCATAAAATACATAAAAATAGTGAGGTATTGGTCGATTTTTTGTCCAAAACACGCAAGCTTCCAACCCACCGTCAAGGGTCCTCTCACTTGCAAATCCTATCCCTAAACTAATAGCAAAGCCACAAAAGAGAACTAAAATTCTCCAAAAAATGTTTTGCCCTTTTTCTGCTGTTTTTTAAATTTTTGGAGGATTTTAGCCCTCTTTTGTGGCTTTGCTAGTAGTTCAACATCATACATGAGCATATCAATTCTAAATAGATTCAGTTAATTTAAAATTTCCCAAAGTTGATGGATTTAGATATATCTGAATTTTGAGCGATCTGCTTTGCATTAATACAGAAAAATGACAACTGGATGGCTGCCATTTTGCTGATTTCTGTGGTTCAGAAAGGGGTTGATGAAAACAACCAAACCCACTTATGTTCACCTCTACTTGGCCCTTCAATACTTGTTCTGCCACTGCTACTACCAGTCTATCCTGTGAGAAACTTTAGCTTTGTCCAGCATTGTCCCTAGGCACCGGGGCCTGTGACATTGAGTAGGCCTGTAATGTACAACCCGTGTTGTGATGGTCATACCATGTACCAAGCCACAAGCTGGCTTTAACAGGAGTACAGTGATGACGGTAAAGGTCTTCAACAAAGCCCTTGCTGTTATCGCAACATATCGGCGCCCTGCAATCGCATCGCGGGAATACCGATGAGGGAATAGAAAAGCTCGCTCTCCTGCCAGTGCACATTAAATGCTACTGTCACAGATTTAGGCAGATGATGGTCGAATAACACAACCATCATCTGCTCAGCATGTGAGCCTGCAGCAAAGCCAGGCAGCCGACTTGTGACAGTCGTTGCCTGCCAGTAGTCATTAAGGGGTTAAAGAGGTTATATTATAATATAAGGAAACTGTGACTAAGTTAAAGTTTAGTGCATAAAGCAGTCAATTTAGTTACATCACAAATCAATAAAAGAGAAAAAAATCACTGTAGATGTAAGCAAAATGCAATCAAGATAGTATCACACAGCCTTAGCATTTGCCATAAAAAAGCTCTTCTTCTGGAAGAAAGCAGAATTACATTTCCTAATATTTGTTTCCAGATACAATCCTCTAGTGCAGTGATTAGTGAATACCAGATGAGTGATGTGTTGTCGCCTCACTGTTATAGAAGCTGCTGTTTGGAGACTCGCAGTAGACTGTCTACTGTGTTCTCTCTACAGTATGGATCCCCAGGCACAGCTGTTGTCTGTAAATATGTAGTTTGTTTTCCCATTTCAATTCCATGTTACATAAAGTGTTCTTAAGACAGTTAATGTTATTGAGTTAACTAAATATTAGTAATCCCTTCATATTGTTATATTTGTCTATTAGCTTGAATTAAAATTATCCATAAGGTACAACACGTACTTTGTTTTATATGTTTACAATATAACGCAATTATTAATTCATAACACCAACTTTTTGACCAAATAACCATTTCTTGCTACTCAATATTCGAGCCGACTGAAATACATTATTGTCAATTTTTTACTTAGATTATGAGTAGTTTAGTAGTTTAGTTCTTATCCACCACTCAGTCAGGTCCATCTTTTGGAAGCAAAGTCCATATTCATAATTTACTCTTATATGTTGATTTTGATCTTCAGTCTAGATTCAGACAACTAGTCTCATTCGTTTCTTCAGTTCTATTGAGGCCGCTAACAACAATAAGAAATTATGCACAAGAGTTATGTAACGGTTATAGTGGCGGAACCATGGGTGCCGTGGACCGAGGAGGGCCTGGAAGGGCATAACTAGGTAAATACCTGACTCTTCACTGGATCACCTGAATGTGTGGTAAAATTTGGCTCCAGATAGACACCATTTGCTACTCCAAGACAGACCTCGGACACATTGTAGCCGACCCCCAAAGGGCAAGAAGCTGGAATTGTCAGGGATGGGTATACTTGATTAGTACAGGTAGACATGGCAGGTAAACTGGAAGACAAGGCAGGTGTAGGTGGTATGACTGGTATATAGACTGACATGGCAGGTGCTAGCAGTAACGGTTGGTATACAGTCTGGCACAGCAAGTGCAGACAATTATGGCTGGTATTAAGACTGGCAGAGCAGGTGCTGGCAGGCATGGCTGGTAAACAGAGTGGCATAGCAGATGTTGGCAGGTATGGCTGATATACAGGCTAGCAAAGCAGGTGCAAGTGGGTACAGCTGATATACAGACTGGCACGACAGCTGCTGGCAGGTACAACTGGTATACAGACTGGCATGGCAGGTGTTGGCAGGTACAGCTAATATACTGACTGACATGAAAGATGCAGGCAGGTATAGCTGGTATACAGACTGGCAAGACAGATGCAGGCAGGTATAGCTGGTACACAGACTGGCACAGCAGGTGCTGGCAGGTATGTCTGGTATACAGACTGGCACAGCAGGTAAACAGTACAGGAATACTGAGATATGAGCACTGAGGACCTGTGAATTAGCAAGCATGAAGACAAGTGACTAAACACGTTGCTCAATATGTAAAAAAAGGTTGCACTCTATCGTGCCAAAGCATGTCTAATATGGAATACATGAAATATGAATAGCAAAATGGCTTTTGAATATTAGGAAAATATTTAAGAGACGCTTTGCACAGAATATGATCAAATAGTGTGAGCCCATCAACCATCGTCAAGGTGGTCTCATTAAAACTGATGGGTCCCTGACCTCCCTGTCCAAATGTGAACACTTACCGAAGGCCAATGTCTGTATGCCTGGGTGAATGTGGACACCTCTGTCAGTAAGACCTACATATGGGTTGGCCGGAACCAAGTGTGAATAGATGTAATTAAAAACCACATGGTGATGGGAGGAGTGCTCAGTCAGTAAGCTAACATAGAAATGACAGAAAAATGACTGGCACATTTGTTGTGAATTCTGCTCTTGGGTTCCCTCCAGTGGTTGTTGGTGGGAATGCAGTTGTCTCTGACTCGCAGTCCTGGCCAGGTGTATCGGATAATTACAATTCTGACTGGGATATTTAGGTGTGCAGGATCCTTAAGCCCTTGCCAGTTGTCAATGTTTCTTTGGAAGTGTTGGATCTCTGCCTGGCCTCTCCTGCTTATCTGCCAGTTCAGCAAAGATAAGTGTCTGTTTCTTTTCCTGTGGCACACATGCAGTGTGCTTATTTTCAGTACTGTTCGTTTGTTTTTCTTTTGTCCAGAGTAGACTGTGTCTGTGTTTTCTCAGTCTGATTGGTTTCATTGGAGTTGCAGATATACGCTCCTACATCTTTAGTTAGATGTAGGAAGTTTTTTGTATATTCTGCTGTGGATTTTTTGAAGGGTTTTAAAACTGACCGCAGAGAACTCTGTCCTATTCTGTCCTATCTAGCTAGAGTGGCCTCCTGTGCTAAATCCTGTTTTTTCTGCCTGTGTATGTTTTTTCCTCTCCGACTCACCGCCAATATTTGTGGGGGGCTGTCTATCCTTTGGGGATTTTCTCTGAGGCAAGATAGTATTCCGATTTCCTTCTTTAGAGGTATTTAGTCCTCCGGCTGTGACGAGGTGTCTAGGTGTGTTAGGTACACTCCACGGCTACTTCTATTTGCGGTCAGTATAGTGGCCACTTTCTCCAGTGAAAGTTCTCATGCAGCTCCAAGGTCACCGATTCATAACACACATCCAAACTAGTGTGAATAGGTGCATACCAGGAGCAGCTACCTCCATACACAATATACAGAAAAAGGTTGCACTCTATCGTGCCAAAGCATGTCTAATATAGAATACATGAAATATGAATAGCAAAATGGCTTTTGAACATTAGGAAAATATTTGAGAGACGCTTTGCACAGAATTTGATCAAATAGGGTGAATCCATCAACCATCGTCAAGGTGGTCTCATTAAAACTGATGGGTCCCTGACCTCCCTGTCCAATTGTGAACACTTACCGAAGGCCAATGTCTGTATGTCTGGGTGAATGTGGACACCTTTGTCAGAAAAGCCTACATATGGGTTGGCCGGAACCAAGTGTGATTAGATGTAATTAAAAACCACATGGTGATGGGAGGAGTGCTCAGTCAGTAAGCTAACATAGAAATGACAGAAAAATGACTGGCACATCCAAACTAGTGTGAATAGGTGCATACCAGGAGCAGCTACCTCCATACACAATATACAAAAAAAGGTTGCACTCTATCGTGCCAAAGCATGTCTAATATAGAATACATGATTATGTGCAAAGCGTCTCTCAAATATTTTCCTAATGTTCAAAAGCCATTTTGCTATTCATATTTCATGTATTCCATATTAGACATGCTTTGGCACAATAGAGTGCAACCATTTTTTGTATATTTTGTATGGAGGTAGCTGTTCCTGGTATGCACTTATTCACACTAATTTGGATGTGCCAGTCATTTTTCTGTCATAAACACGTTGCTCAGACACCTCCCAACAGGTGGACGTGCCTTGAATAACAAGTGTCTCCCAGCCATTGGCTGGGATCACATTAGGATGTCGTGCACTGTCTCTTTTAGAGAAGGGGAGCATGCGCATGCCCTAGATGCAGTGCCCGGGGTACTGTCAGGCATGCACAGACCACGGGAAGCAGCAACAGGAAGAAGAATTGTGTTCCGAGGGCCAGAGTGGTGAGTTAGCATCCCTGCCGAAGGAGAGAAGGATATGAAGTGTGCCGGGATGCCGAAGATACAAGTTATGAACTTAATAATTCCATAAAGCAAAGAATGTTAGGCTTTAGTAAAGCCATTGGAATTGGTGACTGAACCCGCGCCAACGCCATCCCTACAACTGAAGGCCAAATGCTGCTAAGGGGAATAAAGTTAATTTCCTCCTAGGAGCAGGGCTTTCAGTGCTGGTGCAATGCAGATGCAGAATGTTATTTAACTGCCGGTTAAACCCATATCTGCAGGTTTAATGTGTTTTAAATGTAAAATGTAAAAAAAAAAAAATATTTACCTCACCACTCACATTTCCGGCCGCTCTTGCTGCTCCCTGTCTGTTGTCCTGTCCTTTGCGCTTCCATTGTCACATCACGTGTTCACTTTAGGCCAAGGCTTCCAACCACGAGCAGGCCTCGGAATTAACAAGACATGCACGTTGACCTCCGGGGACTGCCACCAGAAGTCCCAGCCTGGTGTTCACACTATGCCGGGATTTTAGGTCTGGAGCATTTGGACTGAATACTAGAGTGTTAGACTACTAGAGTGACCACTGGCCTGCTGATGAAACATGACAGAGGCACCAAGGACAGGACAGTGGCCAGAGAGCAGTGGGGCAACTAAAAAGTTGAGAAGTGAAAAGTTTGTTTTTCTTTTTCATGTTTTGCCAGATCTCTACTCTTCATCAAGACAGCATCCACAGCTGGCTGACATTTTGCAGAATTAAAAAAAAGCAAATAAAAAAATCCATATTTTCCAGAATGCAGATTGTAGTAAAATTCTAGAATTATTCATTTCCGCCATAAATTATCCCATTTCTATTTAACAGTAATAACTTTTAGTGGCTTGTGGTGGGTCCTTGAGGGTCACATATAAAACATGGAAACAGATTTTATCAGGAAAAATTGTAAATTCATTAGGTGAAAGCTGTAATGTCAATGGTTTTCACTTACTAGTTATGCTTTCCTTTTTACAGAGGAGTTGTGATGTCATAATAACATAAGGAGATGACATCGAGCACTTTTATTAAAAATTCTTTCATGTTTCACCGAATGAAAAGGTGCATATTAAAAGCTATAGTTGCTGGACAAAAAGCCACCCAAAAAGGGCACCATTATAATCCCTGCACTACATTCATGTGCTCCATATTGACTATATCAGAGGTAACCTAATTAATAGTCCTGCATATACATAGTAACAGAGTAATTATCCTTGCTGCAGGCCAGCACTAGTTCTCCCCAGTGCTTACTTAAAACTAATTTTACATTTATTCATGTCATCAACTCTGCAATATAGTCTGAATAATGGTTGCAGTCAATAAATGTAATGGGTTAATTTTATTCTGGACACAAACATAGCAATCAATTGACTTCAAATGCAAAGCTATTCTTCCCATATAGTTAGTTAATTATATAGATGGTGGCTTGTATTCAAAGAGATTGCTTTTTTAAAGAAAGTCTGTCAGCCCAAACAGAACCATATATCCTTGTAGGGGACATAGCCCCAGGTCATTCAGGGAGCATTATTTTTTTCCAGGGGGGCATTTTTTAAGGGGATGCTCAGGAGAAATTATTATTTTTAAAAGTCACCCATGGACACTAAGGGTGGCACCCTACATTAAGGTGGTTCTCAGGAAAAATGTTAATATAAGATTGCCTATAAGAGAAGCTATTCAATGCAAACATGGGCTTATAGTATTTTTCGGATTATAAGATGCAGTTTTTTCCTCCAAATTTGGGAGGAAAATGGGGGTGCATCTTATAATCCGAATGTAGCTTACCAAGGGGCGGGTCACAGGAGGCAAAGTCTGTGCTGGAGGAAGGCGGTAAAGTCCTAGACTTCAAGAAAATGTTGGTGGTGAGGCAGGAGCGGAGTCCCCACTCTATACATTGATTTCCTGGTGGTGGCCTTTGGGGAAATGCCCACCATCATTGAGCTGAGATCATGTATGAAGAGAGGAAATGATCCAACTTCCAAAAATGTATTAGGTTAAAAAAAAATAATAAATTCCATCATGAGTGTAGATACAGCTGTGTTTTGAACATCCATTGCATTCTTTAAAAAAGCTTTTTTTTAAGAAAACAATGGATGTTCGAAACATGTTGCTGTGTCCACCCTCATGATGGAATCTAATAATATTTTTTAATATAATTAATTTTTGCAAGCTTGGAAGCTGGATCATTTCCTCTCTTCATTTCTACAAGTGGTTGCTTGCAGATCCGTGCCTCCTGGGACGCCTAGCTGGGGTGAGCTGGTTAATCCTTTTCTCTTTGTCAAAGATACAGGATATCACAAAAAGCTGGTTTATATAGTGTGGAGACCCAATCTGTACCAATCACCATAGAAGCCGAACCCACAAACATAAAGTAAACAATTTATATACAAACTCAAAGGAAATGCACATACATTATTTCTAAACATTATAAATCATACAACGAGACAACATCAAACGAGGCCAAAATGGTAGATTCCATTACCTCAACATCATTCATTTTCATTATGAAAATCACTCGTATCCCAAATGTGATTTGTGATATCCTGTTTTCTTGACAAAGACCTGTTATAGGTCGAAACGTTGTATATTTCTATGGTGGATGAACAACCACGAGACATGCAGCCCCAGAGGTTCAAACATATTTTTCAAGCACGCCGAAGACACTCGATTAGCACACGAGCATGCACGGATAACACCTTATCCCCAAGCACGCTCGCTCATCACTATATATTGTACAAAGAATAATTATATACTTTTAGAAGGTAGACACCTGGTATTTCTGACGGAAAACTGTGAAAATGACACTCAGCAATTTAGCACTTGCAGGTGACTTCATGCCATTTTGTATAAAGGTTTAGCGTTTTATAGGTCAAAAACAGCTCGTTTTCTAATTCCTTAGTAAACAGAAAGATCCCCACTATCTGACATGTAATTAGAATGACCCATACCCCTATTATTGATAATAGAGGTTATGACTTAAAGTACAGTTCTTGTTTGAACCCCTGGGTCACTCCAGGCTGTTCAGGGGGAGAGGTGCAGTGTTGAGCATTTGGTGCCGAAATTTCTGCATCTCTTGGCAGGAAAAATGCAATGGCAAAATGAGCACATTTACAGCATTTTGTAATTTTGCTTTTGGTACAGATTTTTCCCCACTCATTAGTGTGGGTGAAATCTGAACATCACAAATAAGCAACGTGTGCATGAGACTTCAGGATTCTCATTCACTATGCTGGTATAAGGAAACCCCTTAGGATTTGTGACAAATCTGGACTGAAAAAATGCAGCAAAAACGCAACACAGTCTTGCGTTTGGCAAAAGAGGAGAAAACATGAAGAAAAGTGCACAAATTCCCATCCATGGGATTGTTACAAGGTTGTAAAGGTGAGAGCTCTGATTTCATCCTGATATCTTTGTAGCTAACATCTTCTAGACGTATACTTGGCAGTAAAAGAGTCAATTTTTTTTAAATTCGGTATACAAATAGATTATATAAAAAAATACATAGACTGACCCCAATACCATGCTGCTCATGATTCCACTCCATCAGGGCATCATGCCGTTAATTATAACTGTGCCGAATTTCTACCGGTGAGGCTGGACATATTTTCACAGTGATATATTTGGCTGTTTGGAAGATATATGTAGTTAGCTGCACTTGTCTCCTGGTCAATTGTGCAATGTTATTTAAGGCATCATGAAATGTGCAGAATTCATGAATGTGCAGTAAAAATGCTTCACCTTAATGGAGATCTATTAGTGTAATGGACTGACCGTAAACACCAAGTCTGCAGAGTTTCATAAGGATTGAATGTCACCCTTGTGATGTGTTGTATTCATGTTACATGAAACTAAAATATTATTGATGACCGAATATACATGTTACTCGAGATTTCACGAGCATGCTCGGGGGTCCTCCGAGTATTTTTAGTGCTCGGAGATTTAGTTTTTCTTGCCGCAGCTGAATGATTTACATCTGTTAGCCAGCATAAGTACATGTGGGGATTCCCTAGCAACCAGACAACCCCCACATGTTCTTATGCTGGCTAAAAGATGTAAATCATTCAGCTGCGGCAATAAAAACTTAATTTCCGAGCGCTAAAAAATACTCGGAGGACACCCGAGCATGTACAGCAGCATGATGAATGGAATATACTAAATACACTTTATTGCACTAGAAATAAGTAAACTCAGAAATTAGAGACAAGGCCACATAGTATTCCTAACAGATTATGCTGCCAGGCATAGTACACGGCAATGCTAAAGTATTGCAGGTTAATATATGACTGATCAAAACGTGGCACTAAAAAAACAAAAAAAGAAAAAGAAAATGCTTAATTAACTGTTTCAAAATAATAGAAAGTCTTGAAAGATAGGAGACAAAAAAAGCGCAAATAGGGTCTTATCCCCAGGATTGTTCTTAATCAATTGTGAGAGAACTGCTCACCTGGTGGTACACAGTACAAGCGTGTAGTTGTCAGCTGCTGCAGATCCACAGGTCGGCGTTGCGACCTCTCAGAACCGTTATAATAAATGAAATGTGGATTACATCCGCGCTGCTGCGACAAATAATAGATCCAGATATACTGTTAGGGTGTTCGGGTGGTTTATTCAACGCGTTTCGAAGCTCAAAGGCTTCTTCTTCAGGAAGTTTCCACACAAAGATATCTTTGTGTGGAAACTTCCTGAAGAAGAAGCCTTTGAGCTTCGAAACGCGTTGAATAAACCACCCGAACACCCTAACAGTATATCTGGATCTATTATTTGTCGCAGCAGCGCGGATGTAATCCACATTTCATTTATTATAACGGAAAATAATAGAAAGAAAATCCTAAACTTTTCCTTGTTAAAAACGCATATTTTACAAATTAAAAGTTTACAAAAATTGATATTGCTAAGTGCGTAATTGCTAGATCTATAAAATTATAATATTAGAGAACTTAATCGATAAATGCGTTGAAAAAACAATGATAGATTTGTTCTTTTTCTAAGGAACACTCATAGTGTTTTGGCACACTGAATAAATTACCAAAAACTTTGTGGAAAAACTCCAGCTCACCGCAGCAGAATCCAATGGCCGTGCACGGAAAGAAGTTTGTGTTAGCAGCAAACTTGTATAAATTACTACTCTACTGTCTTTAGCAATGTTTTTCCTTCCAAAAAAGCCTATAGGACATATTCTGGGAAATTAATATATATAGATTTTTTGATTGTTTGTATCGAAAATACCAAAATGCCAAATTTTTGACCAATCTTAGGGTAGGATCAGACTACTGTATGTTCTCCATCCGAGAAAATCGGTCTGATCACGCCAGTGTGATCAGAGTTTGATCAGAGGTGAATCCATTTCTCTCAGATGTGT
Source organism: Ranitomeya imitator (assembly GCF_032444005.1). NCBI lineage: Eukaryota > Metazoa > Chordata > Amphibia > Anura > Dendrobatidae > Ranitomeya > Ranitomeya imitator. Next base: position 110,204,856 of record NC_091290.1, on the reverse strand, counting down.
AGAATTAAAAAATAAAGCTTCTCCATCTTCTCCATTTAGTCTGTGAAAATCCGCCTACACTCAGATGTCATCCGGGAGAGGTTTAATGTTCCCTACTGACCTGTAGACCTGAATTGGTGAGAGCCATCCAACTATCAGAGACAACTTGCGCATGCCGCAACTTTGTTCCTCGGGTCACTCGGTCTGAAAAAAAAACAATCGGACATTTGCACTGCCTCATAAAATAACATTTGTTCAAGTTGGGTGTCTGCACAAGCTCTTATAAAGAAAATAAAATCAATCAACTCACCAATTCAAGGTAACAGTTGCTTCTTGGATGTGGTGCACTGACAAAGGTGAGGGCTGGTTCTCGGGATGTGTATAAGGTAAATTGGATCATTTCAACATCTGCAAGTAAATAAAAAACAAACATTTTATTTATTTGATTTCTCTAAAATTTCAATGGCAAAAAAAAAGCAAAAATTAAAAGGAACACTTGGCCAAAAGCTCATAGGACATGTAAGGAAGAGTTACTGTGTTATTGTCTGTGTCTATAATGCCAAAATAACAACATATTGATCAGTGTTACAAAAAGATTATTATCACTCACAGTAATTTTAATTCAATTTCTAGTCAAATCTAGCTTTATCAGTACAGACTTGGAGCATGAAAAACACAAAGATACCTAGAAGAAACCCATGCAAACATGTTACGAGAACGTACAGTATGCAAGCAATTATTCACTTTGCTTCCATTCCCAGGTACCCTGAGCTCCAAAGTTGACTACCAACTATTCTGAAATTCCTGGACAGTCTATGAAAATTGGGCAGCTTTTTTTTGCAAAATTAAGACTTTTTTTTGAGACTGAAGGAAATTATACAGATTATTTTGACTGTAATTGTCACCTTTTTTCAGTTTGCAGTGAACTCAGCTGATGTCTTCATATCCAAATTATGGGCTATAGACATATATTGGCTGCCACTGATTATTTCATAAACTGTCCAGAAAAATGTAAAAAGTCAAGTTGATAACCCCGGCTCTAAACGAACTTTGCTGTTCAACCCATATAATAATTTTTCTGACCTCTTACACTAGATCACCAATATATCCAAAAATGTAAATGCATATTAGAGGAAAGTCAAAAACTGCAACCATAAAGTGTGTAAGGTAGACATACTTGACATATCCAGACATCTTTTGGCGGGAAAAGGAGACTAAGATTGGGATGATTAAAAATATTATTAAAATTCTCAACACTTTTGGGGAAAAAAACAGAATATACAGTAAATAACATTTTTTTTCTGTATCAAATTTTCTTACCTGATTTGTGCCACCTGAAAAGGACAATAATAAGGTGTAAAAAAAACAAACTGCCTGTATAACTATCGCCAAATAAGTCAGAATCAGGCATGTAGACAAGGTTTCAAATTGTTTCTTTTCTTGGTTACCTGGACCCCCTTTCGTTACAGTCTTCCGTTAATTCCATTCTGCTGGCATCACTTGACAAGATACAAATGAAAGCACTTTGCTTCAATATTTTGAAACATACAGATTTAATTTATTTATAACTACAAAATATATAATCTTACATTAAAAGAGATTTAAAGACTGCAACAGAATGATTTCCAAACAATCAAAAACCAAAGTAAACCTAATAAAAAGAAATAATAAAAAAAAAAACCCGCGATGTAATCTACCTCTCTTATTCAGTTATCTGCCCATTTCAAAGACCCTCTCAAGCATTAACATATGGATACATTGTGTTTTATATGAAAGTAAATTCTTCAAGTCTAAAAGATACACTATGAATAATTCTGGTGTCTTAATGGTTTGGACATAATGCAGTACTCAACTTAAACCATAAGGGAATAGGGCACTTAAGTGGCGTGTCACATTTCAAGGTAATAAATAGCAGATTGATTCAACCTCCAAGTTGATCCTAAAGTTTACTTCTATACAAAATGGAAAATACTGAAGACATAGTGATTTACTTGATAGAAATAAGACACTGTGTATTAGCTTAAATGGATGCAAAAGTCCAGAATTGAACATTTACTGCATTCTTTGTCAAAACACCATATAGATCAAGTTGCATTCTCTCTTCCCACACAATTTACTTTGTCTCGTTTTCAAAAGGATGGCATGTCTTTCACTTCTTAAAGGCTAGCTTCTCCTGAATTTGTAACCTTAAAATATCTATTTTTAAGCCTCCATAAAATATGATGACCGTCTTGTAATACATGTTCGATTTTTATGCTTCATAAACTGAAAAATTATTCACTCTTCAATCTATTGTATCTTTTCTTCCAGAAAATACCTTGATGAAATCTCTGTTTCTCAAACATATGCAAATTGTCTCTTCCGATAGGAAGAGGACTAGAACTCTGGTGTCACCTATAGGATGTAGCAATCCTAAAAAGTCAATGCCAACCCTTAAACAAGCCTTGTCACATGACAAAGGATAAAAGCCAAACCCAAAATCTCAATTTGTAGACACTATGTTTCGGGGTACTGCCCCTTATCAGTGCAAAGAGTAAGATCTGTTTTGGCTGGATAAGAGGCGCCTGATCAGGATCCAAAGGGTAACATTTCTCCTTGCGGAGAGTGACATGTCAAGCATGCTGAGATGAGGGGACTTTGAAGCCACAATGCTCCTCTGGGAAATTCTCAAACATAGAAACATAGCTGTATTTTTTTTCAGCCTGCTCATTTTTTGTAGATTCAAATGGTAAATATTTTAGATGAGCAAATCTTTTGAAATATGAATTTACTGAAGTCGCCAAATTTCCCCCCAAAATTTATTTTACAATTAATTAAGTTGCGCACATTTCAATACTGGAAAGCGTGTAATTTCTTTTAAAATACACTTTGGAGAGAGGAGAAAGAGAGCTTCCTTGACCATAACAGCTCACACTTTACAGCTAAGGAAGAGATACTAGGCCGCTACCATTTAAAGCTTACACTTTACAGGAAAGAGAGAGGATCACGCTGACAATAACAACTTACACTCTATAGGAAAGAGGACCCCACTGACCATAACAGCTTAAACTCTACAGAAGATAGAGATGTACACTTACCTGTACAATAAATAATAATCTGTCAGGCCACTCTGCCATAAAGGCCCGACTGTTAGAGGGATGTAGTGATTGTTGACTTTGTGGGACTTTCTCCCATCTCCCTACTGCATCTCTGGAGCTCAGCCACAGTGATCTTGCGGTTCTTCTGTACCTCTCTCACCAAGGTTCTTCCCCCATGATTGCACAGTTTGGCTGGATGTTCAGATCTAGGAAGACTTCTGGTGGTCCCAAACTTCTTCCATTTAAGGATTATGGAGGCCACTTATGGAGGCCACTGTGCTCTTAGGAACCGTGAGTACTGCAGAATTTCTTTTATAACCTTGGCCAGATCTGTGCCTTGCCATAATTAAGTCTCTGAGCACCTTGGCCAGTTCCTTTGATCTCATGATTCTCATTTGGTCTGACATGCACTGTGAGCTGTGAGGTCTTATATAGACAGGTGTGTGCCTTTTCATATCAAGTCCTATCAGTTTAATTAAATACAGCTGGATTCCAACTAAGGAGTAGAACTATCTCAAGGAGAACCGCAATTAAATGGACAGCATGTCACTTAAATATGAATGTCTGAGCAAAGGGTCTGAATACTTATAACCATGTGATATTTTAGTTTTTCTTTTTTAATAAATTTTCAAAAATTTCTACATTTATGTTTTTTTTCAGTCAGAATGGGGTGCATTAATGTGAAAAAAATGAACTTTTTTGAATTTACCAAATGGGTGCAATGAAACAAACAGTGAAAAATGTAAAGGGGTCTGAATACTTTCCATACCCGCTGTATATAAATGTATTTCAATATTCTGACAATGGATTTACTTGATGGGAACACATGCTGCACATTTACTGCCAAGTCAATGTGGATAGGCGTTGATTGTGTGTCTGTGTTGCTGTGAAAATGGGCGATGTGATGTCATCACCTAATTTGATCTTTGGTAATGTGACTCTGTGTCTTCCCTGTGTCATCATACCAGAAGTGCACTCGAAATTGCTGGGAGGATCCACCTTTGTACAGCGTAAAAATGCACTGTTGTTCATTTGTATATTTCTCTCCTGATGAAGCCTTAGTGGAATGTGAAACACTTGTCAGGAAAATTAGAATTATAGTTCAAAACTAACAGAGGATGATATACAGAAAAAAAGTATATTGAAGAATTGCATGTTTTATGTGTTTTGGCTTACAAATTTTGATGTGAAATACTGACCAAATTATTTATGTGAAAGTGGTCCAACACTTCCCTAGATTTCTTTGCAAAAGATTGATTGATTGATTGATTGATATAATGGGACAGCAAGTTAAATGACCTTCTACTATCCTTAATGCTTTGTAAATACACATAAAGTAAACTGAGCTTTCTAAGAATTTTCATGTAAATTTTGTTTTTAGATTACAAATAATTAATTATATACATTTTGTTTTAATCCAGTGAGTATACATGGCTCAAAAAATTAAATGAAGGCAAATAACACATTGGACCTCAATGAACAAAACATTAAAGACTGAAAAAAAAAATACTACTATAAATTGTGTAATTAGCCGAAAACTAAATTACATATCAAGGGTCAATGGAATCCCAAACTATCAACCATTAGAAAGCTGTATTCCAAATAATTTTGAAAAACAAAGTATACAATTGAAAAAACAGTCAGATCCAATTTGTATGAATTTCATCATAGCAACTCGTAATGTGAATCAGTAGTGTCCTAGGATCTATGTGCCGGTAAGCATTCATGACAATGTTTGGACAATGTTTGGGCATGGTATCAGATAGTGTCCTGGAGGATCTTCTACCAGACATGGATCTTGTTGGCATTAATTACACAGATACATAACTGTTAAAGCTAGCAGAACGCACCAAATAATTATAAGGATGGTATAAGGTGCGTTCGCAGCCCGGGGTCCACCGTGCAGAGATGGACCCTGCTGCTGAGCATATGGCGGTATAATGTGGATACACACATGGGTTAGCTTCACCCGGTATGAAGGAAGTGAACCCTGTTGCATCACAGGCCGCGGTGCCGCACAAAGAGTGCAAGCAAAGAGTCACAGAATTCTGTCCCAAGACTCAGGGAAAGAGTTCCTCTAGACCAGTGTTTCTCAACTCCAGTCCTCAAGACCCCACAACAGGTCATGTTTTCAGGATTTCCTTAGTATTGCACAGGTGATAATTTCATCACCTGCTCAAGCATTAACTCCATCACCTATGCTATACTAAGGAAATCCTGAAAACATGACCTGTTGTAGGACCTTGAGGACTGGAGTTGAGAAACACTACTCTAGACTGGGGTGTAAGAGATGAACAGAACTAATAATTTACTGCACAAGAGTGCGTTCAGTGCTGCTCTGGCAGTCGCCACTAACCACCCAGACTTCGGCCAGGAAAGCGCTCTATAAGCGCACTGCGCTGCACTAGCGGTCACTGCTATCAGACGCAGTATCGTGTGCTAGCTGTGCAGGATAGCACTGTCAGGCACTAAGCAGCTTCCACCATTCATGAACAGTCAACAACACTAGGGATGGGAATGATTCGGAGCTTTCATCCATCGTCAGGCATACATCCATACACACACATTAATAAGTTTATACTAGCGCATGGCCGTGTGGCCATGCAGACCTTTTATAGTGGAAGCTCTCCAGGACCTTCCTAGTGGTCCAATAGGAGCTGCTACAGGACCTGAGCATGTGACCCCCGACCTCCAATGAGAGGTTGTCCCTTGGGCATGCTCAGAAGAAGAAAAGCAGGACTTAGTCCCAGGGATGCCTGCTCACCGCTGATCAGTACTGGTTACAATGGCTGAGCCTGGAAGGACAGCAGTAACTAGCTGCACAGTATCAGCTTGAGCCAGATGCTGGGACCAACGTCTCTGCTGAGCAGGCTCCACTGCGGCTGGAGGAGAATGGGAGACCGCAGCAGAGATGTTTCAAGATTCCCCCTGTGCAGCGGTGAAACTCGACACATAATGCCCTAAAGGTTTTCAATTGTATTCAAATTTGGGGATGTACGAGCCAGTCATCAGCATAAATGACTGTCATCCAGGAACTGCTCATCACTTTGGCCACACACATAGCAGGACATTGTAATGCACCAGGAGGAACCCAAGGCCCAATGCAAGAGGGTAAAGTCTGGAGAATGATCTCAGTATTTTGTCATTTTACCTATCAAGGGTCAAGATACCACTGACTATCACATAGCAGATTTGTGCGACACTTCAAAAGAATATCTTCACAGACCATCAGACCATCACTGACCAACAGCAAAACTGGTCATGATGGATGATATTGCTGGTGCCATAAGATTCATCACGGTATTTCAAGACGCTTTCATGTCTGTCATATGTGCTCAGTGTGAGCCTGATCTTGCTTGAGAAAAGATCATGCAGCCAATGACTGACATGCCAATTCTGGTGTTCTTTAGCAAGCTGCATGGTGCTGACCTATAAGAACAGATCACTATAGAATCTATTTGACTCTCATGACACACTCATTCAGTGTTTTTCTGACAGCTTGGTGTAAAACACGTACACCAATAGCCTCTTCGAGGTTATTTTGTATTGCTATGGTAGGTTCCCTCTTGATTTTTGTTGTATAAAAGTTACTCTGCTCGGATGTCCTAGTATTGAATCCAAACTCTTAATACTGTGCTTAGATGCACAGCCAACCTTCACTTTAGCTATAGTGATGTTTTAAGGTTCTGTCGATTATTCAACAATCTCATTTGACTGGCATAGGCATAGTTGAAAAATATAAAAAATAATAGCTACTCCTGGATTAACACTGTTTCTTCTTATGTGAACATGGTCTGGAAGGTGAGTAGTTTTCTTTCTTTCATCCACTTTGAGTCAATTGAAAAGGGGTTTTGGAGTAGTAAAAACCCCATTTAAGCGTTACCTTACATTTTCATAGCAGTGTATTTTGCATCAACCTTATCTGTAGTATCCATTTTCATTTTGTTTGTTTTTTTTCTCTTCCTCCAACAGCCAGAACTGTTTTTTAATTTTCTGTCAAAAAATAGTAATATTAGGGATTATTTTCTGTAGGACAAGTTATAGTTCTTATTTTATTTTATGACATTCACTTGGCAAAAAAAAATAACTTGTTACCTTTATTCTGCAGGTCACTACAATTATGAGAGTATCGAATTGATATAGTTTTTTTCTGCTCTACTACTCTTAAAAAAATAATGATAATAAATACATACAACTATTTCATATATAATATATATAAAAATAGAGTTCCAGTCCAAAACTTTATTTTTTTACGCCAATTGAGATGTGTGTGGGTTTGTTTACTGTGGTGAATAATGTTTTTATTGTCACCAAGAAGTTTTTAATGGTTGTCTGAGTAATATGCACAGAGAGTATCAAGATCCGCTGCTGGCAGCTCCCTTTGCAATTGCCAGATTGTGATTTTCCAGATGAGCTTAAAAGGACACACTGTCCAGAAACACTGCAGGCCATGGTAGCACATTAAAACCACACAGGTTGTGAAAAGGTCTCAGGATTCAACACACGGTGGAATGATGAAAAGATGCCATGAGTGGTGACAAGTGAGTACACTTTGTTTTTTGTAACTTTTTGATGGACCTTTGCGGCTCAGTAAAATGAATCTATCTAAATGAATTGCAAAAATAAAAATGTTGATGTTGATGTGATACTTCCTGAAGAAGGAGTCATATAGACTCTGAAATGCGTTGAATAAACCACCATTAATGTCTTCACTACGTCTGACTTCGAATTGGCAAGCAGCGCGGACTTAATCCACAAATATTCCTTTATAACAAAAAAAGCGCATTTTGTCAAATTCGGAACTTTGTAATATTCAAGTAAAATTCAATACCACTTGAATATATTCTCCCATCGCTAGTTTAAATTAAAAAGAATATTTAGGGAAAAATAAGCTCGCCAAAAGAAGTCAGGGCAAATGTATATATAGACGTCCAAGAAATGATGCTCAAATGAAGTATCCCTGACGGCAGGAACATGAGAAAAAAGAGGAAATCCAATATCACGGGGAATGAGAAAAAATATTAAAAATCCAATTTATTTAAATATACTAAAGCACAACAAAGTGCAATAAAAGGTAAAAAGGGGGTAAGATATAAATGAAACAGCTGACTCATTTTGGACATCCATGTGTTAGGGCTGGCGGAACGCACCAAGTATATTTAGATATTATTATTGGTGCGTTCGCAGCCCGGGGTCCACCGTGCAGGAGACCAACCTGCTGCTAGCAAATGGTGGCACAATATGGCGGTAGAAGCGAACTGTGTTACTTCACAGAGTCGAACATAAGGGAAAACGCTGTGCCCTGTTAGCGTCACAGGGGAACACAGCTGTCTAACAGAGGAAAAGCAATCAGTGGTCAGGGAGTAGCAAGCACACAAACACCTTCTCTCCGGTGGAGCCAGAATTCTAATGGTTTAACGCCAGCCCTGAATTCACCATACAAACTCCTCACCAGAGGTGTTGGTATTCTAGTGGCTTATTTCTGCCGGATTCTGACCACAAGCAGACAAGACCACTGAGTAGTTAAAGCTCATAACATAAGCTGATACTGGTGCATGGCCGTGTGGCCATGCAAACCTTTTATAGCTGCAGCAACTTCAGAACCTTCCTAGAGGACCAATGGGAGCTGCCACAGTATCTGAGCATGTGACCCTCGACCTCCAATGAGAGGTCTTACCCTGGGCATTCTCAGAAAGGGAAAAGCAGGACTTAGTCCCAGAGACTAGGGTTGAGCGAAACGGGTCGAACATTTTCAAAAGTCGCCGACTTTTGGCTAAGTCGGGGTTTCATGAAACCCGATCCGACCCCTGTGCGGGGTCGGCCATGCGGTACGCGACTTTCGCGCCAAAGTCGCGTTTCAATGACGCGAAAAGCGCCATTTCTCAGCCAATGAAGGTAAACGCAGAGTGTGGGCAGCGTGATGACATAGGTCCTGGTCCCCACCATCTTAGAGAAGGGCATTGCAGTGATTGGCTTGCTGTCTGCGACGTCACAGGGGCTATAAAGAGGCGTTCCCGCCGACCGCCATCTTACTGCTGCTGATCTGAGCTTAGGGAGAGGTTGCTGCCGCTTTGTCAGAAGCAGGGATAGCGTTAGGCAGGGTCCATTAACCACAAAACCGCTTGTGCTGCAGCGATTTGCACTGTCCAACACCACCCTCGGTGTGCAGGGACAGTGGAAGTTTTTTTTTTTTTTTTTTTCCCCTCAGCGCTGTAGCTCATTGGGCTGCCCTAGAAGGCTCCCTGATAGCTGCATTGCTGTGTGTACGCCGCTGTGCAAACCAACTGCTTTTTTCAAAGCACAAATCCTCTTGTTCCTTCCTTTCTGCACAGCTATCTTTTTTGTTTGTCCACACTTTTTATTTCATTTGTGCATCAGTCCACTCCTTATTGCTGCCTGCCATACCTGGCTGAGATTACTGCAGGCAGGGAGATAGTAGCTGCCTGCCATACCTGGCTGAGATTACTGCAGGCAGGGAGATAGTAATTGTAGGACATTCCCTGTTTTTTTTTTTTTTTTTTTTTTGGTGGGAGATTAAGATTGGCAATTTGGCATTTCTGCTAGAGTGCCATCCCTGTGTGTGCCATCTCTCTCACATAGTGGGCCATAGAAAGCCTTTTCATTTTTCTGTATTTTTTTTTGTGGGGTGTATAAATTCTCCCTGATAAAAATACAGTGGGAGATTAATATTGGCCTTTGGGCTTGTGTGCCAGTCCTGAGTGTGCCATCTCTCTCACAAATAGTGGGCCATAGAAAGCCTATTTATTTATTTTTTTGGTTTTATAAATTCTCCCTGAAAAAAAGGGAGATTAATATTGGCCTCTGGGCTTGTGTGCCAGTCCTGAGCGTGCCATCTGTGCCAGCCCTGAGCGTGCCATCTCTCTCACAAATAGTGGGCCATAGAAAGCCTATTTAATTTTTTTTTTTGTTTTATAAATTTTCCCTGAAAAAAGGGAGATTAATATTGGCCTCTGGGCTTGTGTGCCAGTTGTGAGCGTGCCATCTGTGCCAGTCCTGAGCGTGCCATCTCTCTCACAAATAGTGGGCCATAGAAAGCCTATTTAAATATTTTTTTGGTTTTATAAATTCTCCCAGAAAAAAAGGGAGATTAATATTGGCCTCTGGGCTTCTGTGCCAGTCCTGAGCGTGCCATCTGTGCCAGCCAGCCCTGAGCGTGCCATCTCTCTCACAAATAGTGGGCCATAGAAAGCCTATTTAATTTTTTTTTTTGTTTTATCAATTTTCCCTGAAAAAAGGGAGATTAATATTGGCCTCTGGGCTTGTGTGCCAGTTGTGAGCGTGCCATCTGTGCCAGTCCTGAGCGTGCCATCTCTCTCACAAATAGTGGGCCATAGAAAGCCTATTTAAATATTTTTTTGGTTTTATAAATTCTCCCAGAAAAAAAGGGAGATTAATATTGGCCTCTGGGCTTCTGTGCCAGTCCTGAGCGTGCCATCTGTGCCAGTCCTGAGCGTCCCATCTCTCTCACAAATAGTGGGCCATAGAAAGCCTATTTTATTTTTTTTTTGGGTTTTAGAAATTCTCCCTGAAAAAAGGGAGATTAATATTGGCCTCTGGGCTTGTGTGCCAGTTGTGAGCGTGCCATCTGTGCCAGTCCTGAGCGTGCCATCTCTCTCACAAATAGTGGGCCATAGAAAGCCTATTTAAATATTTTTTTGGTTTTATAAATTCTCCCAGAAAAAAAGGGAGATTAATATTGGCCTCTGGGCTTCTGTGCCAGTCCTGAGCGTGCCATCTGTGCCAGTCCTGAGCGTCCCATCTCTCTCACAAATAGTGGGCCATAGAAAGCCTATTTTATTTTTTTTTTGGGTTTCAGAAATTCTCCCTGGAAAAAAAAAGGGAGATTAATATTGCCCTTTGGGCTTGTGTGCCAGTACTAAGCGTTCCATCTCTCTCTCTCTCTCAGTCAGTGGGCCATAGAACGCATATTTTTGGTTTTATTTGTTTTCTAAATTCTCCCTGAAAAAATCATTTTATTTTATTTGGTTTCTAAATTCTTCCTGATAAAATCATATTTTTTTTATTATTTTTATTTCTAAAGTCTCCCTGAAAAAAAAAAAAAAAAAACAACCAAAAAAACAGTGGGAGATTAATATTGGCCTTTCTGCTTGTGTGCCAGTCTTGACTCCTGGGTGTGCCATCTCTCTCTCTCTCTCTCTCTCTCTCTCTCTCTCTCCAATTGTGGTCCATAGAAAGCCTATATTTTTTTTCCTTGATTTGGGTTCTAAAATCTACCAGAGAAAATAACTACATCAATCATTGGTAGAAAAATATTGGCCTCTGGGTTTGTGTGCCACTCCTGACTCCTGTGTGCGTCATCTCTCAGTCAGTGGGCCATAGAACGCCTATTTTTGGTTTTATTTGTTTTCTAAATTCTCCCTGAAAAAATCATTTTATTTTATTTGGTTTCTAAATTCTTCCTGATAAAATCATATTTTTTTTATTATTTTTTTTTCTAAAGTCTCCCTGAAAAAAAAAAAAAAAAACAGTGGGAGATTAATATTGGCCTTTCTGCTTGTGTGCCAGTCTTGACTCCTGGGTGCGTCATCTCTCAGTCAGTGGGCCATAGAACGCCTATTTTTGGTTTTATTTGTTTTATAAATTCTCCCTGAAAAAATCATTTTATTTTATTTGGTTTCTAAATTTTTCCTGATAAAATCATATTTTTTTTATTATTTTTTTTTCTAAAGTCTCCCTGAAAAAAAAAAAAAAAAAACAACCAAAAAAAACAGTGGGAGATTAATATTGGCCTTTCTGCTTGTGTGCCAGTCTTGACTCCTGGGTGCGTCATCTCTCAGTCAGTGGGCCATAGAACGCCTATTTTTGGTTTTATTTGTTTTATAAATTCTCCCTGAAAAAATCATTTTATTTTATTTGGTTTCTAAATTCTTCCTGATAAAATCATATTTTTTTTATTATTTTTTTTTCTAAAGTCTCCCTGAAAAAAAAAAAAAAAAAAACAACCAAAAAAAACAGTGGGAGATTAATATTGGCCTTTCTGCTTGTGTGCCAGTCTTGACTCCTGGGTGTGCCATCTCTCTCTCTCTCTCTCTCTCTCTCTCTCTCCAATTGTGGTCCATAGAAAGCCTATATTTTTTTTCCTTGATTTGGGTTCTAAAATCTACCAGAGAAAATAACTACATCAATCATTGGTAGAAAAATATTGGCCTCTGGGTTTGTGTGCCACTCCTGACTCCTGTGTGCGTCATCTCTCAGTCAGTGGGCCATAGAACGCCTATTTTTGTTTTTATTTGTTTTATAAATTCTCCCTGAAAAAATCATTTTATTTTATTTGGTTTCTAAATTCTTCCTGATAAAATCATATTTTTTTTATTATTTTTTTTTCTAAAGTCTCCCTGAAAAAAAAAAAACAAAAAAAAAACAAAAAAAAAACAGTGGGAGATTAATATTGGCCTTTCTGCTTGTGTGCCAGTCTTGACTCCTGGGTGTGCCATCTCTCTCTCTCTCTCTCTCCAATTGTGGTCCATAGAAAGCCTACATTTTTTTTCCTTGATTTGGGTTCCAAAATCTACCAGAGAAAATAACTCCATCAATCATTGGTAGAAAAATATTGGCCTCTGGGCTTGTGTGCCACTCCTGATTCCTGTGTGCGTCATCTCTCACTCAGTGGCCCATAGAAAGCATATAGTTTGTTACATTTGTTTTCTAAATTCTCCCTGCAAAAATCTATTTTTTTTTTTTGGGGGGTTTCTAAAGTGTTCCTGAAAAAAATAAAAATAAAAAAAAAATAATAGTGTGACATTAATATTAACATTTGTGCTTCAGTGACAGTCCTGCGTGTGGGGCATCTCTCTAATTTGCAGCCACCAAAAAAAGAGTGTGTAACATTGGGCCTGATTTTCGCTGTGGTCTCACCAACCTGTAAAGGGGTAGCTAAATCATACTGAAGTTATAGCTCACCGTGTAAGTTGTGTGACTGCAACAAATAACGTTAGTTTGGTTACGTTTTTAAAACAATGAGGAAGTCTAGTGGAAGAGGTCGTGGCCGGGGGCGTTCATTGTCAGCTGGTAATGAGGGTAGTGGTAGTGGTGGAGCATCAGGTGGTCGTGGGGGAAAAAATATTGCACCTAAGTCTGGAGCTGTGGAGCCAGGTTCGTCGTCCGGCTACACAAGGCCTCGAACGCTCCCTTTTCTGGGATTAGGAAAACCGCTTTTAAAGCCGGAGCAGCAAGAGCAAGTTTTGGCTTATCTTGCTGACTCAGCCTCTAGCTCTTTTGCCTCATCTCGTGAAACTGGTAAAAGTAAAAGCAGCGCGTCGTTAGTGGATGTTCACGGTCAGGGACAAGTCACTTCCTTGTCCTCTTCAGCAAAAACAACAACAGAGAAGAATGCAGCAGGCGACACAACGGGTTACTCCATGGAGCTCTTTACACATACCGTCCCTGGCTTAGAAAGTGAAGCAGTTAACAGTCCATGCCCATTACAAATTGAATCTGACATGGAGTGCACTGACGCACAGCCACAGCCAGACTACTATGCTGGTCCTTTGACTCAGACCACAACATTGCCCTCGCAGGGTGCTGATCAAGAATCAGACCCTGATGAGACTATGTTGCCCCATCACGAACGCTATACCACCGAACGACACGGTGACACAGACGAAGTTGCGCAGGAGGTACAAGAAGAGTTATTAGATGACCCAGTTCTTGACCCCGATTGGCAGCCATTGGGGGAACAGGGTGCAGGCGGCAGCAGTTCTGAAGCAGAGGAGGAGGAGGGGCCGCAGCAGGCATCAACATCGCCACAGGTTCCATCTGCCGGGCCCGTATCTTGCCCAAAACGCGTGGCAAAGCCAAAACCTGGTGGAGGACAGCGTGGCCATCCGGTTAAAGCTCAGTCTGCAATGCCTGAAAAGGTATCCGATGCTAGAAAGAGTGCAGTCTGGCATTTTTTTAAACAACATCCAATTGATCAGCGCAAAGTCATCTGTCAAAAATGTTCTACTTCCTTAAGCAGAGGTCAGAATCTGAAAAGTCTCAATACTAGTTGCATGCATAGACATTTAACCACCATGCATTTGAAAGCTTGGACTAACTACCAAACGTCCCTTAAGGTTGTTGCACCCTCGGCCAATGAAGCTAGTCATCAACGCAACATCCCTTCCGGCAGTGTAGGACCACCATTTAGCGCACCACCTGCTGTATCTGTGCAGGTATCTTTGCCAGGCCAAAGCAGTCAGGGTCAGGGAATCACCAGTTTCGTAGTAGGAAACACTGCATCTAGGGCACCGGCGGCAACAATACCATCTCCCACCGTCTCTCAGTCTGCCATGTCCACCGGCACCCCCGCTAGTTCCACGATCTCCAGCTCTCCAGTCCAGCTCACCCTACATGAGACTATGGTTAGAAAAAGGAAATACTTAGCCTCGCATCCGCGTACACAGGGTTTGAACGCCCACATAGCTAGACTAATCTCGTTAGAGATGATGCCCTACCGGTTAGTTGAAAGCGAAGCTTTCAAAGACCTGATGGACTACGCTGTACCACGCTACGAGCTACCCAGTCGACACTTTTTTTCCCAGAAAAGCCATCCCAGCCCTCCACCAGCATGTTAAAGAGCGCATCGTCCATGCACTCAGGCAATCTGTGAGCACAAAGGTGCACCTGACAACAGATGCATGGACCAGTAGGCATGGCCAGGGACGTTACGTGTCCATCACGGCACACTGGGTAAATGTGGTGGATTCAGGGTCCACAGGGGACAGCAAGTTTGGGACAGTTCTGCCTAGCCCACGGTCTAGTAAACAGTTGTCTGTAGCCGTTCGCACCCCCTCCTCCTCCTCCTCCTCGTCCTCCTGCAGAAGCAAGAGCTCGTCCACAGACCGCAGTCGCACAAACACTCCATCCGCACCTGCCACTGTTGCACACCAGGTCTCCCATTATGGGGCAGCTACTGGCATACGTCAGCAGGCTGTATTGGCTATGAAGTGTTTGGGCGACAATAGACACACCGCGGAAGTTCTGTCCGAGTTCTTGCAGCAAGAAACGCAGTCGTGGCTGGGCACTGTAGATCTTGAGGCAGGCAAGGTAGTGAGTGATAACGGAAGGAATTTCATGGCTGCCATCTCCCTTTCCCAACTGAAACACATTCCTTGCCTGGCTCACACCTTAAACCTGGTGGTGCAGTGCTTCCTGAAAAGTTATCCGGGGTTATCCGACCTGCTCCTCAAAGTGCGTGGACTTTGCGCACATATCCGCCGTTCGCCTGTACACTCCAGCCGTATGCAGACCTATCAGCGTTCTTTGAACCTTCCCCAGCATCGCCTAATCATAGACGTTGCAACAAGGTGGAACTCAACACTGCACATGCTTCAGAGACTGTGCGAACAGAGGCGGGCTGTTATGTTTTTGTGGGAGGATACACATACACGGGCAGGCAGTAGGATGGCAGACATGGAGTTGTCAGGTGTGCAGTGGTCGAAGATTCAAGACATGTGTCAAGTCCTTCAGTGTTTTGAGGAATGCACACGGCTGGTTAGTGCAGACAACGCCATAATAAGCATGAGCATCCCCCTAATGCGTCTGCTGATGCAAAGTTTGACGCACATAAAGGATCAGGCGTCTGCACCAGAGGAAGAGGAAAGCCTTGATGACAGTCAGCGATTGTCTGGTCAGGGCAGTGTACATGACGAGGTACCGGGCGAAGAGGAGGTGGAGGATGAGGAGGATGATGGGGATGAGTATATTTTTAATGAGGAAGCTTTCCCGGGGGCACGGGAAATTGGTGGCGTGGCAAGGCCGGGTTCTGGTTTTTTGAGGGACACAAGTGACGTAGATTTGCCTGCAACTGCCCCTCAACCAAGCACAACCGCAGATTTGACAACGGGAACTTTGGCCCACATGGCGGATTATGCCTTGCGTATCCTCAAAAGGGACACACGCATTACAAAAATGATGAACGATGACGATTACTGGTTGGCCTGCCTCCTTGATCCTCGCTATAAAGGCAAATTGCAAAATATTATGCCACATGAGAACTTGGAACTAATATTAGCAACAAAACAATCAACTCTTGTTGACCGTTTGCTTCTGGCATTCCCTGCACACAGCGCCCGTGATCGTTCTCACACGAGCTCCAGGGGCCAGCAGACCAGAGGTGTTAGAGGGGCAGAAATCAGAAGTGGCGTTGGACAGAGGGGTTTTCTGACCAGGTTGTGGAGTGATTTTTCTATGACCGCAGACAGGACAGGTACTGCAGCATCAATTCAAAGTGACAGGAGACAACATTTGTCCAGTATGGTTACAAACTATTTTTCATCCCTTATCGACGTTCTCCCTCAACCGTCATTCCCATTTGATTACTGGGCATCCAAATTAGACACCTGGCCAGAATTGGCAGAATATGCATTGCAGGAGCTTGCTTGCCCGGCAGCTAGTGTCCTATCAGAAAGAGTATTCAGTGCTGCAGGTTCAATACTAACAGAAAAAAGGACTCGTCTGGCTACCCAAAATGTAGATGATCTAACCTTCATTAAAATGAACCACAACTGGATTTCAAAATCTTTTGCCCCACCCTGCCCGGCTGACACCTAGCTTTCCTATGAAAAGGTCTTGCCTGTGGACTATTCTGAATGACTTTTCCAATCTCGTAATTTTCTTCACCTGATTGTCCAGCATACGACATGTTTCCACCTCACGAAATGGCCAAACTCCCCACACGGGGCCGTGCTATCGCCACTTTGCGCTTGGACCCTTGAGAGTGCTGTTTGTCTGAAGAGGTGGGTGTGGCCGCTTTTGGTCGACGGCACTGCCACTGGGTCCCTCATAGTACAATAAAGTGTCTCTGGCGGTGGTGGTGCGCACCCAACGTCAGACACACCGTTGTAATATGAGGGGCCCTGTGCCTGTACCGCCGGCCACAAGACAGTTCCCCCCCCCAGCTCAAACAGTTCTCTACCACTAGCAAAATTATCTCTCACAGCTTCACCAATGTGTAGTCTAGCCGCTGACATCCTTCAATGCCTGGCACTGACAATACCATTGTTTTGACATTTTTGTTATGTTAGGCCTTCGAAGCCTGTCTGCGGTCCCTTCTTTCTACAACTACTACACTGACCAGGCCACTGCTGGCCGTGTTACCCTGGAACCAATTTAAAAGTGCCTACAGTCAGCCCAATTTTGTTATGTTAGGCCTTCGAAGACTGTCTGCCGTCACTCCTTCCACTAGACTTCCACTGACCATACACTGCTGCCCATGTACCCCTGGAACCAATTTAAAGTGCCTACAGCCAGCCCAATTTTGTTATGTTAGGCCTTCGAAGCCTGTCTGCGGTCACTCCTTCCACTAGACTTCCACTGACCAGACCACTGCTGCCCGTGTACCCCTGGAACCAATTTAAAAGTGCCTACAGCCAGCCCAAGTTTGTTATGTTAGGCCTTGGAAGCCTGTCTGCGGTCACTCCTTCCACTAGACTTCCACTGACCAGACCACTGCTGCCCGTGTACCCCTGGAACCAATTTAAAAGTGCCTACAGCCAGCCCAAGTTTGTTATGTTAGGCCTTGGAAGCCTGTCTGCGGTCACTCCTTCCACTAGACTTCCACTGACCAGACCACTGCTGCCCGTGTACCCCTGGAACCAATTTAAAAGTGCCTACAGCCAGCCCAAGTTTGTTATGTTAGGCCTTGGAAGCCTGTCTGCGGTCACTCCTTCCACTAGACTTCCACTGACCAGACCACTGCTGCCCGTGTACCCCTGGAACCAATTTAAAAGTGCCTACAGCCAGCCCAAGTTTGTTATGTTAGGCCTTGGAAGCCTGTCTGCGGTCACTCCTTCCACTAGACTTCCACTGACCAGACCACTGCTGCCCGTGTACCCCTGGAACCAATTTAAAAGTGCCTACAGCCAGCCCAAGTTTGTTATGTTAGGCCTTCTAAGCCTGTCTGCGGTCCATTCTTTCAACTACTACTACACTGACCAGGTCACTGCTGCCCGTGTACCCCTGGAACCAATTTAAAATTGCCTACAGCCAGCCCAATTTTTTCATTTTAGGCCTTCGATGCCTGTCTGCGGTCCATTCTTTCAACTACTACTACACTGACCAGGTCACTGCTGTCCGTGTACCCCTGGAACCAATTTAAAATTGCCTACAGCCATGTGTTATTATTTTAGGCCTTCGATGCCTGTCTGCGGTCACTCCTTCCACTAGGCCTCCACTGACCACACCACTGCTGTCCGTGTACCCCTGGAACCAATTTAAAATTGCCTACAGCCATGTGTTATTATTTTAGGCCTTCGATGCCTGTCTGCGGTCACTCCTTCCACTAGGCCTCCACTGACCACACCACTGCTGTCCGTGTACCCCTGGAACCAATTTAAAATTGCCTACAGCCAGCCCAATTTTTTTATTTTAGGCCTTCGATGCCTGTCTGCGGTCCATTCTTTCAACTACTACTACACTGACCAGGTCACTGCTGTCCGTGTACCCCTGGAACCAATTTAAAATTGCCTACAGCCATGTGTTATTATTTTAGGCCTTCGATGCCTGTCTGCGGTCACTCCTTCCACTAGGCCTCCACTGACCACACCACTGCTGTCCGTGTACCCCTGGAACCAATTTAAAATTGCCTACAGCCATGTGTTATTATTTTAGGCCTTCGATGCCTGTCTGCGGTCCATTCTTTCAACTACTACTACACTGACCAGGGCACTGCTGGCCGTGTACCCCTGGAACCAACATCAGAAAATATAAAAATAAGTATTTTGCTTATAAAAAAGAAAATACTGGTGAGATATCAAATGCAGACATTTTAACATTAAAAACAAACACACAACTCTAATCTGGTACAGTACTAAAAATGGCCACCAGCTACAATTACTTTCTCCTGCAAGTAGTTAACTGAAAGTTTTTTTAAATTGAAAACACACATATGGCATCCACCGAGTGTTGTCCTGTCGCGTCTTCTTTATATTATTGCCGAGAAGATGCAAAATAATGAAAATAATAAAATCATTAATTACCAAAATAATAGAGAAAGTCAACACCACATTGCAAATAAACATTCATTCCAAATAAAGAAGCAGGGCGCGTCCGAGGGTGAGTATATACCTAATAAGAATATAATCACCCTCGGACGCGCAATGCTTATTTCCAACAGCCTTCCTTCCTAAGAATCAGCCCTTCCGTCGTGTAGAGAGACGTTGTGTTACACTCCAAGGTGTTCCCCAGGTTGCCTTTCCTGAGCTTCGATCTTCCGGCTCTCGTTTAGTAGTTCTTGGAAACTACTCTGCATTAGGCCTTCAAATTGGGTATGGGGTGTAGAGAGATGGTGTGTTCCACTCCAAGGTGTTCCCCAGGTTGCCTTTCCTGAGCTTCGATCTTCCGGCTCTCGTTTAGTAGTTGTTGGAAACTACGCTGCATTAGGCCTTCAAATTGGGTATGGGGTGTAGCGAGAGGGTGTGTTACACTCCAAGGTGTTCCCCAGGTTGCCTTTCCTGAGCTTCGATCTTCCGGCTCTCGTTTAGTAGTTCTTGGAAACTACACTGCATTAGGCCTTCAAATTGGGTATGGGGTGTAGAGAGAGGGTGTGTTACACTCCAAGGTGTTCCCCAGGTTGCCTTTCCTGAGCTTCGATATTCCGGCTCTCGTTTAGTAGTTGTCGGAAACTACGCTGCATTAGGCCTACAAATTGGGTATGGGGCGTAGAGAGAGGGTGTGTTACACTCCAAGGTGTTCCCCAGGTTGCCTTTCCTGAGCTTCGATATTCCGGCTCTCGTTTAGTAGTTGTCGGAAACTACGCTGCATTAGGCCTACAAATTGGGTATGGGGTGTAGAGAGAGGGTGTGTTACACTCCAAGGTGTTCCCCAGGTTGCCTTTCCTGAGCTTCGATCTTCATGCTCTCGTTTAGTAGTTGTCGGAAACTACGCTGCATTAGGCCTACAAATTGGGTATGGGGTGTAGAGAGAGGGTTTGTTACACTCCAAGGTGTTCCCCAGGTTGCCTTTCCTGAGCTTCGATCTTCCGGCTCTCGTTTAGTAGTTGTTGGAAACTACGCTGCATTAGGCCTTCAAATTGGGTATGGGGTGTAGCGAGAGGGTGTGTTACACTCCAAGGTGTTCCCCAGGTTGCCTTTCCTGAGCTTCGATCTTCCGGCTCTCGTTTAGTAGTTCTTGGAAACTACACTGCATTAGGCCTTCAAATTGGGTATGGGGTGTAGAGAGAGGGTGTGTTACACTCTAAGGTGTTCCCCAGGTTTCCTTGCCATTGCTTCGGTCTTCCGACTCTCGTTTAGTAGTTGTAGAAAAGTACACTGCATTAGGCCATACAAAATGGGTATGGGGTGGAGAGAGATGGTGTGTTACACTCCAAGGTGTTCCCCAGGTTGCCTTTCCTGAGCTTCTATCTTCAGGCTCTCATTAAATTGTGGTTAAATGGAACAACTGCATTTGGCGTACTAGTTGGTTTGGGGCCTACTATCGGTGTCTGCCACTCCTTGCTGTTCTCCTCCACTGAACAAAGCTGTGCCGCCTGTTTACTACGGTTGCCAATTTTGAACTGCATTTCGACTACTTACTGATTTGGCCCTACTCTCTGTGTCAGCCTCTCATTCCAGTTGTCCTCCACTGCAATGCCCCCTGGTTATTCCTGTGTTACCAATTTTGAACTGCATTTAGCCCACTTTCTTCTTTGGGCCTATATCTGTGTTTCCACTTCATCGTGCCCATTGCCCAGCCAGTGATAGATGAGTCTGCTGGTACATTGACCCATAACGCAACATTCCCCGTGCACGCTACACAACAACATTGTGACCCTGCTGAAAGTCAGGTTGCTCTTCCCGCATACCATACCACCTTACACGGGGACAAAGAGGAAGGTGCAGATGAAAGTGCAGGTTCCTTCATCAGGTGGGGGGAGGAATACTAGTTGGCGACGTCACTGGCACAGGGCCTCTCATAGTACGCAAAAGTGTTGCTGCCGGTGGGAGGCGCCCCCGCCGTGCAAACACACCGCTGTACTTTGAGGGGCCCTGTGCCAGTGCCAATGCCAACGAGTGGGCCCCCCCTGCTTGCTCAGGTTCACAGCACTTGCAAAGTTGAAATACTTACCTCTCCCTGCTCCACTGCCGTGACGTGGTCCAGATTTCCTGGGCCCACTAATTACTTGAACCAGCCCTACCCCCCACAACTTTAGCCAAATGACCCCCAATTTCAAATGCCTTCCAATTATTATAAGGTAAATTACGCTTGACAAGCTTCATTAAGAAGAATGGATGGTTTTGACATTAAAATGGCCACTCTAGGTGTTTTCCTGGCCCCCACTCACTGCCGACTATGCTGCCCCATTGACTTGCATTGGGTTTCGTGTTTCGGTCGATCCCGACTTTACGTCATAATCGGCCGATTTCACTCGACCCGACTTTGGACATAGTCGGGTTTCGCAAAACCCGGCTCGACTCTAAAAAGGTCAAGGTCGCTCAACTCTACCAGAGACATCTGCTCGCCACTGACCAGTACTGGCTACAATGGCTGAGCCTGGAAAAGCAGCAGTAACTATCCACACAGTATCAGGCTAAGCCAGATGCTGGGATCGACATCTCCACTGAGCAGGCTCCAGTGCTGCTGGAGAAGAATGGGAGACCACAGCAGAGGAGAACAATTTGCATATTCCAGGTGCCTTCTTGGAAAAAACAAAGAGTCTTCCCTCAGCAAGAATATCATTTGGTACAGCCATGACCAGCTGCTTGTAAAGCATCTCCAAATGAGCGACTGAAGCTTGACGAGGAAAATTTGCATATTCCAGGTGACTTCTGGGAAAAGCAAAGAGTCTACCCTCAGCAAGAACATTGTTAGATTGAAGCTTGAAGAGGACAATTTGAATATTCCAAGTGCGTTCAGGGAAAAGCAAAGAGTCTCCTCTCAGCAAGAAGTTTGTTGGGTACAGCGGGACCCGCTGCTTGGAAAGCATTGCCACACAAGAGATTGAAGCTTGAGGAGGGCAATTTGCATATTCCAGGTGCCTTTTGGGAAAAGCAGAAAGTCTTCCTTCAGCAAGAAGATCATTGGGTACAGCTAGGACCAGCTGCTTGGAAAGTTTCGCCAAGCTAGGGATTGAAGATGGAGGAAGATAATATACATAAGCCAGGTTTCTTCAGGGAAAAACAAAGAGTCTCCCTCAGCAAGAAGATTGTTGGGTACAGCAGGGACCAGCTGCTTTAAAGCATCACAATACTAAGGATTGTAGTTTGAGTATGACAATTTGCATATTCCATGTGTTTTTTGGGGAAAAGGAAATAGTCTCTCTTCAGCAAGAAGATCATTGGGTACGGCCAGGATCAGATGCTTGGAAAGCATTGCCAAATCATGGATTGAAACTCGAGGAGGCCAATTTGCATATTCCAGGTGCCTTCTGGGAAAAATGAAGAGTCTTCCCTCAGCAAGAAGATCATTGGGTACAGCTGGGACCAGCTGCTTGTAAAGCATCACCAAACTAGTGATTGAAGCACGAGGAAGATAATATGCATATGCCAGGTGTCTTCTGGTAAAAAACAAAGAGTCTCCCTCAACAAGATCGTTGAGCACAGCTGCGACTAGCTGGTTTGAAAGCGTTGCAAAACCAAGGATTGTAGTTTGAGAAGGATAATTTGCATGTTCCAGGTGCCTTCTGAGAAAAGCAAAGAGTCTTCCCTCAGCAAGAAAAACATTGGGTACAGCCGGAACCAGCATCTTGTAAAGCAGTTACAAATTAGGGATTGAAGCTTGAGGAGGTCAATTTGCATATTCCATGTGACTTCTGGGAAAAGCAAAGATTCTCTCCTCAGCAAAAAGATTGTTAGATTGAAGCTTGAGGAGGACAATTTGCATATTCCAGGTTCATTCAGGAAAAAGCAAAGTGTCAACTCTCAGCAAGAAGAATGTTGGGTACAGCCGGGACCAGCTGCTTGGAAAGCACGCCAAACCAGGGATTCAAGCATGAGGAGGACAATTTGCATATTCCAGGTGGCTTCTGGGAAAAGTGAAGAGTCTCCCCTCAGCAAGAAGATCTATGGGTATAGCCAGGACCAGCTGCTTGTAAAGCATCTTCAAACCAGGTATTGAAGCTTGAGGGGAACAATTTGCATATTCCATGTGCCTTTTGGGAAAAGCAAAGAGTCTCCCCTCAGCAAGAAGTTTGTTGAGTACAGTGGGGACCAGCTGCTTGGAAAGCATTGCCACACAAGGGATTAAAGCTTGAGGAGGACAATTTGCATATTCCAGGTGCCTTCTGGGAAAAGCGAAGAGCCTACCCTCAGCAGGAAGATCAATGGGAACAGTTGGGACCAGCTGCTTGGAAAGCATTGCCACACAAGAGATTGAAGCTTGAGGGGGACAATTTGCATATTCCATGTGCCTTCTGGGAAAAGCGAAGAGCCTACCCTCAGCAGAAAGATCAATGGGAACAGTTGGGACCAGCTGCTTGGAAAGCATTGTCACACAAGAGATTGAAGCTTGAGGGGGACAATTTGCATATTCCATGTGCCTTCTGGGAAAAGCAAAGAGTCTCCTCTCAGCAATTAGATCATTGGGTACAGCCGAGACCAGCTGCTTGGAAAGCATTGCAAAACCAGGCATTGTAGTTTGAGAAGAACAATTTGGAAATTCCAGGTGCCTTCTGGGAAAAGCTAAGAGTCTCCCCTCAGCAAGAAGATTGTTCGGTACAGCCAGGACAATCTGCTTGGGAACCATTGCTAAACAAGGGATTGAAGCTTGAGGAAGACAATATGCATATGCCAAGTGTCTTCTGGGACAAGTGAAGAGTCTCCCCTCAGCAAGAAGATTGTTGGTTACAGCAGGACCAGCTGCTTGGAAAGCATCACCAAACCATGCATTGAAGCTTGAGAACTATTTGCATATTCCACGTGTCTCCTGGAAAAAAACAAATAGACTCTCCTCAGCAAGAAGATCATTGGGTACAGCTGCTTGGAAAGCATCTTGAAACTAAGAATTGAAGCTTGAGGAGGACAGTTTGCATATTACAGGTGCCTTCTGGGAAAAGCAAAGAGTCTCCTCTCAGTAAGAAGATTGCTCGATGCAGCAGGGACCAGCTGGTTGGAAAAAGCATTGCCAATCCAGGGATTTAAGCTTGAGAAGAACAATTTGCATATTCCAGGTGCCTTCTGGGAAAAGCAAAGAGTCTTCTCTCAGCAATAAGATCATTGGATTGAAGCTTGAGGAGGACAATTTACATATACCAGGTGCCTTCTGGGAAAAGCAGAGTCTCCTCTCAGCAAGAAGATTGATGAGTACAGCCAGGACCAGCTGCTTGGAAAGCATTACCATACCAGGAATTGAAGCTTGAGGAGGACAATTTGCATATTCCATGTGCCTCTTGTGAAAAGGAAAAAGTCTCCTCTCAGCAAGAAGATCAATTGGTACAGCCATGGTCAGCTTCCTGGAAAGTATCGCCAAACCAGGGATTAAAGCTTAAGTAGGAAAATTTGCATAATCTATGTGCATTCTGTGAAAAGCGAAGAGTCTCCTATCAGCTGGAAGATAATTGGGTACAGCCAGGATGAGCTGCTTGTAAAGCATCGCCAGACCAGGGATTGAAGTTTGAGGAGGACAATTTGCATATTCCAGGTGTCTTCTGGGAAAATTGACATCTCCCCTTAGTAAGAAGATCATTAGATTTAAGCTTGAGGACAATTTGCATATTCCCGGTGCGTTCTTGGAAAAGCGAAGAGTTTCTTCTCAACAAGAAGATCATTTGGTACAGCCGGGACCAGCTGCTTGGAAAGCTTCGCCAAACTAGGGATTGAAGCTTGAGGAAGATAATATGCATAAGCCAGGTTCCTTCTGGGAAAAACAAAGAGTCTCACTCAGCAAGAAGATCGTTGGGTACAGCCAGTACCAGCTGCTTGGAAAGGGTTGCCAAACCAGGGATTAAAGCGTGAGTAAGACAATTTGCATATTCTAGGTGCCTTCTGGGAAAAGCGAAGAGTCTCCAATCAGCAGGAAGCAGCTGCTAGGAAGGCATCGCCAAACTTGGGATTGAAGCTTGAGGAATATAATATGCATATGTCAGGTGTCTTCTGGGATAACCAAAGAGTCTCCCTCAGCAAGAAAATCGTTGGGTACAACCGGGACCAGCTGCTTGGAAAACATCGCTAAACCAGTGATTGTAGCTTGAGGAGGACAATTTGCATATTTCTGTTAACTTCCAGGAAAAGCGTAGAGTTTCTCCTCAGCAAGAAGATCGTTGGATACAGCCGACCAGCTGCTTGGAAAGCATTGCTAAACCAGGAATTGAAGCTTGAGGAGGACAATTTGCATGTTCCAGGTGCTTTCTGGTCAAAGCAAAGAGTCTCCCCTCAGCAAGAAGATCAATGGGTACAGACGGGATCACCTGCTTGGAAAGTATTGCCAAACCAGAGATTGACGCTTGAGGAGGACAACTTGTATATTTCAGGTGACTTCTGGGAAAAGCGAAGAGTCTCCTCTCAGCAAGAATATCTTTAGATTGAAGCTTGACAAGGACAATTTGCATATTCCATGTGCATTCTGGGAAAAGCAAGGAGTCTTCTCTCATAAAGAAGATTGTTGGGTACAACCGGGACCAGCTGCTTGGAAAACATCAGCAAACTAGGGCCTAAAGCTTGAGGAGGGAAATATGTATATTCCAGGTGTCTTCTGGGAAAAGTGAAGAGTCTCCTAACAGAAAGAAGATCATTGTGTACTTCCAGGACCAGCTGCTTGGAAAGCATTGCCAAACTAGGGCCTGAAGCTTGAGGAAGATAATATGCATATGCCTGGTGTCTTCTGGGATAACCGAAGAGTCTCTCTAAGCAAGAAGATCATTGGGTACAACCAGGACCAGCTGCTTGGAAAGCATCACCAAACCAGGGATGGAAGTTTAAGGAGGATATTTTGAATATTCCTGGTGCCTATTGGGAAAAGCTATGAGTCTCCCCTCAACAAGAAAATAGTTGGGTACAGCCCGGCCCAGCTGCTTGGGATGCATCGCCAAACCGGGGATTGAAGCTTGAGGAGGTCAATTTGCATATTCAAGGTGCCTTCTGGGAAAAGCAAAGAGTCTCCCTTCGCAAGAAGATCATTGGATACAGCCGTGACCAGCTGCTTGGAAAGCATCGCCAATCCAGTGATTTAAGCTCTAGGAGGACAGTTTGCATATTCGAGGTGTCTTCTGGGAAAAGCGATGAATCTTCTTTCAGCAATGAGATTTTTGGATTTAAGCTTGAGAAGGACAATTTGCATATTCCAGGTGCTCTCTTGGAAAAGCTAAGAGTCTTCCCTCAGCAAGAAGTTTTTTGGATACAGGCAGAACCAGCTGCTTGGAAAGCATTTCCAATTCCAGGGATTTTAGATTGAGGAGTACAATTTGCATATTCCAGGTGCCTTTTGGGAAGTACGAAGAGTCGTCTCTTAGCAAGGGATCGTTGGGTACAACCTGGACCAGCTGCTTGGAAAGCATCACCAATTTTTTGCCTCTAGGATATTATTGCAAAAAAGCTTGACTGACTGAGTAGATTACACATGAAGAAAAACACACAGCAAGTCAGCAGGATCTAGGAGCAACATGGCTGATGTGACAATCTACATGGTGAGCTGCAACATGTGCTACATGTTCACAGATCGACCAGAACAAGAATCCATCTTCAGCTGCCAGAAGTGTAGATTACTGGCCCTTTTAGATGAAAAGGTGAGTCGTCTGGAAGAAAGAATTGCAACTATGAAACTCATCAAAGAAAATGAAGACTTTCTAGACAGAACAGAAGCATCCCTACTGGTCATAGAAGGTGAAGAAAGTGTCAGAGAACCTCCAAAAGCAGACGAGTGGAAGCATGTGACCAAAAGAAGGAAGAAGACCATGGAGTAATCACCAACCACACAACTGAGAAACCAATATCAAGGCCTTGTGGAGAACGAAGATGGCACGCCTAAGGATTAGGCACTACCAGCAAGCAAAGAAGAAAAGGGCACACTTTTGCAACACCCAGAAGTGACAACAAAAAGTATAGCAAAAAAGTGTGGTAGTGGTGGGAGACTCACTACTGAGAGGCACAGAAGCAGCAATCTGCAGACCGGACATAACCGCAAGAGAAGAATACTGCCTCCCAGGTGCGAAGATCAAGGATGTGACAGATAGAATACCAAAGCTCATCAGTTCCAAGGACTTCCACCCATTTTTTCTGATACATGTTGGCACCAATGACACGGCAAGGAAGGACCTACAAATAATCTGCAAGGACTTTGAAGAGTTGGGGAAGAAAGTAAAGGAACTGGATGCACAGGTAGTTTTTTTCTTCTATCCTTCAAGTAGACGGGCATGGCCCCAGGAGATGAAACATGATCCTTGATGTGAACAACTGGCTAAGACTATGGTGCAAACAACAAGGAGTCAGATTCCTGGACCATGGCGTGAATTACCTGTATGATGGACTCCTCGCCAGAGACAAACTAAACCTCAACAAACATGGGAAACAGACATTCGCCAGAAGACTTGCTACACTCATCTGGAGGGTGTTAAGCTAGAAGAAGAGGGGACAGAAAGAAAAACGTTAGACATGAACATAAAGCCAGAATTATCCTGATGAAGGATATGAGGTGCGGCAAAGAAGACCCAAGACATCATACTCGAAAGGGAGGAAAGAAAATTTCTAAAGCAATCCACAGGGAAGAGTTTTAAACAAAACAAAATCTTCTAAAGTACATGCTTCCACATGCCAGAAGCATGACAAACAATATGGAAGAACTAGAAGCAGAAATATCTGCAGGTAACTATGATAGTGGGAATAACCAGGACATGGTTAGATGAAAGCTATGACTGGGCAGTTAACTTACAGAATTACAGTATGTTTAGAAAGGATCGTAAAAGTAAGAGAGGAAGAGGGGTTGAGAGAGACAACCAGAACCTGGTCACATATTTACGACATTTTGTTTCTGCTAGGCAGGATGACTGGGCATCCTTGCTACCATGGGCAGAGTTTGCGCTTAACAACGTCGTAGCTGACTCCACCGGTCAGACTCCATTCCTCCTAAATTACAACCAGCATCCGCGTGTCCCTGTGCCCATGCCCATGTCTTCCACCGACTCCAGGGCTGGGCTGTGGAGGCACGGGACATTTGGGACCGCACTCAGGATGCCATTCGAGCCTCCAAGGAGAGAATTAGGTCCTCCACCGATGCACATTGGCGCCCCACTCTGACCTTTACCCCTGGTGACTTGGTGTGGCTCTCCGCCCGTAACATCAGGCTGCGAGTTGAGTCAACTAAGTTTGCACCTCGCTACTTGGGTCACTTCAAGGTCCTCGAACAGGTTAACCCTGTGGTCTACCGTCTGGCCCTTCCTCCACGGCTAGGTATCACCGACACCTTTCATGTGTCCCTCTTGAAGCCTGTATACATGTCCCGGTTTTCTGAGTTGCAAGGCATTACTGGGATCGGGAGCATCGCGAGCGTCACGAGCATCGGGTAGGCTGCGGGTGACGCCGGAAGTTAAGAATAAGATGATTTTTTATTTTTTGACAGATCCTGTGCAGATTGTAAAAAAGGAAGTGTGAAAGATGCCTTAGAGAGACATTTAATATGGTTGACTGGGACAATGTCCTCAGATATAAGAATATAGATAATAAATGGAAAATGTTTAAGAACATCCTAAATAGGCACTGTAAGAAGTTTATACTTTGTGGGAATAAAAGGACAAGAAATAGGAAAAACCCAACGTGGCTAAACAAAGAAGTAAGAGGGGCCATTAACAGTAAAAAGAAAGCAGTTAAACTACGAAAGCAGGATGACACCGTTGAAGCTCTAAAAAGCTACAGGGAGAAAAATACCATATATACTCGAGTATAAGCCGAGATTTTCAGCCCATTTTTTTTTAGCTGAAAGTGCCCCTCTCGACTTATACTCGAGTCGTTGTCCCAGGGGGTCGGTGGGGAAGGGGGAGTGGCAGCTGTCAAATCATGCTCACCTGCTCCTGGTGCGTCTCTGCATGCCACTGCATCTTCGGCGCCAGCAGCTCTTCCTGTGTTCAGCGTGCCGGTGCTACCGCTCATTAAAGTAATGAATATGGACGCATATTGATTACTTGTGAGGAAAGAATGGTTGTAGATGACGATGAAAAAGCTTATATATTAAACACCTTCTTCTCCACGGTATTCACGGTGGGAAATAAAATGCTAGGTGACGTGCCAAGAGAAAAAGAAAACCATATATTAAGAGTCACCAATCTAACCCAAGAAGAGGTGCAAAACCGGCTAAATAAGATTTAAATAGATAAATCTCTGGGTCCGGATGGCATATACCCATAAGTACTAAGAGAACTAAGTAATGTATTAGATAAAGAATTATTTCTTATATTTAGGGACTCTATAGTGATGAGGTCTGTTCCACAGGTCTGGCGCATAGCAAATGTGGTACCAATATTTCAAAAGGGCTCTAAAAGTGAACCTGTAAATTATAGGCCAGTAAGCTTAACCTCTACTGTGGGTAAAATCCTGGAGGGCATTCTAAGAGATGCTATACTGGAGTATCTGAAGAGGAATAACCTCATGACCCAATATCAACATGGGTTTACGAGGGACCGTTCCTGTCAAACTAATATGATAAGTTGCTATGAAGAGGTAAGTTCCAGACTGGACCAAGAAAGCGCAGTGGACGTGGTGTATATGGACTTTTCAAAAGCTTTTGATACAGTGCCACACAAAAGGTTGATACATAAAATGAGAACAATGGGGATAGGGGAAAATATGTGTAAGTGGGTTAAGAGCTGGCTCAGGGATAGGAAACAAAGGGTGTTTATTAATGGAGCACACTCAGACTGGGTCGCGGTTAGCAGTGGGGTACCACAGGGGTCAGTATTAGGAATATTTTGAAAATATTTTAACTCTCTCTGTCTCAATTTTTGCTGCCTTGATTTGCTTTTTACAGAATTTAATTAATTTCCTGTATTTATTTAATGCCTCATCACTACCTACTTCCTTTAATTCTCTAAATGTTTTCTTTTTGTCACTTATTGCACCCCTTACAGCTCTATTTAGCCATAGTGGTTTTCTCCTATTTCTAGCATGTTTATTCCCATAGGGTATATAATTTGCACAGGTCCTATTCAGAATGCTAATAAACGTCTCCCATTTTCTTTGCGTACTTTTATGTCTCAGGATATCGTCCCATTTTATTGCAAAGTTTGCATTCTGTTTTTTTTTTTTCCTTTTTTGATTATCTATTGTAGTCATTAGTATGTGTATTCATGTATAATTAAGCATTTAATTAAGGGGTGTCATCCATCTTTTTGATTAATTTCCAGGAACCAAATACTGTATATACTCGACTATAATCCGACCCGAGTATAAGCCGACCCCCCTAATTTTGCCACAAAAAACTGGGAAAACTTATTGACTCGAGTATAAGCCTACGGTGGGAAATGCAGCAGCTACTGGTAAATTTCAAAAATAAAAATAGATACCAATGAAAGTAAAATTGATTGAGACATCAGAAGGTTAAGTGTTTTTCAATATCCATATTAAATCAGGAGCCCCATATAATGCTCCATACAGTTCATGATGGCCCCCATAAGATGCTCCATACAAAATACGCCCCATATAATGCTCCATAAAGTTCATGATGGGCCCCATATAATGCTGCATAAAAGGTTAATGATGGCCCCATAAGATGTTCCATAGATTATTATGCCCCATATAATACTGCACAAAGGTTGATGGCCCCATAAGATGCTCCATAGCATATTATGCCCCATATGCTGCTGCTGCTGCAATAAAAAAAAATAAAAAATTACATGCTCACCTCTCGTCACTCAGGCCCCCGGCACTTGCGATATTCACCTGTCCCCATTCCACCACCACGTGCAGCTGTATCTTCCAGCTCTCTGCTGTGACTGTTCAGGCAGAGAGCGTGCACTAAACACGTCATCACGCTGTCTGACCTGAACGTCACAGCCAGAAGATGTGGAAGATGGACCCCGGCGGTGGAACGGAGACAGGTGAATATTGCATGGCTCACCCTCCCCCATCATACTCACCCTCCTGGCGCGGTCTCAGCTTCTCCGATGCAATGGTCTCTGATGCCGGCAGCTTGTTCCTGTGTTCAGTGGTCACACGGTACCGCTCATTAAAGTAATGAATATGAGCTCCACCCCTATGAGATTTGAGTCGCGTCCATATTCATTACTTTAATGAGCGGTACCACGTGACTGCTGAACACAGGAACAAGCTGCTATTGTGAGAGACAATCTGAGATGCAAGGACCACTTTGGGAGCAGGTGAGTATGTGACAGCCGCCGAACCCCTGGGACAATGATTCGAGTATAAGCCGAGAGGGGCACTTTTAGCCTAAAAATGGGCTGTAAATCTTGGCTTGTATTCGAGTATATACGGTATGTATAAATCTATATAGAACATTCACATTCATATGCTTATGATCATGGACATGGATGTCCGAAACGCGTAAGGTTGTTTACTTAGAATCCCCGCTATTCCCCTTTTCCTGCTTTTCAACGCACCTTGTTGTTTTTTTAATTGATTTAAATAAATTTAATTTGAAACATATTTTTTCATTCCTTATGATGCCGTATTTCGTCCTTTTTCTAACATACTAAAGCTTGGGTAAAGACACAGTTGTAGTTATCGGAAATGCCTGGGTGTAAAGAGGTGAAACGGTCCAAACCATTGGGCTATGATCTGATTGTTAAATAATTTGAGGATAAACATTAAAACATGAAGTATCACCATTTTTTTAAATTCATTTTCTTGTATTATTATTATTTAAGAAGCCATTATTGGCTGTCAGAAATAAATCTCCAAACACTATATTTTAAAAGTTACAAGTGAAACTGTAAGCTCCTTCCATGTTGGGCCTTAAGAAAATTCTCATTTGCCCCCCTATCAAATGACTCACTTATGGCTACTCACAAATACAGCATGAAGCCAGAATCTTATAATTAGGCAGAAATTAAAAATTAAATGTATCTAATTTGTGCAGCTATTATGTCCAGTTAAAGATCTGGTTAACTGCAAATGAGCCACTCATTCCAAACCAAGTCAATATCCTCTACGCCTCTGCACTGCAAATTGTGTAAAAGATACTTGTAAATTATATTATATAGTATAAGACATTTCTACGCCAATGGATTTCTCTGTCATAAATACTCTGATTAAAATGTAAATTTGGCCACCCTATCAGGTTTCCATTAAGACAGCTCTTTAAACCTCACATTAATCAGCAGAGATATGGAAAAAAACCAGAGGTGCTCAGCTCATCCATTCTAACTGTTTATGACAGATAACAAACCTCTATATTTACCCCAAACATGTTCTGATCTATCAATTATGCCACAGTTCACCCTTGCGCTAATTGTGCATTTTCTCCTCTAATGCATTTGTGCTGTTATCTCATAGGATAATGAAAGCCAGGAAATCAATAAATATAAATTATACATGCAAAGGAGGACTGCTGCGAACATAAAGTTTCTAATTAATTGCACTTGATTAATTTATATCCTTTAATTATCTTGCTAAGCCACAGACAGCATAAATATCGAAACAATCTGCGTATTGCTATGTCAGTCATAAAAAAAAGCAGACGTAGTAGATCGCTGGATCCTCGCAAACTGCCGAGCCAGTATACACGAAACGGCAGAGTCATAGCGTATAATTATCCCAAGGCTTTGAAGACAAGTAGTAATAATGTATCTGTGACAGAGAAAATATGGTATAAAACTCTTTGACTTAAGTTAAAACAGTGATTTAATTGCAGGTGGCATGAAAAGAAACAAGATTGTTACTTAGATATGATATGAAAATTATTACTGTAATATTAATATCATTATTATGTTTCGTATGGTATAAACCTGAAAAGAGTATGTGTAAAGAACAATGTGCACTGTTCTTTTAAGCTTTCTGTATTGTAAAATAAAGCATTGTTTTATGAAAGCTTTGGAAACTTGATAGAAAAATATATTACATAGATTTCATAAGACATAATATATGGAAATATTTGGTCAAAACTAGAGATGAGCAAATCTGGTGAGATTCAAATCTTTTTGATTTTGCGCACAGCAAATTACAAAAGTTTGCATTCTGGAGAATACAGATTTTTGTAAAATTGGAGAAAATACCAAGGAAAGTGGCACTCACCACAGGCAATTCAGTAAAAGGCACTTTCAAATGATTGCAAAAAGAGACGTCAATGAAATGAGCTTCAGCTGTTTCGCATGAGTACATGCTTCTTCCAGTTCTCACACAAGACCCAGAAGAAGCATGTGCTCAGGCGAAACAGAAGTTGCTTTATTTCATTAATATCTTTGTTTGCAATCCTGCAACCAAAGTAAAGTGCCTTTTACTGAACTGTCGGTGGTGAGTTCCACTTTCCTCATTTACTATCCTCCATTGTTATTTACTAGCTCTGTATCAACCTGAGCACCACAAGATAAGGCTATTTTAGTCTGAATATTTTTTGCTTGGTCCTATTATTTCATCATCAATATGTGGTGGTAGTTGGTAGTGTCAGCATTTTTCTTTTGCTTCCTGTAAAATTCGAAAGGTAAATTCCACTATAATTAGTTTGCCCACCTATAGTAAAAACATATTCTCACATGAAGTAGAATTTTATAATATCGGCTTATCAAAACTTAATTAACTGGTGCCAGAAACAGGGTCGTTTCAGAAAACTTTTGCTTGGTAAATTGTTTATCATAAAAAAGCAAAAAAGTTTATATTTTTTATTTCACATCACTAAATAGTTAATTAAGGATTTCAATGAACCCTTTACCCCTCAAGCCTGTTTGCACCTTCATTACCAGGCCAAATTTTACAATTCTCACCAGTGTCACTTTATGCGAAAATAACTCTGGAACACTTCAAAGGATCACACTGTTTTTTCGGGACAAATTGTAATTCATTATTGTTAGGGCTAGCGGAACGCACCAAATAATAAGACTGATAGTGTACGGTGCGTTCGTAGCCCGGGGTCCACCGTGCAGAGATGGAACCTGCTGCTGAGTAATGACGGACTATATGGCGGTACTCATAAGTATATTCGCGTGGGTTAAACTTCACCCAACGTGAAGGAAGCGATCCTGTTGCGTCACAGGATCGCGGTACCGCACATAGAAGGCGAGCAAGCAGTCAGCGAACTTAACCCCAACTAGGATTGAAGTCCGATTAGACCACTTGCTGACACAACACCGCAACAGGGTGTGTTAGGCAACTCTTATAATTAGAGCACCGAAGTGCGAACTGTGCCGTGCTGGCAGGCACCACTAAGCACCCAGACGTGGGTCAGTAAGTGCACTACTGGCGCGTGGCGCCGCACTGGCGGTCACAGCAATAGACGCTGATACGTGTGTGACACGTTGAGTGATTTGTCGGGCGCTAGACAGCAGCCATACTCCATACGCGAACAGTCATACAATAGGGTAGGGGTATTTAATGAACGACTTGCACTCACAACAAACACACGTATTCAATTGTACACTAGCGCATGGCCGTGCGGTCATGTGCAGTTTATATAATTGCAGGACAGGAAGTGGCCACAGAAACTTTGCCCTTCCAAGACCTGCCAAGAGGACCAATGGAATGCGCTGCAGAGCCAGAGCACATGACCCTCGATCTCCAACGGGAGATCTTGCTCTGGGCATGCTCAGTGTGCGCAAACAAGGACTTAGTCCCAGGGAAGTCCGCTCGCCGCTGACCAGCACTGACTTTAATGGCAGGAGCTGAAGAAGCAGCAGTAACTCTCTGTACAGAGTGAGAGCGAGCAAGACACTGGGAGCGACGTCCCTGCTGAGCAGACTCCACTGCGGCTGGAGGAGAATGGGAGACCGCAGCGGAGACGGATCGAGATTCCCCCTGTGCAGCAGAGGAAACTCGACTCCTAACAATTATAGTGGAATCATTTCTTCAATATGACTTGCGTTTAGTTGTGAAGAAAATGGAAATTTGGTGAAAATGTTAAAAATGTTGCAATTATTAAACCCTTAAATCAGATTTCCCACATGTCTACTTTACACCAGCACAATTTTTTTAATATAATTTTTTTTTGTTAGGAAGTTGGAAGTTATAAGGGTTAAAAGTTGACCAGCGATTTCTCATTTTTCCAATAAAATTTACAAAACCATTATTTTTACCACATTACATTTGAAGCGACTTTCAGAGGTCTATATGACAGAAAATACCCCAAAGCGAAACCATTCAAAAAACTCAACCCCTCAAGGGGGTAAAAACCACATTCAAGAAGTGCATTTACCTTTCAGGTTCTTCCAGGAATTTTTGGAATGTCGAAGAAAAAAAAATCAACATTTAACTTGTTTTCACAACAATTTTACTTTAGGTCCAATTTTTTCTATTTTCGGGCAACAGGAAAAATGGACCCCTAAATTTGCTGTGCAATTTCTCCTAAGCATGCCAATAGACCATATGTGGGAAAAAACTTCTGTTTGTGTGCACGGCAGGGTTCGGAAAGGAAAAGGCGCAATTTAACTTTTTGAATGTAAATTTGCTGGAAAAATTAGAGGATGCCATGTCACGTTCAGAGAGCCTCTAATGTGCATAAAAAGTGCAAACCACCCATAAGTGACACCATTTTGCAAAAGTAGACCCCCCAAGGAACTCATATAGATGTGTGCTGAGCACATTGAATCTCCAGTTGCTTCACAGAAGATTATAATGTTAAGTCATGAAAATTACAAAATCTAATTTTCCAACAAAAAATGTTTTTTAGCCCCAAATTTTCACAAGGGTAATAGGAGAAATTGCTTCATGAAATTTGTTATGCAAGTTCTCCTGACTATGCTGATACTCTAAATATGGGGGAAAACTACTGATTGGGTGCATGGTAGGACTGGGAAGGGAAGAAGCACCATTTAACTTCTTGAATACAAAATTTGCTTGAATAATTAGTGGACTTGCGGTGTTGCGCCCCCTGGTGGCATAAACTCATATGAACTCTAGCGTGGGAATTTTTCTGAATATTTTCTCATGCTAGAGTTCATATGAGCTTATACCACCAGGGGGCGCCGCACTGCAAGTCATCGAAGCTGTATTCCATTCATTCCCCAGTTTTTACAGCCAAAGGCAGCTGCATTAGCAGGCTCCTGGTTGTAAAATTATTTAACCCCTTCAGATGGATTTACATCGTGGAACATGACTGTACAGCGGACAGGTAAGGGATATTGGTGTTTTTTCTTATTTTTCAATTTTTTTCAGAAGATCGAGGGCCATCTCAAGTTGGATTGAGAGTACAATAAAGATATTAAAACCCCATGTGTATTTATTTCATTAAAATACTTAATTCATAATGTGTGTGTTTATTTAACTCTTTATTACTATTGGATTAATAATGGATAGGTGTCTTATTGACATCTCTCCATTATTAACCTGGCTTAATGTCACCTTACATTAGCAAGGTGACATTAACCCCTTATTACCTCATATCCCACCGCTACTCGGGAGTGGGAAGAGAGTGGCTAAGTGCCAGAATGTGCCTTTTCTGGGGTGGATGGGGGCAGATTTTTAGCCAGGGGGGGCAATAACCATGGTCCCTCTCTAGGCTATTAATATCTGCCCTCAGTCACTGGCTTTCCCACTCTGATGGAGAAAATTGTGCTGGAGCCCACACCAGTTTTTTCTGTGATTTAACCCTTTATTTAAACACCTAGAGCTCCCAAGTTTTACACACAGACACTTCTAACATTATTAGTTAGGAATATGTAAAAATATAAGGGACATGAAATGGTTTACTGTATGTAAACCATGTCTCATATCTTGTCGGGTTTGATAAGGAGATAGCAAAAGCCGGCAAATGAATTACCGGCTTTTAATCTATCTAGCTCTGTATTAAATATAAATATATATATATATATATATGTGTCTCAATGACATATATATATATCTATTCTATGTGTAGACATTAATCTTATCTATTCTATTCATTTCTAACCTGTCAGTGTGATTTTACTGTACACCGCACTGAATTACCGGCTTTTCTATAGAACACCGATGCGTATTTCTCGCAATTCACACACATGGTCCGCGTGTAATCACCCCCATAGACTTTCATTTGTGGTCTGTGGATTTTTTGCGCAATACGCTGACAAACACAGCAAAATATACGAGAAATATATGGCAGATAGAAGCTGCCCCATAGAGAAACATTGGTCTGTTTGCAATGTGCTGTTTTTGCACCTTTCATACGTCCGTATTTCTCTCTAGTGTGACCCCGGCCTTACTCATAGGTCGCTGAATCCAAGTGTAGTATGGGAGCAGAGCTCAAGAAAAGGGAAGGGATGTCCCTGTAGTATCCCGGGGCTTGTTTGCAGTGTGACTCAGCGGCGCTCCTGCACCTTGTACATATGTTATCTGATTGATTTTGTGTATATTGAATAAACTGTTCATTTCTGAAAGATATTCACTAAGGGTCTGGAGTGAATTTTAGTCTACTGACATTGGACCTTTGGTCCGTTACATCAACACTCCACATTATTACAGAGTGCAGGCCAATTTTTTTGAATACTCCTAAAAAGACAGACACTGCCAGATCATAGGCCATGCAGCATCAACAGTGCTTCCATCTGCCTCATTAATGGGAATCTTCCACAGGGGGGTTCTATCTATTGTCTAAGTGCTCAGCGCAGAGAGCAGGATAAAAATGCGCCGAGATTTATTGCGATCTTTGGGAGGCACAATTAACAAATTAACAGTAGGTGAAGAATTGGTTTTATTTTTTTTAAGTTGTTCCTCGTTGAGTATAAGTGATTAAGCGAACTTTATTCTTTGGGTTAGTGCGATTACAGTGATACTTGATTTACAGCTTTTTTCAGGTTTGGCAAATTTTTGCATTACCGTATCTTGAGAGCTATAATTTTTCCATGTTTCTGCCGACAAAACAATGTGATGTCTTGTTTTTTGTTGGATGGGTTGATGTTTTTATTGGTGCCATTTTCAGCCACATGATGTTTTTTGATTGCTTTCTATTCCAATTTTTGAATGGCAGAATAAATAAACACGAGCAATTCAGTTTCATTTAATTCAGTTAAGTTTTGTTTAATACTGTTCCGCGTGCTGTAAAATTGCTGAGGCAGTGTTGTTCTTCAGGTCAGTACGATTACAGTGATATCACATTTATATAGTTTGTTTGTGTTTTGGCACTTTGATGCAATAAAAACCACTTTATAGAAAAAATTATTTTTTTGCATCGCTTTATTCTGAGAGCTATAACATTTTATTTTTTTTTTGCTGATTGAGCTGTATGGCAGCTTGTATTTTGAGGGACAAGATGACATTTTCAGCTATACCACTTTTATTTACATTCGCCTTTTTGATCGTGTTTAATTCCACTTTTTGTTCGAAGGTGCGATGAAAAGGCATCATTTTTGC
Source organism: Ranitomeya imitator (assembly GCF_032444005.1). Classification (NCBI taxonomy): domain Eukaryota; kingdom Metazoa; phylum Chordata; class Amphibia; order Anura; family Dendrobatidae; genus Ranitomeya; species Ranitomeya imitator. The sequence continues at coordinate 110,166,434 of NC_091290.1, read as the reverse complement.
CTATTTTTTATTTTATTTTTTGCTGTGTTCACTGAAGGGGTTAACTGTTTGGATACTTTTATAGATCAGTTTATTCCAGACGTGGCAATACCAAATATGTGTCCATTTTTTTTTTTACATAAAAAATATTTATTTATTTGTTCAATATATTTTTGATCTTTTAATTATTATTTTGAGATTTTTAGAAAATACTTTTACAATTTTTGTTTTACTTTTTTTTTACTTTTTTATTTTTAACTAAGATATTCTATGGGACTTTCACTCTCAGCAGTCTGATCTCAGTTCTGATACTAAATCAACAGACAACCCAAGGTGATCACAAGCATACAGGCTCTATGTGCGTAAAATCGCTATGACGTATGGCATACACTACGCTATGGCGTATCGTGCTATGGTAACACGTCTAAGGTTGGCAGATACCAGCCAACCTGGATGTATGAGTACGTCAAAGGTTATATAGAGGTTAAGGAGCAAGAAGTTGAATATGAGGTTATTTTATATCCTTGTGCATATAGAACTAAAGTATATTCTTAGCTTTGGGAAACCTTATTGTCTTTGGTTTATATCAAGAAGTAGTCAGAAAGACCCCAACCCTCTGGAGCCACAAAACTCAGTTTGGAATTGTAAGGTTTGGACAGACCCTGTTTATTTTTTATTCCTTTATAGTCACCTTGAAATGGGCAGTGTCTATAGGTGCAGTAAATCAGACCGCCACCATCTTTGTGCAGACAGATAGTGGCAGTCACATTAAAACTGCGCATTTGCTGCTCCTGTACAAAGATGGCGGCGGTCAGTGAATTATTTGTATGATCATGGCGGCGGTGTGTTTGCGATGGTGTTCCGCTGGTGGTTCCATGCAAGAGGCTGCATACAGCATATACAGTGTGTGTGGTGCGTATGACATATACAGTGTGTGTGTGGTACGTACGGCATATACATTGTTTGTGTATGTGTGGTTGGTACGGTGTGTGTTTGGTGCGACGGTGTTCCATTGGTGGTACTGAGCAAGAGGCTGGTACCACCAGCAGTTTCCGTATTGAGACACCCATCACTTGGGTGTCTAAATATAGCGGTCGGTGAACTTCCACTGCTTGGAATTCTGGGATCCGTGCACATCTGGACGGAACAGGATGAGAAGACATTACAAAGTAAGTATATATTAAGATTATCCATGTTTTTTAAATGTGTAAATGAGCTGTTAAGATCTACTGGCCAGACTTAAATCTTCCTGAGAATCTGCCTCCAGAGATATTTTAAATGAAAGGGGCGTTGCGAGTGTAAGACATGTAATGACTGACAGGATGCTCTATGCTGCTTTCCTGTTCTTCACGCCTCACTTTGGCAACACCTCCTTTTGTATAAACTCTGGAGGCAAATTCTCAAGAAGATCTACTGTATGTCCGGCTAATAGATCTAAACAGCTAATTTACATATTAAAACATAGATTTCTCTGGAATAAGACATCTGATTTCAAATTTCAAGGTATTATTTAATTAAAATTTCTATGAACTACGTGCCCAAATAGATCACTTAGGAGGGTTGATTCTAATGCAGATTCTGTTTACATTTAAGTATTTTTTAATTTTCCGCAATAATTATTTTCATATCTTTTCTTTTCATATCTTAATTAATATACAACACTAACAATCCTGCAATATTCATGCTGGTCACTAGGGTAATTTTACACTCATACATTCTGCCTTTGAGGAAGGGTTTGCAGCAGTTTCCTTAGAATCAGAAGCAGGATTACAATGACTGATAATACTTCTATACACTAGGGATGAGTGAGCACTAAAATGCTCTTATGCTTGTTGCTTGAAATGAGCAATACCTAATGCTCATATGCTTTAGATTTCTCATTCACTTTGCTGGCTTTAGGATTTGCTTCAGTTTTTGTCACAATTCCGCTCCAAAAAAAACCTGACAAAAATGAAATCTACAACATGTGCACACAGCCTAAAGTTTTGAACATGTTTTTCGATGCTGATATAGCAATGAAATCTACCCAAGAATAAGTAAAAATCTATGGATGAGCAGTATAATACCAATACTTTTTTAATAAGTTTCCTGAGGCTTCTATAGCAATGAAATGCACCCAAGAAGATGTAATACCTTATCGATGAGCAATATAATGCCGATATATTTTGAACAATGTTTTTGAGGATTAGATACCAACAAAATGTACTGCAGATCACAGAATAATCTATGGGTGAGCAATATAATACCGATAAATTTTTAACGCATTTTTTGATGCTCATATAGAAACGAAAGCTACCTAAGAATATATAAAAGTCTATTGATGAGCAATATATTATACTCATCAAATTTTAACAAGATTGTTGAGGGTTGCATATCAAGGAAATGTACCCAAAAACATGAAATAGTGTATGGATGGGCAATATAATACCGATACATTTTTAAAAAAGTTTTTAGAGGCTTGGATAGCAACGAAATGCCCCCAAGATGACACAATACTCTATGGGTGAACAATATAATAACAATACATTTTTAAACAAGTTTTTTGAGTGTCATATTCCAAGTAAATGTACCCAAGAACACGTAATACTGTATGGCTGAGAAATGTAAAGCTGCAAAATGTTGAAACTTTTTTTTGACTGTTATATATCACAAAAATGCACCCCAGAACATGGAATAGTGTATGGGTAATGTTCAACTTAAATATTTTGAAAGTGTGCTTTATTTACTTAGACACTCATAAAGGCTTTGTAGAAAATGCAAAGCCAGACAAAAATTATGAGGAGGTTGATCCATAAACCCACAAAAGGCAGCAACTGGCAGGCCACATTCATATAATTTAAAAATGTACTTGCTTTACTCCTACACTCATAAAGACTTTGCACATAGTATAAAAGCAGGAAAAAAAATACAAGGACTGATGGTCATCCATAGACCCTTGAAAGGCAACAACTGGCAGGCCTCTTTCAAATATTTTAAAACTGTACTTGCTATACTACTACACTCATAAAGGCTTTGTACAATGTACAAAGCCAGGAAAAAAGTATAAACTGGGTAATACAGTAGTACTCTTCAGGTGTCCCCTTCTTTTCCTTCCTCTTGAGGATGAGGGAACTGCTTCCACCTGCTTAGTGGAGCTCGATTCTCAGGTGCCTGGGCTGTAAGTGACCTGAATTCAGGTAGTGCTGGTGCCCTCCACAGATAGAAATAGGCAACAGCCCCTGTCTTACCTGAACTATTGTCTGCTCGCGTATAGGAAATGGGGAACCCCAAAGACAGTTTGATCTTTCAGGTGTGGTAGTAGACCCTCCATTTTGAGGAAAATGACCCTATTTCCTGCCATCAGTTCTTACAGCCCTCGAGGGAAGTGCTCCATCTCTACTGCCTGATGGTTCAACTAGATGTGATGATGGGTCACAAACTTGATAATGGATTCCCTTCTCTGCTGACAGTCATAGTAACTAACACCTTCCTAGATGCCAAGTCTCGGTACCTTACGGTTAGGGGTCCCATTAACAGTTTGTCTAGGCCTGATCCTGTCTCGCATCCTTGTCTATTCTGATAAGCTTTGGGCCCACACTCCACTCAACAGATCCTGAATCCTGGCTTTCCCATTTGCAGTCGTAAGAACCCCAGCAGTAAAGGATGTGGCCTGTGTTGCGGCTTTGGTGGGTCCAGGATATTGACCATGTAAAGAACACGGGCTCCTGCCACCTCTGCTGTTGTGCCAGCTTCCTCTGGCTGCTATATTCCTCTGATCACTCCCTTGGGAGTCTTGTGTGTTTCTGCCATCTTTTTTTACCCACTACACATGTTATACTGTATCAGTGGCTAATTGAATACAGTAAAAAATGTTAACACTTTTTTGGAGTGCTATATATCACAGAATTGTACCCCGAACCACATAATACTGTATGGCTAAGAAATGTATCCCTACAACAGTTTTAAAAGATTTTTCTCTGAGATAAACATCACAGAAATGTACCCAGACCATGTGCTGAGAAATGTAATTATATAAAAATTATAAACGCTTTTCTTTTCAGATTTATAGATCACAGGAAATGTACTCCAGACCATGAAATTTTGTATGGGTGAGAAATGTAATCCAGCCAATTTTTTTTTAATGCTTTTTTGTAGTGTTAGCTAATATCACAGAAATTTACCCCAGACCATGTAATACTGTAGGGGTGACAAATTTTACCTTCAAAAATTTTTACACTCTTTTTTGAAGTGTTAGATTTAAAAAAAAATCATCCAGAACACAAAATAGCGTATGTGTAAGAAATTTAAGCCAGGACCTTATTTAATGATTTTTTGTAGTGTTATATAGCCCAATAAAGTAACACAAATCTTGTAATACTAGATGGATAAAAGTATATTCAATTTTGTCACCCCCCCAAAAAAAAAACCAAGGATAATGTACAGTATATTCTGGTTTGCTTCACACTAGTTTTTTTACACCTTGTCTCCATATGTATTCCTTCATGGTTTTGCTGCCTTCAGTCTGAATCTACACATGCACATTCCAATAAGAACACAGAAAACCACTGCATGAACAGGTGCGTCCAAACTTTTGACTGATACTTTAAGTAGATTTGAATACCCCTTTACCCTTCATCTCATGCCAAAAAATGACTTTGTCATATGTTATCATTTTTATCTTACCAAACTCTGTTTAGTTTGGTGTAATCTTAAAGCAGAAAGGAACATTCAGGCTGAGCTGCACCCAACATCTTTCAGAACACTATTAAGCCCGCTATAAATAATAATTAAAAACTGAATAATTCTTATAAACTGAAACACAACGGGGCACATTTTTTTTTACAACATATTTCATAAAAGCTTCCACTCTATATGAAATCACAACCCTGAGAGAATTATTGAAATTCCCACAATCATATTTATGTCCCTAGTAACCATCCTCGTTTCCCTAAACAGATGAATAGTATTTAATTTCTTTATCAGACTCTGTCTAACAAACCATCTGTCCCCAAGTGAAATACAATCCAAAGCCCTGGTAAGATTGTTCATTGTTTCTTTTCTGGGGCATATTACTGAATATCTATATCAGCAACTTTCATAAATGTAATAAGAAACTGTATCTTTCAGGCCACAGAGTTTCAGACATATACCATCTGTTGCAGAAACAACGCTAAGAATTGAGATTTTCCCCTTATGCTTCACCTTACGAGATTAACTGTCATCTATGATACATTGAAATAAATAATACAAAAGCTGGATTAACATATGTTAGATGTAAATATGAATGCTGACAAGTGGCAACCTCCTCTACGATGGATTCAGAAGTGGAGATACTGTATTACATAAATGTAAAACATTATACACAAGGCAAACTTTTTCACTATAAAATATAAGTTTACATGGTCCAATTACTTGTGCACTTAAGATCTTATTGTAAAAACATGAACCATTATTCGTCAGTGTTTTGGATCTGATTTTCTTCATTCTTTGGCCAGTGGGACAGTTTTTACTAGAGAGGAGCAGATCGAACAGTGGAGGATCAAGATTGAAACCGATTTCCTGAATTTCATTGTTTCAAGCTCTTTCAAACATTTTGATATCCGATTCGTGGTTTGCAAAAAAGCAAAAAACTAAACTTGCCACCATTTTTCACACTGTTGAAGCATCAGTGGGTTAATGTCATTTTGCATAGCCATGTGGGCTTCCCAATAATGTCCTGCAGAGATGACAATTTACAGCTGGTACAGTGGTGGTCAATACCTGGGTCATCACAGATCAGCGGTTCTCAGCAAAGCACAATTTGTACAACAGAGTCATCTCTCAGAGTTATTTGTCTTCTCTAGAGTCACTGAGTAAGGCCGGGGGTCACACTTGCGAGTACAAGGTAAGATACTTGCGCGAGTCTCTCTTCAATACCCGGCACCGCTGCCGGCACTCGGGACCGAAGCGTGCGGCTACATGTATTTCTATGCAGCTAAATGCTTCTGTCCCGAGTGCCAGTGGCAGTGCCGGGTATTGAGGCTAGAGATTCGCGCAAGTTTCTCGCCTTGCACTCTCAAGTGTGACCCCAGCCTCAGTCTTTGTCTCCTTTTTTTGCCTTTGTTTCTTATACTTGGCACATTTTGGGGTAGGGACCACTCCTCTTTGGGCTGCGCACCTTGTAAATTTAATTTTCCACAGATAGGTGTAAAACACAAACAGGTCTAGGTCTTGCTCTGCCCCTCAGTATTCTGATGCCTGTTAGCACATAGTATGGTAAGTCATTAGAGTTAGGGACCATCTGATTAGGTTCACCTTGTCGCGGTGGGATGATTTTTTCACTTTTTGAACAAAATAGTGTCAACTTAGTACCCTGTGTTTTTTACATGTATTCCTACTAGTTATTTACTTACAGAATGAAATCTGTGAATTATCTTATTTTAGGTTTTGTCCGTTAATGACCACAATGTGAATCTGTATCTACACATTGCACTTACGCTAAAAGCTATGCTGGCTCTTAATTTTCGTTTTTCTTTAGTTTCTTGTACTTGGTACATTTAAAGTAGTGGCCACTCACCCTTTTGAGGTAAGCATTTCATCTATTTAGGTTTTCACAGGCAGGTGTAAAACACGTCAGGTCCAAGTCCTGCTCTTCTTCCATCTATGTTGGAATGTTGGTACATATCAGGGTGAGTCACAAGAGTTAGGAACTATGCAAGTGACTAGCACACTCCAAAAGTGTTGTGATGCAAAGTGGGGGTTTTATTTACATACAGTATTCACAAACGTTTCGGTCATTACTGGACCTTCATCAGTGTGCTGAAGGGAAATATATACAGAGAAAGTGACATCCAATGTATAAAAAAAGAACAATATATGAAAATAAACATAAACAAAAAAACAGAAAAGAACAAAAGTATATACATCACATGGGAGAATACAGTCATGATTGAGAATAATAGAACACAACTCCAATAAAGAGACATCAAACAAGATAGCCGAGATATGAAGGCTGCACAGATTGAACGTATGCGAATAAAGATAAGGTAGTGTATCATGGAGAAAAATGAGGGGTTACGGTAGGAGGGGGTGGTGGGGTGGGAAAACATAAGAAAAAAAAAAAGGAGAAAAACCTACCTAATATACTAGTATGCTTAGAGAAGCCCCGAGTAGCAAAGTTAGATTGCATCTAAAAAGAGAGATAAATATGCGAAGTTGAAGTGATAATAAGAGTGAATAGATAGGCTATGTGAAAAACTGACGGGCGTATGGTGTATAATGTGTAGTAGAATCCACCTACCAATAAGAAGCCTGAAGACATATAGGTCGCGGGGGTAGGCACAAGCCGCAGAGATACAATGGTGTGTCACAAGTGACACTAACTGCAGGAGAGAGGAAGGTGTGACATATATGGCACTGTGAACCGCTGGTACTATATGGGCATGTGCTACGGAGGACCCACCTGCTGGATGGAGCAGGAGCCACGCGGAATGTACTGCCAGTATGGGCTGCAAAATAGTGCGCATGAGGTAGAAACAAGCTACTGAGATAGGGTAGTGTGTCACGGACTGACACTATCTGCGGAAGAAAGGATAGTGTGACGCATATGGCACGGTGACACGCTAGTACTGTATGGGCACAAGATGCAGGGGACTCACCTGCGGAATGAAGCAGGAGGCACGTGGTATGTACCGCCAGTATGGGCTGCAAAATAGTGCTCAAGGGGTAGGCACAAACTATGGAGATAAGATAGTGTGTCACAAACTGACGCTGTCTGCAGAGGAAAGGATAATATGACACCTATGGCACAGTGGACTGCTAGCACTATATGGGCATGTAATGCAGAGGACTCACCTGCTGAATGAAGCAGGGGCCACACGGTATATACCGCCAGTCTGGGCTGCAAGAATGGTGCGCACTATCTGCATAGAGGGAGAAAGGACGTTTCATGTGTGACAGGCTGGACTGCTACAATGGAAAGCATGTAGAGCATGTGGTGCATAGAACTTACCCGCCTCATCAGCAACAGGAAGCACGCGGTGTCCAGCGCAAGTGCAGGCTGAGGACGGTGCGCTCAGGACCTGCCTATATAGTAGAGGGAGGGGGTAGTGTGTGCATTGCTGGCAAAAGGAGCCGGAAGGGGCGGGGAGAGGTGACGAGGGTGTCACATGACCAGAAGGGGTGGTGTGCAGTCCATTACACTAAAGAAGAAAAAAAAAAAAAAAAAAAGGTGAGGTGGAGGTGCATTCCAGAGCAGTATACTAGCTGGTGCAGAGGTGCAATACGGTGACCGCAGGGTGTCAGAGATGTCAGAAGGGTGAATTCAGAGAGGCCGATTCTGTAAGGAGAAGAAAGAAGATTAGCAAAATACCAAATGACAGCATGATAAATAAACAGCGGTCCTGTACGTACCATACAGAATAATGTGGCAGATGTACATTTCTTTAACATAAGACAACACATTACTAGTCACCTGGGACGGTGATTCTGCCTATGATCATATTGTTGATCACAAAATGAGTGAGTAAATACATTTATGTTAAATGAATGAAAAAAGCAAACATAAGTAGAAGTGCCCAGCTATGTGGTGGTATGATAGATAGCGGAGACCTGGTTAGCGGGCATCACATATAGGAACGCAGTGGTACATTTGGTAATGCGGTTGAGCTGAAATAATAAACAGTCATCAAAAAAGAACAGATACAAAGTGACTTCACATGTTCCGAAAGCCGTAGAGCTCAACGGGCCCCCTGGAGTATTCTATAGGAGATAATATTGTGACAGTAATCTTAAATAAATGATGATAACTCATAATCTCTGTTGAGACCCCTGGGGCTCAGTGTGTTGAGCTCGTGTATCCAATACGCCTCTCTGCGTTTGAGAATTGAAACGCGGTCCCCACCACGGCGAGGTGATGTAATGTGTTCTATTATTTGAAATTTTAGCTGGGACACGTTGTGGCCTTTATCGGCAAAGTGTGCTGGTATGGGAAGTAAGAGGTTCTTACATCTTATTGTCGATTTGTGTTTAGAGATCCTAGCTTTGACTGGTTGGGTGGTTTCGCCTATGTACAGGAGCCCGCAGGGTCATTTAATCAGATATACAGCAAAATTGGTGTTGCAGGTGAAAAAAACCGTTAATGGGGTATCTCTTGCCTGTGTGCGGGTGATGAATGACATTGCCTTTATAAGGACACTGTTGCACTGATTACAACACAGACAGGGGAAAGTTCCTGTTTTGGGGTTATTCAAGAACTGCTGAGTAGTATGAGGTTGTGTTGAGCCTATGTCGGCACGGACTAAACAGTCTTTTATGTTGCGGGGCCTTTTAAAACATGGCAAAAAAGGTTGTTGGAACTCCCTAACTGATGGATACGCTGTTTGGAGGATGTGCCAGTGTTGGCGAATAGTTTTGTGTAATCTATAGGCAGCAGGGTGGTACTGGTGGACGAATGGAATGCGTGATGTAGCAGGAACTTTGTCCCTATGGGCGGGGTTCGTGGTAGAGTTATCTAGAATTCTTGACGGGTAACCCCTTTCACTAAACTTTACCTTCATCTCAGATATTCGGTGGTCTTTGAGATCAGGGTCGGAGACTATTCTGGTCACTCTGTTAAGTTGAGATTTTGGGATTGACTTTTTCATGTTGAGCGGGTGAAAACTATCAAAGTGCAACAGACTGTTGCGATCAGTAGGTTTAGAGTACAGATCGGTAGACAAATTCCCGTTGATGTCTTTTTGGACCAATGTGTCAAGGAAACTAATCTGGTGGAGATCGTGTGTCACTGTAAAATCCAGGCCCGGCCATGTAGTTTTCAGGAATTGAAAGAAAGCTTGTAGAGAATCAGCATCTCCCCGCCAAATACAGAAAATGTCGTCAATATAACTTTTCCATGTCAAAGCATGGTTGCGGAAGAGCTTGTGAGTATATATTGAGGTGTCTTCATAATGGGCCATGTAGGCATTAGCATATGGCGGTGCCACGTATGCTAATGCCTACATAGCCCATTATGAAGACACCTCAATATATACTCACGAGCTCTTCCGCAACCATGTTTTGACATGGAAACGTTATATTGACGACATTTTCTGTATTTGGCGGGGAGATGCTGATTCTCTACAAGCTTTCTTTCAATTCCTGAAAACTACATGGCCGGGCCTGGATTTTACAGTGACACACGATCTCCACCAGATTAGTTTCCTTGACACATTGGTCCAAAAAGACATCAACGGGAATTTGTCTACCGATCTGTACTCTAAACCCACTGATCGCAACAGTCTGTTGCACTTTGATAGTTTTCACCCGCTCAACATGAAAAAGTCAATCCCAAAATCTCAACTTAACAGAGTGACCAGAATAGTCTCCGACCCTGATCTCAAAGACCACCGAATATCTGAGATGAAGGTAAAGTTTAGTGAAAGGGGTTACCCGTCAAGAATTCTAGATAACTCTACCACGAACCCCGCCCATAGGGACAAAGTTTCTGCTACATCACGCATTCCATTCGTCCACCAGTACCACCCTGCTGCTTATAGATTACACAAAACTATTCGCCAACACTGGCACATCCTCCAAACAGCGTATCCATCAGTTAGGGAGTTCCAACAACCTTTTTTGCCATGTTTTAAAAGGCCTCGCAACATAAAAGACTGTTTAGTCCGTGCCGACATAGGCTCAACACAACCTCATACTACTCAGCGGTTCTTGAGTAACCCCAAAACAGGAACTTTCCCCTGTCTGTGTTGTAATCAGTGCAACAGTGTCCTTAAAGGCAATGTCATTTATCACCCGCACACAGGCAAGAGATACCCCATTAACGTTTTTTTCACCTGCAACACCAATTTTGCTGTACATCTGATTAAATGCCCCTGCGGGCTCCTGTACATAGGCGAAACCACCCAACCAGTCAAAGCTAGGATCTCTAAACACAAATCGACAATAAGATGTAAGAACCTCTTACTTCCCATACCAGCACACTTTGCCGATAAAGGCCACAACGTGTCCCAGCTAAAATTTCAAATAATAGAACACATTACATCACCTCGCCGCGGTGGGGACCGCGTTTCAATTCTCAAACGCAGAGAGGCGTATTGGATACACGAGCTCAACACACTGAGCCCCAGGGGTCTCAACAGAGATTATGAGTTATCATTTATTTAAGATTACTGTCACAATATTTTCTCCTATAGAATACTCCAGGGGGCCCGTTGAGCTCTACGGCTTTCGGAACAATTGATGTCACTTTGTATCTGTTCTTTTTTGATGACTGTTTATTATTTCAGCTCAACCGCATTCCCAAATGTACCACTGCGTTCCTATATGTGATGCCCGCTAACCAGGTCTCCGCTATCTATCATACCACCACATAGCTGGGCACTTCTACTTATGTTTGCTTTTTTCATTCATTTAACATAAATGTATTTACTCACTCATTTTGTGATCAACAATATGATCATAGGCATAATCACCGTCCCAGGTGACTAGTAATGTGTTTTCTTATGTTAAAGAAATGTACATCTGCCACATTATTCTGTATGGTACGTACAGGACCGCTGTTATTTATCATGCTGTCATTTGGTATTTTGCTAATCTTCTTTCTTCTCCTTACAGAATCGGCCTCTCTGAATTCACCCTTCTGACATCTCTGACACCCTGCGGTCACCGTATTGCACCTCTGCACCAGCTAGTATACTGCTCTGGAATGCACCTCCACCTCACCTTTTTTTTTTTTTTTTTTTCTTCTTTAGTGTAATGCACTGCACACCACCCCTTCTGGTCATGTGACACCCTCGTCACCTCTCCCCGCCCCTTCCGGCTCCTTTTGCCAGCAATGCACACACTACCCCCTCCCTCTACTATATAGGCAGGTCCTGAGCGCACCGTCCTCAGCCTGCACTTGCGGTGGACACCGCGTGCTTCCTGTTGCTGATGAGGCGGGTAAGTTCTATGCACCACATGCTCTACATGCTTTCCATTGTAGCAGTCCAGCCTGTCACACATGAAACGTCCTTTCTCCCTCTATGCAGATAGTGCGCACCATTCTTGCAGCCCAGACTGGCGGTATATACCGTGTGGCCCCTGCTTCATTCAGCAGGTGAGTCCTCTGCATTACATGCCCATATAGTGCTAGCAGTCCACTGTGCCATAGGTGTCATATTATCTTTTCCTCTGCAGACAGCGTCAGTTTGTGACACACTATCTTATCTCCATAGTTTGTGCCTACCCCTTGAGCACTATTTTGCAGCCCATACTGGCGGTACATACCACGTGCCTCCTGCTTCATTCCGCAGGTGAGTCCCCTGCATCTTGTGCCCATACAGTACTAGCGTGTCACCGTGCCATATGCGTCACACTATCCTTTCTTCCGCAGATAGTGTCAGTCCGTGACACACTACCCTATCTCAGTAGCTTGTTTCTACCTCATGCGCACTATTTTGCAGCCCATACTGGCAGTACATTCTGCGTGGCTCCTGCTCCATCCAGCAGGTGGGTCCTCCATAGCACATGCCCATATAGTACCAGCGGTTCACAGTGCCATATATGTCACACCTTCCTCTCTCCTGCAGTTAGTGTCACTTGTGACACACCATTGTATCTCTGCGGCTTGTGCCTACCCCCGCGACCTATATATGTCTTCAGGCTTCTTATTGGTAGGTGGATTCTACTACACATTATACACCATACGCCCCGTCAGTTTTTCACATAGCCTATCTATTCACTCTTATTATCACTTCAACTTCGCATATTTATCTCTCTTTTTAGATGCAATCTAACTTTGCTACTCAGGGCTTCTCTAAGCATACTAGTATATTAGGTAGGTTTTTCTCCTTTTTTTTTTTCTTATGTTTTCCCACCCCACCACCCCCTCCTACCGTAACCCCTCATTTTTCTCCATGATACACTACCTTATCTTTATTCACATACGTTCAATCTGTGCAGCCTTCATATCTCGGCTATCTTGTTTGATGTCTCTTTATTGGAGTTGTGTTCTATTATTCTCAATCATGACTGTATTCTCCCATGTGATGTATATACTTTTGTTCTTTTCTGTTTTTTTGTTTATGTTTATTTTCATATATTGTTCTTTTTTTATACATTGGATGTCACTTTCTCTGTATATATTTCCCTTCAGCACACTGATGAAGGTCCAGTAACGACCGAAACGTTTGTGAATACTGTATGTAAATAAAACCCCCACTTTGCATCACAACACTTTTGGAGTGTGCTAGTCACTTGCATTTTACATAAAGGCTTGGGAACCTATGACCGTGCACCTCCTCCTTTTGGCTGTGCTGAACATTTTCTATATAACAAGAGTTAGGAATTATCCTGATTGGGTACACCATATCATGGTGGGATGGATTTCATGCTCTTTTGGTCAAAATGATATCCATTAAGTCAACTATGTTTTTTACATATATTACTATTATATATTTACACAATGCTCTCCAGAATCCCAGAGTGTCTATCGGCCATATCCTCCTTCTTCTCCTCTCGCTTCCTCAAGCTCAATGTGGACAAATCTGAACTCATTATCTTTCCTTCATCACTCATATCTTTCCTATCTGATCTATCTATCAAAATAAATGAAATCACACTTTCCCCTTTCCCCAAAATCCGCTGCCTCGGAATAACGCTTGACTCTGCCCTGTCCTTCAAAATGCACATCCAAGCTCTCGCCACCTCCTGTCGCCTCCAGCTCAAAAATATTTCCAGAATCCGTCCTTTCCTCAACCCACACTCTACCAAAATGCTCGTGCATGCCCTAATCATCTCCCGCCTCGACTACTGCAACATCCTCCTTTGTGGCCTACCTTCTAACACTCTCGCACCCCTCCAGTCCATCCTTAACTCTGCTGCACGACTAATCTCTCTCCTCGCTACTCTCCTGCTTCACCTCTTTGCAAATCCCTTCACTGGCTCCCAATTTCCCAGCGTATCCAGTTTAAATTACTAACACTGACCTACAAAGCCATCCATAATCTTTCTCCTCCATATATTTCCACACTAATCTCTCAATATCTTCCCTCACGTAATCTCCGGTCCTCCCAAGACCTCCTCCTCTCCTCCACGCTTATTCGCTCCTCACTCAATCACCTCCAAGACTTCTCCCGAATATCCCCCATCCTCTGGAATTCAGTGCCCCAACACATCCGGTTATCCACCACATTTGGATCCTTCAAAAGAAACTTGAAAACCCACCTCTTCAAGTAAGCTTACAGCCTGTAAAGACCACATGGCCACCTCAACACCATTGGAGCTACTGCAACCCTCGACCTCCTGTCTCCTTCCCCATAATCCTGTAGAATGTAAGCCCGCAAGGGCAGGGTCCTCGCCCCTCTGTATCAGTCTGTCATTGTTAGTTTTGTTTACTGTAAGTGATATTTGTATTTTGATGTAACCCCTTCTCATGTACAGCACCATGGAATTAATGGTGCTATATAAATAAATAATAATCGTAATAATAATGCTGTGTATTTATTCATAGTTCTTATTCAAGCTTAAGTCTTTCTCATAAGAGTGTCAGATCTTATAGTCAGCAGCGTTCTCTCTCTTTCCTACATGATCAGATCACAAGATCAACACACGTATGTAATACTAGCCCCTTTTATATTGTGTTTTACAAGGAAGATATATAACCCATTCTTAAATCTTATACACTTTGTTGGGTTACTAAATCCTGTTGGATAATGTTCTATAACTGTAACCTTGTAACAAAATTGCACTTCCTTTTGTGGTAGCAGTGATATTTTTGCTGTCTTTGGTGTCAGTAAAAAACAAACAAGCAAAAATCTTGATGAATATGTTTTTTTCGGGCCATTTATGTATTAAAGCAAATGATAAAGGTTCTTCAGCTCTCTAGGTTGAATGCATTTAATTTTGTCATCCCATTTTTGAAACGTGGATGAGGGGTACAGGTCGTTAGTGATTTTGGTCAGAGATGTCTCAGTTTAGTGATGGGGCAGAAAACCAGATTGTTGATTGTCAAAGAGCAAGTTAGATGAGTGGTGGGAGGAAAGTTCAGAGTGGACGTGCTGCTCCAGGAGTTTGGAAGCGAATGGGAGCAGCAATATTGGGCGATAGCTGGACATAGCGGTTGGGTCGAGGGTTGGCTTTTGAAGGATAGGCATGAATGTGACATGTTTGAAAGCAAAGGGAAGGTACCAGAAGTTAGTGATAGGTTGAAGAGGTGGGATACATTCAATAGCCATCCATTCTTCTTCCATGAGAAACTGATCTGTGTTTTGGTTGCTGAATCAGTTCCAAATAGATGATAACTTCACACATCCAGGAGTCATCTGTTCGAAACTGATCCAATAAGTAAAAAAAATGAATCCGTTTCAAATGGAAGAAGAACGGATGGCTATTTATCAGATTAGCTTTTCATAGGCATCAAAGTTCCAGCTACAATCAAAAATTGTGTTTGCGCAATATGATTGTTGCTTGATCCATGCTAACTCTTTATTACTGGACCTGTGAACATAGTTTAATATAACTGATTGTTGCAGGATCCGTTACAGATGGATGATAATAACTGGACATGTGAACCTATAGAAATGCCAAAGCCTTTTTAAATCAAACATACCTGGGTGAATTATGCTGCCTGTAGTACGTGGGGCATGAAGCTAATAAGTTTCCTTTAACTTGTGCAATGACAAAATGTGAGGAACAGTAAATATGATTTATAAAAATCCAAATATATTTCTCTACTGTAAAAAAAAAAGTGAGAATAAAGTTACAATCAGAATACAATTATCAGGTATTTCTGAGACATTTCTTTACAAGCTGTTACCATTGAAATATTTTTTTTTTTAAATTTGCAGTATTATAGCTTAGACCCAAAACTTTAACATGGATGTGTATTCGCACCGGTTGGACACAAGATTCAGTGTTATTGCCAAGGTAAGCAATCTATAAATACAGACATCTTGCTGACTTGCTTTCTCATTAATATATTTGTTTATGGATTGAAGCTTATGTTTGCTTGTTTTCAATTGCCATTATAATCATTTATAAGGCCTCCCATGTTTAAGCACTTGATCTTTGTATTTTTAGGTATAATTAACTACCCAATAAAAGTATCCAAAGATTCTTCCCATCTCTGTTCTCCGTCCATCACCTTTTTTTTCCATCCATGCTTTTTAAATAATATGCAAATTCTGTATGGGTGATGATTTACACAGGGGAACGGACTCATATACTAATGTAGATATTTCCAAAGTTTTGCAAATTTTGCCGCTTTTCATCAGGGGCTTTAAGTTATTTTTTCTGATAATTAAGTCAACAAAAGCTGGAATAACTAGAATGCCAGAAAAATCAAGTCCAATAAAAAGTTTACATAAAAGACTTAGAATTCAGCTACATCTTACCAGAATTGCAAAGGCAGTTATGTCCAATTTATCCAGCCAACAATTAGTAGTTTTAAATACCACCAATCAATTAATGCACCACATAAGGGAATGAAAACGTGAGAAAAAAATATTTGAGGAATGGAATCAAGAAATAAAAAAGACAGTTGCACCAAAGTTGCTCGAATTTTGATTTTGCAATGTTCATTATGCGGTAAAGATGAACTGGTAATTTTCGTCTACAGGTTAGTATGATTAAAGCATTATATAGTTTTATCATGTTACACTGCCTTTTAGGGTTCACTCACACAAGCGTATAAGTCGGATGAGTGTAATGCGAGAAAACCTCACATTTCACTCTGATCAATGTTAGTAAATGATTCCCTACTCATCTACAAGTTTTTTCTCAGCTCGGATCATACTGAGAAAAAAATTGCACCATGCTATGATTGTCTGTGAGAATTGGATAGCACTCTCCAATGCAAGTCAAAGGGAGCGAGAAAATATCACACGGCACACATACCATGCATGTACCATGCAATTTTGACTTACCCATCTCAAGGGAAACCCGACATTTCATCAGCCAAGTACAGTAAGTTCACAGACCGAACTGTCAGAATAGAATAAATAGAATCGATATATACTGTAGATAGTATAGATAGATAGAAATATGTCTGTGAGAAATATAATACGTGCAGTGCAATGCATGTGTAATTTACCGTAAATGTATCTAGCTAATTAATAGAAACATAAATGAAAGTAATGGTGTGGGGTTGATGTCAGCTTTGTAATGTCCGCTGACATCAAGCCCAAGGGGTTAGTAATGGAGAGATGTCTAAAGACAGCTCGATTTTTAACCCCATATTCAAAATAAATACACACAGAGAAAGATGTCCTTTAAATGTAAAAAGCACTCTCCGCCCCTCTTTTACCCATTCAATACTTAAATCCATAACAATGATGTCCCACAACAATCCCTGACTCTGCTACATCTGGAAGCAGTGCTGAGCGGTGACATCAGTAAAGCAACCAATCAACACGGATGTCAGAACACACTGAGAATAGAGTGTGAATCCGGATGCTGTGACGAGCACTGATGTCATTACACTTATCGCAGTTAAGAGCCGATAAACTATGGTAAACTTTCTGACATCACCGATTGCAGTGCGGAAATTACTGCAGGCTCTTACTCTGCGAGCAGTGACATCAGTAAGGTTACAGCAGTTCATCAGCTGTGAATTGCGATAACCTTACTGACATCAGCGCTTGCCACAGCAGGCGGGTTCACACGTGTTATGATCTGGTGGTTTGGGAGCAACATGGAACGAACTCTGAAGGAAGTGGTATCTGTACTGACCGCAGTCCCTAAGCTCAACACAACACTAGAAGTAGCCGTGGAATGCTCCTAACTCTCCCTAGGCATCTCATCACAGCCTAAGAGCTAACTACCCCTAAAGATAGAAGCAGGAAAACTATCTTGCCTCAGAGAAAATCCCCAAAGGATAGATTAGCCCCCCACAAATAATGACTGTGAGTGGAGAGGGAAAAGACATACACAGAATGAAACCAGGATGAGCACAGGAGGCCAGTCTAGCTAGATAGATAGGACAGAATGGAATACTGTGCGGTCAGTATAAAACACTACAAAAATCCACACAGAGATTACAAAAATCTCCACACCTGACTAAAGGTGTGGAGGGTAAATCTGCTTCCCAGAGCTTCCAGCAACACAAAGTTAATTCATACTGATAAGCTGGACAAACATAGAAAGCACAAAACGGATAAGTCCACAATCATTGGACAGAAAAGAGCAAGCAAGAACTTAGCTTTGATGAACTGGTCGGGATAACAGGGAACTCCAAAGAGATGTGAATCCAACAAGGAACCATTTACAAGTGGCACTGGCTGAAGGAAAGATCCAGGCATAAATAGCCGAGCAGAAAAGACAATCAGTAGAAGCAGCTGATGACAGCTAAATCCAAGGAGCAGCCATACCACTTGAAACCACAAGAGGGAGCCCAAGAGCAGAACTCACAAAAGTGCCACTTACAACCACCGGAGGGAGCCCAAGAGCGGAATTCACAACACACACGCTACTCCCAGTGTGTTGCAGCGGCCATGTTGAGCGGTCACTTAACTGATGTCACAGACCAATAGAATTGCATTGTCAATTTTGTTTTGACACTTGGATAAAAACCAGAGTGTGACCACTCGGTTAACCCCTTTACCCCCAAGGGTGGTTTGCACGTCAATGACCAGGCCAATTTTTACAATTCTGACCACTGTCCTTTATGAGGTTATAACTCTGGAACGCTTCAACGCATCCCAGTGATTCTGACATTGTTTTCTCGTGACATATTGAAATTCATGATAGTGGTAAAATTTCTTTGATATTACCTGCGTCTATTTGTGAAAAAAAAACGGAAATATGGTGAAAATTTTGAAAATTTCGCAATTTTCCAACTTTTAATTTTTATGCAATTAAATGACAGAGATATGTCACACAAAATACTTAATAGTTAACATTTCCCACATGTCTACTTTACATAAGCACAATTTTGGAACTATATTTTTTTTTGTTAGGGGGTCATAAGGGTTAAAATTTGACCAGCAATTTCTCATTTTTACAGCACGATTTTTTTTAGGGACCACATCTCATTTGAAGTCATTTTGAGGGGTCTATATGATAGAAAATACCCAAGTGTGACATCATTCTAAAAACTGCACCCCTCAAGGTGCTCAAAACCACATTCAAGAAGTTTATTAACCCTTCAGGTGTTTCACAGGAATTTTTGGAATGTTTAAATAAAAATGAACATTTAACTTTTTAAAAAAAAAAAAATTACTTCAGCTCCGATTTGTTTTATTTTACCATGGGTAAAAGGAGAAAATGGACCCCAAAATTGGTTGTACAATTTGTCCTGAGTACTCCGATACCCCATATGTGGGGGTAAACTACTGTTTGGGTGCATGGCAGAGCTCGAAAGCGAAGGA
Organism: Ranitomeya imitator; assembly: GCF_032444005.1. Lineage (NCBI taxonomy): Eukaryota > Metazoa > Chordata > Amphibia > Anura > Dendrobatidae > Ranitomeya > Ranitomeya imitator. The sequence continues at coordinate 110,147,154 of NC_091290.1, read as the reverse complement.
GGGCAATTTGACTTTTCAATGCAAAATTGACAGGAATTGAGATGGGACGCCATGTTGCATTTGGAGAGCCACTGATGTGCCTAAACATTGAAACCCCCCACAATTGACACCATTTTGGAAAGTAGACCCCATTAAGGAACTTATCTAGAGGCGTGGTGAGCACTTTGACCCACCAAGTGCTTCACAGAAGTTTATAATGCAGAACCGTAAAAATAAAAAATCATATTTTTTCACAAAAATTATATTTTCGCCCCCAATTTTTTATTTTCCCAAGGGTAAGAGAAGAAATTGGACCACAAAAGTTGTTGTACAATTTTAGGCAGCTGACACCCGGCCGCGACCGGCCACGCTCACCCGTGAGCACGGCCGATCACTATGACGTACTATCCCGTCGAGGGTCAGATAGGCCCAAGTCACCTCGACGGGATAGTACGTCTAAGGTCAGAAAGGGGTTAAGGAAAAAATCGGACTTTTGAATGGCCTCATAGAATATCATTGGTATGAGTGCTATCTGTGAAAACCACAGATAGCACTCTTAAGCTGAGGCAACACGAGCGTACATTGAGAGATAATTGAATCAATTATGGAATTATGGAAAAGACACCTGGATCAAATTTTGATTAGAGTTTGATCCAAGTTTCGGCTTAGTGTGATCAGATTCTCTCGGATGACAGACTCATAGCACAGGTGAGGAGAAGATGGAGAGAAAAAAATTCTCACACTTAGAATCATAGAATGGTAGAGTTGAAAGGGACCTCCTGGGTCATCTGGTCCAACCCCCTGCTCATCTTCTGCACTCTGTGAGTCCACAGAAATTGGACTGAATTCAGATGTCATCCAAGTGTAGTCCAATGTTTTCCACACACCCATAGACTGGTCCAAATCGTATCATGCTGCCATTTTTTTTCACATGCTGAATCGGCATGAGTAAAAATAGATGCTGATCAGCACTGCCCCATGGAATAACTATCGGATATAACATTGTATAGCACTCTGATGTATGTGAATACATCGGAAGAGTGCTATCCAATGTTATGTCGGATACCTATCAGGCCAATGTTATTCTATGGGGTAGTGCTGATCAGCATTTTTTTTTATTATGCCAAGCTCCTATGTGAGCAAGCTCTTATGAGAAAATCATTTTTCTCCCTAAGTCTATTTATAGTGAGGAAAGCACTGACAAGACATTCTGTAAAGGGAATAGCCTTGGTATGTACTGTTATTACTAAAGCACCACACCCCTACAAGCAGGAAACCAGGTGACAGATGAGTAACGCACTCCTGAAAATAGGTTTTAAAACAGCCCCTTTAAGAACAATATGATCATACTTTTTCCAATAAAGAAGTAGACACATCTATGTAAGATATATCAGAGAAACATTACGTGTATTATGTACCATGCTCCAAACCTGCAATGCATCACTTGTGATCATAACAGGCATTAAATAAAAAAAGCACATAGGAAACAATATAAAAGAACTCTAAATAATAAGCAAAGACAGTTGAGATGAAATCCGCCAAAACACAATCTCCGCCTCTTAACAAATAACAGCAAAGATGAGGAAAAGCAGCTGTTAATGAGTTCTTGCTCTTCACAGATTTCCAATGAAGTCTATAAAAAGAAAAAAATGTTGAAAATAAATACCTCCGTTAAACATATGTACGTGTTTTCATCTAAATAATTCCAACCTTCTGTGACTTTCTAATATATTTTTATTTTATATTACAAAGCTTCAAATCTCCTGCTTTCCTTTATATGGTCATTGCATGAATTTATAGGTTAGGGTTGGCGGAACGCACCGAATATACAGTGGGGCAAAAAAGTATTTAGTCAGTCAGCAATAGTGCAAGTTCCACCACTTAAAAAGATGAGAGGCGTCTGTAATTTACATCATAGGTAGACCTCAACTATGGGAGACAAACTGAGAAAAAAAAATCCAGAAAATCACATTGTCTGTTTTTTTAACATTTTATTTGCATATTATGGTGGAAAATAAGTATTTGGTCAGAAACAAAATTTCATCTCAATACTTTGTAATATATCCTTTGTTGGCAATGACAGAGGTCAAACGTTTTCTGTAAGTCTTCACAAGGTTGCCACACACTGTTGTTGGTATGTTGGCCCATTCCTCCATGCAGATCTCCTCTAGAGCAGTGATGTGTTTGGCTTTTCGCTTGGCAACACGGACTTTCAACTCCCTCCAAAGGTTTTCTATTGGGTTGAGATCTGGAGACTGGCTAGGCCACTCCAGGACCTTGAAATGCTTCTTACGAAGCCACTCCTTCGTTGCCCTGGCGGTGTGCTTTGGATCATTGTCATGTTGAAAGACCCAGCCACGTTTCATCTTCAATGCCCTTGCTGATGGAAGGAGGTTTGCACTCAAAATCTCATGATACATGGCCACATTCATTCTTTCATGTACCCGGATCAGTCGTCCTGGCCCCTTTCCAGAGAAACAGCCCCAAAGCATGATGTTTCCACCACCATGCTTTACAGTAGGTATGGTGTTTGATGGATGCAACTCAGTATTCTTTTTCCTCCAAACACGACAAGTTGTGTTTCTACCAAACAGTTCCAGTTTGGTTTCATCAGACCATAGGACATTCTCCCAAAACTCCTCTGGATCATCCAAATGCTCTCTAGCAAACTTCAGACGGGCCCGGACATGTACTGGCTTAAGCAGTGGGACACGTCTGGCACTGCAGGATCTGAGTCCATGGTGGCGTAGTGTGTTACTTATGGTAGGCCTTGTTACATTGGCCCCAGCTCTCTGCAGTTCATTCACTAGGTCCCCCCGCGTGGTTCTGGGATTTTTGCTCACCGTTCTTGTGATCATTCTGACCCCACGGGGTGGGATTTTGCGTGGAGCCCCAGATCGAGGGAGATTATCAGTGGTCTTGTATGTCTTCCATTTTCTAATTATTGCTCCCACTGTTGATTTCTTCACTCCAAGCTGGTTGGCTATTGCAGATTCAGTCTTCCCAGCCTGGTGCAGGGCTACAATTTTGTTTCTGGTGTCCTTTGACAGCTCTTTGGTCTTCACCATAGTGGAGTTTGGAGTCAGACTGTTTGAGGGTGTGCACAGGTGTCTTTTTATACTGATAACAAGTTTAAACAGGTGCCATTACTACAGGTAATGAGTGGAGGAAAGAGGAGACTCTTAAAGAAGAAGTTACAGGTCTGTGAGAGCCAGAAATCTTGATTGTTTGTTTCTGACCAAATACTTATTTTCCACCATAATATGCAAATAAAATGTTAAAAAAACAGACAATGTGATTTTCTGGATTTTTTTTTCTCAGTTTGTCTCCCATAGTTGAGGTCTACCTATGATGTAAATTACAGACGCCTCTCATCTTTTTAAGTGGTGGAACTTGCACTATTGCTGACTGACTAAATACTTTTTTGCCCCACTGTATATTTATTAGGAAAAGTTGGTGCGTTCGCAACCCGGGATCCACCGTGCAGGAAAGCACCTGCTGCTAGATATGGCGGTACAAAAAGCAGTATAAACAGACTCTGTTACTTCACAGAGTCTGTTAGCAAAGATAACGCTGTGCCCTGTTTGGCTCACAGAGGCACACAGCTACTTAGTAGAGCAGATGGTGGTCATGCAGTCAAATGCAAACATGAAACTCCTCACTGGAGGTGCCAGCATTCTATGGGCTTATTTCAGCCGGGTCCCTGATGCATACAAACATGACCACACTGGCGCTGAGCTCATACATAAATTGATACTAGTGCATGGCCATGCAAACCTTATATAGCTGCAGCACATACAGGACCTTCCTAGAAGGACCAATGAGAGGCTGCCACAGAGCCTGAGGAACTTCAGGACCTTCCTGGATAACCAATGGGTCTTGCTGCAGTATCTGAGCATGTGACCCTCGATCTCCAATGAGAGATCTTACCCTGGGTATGCTCAGAAGGGGAAAAGCAGGACTTATTCCCAAAAGCGTCTGCTTGCCGCTGCCCAACACTGGCTTCAATGGCAGAAGCTGCAAAAGCAGCAGTAACCCTTCGCACAGTCAGACTGAGCAAGACGCTGGGACCAACGTCTCCGCTGAGCAGGCTCCACTGCGGCAGGAGAAGAATGGGAGACCACAGCGGAGATGGCCCAAGATTCCAACTGTGCAGAGGCGGGAATTCGACCCCTAACATTATATGTAGACCTGTATAAACCAGCTTATAATAAGTTCCCTATAGTACTGATTGCAGAAATGCAGAGTTTTATTATTTAACTTAAGGATCTTGCCAGTAAGATCAAGCTCCCCAAACCACATATACAGTATAAGCATGCAGGTCTTTAAACTGTAAATCCATTTACACCTTCATAGCTTTTATCTGTTGCTGCATTTTTGAATAATAAGCATTTTAGCATGTATGAAAATGATGTGTACATTACTCTGGGTGTTACAGAACACTTAATAAACCTCTACATATTGAGCTTGTTTATCCTCCTAGCACCAGCCTCTTCAGCTTGATTAGTAGCTCACTGTCTGATTTCCTTGTTTGGTGCCTGATGCCTAGCAGAAAGTGAACAATGAATCAATCTAGAAAGATTGGTGTTAGGCAGGGAAACAAGCTCAGGATGTAAAGGTTTGTTAAGTGCTTTGACACACCTAGAACAAGTAACCCATAATTCCAGAGTAATTAGCATTTTCATTTGTATGCAAATCAGGTGTTAAGTGGTCTTGGCAAGACAGAGCACTTATGCAAACCTTTGCATCCTGAGCTTGTTTCCCTGCCTTGTTAGCCTGATTGATAGTTCACTATCCGGTTTGTTTGCCTGGCACCTGACATCACACAGACAATGAATAATCAATCAAGCTAAAAAGGCTGCTGCTGTGTGATGAGCAACCCTTGGGAGATGGAGTGCGATTTCACACAAAGCTCACTTAACATCTGATTGGCATATGAATTAAAATGCAGAAATGCAGCAACAGACAGAAGATATGAAGGTTTTGATGAATTCACATTACACATACCTGCATGCCCATATACGCAGTTTGAGGTGGGGATGATGGACCTTACTAACAGATTCCCATTAGATATATGCATATCGTCAGGTAAGCTTGGGATAAATATACATTTTTTTTAATCTTTAAAATAAAACATTGGAACATTACAAAATAAATGTAATAGTCATCTTGACCCGAATCACAAGTGGCATAGATATGTTGGGCCCTCAAAATAAAACTCAATATAAAAGGAAGACTATATCTGACAAGGGGTTTTCCTACCAAGCCTCTTTTAAGACATTTTCAGATACACTGACTTAACACCATCCACAAGCGTAAAAATACACTGAAGGAACAGACTAATGTTACATAATGGATTAGTCAAATGTACAGTCTTCTTACGTTAACTGTCTAATGTCACATCGGAAAAAAATAACCTTGGTTTCATCTCACAAAGACACTACAATTACCTTCTCACTCCTATATTTAGTGACAGTGCTGGATTATTTTAAGTGCATTTTATCCAAAACCCATCTTTACTGAAGTATAAAGATTGTAATGAAGACAATACAATGTTTTGAAACTGTTTAAAATGCTTCACTCAACCTTGCTCCTACAGACTTAACATGTGGGGAATCTAATCTCGTGGATGTTAATTAGGGGTTTAGTGTAATTGTACCAATGGGGCGCTTGGCATAATAATTACTATTGAGGGATTCTCACAGAGTTCAAACATCCCCCACACCTAATACAGATATGTCTGGTACAGTATTGTAATCACCTTTATGTGTTGACTCCTACATAGTCGTTGAACACTTTTTTTTTTTATTTAGCGTGCTACTTCTACATATTTTACTCCCGGGAACAAAATGTCAAATCCAAGCACCAAAATATTCCATATAATTTATTTTTTTATCAGTTAAATATTTAGATATTTGGATACTTATTTATTTCATATTAAACGTTGGATTATTTTATTGCTACTATTTTGTTTATAGACATATACCGTTTAGGTTTTGATCATTGCTGTTGTGTTTCTACAAATATTCAGACCATGTCATGAGCTCTCTCATTGAATCTATTGATATGCTTTAGGTTTCATGCTGTAGCGAACGTTATGATTATGATATCACAACATTCTGATGTCATTGAAATGACTTGTTGACTTGCAAGACAGGGCATAGAGTAAATATTATGACATTACATTATGAAGTCATTCAAATGACTTGATGACTTCTAAGACAGGGCATAGAGTAAAGATTATGACATCACAACATTATGGTGTCATTGAAATGACTTTTCGACTTGTAAGACAGGGCATAAAAGTAAAGTTTACGACATCACAACATTATGATGTCATTGAAATGACTTGTTGACATGCAAGACAGAGCATAGAGCAAAGATTATGACATCACAACATTATGACGTAATTCAAATGACTTGTTGACTTGTAAGACAGAGCAAAGAGTAAAGAGTATGACATCACAACATTATGATGCCATTGAAATGACTTTTTGACTTGTAAGCCAGGGCACAGAGTAAAGAGGGCTAAATACAATGCATGAGAAAAAATCATGCACCAAGTGACATACAGCAGGCTACTGGAATGGCGTGATAGGTGAACAGTGAAGTGTTCTAATGTCCTGAATCTCCCACAGCCCACAATTATGTCTTCGGTGCCTCAACTTTTCCCATTCTCAGGTCATGTACATTCTTTTGGGAGTCTATACTCTAACCCATATCTTAAAGCTGCACAAGGCATCAGATGCCATTGTGCCAAGTGCAGTCATGAAATGATGGCACGTTGCAAAGCCATGTCAATCAGTGGCCTATTTAGTCAAAATCTTAGGTCTGGATTAAAGAAGGCCATAGAGAAAATAAAGAAGTATTAAGCATCAAGTACTGAACTGTGAGCTGCGGTGATGGCAGACAGATGAACAGTGAGATGAGTATTAACGTCTTGACTTCCCCACAGCCCACCATTCAGCAGGCTACAGGAATGGTGGGATAGGTGAACAATGGGGTGTTCTCATGTCCTGCATCTCCCACAGCCCACCATGATTTCTTCGGTGCCTCATCTTTTCCCCTTCTCAGGTCATGTGCATTCTTTTTGGAGTCTATGCTCCAAACCAGGTCTTAAAGCAACACAAGGCCTCAGATACCATTGTGCCCAGTGCATATACATATATTACATATATATGCTTATTTTCACTCTTAAAATTACATTGATGTCTAGAACTGGCCATATGAGTCCATTTTACTTTGCACCCATTTACTTTTTTATTTGGGGGCTATTGTTATGAACAGGTAATTCAGAACCACAATGGACATAGAAGTACAGAGCACACAAAGTGACCTGACAATTACCAAAAACAAAGGACGAGCTCTGAGACGTGGGAACTCTGCTGACTGCAATCCCTAATCCTAACACACCACACTAGAGGTAGCCGTGGATTGCGCCTAACGCTCCCTATGCAACTCGGCACAGCCTGAGAAACTAACTAGCCCTGAAGATAGAAAAATAAGCCTACCTTGCCTCAGAGAAATTCCCCAAAGGAAAAGGCAGCCCCCCACATATAATGACTGTGAGTAAGATGAAAATACAAACACAGAGATGAAATAGATTTAGCAAAGTGAGGCCCGACTTACTGAATAGACCGAGGATAGGAAAGATAGCTTTGCGGTCAACACAAAAACCTACAAACAACCACGCAGAGGGGCAAAAAGACCCTCCGCACCGACTAACGGTACGGAGGTGCTCCCTCTGCGTCTCAGAGCTTCCAGCAAGCAAGAAAAACCAATATAGCAAGCTGGACAGAAAAAATAGCAACCAAAAAATAACACAAGCAAAACTTAGCTTATGCAGGATAGACAGGCCACAGGAACGATCCAGGAGGAAGCAAGACCAATACTAGAACATTGACTGGAGGCAAGTATCAAAGCACCAGGTGGAGTTAAATAGAGCAGCACCTAACGACTTAACCTCATCACCTGAGGAAGGAAACTGAGAAGCCGCAGTACCACTCTCGACCACAGGAGGGCGCTTGGCCACAGAATTCACAACAGGCTATCATTTCCCAACATTCAGCTACATCTATTGCTGTGGTTCCACGATTGTTTGTCTTCATTGTGGTAGATTGTCGCTCTATCATTGCTGATTACACAAGGGATCATCAGGCTTTGGGAAAAAAACTTGCAAAAACAGAACGTAAAATATGCAAAGGCCTGGAAATATCATAAATGATGCACCCTCAGTCCAAGAACAAGACGTTTGGAAGAAATTTTAGAGCAAATTAAAGTAAAGTACCCAACAAGCGTTCAGTGGGTATATCCGGCCTCTGTACCCTCCAATAATTTCAATAAGTTTCAGCAAGGTAAGGAATTAAATAAAATATAACTTTTAGGCTGGGGTCACACTAGAGAGGAATACGGACGTATGAGAGGCACAAAAACCACACATTGCACACGGACCTATGATTCTCTATGGGACAGCTCTCATCAGCCATATATTTCTCGGCCGTATTTGACGGGCTGAGAAAATCACAGCATGCTGCATTTGTCAGCGTATTCCGAGAACAACACACCAATGAAAGTCTATGGTGGAGAGAAAAATACGGATTACACAAGGACCACACGTGTGACTTGCGAGAAATATTCACCGGGGTTTTATAGAAAAGCCGGTAATTCAGTGCCATGTACAGTAAAATCACACTGACAGGCTAGAATAGAATAGATAAAATAAATGAGGACACAAAAAGAACACAGCGAGGTCAAAATACTCTGTTGTAAAGAAGTCACAGTAAATAAGCAAGTGCTAGTCAAAAAATGAAAAAATACAGGGTATTTAGTTAATATGTTTTTTTGCAAAAAATGTATATTAAGCTGCTCCACCAATCGCCAAGGTATACCCATAATAGAGCAGTCCTATCTAATGTATATAATCCCTATCTGATGTATTTAAAAACCTGATCATCTGTATAGTACCTGTATAAGCAGGGTTCAGAGAGAAAATATCCATTTGGACTTGCTGGATGGAACAACTTCAGTGCAAATGGCCCACAGAGGAGTGGTGGACTCCCCAGTCTTGTAGAAAAAAGAAAACAATTCTAAAACCCAAAACACATGGGCTACTTGCACAGTGAACAAGTCTGTAGAAACCTGTTCACACCACCAAGAAACATGAAGACACAAAAAGAGCACAGCGAGGTCAAAATACTCTGTTGTAAAGAAGTCACAGTAAATATGCAAGTGCTAGTCAAAAAATGAAAAAATACAGGGTATTTAGTTAATACGTTTTTTTGCAAAAAAATGTATATTAAGCTGCTCCACCAATCGCCAAGGTATACCCATAATAGAGCAGTCCTATCTAATGTATATAATCCCTATCTGATGTATTTAAAAACCTGATCATCTGCATAGTACCTGTATAAGCAGGGTTCAGAGAGAAAATATCCATTTGGACTTGCTGGATGGAACAACTTCAGTGCAAATGGCCCACAGAGGAGTGGTGGACTCCCCAGTCTTGTAGAAAAAATGAAAACAATTATAAAACCAAAAAACACATGGGCTACTTGCACAGTGAATAAGTCTGTAGAAACCTGTTCATACCACCAAGAAACATGAAGACACAAAAAGAGCACAGCGAGGTCAAAATACTCTGTTGTAAAGAAGTCACAGTAAATAAGCAAGTGCTAGTCAAAAAATGAAAAAATACAGGGTATTTAGTTAATATGTTTTTTTGCAAAAAAATGTATATTAAGCTGCTCCAACAATCGCCAAGGTATACCCATAATAGAGCAGTCCTATCTAATGTATACAATCCCTATCTGATGTATTTAAAAACCTGATCATCTGTATAGTACCTGTATAAGCAGGGTTCAGAGAGAAAATATCCATTTGGACTTGCTGGATGGAACAACTTCAGTGCAAATGGCCCACAGAGGAGTGGTGGACTCCCCAGTCTTGTAGAAAAAAGAAAACAATTATAAAACCCAAAACACATGGGCTACTTGCACAGTGAACAAGTCTGTAGAAACCTGTTCACACCACCAAGAAACATGAAGACACAAAAAGAGCACAGCGAGGTCAAAATACTCTGTTGTAAAGAAGTCACAGTAAATATGCAAGTGCTAGTCAAAAAATGAAAAAATACAGGGTATTTAGTTAATACGTTTTTTTGCAAAAAAATGTATATTAAGCTGCTCCACCAATCGCCAAGGTATACCCATAATAGAGCAGTCCTATCTAATGTATATAATCCCTATCTGATGTATTTAAAAACCTGATCATCTGCATAGTACCTGTATAAGCAGGGTTCAGAGAGAAAATATCCATTTGGACTTGCTGGATGGAACAACTTCAGTGCAAATGGCCCACAGAGGAGTGGTGGACTCCCCAGTCTTGTAGAAAAAATGAAAACAATTATAAAACCAAAAAACACATGGGCTACTTGCACAGTGAATAAGTCTGTAGAAACCTGTTCATACCACCAAGAAACATGAAGACACAAAAAGAGCACAGCGAGGTCAAAATACTCTGTTGTAAAGAAGTCACAGTAAATAAGCAAGTGCTAGTCAAAAAATGAAAAAATACAGGGTATTTAGTTAATATGTTTTTTTGCAAAAAAATGTATATTAAGCTGCTCCAACAATCGCCAAGGTATACCCATAATAGAGCAGTCCTATCTAATGTATACAATCCCTATCTGATGTATTTAAAAACCTGATCATCTGTATAGTACCTGTATAAGCAGGGTTCAGAGAGAAAATATCCATTTGGACTTGCTGGATGGAACAACTTCAGTGCAAATGGCCCACAGAGGAGTGGTGGACTCCCCAGTCTTGTAGAAAAAAGAAAACAATTATAAAACCCAAAACACATGGGCTACTTGCACAGTGAACAAGTCTGTAGAAACCTGTTCACACCACCAAGAAACATGAAGACACAAAAAGAGCACAGCGAGGTCAAAATACTCTGTTGTAAAGAAGTCACAGTAAATAAGCAAATATATTTAATAAAGAGCTAGGTAGCGTAAAAGCCGGTAATTCAATTGCCGGCTTTTGCTATCTCCTTACCAAACCGGACAGGATATGAGACATGGTTTACATATAGTAAACGATTTCATATCCGTTATATTTTTATATATCTCTAACTAACAATGTTAGTAGTTTGTGTATGCAAAATGTGGGCGCTTTGGGTGTTAAAGCAAAGGGTTAAATCACGGAAAAAAATGGCGTGGACTCCATTGCAGTTTTCTCCGCCAGAGTGGGAAAGCCAGTGACTGAGGGCAGATATTAATAGCATAGAGAGGGACCATGGTTATTGGCCCCCCCGGCTAAAAAAAATCTGCCCCCAGCCACCCCAAAAAAGGCACATCTGGAAGACTCGCCTATTCTGGCACTTGGCCACTCTCTTCCCACTCCCCTGTAGCGGTGGGATATGGGGTAATAAGGGGTTAATACCACCTTGCTATTTTCAGGTGACATTAAGCCTGGTTAATAATGGAGACGCCTATCCATTATTAATCCAATATTAGTAAAGGGTTAAAAATACACACATATTAAGAATAAAGTATTTTAATGAAATAAACACGTGGGTTTTATTATTTTTATTGTACGCTCAATCCAACTGACGACCCTCAGTCTGTAAAAAAATAAAAATAAAAAAGCAACAATATCCCATATCTTCAAAGAAGGGGATATAATTAAGCACACCAGTAGCGCTTCAGAAACTGTGAATCCTGCAGCGGATACAAATACAGTGCCACCCTTCTGTATTAGTAGCTATAAACAGGTATATATATAAAAATAATCCGCGCTGGGTTCTCCAGTTTTGTGACCACTAAATACCTCCAAAAAACAATAAATATTTGCACCTTTTATATGACAATAAAAAACTATTAAAAAATAATAAGTTTGTGCTGTGTTTTAAAATAGCTCCACCGTGGAGCACAACATTACCATAAGGAAATTCTGAGCGAGATAATAAATTGATTTTTTACCTTGTGCGGTATAGTTGTAAAATTCCAAATGTGGAAAAATGCGGCTTCGGTGGAGTTTTTTTCCTCTTTTGCTTTCAGGTGAGCGGGCTCCAGGCAGTGCCCCGGCCGGCGGCAAACAGCCCTATGCTCGCTCACTGCTAGTAGCGACTGAGCGCTGTTGTGCAGCTCTCGGTTCTCTGCCTCTGCAGGACCTTGCGTGACGTCACGGTCATGTGATTGCTCACGTGACTTGCTACAGATAGCACGGTGGACCAATTTCCAGGAAGCCGCATTTTTCCACATTTGGACTTTTACAAAGACCGACTAAAGGGAACTGTGGATATTATCGACTATACCGCAGTAGTTAAAAAATCAATTTATTATCTCGCTCAGAATTTCCTTATGGTAATGTTGTGCTCCACGGTGGAGCTATTTTAAAACACAGCACAAACGTATTATTTTTTAATAGTTTTTTATTGTCATATAAAAGGTGCAAATATTTATTGTTTTTTGGAGGTGTTTAGTGGTCACAAAACTGGAGAACCCAGCGCGGAATATTTTTATAAATATCCCATATCTGTCCACCGTTCAGTCATGTCCCACACTGTAAATCCATCTGAAGGGGTTAAATACAGTTACAGCCAGGAGCGCTGCTAATGCGACCGCTCCTGGCTGTATAAGACTGGGGAATTAATGAAATGCAGGGGGTGGAGATTCTGGGACTTTCTGTGCCGTCACCGAAGCTGCGCCCTCTGGTGGCATAAACTCATTTGAACTGTAACATGGGAATTTTTCTGCGTATTTTCTCACGCTACAGTTCATATAAGTTCATGCCACCAGGGGGCACAGCTTCAGTGACAGCACTGCTAGTCACCAAAGCTCCACCCCCTGCATTCATTCATTCCCCAGTGTTTTACAGCCGGGAGTGGCAGCCTCAGCACAGCTCCTGGTTGTAAATTAATTTAACCCCTTGCGATGGATAACTGCATGGGACATGACTGTACGGCGGACAAGTAAGGCATATTGTTGCTTTTTTATTTTGCATTTTTTCCTGGACAACGAGGGTCTTCAGGTGGATTGAGCATACAATAAAGATTTTAAAACCTGTGTCTTTCTTTCATTAAAATACTTTATTCTTAATGTGTGTGTTTATTTTTAACCCTTTCCTACTAGTGGCCTAATAATGGATAGGTGTCTCATTTACACCTCTCCATTATTAACCAGGCTGAATGTCACCTTAGAATAGGAAGGTGACATTAACCCCTTATTACCCCACATCCCACAACTACAGGGGAGTGGGAAGAGAGTGGCTAAGTGCCAGAATTGGCGCATCTTACAGATGCGCCATTTCTGGGGTGGCTGTGGACTGGTATTTGTAGCTGGGGGGGGCAATATCCATGGCCCCTCTCCGGGCTATTAATATCTCCCCTCAGTCACTGGCTTTCCCACTCTGGCGGAGAAAATTGCGCCGGAGCCCACACCAGTTTTTTCCGTGATTTAACCCTTTATTTTAACACCTACAGCTCCCAAATTTTGCACACGCAAACTACTAACATCATTAGTGAGGAATATATGAAATAAGCCGGATTACTCACCGGTAATACTCTTTTAGTGAGTCCACGACAGCACCCCACTGGAGAGAGGGATCCGCCCCACAGGAACAGGAAACCTACCGAGAAATAAAAGGGGGCGGTCCGCCTCTCCTCCTCAGTTTTGATTTCAGAGTACCCGGAGGACCGCCAGTATTAGGCAAATATAATTTATTTCATTTTCAAACTTATTTGCTCATGTATGATTAAAAGAATTTTACTCAATGTTAAGTACTATATTAATATAGGGAGGGATATAAGAGGGTGCTGTCGTGGACTCACTAAAAGAGTATTACCGGTGAGTAATCCGGCTTTTTCCCTTTCGCCACGACAGCACCCCACTGGAGATCTTACAGAGACCATCACCTAGGGGGGGACCACCGTGCTGATGACAGTCCTGCCAAAGTCTAGGTCAGAAGTTGACGATAGGTCAAGCCTATAGTGATTATAGAATTTAGAGGGATTTGACCAAGTTGCCGCCTTACATATAGTCTCAATTGGGACCTCTCCCCTTTCTGCCCAGGAGGATGCCATAGCTCTGGTAGAGTGCGCTGTTATGCCTTCCGGAGGGTTTTCTTTACTCGCGGAATAGGCCAGTCTGATAGACTCTCTGATCCACCGGGATAACATGCTTTTCGTTATTCCATGACCCTTCTTGTGACCCTGGAAGGAAACAAACAGAGCCCTACACTGTCGCCAGCTACAGGTTCTTTCAATGTACTTTAACACTACTCTTTTAACATCTAGAGTGTGGTACTTTTGTTCTTCAGGAGTGGAAGGATTACTGAAGAAAGTGGGCAAGATTATTTCCTGAGACCTATGGAATGTCTTAGCTACTTTGGGAAGGTAGGAAGGGTCTGGTTTAAGGACCAACTTATCCTGAAAAGTTAGCAGGAAAGGTGGATCTATAGAGAGTGCTTGGATGTCACTGATTCTCCTGGCTGAAGTCAGTGCTACCAAGAGGGCCGTTTTTAGTGATAGGATCTTGATTGGTATTGAATCTATTGGTTCGAATGGAGAGTCTGTTAGGGCTTGTAAAACTAAGTTTAGATCCCAGGGAGGAACTCTAGGTATATTAACTGGATTTATCCGTTCACAGGCTGTAATAAATCGGGATACCCATCTATTCCCCGCAATGTTATGGCCATAGAGAGCTCCTAGTGCTGAAACATGAACTTTTAAGGTGTTTGCAGTTAAACCTAGTTCTCTCCCTTTTTGAAGAAATTCCAGGATAGACTGTATCGGAATTTCTGACGTGTTTGAAGATGTATGGAATTGTAGGAATTTCTTCCATATTTTTGTGTAAATTTTTGTAGTGGAAGGTTTTCTACTCTGGAGGAGTGTGTTTATCAATCCCTCCGAGAACCCCCTTGATTTTAGTATCTGCCTCTCAAATTCCAGGCCGTGAGATGTAGACTGTCCACTTGAGGGTGGAAAAACGGACCCTGGAAGTGAAGATTGGGTGTCGAGGGGAGGACCCGAGGATCTGATACCGACATGGTTTGCAGCCACGAGAACCAAGGCCTCTTCGGCCAGAATGGAGCTATTAGTATCACCCTCGCTCCTTCGGTTCTGATTTTGTGAATGACTTGGGGTAATAGTATGATTGGCGGAAAAGCATATGCTAGACTGAACTGCCAAGGGGCTTGGAGAGCGTCCAGAATGTCCGGATGATCTGCTAGAGATAGAGAGGCAAATTTCCGGACTTTTTTGTTTCTCCTTGTGGTGAAGAGATCTACTTGAGGTTGACCCCATAGGGATACTATATCTTGAAAAATCTGCTGGTTTAGGCACCACTCTCCTTGTTTCAAGGTGTGTCGACTTAAGAAGTCTGCCTGCTGGTTGTTTTCCCCTCTTATGTGCAGTGCAGTAAGGGATGTTAGGTGACTTTCTGCTAGATTCAGGATTTCTGTAGCAGAAGACATCAGAGTCTCTGATCGCGTGCCTCCTTGCCTGTTTAGATACACCACTGTGGTGGTGTTGTCGGAAAGGATTCTGACGTCTTTCCCTCGTAGCTGTGGGAGAAAATGGCATAAGGCGTATTTTACTGCATTTAATTCTTTAACATTAGAGGAGTAGCAGCTTTCCTCCATGTTCCATAACCCTTGGCAAAAATCATTCCCCATATGAGCGCCCCATCCATGAGGACTGGCGTCCGTGGTTATGGTATGAGATGGCGTTATTATCCATGGAACACCACTCATTAAATGGTCTGAATTCAGCCACCACGTTAAGGAAGTTAAAACTTCCTGAGATAAGGTTATTTTCACATTTAGGTGACCAGATAACCGTCTATCTTCTTGTAAAATCTGGTGTTGCAGTGTACGGGTATGATGTTGAGCCCATTTTACCGCAGGTATACAAGAGATAAGGGATCCTAGTAAGGACATAGCTTGTCTTAGGGATATACGTGGATTGTTTATCGCTACTAGGACTTTGCGTTTGACCAGTAGTATTTTTACCTGAGGCAGGAGAAACTTTTGAGATACGGAGTCTAGATGGAACCCCAAGAACGCCTGACAGGATAGCGGAGTGAGTCTGGATTTGTTGGTATTGATTATCCAGCCTAGATTCTGTAGAGAGGAAATTGCATGAGCCAAACGATCAGCACATTGAGTAACTGAATTTCCAATGACCAAAAAGTCATCCAGATAGGGAACAATTAAGGTTTCTTTTTGGCGAAGGTAGGCCATCACCTCTAGCATTATCTTGGTGAAGATCCTTGGTGCTGTTGAAAGGCCGAAGGGCATGGCTGTATATTGGAAATGATGAATCTCGCCGTTGATTGTCACTGCTACTCTGAGGTACTTTTGGCATCTGTCATGGATAGGGAGATGATAATAAGCATCTTTCAAATCAATGCCCCCCATCATACAGTTTGGAAAGAGGAGTTTTATAGTGGATCTAATGGATTCCATCTTAAATGTATGGTTTTTAACAAATGAATTGAGCTTTTTAAGGTTTATGATGGTCCTGAAAGAACCGTCGGGTTTAGAAATCAGGAATAAGGGAGAGTAGAATCCTCTGCCTTCCTGTCCCTCGGGGACTTGCACTAAAACCCGCTTTGACAATAGGGTTTGAATTTCTAGCTCTAGAGCCTGCTGTTGTGCGAGCGAGCTGAGGGATGTTATAATATATGACTCGTGGGGAACACGAGAGAATTGTAGTTTAATTCCATCTCGGATGATGTTTAAAACCCACGAGCTAGATGTTACTTTTTCCCATTGGGTGGCGAAAAAATTTCAGTCTGCCCCCTACTGGTATATCCTCAGAATTTATTGTCTTTTGGGGGCCTGGGCCTTCTAAACATGGTACCTCTTTGCCTGTCCTCTTTAGCGGTCCATGTTGTAGACCTATCCGTTTGCCTCCTTTTACCAAACGGTCTCCTCTTAAAGGCTCTCCTGTAAAAGGGAATAGAGGAATCAGGGAAAGCTTTCTTCCTGTCCTTTGCCTTTTTGAGTATCTCATCTAAGGTTTTACCAAAGAGGTACTCACCCTCGCATGGGATTGCGCATATCTTAGATTTAGACTGCGCGTCCCCTTTCCAACTTTTCATCCAAAGTGCGCGTCTTGCATTGTTCACAAGACCTGCGGATCTCGCTGCTAACCGAAGAGAGTCGGCAGATGCGTCCGCCATAAAAGCTGCTGCTCCACGTATTAAGGGGATGGCCGCTCAAAGTTTCTCTCTTGAAACTTTATTTTCGATCTGCTGGTCCAACTGATCAATCCAAATGATCATTGACCGGGCAGCGCAGGTGCTGGCTACTGCAGGTTTAAAAATTCCTGTAGCCGCTTCCCAAGATCGTTTAAGGCATGATTCAGCTTTACGATCTAATGGATCGACCAGAAGTCCCGCATCCTCCACAGGCAGAGTGGATTGCTTGGAGGTAGAAGCTACGGCTGCATCGACCTTAGGCACTTTGGTCCATGTAAGGAGCTCCTCATCACTAAACGGATATTTACGTTTAGACACGGAGGGCAAAAAGCTTCTTTGATCCTGCTTCTCCCACTCTCTTTTAATTAATGCTTTCACTGCTGGTATAACCGGAAAACATCTCCTCTTTCTCTCTGCCAAACCCGCAAACATAATTTCCTGCGTGGTTTGCGCACCCTTTACCTCCTCACACCCCATGGTATTGCGGATTGACTTTACCAAGTTGTCCACACTGTCTAAGGGAAAACATGAACGCCCCTCGATTTCTGATGAGGAAGATGATGATGATGATGATAGGGAGGCTTCTGACAGTACAGTCTGGTCACTTTCGGAGTCTGACATAAGTGTTGGTGTTTTGGACTTAGCTTTACGCGGTTTTTCCTGGGTCATATTTTTTAACTCCTCTCTAATAATGGCCCGTAAGTCCGTAATGGACACTGTCGCTCCCTGAGTTGTTTCCTGAAAACAGTCCTTGCACAGTTTTTTGGGGTATGAGTCCGGAAGGGGCTGGCTACACAAGGCACATTCCTTATGTTTGGACTTTTGTTGTTTTTTAGACTGGGCGTAATAAGTAGCGAGAGAGAGAGAAAAGAGAGAGAAATAGGGAGACAACGTCAGCTTTTATAGGCAGAGTTTTAACACTCACCCAGTGAAGCGAATAGTACCGGATCAGAAGGCCGAGATCCTGTTCTGGAACCGTCACTCTTACGAGCGGACTCCGAGGATCCTTTGGTGTGATCTTTGGTGGGGGGCACTGGATCTCCAGCTGTGGGGTCCATGGCACCTGGGGATGACATCTCTGCATCGCCGCATTATTGTTTCTGGGCGTTTTTAAATAGTGCGCCCTTTTTCCCTTTTTTTTTTTTTTCCTCCCCGCTGCGCAATGCGCATGCGCGGGTCGTCGCTGGCTCCCCCGCCCCAGATCCGGCCTAGGCACCCCGGAAGTGACTCCTTCAGTTCCGGGGTAGCCAGTATTGCGGCGGTCGGCGCATGCGTGGTCCGGGGTTCAGCGCCGGACCGTAATGGAGATTATCTTACCCGGCTCCTGGCCGCACCGCATGCAGGAGAAGATGCCGGGCGGCCCTCCCCGGACCCGGCCGTCTGCTTGATCCACCAGCCGAGGAGGGAGCTGTCTAACGGAACTCCCCCGACGCTGCTTCTGAGCTGCAGCCCCTACCGTTCTCACGGACACCGCACAGGCGGCATGCTAGCCCAGGTATGTGTAGTCGTCCTGTCGTTCCTGGATTGTTCCCGCAGGAACAGGAAACCTAAACTGAGGAGGAGAGGCGGACCGCCCCCTTTTATTTCTCGGTAGGTTTCCTGTTCCTGCGGGGCGGATCCCTCTCTCCAGTGGGGTGCTGTCGTGGCGAAAGGGAAAATAATGGATATGGAATGGTTTACTGTATGTAAGCCATGTCTCATATCCTGTCGGGTTTGGTAAAGAGATAGCAAAAGCTGACAATTTAATTTAAAGATTTTTCTGTATTTTCATGACTATGAAAATTTTATATTCACACTGAAGTCATCAAAACTATGAATTAACACATGTGGAATTATGTACTTCACAAAAAAGTGTGAAACAACAGAAATTATGTATATTCTAGGTTCTTCAAAGTAGGCACCTTTTGCTTTGATGATTGCTTTGCACACTCTTGGCATTCTCTTGATGAGCTTCAAGAGGAATGGTCTTCCAACAATCTTGAAGGAGTTCCCAGAGATGCTTAGCACTTGTTGGTGTTAGGTATCAAGTTCCCACCTCTGCACAGGGGGAATCTCGAACTATCTCTGCTGCGTCCATCCAGGTCTTGTAGCACTGCCGCTATAAAAGGTTCGCATGGCCGCTCGGCCATCCGCTAGTGGACAATTGTAAACATGTGTGTGTTAACGTGTGAAAGTCGCTCATTAACTATCCCCTCCCTTGTGTATGACTGCTCGCGTTAAGGGGATGATTGGTATATAGCACCCGACTTAGCTATCAGCACGTGACTAGTGTTGAGCGATACTTTCCGATATCCAGAAGTATCGGTATCGGATTGGATCGGCCGATATCCAAAAAATATCGGATATCGCCGATACCGATACCCGATACCAATGCATGTCAATGGGACACAAATATCAGAATTTACATCCTGTTCTGGAGGGTGGAAGAGTGTGGGCGGTGCGTGGGCAGACACTGAGTGTCTGTATGTGTGGGCAGCGTCAGTGCGGGCCTGCCAGGGATGTGTACCTGCCTGCTGGGGCTCTGTGCAGGCCTACTGGGGCTCTCTGGGGTCTGTGCGGTGTCTCTGTGCGTCGTGCGGGGTCTCTGTGCGGGATGTCTCTGTGCGGTGTGCGGGGTTTCTCTGTGCGGCGTGCGGGGTCTCTGTGCGGGGGGTCTCTGTGCGGGGTGTCTCTGTGCGGCATGCTGGGGCTCTATGCGGGCATCATCTGATGGGTCTACAAGTCCCATCGGACGATGCCTGCTACACTGACAGTTATTGACACATTGACCAATGATTGGACAGTAGTAGTCCCATCATCCGGCTAATGTGCTGAATGAAAAAAAAAAAATACTCCATACATACTCCATACATACTCCATACATATTCCATACATACTCCATACATACTCCATACATACTCCATACAGTACGAAATAACCCCTGAGCCCAGAGAAGAGAACCACAAGGTGCTATTAAAATATCTCAATTTATTTCCAAAAGATTAAAAGAACAGAACAGGTATGATACACATAATACAAAAAGATACCCAGGGGACCAGTGTAACACCCTTACTACTGTTATGGAATATATATATATCACTTTTAGACCGCAGCCAAAGTAAAATCTAATGCTTATGAAGGTTGGCAAGTGCTAAGAGCCACTAGATATTACCAGATCTGCCCAATGCATGAAGTAAGAATTAATCCTTCAACGGTACCATGATAGGACATACATCGTAAATTACATTCATATGCAGGCATAGATCCAAAGAGCCTATATTACCTCGCAGCTGTGGGAAGTGGATATATTGAAGCAGTTCATCCTGTAGTACCGGGTGATTCTGTGTTCCCCTGTCGCCCCGATGCGCGTTTTGCCCTTGGCTTCTTCTGGGGGTGTGCCCAAGGGATGAAAGGTGCGGTTATTTAAATGAGTGGCAGCCAATGAGTGTGCAGGATAGATCTGCGAGATAGATTATATTCTATTGGACATGCTGTGTCTTAGTTACCAGTGAGAGGGAATGATGTGAAAACCACGTGAGTGTAACGCCCACCATCTACATTCACCGTGCCGTGCTGGTATTTGTAGCCGGGAGGGCCAATATCCATGGCCCCTCTCTAGGCTATGAATATCAGCCCGCAGCTGTCTGCATAGCCTTTCTGGCTATAAAATATAGGGGGACCCCACATCATTTTTTTGGGGAGTCCCCCCTATTTGGGGTCCCCCTATTTTAATAGCCAGTGAAGGCTACGCAGACAGCTGCGGGCTGATATTCATAGCAGGCTACAAATATTGGACCCCAGCCGTCGGCTTTCCCCCTCTGGCGGGAGCCCACACCGTTTTTTTCTGCTTTTTTTTTTAATTCAACGCTCATTAACCCCTTACTGACCTCGGACGGGATAGTACGTCCGAGGTCAGCTCCCCTGCTTTGATGCAGGGCTCCGCAGTGAGCCCGCATCAAAGCCGGGATATGTGAGCTGTTTTGAACAGCTGACATGTGCCCGCAATAGCGGCGGGTGAAATCGCGATTCACCCGCCGCTATTAACTAGTTAAATGCCGCTGTCAAACGCAGGAAGCGGCATTTAACTACCGCATCCAGCCAGGCGGCCGGATATGAGCGCATCGCCGACCCCGTCACATGATCGGAGGTCGGTGATGCTTCTCCATTGTAACCATAGAGGTCCTTGAGACCTTTAAGGTTACTGATCGCTGGTAGCTGTGAGCGCCACCCTGTGGTCGGCGCTCACAGCACACCTGATTTTCTGCTACATAGCAGCGATCCAATGATCACTGCTGTGTAGCAGAGGCGATCGAGTTTTGCCAGCTTCTAGCCTCCTATGGAGGCTATTGAAGCATGGCAAAAGTTAAAAAAAAAAGTAAAAAAAAATGTGAAAAAAATAAAAAAAATATAAAAGTTTAAATCACCCCCCTTTCGCCCCAATCAAAATAAATCAATAAAAAAAAATCAAACCTACAAATATTTGGTATCGCCGCGCTCAGAATAGCCCGATCTATCAATTAAAAAAAAGCATTAACCTGATTGCTAAACGGCGTAACGAGAAAAAAATTGAAACGCCAGAATTACGTTTTTTTGGTCACCGCGACATTGCATTGAAATGCAATAACGGGCGATCAAAAGAACATATCTGCACCGAATTGGAATAATTAAAAATGCCAGCTTGGCACACAAAAAATAAGCCCTCAACCAACCCCAGATCATGAAAAATGGAGACGCTACGAGTATCGGAAAATGGCGCAATTTTTTTTTTTTATTAGCAAAGTTTGGGATTTTTTTTCACTACTTAGGTAAAAAATAACCTAGGCATGTTAGGTGTCTATGAACTCGTAATGACCTGGAGAATCATACTGTCAGGTCAGTTTTAGCATTTAGTGAACCTAGCAAAAAAGCCAAACAAAAAACAAGTGTGGGACTGCACTTTTTTTGCAATTTCACCGCACTTGGAATTTTTTTCTATTACACGACATGCTAAAACCAATGATGTCGTTCAAAAGTACAACTCGTCCCGCAAAAAATAAGCCCTCACATGGCCAAATTGACGGAAAAATAAAAAAGTTATGGCTCTGGGAAGGAAGGGAGCGAAAAACGAACATGAAAAAATGGAAAATCCCAAGGTCATGAAGGGGTTAAGGCCTCTTTCACTCTTGCATCGGTATGGGTCCATCGCTATGCGTCGGGCCGATGTACCGATATATGATGTGAAATTTGGGCACGATGTGGGCAGCGGATGCAGTTTTTCAACGCATCCGCTGCCCATTCTGAAGTCCAGGGAGGAGGGAGCGGAGTTTCTGCAGCGCATGCGTGGTAGAAAATGGAGGGCGCAATGGCCCCAAAAAAGTTCCCTTGAACATTTTTCGTGCCGACTGTCTGCCAAAACACGACGGATCTGTTGTACGACAGATGTGACGTGTGCCCATCCGGCGCTAATACAAGTCTATTGGTAAAAAACGCATCCTGCAAGCACATTTGCATGATCATTTTTTTCCGCCGAATCCGTTTTTCCGCCGGATCTGGTTTTTTTCCCGCAGGATCCGGTATTTTCCCGCCGGATCGTTTTTTTCCACTGAATCTGTTTTTTTTTCCACCGGATCCGATTTTTCCAGCGGATCCTTTTTTTCCGCCGGATCCGTTTTTTTCCACTGGATCAGTTTTTTTTCCACCGCATCCTTTTTTTTACGCCGGATCCGTTTTTTTCCACCGGATCCATTTTTTCCACCATAGATCGCCTCTATGTAGTAGAATTACAGGCTTGCTATGAACGCTGACCACAGGGTGGCGCTCACAGCATGTTGGCATCAACAACCATAGAGGTCTCAAGGAGACCTCTGGTTGGTATGGCGATGCATTCGTGACCCCCGATCATGTGGCGGGGTTCGGCGATGAGCGCATTTCCGGCCGACAGTAGTTAAATGCCGCTGTCAGCATTTGACAGCAGCATTTAACTAGTTAATAGCAGCGGGTGGATCGCGTTTCCACTCGCCGCTATTGCATGCACATGTCAGTTGTTCTAAAAAGCTGACATGTCCCGGCTTTGATGTGGGCTCAGCGCCGGAGCCCACATCAAAGCAGGGGATCTGACCTCGGACATACCATCCCGTCCGAGGTCAGAAAGGGGTTAAACATTAAAAATAGTCAAAGAGAGAAAATGTATGAATCAAATCTATTAATAATGTATTTTTTAGGAGATGCAAAATCTTCTTGATGTTTGCTTCCAATGGAAACAAATGTTGATCTAATATAGTTTCCCATGATATAGGCAATGATTGGCATGGATTGTCAACTATTTAACTCAGACCGGAGCAGCACCATCTAAATAGTCTACAGTGACGTTTGGCTTGCTATTGCTGCAGCAATCTGAACTGGCAGTCAACATTTTCTAAAAGGGGAAAATAACTTTAATATCAACTTACCAGAAAATGATTTGTTATTTTGCTAGGTTTTTGCTATATCATTTGAAAGCAGCATGATATAGGGGCAGATACCTGATTCCAGTAATGTATCACTTACTGGGCTGCTTCCTGGAATTTATCACAAAATCGCTGTTTTAACTTGCAGTCCTCTGAATGCTAAGCTCTGTCTAACCCCGCCCACACCTCTGATTGGCAGCTTTCTGCCTATGCCATGTGTGCACAGAAAACTACAAATTAGTGGAGATGTGGGTACACAGAGCTCAGGATTATGGAGCACTACCTGGCAGCAGTTTTACTAGTCCTCTAGTGATAATCTCCTACTGGTAAAACAATGATTTTATCAAAACTACAGAAAGCAGCCCAGTAAATGTTGCATCATTGGAATCAGTGTTTTTGTCGCTACATTATGGTTTTCTTGGATTAGATGAAAAAAAAACATGCTGACAGATTCACTATAAATGGCATAGTTACCATTTAACAGATAGTGGAAAAATATCTTCCGTATCTTTTGTAGCATTCCGACAGATCCATGAATCAACATACAATAATAATATAAATCATCCTGTATGTTGAGTTTTACAAGGAAACATCTTGAATCCTTCCCTATTTGAACCATGCGTCAGCTGTTACTAAATCTTGTCTACGCATATTCCTTGACATTAAATTTCAGATAATAATTCACCAATTTTGGATCTTGCTTTCAGTAAATTTAGAAGTAAATTGGGTGAAACATTCGTGAACTGAATCCATCCTTGTTCTCCTGACACAAATCAAACTTTTAGGAGAACTCTCAAAGTTCGTTAGCTCAAATTTCTAAACAATTCGCTCATCTGTAGTTGACATCGGTTAATGTCATCGGTCACGTCAATTGAGTAAAAAGTTTATACTTTTTTCAACTTTGGAGCCAAAACAAATGATGGATGTGATCTAAAAGAAGCATTCATTAAAGAAGCCCTCCTCCTCTTCCAATCAAAAATGTTATCCTCTTAATATATTGCAAACATCACATTGAAGAGAAGCATTGAAGGGTAGAAAGCAAAAACGAGCAACTGTAAGTACACAGTGCTCTATAATATGATGACTTCAATGCATATAGAGGATAAATACTTTAATGGGAGTGCTTTATTAAGGCTATAGAATAAGAAATGTATACATTGTATATCAATAAAAAAAAATGTGAGACAGAAACCCATAAGTAACATACATAGTAACATAGTAACATAGTTAGTAAGGCCGAAAAAAGACATTTGTCCATCCAGTTCAGCCTATATTCCATCATAATAAATCCCCAGATCTACGTCCTTCTACAGAACCTAATTGTATGATACAATATTGTTCTGCTCCAGGAAGACATCCAGGCCTCTCTTGAACCCCTCGACTGAGTTCGCCATCACCACCTCCTCAGGCAAGCAATTCCAGATAAGTGATGCTGGATGACGTATGTTGAGGAATGACCGATTATTGTCACCAGGTTTGGCAGATAAGAAATACGGCCATCACTCTTTAATCCCTTCATGACCTTGGGATTTTTCGTTTTTCCGTGTTCGTTTTTCGCTCCCCTCCTTCCCAGAGCCATAACTTTTTTATTTTTCCGTCAATTTGGCCATGTGAGGGCTTATTTTTTGCGAGACGAGTTGTACTTTTGAACGACATCATTGGTTTTAGCATGTCGTGTACTAGAAAACGGGAAAAAAATTCCAAGTGCGGTGAAATTGCAAAAAAAGTGCAGTCCCACACTTGTTTTTTGTTTGGCTTTTTTGCTAGGCTCACTAAATGCTAAAAATGACCTGCCATTATGATTCTCCAGGTCATTACGAGTCCATAGACACCTAACATGTCTAGGTAATTTTTTATCTAAGTGATAAAAAAAAATTCCAAACTTTGCTAAAAAAAAAAAAAAAAAAAAAAATTGCGCCATTTTCTGATACTTGTAGCGTCTCCATTTTTCGTGATCTGGGGTCGTTTGAGGGCTTATTTTTTGCGTGCCGAGATGACGTTTTTAATGATAGCATTTCGGTGCAGATATGTTCTTTTGATCGCCTGTTATTGCATTTTAATGCAATGTCGCGGCGACCAAAAAAACGTAATTCTGGCATTTCCAATTTTTTTCCCGCTACGCTGTTTAGCGATCAGGTTAATGCTTTTTTATTTGATAGATCGGGCGATTCTGAGCGCGGCGATACCAAATATGTGTAGATTTGATATTGTTTTTATGGATTTATTTTGATTGGGGCGAAAGGGGGGTGATTTAAACTTTTATATTTTTTTTATTTTTTTAACATTTTTTTCAACTTTTTTTTTTTACTTTTGCCATGCTTCAATAGCCTCCATGGGAATCTAGAAGCAGGCACAACTCGATCGCCTCTGCTACATAGCAGCGATCTGCTGATCGCTGCTATGTAGCAGAAATGGAGGTGTGCTATGAGCGCCGACCACAGGGTGGCGCTCACAGCTACCGGCGATCAGTAACCATAGAGGTCTCAAGGACCTCTATGGTTACAATGGAGACGCATCGCCGACCCCCGATCATGTGATGGGGTCGGCGATGACGTCATTTCCGGCCGCCCGGCCGGATGCGGTGGTTAAATGCCGCTGTCTGCGTTTGACAGCATCATTTAACTAGTTAATAGGTGCGGGCAGATCGCGATTCTGCCCACGCCTATTACGGGCACATGTCAGCTGTTCAAAACAGCTGACATGTCCCGGCTTTGATGCGGGCTCACCATGGAGCCCTGCATCAAAGCAGGGGATCTGACCTCGGACGTACTATCCCGTCCGAGGTCAGATAGGGGTTAAGGGCTGATATACAACAATCTATAATGCTGTATATCTGCCCCCAATCTGACATAGAAGAAAAATAACTTTTATTATACTCACCTGGGGGGCGGTCCGGTCAGATAGGCGTCGTTGGTTTTAGTCTGGTGCCTCCCATCTTCTTACGATCCCTGTACTCCTGCTTGCTTCATGTGGATGATGCGTCCCTACATCATCCACACAGTCTCCCCGGTATCATGCTCATGCGCAGGTGTACTAACCTGCCCTGTAGAGGGTAGATCAAAGTACTGCAATGCGCATGTACCCGGGCTCTTTGACCTTTCCCAGCACCTGCGCACTGCAGTACTTTGCTCTGCCATCAACAGGGCAGAGAAGTGCGCCTGCGCAGGATTGCAGTGCCGAGGAGATGTGTCACCCACATGAAGCAAGCAGGAGGGCAACATCACAAGAAGAAGGGAGGTGCTGGACCAAGAAGAGTGACACCCATCGGAATGGACCACCCTGCAGGTAAGTATAATAAAAGTCATTTTTCTTCTCTTGCAGGTCGGATTGGGGGGCAGATATACAGCATTGTAGAATGCTGTATATAAGCTCTGAAAGGTGAGGGCCGTATCTCTTATCGGCCAAACCTGGTGACAGTTCACTTTAAATAATATCATTCTCAACAGCTCATCTCCCTGAGTAAACAGGACATGGGCTGCCGAGAACTATAACCATCAAGACATACAAATGAATTGCTCTGTGTGCATTAAAAGTGTAGTTGACCTGTTTAAATAGGCGTGAGTACCATCATTATGCAGTGTAAACACAACCTCAGACAGTGTGCACATGATGTTTTGTACTCCACGCCTTTGCAACGACTTTCTGAAAATTAAGTAAAGCATAATTGCTTTTACCACATTTTGAGAAAATCAAAACATCAGTCACATTGGAACACGTTGTGTGAACTGTGCCTTATACTTTTATTTGGTGTTAGTTTAACATAATATATGTCAAACTACCTGGACAACCCTTTTTTAAGTTAAGTGGTTACCCTTGTAAAACACAAATAACACCTCCTGTACCAAAGCATTTCCCGTGATTTTGCTGTAGTATCTTCCAGTGCTCTCATGACGTTGTTATCCCACATGAGCCCTGCAATCTATCAACGGCTTCTGTTTGACCGCTGAATTTTCAATTCCTCTAACCTTGGACAAGTGAAAGAAGGGAGAGCTTAGCAGGACAGTTGTGGCCACTGGAATGGCTACAGGGCCCATGTGACATAACAGTGTCATGCAAGCCCTGGGAGATCCAGCATCAACATTGCTGGAACCGTGCCAATTAAGGAGGCTTTTGGTATTCTTATTTTAGGAGTCAGACTATTTGATGTAAAAAAGGGCCATCGAGTAGGCAACACTAGTGATGAGCGAATATACTTGTTGCTTGGGTTTTCCCGAGCACGCTCGGGTGACCTCCGACTATTTGTTAGTGTTCGGAGATTTAGTTTTCATCACCCCAGCTGAATGACTTACAGCTTCTTCCCAGCCTGAGTACATGTGGGGGTTGCCTGGTTGCTAGGGAATCCCCCCATGTAATAAAACTGTCTAACAGTCGCATATCATCCAGCTGCAGCAGAAAACGAAATCTCCGAGCAGTCATAAATACTCGGAGACCACCCGAGCAACGAGTACACTCGCTCATCACAAGGCAACACCACTAGAAGGAACCCTAAACAGTGGACTCCTGCTAGTTAACTTAGAATTCTCTAACAGGACAGTTAAAAATGGCTTCTGATAAATTAGGAGATACCTCCTTATCACATGTAGGTATCAGATGTCCATGATTGATTGATGTGCCTATGTTTGATGGCAAAAACTCAACTTTGTATAGTCTCACTGAAATTAGTTTCTTTTGTTTAGAAAAGTAGATCTTGATTGTTTGACCTTAATGTACGATACAAAAATCAGATAGTGCTCTTCCGCCCCGGTCCTCCGCCACTGCTCCAATCTCGTTGTTTTAGTTCTAGCAGTGATGTCACATCAACAGCTCACATCACTGCTACATCCAACCACTGGTAGACGGCACGAGCCGCTGAGCTCAGTGATTGACGGCAGCAGCGATTGAGCTGTCAAAGTAATGTCTCCACTATAAATGCCAAAACACCGAGACTGGAGAATCGGTGGAGAGCTGGTCCTCAACTCGGAGAAGGTAACTACTATGTGATTTTGTTATATTACGTGACAACAGACATTTGAGGTCAAGTTTTTTCACGGAAACCCCTTACTTAAGAAAAGTTCAAAAATCACTGGTCAACGTTTAACTCTTGCACGTAACGTGTCCCAGCTAATAGTGGAGATGACTGGGGTGGAATATTTACGTGAACTGAATTTCAGGCTTTCGACTGTATTATAAAATGACTTTCTTCTTAAGCGGATCTTAAGGAGATCACAAAACCATAAAAAGGAATCGATGCAACAGCAAAGGTTCCCATCACCCCTCCAAAAATCCATAACTTTTGCATTTTAATAGAGAGGCCGAGCCAGTCATTTTCCTTCTGATGTACGGCTTTGATTTTTTTTTCTTATCTCTCAGGGAATTTTGACTTTCTGAGAAAGGGATTATTGAGTTGTGCGTCTGTGAATGAGGATTCTTGATCACCGCAGTGCCGTGTGCTTGAGACGTAACAGTCGGCTCAGCTGCTCCCTGCTTGTAAAAGCATTAGGGACGCCATGTTAATATTAATTAGGTCTTTTTGTACAGGAATTTCAGCGGTTGCAATGAAGACAGCTTGTAGGGAGAAGATTATACCCAAAGTCAGACATTAAGACAAACATATTTAGAACAACAATTATGATAATTGCAAAAACACTAACGCCGAGAAATAAGTAAATCTGATTAAGGGCACTTCTGCATGATCAAATATAAATCTGATGTCTTCCCTGTAACCTGGTTTAAACATAAGAGGATTATATTCTGTATTAGCAGATTTGTGAAGCTGAACTTATTGTACCTAATAATATAGAGCATCCGAGGGAGTGCGGAGCGGGGATCGGGCTCGGAAAGTAATCCACTTAGATTAAAAATAGCCGGAATGATTGGGAAGGTGTGCGAGATGTGGAGGAGGTTACGGAGCTGCACGGGCTCGTCCGAAGGGAACGTGACAATGGGAAAAGCAGCACAATGTCGCGTCCGCTACCTGAGCAGTATGAAGCTCCTCGCAATGGATCTCTACATATTATACGCTTTACTATGTGCTGTAGTAGTATTATAATTATTATCTGCTACATTCAGATATTATGAATTCATCAATTTTTTACATCGGAAGACGTTACCATTATTATCTCTGATGGTATTACACCTACAACTACTGCTCCTACTCCTACTATTATTATTAAAGCTAATTATAATAATATCATTATTACTATATTTTATCTAAATGTAACTTTATGATGTTTTAAAATGTTTATTTTAGTTCATGTTGAAAAATAAGAGTAAACATGAAAATAAATGTGTTATTATTTGTAAGTATTTATGATATACCATGTTCAAGCTTTAATATTTCAAAATCTATTATCTATCTATCTATCTATCATCTATCTATTATCTATCTATCCATTATCCATCTACTTATTATCTATCTATCTATTATCTATCTATCTATCTATCATCTATCTATTATCTATCTATCCATTATCCATCTACTTATTATCTATCTATCTATTATCTATCGATCTATCTATCTATCTATCTATCTATCTATCTATCTATCTACCATGTTCAAGCTTGAATATTTCAAAATCTATCATCTAGTTATTTATTATCTATCTATTATCTATCCATTCTAGCTCTCTATCTCATTCCTTTTATCTATCTATTATCTATCTATCTATCTATCTATCTATCTATCTATTATATATCTATCTCCTATCTATCTATCTATCTATCTATCTATCTATCTATCTATCTATCTATCTATCTATCCATCCATCTATCGATCTTTCTATCTATCTACTATTATCTATCAATCTATCTATCTATCTATTATCTCTCTATCTCCTATCTATCTATTATCTATCTATCTATCTATCTATATATCATCTCCTATCTATCTATCTATCTATCTATCTATCTATCTATCTATCTATCTATCTATCTATCTATCTATCTAACTAACTATCTATCTATCTATCTCTCTCCTATCTATTATCTATCTATCTATTATATCATCTCCTATCTATCTATCTATCTATCTACTATTATCTATCTATCTATGTACTATTATCTATCTATCTATTATCTATCTATATCTATTATCTATCTATCTATCTATTTATCTATCTATTATATATCTATCTCCTATCTATCTTATCTATCCATCTATCAATCTTTCTATCTATCTACTATTATCTATCAATCAATCTATCTATCTATTATCTCTCTATCTCCTATCTATCTATCTATCTATCTATCTATCTATCTATTATCTATCTATCTATCTATCTATCTATCTATCTATCATCTCCTATCTATCTATCTATCTATCTATCTATCTATCTATCCATCTATCAATCTTTTTATCTATCTACTATTATCTATCAATCAATCTCTCTATCTATCATCTCTCTATCTGCTATCTATCTATATATCTATATATCATCTCCTATCTATCAATCAATCTATCTATCTATCTATCTCTCTATTATCTATCTATCTATTTATCTATCATCTCCTATCTATCTATCTATCTATCTATCTCTCTATCTCTCTATCTATTATCTATCTATCTATCTATCTCCTATCTATCTATCTATCTATCTATCTATCTATCTATCTATCTATCTATCTATCTATCTATTATCTATCTATCTATCTCTCTATCTATTATCTATCTATCTATCTATCTATCTATCTATCTATCTATTATATATCTATCTATTATCTATCTATCTATCTATTATCTATCTATTATCTATCTATCTATCTATCTATCAATCTCAGATTATTGCTAGTCTATGAAAGTCTCTTTAGAATTCCATAAAGATACTTATACTTTTTAGAATGATTTACATTTGCATTACGCACATTCGCTTTTTCATCCTGTGTCGACTAATTAAATGCTAATGATCTAATGTTTTAAGAGCGATTTAATTAAATATATTAAACAATGCTGAAAACCTTGAAAGTGTTTTATTGAGAGATGCCATGATTAATGTTTTCTACAGACCCAGGCTAGTTTTCTTCTAGTCTCACTGAACATATAAAGCTGTCCACCATATTTAAAAGTTGGGGAAGCAATTTACTGACAGACGGTAATTTGGCCGGGCTAGAGGGACGAAATGAGACGTTTCCACAATGTGGTAAAAATACCCCCATTTTATGCAATGGGGGGAGCAAATCTGCTTTGCATAAAAGCTACAGTGTAAAGTTTCTTAATCGTATGTTTGCCCCGCATCGTATTCATAGACTGTGGTATTTATAAATAGACATGCTGCTGTCTAGAAAGACGCGCCGCATGTCCAGATACGCAGGGCTGCCGGATGCGGCCGTGCGCACACAGTGGAGACGGGATTTCATGAAATCTCCTCCTATATGCTGTAACACCTGGACGCTGCGGATTGGACGCTGCGGCTGTATGCAGCGTCCAATCCGCAGCCAATCCTGATGTAATCCGGCTCGTGGAAACATAGCCTTACATATTATTCTCATTCATTGGCTATATAATTTTTTTAAAGAAATTAAATATATACTTAAGCTTGTATATATATATTAAACCTGACCCTTCTAACTGAAGTTCTGGCCTTGAATTCTAGTATTTGCAAACCACGAATAGATGACTGACGGCGGCCAGTCTCACGGTGACTGCTATCCCGAGACAGCTCTGACAGGAATAACTTATTTAGAAATATTAATATTCCACATATCTACCTCATATCTCATTAAAATGGCAGATTATACTGAACTACTTATGACTCTAGAAGCCTTTGTGCCCAATGTCCTCTGTGCAGGAAACATATCTCATAGGCCCCTGTGTACAGCAACACAGACTATGGTGGCGATATATATATATTTATATAAGACAAGTGTATGTATAATATATAAAAATATACGTAATCAGATAATGTTGCATACAATTATTTACTAAATTGCATGTTGCCTGCATAAAGTGACTTTTCTTGCTGAAATTAATATCTATATACACGGTATGTAATGTAAATGGTACAAAAACATACTGAATACGCATGCAATATATTAGACTGATAATTGTGCATAATGTAGTATACATATATATCTAATACATATTTTAGGATACTTACCATGTGATATATATATATGGTATATATGTATCTATATATATATATATATATATATATACTGTATATATATATATATAATGGGTTACGTGTTTATCATAGACATTATGTTAGTATAGTATGTACTGTATGTATATTGAAATGTACATATAATAAACTGAGTACCGTTAACATAATTAGCTATGTATTTATGTACAGTACATAGGTATAGGTATCATGGAGATATATATATATATATATATATATATATATATATATATACACATACATATATATATATATATATATATATATATATACCCATGCATGGAAATATATATATATATATATATATATATATATATATATATATATACATATATATACACATATATATATATACATATATATATATATATATATATATATATACATATATATATGTATATATATACCGTATATATATACATATATATGTATATATATATATCATACATACACACACATATATAAACACATTATGTATATTTTTAAAATAACAATGTGTATATGATAAGTGTAATACTGTGTGTATCTAGATTACGTTATATAACATTATGTGTATCGTACATATGCATAATGTACAGTATGTTTAGCATATACAGCATAAATCATATATACTACATGTAGGTGTATGTATACAATGTGATGACCACGTCAGTGCTATAAGGTACAATGTTACATGGATGCACACACTGTATATATATGTAGGTGTCATTTCATTAGTGTAGGATCAAGTACAGTATAGACTATATTACGTACATGTGTATGAAAAGTAATAATAACAATATTTCATAATGATATTAGAAAATTCTTACAATTCTGATCCTTAATACAATTACAATATATTTTTTTTTAAAAATCCTAGAATTCTCTCCGGTCCAGGTGAAATGACTGATATCATTTTCCATGAACTATATTCATTCGATATCATGCAATTAAAAGCAAGTGACGCCCGGGTCACATCCAGAGTCCATTTCTCAGCTCTTGGCATTTTATTGTTTATTCTCCCAAAATAAGAATGAGTTGTGGCTTCAGTCTGGTTCCTCTGCAGCTCTGCCCCGGCTGTTTGTTTACATGGTGTTCATTCCTCCTTCATCCGCACTACAAGAGGCTTCTCCTTTAATTAATTCTTCATGAGAACTAATAACGCACTTATTCTACAAAGGCGACATATTAAAAGTAGTCAAAAGTTCCTTTATTGACGTTCTTTATTCTTTATTCCTAATATATATATATATATATATTTTTTTTTTTTATAATATATATATTTTAATATATATATATATATAAAAAATATATATGTGTATATATATATATATAGTATGCATATAAATAATATAAATTATATATATATATATAATTATTTAAATAGCGCCACCATATTTCGCAGCACTTTATAATTAAATATACGCGCGTATACAATTTTGTTTTTTTAACGCTAGAAAAAAAGCAATTAGGGTCCACGCGAATCGTTGCGGTCTTTTAATAAAGTAGCCTGAAAACCGTGCTCTAAATGAGCCCCATTAATAAAACTTTTTATAGATTGTATAAAAGCGGTTTAACAAATGTATAAAATAAAGCGCGAAGACGGGAGAAAAAAAAAAGAAAAATAAAAAAAAAAAAAAAAAAAAGAGTCCGGATTCTTCTTCTCCCGCCTGACACGTGTAATCGCTGTGTATTGATAGGTGACCGGATACATTGTATCAGGTTTGTTTATTAAACAATGAAAGGTTCCGTTCGTCCTACGGCCATTGCATGTATCTGCTGAGCAGGGACGCTGGCCGGAATCCTCTTCTTACTCTTGGGGTCTTCTCGCTGCCTCCATTAACTCCTTGTGTAACCCTATATTTCCCCTTTCCTATCCGCAGTATCTGATCGGACAGCGAACGGTTCCCTTCGCCTAAGCGTTGATAGCTTTATTGGTTTTCTGCGTTCGCTCAGCTCAGATTTGTTATATTTGCGACGGGCGGTGAAAATTCCCTAAATTATTTATTGTGGCAAAACTAGCAAGGATTCCAGATTTACTTACATTTTCAGAGCTTCTGGGTCTTCTCTACCGTACTTTTTTTTTTTTTTTTTTTTTTCCGGCAAGCTAAGTCGAGGCGTGTTGCAAAATCTTTAAGGTTAAAAAAAAGCGAGTGTAGGAGGGTTTAACGGTTGGATGTGGTTGGGGGGGGTACATGTTGGCATATGCAGTCTGAAAACACAGCCTGTAAAACAGTCTCGAGACTGAAGGAAATCAGCACTTAATTCAACAAACATTTGTTTCAGCTCAAGAATGGCTGCACAGAAACTTTTAGGAGCTGATAATATCCTGATAAGATGCTGCACAGCGCCATCTGCTGGCCACAGCCGCAATATAAAGCCGCTGCTACTGTACAGGCTGCCGCTTGCTCTTGTAGGATGCATCTCATTTAGGTAAAACATTGCAGAACTGGTTTTTAGCCATTAAATCCCATCAGTCGCATGAGAAAGAGGCGCCTTTCATTTCTCTGCGACGCTGTTGCTTTTCTAAAGCAGCGACAGATCAGTGACCCTCAGGAGGTGACATCTTGTTCATAGTCTTTTGGCTGGAGAAATTCAACCTTCCCTATTGGCAAAAAGAGTGAAGCTGCTGTGTTACAAATCCATAAAAATCCGCTTCCATGATCTGGATTCCTTTCCCAGTAGTGGTTTGTGCTGCTGAGTTATTGGAATGCTAAGGAATCAACGTAAAGTCAAGGTTTCTGTATCAATTCCCTCACGGCCATACATGATGGTCTCAATTTAGGAGACAAAAAAATAACTAGAATTTATATATATAGAAAAAGAAAACAAAGGGTACAAAAAATCCTTCCAGGTGTATACCAAACCCCATGCTATTATCCAGAAAGGCTTGAGAAAGGTCCACGACCTGGACTGAAACGTCACACGTGGGCCAATAAACCATATATATAAAATAAATGATAATTAAATATAAATAATAATATATTATGTTGATAATATATTAATAATAATATATAAATATTAATAATAAATACATAAAAATAATAATAATAGATAAATAAATAGTAAATACATAGAAAATAATAATAATAATAATAATAAGTTCAACAGAAGATGATATATATAAATAGATTAATAAATACATAGAAAATAATAATAATAATAATAAGTTCAACAGAAGATGATATATATATATATATATCATCTTCTGTTGAACTTATTATTATTATTATTATTATTTTCTATGTATTTACTATTTATCTATTATTATTATTATTTTTTATTTATTATTAATTTGTATATATTATTACTAATATATTATCAACCTAATATTATATTATTATTTATATTTATTTATCATTTATTTTGTTTATTATTATTACTATTATTATTATCTATTATCATTTATCTATTATTTATCTATTTAATTACTATTAATTTGCATGATTAAGTAAGATCTTGCTGGGTGCAAAATTTAGGATAGCTTGCTCCTTACATTTCTATGTTGTGCCATTTTTTATAATCATTTAATAATAATAATAATAATAATAATTATTATTATTATTATTATTACTATTTATAACAATGTTAGGGCAAAATAGCCTACAAAATACATGAAATTCTTAATTATTAAACCAACACAGAAGAAAAAATATTTGTATAATTTTATTTTGTAAGCTAGTTTACCATAACATTGTTAGAAATAATAATAATAATAATAATAATAATAATAATAATAATAATAATAATTTATTATTATTATATTTCATATTTAAATGATTAATAATTAATCCAAAATAAAACTTATTATTTTATTTTTCTTTCATAGGCTGTTTTGCCCTAAAATAGTTTTTCCAGTGACTGCAACCCTCAGCTATTCACTGGAATGTTTCACGACATTGAACTCTACATTCCTGTCTGCCCCGGACTGTTTCCCTACTGCACGTGTTTAGTTTTCAAAGTACATCTTGCAGTTGCTTACACCAGAGTTTTCTTGCTGCATGTTCCTATTTGTGCAGTTTTTGTGCAAATCTTGACTGATCTTACTGTGTTTTTTTGACCTAGCCCCTTTTTCTTTTATTAGTTTGCATTTGTTTGACGCAAATAAGTCATACGTTTTGGTTACAGTAATAAAATTATTTTAAGAAAAAATATAAATGAAACATTTTTGCTAACTCAACACTAACTACTAAGTCCCGTGATGTCAACAAATATTTTATGCCATTTTTTAAAATATATTACATGATAAAATATTGATTTTCTCAAGAAACAACTATTGCAAACTGAGATCTAATCTACCCAAAATGTGCACAATAAACAACTTGTATAGAAATATTGTATAGAACACAGATACACCTTGAGATGGACTATTTTCAATATTTAGCTAGTGATGGAGAACAGATATATCAGCGCTTGCTTCATGCTGTTCCATACTTTTGTATCCATTCCATGTCTTGATAAAAAAAAAAGTATCAAAATCTATATGTGTAATTCTACCCTGAAGAATATTTGTCTGTCAGATCACTGAAAATATTTAAATAATAATAATAAAGAATAATTATAAATATTATATTCATTTTTTAATAATAATTATTGTTATTTTATACAAATTAAAAGCAATGTAAACTAATCTTTATATGTACAGTATAGAGGGAAGGAAATAAGTATTTGATCCCTTGCTGATTTTGTAAGTTTGCCCACTGACAAAGACATAAACAATCTATAATTTTAAGGGTAGGTTAATTTTAACATTGAGAGATAGGATATCAAAAATAAAATCCAGAAAATCACATTGTATAAATTATATAAATTTATTTGCATTTTGCAGTGGGAAATAAGTATTTGATCCCCTACCAACCATTAAAAGTTCTGGCTCCTACAGACCAGTTAGATGTTCCTAATCAACTCGTTATCTGCATTAAAGACAGCTGTAGTACATAGCCACCTTTATAAAAGACTCCTGTCCACAGACTCAATTAATCAGTCAGACTCTAACCTCTACAACATGGGCAAGACTAAAGAGCTTTATAAGGATGTCAGGGACAAGATCATAGACCTGCACAAAGCTGGAATCGCTGCAAAACCATAAGTAAGATGCTGGTGGAAAAGGAGACAACTGTTGATGCAATAGTAAGAAAACGGAAGAAATATAAAATGACTGTCACTCGACATCGATCTGTGGCACCGTGCAAAATCTCACCTAGTGGGGTATTGTTGATCATGAAGAAGGTGAGCAATCAGCCTAAAACTACATGGGGGAACTTGTTAATGATCTCAATGCAGCTGGGACCACAGTCACCAAGAAAACCAGTGGTAACACATTACGTCGTAAAGGTTTAAAATCCTGCAGTGCCCGCTAGGTCCTCCTGCTCAAGAAGGCATATGTGAAAGACCATCTGAAGTTTGCCAATGAACACCTGGATGATTATGTGAGAGATTGAAAGAAGGTGCTGTGGTCAGATGAGACAAAAATTGAGCTCTTTGACATTAACTCAACTCACTGTGTTTGGAGTTAGAGAAATGCTGCCTATTACTGAAAGAACATTATCCCCACTGTCAAGCATGGAGGTAGAATCTTTATGTTTTGGGTATGTTTCTCTGCTAAGGGCACAGGACTACTTCACCGCATTAATGGGAGAATGGATGGAGCCATGTACTGTAAAATCCAGAGTGACAACCTCCTTCCCTCCACCAAGACATTAAAAATTGTTCTTGGCTGTGTCTTCCAGCAAGACATTGACCCAAAATATACAGCCAAGGCAACAAAGGAGTGGCTCAAAAAGAAGCACATTAAGGCCATGGAGTGGCCTAGCCAGTCTCCAGACCTTAATCCCATAGAAATCTTATGTAGATAGTTGAAGCTCCGAGTTGCCAAGCAACAGCCTCAAAATCGTAATGATTTAGAGATAATCTGCAAAGAGGAGTGGGCCAAAATTCCTCCTGACATATGCGCAAACCTCATCATCAACTACAAAAAACATCTGACTGCTGTGCTTGCCAACAAGTGTTTTGCCATCAAGTAGTAAGTCTTGTTTGCCAGATGGATCTAATACTCATTTCTCACAGCAAAATGCAAATACATTTATATAATTTAATTTATATAATTTATATAATGTGATTTTTGGATTTCTGATATTCCATCTCTCAATGTTAAAATTAACCTACCCTTAAAATAATAGACTGTTCATGTTTTAGTCAGTTGGCAAACTTACAAAATCAGAAAGGGACCAAATACTTATTTCCCCCAGTGTATAACAATGTAGCCTGTCTAAACAAAAATGACAAATGATCACAAAAGAGTGATAATTTTTGGACCATTTTGTATAAAAAAATAAGAGAATATTACTGAGCTTTGTTATCAGGTGGGCTTTTGGTTGCTACAAGTGGAATTGAATTCCCCTTTAATTTTGCAAAAATTATCATTCACCAAATTTTTCTTTTACAATTTTTGCCATTGGCAGTCATTTTTCTGAACCATAATAAGCCATCAAAAAGCTAAAATGAATAAGTAATAATCTTTACACTCACCTAACCACTCACCTTTCAGGTTCCTCTGCTACTTATTGCCACCAATCCTGTACTCACCACATTTTCTGATTAGTCACACTGCAATGTTTGGACAGCTCAAGCTGTATTATGACATCTGGCTTTCAAAGGTTCTGTGCATACTCTCAGGAAGGATTCGGCACACGTCATGATGCTGTGAGCTCCCGTTTTCTGGTGTAGAATCCAACTCAATCGGTAGGGCATTAGATGATGCAATGATGACTGATTAGCAGAAAGGCATGAGAGGTGTGTTGTAAGGTGAGTATAAAATTTTTCTTACTGTTTAACATCTGATATTTTTATGTTCTAGAATCTGAAGAAACCCCAGAGCATAAAAAGGGACATAAAATTTGTGCACAATAAGTTCTACTTGAAACTTATTTCCCTAGAAAATTCTCATAACAGAACAATTTGAATTTTACCTGATATGCTCATCTCTACCAGGTACCAATCTATTTCTATGGTGAGGTCACATTGATAATACTAAAGTTGTGTTCGTAAAAAGAAGATTGAAATAAATTGGATAAAGTTTTAGGAGACCTTAGAGTTTTCTACATATTTTCAGGATGCTACATTATGAAATTATCCACTCCAAATCAACATTTTTTGTAAAATTTTCTAAAGCCTGATATGCTCATCTCTACGGGGTAACCATCTAATTCTATGGTGAGGTCACTTTGATAATACTAAAGTTGAGTTCGTAAAAAGAAGATTGAAAGACGTTGGATAAAGTCTTAGGAGACCTTAGAGTTTTCTATGTCTTTTCAGGATGCTACATTGTGAAATTATCCACTCCAAATCAACATTTTTTGTAAAATTTTCTAAAGCTTTTGAATTTGAATTTCAAGAAGTATTGTTTCTCCTTGCAGAGAGTGACATGATAAGCATGTCGAGGTGAGGAGACTTAAAGCTGCAATGCTCCTCTGGGAAATATGCAAATTGTCTCTTCAGAGAGAAAGAGAACTAGAACTCTAGTTCCACCTATTGGAAGTAGCAATCCTAACAGTCAATGTCGACCCATTAATGAACCTTGTGACATGACTTAGGATAAGAGCCAAACCAGAATCTCAATATGCAGACACTGTGTTTCGGGGTACTGCCCCTCGTCAGTGCAAAGTGGAGATCTGGCTTGGCTGATTGAGAGGCGTCTGACCGGGATCCAAGAAGTATCGTTTCTCCTTGACATGATTGGATTGCTACTTCCAATAGGTGGCACTAGAGTTCTAGCAAAAACTACACCAAAATCGACTTGTTTTATTGCAGATAAGGTCTGATCTGGCTTCGTGCTCCGGTAAAGTGATGAAAAAACTGTTAAATCATTTATGAAAATGATGTTAAACTATTTCTGAAAATGGGTTTTTAAAACCTAAAAATATAAAAAAATCATCTTGAACAAAATCAACAGAGTTGTATTTTGGACTATTTTGTCTAAAACAAAATTTTTTAAAGCACCTCTCGGAATAACTTAATTGAAACATTTCTACTTGAGTTTCATTTTGAAGGTTTTCAAACGGATTGAATTTTTCAATTTAGTTATAATCTAGAAGGAATATGTGTCCTCACAACCTCTCCAGGTAACTGCTTACAGTCACAACTGTACTTATAGTTACCAGTAACGCAATCTCCCTTGATGAGCTGAATCTTGGCAATGATCCAAGATGGAAGGAATGAGTTCACATATAAATTATTAAGCAAATTGCCTCATTTGTGGTCAGGTGTATGTAATGAAGGATTAGGACCATTAACATAAAAAAAGTTGTGAGGTTGCTTCTTTTATGTGAAAACTTGAAAGAAATCACAAAGCTTTAAATCTTTTATTTGAGGTTTCATTGAACATTTTATTGTCTCTATCACTATATTTCACAATACATTATTAAATAGGTCTAGATGTGATGATGTTTATGTATTTACTTTGAAAATCCATTTTCGAGTAGGTGTATTATCATTTTTGAAAGTTTAAAGTTAATTTCTGCCCATTCAGCCTTATTGACAGCTCCTCAGTGTCCATCCCTGCAGTCAGGCTGGGTGGGCAGAGACTGAATACTGTATACCTTGTGGGCTCTCAAACAATATAAATGGACTCAATACATTTTCATTCTAGTATCAGGA
Source organism: Ranitomeya imitator (assembly GCF_032444005.1). Classification (NCBI taxonomy): domain Eukaryota; kingdom Metazoa; phylum Chordata; class Amphibia; order Anura; family Dendrobatidae; genus Ranitomeya; species Ranitomeya imitator. Next base: position 110,105,839 of record NC_091290.1, on the reverse strand, counting down.
ATATACAGCCATTCCGACATGGATTCTCAAAGTAGGTACACATGTTTATTAATTTGTATTGTGAAATATGGTGAGAGATCTACTTTTATATGATCCACCTATAATTCAGTGTCTGAATGGGACCTTACAGACTAAGATTGTGTGTAATGTCACACAAGTCAATGATGTATTAATTGAAAAAACAATTTGTTAGATTCAGGTGCCATCAAATATGGTCAAAATGTTTAGAGACTCTAATAGACATTGGGTTGTTGAAAGATACTGTTTAAAATGTTATTTTCTCTGGATATATGTGGCACCAGAAATATCTGTTAGCTGCATATTTCCATTTTAAATGAAACATGTCAGAAACTATAATCCTCTAAGCCATGTATATGTCTCTGTAGCCCTTCACGAATATAATCCAGTCAATACCTTTACAACCCTAAAGTTCAGCAAAAGCAGTGATAAATCGTGTTTTGAATTTCATTTTGGAATTCCCTTTCGGGAGCAATGATACACTTGCAGCTACTTAGCCTCAACTGTATTTATGATCAAGCAGCATGCTCCTCTGGATGATTGACAGGTCATTGGCCAATGTACCGGAGCACACAACCTGTCAGACAGCCATGGAAGAAGCTCAGAGCAAAACGCGCGTCGGGGTGAGGGGGGACGTCTGATCTACCCACCATTACCTACATTTTACTGTGGCAACCAGAGCTAAAGTACTATAAACTTTCATTTCTCTCTTGCACTGTCACATTATATTTATGACGTCAGTGGGATTTGTGTAGATGTACAGAGCACAGTCAATCTAAGGATGCTATTAGCACTCAATTGCTCTATTTTCCTTTTGTACTCTACACCCATTGTCATCCCTTTATGCTGTATATTACATCATATTATAGTACTGTTTGTGTAGTTATTCTCTAGCAGTTATGATGCCACTGAAATAGGTGTAATCTGCGTACCTTATTTTTGCTCAGTGTAAACTAAGATTTCTATTTTATTAGTTGGGTACAAGTCGGAGTTCCCCCTACTGGGTATCTTTGTGTATTGTGGATCTATGCCCTTTAATAAGTTTTTATTCTATGCAATATTTCAATAAACATTTATGTTTTATATATGGATCTCTTTGTTTAAGCCTAATTGTTTATTACAGTTTGGCTATTTGTTGTTCCATGGAAAAATGCTGCCAATTCAGGAATGCATCAAAACCTAAAAAAAACAGTAAGTGCATCATCACATCAGATGCACTTCCAGACTGAACTTTAAAATGCAATTTCTTGCTGCTGAAACACAGCTTTGGGGTCATAAAGAAATCAATTTGCTTGTCTTTCAAGGGGCTAGAACATCACATTAATGATTTGGGGCTAGGAAAAGGCAAAAGTTTCTTACAGCCTTCATTTAACACCTTACCAACATATTATGTACTGCTATGTCATATGTCAGCACACTTGACTTTGATTTGGGCTCACACGCTGAGCCCATATCTTTCCTGGCAGATGATTGCGGGTTTAATCAGCCACCATGGGCCTTTAACAGCCATGGATGGAGTTGATTTTTCAGCTCTCGTCATTTTATATATACTCTTTCAGAAAAAATTTTCACCACTTAAATTAATAAAAACTATGCATGTTTGGTACCTGTGTAATGGTTCTGACCAGGAAAATGATATTGACAGGTCAACTTTACCAGAGAATGAACATGGTAAATAAAAAAAATGAAAACCAAGTGTGAAATTAAACTTTTTGAAAGTGTTTTTTCCTCACTTTTCACTGTATAACATGATAAAATGAATAGTGTTGTTCAAAAGTAAAACTTGTACCGCAAAAAACAAGCCCTCATATGGCTATGGAGATGAAAGAGTAAAAAAGTTATGGAAAAATTGCAATATCCCAAAATGTTTGAAAAATACACTACTGTCGAATTATAGGTAGGTTACAACTTACACTGAGCAGATAAATTTATTTCTCTCTGCTTACATAGGGACAGTATTTCACAGCACTGTTAACCCCTTTACCCCCGAAGGTGGTGTGCATGTTAATTGCTAGGCCAATTTTTACAAATCTGACCACTGTCATTTTATGAGGTAATAACTCTGGAATCCCAGTGATTTAGAGATAGTTTTTTATGACATATTGTATTTCATGATATTGGTAAAGTTTATTCGATATGACTTGTGTATATTTGTGAAAAAATCTGAAATGTTTGCAAATTTCAAACTTTGAATTTTCATCCCCTTAAATCACAGAGAGATGTCACACAAAATAGTTAATAAATAACACTACCACTACTTTACATCAGCACAATTTTGGAACCAAATTTTTTTGGTTAGGAAGTTATAAGGGTTAAAAGTTGAACAGCAATTTTTCATTTTTCCAACAAAATTTACAAAACCATTTTTTTAGGGACCACATCACATTTGAAGTTACTTTGAGGGGTTTATATGATAGAAAATACCCCAAACTGACACCATTCTAAAAACTGCACCCCTCAAGGTGCTCAAAACCACATTCAAGAAGTTTATTAACTCTTCTGGCGAGTCACAGGAATTTTTGGAATGTGGAAAAAAAATTAACATTTACCTTTTTTTCACAAAATATCAGATCCAAATTTTTATTTTGACAAGGGTAAAAGGAGAAAATGGACCGCAAAGATTATTGTTTAATTTCTCCTTACCATGTTGATACCCCGTATGAGAGATAAAACTACTGTTTGGGCGCACGGCAGAGCTCGGAAGGGAAAGAGCACCATTTGACTTGTTGAATGCAAAATTTGCTGTAACAATTGGCGAACGGCATATCATGCTTGGAAGGCCTCTAATGTGCCTAAACAGTAAAAATCCCCCACAAGTGACACCTTTTTGAAAACAACACCAGTCGGGAAACTGATCTAGATGTGTGGTGAGAACATTGAATCCTTAAGTGCGTCACAGAAGTTTATAACGTTGAGCCGTTAAAATAAAAAAATCATATCTTCCCACAAATAGGTTTTTAGACCCAAATGTTGCATTTATTTTCATAAGAGTAACAGGAGAAATGGCACCATACAATTTGTTGTGCATTTTCCCCTGAGTACATCAATACCCAACATGAGGAAGAAAACTATTGTATGGTTGCACAACAGGGCTCAGAAGGGAAGGAGCGTCATTTGACTTTTTGAATGTTACATTTCCTGCAATCATTAGCGGACGTCATGTCCTTTTTTGAGAGCCCTTGATGTGCCTAAACAGTGCAAACCCCTCACAAGTGACCCAATTTTCGAAACTGGACCCCTCAAGGAATGTATTTAGATGTATGATAAGCACCGTAAACCCGATATGCTTCACAGAAGTTTATGACGTTGAGCCGTGAAAATAATAAAAATATATTTTCCCCACAAAAATGTTATTTTAGCCCCAAATTTAGCATTTTCATAAGGTTAACAGGAGAAATTGCACCATACAATTTGTAGTACAATTTCTCCTGCATATGCCGATACCACATATGAGGTAGAAAACTACTGTTAGGGCGTATGGCAGAGCTAGGAAGGGAAGAAGCGTCATTTGTCATTTTGAATGTAAAATTTCCAGGAATCAGTAGCGGACATCATTTCTACATTTGGAGTGAACCTGATGTGCCTAAACACTGGAGACCCCCACAAATGACCCCATATTTGAAATAACACCCCTCAAGCAATGTATTTAGATGTGTGGTTAGCACCTTGAACCCCCAGGTCCTTCACAGAAGTTTATAATATTAACCCCTTTCTGACCTCGGACGGGATAGTACGTCCGAGGTCAGATCACCTGCTTTGATGCAGGGCTCTGCGGTGAGCCCGCATCAAAGCCGGCACATGTCAGCTGTTTTGAACAGCTGACATGTGCCCATAATAGGCGCGGGCAGAATCACGATATGCCCGCACCTATTAACTAGTTAAATGCCACTGTCAAACGCAGACAGCGGCATTTAACTACCGCTTCCGGCTGGGCGGCCAGAAATGACGTCATCGCCGACCCCGTCACATGATCGGGGGTCGGCGATTCGTCAGGATGGTAACCATAGAGGTCCTAGAGACCTCTATGGTTGCTGATCACTGGTGGCTGTGAGCGCCACCCTGTGGTCGGCGCTCAAAGCACACCTCCATTTCTGCTACATAGCAGCGATCAGCAGATCGCTGCTATGTAGCAGAGGCGATCGAGTTGTGCCTGCTTCTAGCCTCCCATGGAGGCGATTGAAGCATGGCAAAAGTAAAAAGAAAAAAGTTAAAAAAAATGTGAAAAAAATAAAAAAAATATAAAAGTTTAAATCACCCCCCTTTCGCCCCAATCAAAATAAATCAATAAAAAAAATCAAATCTACACATATTTGGTATTGCCGCGCTCAGAATCGCCCGATATATCAATTAAAAAAAAGCATTAACCTGATCGCTAAACGGCGTAGCAAGAAAAAAATTTGAAACGCCAGAATTACGTTTTTTAGGTCGCCGCGACATTGCATTAAAATGCAATAACGTATCTGCACCAAAATGCTATCATTAAAAACGTCATCTCGGCACGCAAAGAATAAGCCCTCAACCGACCCCAGATCACAAAAAATGGAGACGCTACGAGTATCGGAAAATGGCGCAATTTTTTTTTATTTTTTTTTTAGCAAAGTTTGGAATTTTTTTTCACCACTTAGATAAAAAATAACGTAGTCATGTTAGGTGTCTGTGAACTCGTACTGACCTTGAGAATCATAATGTCAGGTCAGTTTTAGCATTTAGTGAACCTAGCAAAAAAGCCAAACAAAAAACAAGTGTGGGATTGCACTTTTTTTGCAATTTCACCGCACTTGGAATTTTTTTCCTGTTTTTTAGTACACGACATACTAAAACCAATGATGTCGTTCAAAAGTACAACTGATCCCGCAAAAAATAAGCCCTCACATGGCCAAATTGACGGAAAAATAAAAAAGATATGGCTCTGGGAAGGAGGGGAGTGAAAAACGAACACGGAAAAATGAAAAATCCCAAGGTCATGAAGGGGTTAACCCCTTAATCCCATATGACGTACTATCCCGTCCAGGTGACCTGGGACTTAATTCCCATGGACGGGATAGTACGTCATATGCGATCGGCCGCGCTCACGGGGGGAGCGCGGCCGATCGCGGCCGGGTGTCAGCTGCCTATCGCAGCTGACATCCGGCACTATGTGCCAGGAGCGGTCACGGACCGCTCCCGGAACATTAACTCCCGGCACACCGCGATCAAAGATGATCGCGGTGTGCCGGCGGTGCAGGGAAGCATCGCGCAGGGAGGGGGCTCCCTGCGGGCTTCCCTGAGATGATCGGTACACGGTGATGTGCTCACCGTGTACCGAGCGTCTTCTCCCTGCAGTCCCCGGATCCAAAATGGCCGCCGGGCTGCATCCGGGTCCTGCAGGGAGCACTTCCGGGTCAGGATCAGGCTGCAGCTGCAGCTCTAATCCTGCCCGGCTGTATGTCAGATCACCGATCTGACAGAGTGCTGTGCACACTGTCAGATCGGTGATCTGTGATGTCCCCCCCTGGGACAAAGTGAAAAAGTAAAAAAAAAAATTTCCACACTTGTAAAAAAAAAAATAAAAAAAAAATTCCTAAATAAAGCAGAAAAAAAAAAAATATTATTCCCATAAATACATTTCTTTACATAAAAAAAAAACAAAAAAACAATAAAAGTACACATATTTAGTATCGCCGCGTCCGTAACGACCCGACCTATAAAACTGGCCCACTAGTTAACCCCTTCAGTGAACACCGTAAGAAAAAAAAAAAAAAAACGAGCCAAAAAACAACGCTTTATTATCATAACGCTGAACAAAGAGTGGAATAACACGCGATCAAAAAGACAGATATAAATAACCATGTTACCTCTGAAAACGTCATCTTGTCCCGCAAAAAACGAGCCGCCATATAGCATCATAACCAAAAAAATAAAAAAGTTATAGTCCTCTGAATAAAGCGATGCCAAAATAATTATTTTTTCTATAAAATAGCTTTTATCGTATAAAAGCGCCAAAACATAAAAAAAATGATATAAATGAGGTGTCGCTGTAATCGTACTGACCCGAAGAATAAAACTGCTTCATCAATTTTACCAAACGCGGAACGGTATAAACGCCTCCCCCAAAAGAAATTCATGAATAGCTGGTTTTTGGTCATTCTGCCTCACAAAAAAATCGGAATAAAAAGCGATCAAAAACTGTCACGTGTCCGAAAATGTAACCGATAAAAACGTCAACTCGTCCCGCAAAAAACAAGACCTCACATGACTCTGTGGACCAAAATATGGAAAAATTATAGGTCTCAAAATGTGGAGACGCAAAAACTTTTTTGCTATAAAAAGTGTCTTTTAGTGTGTGACGGCTGCCAATCATAAAAATCCGCTAAAAAACTCGCTATAAAAGTAAATCAAACCCCCCTTCATCACCCCCTTAGTTAGGCTAGGTTCACATTGCGTTAATGGGTTAACGCTAACGGACAGCGTTGCACGGCGAAAATGTCACAATTAACGCCGTGCAACGGGTCCGTTAGCACAACCATTGACAGCAATGTGATTTTCAGGTGTAGCGCATCGCTAGAGCGTGCCATTTTCGGCTCGCGCTAGCAAGGTGCCATTCTTTTGTGGCGCGCCTCAGACGCTGCTTGCAGCGTCCGCGGCGCGCCCGAGGTCCGATCCCCGGTCTTCCAGAGCGGGGACGTTAACGCGACCACTAAACACGACACCTAAAAAGACATTGTGTTAGCGCAATCCGCTAGTGCTAAACGGATTTCCCTAACGCAATGTGAACCTAGCCTTAGGGAAAAATAATAAAATTAAAAAAAATGTATTTATTTCCATTTTCCGGTTAGGGTTAGGGTTAGGGTTAGGGCTAGGGTTGGGGCTAGGGTTAGGGTTTGGATTACATTTACGGTTGGGATTAGGGTTGGGATTAGAATTAGGGGTGTGTCTGGGTTAGGTGTGTGGTTAGGGTTACAGTTGGGATTAGGGTTAGTGGTGCGTTTGGATTAGGGTTTCATTTATAATTGGGGGGTTTCCACTGTTTAGACACATCAGGGGCTCTCCAAACGCGACATGGCGTCCGATCTCAATTCCAGCCAATTCTGCATTGAAAAAGTAAAACAGTGCTCCTTCACTTCCGAGCTCTCCCGTGCGCCCAAACAGGGGTTTACCCCAACATATGGGGTATCAGCGTACTCGAGACAAATTGGACAACAACTTTTTGGGTCCAAGTTCTCTTGTTATCCTTGGGAAAATAAAAATTTGGGGGGCTAAAAATCATTTTTGTGGGAAAAAAAAAGGATTTTTATTTTCACGGCTCTGCGTTGTAAACTGTAGTGAAACACTTGGGGGTTCAAAGTTTTCACAACACATCTAGATAAGTTCCATGGGAGGTCTAGTTTCCAATATGGGGTCACTTGTGGGTGGTTTCTACTGTTTGGGTACATCAGAGGCTCTGCAAATGCAACGTGACGCCTGCAGACCAATCCATCTAAGTCTGCATTCCAAATGGCGCTCCTTCCCTTCCGAGCTCTGCCATGAGCCCAAACAGTGGTTCCCCCCCACATATGGGGTATCAGCGTACTCAGGACAAATTGAACAACAACTTTTGGGGTCCAATTTATTCTGTTACCCTTGTAAAAATACAAAGCTGGGGGCTAAAAAATCATTTTTGTGAAAAAAAAAAGAATTTTTATTTTCACGGGTCTGCGTTATAAACTGTAGTGAAACACTTAGGGGTTCAAAGTTCTCACAACACATCTAGATAAGTTCCATGGGAGGTCTAGTTTCTAATATGGGGTCACTTGTGGGGGGTTTGTACTGTTTGGGTACATCAGGGGCTCTGCAAATGCAACGTGACTCCTGCAGACCAATCCATCTAAGTCTGCATTCCAAATGGCGCTCCTTCCCTTCCGAGCTCTGCCATGCGCCCAAACAGTGGTTCCCCCCCCACATATGGGGTATCAGCGTACTCAGGACAAATTGGACAACAACTTTTGGGGTCCAATTTATTATGTTACCCTTGTGAAAATACAAAACTGGGGGCTAAAAAATTTTTGCGAAAAAAAAATAAATTTATTTTAACGGCTCTGCGTTATAAACTGTAGTGAAACACTTGGGGGTTCAAAGCTCTCAAAACACATCTAGATAAGTTCCTTAGAGGGTCTAGTTTCCAAAATGGTGTCACTTGTGGGGGTTTTTAATGTTTAGGCACATCAGGGGCTCTCCAAACCAACATGGCGTCCCATCTTAATTCCAGTCAATTTTGCATTGAAAAGTCAAATGGCGCTCCTTCCCTTCCGAGCTCTGCTATGCACCCAAAAAGTGGTTTACCCCCACATATGGGGTATCGTCGCACTCAGGACAAATTGCACAACAACCTTTGTGGTCTAATTTCTTCTCTTACCCTTGGGAAAATAAAAAATTGGGGGCGAAAAGATCATTTTTGTGAAAAAATAAGATTTTTTATTTTTTACGGCTCTGCATTATAAACTTCTGTGAAGCACTTGTTGGGTCAAAGTGCTCACCACACATCTAGATAAGTTCCTTAAGGGGTCTACTTTTCAAAATGGTGTCACTTGTGAGGGGTTCCAATGTTTAGGCACATCAGGGGCTCTCCAAACGCAACATGGCGTCCCATCTCAATTCCAGTCAATTTTGCATTGAAAAGTCAAATGGCGCTCCTTTCCTTCCGAGCTCTGCCATGCGCCCAAACAGTGGTTTACCCCCACATATGGGGTATCGTCGCACTCAGGACAAATTGCACAACAACTTTTGTGGTCTAATTTCTTCTCTTACCCTTGGGAAAATAAAAAATTGGTGGCGAAAAGATTATTTTTGTGAAAAAATATGATTTTTTATTTTTACGGCTCTGCATTATAAACTTCTGTGAAGCACTTGTTGGGTCAAAGTGCTCACCACACCTCTAGATAAGTTCCTTAAGGGGTCTACTTTCCAAAATGGTGTCACTTGTGGGGATTTCAATGTTTAGGCACATCAGGGGCTCTCCAAACGCAACATGGCATCCCATCTCAATTCCAGTCAATTTTGCATTGAAAAGTAAAATGGCGCTCCTTCCCTTCCGAGCTCTGCCATACGCCCAAACAATGGTTTACACCCATATACGGGGTATCAGCGTACTCAGGACAAATTGGCCAACAATTTTTGAGGTTCAATTTCTTCTCTTACTCTTGGGAAAATAAAAAATTGGGGGCGAAAAGATCATTTTTGTGAAAAAATATGATTTTTTATTTTTACGGCTCTGCATTATAAACTTCTGTGAAGCAATTGGTGGGTCAAAGTGGTCACCACACATCTAGATAAGTTCCTTAGGGTGTCTACTTTCCAAAATGGTGTCACTTGTGGGGGGTTTCAATGTTTAGGCACATCAGTGGCTCTCCAAACGCAACATGGTGTCCCATCTCAATTCCTGTCAATTTTGCATTTAAAAGTCAAATGGCGCTCCTTCCCTTCCGAGCTCTGCCATGCGCCCAAACAGTGGTTTACCCCCACAAATGGGGTATCAGCGTACTCAGTACAGATTGTACAACAATGTTTGGCATCCATTTTATCCTGTTACCCTTGGTAAAATAAAACAAATTGGAGCTGAAATAAATTTTGTGTGAAAAAAAGTTAAATATTCATTTTTATTTAAACATTCCAAAAATTCCTGTGAAACCCCTGAAGGGTTAATAAACTTCTTGAATGTGGTTTTGAGCACCTTGAGGGGTGCAGTTTTTAGAATGGTGTCACACTTGGGTATTTTCTATCATATAGACCCCTCAAAATGACATCAAATGAGATGTGGTCCCTAAAAAAAAATGGTGTTGTAAAAATGAGAAATTGCTGGTCAAATTTGAACCCTTATAACTCCCTAACAAAAAAAAATTTTGGTTCCAAAATTGTGCTGATGTAAAGGAGACATGTGGGAAATGTTACTTATTAAGTATTTTGCATGACATATCTCTGTGATTTAAGGGCATAAAAATTTAAAGTTGGAAAATTGCGAAATTTTCAAAATTTTCGCCAAATTTCCGTTTTTTTCACAAATAAACGCAAGATATATCGAATAAATGTTACTACTAAAATGAAGTACAATATGTCACGAGAAAACAATGTCAGAATCGCCAAGATCCGTTGAAGCGTTCCAGAGTTATAACCTCATAAAGGGACAGTGGTCAGAATTGTAAAAATTGGCCCGGTCATTAACGTGCAAACCACCCTCGGGGCTTAAGGGGTTAAGCAGTGAAAATAAAAAAAATCACATTTTCCTCACAAAAATGTTAATTTGGTCCCAAATTTTCCTTTTTAATAAGGTTAAAAGGCAAAGTTGCATCATACAATTTGTAGTGCAATTTCTCCTGAGTATGACGATACTACATATGAGGGAGAAAACTACTATTTGGGCGCATGACAGTGCTCGGAAGGGCAGGAGCGTCATTACAATTTTTGAATGTTACATTTCCTGAAATCATTAACTGACGTCATGTCCTGTTTTGAGAGCCCTTGACGTGACTAAACAGGGCAAACCCCTCACAAGTAACCCAATTTTCGAACCTGGACCCCTCAAGGAATGTATTTAGATGCATGATAAGCACCTTAAACCTGATATGCTTCACAAAAGTTTATAATGTTGAGCTGTGAAAATAATAAAAAGACATTTCCCCCACAAAAATGTTATTTTAGCCCCAAAGTTTGCATTTTCATAAGGTTAACAGGAGAAATTGCACCATACAATTTGTAGTGCAATTTCTCCTGAGTATGCAGGAAACTACTGTTAGGGCGCATGGCAAGGCTCAGAAGGGAAGGAGCACCATTTGACATTTTAAATGTAAAATTTCCAGGATTCAGTAGCAGACTTCATGTCACATTGGCAGAGTCGATGAGTTACCAGGATAACAGAAACCCCCTATATATGAACTCATTTTACAAAGCACACTCCACAATGAATTTATCTAGTGGTGCAGTGATCATATTGACACAGCATGTGCCGCACAGAATTTTATACCATTGAGCAGTGAAGAAAGAATAAATTGCATTTTACAACTAAAATGTTGGTTTAGAACAAAGATTTTAATTTTTCTAGTGGCTAATAGGATTGCAGGTCAGACAGCGTCAACAATACCTCCATCTGCCTCATTATAGGGAATCTTCCATGGAAGATTCTATCTGAATCAAGTTTTTCAGAGATTTATATGGAAACCCTGGTATAAGCACTCACTGCGATCTTTGGGAGGCAGAATGTAAAAATCAACAGCAGGTGAAAAATTTACTGTTAGGGCTAGTGGAACGCACTGAGTATAGATAACATGAAAAACACCAAAAAAGGACACATTCAAGAAAAAACACCAAAAAACAGGCAAAGATGCTTACCTGTCTAAATAGGCCTCAATACAAATGCACAAGCAGGGTGCAGCGGACCCAAACAAAATAGCCAATGCACAGGTGCAATACCTAATGAAACAGCCAGCCTTCAATAAGGGTTTGGCCGTGTGGTACACCAGTGCACTAAGATAAAATACTCTGTACACTGTGGCCTCTGTTCACACGGGATGCATTTTAGCACTGGGCAGCCCGCCATAGGGCGTCATTAATAGGCTGTAGCCAGATACTTTGTATTCCTTGTGTGAACACGCCGCATACAGAGTATTTTATCTTAGTGCACTGGTGTACCACACGGCCAAACCCTTATTGAAGGCTGGCTGTTTCATTAGGTATTGCACCTGTGCATTTGCTATTTTGTTTGGGTCCGCTGCACCCTGCTTGTGCATTTGTATTGAGGCCTATTTAGACAGGTAAGCATCTTTGCCTGTTTTTTGGTGTTTTTTCTTGAGTATAGATAAGTAGCGGACGTGTATTCGCAGCCCGGGTCCACTGTGCAGAGATATCTGCTGCAAAGTATCAGCGGATAACCTCTGAGCTAACACGTGGGTTAAGCTTCACCCCGTGTGAACTGGAAGCGATCTCTGTTGACTCACAGAGTCGCGCTGTACCCAAAACTATTACCCTAAATAAGGGTTGTGCTTGCTCTGGAACTCTTCTGTGCTAACCACACACGTGAAGGAACCGGATGCTAAGCCAAGGTTAATTGCCCCCATTGACGCTAGCTGCCTGCCTGAGTGTACAGTCCCAAAGCTATAGCCACATATGTATAGAGTGGTATAGTATCCACTGGCATAAGCAAAATACATTTGATACTAGCGCATGACCGTGCGGCCATGCAAACCTTTTATAGTTGCAGCTCTACAGGACCTTCCTGGTGGACCAATAGGAGCTGCAACAGGGCCTGAGCGTGTGACCCCTTGTTAGGGCTAGCGGAACACACCGAGAAAATAGAGATGTTTATTATAAATGGTGCATTCGCAGCCCGGGGTCCACTGTGCAGGAGGAACCTGCTGCTAGCGAATGGCGGCACTGTTAGGCGGTATAGGCTAGCTCTGTTACTCCACAGAGTAGCCATGAAAGGGAAGAACTGCGCCCTGTTAGCCTCACAGGAGCACAAGCTTACTGCCAAGCTGATAGCAGTCAGTGGTTATGCAACATGCAATCTCCTCACTGGAGAAGCCGGTATTCTAGGGGCTTATTTCAGCCGGGTCCCTGAACACACTCATACAATCTCTTCACCGGAGGTGCCGGTATTCTAGGGGCTTATTTCAGCCGGGTCCCTGAACACACTCATACATAACCACACTGGCGCAAAGCACATATATGAATTGATACTAGCGCATGGTCGTGCGGCCATGCGAGCCTTAAATAGTTGCAGCACGTTTAGGACCTTTCAAAGAAGGACCAATGGAGAGCTGCAGTACCTGAGCATGTGACCCCAGATCTCCACTGAGAGATCTTGCCCTGGGCATGCTCAGAGTGCAAAGCAGGATTTAGTCCTAGCACTTCCAAGGACCTTAGCTGCAGTATCTGATCATGTGACCCTCGACCTCCACTGAGAGATCTTACTCTGGGCATGCTCAGAATGTGAAAAGCAGGACTTAGCCCCAGAAGCGTCCGCTCGCCGCTGCCAAGCACTGACTTCAATGACAGAAGAAGGAAATGCAACAGTAACTCTTAGCACAGAGTCAGACTGAGCGAGACGCTGGGATCGACGTCTCCGCTGAGCAGGCTCCACTGCGGCAGGAGAAGAATGGGAGACCGCAGCGGAGATGGCCTGAGATTCCCCCTGTGCAGAGGCAGGAACTCGACCCCTGACCTCCAATGAGAGGTCCTCCCGTGGGCATGCTCAGTGCAAGAAATGCAGGACTTAGTCCCTGACAAGCCTGCTTGCCGCTGACCAGTGCTGGCTGCAAGGCAGAGCCTGGAAATGCAACAGTAATCATTCGCACAGTATCAGGCTGAGTCAGACACTGGGACTGATGTCTCCGCTGAGCAGGTTCCATTGTGGCTGGAGGAAAATGGGAGACCGCAGCAGACATGGTTCGAGATTCCCCCTGTGCAGCTGTGGGAACTCTACACCTAACTTTGGTTTTATTTATTTACTACATTACCCCTCTTCCTAGGGCCCCCTTCTCCTTGAGCCTCACTACGCTCAAAGACTGCAATGAGCAGCGGAGCCCGAATGTGCTCTACAGGTTCCCAGATTTTGTCCTCTGGGCCGTGACCCTTCCAGTCCACCAGATAGTAGTACTTCTTGCCATGTACCACCTTACACCCCAAAATAGAGTTCACCTCGTACTCATCCGTGGATGAACCCGATGTCCCAGCAGATGACTCAGAAAAGCGGGACATATATGGGCTTTAAGAGGGAAACATGAAAGGTGTCGATGATAACAAATTCGCGGAAGAATAGCCAACAGTAGATCACAGGGTTAACCTGTTCCAGAACCTTGAAAGGACCAATGTAGCGAGGCGCAAACTTATTGGACTCAACTCGCAGCCTGATGTTACGGGCAGAGAGCCACACTAAGTCGCCAGAAGTGAAGGTCGGAGCGGGGCGCCAGTGAGCATCGTCAGAAACCCTCATTCTCTCCTTGGAGGCTCGAATTGCATCCTTTGTGCTGTCCCAAATGTCACATGCCTCAACTGTCCAGTTTGCCTCCCTGAAATCAGTGGATGACACAGGCATGGGCACAGGGACATGCAGATGCTGGCCGTAATTAAGGAGAAATGGAGTCTGCCCAGTGGAGTCGGCTACGGCATTGTTCAAAGCAAATTCTGCCCGCGGTAGCAAAGATGCCCAGTCATCCTGCCTAGCAGAGACAAAATGTCGCAGGTATATCACCAGAGTCTGGTTGGCCCTCTCTACCAACCCATTCGTTCCGGGATGGTATACAGAAGAGAGATTCAGCTCAATGCGAGTAAACGACAGAGCTCTCTCCAAAACCGAGACGAGAACTGGGGACCCCGATCACTGATAATTTTGTCAGGCATGCCATGTAGACGGAAAATATGTTTAATGAACAACGCCGCCAAGGCCCATGCAGAAGGTAACTGTGGAAGTGGCACCAAGTGCACCATTTTAGAAAAATGATCGGTGACTACCCAGATAACAGTGCAGCTACGAGACTTAAGTAAGCTCACCACGAAGGCCATCCCGACCATCTCCCAGGGCCTGTCTGCCATCGGCAGGGGGTAAATTAGCCCAACAGGCCATTGCCGAGGAGACCGATTCCTGGCGCAGGAGACACATGCCTGAATATAATCCCAGACGTCACGAGCCATATGCGGCCACCAGTATGTCCTCGCCAGAAGCTCAAATGTCCTTTTGGTCCCAAAATGTCCACCAACTTCATAGCTAGCAACTCCCTGTTTCCGATGGAATAATTCCTCTTTGTTGGAGAGAAAGTCTTGGAAAAGAAGAAGCAAGGATGCTTCCGACCTTGAGCATCCTTTTGGAAGATGACTGCTCCAGCACCAACGGATGAGGCATCCACCTCCATTATAAACGGCTTTTCTACATCAGGGTGATGTAGGATGGGAGCGGTAGCGAAGTGTGACTTAATAGTGATAAAGGCCTTGGAGACCTCTTCCGACCACAATTTGGGATTTGCTCCCTTCTTGGTGAGGGCAACCAAGGGAGCTACCAAAGTTGAGAAGTGGGGAATGAACTGGCGATAGTAATTAATGAACCACAAAAAGCGCTGCACTGCTTTAAGAGAATGAGGTTCCTGCCAGTCCATCACTGCCTGTACCTTGGCAGGAGCCATAGCCAATCCCTGGTCAGAGATGATATAAAAAACACCAAAAACAGGCAAAGATGCTTACCTGTCTAAACAGGCCTCAATACAAATGCACAAGCAGGGTGCAGCGGACCCAAACAAAATAGCAAATGCACAGGTGCGATACCTAGTGAAACAGCCAGCCTTCAATAAGGGTTTGGCCGTGTGGTACACCAATGCACTAAGATAAAATACTCTGTATGTGGCGTGTTCACACAAGGAATACAAAGCGTCTGGCTGCAGCCTATTAATGACGCCATATGGCGGGCTGCCCAGTGCTAAAATGCATCCTGTGTGAACAGAGGCCACAGTGTACAGAACAATTCGGGCCCAGCTGCACCCTGCAAAAAATATACGTGCAAAAAAACATATAAATATATGTAAGGTCTTAGTTGATATTAGGGCCATAATATGGAAGCTGGCAACCCACGCCAAGGGTCCTTACGTATTGCCAGTCCTACTCTAACATGAAAAACACCAAAAAAGGACACATTCAAGAAAAAACACCAAAAACAGGCAAAGATGCTTACCTGTCTAAACAGGCCTCAATACAAATGCACAAGCAGGGTGCAGCGGACCCAAACAAAATAGCAAATGCACAGGTGCGATACCTAGTGAAACAGCCAGCCTTCAATAAGGGTTTGGCCGTGTGGTACACCAATGCACTAAGATAAAATACTCTGTATGTGGCGTGTTCACACAAGGAATACAAAGCGTCTGGCTGCAGCCTATTAATGACGCCATATGGCGGGCTGCCCAGTGCTAAAATGCATCCTGTGTGAACAGAGGCCACAGTGTACAGAACAATTCGGGCCCAGCTGCACCCTGCAAAAAATATACGTGCAAAAAAACATATAAATATATGAAAAACACTGTGGCCTTTGTATTCCTTGTGTGAACACGCCACATACAGAGTATTTTATCTTAGTGCATTGGTGTACCACACGGCCAAACCCTTATTGAAGGCTGGCTGTTTCACTAGGTATCGCACCTGTGCATTTGCTATTTTGTTTGGGTCCGCTGCACCCTGCTTGTGCATTTGTATTGAGGCCTGTTTAGACAGGTAAGCATCTTTGCCTGTTTTTGGTGTTTTTTCTTGAATGTGTCCTTTTTTGGTGTTTTTCATGTTAGAGTAGGACTGGCAATACGTAAGGACCCTTGGCGTGGGTTGCCAGCTTCCATATTATGGCCCTAATATCAACTAAGACCTTACATATATTTATATGTTTTTTTGCACGTATATTTTTTGCAGGGTGCAGCTGGGCCCGAATTGTTCTGTACACTGTGGCCTCTGTTCACACAGGATGCATTTTAGCACTGGGCAGCCCGCCATATGGCGTCATTAATAGGCTGCAGCCAGACGCTTTGTATTCCTTGTGTGAACACGCCACATACAGAGTATTTTATCTTAGTGCATTGGTGTACCACACGGCCAAACCCTTATTGAAGGCTGGCTGTTTCACTAGGTATCGCACCTGTGCATTTGCTATTTTGTTTGGGTCCGCTGCACCCTGCTTGTGCATTTGTATTGAGGCCTGTTTAGACAGGTAAGCATCTTTGCCTGTTTTTGGTGTTTTTTCTTGAATGTGTCCTTTTTTGGTGTTTTTCAGAGATGATATAACCCAGGAAAGACAAGGACTCCTGCTCAAACACACACTTCTCCAACTTGACATAGAGGGAGTTTGCCCGTAAGAGGTCGAAGACTTTGCAAACATCTCTCCGGTGGCAGTCAGTATATGGAGAGTGGAGAGTAGATGAGAATATCATCCAGATAGACTACGACCGAGGTGATGAACATATCCTGGAAGATGTCATTCACAAAGTCTTGGAAAACGGCTGGGTCATTACAGAGACCGAAGGGCATCACCTGATATTCATAGTGCCCAACCCTGGTGTTAAAAGCCGTCTTCCATTCGTCCCCCTCACGGATGCGAATCAGGTTGTAAGCACCCCAGATATCTAATTTAGTAAATACCCTTGCTCCCCGTAGCCTATCAAAGAGCTCAGATATCAGGGGTAGTGGGTACTTATTCTTAATGGTGATGGCGTTAAGATTCCTGTAGTCTATGCTTGGACATAGTTCTCCACTCTTCTTCTGCACGAAGAAGAACCCAGCCCCTGCAGGTGACACTGACTTCCTAATGAATCCTCTTGCCAGATTCTCTCGAATGTACTGGGACGTTGCCTCTATCTCCAGAAGAGATAACGGATAGACTCAACACCGGGGAGGATCTGCACCAGGCAAGAGGTCAATAGGACAGTCATAGGGGTGGTAAGGCGGAAGGGTCTCTGCAGCCCTTTTGGAGAACACGTCCGCATAGGGCCAATAGTGCTTGGGGAGACAGGAAAGATCTGTGGGTACCTTAGTTGTAGCAACCTGAACGCACTCCCTCTGACATCTACCCTCACAGGATTTATTCCATCCCAGAATTCTCCCTGAGGACCACTCTCTGAGGAGAGTGGTAGCGCAGCCATGGTATCCCCAACAAGACCTCATCAATTCTCTCGGGAAATACTACTAGGGAAATAATCTCCTGATGAGTTGGAGACATGGAAAGAGTGAATGGAATGGTTTGGTGTGTAATCTGTGAGGGTTGTGTTGACCCATTTACGACTCGAACAATCACAGGTTTAGCGAGCATCACCAGGGGTATTGCATGTCGTTGACATAAAATTGCCCTCCACCCCGGAGTCCATGCAAAGCTCTAAGATAAGAGTGGATGGGCCTATGGTAATTGTCCCCTTGAAGGACATTTTGGAGGAAAACATTGCTGTGTCTAGTGTACCTCCTCTGACTACAACTAGACGCTGATGTTTTCCCAATCACTGAGAACACCTGGAGACAAGGTGTCCTGACTGCCGGCAAACATAACAGACTTTAAGTGCGTGGGCGGTCCGGGACTTAGATCCTGCTTTTGACACATCCATGGCCTCATGTGACTCAGATGCCTGGATCGAAGATTCCAGAGATTTGGCGAAGGTGGGAGCCAGCCGAAACCTCTGCCTACTCTGGGCTCACTCCAACCTTCGCACGTTAAAACGAAGGTCGATGCGAGTTAATACTGCTATGAGCGCCTCCAGTGTGGCGGGAATCTCCCTAATGGCCAATGTGTCCTTCACATGGTCAGCCCGCCCCCTCCAAAATACCGGGATGAGGGCTTTATCTGGCCACTCCAGCTCGGATGCTAAAATCCAAAAGTTGGCGGCAAAATGGCTGACCATGGACGAACCCTGAGTCAATGCCAGCAGTTAGAGTACCGTATCATGGGTGACTCGAGATCCTAAAAAGACCTGTTTCTGAGTGCTCAAAAACCAAGGAGCACTCGGCACCACATGACCGTCGTGCTTTTTGATCGCTTTCTACTCAGATTTTTGAGATGCAGAATGAACAAAAAACAGGAATTCAGGATTTTTTGGGGGGGTCTTATGTCAATCCGCATGTGGAAAAATTGATAAAGCATTTTGATTCTTTGGGTCAGCACTAGTGATGAGCGAGTATACTCGTTGCTCGGGTTTGCCTGAGCACAATCGAGTATTTGTGACTGCTCAGAGATTTCATTTTCCTTGCCACAGCTGGATGATTTGTGACTACTAGACAGCTTGATTATATGTGGGGATTCCCTAGCAACCAGGCAACCCCCACATGTATTCAGGCTGGCTAGTAGCTGTAAGTTGTCCAGCTGCAGCAAGAAAAACTAAATCTCTGGGCAGTCATATATACTCGGAGACCACCCGAGCGTGCTCGAGAAAACCTGAGCAACGAGTATACTCGCTCATCACTAGTCAGCACTATTACAGTGATACCTCTTTTATTTCTTTTTAGTATGTTTTTGCACTTTTGCACAATAAAAACTATTTTATAGAAAAAATAATTATTTTTGCATCACTTTATTCTGAGAGCTATAACTTTTTAATTTTTCCACTGATGAAGCTGTATGGTGGCTTGCTTTTTGCAGGACACAATGTCATTTTCAGAATGTTTATTCATATCCATCTTTGATCATGTTTTTTTCCATTTTTTTGTTTAGCGGTATGATGAAAAAGCATTGTTTTTTGCCTTGTTTTTTATTTTTTTATGGTGTTCACCAAAGGGGTTAACCAGTGTGATAGTTTTATAGGTCGGGTCGTTCCGGACTTGGTAATACCAAATATGTGTACTTTTATTGTTTATATTTTTTTCATACAAATATTTATTTATGGGTATAACATCTTTTGATTTTTTCATCATTACTATTACTATTTTTAAAAAATATTTTTACAATTATTTAAAAAAAAAGTTTAGTTTTTTTTAAAACTTTTTTACTTTGTCACACTATGGGACTATCATTTTTTGCAGGCTGATCGCTTGTATAGCATGGGGCTGCCGGATCGAGTTTGCAGCAGAGGTAATGAGGTAATGAGGCCCATTTTCTACTTCAAGCAGCTTTTATCACAGACACATAATGCAGTGTATCATGAAGAACTTTAGGAATGCAAAGTATACCGTTTTTTTTTACAGTGGCCCTTATATGTGAGTATCTGCTCTTTGGTGCTATATTGGATTTATACTATACTCATGCAGTATACTATACGCAATTAAATCTGTTTACAAGTTTGTTTCCATGGCATGCCCAGTTCTGCCACGTGTCACTGGTTTTGATCTTTGCTAGTCTCCTGACATACCCAGCACTTTAGTGTCACTGGGCTCTTCTACATCACTGCAGGTAAGTCTCCGGGCATAATCATCTCTACTGTGCTGCTGAACTCTGTTAAATCACTAAAGCTAAGTCTCCTGACATACCCGTATCAGTTGTATTGCTGGCCATGTGAGTCTCCTGACATATCCAGCTCTGCTGTTCCTCTGGACTGTTACATAACCACGAGAGAATCACCTACCATATCCTTCCCAGCTGGAATCGGAGGAAAAGCACTAAGGAAAATCAATTTGTTTTTCTTGTATGCCCAAAAAAAAAAGAAAAAAAGAAAAATAGAATTGTTAAAACTAACTAACTCTTCTGCAAGTCAACTTTTTGAAACCAAATATCATGATATGTAAGATTCAAGCATAGTTTAAAGTGAAGCTTTCACCACTTTTAGCATGGTAAACTGGCCACACTATGGAATAGCGGCTACAGAGATTAATAAAACGTATTTTTATTTTTCATTTCTTCTTTCCATTGCAGTGGTATTCTCTTTTAAAATATAGGTGAAAATTTGTGAAAATTAAGCTGGTCATTGCCAGTGATATTTCAATGGAGGTCTGTACTTCTTCAACTTCTTCTTCCTCTGTAAAAGTTTAACCAATCAAAAGCAGGCAGCAACATACAGGAGGAAAAGGTCCACGCCCCCACAATAGCTTAGAACATACATCTACTGTTTGAGATGTAATTTCAGACATCGCTGCTCTGTGTTATTACATAGTGTTAGGGGTCGAGTTCCCACCTCTGCATGGGGGGAATCTCGAGCCATCTCAGATGCGGTCTCCCATTCTTCTCCTGCCACAGTGGAGTCTGCTCACTGGAGACGTCGGTCCCAGCGTCTCGCTCAGTCTGACTCTGTGCAAAGGGTTACTTCTGCCTTTCCAGCTTCTGCCATTGCAGCCAGTACTGGGCAGCGGCGAGCAGACGTTTTTGGGACTAAGTCCTGCTTTTCCCCTTCTGAGCATGCCCAGGGTAAAATCTCTCATTGGAGATCAAGGGTCACATGCTTAGATACTGCAGCTATTCCCATTGGCCCTCTAGGAAGGTCCTGAAGGTGCTCAACTTCTGGGGCAGTCTCCCATTGGTCCTTCTGTGAAGGTCTTCTACTTGTTGCAGCTATAAAAGGTTTGCATGACCGCACGGCCATGCGCTAGTATCAATCCAAGTATGTGCTTTGCGCCAGTGTGGTTATGTGTGAATGTATTCAGGGACCCGGCTGAAATAAGCCCCTAGAATACCGGCACCTCCGGTGAGGAGATTGTGTGAATGTATTCAGGGACCCGGCTGAAATAAGCCCCTAGAATACCGGCACCTCCGATGAGGAGATTGCATGCTTGCATAACCACTGACTGCTAACAGTTCGGCAGTAAGCTTGTGCTCCTGTGAGGCTAACAGGGCGCAGTGCTTTCCTTTCACGGCTACTCTGTGAAGTAACAGAGCTAGTCTATACTGCCAAACAGTGCCACCATTCACTAGCAGCAGGTTTCTCCTGCACGGTGGACCCCGGGCTGTGAACGCACCAATTATAAAAACGTCTATATTTACTCGGTGCATTCTGCTAGCCCTAACACATAGTGCCTGAAATACTAGATCAGAAATGAGTGCAATTACAATGTCACAAAATTAGAATATCATAAAACTTTCAGTTCTTTAATACAAAAAGTGAAACTCATATATTAGAGAGAGTCATTACAAACAGAGTGATCTATTTAACGTGTTTATTTCAGTTAATATTGATGATTATGGCTTACAGCCAACAAAAACCCAAAAGTCATTATCTCAGTAAATTAGAATACTTTTTAACACCAGCTTGAAAAATGATTTAAAATATGAAATCTTGGCCTAGTGAAATGTATGTTCAGTAAATGCACTCTGTAACGCTGGTGCCCAGACTGGTTGGAGCAGGCGTTCGGGGGGGATGGCCCCACTGGACTACTGACCACACTACCCTGGAAGGGGCATAACTAAGTAGCTTCCTAGGTGTTTGTTGGAGCCCCTGATGGTGAGGTCAGACTTGTGCAGCAGGCAGCTACCAGGTACCACTCCAGGGTGGTGTCTTGCTGTGGCTGCTGATCCCACCGGGGGACAGGACACAGGTAGGCAGGCAGGCACAGCTGTGACACTGGCAGGCGGATGGGTACGGCAGAGACACTGGCAGACAGACAGGCACAACTGAGACACTGGCAGGCAGGTGGGCACGTCTGGGACTCTGGCAGACAGGTGGGCACGGCTGAGACACTGACAGGCGGGTGCTCACGGCTGGCACTCTGGCAGGTCAGGCGGACAGGGCTTATACTCTGATAGGATAGGTAGGAACCAGTATACAGTTGGGTGTATGTAAACAGGTAAGAACCTGTTCAGACTGGATGGTATATGGGAACAAGCTTGGACAGTAGCTGAACGGAGATAGAGCAAGACAGCAAGAGTGGATGCAAAGGAGAAGATGCAAAGGAGAACCACAGGAGGCAGAGCCAAGAGCAGAAATGTAGGAGGTGGAGCCAAGAGCAGGAGGTGGAGTCAAGAACAGAAACGCATGAGGCGGAGACAGGAGCAGGAGGTGGAGTCAAGAACAGAAATGCAGGAGGAGGAGCCAAGAGCAGGAGGCGGGGTCAAGAACAGAAACTCAGGAGGCAGAGCCAAGAGCAGAAACCAGGAAGCGGAGCTAAGGGCAGAGAAGGAAGAGGCAGAGCTAAGAGCAGAGAAGGAGGAGGTGGAGCCAAGAGCTGATCTACTGGAGGCGGAGCCAAGAGCGGACCCGCTGGAGGCAAAGAGCCGAACCGCTGGAGGCAGAGTCAAGAGTCAGAAGGCGCAGAGCTGCAGGTTGTGGCGAGCAGAGAATCACAGAGCCACAGGTTGTGGCAAGCAGAGCAGAGAGGTGTAGAGCCACTGGTAGTGGCAAGCAGAGCAGAGAGGTGCAGGGCCACGGATTGTGGCAAGCAGAACAGAGAGGGAATGCAGAGGAACATACAGCAGAGTGGGAATGACAAACAAACAAAGAAGGAACAGACATAGACCACGGTTCAGACAGGAACAGACACAGATACTAGAACTGGACACAGATAAGCCTGCGTATCGCAGCCCTCAGAGACAGGAAACAGAACACGGCCTGGCAGCTCAGTAGCAAATACTAACTGAGGGAAATACTTTGCTCTGGCTTCCTCTAATGGGTGATGATGGTTTAAGTATCAGAGGCCTCTAGTCAATTGGCCAGGGACACCATAGGGAGGTGCACAAAGACTCAATAAGAATCTGGATTTGCTGGTGCCACCCCCTGTGCACACAGCCAGGAAGTGTACACAGAGCGAGCAGCCATGAGGCACATGGCATGGAGCCGGCAGCAGACCACTCACAGCATGGCCCGGGGTGAATGAGTTGATGTATCAGGCAGGTGGGGGATGGAAGGCCATGCAGTGATGCTGGCAGGGTTGTTATACACTCAATACTTGGTCAGGGCCCAATTTGCATCAATTACTGCATTAATGCGGTGTGACATGGAGGCGATCAGCCTGTGGCACTTCTGAAGTGTTATGGAAGCCCAGGTTGCTTTCATAGCAGCCTTCATCTCATCTGCAGTGTTCGGTCTGGTGTTTCTCATTTTCCTCTTGACAATACCCCATAGATTCTCTATGGGGTTAAGGTCAAGCAAGTTTGCTGGCCAATCAAGAACAGTGATACTGTTGTTTTTCAACCAGGAATTGGTACTTTTGGCAGTGTGGACAGATGCCAAGTCCTGATATAGAATGAAAGTTCTGCTTGACGGCACAGAGAAGCACAAAGTGCTCTAAAATTTCCTGGTAGACGGTGCACTGACTTTGGTCTTGATAAAACACAGTGGACCTACACCAGCAGATGACATGACTCCCAAAACCATCACTGATTGTGGAAACTTCACACTAGACCTCAAGAAGCTTGGACTGTCTGTCTCTCCACTTTTCCTTCAGACTCTAGGACCTTGATTTTCCATGTACTCCAGACTAGAGATGAGAGAACCTGTTAGGAAAACATTTTCCAATCTTAAATTCGGAACAAATGTAGCGCATTCGGATTTGTGTTTGCATTCCAGAGCATTTTCCCTCAAAGTTGGTGAAATTCAGTCATATTTCAGTAAATGATCTCATTTCTACTAATGTTTTTGTTAGAACTTTGGCTAGGATAGTGGTTATGTATGATGAGTGGGGGGTGGACGTGTTTCATGAGGGGAGGAGGTGAGTGTAGGTCAGAGGAGCGTCGGAGTGTAATTTTGTTATGTTTTATCTTAATGTATGTTCTTTCCAATAGCCAATCAGGGCAAAAAAACATCCCCAACTTCCAGACACGAAGACACAAGGGTTTCTGTCATTGGCTGCCAAAGTCACATGTCCCTCTCCATATTAAAAGCAGGCATGTTGTTTTCCTAATGCCATTTTGTGAGTGTAACAGCGCAGAGAGTCTGATCTTGTAGGTGCCGCAAGTTGTCATATATGTGTCAAACAGAAATCAGTCCCAGGAGCGCTGAAGGAAACTCAGACAACATATGTCGTTTGCCACAACGCGTTTCAACGGTAAACACCGTCTTCTTCAGAAGAAGCGATCAGAAGAAGACGGTGTTTACCGTTGAAACGCGTTGTGGCAAACGAAATATGTTGTCTGAGTTTCCCTCAGCGCTCCTGGGACTGATTTCTGTTTGACACACATTCTTATCCTCCTTTGGAGGTATTCAGCTGGAGCTGCAGTGGTGCTCGACAACTCCCTTTCATCTCCCCTTCCCTGGGTCAATTCCTCTGCGCTCCCCACTGACTGCTTTCACTTAACTTGCAAGTTGTCATATAGTTAGATTGGATCCTGTCCTGTGTGAAATCGACCTTTCAGCACCAAACTAGCTTATACTATTAGTGTTGTGCAAGCAGGAGTCCACATTTCCTACTCAAAATTGTTCGGGCTAATAGTGTTGTGCAGGCAGAAGTCCACCTTTACTAATCAAAATCGTTTGAGCTACTATTGGGGTGCAAGCACCAGGCCCCATTTACTAAGCTAAGTTGTTTTGGCTATTACAGTGTTGTAGCCAGGATTCAGGAAGTCACATTTGCTAATCAATATCTTTTGGGCTAATATTTGGGTCCAGGAAACGGGCCCCATTTCCTAAGCCATTTTGTTTGGCCTAATACTGTGCTGCAGTCAGAACTCAGGAGGTCACATTTACTAATCAAACTATTTTGGGGTAATATTGGGGTGCAGGAACCAAGTCCCACTTCCAAAGTAAAATTGTTTGGGCTAATTTTGATGTGAAGACAGGCGACCCCATTTCCTAATCAAAATTGTTAGGGATAATATGTACCTTATGTACTCGTGTGCCTTATCTGCTCATGTTTAATGTAATTGTCTATATTTGCCCCGTATTCACATGTAAAGCGCCATGGAATAAATGGCGCTATAAAAATGTATAATAATAATAATATTAGGGTTCACATAAAAGGACTTATATTTACAGATTATTTTTTTCATTAATAATTCAGTCATAGGTTAATAATTAGATACATGTTTGACATTTATTTCTAGATAGACATAAATAAAGTGTTGAAGGATCATGCACACAATAATAACATTCCATTTTAATTCAGAAATTACTAATAACATTTAACATAACTTGAGTTTTAATGATATATGGAGTGCAAAAAAAATTCTCCATTTCACAGCTCCATTCCACAGAACATATTTGCAAAGCATTTCACAGACAAAGTGAAACATTCTGAAGTGCTATCTGTCACGTCTGTGAAACTGGAAGCCAGTTTACAGCAATTTAATTAGAAATGCTGCCCCAGAAACTGAATGTAATGAATTACTTATATTTAAGTGAAGATATCAATATTTGATAAGAAGTGTAAATGCTACCTGCATTTTCATTGCTTTCTGTGAGGTCTTTGAGATCAGAAAGAGATTAAAAAAACACTCACTAATGAAATAGTTAAAGCAAGACAAGGTTACATTTCTATTGAAAAAAAATGGGCCAATAAAGATCCTTTATTATGAAAGGCCCAATATATCAACATATGTTTTTCAAGTCCGCTCCCATGTTGAAACGTTTTATTGGACAGAACCAAATGAGAAAACATATTTTTTTCTCATGGCCACAAAATAATAATTAGGATGTAACTTATTTGGTTTTACATTTAACCCCTTCACAACCTTCGATGTACCTATATTTCATGGTTGGTTAGGGGTTTCCGACCTTTGATGTATGGATATGTCATGGTGACCATGCAGGCACAGGAGCTGTGCCTGCATAATCACCACCATGAGCTCGGCATACATGACAACCAGGGACAAGCTGTCACTGCATTTGGGAGGCTAAGAGTGGGAGGGGGCTCCCTCTCACGTCTAATCGGTGCCACCGCAACGTCAACGAGAGGGCCCAATCATTGTCATAGTAGCATGAGGTTTTCATGATGACCTCTGGGTCAGCCAACTATGGCAAGCCTGTTAGACCATGCCAGGAGCATGGTCTAAAAGGCTTATATCAGTGTAACACTGGAAGGTATATTGCACTGCAATGCTGGTGCAATGCAATGCTTTAATTTTTGTTAGTCTGATCGTTGGTATAAAATCCCATAGAGCAATTAAGTAATAAAGTAAAAAAATAAATAATTGTAAAAATATTTTTTTAATATTGCAAAATAAATTAAAAAAATGAAAATGTACGTAAAAAAGGTACACATATATGATATCACCGCTTCCGTAACAATCCAACATATAAAACTGTCACATTAGTTAATCACATTAGAGAACACAAGCTCACAGACACAAAAAGAGGACTTACAAATCCTCCAAAAATTCAAAAAAGTCACAGAAAAAAGCAGAGATGTTTTACCTGCTGAAGCCTCCAACCAAATGCACCAGCAGGGCGCAGCGGACCCGATAAATGATGGCAAACACACAGGTGCAAAAAATACCGATGAAACAACCACTTTCAATCCAGTGTTGGCTGTTTGGCATTAGTGCACAAAAAGATAAGAGATACTAGTCTGTATATGGCATAATTCACACACGCAATGCAAGGCATCTGGTTTGCAGCCTATTAGTAACGCACATACATTAGAGAACACCATAAAAAAAATCTGGCAAAAAAATATGTTTTTTATTACACTAGCGAACAAAAAGTGGAAGAAAACGTGATCATAAAGTGGAATAGAAATAAAATTGGAATTGCTGAAAATGTTATCTTAAGATGCCATACAGCACAATCTGTGCAGAAAAAATATACCTCTCAAAAAAAGCAATGCTCTTTTCTAAATAAAAGTTTTTATTGTGTAAAAGTGGTAAAATATAAAAAATGATAAAAATGTTGTATCCCTGTAAACATACTGTAAGGGTTGGCGGAACGCACCAAATATATTGTTTATTAAAAGGAATTGGTGCGTTCGCAACCCGGGATCCACCGTGCAGGAAAGTACCTGCTGCTAAATAATGGCGGCTCTATATGGCGGTATATACGTACTCTGTTAGCTTCACAGAGTAACCGCGAGAGGTGAGCTCTGTGCCCTGTTAGACTTTCACAGAGGCACAGGCCAACTACCCAGATGTGAGCAGTGAGTGGTCATGCATGCATACTCAATCTCCTCGCCGGAGGAGCCAGCATTCTAGGGGCTTATTTCAGCCGGGTCCCTGAACACACTTATACACAATCTCCTCGCCGGAGGTGCCAGCATTCTAGGGGCTTATTTCAGCCGGGTCCCTGAACACATACAAACACATGACCACATTGGCGCAAAGCATATAGCAACAGACGATACTAGCGCATGGCCGTGCGGTCATGCGCAGTTTATATAGTTGCAGCACAGGAAGCTGCTACTGAAGTTTTTGCCCTTTCAGGACCTTCCAGAAGGACCAATGGAAAGTGCTGCAGTACCTGAGCATGTTTTGCCCTTTCAGGACCTTCCAGAAGGACCAATGGAATGTACTGCAGCACCTGAGCATGTGACCGAACATGTGGCCCTCGACCTCCAATGGGAGACCCTGCCCTGGGCATGCTCAGTGTGAGCAAACAAGGACTCAGTCCCAGAGAGGCTCGCTCGCCGCAGATCAGTGCAGGGTACCATAGGAAAGCCAGAAAAGGCAGTAGTGACCCTATGCACCGAATCAGCCCCAGCGAGACGCTGGGAGCGACGTCTCCGCTGAGCAGAGCCCACTGCGGCCGATACCGAATGGGAGACCGCAGCAGACACGGATCGAGATTCCCCCTGTGCAGCAGAGGAAACTCGACTCCTAACACATACTGACCCCAAAAGTAAAGCTGCCTTATCACTTCTATCACACGCTGAACTGCATAAAAAATAAATAAATAACATTCCTGAATTGCTGTTTTTGTTCACTTTGCCTCTCAAAAATCGGAATAGAAAGCGATCAAAAACTGTTATGTGCCCGAAAATAGTATCACTTAAATTGCATGAGAAACAGCATAAAAAATAAATAAACCAATTCTCTGCCTTGCAAAGATCGCAGAAAGGCTCAGCCCATATTTATCCTGCACTCCGTGCTGAGCGCTTACACCGGGGTTTCCATGAAAATCTTTGAAATATGTGATTTACACAGAGCCCCAGCGGAAGATTCTCTTTAATGAGGAAGATGGAGGCAATGTGGATGCCGTCTGGCCTATGACCCGGCAGTGTCTGTTCTTTGAAAAATACATAAAAGTGCAGTAGGCCACAGTTTTGTGCATTTCTGAAAGGAAGGACAACGCAGCATGATGTCTTGCTTTTAGTCTACTTCACTTTGTCAGACAGGTCCTATTTAAGCGATCTCTTGATTGAGGGAATTGATTGGCTAGGGAATTTAAACTCAGCTTCAAAAATGTGATGAACCAGAGTTAGTTTATGTTTTTTTGGGGGGAATCAATCACTTTTTTACACAGGACCCTGTAAATGTGGCTTTCTTTTTCCCTTTATAATAAGGACCTTTATTTCAAAACTTCATTTTGTGTTTCAAGTTGTGCTCAAAAGTTTACATAACCCGACAGAATTTTTGCTTTCTTGGCTTTTTTCCATAGAATATGAATGATAACACCAAAACATTTCTCCACTCATAATTAGTGTTTGGGTGAAGCCATTTATTGTCAAACTACTGTGGTTTCTCTTTTAAAATCATAATGACAACCCAAAACATCCAAATGACCCTGATCAAAAGTTCACATACCCTGGTGATATTGGCCTGATAACATGCACAGAAGTTGACACAAATGGGTTTGAATGGCTACTAAAGGTAACATCCTCACCTGTGACCTCTTTGCTTGTAATCAGTGTGTGTGCATAAAAGCTGAGTGAGTTTCTGGGATCTAGACAAACTCCTGCATCTTTCATCCAGTCACTGATGATTCTGGATTGTGAGTCATGGGGAAAGTAAAAGAATTGTCAGTGGATCTACGGGAAGAAGTAGTTGAACTGTATAAAACAGTAAAGGGATACAAAAAGATATCCAAGGAATTGGTAATGCCAGTCAGCAGCATTCACAATGGAAAATCAGGGGCTCTGTAAAAAACAAAATCAGAGTCAGGTAGACCAACAAAAATGTTATCCACAACTGCCAGGAAAATAGTTCAGGATGCAAAGAAAAACCCACATATAACATCAGCTGCAATACTCTCTGAAAACTAGTGGTGTGGCTGTTTCAGGATGCACAATAAGGAAGAACTTGAGTCTTCAAATGGGCAGCATGGTCTAGTCGCCAGAAGAAAGCCATTACTGCGCACATGCCACAAAGTATCTCACCTACAATATGCAAAACACAACACAGAGACAAGCCTCAAAACTTCTGGAAGAAGGTAATTTGATGTGATGAGACCAAAATTAAACTTTTTGGCTGCAACCATAAACGTTACATTTGAAGAGAGGCCTATGATGAAAGGAATACCATTCTTACTGTAAAGCATGGAGGTGGATTGCTCTTGGTTTGGAGATGTGTGTGCTACAAATGCACAGGAGACTTGATCAAAGTTGAAGGAAAGATGAATGCAGCATGTTATCAGCAATACTCTAGGCAAATTTGCAGTCATCAGCCCGAAAGCTGCACATGGAACGTACTTGGACATTCCAACATGAGAGCAATCCAAAACACAAGGCCAAGTTGACCTGTCATTGGCTACAGCAGAGCAAATTGAAGGTTCTAGAGTGGCCATCTCAGTCTCCTGACCTCAGTATCATTGTGCCACTCTGGGGAGATTTGAAGCCCTGCAGTTCATTTGAGAACATAAGAACTTGGAGCACATAAACCACATAAGAATAATATTTTAAAGATAAATCTTTAATCCCAAATCAAATACATAAAAGACATTACAAGCATATATCACAAAAAGTTATGTGAGTAACAGAGATGTTTAATTCCAGTCAAAAGGGTGCACCAAAATATGATGTCACCCCATATACATAAATACAGGAAAAGACATATAACCATAATATTCAATGGAGTATTAATATAAAGTGACAGTGCAAGTAATTATATAACAAATAATTTAAATAATGACAGAATCATAATCACCACCAAAAGGTAATGCAAAATAATATAGGTTCCATAAGGTCAGTGACCATTTAAATCAATTCAATCCCAATGGTAGTCAAGCAAATCATGTCACTATAGGTTCTTATCCATATTCATGAACATGAGCGTGACACTCATTGATGCTAAGGGGGCAATACACAATATTAAGAAATGGGGTCTGTGAACTTTTATCAGGGTCATTTGGATGTTTTGGGTTGTCATTATGATTTAAAAAGAGAAACCACAGTAGTTTGACAATAAATGGCTTCACCCAACCAATACCATGAGTGGAGAAAAAGTTTTGGTGTTATCATTCATATTCTCTGAAAAAAGGCCAAGAAAGCAAAAATTCTGCAGGGGTATATAAACTTTTGAGCACAACGGTATCAAAGAGCTGATGGATGCTAGAGACTTTGCGTCCTTCTACATTCTATTTGAGGATGACCCACAGATGGTAGTCATCAAACAGTCAATCAAGTCAAGTCAGTCAAACAGTAGAGTTTATGTCTGGAGAAATGCTTGGCTAGTCCAGCACATTTACTCTGAGTTTCTTTAGTAAGGCAGTGATCGTCTTGAAGGTGTGTTTAATGTTATTATCATGTTGGAATACTGCCCTGCTGCCAAGGTTCCAAAGGGAGGGGATCATGCTCTATTTCAGTATGTTACAATACATGTTGACATTGACGATTCCCTCAATGAACTGTAGTTCCACACAGTTGGCACTACTTATGCAGCCCTAAACTATGACACTCCCATCACCATGCTTGATTGTAGGCAAGACACACTTTTCTTGGTACTCCTCAACTGGTTGCCGCCATACGCTTGACACCATCTGAGCTAAATATGTTTATTTTGATCTCATCAGATCACAGGACATTGTTCCAGTAATCCATGATCTTAGTCTGCTTGTTTTCAGCAAACTGCGGGATTACTTGTGCATCATCTTTATAAGAAGCTTCCTTCTGGGATGACAGCCAAGCAGACAAATTTGATGCAGAGTGCGGCACATGATCTGAACACGGACAGGCTGACCCCGGCAGCACTCATACATATATCTTGAAAAGACAACCTCTGGATATGACGCTGAGCACATGCACGACCATGGTGAGGCCAGTTCTGAGTGGAACCTGTCTTGGTGATATTCTAATAGCTTAAGCCACCTTGATGTAGAGCAGCAAATCTTTTGCTCAGATCCTGAATAAGTTCTTTGCCATGTTGATCTTCCAGTGACCAGTATGAGAGAGTGTGAGAGCGATAAGACCAAATTGAAAATACTTGCTCCCCATTCACGCCTGAGACCTTTTAACACTTATGAGTCAGTCACATGACAACAGGAAGGGAAAAAAATGGGTGCAATTTGGACATTTTTACTTAGGGATGTACTCACTTTTTTGCCATCAATTTAGATACTAATGACTGTGTTGAGTTATTCTGAGGACACACCAAATTTACACTGTTATACAAGCTGTACACTGACCACTTTTACATTGTGTCAAAGTGTCAGATTCTCAGGGGTGTCCCATGAAAGATATAATAAAATATTTGTAATTATGAGAAGTGTGTACTCACTTTTGCGACATACAGTATAGACATATAGACATTGCTCAAAAAAATAAAGGGAACACTAAAATCCCACATTCCAGATATCACTGAATGAAATATTCCAGTTGTAAATCTTTATTCATTACATAGTGGAATGTGTTGAGAACAATAAAACCTAAAACTGATTAACATAAATCACAGCTAATATCCCACGGAGGTCTGAAGTTGGAAGGATGATCAAAATCAAAGTGGAATATGAAGTTAGAGGCTGACCCAACTTCAGTGGAAATCCCTCAAGACAAGGAAATGATGCTCAGTAGTGTGTGTGTCCTCCACGTGCCTGTATGATCTCCCTACTGTACAACGCCTGGGCATGCTTCTGATGAGGCGGTGGATGGTCTCCTGAGGGATCTCCTCCCAGACCAGGACTAAAGCATCCACCAACTCCTGAACAGTCTGTAGTGCAACGTGACGCTGGTGGACGGAGCGAGACATGATGCTCCAGATGTGCTCAATCGGATTCAGGTCTGGGGAATGGGCGGGCCAGTCCATAGCTTCAATGCTTTCATCTTGCAGGAACTGCTGTCACACTCCAGCCACATGAGTTCTGGCATTGTCCTGCATTAGGAGGAACCCAGGGCCAACCGCACCAGCATATGGTCTCACAAGGGGTCTGAGGATATCATCTCGGTACCTAATGGCAGTCAGGCTACCTCTGGCGAGCACATGGAGGGCTGTGCGGCTCTCTAAAGAAATGCCACCCCACACCATTACTGACCCACTGCCAAACTGGTCATGCTGAAGGATGTTGCAGGCAACAGATCGCTCTCCATGGCGTCTCCAGACTCTATCACATCTACTCAGTGTGAACCTGCTTTTATCTGTGAAGAGCACAGGGCGCCAGTGGCGAATTTGCCAATCCTCCTGTTCTGTGGCAAATTCCAAGTGTCCTGCACGGTGTTGGGCTATGAGCACAACCCCATCTGTGAACGTCGGGCACTCAAACCATCCTCATGGAGTCAGTTTCTAATCGTTTGTGCAGACACGTGCACATTTGTGGTCGGCTGGAGGTCATTTTGCTGGGCTCTGGCAGTGCTCCTCCTGTTCCTCCTTGCACAAATGCTGAGGTAGCGGTCCTGCTGCTGGTTTCTTGCCCTCCTACAACCCCCTCTACATCTCCTGCTGTACTTGCCTGTCACCTGGTAGCACCTCCAGCCTCTGGATACTACGCTGACAGACACAGCAAACCTTCTTGCCACAGCTAGCATTGATGTGCCATCCTGGATGAGCTGCACTACCTGAGCCACTTGTGTGGGTTGTAGAGTCCGTCTCATGCTACCACGAGTATGAAAGCACAACCAACATTCAAAAGCGACTACAAAATCAGCCAGAAAGCATTGGTATTGAGATGTGGTCTGTGGTCCCCACCTGCAGAACCACTCCTTTATTGAGTGTGTCTTGATAGTTGCCAATAATTTCCATCCGTTGTCTATTCCATTACCACAACAGCATGTGAAATTGATTGTCAAACAGTGTTGCTTCTTATGTGGACAGTTTGATTTCACAGAAGTTTGATTTACTTGGAGTTATATTCTGTTGTTTAAGGGTTCCCTTTATCTTTTGAGCAGTGTGCATATATATATATATATATATATATATATATAATCGTCTAAGGGGCACCTCCGTCTGTATGTCTGTCTGTCTGTCTGTTTGTCTGTCTGTTGCAGAAATCCCAAGTCGCTGATTGGTCGCGGCAAAACAGTCACTACCAATCAGCGATGGGCACAGTCTGGAGGCAAAATGGCTGCTCCCTACTCCCCTGCCGTCAGTGCCCGCTCTATACTCCCCTCCAGTCAGCGCTCACACAGTCTTAATGGCAGTGTTAACAGACCGCGTTATGCCGTGGTGTAACGCACTCCATTAACGCTGCTATTAACCCTGTGTGATCAACTTTTTACTATTGATGATGCATATGCAGCATCAATAGTAAAAAGATCTAATGTTAATAATAATAAAAAAATAAAAAATCATTATATGCTCACCCTTCGTCGGCCCCCCAGATCCAACCCAGGCCTTTCCCGCTCCTCGCGACGCTCCGGTGAACGGTCCTTGCATTGCGGTCTCGCAAGATGATGACGTAGCGTCGCGAGGATGCCTCACCTGGATCCGGGGGCTGACGGAGGGTGAGTATAAAACTATTTTTTATTTTAATTCTTTTTTTAACAGGGATATGGTGCCCACATTGCTATATAATACGTGGGCTGTGTTAGATTCTGCATGGGCTGTGTTATATACTACATCTCTGTGCTATATACTACGTGGCTGTGATATATTATGTGGCTGGGCAATATACTACATCGCTGTGCTCTAAACTACGTTGCCTGTGTTATATACTGCATGGGCTGTGTTATATACTACGTCTCTGTGCTATATACTACGTGGCTGTGCAATATATTACGTGGCTATGCAATATACTACGTGGCTGTGCAATATATTACGTGGCTGGCCAATATTCTACGTGGCTGTTCAATATGTGGCAGGGCAATATACTATGTGGCTGTGCTATATACTACGTGGCCGGGCAATATACTACATGGCTGGACAATATACTACATGGCTGAGCAATATACTACATGTCTATGCCATATACTACGTGGCTGTGCAATATATTACATGGCTGGGCAATATACTATGTGTCTGTGCTACAGTATATACTATGTGGCTGGGCAATATACTATGTGGCTGTGCTATATACTACGTGGCTGGGTAATATACTATGTGGCTGGGCAATATAGTACGTGGCTGAGCAATATACTACGTGTCTGTGCTATATATTACGTGGCTGAGCAATATACTATGTGTCTGTGCTACTTACTACGTTGGCTGTGCTATATACTATGTGGCTGTGTTATATACTACGTGGCTGTGCTATATATTATGTGGCTGTGCTGTATACTACATGGGCTGTGTTATATACCACGTGGGCTGTGTTATACGCTATTTGGCTGTGCTATATTTCTCTGCTGTATCTGTGCATCATGAATCATGGTATGTGTTAAAGAGGAGGGCCCACTGAGACTCTTTCGCCTGGGGCCCTCAAAAACCTGGAGCAAGCCCTGGCTTCACTGATTGGTCACGTCAGGCCGTGAACAATCAGCGACAGGTGCAGTCCGGCCGCGAACTGGCGCAGAATTTGAACCACGCTTTGCTAATAAGTCATGGCCGGCCGAATCCTGTGTATAAATTGCATTATTCTGAAAACTTCATAAATAAACTACATACATATTCTAGAATACCCGATGCATTAGAATCGGGCCACCATCTAGTATATATACAGTTAGGTCCATATATATTTGGACAGAGACAACATTTTTCTAATTTTGGTTATAGACATTACCACAATGAATTTTAAACTAAACAGTTCAGATGCAGTTGAAGGTCAGACTTTCAGCTTTCATTTGAGGGTATCCACATTAAAATTGGATGAAAGGTTTAGGAGTTTCAGCTCTTTAACATTTGCCACCCTGTTTTTAAAGGGACCAAAAGTAATTGGACAATTGACTCCAAGGCTATTTCATGGACAGGTGTGGGGAATCCCTTCGTTATGTCATTCTCAATTAAGCAGATAAAAGGGCTGGAGTTGATTGGAGGTGTGATGCTTGTATTTGGAAGGTTTTGCTGTGAAGTAAACATGCGGTCAAAGGAGCTCTCCATGTAGGTGAAACAAGCCATCCTTAAGCTGCGAAAACATAAAAAAAAAAAACATCCGAGCAATTGTTACATTTTTAGGAGTGGCAAAATCTACAATTTGGTACATCCTGAGAAAGAAAGAAAGCTCTGGTGAACTCATCAATGCAAAAAGACCTGGGCGCCGACGGAAGACAACAGTGGTGGATGATCGCAGAATAATCTCCATGGTGAAGAGAAACCCCTTCACAACAGCCAACCAAGTGACCAACACTCTCCAGGAGGTAGACATATCAATATCCAAATCTACCATAAAGAAAAGACTGCATGAAAGTAAATACAGAGGGTTCACTGCACGGTGCAAGCCACTCATAAGCATCAAGAATAAAAAGGATAGACTGGACTTTGCTAAAAACATCTAAAAAAGCCAGCACAGTTCTGGAAGAACATTCTTTGGACAGATGAAACCAAGATCAAACTCTACCAGAATGATGGAAAGAGAAAAGTATGGCGAAGGCATGGTACAGCTCATGATCCAAAGCATACCACATCATCTGTAAACCACGGCGGAGGCAGTGTGATGGCTTGGGCATGCATGGCTGCCAGTGGCACTGGGTCACTAGTGTTTATTGATGATGTGACACAGGACAGAAGCAGCCGAATGAATTCTGAGGTCTTCAGAGCCGCCATACTGTGTGCTCAGATCCAGCCACATGCAGCCAAACTGATTGGTCGTCGTTTCATACTTCAGATGGACAATGACCCAAATCATAAAGCCAAAGTAACCCAGGAGTTTATTAAAGCAAAGAAGTGGAATATTCTTGAATGGCCAAGTCAGTCACCTGATCTCAACACAATTGAGCATGTATTTCACTTGTTAAAGACTAAACTTCAGACAGAAAGGCCCACAAATAAACAGCAACTGAAAACCACCGCAGTGAAGGCCTGGCAGAGCATCAAAAAGGAGGAAACACAGCATCTGGTGATGTCCATGAGTTCAAGACTTCAGGCAGTCATTGCCAACAAAGGGTTTTCAACCAAATACTAAAAATTAACATTTTATATAAAATTATTGAATCTGTCCAATTACTTTTGGTCCCTTTAAAAACAGGGTGGCACATGTTAAGGAGCTGAAACTCCTAAACCCTTCATCCAATTTTAATGTGGATACCCTCAAATGAAAGCTGAAAGTCTGAACTTCAACTGCATCTGAATTGTTTTGTTTAAAATTCATTGTGGTAATGTCTATAACCAAAATTAGAAAAATATTGTCTCTGTCCAAATATATATGGACCTAACTGTATATACAGCTCTGACAAAAATTCAGAGACCACTGCAAAATGTTCACTTTGTCTCATTTTTCTCTTTATAGGTATATTTGAGTAAAATGTTAATTATTTGCTTATTCTATAAACTTAGTGACATGTCTCAAAGCAATAATTTTGTAAAAATTTTCTGAAAAGGAGAAATGGTCAAAAAATAAATTAAAACAAACAAACAGTGCTTTCAGACCTCAAATAATGCAAAGAAAACAAGTTCATAATCATTTATAAACAACAATACTATTGTTTCAACTCAGGAAGAGTTAAGAAATCAGTAGTTTGTGGAATAACCATAATTTTTAATTACAGATTTCATACATCTTGGCAAGCTTTCCCACTGCTTCTGGCACAAAAAATTAAGCAGTTCTTCTTTGTTTGATGGCCTGTCCATCATCCTTTTGATTTCAGTCCAGAGGATTTCAATGGGGGTTCAGGTTTGGAGGAGATCGGGCTGCCCATGATAAGGTTTTGATGTTGTGGTCTCTTAATTTTTGCCAGGGCTATATATACTGTATATATATATATATATATATATATATATATATATATATATATATGTAGCCCTGGCACTATTACACTATTTCAGGTATTTAGGTATTTAAGTGGTTAGATGCACCAGACTAGCCTTGACTAAGGCCGGAGTCACACTAGCGAGTTTTACGGACGTAAGAGCGCAGAAAATACGTCCGTAAAACTCGCCAAACAAACGGCACAATTATTTTCTATGCCCCTGCTCCTATCTGCCGTATTTTACTGATCAGTATTATACGGCTTTCTACGGCCGTAGAAAATCGCAGCATGCTGCGTTTGTCACCGTATTGCGCAAAAAAAAGCCAATGAAAGTCTATGGAAGCCCCAAAAATACGGATTACACACAGACCAGCAGTGTGACTTGCGATAAATACGCAGCGGTGTGTTAAGGACTGGCGGAACGCACCAAGAATAGATGATATGAAACTAGGTGCGTTCGCAGTCCGAGGTCCACCGTGCAGGTAAAAACCCTGCTGCTAGTAAGACGGACTATATGACGGTACTATAAGTATACACGCACAGGTTAACTTCACCCTGCGTGAAGGAAGCGATCCTGTTGAGTCACAGGACCACGGTACCGCACATAGAGCACGAGCAAGAAGTCAGCGAACACAACCCCAACACAGGATTGAAGTCCGATTAGACCACTTGCTGGCACAACACCGCAACTGGGTGTGTAAGGAAACTATTAAAATAGTATATAAAGGCACGAAAGTGCATGCAGTGCCGCACTGACGGACGCCACTAACCACCCAGGCTTGGGTAAGGAAAGCACAGAGGAAGCGCACGGTGCCGTACAGGCGGTCACAGCAACTAGACGCTGTTATGTGTGTAACGTGCTGTTGGATAAGTCGGGCGCTAGATAGCAAACATACACCTTCCGCGAACAGTCATCAAATAGGGAGGGTATTTTAAAGAGCGACTTTCACTCACAACACACACACATATTATCAAGACAATACTAGCGCATGGCCGTGCGGTCATGCGCAGTTTATATAGTAGCAGCACAGGAAGCTGCTACAGAAGTTTTGCCCTTTCAGGACCTGCCAAGAGGACCAATGGGATGTGCTGCAGCACCTGAGCATGTGACCCTCAATCTTCAACGGGAGATCCTGTCCTGGGCATGCTCAGTGTGTGCAAATAAGGACTTAGTCCCAGGGAAGCCCGCTCGCCGCAGATCAGTGCAGGGTGCAACAGGAGAGCCGGAAAAGGCAGCAGTAACCCTTTGCACAGAATCAGTCCCAGCGAGACGCTGGGAGCGACGCCTCCGCTGAGCAGAGCCCACTGCGGCCAAAGCAGAATGGGAGACCGCAGCAGACACGGATCGAGATTCCCCCTGTGCAGCAGAGGAAACTCGACTCCTAGCATTACCCCCCCCTAGGGCCCCCCCTCCTTGGGCCTCGCTACGTTCGAAGGCAGCAATAAGCTGCGGAGCCCGAATGTGCTCAGCAGGCTCCCAGGACCTATCCTCAGGGCCGTAACCCTTCCAGTCCACCCAAAAAAATTTTTTGCCACGTACCACCTTGCACCCCAAGATAGCGTTCACCTCGAAATCGTCCGTAGACGAACCCGATGTCTCGGCAGATGATTCAGAAAACCGGGACATGTATACGGGCTTAAGGAGGGACACATGAAAGGTGTCGGTGATACCAAGGCGTGGAGGAAGGGCCAGACGGTAGACCACAGGATTAACTTGTTCGAGGACCTTGAAGGGACCCAAGTAGCGAGGAGCAAACTTAGTGGACTCAACTCGCAGCCTGATGTTACGGGCGGAGAGCCACACCAAGTCGCCAGGAGCAAAGGTCGGAGCGGGGCGCCGATGAGCATCGGCGGAGGACCTCATTCTCTCCTTAGAGGCTCGAATGGCATCCTGAGTGCGGTCCCAAATATCCCGTGCCTCCACAGCCCAGTCTGCCACCCTGGAGTCTGCGGAAGACACGGGCATAGGCACAGGTACCCGTGGATGCTGACCATAGTTGAGGAGGAATGGGGTTTGTCCAGTGGAGTCAGCTACGGCATTGTTCAGCGCAAACTCTGCCCACCATAGCAAGGATGCCCAGTCATCCTGCCTGGCTGAAACAAAATGTCGCAGGTATGTGACCAAGGTCTGGTTGGCCCTCTCTACCAACCCATTCGTCTC
Organism: Ranitomeya imitator; assembly: GCF_032444005.1. Lineage (NCBI taxonomy): Eukaryota > Metazoa > Chordata > Amphibia > Anura > Dendrobatidae > Ranitomeya > Ranitomeya imitator. The sequence goes on along the minus strand of NC_091290.1, from coordinate 110,066,283 downwards.
GGGATGATAAGCGGAAGAGAGATTCAACTCAATACTGAGAAGACGACAAGCTCTCTCCAGAACCGAGATGCAAACTGGGGACCCCGGTCACTGACAATTTTGTCAGGCATACTATGTAGGCGGAAGATGTGTTTAATGAACAACGCTGCCAAGGCCTGTGCAGAAGGTAACCGTGGTAGCGGCACCAAATGCACCATTTTTGAGAAATGATCGGTGATGACCCAAATGATGGTACAGCCGCGAGATTTGGGTAAACCCACAACAAAGTCCATCCCGACCATCTCCCAGGGCCTATCTGCCACCGGCAAGGGATAGAGCAACCCAGCTGGCCTTTGCCGCGGAGATTTATTTTTGGCGCAGGAGACACACGCCAGAATATAATCCCTGACATCCCGGACCATATGCGGCCACCAGTACGTCCTCGCCAGTAGCTCAGATGTCCTCTTTGTCCCAAAGTGTCCACCCACCCTGGACGAATGAGCCCAAGAGAGAACCTCCGGTCGCAAATTAATGGGCACAAAAGTCTTGCCCGGAGGCACAGACTCCAGCGAAACCGGCGCTACGGTTCTCAGGCTGTCAGAAGGGACAATAAGCCGAGGCTCCTCTTCCTCCTCTTCAGTTGACATAAGGGAGCAAGAGAGAGCGTCAGCACGAATATTCTTCTCCCCGGCGAGAAAATGAAGGGAAAAGTGGAACCGGGAAAAGAACAAGGACCATCTGGCTTGGCGGGAATTTAGCCGCTGGGCTGTTTGCAAGTAGACCAAATTTTTGTGGTCCGTGTAAACTTGGAAGGGAAACCACGCACCTTCCAGAAGGTGTCTCCACTCTGAAAAGGCCAATTTCATTGCTAGCAACTCCCTATCCCCGATGGAGTAGTTTCTCTCCGCTGGCATGAAGGTCTTAGAGAAGAAGAAGCATGGATGCTTCCGACCTTGAGCATACTTTTGATAGAGGACTGCTCCAGCACCAACGGATGAGGCATCCACCTCCATTAGGAATGGCTTATCCACATCGGGACGATGTAAGATGGGAGCGCTAGCAAAGTGGGACTTAATAGAAGTGAAGGCCTTGGAGACCTCTTCTGACCACAATTTGGGATTCGCTCCCTTCTTGGTGAGGGCTACCAAGGGAGCTACCAGAGTTGAGAAGTGGGGAATGAACTGGCGGTAATAGTTAATGAACCCCATAAAGCGCTGCACCGCTTTAAGAGAATGGGGCTCTTGCCAGTCCATCACAGCCTGTAGTTTGGCAGGATCCATAGCCAATCCCTGGGCGGAGATGATATAGCCCAGGAACTGTAAAGACTCCTGCTCAAACATACACTTCTCCAACTTAGCATAAAGAGAGGTTGCCCGTAGGAGGTCGAAGACTCTGCCAACATCTCTCCGGTGGGAGTCTATATCTGGAGAAAAGATGAGAATATCATCCAGATAGACTACAACTGAGGTGGAAAGCATATCCCGGAAGATGTCATTGACAAAGTCTTGGAAAACGGCTGGGGCATTACAGAGCCCGAAGGGCATCACCAGATACTCATAGTGCCCATCTCTGGTGTTAAACGCCGTTTTCCATTCGTCCCCCTCATGGATGCGAATAAGGTTATAAGCACCCCGCAGATCTAATTTAGTAAACACTCTAGCTCCCCGAAGCCTATCGAAGAGCTGGGATATCAAGGGCAAAGGATACTTGTTCTTAACGGTGATAGCGTTAAGACCCCTGTAGTCTATGCATGGACGTAGTTCCCCATTCTTCTTCTGCACGAAGAAGAACCCTGCCCCAGCAGGTGACACTGACTTCCTGATAAATCCTCTTGCCAGATTCTCTTGAATGTACTGAGACATGGCCTCCGTCTCCGGGAGAGATAATGGATAAACTCGACCCCGGGGAGGCTCCGCACCAGGCAAGAGATCGATAGGACAGTCATAGGGGCGATGAGGCGGAAGGGTCTCCGCCGCCTTTTTGGAGAACACTTCTGCATAAGACCAATATTGCTTGGGGAGAGAGGATAGATCTGCGGGTACCTCAGTAGTAGCAACCTGAACACACTCTCGGTGACACCTACCCCCACATGATTCACCCCATCCCAGAATTCTGCCTGAGGACCACTCGATGTGAGGAGAGTGGTACCGTAACCAAGGTATCCCCAACAGGACCTCATCAATCCCCTCAGGAATGATGAGCAGAGATATAATCTCCTGATGGGATGGTGACATGGACAGAGTAAAAGGCATGGTCAGATGTGTTATCTGTGCGGGGAGTGTCGACCCATTCACCACTCGTACCGTTACTGGTTGAGGTAGCATAACCAGGGGTATTGCGTGACGTTGGGCGAAAGCAGAAGACATAAAATTGCCCTCCGCCCCAGAATCCACGCAGAGCTCTACCGAGTGGGAGGATGAGCCTATAGTAATTGTCCCCTTAAAGGACAATTTGGAGGCAAACGTCGCAGTGTGTAGTTCACCTCCACCTACTACCACTAGACGCTGAAGTTTACTCGACCGCTGATGACATCTGGTGGCAAGATGTCCTGACTGTTGGCATACATGGCAAACCTGGGGTGCACGAGCGGTCCAGGACTTAGATCCCGCTCGTGACACTACCTTAGGTTCATGGGGCTCAGGAGCCTGGACAGGAGATTCCAAAGGTTTGGCGAAGGTGGGAGCCAGCCGAAACCTCTGCCTACACTGGGCTCGCTCTAACCTCCGCTCGTGAAAACGGAGGTCAATACGATTAGATACTGTTATTAATTCTTCCAGTGTGGCGGGAATCTCCCTAGTGGCCAGGGCGTCCTTAACGTGGTCAGCCAGCCCCCTCCAAAATATAGGGATAAGGGCTTTATCCGACCACTCCAGCTCAGATGCTAGAGTGCGGAAGTGGACGGCAAAAAGGCTGACCATGGACGAGCCCTGAGTCAATGCCAACAGTTGGAGCGCCATATCATGGGTGACACGAGGTCCTAAAAAGACCTGTTTCAGAGTGCTCAGGAATAACGGAGCACTCTGCACCACATTATCGCCACGCTCCAACAGCGGCGTAGCCCACTGTAACGCCCTGTCCGACAATAAGGATATGATAAAGCCCACCTTAGCCCGCTCTGTAGGGAAACGAGAGGCCAGAAGCTTGAGATGTATTGAGCACTGACTCACGAAACCCCTACAGGACTTACTGTCACCAGAAAATTTCTCTGGTAGCGGGAGGCGAGATAGCGTCGGTACAGGGGCGGCAGTGTACAAAGTAGCTGCAGCCACCCTTGCAGCCTGAACAGCGACAGCAGTAACATCCACAGCTGAGGTTGAACGCTCTAGAGACGCCAACCTTCCCTCCAGCTGCTGGATGTACCGCTGTAAACGCTGATTGTCCGTCATTACTAGCCAGACCTTGGCGCTAGTATTATGTTAAGGACTGGCGGAACGCACCAAGTATAGATGATATGAAACTAGGTGCGTTCGCAGTCCGAGGTCCACCGTGCAGGTAAAAACCCTGCTGCTAGTAAGACGGACTATATGACGGTACTATAAGTATACACGCACGGGTTAATTTCACCCTGCGTGAAGGAAGCGATCCTGTTGAGTCACAGGACCGCGTTACCGCACATAGAGCACGAGCAAGAAGTCAGCGAACACAACTCCAACACAGGATTGAAGTCCGATTAGACCACTTGTTGGCACAACACCGCAACTGGGTGTGTAAGGAAACTATTAAAATAGTATATAAAGGCACGAGAGTGCATGCAATGCCGCACTGACGGACGCCACTAACCACCCAGGCTTGGGTAAGGAAAGCGCAGAGGAAGCGCACGGCGCCGTACAGGCGGTCACAGCAACTAGACGCTGTTATGTGTGTAATGTGCTGTTGGATAAGTCGGGCGCTAGATAGCAAACATACACCTTCCGCGAACAGTCATCCAATAGGGAGGGTATTTTAAAGAGCGACTTTCACTCACAACACACACACATATTATCAAGACAATACTAGCGCATGGCCGTGCGGTCATGCGCAGTTTATATAGTAGCAGCACAGGAAGCTGCTACAGAAGTTTTGCCCTTTCAGGACCTGCCAAGAGGACCAATGGGATGTGCTGCAGCACCTGAGCATGTGACCCTCGATCTCCAACGGGAGATCCTGTCCTGGGCATGCTCAGTGTGTGCAAATAAGGACTTAGTCCCAGGGAAGCCCGCTCGCCGCAGATCAGTGCAGGGTACAACAGGAGAGCCGGAAAAGGCAGCAGTAACCCTTTGCACAGAATCAGTCCCAGCAAGACGCTGGGAGCGACGCCTCTGCTGAGCAGAGCCCACTGCGGCCGAAGCAGAATGGGGGACCGCAGCAGACACGGATCGAGATTCCCCCTGTGCAGCAGAGGAAACTCGACTCCTAACACGGTGTTAGAGAGAAAAGCCGGCAATTCAGTGCGGTGTACAGTAAAATCACACTGACAGCTTACATTAGAATACGTGGAATAAATGTGTACACATAGAATAGGTATATATATACAGTGGGGCAAAAAAGTATTTAGTCAGTCAGCAATAGTGCAAGTTCCACCACTTAAAAAGATGAGAGGCGTCTGTTATTTACATCATAGGTAGACCTCAACTATGGGAGACAAACTGAGAAAAAAAAATCCAGAAAATCACATTGTCTGTTTTTTTATCATTTTATTTGCATATTATGGTGGAAAATAAGTATTTGGTCAGAAACAAAATTTCATCTCAATACTTTGTAATATATCCTTTGTTGGCAATGACAGAGGTCAAACGTTTTCTGTAAGTCTTCACAAGGTTGCCACACACTGTTGTTGGTATGTTGGCCCATTCCTCCATGCAGATCTCCTCTAGAGCAGTGATGTTTTTGGCTTTTCGCTTGGCAACTCGGACTTTCAACTCCCTCCAAAGGTTTTCTATAGGGTTGAGATCTGGAGACTGGCTAGGCCACTCCAGGACCTTGAAATGCTTCTTATGAAGCCACTCCTTCGTTGCCCTGGCGGTGTGCTTTGGATCATTGTCATGTTGAAAGACCCAGCCACGTTGCCCTTGCTGATGGAAGGAGGTTTGCACTCAAAATCTCACGATACATGGCCCCATTCATTCTTTCATGTACCCGGATCAGTCGTCCTGGCCCCTTTGCAGAGAAACAGCCCCAAAGCATGATGTTTCCACCACCATGCTTTACAGTAGGTATGGTGTTTGATGGATGCAACTCAGTATTCTTTTTCCTCCAAACACGACAAGTTGTGTTTCTACCAAACAGTTCCAGTTTGGTTTCATCAGACCATAGGACATTCTCCCAAAACTCCTCTGGATCATCCAAATGCTCTCTAGCAAACTTCAGACGGGCCCGAACATGTACTGGCTTAAGCAGTGGGACACGTCTGGCACTGCAGGATCTGAGTCCATGGTGGCGTAGTGTGTTTCTTATGGTAGGCCTTGTTATATTGGTCCTAGCTCTCTGCAGTTCATTCACTAGGTCCCCCCGCGTGGTTCTGGGATTTTTGCTCACCGTTCTTGTGATCATTCTGACCCCACGGGGTGGGATTTTGCGTGGAGCCCCAGATCGAGGGAGATTATCAGTGGTCTTGTATGTCTTCCATTTTCTAATTATTGCTCCCACTGTTGATTTCTTCACTCCAAGCTGGTTGGCTATTGCAGATTCAGTCTTCCCAGCCTGGTGCAGGGCTACAATTTTGTTTCTGATGTCCTTTGACAGCTCTTTGGTCTTCACCATAGTGGAGTTTGGAGTCAGACTGTTTGAGGGTGTGCAAAGGTGTCTTTTTATACTGATAACAAGTTTAAACAGGTGCCATTACTACAGGTAATGAGTGGAGGAAAGAGGAGACTCTTAAAGAAGAAGTTACAGGTCTGTGAGAGCCAGAAATCTTAATTGTTTGTTTCTGACCAAATACTTATTTTCCACCATAATATGAAAAAAAAATGATAAAAAAACAGACAATGTGATTTTCTGGATTTTTTTTTCTCAGTTTGTCTCCCATAGTTGAGGTCTACCTATGATGTAAATTACAGACGCCTCTCATCATTTTAAGTGGTGGAACTTGCACTATTGCTGACTGACTAAATACTTTTTTGCCCCACTGTATATATATATATGTCAGTGAGACACATATATGTATATATATATTATTACTTCATACAGCGCTAGATAGCTTTAAAGCCCGTAATTCAATTACCGGCTTTTGCTGTCTCCTTCCTAAACCCGACATGTTATGAGACATGGTTTACAAACAGTAAACCATCTCATATAACCATTTTTTTTGCATATTCCACACTACTAATGTTAGTAGTGTGTATATGCAAAATGTGGCCATTCTAGCTATTAAATTAAAGGGTTAAATGGCGGAAAAATTTGGCGTCGGCTCTCTGCTGGTTGTCCTCATATGAACTCGAGCCTGGGAGCTTTCTAGGAAAGTTCCTACGATCTAGGAACAACCAGCAGAGGGCGCCTCACCGCAAATGAAGGTAAATATAGGTCATTGACCTACTTTACCTTCATTCTTCGGGGATTTGTAGCAAGGAGCAGCGCTGCATTAGCAGAGCTCCTTGCTGCAAAATATTTTAACCCCTTCAGATGGATTTACATCATGGGACTTTACAGATCTTCGGAAGGTATGTATATTGTTGTTTTGTTTTTTTTTGTTACAGATCAAGGGTCTTCAGTGAGTGGATTGAGCGTAGAATAAAATATTACAACAACCTTTGTGATTTTTTCATTAAAATACTTTTTAATAATGTGTTTGTGTATTTTTAACCCTTTACTAGTATTGGATTAATAATGGATAGGTGTCATAATTGACGCCTCTCCATTATTAATTTGGCTTAATGTCACCTTACAATAGCAAGGTGGCATTAACCCTTCATTACCCCATATCCAACCGCTACACGGGAATGGGAAGAGAGTGGCCAAGTGCCAGAATAGGCGCATCTTCCAGATGTGCCTTTTCTGGGGTGGCTGGGGGCAGATGTTTTTAGCCGGGGGGGCAATAACCATGGACCCTCTCCAGGCTATTAATATCTGCCCTCAGTCACTGGCTTTACTACTCTGGTGGAGAAAGTTGCGCGGGAGCCCAGGCCAATTTTTTCCGCCATTTAACCCTTAAATTTAATAGCTAGAACGGCCAAATTTTGCATATACACACTACTAACATTAGTAGTGTGGAATATGCAAAAAAAAAGGTGATATGAGATGGTTTACTGTATGTAAACCAGGTCTCATATCATGTCGGGTTTTAGGAAGGAGATAGCAAAAGACGGCAATTGAATTACCGGCTTTAAAGCTATCTAGCACTGTATGAAGTAAGAATATATATACATATATGTGTCTACTCACATATATATATATACGTATATATATATAGACAGTATATATGTTTTTTTTGTTTTTTTTACACATGGATCTCTTGTATAGCCGTATGTTGGTTTTGCAAGCCTGCGAGAAAAACACGCAGTACGGATGCCATACGGATTACATACGGAGGATGCCATGCGCAAAAAACGCTGAAACACCCTGCCTACGGAGGAGCTACGGACCACTATTTTGGGGACTTTTCAGCGTATTACGGCCGTAATATACGGACCGTGTTGTCTTATGCTGAGTGTGACTCCAGCATCAGAGAAGCAGAGCATGTGCTTACTTGAAAACCAGAGAAAATATAAGCTATGAGCATGGAGATAGAGATGCCAGAGTCTTTCTCTGAATGGAGACTGCTTAGGTCAGCTAGGAAAGCTGACCAGTCTGTGTGTTAGAGCTGCAGAATAACATGTGGAAGATCCAGTCTACTCAGAGTCAACAATATATGGAGTTGAACACTTCTGTTTGGCGCTGGAAGATGCTGGAGCTCAGGCTGAAGGTTATACCAAGTCAGGACCACAACTCTTCAGTGTGTAAAGTTTGTTCTAGGAGAAAGGACTGTAAACTGTTTAGGCGAGCCCACATTGACATATATGTGCTTTCTCTGTGAACTGTTTATTTGCAGTTATACATTTGCGCCCAGAAGAGGCTGTGCTTGGTTTTGAATCCATTTGAGTTTTATGAAAGCAATAGAACTGCACATGTTTGGACCAAACTGCATTGCCTTGGTGAACACTACCTAATGCCCACCTGAGAGCGTGTATTCCCACAACACACACATATATCTATAATATAACGCTGGGAGCGTCACTCTGTCCGAAGCCTCTATAGACTGCGCAAGCGCAAGCGCCGGCGCAGTCTGGGCCTCACAGAGCGACGCTCCCGGGAGATCGCGGTATGCGTTCACACTGAACGCACACCGCGATCTCCACCGCAGAAGCAGGGACCGCCAGGAGGGTGAGTATCGCCCTATATTCACCTGTCCCCATTCCATCGCTGAGTGGCGCCATCTTCCCGGTCTTCGGCCTGTGACCTTCAGTTCAGAGGGCGCGATGACGCGCTTAATGCGCGCCGGCGCCGCCCTCTGACTGAACAGTCACAGCCAGGAGACCGGGAAGATGGCGGCGCCCAGCGATGGAACGCCGGACAGGTGAGTATAGTAAGTGCTGGGGGGCCTGCGCTGGCGGCGATACCGGCACCTGACCCCCACAGCGCGCTGGTGTCCCCGCCTGCTCAGGCCCCACAGCACTCGGCGCCGAGCGGGTCAGAGGCAGTATGGGGACGCAGGATGGAGCAGCACATAAGGATGGGGACGCAGGATGGAGCAGCACATAAGGATGGGGACGCAGGATGCAGCAGCACATAAGGATGGGGACACAGGATGGAGCAGCACATAACAGTATGGGGACGCAGGATGGAGCAGCACATAAGGATGGGGACGCAGGATGGAGCAGCACATAAGGATGGGGACGCAGGATGGAGCAGCACATAAGGATGGGGACGCAGGATGCAGCAGCACATAAGGATGGGGATGCAGGATGGAGCAGCACATAAGGATGGGGACGCAGGATGGAGCAGCACATAAGGATGGGGACGCAGGATGGAGCAGCACATAAGTATGGGGACTCAGGATGGAGCAGCACATAAGGATGGGGACGCAGGATGGAGCAGCACATAACAGGATGGGGACGCAGGATGGAGCAGCACATAAGGATGGGGACGCAGGATGGAGCAGCACATAAGGATGGGGACGCAGGATGGAGCAGCACATAAAGATGGGGACGCAGGATGTAGCAGCACATAAGGATGGGGACGCAGGATGGAGCAGCACATAACAGTATGGGAACGCAGGATGGAGCAGCACATAAGGATGGGGACGCAGGATGGAGCAGCACATAAGGATGGGGACGCAGGATGGAGCAGCACATAAGGATGGGGACGCAGGATGGAGCAGCACATAAGGATGGGGACGCAGGATGGAGCAGCACATAAGGATGGGGACGCAGGATGGAGCAGCACATAAGGATGGGGACGCAGGATGGAGCAGCACATAAGGATGGGGACGCAGGATGGAGCAGCACATAAGGATGGGGACGCAGGATGGAGCAGCACATAAGGATGGGGACGCAGGATGGAGCAGCACATAAGGTTGGGGACGCAGGATGGAGCAGCACATAACAGGATGGGGACGCAGGATGGAGCAGCACATAAGGATGGGGACGCAGGATGGGAGCAGCACATAAGGATGGGGACGCAGGATGGAGCAGCACATAACAGGATGGGGACGCAGGATGGAGCAGCACATAAGGATGGGGACGCAGGATGGGAGCAGCACATAAGGATGGGGACGCAGGATGGAGCAGCACATAAGGATGGGGACGCAGGATGGAGCAGCACATAAGGATGGGGATGCAGGATGCAGCATGAACATAATGATGGGGACGCAGGATGCAGCATGAACATAAGGATGGGGACGCAGGATGCAGCAGCACATAAGGATGGGGACGCAGGATGCAGCATGAACATAAGGATGGGGATGCAGGATGCAGCAGCACATAAGGATGAGGACGCAGGATGCAGCATGAACATAAGGATGGGGACGCAGGATGGAGCAGCACATAAGGATGGGGACGCAGGATGGAGCAGCACATAAGGATGGGGACGCAGGATGCAGCATGAACATAAGGATGGGGACGCAGGATGCAGCATGAACATAAGGATGGGGACGCAGGATGCAGCATGAACATAAGGATGGGGACGCAGGATGCAGCAGCACATAAGGATGGGGACGCAGGATGCAGCATGAACATAAGGATGGGGACGCAGGATGGGAGCAGCACATAAGGATGGGGACGCAGGATGGAGCAGCACATAAGGATGGGGACGCAGGATGGGAGCAGCACATAAGGATGGGGACGCAGGATGGAGCAGCACATAAGAATGGGGACGCAGGATGGAGCAGCACATAAGGATGGGGACGCAGGATGCAGCAGCACATAAGGATGGGGACGCAGGATGCAGCAGCACATAAGGATGGGGACGCAGGATGGAGCAGCGCATGACAGGATGGGGACGCATGATGGAGCAGCGCATGACAGGATGGGGACGCAGGATGGGAGCAGCACATGACAGGATGGGGACGCAGGATGGGAGCAGCGCATCACAGGATGGGGACGCAGGATGGGAGCAGCGCATGACAGGATGGGGACGCAGGATGGGAGCAGCGCATGACAGGAAGGGGAACGCAGGATGGAGCAGCACATGACAGGATGGGGATGCAGGATGGAGCAGCGCATGACAGGATGGGGACGCAGGATTGAGCAGCACATACCAGGATGGAGACAATATACCAATATAAATGCTCGCCACCCGGGCGTAGAACGGGTTCAATAGCTAGTATCTATATATATATATATATATATATATATATATATATATATATATATATATATATATATATTTATAAAAAAAAAAAAAAAAAGCATCACCAAAAAGGGTGCAAAGCCTCCCAGGTATATACCAGTCCTTTCAAATGTAATCCAAAAATTAGAGGCAGCACACCAATTAGATGAAAATCACGTGCTATTTAATATCACTTTTGGTGACGTTTTTTTCCAGAGATGTGGACCTTTCTATGCAAGATACATAAGGCAGCCCCATTACCCAGGTATTTAGCAGCAATTACATGGATATGTGTTTAGTAGCAATTACATGGATTTAAGATATATCACACTTAGACATGATATAAAAGAGAGTGCAATAATACATGATCAATATAATGTGATAAAGTGCAAAAGTAAATGACATACAAATTCATACAGTCATATAAACAGACAAATACACCAATTGATGATCAACGACAGCTGTGTATATTTGACACATAACATGACTCACTCCATTCATATTCAGTAATAGCGCCAAAAATGGCATTCTCAATAACAAAATGCGCATAATAGGAAATGATCCAGTGGTTACTGAGAATGACGAGCACTTCCGCTCCTACGCGGATGTATTCTGAAATATTCGGCACCATCTTAGTAAAGGAAGCATGTTCCAGTGCACACGCGCCGGTAAGGCTACGTTCACATTAGCGTTCTGCCGGGCTGCGTCGGGCACAGCCGCGGCGATGCATGCGCCCCTATATTTAACATGGGGGTGCATGAACATGGGTTTGCATGCGTTTTGCGATGCATGCGTTTTTTTTGCCGCAAGCGTTAGGGCGCAGAGGACGCAGCAAGATGCATTTTTTTTGCGTCCAAAATTCGGCAAAAAAGGACGCATGCGTCGCAAAACTATGCGTTTTAGCATGCGTTTTTGTTTGCGTTGTGCGTTGCGTCGCCGACGCAACATCGCACAATGCAAATGTGAACGTAGCCTAAGCGCTAATGACAACATCACCCATTGACTCACGCGCATGGTCAGATATATCTTGAAGCATTCAGCGCCATTTTGGTAGTGGGAATACATTGGACAAAGTCCCATACTGTATGGAGAGGAAGTACTCAGGATTCTCAGTAAACAGTATTCGCCTGCTTAGCATTTATAAAATTGGTCCCTTTCTCAACCAGGAAAGTGGGATGATTTCTTATCACTTGTTAATCATCTGTGGACATTAATTGTCTATATATAAGTCTATGTCTGAATTGAATGATTCAAAGCAGAAAATGGCAGAAGTTGACTTTACAAATCAACCTTTATTTTAGATTTTATTGCATAATTTAATAATAGATATGAAAATAAGCAATATATTATTAGAGAAATCTGCTTCCTTCTCATTCTCGATTGATCTTTCACTCTCAAATCATGGGTAACATCTGTAGGAGCTAGTGACAGTCATGGACATTCCGCGACAAGTTCTGAAATGACAGTTGCAATTCTACATGGAAGCTTTTGAGCAGCAACTATCATCTATCTCAAACATGGGAAAATCTGTATTCACTGAAGACACATTTTACCTGTGAATTGGGAATACTGAAAATAAATGAGCTCTCCTGGAGAAGAAAGAATTAGATATATTAATAAGCTTCTTATTTTCACCTATACTTTTAGTTTATTGGAAGAAAAAACTAAAAAAACGCTATGGTTACTATTTAAACATAAACTAACATAAATATAAGTACTATAAAACTGCTAAAAATAAAACACGGTAGAGAAAAGAGCAATAATAAAACTCCTCTTAATCGTAAATGTTCTTTAAACATTGCTGAACAAAGATGATTGTATCATTTTCTCACCTTTACGATTTCAGAAAAGTTCCCCTCAGTGCTGTGACTTATCCTGCCAAGAGGATTTACAGTAAAGACATCAAATCATTTTAATTCAAAAGATGTGAAGCTGCCATTACATTAAAAATAACAAAAGACTCGTTCTATCTGAAGAAATTGACAAAAAAAATCTTCAAAGGTTTTCTACATGATTTTCAAAGCCAATCTCCAGATAGATATCAAACAAAAATGTAATCCACAGCGACTAAGCCGTCAGAAAATTGTTGGGAAAATAAAGTTAATCAATAAAGTGTCAAGAGCCTGAAATGGAAAATATTGAATATTCATTTCTTAGTTTCATGGAGGATTACCAGTAAAACCATCCACTTGTGGGGTAGTTCTTTATTACATGATCAGCTTCTGTTTAGCTTTGTGCAATGTATTTATACTGTATAAGGCCGGTTTCACATTTGCAGTTGTGTCTGCAATTATCCGCATGCGTTGTGTATTCCTATCTTTAACATTAGGGACGCAAGTGTCTGCGTTCGATTGCATTTTGCCGCGTTTGACGACGCATGCCTCGTTTCGTTGTCTGCGGTTTGGCGCGATAAAAGCTACATGTAGTAATTTTAGAGGCGTCAATTTGCCGCCTAGAAATGTATGCGGTTGTTAGCGGATGGAATGCAGCCAAAAAACGCATTGCTGTCTATGTGAACGCATGCGGCTGCAAGCACATGCGTTTGCTTGCGTTTGTGAACTCATGCGTTGCACCAGAGAAAAACATGTCTAGACACTGATTAGTCACCCCCCACATACAAGGTGATAAAAGGAGGGAGTGGACATTTGCAGGTCACTACTCAGCAGACTGGGAACAAGAGCAGATGCAGGAAAGAACCTGGGAAGAATCAACACTCTGAACAATGTGAGTATATCAAAGCCAATGTCTTTATTTTCTATTTTATGCCTCTATATGTCTAAATTTCTGTCTTTTTTTTCTTGCTGCATGCATCAGAATGTCATCTTCTTCTGAGGAGCAACGGCTTGGGCCTGCACAAGGTGGAAATGAAAGCGAAGTGAGTACTCAACTCCTCAGATTGGTAAGTATTCACTGTCACATTTTCACATGTGACAATTTGTTTTTCCTTTTTTTAGAGCACTTCTTCCACTGTGGCAGAGGGTGAGCAGGAGCAGCGGGGTCACGGTCGGGTGGAAAGGCGGCAGTATGTAAGTATACCTGGCTGACTGTTTACTGTATCATCACTTTAGTATTCTTGAATCTTCCTTTCTTTACTTTCCTCTTTCTTTACATTTTTCTTCTGGACTCCTTTTTAATCTTGACTTTCCTTATTCATGCCATTTCTCAGCGTCTGTTTTCTTTCTTTTCCTTATGTTAATGTATACAAAATTAATGTCTTCATTTATGTTTTAGGTTCCAGAACGGGATGAGGACCTCATTGACAACGATATCCTCATCTCCCTGGTCCATGAGCGAGTACCGTTGTGGGACACCCGGGTGCCACAGCACTCGGACAACGTGACGATCCGGCGGCTATGGAATGAGGTGGCGAAAGCAATGTGGGATGGCTGGGACAATGCCCGGACTGGGGTCCGAAATGCATTTTGTAAGTATTGCAATGCAGTGTGAAGCAGCAGAGACCTTGGCCGTGCTCACACAACTGTGTGTGATGACACAAACTGTCAGGAGTTTCTGTCATCACACACAGTTGTGTGAGCACAGCCAAAAGTCCATTGTCTAACCATTATTTTTTGTTTTTTCACCAGTGCTCAAAGTCAAAACACATTGTTGTTCGATGAAGGACCGCTTCAACAAGGACCTATGTGAAGAGAGCCGTGTTCCCAGTGGTTTCTGGAGCAAGGATCCGAAAGTATAAATACCATCACATTCTGGCATTTTTAAGACCGGTCCTTGCCCAGAGAATGTAAGTATTTTTCCTGTGTATTAGGTTGTGTTGTATTGCCATAATCTGTATGTTTCTATTCAACAGGAGTTGGCGTTTTTTAGTGTTTGGTATTAATATTTTTTTCCTTTGTTCACAGCACATGGAGCAGCACTGTTGACCCAGGTTCTGGAGCGGTCCTTCATCAGACAGCCACGGACCCGTCCCAGCCATCCTGCAGCGCTGCAGCAAGTGGGCCTGCCACACAAACTGGAGACCAGGAAGCTGGTCCATCAGGTGTTCCCCTTTCCCAGTCCTCTGCCTCTGCCCCTTTTTTTGGGCTCCTCTAGGCAGTGGCAGAGTGCATCGGACAGGTCACTCATGCCCGAGTTTTTGCACTTGAGCTCTATTTTTCATGATGGACACAAGGCTTTGGGTGACCGACTGGATACTGCCATTAGCCATATGAATACACATATCCAGGAGGTCACCAAAAGCCTTGACCAAGTAAAAGCCGACCTCCAGAGGCCAGCACATCATTTTTTTAACCAAATTGAACAGGGCATGTTGGAACACCTTACTCCTGATCTCCAGCTTAGTGTCATGCAGGCCTGCAATGCTGCTTACGTGCAAGCTATGCAGCAGAGTCGGTATTTTCAGCAGACAGTGGCGGCATATCCACCTTTGCCTACACTGTCACGATTGACCTCAATGCCGACCTCTGCTGCATACCACTGCACGGCCACCTCCATTCCTAGCACTGCCGGACACCACTACAGCACCACCACCAAGCCGAGTGCTGTAGGACACCGCCACCACCATGACAACTGCTGCTACTGACTTGGTGCAAATTATGCTTGCGGGCACCTTTGCACCCTTCAGCACAGTATTGAAATGGCTACTAAGATGATTAGCGCTGAAGATACTGTTATCATCATCACTATTCCGGTCATCTACATGCTAGGACACAGTTTGAGTGGTCTGTGGGAGGGGCTGGTGGTCCCAGAAGAAGAAGTGGAAGATGAGGCTGTGGTTGTCATAACTATGTCTCATAATTCCGGACAGTCGTTGCACAGGCGGGTGCCTTTGGAGAGAGGATTATAGCAATCAAGGGAGTTCATGGTACCAGACGAACTGATAGTGAAGGTGTGGGAGCCAAAGAGCAAATTGAGGATGAGGATGAAGAGGTAATGGGCATGAAACAGTCAGGAGATGAAGAGGATAATGATCCCTTCTCTGTTGTCCATGGGAGGGGACGGAGAAAACAACCTTGAGTGTTACCCAACCACCAATACACCATGGACTTGGACATCATGGAAGCACAGAGCACATGAGCAACTTCTTGCTGCACTATCTTCAACATGATGTCTATATTCTTAGGGTTAGAAATAGAGAACACTACTGGGTTGCCACTTTGTTAGATCCACGGTACAAGAGTAAATTTTGCCAGATGCTTCCATACCAGTGGATGCTGGAGCATCGAAACATGCATGTAGACAATCTTAAGAGTGGTTTTCCCAAAGACAGCAGTGAAGCACACGGTGTGCATCGCAGTGCTATACGTCCAACAACAGGAATGTCAAGGTGTCATCACGAAAACATTAGTAGCTGCAGCAATGTGAGTGGCAAATGCAATTTCTGTGAGTCATTTCACACATTTTTTAGACCAGCCCGTGCACCAGCAGAACACAGTACAACTCTGAAACACTGTGAATTACTAGAGAGGATGGTGCAGGAGTATTTGGAGCTCAAAATCAATGCCATCAGGGGGTTTGGACCCTTTTGCATTTTGGACTTCAAAAATGGAAAAGTGGCCTGAGCTCACCTGTTAAGCCTTGGAGGTTTTGTCATATCCAGAAGCCAACTTTTTCTCAGAACATGTCTTCAGCGCTGCTGGTGATGTCCAGATGGAAAAGCATATCCAGCTGTCCCCTTAATGTGTAGGCAGACAAGCTTTCATCAAAATGTAATGATGAATTTTCAATTACTTTTGCCTCTCAGTTTCATACTGGGGAGACTAGGCGATTATGCTGTTTTTAGTTTCATGCATTGATCTCGCGGTATTGTAGTCTGTGATACCTTTGTCGTGGCTCTGTGCCTGCTGTTGCTACTGCTGCTGATGTTACAAACAATTTTTTGAACTGTGGAGACTCCAAGTTGAGTCTCCATCTGCTGGGTTGCCTGTAGTGGAAGGTGTGTCAGATATCTTTTTTACTGTTTCTACTCTGTGGAAATTGATGCCACGTTTGTGTTGTGTGACAATAATTTTTTAAATGTGGAGACTCAAAGTTTGGTCTCCATCTGGTGGGTTGCCTGTAGTTGAAGGTGTGTCACAGGCCTACTAAAATATTTTTACTCTGTGGAAATTGATGCCATTTTTGTGATGTGTGGCAATAATTTTTTGAAATGTGGAGAATTCAAGTTGGTTCTCCTTTATGGGTGTTGCCTGTAGGGCTCCCAGACAAGCAGACTTGCACTTATTTTCAATCAACTACCTGTGTTACTTTTCTTTTGTGCTTATACCAATAGTACTGCATGAAACTGATGTTTGTGACATCTGAGTGTGGCAGGAAACAAAAAGTGGAAATATTGCATGGGATATCAGTACTCCCAGCAAAGAAGGCTTACACTGCTCCCTTAACCACCAGGTCTTCATTGAAAACTCAAATCAAAGCTGTAAATGCTAGCCCAGCCTCTGATACCTCATGCGTGACCCGTGGCTGACTGCTTCTGTGCCATTAGGAAAGGTTCTACTGTGGGTGAATTGATCAGTTAACTAGCTGTGTTACTTTCCCTACATTTCTCTACAAACAGTACTGTATGAAACTGATGTTCGTGCAACCTGAATGTGGCTGGAGAAAAATTACAGCTGTTACATGAGGTATCAGGGTTCCCAGCAAAGAAGGCTTACTTCAATTTAAAGCTGCAAATTCTGGCCCAGACCCTGATACCTCATGCATGGCCCATGGCTGACTGCTGCTGTCCCATCTGCAAATTTCTACTGTGAGTTAATCGATTCCACTTTTCATGGCATCTGCCCCTAATTTTAGCTGTTTGGAAAGCTTTTCATCACCAATAGGGATTAATAGGTTAGACACTAAAAAAAGAATAAAGCAGTTACTTTTAACAAATATATAGCCTACTAAAGCTAAGCAGAAGAGATATGCAAAATATAGCAAGGTGAAAATCCTTAGTGCAAAGCTCCCAGACTGGTTCCAAACATCAATACAATTTCAGAACTTCAAAATGAAAATATCACGAGCAGGAAACACCCGCTGGTGACAGAATATAAATCTGCACCCAAAAGGTGATTGGTGGACAAAGGAAAACACCTGTGTTAAGCTAGACAAACTGCAGCCAGAAGACAGAACCCAGACATTTAGAGAAAATATGTGTCCCGAGGAATAAGTGAAACATGCATTGAGACAACGGGGACGCCACACACAACTCCTACATTCATGTAAGTGCTGCCTTTTACTTTGTACCATTAGCCTAATAATTCTACAGGGAACAGTATATCCCTCTACAAAATGTAATGTATCAGTGGCTCTAAATACACTGCAATGTGCAGACACCACTATCACTGTATTATACAAAGTGTGCTGGCTCTCTCCGCTTGGTATGCAGTTACCCTGAATACTTTAGTGTTATGTACAAATTTTAAACTTGGTTAAATAAAAAACATTTTTATTGGCATTATATACTGTAGCTCTTTGTTGTTCATACATCTAGCTCAGTTCATGCGCCACCTAACTTGATCTATGGGTTTAATTTCGTAGCTATGATATCACTCACCTGTCCGACATACTCTCCTGTTGTGAATTCTGTGGCAGAGCTCCCTCCTGTGGTCACAAGTGGTACTTCGGCTGATTCTCTCTACCGTTTGTGGAGGAAACTGGTACTGCTGCTTCTGAGTTTCCTTCCTCAGGTGATCTGGTGAGGTCGTTAGGTGCTTCTCTACTTAACCCCACCTAATGCTTTGATTCATGCTTCCTGTCAATGTTCCAGTGTTGGACTTGTGTTTCTCTGGATCATTCCTGTGGCCTGCTGCTCTGCATAGCTAAGTGCTTCTTTGCTACTTGTTGCTATTTTTTCTGTCCAGCTTGTCTATTTGTTTTGCTGGAAGCTCTGGGACGCAAAGGGTGTACCTCCGTGCCGTTAGTTCGGTACGGAGGGTCTTTTTGCCCCCTTTGCGTGGTTTTCTTTAGGGTTTTGTGTAGACCGCAAAGTTATCTTTCCTATCCTCGTTCTGTCTAGAATATCGGGCCTCACTTTGCTGAATCTATTTCATCCCTACGTTTGTCTTTTCATCTTACTCACAGTCATTATATGTGGGGGGCTGCCTTTTCCTTTGGGGTATTTCTCTGAGGCAAGGTAGGCTTATTTTTCTATCTTCAGGCTAGTTAGTTTCTCAGGCTGTGCCGAGTTGCATAGGAAGCGTTAGGCGCAATCCACAGCTGCCTCTAGTTGTGTTTGGAGAGGATCAGGAATTGCGGTCTACAGAGTTTCCACGTCTCAGAGCTCGTTCTATTATTTTGGGTTATTGTCAGATCACTGTATGTGCTCTGATCGCTATGTACATTGTGTTACTGAATTGCCTAGCATAACAGTACAGGAAGCCAAAAGTACTAATGATTCTCAATAGAGGGAAAAAAGAAGTTCTGAGACCATTTTTTTTTCTTGGCTTTGTGTTTTGTCTTTTTTTCCCCTAGACATTTGGGTGGTTCAGTACACAGGTGTAGCGATGGAAATTAGAAGTCTGTCTTCATTTGTGGATCAGCTCTCGGCAAGAGTACAAAAGATTCAAGACACTATTGATCAGAAATCTATGTTAGAACCAAGAATTCCTATTCCTGATTTGTTTTTTGGAGATAGAACTAAGTTTCTGAGTTTCAAAAATAATTGTAAGTTATTTCTGGCCTTGAAACCTCGTTCCTCTGGTGATCCAGTTCAACAGGTTTTGATTATTATTTCTTTTTTGCGCGGCGACCCTCAGGACTGGGCATTTTCTCTTGCGCCAGGAGATCCTGCATTAAGTAATATCAATGCGTTTTTCCTGGCGCTCGGATTGCTGTACGATGAGCCTAATTCAGTGGATCAGGCAGAAAAGAATTTGCTGGCTCTTTGTCAGGGTCAGGATGAGATAGAGGTATATTGCCAGAAATTTAGAAAATGGTCAGTGCTCACTCAATGGAATGAATCTGCGCTGGCAGCTATGTTCAGAAAGGGTCTCTCTGAAGCCCTTAAGGATGTCATGGTGGGATTTCCTATGCCTGCTGGTTTGAATGAGTCTATGTCTTTGGCTATTCAGATCAGTCGACGCTTGCGTGAGCGTAAATCTGTGCACCATTTGGCGGTATTACCTGAGCTTAAACCTGAGCCTATGCAGTGCAATAGGACTTTGACCAGAGTTGAACGGCAAGAACACAGACGTCTGAATGGGCTGTGTTTCTACTGTGGTGATTCCACTCATGCTATCTCTGATTGTCCTAAGCGCACTAAGCGGTTCGTTAGGTCTGCCACCATTGATACGGTACAGTCAAAATTTCTTCTGTCCGTTACCTTGATCTGCTCTTTGTCATCATATTCTGTCATGGCGTTTGTGGATTCAGGCGCTGCTCTGAATTTGATGGACTTGGAATATGCTAAGCGTTGTGGGTTTTTCTTGGAGCCCTTGCAGTGTCCTATTCCATTGAGAGGTATTGATGCTACGCCTTTGGCCAAGAATAAGCCTCAATACTGGACCCAGCTGACCATGTGCATGGCTCCTGCACATCAGGAGGATATTCGCTTTCTGGTGTTGCATAATCTGCATGATGTGGTCGTGTTGGGGTTGCCATGGCTACAAGCCCATAATCCAGAATTGGATTGGAAATCCATGTCGGTGTCCAGCTGGGGTTGTCAGGGGGTACATGGTGATGTTCCATTTTTGTCAATTTCGTCATCCACCCCTTCTGAGGTTCCAGAGTTCTTGTCTGATTACCGGGATGTATTTGATGAGCCCAAGTCTGATGCCCTACCTCCGCATAGGGATTGTGATTGTGCTATCAATTTGATTCCTGGTGGTAAATTCCCAAAAGGTCGACTGTTTAATTTATCCGTGCCTGAGCACACCGCTATGCGCAGTTATGTGAAGGAATCCCTGGAGAAGGGGCATATTCGCCCGTCATCGTCGCCATTAGGAGCAGGGTTCTTTTTTGTAGCCAAAAAGGATGGTTCGCTGAGACCTTGCATAGATTATCGCCTTCTTAATAAGATCACTGTTAAATTTCAGTACCCCTTGCCTTTGTTATCTGATTTGTTTGCTCGGATTAAGGGGGCTAGTTGGTTCACCAAGATTGATCTTCGTGGTGCGTATAATCTGGTGCGAATCAGGTGAGGTGATGAATGGAAAACTGCATTTAATACGCCCGAGGGTCATTTTGAGTATCTAGTGATGCCATTCGGACTTGCCAATGCTCCATCAGTGTTTCATTCCTTTATGCATGACATCTTCCGAGAGTACCTGGATAAATTCCTGATTGTGTACTTGGATGACATTTTGATCTTCTCGGATGATTGGGAGTCTCATGTGAAACAGGTCAGAACGGTTTTTCAGGTCCTGCGTGCTAATTCTTTGTTTGTGAAGGGATCAAAGTGTCTCTTTGGTGTGCAGAAGGTTTCATTTTTGGGGTTCATCTTTTCCCCTTCTACTATCGAGATGGATCCTGTTAAGGTCCAAGCCATCCATGATTGGACTCAGCCGACATCTCTGAAAAGTCTGCAAAAGTTCCTGGGCTTTGCTAATTTTTATCGTCGCTTCATCTGCAATTTTTCTAGTATTGCCAAACCATTGACTGATTTGACCAAGAAGGGTGCTGATTTGGTCAATTGGTCTTCTGCTGCTGTGGAAGCTTTTCAAGAGTTGAAGCGTCGTTTTTCTTCTGCCCCTGTGTTGTGTCAACCTGATGTTTCTCTTCCGTTCCAGGTCGAGGTTGATGCTTCTGAGATTGGAGCAGGGGCTGTTTTGTCGCAGAGAGGTTCTGATTGTTCAGTGATGAAACCATGCGCTTTTTTTTCCAGGAAGTTTTCGCCTGCTGAGCGGAATTATGATGTGGGCAACCGAGAGTTGCTGGCCATGAAGTGGGCATTTGAGAAGTGGCGTCATTGGCTTGAAGGAGCTAAGCATCGCGTGGTGGTATTGACTGATCATAAGAACCTGACTTATCTCGAGTCTGCTAAGCGTTTGAATCCTAGACAGGCTCGTTGGTCGCTGTTTTTCGCCCATTTTGACTTTGTGATTTCGTACCTTCCTGGCTCTAAAAATGTGAAGGCGGATGCTCTGTCTAGGAGTTTTGTGCCCGACTCTCCGGGTTTATCTGAGCCGGCGGGTATCCTCAAGGAAGGAGTAATTGTGTCTGCCATCTCCCCTGATTTGCGGCGGGTGCAGCAAAAATTTCAGGCTAATAAACCTGATCGTTGTCCAGCGGAGAAACTGTTTGTCCCGGATAGGTGGACAAATAAAGTGATCTCTGAGGTTCATTGTTCGGTGTTGGCTGGTCATCTTGGAATCTTTGGTACCAGAGAGTTAGTGGCTAGATCCTTTTGGTGGCCATCTCTGTCGCGGGATGTGCGTTCTTTTGTGCAGTCCTGTGGGATTTGTGCTCGGGCTAAGCCCTGCTGTTCTCGTGCCAGTGGGTTGCTTTTGCCCTTGCCGGTCCCGAAGAGACCTTGGACACATATCTCTATGGATTTTATTTCAGATCTTCCCGTCACTCAAAAGATGTCAGTCATTTGGGTGGTCTGTGATTGCTTTTCTAAGATGGTCCATCTGGTACCCTTGTCCAAGTTGCCTTCCTCCTCTGATTTGGTGCCATTGTTCTTCCAGCATGTGGTTCGTTTGCATGGTATTCCAGAGAATATCGTTTCTGACAGAGGTTCCCAGTTTGTTTCGAGGTTTTGGCGAGCCTTTTGTGGTAGGATGGGCATTGACTTGTCTTTTTCCTCGGCTTTTCATCCTCAGACTAATGGCCAGACCGAACGAACCAATCAGACCTTGGAAACCTATCTGAGATGCTTTGTTTCTGCCGATCAGGATGACTGGGTGTCCTTTTTGCCTTTGGCTGAGTTCGCCCTTAATAATCGGGCCAGCTCGGCTACCTTGGTTTCGCCATTTTTCTGCAATTCTGGGTTCCATCCTCGTTTCTCTTCAGGACAGGTTGAGTCTTCGAACTGTCCTGGTGTGGATACTGTGGTGGACAGGTTGCAGCAGATTTGGACTCATGTAGTGGACAATTTGACCTTGTCCCAGGAGAAGGCTCAACGGTTCGCTAATCGCAGACGCCGTGTGGGTCCCCGACTTCGTGTTGGGGATCTGGTCTGGTTTGGTTATCTTCTCGTCATATTCCTATGAAGGTTTCCTCTCCGAAGTTTAAACCTCGTTTCATTGGTCCTTATAGGATTTCTGAGGTTATTAATCCTGTGTCTTTTCGTCTGACCCTCCCAGATTCTTTTTTCATACATAACGTCTTCCATAGGTCATTGTTGCGGAGATACGTGGCACCTATGGTTCCATCTGTTGACCCTCCTGCCCCGGTTTTGGTGGAGGGGGAATTGGAGTATATTGTGGAGAAGATTTTGGATTCTCGTGTTTCAAGACAGAAACTCCAGTATCTGGTTAAATGGAAGGGTTATGCTCAGGAGGATAATTCCTGGTTTTTTGCCTCTGATGTCCATGCTCCCGATCTTGTTCGTGCCTTTCATGTGGCTCATCCTGGTCGGCCTGGGGACTCTGGTGAGGGTTCGGTGACCCCTCCTCAAGGGGGGGGGTACTGTTGTGAATTCTGCTCCCTCCTGTGGTCACAAGTGGTACTTCGGCTGATTCTCTCTGGGAGCTACCGTTTGTGGAGGAAACTGGTACTGCTGCTTCTGAGTTTCCTTCCTCAGGTGATCTGGTGAGGTCGTTAACCCCTACTTAACCCCACCTAATGCTTTGATTCATGCTTCCTGTCAATGTTCCAGTGTTGGACTTGTGTTTCTCTGGATCATTCCTGTGGCCTGCTGCTCTGCATAGCTAAGTGCTTCTTTGCTATTTGTTGCTATTTTTTCTGTCCAGCTTGTCTATTTGTTTTGCTGGAAGCTCTGGGACGCAAATGGTGTACCTCCGTGCCGTTAGTTCGGTACGGTGGGTCTTTTTGCCCCCTTTGCGTGGTTTTCTTTAGGGTTTTGTGTAGACCGCAAAGTTATCTTTCCTATCCTCGTTCTGTCTAGAATATCGGGCCTCACTTTGCTGAATCTATTTCATCCCTACGTTTGTCTTTTCATCTTACTCACAGTCATTATATGTGGGGGGCTGCCTTTTCCTTTGGGGTATTTCTCTGAGGCAAGGTAGGCTTATTTTTCTATCTTCAGGCTAGTTAGTTTCTCAGGCTGTGCCGAGTTGCATAGGGAGTGTTAGGCGCAATCCACAGCTGCCTCTAGTTGTGTTTGGAGAGGATCAGGAATTGCGGTTTACAGAGTTTCCACGTCTCAGAGCTCGTTCTATTATTTTGGGTTATTGTCAGATCACTGTATGTGCTCTGATCGCTATGTACATTGTGTTACTGAATTGCCTAGCATAACACTCTCCCATGACGTAATCCATGTCTGCGATAAGTGGATTTCCACATGAACAGTGCCAAAATGTGACCATCCAGGCTGAAAACCACTAGAGAATGAGCTGCTGCGAGCGCAGCATCAGTGACTAAAGGTGACATCATGGAGATTACCGCAGGTCACTGGGGCTGTGTTCCCAGCTCTCTTCACTGTGAGCCAGGCGGATGAACTGCAATGGCCTCAATGAGATCACCGCTAGCACCATGAGAAAAAGTCTCACAGTGCATCGCTGAGCTCAGTGAGTTCACCGCAGTTCACTGTAAGAAATTTCTTAACACGCTTAGGCTAATGGTAGTAGTACTCTCTCATCAGCAAAATGCCTCTGTGATGAAATGTATACTTTATACTGCCGGTAACAGTTGCTGGCTCTCTGAACAGAGCCACCGGTGTTTCTTGCACTGTCATGCAGATGACAGCATGGGAAAAACTTGATGTTGGGGGTTCAAACTCGAAGAGTTACTCGGACTTCCTGGAGAAGTCCATGTTCAAGGTTCATTCCAGAACAGTAGGTGTTTTGTACAGACACCGAACTTTACTGTTCAAGTTGCCCATCTTTACACACCAGGCCTGAAAAATTCTTTAATTTTGTAACTTAATGTACTGTGCTCCCACAGTCAGAGGGGGAAGACTACAAACAGCAACTTAAAGGACAGTATTCCCAAGGGTGGAGAGTGCAGAGTACACCCAGTAGCTTTTAGCACAGTACTGTAATAGACAGGTCTGCAGAGTGCAAACAGTGGCTTCAAGGAAGGACGCTACCACCGCATCAGGGGGCTGCAGACTACACACAGCAGCTTAAAGGACAGTACTCTCACAGTCAAATAGGGCAGAGTGCAAACAACAACTTAAAGGACAGAACTCACACAGGTGGAGAGTAGAGTACACACAGTGACTTTTAGCACAATACTCTAACAGAAAGGCTTACAGAGTACACGCAGTGGCTTCTAGGACAGTACTTCCAAATCGGAAGGGGGTTCAGAGTACACACAGCAGCTAAAAGGCACAGTTCTCTCACAGACAGAGAATGCAGAGTACACACAGCAGCTTTAAGCACAGTACACTCATAGATGGTTTTGCAGAGTACACACAGTAGCTTGAAGGAAAGTACTCCCACAGGTGGAGGGGCAAAGCACAAACAGCAACTGAAGAACAGTACTCTCAAAGGCAAAGAGTGCAGAGTACACACAGCGGATTTTTGCATCATATTCTAATAGACAGGTTTGCAGAGTACACACAGCAGCTTCAAGGACAGTACTCCCATATCTGGGGAGGCGGAGCAGATTACACACAGTGGCTTTTAGGACTGTTCTCCCACAGATGGATTTGCAGAGAACACACAATGACTTTTACCATAGAAATAGCACATATAGGGGTTGGAGAGTGCAGACAGCTTTGTGTTTGCAAAGTGCACAGTCAGAATCTGTCCCTCACTTCTGATGAATCCTATCCCTACGATACCGAAAGCATAATGGTGGTGGCACTTGTGATGAAGTCTTTATACAGGCCGTGGCACGTGCTGCGCTGGCCGATCACAGCAATACCAATACTTGGCACGGCTGTGATTTCTCTGGAAGTGCCCACAGTCTAAAAGCTAATTGATTGGCTGTGCTGCAGCCTTTCAACAAACTATATTAGAGTGGTGAACCTGAACAGGATCTGGACATAGTTAAATGTCTGTGTTTGGTGCTCGGTAACGGACACTAGGTGTTTGGTAAGTACTCCGAACTTTCCGATTCTGTTCTCTCATATCTATCTATCTATCTATCTATCTATCGATATCTCTATCTATCTATATATATAATTTGTATAATTAAGGCTAGTTTCTCAGTTGCGTTCGAATCCGCAGTGTTTAATCCGCATCCGCAAGTGCAGGAAAAAATGCATAGAAACACTTACAAACGCAGCGTTTTTTAGATACATGCATTTTGTCATGCGTTTGTGTTTTTGTGGGCATGGTGAAAAATTTTACAGGAGAAAAATCTAGATAACCAGACACCGCCAATGTGACAACAGAGGGCGTGTATTATGGGATATCTACATATAGACCCTAGGACTGCTGAAACCTTAACAGTGTGCTACTCTATCCTGTGTCATGATGGATCTTCGCATGGAGAGCTTTTATTTTAACCTGGATTTAAGCATCAAGCTGTTTCTTGCCTGTGCGTTTGCTTGGGAGCACCACAGAAATCGCGAAAGATGGAGAAGGAGACAGCGTAGGCGTTTTTGGAGACACCCCATTATCTAACTACGTGAGAGCTGTGGAGCCTATCACACGCTGTATGGTGAGCTTAATGCCAACCCGGACAAATTCCCGGAATATACAAGGATGTCGCAAGACTCTTTCCAGGATTTGCTTGCTCGTTTCCAAGGAGCCATCCGAAGACAGGACACCCAGCTCCGTAGAGCGATTCCACCAGAGGAACATCAGCTGGTTACATTAAGGTACGTAACAATTCTAAACAAATGCCAGTCCTAATTTTGGTTGTTCTGACATGTGTTCTTTGTATTTTCCTTTGTGACTTTAGCAGAACAACACCATAAATAGAATTTATTGTAAATTTTTTTTTTAAGTATTTTATTACAGATTTCTGGCAACCGTAGAGAGTTTATCATCCCTTCACTTCCAATACCAGCTTGGAATTTCCAGCCTGTCCGGAATACTTGCGGACACCTGCCGGGCTTTGTGGAATGTTCTCCGGGATGAGTTTACATGGACATGTGGATTGAAATTGCAGAAAAATTCTGGAGTGCGTGATTTCCCCAACTGTTTGGGAGCCGTGGATGGAAAGTACATCCACATTATCATACTAGCCAGAACAGGATCGGAGTAGTTCAATTATAAAAAATATTTTTCTGTTGTGCTCATGGTAATAGCTGATGTGGACTGTCGCTTCATTGCCGTGGACATTGGAGCTTTAGGCCGTGGCAATGATTCCCAGACTTTTAAGAACTCAGATATGGGCCGCCGTGTGTATGGCAAAAATTTTAATTTTCCACGGCCACAACCTCTCCCCAACACTCAAGGTCCACCAATGCCATTTGTTATGGTTGGGGATGATGCCTTTCAGATGTGTGAAAACCTACTGAAGCCATATTCCAGTCGGGACTTGAACCACACTAAAAGGATCTTTAACTACAGACTGACCAGGGCCCGAAGAACAGTAGAGTGTACCTTTGGCATTCTAGTCTCAAAATGGCGCATTCTTGCAACAGCCATTAAGCTAAAAATGGAGACAGTCGATGAGGTGGTCAAAGCCTGTGTGTTTCTGCACAATTACATAATGGCCACGGAGCGACCCAACATTGAGCTGGACGAACCAGTTGCAAACCCATTGCCAGATTACCAGCATCACCCACTGCGGTCAACTGTTGAAGTTGGCCACATGCGGAACCAGTTTGCTGCCTTTTTTTATTCTGATATTGGACATGTGGCATGGACAATATAGTGTAAAATGTCCTGTTGGGTTCGGGTCTGTACCTGTTATGTTTTAAATGTTACTAATATTTGTTGTTAATAAACTTTATATTTTTGGTATCTTGACCGTGTCTCCTATGTATTTCCTCTACAAACCAAGGCTGCGGTCACACAAGCAGTATTTGGTAAGTATTTTACATCAGTATTTGTAAGCCAAAGCCAGGAGTGCGTGATAAAGGCAGAAGTGATGCAAATGTTTCTATTATACTTTTCCTCTAATTGTTCCACTCCTGGTTTTGGCACAAATACTGATGTAAATACTTACCAAATACTGCTAGTGTGACAGCAGCCTTAGGTTGTTAGTGGTAAGGTTGTTGACGTCATTGCATCCTGATTCTGTTCTGCAGTATCTATTGGACGCAGACTGAAGAGACGATGGCTGTTTAATACAAAACAGATCTATACTCATGAAGTCAGGTGTCAGAATTAATGAATTTGTGATGCACATATAACAGCCTTATGAATTCACTATTTCTGACACATGTCCAGGTGAGCATAGATATGCCTTGTATTATTATTATTATTATTATTATTCATTTATATAGCACCATTAATACCATGGTGCTGTACATGATAAAGGGCTTGTATGACTGCCATCGTCCCTTCACTTTGTGTGAAATAGATTACGTACACATAAGAGAAAATGGAGGTTATACAAGGCAGTTTTCTACTCACCAGGTCAGGTGTCCTAACTAATGAGTTTTTGGACACCTGACCTGTTGAGTATAGTTCTGCATTGTATTGCCACCATTTTCTCTTCAGTCTGCAACACTAGTCACAGACGAAGCAGAAGGAAGAGATTATGGATAAAATACAAGTTTACATTTTTTGGCCCACCTCATATCTCTATACTAAAGACACAAAAAACTGCAGTGTTGTACTTGCTAACTACTGGAGCCATGATGTGGGCAAACAATAAAGTGTGCGGCGCAGTTTTTTATTTGGTGCATGGTGTGTGTTGCTGGCGGCGAAATACACAATTAACTAAACCTTTTTGGGGGCAAAAAACATTATTATTTATTTTTTTAACAAATAAAAAAAAAATTAACTGCGCCCGCTTGGGGTAGAGTGATGGAAACGGGGGGTATCCAGCTGTGAAGCTTGACTGACTGTAGACGATGCAGGGGTGGCAGGAGAAGGGGCAATTAAATTACTGGTATCTGGCAGATTGGGGATGGGGCTTCGACGCATGAGAGGGCTGAGACACACAGGAAGGGTGAGACAAACCTGACATTACAGACACATTGGGAGGTGAGGGGGGAGGAATAGAAATAGTCTGCTGATTTTTTTCCCTTTATGGGATCGGCGCTGCAGTCTGTGGAGCCTTGGTGGGCTCATTTTTTGCTGCCTGGTCATAGTGGCCGAAGTGTCAGTCTTTTTGTCCCGCTGCTGCATGGTTGCGGTTGGAGGTTGGAAGGCCATGCCAGGGTCCTGCTGCTGCATCATGGTGGCGGAGCAGAAGGACATGCCAGGGTCCTGCTGCTGCATCCTGGTGGCAGAGCAGAAGGACATGCCAGGGTCCTGCTGCAGCATCGTGGTGGCGGAGCGGAAGGCCATGCCAGGGTCCTGCTGAATCGTGGTGGCAGAGTGGAAGGCCATGCCTGGGTCCTGCTGCTGCATGGTGGTGTCATTCAGGCTATGCAAAAGGACATACTGCACCTGTTGCCACAGTCACTGCAACATGTACAGAGGAGAATTCCACCATGTCAGATCATCGCAAATTAAACAGTTCACCAGTAGACCGAAAGACCTCTGTAGTGATGCAAGTCGATGACCTGTGGGATGAGATTGGTGAAAGTAAGCATGCAGCGACCTCACTTTCTACAGCAGCGCATTCAGTCCGGGATAGTTGCAGAAATTGCTGTGCCACCAGGTTGAGAATGTGAGCCATGCATATGTGAGGTTGCCCCAGCATAAGGCCACCACCAGATTTTCACAGTTGGCACACATGGCGTTCCCTAGCTCCAGGTTCAGTGGAGACAGCCACTGCTCTAACTTGGCCTGGATAGCTGTTCACAACTCTTGAGCTGTGTAACTGTGATCTCCAAGAAATACTAATTTTAACACTGGCTGATTGCAGTGAGCCATAGCTTCACAGTATCGAGGTGAGGGTTATTTTTTCTGCACTGTTGTAATGCGGGACTGATACAGGGAGAAGTTGAGGGCACAGGTGGAGGCCCTAGAGGAGGTGGCAAAGCCAGAAGCCGTGGAGGACATATAAGATACAGAGGTTTATACTGCAAGCTTTGGGATTCAAAGACTTGTGGAGCAGTCTTTTGACTGCCTGCCTCCACAGTCACCAGAGTCAGCCAGTGACCAGTCAGTGAGAAGTAATGTTCCTGTCCATGTTTGCTCGTCCAGGTGACAGTGATGAAATTCACCCTTGCAGACATAGATTTTTTGGGGGGAACAGGTGATGTGTGCAACATGCTGATGTAGTCCAAGCACCGCTTTTTTAGAGAAGCAATGGCGACTGGGCAATTGGTACTGGGGAAATACGTCAGCAATCAACTTTCAAAAACTGTCTGTACCCACGAGGTGGAAAGGTAGCATTGGACATGGTGGAGTTCAAGCTCTTAGCTTTGGCATGTCTTGGAGGAAACTATTTTTTATGTGACCACAATTGCAGAACAAAGGGCAGGCTGCTGTGCTGAGAGAGGGTGGAGTAGGGTGAATAGGACAAACTACTGGACTGTGAGCGAGGCGCAGACAGAGATGTTATGGTGGATTTAGAAATATGTGGTGTACTAGGCACCTCAAAAACAGCAGGCATGTCTACTTCTAAAACAGCTGACGGGCTCTTTCTCACCCCAAATGTAGGGGGTAAACAAGTGAATTTTCTGTGGCTGGAGACCTGTGTAAGAACACTTGGAACAGTGATGGAGGAGGAAGAAGCAGCAGATGTGATTGATGGGATGGCTGGTGGTGGGCTAGGCTCACTAGTCCGCATTTTTGCACAGCTAGATTCCAAGTCTAAGCCATGTTGATAGCGCATGTTCCGGTTTATGCATGTAGTTGTCAAATTATTGAAATTTTAGTCTCTACTAAGGTTTTTTTGGCACATTTGGCAGATAACGTAAGTTGGTCATCCTTTGCAGTCTCAAAAAGGCCCAGGCTAGGCAACCCTTGCTGCCCCTGTGAACTGCACACTCACGACCGGTGCTGGCCACAACAAAAGTGTGGCTAAGGATACAGTGCTTGTCATGGTTGCATTACTTTGTGTCTGTGCAGAAAGATGCAACATAACCTCCTCGTCTTCATCCTCCTTCATCTCCACTGCTGAGCAACTCAACTGCATACATCTGGGTACACACCAAGTGGGTTCAGCAACCTGATCATCATCATCCTCATCCTCTCTCACCCTGAGAGTAACCCTCCTCCTCTTCCTACCCTGACACCACAGTACAGTCTGCATGCACCTCTGGTTTCTGAGTCTCATCAGGATCACTTCCACCCCTGGAAGTTAATGTCTGGTGATGAGGGTCTGGATTCTACTCTAACCCTACTTCGCCCAACCCTGGATCCAACATGAAAACATTTTGGGCATCGGTGCTTACCTACTCTGGATTCTGTGAATCTTTGGAGCAGACATCTATTGCCCATGGAATAGAATGTGTGAACAGCTCTGAAGAATGGCACATCTGTGGTTCTCCACAATCAGGTGGGCATTTGGAAGGTTGTGACACGGGAGGAAACAAGAGTGATTGGGGTGCTACCTCTGAGGATTTTACTGTGTGTGCAGTTAAGGTTTAGGAAGAGGAGGAGAGGCTTCTTGATGCAGCACTTGCCATCCACTGGAGCAAATACTCTTTTTAAGCCTCATGTATAAGGTGGACCGGTGTGCGGCTGCCTAAGACAGGGTGTTGAGTAGCCCGTCCAGTAAAAATTTTATCAGTGGTCTTTAGATAGGATGAGATGGTGTTTGATCAGTTGAGCTTTCATTACCATTAACAACTTCCACCATGACATTGTTTTTCCCACTGTTTTTTATCTACCCTTCCCCGCTTTTAACCAGTTGTTTCACAACCCTAGGCCTAGACTTGTCAGTCACCTGTCACTAAACTAATAATCATTATTTATTGGCAGATATGGTGTGGGTAGAACACAGAATTAGCACAAAAGTTTCTGATTATGAAATGAGGTCTAGTGTCTGGATCAGACTATTATCCCAAACGATTTTGATTATGAAATTAGGTCTTTTGCCTGCACCAGACTATTTTTCCAAAGGATTTGGAATACGAAATGTGGCCTTTTGATTCCTCACTGCTATACAATTTTATTACAAACAATTTGGATTAGCACATTGTGTCTCATGGCTGAATCCTTATATTAGGTCTAATGATTTTTTAGTGGAAATGTGGCCTTCTGATTTCTCACTGCAACACAGTTTTATCACAAATGATTTGGAATAGCAAATTGGACCTCATGACTGAACCCCAATATTAGGCTCACTTTCAGCAGCAACACTAGCAGGAGTGCCTTCTCAGCACTGTGAGGGTATGTGCACACATTGTGGATTATGCTGCCGATCCACAGCGGATTGGCCACTGTGGATTCGCAGCAGTTTTCCATGAGTTTACAGTACCATGTAAACCTATGGAAAACAAAATCCGCAGTGCACATGGTGCGGTAAAAAATGCACGGAACCGTAGTGTTGTTTATTCCACAGCATTTCAAATCTTTGTGCGGATTCCGCAGTGGTTTACACCTGCTCCATAATAGGAATCTGCAGGTGTAAAACCGCAGGTGGAATCCGCAGCACAAAATCCGCAAAAAAATTGCGGTAAATCCGCCGTAATTCCGCAGGAAATCTGCAGTGCGGTTTACCTGCAGATTTACCAAAATCAGTCCAGAAAAAATCTGCAGAGTAATCCGCAACGTGTGCATGGCACATGGCCCAACACTGAGAAAATGGAGCCAGCAAAACCAGATGTCTGCTTTTTATATGGACAGGGATATGTGACTTTGGCAGCCAATCACAGAAGACATTGTGTCATGACGTTGTGGATGGTTTCTGTGCCTTGATTGGCTGCCAGAATGTACACACAAAGTTATTAAAGAAAAAAGTATGTAAAAAAATTACACTCTGCAGCTCCACTGACCTAGACACACCCCCTCATCAAACACATCCGCCGTCACTGCCACCACTTATCATACTTCACCACTATCCTAGCCAAAGGTATAGTAAAAGCATTAGTTAAAACTCAGTGACGTACTGAACTGTGAAAAAATTTTGCCATCTTTGAGTAAAAACATGAAACCAAGCACGAATCCGAATGTGCTACGTGCATGCCGAATTTGAGATTGGCAAACATTTTCCGAACAAGTTTGCTCACCCCTATTCCTGAGCTGTGCAATTGTGTCAGTGTGCCGAGTGTGGCGGCACCACTCCTTTTATAATCTCTGATGGGGTAATGAGGCCCGCCTTTATTATTATTATTATTATTATACATTTTTATAGCGCCATTTATTCCATGGCGCTTTACATGTGAATACGAGGCAAATATAGACAAATACATTAAACATGAGCAGATAACAGGCACACGGGTATATAAGGAGGGAGGACCCTGCCCGCGAGGGCTCACAGTCTGCAGGGGATGGGTGATGGGAGAGGGCAGGGCAAGTTGCGCGGCGGTTCAGTAACTTCAGGATCACTGCAGGCTGTAGGCTTGTCGGAAGAGATGAGTCTTCAGGTTCTTTTTGAAGGTTTCTATGGTAGGCGAGAGTCTGATGTGTTGGGGTAGAGAGTTTACAGTAATTCCACTACCAAGATGGTTATGGCATTACAGTGACTGACAAGCAATCCCCGCATGTTTAATGGCTGTGTAACAGGAAGGGATTCCAGCACTAAAACCAAGCACCAACCAATACTCGGCGAGTGTTGAGCACATTCGAACACCCAGATACTCGAGTGAAAACCAAGTGTCACCGACTACGTTTGCTCATCATTATTGTTAAGGACTGGCGGAACGCACCAAGAATCAGATGTTATGGTATTAGGTGTGTTCACAGTCCGAGGTCCACCATGCAGGTAAAAGACCCTGCTGCTAGTAAGACGGACTATATGGCGGTACTAAGTATACACACATGGGTTAACTTCACCCTGCGTGAAGGAAGCGATCCTGTTGCGTCACAGGACCGCAGTACCGCACATAAAGCGCGAGCAAGAAGTCAGCGGACTCAACCCCTACACAGGATTGAAGTCAGATTAGACACTTGCTGGCACAACACCGCAACTGGGTGTGTCAGAGGAAACTCGACTCCTAACATTACCCTCCCTCCTAGGGCCCCCACCTCCTTGGGCCTCGCTACGTTCGAAGGCAGCAATGAGCTGCGGGGCCCGAATGTGCTCAACAGGCTCCCAGGACCTGTCCTCTGAGCCATAACCCTTCCAGTCCACCAAATAAAATTTTTTGCCACGTACCACCTTGAACCCCAAAATAGCGTTCACCTCCTAATCGTCCGTAGACGAACCCGATGTCCCAGCAGATGACTCGGAAAACCGGGACATATACACGGGTTTCAAGAGGGACACATGAAAGGTGTCGGTGATACCCAGGTGTGGCGGAAGGGCCAAACGATAGACCACAGGATTAACCTGCTCGAGGACCTTGAATGGGCCCAAGTAGCGAGGAGCAAATTTAGTGGACTCAACTCGCAGCCTGATGTTACGGGCGGAGAGCCACACTAAATCGCCAGGAGCAAAGGTCGGGGCAGGGCGCCGATGTGCATCGGCGGAGGACCTCATTCTCTCCTTCGGGGCCCAAATGGCATCCTGAGTGTGGTCCCAAATGTCCCGTGCCTCCACTGCCCAGTCTGCCACCCTGGAGTCAGCAGAGGACACTAGCATAGGCACAGGAACCCGCGGATGCTGGCCGTAATTAAGGAGGAAAGGAGTCTGACCGGTGGAGTCGGCTACAGCGTTATTAAGGGCGAACTCTGCCCATGGTAATAAAGATGCCCAGTCATCCTGCCTGGCAGAAACAAAATGTCGTAGATATGTGACCAGAGTCTGATTGGCCCTCTCTACCAACCCATTCGTCTCGGGATGATATGCGGAAGAGAGATTTAACTCAATGCTGAGAAGACGACAAAGCTCTCTCCAGAACCGAGACGCAAACTGGGGACCCCGGTCACTGACAATTTTGTCTGGCATGCCGTGTAGGCGGAAGATGTGTCTTATGAACAACGCTGCCAAGGCCCGTGCAGATGGTAATCGTGGGAGCGGCACCAAATGCACCATTTTCGAGAAATGATCGGTAATAACCCAAATGATGGTACAGCCGCGAGACTTGGGCAAACTCACTACAAAGTCCATCCCGACCATCTCCCAAGTCCTGTCTGCCACCGGCAAGGGATAGAGTAACCCAGACGGCCGTTGTCGAGGAGACTTATTTTTGGCGCATGAGACACACGCCAGAACGTAATCTCTGACATCTCGGAGCATATGCGGCCACCAGTACGTCCTCGCCAGCAGCTCAGATGTCCTTTTTGTCCCAAAGTGTCCACCCACCCTGGAGGAATGAGCCCAAGAGAGAATCTCCGGTCGCAAATTTATGGGCACAAAAGTCTTGCCCGGAGGCACAGACTCAAGCGACACCGGAGCCACGGTTCTCAAGCTCTCAGAAGGAACAATAAGCCGAGGCTCTCCTTCCTCCTCCTCAGATGACACAACAGAGCGAGAAAGGGCATCAGCTCGAATATTCTTCTCCCCAGCGAGATAATGGAGGGTGAAGTGGAATCGGGAGAAGAATAAGGACCATCTGGCCTGGCGAGAATTTAGCCGCTGGGCTGTTTGCAAATAGAGCAAATTTTTGTGGTCTGTAAAAACTTGAAAGGGAAAACGAGCCCCCTCCAAGAGATGTCTCCACTCTCAGAAAGCCAATTTCATCGCTAGCAACTCCCTGTCCCCGATGGAATAATTCCTCTCCGATGGTGTGAAGGTCTTGGAGAAGAAGAAGCACGGATGCTTCCGACCTTGAGCATCCTTTTGGAAGAGGACTGCTCCAGCACCAACGGAAGAGGCATCCACCTCCATTATAAACGGCTTATCGACATCGGGACGATGTAGGATGGGAGCGCTAGCAAAATGAGACTTAGTAGAAGAAAAGGCCTTGGAGACCTCTTCAGACCACACTTTGGGATTTGCTCCCTTCTTGGTGAGGGCAACCAAGGGAGCTACCAAAGTTGAGAAATGGGGAATGAACTGGCGGTAATAATTAATGAACCCCATAAAGCGCTGCACCGCTTTAAGTGAATGGGGTTCTTGCCAGTCCATCACAGCCTGTAGTTTGGCAGGATCCATAGCCAATCCCTGGGCAGAGATGATATAGCCCAGGAAAGGTAAAGACTCCTGCTCAAACACACACTTCTCCAACTTTGCGTAAAGAGAGTTTGCCCGTAAGAGGTCGAAGACTCTGCCAACATCTCTCCGGTGGGAGTCAATATCTGGAGAGAAGATGAGAATATCATCCAGATAGACTACGACCGAGGTGGAAAGCATATCCCGGAAGATGTCGTTGACAAAGTCTTGGAAAACGTCTGGGGCATTACAGAGCCCGAAGGGCATCACCAGATACTCATAGTGCCCATCTCTGGTGTTAAACGCCGTCTTCCATTCGTCCCCCTCATGGATGCGAATCAGGTTATAAGCTCCCCGCAGGTCTAATTTGGTAAATACCTTAGCTCCCCGTAACCTATCAAAAAGCTCAGAAATCAGGGGTAGCGGGTACTTATTCTTAACGGTGATGGCGTTAAGACCCCTGTAGTCTATGCAAGGACGCAACTCTCCATTCTTCTTCTGTCCGAAGAAGAACCCTGCCCCTGCTGGTGACACTGACTTCCTAATAAACCCTCTTACCAAATTCTCCTGGATGTACTGGGACATAGCCTCCGTTTTCGGGAGAGAGAGGGGATAGACACGTCCCCGAGGATGTTCTGCTCCAGGCAAGAGATCTATAGGACAGTCATAGGGACGGTGAGGCGGAAGGGTCTCTGCGGCCTTTTTGGAGAAGACGTCTGCATAAGACCAATAGTATTTGGGGAGAGTAGAGAGATCTGCGGGCATCTCAGTGGTGGAAACCTGAACGCACTCTTTCACACATCTGCCCTTACAGGATTCACTCCAACCCAATATCCTCCCAGAGGTCCACTCAATATGTGGGGAGTGGAAACGGAGCCAGGGTATTCCCAGCAGAATCTCATCCATTTCCTCGGGAAGGACAAGAAGGGAAATAATCTCCTGGTGGGATGGGGACATGGCTAACGTGAAAGGGACAGTCTGATGTGTGATCTGTAGCGGAAGTGTCGACCCATTCACCACTCTAACGGTTACTGGTTTGGCAAGCATAACCAGAGGTACTGCGTGGCGCAGAGCAAAAGCAGAAGACATAAAATTTCCTTCTGCTCCTGAATCCACACAAAGCTCTACTGTAAGAGTGGATGTGCCTAACAGGATTGTCCCTTTAAAGGACAATTTGGAGGAAAATGCCGCTGTGTTCAGTGAACCTCCTCCAATGGTCACTAGACGCGATCGTTTTCCCGACCGCCGTGGACATTTATTAGCGTAATGTCCCGGTTGCTGGCAATTTTTACATACCACAGGTACTCGAGCGGTCTGAGACCTAGGTCCCGCTCGAGAAACCTCCATGGCCTCATGGGAGTCAGACGCCATAACAGGAGATTCTAGAGGTTTGGCAAAGGTGGGAGCCAGCCGAAACCTCTGCCTACAATGGGTCCGCTCCAACCTCCGCTCGTTAAAACGGAGATCGATGCGGGTAGCTATAGTAATAAGCTCCTCCAGTGTGGCGGGAATCTCCCTGGTGGCCAAGGCGTCCTTTACATGATCTGCCAGTCCTTTCCAGAACACCGGAATAAGGACTTTATCCGGCCATTCCAGCTCAGAAGCTAGAGTCCGGAATAGGATGGCGAACTGGCTGACCATGGACGAAGCCTGAGTAATTGCCAACAATTGGAGCGCGGTATCGTGGGTGACACGGGGTCCCAAAAAGACCTGCCTCAGAGCGTCCAGGAAGATAGGAGCACTCTGTACCACACGATCACAACGTTCACAAAGCGGCATTGCCCACTCCAACGCCCTGCCCGACAAAAGAGACAAGATGAATCCCACCCTCGCCCGTTCCGTAGGAAAACGTGCAGCCAGCAGCTCGAGATGTATGGAGCACTGGCTCACGAATCCCCGACATAGCTTACTGTCACCAGCAAACTTGTCTGGAAGCGGGAGATGGGATAAGGTCGGAGCAGGAGTGGCAGCGGACAAACTGGCTGCAACTGCACTTGCAGCCTGAACAGCGACAGCAGTAACGTCCACAGCTGAGGTTGCACGCTCTAGAGCCGCCAACCTACCCTCCAGCTGTTGGATGTACCGCTGTGAACGCTGATCGTCCGTCATTACTAGCCAGACCTTGGCGCTAGTATTCTGTTAGGGACTGGCGGAACGCACCAAGAATCAGATGTTATGGTATTAGGTGCGTTCGCAGTCCGAGGTCCACCGTGCAGGTAAAAGACCCTGCTGCTAGTAAGACAGACTATATGGCGGTACTAAGTATACACACATGGGTTAACTTCACCCTGCGTGAAGGAAGCGATCCTGTTGCGTCACAGGACCGCAGTACCGCACATAAAGCGCGAGCAAGAAGTCAGCGGACTCAACCCCTACACAGGATTGAAGTCCGATTAGACACTTGCTGGCACAACACCGCAACTGGGTGTGTCAGAGGAATATAAATAATAATATTAAGGCACAAGAGTGCGTGCGGTGCCGCACTGACGGACGCCACTAACCACCCAGGCTTGGGTCAGGAAAGCGCAGAGGAAGCGCACGGCTCCGTACTGGCGGACACAGCAACTGGTAGCTGTAATGTGTGTTTCGTGCTGTTGGATAAGTCGGGCGCTAGATAGCAAACATACACCTTCCGCGAACAGACATTCAATAAGGGAGGGTATTTAAAGAGCGACTTTCACTCACAACACACACACATATTTACAAGACAATACTAGCGCATGGCCGTGCGGTCATGCACAGTTTATATAGCTGCAGCACAGGAAACAGCTACAGAAGTTTTGCCCTTTCAGGACCTGCCAAAAGGACCAATGGGATGTGCTGCAGTACCTGAGCATGTGACCCTCGATCTCCAACGGGAGATCCTGCCCTGGGCATGCTCAGACAGAGAAAAGCAGGACTTAGATCCAGAAACGTCCACTCGCCGCTGCCCAGCACTGGCTTCAATGGCAGAAGCAGGAAAAGCAGCAGTAACTCTTCGCACAGAGTCAGACTGAGCGAGACGCTGGGATCGACGTCCCTGCTGAGCAGACTCCACTGCGGCTGGAGAAGAATGGGAGACCGCAGCGGAGACGCATCGAGATTCCCCCTGTGCAGCAGAGGAAACTCGACTCCTAACAATTATTAATTAACAGTCATATGTCTATTGCTATAAAGAAAAAAAATTGAAATGCTAGAGTTACTTTTTTTTGCTATAGCATCTCATCCAAAAATTCCCCAAGGTGCCATAAAATCTTTATATTTGCTCCAAAATGGTGCAATATATACCACATATTATTATGTGGTATATATAATAATACCACATGGTACAAAACAAGCTCTTTTTTTTAGCTCCATTCCATTGACGTGGAATAATAAAAGTTTTGAGTCTCAGCATAGTTTTAAAAGCATGTAATTTTTTGGTAAATTTTGTATTGCCTTAATCATACTGACCACATTTTTGCCTCATTTAAAAGGCTAAACATTTTCACTAATTAAGAAATAGTTTTTTTAATTACGTAAAATGCTAGTTAAGCCTCCTCCTATATACTTAACGCGTAGCTCTTAAACAGCTTATGCTATTATTTATCAGAGAGTCCTATCAGATGTTTTTAATTTTGGGATCCATGTGTTGAGAGCTCCACTGATTGCTTGCAGAATAGGGAACAAACTATATGTTGTAGCCTATGGGAGGTCTTGTATCCTACCCTTACAAGTTACAATAGAGTTCATTTTCAAGTGAATTAAAATGGTTTTTAACCTTTCAGTGGTTTCAATGTGTGAAAATCGTCCTTTTCTGAACTAATGCTCTAACATCTTTAGAGATTCTGCTGCTTCCTTTTATTTCTAGAAAATTTACATTAGTGACTTTTTAGTACCGGCCAGTCTATGTAATTTTTGTACAAGAAGAGGCCTTTCTACGGTTACACATAAGCGGCATTAATCTGATGTGTATGGGGACCTCCCCTCACACTGTACTCTTTGGTAATTTGGCATAATGATCGGAATGTCAGTCTAGGCCCAAATTGGATAACAATTATATTTTCACCATAAGAAACATTAAAGTTAAGTTACAACGATAAGTTTTCGTTGAATTTTTGATGCTATGTATTTTCGATGCGAAAAAAATGCAACGTCTTACAGTTCCAACAAAGTGGATGGGATTTCTAGAAATCTCATGCTCACTGTGCTTTTTTATACATCGCAAACTAATATGTGGTGCATGTTTAAAACTGGCTACCGGCTATGCTTTTTTACAGGCACGCTGAGAATTATGAATTATGTGCGGATTGTCCTCATAGATGTGAAAAATCTACAAGTAAAAATGTAATGCGCAACTGTAAAAAGGCAAATAATAGGAATTATAAAAAAGCTGATTTTTATAAACCTTTAAAATTTGATGGAATAACGAGCCAAAAGAGATGAAAATGCAGTTTTAAAAAAGAGATAAAAATGTGTGTAAAAACACACTCAAAAATACTAATTGTGGAAATGTAGGCCAAGATTTTGTTACTGAAAAGCTTGAAATTGTTTGGAATGTATGCAGGGGGGAGAAGAAAGAGAGCGCAAGAGAGAACCCCAGTGATCATTAGAGCATGTAATCTACAAGATAAAGAGGACTCCGCTTACCATAAGAGCTTACATTTTGCAGGAGAGATTTACCCAGTGATTCTAGAAATGGGAAATTACTTCCATACATACTGTGCTCCACTGAAAACTGCTGATCTGTGATGGCCCAGATACTGACCACCACTGTACCATGAAGGTTTTAGTAGCAACACAAAATTACATGTACTTTTGGTTGACTTGGTAAAATAGAGTGACTTTGGGGAGGAAGTTCTGCTTGTCTGGCACTTCAGGGGCTCTGCTAATGTGTCATGGCACTTCCAATCATTCTAGCAAAAGATGACCAAGATTATAGCAGAATCATAGTATGTCTTAGTGCTCATTCAGACACTAGATTTTTGCGTACGAGTTTTATCCATGTTTTTCATGGATATAATTTGTACCTATGATAGTCTATGGAGCGGTTCACATTGCCTTGTATTTCTGCCATGTATTTTTGCAACTTGAATGGTCTTCACAAAATCAAGGAGACATGTACAATATTAACCTGAGTCTTGGATCAAATTTGCCAGAGCAAACATACTTGTCCATGAAAAAAATTGGAAAGCATGGATTACATCCATGTGCTGTTCATTTTTCAAAGACTGTATGCTAAAAGAAGCTTGAGAAACCTCCATAAATTCATTTTCCATCCAGAAAAAAGTAAATACTCTGACAAAACTCTGATTGGAAAAACTGACACAAACAAAACTCGCACCATCCGAAATCACCACTTACAACACATGCGGCGTCTGCTCTGCAGGATCCCACTCCTACCCAAAGGTTATTAGTGGTGGCTGCTGCCGGCAGGGGCAGCCACCTGCTTGGATTGATACCTCTCCGGTTTGGATACCCCCGGGTTTTTTAACCTTGCATATAGGTGTGTTCATCGGGGGTCTGTAACTATAATTGAATCATATAGGGAGACAGGTTGTTTTCTGGTGCTTTCCACAAAGGATTTTTTTCACTGGCTATATCCAGCGCGCACCTGTATATACCTGGGTATATACTTTTTTATACGCATAATAAAACTACACATTTTATTTTCAAGCCTGTAACCATAAAGACATAAATCTGCATATGACCTGTTGAGCTTAAAAGGTAAAATAATTGTAATTTAGACGACATAGGTATAATTTTACAGAAAAAAGGAAATTTCTGCTAAGAAGATGTTTTTTATTGGCCACATAATATTCATAACTTATATATAGTCACAGGACTACTTTCCACCTGCATCCTCTGTAGACAAAGTCACACTAGTTTGGAATTATCGCCGTGATATATGAACCTCCCAGTGAAACAAGGCATCACCTGTGGCAAGGCAATTTATTAAGCATACCATCACTTGCTTTTATACTAGCGCTAATCCTTGAACACTGACTTTGGTATTTCTTGGTGTTCCGGAATTACTTGCCAGAAAGGTGAAAACTGTGGGGATGAAACAAGCAAGCACTATAATTGCCATGTGGATGGTGTATTTGCAACATAAACTCTGCTCACATTTGTGTTGACCCTTGACATATCCCATGAAGTAATGTAAATGTATTGTGGAACACGTGCGCCTCAACATTAATGTAAAAATGAAGCTCTAGGGATCTAGCAAGTGAAATGCTTGTTAGGAAGTAGGACTTGGATACATATGTTCAGCATTATAGGTCATTGCTCTCAATGAATTTCTGTGCTAGCTGGGAAATGACAAGTTTTTCCCTTGGATGTGAGTTTGAACTCTTATCTTCCTAGATGATTGTCATCTACACAAAACATAGAGATTGACATTTAGTTTTTCATTGTAGCCGAGTTGGCATAATTCATATGGCCAATTACAAAGCGATACCCTCTTTGAGAACCAGTGCTTTTAAAAGAAAATCCCTCTGAAAAATGACATCCAATGAAGCATGACGACATTTTTTTAAATTTCAGATTACATATGGATCTAATGGACATAACCTCTGCATGTCTCCAAATACAAGCACTTAGAAATCCACCACCCTCCCGTAGACTAATAGGTTGTAATTAGTGTTGAGCGATACCTTCCGATATTTGCAAGTATCGGTATCGGATGGTATCGGCCGATACCGGCAAAATATCGGATCTCGCCGATACCGAGTTCCGATACCAATACAAGTCAATGGGACACAAATATCGGAATGTATCCTCAATGGTTCCCAGGGTCTGAAGGAGAGGAATCTCTCCTTCAGGCCCTGGG
The DNA here is from genome assembly GCF_032444005.1 of Ranitomeya imitator. Taxonomy (NCBI): domain Eukaryota; kingdom Metazoa; phylum Chordata; class Amphibia; order Anura; family Dendrobatidae; genus Ranitomeya; species Ranitomeya imitator. The sequence continues at coordinate 110,023,625 of NC_091290.1, read as the reverse complement.
ATCCATATTAATGTAAAAAATAAAGAATAAAAATAAAAAATATGGCTATACTCACCCCTCCGAAGGACCCTGGCTGTCACCGCTGCAAGCGTCCGCCTTCGTCCTTAAGAATGCTCACGTGACCGCTCACCTGACCGCGACGTCATCGAAGGTCCTTCACTCACTACATTCTCAGGAACGGAGGTGGACGCTCGCAGCGGTGACAGCCAGGGTTCTTCGGAGGGGTGAGTATAGCCATATTTTTTATTTTTATTCTTTATTTTTTACATTAATATGGATCCCAGGGCCTGAAGGAGAGTTTCCTCTCCTCCAGACCCTTGGAACCATATGCACCGCACACTCCGATACCGATTTCCGATATCACAAAAATATCAGATCTCGGTATCGGAATTCCGATACAGTAAATATCGGCCGATACCTGATACTTGCAGTATCGGAATGCTCAACACTAGTTGTAATACTCCAATACAATTAAAAGCCAAGCCTCAGAAAGATGAATTAAAATTCCCTCTAAAAATCAAGAATTGACACAGGAATAAGGGTAACAATATTTTCCTGCTCAGGCCTCTGAAATGAATGAAGAAAACACACTTAATAAAGATGGAGGCAACATACATGCAAATACTGATGGGACAACCACTTTCATCCTACCAATTCATGGAGGTGGTGAATGCTTAGTATTAAAATTGCACACAAAAATGGATTGTGTATGGCGCTGATCACACACACAGGTAGTGCACAGTGTCTGGCTTACAGCCTATTAATGGCACCCATACTATTAGATTGGGCGGGCTGTCCAGTACTATTGAATTGCACCCCATGAGGACAGACATCCTAGTTTCCAAGGCCAACATTGATGAGCTTGGCTACACCTTGTATAAAAAATATAGTGTGAAAAAAATATATAATATGCATGAGGTATTTGTCGATACTTTGGCCAAAATAAGCAAACTCGCAACCCACATCAAGGGTCTTCATACTTGCCAGTCCCTACACTAATATTAAAAGCCATCAAAAGAGAAATAATAGGAGGAGTAATAATAAAGTAATAGCTTACAGCCTATTGGTGATGCCTAATTTAATAGTATGGGTGTCAATAATAGGCTGTAAGCCAGACACAGTGCAATACATGTTTGTCACAAGCGCCCTATACAAGCCATGTATGGCACGGGCTATCATTATGCTTATATTTGTTGTCTGAGGAATGTTCTACTAAACGCAAACTGGCCACACAAATCATCAAGATCCACTGTTTCCAGTTCCATTTGCATTTGCTGGCAATGCCATCTCATAAGTCTGCAATGGAAGACACTGTTCTTATACTGGTCTGGAAACGTACCACTTATTCCTCTACTCAATCAATATAATGCTGAGCTGTTAGTGTACCTTGAATGAAGACTATAGTTTTGGATACGTATGTAAATCCACTCCATAATCCACGGAGAAGGACTTATGTGACATTAAACCATGAAGGTCTATTTAAGGCAATGCCCTCAAGTTTTCCAAAGCAATCTATGGCTCCATTTGCATTAAGACAAAAGTGGGACTTATTGGTGAACAGGAACAACCTCCATTACAGCCTTCATTGCTGTCTTGTTCTGCACTAAATTAACCTTAAGGAACAACGGTGTGAGGTTGATGGAACAACTTTGCTGGGTGTCTAAAGTATACTGTTCTGCAAATGCTTTCTGATCGTTTGTATAGACAATGCATAAGTCTTTAGACTTGGTATGTGATGTCCAATTTCACTTGCAATACAGATTGGATCAAACCTGGAACCACTGGTATGGCCATTTCTCGAAGTGTCCCAGAAGCCATTTTTAACAACAACACCAGGCTGAATGTTGCTCATGCTACTGTAGGTAGTCTGACTTAAATGTGCTACCATGGACTGTGGCCTCTCTGGACTTCTCTCCCATCAAGCACATCTGAAATATCGCTATTTAGCCTATTTAAAGAGAGCTGCCAACAACTGCCCATGTAGATTCAGCATGCAAAAACGTTCCTCGGGACAAGTACATGTATTACTAACCTCATAGATGGCAGCCAAGGTATGTAAATGCGGGTAATTATGTGCATAATTAAAAAAATTGAGATTTTTGCTAATTGTGTTAACATTTTTTTACAATTTGCACATCATTCACATGTCTATTTATCCTGTAATTTTAATAAATCTATGACTGTTCCTTCATGGTTCTGCAATTTCAATATTGAGGAGTGTAGTACAAGCGATCGACCAGTTGCAGGTTCAAGTTGAGAGGTGAAAAATACAAATTAAGAATTAAAAAACATTTTGTATTTATACAGTAAAAGGAAATAAAAAATAATATATATATATATATATATATATATATATATAGATGTAGACAAAGATATACAAATTCAAATCACCTCGCCTTTAATTTTTAATTTTGTTAATGTTTCATTCTACTTGTAATATTCCTATTTTTTAGTTTATTACATGATAAAATATATTGTGTAATTTAATAGCTCAAATTGCTCTGCAAAAAAAATTGCCTGAAAAATAGCTATGTCAATGGAAAAATAAAAATTATGCCGCTTGGAAGATGGGGAGCAAAATTATCAAATGTTATAAAAGAAAAATAATCTGGTCCAAGGCTTGATTCAAGACTTTACAGGGTTTTATTTTTCTTATTTTTTGTTAGTGACATTGTTTACTGGACTTTCCCTTCTAACACCTCTGATCTCTTTATAACTTTTATGCGAATTGGTATAACCCTTAGTGTTCTACTTACCTAAATATAATACATTAAAATCAAAACATAATTAGAAGTAGTAAAATAACTTTATCCCATTAAAAGTATTAATACTTCAGAACATCAGGTATAATGTAGTTAGTAAAAATACATAGCAAAACTTATGAAAAATAAATAAAAAATAATCTATATTAAAATATAACAATATAAATACAATTAGCCAAACCCAACACAAAAAGTTCCACTATGATCATGTTAACTTTATTATAAGATATATTGTAGATACCACCGAATGCATTGAACAAGTCCTAGAAAATGTTCTGATTATTTTACCATATCTGAAATTCTCACTCGGCAAAGATCAAGAAGAAGATATTGAATATCTTAATGTGTGGCCCACTTTAGAAGATTATTTACTGTTTTTGCATGGAAGTACTGTATCATAGGGCAGGAAAAAACTAAACTAAGCTTGTGGAGCACATTAAGTAGAGTATCATGTGCCATTAGAACAAAATGTAACAATTATATGCTAAGCTTAAGTCAACCTCTTACAAGCAGACAGAACAACACTTGACCTCCCAGGATTGCTTTAGTAAGCTTAAAACATTAAGATTTCATTTTCTACAACAGGATAATGAATTTCCATTAGTTTTTTTTTTTCATGCAAACCTTTAATAAGCCACTTAAAATTTGCCTTATTTCTCATTCTTTGTACAACCCATCCACTAAAATGAAAACCAAAAATCTCATTCCGCATTTACAGAAGTATCGAGTGTCGTTAGAAACTAATTAACCACTACGGAGACGGGAAATAGTAGAGCCGCATCTCTTTCTTACAAGTCTACAAAATGTTCTCACCATTCTTAAGTAACAGCATAAAATGGAAAAAAAAAAGGAAGAATTTCGCTTAGTGTCTAAGAGGACATTTTTGGTGTATCAACTTAAGATAAAACCTAAGACAGAAACAAAATGAACATATACCCTTCTGTAAGTAAATACCGTATTTTTCGGATTATGAGAAACATTTTTTCCCCAAAATTTGGGGGCAAAATGAGGGCGCCTCTTACAATGCGGATGTAACTTACCGGTAGCATTGCTGCAGGCCACAGGCTGGGATTGAGGGTGTCCAGCGCTGCTGCGGGTGCCTGGCCCTGCAGAGGGGGTTTCCGGTGCTGCTGCGGGTGTCTCCGGTGCTGCAAGGGCTCTGCCGACATTTTGTGAAAGGCCAGAGCCCCCCGCAGTTCCATGGTTTCCTGTGCGGTGGACTCCGGGAAAATGGCCACATGCGCAGATGGAGATCTCGGCACCTGCCTGGGGCGGCAGATTGGGGTCCTCACCATTACATACAGCAAGTAAGTAACAGCCAGAGTTCTACCCCTATATTTTGTACAGCTATGTTTATGGCGGCAGCTGTATTACTAGCACTTCAGCATTTGATACATGTATGCTGCTATTATAAGTAGGCACATAATTATGCGGTTTAAGAACAGTGACATTTATTTTTATATACTAGTATAACTTTGATTGTATGCTGCTGTTGTCATTCCATGCTCTTTAGCATGAAAATAGCCCCTTTTGGCTCAAATAGCCTTTTGATGCATGTATATCCTGACTACATACTGTATCGATTTTTGCATATAACATGAGACTTTTGCAATTTTAGTGCTGTCTTTACCGGTTAGAAATAAGTTTACATTGGATCCCCTTTTTCCTGCTATGACAGTATTATTCTGTATAACATTTTAATATTTATTTATGAATAAAAAAAATTGTTTTGGCGTAAGATACTAGTTCCTTTCCCCATTTTTCTTGCTTTAATTAGCATGTATGGGTTTGGTGTGTAATATGTATCCCATATATTTAACCATTTGTTTGTATAATCAAATAGTGAATACAAACTACTATGTGATCAATAAGCATAGATGTACATATTATAAAAGTTATCATTTGTACAGACATAGCATATTTTTGCTAGACAGTATAGATCCAATAAATAAAATTGTACATATACTATGAATATAATTTTACATATTAATGAATGCTTGTATAGGAAACAGTCGTAGTTGGTATTTTATTTGTCGGTGGGATGAGTAGGAGATCCCGCAGATATCTCACCAGTCATTGCCTGATGTTCACGATCGAGCACTCTGCCATCATCAAAACAATTACCCAATTTGTTGAAAATTGATGGACGAGGCCATTAAGGAAGCTTTCAGTGAGCATATAGTATATACATATCCGATTCCAGCATATCAAATACATATATATATATATATTTATATATATATATATATACTCCGCTACGGTCACCGCCAAACTTCCCAATGACTCATGACAAAACTAGCTGCCATCACCAATTGTTTATACAGGCCAATTGGACACCCGACAGATAGCTTATGGCTTCAGGAGTGTGGTTTGCAAAGCAAGGGTAACTGAGTTATTCAATTTTATATATTCAATCCGGAAAAGTTGGCAGTATTTATAAAAGATATGGAAATATGTTACAAAATGGGAACAAACAATCACATAGAGTAAAAGGGATAACAGAAGAAAAAGTTTCATGGAAATGTCTCAGAGCTTAGCAGAGGGTTGCACTCCTTAGAGGCAACGGACAGAAACACAGAGTACTTTGTCTTCCTGAACTGACAAATGACGAAAGCCCAAACTCTTCTTTTATTATTATTATCATTATTATTATTATTTATTTATATAGCACCATTGATTCCATGGTGCTGTACATGAGAATGGGTTACATACAAGTTGCAGATATCACTTAAGGTACCTTCACACTGAGCAACTTTAGAACAATAATGATAGCGATCCGTGATGTTGCAGCGTCCTGGATAGCGATATCGTTGTGTTTGACACGCAGCAGTGATCAGGATCCTGCTGTGACATCGCTGGTTGGGGCTAGAAGGCCAGAACTTTATTTCGTTGCTGGATCACCCGCTGACATCGCTGAATCGGCATGTGTGACGCTGATCCAGCGATGTGTTCACTTGTAACCAGGGTAAACATCGGGTTAATAAGCGCAGGGCCGCGCTTAGTAACCCCATAATTACCCTGGTTACCATTGTAAATGTAAAAAAAAAACACTACATACTTACATTCCGGTGTCTGTCACGTCCCCCAGCGTCAGCTTCCCTGCACTGTGTCAGCGCCGGCCAGCCGTAAAGTAGAGCACAGCGGTGACATCACTGCTCTGCTTTACGGCCGGCGCTTACACAGTGCAGGGAAGCTGACGCCGGGGGACACGACAGACACCGGAATGTAAGTATGTAGTGTTTTTTTTTTTACATTTACAATGGTAACCAGGGTAAACATCGGGTTACTAAGCGCGGCCCTGCGCTTAGTAACCTGATGCTTGCCCTGGTTACCCGGGGACTTCGGCATCGTTGGTCACTGGAGAGCTGTCTGTGTGACAGCTCTCCAGCGACCACACAACGACTAAACAGCGACACTGCAGCGATCAGCATCATTGTCTATATCGCTGCAGCGTCGCTTAATGTGACGGTACCTTTACAGTAAACAAATTAACAATGACAGACTGATACAGATGGGCGAGGACCCTGCCCTTGCGGGCTTACATTCTGCAGGATTATGGGGAAGGAGACAGTAGGTTGAGGGTTGCAGGAGCTCCGGTGTAGGTGAGGCGGTAGCTTCGCTTCGGTAGTGATGAGGAGGCAGCGGGGTCAGTGAAGGCTGTAGGCTTTCCTGAAGAGATGGGATTTCAGGTTCCATCTGAAGGATCCGAATGTGGTTGATAGTTGGACGTGTTGGGTCAGAGAATTCCAGAGGATGGGGATATTCAGGAGAAGTCTTGGAGGCGATTGGATGAGGAGCGAATAAGTGTGGAGGAGAGAAGGAGGTCTTGGGAGGACCGGAGATTACGTGAGGGAAGATATCGGGAGATTAGTTCAGAGATATATGGAGGAGACAGGTTATGGATGGCTTTGTAGGTCAGTATTAGCAATTTGAACTGGATACGCTGAGGGAATGGGAGCCAGTGAAGAGATTTGCAGAGAGGGGAAGTGGAGGAGTAGCGAGGAGAGAGATGGATTAGTCATGCAGCAGAGTTAAGGATGGACTGGAGAGGTGCAAGGGTGTTAGCAGGGAGGCCGCAGAAAAGGATGTTGCAGTAGTCAAGGCGGGAGATGATGAGGGCATGCACAAGCATTTTAGTAGATTGACGGTTGAGGAAAGAACGGATTCTGGAGATATTTTTGAGCTGGAGGCGACAGGAGGTGGAAAGAGCTTGGATGTGCGGTTTGAAGGACAGGGCAGAGTCGAAGGTTACTCCGAGGCAGCGGACTTCCAGTATGGGGGAAAGCATGATGTCATTGATTGTGATAGATAGATCAGGTAAGGAAGATCTATGGGATGGAGGAAAGATGATGAGTTCAGATTTGTCCACATTGAGCTTGAGGAAGTGAGAGGAGAAGAAGAATGAGGATATGGCTGATAGGCACTCTGGGATTTTGGACAGCAGAGCGGTGACATCTGGGCCAGAGAGGTAGATCTGAGTGTCATCAGCATAGAGGTGGTACTGGAATCCATGGGACTTTATGAGTTGTCCCAAGCCAAGTGTATAGATTGAGAAGAGTAGGGGTCCTACAACAGAGCCTTGGGGGACTCCAAAAGAGAGAGGGTGGGATGAGGAGGTAGTGTGGGAGTGGGAGACGCTGAATGTGCGGTTGGAAAGGTACGAGGAGATCCAGGATAGGGCGAGGTCTTTGATGCCAAAGGAGGAGAGGATCTGTAGTAGGAGGCAGTGGTCAACTGTGTCGAAAGCAGAGGACAGGTCTAGAAGGAGGAGTACAGAGTATTGTCCATTAGCTTTGGCGGTAAGTAGGTTATTAGTGATTTTGGTCAGGGCTGGCTCAGTTGAGTTATGAGGGTGGAAACCCGATTGTAGATTGTCAAAGAGCAAGTTAGATGAGAGGTGGGAGGAAAGTTCAGCTGTGCTGCTCCAAGAGTTTGGAAGCGAATGGGAGCAGCGATTTTGGGTGATAGCTGGACATAGCAGTTGGATCGAGGGTTGGCTTTTTAAGGATAGGCGTGATTGTGGCATGTTTGAAAGCAGAAGGGAAGGTGCCAGAAGTTAGTGATAGGTTGAAGAGGTGGGTTAGGGATGGGATAAGTGTGGTGGTGAGGTTGGGGAGGAGGTGTGATGGGATGGGGTCGAGCGCACAGGTGGTGAGGTGAAATTTGGTGAGGAGACAATTAAGCCCCCCTTCAGTGATGCTGGATAGGGAGGTAATGGGGTTTGGGCATTGGTCTGGTATACAAAGGGGTTGTGATGGTTGAACAATGAAGACTTGCCTTGTCTGGTTGATCTTATTTTTAAAGTGTGTGGCAAAGTCCTCAGCAGAGGATTAGTCCTAAATACCTCCTCTTGGTGGGCTCATATGGGGGGCTGTTTGTGGGATGTGCTAGGTCATTAGAAAATTATAATATGCCAAACTTTTAAGGTATTACCACCCCTAGAGGTTCCAGGTGGGAGATTTTATGGTCATGTTTATTTTCACGATTATATCTTTCAATATGGATGAAACATAGCATGGATAGCATCATTCATCTGACCAATAGTAAGTGGGAGGTGCTATGCTGGCATTACTGTGATGTGAGTGAATGCATTATGATTGTTACTTCATCATGATGCCGAAAATAAATCTCCCATAAATACCGGATCAATGCAAACCCCAATATTCATCACTGACCACTGGCTCCAGATTGTCACGGGTTTACAACGACAGAGAGGAGCAAGAAGACTGCACCATCTGATTTCTCATACTCCTGCACTGATTAGAAGCACTACACCTTCATACTAAATGGTGCAGGTTTATTTTTGTAGTGCATAGGTTAATCTGCTTAGCTGACAGTTCCTGGGAGCTTTCCTGCATTAAGGCTCAGCTGTTCACTGTTAGCCATTCCCATCTCCTATATAATCTGGGCCCTGGCAAGCACTCATGGTCAGAGTAGCTTATGCTGCATGGCTGGAGGTTGTTGGTTGTCATTTGAGAAGGTGTTTAGTGGATTTATCTGTGACTGTTGCTAGGTTTTGGGTGTGTGCTAATTCCCATTATTTTCCTACTTTGATTTTACCCCTCCTCCACTCTCCTGTGGTAACCTCTGTTGTTTATGTGAGTATATTTGCATGTTAGGTATTTTTGTTTACCCCTGTTCGTATTACCTTGTTAGTCTGATTGGTGTTTTACAGTACACTTCAACCCCCTCTTCTCTTGGTGGGGGAAGGTTACAGACTGAGGGCAGAATCATGAGCTAAAGCAAGGTACGTGGCCCAAGCATCTTCATCATCATAAGTAATCCAGGGAACAGGGTGAGCTAGGGCAACTCTAGCATTAGGGACAGGAATGGAGCCACAGGTCCTGGGACACCCGACAACTGAGTTGTGATACAGAGCATGTGAGATAATTCTTTTGAACAAAGGAAGCTCTTGCCTACCTATGAGTGTACGAATCCCAGACAAGGTGGCTTTTTCTTAGCCAACCACTATTGTAATTAGCTGTTCATGGCAGGATATGCTACTTCAATGGAGGTTGAAGTGTCATCTCTTTCTCACTTTACCAGTTATAATTAATGCCATATTTAAAATGTGAGGGTGACATGTCACATCTACCTTGCAGCGCTGGAGTCCTGGGTTCTAATCCCACCTTGGACAACATCTGCAAGGAGTTTGTATGTACTCATCGTGTTTGCGTGGGTTTCCTCCAGGTACTCCGGTTTGAGCCCCATTGGGGACAGTGATGATAATGTGTGCAAAACTGTAAAGCGCTGCAAAATATGTTAGCGCTATGTAAAAATAAAGATTATTATTAAGATTATTATTATCTTTATGGTTTTTTCCATTTTTCTCAATGACATTGAAATAGGTACAAATAAGCAAATATACTGTAGATGGGCAATAAAATATCTTTTTACTTTATTTGATACTCAACTTAGGGACTTGAACCTGTGATTCATTGTATTATACATAACAGAGCGTCAGCGTAGCTATGAATAGCTAAAATAGTAAAATAGCTACATGCTGACTTTCACAGGAGGATTGTAATGACAGGCATGGGGTCATCAACAGGCAACACTATGTACTGATTCTAATTTACTTTTACGCCCCAAAAGACCACGTCCACGTTTAGGAAGAAGGGACTGCGGCTGGCAACTTGGCAGCCTGTTGGTGTGAATTGCTGCCTCGCGGTGTGAGCCACGATTCTGATTATCAATGCTGCGATCTCTCCTTCCAATTTTTTTCTATCTGTGAAATCTAAAAAATGCCAGCATATTTATAATGGATGATTATATTCTTTCCATCTTTATCTAGGTAGGAAATGTCCTATGATTTACTGTATCTGTAACTGAGAATGTTGGGGTGTTACATTAGTGACCTGAAGCTTCATAGCACTGGCTGATATAAGAAGGGGCAAAGACTCCCAAATATGTCACTTGGGGTGTATTGATTCAACCATGAATTCCAAATATTGCTAAGCCTTAAATTGCCCTAAAAGTTAGTATAACAGTCTAGGGTTTCTTGAACATCATTAAAACCCTTTCATACTCTTTAAGGTGAATCTTTCCACACTTTTATGTTATGTAAGGCTAAGTTCACATTTGCGTTGTGCGGTGCAGCGTCGGCGATGCAGCGCACAACGCAAATGTAAACGCATGCACAACGCAGCGTTTTGTGATGCATGCGTTCACTTTTGCATGGTTTTTGGCACAGAAAAAAACTGCATCATGCAGCGTCCTCTGCGCCCTGACGCATGCTCCACAGTGACACATGCGTCACAAAACGCAAGAGCAACGCATGTCCATGCGCCCCCCATGTTAAATATAGGGGCTTCATGACTCATGCGTCGCCGCGGCTGCGTCCGATGCAACGCTAATATGTACGTAGCCTAATTCAAGAGAGTTATTTCTGTTGCACTAGCTATCTACATGCCTCCTGGTCCAACCCTGCCCAGTGGTCACGCTAACTGCCACTTCTAGCCCAGTCCTATTTTATCTGTAGCAGCACCAATTTTTACCACAAGAAACCAATGCAACTCTGGCTTTTCTGGAAACACATGACACAAATCACAACTTTCTGGTACTTTCATAATTGTTAATTTTTACCACTTTGAGAGAACGTTTTTTTTAAATATCTTAAACCAAATAATGACAGCTGTACTTCCAAAACTCAACTCAATATGTGGTCACTAAATCCACTATTAAAAGGGTCAAAAAGTTTTTTCAGAAGTAACTATGTCCACATTTTATGAACTTGCAGAAAGTTCCCTTTCTACAGCATATAAACAGTGTCGGAGAACATATCAGCAATTGCAGCCCTATTTTCACCAGTTAGACGTTAGTTGGATTTGTAATTCTTAATTTTCTTAACTTACTGGTTACAGACTGTCTTTATTTTTTAGTCCTACAAGTCCATCAAATTAGCAAAGTTTGCAAAGTATTAACCGCAGACATGGCAGTGATAGAAATTTCCTAATGCAAGCAGCCTTTATAGATTTCTGCTATTTCAATGCAAGTCTCGAAGGACCATTTGAATCCATATTAATTTCCTTTCTGGCAGTTATATGGCTGAGTATGAACTGCACTATTTCACGTTTAATCTGTCAGTAATTTAGTAATGTGTAAACTAATTATGCACAGATATTAATGTAATCGGTTCTGGGAGCAATAAAATCAATGTGTTTAGGCAAGCAGCATTTACGCCAGTAATATGCAGTGTGTCAGGTGCTGACAAGTTTATTAAATATCTATATTCATAATTACCCAAATAGTTTGTATGTATTTATCCGCATCTAAATTATACACAAATAAGCATCTTAACTTAAAGGGATTGGATGTCATACAATGCTGGTGAAAAAAAATATAATTAGAAATTCTATTGAGGTCTAAACCAAAGCTAAATGACATTGCAGTGGCATCAAAAAGATCATGATATTGAAATGTGATATTTAAAGCAAACCTGTCAGCAGGATTCTGCTAAGTAAACTACAGACATTGACAGGCTGGCGCTGCCACACTGATTAAAATGATACCTGAGGCGAAGAAATCCGTTTTGTGGTTCTTGTGTAATCAGTGTTAGAAGGTTTCAGTTAATGAGATGCCCGTGCTCCGGGGTGGGACTGTTACCAGAGTCTTATCTTCCTGCTCTAGGCTAGGGAAACCAAGGAGAGACCTGCCCACAGGCCACCCCGAAATACAGTCTGTCCGGAGCACAGGCATCTCAATAACTGAAAACTTCTAACACTGATTATACAAGAACTACAAGACGGATTTCTTCACCCCAGGTATCATTTTAATCAGTTTAACACTGCCAACCTGACAATGCCTGTAGTTTACTTAGCAAAATCCTGCTGACAGGTTCGCTTTAATGAGATTAAATCATCACCACAGGCTTAGCTAGGTGTCAGTATAGGAAAAGCAAAAACATTTGAGTTGACCCCTAATTTAAATAACTATCTTGCACCTATGGTGGTACACCCTAATCATAGTGGGTATAGGGGAACCTTAGCAAATGACCATGCTGTTACTGAAAGAAAATCACTATGCAAAAATTGCAAAAATACAGTTTCCATACAATAGATACCAGTTCTGCAGAGCAAATATTACAATAAGTTATAGATAATGGCTGACAGATGATGTTCTTTCTCATGGAAGCATTTACTTTTCTTATCTTTTCCATCTGGCCTAGACCACTATGAGGACTTCTACTAGCCAGAGACGATGTCACCACCCGGTGCAACCTGGCAAGTGCCGAGGCCATAGACAAACAAGGTGGTCCACTCATTGTCAGGGACAATGCTGCTTTCTGTTATCAGCTCTGGGTAGCATCTCTAGAATTAAGTTGCTTGTGTGAGGGGATAAGGTCACAGGAAGGGGTGGGACTCACTCCAGTTTAGTGTGGAACTGATATCCGGAAGAGGCATTGTGCTGAAGATGAGGTCCGACTTCTTTACATATGTTCCAGAGACAACTGAGTAGCTGTATAATGGGTCTGTGTGGAGATGGGAATTATGTATTTTAGTTTTTTATATATATATAGGACTAAGGGTAAGTGGTCTGATTCTGTATTTTGGAGAAACAAAAAAAGTGGATCAGTTTACTACTTGGGGGTTTCATGTCATTTGTCTTGCACAGGGAATTTTTCAGAATCTGCATGCACAGTTCTGCAGGTTGTTGGGGCTTGCATAAGTAAGGGGGTGATGTTGCACCTTTGGATCATGAAACAGTAAGGGGTTGATGTTGAGGGTCTTTTACAGTGAAAGGGTGATGCATACATGTTTCTACATGTTGTAAGGCCTTGCAAAGAGAAGGGGATAATGTAGCATGTAGGGGGCTTGAAGTGGTTTTCATGTGTTTTCATAGGGAAGGAGGTGATACATGCATGTGCAGCATGTTGTGATGGCTTGAACAGGGATTGGGTTAATGTTGTATGTTGTGGCCTTGCTTAAGTAAGTGGGCGATCTTGCGGGTCTTGCACAGGGACAGTAGTGATTAGGGATGAGCGATCGTGCTTGGTGATAATCGGATATCACTCGTGTATCTGGGTGCTCAGATGTGTTTGGCACTTTTAGAACATTGACTTGTGCTTGGATTTGAAGGCCTAATCCCCTCCCCTGTATGTCTTCACAAGGTTGGTACACAATGTTGGTGGTATGTGGGCCCATTTCTCCATGAAGATTTCCTCTAGAGCAGTGATGTTTTGGGCCTGTCGCTGGGTAACACGGACTTTCAACTCCCTCCAAAGGTTTTCTATGGGGTTGAGACCTGGAGACTGGTTTGGCCACTCCAGGACCTTCATATACTTCTTAAGAAGCCACACCTTCATTGCCCTGGCGGTGTACTTGGGATCATTATCACACTGAAACACCCATCCATGTTTCATCTTCAATGCCCTTGCTAATGGAAGGAGGATTGCTCTCAAAATCTCACAATATATGGCCCCATTCATTCTTTCGTGTACACGGATCAGTTGTTCTGGTCCCTTTGCAGAGACACAGCCCCAAAGCATGATGTTTCATAGTTGGTATTGTGTTCTTTGGATGCCACTCAGCATTCTGTCTCCTCCAAACATGACGAGATTTGCTTCTACCAAACAGTTCTACTTTGGTTTCATCAGACCATATGACATTCTCCAAATACTCTTCTGGATAATCCAAATGCTCTCTAGCTAACTTCAGATGGGCCCGGACATGTACTGGCTTAAGCAGGGGGACACATCTGGCACTGCAGGAGCTGAGTCCATGGCGGCATAGTGTGTTACTGATGGTAGCTATTGTTATGGTGGTCCCAGCTCTATGCAGGTCATTCACTAAGTCCCCCCGTGTGGTCCTGGGATTTTTCTCACCGTTCTTGTGATCATTTTGACCCCACGGGATGAGATGTTTCGTGGAGCCCCAGATCAAGGGAGATTATCAGTGGTCTTGGATGTCTTCCATTTTCTTATTATTGCTCCCACAGTTGATTTCATTGCACCAAGCTACTTGCCTATTGCATATTCAGTCTCCCAGCCTGGTGCAGGGCTACAATTTTGTTTCTTGTGTCCTTCGACAGCTCTTGGGTCTTCATGATAGTGAAGTTGGGAGTGTGACTGTTTGAGGTTGTGGACAGGTGTCTTAATACTGGTAACAAAGTTCACACAGGTGCCATTACTACAGGTAGTGAGTGGAGGACAGAGGAGCCTCTTAAAGACGAAGTTACAGGTCTGTGAGAGCCAGAAATCTTGCATGTTTTTAGGTGACCAAATACTTATTTTCCACCATATTTTGCAAAATAAATCTTGCAAAATCAGACAAGGTGATATTCTGGATTTGTTTTCTCATTTTGACTCTCATAGTTGTGGTCTACCTATGATGTCAATTACAGGCCTCTCTCATCTTTTTAAGTGGGAGAACTTGCACAATTGATGGCTGGCTAATTACTTTTTTCCCCACTGTGTATACTGTGTTAGGACTGGCGGAACGCACCAAGAAAGGTGGTATAGATGCGTTCGCAGTCCGGGGTCCACCGTGCAGGTGAAAACCTGCTGCTAGTAAATACAGACTATATGGCGGAACACTAAAGTATATACACGTGGGTTCAACCTCACCCAGCGTGAAGGGAGCAATCCTGTTGCGTCACAGGATCGCGGTACCGCACCTAACGCGCGAGCGAGTAGTCAGCGTACTTAACCCCAACTGGGATTGAAGTCCGATTAGACCCTCGCTGGCACTACACCACAACTTGGTGTGTAAAGAAACTAAGAATAAATATATAAATGCACAGGAGTGCGAGCAATGCCACGGACGCCACCAACCACACTGGCTTGGGTATGGAAAGCGCAAGGCAAGCGCACGGCGCCGTACAGGCGGACACAGCAAGAGGACGCTGTAATGTGTGTATCGTGCAGATGATTAGTCGGGCGCTAGATAGCTACCAACATCCGCGAGCAGACAACAACTCTAGGGAGGGATATTTAGGAGCTTTCATCCATCGACATACATTCATCTACACACACACATATAACATTATGAGACAATACTAGCGCATGGCTGTGCGGTCATGCGCAGTTTATATAGTTGCAGCACAGGAAGTGGCTACAGCACTTTTGCCCTTCCAAGACCTGCCAAGAGGACCAATGGAATGTGCTGCAGAGCCTGAGCACATGACCCTCGATCTCCAACGGGAGATCTTACCCTGGGCATGCTCAGTACGTGCAGACAAGGACTTTGTCCCAGAGAAGTCCGCTCGCTGCTGACCAGCACTGACTTTAATGGCAGAGACTGGAGAAGCAGCAGCAACTCTTCGCACAGAGTCAGACTGAGCGAGATGCTGGGATCGACGTCCCTGCTGAGCAAACTCCACTGCGGCTGAAGGAGAATGGGAGACCGCAGCGGAGACAGATCGAGATTCCCCCTGTGCAGCAGAGGAAACTCGACTCCTAACATACTGTTTTTCATTTTTATTTCAATATTCATTTCTTTTTTTATCTTTTTTTTTTTTTTACTTTGAGCACAGGCGTTGGCTGATGACTATGCCCATCAGCCATCACCCACTCCTGGTGTTATCAGTGATTGCGGGCATAGTCTGATGGAAGTAGTAGTCTCTCATTAGCCAACGCTTTCTGACCTACGGTAAGCTTTTTACCACAGTTAACAGTCACAGCTGACATTTGACATGTGACCTCGCAGTGCTGTGACTGACGGTAGCAATCTTATCGGTGGTAACTTTACTGCCGATTAGAGCCAACGTGTGCACTCAGCCTTAGTGAAAACCCTATTATTTACCAAACTTTTGCCGAATTTTCCCAATTTTGAGGAAAATGTTTGGGAATCCGAACATGAATCCGAATGTGCAAGGTTCATGCCGATTTTGAGATTGGTGAACATTTTCTGAACAAATTCGCTCATCTCTGATCATAACCCCATTACTAAAAAAAAAAAAAAAATACCTTGACCAGAACTGCCCTCCTAATTACAAAACAATCTCTAATCTCAGCTTCATCTCTTAACTCTTGGAATGCTTGATCTTCTCTTTTCTGGTCATCTCTCTTTATAAGAACTTATATTTTTTGAACCCTTACAATCTGGATTCAGCTTTTTACGCTTTACAGAAACTGCTCTCACCAAAGTCTCTAATGATCTATTAACAGCAAAATCTAATGGCCACTACTCTCTTCTGATTATCCTGGATCTCTTTGCAGCTTTTAGCATTGTGAATCACTAACTGTTCCTTTCAATAATTTGTTCAATTGGCCTTAAGAATACCATGCTCTCTTGGTTCAATTTCTAACGCTCTGACCGCTCTTGTGACTTTTCTTTCAATTCACATCAGGGTTCTTAAGATTCAGTCGTAATTCCCATCCTCTTTTCTCTCTGCACAGCTTCTATTGGACAAACATCAGATTTTGGCTTTTGGTACCATTTCTGGGTTGATGACAACCCAATTTTGAATATCTTTTCCTGACTAGTCTCATTACAATATACAAACTATTGTCTGTCCTCTGACTCTAACGTTATGTCCTTTCTCTATCTGAAATGGAATCTTTCCAAAACTCAATTTCTTGTGTCTACTTACAGTTGGAATTTCTATTTATATGTGTACAAAATACAATAAATGGACCCTTGGCAGTTCAATAGCTCATCATAATTTACAGTTTCACTTCTTTAGAAGGTTAAAATCTGTTGGGCTTCTGCATAGAATGCAGCAAATATATGTTCGCCCATGGTACGACTTTTACTCGAAATCAGCAAACCTCCTATCTTGGATTACCCTTGATTTTTTCTTCCCTCCCTAAACCTACAGCACTTTACAGACATCATTATCACTAAGTCTTTGGAGTGGGTTTGAATATACAAATTTGGGATTTGAATCCAGGACTCCAGCACCAAAAAGCAACAGTGATAACCACTGAGGCAGCATGATAATCGACGAGTTGTGGTTTAGATGTGCAATAGCTGATGTATTATCATTAGTGATGAGCGAGTGTGCTCGTTATTCGAATTTTCCAAGCATACTCGGGTTGTCTATAAGTATCTTGGGCGTGCTCATAGATTATGTTTGTGCCCCCGCAGTTGCATGATTTGCGACTGTTAGATAACATCAACACATGCAGCGATTGCCTGATTGTTAGGGAATGTATTCATGTATTCAGGCTGTCTAGCAGCTGCAAATCATGCGGCTGTTGGGACTCAAACTTAAGCTACGAGCATGTCCAAAATACTGGGTGAACACCCGAGCATGCTCGGAAAACCTGAGTAACGAGCACACTCGCTCATCACTATGATTACTGGAATCAGAAAGCTAACAGTAGTGCCAATGCTTCTTCTATTAACACAATTTGCAATATTCCAAACAGGCAATGCAGACCGTAATGAGTGTAAGGCTGACTCTGATTATTTGGGTACTAAACCTGCAAATGAATGGTTCTTTAGATGATAGGGAACAAAAAGAGCTTGCAATTAGGCAAAGCGCAAGAAAAAAAATAAAAAGAGGGTATGAGTGAAAAAAGATGAAAATTCCTTGGCACGATGACCTCATATCAGTGAAAGAGTTAATTGCCAACTCTACCAAATCACCTTGCAAGTGATGTAAAATATTTATTGTATTCGGTAAATAGAATTGTGCCATCAATCCTTCCGCAATGTAATTGCATTTCATCCTTTACGCCAATTACCCAGAACCATCCCAGTGATAATTACAAATAACAATTATAGAGGGTTTTGCAGCTTGCATTAGAAGCAATTAAGAAGATCTGTTTCTATTTGCTTACCTTTTAGAAGTCAATGAAATATTTGTGCAGATTGCTTGCTGCTTGAAGCATGCAAATTAACAACGGCTTTTAAAGAGAATGATGAATCAATAGCAATTCAGCTGAAGTTAACATATTTAATAAGACAAAAAAAAAACTATTGCTTCTAACTTCTGAATCATCTTGAAAAACTGAGATTCGTAAAAACTCTATTCGCCTTTTATATTGCATTTCAATGATAAATCTGCTGTGGAATTAGTGTTGGCTGATGTCATTCCACTGTTGTTGTCTTGAATCAGGCATTTCTTTTTCATCCTATGGCAATAGGCGTATATGCAAGAGTTTGGCTAGATTCACATTGCTGTAATAAGGCCACATGCAAAGGTGCATTCCTTTGTTATATGTGAGTGGTTATTTTGTATGCCTGGAGTTTTCTGTTAACCCTTATTTGTGCTGCCTTGTTTGTTGGGTTGGTATACTACGGTGCACTGTAGCTCTCTTCTTCCCTGGGTGAGGGAAGAGAACAGATGGATGGCTAACTTAGGAGATAAGGCTAAGGCAGAGACCTCAGCATCTTCACCTTCAGAAGTATCCCAGGGAGTAGGGCGAGCTAGGGCACCATCTAGTGTTAGAAACAGGGAGGAAGCCCCTAGTCCTGGGTCACCCGACAGTTGTGTCTTGACACAAGGTTGTTGTGCAAACCATAACTCATTAGTCTCAGATTCAATGGAAGTGGTAGGAAGATGTGAAATGGACTGGATAGATGACAATGAGGTACAGGGAGGCCGAATATGTGAACAGTGAGGTGTGTACAGGTATTTTTTTATTTTTTACATCTTATGTTTATTATGCTCTGGAGTCTGGAGAAACCCCAGAGCTAGTGTTGAGCATTCCGATACCGCAAGTATCGGGTATCGGCCGATACTTGCGGTATCGGAATTCCGATACCGAGATCCGATACTTTTGTGGTATCGGGTATCGGTATCGGATCCATAGGGATGTGTAAAATAAAGAATTAAAATAAAAAATATTGATATATTCACCTCTCCGGCGGCCCCTGGACATCACGCTGGTAACCGGCCGGCTTCTTTGTTTAAAATGAGCACCTTTAGGACCTGAGAATGACGTCGCCGGCTTCTGATTGGTCGCGTGCCGCCCATGTGACCGCCACGCGACCAATCAGAAGCCGCAACGTCATTCTCATTCACTAAACTCCTAATTCTAGGAATTGAGGACCTGCGAATGACGTCGCGGCTTCTGATTGGTCGCGTGGTGGTCACATGAGCGGCACGCGACCAATCAGAAGCCACGACATCATTCGCAGGTCCTAAAGGCGCTCATTTTAAACAAAGAAGCCGGCCGATTACCAGCGTGATGTCCAGGGGCCGCCGGAGAGGTGAGCATATCAATATTTTTTATTTTAATTCTTTATTTTACACCTCACTATGGATCCCACGGCCTGAAGGAGAGTTTCCTCTCCTTCAGACCCTGGGAACCATCAGGATACATTCCGATACTTGATGTCCCATTGACTTGTATTGGTATCGGATATCGGTATCGGCGATATCCGATATTTTTCGGGTATCGGCCGATACTATCCGATACCGATACTTTCAAGTATCGGACGGTATCGCTCAACACTACCCAGAGCATAAAAAGGACATTCACTATTTTTCTGCCAAGTGATTTTTCAGGAAAATCCATGCTATCCGCAGCCAGAAGAAAAGCTTTGGAGCCCTTTTCACAGTATGCATCGTTTCGTCAGAAGTTCGCCTGAAGAAGCTGTGAATAGAGTGAAATATTCGTTGAGGCCTTCCTTTTGGGTGCAGATAGCATGGTATCACCTACATAATAATGTTATTAGGTAATAGACTCTTATATTGAATGGCACTTCTGCCATTTCATTCTGGTACATATACTGAATCTATACCAAAGATCTTCATTACATTTATTTCATTAGCACCCAATATCTTAGTGGATTAATGATCATATTCTTGTCACTGTAGCTTATTATTGTTTGATCTATGGATTTCTATGGATTTTGATTAAAATTTGTAATGAGTTTTATCTATTTGTAATATCTTTTTGGTTATTATGTCATTCATCTTACATTAACTTACATACCCAACTTCCTGCTAGGACTGGCGGAACACACCAAATATAAATAAGAGGTGATATAAGATGCGTTCGCAGCCCGAGGGTCCACTGTGGAGAGAAGACACCTGCTGCTCGGTAATGGCAGACTATTTGGCGGTATTAAGAGAAGACGCACACGGGTTAGCTTCACCAGGTATGAAGGAAGCAAACCATGTTGCATCACAGGGCCGCGATACCACACAGAGAGTGCAAGCAAGGAGTCACAGAACTCAGCCCCAAGACTCAGGGTCAGAGTCCCTCGAGACCTCTTGCGCTTGACTCTGCTACAGTCGTGTCAGGGGTAAACTAAACTTAAAACAGATTTAGCGCACTGGGTGCACGCAGCGCAGCTCTGGCAGACACCACTAACCACCTTAACTAGGGACAGGAATTGGTTGCACACTGTGCTGCACTAGCTAAAGCTGCTGATAGATGCTATAGATTGTGCCTGCTGCTGGATGGCACTAACTGGCGCTAGGCAGCTCCAACATTCATGAGCATTCATCAACACTAGCGATGGGAATGATTGGAGCTTTCACCAGACCAGGCATACATTCACACACACAATAACTGATTTATGCTGGCGAGAAGGTCTTGGAGAAGAAGAAGAAAGGATGCTTCCGACCTTGAGCATCCTTCTGGAAGAGGACTACTCCAGCACCAACAGAAGAGGCATCCACCTCCATGATAAAAGGTTTATCAACATTGTGGTGATGTAAAATGGGAGCGCTAGTGAAGTGTGACTTGACAGAGAGAAAGGCCTTTGAGACCTCCTCCGACCACAAGTTGGGATTAGTTCCCTTCTTGGTGAGGGCAACCAGGGGAGCTACCAAGTTTGAGAAGTGGGGAATGTACTGGCCATAATAGTTGATGAACCTCATAAAGCGCTGTACCGCTTTGAGAGACTGGGGTTCCTGCTAGTCCATCACAGCCTGCAGCTTGACAGGATCCATGGCCAACCCCCGGGCAGAGAGGATATAGCCCAGGAAAGTCAAGGACTCCTGTTCAAACTCACACTTCTCCAACTTGGCATAGAGCGAGTTTGCCCGTAAGAGGTCAAAGACTTTGCAAACATCTCTCCGATGGGAGTCTATATCTGGAGAGTAGATGAGAATATCATCCAGATAGAGTACGACCGAGGTGGTGAGCATATCCCGGAAGATATCATTCACAAAGTCTTGGAAAATGGCAGGAGCATTACAGAGCACGAAGGGCATCACCAGGTATTCATAGTGCCCATCCCCTGTAGTCTATGCAGGGTCATAATTCTCTGTTCTTCTTCTGCATGAAGAAGAACCCAGCCCCTGCGGGTGACCCTGACTTCCTTATGAATCCTCTTGCCAGATGCTCCTGGATGTACTGAGGCATTGCCTCCATCTCCGTGAGAGATAAAGGGTAGGCTCCACCCCAGGGAGGCTCAGCACCAGGCAAGAGGTCAATAGGACAGTCATAGGGGCGGTGAGGCGGAAGAGTATCCGCAGCCCTCTTGGAGAACACATCCACATAGGGCCAATGGTGCTTGGGGAGAGAGGAAACATCTGCAGGTACCTCATTAGTAGCAACCTGAATGCACTTCCTCTGACATCTACCCTCAAAGATTCACTCTATCCCAAAATTCTGCCTGTGGACCACTCAATATGAGGGGAGTCGTACCGTAGTCAAGGTATCCCTAACAGGACCTCATCAATTCCCTCGGGAATGAAAAGTAAAGAGATAGTCTCCTGATGGCATGGCGACATAGAAAGAGTGTCGACCCATTCACCACTCGTACGGTCACTGGTTTGGCAAGCATCACCAGGGATATTGCATGCCGTTGAGCGAAGGCAGAAGACATGAAGTTGCCCTCCGCCCCAGAATCCACGCATAGCTCTACCGTAAGAATGGATGGGCTTATGGTTATTGTCCCCTTGAAGGCCAATTTGGAGGAAAACGTTGCCATGTCTAGTGTACCTCCTCCTACAACCACTAGACGCCAATGTTTTCCCAACCGCTGGGGTCATTTTCTGGCATAATGTCCCTACTGCTGGCAGATAGGACAGACCTTGAGTGCATGAGCGGTCCGGGACTGAGACCCCGCTCGTGTCACCTCCATGGTCTCATGGGGCTCAGATGCCTGAACAGGGGATTCCGGAGGTTTGGTGAAGGTGGGAGCCAGCCGAAACCTCTGCCTACACTGGGCTCGCTCCAACCTTTGCTTGTTAAAACAAAGGTCGATGTGGGTAGATATTGGTATTAGCTCCTCCAGTGTGGCAGGAATCTACCTAGTGGCCAAGGCATCCTTCACATGGTCAGCTAGTTTTGCCCTCCAGAATACAGGGATGAGGACTTTAGCTAACTACTCCAGCTCAGATGCCAAAGTTCGGAAGTGGACAGCAAAATGGCTGACCATAGACGAACCCTGTGTCAATGCTAGCAGTTGGAGCTCCATAGCATGGGTGATATGAGGTCCCCAAAATACCTGCTTCAGAATGCTCAAGAACCGTGAAGCACTCTGCACCACATGATTGGTGTGCTCCCACAGCGGCATAGCTCACTCCAACTCCCTGTCCGACAGGAGGTATATAATAAATCCCACCTTAGCCCGCTCCATCGGAAAACATGCAGCCAGGAGCTCAAGATGTATAGCACACTGGCTCACGAATCCCCTACACAGCTTACTGTCACCAGCAAACTTATCTGGCAAAGGAAGATGGGATAATGTTGGAGCAGGGGTGGCAGTGGACAAATTAGCTGCAGCCACGCTAGCAGCCTGAACATCAACTGCGGCAACATCCACAGCTGAGGTTGTGCACTTGAGAGTCGCCAACCTGCCCTCCAGCAGCTGGATGTACCACTGTAGTTGCTGTTCGTCCACTGTTACTAGCCAAACCCTGGTGCTAGTATAATGTTAGGGCTGGTAGAACGCACCAAATATAAATGGTGATATAAGATGCGTTCGCAGTCTGGGGTCTATCGTGCAGAGAAGACACCTGCTGCTCGGTAATGGCGGACTATATGGCAGTATTAAGAGAAGACACACAAGGGTTAGCTTCACCCGGTATGAAGGAGCGAGCTTTCTTGTGTCACAGGGCCGCGATATCGCACAGAGAGCGATAGCTAGGAGTCACAGAACTCTGCCCCAAGACTCGAGACCTCTTGCGCTCGACACCGCTACAGTGGTGTCAGGAGTAAACTAAACTTAATATAGATTTAGCTGGGTGCCACAGCACAGCTCTGGCAGACACCACTAACCACCCTAACTAGGGACAGGTAAGCGCACTGGTTGCGCACGGTGCTGCACTGGCTAACATTGCTGATAGATGCTATATATTGTGCCTGGTGCTGGATGGACTAACTGGCGCTAGACAGCTCCAACATTTGAGAGCATTCATCAACACTAGGGATGGGAATGATTCCGAGCTTTGACCAGAACAGGCATACATCCACACACACTATAACTGATTTATACTAGCGCATGGCCGTGCAGCCATGCAAACATTTTATAGCTGTAGCTCTCCAGGACTTTCCTAGTGATTCAATAGGAGCCACTACAGGACCTGAGCATGTGACCCCCGACCTCCAATGAGAGGTTGACCTGTGGGCATGCTCAGTAGGGGAAAAGCAGGACATAGTCTCTGGAACGTCTGCTTGCCACCGATCAGTGCTGGCAACAAGGGCTGAGGCTGGAAAGGCAGCAGTTACCAAGTGCACAGTATCAGCTTGAGCCAGATGCTGGGATCCACGTCTCTGCTGAGCAGGTTCCACTGTGGCTGGAAGAGAATGGAAGACCGCAGCGGACATGGTTTGAGATTCCCCCTGTGCAGCGGCGGAAACTCGACACCTACACTTCCCACCTTGATATTTTGTATATGAGCTATCTATACTACTCAATATATTCTTTTCTACTATTATTTTTCATATATTATGAGTTATGACTATTTATATAGTTTTGTCTAAGAATGAAAAACTATTATTTTAATAATTTAGGCTATATTTTCCTGCTTCTTTATTGGTAATGTATATCATGTATCATTCTTTGAATGCATCCAAATCTGAAATATTTTAAATATACAATAAAAAACAACAATAATCCTATTAGCATAACGCCACATACCGTAGACATAGGAAACAATTCTATTCATGTTAAATGTTGGATTTTTTTATGAAACTTCCATAATGCACAAGAGATCCACAAGAATGAGCTATAGTTCATATGAAACATATCAATGCACCAAAACAACTTCCCGAATTCTGGAAATTATGAAATTATGTCAACTCTAATTGCTAAAGTATGTTGACTCATGGACCTCTCTACGTTATTCACTCACTCACCAATATAAATAGACTGAATACCATTCCATCTTTTTTCTAAATTGGTAGATAGAAAAATTGGTGAATTGCAGTCTACATATGTTCTGCGGGAACTTTTTGGTACATCTCCGATTATAGATAGATTTTAAATTATTGTTTAAGCTCGACAGATGTTTTAGCACTTGAAATGTGTAGGTGATTTTTCAAAGGCTTAGTACGTATATAAAAAAATGTGCGTGGATTCTGGTTCTGCATACATCTGTTAAATAGTTTTGCCATCTGTTACATATGAGCAAAATGTTAACAGGTACCTTATAAATACATTACTTCATAGAGGGAATCTACCTATAAAGAATGGCTGAGGTCAAAGGACACAAATAACTGTAAGTTCATTTAAAGCAAGCAGATAAAACAAAAATTTAAAAAAAAAATATATATATATATGTATATAACATATATAGCATTACAACACCAGTAACGGAATTGGTAAAATTTTCTCAAAGGACATTATTGATTAAAAAAAAATCATAGTATTACTGCCAAGAAATTTCTTTCAAATTTCAAATTGAGTTTGGTGTCTGCTTTTGATTTTATTGCCTCACTTTCCTATGGAGGATATTCATTTTCTTGGCTTCAAACCAGTCTATAACAGTTTTCTCTCTTTTCTTTAACTTTTTTATTTTTAAATGAAGTATTACACTACCTGGATAATTTCAACAACATGTCAGGATTGAGCATGTGCGCAAAAAAAAGTAATTAATTTGATCCTTTAAGACTTTGGTGAGTATTTCTATTGTCTTAACTTTAAAGATAGATTATACTGAATAAATAGAATATCTCATAAGGAAAACAGAATGAAGGAGTGATGGATGACTAATTCATGAAACTTTAACGTACAAGCTGTTTTACCAAATGAGTTATAAATATTCCTAAAGTTTCTGAATTTGGACAGAACTTGATGACATTCTCCATGTCATGTTCTGTTTGCTGGTTATGGCAAAAAGCAGGTGTTAAGATGTGGAATCTGGATGCTTTATTATCATTTAACATTATCAGTGCAAAAATGTTTAGTAACCATTTTCTTTATTAAAAGGCAGCAAAATTACTCTTCAAAACGTCACCATGGCCATTTTTTACACTCTGCTGCCAGGATAACGGCTGGATGGACAATGTCCATGCAGCCAAAAATCATTTTAAGGAACCTGTTAGGTCCCCTACGTCCTCCAACCCAGCAGCATTCACCTATGTTGGACTAAATTCCCTGCCCAATCAGTCCTGTATAAAGTTTCTCTGTGAAAATAAGGTTTAAAAAAGTATTTATATTCTGCCCATTTCCTATGCTAATTAGTGCATTGACTAATGCATGGGGCGTTAGTTTTTCCAGACTGGTCAGCCCTCTTTCTATTTAATCAAAACTCTTTGGGAGTGAAAGCATAATTTGCAGGAACTGACATCATCGTCAGCTCCAGCAAATCTCAGGCATGCGGCTACTCATTTTGGCAGAGTCACTGCGCCTCTTGTTGTGAATTCCATTCTTGGGCTCCCTCCGGTGGTTATAAATGGCACTTTTGTGAATTCTGCCCTTGGGCTCCCTCTGGTGGTTTTTAGTGGAACTGCTGCTCCTTGGGTTTAGCTTTAGCAGCTGCTTTCACTAATCGTCTCTCCTGGCTCTGCTATTTAACCTTTTTCTGACATCGGACGTACTATCCCGTCGAGGTGGGGTGGGCCCCTATGACCACAGACGGGATAGTACGTCCAGCGTGATCGGCGGCGCTCATGGGGGGAGCGCGGCCGATTGCGGCCGGGTGTCAGCTGCCTATCGCAGCTGACATCCGGCACTATGTGCCAGGAGCGGTCACGGACCGCCCCCGGCACATTAACCCCTGGCACACCGCGATCAAAGATGATCGCGATGTGCTGGCGGTGCAGGGAAGCATCGCGCAGGGAGGGGGTTCCCTGCGGGCTTCCCTGAGCCCCCCGCAGCAACGCGATATGATCGCGTTGCTGCGAGGGTCTTACCTCCCTCCCTGCTTGCTCCAGGCCCGGATCCAAGATGGCCGCGGATCCGGGTCCTGCAGGGAGGGAGGTGGCTTCACAGAGCCTGCTCAGAGCCGGCACTGTGAAGCAGCCTGCACTGCTATCAGATCGGTGATCTGACAGAGTGCTGTGCAAACTGTCAGATCATCGATCTGTGATGTCCCCCCCCTGGGACAAAGTAAAAAAGTAAAAGAAAAATTTTCCAAATGTGTAAAAAAAAATAAAAAAAAATATTCCTAAATAATGAAAAAAAAAATATTATTCCTATAAATACATTTCTTTATCTAAATAAATAAATAAAAACAATAAAAGTACATATATTTAGTATCGCCGCATACGTAACGGCCTGACCTATAAAACTGGCCCACTAGTTAACCCCTTCTGTAAACACCGTAAGAAAAAAAAAACGAGGCAAAAAACAACGCTTTATTATCATACCGCCGAACAAAAAGTGGAATAACACGTGATCAAAAGGACATATATAAATAACCATGGTACCGCTGAAAGCGTCATCTTGTCCCGCAAAAAACGAGCCGCCATACAGCATCATCAGCGAAAAAAATAAAAAAGGTATAGTCCGGAGAATAAAGCGATGCAAAAATAATTATTTTTTCTATAAAATAGTTTTTATCGTATTAAAGCGCCAAAACATAAAAAAATGATATAAATGAGGTGTCGCTGTAATCGTAATGACCCGAAGAATAAAACTGCTTTATCAATTTTACCAAACGCGGAACGGTATAAACGCATCTCCCAAAAGAAATTCATGAATAGCTGGTTTTTGGTCATTCTGCCTCACAAAAATCGGAATAAAAAGCGATCAAATGTCACGTGCCCGAAAATGTTACCAATAAAAACGTCAACTCGTCCCGCAAAAAACAAGACCTCACATGACTCTGTGGACCAAAAATATGGAAAAATTATAGCTCTCAAAATGTGATAACGCAAAAAATATTTTTTGCAATAAAAAGCGTCTTGCAGTGTGTGATGGCTGCCAATCATAAAAATCCACTAAAAAACCCGCTATAAAAGTAAAACAAACCCCCCTTCATCACCCCCTTAGTTAGGGAAAAATTAAAAAAATGTATTTATTTCCATTTTCCCATTAGGGCTAGGGCTAGGGTTGGTCTAGGGTTAGGGTTAGAGCTAGGGTTAGGGTTAGGGCTAGGGTTAGGGTTAGGGCTAGGGTTAGGGCTAGGGTTAGGGTTAGGGTTAGGGCTAGGGTTAGGGTTAGGGCTAGGGTTAGGGCTAGGGTTAGGGTTAGGGCTAGGGTTAGGGCTAGGGTTAGGGCTAGGGTTAGGGTTAGGGTTAGGGCTAGGGTTAGGGCTAGGGTTAGGGCTATGGTTAGGGTTAGGGCTAGGGTTAGGGCTAGGGCTACAGTTTGGGTTGGGGCTAAAGTTACAGTTAGGGTTTAGATTACATTTACAGTTGGGAATAGGGTTGGGATTAGGGTTAGGGGTGTGTCAGGGTTAGAGGTGTGGTTAGGGTTACCGTTGGAATTAGGGTTAGGGGAGTGTTTGGATTAGGGTTTCAGTTATAATTGGGGGGTTTCCACTGTTTAGGCACATCAGGGGCTCTCCAAAAGCGACATGGCGTCCGATCTCAATTCCAGCCAATTCTGCGTTGAAAAAGTAAAACAGTGCTTCTTCCCTTCCGAGCTCTCCCGTGTGCCCAAACAGGGGTTTACCCCAACATATGGGGTATCAGCGTACTCAGGACAAATAGGACAACAACTGTTGTGGTCCAATTTCTCCTGTTACCCTTGGGAAAATACAAAACTGGGGGCTAAAAAATAATTTTTGTGGGAAAAAAAGATTTTTTATTTTTACGGCTCTGCGTTATAAACTGTAGTGAAACACTTGGGGGTTCAAAGTTCTCACAACACATCTAGATAAGTTCGCTGGGGGGTCTAGTTTCCAATATGGGTCACTTGTGGGGGGTTTCTACTGTTTAGGCACATTAGGGGTTCTGCAAACGCAATGTGACGCCTGCAGACCATTCCATCTAAGTCTGCATTCCAAATGGCACTCCTTCCTTTCCGAGCCCTCCCATGCGCCCAAACGGTGGTTCCCCCCAACATATGGGGTATCAGCGCACTCAGGACAAATTGGACAACAAATTTTGGGGTCCAATTTCTCCTGTTACCCTCGGGAAAATACAAAACTGGGGGCTAAAAAATAATCTTTGTGGGAAAAAAATTTTTGTTTTATTTTTACGGCTCTCCATTATAAACTTCTGTGAAGCCCTTGGTGGGTCAAAGCGCTCACCACCACACATCTAGATAAGTTCCTTAGGGGTCTACTTTCCAAAATGGTGTCACCTGTGAGGGGTTTCTACTATTTAGGTACATTAGGGGCTCTGCAAATGCAACATGGCGTCTCATCTCAATTCTTGTCAAATTTGCATTGAAAAGTCAAACGGCACTCCTTCCGTTCTGAGCTCTCCCATCCGCCCAAACAGTGGTTTACAACTTTTGGGGTCCGATTTCTTCTCTTACCCTTGGAAAAATAAAAAATTGGGGGCAAAAAGATAATTTTTGTGAAAAAATATGATTTTTTATTTTTACGGTTCTACATTATAAACTTCTGTGAAGCACTTGGTGGGTCAAAGTGCTCACCACACCTCTAGATAAGTTCCTTAGGGGGTCTACTTTCCAAAATGGTGTAACTTGTGGGGGCTTTCAATGTTTAGGCACATCAGGGGCTCTCCAAACGAAACATGGCGTCCCATCTCAATTGCAGTCAATTTTGCATTGAAAAGTCAAATGGCGCTCCTTCGCTTCCGAGCTGTGCCATGCGCCCAAACAGTGGTTTACCCCCACATGTGGGGTATTGGCGCACTCAGGACAAATTGTACAACAATGTTTGGGGTCCATTTTCTCCTGTTACCCTTGGTAAAAAAAAACAAATTGGAGCTGAATTAAATTTTTTGTGAAAAAAAGTTAAATGTTCATTTTTATTTAAACATTCAAAAAATTCCTGTGAAGCACCAGAAGGGTTAATAAACTTCTTGAATGTGGTTTTGAGCACCTTGAGGGGTGTAGTTTTTAGAATGGTGTCACACTTGGGT
Source organism: Ranitomeya imitator (assembly GCF_032444005.1). NCBI lineage: Eukaryota > Metazoa > Chordata > Amphibia > Anura > Dendrobatidae > Ranitomeya > Ranitomeya imitator. The sequence goes on along the minus strand of NC_091290.1, from coordinate 109,994,126 downwards.
ATTTTCTATCATATAGACCCCTCAAAATGACTTCAAATGAGATGTGGTCCCTAAAAAAAAAATGATGTTGTAGAAATGAGAAATTGCTGGTCAGTTTTCACCCTTATAACTCCCTAACAAAAAAAAAATTTTGCTTCCAAAATTATGCTGATGTAAAGTAGACATGTGGGAAGTGTTACTTATTAAGTATTTTGTGTGACATATCTCTGTGATTTAATTGCATAAAAATTCAAAGTTGGAAAATTGCGAAATTTTCATAATTTTCGCCAAATTTCCATTTTTTTCACAAATAAACGCAGGTACTATCAAAGAATTTTTACCATTGTCATGAAGTACAATATGTCACGAGAAAACAATGTCAGATTCACTGGGATCCGTTGAAGCGTTTTAGAGTTATAACCTCATAAAAGGACAGTGGTCAGAATTGTAAAAATTGGCCCGGTCACTAACGTGCAAACCACCCTTGGGGGTAAAGGGGTTAACCTGGCTCTAGTCTTCAGCCTATGCCACTTGTCTAAGTTTTCAGGCTGGATTCACATCTCTGCTTGGATTCTCCTGGTTTCCTGACCAGTTCTGCAAAGATAAGTTCTGGCTTTGCTCATTTCAGTCCACATGTTGTGGACTTATTGTTCTGTGCATTCTATTTTTGTCCAGCTTGTCATTATGGATTTTTTCTGTTAGCTGGAAGCTCTGGGAAGCAGATTTACCCTCGACACCTTTAGTCAGGTGTGGAGATTTTGTAAACTCTGTGTGGATTGTTTTGTAGTTTTTATACTGACCGCACAGTATCCTTTCCTGTCCTATGTATCAAGCTAGACTGGCCTCCTATGCTAAAATCTGATTTCATCTCTGCGTATGTTATTTTCCCCTCCTCTCACCTTCAATATTTGTGGGGGGCTATCTTTCCTTTGGGGATTTTCTCTGAGGCAAGATAGGTTTCCTGTTTCCATCTTTAGGGGAAGTTAGATCTTAGGCTGTGCCGAGGGGTCTAGGGAGCGTCAGGTACCCCCCACGGCTATTTCTAGTTGCGCTGCTAGGTTCAGGGTCTGCGGTCAGTACAGATACCACCTCCTTCAGAGCTTGTCTCATGTTGTTCCTAAACCACCAGATCATAACAGTACAAGTGGCCAAAAATGATTTAAATGTATCTCAAAAGAAGGAAAAGAAAGTTCTGAACCATTTTTTTTTCTGTGCTCTGGTTTGCCTTTTTTTTCCTCTTGATATCTGGGTGGTGCAGGATATATGCCCTGGCATGGATGCTCAGGGTTTGTTTTCTCGTGTGGATCAACTGGCTGCAAGAGTACAGAGTATCTAGGACTATGTTGTCCAGTCTCCGGCTTTAGAGCCCAGAATTCCTACTCCGGATTTGTTCTTTGGGGACAGATCCAAGTTTTTGAACTTTAAAAATAACTGCAAATTGTTTTTTGCTTTGAAACCCCGTTCTTCAGGTGATCCCATTCAGCAGGTGAAAATCATCATATCCTTGCTGCGTGGTGATCCGCAAGACTGGGCTTTTTCTCTTGAAACAGGGGATCCGGCATTATTGAATGTAGACGCATTTTTTCAAGCTCTCGGATTATTGTATGACGAACCTAACTCTGTAGAGCATGCTGAGAAAACACTGTTGGCCCTGTGTCAAGGTCAGGAAACGGCAGAGTTATACTGCCAGAAATTTAGAAAATGGTCTGTGCTCACTAAATGGAATGAAGAGGCTCTGGCTGCTATTTTCAGAAAAGGTCTTTCTGAAACCCTTAAAGATGTTATGGTGGGCTTTCCCAAGCCTGCCGGTTTGAACGAATCTATGTCTCTAGCCATTCAGATTGATCGGCGTCTGCGCGAGCGCAAAGCTGTGCACCATATGGCAATGTCCTCTGAGCATAGTCCTGAACCTATGCAATGTGATAGGATTTTGACTAGAATAGAACGGCAGGAATTCAGACGTCAGAATAGGCTGTGATTTTACTGTGGTGATTCAGCTCATGTTATCTCTGATTGCCCTAAGCGTACTAAGAGAGTCGCTAGGTCTGTTACCATTATTACTATACAGCCTAAATTTCTCTTATCTGTGACCCTGATTTGCTCATTGTCATCCTTTTCTCTCATGGCATTTGTGGATTCAGGCGCTGCCCTGAACTTAATGGACTTAGAATTCGCCAGGCGCTGTGGTTTTTCCTTGCAGCCTTTGCAGAGCCCTATTCCTTTGAGGTGCATTGATGCTACACGCTTGGCCAAGGATAAACCTCAGTACTGGACACAGATGACTATGTACATGGCTCCTGCACATCAGGAAGATTGCCGTTTTCTGGTGTTGCATAACCTGCATGATGTTGTTGTGCTGGGATTTCCATGGTTACAGGAACATAATCCGGTGCTGGATAGGAAAACTATGTCTGTGACTAGTTGGGGTTGTCAAGGGGTACATAGTGACGTTCCTTTGATGTCAATTTCCTCTTCCCCCTCTTCTGAGGTCCCTGAGTTTTTGTCAGATTTTCAGGATGTATTTGATGAGCCCAAGTCCAGTTCCCTTCCTCCGCACAGGGACTGTGATTGTGCTATTAACTTGATTCCTGGTTGTAAGTTCCCTAAGGGCCGACTTTTCAATCTGTTCTGTCACAAAGACAGGGATCGTCGAACGGTGTGCTGCCTACCTGGCGCTCGAGTCCGACACATCGCTGATCGGGTGGACAGATTATTGTGAGGGGCTGGTGAGGAACCAGCGGTCATGGTGCACATTGGCACTAATGACAAAGTTAGAGGTAGGTGGAAGGTCCTTAAAGATGATTTCAGGGATTTAGGCTGCAAGCTGAAAGCAAGGACCTCCAACGTGGTATTTTCCGAAATACTGCCGGTACCACGTGCCATGCCAGAGAGGCAACGGGAGATTAGGGAGGTTAATAAGTGGCTCAAGAATTGGTGTAGGAAAGAGGGGTTTGGGTTCCTGCAGAACTGGGCCGACTTCTCAGTTGGCTACAGGCTCTACGCTAGGGACGGGCTGCACCTCAATGGGGAGGGTGCAGCTGTGCTGGGGGAGAGAATGGCTAGAAGGTTGGAGGAGTGTTTAAACTAGGAATTGGGGGGGAGGGTATTCATTTTATAGGAGGGGAAGATAGTGCAGACAGAGACCTGGGCACAAATAAGGAAGTTGGGGGTGGCGGTGGCATGGGGGGTGGGGTCAGAACAGTTAATAATTTAAGAAATAGAAGTACAGAGAGGAACATAAAGTGCATGTATACTAATGCCAGAAGCCTCGCCAACAAAATGGACGAATTAGAACTAATGTTGTTGGAGCATAATTATGACATGGTGGGGATATCTGAAACATGGCTGGATGAGAGCCATGACTGGGCTGTTAACTTGCAGGGCTATAGCCTGTTCAGAAATGACCGTACAGATAAGCGAGGGGGAGGGGTGTGTCTATATGTAAAATCGTCATTAAAACCCATCCTGCGCGATAACATAGGTGAATTTAATGAAAATGTAGAATCCCTGTGGGTGGAGATAAGGGGAGGGGGAAAAAATTATAAATTACTGATAGGGGTTTGTTATAAATCTCCAAAAATAATGGAAGCAATGGAGAATATCCTCGTAAAGCAAATAGATGAAGCTGCGACTCAAGGAGAAGTCATTATTATGGGGGACTTCAACTACCCTGAAATAGATTGGGGAACAGAAACCTGCAGTTCCAGCAAAGGTAATCGGTTTTTGACAACTATGAGAGACAATTACCTTTCACAACTGGTTCAGGACCCAACAAGAAAGGGGGCACTGCTAGACCTAATATTAACCAACAGGCCAGACCGCATATCAAATATAAGGGTTGTGGGTCACTTGGGAAATAGCGATCACAAAATAATAAGTTTTCATGTATCCTTTAAAAAGATGTGTAGTAGAGGGGTTACAAGGACACTAAACTTCAGGAGGGCAAATTTCCAACGGATGAGAGAGGATCTTGGTGCAATTAACTGGGACGATATCCTGAGACACAAAAATACACAAAGAAAATGGGAGACGTTTATTAGCATCCTGGATAGGACCTGTGCACAGTATATACCGTATGGGAATAAACATACTAGAAATAGGAGGAAACCAATATGGCTAAATGGAGCTGTAAGGGGCGCAATAAGTGACAAAAAGAAAGCATTTAGAGAATTAAAGGAAGTAGGTAGTGAGGAGGCATTAAATAAATACAGAAAATTAAATAAATTCTGTAAAAAGCAAATCAAGGCAGCAAAGATTGAGACAGAGAGATTCATTGCCAGAGAGAGTAAAAATAATCCTAAAATATTCTTTAACTACATAAATAGTAAGAAACTAAAAAATGATAGTGTTGGCCCCCTTAAAAATAGTCTGGGTGAGATGGTGGATGAGGATGAGGAAAAAGCCAATATGCTAAATGACTTTTTTTCATCAGTATTTACACAAGAAAATCCCATTGCAGACAAAATGACTAGTGATAAAAATTCCCAATTAAATGTCACCTGCTTAACCCAGCAGGAAGTGCGGCGGCGTCTAAAAATCACTAAAATTGACAAATCTCCGGGCCCGGATGGGATACACCCTCGAGTACTGCAGGAATTAAGTACAGTCATTGATAGACCATTATTTTTAATCTTTAAAGACTCCATAATAACAGGGTCTGTGCCACAGGACTGGCGAATAGCAAATGTGGTGCCAATATTCAAAAAGGGAACAAAAACTGAACTCGGAAATTATAGGCCAGTAAGCTTAACCTCTACTGTGGGTAAAATCCTGGAGGGCATTCTAAGGGACGCTACACTGGAGTATCTGAAGAGGAATAACCTCATGACCCAGTATCAGCACGGGTTTACTAGGGACCGTTCATGTCAGACTAATTTGATCAGTTTCTATGAAGAGGTAAGTTCCGGATTGGACCAAGGGAACCCAGTGGATGTAGTGTATATGGACTTTTCAAAAGCTTTTGATACGGTGCCACACAAAAGGTTGATACATAAAATGAGAATAATGGGGATAGGGGAAAATATGTGCAAGTGGGTTGAGAGCTGGCTCAGGGATAGGAAACAAAGGGTGGTTATTAATGGAGCACACTCGGACTGGGTAGCGGTTAGCAGTGGGGTACCACAGGGGTCAGTATTGGGCCCTCTTCTTTTTAACATATTTATTAATGACCTTGTAGGGGGCATTCAGAGTAAAATTTCAATATTTGCAGATGACACTAAACTCTGCAGGGTAATCAATACAGAGGAGGAAAATTTTATATTACAGGATGATTTATGTAAACTAGAAGCTTGGGCTGATAAATGGCAAATTACCTTTAATGGGGATAAATGTAAGGTCATGTACTTGGGTAGAAGTAATAAGATGTATAATTATGTGCTTAATTCTAAAACTCTGGGCAAAACCGTCAATGAAAAAGACCTGGGTGTATGGGTGGATGACAAACTCATATTCAGGGGCCAGTGTCAGGCAGCTGCTACAAAGGCAAATAAAATAATGGGATGCATTAAAAGAGGCATAGATGCTCATGAGGAGAATATAATTTTACCTCTATATAAGTCACTAGTTCGACCACACTTAGAATACTGTGCACAGTTCTGGTCTCCGGTGTTTAAGAAAGACATAGCTGAACTGGAGCGGGTGCAGAGAAGAGCGACCAAGGTTATTAGAGGACTGGGGGGTCTGCAATACCAAGATAGGTTATTACACTTGGGGCTATTTAGTTTGGAAAAACGAAGACTAAGGGGTGATCTTATTTTAATGTATAAATATATGAGGGGACAGTACAAAGACTTTTCTGATGATCTTTTTAATCATAGACCTGAAACAGGGACAAGGGGGCATCCTCTGCCCTTGGAGGAAAAAAGGTTTAAGCATAATAACAGACGCGGATTCTTTACTGTAAGAGCAGTGAGACTATGGAACTCTCTGCCGTATGATGTTGTAATGAGTGATTCATTACTTAAATTTAAGAGGGGACTGGATACCTTTCTGGAAAAGTATAATGTTACAGGGTATATACACTAGATTCCTTGATAGGGCGTTGATCCAGGGAACTAGTCTGATTGCCGTATGTGGAGTCGGGAAGGAATTTTTTTCCCCAATGTGGAGCTTACTCTTTGCCACATGGTGTTTTTTGCCTTCCTCTGGATCAACATGTTAGGGCATGTTAGGTTAGGCTATGGGTTGAACTAGATGGACATATAGTCTTCCTTCAACCTTAATAACTATGTAACTATGTAACTATGTCTGTGCCAGAGCAAGCCGCCATGCGGAGCTATGTTAAGGAATCTTTGGAGAAAGGGCATATTCGGCCCTCTTCGTCACCATTGGGAGCGGGTTTCTTTTTTGTTGCTAAGAAGGATGGCTCCTTGAGACCCTGTATTGATTATCGTCTTCTTAATAAGATCACGGTCAAATTCCAATACCCCTTGCCTTTGCTTACTGATTTGTTTGCTCAGATTAAGGGGGCTAGTTGGTTTACTAAGATTGACCTCCGAGGGGCATATAATCTTGTTCGTATTAAACAGGGTGACGAATGGAAAACTGCATTTAATACGCCTGAAGGCCATTTTGAATACCTTGTGATGCCATTTGGGCTCTCTAATGCTCCATCTGTGTTCCAGTCTTTCATGCATGATATTTTCCGCAATTATCTTGATAAATTCATGGTCGTATATTTGGATGATATTTTGATTTTTTCCAATGATTGGGAGTCTCATGTGAAGCAGGTCAGGATGGTGTTCCAGATCCTTCGTGATAATGCTTTATTTGTGAAGGGGTCTAAGTGCCTATTCGGAGTTCAGAAGGTCTCTTTTTTGGGTTTTGTTTTTTCTCCCTCGTCTATAGAAATGGATCTTGTTAAGGTCCAAGCTATTCATGACTGGATCCAACCCACATCTGTGAAGGGTCTTCAAAAAATTTTGGGCTTTGCTAATTTTTATCGCCGTTTCATTGCCAACTTTTCCAGTGTGGTTAAGCCCCTTACTGATTTGACAAAGAAAGGCGCTGATGTGACGAATTGGTCCTCTGAGGCTGTTGAGGCCTTTCAGGAGCTTAAACACCAATTTACTTCTGCCGCTGTGTTGCGTCAACCGGATGTTTCTCTTCCTTTTCAGGTTGAGGTCAACGCTTCTGAGATTGGGGCAGGGGCCGTCTTGTCTCAGAGGGAGTCTGATGGTTCTTTGATGAAACCATGTGCTTTTTTTCCCAGAAAGTTTTCACCTGCGGAACGCAATTATGATGTCGGCAATCGGGAGTTGTTGGCTATGAAGTGGGCATTTGAGGAGTGGCGACATTGGCTTGAGGGAGCTAAACACCGTGTTTTGGTCCTAACCGATCACAAGAATCTGATTTACCTCGAGTCGGCCAAGTGGCTGAATCCTAGACAGGCTCGATGGTCCCTGTTTTTCTTCCGTTTTGATTTTGTGATCTCGTATCTTCCGGGATCTAAGAATGTTAAGGCTGATGCCCTCTCTAGGAGTTTTTCGCCTGATTCTCCTGGAGTTCTTGAGCCGGTTGGCATTCTTAAGGAGGGGGTGATTCTTTCTGCTATCTCCCCTGATTTGCGCCGGGTGCTTCAGGAATTTCAGGCTGATAGGCCTGACCGCTGTCCAATGGGGAAGCTGTTTGTTCCTGATAGATGGACAAGTAAGGTAATTTCTGAGGTTCATTGTTCAGTGTTGGCTGGTCATCCTGGGATTTTTGGTACCAGAGATTTGGTTGCAATGTCCTTTTGGTGGCCTTCCTTGTCTCGCAATGTGCGTGCTTTTGTGCAGTCCTGTGGGACTTGCGCCCAGGCCAAGCCTTGCTGTTCCCGCGCTAGTGGGTTGCTTTTGCCTTTGCCGGTCCCTGAGAGGCCCTGGATGCATATTTCCATGGATTTTATTTCGGATCTTCCTGTTTCCCAGAAGATGTCTGTTATCTGGGTTGTTTGTGACCGGTTCTCTAAAATGGTCCATTTGGTACCTTTGCCTAAGTTGCCTTCCTCCTCAGATCTGGTTGCATTGTTTTTTCAGCATGTGGTTCGTTTGCATGGCATTCCGGAGAATATTGTGTCTGACAGAGGTTCTCAGTTTGTCTCTAGATTTTGGCGGGCCTTTTGTGCTAGGATGGGCATTGATTTGTCTTTTTCTTCGGCGTTTCATCCTCAGACTAATGGCCAAACTGAGCGAACTAATCAGACCTTGGAGACCTATTTGAGATGCTTTGTGTCTGCTGATCAGGATGATTGGGTGTCTTTCTTGCCGTTGGCCGAGTTTGCCCTTAATAATCGGGCTAGTTCAGCTACTTTGGTTTCACCTTTCTTTTGTAATTTTGGTTTTCATCCTCGTTTTTCTTCTGGGCAGGTTGAGCCTTCTGATTGTCCTGGTGTTGATTCTGTGGTGGACAGGCTGCAGCAGATTTGGACTCATGTGGTGGACAATTTGACATTGTCTCAGGAAAGGGCTCAACGTTTTGCTAACCGCCGTCGGCGTGTTGGTCCCCAGCTTCGTGTGGGGGATTTGGTTTGGTTGTCTTCTCGTCATGTTGCTATGAAGGTTTCTTCTCCTAAGTTTAAGCCTCGGTTTATTGGTCCTTATAAAATTTTTGAAATTATTAATCCGGTCTCTTTTCGTTTGGCTCTTCCAGCCTCTTTTGCCATTCATAATGTTTTCCATAGATCTTTGTTGCGGAGATATGTGGTGCCCGTTGTTCCCTCGGTTGACCCTCCTGCCCCGGTGTTGGTAGAGGGAGAGTTGGAATATGAGGTTGAGAAGATTTTGGATTCTCGTTTTTCGAGGCGGAGGCTCCAGTATCTTGTCAAGTGGAAGGGTTATGGCCAGGAGGATAATTCTTGGGTTGTTGCCTCCGATGTCCATGCTACCGATTTGGTTCGTGCTTTTCACTTGGCTCGTCCTGATCGGCCTGGGGGCTCTGGTGAGAGTTCGGTGACCCCTCCTCAAGGGGGGGGGGGGGTACTGTTGTGAATTCCGTTCTTGGGCTCCCTCCGGTGGTTGTAAATGGCACTTTTGTGAATTCTTTTGTGAATTGACACCTGGAACATTGGCCCACATGGCACGTATCCTAAAAAGGGACCCCCGCATTATCAAAATGATGACCGATGACGATTACTGGTTGGCCTGCCTCCAGGATCCATGATATAAAGGAAAATTACAAAATATCATGCCACATGAGAACCTTGAGCAAATATTGGCTACCAAACAAGCAACTCTTGTAGACCGTTTGGTTCAGGCATTCCCAGCACACAGCGGCGGTGATGGTTCTCACACGAGCCGTAGGGGGCAACATGGCAGAGGTGTTAGAGGTGCACAAATCCGAAGTGGCATTGGACAGAGGGGTTTTATGACCAGGTTGTAGTGAGATTTCGCAATGACCACTGACATGACAGCATTTGTCCAGTATGGTTACAAACTACTTTTCCTCCCTTATCGATATTCTCCTTCACAGGTCATTCTCCTTTGATTACTGGGCATCTAAAATAGACACCTGGCCTGAATTGGCAGAATATGCATTACAGGAGCTCGCTTGCCCTGCTTCTAGTGTGCTATCAGAAAGAGTCTTCAGTGCTGCTGGTTCAATACTGACCGAAAAAAGGATACGTCTGGCTACCCAGAATGTTGATGATCTAACCATCATTAAAATGAGCCAATAATGGATTTCAAATTATTTTGCCCCACCTTCTCCTGCTGACACGTAGCTTGCCTGAAAAATGTCTTGCTTTTGGCCTCCTCTTACTGACTTCTCCAATTCTGCCATTTGCAGCTGCTGAATGTCCACCATAGGCCATTTTTATACCTCCCTAAATGAGCTGACTCCCCCCACAGGGCCGTGGTCACCACCTGGCGCAAGCACCTGTGCGAGTGCCGTTTGCATGGACAGGTGGGTGAGCCCACTCTTGGACGATGGCACTGGCACAGGGTTCCTCATAGTACAATGAAGTGTCTCTGACGGTGGTGGTGCACAACCAAAGTCAGACACACCGTCATAATATGAGGGGCCCTGTGCCAGTACCGCCGCCCTTGAGACAGTGATTCCCCCCAGCTCGAACAATGCTCTACCACTTGCAATATTTACCTCTCCATGCTCCACCACTGTGTAGTCTGTGCGGTTAAATCTTTCATTGGCACTGCCAATACAAATTTACAAATTTGTTGAAATGATAGATGATAGTGAAAATATATAGGGGCTCTTGCCTCCATTTAGACCAGTTAATACTTTGCGCCTACTACCATCTGTCTGCTACTCCGCAGAGGAGACCACCCCAGTAGCTAGCTATGCAGCCTGTTAAATCCTGTTACCAATTTTGAACTGCATTTAGCCTACTTTACTATTTGGGCCTACCAACTGTGTCTGCGCCACTCATTACAGTTGTCCTCCACTGAACAAAGCTAGGCCGCCTGTTTAGTCCTGTTACCAATTTTGAACTGCATTTAGCCTACTTTTTTATTTTGGGCCTACTAACTGTGTCTGCGCCACTCATTACAGTTGTCCTCCACTGAACAAAGCAATGCCGCCTGTTTAGTCCTGTTACCAATTTTGAACTGCTTTTAGCCTACCTTTTTATTTTGAGCCTACTAACTGTGTCTGTGCCACTCATTACAGTTGTCCTCCACTGAACAAAGCTTGGCCACCTGTTTAGTCCTGTTACCAATTTTGAACTGCTTTTAGCCTACTTTTTTATTTTGGGCCTACTAACCGTGTTTGCGCCACTCATTACAGTTGTCCTGCACGGAACAAAGCTAAGCCGCTTGTTTAGTTCTGTTGCCAATTTTGAACTGTATTTAGCCTACTTTTTTATTGTGGGCCTACAAACTGTGTCTGCGCCACTCATTACAGTTATCCTCCACTAAACAAAGCTAAGCCGCCTGTTTAGTCCTGTTACCAATTTTGAACTGCTTTTAGCCTACCTTTTTATTTTGAGCCTACTAACTGTGTCTGTGCCACTCATTACAGTTGTCCTCCACTGAACAAAGCTAGGCCGCCTGTTTAGTCCTGTTACCAATTTTGAACTTCATTTAGCCTACTTTTTTATTGTGGGCCTACAAACTGTGTCTGCACCACTCATTACAGTTGTCCTCCATGGAACAAAGCAATGCCGCTGAACTGCATTTGGCCTACTTTTGTATTTGGGCCTATATCTGTGTTTCCTCCTCATCCTGCCTATTGCCCAGCCACTGCTAGATGAGTCTGCTGGTACATTGACCCAGACCACTACATTCACCTTGCATTCTACACAGCCAGAATCTGACCCTGCTGAAAGTCAGGTTCCCCTTCCCACATACTGTACCACCTTACACGGGGACAAAGAGGAAGGTGGGGATGAAAGTGCAGGTTCCTTCATCAGGTGGGGGGGCATACTCGTTGGCGACGTCACTGGCACAGGGCCCCTCATAGTACGCAAAAGTGTCTCTGGCAGTGGGAGGCACCACCCGCCATCAAAAACACCGCCGTACTATGAGGGGCCCTCTGCCAGTGCCCAGTGCCAACGAGTGGGCCACCCCTGCTTGCTCAGGATCACAGCACTTGCAAAGTTTAAATACTTACCTTTCTCTGCTCCACCGCCAAGACGTATTCCGCGTTTCCTGGGCCCACGAAAATCTTGAGCCAGCCCTACCCCCTCACAACTTTAGCCAAATGACCCCTGTTTTCAATGCCTAACTATTATTATAAAACAAATTAAGATTGACAAGTTTAAGAAATAAAAGTTGATGTTTTTGGCATTAAAATGGACACTGTAGGTGTTTTCCTGTCCTCCACTCACTGCCGACTTTGATTCCCCATTGACTTGCATTGGGTTTCGTGTTTCGGTCGGCCCCCGACTTTTCGCAATAATCGGCCCATTTCACCCGACCCGACTTTTGACAAAGTCGGGTTTTGCGAAACCCATCTCGATTCTAAAAAAGTAAAAGTCGCTCAACTCTACCAATGGTTACTAGACGCGATCGTTTTCCCGACCGCTGAGGACATTTATTGGCATAATGTCCTAACTGTTGGCAAATATTACAAACCACATGTATTTAAGCGGCCCGGGACTTAGGTCCCGCTCGAGAAACATCCATGGTCTCATGTGCGTCGAACGCCTGAACAGGAGATTCCAGACGACTGGCGAAGGTAGGAGACAACCGGAACCTCTGCCTACACTGGGTCCGCTCTAACCTCCGCTCATTAAAACAGAGGTCAATGCGGGTAGAGATAGTAATGAGCTCCTCCAGTGTGGCAGGAATCTCCCTGATGGCCAAGGCGTCCTTCACATGGTCTGCCAGTCCATTCCAGAACACCGGAATAAGGACTTTATCCGGCCACTCCAGCACTGATGCCAGAGTCCAGAATTGGATGGCAAACTGGCTGACCTTGGACGAACCCTATGTAATTGCCAACAGTTGGAGTGCCATATCATGGGTGACGCGAGGTCCTAAAAATATCTGTTTCAAAGTGTCCAGAAAGTGAGGAGCACGCTGCACCACACGATCATCATGCTTCCACAGTGGCGTAGCCCATTCCAATGCCCTGCCCGACAAAAGCGATATGATAAATCCCACCTTAGCCCATTCTGTAGGAAAACGTGCAGCCAGAAGCTCAATATGTATGGTGCACTGGCTCACGAATCCTCGACATAGCTTACTGTCACCAGCAAACTTGTCTGGTAGCGGAAGACGGGATAAAGTCGAAGCAGGAGTGGCAGAGGACAAACTGGCTGCAGCTACACTAGCAGCCGAGGTTGTGCGCTCAAGAGCCACCAACCTACCCTCCAGCTGCTGGATGTACCGCTGTAGACGCTGATCATCAGCCATTTTCTAGCCAGACCCTGACACTAGTATTATGTGAGGACTGGCGGAGCGCACCGAGTTAATATGAATGTTATAATTGGTGAGTTCGCAGCCTGCGGTCCACCGTGCAGGAGACAACCTGCTGCTAGAAAATTACGGCACTATATGGCGGTCTAAGTGAACTCAGTTACTTCACTGAGTCACACAGAAAAGAACACGCTGTGCCCTGTTAGCGTTACAGGGGAACACATCAAACTGCTGAGCTGATGGCAGTCAGTGGTCACTCACACAGAGAAGCACACAAAAGCTCCTCACCGGAGGTGCCGGTATTCCAGGGGCTTATTTTAGCCGGGTCCCTGAATACAATCATACAAACACCTCACCGGAGGTGCTGGTATTCTAGGGGCTTATTTCAGCCGGGTCCCTGAATGCAATCATACAGGCGCGACCACAATTAGCAAGCTCATAACATGAACTGATACTAGCGCATGGCCGTGCGGCCATGCAAACCTTTTATAGCTGCAGCAGCTTCAGGACCTTCCTAGAGGACCAATGGAAGCTGCAGCAGTACCTGAGCATGTGAACCCTGACCTCCAATGAGAGGTCTTACCCTGGGCATGCCCAGAAGGGAAAAAGCAGGACTTAGTCCCAGAGATGTTTGCTCGCCACTGACCAGTACTGGCTACAATGGCTGAGCCTGGGAAAGCAGCAGAAACCATCCGCACAGTATCAGGCTGAGCAAGATGCTGGGACCGACGTCTCCGCTGAGCAGGCTTCGCTGCGGCTGGTGAGGAATTGGAGACCGCAGAGGAGATGGCCCAAGATTCCCCCTGTGCAGAGGCGGGAACTCGACCCCTAACACATACAACCTTGAAAGCTGGCCACTTGAAGGTCTGGTGAAACTAGAGTTACTACGTAGTGTAAATCACTATATAAGACCAGAGAAACATGACTAAGACAGATGCCAAAACTGAGGTACCTGTACATGTACAGTGTGCTGATACCTGCATAATTGGGGACGCCCATGCAGTGTAGGTAATCTCCCAGGGGTTCTCTGTCTTGGTGTTGCTTCTCTGATATTCCAGACGGATGATGTTTAAAAGCATCTTGGTTATGATGTAAGTATACTGTATGTAGTTAATCTTCATATATACGTAATCACTATATGTATTTAATCCTTATATGTACTTACTAACCTTTGTATGATAACATATACAAAAGTGTACACACTTACACTATTCACTAATACTATTCCTGCTTGAATTTTGTAGTTTGCAATAAAATTGCATTGGATAGCAAGTATTACCCTTATTTAACGCCATATCTGAACCTTAGTGTTAAAAACATGGCAAATAAAATTGCCAAATTCTCCTGTAAATAATTCTGCAAAGAGGGAACCATCATATTATTAAAATATGAGTGGATTTTCATGGGCCCATCCAGTATGTTTGTTCCAAGGCGTAATGGAGTGCATATCACTATGCAGCAGGGCTGGTCCTGCTGCCAATGTGTAAAACAAAGGAGTACCGTAGTATAAAATGCATATTGTGAAGTGGTTTTTCATGGGCCCATCCAGTATGTGGGTTCCAAGGCATAATGGGGTTCATATGACTGGCTATGCAGCAGGGCTGGTTTTGCCGCCAATGTCCAAAACAAAGGAGTACGGGAGTACAAAAAGCATATTGTGAAGTGGATTTTCATGGGTCCATCCAGTATGTGGGTTCCAAGGTGTAATGGAGTGCATATGACTGACTATGCAGCAGGGATGGCCTTGCTGCCAACGTGAAAAACAAAGGAGTACGAGAGTACAAAATGCATATTGTGAAGTGGATTTTCCTGGGCCCATCCAGTATGTGGGTTCAAAGGCTTATTGGGGTGCATATGAATTAGTAGCAGGGCAGGCCTTGAATTCAATGCAACACTTTTTCAGGAGTCCACTCTGGACATGTTATGAAGGGGGTAATAAGGTGCATCGTAATTCTTGGCAGCCCATCCACTCACAGCATAGGCTCCAACAACTTAGGAGACCCACTGTTTCATAATGGCCCTTTAAGAAGATGCTGCCTGATGCACCAGTAAAAATAGGCTCTGTGACTTTAATAAATGAAACAAGATGTGTCTGCTTATGTGTCACACACCACATGGCCAGCTAGGGTTGTTACATGTTACAATGACATTTCCCAGTGAAATGCAAATAGCCTCTTTTGAGAAAAAGAGGACTTAAACTCTATAGCGCCACCTGATGGAAGTAGCGATCCTACAAGTCACAATCAACCTTTTAACGAGTCGTGCAATATGACTTAGGATAAAAGCCAAATCAGTATCTCAATTTGCAGACACGGTGTTTCGGGCTGTTGGCCCTCGTCAGTGCGAAGCATGAGAACCAATGTGGCTAGGTGAGAGGCTCTGGACTGGGGTCTCAGGGGTATCGTTTCTCCCTATGGAGAGTGACATACCATCTCTGGCTTGTCAAGGTAAGGAGGCTTATTCGCTGTGCAATGCTCCTCTGGGAAATATAATATGCAAATTGCCTCTTCTGAGAAAAAGAGGACTTAAACTCTATAGCACCACCTGTTGGAAGTAGCGATCCTACAAATCACAATCAACCCTTTAACGAGTGGTTAAATCCCACTGAATGCATTTGTAGTGGTTGAAAGCAATGTTAATGTTGAAAAATGCTTCAAAAATGCTGCGTCTGAACTAAGCCTAAGTGGGAGAGGAAGTTTTCTGTCTGGGGTTAAATATTTGGCCTTACAGGCAAGTCATTAACCTGCAAAGAATGTACATTGACATATTTCCCAACAAAATCTGTTTTGGTTTTGTTTTAATGTGTTTTTTGTGGCACCGGGAAAAATGGCATGAATCTCGGAAAAAATTGATTAAAGCTGCGAACTAGGAGTCAGGAATGCTTCCGGGGCAATACCCGTGATGTCCCTGTGTCATTTGAGCAGTGTTTCCATCATTTTCAGACGTTTTTAGACCTTTAAAGACCCCCTGAGGGATCTCGGTAAAAATACTCGGGTCTCCCATAGACTTACATTGGGCTCGTTGTTCTGGCCGAGTACCCGAGTATTCCAATCTGCTCGACCCGAGCAACGAGCACCCGAACATTTTAGTGCTCGCTCATCACTACAATTAACCCCTGCAAAGAGATATAGACTGTTCATGTCAGATTCTCAGGCTATGGCTTCTACAATAGTCACTGAAGCAATGCATTGCTGATCAAAGTGAAATATTGTTTGAAATCTAACTAGACTTTATCAAGAGGAAATGGTCAGAATGTGAAAAGCCAAAGGATAAGACAGAAATATAGAAGGAAGAAGGTCAGGGGTTCGAAATAGAAGTGCGACAACAAGTGCAGAGCAAACAGACCAATGGTGATGCAGAAATGTAAACCAGAAACAAAGCTAAGTCAGGATCAGAGCCAAGCACAGGATATACCTAGATACACTGTCGAGGTCCTAAAGTCAGAGTCTCTTTTAAATTGGATGATAGACATTTCCAGAAGCTAAAAGGAAGAGAACGTCAGTCTTGACCACAAGCACCAATGTTGACAGCAGGAGTTGAGTCACTTTATTATTACTTATTTTAACAGCACTGTTGATCTCATGGTGCTGTACATGAGAAAAGATTTTAACTATAAAATATAAATTACAACGAATAAAATAACAGTGACAAACTAGTATAGTTAGGGAGAGGAACCTGCCATTACAGGCTTACAGTCTACTGGGTAATGGGGAAGGAGACAATAGGTCATGGGGTTAGAGCACCTTCTGTGGTAGTGCGGTTACAGCAGTGTCATCGCAAAATGTAAGTATCCTTAAAGAGATGAATTTTCATGTTTTGCCTGAAGGTTCCAAAGATTGGAAACAAATGGAGTTGTTGGCATATGGAGTTCCAGAAGATGGGGGATGCTAGGAAGAAGTCTTGGAGACAATTGGGTGAAGAATGTGGAGGAGAGAGTGAAGGCTTGTGGCGACCGAAGAGTATGTGTGAGAAGGTAGAAACATATGTAGGAGACAGATTATGAACGGCTTTGTAGGTCAGTGTTAGTAGTTTAAAATGTATCTGTTGGAAACTTGGGAGCCAATACAGAGATTTTCAGAGCAGAGAAAAGGAATAGTAGCGAGGGGAGAGTTGGATAAATCGGTTTGCTTGGCAACCCAACATAGCCTGCAGTTGAAGCTGTGACGGCCAGTGGGAACCTACACCTGGAACAAGGTGAGATAAATAACTTTTCTTATTCTGGGCAACACTTTCAAAAAGTATTAAATGGTCAAAAATACATTATGCAAAGAACATCATTCGTAATTTGTGCAGTTCTGTTCACACAGAATATAGTAGAGAACCTCAAAATACATTACAGCTAATGCAGCTTGCATAACAGGTTAGTAGGAATAAAGTGACACATTCTTCTTATAATACTTACTGAATAATCCTCTCTAGAAATATAGTAATCCTATATATCAAGTGGCACATTTCCTTACAACAAGATCCGGTCGACAAAAAGAAAGAGTACAATTACATGTTAAGAACCTGACGCCAAATAAAATTAGCTATCCTACCTGGAATCAAAGTTGCCAAGCCATGCTTAAGTTCCTGGCTGTCAGAGATTTTAGCATGTGTCCCTGGGCAATATGCTGAAGAACTGATGAATTTGGACTTGTCACCAGATAGATTAATGTGGTCAAAGTGCTGTTAGGTGAATTGTAGTAGTCTTGGCAGTGGCATAAGAGATGCTGCCAAAAACATACCGGCTTTGACAAACATATTATTCCAGCATAATATCAAGAGCCCGAGTCCAAAACTACAGGTATTTTGTGTCTGGTTTATGCATAATACTTGGATATTTTTTACATGTGGCAATTAATAATGTTTTAATGAAATTCAAAAGTCTAGTAAGAAAAAAATGGTGCTATTAACATTGAGTGACCCTTAGAAAAAGCACCCTGGCAGCCAAAAGAATGTCAACAAACTTACAGTCAGAACTCCAGAAGTAGAAAGAAAGCCAATTGTGTGTCAATGTAATATGACATGGTGCTTTACCCGAATATGAATAATATAGATGTATGAAGACTACTAAAACAGTTCTATAAAAAAAAAGTTTAAAATACAGTAAATTCTAAGGGCCTTACGGATGGAGCTCATAATGGATGGAGGGGCAAATTCTTAAAACTTTATGACATGAACATGGTCTTCTGGTTCTACACCCTTATTCAAACTAGGATGGAGGTCAATTTTCCTGACCTTCTATCTAATTTTGGAGGGCAAATTAAAATATACAATCTTTATCTCAACATGGTCTCAGTCTATATGAGTTGTCATTTAGAGGAAACTTCTAGTGCAGTAATCTGTTCAAGTAAAGGGTCAGATGTTAATTTGGAAACGCTGTGCATCTCATAAAAGAAACATATTTTTGGAAATAATAGAAAATAATTACTTTGCCAAACTTGTATAGGACCAAAAAAAGTAAAGGCTTTATCTGATTTATAATAACCAATATAACAGACAGAATAATAAAGGTGCAGTTGAGGGAGCACCTTGGGGGAAAGGTTGGCTGAAAAAAATTATTAGAATTGTTGGGCAGCCTCAAAAATTATTTGAACGCAAAATATGATCAGCTTAAAAATATTGTAATCACAATAAATGCAACAGTAAGTATAGAAACTAAAGAGGATATTTTTAGCGCAGGGGGGATAATCTCCAGCTTGTGCAATGGCACCTTCACTTTAAGGCGGATTACACTGAATATCCTTAGCAGCTCCTAGGATCGCTAGACAAGCAGTTACCTAAGGAACACTGGAATCACACACAAATCTACTGCAGCCAACACAAACTGCAGTAAAGTAAATGAATCAAACAAAGTTCATCACCAGCAGGAAACACTAGTAGGGAAAGGTATTTAAAGCTGCACCTGAAAAGTGATAGGACAGACAAAAACTTAAATGAAGAACACAAGTGTTAAGCTAGACAGAGTGCAGCCAGAGTAGCAGAACCCAAACACCCACAGAAAAAGTGTGTCTCCTGTGGCTTGGCCTTTAAGAGAAGCCGACCGCGTAACAAAAACTCAAGGGATCGAATCCAGAAACATGACAATGACTGTAGAGCACTCTCAGTGTTTCCTATGTCATGTATAAAGAGCAACCTTGGATTCTCCTATGTGATGTAACAGCAGACTTCCCACTTCTTGAATTCTATAAATGTAACGTGAGGAGGCATGGAGCACAATATGCTTCTGTGTTCTGAACTTACTACTGCATGTTCTATTCGAAATTCACCGCAAAGTGTAGTCTGCATTCCAGACCGACGTAAATCTGTAAAAGCAGTTGTGAGTAGCACCATCAATCACCCTAACATCACAGACCGCACCAAGACTTTCCAAGCATCACATTAGGGGGCAAGTTAATTAATCGTTTGACTAGTGATGGGCGAGCACTAAAACGCTCAGGTGCTTGTTGCTCGGGTCGAGCAGATTGGAATACTCGGGTGCTCGGCCAGAATAACTAGCCCAATGTAAGTCTATGGGCACCCGAGTATTTTTACTGCGATCCCCCCAGGGGTCCTTTTAAGGTCTAAAAATGTCTGAAAATGATGAAAACACTGCTCAAATGACAAAGGGACATCATGGGGCCCGCCCTTAGAAGCATCCCTGACTCCTAGTTCACAGCTTTAATAATTTTTTTCCGAGATTCATGCTATTTTTCCCGGTGCCACAAAAAACACATGAAAACTAAACCAAAACGGGTTTTGCTTGGAAATATGTCAAGGTACATCCTTTTCAGGATAATGACTTGCCTGTCAGGCCAAATATTTATCCCCTGACCAAAAATGTCCTCTCCCACTGAGGCTTAGTTCAGACGCAGCGTTTTTGAAGCTTTTTTCAACTTTAACATTGCTTTCAACCACTACAAAGGCATTCACTGAGAAATGTCATGGTAACATTTAACACCCCTAGCTGGACATGTGGTGTGTGACACATAATCAGACCCATCTTGTTTAATTTATTAAGGAGGGACTTTTAAAGTCACAGAGCCTATTTTTACAGGTGCATCAATCTTCTTAAAGGGCCATTATGAAACAGTGGGTCTCCTAAGCTGTTGTAGCCTATGCTGTGAGTGGATGGGTTACCAATAATTACCAAGCACCACAATACCCATGTCATAAGATGTCCAGGGGGGACACATGAAAAAGCGTTGCATTGAATTCAAGGCCTACCCTGCTACTAATTCATATGCACCCCAATAAGCCTTTGAACCCTTGAACCCCCATAGTGGATGGGCCCATGAAAATCCACTTCAAAATATGCATTTTGTACTCCGTACTTCTTTGTTTTACACATTGGCAGGAAGGTGAGCCATGCTGCATAGTCATATGCACCCCATTAGGCCTTGGAACCCACATACTGGATGGGCCCATGAAAATCCACTTCACAATATGCATTGTGTGCTCCATACTCCTTTGTTTTATACATTGGTAGGAAGGTGAGTGTTAGGAGTCGAGTTTCCTCTGCTGCACAGGGGGAATCTCGATCCGTGTCTGCTGCGGTCTCCCATTCTGCTTCGGCCGCAGTGGGCTCTGCTCAGCGGAGGCGCCGCTCCCAGCGTCTTGCTGGGACTGATTCTGTGCAGGGGGTTACTCCTGCCTTTTCTGGCTCTCCTGTTGTACCCTGCACTGATCTGCGGCGAGCGGGCTTCTCTGGGACTAAGTCCTTATTTGCACACACTGAGCATGCCCAGGGCAAGATCTCCCGTTGGAGATCGAGGGTCACATGCTCAGGCACTGCAGCACATCCCATTGGTCCTCTTGGCAGGTCCTGAAAGGGCAAAACTTCTGTAGCTGCTTCCTGTGCTGCAACTATATAAACTGCGCATGACCGCACGGCCATGCGCTAGCATTGTCTTGATAATGTGTGTGTGTAGATGGATGTATGTCGATGGATGAAAGCTCCTAAGTATCCCTCCCTAGTGTTGTTGACTGCTCGTGGATGATGGTAGCTATCTAGCGCCCAACTAGCTATCTGCACGTAACACACATCACAGTGTCCAGTTGCTGTGTCCGCCAGTACGGCGCCGTGCGCTTCTTCTGCGCTTTCCTTACCCAAGCCTGGGTGGTTAGTGGCGTCCGTCAGTGCGGCACCGCACGCACTCTCGTGCCTTTATATTCTATTTATTAGTTTCCTTACACACCCAGTTGCGGTGTTGTGCCAGCAAGTGTCTAATCGGACTTCAATCCTGAGTAGAGGTTGAGTTCGCTGACTTCTTGCTCGTGCTCTATGTGCGGTACTGTGGTCCTGTGACACAACAGGATCGCTTCCTTCACGCAGTGTGAAGTTAACCCATGTGTGTATACTTAGTACTGCCATATAGTCCGTCTTACTAGCAGCAGGGTCTTTACCTGCACGGTGGACCTCGGACTGCGAATGCACCTAGTTTCATATTATCTATACTTGGTGCGTTCTGCCGGTCCTTAACATAATACTAGCGCCAAGGTCTGGCTAGTAAATGGCGGACATTCAGCAATCTTGGAGGTATATCCAGCAGCTGGAGGGTAGGTTGTCGGCTCTCGAGAGCTCAACCTCAGCTGTGGATGTTACCGCAGTTGCTGTACAGGCTGCTAGCGTGGCTGCAGCAACCTTGTCCACTGCCACCCCTGTTCCGACATTATCTCGCCTCCCATTGCCAGAAAAATTTTCTGGAGATTGCAAAACTTGTAGGGGATTAGTGAGTCAGTGCTCTATCCACCTCGAGCTCCTGGCTGCACGTTTTCCTACAGAGCGGGCTAATTTGGGATTTATTGTCTCTCTCTTGTCGGACAGGGCGTTGGAGTGGGCTACGCCGCTGTGGGAGCGTGGTGATCATGTGGTGCAGAGTGCTCCGATGTTTCTGAGCACTCTGAAAAAGGTCTTTTTAGGACCTCAAGTCACCCATGACACAGCGCTCCAACTACTGGCATTAACTCAGAGTGAGTCCTTGGTCAGCTATTTTTCCGTCCGCTTCCGTACTTTAGCTTCTGAGCTGGAGTGGTCGGATAAAGCCCTTATCCCCATATTTTGGAGGGGCCTAGCTGATCACGTTAAGGACACTCTGGCCACTAGGGAGATTCCTGCCACACTGAAGGAGTTAATAACTGTCTCTACTCGTATTGACCTCCGTTTTAACGAGCGGAGGTTAGAGCGAGCCCAGTGTAGGCAGAGGTTTCGGCTGGCTCCCACCTTCGCCAAACCTTTGGAATCTCCAATCCAGGCATCTGAGTCACATGAGGCCTTAGAGGTGACACGAGCGGGATCCAAATCTCAGTCCGCCCGTGCACATAGGGTCCGTCATGTTTGCCAGCAGTCAGGACATCTTGCCTCCAAGGGTCCTCAGCGGTCGGGGAAACGTTAGTGTCTAGTGGCAGTTGGAGGAGGTACACTAGACACGGCGACGTTTGTCCTTCAAGGGGACAATTACCATAGGCCCATCCACTCTTATGGTCGAGCTATGCGTGGATTCTGGGGCAGAGGGTAATTTTATGTCTTTGTCTTTTGCCCAGCGTCACGCAATACTCTTGGTGATGCTCGCCAAGCCTGTAACTGTTCGAGTGGTAAATGGGTCAACACTACCCTCACAGATTACCCACCAAACCATTCCTTTCACGCTTTCTGTGTCTCCATCACATCAGGAGATAATCTCCCTATTAGTCATTCCTGAGGGAATTGATGAGGTCCTGTTGGGGATACCATGGCTTCGCTACCATTCTCCACATATTGAGTGGTCCTCTGGGAGAATTTTGGGATGGAGTAAATCCTGCGAGGGTAGATGTCAGAGGGAGTGCATTCAGGTTGCTACTACACAGGTACCCGCAGATCTTTCCTCTCTCCCCAAGCACTATTGGCCCTATGCAGACGTGTTCTCCAAAAGAGCTGCGGAGACCCTCCGCCTCACTGCCCCTATGACTGTCCTATTGACCTCTTGCCTGGTGCTGAGCCTCCCCGGGGTCGAGTCTATCCGTTATCTCTCCCGGAGACGGAGGCAATGTCTCAGTACATCCAAAAGAATCTGGCAAGAGGATTCATTAGGAAGTCAGTGTCACCGGCAGGGGCTGGGTTCTTCTTTGTACAGAAGAAGACTGGAGACTTACGTCCATGCATAGACTACAGGGGTCTTAACGCCATCACCGTTAAGAACAAGTACCCATTACCCCTGATATCTGAGCTGTTTGATAGGCTACGGTTAGCGAGGATATTCACTAAGTTAGATCTGCGGGGTGCTTACAACCTGATTCGCATCCGTGAGGGGGATGAATGGAAGACGGCTTTTAACACCAGGGATGGGCACTATGAATATCTGGTGATGCCCTTCGGGCTCTGTAATGCCCCAGCCGTTTTCCAAGACTTTGTGAACGACATCTTCCGGGCTATGCTCACCACCTCGGTCGTAGTCTATCTGGATGATATTCTCATCTTCTCTCCAGATATTGACTCCCATCGGAGAGATGTTCGCAAAGTCTTCGACCTCTTACGGGCAAACTCCCTCTATGCCAAGTTGGAGAAGTGTGTGTTTGAGCAGGAGTCCTTGCCTTTCCTTGGTTATATCATCTCTGCCCAGGGTTTGGCTATGAATCCTGCCAAGCTACAGGCTGTAATGGACTGGCAGGAACCCCATTCTCTTAAAGCGGTGCAGCGCTTTATGGGGTTCATTAATTACTATCGCCAGTTCATTCCACACTTCTCAACTTTGGTAGCTCCCTTGATTGCCCTCACCAAGAAGGGAGCAAATCCCAAGTTGTGGTCAGAGGAGGTCTCCAAAGCCTTTCTCTCAATCAAGTCACACTTCGCTAGCACTCCCATCCTACATCGCCCCGATGTTGATAAACCATTTATCTTGGAGGTGGATGCCTCATCCATTGGTGCTGGAGCAGTCCTTTTCCAAAAGGATGCTCAAGGTCGGAAGCATACTTGCTTCTTTTTCTCCAAGACCTTCACACCAGCGGAGAGGAATTATTCCATCGGGGACAGGGAGTTGCTAGCCATGAAGTTGGCTTTTTCTGAGTGGAGACATCTCTTGGAGGGAGCTCGCTTTCCCTTCCAAGTCTTCACTGACCACAAGAACTTGGTATATCTACAAACGGCCCAGCGGCTGAATTCTCGCCAGGCTAGATGGTCCCTGTTCTTCTCCCGGTTTCATTTTACTCTCCATTTCCTCTCCGGGGAGAAGAACGTTCGTGCTGATGCTCTCTCCCGCTCCGTAGTGTCATCGGAGGAGGAGGAGGAGGAGCCTCGGCTTATTGTCCCTTCTGAGAGCCTGAGAACTGTAGCTCCGGTTTCGCTAGAGTCTGTGCGCCCGGGCAAGACTTTTGTACCAGCTAACTTGCGACCGGAGGTTCTCTCTTGGGCTCACTCCTCCAGAGTGGGTGGGCATTTTGGGACCAAGAGGACATCTGAGCTTTTGGCGAGAACATACTGGTGACCGCATATGGCCCGAGATGTCAGGGACTATATTCAGGCATGCGTTTCTTGCGCCCAGAATCGGTCTCCTCGGCAACGGCCTGCTGGGTTGCTTTACCCTCTACCGGTGGCAGACAGGCCCTGGGAGATGGTCGGGATGGACTTTGTGGTGGGCTTACCCAAGTCGCGTGGCTGCTCCATTATTTGGGTTGTCACCGAACATTTCTCTAAGATGGTGCATTTGGTGCCGCTTCCTCGGTTACCCTCTGCACGGGCCTTGGCGGTGTTGTTCATTAAGCACGTTTTCCGATTGCATGGTATGCCTGATAAGATTGTCAGCGATCGGGGTCCCCAGTTCGCGTCTCGGTTTTGGAGAGAGCTCTGCCGTTTACTCAGCAAAGAGTTAAACCTCTCCTCTGCATACCATCCCGAGACGAATGGGTTGGTGGAGAGAACCAACCAGACTCTGGTGACATATTTGCGACATTTTGTCTCTGCTAGGCAGGATGACTGGGCATCTTTGCTACCTTGGGCGGAATTTGCCTTAAACAACGCCGTAGCCGATTCCACTGGTCAGACTCCTTTTCTCCTTAATTACGGCCTGCATCCGCGTGTCCCTGTGCCCATGCCCGTGTCATCCACCGATTCTAGGGTTGCAGACTGGGCGGTGGAGGCACGTGACATCTGGGACCGCACACAGGATGCCATCCGGGCCTCCAAGGAGAGAATGAGGGTTTCAGCTGATACACACCGGCGCCCCGCTCCGGTCTTTGCTCCTGGCGACTTAGTGTGGCTCTCCGCCCGTAACATCAGGCTGCGAGTTGAGTCCACTAAGTTTGCTCCTCGCTACATTGTCCCGTTTAAGGTTCTGGAACAGGTCATCCCTGTGGTCTACCGTTTGGCTATTCCTCCACGCCTTGGTATCACCGATACTTTTCACGTTTCCCTCTTAAAGCCCGTTCATTTGTCCCGGTTTTCTGAGTCATCTGCTGGGACATCGGGTTCATCCACGGATGAGTTTGAGGTGAATGCTATTGTGGGGTGCAAGGTGGTACGTGGCAAGAAATTTTATCTGGTGGACTGGAAGGGTCACGGCCCAGAGGATAGAACCTGGGAGCCTGTGGAGCACATTCGGGCTCCGCTGCTTATTGCAGCTTTTGAGCGTAGTGAGGCTCAAGGAGGGGGGCCCTAGGAGGGGGGGTATTGTTAGGAGTAGAGTTTCCTCTGCTGCACAGGGGGAATCTCGATCCGTGTCTGCTGCCGACTCCCATTCGGTATCGGCCGCAGTGGGCTCTGCTCAGCGGAGGCGCCGCTCCCAGCGTCTTGCTGGGACTGATTCTGTGCAGGGGCTTACTGCTGCCTTTTCTGGCTCTCCTGTTGTACCCTGCACTGATCTGCGGCGAGCGGGCTTCTCTGGGACTAAGTCCTTATTTGCACACACTGAGCATGCCCAGGGCAAGATCTCCCGTTGGAGATCGAGGGTCACATGCTCAGGCACTGCAGCACATCCCATTGGTCCTCTTGGCAGGTCCTGAAAGGGCAAAACTTCTGTAGCTGCTTCCTGTGCTGCAACTATATAAACTGCGCATGACCGCACGGCCATGCGCTAGTATTGTCTTGATAATGTGTGTGTGTAGATGGATATATGTCGATGGATGAAAGCTCCTAAGTATCCCTCCCTAGTGTTGTTGACTGCTCGCGGATGATGGTAGCTATCTAGCGCCCGACTAGCCATCTGCACGTAACACACATCACAGCGTCCAGTTGCTGTGTCCGTCAGTACGGCGCCGTGCGCTTCTTCTGCGCTTTCCTTACCAAAGCCTGGGTGGTTAGTGGCGTCCGTCAGTGCGGCACCCCACGCACTCTCGTGCCTTTATATTCTATTTATTAGTTTCCTTACACACCCAGTTGCGGTGTTGTGCCAGCAAGTGTCTAATCGGACTTCAATCCTGAGTAGGGGTTGAGTTCGCTGACTTCTTGCTCGCGCTCTATGTGCGGTACTGCGATCCTGTGACGCAACAGGATCGCTTCCTTTACGCAGGGTGAAGTTAACCCATGTGTGTATACTTAGTACCGCCATATAGTCCGTCTTTCTAGCAGCAGGGTCTTTACCTGCACGGTGGACCTCGGACTGCGAACGCACCTAGTTTCATATCATCTAAACTTGGTGCGTTCCGCCGGTCCTAAACAGTGAGCCCTGCTGCATAGTTAGTCTTATGCACCCCATTAGGCCTTGGAATCCACATACTGGATGGGCCCAGGAAAATCCACTTCAGAACATGCATTTTATCCTCCATACTCCTTTGTTTTATACATTGACAGGAAGGTGAGCCCTGCTGCATAGTCATATGCACCCCATTAGACCTTGGAACCCACATAGTGGATGGGCCCATGAAAATCCACTTCACAATATGCATTTTGTGCTCCCGTACTCCTTGGTTTTACACATTGGCAGGAAGGTGAGCTCTGCTGCATAGTCAGTCACAAGCACCCCATTAGGCATTGGAACCCACATACTGGATAGGCCCAGGAAAATCCACTTTACAATATGCATTTTGTGCTCCATACTCCTTTGTTTTATACATTGGCAGGAAGGCGAGCCCTGCTGCATAGTCATATGCCCCCCATTAGGCTTTGTAACCCACATACTGGATGGGCCCATGAAAATCCACTCATATTTCTTAATAGTATGATGGTTCCCTCTTTGCAGAATTATTTACAGGAGAATTTGGCAATTTTATTTGCCATGTTTTTAACACTAAGGTTCAGATACGGCTTTAAATAAGGCTAATACTTGCTATTGCAATGCAATTTTATTGCAAACTACAAAATTCAAGGAATAGTATGATTGAATAGTGTGAGTACACTTTTGTATGTGTTAACATACACAGGTTAATAAGTACCTATAAGGATTAAATAAATATAGTGATAATGTATATATGAAGATTAACTACATACAGTATACTTATATCATCACCAAGAGGCTTTTAAACATCATCCGTCTGGAATATCAGAGAAGCAACACCAAGACAGGGAACCCCTGGGAGATTACCTACACTGCATGGGCGTCCCCAATTATGCAGGTATCTGCACACAGTACAAGTACAGGTACTCCAGTTTTGGCATCTGTCTTAGTCATGTTTCTCTGGTCTTATTTAGTGAATAACACTATGCACTAACTCTAGTTTCACCCACACCTTCAAGTGGCCACTTTTCAAGGTTGGATGAAACTGTGATATCATGGAGTCATCAGACAAGGGGTCATAAACCCCTAGAAAATAAAAACCACAAGGATTTAGATCAAACCACCAGTGGCATAGTTTCAGTAAACCTTAATGTTTTACAATGACAAACAGCAAACATATAGAGGCTTAGAACTGTTTGTGAAGTCAATAGACAAACATTTTTTGAGATTGTGTCACTATGAGCATTGTCTGTCACATCTCTAAATGTTTTACAAGAAATGCAGCTATGTGATTGTCTGAATGCATTTGGTATACAGTATTTGAATCTTGTTTACAAATCGCCATTTGTATAGTCTCCATTTGATCATTTGAGGCAGACAAAGTTAAGGCTCGCAAGGAGAGAAACTAATATAGTGGACAAAGATATATTTTTAATGAACTACTGAGGCAAAGTAACAGCATTGCTTTATCAAATTTATATACAGTATATTGGGCCCAATGTTAGCAACCAGGCAACACAAAAAGGAGCTTTTCAAGTGAGCTCTTTAAGGTACACAAATGTTATGAAGTGTTTTCCAACAAGGATGTGGTTTCACCAATGCGGGGAACCTTTTGTAAAAATAGACTAGTGCCATCACAGCCTACTTGCCCAAAATTCGCTTGCCTGTAACAGTGCAAAGCACGTTCACCCTGGTGATCTAGTGGCAGTTAAACCATTGACATTGCAAGAGTCAGAGTTAAGAAATAGGCTCAATGGAATGCCATGCCCAATTCCTCAATGTTGGGTCATTTTTGGACTGATTAAAATTGTGCAGTCACAGCCCCCTAGCCCTAAATGCACCGTACAGACCACGTTCACCCTGATGATCTACTGGCGGGAACTGGACATATTGCAGGAGACCGAGTTAAGAAGTAGGCCCAAAGTAATTTCATGCCCAAGTCCCCAATGTAAAATCCTTTTTTTTTAAATAAAAGAGTAGCAAGACAGCCCTCTTCGCCAAAATGCACCGTACAGAGCACGTTGACCCTGGTGATCCAGTGGCAGGTACAGGACAGATTGCAGGAGACCGAGTTAAGAAGTAGGCCCAAAGAAATGTCATGCCCAATTCTCCAAAGTAAAATCCTTTTTTTTTTTAAATAAAAGAGTGGCATGACAGCCCCCTTGGCCAAAATGCACCATACAGAGCACGTTCAACCTGGTGATCTACTGGCAGGAACTGGACAGATTGCAGGAGACCGAGTTAAGAAGTAGGCCCAATGTAATGTAATGCCCAATTCCCCAATGTGGGGTCCTGTTTTTACAAAATAAATTAGTGCCTTCACATCCCCCGTGCCCAAAAATCACCAGCCTATAACAGTACTGAGCACGTGCACCCTGGTCACCTAGTGGCAGTTAAAAGACACATACACAATGCAGGAGACAGACTGAAGAAGTAGGCCCAATATAATGTAATGCCCAAATCCCCAATGTGGGGTCCTGTTTTTACAAAATGAAATAGTGCCTTCACAGCCCCCATGCCCAAAAATCACCGGCATATAACAGTACAGAGCATGTTCACTCTGGTCATCTAGTGGTTCTGGATGATGAGGATGAGGATAAGGATGAGGAGAACAACAAACAGACCAAATGTGGAAGAGTATACCCATGTGTGGTTGTGAAGAGGTGCATGAGAATACACCTCCCAAAAGAGAGATTGTATTTGAGGTTATGTTTCATTGTTTTCACTTGGTGGTGTACAGACGTCTTTCCCAATCCAGGCCTTGTTCATTTTTATAAGAGTCATCCTGTCAGCATTTTCAGTTGACAGGCAGATGCGCTTATCTGCTATAATTCCACCAGCGGCACTAAAACCCCTCTCTGACAGAATGCTAGCAGCAGGGCAGGCCAGGACCTCCAAGGCGTTGAGAGCCAGTTCATGCCACGTGTCCAGCTTGGATACCCAGAAATTAAAAGGCACAGAGGAATCATAGAGGACGTTTGTATGATCTGCAAGGTTCTCCCTCACCATCTTCCCAAACATTGCACTTCTTGTGACAGCACCCCTTGCCTTTGTGCCGCCTTGATGGGAGGGTCTATGAAAACCGTACCAGAACTTGGCCATTGTTCCCCTGCCTGAGCTGGATTGTACTTCTGTCTCTCTCGCTTGGAGTCCTTGGTTGTACAACAAACTCTGACGTCTGCTGCCAGCGTTCTCACATGGGAGTTTTGTAACTAATTCCGCTACAAGGGACCTGTGGTACTGCAACATTTTAGTACACCTCTCTGCCTCAGACACAAGAGATTGAAAGTTCTCCTTGTAGCATGGGTCTAGAAGGGTCACCAACCAGTAATGAGTGTGACCCAAAATTTTGATAATCCGAGGGTCACATGAAATGCAGAGCAACATAAAGTCAGCCAGGCATGCCAGACTGCTAACATGCAAGACTCCCATGTCCTCACCAACAGGACAACTGACCATGCTGTCCTCCTCCTCATCCTCCTCTCTGTCCTCAGGCCATCCCTGCTGAACAGCAGCTAACACAGATGTGTTTGTAGTACCGTCTATAGTGTATGAAAGTAGCTCCTGTTCTTCCTCCCCCTCCTCATTGCCTACCTAATCACATTGAGAAGACATGAGGCTGGGCTGAGTGTAATCCCCCTGTATGTTTCCTTGCTCCATGTCCTCGTGCTCCGCCTGCAATGCATCTTCTTTGATTGTGAGCGGAGAGTTTTCCAGAATGCTGAGAAGCGGGATGGTGATGCTAATTATGGCGTCATCCCCGCTCACCATCTTGGTGCAGTCCTAAAAGTTTTGAAGGATGTTACATATGTCTGACATCCATGTCCACTCCTGAGGTCTTATGTGTGGAGTCTGACCTGAAATTCAACAGCCATGTTCATATTGGTAGTCAACACCGGCCCTTTTCTGCTCACAAATCCTTTCCAACATATGCAGCGTAGAGTTCCAGCATGTGGGGACATCACACAACAGTTGGTGAGCTGGAAGCTGAAAACGCTGCTGAAGCACGGCAAGGGTAGCTGTAGCTGACTTTCTAAAATGGGCAGACAGATGGCATACTTACACTAGCAGATCCGGCTGCTCCTGGTAGCTTTTCAGAAAACATTGAACCACGAGGTTAAGCATATGGGCCAAGCAAGGTACATGTGTGAGAGGTCATCTTGCCTCAGAGCTGCCACCAGGTTATGGCCATTGTCACACACAGCCATGCCTGGCTGTAGGTTCAGCCGTGTCATCCAAACATCTGACTGCTCTTTCAGCGCTGTCCACAACTTTTCTGCATTGTGCGGTTTGTCACCTATGCAGATTAGCTTCAGCACAGCCTGTTGCCACTTGGCTGAGGCAGTGCTGCAGTGCTTCCAGCTTCTGACTGATGTGTTGATTTCAGACATGGAGGATGAAGAGGAGGAGGAGGAGGTGCAGGAGCTGTAGACTGTGGGGGCAACCCTGATTAATGTAGGGCCAGCAATCCTCAGCATTGGTAGGATGTGTTCCATCCCAAGGTCCGAGTGGGTCCCGGCTTCCACTATGTTAACCCAGTGTGCCATCATTGAAATGTACCGTCCCTGCCCACAAGCACTTATCCACGTGTCCGTGGTTAGGTGGACTTTCCCGGTAACAGCATTGTTGAGGGCATGAGTAATGTTGTGGGACACATGCTCGTGTAATGCCGGTACGGCACACCGAGATAAATAGTGGCAACTGGGTACCGAGTACCTTGGGATGGCCGCCACCATCAGGTTGCGGAAAGCTTCCGTCTCAACAAGCCTAAAATGCAGCATTTCTTGCGCAAGCAGAAGAGAAATATTAGAATTGAGGACTGTGGCCTGTGGGGCGTTGGCTGGGTATTTCCGCTTGCATTCCAAAGACTGGGTTATACACAACTGAACGCTGTGCTGCGACAAGGACATGGACGCGCTTGCTGATGGTGCTGCTTGACTGTGGGTTACAACAGGTGCAGGGCTACAGGCATCTTCACATGCACGGTGTACTGGGAATTGGCTTCTACGCAAAACAGTGGAAGAAGCAGTGGTATGACCAGCAGGCAGTGGTCCTGGAGCCTGGGGTTCGGCCCACAAATTCGGGTGCTTTGCTTGCATGTGCCTGATCATGCTGGTGGTGGTCAGGCTGGTTGCTTTGCTACCCCTGATGATGCGGGCATGACAGGTGCTGCAAATGGCCTCTTTGGAGTTATTGACAGAGTCTTTAAAAAAAGAGCCAGACTCGGAAAGATCTCACAGGTGTGATGGCAACTTCACTCATGTTGGTGTTATGGGGAACGGATGCACGCCTTCTGGCTGTGGCCACCACACTGCTTCTTTCTGCCTGTTGGGGGATATGCCTCCTTCCCATTTGTGCTGCTGTCCTCGCTATGCATGTCCTCCTGCCAGGTTTGATCAGTCACTATGTCATCCACCACCTCATTTTCCACATCCGCACCCTGCTCCTCCTCCAGACTTTCTGGCAATTTTGTCTCATCATCGTCCACCTCTTGTGACACTTTCCCACCATCGCCTTCGTGTGACCAGGGCTGGTCAAAGCTTTGGGCAGCTCTACATGCGATCTCATCTTTCCCCACTTTAAGTTGACCGGCAGAGATTTCTGAATCTTGAAATAGAAAGCTAAATAGCTCTTCAGAGTGTCCAAGTGTGGGATCAGTTGTCTCAGGGCACTCGGCATGGTGGGA
Organism: Ranitomeya imitator; assembly: GCF_032444005.1. Lineage (NCBI taxonomy): Eukaryota > Metazoa > Chordata > Amphibia > Anura > Dendrobatidae > Ranitomeya > Ranitomeya imitator. The sequence continues at coordinate 109,962,084 of NC_091290.1, read as the reverse complement.
GGAAGGAGTATCAGGGTGAGGAATATCCTGGCCACACCCATGGCTACTCAGACTTGATCGCGTGGAAGACAGGATGGTGGTGGTGGCTAAGTGACTGGAAGCATTATCTGCTATCCAACCAACAACTGTTTCACACTGCTCTGGCTTCAATAGTGGTGTGCTGCAGTCCCCATAAACTGGGACAGGATGGTCGAGTGAGAAGATGTGGGTCTTTGTTGTTGCCCACTTTCCCCTTGCCCATGGCCTTGTCCTCTGGATGCACCATCAGCATCACGTCCACTTCCCCGTCCCTTACCCCTTGCCTTAACAATTTTAAATGGACCACTGCGCTATTTCAAATGCTCAACTCAAATGTATTTATTAGTAGCGAAATAACATGTGATCAGTATGCCTGCAAATGTTCGATTTTTCAAACCCAAACACCCGGAAGGCCTCAGCCTGACCTAACCGACTGTATTCAATTTTTTTTTTTAAGTTAATTTATTCGAAATAGCGCTGTAAGAATGTGTGTATCACACAGCCAAAAAATAAGTACACCGGCCTCCAATTCCCAAACTTAGAGCACAGAGATATATGACGGCTGTAACGGAAATACCACACTGGCAAATCTGTGGTCTTTCAATTTTTTTATGCTGAATAATAGCAGTGTATAGAATTTGAGTATCACGAAGCCAAAAAATAAGTACACCGGCCTCCAATGGCCAAACTTGGAGCACAGAGATATATGACGGCTGTAACGGAAATATCACACTGGCAAATCTGTGGCCTTTCAATCTTTTTATGCTAAATAGCGCTGTATAGAATTTGAGTATCACACAGTCAAAAAAATAAGTACACCGGCCTCCAATGACCAAGCTTGGAGCACTCAGATATATGAGGCCTTTTTCGGTGAATAAACACCAAAAACAAAAGGGGCACAAGGGTAGCACACACAACTATGCTACGTATGACTGACAAGCTATCACTTTTCAACAGGCCTCAGTCAGAAAGAACAGACTGTATATATATATTTTTTAGGGGGGGGGGGAATTTGTGGAAAAGAATAAATAAAAAATAGGTATATAGACAGTAAATAAGCTGCAGCAGCAGCAGGCAGTTATGGAGCTTTGGGAAGGATGCAGTGGGACCAATGGACGCACATACAGTGCCTGCAGGCCTTGCACTGGTGTGGATATGCTGTGCCCTGCCTACCTAGCACTGCAATATAAGGTCCCACGAATTAGCCCTAAAAAGGACTGTTGGTTTCTCAGGAGTTGTGGATGTAAGAGTTGCAGACCTACATTAATTCTAAAACCACGATTCTGACCCTACCTCGGCAGCAGCTCTCCCTACTCTCGCTGAAACAAGAACAGAATGCAGCGAGCAGGGCGGCGCCAGGTCTCTTATACTCGGGATGGTGCTGTACGGCCCAGCCAATCATGACACGACCACAACAAAGATGGCTGCGGCGTTTCATGGCGTGGCAGACAATCCCTGCACCGTGATTGGGTCTCTAAAGTCCGCCAAAAACGCGGGGTGGAGACAACAGTTACCGCCAAATAATCCCGGAAATGCTCGCTGCTCGCCGAGTACCCCAAGTACCCCGATACTCGGGCGAGTAACGAGTAGTGAAGAGCACGTTCGCTCATCACTACATTTGACCAAATATAGCAAGATAAATTTCAAGTTGATATCTTTGTAAGGCCCCAAATAAAGCTTTAAATTTCCAAATGGCCCCTACAGAAAAAATGTTGCCCACTCTTATTTTAGAGGAACAAGTGATTGAAAAAAGTTTGAGACAGAAGAGAGCAAGCATAGATACAGTGCAAGTCATAAGTTTACATACACCTAGGTTGAAGTCATTAAAACTCAGATTTGCCACCTCCATAGCTTCTATGCAAGCAAGACATGGTTTAAAGTGATTGTCTTGTAAAAATTTTACTTTTACATAAGGTTTCATACCAACAAAAAATATAAATCAGAGCAATATTTATCTACTCTGGGTGCAGCAATGCCTCTTTATCTGTGTTCTGTCCTTTCTTGGAAGACTGCAGCCTTGATGTCCCATCAACAGTGCACATAGTTACTGTAGCCTATCTCTGGGCATGCTGTCCACTTTAGCAAAGCCACTGAGCCCAGCAACTGGCTAAAGTGATTATTTGTGATGTGGATGCAGTATATCTGCGATAACGATGATGATGATGATGATGATGATGATGATGAATAATTGTATAAAATGTATAATAATAATAATGATAACAATAATAATAATAATAATGATAATAATAACATAATTTCTTTTTAAATCTATTTCCCTTCTTTAATTTTAGAATTGTACAGAAATGCTGATATGATTTTTTCCCCATAACTACACCAGCAACATCAGGTTTAAGCGGTCTATTTAATTATGCATGCAGTTTATATTGTGAAATATGATGACAGATCTGCTTTAACTATTGAGGCTTAAGTGCATGTAAACTTATCATTTTATCTGTAGATAAAAGAGTATAACAAGCAAGATATGAAAAAGAATATAAGGATATGAACAAAACTATGTAAATAAATTATTAAATACCAACATTACTTACAGTTATTAAATAGGAAATTGTTGGGTTAAACTAACATGGAATGGTCTAGTAATTTTAAGTTGACAATAAACTAAAAGGGAATCTGCCAGAATGATCAATCCCGCCTACCTACCAAACCACATATATCTGAAAGCTAAATCTATCAATTCTTTTATAGCTCTTTGTTCCTACATTCCCCCCAAAATAGTCTTTTAATTCTTAAGCAAATTAGGCATGAATAGCCTTGGCTATGACATCCTGAGACTGCTTCCCCGTGATTGTTTTTCCACCGAGCACCAGCCTCTTTAGCTTGATAGAAGCTCACTGCATGAAGTCAGTCACCACACCATGAAATCAGACAGTAATCCCACACTTACCTTACATTTTGAAAAAAAAAATCCACTTCTGCAGGCAGGCGCTGCAGCATGATCGTCGATAGCTGCTACTGCGCAGGTGACGGCGGCGCCATCTTGCTAGAGAAATAAAAACTGTCTCCACTAAGATGGCACCAGCTGTGCCAGCACAGTAGCATCTGTCGGCAATTCGACAGATGCTACTTCACAGGCGCTGGGGGCACCATCTTGGAGAAGGCTATTTCTTTTTCTCTAGCAAGATGATACCGCTGGCACGTGCGCAGTAGTAGCTATCAGATCGCCGATAGCTGCTACTCTGAGCCGGCGCTATCTTTAAACTGATTTTTTTTATGAAGTTATGGATACCATAAAAAAAGAATTAAATACACATTATAGATGCAGTCATGTTCCTTAACATATTTTCCAGGAAAATTCATTTTGGTTCTGTTTTTGTATGTTTTAGTCTGCTGTCACACTAGCAGTATTTGGTCAGTATTTTACATCAGTATTTGTAAGCCAAAACCAGGAGTGGGTGATAAATACAGAAGTGGTGCAGATGTTTCTATTATACTTTTCCTCTAATTGTTCCACTCCTAGTTTTGGCTACAAATACTGATGTAAAATACTGACCAAATACTACTAGTGTGACGGCAGCCTTATTGTGAGTCTGTAAAAGTGGCGCAAGACTCTGACAACATTGTTCACAGCTGTGACCTTGGAGTCAGAAATGCTTCCAGGGGTCTTCCCCATGCTGTTCCTATGTCACTTGAAGACTGTTCCCATTGATGTCCGCAATTTCTAGCCTTTCTGCAGATCGATGTGGAGGCGACTGGAAAAATGCTTGAGTTTCCCATAGACTTACATTGGGCTTGTTGCTCAGGTCGAGCACCCAAGCATTCCAATTTGCTTGACCAGAGCAATGAGCACACGAGCATTTTAGTGCTCACCATTACTATTAGTCATCCATACAGTGTAACGTGCTTAGTGAGCGACAAAGATGGCAAATGCACATAAGACTACAGAGGGAGGGACCGGAGGCATATTGGAGCCAGAGGAAGCTGGAGCAACAGCTCCAGCCAATCCAGCCGATATGCCGTACTGAGGTTCTTGTGGAATGCAGATGGGAAAGTCAGAATTCGGGGGAACTGGTGAGTGGAGTTTGGGGCTTAGGCTAATTGGATGAGACAAGGAGGCAAGCCAGGACCAGGTTTCGACAAATGTTATTAGGCCCCCTAGCCGTAAGGTACTGATAATTGGCATCCTACGGGGTAATAGTAACTTACAACCATCAGCGAAGATGGGGGTCCATTGAAGAGTTAGTGACCCATCATCACGTCTTATTCAACCACCGCGTGCTTCCTGTTGGACACCGCGTGCTTCCTGTTGCTGATGAGGCGGATGGTGCGCACTATTCTTGCAGCCCAGACTGGCAGTGTATACCGTGTGGCCCCTGCTTCATTCAGCAGTTTGTGCCTACCCCTTGAGCACTATTTTGCAGCCCATACTGGCGGTACATACCCACGTGCCTCCTGCTTCATTCCGCAGATAGTGTCAGTCCGTGACACACTACCCTATCTCAGTAGCTTGTTTCTACCTCATGCGCACTATTTTGCAGCCCATACTGGCAGTACATTCCGCGTGGCTCCTGCTCCATCCAGCAGTTAGTGTCACTTGTGACACACCATTGTATCTCTGCGGCTTGTGCCTACCCCCGCGACCTATGTCTTCAGGCTTCTTATTGATGCAATCTAACTTTGCTACCTGGGGCTTCTCTAAGCATACTAGTATATTAGCACACTGATGAAGGTCCAGTAACGACCGAAACGTTTGTGAATACTGTATGTAAATAAAACCCCCACTTTGCATCACAACACTTTTGGAGTGTGCTAGTCACTTGCATTATTCAACCATCGGGCTGTAGAGATGGAACACTAGCCTCAAAGGCTGCAAGAGCTGATGGCTGGAACTAGGGTAACACTACTCAAAATGTAGGGGCAACATCATTGTTATGCAGTGAGTATGATCATAGACGGAGAGAAACATGATGAACCCTTTTTTTTGAGGAATGAACGAGTCAGGGAGAGACTCATTGAGACAGCTCGAGGCATGTTTACTACCACCCCCTAGAGATCTTACTGTCTTTGGGGTTCCCCACTGCCTATGCATGAACAGCTGATGGTACAGGTGACACAGGGGGCTATTGCCCATTTCTATGTGTTGGGGTCTCCATCACTACCTGAAGGTGGGTCACTTACAGTCCAGGCACCTAGGAATAGGGCACCAGGAAGCAGGTGGATGCACCCCCCAGCCTCAAGAGGAAAGAGCAGAATTGGACACCTAAAGAACATTACTGTATTACCCTGGTTGTAATTTTTTACTGGCTTTGCACTTTGTGCAAAGCTATTATGAGTGTAGGAGCTGTGATGTAGCGATGTCCTTGCTGTGCAGTGAATAGGCAGTGACCCATATAAAGTTCAAACAAAGTCTTGTTTATTACACAGCATACTCACAAACCGGAAAAGAAAAGCAAACAAGTCCTTCAGTATGCAGCCCGGAAAAAAATAACAATAGTCCATAGTCCGCTGCCGTGAGCGTATTACACCCCCCGTGTACACTGGGGTGTCTGGCTTTTCAGGCTCTGCCTGGCCCGTGTTTCTCCACACGGAAGGAGCTCTGCACAAGCCTCCTCCTAGGTCTGACTCCCAGACCAGACTGACACACCCAAACTCTCTTGCTGGGTTTTTTTTTTCTATCCTCCAGATTCTATGGCCATGAGCCACTATAAGATCTGGGCTGGAGGAAACGGACCAGCCCCACTACCATCCTGCAGTCCGTTTCAAAATAAAAGCCCATACCGGGTTTTCCTGAATAAATTCTGGGACAAATAACTTGACCCAGTTCACACTTACTTTTATTCTTCCCTGTGTCTCACAGGCAACCTGCTGTGAGCACAGGGCACTCCAGCGGATCTAATATGCTTCTAAGCACATCCTGGGGGACACATAGCGACCCTCGCATATGACACCGGTCACTGCCTCACATACCCCCCCCTCTGTTCAGACTTGTGGGGTTGAACATTTGTCAGCATACATGGTGCCCGTGACAGGGCATCTGCATTTCCCTGTGATTTCCCAGCCCGATGTTCCACAGAGAAGCTGAAATTTTGTAGGGACAAGAACCATCTGGTGACTCGGGCATTCCTTTCCTTTGCATTTCTCATCCAGACAAGGGGTGAATGGTCTGTTACCAACCGAAACTGACGCCCTAGCAAATAGTAGCGTAGGGACTCCAAGGCCCATTTGATCGCCAAGCACTCCTTCTCCACTACGCTATCATTTTTCTCTGCCGGGGTCAGTTTCCTGCTTAAATAGGTGACTGGATGCTCATCCCCGTTCACCTCTTGCGACAGCACCGCTCCTAAGCCTACCTCTAAGGCATCGGTTTGCACAATAAAGGTTTTCTTGAAGTCGGGGCTGATGAGGACCGGCTGTCCACACAACGCCGACTTCAGAGACTGGAACGCTTCCTCTGCTTGAGGATTCCACTTGACCATCACCGTTTTCTTCCCTTTTAACAGGTCTGTTAGGGAAGCCGATTTACCAGCAAAATTGGGTATAAACCGACGGTAATACCCAATGATGCCAAGGAATGCCCTCACTTGTTTGGAACTTAAGGGCTTGGGCCAATTTTGAATGGCCTCAATTTTGTTCACTTGAGGTTTGATAACCCCCCGGCCGATCACGTATCCCAAGTACCGGGCTTCCGTGAGACCTATCGCACATTTCTTTGGGTTTGCTGTTAACCCTGTGGCTCTAAGAGACTCTAGCACTGCTTGTACCTGGGACAGATGGGTATCCCAGTCGGTACTAAAGATGACTATGTCATCCAAATAGGCTGACGCATAGTCTCTATGTGGCGCTAACACAATGTCCATCTGCCTCTGAAATGTGGCCGGAGCTCCATGTAACCCAAAAGGTAAGACAACGTATTGAAAGAGACCCTCTGGGGTTATAAAAGCGGTCTTTTCCTTCGCTGACTCTGTTAAGGGAACCTGCCAGTAACCTTTCGTGAGATCCAGTGTGGTGAAGTACTGGGCCTTCCCCAGTCTCTCAATTAGCTCGTCCACCCGTGGCATGGGATACAGGTCAAATTTTGATACTTCATTTAACTTCCTAAAGTCATTACAGAAGCGTAATGACCCATCAGGTTTTGGTATTAGTACAATGGGGCTAGCCCACTCACTTCGGGACTCCTCAATGACTCCCAACTGAAGCATTTGCTTTACCTCGGCCGCGATGGCTTGCCTTCGGGCTTCTGGCACTCGGTACGGTTTCATCTGCACCTTTACCCGGGGCTCAGTGACAATGTCATGCTGAATCACTGAGGTTCGCCCCGGCAGCTCTGAGAATACATCCATATTCTGCTGTACCAAAGCTCGAGCCTCCCGCCGCTGCTGTTTTGTGAGGGCATCATTGACCTTTACCTCACACCTGGCTGTGTCCTTGGCCAGGGCCAGAGGGACCTCTGATTGTATGACCGTAGTTGCATCTGTGACCAAACATTCTCGGTCCTTCCAGGCCTTTAGCAGGTTTACATGGTACAACTGCTCGGGTTTTCTTTTCCCGGGTTGGTACACTTTGTAATTCACTTCCCCCACCTTTCCTCGTATCTCATACGGCCCTTGCCACTTGGCCATGAGTTTACTCTCTGGGGTGGGCACTAGTACCAACACCCGGTCTCCTTCTTTAAAGGACCTGACCGTGGCCCTTTTATTATAGGTACGGCTCTGAGCGGCCTGGGCATCCAACAGATGCTCCTTTACGATGGGTTGCACGACTGCAATCCGATCCTGCATACTTGCCACATACTCGATAACACTCTTATGTGGAGTGGGCTCCTGTTCCCACGTCTCTTTGGCTACATCCAGCAGCCCCCTCGGGTGCCTGCCATACAATAGCTCAAATGGGGAGAACCCCGTGGACGCCTGCGGTACCTCGCGTATGGCGAACATTAAATATGGCAACAACATATCCCAATCCTTCCCATCCTTGGCGACCACCTTTTTGAGCATGGCCTTGAGGGTCTTATTAAACCTCTCGACCAACCCATCGGTTTGTGGATGGTACACTGACGTACGCAACTGTTTAATTTGGAGCAATTTACATAGCTCCCTAGTCACTTTAGACATAAAAGGGGTTCCCTGATCTGTAAGGATCTCCTTGGGAAGCCCAAGACGACAAAACATGGCAAACAGTTCACGGGCTATTAGTTTAGCCGAAGTGTGCCGAAGCGGTATCGCCTCTGGATACCGGGTGGCGTAGTCTACGACTACTAATATGTGCTGATGGCCCCGGGCGGATTTTACTATTGGTCCCACCAGATCCATCGCTATCCGCTCAAAGGGTACTTCTATGATGGGCAGAGGTACTAACGGACTCCGGTAGTTCGTGGTGGGTGAGGTTAGTTGACACTCAGGACATGTGTCACAGTACTTTGTAACCTCAGCGTAGACACCAGGCCAAAAGAACCTCTGTAATATGCGCTCTAACGTCTTTTTGGCCCCCAAGTGCCCCCCCAACATGTGAGTGTGAGCCATGTCGAGCACCGCCCGACGATAGGGTTGGGGCACTACCAGTTGTTCTACCACCTCATCCCGGATTTTATCAACCCTGTACAGCAACTCCTGGATGACCGCCATCCGGGGAAACTCCTTTTCTGCACCAAGTTGTTGTGCCACCCCATTTACCTCGATTACTCTTTCCCTTGCCCGGGTCAGAGTGGGATCCTGGAGCTGGGCAGTCCCAAACTTACCAGGTGACACCTCCAGCTCATGAATTGGTGGATTCTCTTCCACTTCCCCTGCCAATACCTCTAGGAGAAACCTATCGGGATTACACACTGTTCCTATCGTGGCGACCCCTACGGCAGGTATCCCTGACTCGGGATCTTCGGGTTCTGCACCCGGAATGCTTTTTACCCTGAGAGGGTTAACTCTGGTCTCCCAGAGGGACCAGAACAACGGTAAGTCTCTACCCATCACAGTCCCATACGGAAGAGTTTTTACCACTCCCACCACATGTTTTATCTCTCCACATGGGGTGGAGAACGTGACCTCCGCAGTCGGGTACTCTCGGAGGTCCCCATGTATGCACACTACCCCCACTTTCCGTCCAATAGGACTGTCCCCAACAACCAAGGACCCGTGTACCAGGGTCACCAAGCTCCCCGAGTCCAAGAGAGCATCCGTCTGGTACCCATTAATGAGCACTCTGCACAGCTGAGGTTCGGTACCGGCAGGGTCTGTAGTGGCAATGCAGACTGGCTGGGCATACATAGACACGCGGCGGGTATACCCGCAGTCCATGGGTTCTGTTGTTAGGGGACAATTAGCAACCACATGTCCAGGTTCTTGGCACCGCCAACACGTAACGACTGTGGCACGAGGTAACCTTGGAGCCAGTTTAGGGGGCACAGGTCTGTGGTCACTCTCTTTCCGAGACAACCCCTCAGCACGGACTCGGTCCGGTCTTGTCCCAGTGGAGGGCCGTGGACTTTTCTCAGACTCCTGAGCTGGCGGAGCCTTACGTGACAGCCGAAGTGGAGCAGTGTCCCGTATAAAGTCCTGGGTGGCCTTATATCGCTCTATCAGGCCTACAATCTGGTCTAGGGTACCCGGGTCCCCTTGACCCACCCAACGCTGAATGGCCGCTGGCAGAGCCCTCACCAGTCGGTCGACCACCACCCTCTCCACTATCTGACTTGTGGATAAAGTCTCAGGTTGGAGCCACCGTTTCACAAGCTGCAATAAGTCAAAAATCTGAGACCGGGCAGGCTGGGCTTCCACAAAAGTCCAAGAAAACACCCGTTGAGCTCTCACATAAGTATTAACCCCCAGTCGGGCAAGGATCTCACCTTTTAACTTGGAATAGTCCTGGGCATCCTCCCGACTGAGGTCAAAGTAGGCCTTTAGCGCATCACCCCTCAAGAAAGGAGCCACAACTTCAGCCCACTGTGCTGCTGGCAGATTCTCCCGTTCTGCCGTGCGCTCATAGACGGTGAGGAAATCTTCCACGTCATCTTCCGGACTCAATTTCCTCAAAGCAGAGCGGACCTTGTCACGGGCATCGCGACGTTCCGGGGTCGGTGCTGGAGGTGCCTCTCGCAGGGCTGTAATTTGCTGCAGCAACAGATTATTAGTTTGTTGCTGTTGTTGCTGTGTGAGGACTAGCTGCCTCAGGATCTCCTCCATTTTGTCTTTAGGCCTGAGTTGCAATGTAGCAGGCTTAATAACAGACATGCAAATGGCGTTGGGGTATGCCTCAATTCACACTGCCCGCATTCTCCACCAAATGTGATGTAGCGATGTCCTTGCTGTTCAGTGAATAGGCAGTGACCCATATAAAGTTCAAACAAAGTCTTGTTTATTACACAGCATACTCACAAACCGGAAAAGAAAAGCAAACAAGTCCTTCAGTATGCAGCCCAGAAAAAAATAACAATAGTCCATAGTCCGCTGCCGTGAGCGTGTGTACGCTGGGGTGTCTGGCTTTTCAGGCTCTGCCTGGCCCGTGTTTCTCCACACGGAAGGAGCTTTGCACAAGCCTCCTGCAAGGTCTGACTCCCAGATCAGACTGACACACCCAAACTCTCTTGCTGGGTTTTTTTTTTCTATCCTCCAGATTCTATGGCCATGGGCCACTATAAGATCTGGGCTGGAGGAAACGGACCGGCCCCACTACCATCCTGCAGTCCGTTTCAAAATAAAAGCCCATACCAGGTTTTCCTGAATAAATTCTGGGACAAATAACTTGACCCAGTTCACACTTACTTTTATTCTTCCCTGTGTCTCACAGGCAATCTGCTGTGAGCACAGGGCACTCCAGCGGATCTAATATGCTTCTAAGCACATCCTGGGGGACACATAGCGACCCTCGCATATGACACCGGTCACTGCCTCACAGAGCACAGCAACTACAGTTTTAAAAAATTTGAATGACGCCTGCCAGTTGTTGCCTTTCAGAGGACTATGGATGATCGTCCATTCTTATAATTTTTTCCTTGCTTTGTACTTTGTAATTCCAGAATTCCTACACTCATAAAGGCTTTGCACAGTTTTAAAATATTTAAATGAGGTCTGCTGGTTGTTGCATTTTAGTGGACTATGGATGACTGTCCTTACAATATTTTGCTGGCTTTGCACATTGTGCAAAGCCTTTAAAAGTGTAAGAGTGCCGGAAATATATTTCAATGAGGCCCGAAAGTTGTTTCCTTTCAGAGGTCTATGGATGACCCTACTTATAATGTTTTACTGGCTTTGCACTTTCTGCAAATCCTTTATGAGCGAAGTACAAAAAGTACACTTTGAAAATATTTCTGGATTAGATTACACATCCATAGATTATTATGTGCTTTCTTTTACATTTTGGAGGAATATAGCAATACAACAAAAACTTAAACTTTTTTGCTTGATTACATTTCTTACTCATATACTATTCTGTGATGTGGGTAACATTTCAAGGATAAATAACTCTCGAAAGAAGGATATACATTTTTTGCTGGGTTACATTTCTTACCTATACACTATTTTGTGGTCTGTGGTACATTTTTGTCATATAAACATTCAAAAAAAGCATTAACAAATTTTGCTGGCATAGAGTATTATGTGGTCTTGGGTATATTACATATAAATATATAACACTTTCAAAAGGTGTAAAAAAATTTAGATGGGTTAAATTTATCACCAAAACACTATTTCTTGTTCCTGGCTACATTTATTATGATACATCACACTCCAAAAAGCGTTACATTTTTTGGGTGGATTAAATTTATGACCCATACACTATTCCGTCTTCTGTGATATATTTCGTTATTATTAGTGTTGAGCATTCCGATACCGCAAGTATCGGGTATCGGCCGATACTTGCGGTATTGGAATTCCGATACCGAGTTCCGATACTTTTGTAGTATCGGGAATCGGTATCGGATCCATATTAATGTGTAAAATAAAGAATTAAAATAAAAAATATTGATATGCTCACCTCTCCGGAGGCCCCTGGACATCACCGCTGGTAACCGGCAGCCTTCTTTGTTTAAAATGAGCGCGTTTAGGGACTTCCATGACGTCACGGCTTCTGATTGGTCGCTTGCCGCTCATGTGACCGCCACGCGACCAATCAGAAGCCGCGACGTCATTCTCAGGTCCTAAACGCGCTCATTTTAAGCAAAGAAGGCTGCCGGTTACCAGCGGTGATGTCCAGGGGCCTCCGGAGAGGTAATTATATCAATATTTTTTATTTTAATTCTTTATTTTACACATTAATATGGATCCCAGGGCCTGAAGGAGAGTTTCCTCTCCTTCAGACCCTGGGAACCATCAGGATACCTTCCGATACTTGGTGTCCCATTGACTTGTATTGGTATCGGGTATCGGTATCGGCGATATCCGATACTTTTCGGGTATCGGCCGATACTATCCGATACCGATACTTTCAAGTATCGGACGGTGTCGCTCAACACTAGTTATTATATAACCCTCAAAAACTTTATCAAAATGTTTTGATATTATATTGCTCATCCATAGGGTATTACATCTTCTTGCGTACTTTTTTTTGCTATATAAGCATCAAAAAAACTTTAAAAATTGTATCATTATTATAATGCTTATCCATAGACTATTTCATGGTCTGGAATATATTTTCTTGGTATATTATGATAAAAAAAACTTGTACAAAAATGAATTGGTATTATATTGCTCATCCATAGACTTTTACATAATCTTATGTAGGTTTCGTTGCTATATAAGCATAAAAAAACTTGATAAACAATTTATTGGTATTATATTGCTCACCCATAGACTATTCCATGGTCTGGAGTACATTTTGTTTGAATACAACCCTCAAAACACTTGTTCAAATATATATCAGTATTATATTGCTCACCTATAGACTATTCTGTGGTCTGCAGTACATTTTATTGGTATATAACCCTCAAAAACATGTTAAAAATGTAAAGGCATTAAATTTCTCATCCATAGGGTCTAACATCTTCTTGTGTACATTAAACTGCTATATAAGCCTCAAAAAACTAGTCAAAAATGTATAGGTATTATATTGCTCAGCCATATACTTTTACATATTCTTAGGTAGAGTTTCATGGTATATAAGCCTCAAAAAACTTGTTAAAAAAATTAATCAGTAAAATATATTGCTCATCAATAGACATTTACATGTTCTTTTGTAGATTTTGTTGCTATATAAGCCTACAAAAACTTAATCAATTATGTATTGGTATTATATTGCTCGCTCATAGACTATTCCGTAGTCTGGAGTATATTTCGTTGGTATATAACCCTCCAAAAACTTGTTAAAAATGTATCAGTATTAGGGCTCATACTTATCTGCGACATAAAATCAGATCGCACTCTGGCCAATGTTAATCTATGAGTCGCTGCTCATCTGCCATTTTTTTTTCATCTCAGATCTAGATGAGACAAATTTTGCAGCATTCTGCAATTGTCCTCGCCAATGCAAGTCAATAGGCATGATAAAAAATGTGTAAGACACTCAGACCATGCGAGTTCCATCCAAGTTTTACACACCCATGTCCTTTGAAAAGCCGGCAATTCATCTGCCACATATAGTAGAATCACAGGCATGACCCAACAAAACAGAATAGACAAAATGCATATATACACATAGAATAGACACATACAAATGTGTTAGTCGCATATATAATTATTACAGTGCTTGTGTAGCTTACTGTACAATTTTTTTAATTACTAAATTATTTTCTGAAAAAAAAATGGCTTGGTATCCCCTGACATTTAAATAACCAGCAGAGGGATAGTGGTCAGCTGGGGGCAGATGTTTATACCCTGGGAAGACGGTAATGCCCATGTAGATTCCCAGGCTATTAATATTAACTCACAGTTGTATACTTAGCCTCTCCTGGTTATTAAAATGGGGGATTCCTCCAAAAAAATGATGTAGGGTCCCCTATAATTAATTACCAGCAAATACTAGACAGACAGCTGCCTAGGAAAGGACCATAGATATTGGCACCCTCCCAGACTAAAATCATCAGCTTGTCTGCCACTCCAGAAATGAAGCATCCATAAGATGAGGCAATTCTGGCACTTAACCTTGCTCTTGCCACTTGCCCTTGTGCGGTGGAAAATTAAGTAATTAGTTGAAGGGTTGGTGTTACCTTTGTATTGTCAGGTGACATTAAGCCCAGAGGTTAGTAATGTTGACGCATCTATAAGACATCCCTATTACTAATGCCATAGTGATATTGCATAAAAAAACCCAGATTAAAGTTCTTTATTGAAATAATGACACACACTCTTTTAATGAATCTAAATTAAACCAAACCAGCTATACTCATGTCAAAGTCAAGTCCACTGAAGCCAATGTCTCTTGTTGCTGTAGCAGCCTCAAAAAAATTGTTCAAAAATTTATTGGTATTATTTTGCTCACCTATAGACTATTCCATGGTCTGCAATACATTTCATTGGTATATAACCTTCATAAACTTTGTTTAAAAATGTATCCGTATTATATTGCTCATCGATAGATTTTCACATATTCTTGGGTACATTTTGGTGGTATATAAACCTCAAAAAACTTGTTCAAAAATGTATCAGTACTATATTGCTGATCCATAGCCTATTACATGTTCTCGAATACATTTAGTTAATATATAAGCCTCAAAAAACGTGTTAAAAATTTTAGGCTGTGTGCAGATTGCAGATTTGGTGCATTTTTATCGCTCTTTTTGGGACATTGATTTGAGACAAAACCTGAAGCAAAACCTGATGCCAGCAAAGTGAATAAGAAACCTAAATTATTATTATGCACAGGTTAAAGGGAACCTGTCACCTGAATTTGGCGGGACCGGTTTTCGGTCATATGGGTGGAGTTTTCAGGTATTTGATTCACCCTTTTCTTACCCGCTGGCTGCACGCTGGCCGCAATATTGGATTGATGTTCATTCTCTGTCCTCCGTAGTGCACGCCTGCGCAAGACAAGATTGCCTTGCGCAGGCGTGTACTACGGAGGACAGAGAATGAACTTCAATCCAATATTGCGGCCAGCATGCAGCCAGCGGGTAAGGAAAGGGGGAATCAAACACCCAAAAACTCCACCCATATGACCGAAAACCGGTCACGCAAAATTCAAGTGACAGGTTCCCGTTAAGTATTTTTGACTTGCAGATTTGGTGCAAAAAGTACTCTGCAGCATGTCAGTTCTCTGGGCATTTTTGCCCTGCATTTATCACCATTGACTTCACTCAAATTAATCAAACACTCAGGGAAAAACGCACCAAAAACACAGGCAACAGCATGGCAAAAACATACCAAAAATGCACATTTTTGCAGCAATGTTTTTCCTGCTAAGAGATGCAGAAATTTTGCAGAAATTTTATTTAACATGTGCACATACCCTTATTAGTATTATATTGCTTAGGCCGGGGACACACACAACGTAAAAAAAACGGTCCGTTTTTGACGGACGAGAATCGCACAAATTTTTACAAAACAGTGATCCGAGTGCAGTGCGAGGATGCGATTTTCTCGCATCAAATGATCCGTTTGACATCCGTGTGACATCCGTATGGCTTCCGTATGGCGAGAATTTCTCGCAGGCTTGCAAAATGGACATATAACGGTTTTTCCACCTGAAAAAATTTAAATCATCACCAAGAACATTATTTAATGGGCCAAAACACAGGTGCCACCCACCAATATATGCAGTAGAGTCCCTGCTTGTGTTGATGCACTTCGGATTGATGAGCAACATGTCTGATCGACTGACTTTCAACACCACAGAGCGTGTGCTTTTCAACTGGGTACTTTCCCAACGTTTTGGCCAGCCATACCCAGTTATTGTAGATCCGAGGAGGCGGAGACGGATGTGGGTACATCCACTTATCAAACAACGTATCAATAAAGGCCATTTCAGCCGTCTGTATGCTGCTCTGAGGACTAATCCGGACAAGTTCTTCAACTATTGTCGGATGAGGATTCAAACCTTTGACATTTTGTTGGAGATTTTGCGTCCAGGGATCACGAAGAAGGACACCAGGATGCGCAAATCTATTTCAGCTGAGGAGCGCCTTATCCTTACCTTGCGGTATGCCTTAATACTAATTGACCCAATATGTTACTCATTTTTTTGTCGATACCCCTTCTTCAAATTATATACTTAAATGGTTAAGCAACTTCAACATAATTTTTACTTATTTTCTTAATGTAATTTTTTAAAAAGATCAAAGCCATAGCTTTTTTTTTTTTTAAATTTAAAAAAAGTGTTTGATTGCCCCATATCACCCTGTATTGTGTTAATTTTATCTTTGATAAAAATATTATTTTGTCTTTTAGCTTCCTTGCCACTGGCCTATCATATGCGGCCCTGCATTTAGAGTTTTTATTGGGCAAATCTACAATTTCTGGGATTGTGCGGGATACATGCACGGAAATCTGGAGAAGACTCCATCAAGAGGTGATGCCTGAACCAAAAATTGCAGACTGGTTACGTATTGCTCAAGGATTTCAGGACACATGCCAGTTTCCGCACTGTATTGGGGCTCTTGACGGAAAGCACATCCGTGTGCGTAAGCCGCCAGGTTCAGGGACCCAATTCTATAATTATAAACAGTTTTTCTCTGTAGTGCTGTTGGCCCTAGTCGACAGCAACTACAGGTTTATAATTGTAGATATTGGGGCCTATGGGAGAACTGGAGACTCTAGAGTCTTCAGTTCTTCCATTATGGGTCGGCGGCTGCGCAACAATGAATTGGATCTCCCACCCCCAAGTCACATACCAGGTGCTAATTTGGATGCGGTGCCTTACATGATGGTAGCAGATGAGGCCTTTCAATTATCAAGGAACGTCATGAGACCCTATCCACGGAGAGGCCTGGACTACCGGCGCAGAATCTTTAATTTGCGTCTTTCCCGTGCCCGCCGTCTGGTCGAGTGTTCATTTGGCATTCTCAGTGCAAAATGGCGGGTCCTTCAGTCTGCAATCCAACTGAGTGAAGGCAATGTAAATGGTGTGATAAAAGCATGTGTTGTTCTTCACAACTTTACAAGAGACCATGATTGCCCATCATCTGCTGCAGATGACATTGATTATGCAAATACTGTCTTGACAACTACACGTGTTCGTCCTTCACGTCGTCAGCCCTCTGGCCTAAAAGTTCGTGATGTTTTAACCAATTTTTTTGTGTCACCAGAGGGATCTATGGTTTGGCAAGACAATGCTGTTTTGCCTTAATTTTTGTTTAGATTCTAAGTTAATAAATCACATAATTTCCTTCAGAAATTTGTGTAATATGTATCTGATGATGAAAAGATGTAAGTGTGTAAAGCTGACAAATCATGTATGTAGCTGGACCAAGACATAAGACTCTGTTTTCAGAACAAATTTTTACTGCTCTGCGCATATACAGTGGGGCAAAAAAGTATTTAGTCAGTCAGCAATAGTGCAAGTTCCACCACTTAAAAAGATGAGAGGCGTCTGTAATTTACATCATAGGTAGACCTCAACTATGGGAGACAAACTGAGAAAAAAATCCAGAAAATCACATTGTCTGTTTTTTTAACAATTTATTTGCATATTATGGTGGAAAATAAGTATTTGGTCAGAAACAAAATTTCATCTCAATACTTTGTAATATATCCTTTGTTGGCAATGACAGAGGTCAAACGTTTTCTGTAAGTCTTCACAAGGTTGCCACACACTGTTGTTGGTATGTTGGCCCATTCCTCCATGCAGATCTCCTTTAGAGCAGTGATGTTTTTGGCTTTTCGCTTGGCAACACGGACTTTCAACTCCCTCCAAAGGTTTTCTATAGGGTTGAGATCTGGAGACTGGCTAGGCAACTCCAGGACCTTGAAATGCTTCTTACGAAGCCACTCCTTCGTTGCCCTGGCGGTGTGCTTTGGATCATTGTCATGTTGAAAGACCCAGCCACGTTTCATCTTCAATGCCCTTGCTGATGGAAGGAGGTTTGCACTCAAAATCTCACGATACATGGCCCCATTCATTCTTTCATGTACCCGGACCAGTCGTCCTGGCCCCTTTGCAGAGAAACAGCCCCAAAGCATGATGTTTCCACCACCATGCTTTACAGTAGGTATGGTGTTTGATGGATGCAACTCAGTATTCTTTTTCCTCCAAACACGACAAGTTGTGTTTCTACCAAACAGTTCCAGTTTGGTTTCATCAGACCATAGCACATTCTCCCAAAACTCCTCTGGATCATCCAAATGCTCTCTAGCAAACTTCAGACGGGCCCGGACATGTACTGGCTTAAGCAGTGGGACACGTCTGGCACTGCAGGATCTGAGTCCATGGTGGCGTAGTGTGTTACTTATGGTAGGCCTTGTTACATTGGTCCCAGCTCTCTGCAGTTCATTCACTAGGTCTCCCCGCGTGGTTCTGGGATTTTTGCTCACCGTTCTTGTGATCATTCTGACCCCACGGGGTGGGATTTTGCGTGGAGCCCCAGATCGAGGGAGATTATCAGTGGCCTTGTATGTCTTCCATTTTCTAATTATTGCTCCCACTGTTGATTTCTTCACTCCAAGCTGGTTGGCTATTGCAGATTCAGTCTTCCCAGCCTGGTGCAGGGCTACAATTTTGTTTCTGGTGTCCTTTGACAGCTCTTTGGTCTTCACCATAGTGGAGTTTGGAGTCAGACTGTTTGAGGGTGTGCACAGGTGTCTTTTTATACTGATAACAAGTTTAAACAGGTGCCATTACTACAGGTAATGAGTGGAGGAAAGAGGAGACTCTTAAAGAAGAAGTTACAGGTCTGTGAGAGCCAGAAATCTTGATTGTTTGTTTCTGACCAAATACTTATTTTCCACCATAATATGCAAATAAAATATTAAAAAAACAGACAATGTGATTTTCTGGATTTTTTTTTCTCAGTTTGTCTCCCATAGTTGAGGTCTACCTATGATGTAAATTACAGACGCCTCTCATCTTTTTAAGTGGTGGAACTTGCACTATTGCTGACTGACTAAATACTTTTTTGCCCCACTGTATATATGCATTCCCAAAACATATTTCTATTTTCATATGTAATTTAAACAAAACAAACAACACAGCTTTACATGCCATGGTCACAAAAAACTAAGGCCAACAAAAGGCCAAAATGACAGGCAAAATCTAACATCCAAAACATTACAGGTTATGGTAGGTTGGGGGTGGTGATGGTGATGGCGGATGTCCAGCATGTGCGGAACTTGGCCTGGGTGGTTGACCAACCACTCTGTCTACCTCTGTTATTGCAGATAGAAATTGCGGGTGTTGCTGCAAGCTGCGATCATGTGTATGACCTAATACTTGATGTGGAGGGTAGAAGGGCATCAAGTCCTGGCTACTGGCTTGACCCATTTGTTCCGAACCCCCAATATGACCATGTCGAGCAGACACATGTTGGGACCAGCCTCCAAACATGTGTCTGTTCAAGTGGTCAGATTGGGGATGTGCTGCAAAATCATAAATACCCCTGTTTTGGCCTTGTTGTGTGGTTTGTGCAGGCTGTGGAGCTATAGGTTGCGGGGGTGGTGCTGACACAGTTTGTGATTGGTCCTGTGGAAGGTCTTGCACCGCCAGAAGGTTGGTAGATGACATTTGCCACCGTTCAAGATAATTAAAGATATTAGTTGGGTTGTTTGGGGGTGTTGCCGCATCTAGCAAAATTTGGATGCAACCTCTGGTCCGCAGCCTGAGCGAGCGGGGAATGGGACGTAAATAGCGGGCAAGACTGCGGAAGTAAGCTTCCTCCCCATCATCATTGGCAGCTCGGGACAAATAGTCCAACACCCCGGTATCAACTTGCCTCCTGGTGCCAATGTTCAAAGCCACCCTTCGGCGACGACCACGGTTTGGTCTGGTAGTAGGCTGTGGTGATGTATCCAGAGCCAATGTTGGACTGCTGCTCTGGCCTCCTTCATCAACCTCAGGATTTGCCTCCTGTGGAGCGGTAGACGCTGCTGCTGGTTGTGGTGGTGGGGGAGGGTGGTTGCTGCCTGTTGCTTGCCCAGATGGTCCAGCCAATTCTGCATCTTCAGCAACAGGGTCAATCAGCAACTCAGAGTCAGATCCAGTCTCTCTTTCAGTCAGATTTGACTCTGTTCTGTATTTCACAAAACATTATTTATATTAAAAAATACATACATATTCACATCATAAAATGTGTTAAATATTTGTACACATGCATGCACTTACGGTCGTAGCTCCATCACCGGGGCAAGAAAATTTAGGCGGTCATAATAAAGGTATTTCCTTTTTTTGGGGGCTGCATCACCACTCCGCCCATGAACTTGACGCTCACGCCGGTATTGGTCCCGGCAACTCCGCCAGCGTCTATTTACATCATTGACTGCAAATATACAAAACATTTGAGATAAATATCACACACAAACAGTTACAGGCTTTGCAAAAACACATGGGCTAGGGGGACATAAAATTCCTTTGGCCCTATATTAACGGACTATAGCTAAATTAATTTAAAGCCATATTTGTGTCTCTTGGGAATGTTTTGGCATCTTCAACCAAGAGCATGGATGATTTACTAACATCATAAGCAAAACACATATGATGCTTTCAGGCTTACATGAAAAAAAAAAAAATTTGAAGAATGGTACTTACATATTTCTTGCTGAACCTCTTGAGGTCGCTCATCAAAATCGGGGAACATGTGGCGACATATTGCCCTCCATGCTGCATCTTTACGTGCACGGTCTGCATAATGTGCGTCGCGTTGGTCCCATAATTCGGGCCTATCATGGACCAGAGCAATGAGCATCTCCACATTAATATGCCTGGCCATGCTGCTACTACAGAACACTCCGTGGAGGCGTGCTTCCTGGTTTGCAATCCAGCGTGGGCCTGAAATTAGCATTCCAAAGCTTCCTGATAATGGATGATTCAATTTCCTGTCACCTGGAGAAGTCTTCCGTATTTCTCGCAATGCACACGCATGGTCCGTATGTAATCCGATGTTTTCTCGCACCCATAGACTTTCATTGGCGAGTCTCGCCCGAGATACGCTGACAATCGCAGCATGCTGCGATTTCACTCGGATCCTGAATACGGCCGAGAAAATATCGGATGATGGGAGCTGCCCCATAGATTAACATTGGGGCGAGTGCTATGCGATTTTTTATCGCATTGCACTCGTCCGTATTACGGTCTAGTGTGACCCCGGCCTAACCCAGAGACTATTACGTGGTCTGAAGTAAACTTCCTTGGTATATAACCCTCAAAAGTGCATAGTCTTTATGAGTTTAGGAGTACTACTACATGACAATTTGAACAGAATGTGTACGAGGCATTCTTTATGTCTAATAAAAGGTGTATCTGAGTCCCTAATTTCTGGCGGTTCTTGCTTCCTTCATAAATTACACTAAAATTTCCTATTTTTTAATTAAAAAATCAATTTTGGTTTACTTAAATTATAATTTTTTTAAAGCCTTTTTTAATTTTGCCTTATATGCAAGTCAATGTACAGGAAATAAAAATCTTAAACATTTTTTCCTGTAAAATGCTATTTCTCATCGGTTCGGAATGCTTTATTGTCACTCTTTAAAGTGGCGAAAAAGTGTGACACCTTTGTTCTCAAAAGCTATCTCTGAGTCAGAGATGCTTCCAGGGGTCTTCCCCCTCTATCATTCAGCATTTTTCCCATCCATTTGTACATTTTCACTGCCCCCTGACCTCTTTGTTTGGTTTGCCGGAAAAAAGCTTGGCTTTCCCATTGATTTCCATTATACTCATTACTCAGAACAAGCATGCGAATATTATCTCTCGCTTATCTCTAATGTTAATACATTCTTTTTTTGCTAACTTTTTATGGTAAATTAGCTCCAGTTACATGGGAATTTCAGCCTATGTGCATAGCTTAGCTGAATTGGTTTCCTTCATCATGTGATCACATTCACGGAGTTCGGAAGAAGAAGCACTGTCTGTGCTTCCTATCTCTTCAAGATCTGTATGCACGGTGCTGATTCAGTGAATATATACAGAAATCAAGACATTAAACATGGTAATAAACCATGTTAATCTTCTTTCTGGAAAGTCTGGCTATGCCTGATAGCCGTCTTGCCATGCCCACAGCCACGCTGCATTGAAATTTTTGAACGTCAATTATAGTAATGTGTGAATTAAGCAGATTTTTATGAGCAGCCTAGACGTAAATAACGACTTACTGGTCTGTTATCCAGTTTTGGGTGAAAACAGACAACCATTTTAAAATGCAAACTTAGTTAAATATATAAAGTTCTATAAGTTAAAACTAGAAATAAGCAGATCAATCTGCGGAGGATTGAGTTCAAGTTGAGTTTCCAGAACTTTGCATCAGGAAATAATCAATTTCATCCTACCATCAACTTGACACTCAACTACTCCTGCACTGAAATTAACTTTTTGGACACCATCATTAAGCTGCAGAACAATAAAATAGAGATATCCCTGTATCAGAAGCCAATCGACCGTCCAACATACCTTAAATGGGACAGTTTCCATCCAAAACACATAAAAAACTCTATTGTCTACAGCCAAGCCATCAGATACAATCGTATATGTTCCAACCCAATGGATAGGGATGAACACCTTGGTCGCCTCAGAAAGACCTTTTTGAATCAGGGCTACCATCCAAGAACAATTGAAAACCAGATCACAAGAGCCACCAGAATATCAAGGAATCACCTGCTACATTACAAAGCTAAAGAAGAAAATAACCGGGTACCTCTAGTAGTTACCTACAATCCAAATCTGGAGGTGCTAAGGGGAGCTGCACAGAAATTACAACCTTTACTGCAAAAAGATGCCTTAGAATCCATTTTTCCAGACCCCCCACTACTGTGTTTTAGGCAGCCCCCAAATCTAAGAAGCATCATTGTTAAGAGCTCCCTGCCCTCTCCAACAGCTGCAGGTACCTTTCCTTGCAACCAGAAAAAATGTAAAACCTGTCCATTTATAATGACCACGGACAAGATAAAGATCCCCAATTCACATCAGGACTACAAGACCCCAGGTACTTTCAGCTGCGTCACTACTAATGTGGTGTACTTAATTATTTGTACTAAATGTCCATCTGGGGGTCTGTATGTAGGGGAGACAGGGCAGAAACTGAGAACAAGGATGAACTCTCATCGCCATACAATAAGAGAAAAAAGAATAGATCTACCTGTGGCAATACATTTTTGTCTCCCAAATCATAACATTATGGGACATGAAATTACTTGTGTTAAAAGGCAGCTTCAAATCTCAGAGAGACAGAAGAGTCTGGGAATATAAACAGACTACGACCTTTGACAGTCTTAATGCAGGAATGAATGTGTCGCAGGGATCTATGTCTTTTTACATCAACTAAGGAACTTGCCCCTCAGACTATGAGGGGTCATCACAACAGAACCAGACCCCAATAAAACAATCCTTATCTAAGAACTGGCCCAATATTTATGGACATAACTGTTTATCACTCATGGTAACTCTGCTTCATGTCACCTGTCTTATCCGTGGTCTGTCTTATCCATGATTTTTCCTTTTTTTTTGTGATGTGTTGTGCATAAATATGTGATTCTTCAGAATTTGTTTTAGTCTTTGCCTGATGAAGAGACCTGAGTAGTCTCGAAAGCTTGCAATTTGTTACCATCTTTTCAGTTAGCCATTAAAAGGTATCAACCACTGAGGACTCTCAATTCTAAATATTTTTCAGAACTTTGCAGTTTTATACAAGTTCGAAAACCTTGTGATTCAATTTGCGGTTCACAAAAATAATTTGCCCTGTGTCATCTTCCAAACTGCTTACGCAACAGAGAGCAGGCTAATGTTTTTTTGCAAAGCAATAGTGGTTTACCAATAATGCCCTGCAGTTATGACATATTGTAGGCTATAATACTTTGTACAGTTGCCGTCAGTACCTGGATCATCTCAGATTATCAGTTTCCAGTGGAGCACAGTTTGTACCGCAGAGTAATTATTCATCTCCAAAGTCACTTGTCTCACTTTTTCTCTCTACTGTAGAGTGTAAGCTTTTATGATCAATTAGGTCTTCTCTCCTTCATTCCCTCTTCTCTAGACTGTAAGCTCCTATTGTCCATGTGCTCTTTTTCTTTCTCTCTTACCTCTAAAGTGTAAGCGTTAATGGTCAATGAGCTCTTCTGTCTCCTGTTGAATGTCAGCTGTTATTGTCAGCGGTGTCCAAAGTCTACCTCGCTCTTTCCTTTTCCACCAAGTGTATTTAATGAACAATTACAAGCTTTCCAGTAGTGAGAGTCACACAAAATTCTTCACCATATGTCAAATTTTTTGGTAAGTACGGCAAAGTTAACGAGATGGAATTCCAAAATATCCACTCGCGTCGAGTTCCCGCCGATGCACAAGGGGAATCTCGAGCCACCTCCGCTGCAGTCTCCCATTGTTCTCCAGCCGCAGTGGAGCATTCTCTATAAAAGGTTTGCATGGCCGCACGGCTAGTATCAAATTATGCTTATGAGCTTAGCTACTTTATGGTCTGTGTCAGCATGTGCTCAGGGTCGGCTGTATAGCCACTAGAATTCCGGCACCTCTGGAGAGGAGTTGTTTTTGTGCTGTTGCTGACTGAGCGACCACTGTATGCTACTTGCTCCGTTAGAGTGCTGTGATCCTCTGTGAGGTTAAGAGAGCACAGCGTTACCTTTAATCCCGGCGACTCTGCGAAGCAACAGGGTTCGCTCCTTCACAGACCAGGTAACTGAATGCGTGTCTATTCAGGCATAGTACTGCCATATAGTGCCGCCATCTACTAGCAGCAGGTTCCACTTCTGCACAGTGGACCCAGGGCTGCGAATGCACCTATACTATCACCATATTTACTCGGTGCGTTCCACCAGCCCTAACATCCACTCATTTCTAGTTAGAGATACATTTTTTTCATAAACATAGTTGCTCCAACTCAATAAAGCAACCTTGCCAGAATTCTGGAGCCACAATTTTACGACTTTAAAGAAGTTGTCCATTACTTGGACATCTTCTCATACCTCTCACTTCACCCCAATAAATTAATATAGCTTATACCCAATTCCTTTGCTGGCACCATTCTGGCGGTGTCAGTAGTCATGGTCCCGGACCTCCCGTGCTGCTGTTGTGACATGTGACGCCTGCGCCAGCGCTGGCAGAAGAAGCCCGAGAACAGCTTCAGACCCAGACTTCCTCTTCATGTTCGATTTGCCCGAAGTTGGAGACAGTGATGTCGGCACTGATTGGGCAGCGGTGTCACGTGTTACAACAATCTCACGAGAGCCTGGTGTCATGATCCAGTTCTGAGTTTGTGTTCAGCTGTCTTATCTCTTAACTGGTCATGTGGGAGTTAATCCCCTCTGCCTCACTTTGAAGCTGGCTGAGCTATTTAAGTCCTCTGCATCCTGTGGGCCAGTGTCAGCTATAGTTCATGCTGCACGGTTTGAGCACCTGACCTGAATACTTGTACTAGTGTTCCTTTTGCCTCTGACTGCCTGCACCCATTTATGACTTGTTCTGACCTCTGGCTTGTACCCCGACTCCATCTTATGTCTCACGTTTTGGTTACCATGTTCCCGGTAGGCTCTGACTTCTTGCTTGTCCCCGACAATTCTCTGCTCGCCCCTTCGGTACCTCGCTGCTATCTCCGTGTATGACCTTGGCTTGTCTGACGTCTCTTTCATTACCTGTGACACTCATGTTGTTGTTCAGTGTTGCCGCGCTGTGTGTACAGCCTCTTTTCCTTAACCAGAACCCCCTGGTGGTGGTTGCTTTACACTACACTGCAGCAGCAAATTACACCTTGGACTGCGAGTGCCGACACCATGGGAATGGCGCCGGCATGGGAGGTGAGTATAGGTTTTATTATATTTTGGAGGCCAAACATTTTAATCAAGAAGGGGTTGTCCTAGCAGTGAACAACCCTTTTAAGTGTTTTCTCTCCAGTTTCTACCAGAGTAGCCAGAGCTGGACAGAATAGTGTGCTGTGGGGATGTAATGGCCTAGCTTATCTAATTTATGATTAGCTGTAATGTTTCCAAGATGAGAGACTAAAGTAAGATTTCTAGCTTGGCACACAGAGATCCATGCCACTAATCAGACACTGAAGAATTATAAAGAGGAGTACATTCTTAAAAATCTTTCTTGATGAATTAGGGCCACTATTCCCATCAAATGCAGTACAACAACACAGTAATTGAACCAAGCTCAGTATATAAACAAAGAAACTGAGACAGTTTACAGCATGAGAAATAAAGCTCAATATATAAAACAGATGATCATTAAATGAACAGTGTCTGCAAGGAGAATCAAGCTCATTAATAGCATAAATTGCTTGACTATATAAATATCGTATATTGCAGACTATAAGACCCAACCCAAATTGTGTAGATGAAAATAGGGAAACATTTTTTGGTGTCAAATATTTGTGCATCTTATAATCCAATTTAACTGAAGCGGGTGAGGTGGCTGTGGTGGAGCAGGGTCATAGAAAGCAGGGCCACTGCTGCATAAGGCTGGCGGTGATGGCAAGGGTGGGGCGATGTTATAGGTCACATGCTGGGAACAGGGAATATCAAAATGTTTTATAATCACTTAATTTCCAGGTTTAGTTAAAAAAGGGGCTCACCAAAAACTAATACTATTAACCCCTTTACCCCCAAGGGTGGTTTGCACGTTAATGACCTGGCAAATTTTAACAATTCAGACCACTGTCCCTTTATGAGGTTATAACTCTGGAACGCTTTGACGGATCCTGATGATTCTGACATTGTTTTCTCATGACATATCGTACTTCATGATAGTGGTAAAATTTCTTTGCTAATACCTGCGCTTATTTGTGAAAAAGATGGAAGTTTTGAAAACATTTTGAAAATTTCACAATTTTCCAATTTTTAATTTTTATGCCCTTAAATCACAGAGATATGTCACACAAAATCCTTAATAAGTAACATTTCCCACATGTCTACTTTACGTCAGCACCATTTTGGAACCAATATTTTTTTTTGTTAGGGAGTTATAAGGGTTAAATTTGACCAGCCATTTCTTATTTTTACAACACTTTTTTTTTTAGGAATCACATCACATTTGAAGTCACTTTGAGGGGTCTATATGAAAGAAAATACCCAAGTATGGCACCATTCTAAAAACTGCATATCTTAAGGTGCTCAAAACCTCATTCAAGAAGTTTATTAACTCTTCAGGTGTTTCACAGGAATTTTTGGAATGTTTAAAAAAACGAACATCTAACTTTTTTTCACAAAAAATTTACATCAGCTGCAATTTGTTTTATTTTACCACGGGTAACAGGAGAAATTGGACCCTAAAAAGTTATTGTAAAATTTGTCCTGAGTATGCTGATACCCCATATGTGGGGGTAAACCACTGTTTGGGCGCATGGCAGAGCTCGGAAGGGAAGGAGCGCTAATTGACTTTTCAATCCAAAATTGACTGGAATTGAGATAGAACGCCATGTCGCATTTGGAGAGCCCCTGATGTGCCTAAACATTGAAACTCCCCACACGTGACACCATTTTGGAAAGAAGACCCTCTAAGGAAGTTATCTAGATGTTTAGTGAGAACTTTGAACCTCCAAGTGTTTCACTACAGTTTATAACGCAGAGCTGTGAAAATAAAAATTATTTTTTATTTCCGCAAAATTAATATTTTAGCCCCCAGTTTTGTATTTTCCCAAGTGTAACAGGAGAAATTGGACCTCAAAAGTTGTTAACCAATTTGTCCTGAGTACGCTGATACCCCATATGTGAGGGGAACCACCGTTTGGTCGCTTGGAAGAGCTCGGAAGAGAAGGAGCGCCATTTGGAATGCAGACTTGGATTGGTCTGCAGGCGTCACATTGAATTTGCAGAGCCCCTGATGTATTTAAACAGTAGAAACCCCCACAAGTGACCCCATATTGGAAACTAGACCCCCAAGTATCTAGATTTGTTGTGAGAACTTTGAACCCCCAAGTGTTTCACTACAGTTTATAACACAGAGCCATGAAAATAAAAAATCTTTTTTTCTTCCACAAAAATTATTTTTTAGCTCATGGTTTTGCATTTTCCCAAGGGTAACAGAAGAAATTGGACCCCAAAAGTTGTTTTCCAATTTATCCTGAGTATGCTGATACCCCATATGTTGGAGTAAACTCCTGTTTGGGTGCATGTGAGAGCTCGGAAGGGAAGGAGCACTGTTTTACTTTTTCAATGCAGAATTGGCTGGAATTGAGATCTGATGCCATGTGGAGAGCCCCTGATGTGCCTAACAGTGGAAACCCCCCAATTCTAACTGAAACCCTAACCCAAACACACCCCTAACCATAATCCCAACCATAACCCTTACCACACCACTAACCCTAATCCCAACCCTAATCCCAAAAGTAAATGTAATCCAAACCTTAACTTTATCCCCAACTCTACCTTTAGACCCAACCCTAACAATAACTTTAGCCACAACCCAAACCCTAACTTTAGCCCCAACTCTACCTTTAAGCCCAACCCTAACAATACCTTAAGCCCCAACCCTAACTTTAGGCCCAACCCTAACCCTAACTTTAGCCCCAACCCTAACCTCAACCCTAACCCCAACCCCAACCCTAACTGTAGCCCTAACCCTAAATTTAGACCCAACCCTAACCCTTACTTTAGCCCCAACCCTAACCCTAACTTTAGCCCCAACCCTATGTTAAGGACTGGTGGAACACACCAAGTACAAGATGAAATGGAACTAGGTGCGTTCGCAGTCCGAGGTCCACCGTGCAGGTAAAAACCCTGCTGCTAGTAAGATGGACTATATGGCGGTACTATAAGTATACACGAACGGGTTAACTTCACCCTGCGTGAAGGAAGCGATCCTGTTGCATCACAGGACAGCGGTACCGCACATAGAGCGCGAGCAAGAAGTCAGCGAACTCAACCCCAAATAGGATTGAAGTCCGATTAGACACTTGCTGGCACAACACCGCAACTGGGTGTGTAAGGAAACTAAATAATAATATAAAGGCACAAGAGTGCGTGTGGTGCCGCACTGACGGACGCCACTAACCACCCAGGCTTGGGTCAGGAAAGCGCAGAGCAAGCGCACGGCGCCGTACAGGCGGACACAGCAACTGGTAGCTGTAATGTGTGTTACGTGCTGTTGGATAAGTCGGGCGCTAGATAGCAAACATACACCTTCCGCGAACAATCATTCAATAGGGAGGGTTATTTAAAGAGCGACTTTCACTCACAACACACACACATATTTACAAGACAATACTAGCGCATGGCCGTGCGGTCATGCGCAGTTTATATAGCTGCAGCACAGGAAACAGCTACAGAAGTTTTGCCCTTTCAGGACCTGCCAAAAGGACCAATGGGATGTGCTGCAGTACCTGAGCATGTGACCCTCGATCTCCAACGGGAGATCCTGCCCTGGGCATGCTCAGACAGAGAAAAGCAGGACTTAGATCCAGAAACGTCCACTCGCCGCTGCCCAGCACTGGCTTCAATGGCAGAAGCAGGAAAAGCAGCAGTAAATCTTCGCACAGAGTCAGACTGAGCGAGACGCTGGGATCGACGTCCCTGCTGAGCAGACTCCACTGCGGCTGGAATTTTTTGCCACGTACCACCTTGAACCCCAAAATAGCGTTCACCTCATAATCGTCCGTAGACGAACCCGATGTCCCAGCAGATGACTCGGAAAACCGGGACATATACACGGGTTTCAAGAGGGACACATGAAAGGTGTCGGTGATACCCAGGCATGGCGGAAGGGCCAAACGATAGACCACAGGATTAACCTGCTCGAGGACCTTGAATGGGCCCAAGTAGCGAGGAGCAAATTTAGTGGACTCAACTCGCAGCCTGATGTTACGGGCGGAGAGCCACACCAAGTCGCCAGGAGCAAAGGTCAGAGCGGGGCGCCGATGAGCATCGGCGGAGGACCTCATTCTCTCCTTAGAGGCCCGAATGGCATCCTGAGTGCGGTCCCAAATATCCCGTGCCTCCACAGCCCAGTCTGCCACCCTGGAGTCGGTGGAAGACACGGGCATAGGCACAGGTACCCGTGGATGCTGACCATAGTTGAGGAGGAATGGGGTTTGTCCAGTGGAGTCGGCTATGGCGTTGTTCATTGCAAACTCTGCCCATGATAGCAAGGATGCCCAGTCATCCTGCCTGGCTGAAACAAAATGTCGCAGGTATGTGACCAAGGTCTGGTTGGCCCTCTCTACCAACCCATTCGTCTCGGGATGATAAGCGGAAGAGAGATTCAACTCAATACCGAGAAGACGACAAAGCTCTCTCCAGAACTGAGACGCAAACTGGGGACCCCGGTCACTGACAATTTTGTCAGGCATACCATGTAGGCGGAAGATGTGTTTAATGAACAACGCTGCCAAGGCCCGTGCAGATGGTAACCGTGGTAGCGGCACCAAATGCACCATTTTTGAGAAATGATCGGTGATGACCCAAATGATGGTACAGCCGCGAGACTTGGGTAAACCCACAACAAAGTCCATCCCGACCATCTCCCAGGGCCTATCTGCCACCGGCAAGGGATAGAGCAACCCAGATGGCCTTTGACGCGGAGATTTATTTTTGGCGCAGGAGACACACACCAGAATATAATCCCTGACATCCCGGACCATATGCGGCCACCAGTACGTCCTCGCCAGTAGCTCAGATGTCCTCTTTGTCCCAAAGTGTCCACCCACCCTGGACGAATGAGCCCAAGAGATAACCTCCGGTCGCAAATTAATGGGCACAAAAGTCTTGCCCGGAGGCACAGACTCTAGCGAAACCGGCGCTACGGTTCTCAGGCTCTCGGAAGGGACAATAAGCCGAGGCTCCTCTTCCTCCTCCTCAGTTGACATAAGGGAGCGAGAGAGAGCGTTAGCACGGATATTCTTCTCCCCGGCGAGATAATGAAGGGAAAAGTGGGACAGGGAGAAGAACAGGGACCATCTGGCCTGGCGAGAATTTAGCCACTGGGCTGTTTGCAAATAGACTAAATTTTTGTGGTCCGTGTAAACTTGGAAGGGAAACCGCGCACCTTCCAGAAGGTGTCTCCACTCCGAAAAGGCCAACTTCATTGCTAGCAACTCCCTGTCCCCGATGGAGTAGTTTCTCTCCGCTGGCGTGAAGGTCTTAGAGAAGAAGAAGCATGGATGCTTCCGACCTTGAGCATCCTTTTGTTAGAGGACTGCTCCAGCACCAACGGACGAGGCATCCACCTCCATTAGGAATGGCTTATCCACATCGGGACGATGTAAGATGGGAGCGCTAGCAAAGTGGGACTTAATAGAAGTGAAGGCCTTGGAGACCTCTTCCGACCACAATTTGGGATTCGCTCCCTTCTTGGTGAGGGCTACCAAGGGAGCTACCAGAGTTGAGAAGTGGGGAATGAACTGGCGGTAATAGTTTATGAACCCCATAAAGCGCTGCACCGCTTTAAGAGAATGGGGCTCTTGCCAGTCCATCACAGCCTGTAGTTTGGCAGGATCCATAGCCAATCCCTGGGCGGAGATGATATAGCCCAGGAAAGGTAAGGACTCCTGCTCAAACACACACTTCTCCAACTTCGCATAAAGAGAGTTTGCCCGTAGGAGGTCGAAGACTCTGCCAACATCTCTCCGGTGGGAGTCAATATCTGGAGAAAAGATGAGAATATTATCCAGATAGACTACAACCGAGGTGGAAAGCATATCCCGGAAGATGTCGTTGACAAAGTCTTGGAAAACGGCAGGTGCATTACAGATCCCGAAGGGCATCACCAGATACTCATAGTGCCCATCTCTGGTGTTAAATGCCATTTTCCATTCGTCCCCCTCACGGATGCGAATCAGGTTATAAGCACCCCGCAGATCTAGTTTAGAAAACACTCTAGCTCCCCGAAGCCTATCGAAAAGCTCAGATATCAAAGGCAAAGGGTACTTGTTCTTAACTGTGATAGCATTAAGACCCCTGTAGTCTATGCATGGACGTAGTTCTCCATTCTTCTTCTGCACGAAAAAGAACCCTGCCCCAGCAGGTGACACTGACTTCCTGATGAACCCTCTTGCCAGATTCTCTTGAATGTACTGAGACATTGCCTCCGTTTCCGGGAGAGATAATGGATATAGACTCGACCCCGGGGAGGCTCAGCACCAGGCAAGAGATC
Organism: Ranitomeya imitator; assembly: GCF_032444005.1. Taxonomy (NCBI): domain Eukaryota; kingdom Metazoa; phylum Chordata; class Amphibia; order Anura; family Dendrobatidae; genus Ranitomeya; species Ranitomeya imitator. The sequence continues at coordinate 109,930,023 of NC_091290.1, read as the reverse complement.
AATAGGACAGTCATAGGGGCGATGGGGTGGAAGGGTCTCCGCTGCCTTTTTGGAGAACACGTCTGCATAAGACCAATATTGCTTGGGGAGAGAGGAAAGATCTGCGGGTACCTCTGTAGTAGCAACCTGAACGCACTCTTGATGACACCTGTTCCCACAAGATTCATCCCATCCCAGAATTCTGCCTGAGGACCACTCGATGTGAGGAGAGTGGTACCGTAACCAAGGTATCCCCAAGAGAACCTCATCAATTCCCTCAGGAATGACGAGTAGAGATATAATCTCCTGATGAGATGGTGACATGGACAGAGTAAAAGGGATAGTTTGATGTGTAATCTGTGCGGGCAGTGTCGACCCATTCACCACTCGTACCGTTACTGGTTGAGATAGCATGACCAGAGGAATTGCGTGACGTTGGGCGAAGGCTGAAGACATAAAATTGCCCTCCGCCCCAGAATCCACGCAGAGTTCTACCGAGTGAGAGGATGAGCCCAATGTTATTGTCCCCTTTAAGGACAATTTGGAGGCAAACGTCGCCGTGTCTAGTGCACCTCCACCAACTACCACTAGACGCTGACGTTTCCTCGACCGCTGGAGACATCTGGAGGCAAGATGTCCTGTTTGTTGGCAAAGATGACAAATCTGGAGTGCACGAGCGGTCCGGGACTTAGATCCCGCTCGTGACTCTACCACAGGCTCATGTGGCTCAGGAGCCTGGTCTGGAGATTCCAAAGGTTTGGCGAAGGTGGGAGCCAGCCGAAACCTCTGCCTACACTGGGCTCGCTCTAACATCCGCTCGTGAAAACGGAGATCAATACGAGTGGATAGAGTTATTAATTCCTCCAGTGTGGCGGGAATCTCCCTAGTGGCCAGGGCGTCCTTAACGTGGTCAGCCAGCCCCCTCCAAAATATTGGAATGAGGGCTTCATCCGACCACTCCAGCTCAGATGCTAAGGTGCGGAAGTGGACGGCAAAATGACTGACCAAGGACGAGCCCTGAGTCAATGCCAACAATTGGAGCGCCGTATCATGGGTGACACGAGGTCCTAAAAAGACCTGTTTCAGAGTGCTCAGAAACAACGGAGCACTCTGCACCACATGATCGCTACGCTCCCATAGCGGCATAGCCCACTGCAACGCCCTGTCCGATAGAAGAGACACTATAAATCCCACCTTAGCCCGCTCTGTAGGGAAACGAGAGACCAGAAGCTCGAGATGGATAGAGCACTGACTCACGAAACCCCTACAAGACTTACTGTCACCAGAGAATTTCTCTGGAAGCAGGAGGCGAGTTAGAGTCGGGACAGGAGCAGCAGTGGACAAGGTGGCTGCAGCAACACTAGCAGCCTGAACAGCGACAGCAGTGACATCCACAGCTGAGGTTGAACGCTCAAGAGCCGCCAACCTTCCCTCCAGCTGCTGGATGTACCGCTGTGAACGCTGATCGTCCATCATTTACTAGCCAGACCTTGGCGCTAGTATTATGACGACTGAGGGGTGATCTAATAACCATGTATAAGTATATCAGGGGACAATACAAATATCTCGCTGAGGATCTGTTTATACCAAGGAAGGTGACGGGCACAAGGGGGCATTCTTTGCGTCTGGAGGAGAGAAGGTTTTTCCACCAACATAGAAGAGGATTCTTTACTGTTAGGGCAGTGAGAATCTGGAATTGCTTGCCTGAGGAGGTGGTGATGGCGAACTCAGTCGAGGGGTTCAAGAGAGGCCTGGATGTCTTCCTGGAGCAGAACAATATTGTATCATACAATTATTAGGTTCTGTAGAATGACGTAGATCTGGGGATTTATTATGATGGAATATAGGCTGAACTGGATGGACAAATGTCTTTTTTCGGCCTTACTAACTATGTTACTATGTTACTATGTTAAGGACTGGCGGAACACACCAAGTACAAGATGAAATGGAACTAGGTGCGTTCGCAGTCCGAGGTCCACCATGCAGGTAAAAACCCTGCTGCTAGTAAGACGGACTATATATATATATATGGCGGTACTATAAGTATACACGCACGGGTTAACTTCACCCTGCGTGAAGGAAGCGATCCTGTTGCGTTACAGGACCGCGGTACCGCACATAGAGCGCGAGCAAGAAGTCAGCGAACTCAACCCCAACTAGGATTGAAGTCCGATTAGACACTTGCTGGCACAACACCGCAACTGGGTGTGTAAGGAAACTAAATAATAATATAAAGGCACAAGAGTGCGTGCGGTGCCGCACTGACGGACGCCACTAACTACCCAGGCTTGGGTCAGGAAAGCGCAGAGCAAGCGCATGGCGCCGTACAGGCAGACACAGCAACTGGTAGCTGTAATGTGTGTTACGTGCTGTTGGATAAGTCGGGCGCTAGATAGCAAACATACACCTTCCGCGAACAATCATTCAATAGGGAGGGTTATTTAAAGAGCGACTTTCACTCACAACACACACACATATTTACAAGACAATACTAGCGCATGGCCGTGCGGTCATGCGCAGTTTATATAGCTGCAGCACAGGAAACAGCTACAGAAGTTTTGCCCTTTCAGGACCTGCCAAAAGGACCAATGGGATGTGCTGCAGTACCTGAGCATGTGACCCTCGATCTCCAACGGGAGATCCTGCCCTGGGCATGCTCAGACAGAGAAAAGCAGGACTTAGATCCAGAAACGTCCACTCGCCGCTGCCCAGCACTGGCTTCAATGGCAGAAGCAGGAAAAGCAGCAGTAACTCTTCGCACAGAGTCAGACTGAGTGAGACGCTGGGATCGACGTCCCTGCTGAGCAGACTCCACTGTGGCTGGAGAAGAATGGGAGACCGCAGCAGAGACGGATCGAGATTCCCCCTGTGCAGCAGAGGAAACTTGACTCCTAACACCCTAACCCTAACTTTAGACAGAACTCTAACCCTAATGGGAAAATGGAGATAAATAAATTTTTTTTAATTTTATTATTTTTACTTAACTAAGGGGGTGATGACGGGGGGTTTAATTTTCTTTTATAGAGGTTCTTTAGCGGATTTTTATGATTGGCAGCGGTCACACACTTTTTATTGCAAAAAATAGTTTTTACGTCCCCACATTTTGAGAGCTATAATTTTTCCATATTTTGGTCCACAGAGTCATGTCAGGTCTTGTTTTTTGTGGGACGAGTTGATGTTTTTATTGGCACCTTTTTCGGGCATGTGACATTTTTTGATTGCTTTTTAATCTGTTTTTTATGAGGTAGAATGAAAAACCAGCTATTCATGAATTTCTTTCGGGGGGGCGCTAATACCGTTCCACATTTGGCAAAATTTACAAAGCAGTTTTATTCTTTAGGACAGACCGATTACAGCGATACCTCATGTTAGGGCTATCGGAACGCACCAAATAATAAGACAGATAGAGTATGGTGCGTTCGCAGCCCGGGGTCCACCGTGCAGAGATGGAACCTGCTGCCAAGTAATGACGGACTATATGGCGGTACTCATAAGTATACACACGTGGGTTAAACTTCACCCAGCGTGAAGGAAGCGATCCTGTTGCGTCACAGGATCGCGGTACCGAACATAGAGCGCGAGCAAGTAGTCAGCGAACTCAACCCCAACTAGGATTGAAGTCCGATTAGACCCTTGCTGGAACAACACCGCAACTGGGTGTGTAAGGAAGCTAAATATTAGGGCACAAGAGTGCATGCGGTGCCGCACTGACGAACGCCACTAACCACCCAGGCTTGGGTAAGGAAAGCAGAGAGGAAGTGCACGGCGCCGTACTGGCGGTCACAGCAACTGGACGCTGTACTGTGTGATTCGTGCTGTAGGATCAGTCGGGCACTAGATAGCAACCATACACCTTCCGCGAACAGACATTCAATAGGGAAGGGGTATCCAAGGACGACTTGCACTCACAACAAACACACGTAAGCAAATGTACCCTAGCGCATGGCCGTGCGGTCATGCGCAGTTTATATAGTTGCAGCACAGGAAGTGGCCACAGAAACTTTGCCCTTCCAAGACCTGCCAAGAGGACCAATGGAATGTGCTGCAGGGCCTGAGCACATGACCCTCGATCTCCAACGGGAGATCTTGCCCTGGGCATGCTCAGTGTGTGCAGACAAGGACTTAGTCCCAGAGAAGTCTGCTCGCTGCTGACCAGCACTGGCTTTAATGGCAGAAGCTGAAGAAGCAGCAGTAACTCTCTATACAAAGTGAGACTGAGCAAGACGCTGGGACCGACATCCCTGCTGAGCAGACTCCACTGCGGCTGGATAAGAATGGGAGACTGCAGCGGAGATGGCTCGAGATTCCCCCTGTGCAGAAGCGGGAACTCAAGACCTAACACCTCATTTGTGTAACTTTTTATGTTTTGGCACTTTAATATGATGAAACCTCTTTTATAAAAAATAATTATTTTTGCATCGCTTTATTCTGAGGACTATAACTTTTTTATTTTTTCATTGATGATGCTGTGTGGTGGCTCGTTTTCAGCGGTGCCATGGTTATTTATATCCGTCTCTTTGATCGTGTGTTATTCCACTTTATGTTTGGCAGTATGATAATAAAGTGTTACTTTTTGCCTCATTTTTTTTTTTTTTTCACGGTGTTCACTGAATGGGTTAACTTGTGGGACAGTTTTATAGGTTGGTTCGTTACAGATGCGGCGAAACTAAATATGTGTACTTTTATTGTTTTTTATTATTATTTAGATAAAGAAATGTATTTATTGGAACAATATTTTTTTTCTTTATTTAGGAATTTTTTTTTTACACATGTAAATATTTTTTTTTCCTTTTTACATTGCCCCAGGGGTGACATCACAGTAAAGTGACAGATCGCTGATCTAACACTTTGCAATGCACTGTGTCAGATCAGCGATCACACAGGCACTGCAGGGAGGATTCCCGGCGCCTGCTCTGTGTGGGCGCTTGAAAGCCACCTCCCTGCAGGAACCGGAAGGCCCCCGCAGCCATTTTGGATCCGGGCCTGCAGAGAGGAGGAGGTAGGAGACCCTCGAAGCAAAGTGATCACATCGCATTGCTCCGAGGGTCTAAGGCAAGCACGCAGGGAGCCCCCTCCCTGCGCGATGCTTCCCTATGCCTCCGGAACGCTACAATCATCTTTGATCGCAGTGTGCAGGGGGTTAATGTGCCTGGAGGCGTCCATGACTGCTCCTGGCACATAGTGCTGGATGTCAGCTGCGATAGTGCGTGGCTGATCGCGTTAGACGTACTATCCCGTTGGTGGTCATTCGGGTCCATACCACCTCGACGGGTTAGTACGTCTAATGTCAGAAAGGGGTTAAAATTTAACTTTTATTTTATTTCTCAGTAAAAGTAAAATTTTAATGGTATTAGTTTTTTGGTGCCAATAAAAGTTACATTTTAATGTTATTAGTGTTTTTTGGCAAGCCCCTTTTTTGAACAGCATTTCTGACAGCAGCATTTAACTCGCCCTTTCGGCAAGCATGCCGGAAACATCACCCATCAGTGACCCCACCAAAAGATCGCGGATCCACGATGGGTTGGAATGACAGCAAGAGGTCTCCAGCTGACCTCTTTGGTTGCCACTGATGGACTGCTATGTGCGCCGCTTAGTGGTCGGTGCTCATAGCAAATGAGCAATTCTGCTACATACAGGCATCGTACATCGTAATCTGCTACATACATCGTCTGTATGTAGCAGAGACGATCGGACAAGTGCAGCTTCTAGTCTCCCATGGAGACTATTGAAGCATACCAAAAGTAAAAAAAAGTATTTAAAAATATAATATATTAATATATATATATATATATATATATATGTTCAACTCACCCCCCTTTTGTCCCATTGAAAATAAAACAATAAAAAGATCAAGCATATACATATTTGGTATCGCCACATTCAGAATCGCCCGATCTACTAATACAAAAAGAGAATTAACACGACTGTAAAACAGTGTAATGAGAAAGTGTCAAAATGCCAGGATTGCATTTTTTTGGTCACTGTAACATTGCATTAAAATGCAATAACAGGTGATCAAAAGTTTGTATCTGCACCAAGATGAAATAACTAAAAACATAAGCTTAGCACGCAAACAATAAGCCCTCAACTAACACGAGATCAAAAAAAATGGAGACGCTTTCACCACTTAAATAAAACAGAACCTAGGCATGTTTGGTGTCTGTGAACTTTTAATGACCGGGAGAATCAAAATGGCAGGTCAGTTTTAGCATTTAGTGAACATGGTGAAAAAAACCACAACTGTGGGATTGTATTTTTTTACAATTTCACCATACTTACGTGGAATATTTTTCCCATTTTTCTAGTACGTGATATCTTAAAACCAATTGTGCTGTTCAAAAGTACAAATCCTTTCGCAAAAAAGAAGCTCTCACATGGCCATTTTGACCAAAAAATAAAAAAGTTATGGTTCTGGGAAGAAGGGGAGCAAAAAATGTAAACAGAAAATGGCCCGGGGTAAAGGGGATAATGATTTGCAAAAAATAATAATAATTATTATTATTATTATATTATGGCACATTATTGGTCATCAATTGTATTGGAAGCTGCCAGCAGCAGATCTTGAAGAATTGCCCAATTCAAAAGAGAACATTGCTTGGTCAATCATTAATAGCCTCATTTTTAGCATGCCAAGGTGGTGTGTAAGTTTGGTACTCTTTCATGATGTTATACACTAGAGGTGTGCGAACATTAAAATGCTCAGATGCTCGTTACTCAAACCGATCAATTCCTAATGCTCATTTTGAGTAACGAGTATAATCGGAGTCAATGGGAAATACAAGCATTTTTCTGACAGACCCTACAAAAAGAGGTCTGGGAGGCAGTGAAAATATTGAAATGGATGGAAAAATTGCTGAATGGAAAGAGAACAGGATGAGGAAGACCCCTGGAAGCATCTCTGACTCCCAGATAGCTGCTGAGAACAATGGTGTCATGCTTTTACTTCACTTTAAGGACTGTCAATAAAATGAAATTTACAGGAAAAAAGTTAAGAAACATTCTTTCCTGTGTAATGATTTTTATATGAGGCAAAATTTAAAAAAGAATTATAAAAAATATATAATTTAAGTAAACCAAAATTTTTAGTAACAAAATTGGCAATTCCCATGCAATTTATGAAGGAAGCAAGAACAGCCAAAAATGTGATGAAAGAGGGACTCAGATACATCCTGCAGTAGATATAAAGGAGGGCCTCCTACACATTCTGTCTAAATTGTCATGTGGACACCAAATTTTTATTCCATATTAAATCCAACCATAAAGCAAAGACTATCATGTAACATTAAAAGAAGAGCTTTATATACCACCATACTAGATTAAAATACTATTTTTATTGAATCAACTTATTAAACGATATGTAAAAAGGTAGAACAGAATACCACAGGTACAGTATCATTTTTGGGTGGTTCACCCGAGGGGTGCAAATAATTAATACATAATAGTACCAAACAGGCTAGTAAACACAGACCATGGCTTGATGGTCATATTACATCGTCCATAATAATCAGTTATTCAGAAATAAAGATAGGAAGTCCTCAATACATTTAGTCCCCAGTACAGTCGGAGACAAAAAAGGGGTAAACCTAGGATGCTGTCACATTGCATATCTTAATATAGTCCAGTGACTGGTTAAATTACACAGCACGACATGAGATTTATATATAAGTATCCAGTGATATTAGCGTAGCACTGTGAGTTTTGGATGGCAGCATATGGTATGCACAAAACACCAATGTAATACCATAATGAGGAATGCCCACATAATACACATAGCAAAGAACAGTTACCTGGAACACCCGCGGACCCACTGTTTGTCCTGATGAAGAAGTCACAAACACCTTCTTCAGGACTAACCACAGTACTTGTCGTTTGTCCTGATGAAGAAGTCACAAGCACCTTCTTCAGGACTAGCCACGGTACTTGTCGTTTGTCCTGATGAAGAAGTCACAAGCACCTTCTTCAGGACTAACCGCAGTACTTGTCGCTTGTCCTGATGAAGAAGTCACAAGCACCTTCTTCAGGACTAACCACAGTACTTGTTGCTTGTCCTGATGAAGAAGTCACAAGCACCTTCTTCAGGACTAACCACAGTACTTGTCGTTTGTCCTGATGAAGAAGTCACAAGCACCTTCTTCAGGACTAACCACAGTACTTGTCGTTTGTCCTGATGAAGAAGTCACAAGCACCTTCTTCAGGACTAACCACAGTACTTGTCGTTTGTCCTGATGAAGAAGTCACAAGCACCTTCTTCAGGACTAACCACAGTACTTGTCGTTTGTCCTGATGAAGAAGTCACAAGCACCTTCTTCAGGACTAACCACAGTACTTGTCGTTTGTCCTGATGAAGAAGTCACAAGCACCTTCTTCAGGACTAACCACAGTACTTGTCGTTTGTCCTGATGAAGAAGTGGGATGACTTCCAATCTTTGGTCTCCTGGATTCTTCCATTTAGGCCGGGGTCACACTTGCGAGTGCAATGCGAGTCTCTCGCATCGATATGCGGCGCTCGGGACCAGAGCGTTCAGCTGCATAGAAATACATGCAGCCACAAACTCCGGTCTCGAGTGCCGGCGGCAGTGCCGGGTATTGAGGCGCGAGTTTCTCGCATCATACTCGCAGGTGTTGACCCCGGCCTTACAGTGTCTTTAGCAGCTCAGTTAAATCACTTCTTTCCATTTCACTACTTTGTCATTACTAGGATGTCATACTCAAATTGTGTTTTTTTTGCTTTACTTGGAAACTGAAGGGTATTATTATTTGAATAGTAGAAAATGAAGACATTTTCACAAGACATTGTATAAACCTTATATCTTTGCATTTGTAACGAAAGAGCCTACTTCATATCTGGGGGAGATATTAGTACTTAATAGCATGTAGGTATTCTAATATGAAACCATTTTAATAGGTTTCAGTAAAAACGAGGCCACAAATTGGTTTCTGTTTTGTTTGGGTGGATGGTCTTTATGACATCATCAGGAACGCGAGTTTTAAAGGGTGTTTAAAAGCTTTCAGTACATTTTATAACCCAAGGCAGAGCTGCATCTAAAACGTAGGAATGAATTCTTTCACTAACGGAGAACATTTTCCAGCTGACTCTTACATCAAAAACACTGGATGCAAAGAAAATTTGTTTACATCCCTGCGTTCCCCAACCCCCCACCCTGGAAAAGAAGCTTGGTTTTCACACATCAATTTTATAATGTGCTGCTTCTTAAGATAATTATTCATGTCAACACACGTGGTCATTTTATAAACAATGAGGAAAAATACTTAAGTGAGAGAGGGCTACTCCGTACAAGTGTTATGTATTAAATTTATGAGGTGTTTCAGCGTAAATGCATTGTTTTGAAGTATCCACTTATGGGGTATGATTTGCTTATTTGAAATGAAAACCATAAGTGGTAAAACCTTTTTATTCCACATCCGATAAAGGGATTAAATGTTATTTGTTTCATCCCCCACATCTTAAAATGTTTTACTCCACTGATATTTAACCAGCGCTGTGCCACAACAGTCTCGAATCGATCTGACATCATGTGAATGTTGAGGTTGCCAGCTTTAACATTTATTTAAATTTCTACCAAGAAAACCAAAATTATATACTGTAGTTTATATGCTTTTTTTTATTGTGTCTTTTAAATTCAACCTTACTATTACTTGTGCTCTTTATTTTTCATTTTCTCAACCGGTTTTAAAGAGTAAATGTAATTATTTCTCCATAAATACCATTAATAGTAAAATATATTTTCTATTTGAATAATCTACTTCTTTTTCCTCCAGAACTGATAATTCATTCTCAAAATTCACAATTTGCAGGTAAAATTTGTCTTCATCAAATACAGATGTTCTCATTACTTAGATTGGAGCTGACAGTTGGTGCTCAAAAAGTTTATGGAGTACTGTGAGGGTACAGTCAGATGGCCTCATAAAGCAGACCGAGATTGGAATACAGTGCATTGACTGACCGGCAGCTCTTCCAACCCAAGCGTGGCAGCTACTTAGAAATATGTGAAGTTGTCTCGCTCTGGTCGGGAGAGTCTCCAGCTAGTCTGTGCACTGCATTTCCACTTTGGTCTGCATTATACCATCGTCTGACTGAATCTGCAGCAGAATGTCTGTGTCTGCCTCAAAGATCTGCATCACACTACAGTAGAATACGTTAAAGAGCTATCCACAAATACGCAACCATTTTCCTGCTGACAGGAAATTGTATCAGCCAAGAACATGAAGCTTAGCGGAAGAAGCTGGTGGCGAAACGCACGTCGGGGTGAAGGGACATCGCCACTACAGACCCAGGACAGGAAAAATATACCAATTCTACAGGTACTGGTACTTATTCATAGCACCTTTCATTGCACGGCGCTTTAACATAGTATTGGCTGTAATATTATCTAGCTATTTGTCTGCACGGCACTTTAGTATAGCAGAGACTGTTACGTGATCCAGTCCTTTGAGGCACAAATGGAGTGACAGGCTGAAACGGGGTTAACAGTCATCTAACAGGGATTTCATTCCTTTATGTATAAGAATGACCTCATTGTTTCACAGCTCTGTACTTTATTATTTTCTTTACAGCCCTATATATATATCTATGTACGGATACCCTTTACCACAGGGTTGAGCATTAGGGAATTATCGCTATAGCACCTCTCAGTCATCATAGCATCTCTGTATGTTAGAACTAGGCCGTGGATATTTAGTGCAATGAGAGATTTATTAACCAATACCTATCCATATTGAGGGATATATAGATGGTAATGAACATATTTCTACTAATTAACATTTGCTATACTTATGGATTAATTGAGCAGAGCATGATTAGAAATAGCATGATTTCAATAACTTGAAATAGTTATTATGCGGCATTTCTCTCTGGTATATATATATATATATATATATATATATATATATATATATATATATATATATGCAATATTTGGTTACATTAATGACAGTAGATGTTTTTTTCTGGTGATAACTGTTGTAATTTGTCTGGGTCCTGGTAATGTCCCTTACTGTGGCATACTCCTGCACTATTTGTATTTTAAAATTGGTTTAAACTAAATTAAATTTTTTAACAAAGGATCTCTTCTATATTTCTATCCTGATGGGATTGGAAAAAAGTTAAAATTGCAATGAATGAAGTGCCTTATATTGGGATATCAGTTGGACTTTATTGGTTAAACTAAAGGCCAGACATATACAGTAAATGTGGAAATGCTGATTCTGGTGCAGGAGAGTGTTATGATCTGGTGGCCTTGGAGCAGCATGAGACGTACTCTGGAGAAGGTGGTCCCTGTACTGACCGCAAACCCTGAACCTAGCAGCGCAACTAAAAGTAGCCGTGGGGGGTACTGTTATGATCTGGTGGTTTAGGAGCAACATGGGACGAGCTCTGAAGGAAGTGGTACCTGTACTGACCGCAGTCCCTAAGCTCAACACAACACTAGAAGTAGCCGTGGGATGCTCCTAACACTCCCTAGGCACCTCGTCACAGCCTGAGAGCTAACTACCCCTAAAGATAGAAACAGGAAAACTATCTTGCCTCAGAGAAAATCCCCAAAGGATAGATAGCCCCCCACAAGTAATGACTGATTGGAGAGGGAAAAGACATACACAGAATGAAACCAAGATGAGCACAGGAGGCCAGTCTAGCTAGATAGATAGGACAGGATGGAATATTGTGCGGTCAGTATAAAACACTACAAAAAATCCACACAGAGTTTACAAAAATCTCCACACCTGACTAAAGGTGTGGAGGGTAAATCTGCTTCCCAGAGCTTCCAGCTACACAGAATTAATTCATACTGACAAGCTGGACAAACATAGAAAGCACAGAACGGATAAGTCCACAACCTGTGGACAGAAAAGAGCAAGCAAGGACTTAGCTTTGCTGAACTGGTCAGGATAACAGGGAAATCCAAAGAGATGTGAATCCAACCAGGAACCATTGACAAGTGGCACAAGCTGAAGGAAAGAGCCAGGCTAAATAGCCGAGCAGAATAGACAATCAGTGGAAGCAGCTGCTGACTGCTAAATCCAAGGAGCAGCCATTCCACTTAAAACCACCGGAGGGAGCCCAAGAGCAGAACTCACAACAGTACCCCCCCCCTTGAGGAGGGGTCACCGAACCCTCACCAGAGCCCCCTAGCCGATCAGGACGAGCCAAGTGAAAAGCACGAACCAAATCGGTGGCATGGACATCAGAGGCAGAAACCCAAGAATTATCCTCCTGGCCATAACCCTTCCACTTGACAAGATACTGAAGCCTCCGCCTCGAAAAACGAGAATCCAAAATTTTCTCCGGGGCAGGAGGATCAACTGAGGGAACAACGGGCACCACATATCTCCGCAACAAAGATCTATGGAAAACATTATGAATGGCAAAAGAGGCTGGAAGAGCCAGGCGAAAGGACAACGGATTAATAATCTCAGAAATCCTATAAGGACCAATAAATCGAGGCTTAAACTTAGGGGAAGAAATCTTCATAGGAACATGACGAGAAGACAACCAAACCAGATCCCCAATCCGAAGCCGGGAACCAACACACCGACGACGATTAGCAAAACGTTGAGCCTCCTCCTGAGACAGCACCAAATTGTCCACCTCATAAGCCCAAATCTGCTGCAACCTGTCGACCACAGAATCCACACCAGGAAGGTCAGAAGGCTCAACCTGCCCAGAAGAAAAACAAGGATGAAAACCAAAATTACAAAAAAAAGGCGAAACCAAAGTAGCCGAACTGGCCCGATTATTAAGGGCAAACTCGGCCAATGGCAAAACAGCCACCCAATCATCCTGATCAGCAGACACAAAGCATCTCAAATAGGTCTCCAAGGTCTGATTAGTTCGCTCAGTCTGGCCATTTGTCTGAGGATAAATTGCAGAAGAAAAAGACAAATCAATGCCCAGCTTGGCACAAAAGGCCCGCCAAAACCTAGAAACAAACTTGGAACCTCTGTCGGACACAATATTCTCCGGAATACCATGCAAACGCACCACATGCTGAAAAAACAACGGAACCAAATCAGAAGAAGAAGGCAATTTACGCAAATGCACCAAATGAACCATCTTAGAAAATCGGTCACAGACAACCCATATAACCGACATTCTTTGGGAAACATGAAGATCGGAAATAAAATCCATAGAAATGTGTGTCCAGGGCCTCTCGGGGACCAGTAATGGCAAAAGCAACCCACTAGCGCGGGAACAACAAGGCTTAGCCAACGCACAAATCCCACAGGACTGCACAAAAGAACGCACATCCTGCGACAAAAAAGGCCACCAAAAGGATCTACTAACCAAATCTCTGGTACCAAACATCCCAGGATGGCCAGCCAACACAGAACAATGAACCTCAGAAATCACTTTAGTAGTCCATCTATCAGGAACAAACAGTTTCCCCACAGGACAGCGGTCAGGCTTATCAGCCTGAAATTCCTGAAGAACCCGTCGCAAATCAGGGGAGATGGCAGAAAGAATCACCCCTTCCTTCAAAATGCCGACCGGCTCAAGAACCCCAGGGGAATAAGGAAAAAAGCTCCTAGAGAGGGCATCCGCCTTAACATTCTTAGTACCAGGAATGTACGAGACCACAAAATCAAAACGGGATAAAAACAGGGACCATCAAGCCTGTCTAGGATTCAGCCGTTTGGCAGACTCGAGGTAAATCAGATTCTTATGATTGGTCAGGACCACAATACGGTGCTTGGCCCCCTCAAGCCAATGTTGCTACTCCTCAAATGCCCACTTCATAGCCAACAACTCCCGATTGCCGACATCATAATTGTGTTCCGCAGGCGAAAACTTCCGAGAAAAGAAGGCACACGGTTTCATCAAGGAACCATCAGAATTCTTCTGAGACAAAACGGCACCTGCCCCAATCTCAGACGCGTCAACCTCAACCTGAAATGGAAGAGAAACATCTGGCTGACGCAACACAGGGGCAGAAGTAAATCGGCGTTTAAGCTCCTGAAAGGCAGAAACAGCCGCGGAGGACCAATTCGTCACATCAGCGCCTTTCTTGGTCAAATCGGTTAGAGGTTTAACCACACTGGAGAAGTTGGCAATGAAACAACGATAAAAATTAGCAAAGCCCAAGAATTTCTGAAGGCTCTTCACAGATGTGGGCTGAATCCAATCATGAATAGCCTGAACCTTAACCGGATCCATTTCTATAGATGAGGGAGAAAAAATGAAACCCGAAAAAGAAACATTCTGCACTCCAAAGAGGCACTTTGACCCCATCACAAACAAAGCATTATTACGGAGGATCTGAAATACTATCCTGACCTGTTTCACATGAGACTCCCAATCATTGGAAAAAATCAAAACATCATCCAAATATACAACCATGAATTTATCAAGATAACTCCGAAAGATATCATGCATGAAGGATTGGAACACAGATGGGGCATTAGAGAGTCCGAATGGCATCACAAGGTATTCAAAATGGCCTTCGGGCGTCTTAAATGCAGTTTCCATTCGTCACCCTGCTTGATACGAATAAGATTATATGCCCCTCGAAGGTCAATCTTAGTAAACCATCTAGACCCCTTAATCCTAGCAAACAAATCAGTAAGCAAAGGCAAGGGGTATTGAAATTTAACCGTGATCTTATTCAAGAGGCGATAATCAATACAGGGTCTCAAGGAGCCATCCTTCTTGGCAACAAAAAAGAATCCCGCTCCCAATGGTGACGAAGACGGCCGAATATGCCCCTTCTCTAAAGACTCCTTAACATAGCTCCGCATGGCGGCATGCTCTGACACAGACCGGTTAAAAAGTCGGCCCTTAGGGAACTTACAGCCAGGAATCAAGTCAATAGCACAATCACAGTCCCTATGTGGAGGAAGGGAACTGGACTTGGGCTCATCGAATACATCCTGAAAGTCTGACAAAAATTCAGGAACATCAGAAGAGGGGGAAGAGGAAATTGACATCAAAGGAACGTCACTATGTACCCCTTGACAACTCCAACTAGTCACAGACATTGATTTCCAATACAGCACTGGATTGTGTACTTGTAACCATGGAAAACCCAGTAGAACAACATCATGTAAATTATGCAACACCAGAAAACGGCAATCTTTCTGATGTGCAGGAGCCGTGTACATAGTCATCTGCGTCCAGTACTGAGGTTTATTCTTGGCCAATGGTGTAGTATCAATACCCCTCAAGGGTATGGGAATCTGCAAAGGCTGCAAAGAAAAACCACAGCGCCTAGCGAATTCTAAGTCCATTAAGTTCAGAGCAACTTAGGCTGTATAGTACTAATGGTAACAGATCTAGCGACCCTCTTAATACGCTTAGGGCAATCAGAAATAGTATGAGCAGAATCACCACAGTAAAAACACAGTGGTTTTTAAAGTTCAAAAACTTAGATCTATCCCCGTAAAACAAATCCGGAGTGGGAATTCTAGGCTCTAAGGCCGGAGTCTGAACCACATAATCTTGAATACTCTGTACTCTTGCAGCAAGCTGATCCACACGAGAAAACAAACCCTGAACATCCATGCCTGCATCCAAATCCCGAATCACCCAGAGATCAAGAGGAAAGAAAAAGACAAAACAAACTAAAGAAAAAAAAAGGCTCAGAACTCTTTTTCTCTTCCTTCTTTTGAAAGGCATTCAGCTCATTTTTGGCCAGTTGTACTGTTATGATCTGGTGATTAAGGAGCGACATGCGTCTAGCTCTGAGCAGGTGGCAACTATACTGACCGCAGTCCCTAAGCTCAACACAACACTAGAAGTAGCCGTGAAATGCTCCTATCTCTACCTAGGCATCTCGTCACAGCCTAAGAGCTAACTACCCCTAAAGATAGAAGCAGGAAAACTATCTTGCCTCAGAGAAAATCCCCAAAGGATAGATTAGCCCCCCACAAATAATGACTGTGAGAGGAGAAGGAAATGACATAAGTAGTATGAAACAAGATTTAGCACAGAAGGCCACTTCTAGCTAGATAGAAATAGTACAGAACAGAACTGTCATGATCCCAATGGCAGGGGATCACAAAAGGACAAGCACACAAAAAACAGAACAAGCTCTAGGGTGATGGAAACTGAGCTGACCGCGATCCTGAACCTAATTCACAACACTAGCAGTAGCCGGGGAACGTGCCTACGATGATTCTAGACGTCTCGCGCCAGCCGAAGGACTAGCTTCCCCTATTAGAAGAAACAAAGACCTCTCTTGCCTCCAGAGAAACACCCCACAGAAATAGCAGCCCCCCACATGTAATGACGGTGAAATGAGAGGAAAGCACATACGTAGTAATGAAAACAGATTCAGCAAAATGAGGCCCGCTAAAACTAGATAGCAGAGGATACAAAAGTGAACTGCGCGGTCAGCGAAAAACCCTACAAAAAACCATCCTGAAATTACCTGAACTCATGTGCCAACTCATGGAACATGAGGAGTAATATCAGCCCACTAGAGCTACCAGCAACAAGGAATCACATAACTGCAAGCTGGACTAAAACAAAAATAAAGCAAAACGTGGAACAGGAAAATCAAAAACTTAGCTTGTCCTGAAGATTACTGAAGCGGAAAGCAGAGGTAACAAGACACACTGATTACATTGATCGCCGGCGAGGAAATGACAAGAAAGCCAGGTTAAATAGGAAACTCCCATATCCTGATAGAACAGGTGGACACCAGAGACCGCAGAGAACACAAGTCACCCAGTACCATCTGTAACCACCAGAGGGAACCCAAAAACAGAATCCACAACACAGAACGCTGTGCGGTCAGTAATAAAAACTAGAAAAATTCCACCGCAGAGAAATGCAAAAATCTCCACACCTGACTAAAGGTGTGGAGGGCAAACTCTGCTGCCCAGAGCTTCCAGCTTAACTGAATAGATCCATACTGAAAAGCTGGACAAATGAACAAAAACAAAGAAAGTGCTGAACAAAGTCCACAAAAAGAGAACCGCAAAAGGACAAGCAAGGACTTAGCTTTGATGAACTGGTCAGAGTGTCAGGAAAGTCCTAAGAGCAATGACTCCAGGCAGGAAAAATTGACAACTGGCATTGAATGAGGGATAAGGCCAGACTAATATAGCCGAGCCAGAAAGACGATCAGTGAAAACAGCTGCTGAAGCTAAATCCAAGAAGCAGCCATACCACTAAAAACCACAGGAGGGAGCCAAAGAGCAGAACTCACAAAGATTCTACTTACAACCACCGGAGGGAGCCCAAGAGTGGAATTCACAACACGTAACTAAAAGTAGCCGTGGGGGGTAGCTAACACTCCCTAGACCCCTCGGCACAGCCTAAGATCTAATTACCCCTAAAGACAGAAACAGGAAACCTATCTTGCCTCAGAGAAAATCCCCAAAGGATAGATAGCCCCCCACAAATATTGACTGTGAGAGGAGAGGGAAATAACATACGCAGATATGAAATCAGATTTTATCATAGGAGGCCATACTAGCTAAAAAGGAAGGATAGAACAGAGTACTATGCGGTCAGTATAAAAACACTAGAAAATATCCACCGCAGAAAATAAGGATCACCACATCTGACTAAAGACATGGGGGGTATATCTGCATCTCCAGAGAAATAGCTAGGCTGCAAAAAATCCTTCACAGACCAAGCTGGACAAGACAAAAACATGAAAATGCACAGAACTATAAGGTTCACTGCAGGTGGACAGCAAAAACAAAGCCAGGACTTATCTTTGTAGAAAAACACAGCAAACTGGAGAGACCAGCAGGGAAGTGAATCCTTCAAGAACAATGGACAACTGGCACTGACTAAAGGATCCTGCAAAGCTATATACCCCAGTCAGTCCTGCAATTAGTAGATACACATGTCCACTCCTGCAATCCAGGCACAACTGCATTACCCTCTACAACCACCGGAGGGAGCCCAAAAGCTGAATTCACAACAGGAGAGGCCTGAAATATGCGAGCAACGTGACGCCAATTATGCAAACCGCAATCGAAAGGATGCAGCATGGAGACGCATATGCTGCCATATGATCCCCAATTATGTGGAAAGTACACGTGAGGTCCAGCAGGAAATTAGTAAATAAATTGAAAAATTCACAATAGTAATTAAGTAAAAAGGCCCCAACAAAATAAGATAACATTATGCTATGTGATGTTCTTTGGAATATCCGGCCTGTTTTTCCCTTTACTCTTGGCAAGTTGAATGCAACTTTCCACTGTAACCTATCTTTCAAAACACAAACAAGGTAATCAGACTTATATTAATTTATTGTGTCACTTGCAGTGTCTGATGCCATAAGACTGTGGCACAGCTGCAGGTGTCAGTTCTGCCATGAGCGCCAGCAGCGGGCCAGGAGTGGTGTAGCAGCCACTAAAAAGTGCAAATATAAATATTATATTGCCCTCTAATGCCATTTTATTGATGATCTTTTTATTATCTGGGTGGGTTTCGAACTAAAAGCACTCGATTTCGTTCAGTCCCTGAATATGAATCCTTGGGGACTGAAATTCACAGCCAACTTAGTACAGCAATCCAATTTCTAGATTTAATGGTACATGTCACCTCGCACGGTCACTTTTCATCATCCACGTATTTCAAAAGGGTAGACGTAATTAGCTATCTAAGTTTTAGCAGTGGCCACCTCCCTAATTGGATTTTAGATATCCCTTATGGGCAGTACTGGAGGATCAAGAAGAACTGCACTAAAGACAGTGATTTCTTCAAAGAAGCCGATATCCTGAAACATCGTTTTAAGAGTAAAGGGTACCCTAAAAAATTGTTTTTTGATGCATTCACAAGAGCCAGAGCCTTCACACAAAAAGAATGCTTTGAGCAGATTAAAAATAAGAAATATAGGTCTGTTAAACCCTCTGATTTCACTAAATGGAGTTTTATAACTACCTTTAACCAATCACAGGGAGTCGTACGAAACCGTTTGAAAAAATATTGGTTCATTTTGATAGGGGATCCAGTGATATCAGCACATATTCCTGCGCAACGTAGAACCATCTTTAGAAAAAATCGCACCCTTTGTAACATAATTGCTCCCAATAACGTAATTCGTGAGTGTTCATCCACATCCACTTGCCGGACACACCATAATCCGGGCTGTTTTGCCTGCAGGGCAGCTAAGTGTTTATGTTGTGGTTCCATCAGTAATGGAACAAAAGAATTTCAGTCATACACTATGGGCACCAGTTTTAATAATAACTGCCATGTAAATTGCCGCTCTAGTTATGTAGTTTATCTGATCGAATGTGGTTGTGGGCTGCAATATGTCGGGCGGTCTATACAGGCTATGCATGCAAGGATGAATAAACACCGTCAGAACATCCGGAATGGGTATTTAATGCATAGTCTGTCAAAACACTTTCTCGCAGTACATAATAGGACCCTAAGTTCACTAAAGCTTACCATCATAGATCGGATACCAAATGATATGCCTGATCGTTTTACCAATTTAGTAAGAAGAGAAAGTTATTGAATTTTTTATACTCGGCACACTGGCACCTGAGGAGTTAAATCTCATCATTGAAAAAGTCCCATAATGGCTGCACTTTTGCCCCGTTCTCTTATTATTTTTATGCATTTTATTGTTTTTATTCTATTTGATTTTATATTATTATGCTATATTCTGTCTTTTTTACCTTTTTTGATATATATGTTTTTAATCTGCGTTTGCAACTTGTATCTTAATTAATCATGTGATCCCATGTAATCATATGTTCCGAATAATTGCTCCTTAAATCTCATTGGTTGGTGCTCCTTTATATACTTACTCTGGCCCACTCTCTGTATACTGCCACCTGATGAAGACGGAGCTGTTCCGTCGAAACGCGCTGTGGATTTCAATAAACAAAGAAACTTTAAATCCTTTCATCTGTGTCCTGTGCGCTCCCATGTGACCGAAGTATCTTGCAACTCGTTGCTCACAATTAAGCATGAAACTATGCATGCGAGTCAGGTTGAGATGGTGGTAGGCATGAGATAGGAAGATACTACTCAGCCCAGCCTCATCTCATCTGATTGAATAGCAATGAGGATGTGGAGGCTAAGGTGGTGACGGAGGAATAGGAGCTGGCTTGTACCAACACAAGCTTTGTCCCGTCTCTCCTTTGTGGATGGACTGAAGAGGGGAATGAGGAGGAAGAAATGGAGGATAAGGAGGATATAGAGAGTAGTCATCAAGCTGGAGACAGGGAAATGTATGCTGTTGGGACATTGGCACATGTGGCCAACTTTATGTTCTGCTGCCTTTCTCGTGACCAATCCCATTACATTTATTTTGGCAAAAAATGAGTACTGGTTGTTCACCTTGCTAGACCCACGCTACAAGAAGAACGTTGCATCTCTCTTCCTAAGATGGAGACGTCTACTAAAATGGTGTTATAGCAGAAGGCCATTGTGGAAAATATGTTGACAAAAATCCCACCAGACAATGCTAGCTGTAGGGAGCAAGCAGAGTCAAGGATACACTGTCAAAGGCCTGGGCCAATTTCATGACACCCTCCCAGCATCCAGGCCTAATGACTGGATATTTTTGACAAGTAGGGAAACATTTTTTTAAGATAATCAACCAATACCTGGCTGACAAAACCAGCATACTCCATAATTCCTCTGCGACATTCAGCTATTGGATCTCAAAGCTAGACACCTGACATGAGCAGTCCCTCTATGCCTTGAAGGTTTTATGCTTCTCTGACACTAGCGTCTTATTTGAGCAGGTTTTAAAGCTGCTGGAGTAGGGGGGTCAAAACAGACATGCGCTTTCGCCTGTCAACAGAGAGTGCTGACAATCTGTTAGGACTGGCGGAACGCACAAAATAATAGTAATAGTGAATATGAGGTGCAATCACAGTCCAGGGTCCACCGTGCAGAGATGACTCCTGCTGCTGTGTAATTGCGGACGGACGCTTGCTCACACATGGGTTAGACCTCACCCAGTGTGAATAGAAGCGAACTCTGTTGCTTCACAGAGTCACCACAAATATGCTGCTCCCTGTTAGCAGTCACAGGGTGCAGAGGAAAAACACTACTGGGATCCCTATAAATCACCCCCACTAAGCTGGTGATTGGACCCGCTCTGACCCTCGGTGGCTTTTGAGACCGCGCCTGAGGACGCCCTGAGTCAGATGCTGAGTCCAAGCAGGAATTCCCGCCCTACACTAACAAGCTGTCAGGAAAGTGCACTGATTGCGCATGGTGCTGTATAAGCGGGCACTGCAAAGGCACTGTAACGTGTGATTAGTGTGCAGAAGGCACAGTCGGGCGCTAGATACCAAACATCCACAATACGCGAGCAAACAACAACACTAGGAAGGGGGATGATTAAAGAGCGACTTTCACACATCTACATACATACGTTTTCAAGTATACACTAGGGCATGGCCGAGCGGCCATGCACACCTTTTATAGCAGTAATGCTACGGGACCTTCCAGATGGTCCAATAGGAGGTGCAACAGGTCCTGAGCATGTGAACCCCGACCTCCAAAGGGAGGTCATCCCGTGGGCATGCTCAGTATGGGAAAAGCAGGACTTAGTCTCAGAAAGACCTGCTTGCTGCTGATCAGTGCTGGCTACAAAGGCAGAGCCTGGAAAGGCAGCAGTAACCAGTTGCACAGTATCAGCTTAAGCCAGATGCTGGGACCGACGTCTCTGCTGAGCAGGCTCCACTGCTGCTGGAGAAGAATGGGAGACCACAGCGGACATGGTTCAAGATTCCCCCTGTGTGGAGGCGGGAAATCGACTCCTAACACAGGCTTACACTGTTAAAAATAAACAAAGCTTGGATTAGCCTCAACTTTTCAACACCACCAGATGACAGCAGCACAAAACGTGTTTTTATTCTTTGACATTTGAATAAGGCATGCCAGATATTGCCATGAAGGGTTTATGGATGACTGTTGACCCTACTTATAATTTTTTCCTGGCTTTGCACTTTGTGCAAAGCCTTTATTAGTGTATGAGTAAATCAGCTATATTTTCAAAACATTTTAATGAGGCCAGCAAGTTGTTGATTTCAAGGGTGTATGGGTGGCCCTCATAATGACTTTGTCTTGCTTTGCACTATGTGCAAAGCCTTTGTGAGTGTAGAAGTGCCACGACTACACTTTATTTTTTTTAGGCACTCCAGTTGATGCCTTCAAGGGTGTATGTGTGACACCGCAGGAATCTGGTTGTCACTGTGGTACTGCCTGCCTCCCGGGGAAAGGTGAAGCCATGCTTGGAAGTGAGAAGGAATCCCCTTGGCAGGTAATACTAGCATACAACACTTTCCTGACTTCACTCCAGAAGGGATAGCTCTAGACCCAGTTTCAGGGTAGCTTCCCTATAAGTTCTGGTCTGGAGGAGGAGTTAGAGTCAGTCTGTGTGAGACAGTGAAGGGAGAGGAAGCAAGAGGTGAGAGAAACTGGGAGTCGAGCTACGAATGAGCTCACTCCCAGGATTAAGTGCAAGAAACTGGACACTGGGGTCCGAGGTTGTGTGGGAACTGTATGCCCCACAGCAGAAACCAGAGGGCTGGAGATTGCAGGTCTCCTGACCACAACTGACACCCAAAGGCACATCAGCAGATTAGAGCCCGGAGTCACCACGAGAGAGGAACACCTGTAAAAAGGTTCGAGCTGCCTGCCATGCAGGTAGTGTTTCACTTAGTGGACAGATTGAGAGAGGGACTAGAGGAAAGCTAATGCATCAAGAACCCAGAATTCAGCGCAGAAAGGAAGGCTTCCAACTCCACCTGGCTATAGGGATTCCAAACCGCTTCCAGGCTGCCCGGATTTCAAAGATCACCTGTAACCTATGCCTGGGACTGCAATTTCACCAGTAAAAGGTAAAGAGACTGCAAATCATGTGTCCTCCAATTATTTCCTGCACTCCAACATATACAACCCCTCATTGACTGTCCTGGTAGCCCTTGGGCCTCCGATCCACCTGTGGGGAGCAAAACCATCTAAGATGCATTACCATCAGCCCCAATGGACCCCTTTTAGCAGCGTCGGCCATCCCTGGCCGAGTACCATGGGTGGCATCACGAACATTACTACATCCATCTCCACTCTTCATGCAGGTACAAACATCTCTGCTCGCTGTTATCTGCTGCCTATCATCCTGCAACATTTCCCTTTAATGGTACAAACATCTCTGCTCGCTGTTATCTGCTGCCTATCATTCTGCAACATTGCCTTTAATGTGCCTGCTGAATGTTTGCTAAAATCATTTGTTGCATTGTAATACTTACTGCTGTACATCCATGCTGGGGTCACAGGAGATATTATCGTGTTCAAGGTGTTAGAGCATTTGGTTGCAGCCAGGCTCAGTGCCTTTGATCATGTAACCTCCCCTGGGGTGTTGGCCAATTGCTAATTTATCCCAAATAAGGACCCTCAATCCCTCTCACCTGATCCTTTACTCAGTCCTATAAATTTAGTGGCATCTTAAGGGGTGCACTCGTGTGGGGTCAGACACACACATTCCTGCAGCAAAGCATTACGCAGCTAAGCATAAAGATGCTGCAGTTATTTCAACGGCCGTTAGTCACGGCAGGAGTCAGGACTCCACTCTATATATCTGTCTCCTTTGGGTAGGTCTGCTGTGTAAGCACTTCTTATTACTTGGGCCTAGCTTTTCTATTAACCCATCTTACTCCTTCACCATGTTTACCTATGCCCTTACAGTGTTTGCTCCACTAATCCTCTCTCCTTCGCTATAACAAACCCCAGCACTCTAACCTAATAATCATCTCCCTTTCACTCTTACCTACCCACCTGTCCTCCCCTGCTGACCTGCTCCTCAACCTCAAATCTGTCCTAATAAAACATAAAACAAGCCGGCCACTCTCTTTCTCCCACCTGCTCTCCCTTTCTCTGCTGGAGTACTGTATCTCCCAAGCCTGGACCCCCACAGCTCATACCTCCGATTACTATGCCCTTCTATCGCTCCCTATCTAATATGAACTACCGCAATCTTTCCAATAAAAAACTCGTGTCCCTGACGCCCACCCCCCTGCTCCCTCTCTCTGGAGCACTCTGGAATGCCCGCTCAATCTGCAATAAGCTTCATGTGATTCACAACCTTTTTCTCTCTCGCAATCTTGCTTTCCTCAGCCTCACAGAAACATGGCTAATAACCTGTGACACCACCTCCCCTGCTGCGCTGTGTTACGGAGGCCTCCATTTCACCCACACCCCTTGCCCCGGCAACAGACATGGTGGAGGAGTGGGTCTTCTCCTTTCTTCAAACTGCACCTTTAACACAATCCCATCTCTTCCCTCCCTTATCCTTCCCTCTTTTGAAGTCCACTCTGTCCGCATCTACTGACCATCATCATGGGTGACTTCAACATCCCCATTGATACCCTTCAGTCAAGAGCCTCCAAACTTCTGTCCCTTACTTCATCCTTTGGACTTACTCAGTCATCCTCCGCAGCCACCCACACAGACGGATATACACTAGACCTCGTCTTCACCAATCTCTACTCTCTATCTAACTTCACCACCTCCCCTCTCCCTCTATCTGACCACCATCTGCTCACCTTCTCATCCCTGTCCTCCTCACCGGTCACCCATGTCCAGCAACATGCGCAACCCCGCAGAAACCTTGCACACCTTGCACACAAGTTGTCATGTGGGAGTTAATCCCCTTCTGCCTCACTCTGAAGCTGGCTGAGCTATTTAAGTCCTCTGCAGCCTGTGGGCCAGTGTCAGCTATAGTACATGCTGCACGGCTTGAGCACCTGACCTGTATACTTGTACTAGTGTTCCTTTTAAATGTGTTGTCACACTGGTCAGCTATAATGTAATATGCTGCTGCAGTGCAGTATAGTGCAACCTCCACCAGGGGGTGCTGGTGAGGGAAGAGAGGTTGTACACACAGCATAGCAACACTGAACATCAAAACAGGTGCCACAGGTAATGAAAGCGAAGTCAGACAAGCCAAGGTCATACACAGAAAGTTCAGCGCAGTACACAGGGGGAGTCAGAGGAATAGTCAGCGACAAACAAGAAATCAGAGTCTACCGGGAACGTAGTAACAAAACTTGAGACGTAGTGCAACCTCCACCAGGGGGTGCGGGTGAGGGAAGAGAGGTTGTACACACAGCATAGCAACACTGAACAGCAAAACAGGTGCCACAGGTAATGAAAGCGAAGTCAGACAAGCCAAGGTCAAACACAGAACGGTCAGTGCAGTACACAGGGGGAGTCAGAGGAATAGTAAGCGACAAACAAGAAATCAAAGCCTACCGGGAACGTGGTAACAAAATGTGAGACGTAAGATGAAGTCGAGGTACAAGCCAGAGGTCAGAACAAGTCACAAACGGGTACAGGCAATCAGAGGCAAAAGGAACACTAGTACAAGTATACAGGTCAGGTACTCAAGCCGTGCAGCATGAACTATAGCTGACACTGGCCCACAGGCTGCATAGGACTTAAATAGCTCAGCCAGCTTCAGAGTGAGGCAGAAGGGGATTAACTCCCACATGACCAGTCCAGAGACAAGACAGCTGAAAACAAACTCAGAACTGGATCATGACAAGACCTCTTTATGTACAGTCTGCAGGAAGAATGATTGGATTTCCCAATGACTCCCATTATATTTGTTACTCGAAAAAAACATGCAAGTATTAAGAATTGTTCGGTTTGCGTAACGAGCATCCAAGCATTTTAGTGCTTGCTCATATTTAGATGGATCCATAATTTCTTTGGGCCAAATATAATGTATCCCCTGTCTGAGATCACAGGATCAAAAGGTTACCTCGGAAAGACTTGACACAAGCCAATTTGTCTTGTAGATTCCAGAATAATCCCGATACTCTTTAACCCCTGTACATGCATCTCATTTTACAACAGGACACAGTGGATTGCTACCACAGAAGGGCTGCCATTCAGAGGCAGGAATGGCTGCCAAGCAGGGTCAGAGCTGGAAGGCCACTTGAAGGACAAAAGCAGGATCCATAAGAAGAGTCAGAAACATAGGGTCAAAACAGGAAAACACTAAAACCTAACAGGAGCAGAAGATACACAACGGAAACATCAAGCTATATCTGGCAGCCTCTAGCAGCTCTAGTAGAGTATGTGGCTCTCCAATTGGCTGGAGCAGAGAGCTAATAACTTCAGCTGAACTGCACTCACACACATACTGTCAGACTGGACAACACTGCAGATCCCAGCCACTCTAACCTTAGTGTTAAGGGTTAAGGGTTTTCACTTCTCCAATCACTATTGTTGAACTGTGAGTTCTAAAGCACTTTCTTTTTCTTCTAAAATTACGTTAAAAAGACAGTTACATTTTCTTCCTAGACATTTATATAGACTTTGGTCAGTATTTGGTCAGTATTTTACATCAGTATTTGTAAGCCAAAACCAGGAGTGGGTGATAAATACAGAAGTGGTGACATTTTTCTATTATACTTTTCCTCTGATTGCTCCAATCCTGGT
The DNA here is from genome assembly GCF_032444005.1 of Ranitomeya imitator. Taxonomy (NCBI): domain Eukaryota; kingdom Metazoa; phylum Chordata; class Amphibia; order Anura; family Dendrobatidae; genus Ranitomeya; species Ranitomeya imitator. The sequence goes on along the minus strand of NC_091290.1, from coordinate 109,903,649 downwards.
TTTGGCTTACAAATGCTGATGTAAAATACTGACCAAATATTGATAGGGAGACAGTGGCCTAAGGCTCCCTTCACACGTCGATTTTTTTGTGTCCCCATGGGTTTTGTTTTTTAAGGACTGCAATTACTGATACACACATTGTATTTAATGGTGGTGCACATGTCAGTTTTTTCACACGGACCATGTGTCCATGTGAAAAACCCGCAGTCATGTCAGTTTTTTACATGCACCATGGATAAAATACGTGTCGCACATATGCACACTGATGACACACAGATAACATCAGTGTGTCATCAGTGTGACATGTACCGGCTCATGGGAAAAGTGGTACAGTTCATGCTCTTCCCAGGCGCCGTGTGCTGAAGGCAGCTCTCATCATTGTAGCCTGGTGTCCATGAGATGAGCATGACCAGGTAAAAATAATGTGAGTTACATTCAGCACCCTCTGTGTACATTATGTATAAATGTTAGTGATGAGTATACTCGTTGCTCGGGTTTTCCCAAGCACGCTCGGGTGGTCTCCGAGTATTTGTAACTGCTCGGAGATTTAGTCTTCATCGCCACAGCTGAATGATTTACAGCTACTAGCCAGCCTGAGTACATGTGGGGGTTGCCTATTTGCTAGTGAATCCCCACATGTAATCATGCTGGCTAGTAGCTATAAATCATAAAGCTGCGGCGATGAAAACTAAATCTCCGAGCAGTTACAAATACTCAGAGACCACCCGAGCAACGAGTGTACTCGCTCATCACTAATAAATATACAATTACAAAAAATGGTGTGGGCTCCAGCATAATTTTTAAAACAGCAGAAGGAAAGCTGGCCTCTGGGGTCTAATCTTTAGACTGTGCTAGCGGTGATGTCATGAAGGTTACTGCAGTTCATCAGCCAGCTCAAACTGAACTTACCATGGGAGCATGGCTGCCTGTAACCTGTGGTAACCTCAATGTCGTTACCACTTGTCACTGAAGCTGCGTTCCAAAGCTCAGCTCAGTGTTTCCTGGATTCTCGGCTGAGCGGTCGCATCATGCCACCTCTCAGCCATGCATTCCAGATGAAGCAGTGTTGGGCTCTTCACGGGAAAAGTCAATTATCGTCAGACAGATGAGGTATATGGTATTTTATTATTTAACAATATTTTACAATAATAAATGAAAAAAGAGGGTTTGGAGTGTTTATTTTAAATAAAGGATTTTGTGTGTTTATTTTAATTAAATGACCTTTTCCTGTGCTTGTGTCTTTGTCTTTACTATATTTGACTGTGGGATTAGTAATAGGGGTGTCCTATAGATGCCTCTCCATTACTAATCACTGGGCTTGATGTCAGCAGCCGTAAAATAGCTGACATCAACCCCAACCCTATTGCCCCACTTGCCTCTGCACCACGGAAATTGGGAAAAGCGGAGGCTAAGCTCCTGATTTGGCGCATTTTATTGATGCGCCATTTCTGGGGTTGCTGAGGGATGATGTTTTTAGCCTGGGATGGGGCCTATATCCATGGTCTCTACCATGGTTATTAATACTAGCCATCAACTGTCTGTTTAGCCTTTGCTGGATATAAACTGTAGGGGGACCCTACATCTTTTTTTCTGGTTTCCCTCATAAACTATCCAGTAAAGGCTAAGCAAACAGCTGTAAGCTTTTATTAATAGCATTAGAACCTTTAGGGCTATTGGCCCCTTTTTCAAAATAGCAACATCAGCCCCCAGTCATCGCTTTTCCCTCTGCTGGTTGTGGAAATTATGGGGGATCCAACATCATTTTTTTATTTATTAATTAATGTATTTAAAAATGAAAAACAAGTGCAGAAAAAACACACTAAGCGATGATTATGTAGCACACTGACTTATTTCTATCTATCTATCATGTTTTTCATCATTATCTCTATGTTTGAACATTTTTAATACTAAACACTCTTTAATTACTGTGCTGCATTTCGTTCCATATGTGTCACACTGACAGCACACCGACAGCACACGGACAGCACCTGGTCAAATGGATGTTACAAGGATGTCACATGGATGTCACATACATACATATCAAATACTTAACAAAGTCACCAGGACATGTGAAGGACCCCTAAGATAGTCCCACCTGATTAGTTACACTTTACAATTTGATATATTCTATGGGTCCCGTAGAAGCGCTATCCACAGCGAGAAACGGCCGTCATCGTTCCTTGCACGCTCCTGTTACTTTTGCACACCCCGAGCCATGTTTTCTCAAATGCTTGAATAAAGGACTTCCTAACTCCAGGATCGGTGAGTGCTGCCGCATTTTTCTGTGACTTGTTTGCCATTCAACTCTAAGTTTCATGCGAGCACCTCTGACCAGCTGTCGGGTAATCAGCTGTACACACTCAGTCCTCCCTGGATACTTGGGCTGTGCTGCTGTGCTGCTCTACATTTCCTCTTTTTTGTTCCACTCAATTTGATGTATTAGTTGCAACATGCATTTCATTATGGGAAAGCCATCTTGGTCATGCCTGAGGTCATGTCTACCTTCTTTGGTTGATGCAATCTGGTGTAATGTACAAAAGGTCGGAGTGCATTTTTCTGGTGAATTACACAAATCCAATCTTAAATTGTACAAATTAGCCAAGACCAGCAGATTTCATGAAATTTGACTCAAATTTGATTTACATAGAATGGATTTAATCATCTCTAGAGAAATATGTAGATATTGTAATTATGCTCTCGACAATTTCAACAGAAAAACTGAAAATTGTGAAAAAGTGCCCTGGGAATGTAACAAGAAACTATTATTCATCCATATTTTTGGCTTCAAATTAACTAAAAATTTTCAGTATGAGTATAAGTTCACTTAGCATCCATATTTATTACAATTTTATAGTTTCAACATAATCTTACTGATAGTTGGATAGTGAAGTGAAAATACAAAAAGAAATCAGTGTTATAACTAAAACTGTCTGGAATTCCAAAAATAATTTCTGCCTGTGGTTTGAGGATATTGCATCACATATAAAGGGGCATTGACTAGAGATGAGTGGATCTTTTGAATTGCCGACTTCTCCGAATCTTCACAGAAAAATTGATTTGCTGCAAATAAATTTGCAAGAATCTCAGTACTGGAAAGCTAAAAATTGCTCAGAAAATACAAATGGTGTGGAAAGAGAGGACCTAGTTGTCTGTAAGAGATTATGCTTTACAGTTGAGAAAAAGAGATGAATCCACTGACCATAAAACCTTAGACTCTATATAGAAGAGAAGACCTTGCTGACCATATTTGCTTTATTTTTCCCACATTTTTTCCACTCAACTGTGCCATGACAAAAAGCATTGTTTTACTGTGCTAGCAAACTGTATGAGATTTCTGAATTCTCATTCACATGTGGCTTTATTTTTTTTCAAATTTTAAATAGTTTGTAATGCTTGAAACCAGACTGATTGACTCGAGAGGGCATTGTGGCCCCACTGTGCCACAAGCTAGACTTACCCTGGAGCGGCGTGACTAAGCAGCCACCTTGGTGTTCACTGGAGCTTCTAGCGGTTATGTCAGGCTTGTGTGGCAGGTAGCAGCCAGGCACCACTCCAGGGCAACATCTGGCAGTAGCAGCTGACCTATTAGGGACAGGTAGCTGAGGCAACCCGAGGGAATGCCCAAAAGTCACAGGCAGATGGGAGTAAGAGAACAGGAACCACAAATCAGACTGGACTGGAAGATGGAGAGATGGTCCCTAGCAAGTGCAACTGGGCCAGGTGATGTAGAGGTGAGCATTGGCATGGGTTCAGCTGATGTAGATATGAGCCCTGGTTGGTGCAGCGGGGTGGCTGACATGGAGATGAGCTCTGTCTGGTGCAGCTTGACCGGCTAACATGGAGAGAAGTGCTGGCAGTTATCATGGGTACGGTTGATGTTGAGATTAGCACTGGCAGATAGGCGGGCCCTCGTTCAAACTGGGGGGACAGGAACAGTTTCGGGAAGGACTGGGACACAGGCAAGTATGAGTAGGATACTGGAATGAGAAAGACCCAGTTCAGACTGGACGGACAGGAGAAGGAAGACTGAGATACAGGCAGGTATAACTGGAATACAGGTACTGGTAGGATCCAGTTCAGACTTGGAGCATTTTCAGTAAGGAATGGGACACAGACAATAGCGACTCGAATATGGAAACAGATAGGACCAATTCAGACTTGACAGACATAGAGCCGCAGGAATGGAACAGGTACAGAGCCGCAGGTAAGCAAGAAAACCACAGATGCGGTCAAGCAGGAAGCCAAAGACATGGTCAAGCAAAGAAAGACACAAACTTGATCAAGTATAGGAAGCTTCAGACACAGTCAGGCATATAACAAGGACAAGTACACACTGGACAAACAGGATAGAGTACACACCAGACCGATACAAGGACAGGTACAAGCAGGACATACAGGACTAGAATCACACAAGGAACTCACAATGATGTAGCAAGTGTATACAAACACCGCTAACAATTGTACAGAGACAACAGAATAGATATATCTGCAGGTTCAGACACTGCAATTTAAAAGAGTAGGACACAGCAGGGTAGATAAAGATCCAGACTTGGATACAAACAAGGTACAGAGACAGGTCCCAATTCAGACAAGGACAGAATCAGGGTACAGGCCTGGGTATACAGCCCCCAGGGTGGCAGGAATAGAAACAGGCAAGATTAGAGCCAGGACAGGCCCTAGTAACTCATCAGTTTCTCAGGCATCTTCCCATTGGTGGAGATGCCTTAAGTACCAGATGCCTCTTGGCAATAGGCTGGGGACTCATTAAAAATAGCCACACTGTCTACTTAAGAAATAGGAAGAGGCAGTGGAAATTTGTATTGATATCCCATGCGAATGTTTCAGCTATATCAATAGCCCAAGCCTGAGCATAGAAACTGATGGGCACATCATGTCCTCTGGTTCACAGGGGAGATGGACGCAGAACCGTGTGAAGGGCAGGTGGCTGATCACGGGGGCACTGCAGAACTGGACAGAAAATTCTTGAGGCTGATGGAGACAGTGGGCTTAGGGATAGTCCAGGAGGAACGAATGGTAGGGCTGAAGATGTGTAGAGATAAGGAAGTAAGAAATACAAAGTGTTGTGCCCTATCCCACATGTTACAACCTGATAAACTTGAACTGACCAGTAAACGTTTGCTTGTTGCAATGAACTTGGTTTCCCCTGAGTTGTGTATGGTGGCTCCTGAGTATGGAGGCCTAGAGACATCGTAAGCCTCCAGCCTACACGTGAGTGTGATGCACCCCACACCTGACAGTACATTGGGATTGGGACACTGCTTTCCTGTAAAGTCCCAGAGCATAACCGGACGGAAACTCAGTCATGACTACCGCTATTGGCCACTTCACACATATAATAAGGCAAAGTAAGAATGTAAAAGGAGCTATGGTCAAACTATTATTAAGATTAATTTGGTTAATTCACATGAGGAGGTTACTGCTCAACCTTAATTTTTGAAGCACATTTTGAATTTGTTACAATACACATATCAAAGATAGATTTTGCTTTGGAGTTGAAGCAAATCACCTTTATTTGATTTTGTTTTGTAGAGAATGTATGTGAATGGTAGACTTGCAATATTGTTTGCTAATTGTATTGTGTACTTCCTGAGAATAAAGACTTTTTAAGGAATGCCACCCAAATACACATAGTAATTACAGAGTGCAGACAACAGCAGATGGCGAAACCTTCTTAAGGCAAACATGCATCTGGTACAAAAGTTCAATACACAGAAATCAAGTTCACTACTGTTTTCCTCTACTATGCGGAAGTCTGGGTTTTGTTCATTTAATTTGAATTTTATGTGTTAGGCTGGGAACGCACCATGATTTAACCTTTTCACTGCTAGTAACTGGTTGTAAAAATCATTCAGCTTTGTATGCACCAGTGGCAGATTATAATAAGATCATTTAAGGTGTTAGCCCAAAGTCCGGCAAAGTATAGGGGCCTACTTTCCCCATCTAAACTTACTAGAAACTTACCAGTTGGAGAAAGATGCCCTGTATATCTCAGTAAACATACAGTATAGGTATGTCCTTGGTGTTTCATTGCAATTTGCAATATTTTTCATAACTACTTTATGATCTTTGTAAAGAAATGCATGCGTGTAATGTAAACCTTTTGGTTGGTAAAGCGAGGCTTGGAGAAATCTTAAAAAGAAAACTTGTACACTGCTTCTCGTTAGAAAGAGTAAGCTATACCTAAAAGTTCAGAGCTACACCTGTTAATCAATGAATGGGACACATTTTTGTAATGATATGTCCTTGTAAACAGTCAAATGAATGTCAACAGAGGTTGATAAGAGTTGAGCCTCCATTGACTTAACTTTAAGACAGTCTATCAATTTTCTAATCAAGGAGGACCCCTCTATAACACCTTGCATCACCCAATCAAATTAGTGGACCTTCACATAATAAAATTTGCTCATAAGAAAGTTCATGAGCAGAAGAAAACATTGTATTTGTTGTGGCTCTTTGGTTGTAGCTAAAGGAATACCCTGAAGGGCAATGTTATCCTTTATATTCTTAAAGGGCAACTGTCACTCCGAAAATCGCGGGTGAGGTAAGCCCACCGGCATCAGGGGCTTATCTACCGCATTCTGTAATGCTGTAGATAAGCCCCCGATGTTACCTGAAAAAGGAGAAAAAGACGTTATATTATACTTACCCAGGGGCGGTCCCGCTGCTGGTCAGGTCGGATGGGCGTCTCCGGTCCGCTGCGGCGCCTCCCATCTTCTTTCCATGACGTCCTCTTCTGATCTTGAGCCACGGCTCTGGTGCAGGCGTCCTTTGCTCTGCCCTGTTGAGGGCAGACAAAGTACTGCAGTGCGCAGGCGCCGGGCCTCTGACCTTTCCGGCGCCTGCGCACTGCAGTACTATCCTCTGCCCTCAAGAGGGCAGAGCAAAGTACGCCTGCGCCGGAGCCGTGGCTGAAGATCAGAAGAGGACGTCATGGAAAGAAGATAGGAGGCGCCGCAGCGGACCAGAGACGCCCATCCGACCTGACCAGCAGCGGGACCGCCCCTGGGTGAGTATAATATAACGTCTTTTTCTCCTTTTTCAGGTAACATCGGGGGCTTATCTACAGCATTACAGAATGCTGTAGATAAGCCCCTGATGCCGGTGGGATTACCTCACCCACGATTTTCGGGGTGACAGGTTCCCTTTAAGCTTTAAAAGTCATGAAGAAAAAATGGGGGATTTCCTAGCAATAATTATTAGTACCATCATACAATTAGACCACCACAAATACTATTAGACTGTTGGGCTTACCTAGTAAGAGTAATGCACGAAGTTTCAGGTAAGAGTGGACACACGATCAGCGAGTGTCCACCGAGTAGGCTTAGAAACGTGGTACGATGAGGACTCGAAAAATGTGTAATTCGAACAGCAGCCAACCTGGCAACGCAGGACACGCTTGAAAGCCACAAAAGCAGGGGGGCAGAAGTAGGAAGGTGGCAGGTCTGAAGCAGGCACACAGGTACAGGTAACGTGAAGAATTCTCCAACAACAGTTCATGATGTTCCTTACAAGGAGTAGATTTAGCAGCAGCGGGTGCAGGTATTGCAAACAGACTTCCTTAATTGTTCAAGAAGCATAAAGCAGGTTATGAGTTAACCTTTTGGAATGAATAATAAGAGTTTAGAGTTCACAGAAGTATGAGGAGATGACTGTAGCCTAGGAATTGGAAAACGTCATTTCTGTAGGGCACAGTTTTGGTTAAACTTTCAGGACCAGGGGTTGGTGCTAACAGGCTTTAAAAGGCCTAGGAAGATTATGTGATGGAGGCATGTTGAATGAACTGTAAAATCTGATGTAGAGCACAGCAGAGAGGAGCAACCAAAAGGGATGGAGGCTGAGCCTTGCCAAGCCAAGACTGGTGTGTAACATTTCCCCTCCTTTAGCATCTCTCCCAAATGAGTCAGTAATAGATTAAAAAGGATGCTTAGCATGACATTTCTATAGCAGAATTGGGGGTTTTAATGTCATTCGTATGTACCCAGCATCTGTCGAGAGGAACATGATCCATATTATAGTCCAGAGCTTGGGCTCATACTCACATGCGAGAAATTCGGATGAGTCTTGCACGTCAATACCCAGCACTAGGGTTGAGCGACTTTTACTTTTTTAGGGTCGAGTCGGGTTTCGCGAAACCCGACTATCTCAAAAGTCGAGTCGAGTGAAATCGGCCGATTATGGCGAAAAGTCGGGGATCGACCGAAACACGAAACCCAATGCAAAGTCAATTGGAAATCTAACTTTTTTTTTCTCTCTCTCTCTCTCTCCTCTCCGTCCCTGAACAGAAAAGCTGGTGTTACACATGCGCACAAGCGACAAGATGGCGATAGGCGTTCACGCCCCTAGGACCTATGTCATCACTCTGCCCACGCTCCTTCATTGGCTGAAAAAATGGCGCCAAACGCGTCATACAAAACGTGACTTTGGCGCGAAGATCTCCGACCGCATGTCCGATCCCACATTAGGATCGGGTCGGGTTTCATGAAACCCGACTTTGCCAAAAGTCGGCGACATTTGAATTTGTCTGATCCGTTTCGCTCAAGCCTACCCGGCACTGCATCCGGCACTCAGGAACAGAGCATACGGCTGCATGTATTGCCCTAAGGCAGAGAGTTGGAAAACAAAGAGAGGCAAGGATACATTCAGATTGAGTTACCTGAGATTTTTCTTCTTCAGAGCCATCACAAGAGTAAAACAGTATAGATAGGGCATCAGCTCTGTGGTTCTCTTTGTGCCATGCTTGAAGAAGACACCTGCAAAGTTTTGTTAGGAGGCAGAAATATTAGAAGCAGAAGATGAACAACAAAGTCTCTAAGAAGGTGATGGCCTTAAGTTTTGAACAATTTATAAATACCGTATTTTTCACTTTGAAAGACGCACTTTATTTCCCCCAAATATGGGGGGGAATGGGGGTGCGTCTTACAAAGCGGATAAACTGCTTACCAGTACCATTGCAGGCTGGGATGAGGGGGGTGTCGCCATTGCTGCCGCTGCCCAGGGTGATGCTGGCATCTCCGGTGCTCTGGGGGGCTCTGCCGACATTTTGTGAAAGGCCAGAGCCCCCCAGCAGTTCGTCCATGCTTTCCTGTACGACGGACTTCGGGAAAATAGCCGTCGGGAGGCAGCGCATGTGCAGATAGAGATATTGGCACCAAGATCTAGGGAGATGAGATTTCTGCACTGAGATCTCATCTCTCGAGATCTTGGTCCAGAGATCTCCATCTGCGCACGCGCCGCCTCCTGGTGGCCATTTTCTCAAAACCACACCACACCACACAGGAAAGCATGGACAAACTGCCGAAGGGCTCTGGCCTTTCACAAAATGTCAGCAGAGCCCCCTACAGCACTGGAGACATCAGCATCACCGGAGACACCCCCGCAGCTCAGTAGCCCCCCCCCGCAGCATAGGACAACTGCACCCCCCCTCATCCCAGCCTGCAGCAATGCTCCACTCCTGCCTCCTCCAGCAGCGACCCTGGGACCTCGCTTCACTGCTGTCACCACCCCTGGTAAGCAATAAGACGCATGGATTATAAAAAGCACCATCAATTTATTAAAAAAAGTTTTTTCCTATTTTTCTCCTCAAAATTTGGTGTGCATCTTATAATCTGGAGCACCTTGCAAAGCAAAAAATTAGGTAAGTATCCAGTTAACCACAAAGCAGAGTCCGCTAGTAAGCCATCGGGATCTTTCGGCTAGAGATAATCTCTTCCAACCAATCTCCATGGGTTCCAATTCAGCCATTTTGGGAGAAAATTTTAACCCCTTCACCTCGAAGCCCTTTCCTGACTAGGCAAAATTTTACAATTCTGACCACTGTCACTTTATGAGGTCATAACTCTAGAACGCTTCAACGGATTCCGGGGATTCTGAGATTGTTTTCTCCTGATATATTGTACTTTATGATAGTGGTAAAATTTATCTCTTTCGCAAGGGTAACAGGAGAAAATGGACCATAAATTTTGTTGTGAAATTTCTCCTGAGCATGCCGATACCCATATGTGGGGAAAATCTATTGTTTGGGCACACGGCAGGTCTCGGAAGGGAAGGAGCGCCATTTCATTTTTTTAATGCAAAATTTGCTGGAATAATTAGCACTTGCCACGTCACATTTAGAGAGCCCCTGATGTGCCTAAACAGTGGAAAACTCAAACAAGTTACACCATTTTGGAAACTAGACCCCTTGTCTTGAGTACCTTGAACCCCCAGGTGCTTCACAGAAGCCGTGAAAATAAAAAAAAAGTCACATTTCTCACAGAAAAATCTTTTTAGCTCCAAATTTTGGATTTTCACAAGGGTAACAAGAGAAATTTCTACATACAATTTGTTGTGCAATTTCTCCTGAGTGAGCAGATACACAATATGTGGAGTAAAACAACTGTTTGGGTGCATGGCAGGGCTAGGAAAGGAAGGAGTGCCATTTGACTTTTTGAATGTGAAATTTACTGGAATAATTAACAGATGCCAAGTCGCATTTGGAGAGCCCCTGATGTGCCTAAACAGGTGGAAACTTCCCACAAGTGACACCATTTTGGAAACTAGACCCCTTAGGGAACTTATCTAGGTGTGTATTGAGCACCTTGAACCCACAGGTGCTTCACTGACGCTTATAACTAGTGTTGAGCGATACCTTCCGATATCGGAAAGTATCGGTATCGGTTTGGATCGGCCGATATTCAAAAAATATCGGATATCGCCGATACCGATACCCGATCCCAATGCAAGTCAATGGGACCAAAATATCGGAATTAAAATAAACCCTTTCTTTCCTTGTAGGTTCATTCTACATGAAGGAAAACAACTAAGAATAATGTAGGATATATGGGGGAGGTGGCGGAGACATTAAAGTCAATGAGGATTAGTCCAATCAAATAGAATAGCATGATTTTTTTTTTTTTTAAAGACGTTCGGATTGAAAAAGATATTGACTATGTAAATTTTTTTTTATTTTGTCATATATTGATGTTTCACTATTCCACGACCTTCCCCTTCTTTTTTTTCCTTTTCCCACACTTTCATCTTCATCATCATCAGCATCTTTGACATCAACTTCTTCACCTTATTCATCTTCTTCTTCATCTTCTACCTATTTTTTTTTTTTATTACATTCTTCATATTCATTTTCTTCAACTATTATTATTCTTCCTATTCTACATATTCTTTTTATTCCACTGTTATTATTCTTCCTATTCTACTTCTTCATCATATTCTCATTTGTGACAGGCATTCCCGTAGTTGTTATCTATAAAAGTTGGAAGATTACACCTTCCGTTCTGCCAGTCACAAAAGTTACATTTGTCCGCGTTCAGTTTGGCCTGCAGCATCAGGCTTTATCCAGGGGCACCACGAGGAGGAACGGACTCACCCCCATACACTGCTTAGTCTTCTTCTGCATATAATTTAGATAATATCTTTTGCTCTGATATTAAGTGTTATGCTTAATGTTCTTCTGCTCTTTGTTCTGCAGCCTCTTGTTCTTCTGCTTCTCGGTCTTCCATGTCGTCGTCTCCAGGGTCGTCGTCTTCAGTGTCGTCATCTCCGCCGTCGTCGTCTCCGCCGTCGTCGTCTCCGCCGTCGTCGTCTCCGTCGTCGTCTCCGCCGTCGTCGTCGTCGTCATCGGGGTGGTCTTCCGGGTCGTCGTCGTCGTCGTCGTCATCGGGGTGGTCTTCCGGGTCGTCGACTTTAGGGTCTTCAACTTGGAAATGTAGCAGAAGGTACAAGAAGGCTGAGAAAATGCCAAGAACCAGCTGATGGAACTGGAACTCGGATGGCTACCCGAAGGTTCAAGAGCCTATGGAACTACCGAGGACCAGCTGACGTTACTGGAACCCGGTTACTAAGCAGGAGGTACCCGTGCTAAAAAGCACTACCAAGGACCGCCTGACGTTGGCGGAACTCGGATACCCAGAAGGAGGCACCTAAGCCAAAGGCTCTGCCCGGAACCAGCTGACGTTACTGGAACCAGGATGGGGAGCAGAAGGTACAAGAGCAAAAGACACTGCCGAGAACCAGCTGACGGTACTGGAACCCGGATGGGTAGCCGAAGGTCCAAGAGCCAATGGAACTACCGAGGACCAGCTGACGTTACTGGAACCCGGTTACTAAGCAGGAGGTACCCGTGCCTGAAAGCACTACCAAGGACCACCTGACGTTGGTGGAACTTGGATACCCAGAAGGAGGCACCTAAGCCAAAGGCTCTGCCCGGAACCAGCTGACGTTACTGGAATCAGGATGGGGAGCAGAAGGTACAAGAGCAAAAGACACTGCCTAGAACCAGCTGACGGTGCTGGAACCAGGTGGTGGACCCGAAGGCCCACAGGAGAGGAGAGAACAGCTAGGCCGCGAGGCAGCCGCAGTTACCGAACCCCAACAGTCCTACAGGGGGAGCTGGGCCTACTGGCACTACAGAACCAGCCTTGACTACCAGTTCACGCAGCCCACATAGGAAGCTCCTAAACTGGAGGCACCCTGGAGTTGGCTAACTCGACCGCACCACGACGGGGCAAGCATAGGCGTCTCAGTGAAGTTGACACAACCCGGAAACAGCTGACGGTGCTGAAACCAGGCTTGGCACGAGGGAGTACCTGTGACAAGAACACTGCCGAGAACCAGCTGGCGGTGCTGGAACCCGGATGCGTTGCCCCAGTGTGCAAGAGCCAATGGCACGACCGAGGACCAGCTGACGGTGCTGGAACCCGGTTACTAAGCTGTAGGTGCCCGCGCTTAAAAGCACTACCAAGGACCGCCTGGCGTTGGCGGAACTCGGATACCCAGGAGGAGGCACCTAAGCCAAAGGCTCGGCCCGGAACCAGCTGACGGTGCTGGAACCAGGTGGTGGACCCGAAGGTCCACAGGAGAGGAGAGAACAGCTAGGCCGCGAGGCAGCCGCAGTTACCGAACCCCAACAGTCCTACAGGGGGAGCTGGGCCTACTGGCACTACAGAACCAGCCTTGACTACCAGTTCACGCAGCCCACATAGGAAGCTCCTAAACTGGAGGCACCCTGGAGTTGGCTAACTCGACCGCACCACGACGGGGCAAGCATAGGCGTCTCAGTGAAGTTGACACAACCCCGAAACAGCTGACGGTGCTGAAACCAGGCTTGGCACGAGGGAGTACCTGTGACAAGAACACTGCCGAGAACCAGCTGGCGGTGCTGGAACCCGGATGCGTTGCCCCAGTGTGCAAGAGCCAATGGCACGACCGAGGACCAGCTGACGGTGCTGGAACCCGGTTACTAAGCTGTAGGTGCCCGCGCTTAAAAGCACTACCAAGGACCGCCTGGCGTTGGCGGAACTCGGATACACAGGAGGAGGCACCTAAGCCAAAGGCTCGGCCCGGAACCAGCTGACGGTGCTGGAACCAGGTGGTGGACCCGAAGGTCCACAGGAGAGGAGAGAACAGCTAGGCCGCGAGGCAGCCGCAGTTACCGAACCCCAACAGTCCTACAGGGGGAGCTGGGCCTACTGGCACTACAGAACCAGCCTTGACTACCAGTTCACGCAGCCCACATAGGAAGCTCCTAAACTGGAGGCACCCTGGAGTTGGCTAACTCGACCGCACCACGACGGGGCAAGCATAGGCGTCTCAGTGAAGTTGACACAACCCCGAAACAGCTGACGGTGCTGAAACCAGGCTTGGCACGAGGGAGTACCTGTGACAAGAACACTGCCGAGAACCAGCTGGCGGTGCTGGAACCCGGATGCGTTGCCCCAGTGTGCAAGAGCCAATGGCACGACCGAGGACCAGCTGACGGTGCTGGAACCCGGTTACTAAGCTGTAGGTGCCCGCGCTTAAAAGCACTACCAAGGACCGCCTGGCGTTGGCGGAACTCGGATACCCAGGAGGAGGCACCTAAGCCAAAGGCTCGGCCCGGAACCAGCTGACGGTGCTGGAACCAGGTGGTGGACCCGAAGGTCCACAGGAGAGGAGAGAACAGCTAGGCCGCGAGGCAGCCACAGTTACCGAACCCCAACAGTCCTACAGGGGGAGCTGGGCCTACTGGCACTACAGAACCAGCCTTGACTACCAGTTCACGCAGCCCACATAGGAAGCTCCTAAACTGGAGGCACCCTGGAGTTGGCTAACTCGACCGCACCACGACGGGGCAAGCATAGGCGTCTCAGTGAAGTTGACACAACCCCGAAACAGCTGACGGTGCTGAAACCAGGCTTGGCACGAGGGAGTACCTGTGACAAGAACACTGCCGAGAACCAGCTGGCGGTGCTGGAACCCGGATGCGTTGCCCCAGTGTGCAAGAGCCAATGGCACGACCGAGGACCAGCTGACGGTGCTGGAACCCGGTTACTAAGCTGTAGGTGCCCGCGCTTAAAAGCACTACCAAGGACCGCCTGGCGTTGGCGGAACTCGGATACCCAGGAGGAGGCACCTAAGCCAAAGGCTCGGCCCGGAACCAGCTGACGGTGCTGGAACCAGGTGGTGGACCCGAAGGTCCACAGGAGAGGAGAGAACAGCTAGGCCGCGAGGCAGCCGCAGTTACCGAACCCTAACAGTCCTACAGGGGGAGCTGGGCCTACTGGCACTACAGAACCAGCCTTGACTACCAGTTCACGCAGCCCACATAGGAAGCTCCTAAACTGGAGGCACCCTGGAGTTGGCTAACTCGACCGCACCACGACGGGGCAAGCATAGGCGTCTCAGTGAAGTTGACACAACCCCGAAACAGCTGACGGTGCTGAAACCAGGCTTGGCACGAGGGAGTACCTGTGACAAGAACACTGCCGAGAACCAGCTGGCGGTGCTGGAACCCGGATGCGTTGCCCCAGTGTGCAAGAGCCAATGGCACGACCGAGGACCAGCTGACGGTGCTGGAACCCGGTTACTAAGCTGTAGGTGCCCGCACTTAAAAGCACTACCAAGGACCGCCTGGCGTTGGCGGAACTCGGATACCCAGGAGGAGGCACCTAAGCCAAAAGCTCGGCCCGGAACCAGCTGACGGTGCTGGAACCAGGTGGTGGACCCGAAGGTCCACAGGAGAGGAGAGAACAGCTAGGCCGCGAGGCAGCCGCAGTTACCGAACCCCAACAGTCCTACAGGGGGAGCTGGGCCTACTGGCACTACAGAACCAGCCTTGACTACCAGTTCACGCAGCCCACATAGGAAGCTCCTAAACTGGAGGCACCCTGGAGTTGGCTAACTCGACTGCACCACGACGGGGCAAGCATAGGCGTCTCAGTGAAGTTGACACAACCCCGAAACAGCTGACGGTGCTGAAACCAGGCTTGGCACGAGGGAGTACCTGTGACAAGAACACTGCCGAGAACCAGCTGGCGGTGCTGGAACCCGGATGCGTTGCCCCAGTGTGCAAGAGCCAATGGCACGACCGAGGACCAGCTGACGGTGCTGGAACCCGGTTACTAAGCTGTAGGTGCCCGCGCTTAAAAGCACTACCAAGGACCGCCTGGCGTTGGCGGAACTCGGATACCCAGGAGGAGGCACCTAAGCCAAAGGCTCGGCCCGGAACCAGCTGACGGTGCTGGAACCAGGTGGTGGACCCGAAGGTCCACAGGAGAGGAGAGAACAGCTAGGCCGCGAGGCAGCCGCAGTTACCGAACCCCAACAGTCCTACAGGGGGAGCTGGGCCTACTGGCACTACAGAACCAGCCTTGACTACCAGTTCACGCAGCCCACATAGGAAGCTCCTAAACTGGAGGCACCCTGGAGTTGGCTAACTCGACCGCACCACGACGGGGCAAGCATAGGCGTCTCAGTGAAGTTGACACAACCCCGAAACAGCTGACGGTGCTGAAACCAGGCTTGGCACGAGGGAGTACCTGTGACAAGAACACTGCCAAGAACCAGCTGGCGGTGCTGGAACCCGGATGCGTTGCCCCAGTGTGCAAGAGCCAATGGCACGACTGAGGACCAGCTGACGGTGCTGGAACCCGGTTACTAAGCTGTAGGTGCCCGCGCTTAAAAGCACTACCAAGGACCGCCTGGCGTTGGCGGAACTCGGATACCCAGGAGGAGGCACCTAAGCCAAAGGCTCGGCCCGGAACCAGCTGACGGTGCTGGAACCAGGTGGTGGACCCGAAGGTCCACAGGAGAGGAGAGAACAGCTAGGCCGCGAGGCAGCCGCAGTTACCGAACCCCAACAGTCCTACAGGGGGAGCTGGGCCTACTGGCACTACAGAACCAGCCTTGACTACCAGTTCACGCAGCCCACATAGGAAGCTCCTAAACTGGAGGCACCCTGGAGTTGGCTAACTCGACCGCACCACGACGGGGCAAGCATAGGCGTCTCAGTGAAGTTGACACAACCCCGAAACAGCTGACGGTGCTGAAACCAGGCTTGGCACGAGGGAGTACCTGTGACAAGAACACTGCCGAGAACCAGCTGGCGGTGCTGGAACCCGGATGCGTTGCCTTGCCTATTAAAGATTGTCTTCCTAGAGCCCCAACTAGCGGTGTTGGAGCAAAGGGTAAGCAGGGGGAGATGAGTGTAGGCCGAAGCCTGCACTGGAGGCAGCTTTGTGTCTGCGTTGCGTTTGCAGGACACTTTGCCGGCTACACACTGGGGGAACAGCTGGCGTTGCTGAACCCCACTAACACAATGGCGTGTGTTTTTCTCTGTGCAGCTAGCACTTGCGGGCAAAAACTAGCGATGTTAGAGCCCGTGTTGAAGCAGGAGGAGAGGAGCAGAGTGTAGGCCGAAGCCTAGTTGAACCAATTTCAAAGGAAACCTTTAACCCCCCCCCTCAGGTGTTACAAAGTACAAGAGACACACCTTGTGCAGTATTAATGCTGCACAAGTGAAAGGTTGCTCTATTAATTTGTCTACTTGCACACGCTGAATGAAAGACATACACAATTTACCCCATTCTACAGTCAAACTGTAGTGGATGCGTGACTTGGTTTTTTGATGAGACGCAGCACAGGTGTCCAAAATAACGCCTTGGTGCTTGGCGCAGCTTCCTGAGCGTTGTTATTTGCTGTACAGGAGTCTGCGCTCTTGTGTTATCCCTTGGCAATGCCCTGTTAGCGCTGCCCATCTTATGACATCATTTCATGTTGGCCGGTGCGGTTAACGATGGCCATAAATCCCAGACCCACAGTGTCTTTTCATAAAGCCACACTGCGGTGCTGGGATTCGTGGCCTTGAGCAGTAAATATTTTGGCCGCTCACACACGTCCTTACACCTGCTTCAGACTGGGCGGCCTCTGCTGATCCCTTCTCGCATGCCGCGGCCATGAGGCTGCACAGTCTGAAGAAGGCGGAAGGAGATGAGTTAAGACAGGCGAAGATATGCACTGCTCGTGCCCATCAATCACACCCTCGCAGTCAAAATAATTAAGACAACGAGGAGCATTTTATTCAGGCAGGGCGGACGAACAGGCGCAAGTAGCCAACCAATGATGTCGGGAAGCGCTACCAAGGGGGGTGCTGCGTATCATTAGAAAGGAAAGTCACACCTCAGGGACAGTGGAATGGTCTCAAAGAGACACATTTTGTACGTGTTGAGTTCCACGTGGGCAAGGAGAAAACATCAGCCACCTTGTACAAATGCAGCAGTACTGCTGTACAAGGTGGCTGTTATACATAGAAACACCTGTGGGTGGGGGGCAGGCTCCCTTCAATTTCAGTTCATGTGCCTGCGTGGCGTTTGCAGGTCACGTTGCAAGCTACACAGCAGGGGAACAGCTGGCGTTGCTGAACCCCACTGACACATTGACTGGTGTTTTTCTCTGTGCAGATTGCATGTCCGGGCAAAAACTAGCGGTGTTAGAGCCCAGGGTCAGCAGGAGGAGGAGGAGAGGAGCAAAGTGTAGGCCGAAGCCTGCACTGGTGGCAGCTTTTGGTCGGTTGTGCCAGCGTGGCTTGTGCTGGACACGATGCCGGCTACACAGCGGGGGAACAGCTGGCGGTGCTGAACCCCACTAACACATTGGCTGGTGTTTTTCTCTGTGCAGCTAGCATTTCCGGGCAAAAACTAGCGTTGTTAGAGCCCAGGGTCAGCAGGAGGAGGAGAGGAGCAGAGTGTAGGCCGAAGCCTAGTTGAACCAATTTCAAAGGTTACCTTTAACCCCCCCTCAGGTGTTACAAAGTACAAGAGCCACTCCTTCTGCAGCATTAATGCTGCACAAGTAAAAGGTTGCTCTATTAATTTGTCTACTTGCACAAGCTGAATGCAACACGTACACTATTTAGCCCATTATACTGTTAATCAGTAGTGGAGGCGTGACTTGTCTTTTTAAAGAAAAGCAGCACAGGTGTCGAAAACAACACCTTTTTGCATGGGCGCAGCTTCCTGAGCGTTGTTAGTTGCTGTACAGGAGTCTGCGCTCTTGTGATCCTTTGGCCATGCGCTGTGAGCGCTTCCTGTCTTATGACCTCATTTCATGTTGGCCGTTGCGGTTGGCGATGGACATGAATCCCAGACCCACAGTGTGTTTTTAAAAAATCACACTGCGGTGCTGGGATTCGTGCCCTGGTGCACTAAATATGTTTGCCGCTCACACATGTCCTTACACCTGCTTCAGACTGGGCGGCCTCATCTGATCCCTTATCGCATGCCGCAGCCATGAGGACACCCAGTCTGAAGAAGGCGGAAGGAGGTGACTTAAAACAGGCGAACATATGCACTGCACATGCCCATCAATAACACCCTCGCATCCAAAATATGAGACAACGAGGGGCGTTGTGTCGGGCAGGGCGGACGCACAGGCACAGGCAGCCAACCAATGATGTCAGAAGACGGGCAGCGCTAACAATCGGGGTGCTGCGTGTCATTAAAAAGGAAAGTCACACCTCAGGGACATTAGCATTGGTCTCTAATGAGACACATTTTGTACGTGTTGAGTTCCACGTGGGCAAGGAGAAAACATCAGCCACCTTGTACAAATGCAGCAGTACTGCTGTACAAGGTGGCTGTTATACATAGAAACACCTGGGGGTGGGGGGCAGGCTCCCTTCAATTTCAGTTCATGTGCCTGCGTGGCGTTTGCAGGTCACGTTGCAAGCTACACAGCAGGGGAACAGCTGGCGTTGCTGAACCCCACTGACACATTGACTGGTGTTTTTCTCTGTGCAGATTGCATGTCCGGGCAAAAACTAGCGGTGTTAGAGCCCAGGGTCAGCAGGAGGAGGAGGAGAGGAGCAAAGTGTAGGCCGAAGCCTGCACTGGTGGCAGCTTTTGGTCGGTTGTGCCAGCGTGGCTTGTACTGGACACGATGCCGGCTACACAGCGGGGGAACAGCTGGCGGTGCTGAACCCCACTAACACATTGGCTGGTGTTTTTCTCTGTGCAGCTAGCATTTCCGGGCAAAAACTAGCGGTGTTTGAGCCCAGGGTCAGCAGGAGGAGTAGAGGAGCAGAGTGTAGGCCGAAACCTAGTTGAACCAATTTCAAAGGTTACCTTTAACCCCCCCCTCAGGTGTTGCAAGGTACAAGAGCCACACCTTGAACAGCATTAATGATGCACAAGTCAAAGGTTGCTCTATTTAATTTTGCTCCTTGCACACGCTGAATTAAACACGTACACTATTTAGCCCATTATACTGTCAAACAGTAGTGGAGGCGTGACTACTAGTCTTTTTAAGGTGACGCAGCACAGGTGTACAAATTTACACCTAGGTGCTGTGCGCAGATTCCTTACCGTTGTTATTTGCAGTACAGGAAACTGCGCTCTTGTGTTATCCCTTGGCAATACCCTGTTAGTGCAGGCCGTCTCATGACCTCATTTCATGTTGGCCGGTGCGGTTAACGATGGCCATAAATCCCAGACCCACAGTGGCTTTTCCTAAAGTCACACTGCGGTGCTGGGATTCGTGGCCTTGTGCAGTAAATACGTTCGCCGCTCACACATGTCCTTACACCTGCTTCAGACTGGGCGGCCTCAGCTGATCCCTTATCGCATGCCGCGGCCATGAGGCCGCACAGTCAGAAGAAGGCGGAAGGAGGGGAGTGAAGACAGGGGAACATATGCACTGCTCGTGCCCATCAATCACACCCTCGCAGTCAAAATATATGAGACAACGGGGGGCGTTGTGTCGGGCAGGGGGGACGCACAGGCACAGCCAGCCAACCAACGATGTCAGGAGACGGGCAGCGCTAACAATGGGGGTGCTGCGTGTCATTAAAAAGGAAAGTCACACCTCAGGGACATTGTAATGGTCTGTAATGAGACACATTTTGTACTTGTTGAGTTCCACGTGTGCAAGGAGAAAAAGTCAGCCACCTTGTACAATTGCAGCAGTACTGCTGTGCAAGGTGGCTGTTATACATAGAAACACCTGGGGGGGTGGGGGGCAGGCTCCCTTCAATTTCAGTTCATGTGCCTGCGTGGCGTTTGCAGGACACGTTGCCAGCTACACAGCAGGGGAACAGCTGGCGGTGCTGAACCCCACTAACACATTGGCTGGTGTTTTTCTCTGTGCAGCTAGCATGTCCGGGCAGAAACTGGCGTTGTTTGAGCCCAGGGTCAGCAGGAGGAGGAGAGGAGCAAAGTGTAGGCCGAAGCCTGCACTGGTGGCAGCTTTTGGTCAGTTGTGCCAGCGTGGCTTGTGCTGGACACGATGCCGACTACACAGCAGAGGAACAGCTGGCGGTGCTGAACCCCACTAACACATTGGCTGGTGTTTTTCTCTGTGCAGCTAGCATGTCCGGGCAGAAACTGGCGTTGTTTGAGCCCAGGGTCAGCAGGAGGAGGAGAGGAGCAAAGTGTAGGCCGAAGCCTGCACTGGTGGCAGCTTTTGTTCTGTTGTGCCAGCGTGGCTTGTGCTGGACACGTTGCCGACTACACACTGGGGGAACAGCTGGTGTTGCTGAACCCCACTAACACATTGGCTGGTGTTTTTCTCTGTGCAGCTAGCAGTTCCGGGCAAAAACTAGCGGTGTTTGAGCCCAGGGTCAGCAGGAGGAGTAGAGGAGCAGAGTGTAGGCCGAAGCCTAGTTGAACCAATTTCAAAGGTTACCTTTAACCCCCCCCTCAGGTGTTGCAAGGTACAAGAGCCACACCTTGAACAGCATTAATGATGCACAAGTCAAAGGTTGCTCTATTTAATTTTGCTCCTTGCACACGCTGAATTAAACACGTACACTATTTAGCCCATTATACTGTCAAACAGTAGTGGAGGCGTGACTACTAGTCTTTTTAAGGAGACGCAGCACAGGTGTACAAATTTACACCTAGGTGCTGTGCGCAGATTTCTTACCGTTGTTATTTGCAGTACAGGAAACTGCGCTCTTGTGTTATCCCTTGGCAATACCCTGTTAGTGCAGGCCGTCTCATGACCTCATTTCATGTTGGCCGGTGCGGTTAACGATGGCCATAAATCCCAGACCCACAGTGGCTTTTCCTAAAGTCACACTGCGGTGCTGGGATTCGTGGCCTTGTGCAGTAAATATGTTCGCCGCTCACACATGTCCTTACACCTGCTTCAGACTGGGCGGCCTCAGCTGATCCCTTATCTCATGCCGCGGCCATGAGGCCGCACAGTCAGAAGAAGGCGGAAGGAGGGGAGTGAAGACAGGGGAACATATGCACTGCTCGTGCCCATCAATCACACCCTCGCAGTCAAAATATATGAGACAACGGGGGGCATTGTGTCGGGCAGGGGGGATGCACAGGCACAGCCAGCCAACCAATGATGTCAGGAGACGGGCAGCGCTAACAATGGGGGTGCTGCGTGTCATTAAAAAGGAAAGTCACACCTCAGGGACATTGTAATGGTCTGTAATGAGACACATTTTGTACTTGTTGAGTTCCACGTGTGCAAGGAGAAAAAGTCAGCCACCTTGTACAAATACAGCAGTACTGCTGTACAAGGTGGCTGTTATACATAGAAACACCTGGGGGGGTGGGGGGCAGGCTCCCTTCAATTTCAGTTCATGTGCCTGCGTGGCGTTTGCAGGACACGTTGCCAGCTACACAGCAGGGGAACAGCTGGCGGTGCTGAACCCCACTAACACATTGGCTGGTGTTTTTCTCTGTGCAGCTAGCATGTCCGGGCAGAAACTGGCGTTGTTTGAGCCCAGGGTCAGCAGGAGGAGGAGAGGAGCAAAGTGTAGGCCGAAGCCTGCACTGGTGGCAGCTTTTGGTCAGTTGTGCCAGCGTGGCTTGTGCTGGACATGATGCCGACTACACAGCAGGGGAACAGCTGGTGGTGCTGAACCCCACTAACACATTGGCTGGTGTTTCTCTCTGTGCAGCTAGCATGTCCGGGCAGAAACTGGCGGTGTTTGAGCCCAGGGTCAGCAGGAGGAGGAGAGGAGCAAAGTGTAGGCCGAAGCCTGCACTGGTGGCAGCTTTTGGTCAGTTGTGCCAGCGTGGCTTGTGCTGGACATGATGCCGACTACACAGCAGGGGAACAGCTGGTGGTGCTGAACCCCACTAACACATTGGCTGGTGTTTCTCTCTGTGCAGCTAGCATGTCCGGGCAGAAACTGGCGGTGTTTGAGCCCAGGGTCAGCAGGAGAGGAGCAGAGTGTAGGCCGAAGCCTAGTTGAACCAATTTCAAAGGTTACCTTTAACCCCCCTCAGGTGTTGCAAGGTACAAGAGCCACACCTTGTGCAGCATTAATGCTGCACAAGTAAAAGGTTGCTCTATTTGTTTTGCTCCTTGCACACGCTGACTAAAACACGTACACTATTTAGCCCATTATACTGTCAAACAGTTGTGGAGGCGTGACTTGTCTTTTTAAGGAGACGCAGCACAGGTGTCAAAATTTGCACCTAGGTACTGGGCGCAGATTCCTGAGCGTTGTTATTTGCTGTACAGGAGTCTGCGCTATTGTGATCCCTTGGCCATGCGCTGTGAGCGCTTCCTGTCTTCTGACCTCATTTCATGTCGGCCGTTGCGGTTAGCGATGGACATGAATCCCAGACCCACAGTGTGTTTTCAAAAAATCACACTGCGTGGCTGGGATTCGTGGCCTTGTGCAGTAAATAGGTTTGCCGCTTACACATGTCCTTACACCTGCTCCAGACTGGGCGGCCTCAGCTGATCCCTTATCGCCTACCACGGCCAGGAGGCCGCACAGTCTGAAGAAGGCGGAAGGAGATGAGTTAAGACAGGCGAACATATGCACTGCTCGTGCCCATAAACCACACCCTCGCTGACAAAATAAATATGACAACGAGGGGCGTTGTTTCTAGCAGGGCGGATGCACAGGCGCAGCCAGCTAACCATGATGACAAAAGATGGGAAACGCTACCAAGGGGGGTGCTGCGTATCATTACAAAGGAAAGTCACACCTCAGGGACAGTGGAATGGTCTCAATGAGACACATTTTGTACGTGTTGAGTTCCACGTGGGCAAGGAGAAAAAGTCAGCCACCTTGTACAAATGCAGCAGTACTGCTGTACTAGGTGGCTGTTATACATAGAAACACCTGGGGGGGTGGGGCCAGGTTCCCTTTAATTTCAGTTCCTGTGCCTGCATGGCGTTTGCAGGTCACGTTGCCGGCTACACAGCAGGGGAACAGCTCGCGTTGCTGAACCCCACTAACACATTGGCTGGTGTTTTTCTCTGTGCAGCTAGCACTTCCGGGCAAAAACTAGCGGTGTTTGAGCCCAGGGTCAGCAGGAGGAGGAGAGGAGCAGAGTGTAGGCCGAAGCCTGCACTGGTGGCAGCTTTTGTTCTGTTGTGCCAGCGTGGCTTGTGCTGGACATGTTGCCGACTACACAGCAGGGGAACAGCTGGCGGTGCTGAACCCCACTGACACATCACCTAGTGTTTTTTCTGTGTAGACAACACTTCCAGGTGGCAACTGACAGTGTTGAAACCCAGGGAATCAAAGAGGAGCAGAGTGTAGGCCGAAGCCTGCAGTGGAGCAAGTTGAAAGGGAACCTTTAACCCCCCCCCCCCCAGGCATTTGTTGCTGAAAGAGCCATCTTGTACAGCAGTAATACTGCACATGGAAAATGGTGGCTCCGAAAATTATGCTCCTTGCAAACGCTGAAGTACACACTCATATAATGTGTCCCCTCACACCGTCAAACCATCCCGGAAGTGGGACTTTCCTTTGTAATGTGACACAGCACAGCCGTCATTCCAACCCCCTTGGTGCCGGGCGCCACCTCCTCAACGTTGTTTGGTTCTGTCACGGAGCCCGCGCTGTAATGTTATCCCTTGGCCATGCACAGTTAGCGGTGCCCGTCTTCTGACATCATGTAGGTGTCAGGCTGGCAGTGCCTGTGCGTCCAAGCTGCCCGAGATCCAACCTTGCAGTGTCATCTAATGTAGTCCCACTGCGGGCCAGGGATCCATGGGCATGCGCAGTGCATATCATCGCCTCTCACTCACCTCCTTCCTGCTTCTTCAGACTGTGCGGCGTCACGGCCGTGGCATGCTATTAGGGATCAGCTGACGCCGCCTAGTCTGAAGAAGCGTGAAGAAGGGGAGTGAGAGGCTAGTATATGCACTGCGCATGGCCATGGATACCAGGCCCACTGTGGGATCACATTAGACGACACTGCGAGGTGTGATTTCGGGCAGCGTGGACGCACAGGCGCAGCCAGGACGACAACAAATGATGTCAGAGGACGGGCAGCGCAAACTGTGCATGGCCAAGGGATAACATAACAGCGCAGGGTCCATGACGGAATCAAACAACGCTAAGGAGGCAGCGCACGGTGCCAAGGGGGTAGCAATGACGGCTGTGCTGCGTCACATTACAAAGGAAAGTCCCACCTCCGGGACGGTTGGACGGTGTGAGGGGACACATTACATGAGTGTGTAGTTCAGCGTTTGCAAGGAGCATAATTTCAAGAGCGACCTTTCCCTTGTGCAGTATTAGTGCTGCACATGGTGGCTCTTTCAGTAACAAACGCCTAGGGGGGGGGGGGACAGGTCCCCTTACATTTTAGTTGTGCCAGCGTGGCGGTCGCATGACACATTGCCGGATACACAGCTGGGGATCAGCTGACGTTACTGAACCCCAATAACAGAGGAGCGACTGTTGACTGTGCACACAGCACTTCCAGGCACCAACTGGCGGTGTTAGAGCCCAGGGACAGCAGGAGGAGCAGATTGGAGGTATTGCCACACACACAGCTGGGGATCAGCTGACGTTACTGAACCCCAATAACAGAGGAGCGACTGTTGACTGTGCACACAGCACTTCCAGGCACCAACTGGCGGTGTTAGAGCCCAGGGACAGCAGGAGGAGCAGATTGGAGGTATTGCCGCACACACAGCTGGGGATCAGCTGACGTTACTGAACCCCAATAACAGAGGAGCGACTGTTGACTGTGCACACAGCACTTCCAGGCACCAACTGGCGGTGTTAGAGCCCAGGGACAGCAGGAGGAGCAGATTGGAGGTATTGCCGCACACACAGCTGGGGATCAGCTGACGTTACTGAACCCCAATAACAGAGGAGCGACTGTTGACTGTGCACACAGCACTTCCAGGCACCAACTGGCGGTGTTAGAGCCCAGGGACAGCAGGAGGAGCAGAGGAACAGAGTGTAGGCCGAAGCCTGATTGGAGCAAGTTGAAAGGAAACCTTTAACCCCCCCCCCAAGACGTTTGTAGCTGAAAGAGCCATCTTGTGCAGCACTAAGGATGCAAAAGGAAAAGGTTGCTCTTTTAATTATGCTCCTTGCAAACACCGAAGTAAACACTAAAAATGTGTCCCTTTATACCGTTAAACCGTTCCGGAGGTGCGAATTTCCTTCGTAATGGGACACAGCACAGCTGTCATTCCTATCCCCTTGATGCCGTGCGCTGCCTCCTCAGCGTTGTTTTAAGCTGTCACGGAGCCTGCGCTGTTCTGTTAGCCCTTGGCCATGCCCAATTAGCGCTGCCTGTCTTCTGACATAATTTGGTGTCAGGCTGTCAGTGCCTGTGCGTCCACGCGACTCCAGATCTCACCTCGCAGTGTCGTCTATTGTAATCCCACTGCGGGCCTTGGATCCATGGACATGCACAGTGCATATCCTCGACTCTCACTCCCCTCCTTCCCTCTTCTTCAGACTGTGCGGTGTCACGGCCGTGGCATGCTAGGGATCAGCTGACGGCGCACAGTCTAAAGAAGGCGGAGGGAAATGAGCGAGAGCCCGAGGGGAAGATATGCACTGCGCATGCCAATGGATCCCAGGCCCGCAGTGTGACTCAATCAGAAGACACTGCGAGGCGGGATCTCGGGCACCGCGGCCGCACAGGCGCAGCCAGCCTGACACCAAATTATGTCAGAAGACAGGCAGCGCAAATAGGGCATGCCCAAGGGATAACAGAACAGCGCAGGCTCCGTGACAGCTTAAAACAACGCTGAGGAGGCAGCGCATGGCACCAAGGGGGTAGGAATGACGGCTGTGCTGCGTCACATTACGAAGGAAAGTCCCAGCTCCGGGACGGTATAACGGTATCAGTGAACACATTTTATAAGTGTTAAGTTCTGCGTGTGCAAAGAGCTAAAAAAAAAGAGCTACCTTTTCCTTGTGCAGCATTACTGCTGCACAAGATGGCTCTTTCAGTAACAAACGACGGGGGGGGGGGGACAGGTTCCCTTACATTTAGGTTGTTGTGCCAGCGTGGCGGTCGCAGGACACATTGCCGGCTACACAGCTGGGGATCAGCTGACGTTACTGAAACCCAATAACACTGGGTCGTATGTTTTTACTGTGCAGCCTGCACTTCTGAGCCGCAACTGGCGGTGTTGGAGCCCAGGAATAGCAGTTCAGGTGGTAGAAAGATGAACACAGCAGGAGACCTGGATGACACCCAATTACTTAATCAGGCAGAGGAGTGGCAAATTCCTGCGAGATCCAGGCCTGGTTCATTTTCAGGAAAGTAAGCCGGTCAACGTTATCGGAGGATAGTCGCATGCGACGGTCTGTTAGTACACCACCTGCGGCACTAAAGACACGTTCCGATAAGACACTAGCCGCAGGGCAAGCCAGCACCTCCAATGCATACTGGCTTAGCTCTGGCCATGTATCCAGCTTAGAGACCCAAAACTTGAACGGGGAAGAGCCGTCTGGGAGTACAGTAAGAGGGCAAGCCATGTAGTCTGTCACCATCTGACGGAACCGTTGCCTCCTGCTGACTGGAGCCGCCGGTGATGGTGTAGACATTTGGGGCGGGCACACAAAAGTGTGCCAGAGTTGTGCCATACTGGGCTTGCCTTGGGCAGAGGCACTGCTTCTGCTCCCTCTTTGGGCAGAGCCTCCCCCACTGCCTCGACGCACTGAGCTGCTTTGTAAAGCACTAGCAGCACTCCTCTAAGTTGGACAGGAGAAGATGATGGAATTCACCAGTGTGTCGTGGTACTCCCGCAATTTACGCTCCCGGGTCAACGCAGGGATGAGGTTTTGGACGTTGTCCCGGTAGCGAGGATCGAGGAGGGTGAACACCCAATAATCAGGCATGTTGAGAATGTGGTCGATGCGGCGGTCGTTTCTCAGGCACTGCAGCATGAAATCCACCATGTGCTGCAGAGTGCCAACTGGCCCAGAAACGCTGTCCCCTGCTTGAGACATGATCTCTGCCCGCTCGTCATCACCCCACCCTCGCTGTACACACTGACCACTGGACAATTGTGTCGCTCCCTCCTCTGGACGGAGCTCTTCCTCCTCCATTGACTCCTCCTCATCCTCCTCACAAATTGGCCCCTGCGTACCCCTTTGTGAGGAACCACGTGGCGCTGACTCTCCAGAAGCTGATGGAAAAGGTGACTCCTCATCCTCCACCTCTTCCACCACATCATCCCTTAACCCTTGCAAAGTTTGCTGAAGCAGGCAGATAAGGGGGACAGTCATGCTGACTAGTGCATCATCTGCACTTGCCATCCGCGTGGAATAATCAAAAGGACGCAAAACCTGGCAGACGTCCTTCATAGTGGCCCCCTCTGTGGTTGTGAAGTCTGATCGGCGCTGACTGCGACTTCTTTGCGCCTGATGCAGCTGGTACTCCATAACTGCTTGCTGCTGCTCACACAACTGCTCCAACATATGTAACGTGGAATTCCACCGGGTAGGTAGGTCACATATGATGCGGTGTTCCGGAAGGCGGAATCGGCGCTGCAGAGCAGCAATGCGGGATCTGGCCAAGCTGGAACGCCGCAAGTGAGCACACTCTAGGCGGACCTTGTGCAGCAGGGCATCAAGATCCGGATAGTCCCTCAGAAAACTCTGCACAACCAAATTGAGCACATGTGCCAGACATGGGATGTGAGTGAGGTTGCCAAGGGCCAAAGCTGCCACCAGATTTCGGCCATTGTCACACACTACCATGCCTGGCTGGAGATTCGCTGGCAGTAACCACACATCGCTCTCCTGCTTTATGGCATTCCAGAGCTCCTGCGCTGTGTGGCTTCGATGCCCCAATGAAACTAGTTTCAAGACGGCCTGCTGACGTTTGGCCACGGCTGTGCTCATGTCGGTCATAGGTAAACGTTCACGGGTCCATGTGGGGGTGGACTGTGACGGATCCTGCAGAGAGGAATCAGAGGAACTGGTGTAAGAGGAGGAGTCGATGCATACAGACTGGATTCCTGCAATCCTTGGAGTGGGCAGGACACGTCCTGCGCCACTCGCACGATCTGTACCTGGCTCAACAACATTAACCCAATGGGCAGTGAGGGAAACATATCGCCCCTGTCCATGCTGACTGGTCCACGCATCGGTGGTGAGGTGGACCTTGCTACTGACGGCGTTCAGTAGCGCATGTTTTATGTTTGCCTCAACATGCCTGTGCAGGGCAGGGACAGCCTGCCTGCTGAAGTAAAAGCGGCTGGGCACCTTGTACTGTGGGACTGCCAATGCCATCAAGTCACGGAAGCTGTCAGTCTCCACCAGCCTGAACGAGAGCATTTCCAGGGACAACAGTTTGGCAATGCCTGCATTCAGAGCCTGTGCTCGGGGGTGGTTGGCCGAGAATGCCCGCCTTTTCTCCCATGCCTGTACTACCGATGGCTGTAGAGTAGACTGGGAGTGTGAGGATGACTGGGAAGGTGGTGCTGTGGGTGGAATTACACAAGGTCTCTGGGAGGAAGCCAAACCAGCTGTGCGTGAGCTGGAGGAAGAGGCAACACGAGCTGAAGAGGTGGTAGCTGCCGCTGTTGGTTGGCCTACATCTTCAGTGTGTTTCTGTAACTCCACCGCGTGCCTGGTCCGCACATGTTTCCACATATTTGTGGTATTGAGGTTGCTGACATTTTTCCCTCTTTTTACTTTATGATGACACAGCTTGCATTTGACAAAACAAATGTCATCTGCAACTGTGTCAAAAAAGGACCAGGCACTGCAAGTCTTGGGAGCGCCCTTTTTGGCTTTGGAAAGAGACAGGCTCCTAACGGGTGCCAAAGTGGAGGCTACAGGCTCCGCAGTCTTCCCCCTCCCTCTCCCTCTTTGGCCCGTAAGAGGAAGCTCTTCCTCTGAGCTGCTCCCACCACCTTCCTGTTCCTCACGCCACGATGGGTCAAGGACCTCATCATCTCCACTACCCTCTGCCACCAACTGCTCCTCCTGGGTAGTCTCAGCAGCACAGTACGCACGAGAAAGCGGCACCTGAGTTTCATCATCAGATGCGTACTGCGCTGTGGTCACCGGAGGCACTGGCCCACCTGCCTCTTCAGAGTCAGAGAGAAAAAGGTGTTGGGCATCACTGCACACTGCCTCTTCTTCCATTTCTCCAATGCTGCTTGGCTGGCCCCCTGTTTCCAAGCCAAGAGATTCAGAGAACAGAAGTAGAGACGGCTCCTGTCCTGGGCTCTCTGACTGCCTGGCCAATTTGGCAGGTGGTGAAGAGACAGATGGCTGCTCTCCAGTGCTCTGTGCCTGAGAGGATGTGGCACTAACTGAAGTCGATGCCGAGGCGTTAGCTGCCATCCACCCGACAACGGCTTCAATTTGGTCTTCACGCAGCAGCGGTGCACGGCGCTCTCCGACAAAGCTGCGCATGAAGGACTGTTCCCTGCTGAAACTGAGTGACGACGAGTCACCGGCGCCCGCAGCAGGCACAGAATCACCACGTCCTCTCCCTGCTCCTCTCCCTGCTCCGCGCCCACGCCCACGTGCCTTACTCCCTGCCCTCTTCATCTTGGTTGACAGATAAAGATAAGCAGAAAAGTACTGTTTAGCTGGATACAAGTGGAAAGACACTAATAGGAATTTTTTTTTTCAAATTTTAAACAGGCTGCACTATTTGAAAAAAAGGAAATTTTTTTTCAAGGTATGAGGCAGTAACGCACCCTGAGCTGAATCCAACCGGCTATGGCTGCACACAGACTACAGGGCGAGCTGCGCTCACACAGAGACCGTGCAGACAGCCGTAAACGGCGCTGCAAGGCCCAAAAAAAACCCTCTAGGTTATCCTATGTAGTGTTTTTCCACAATTGAGCTGGAGACTGGTGGAAAGACACTAATAGGAATTTTTTTTTTTTCAAATTTTAAACAGGCTGCACTATTTCAAAAAAAGGAAAATTTTTCTCAAGGTATGAGCCAGTAACGAACCCTGAGCTGAATCCAACCGGCTATGGCTGCACACAGACTACAGGGCGAGCTGGGCTCACACGGAGACCGTGCAGACAGCCGTAAACGGCGCTGCAAGGCCAAAAAACCCTCCTCTAGGTTATCCTATATAGTGTTTTTCCACTATTTAGCTGGATACGAGTGGAAAGACACTTATAGGATTTTTTTTTTTCAAATTTTAAACAGGCTGCACTATTTGAAAAAAAAGGAAAATTTTTCGCAAGGTATGAGCCAGTAACGAACCCTGAGCTGAATCCAACCGGCTATGGCTGCACACAGACTACAGGGCGAACTGGGCTCACACGGAGACCGTGCAGACAGCCGTAAACGGCGCTGCAAGGCCAAAAAACCCTCCTCTAGGTTATCCTATATAGTGTTTTTCCACTATTTAGCTGGATACGAGTGGAAAGACACTAATAGGAATTTTTTTTTTCAAATTTTAAACAGGCTGCACTATTTGAAAAAAAGGAAAATTTTTCTCAAGGTATGAGCCAGTAACGAACCCTGAGCTGAATCCAACCGGCTATGGCTGCACACAGACTACAGGGCGAGCTGGGCTCACACGGAGACCGTGCAGACAGCCGTAAACGGCGCTGCAAGGCCCAAAAACCCCCCTCTAGGTTATCCTATGTAGTGTTTTTCCACAATAGAGCTGGAGACTGGTGGAAAAACACTAATAGGAAATTTGAGAAAAAATGTGCAGCAGGCTGCACTAAGAGCAAAAAAGAACAACTGTGTGAGGCAGTGTGAACCCCCCCTGAGCTGAATACAACCGGGTATATGGCTGCACACAGACTACAGAGTGAGCTGCACACACACACACACACAGAGACCTTGCAGAACGCTGTTAAAACAGCGCTGCAAGGCAAGAGCAAGGTGAACAGTGAAGAACACACAGCGTTTTGCTAAATTAGCCTTTGGAAAGGAAAATAAAGCAATTAGCAAGCTCAACTGGCCCTCAGTTAGAACACAGCGTCCTGTCCCTAACTGAAATCACAGCAGAGTGAGCGCAAAATGGCGGCAGCGCTTTTTTATAGTGCAGAGTGACATCATTTCAGCAGCCAATCCCAGCCTTGCCAGTACTTACATGCCCACCATGCTAAACAGGATGTGCCCACACTTTCATTCATTCCTCATTGGCTGCTGCGTTCAATTTGAATTCTGGGAACTTCCGATTCCGGTATCCGATACGCGGGAAGTATCGGAATTCGGTATCGGAATTCCGATACCGCAAATATCGGCCGATACCCGATACTTGCGGTATCGGAATGCTCAACACTACTTATAACATTTTTCTGAAAACTTTTAGCTCCATATTTTGCATTTTCATAACAGTAACAGGTGAAATTGCTCCATACAATTTGTTGTGCAATTTCTCCTGAGTACACCGAAACCCCATATGTGTGGCAATACTACTGTTTGGGCGCACGACAAAGCTTGGAAGGGAAGGAACGCCATTTGACTTTTTGAGTGTGAAATTTACTGGAATAATTAACAGATGCCTTGTCACGTTTGGAGAGCCCCTGATGTGCCTAAACAGCAGAAACCCCCCTCAAGTTTCCCCATTTTGGAAATATAATCCTTTGGGAATTTATCTACAAATGTATTGACAATTTTGCCTATGGGTGTTTTCCAGAAGCAAGCAGCAAAATTTCTTTTGAGGAGCCATTTAGCTTTTTCAGATCCTTTGTGCTGACAGTAATGAGGAAGCCCCCTATATTTCCATTAACAGATAACAGACCTGAGTGTTTTATTTTTCTTTTTTGTCGACTGAGTTGAAGCTTTTATTGGGAACATTTTACATAATGTTTGGGATCACATATATCTAGCGCTCTACACTGAGCACTTACATTGGGGTTCCTAAATCTTTGAGTGGTGTGACAGATGAAACACCTGAGGGATCCATTCGCTATAATGAGGCAGCAGAGTTACTGTGGACTCCGTTTGGCCTCTGTTTAGATGCTCCTGGGACTAATATCTGCTTTTTCTCAACTGAGCATGCACAAGGGACGACCTCTCATTGGAGGTCAGGGGTCACATGCTCAGGTCCTGTAGCAGCTCCTATTGGATCACTAGGAGAATCCCGAGAGCTTCCGCTATAAAAGGTTTGCATGGCCGCATGGCCATGCGCTAGTAGAAGCTTGATAACGTGTGTGTGTAGATGAATGACTAACGATGGATGAAAGCTTCTTAATCATTCCCATTCCTTGTGTTGTTGACTGCTCGCGAATGGTGGAAGCTATCTAGCACCCGACAGTGCTACCTGCACACGTAGCACACGTTACAGTGCCCTTTTCAGTGCCTGTCTGTACGGCACTGTGCGCAAACTGTGCGGTGGGAATTCCCGCTTGGACTCTGCATCTGACTCGGGGTGTCCTCAGGTGTGGGCTCAAAAGCTACCGAGGGTCAGAGTGAGTCCAATCACCAGTTTAGTGTGGGTGATTCATAGGGATCCCACTAGTGTCTTGCAGCTGCACCTTGTGACTCCTAACAGGGTGCAGCGTATTTTGGTGACTCTGTGAAGCAACAGCGTTCGCCTCCATTCACACTGGGTGAGGTCTAACCCACGTGTGAGCAAGTGTTCATTACTCAGCAGCAGGTACCATCTCTGCACGGTTAACCTCGGGCTGCGAACGCACCTCATATCTAACTCTTTAGTTCCACTAGCCCTAACACCGTTTGCAGTTTTATGCAATCCTAAAAAGATGTACACCACCAAATCACAGGTCCTATGGCGTCCACAGTGCCTCCATCTGCCTCATTATAGGGAATCTTCAGCTGGGGGTACTGCCTGAATCATGTATTTCAGAGATTTACACAGAAACCCCAGTGTAAGCGCTCAGCATAGAGCACAGGATAAATGTACGTCAAGCCTTATTGCGATCTTTTGGAAGCAGAATGTAAAAATCAACAGCATGTGAAGAAATAATTTTATTTCTATTTTACACCGTTCCTCGTTCTTATAAATGATTAAACTACTTTATTCTTTGGGTCGGTGCGCTTTCAGAGATACCAGATTTATATGTTAGGGCTAGCGGAATGCACCGAGTAAAAATAGATGTTTATTATAAATGGTGCATTCGCAGCCCGGGGTCCACCGTGCAGGAGGAACCTGCTGCTAGTGAATGGTGGTACTGTTTGGCGGTATAGACTAGCTCTGTTACCTCACAGAGCAGCCGCAAGAGGAAAGCACTGCGCCCTGTTAGCCTCACAGGAGCACAAGCTTACTGCAAAACTGATAGCAGTCAGTGGTTATGCACACAAGCAATCTCCTCACCGGAGGTGCCGGTATTCTATGGGGGTTATTTCAGCTGGGTCCCTGAATCACGTTCACACAATCTCCTCGCCGGAGGTGCCAGCATTCTAGGGGCTTATTTCAGCCGGGTCCCTGAACACATACATGCATAACCACACTGGCGCAAAGCACATATTAGAATTGATACTAGCGCATGGCCGTGCGGCCATGTGAGCCTTAAATAGTTGCAGCACATTTAGGACCTTTCAAAGAAGGACCAAAGGCGTTGCTGCAGTACCTGAGCATGTGACCCCAGACCTCCACTGAGAGATCTTGCCCTGGGCATGCTCAGAGTGCAAAGCAGGACTTAGTCCTAGCACCTACAAGGACCTTCCAAAAAGGACCAATGACCTAGCTGCAGTATCTGATCATGTGACCCTCGATCTCCACTGAGAGATCTTACTCTGGGCATGCTCAGAACATGAAAAGCAGGACTTCAATGGCAGAAGCAGGAAATGCAGCAGTAACTCTTAGCACAGAGTCAGACTGAGCGAGACGCTGGGATCGATGTCTCCGCTGAGCAGGCTCCACTGCGGCAGGAGAAGAATGGGAGACCGCAGTGGAGATAGCCCAAGATTCCCCCTGTGCAGAGGCAGGAGCTCGACCCCTAACATTACCCCCCCTCCTTGGGCCTCACTACGTTCGAAGGCAGCAATGAGCTGCGGAGCCCGAATGTGCTCAGCAGGCTCCCAGGACCTATCCTCAGGGCCGTAACCCTTCCAGTCCACCAAATAAAAATTTTTGCCACGTACCACCTTGCACCCCAAAATAGCGTTCACCTCAAAATCATCCATAGATGAACCCGATGTCCCGGCAGATGACTCAGAAAACCGGGACATGTATACAGGCTTAAGGAGGGACACATGAAAGGTGTCGGTGATGCCAAGGCGTGGAGGAAGGGCTACACGGTAGGCCACATGATTAACCTGTTCGAGGACCTTGAAGGGACCCAAGTAGCGAGGTGCAAACTTGGTGGACTATAAATGCAGCCTGATGTTATGGGCGGAGAGCCACACTAAATCGCCAGGAGCAAAGGTCGGGGCAGGGCGCCGATGTGCATCGGCGGAGGACCTCACTCTCTCCTTGGAGGCCCGAATGGCATCCTGAGTGCGGTCCCAAATGTCCCGTGCCCCCACTGCCCAGTCTGCCACCCTGGAGTCAGCAGAGGACATGGGCATAGGCACAGGGACCCTCGGATGCTGGCCATAATTAAGGAGGAAAGGAGTCTGACCGGTGGAGTCGGCTACAGCATTGTTAAGGGCGAACTCTGCCCATGGTAATAAAGATGCCCAGTCATCCTGCCTGGCAGAAACAAAATGTCGTAAATATGTGACCAGAGTCTGATTGGCCCTCTCTACCAACCCATTTGTCTCGGGATGATATGCTGAAGAGACATTTAACTCATTGCTGAGAAGACGACAAAGCTCTCTCCAGAACCAAGACGCAAACTGGGGATCCCAGTCACTGACAATTTTGTCTGGCATGCTGTGTAGGCGGAAGATGTGTCTTATGAACAACGCTGCCAAGGCCCGTGCAGAAGGTAACCATGGAAGCGGCACCAAATGCATCATTTTCGAGTGCAAACCCACTACAAAGTCCATCCCAACCATCTCCCAGGGCCTGTCTGCCACCGACAAGGGATGGAGTAACCCAGCCGGCCATTGTCGAGGAGACTTATTTTTGGAGCATGAGACACACGCCAGAACTCAATCTTTGACATCTCGGAGCATATGCGGCCACCAGTTCGTCCTCGCCAGCAGCTCAGATGTCCTTTTTGTCCCAAAGTGTCCACCCACCCTGGAGGAATGAACCAAAGAGAGAACCTCTGGTCGCAAATTTATGGGCACAAAAGTCTTGCCCGGAGGCACAGACTCAAGCGACTCCGGAGCCACGGTTCTCAGGCTCTCAGAAGGGACAATAAGCCGAGGCTCTCCTTCCTCATCCTCAGATGACACAACAGAGCGAGAAAGGGCGTCAGTACAAATGTTCTTCTCCCCAGGGAGATAATGGAGGGTGAAGTGGAATCAGGAGAAGAACAAGGACCATCTGGCCTGGCAATAATTTAGCCGCTGGGCTGTTTGCAAATATAGCAAATTTTTGTGGTCTGTGAATACTTGAAAGGGAAAATGAGCCCCCTCCAAGAGATGTCTCCACTCTGAGAAAGCCAATTTCATCGCTAGCAACTCCCTGTCCCCGATGGAATAATTCCTCTCCGCTGGTGTGAAGGTCTTGGAGAAGAAGAAGCACAGATGCTTCCAACCTTGAGCATCCTTTTGGAAGAGGACTGCTCCTGCACCAACAGAAGAGGCATCCACCTCCATTATAAACGGCTTATCGACATTGGGACGATGTAGGATGGGAGCGCTAGCAAAATGAGACTTAATAGAAGAAAAGGCCCTGGAGACAACTTCAGACCACACTTTGGGATTTGCTCCCTTCTTGGTGAGGGCTACCAAGGGAGCTACCAAAGTGGAGAAGTGGGGAATTAACTGGCGATAATAATTAATGAACCCCATAAAGTGCTGCACCGCTTTAAGCGAATGGGGTTCTTGCCAGTCCATCACAGCCTGTAGTTTAGCAGGATCCATAGCCAATCCCTGGGCAGAGATGATATAGCCCAGGAAAGGTAAAGACTCCTGCTCAAACACACACTTCTCCAACTTTGCGTAAAGAGAGTTTGCCCGTAAGAGGTCGAAGACTCTGCCAACATCTCTCCGGTGGGAGTCAATATCTGGAGAGAAGATGAGAATATCATCCAGATAGACTACGACTGAGGTGTAAAGCATATCCCGGAAGATGTCATTGATAAAGTCTTGGAAAACGGCTGGAGCATTACAGAGCCCGAAGGGCATCACCAGATACTCATAGTGCCCATCTCAGGTGTTAAACGCCGTTTTCCATTCGTCCCCCTCACGGATGTGAATCAGGTCATTAGCTCCCCGCAGGTCTAATTTGGTAAATACCTTAGCTCCCTGTAGCCTATCAAAAAGCTCAGAAATCAGGGGCAGTGGGTATTTATTCTTAACGGTGATGGCGTTAAGACCCCTGTAATCTATGCAAGGACGTAATTCTCTGTTCTTCTTCTGCATGAAGAAGAACCCTGCCCTTGCTGGTGACACTGACTTCCTAATAAACCCTCTTGCCAAATTCTCCTGGATGTATTGGGACATAGCCTCCGTTTCCGGGAGAGAGAGAGGGCATAGACACGTCCCCGAGGAGGTTCTGCTCCAGGCAAGAGATCTATAGGACAGTCATAGGGACGGTGAGGTGGAAGGGTCTCCGCGGCCTTTTTGGAGAAGACGTCTGCATAGGACCAATAGTATTTGGGGAGAGAAGAGAGATCTGCGGGTATCTCAGTGGTTGAAACCTGAACGCACTCTTTCACACATCTGCCCTTACAGGATTCACTCCAATCCAATATCCTCCCAGAGGTCCACTCAATATGTGGGGAGTGGAAACAGAGCCAGGGTATTCCCAGCAGAATCTCATCCATTCCCTCGGGAAGGACAAGAAGGGAAATAATCTCCTGTGGGATGGGGACATGGCTAACGTGAAAGGGACAGTCTGATGTGTGATTTGTAACGGAAGTGTCGACCCATTCACCACTCTAACAGTTACTGGTTTGGCAAGCATTACCATAGGTATTGCGTGGCGCAGAGCAAAAGCAGAAGACATGAAATTTCCCTCTGCTCCTGAATCCACACAAAGCTCCACTGTATGAGTGGATGTGCCTAACAGGATTGTCCCTTTAAAGGACAATTTGGAGGAAAATGTCGCTGTGTCCACTGAACCTCCTCCAATGGTAACTAGACGTGATCGTTTCCCAACCGCCGTGGACATTTATTAGCGTAATGTCCCAGTTGCTGGCAATTTTTACACACCACAGGTACTCGAGCGGTCTGAGACCTAGTTCCCGCTCGAGAGACCTCCATGGCCTCATGGGAGTCGGACGCCATAACAGGAGATTCTAGAGGTTTGGCAAAGGTGGGAGCCAGACGAAACCTCTGCCTACACTGGGTCCGCTCCAACCTCCGCTCGTTAAAATGGAGATCAATGCGGGTAGATATAGTAATGAGCTCCTCCAGTGTGGCGGGAATCTCCCTGGTGGCCAAGGCGTCCTTTACATGATCTGCCAGTCCTTTGTAGAACAATGGAATAAGGACTTTATCCGGCCATTCCAGCTCAGAAGCTAGAGTCCGGAATTGGATGGCAAACTGGCTAACCATGGACGAACACTGAGTAATTGCCAACAATTGGAGCGCGGTATCGTGGGTGACACGAGGTCCAAAAAAGACCTGCCTCAGAGCGTCCAGGAAGAGAGGAGCACTCTGTACCACACAATCATCACGTTCCCAAAGCGGCGTTGCCCACTCCAACGCCCTGCCCGACAAAAGAGATAAAATGAATCCCACTTTCGCCCATTCCGTAGGAAAACGTGCAGCAAGCAGCTCAAGATGTATGGAGAACTGGCTCACGAATCCCCGACATAGCTTACTGTCACCAGCAAACTTGT
The DNA here is from genome assembly GCF_032444005.1 of Ranitomeya imitator. NCBI lineage: Eukaryota > Metazoa > Chordata > Amphibia > Anura > Dendrobatidae > Ranitomeya > Ranitomeya imitator. The sequence continues at coordinate 109,865,387 of NC_091290.1, read as the reverse complement.
CTGGAAGCGGGAGACGGGATAAAGTCGGAGCAGGGGTGGCAGCGGACAAACTAGCTGCAGCTACACTTGCAGCCTGAACAGCGACAGCAGTGACGTCCACAGCTGAGGTTGCACGCTCTAGAGCCGCCAACCTACCCTCCAGCTGCTGGATGTACCGCTGTAGACGCTGATCGTCTGCCATTTACTAGCCAGACCCTGGTGCTAGTATTATGTTAGGGCTAGCGGAACGCACCGAGTAAAAATAGATGTTTATTATAAATGATGCGTTCGCAGCCCGGGGTCCTGCACGGAGGAACCTGCTGCTAGTGAATGGTGGCACTGTTTGGCGGTATAGACTAGCTCTGTTACCTCACAGAGCAGCCGCGAGAGGAAAGCACTGCACCCTGTTAGCCTCACAGGAGCACAAACTTACTGCCGAACTGATAGCAGTCAGTGGTTATGCACACACGCAATCTCCTCACCGGAGGTGCCGGTATTCTAGAGGCTTATTTCAGCCGGGTCCCTGAATCACGTTCACACAATCTCCTCGCCGGAGGTGCCAGCATTCTAGGGGCTTATTTCAGCTGGGTCCCTGAACACATACATGCATAACCACACTGGCGCAAAGCACATATTAGAATTGATACTAGCGCATGGCCATGCGGCCATGGGGCCATGCGAGCCTTAAATAGTTGCAGCACATTTAGGACCTTTCAAAGAAGGACCAATGGAGTTGCTGCAGTACCTGAGCATGTGACCCCAGATCTCCACTGAGAGATCTTGCCCTGGGCATGCTCAGAGTGCAAAGCAGGATTAGTCCTAGCACCTTCAAGGACCTTCCAAGAAGGACCAATGACCTAGCTGCAGTATCTGATCATGTGAACCTCGATCTCCACTGAGAGATCTAACTCTGGGCATGCTCAGAACGTGAAAAGCAGGACTTAGTACCCGAAGCATCTCCTCGCCGCTGCCTAGCACTGACTTCAATGGCAGAAGCAGGAAATGCAGCAGTAACTCTTAGCACAGAGTCAGACTGAGCGAGACGCTGGGATCGACGTCTCTGCTGAGCAGGTTCCACTGCGGCAGGAGAAGAATGGGAGACCGCAGCGGAGATGGCCCGAGATTCCCCCTGTGCAGAGGCAGGAACTCGACCCCTAACACTATATTGGGTTTTCATGTTTGGCTAATGAGACACAATAAAAGATGCTTTTTATTGCGAAAACTAGTTTTTGCACCACCATATTCTGAGAGCTATAATTTTTCCATATTTTGGCCAACAGAGTCATGTGAGGGTTTCTTTTTTCTGAACAAGCTGACGTTTTTATTGGTACCATTTTCAGGCACATGACATTTTTTGATCGCTTTCTATTCTGATTTTTAGGAGACAGAATGTAATGGTTGGCGTATTGCGCTAAATAAAATAAATAATAAAGCACAATCGCAACCCAGGTTCCACCATGCAGAGATGGAAAACTGCTCCTAGTAAACAATGACAGAACACACAGCGAGTGATTGCCTGTACACACTGAGTTAACGCCACTCAGTGTGAACAGGACACCGAGTTCCAACCTTTGTTACTCCACAGAGGAACAGTACAGAAACGAAAGAGAAACTCTGCTACTGAGCTGTGTCACTTCTTGTTCACAGAATCGAAAGAGCTGCTCTGCAACTGACCTGTGTCACTCGCACACAGAAATGAAAGAGAAGCTTTGCAACTGACCTGTGTCACTCGCACATACAAATGGAACAGATGCTCTGAGCTTAATACCCTGACTAGGGTTGTGCTTGCTCTGGAACTCTGCTGTGCTAACCGCACACATATAGGATCCAGATGCTAAGCCAACAGCTAATTGCCCCCACTGACGCTAGCTGCCTGCCTACATGTACAGTCCCAAAGCTTAGACAGACACACAACACTTGCAGACAGAGAGGTGGAGACTCACATAGCCATACACATAATGATACTGGCACACTGGCATGCACCTCTGAGAGACTTTTATACACTACAGTAGACTCATGTCCAGATGGAGAGCACCTTGCCCGTGGACCAACCAGAGCTGCCACATCACCAGACCAGCTGACATACGTCCACAAATGAGAGGATGCCATCTTACAGATATGCTCAGAAAGGTGATTTCTTGACTTTCCAGAGCTTCAGGTTTCAGCTGCCTATTGCTGGTTGCTAGGGTTGAGCGACTTTTAGTTTTTTAGGGTCGAGTCGAGTTTCGCGAAACCCGACTATATCAAAAGTCGAGTCGAGTGAAATCAGCCGATTATCACGAAAAGTCGGGGATCGACCGAAACACGAAACCCAATGCAAGTCAATGAGGAAGCATAGTCGGCAGTGAGTGGAGGCCAGGAAAACACCTACAGTGCCCATTTTAATGGCAAAAACATCCATTCTTGTTACTGAAGCTTGTCAATCTTAATTTACCTTATAATAATAGTTAAGCATTGGAAAATGGGGGTCATTTGGCTAAAGTTGTGGGGGGTAGGGCTGGTTCAAGTATGTAGTGGGCCCAGGAAATGTGGACCACGTCACGGCAGTGGAGCAGGGAGAGGTAAGTATTTCAACTTTGCAAGTGCTGTGATCCTGAGCAAGCAGGGGGGGCCCACTCGTTGGCATTGGCACTGGCACAGGGCCCCTCAAAGTACGGCGGTATGTTTGCACGGCGGGGGCACCTCCCACCGGCAGCGACACTTTTGCGTACTATGAGGGGCCCTGTGCCAGTGACGTCGCCAACGAGTATTCCCCCCCACCTGATGAAAGGAACCTGCACTTTCATCTGCACCTTCCTCTTTGTCCCCGTTTAAGGTGGTATGCGGGAAGGGGAACCGGATTTTCAGCAGGGTCACATTCTGGCTGTGTAGCGTGCACGAGGAATGTAGTGTTCTGGGTCAATGTACCAGCAGACTCATCTATCACTGGCTGGGCAATGGGCAGGATGAGGAGGAAACACAGATATAGGCCCAAATAATAAAGTGGGCTAAATGCAGTTCAAAATTGGTAACAGGACTAACCAGGGGGCATTGCTTTGTTCAGTGGAGTACAACTGTAATGAGAGGCTGAAACAGTGAGTAGGCCCAAATCAGTAAGTATGCTAAATGCAGTTCAAAATTGTTAACAGAAGTAATCAGGTGGCACTGGTTTGTTCAGTGTAGGAGAACATCAAGGAGCGGCAGACACCGTTAGTAGGGCCAACAAAACAAGTAGGCAAAATGCAGTGTTATGTTAAAAACAATTTAACGAGAGCCTGAAGATAGAAGCTAGGGAAAGGCAACCTGGAGAACACCTTGGAGCGGAAGACACCATTTGCAGAACCCAGACCCAACTTGTAGGCCTAATGCAGTATTGTTTCAACAACTACTAACAAGAGCTTCAAGATAGAAGCTAGGGAGAGGCAACCTGGAGAACACCTTGGAGCGGCACCGTCTCTAGAACCCAGACCCAACTTGTAGGCCTAATGCAAGGAGATCACAAGCCACCTTCTCTGCCGGACCCGGAAGGACCCTGCAGGCATCTTGGGGCCAAGGGTCTCCTTGGAGACCATTAGGACAAAACGTTCGCATCACATTGTCTTGATGGAAGTGTGCAGGTAGCCCCTCCCCGTGCGATGCCCCTCTATGTCGCTGTCACTCCTGACAGCAACATCAGAGGGATTAAATGCCTCTGATCGGTGCTAGCACCAATGTGTCACATACAGCTGACACCCGCACCCAATCGCCGTGGCGCTCAGAGTGAGGCATCGCGGTTGGTGTGTACCGGGGCATCTGTCCCTGTGGGGTGCATGTATATAGTGCTAGGCAGCCTACCTAATATAAAATTTTAGGTGTCATCAATAGGCTGTAAACTGGACACTTTGCCTCACACATACCTGTGTGACTGACGTTCTACTCAAGCTTCATTTGTGTGCATTTTTTCTACTAGGCAGCCAACCCCTCCATAATTTGGTATGATTGTTGGTGGCTGTTTCTATCAGTAGTTTGCACCTGTGCCTCCCCTGCCTTTATCGTGGGGGCCTGCTGCACCCTGCTAGTGCATTTATCATTTGACAGGTTTCGGTAAGGCTGTTTCCTTATGGTATCTTTCTCCTCCACCTCTTAGGCTTGGTTCACACATAGCGGTTTTGAGGCATTTTTGCACTTTCTCATTGCTTTTAACAGTGAAAAAACATTCACTGATAGGCATGTGGTGTGTGGAGTTGAGTCGAGTATTGGGGAGACCTAATCACAAGACAAGAAGGGAGTGGTTAAAATTATGTTATGCATAGATATGCAGCCACGCCCATCAGGAGGAGGAGCTATGAAGACCTAGGAGACCTGGGATTGTCCCTCTGAATCCAGGATGGTTAGGAGCTATGCTGTATTTTTTTAACTCTTTGTGTATAATGTTTGTGCGGCATATGCTTATGTGAAGTGTGCTCTGTGATTTGTGACATGTACTCAATCTTGTATTACGTGAGCGCTGAGCTTTTGTACTGCGTGTTCTGTACTCATGTGATGAATGCTCACTTTTTTCTGTGTGTTCTGGGCTTATTTGATCTGTGCACTGCGCTCATGTTACGTTTGTGCTGTTTTTGAGCAGTGCATATTAATTTGTGCTGTTATTGTGTGATTTGTGTACTGTGCTTGCACGATGCTTGCTGCTGTGATAAATACTCTATGTCATAATATCTCTTTTTGTGATGTGAGTACATTGTGTAGCATGGACATAATGCTTGTGTACTGTGCTTGCGTGACAATTAAAGAGATGGTTCAAATATGAATTTGCCAGCTTCAGCAAATTTTCCAAAATATAACATTCAGAGAAAGTTAAATGCAGGTACTTCAACTATTCTGAAAATAAGTTTTTAACACTCTGAGGGATCCTAGGACCATATCCAAGTCTTTTCAAACAGCCTGCGTAAAAAGTGAAAGCTATTTATACATATATGCTGTTTTATCACTCAAACCATTTGTAAATTTTCTTCAGTAATGTTGGCTTTTTACCATTACTTTTACGAAACTATGAGTTTTGACATCCTCTCACTAAAAAGATTTACATCTAAATGGCTGTTGCACTACATTCCCTGCCTCAGCTTTCATACAGGCTATTATAGGCTGTGTTGTACTATTTGATGGCTGCGGTATGCCATATGATATGATAGCTCATGACATTATAGGAAAGCCTGCCGGGTCATGTCTGAGGTCATGTGAGTCTTTTCTGGCTTTTGGAAACTTCTGCATTGTGTAAAGTAGTAATTTAAGCAAAATGAATAGTAAATTATATGAATTTGCAGGGTCCATAAAACTTTTTAAAAAATGCAACATTTTAATTAGCATCATATCGATTCGCTCATCTCTAGCGACAATGAAATTAAAATGCATTTTATTGCAGTGATTCGCTCCTAGGAAAATGTTGCATTTGGTCATGACACACTTCATTCGACCAAAGAGTACATTGTGCTGCTGTTGGAGCTAGATGAGTTAATACATATGAACGGAATTGTATTCCAATCAAGTTTTACAAAATTCCACTTTTGACAATATGTAGATTTGTTATCATTCGCCTCTGCTCTGGCTGCCATATTTTTAAACCATAATGGTCCATCAGAAAGGTTAGAAAATAAAAAAAAATCCTTATAAAGCTCTTTGGTCTTGCCCATGTTGTAGAGGTCAGAGTCTGACTGATTAATTGAGTGGGTGGACAGGAGTCTTTTATACAGGTGACTATGTAAGACCGCTGTGTTTATTGCAGATAACGAGTTGATTAGGAGCGTCTAACTGGTCTGTAGGAGTCAGAACTCTTAATGGTTGGTAGGGGATCAAATATTTATTTCTCACTGCAAAATGCAAATAAATTTATACAACTTATACAATGTGATTTTCTGGATTTTAATTTTGATATTCTATCTCTCAATGTTAAAATTAACCTACCCTTAAAATTATAGACTTATGTCTTTATCAGCGGGCAAACTTACAAAATCAACAACTGATCAAATACTTATTTGATCAGTATAATACCATTATATGTGAGAAAGCATAGGTATAAAAAAAATTGCAATAAGCGATAAGTTTGCTTAATAATTTAACTTTTAATATGATTATTGTTTGGGGCCACAAAGGCATCAAAAAAGGTGCACGTAATCAAATTTTTGTTTAAAGGCTCATGGTCTCTAGTAGATCCCCTAATTCAGGCTTCAAACAAAGTACAGTAGATCCCATAATGAAAAAAAATTGGCTGCTGAAAGTTTATAATATCTATCCAGTAAATCCACCGTGGCAAGCCAACATGAAATTTTACTCCCCTTGTAGCGCACAAACCCTAAGACCTTTTTTATTAATCTAAACTACATACTTCCCATATTTTTGGTTTTCTGACCTAACCTTTTTTTTATTTCTAATACTTAAGCAAGACCACCGGGTCTTAATCCCCTATTTATGTGTCATAAAAGATACCAAAACAGTATTTCTCTTTCCATCAAAATATTCTTTGTTTGCCATGAAATCCCTTGGCGGTATGACTCTTATCTGTCGAGTTAAGCCCGCAGAATTCGTTGACTTTGTATTAAATGAACACAGTTAAGAAGTTTCGGTTTTGACAGCAAAGTACATTAATCACCCGCAGAAGAACAGATCTTGCTTTTTCACAGTTTCGAATTGACTTTCAATAGAGTAACACAGTGAAGCTTTGTCCCGTAAGGGTAGCAGTGTATTTAAATACAGTAAACATAACAAAATGACCTTCTTAAAATTACACCAGATTCCGTACTGTACAGGATGTCTATAATGACTTCAGTGTTGCATGACTTAACTTTACTGCCTTCAAAAAGCTTTTAAATTAGTTTGGACACATGGGTTTTATCCAAAGGAAATCAATGCGTTTTTGTGAGTCGGACTCAATTTTTAAGCAGCCAGCACTTTCAGATGAAATTAAAATATGTATGAAAAACATATTAAAGCTTCCCCAGGGGCCGCACTTATTTGTACATTTACAAGGTGTTAAAGAGATGATTTAAAAACTAAATGTACACAGGATTAATGCAAACGTGCTATGATTTATAGGCCTTCATGACAGTTTTGACAGTCCCGGGCTAATGTCTTAAGTTTCGAGAAGCCGTAATTACTGTATCTTTAGATTCATGAGCGGTTGGGTTATTTTATGTAAAGTTAGATGAAGTTAGTGTCACTATGAAAAAAACTAGGGCATACCTTTTAATTCGAGGCTAGATGAGGAAAATAAAATACAGCGTTTAATAACATGCAAATTAAAAGTAAAATATTAAAAAGCCCTAAAATAAAACACGTATCAAATCATTGTAGCTCAGATATGTAATCAAGGTAACTCACAGATTAACTGTCTGTGACTAAAGTTACCAGACACTTAGATGTTTACTTGCTTCCTGTCACAAAGGCAGAGCACTTCACATAAGGAAGGTGAAAAACCACAACAAAAAATAAAATATCCTAAAAATATAATTTTATTAACACATAAATATTAAAAAATATATATATATATTAAAGTAGTGGGGGGTAAAAAAAAAAAAGACAAGAGAAAGTTCATGAAGAATTGTATCACAAAAAAGAAAATGATATAAATCAGGGGTGTCAAACTGCATTCCTCGAGGGCTGCAAACAGGTCATGTTTTCAGGATTTCCTTGTACTGCACAGGTGATAATTTAATCACCAACTCATTATTTGTGTAGGTGATTAAATTATCACCTGTGCAGTACAAGGAAATCCTGAAAACATGACCTGTTTGCAGCCCTCGAGGAATGCAGTTTGACACCCCTGATACAAATAGTGTTGTATTATTTAAAAAAAAACATAAATTAGTCTATATGTACAATATATAGCAAATAAAGTTATAAAAGGAATATAAATACAAATGCAAAATAGTATCAAATAGATAAATACGTAATCAGCATAATCTAAATAAATGGCCTTTATCAAACATCAGACATACCATGAAACAGAGAACACATTTAAGTAAGGACCGAGGACTGTGATGCACGTTTCGCTCTAAGCTTTTTCGAGGAGAAAAGCTTACATTGAAACACGAGTTGGAGTCCTGGAATCCTTACTTACCTGTTGTTCTCTGTTTCATGGTATGAAACAAAATATTAATAGTACTGACAGGTTGAGGATTAATGGGGTTGTCCACTTTCAGAAAATCTCTGTCCATGGCTGCAGATTATATAAAAAATGCAAATTGCACTTTAATCAGCATCTCTGGGTCCAGTGTTGAGTTTCTAGCACCGGTCCCGATGTCTGATATTTCCTGTGGTGCCGATGTCATGTTGTCAGTGTGACAGTCAATCCGTGAGCTCAATCTCTCTGCAGGTGTATTCATATGTCTGCACTATCACCTTTCGGTTGCAACTTTATAGTTTGTCCCCCTGCTGGCGTTTCCTGCTGGTGATGGTTTGTTTTGGATGTTCAGCAATCTCCTATAGTTATACTATAACTCAGTGAAATTCCAGCTATGGGCTCTCCTTGCCGTTTCCGTTCTTTGCTTTGCACATACTTTGTGTTTCTTTTTTAGGAAGTAGTTAGAATATAATTTTTCAGTATTTACTTTATACTTTATTTTGTATTTCATGGTTAACCTTCCTCACACTGGGAACTTTACTTTTTTCAGCACACTTTCCCTTTTGTAGGTCATTTACACTCTGCTCTGCCTTCTGGTTCTTTAGGAGGAACGTGAAGCGCTTGACGGCCTTTCAAGTAGTTTAGATCAGAGCTGTCATATTCTAGTCTGTAAATGCATGTAGAAAAGCCGTGGAGACACCATCACGTGTTTCTCAGCGCAAGCAATAAATAGCCAGGTCTTTCACCGGGAAGGAACAACCACGGGAAGGGCAGCATCCAAAAGGAAAACCACCTATGCCAAAACATGGTATCCATCCACAGACAGCTGTTTCGGGGTATTTGCCATGTTTTGACATAGGTGGTTTTTATTGCTTGCGTTGAGAAACACGTGATGGTGTCTCCGCTGCTTTTCTACATGCATTTGCATATTTCCCATAAGGGATGGGGGCAGTGTTCTGGATCACTGCGTTGAGAAACACGTGATGGTGTCTTCGCGGTGTTGGATGTTTTGATCTCCCCGAGGTCATCCATCCTTATGTTTATATTCTTGTCTGTAGTCAGGCCTATTTCTGCTCATGCAGGAACCTTTAGAGATTTCTGTTCAGGGTCTGTAGTCTGAATTGGCATGGTCAATTGCAGTTTTTAGTGTGTTACCTTTTTTCCAGATAGAGTTGCTACACAAGCATAACAGATTTTCTGCTAGACCCAAAGAAAATAAGTAAACTGCTGATTTTTTTTTTTATAATAAAATGCACCAGAGACCTAAGATTTTCTTTAGCAGTACAACTCTGCTAATTTATAATTCTTTATGTGTTGAGGAACAATGTTCTTTACTATTTCCAACCTGTTGGCCAATGATACAAAAAAATAGCAAGTCTTATTTTAGAGGAAGGAGAACTGTAACTCTGTATATATGATTTCTTTAGAAGGTATATCAAGTTTTTTTGTCACATCTCATACAAATCAAACAGATGTTTCATGCACAAAGAGAATATCTCTGTGCATCAAATACAGTGCATTGCAAACGTATTCGGCCCCCTGGAACTTTTCAACCTTTTCCCACATTTCATGCTTCAAACATAAAGATACCAAATGTAAATTTTTGGTGAAGAATCAACAACAAGTGGAACACAATTGTGAAGTTTAATGAAATTTATTGGTTATTTTACATTTTTGTGGAACTTCAAAACTGAAAAATGGGGCGTGCAATATTATTTGGCCCCTTTATTTTCAGTGCAGCAAACTCACTCCAGAAGTTCATTGTGGATCTCTGAATGATCCAATGTTGTCCTAAATGCCTAATGATGATAAATAGAATCCACCTGTGTGTAATCAAGTCTCCGTATAAATGCACCTGCTCTGTGATAGTCTCAGGGTTCTGTTTGAAGCACAGAGAGCATCATGAAGACCAAGAAACACAACAGGCAGGTCCGTGATACTGTGGTGGAGTTTAAAGCCAGATTTGGATACAAAATGATTTCCAAAACTTTAAACATCCCAAGGAGCACAGTGCAAGCGATCATATTGAAATGAAAGGAGTATCATACCACTCCGAATCTACCAAGACCCGGCCGTCCCTCTAAACTTTCATCTCAAACAAGGAGAAGACTGATTAGAGATGCAGCTAAGAGGCCCATGATCACTCTGGATGAACTCCAGAGATCTACAGCTGAGGTGGGACAGTCTGTCCATAGGACAACAATCAGTCGTACACTGCACAAATCTGGCATTTATGGAAGAGTGGCAAAAAGAACGCCATTTCTCAAAGACATCCATAAAGAGTGTTTAAAGTTTGCAACAAGCCACCTGGGAGACACACCAAACATGCGGAAGAAGGTGCTCTGGTCAGATGAAACCAAAATCGAACTTTTTGGCACCAATGCCAAACGATATATTTGGCTTAAAGGCAACACAGCTCATCACCCTGAACACACCATCCCCACTGTCAAATATGGTGGTGGCAGCATCATGGTTTGGGCCTGCTTTTCTTCAGCAGGCACAGGGAAGAAGGTTAAATTGATGGGAAGATGGATGGAGCCAAAAACAGGACAATTCTTGAAGAAAACCTGTTGGAGTCTGCAAAAGACCTGAGACTGGGATGGAGATTTGTCTTCCAACAAGACAATGATCCCCAACATAAAGCAAAATCTACAATGGAATGGTTCACAAATAAACGTATCCAGGTGTTAGAATGGCCAAGTCAAAGTCCAGACCTCAATCCAATCGAGAATCTGTGGAAAGAGCTGAAAACTGCTGATCACAAATGATCCCCATCCAACCTCACTGAGCTCGAGCTGTTTGCCAAGGAAGAATGGGCAAGAATTTCAGTCTCCCGATGTACAAAACTGATAGAGACATACCCCAAGTGACTTGCAGCTGTAATCGCAGCAAAAGGTGGCGCAACAAAGTATTAAATTAATGGGGCCGAATAATATTGCAGTTTTTGAATTTCCACAAAAATTTAAAATAACCAATAAATTTTGTTCAACTTCACAATTGTGTTCAGTTGTTGTTGATTCTTCACCAAAAAAATTTACATTTGGTATCTTTATGTTTGAAGCATGATATGTGGGAAAAGGTTGAAAAGTGCCACGGGGCCGAATACTTTTGCAAGGCACTGTATCTGTGCATTCAGACATCCAATCAAATTACTATGTCCTTCGTACACTGCAACCATGCATGATCTGTGCATACAGCTCTGACATGTGCATGAGACCTTTTACATTCATTTTTTATGGCTGTCTAAAGTACGTGACTATTAAAATGGTTTTCTGATTAGTTAAAAATAAAGAACAAAACAATTCTCAAAGATTTGTAATATTAATATATGACATTAGAAACTAATCAATTCCAGACTGCTTCTGTTTCAAATAATTTCTGTTCACTGACAGTTTTTTTTTATTATCTGCTATGTCCGGACAGACATGTGACTACTACTAAACAAAAAACTGAGCTGGACAATAAGCTGGCATAGATGCAAAGTGTAAGAGCACGTTCACACTGTGGCCATTTCATAACCAAAATCCAAGAAAAATCTAAAAGCATATACCCTATAGCAAGTTAATCAGTAAATCTTAATAGTAAATAACATAACATAATTATTTAACTCTGTTTTGATCAATAATAGAGATGTACGGACACCTGAATGGCCTGGCCCCGAATCTGATCCCCATTGACATGAATAGGGGGCCTGAACATTCAGTGTTTGCCCTGTTGCCATGTGTATGACAGCGTGGCAAACATCACCGCCGGTCAGATAGTCGCAGTTTGCATGCAATCAAAAGACAATTTGAGTGTGCAGTTGTGATCGGAGGTATAAAGTTTACCTCTGGTCACTGGCACCAGTGAGCTGATGGGACTACTGCTCCCATCAGCAGAGCATGTGGTGGCTGATGGGAGTATTCTTCAGCCGGCGTCCATGCTGTAAATAAGTAATTTTTAAAAAATGGCATGGATTCCCCTGTATATTGTTATTCTGGCTGTGTGTTTATTTATAAAACAACTATTTGATTAGTAATGGATAGGTGTCTTATTGATGCCTATCCATTGCTAATTCATGGGCTTGATGTCACCTGAAAAAACAAATGTGACATTAACCCCACAAATATGAATTTCACTTGCCACCGCTACAGGGCAGATGGGAAGAATCAGGCAAAGCACCAGCATTCGTGCATCTATTCGAGAAGCCTTTTCTGAGTGGCTGCGGGCTACTATTTTTATGCTGGGTCGGCCAATTTCCATGGCCTCTTACCAGCCTGAGAATACCATACCCCAGCTGTCTGCTTTAGAAAGGCTGTTTTTTAAAAAATGGGGGCCATGCCATTTTTTAAATTATTATTTAAATCGGAGTGGGGACCCCTCTTTTCTTGATAACTAGCCTTTCTAGTTTTGCCTGGCTTGCTATCAAAAATATGTGGGTACCCACACCGTTTTTTAAATTTATTTATTTAATGAAAGTACGGGTGCTGGCTGATGAATACTCCCATCTGCCGCTTCTGCTCTCGCTGTTATTAGCAGCAGCAGGCGTCGGCTAATGGGAGCAGTAGTCCTATCAATCGACAATAGTAACTGGAGGAAAACTTTATACCTCCGATCACAGCTGCGTGCTCACGCTGTCTTTTGACAGCGCGGGAACTGCGGCTGTTTGGTCAGCAGGGATGATATTATCGCCGATCAGTAGCGGTGTTTGCTGCGCTGTCATGCAAATATCAGCACAATAAACACCGGGTGTTTGGGGGGCTGAACCCGAACAGTAACAGGGATTTCCTGGTGACGTTCGAGTTCGATGTCTGTGCCCGAATGGTAGGTGTTCGGTACGGATGCCAAACTTCACTGTTCAGGTTCGCCCATCTCTAATCAATAAAGCATAAAGGGCCCCCTACTACAACAAGGTGCATCCATTTGGATGGGCATAGCTCCATTTTAGTAGCTAAGTATTTTGTGCATTTAGCTCCCCACGGATGGGTATCTCAGTCTGGCTCTGTCCTGCTCTGCACTTATTCACATTAATGTTGACACATGGAAAGGTTTTAATACTAAAAAGAGGTTAGGACCATCCCGATGGGATTGAGGTAGTGTTGGAACTGCAGTTGTGAGGCATAGGTAAGGTATATTTTGCAGTCTTCTGATATTCCAAGGCTTGTAATTACAAAATGTATTATTTTTTCATGAATACAGAAACAATTTATATAATCCCCAATGGTTCTTTATTTAGAACAAGGATTTGTATGTAAGATCCTACAAGATCCTACAAACACATAGCAATGTTGTGGTTTAAAAAGGTTAATGTTTGGTTTTAACCTATTTAGATTAGAGGTTTTTCTTGCATTCATTGTCCTTTATGAATGGTGGAAACTTGTCCTCGAGTCAGACATCAGACTGCCCAGAGCAAATAATTGCAAATGCAGAACTCTAATTAATTGTTACACTGTTAATAATGTGCAATGATGAATTATTCACTGGAAAATCTTGGATATAGGGTGAAAGTGCATCAATTCTTTCCAATCAGTCTGTCTCTATAGCAATATTTCATAATATATTTAGAGTGGATTTGGGACTTCATCAGCAGAGGGTATAAAAACATGATGATTTATGTTATATGCAAACTTTCATTTTAGCCCTTAGCACCATTATCTGCTTTTATATTTATCATCTCAGACCTCTTCCTTCTACAAGTTTAACAAATAACCTAAAGAAGTCCTCATTCATGACACTCAAAACTGAAAATTCCAGAAATGTGTTCACTCGTAATATACCCACTCCTTTGTAAGGCCTCATGCACATGAATCCTGAATAAACCACCATTTCCTGTTCTATACCTTTTACTGCACAATTACATGCTACAATTTTTCTTCCAAAATATGATGCATCAAAGAAATATTCAATTTAGAGAAGGTTCTGTATTACTAGTAATTTTTGGACCCACTTTACAGTAGTTTTGCTTGAAATCTTCATTGATGTTGTAGACCTGTGATAATAAGTTGGAAGTAAAGATGAGAGAGCACTAAAATGCTGCCGTACTTGTTGCTCTTATCGAGCAATTCCTGATTTTCGAAAGCTCGTTTTGAGTAACAAGTATTATTGGAGTCAATCGGAAATACAAACTTTTTTCTGGCAGACCTTACAAAGAGGTCTGAGGGGGGCACTGAAAATGTTCAAATGGATCGGGAAAGTGCTGAAAAGAAGGAGAATAGCATGGGGAAGACCTCTGGAAGCATCTCTGACTCCTAAATCCCTACTGAGAACAATGGTGTCACACTTGTACTATACTACTATACTTTATGGAGTGACAATAAAACATTCCAAATTGATGAAAAATTGCATGTTACCTGCAAAAAATGTTAAGAAACATTTTTTTCCTGTATAATGATTGGTATACAGGTGTTTCTCACAAAAATAAAATATCAAAAAGTTAATTTATTTGAGTTTTTCAGCACAAAAAGTGAAACATATATTATGTGGAGTCATTACAGAGTGATCTATTTCAAGAGTTTTTATCTGTTTATGTTGATGATTATGGCTTACATCCAATGAAAACCCAAAAGTCATTATCTTAGTAAATTATAATACTTTATAACACCATTTTAAAAAATTATTTTAAAATCCAAAATGTTGGCCTACTGAAATGTATATTCAGTAAATATGCTCAATACTTGGTCAGGGCTCCTTTTGCATCAATTACTGCATCAATGCGGCATGACATGGAAGTGATCAGCCTATGGCACTGCTGAGATGTTATGGAAGCTCAGGTTGCTTTGATAGCAGCCTTCAGCTCGTCTGCATTGATGGGTCAGGTGTCTCATCTTCCTCTTTACAATACCCCATAGATTCTCTATGGGGTTAAGGTCAGGAGAGTTTGCTGGCCAATCAAGCACAGTGATACTGTTGTTTTTAAACCAGATGTTGGTACTTTTGGCATTGTGGAAAGATACCAAGCCCTGCTGGAGAATGAAATTTCTATCTCCCAAAAGCTTGTCGACTGAGGGAAGCATAACGTGCTCTAAAATTCCCTGGTAAACGGCTGCACTTACTTTGGTCTTGATAAAACACAGTGAACCTACACCAGCAGATAACATGGCTCCCCAAACCATCACTGATTGTGGAAACTTCACACTAGACTTCAAGCAGCTTGGATTGTGGCCTCTCTACTGTTCATTCAGACTCTGGGACCTTGATTTCCAAATGAAATGCAAAATTTCATCTGGAAGCAACACCTTGGACCACTGAGCAACAATCCAGTTATTTTTCTCCTTGGCCCAGGTAAGACGCTTCTGGCATTGTCTATTGGTCATGAGTGGCTTGACACAAAGGATGTGACACTTGTAGCTAGTGTTGAGCGATACCTTCCGATATTTGCAAGTATCGGTATCGGATGGTATCGGCCGATACCGGCAAAATATCAGATCTCGCCGATACCGAGTTCCGATATCAATACAAGTCAATGGGACACTTTTTTTTTTTGGAAGTGCATTTGGACAGCAGGGTGGATTGCTGTTAAGGGAACTAGAGAAAAAAAAATCTATAAATCTTCAGCATAGCGAGTGTGAGCGAGCTGAGTGTGATCTGAGCGTAAGTGTGAACGGCGGTAAGTGTGACTTGTGATTCAGTGACTTTGGAGTCAGGGAGTTTCCAAGGGAGGAAGTACTGAATTGCTGTCTGTTTTTTTTTATTTATTAATACTTTGTATTTATTTTTTATTTTTTATTTTTTTTTATTTAACTTTTCTGTCTGGTGCAATCCCCATTAGGAAATGTGCTCCACTCTTGTTAATGCCATCCAGTGCACATCTTGCCACATGTATGCAATCCTTGAGCAGCCGATCAAGGGTGCATACTGCTGTGCGAGATGTGAGCACGTTGTCCATTTGGAAAACCAGATTCCGACTCTAAATGTGCAGCTGGCAACACTGAGATCCATAGACAATATGGAGAGGAGTCTTCTGCTCACGGAGCAGACGCTCAATGGGACAGATGAGGGGGGGATGGTGGGATGGAGCTGCAGGACAGCTGGGTCACAAGCTGGGTGACAGTTAGGAAGCGGGGTAGAGGGAAGAGTGCCAGGGAGGCTAGTCCTGATCTGGAACACCCCAATAAGTTTGCTAAGTTGGCAGATGAGGGGGGTGCCAGTACAGGGGTAGCACTGCTGCAGCCAGGCATGTCCTCTGAAAGCCGGAGGCGTGACTGCTCCAGTAAGGAGGGAAATAGGAGAGCAGGGCAGGCCAGACAGGTGCTGGTAGTGGGCGACTCAATTATTAGGGGAACAGATAGGGCAATCTGTCACAAAGACAGGGATTGTCGAACGGTGTGCTGCCTTCCTGGCGCTCGAGTCCGACACATCGCTGATCGGGTGGACAGATTATTGGGAGGGGCTGGTGAGGACCCAGCGGTCATGGTGCACATTGGCACAAATGACAAAGTTAGAGGTAGGTGGAAGGTCCTTAAAGATGATTTCAGGGAATTAGGCCGCAAACTGAAAGCAAGGACCTCCAACGTGGTATTTTTCGAAATACTGCCTGTACCACGTGCCACGCCAGAGAGGCAACGGGAGATTAGGGAGGTTAATAAGTGGCTCAAGAATTGGTGTAGGAAGGAGGGGTTTGGGTTCCTGCAGAACTGGGCCGACTTCTCAGTTGGCTACAGGCTCTATGCTAGGGATGGGCTGCACCTCAATGGGGAGGGTGCAGCTGTGTTGGGGGAGAAAATGGCTAGAAGGTTGGAGGAGTGTTTAAACTAGGAATTGGGGGGGAGGGTATTCATTTTATAGGAGGGGAAGATAGTGCAGATAGAGACCTGGACACAAATAAGGAAGTTGGGGGTGGCGGTGGCATGGGGGGTGGGGTTAGAACAGTTAATAATTTAAGAAAGAATAGAGGTGCAGAGAAATACATAAAATGTATGTATACTAATGCCAGAAGCCTCGCCAACAAAATGGACGAATTAGAATTAATGTTGTTGGAGCATAATTATGACATGGTGGGGATATCTGAAACATGGCTGGATGAGAGCCATGACTGGGCTGTTAACTTGCAGGGCTATAGCCTGTTCAGAAATTACCATACAGATAAGCGAGGGGGTGGGGTGTGTCTATATGTAAAATCGTCCTTAAAACCCATCCTGTGTGATAATATAGGTGAATTTAATGAAAATGTAGAATCCCTGTGGGAGGAGATAAGGGGAGGGGGAAAAATAATAAATTACTGATAGGGGTTTGTTATAAATCTCCAAAAATAATGGAAGCAATGGAGAATATCCTCGTAAAGCAAATAGATGAAGCTGCGACTCAAGGAGAAGTCATTATTAAGGGGGACTTCAACTACCCTGAAATAGATTGGGGAACAGAAACCTGCAGTTCCAGCAAAGGTAATCGGTTTTTGACAACTATGAGAGACAATTACCTTTCACAACTGGTTCAGGACCCAACAAGAAGGGGGGCACTGCTAGACCTAATATTAACCAATAGGCCAGACGCATAGCAAATATAAGGGTTGGGGGTCACTTGGGAAATAGCGATCACAAAATAATAAGTTTTAATGTATCCTTTAAAAATATGTGTAATAGAGGGGTTACAAGGACACTAAACTTCAGGAGGGCAAATTTCCAACGGATGAGATAGGATCTTGGTGCAATTAACTGGGATGATATCCTGAGACACAAAAATACACAAAGAAAATGGGAGACGTTTATTAGCATCCTGGATAGGACCTGTGCACAGTATATACCATATGGGAATAAACATACTAGAAATAGGAGGAAACCAATGTGGCTAAATCGAGCTGTAAGGGGCGCAATAAGTGACAAAAAGAAAGCATTTAGAGAATTAAAGGAAGTAGGTAGTGAGGAGGCATTAAATAAATACAAAAAATTAATTACATTCTGTAAAAAGCAAATCAAGGCTGCAAAGATTGAGACAGAGAGACTCATTGCCAGAGAGAGTAAAAATAATCCTAAAATATTCTTTAACTACATAATAAGTAAGAAACTAAAAAATGATAGTGTTGGCCCCCTTAAAAATAGTCTGGGTGAAATGGTGGATGAGGATGAGGAAAAAGCCAATATGCTAAATGACTTTTTTTCATCAGTATTTACACAAGAAAATCCCATGGCAGACAAAATGTCTAGTGATAAAAATTCCCAATTAAATGTCACCTGCTTAACCCAGCAGGAAGTGCGGCGGCGTCTAAAAATCACTAAAATTGACAAATCTCCGGGCCCGGATGGTAGACACCCTCGAGTACTGCAGGAATTAAGTACAGTCATTGATAGACCATTATTTTTAATCTTTAAAGAGTCCATAATAACAGGGTCTGTACCACAGGACTGGCGTATGGCAAATGTGGTGCCAATATTCAAAAAGGGGACAAAAACTGAACTCAGAAATTATAGGCCAGTAAGCTTAACCTCTACTGTGGGTAAAATCCTGGAGGGCATTCTAAGGGACGCTATACTGGAGTATCTGAAGAGGAATAACCTCATGACCCAGTATCAGCACGGGTTTACTAGGGACCATTCATGTCAGACTAATTTGATCAGTTTCTATGAAGAGGTAAGTTCCGGATTGGACCAAGGGAACCCAGTGGATGTAGTGTATATGGGCTTTTCAAAAGCTTTTGATACGGTGCCACACAAAAGGTTGATACATAAAATGAGAATAATGGGGATAGGGTAAAATATGTGCAAGTGGGTTGAGAGCTGGCTCAGGGATAGGAAACAAAGGGTGGTTATTAATGGAGCCCACTCAGACTGGGTCACGGTTAGCAGTGAGGTACCACAGTCAGCATTGGGCACTCTTCTTTTTAACATATTTATTAATGACCTTGTAGGGGGCATTCAGAGTAGAATTTCAATATTTGCAGATGACACTAAACTCTGCAGGGTAATCAATACAGAGGAGGACAATTTTATATTACAGGATGATTTATGTAAACTAGAAGCTTGGGCTGATAAATGACAAATGAGCTTTAATGGGGATAAATGTAAGGTCATGCACTTGGGTAGAAGTAATAAGATGTATAATTATGTGCTTAATTCTAAAACTCTGGGCAAAACCGTCAATGAAAAAGACCTGGGTGTATGGGTGGATGACAAACTCCTATTCAGTGGCCAGTGTCAGGCAGCTGCTACAAAGGCAAATAATGGGATGCATTAAAAGAGGCATAGATGCTCATGAGGAGAACATAATTTTACCTCTATACAAGTCACTAGTTCGACCACACTTAGAATACTGTGCACAGTTCTGGTCTCTGGTGTATAAGAAAGACATAGCTGAACTGGAGCGGGTGCAGAGAAGAGCGACCAAGGTTATTAGAGGACTGGGGAGTCTGCAATACCAAGATAGGTTATTACACTTGGATCTATTTAGTTTGGAAAAACGAAGACTAAGGGGTGATCTTATGTTAATGTATAAATATATGAGGGAACAGTACAAGGACCTTTCTGATGATCTTTTTAATCATAGACCTGAAACTGGGACTAGGGGGCATCCTCTGCGTTTGGAGGAAAAAAGGTTTAAGCAGAATAACAGATGTGGATTCTTTACTGTAAGAGCAGTGAGACTATGGAACTCTCTGCCGTATGATGTTGTAATGAGTGGTTCATTACTTAAATTTAAGAGGGGACTGGATACCTTTCTGGAAAAGTATAATGTTACAGGGTATATACACTAGATTCCTTGATAGGGCGTTGATCCAGGGAACTAGTCTGATTGCCGTATGTGGAGTCAGGAAGGAATTTTTTTCCCCAATGTGGTGCTTACTCTTTGCCACATGGGTTTTTTTTTGCCTTCCTCTGGATCAACATGTTAGGGCATGTTAGGTTAGGCTATGGGTTGAACTAGATGGACTTATTGTCTTCCTTCAACCTTAATAACTATGTAAATATGTAACTATGTAATATCGGAATGTATCCTGCATGGTTCCCAGGGTCTGGAGGAAACTCTCCTTCAGGCCCTGGGATCCATATTAATGTAAAAAATAAAGAATAAAAAAATAAAATAAAAAATATGGCTATGCTCACCCCTCCGAAGAACCCTGGCTGTCACCGCTGCAAGAGTCCGCCTCCATCCTTAAGAATGCTGTGAGTGAAGGACCTTCGATGACATCGCGATCAGGTGACCGGTCACCTGACCGCTCACGTGACCACTCACCTGACCGCGATGTCATCAAAAGTCCTTCACTCACAGCATTCTTAAGGACGGAGGCGGACGCTTGCAGCGGTGACAGCCAGGGTACTTCTGAGGGGTGAGTATAGCCATATTTTTTATTTTTATTCTCTATTTTTTACATTAATATGGATCCCAGGGCCTGAAGGAGAGTTTCCTCTCCTCCAGACCCTTGGAACCATATGCACCGCACACTCCGATACCGATTTCCGATATCACAAAAATATCCGATCTCGGTATCGGAATTCCGATACAGCAAATATCGGCCGATACCCGAAACTTGCAGTATCAGAATGCTCAACACTACTTGTAGCCCATGTCCTGGATATGTCTGTATGTGGTGGCTCTTGAAGCAATTACTCCAGCAGCAGTCCACTCCTTGTGAATCTCCCCCAAATTTTTGAATGGTCTTTTCTTAACAATCTTTTCAAGGCTACGGTTATCCTGGTTGCTTGTGTACCTTGTCTACCACACATTTTATTTCCTCTCAACTTTCCATTAATATGTTTTGGCACAGCACCCTGTGAACAGCTAGTTTCTTTATCAATGACCTTTTGTGGCTTACCCTCCTTGTGGAGTCTGTCAATAACTACCTTCTAGACATCTGTCAAGTCAGCCGTCTTTCCCATGATTGTGGAGCCTACTGAAACATACTAAGGGATCCTTTTAAATGCTCAGGAAGCCTTTGCAGGTGTTTTTTGTTAATTATTCTATTTTACTGATATAATGACTTTTTGGTTTCACTAGCTGTAAGCCATAATCATCAACATTGACAGAAATAAATACTTTAAATAGATCACTCTGTTTGTGACAACTCTATATAATATATGAAAAGAGAACATTTTTAGTCAGCTCACCATCCTCATCTCACTCCAGGAGTCCGTCTGTCAGCCAGGGTCGTGGCTCGGCAGCCACAGCAAAGAAATCCAGAAAAATGTGTATGACCCAGCGATAAAGAATCCGCTGCACCTTCAGTGATCTTGTATTATAAAACTTCCATTTTATTGAAGAATAGTAAAAAATATAAAAGCGCACAGTTACATGCATGTTACTATAAATGTGTAATCTATTCCATAAAAATTTTTCAACTCTTTTTGTGAGTTTTAAATACCACCGTAATGCAATAATAACTGTGTTAAACTGTATGGATGACTTATTGAATCCATAAAAAAAATGAGTAAGTAAATATTTTGAAAGTGTAGTTGATGTACTTATACAGTCAAAAAGGTTTTGTAGAAAGTTCAAAGCCAGGCAAAAATTATAAGGAGGTTCATCCATAGACCCCTTAAATGCAACAACTGTCGGGCCTCCTTTAAATATTCAATATTAACAACACTTTATTTGCTGCTGTCATCTGGAGGTGTGAAAAAGTGTAAGATAAACCAGGCTTTAATCATTTTTATGAGAGTGAGCCAGTCAGCATTCTCAGTTAACAGGTGAAAGCACCTGTCTATTATGACCCTACCGGCGGCACTAGAAACCCACTCAGACAAGACACTAGCGGCAAGGCAGCATAACATCTCCAAGGGATAGAGGGACATTTCATGCCTGGTGTCCAGCTTTTAGACCCAATAGTTGAAAGTCGCAGAGGAAGTATGGAGTACAGTGGTTTGGTTGGCCAGGTATTGCTTGACCATCTTTAAAAACATTTCCTTCCTTGTCAAAAATACCCAGTCATCAGGCTCTGGACGCTGGGCTGGTGTCATAAAATTGGCCAACACCTTTGACAGTATACCCCTGCCTCTGTTGTGTGTCTAAGTGGCCTCTCCTCCTTGCTTGGGCACGGAAGTTTTCCCTCTGCCGCTAGTATTGTCTGATAGGATTTTTTTAACATTTTTTCCACAATGGCCTTCTGGTATAGCACCATTTTAGAAAACCTCTCCACCTCAAGAAGAAGACATGCAAAGTTGTACTTGTAGCATGGGTCTAGCTGGGTGAAAAATCAGTACTCTTTTTTGGCCAAGATGAATGTAATGCAAGGGTCACGGGAAAGGCATTAAGTCAGCCATATGTGCCAAGCTCCATACTGCCAACACTTCCCTGTCTCCACCAAAATGCCAAGCTCCATACTGCCAACACTTCCCTGTCTCCACCAAAATGATGACTCTCCATCTCCTGCTCTTCCCTCACTTTTCCCTATTTCCATCCTCAGACCATCCACGTAGTACAGATGGGACAAAGTTGTTGTGGCTGCTTGCCTTTGTTGCAATAGCCACCAGCTTCTGTTCCTCCTGCTCAGAGTCCACATCCTCATTGCTACCCAATCCATACTGAGCAGATGAGATGAGGCTGGGCTGGTTAGAATGTCTATGACTTCCTCCTTCCCCACCTGGTTTGCCTGCAAAGCTTCATGCTCATTGTGAGGAGGGACTATTTAAATAGGCACAGAAGAAGGATAGTTGCATTGACTATGGCGTCTTCGCCACTCCCTATTTATATAACATTTATATAACAAAAACAACCTCATAGGACATAATACTTGATGGATCAAAATATGTTCCCTTTTTCAACACCCCCCAAAAAAAGATGCAGCTATATATTTGCCAACGGACTGCACAGGCCTAATCCTTGTCCACAAACTGGATTTTGTCACTCTCCCTGCTCCTGCGACTCTTTCTCCCTCCCTAAGCTAAACGCAGATTGAATGTGTTTCAAACAGCAAAGCAAATGACTAGCCCTTAGAAAGGCTGTTAGTATGGTTGCTCAGCTTCATCACCGGTATCAACACTTTAGGCCTCTGATTCGTTATGCTGTGCACACAGGTCTAGACAAGCACTCTCTCCCTCTAAAATGTAGTGTCACAGAGCTGTGGTATGATGTCAGTGTGCCGAGCCGGGCGATGCCTGTTGTTTTCTAACCACTGACGATGTCATATGGCCAGCCAGTTACAGTAATGCCACAACCAAAATGGCTATAGAATTATAGTGATGCAAACCATCCCTTCATGCTTGTTGGCTGTGAAACAGGTGCCAAAAATGCAGGGTGTGAATTTGAGTTTAACATTGAGCACTGCCCAATACTCGCCAAGTAACGAGTACATCCGAGCACCGTGATACTCAAGTGATAGTCGAGTACCTCATAGCAAGTTCGCTAGTCCCTAGTGCTAATATTACACTATTTTGTGTGATTTAAGCCTAGTCTTGTAAGTCAATAAACTTGTACCTTATTGTAACAAAGTGTCAGGAATCAGCTCACGCATTTGCACATACAAGTGTGCAATAGTGCAGGAACGGAAAAAAAGTAGCCCAAAGAAAAATGTGGCAAACAGGCCAACTCCTATGGACTCACAAGTAGAGAGATTATATTATAAAATATGATATTTTGCACTTTATATATCAGATCTCCGCTAACACCAGAATTTTCATCAACAAAAAAAAATCTATCATTCTTTCCTTTTGTGGAAAAACAAATCGGATGTCATTAACTTTTACGAACATATACATTTTTCATTTCATCTCCACATAATGAAGAACATTGACTTTTCAGGCGACCATTGAGTGCAACCAAGTTGTGTGAATAACCTCAGGCTGTTAGACTATAGCTTCAATATTCCTGCTGTTTTGCTCTCCTTATGCTGAGCTACGATACAAACGTCCAAACGCAGCAGCCAAGCATCTATTGAGTCCATGTGTTGGCAAGTTTCACCAGCTCCAGTGTGTTCATATTCGTTCTGCTGCCACCCAAGTAACTTCCAAAACTGTGCTCAATAAAAACTTAGACTTATTTGGCTGAAACAAACTGTAACAAACTGTGAGGATCATCAGAGAAGTATGTGCTTTATATCGAAGTTTATAAGCAATGACATACAAAGTGTTTAATGAAACTCATGAAGGAAGATGATTCATAGAGGCCTCATTAGCCACCTCAGACGATAACCTCAATAAATACTTCCGTTTCGAGGCTTAAGAAACTTTGATATTCAACTGTATATATAAGGATATACTTGCATCCAACTTGTATCATTACTGTGACCACTTAGTGGTGACTCCACACACCATGAAGATATTTGGCAAGGCTTCAAGTTTCAATTTATATTACTTATGGCATATTAAATTATGAAAACGTGTTACTTTGCTATGATTTCAAGCATCCTAGCAGTATTTTGTTCCTTCGAAATAGGAATCAAGGATTAGCCTTCAACAGCATTATTAAAGGATCAGATCATTGACATCAGGTTATGAGTACAGCTCAGATCCTTCTCCTACAAAATGACATTGGTTCACATACCACTTCCTTTCATCCATTTACATCTCTACGTTGAATTTGATGGGCATGTCTTTTATCAACGGCATTACCTATGTAACATGACAGAGCTTGACAACAAAAATCTCTTTTAACCGCTTAACGACCTGGGGTATTTTTGGCTTTGCATTTTCATTTTTTGCTCCCCTTCTTCCCAGAGCCATACCTTTTTTTTTATTTTTCTGTCAATATGGCCATGTGAGGGCTTGTTTTTTGGCAGGACGAGTTGTACTTTTGAACGACACCATTGGTTAAACCATGTCATGTAATAGAAAATGGGAAAAAATCCAAGTGCGGTGAAATTGCAAAACAGTGCAATCCCACACTTGCTTTTTATTTGGCTTTTTTACTAGATTCCCTAAATGCTAAAACTGACCTGCCATTATGATTCTCCAGGTCATTACGAGTTCATAGACACCAAACATGTCTAGGCTATTTTTTATCTAAGTGGTGAAAAAAACTTCAAACTTTGTTAAAAAAAAAAAGGTTGCCATTTTCCAAGATCCGTAGCGTCTCCATTTTTCATGATCTGGGATTGGGTGAGGACTTATTTTTTGCGTGCCGAGCTGACGTTTTTATTAATGCCATTTTGGTGCAAATACATTCTTTGGATCGCCCATTATTGCATTTTATTGCAATGTAGCAGCGACTGAAAAAAGCATAATTCTGGGGTTTTGATTTTTTTCTTGCTACGCCGTTTACCGATTGAAATAATTATTTTCATATATTGATAGATCGGGTGATTCTGCATACCAAATATGTGGAAATGTATTTATTTTTTTTAGTTTTATTTTGCATGGGGCGAAAGGGGGTGATTAGAACTTTTATGTTTTTTTATATTTTTAAAAACTTTTTTTCTCTTTTTACTTGCTTCAATAGTCTCCATGGGAGGCTAGAAGCTGCACTTGTCCGATCGCCTCTGACACATAGCACAGGGCAACAAGCCTGCTCTATGTAGCAAATATGCTCACTTGCTATGAGCACCGACCAACAGGCGGCGCTCACAGCCATCCAGCAATGACAACCACAGGGGTCTCCTGCAGTTCCTGGGTTGTCATGCCAAGCCATCGGCAACCGCGGTCATGTGACACGGGCGCCGATGGGAGGAGGTAAAGACAGACGCGCTTCCTGCGCATCCATGTTAAATGCCACTGTCAGAGTTTGACAGTGGCATTTAACATGGGATAAAGATAAGTCAGTGTATAGGGAGAATAGCGAGCACCACAAAATAAATAAACCAGGGATCACCCATATGCATATATAAAGGACAATTGAAATCAAACAAGAGAAAAGATATGCATAACAATGGGATCAACCTTCAAAAAATTATATAACTTTATTTATACAAAAAGCACAGCAGAGCAAGAAATACATTTAAAAACATTTAAAAACCAAAAGGCAAGCACATGGCTGATAAGCTACATGCAACCCCCCAGACAGTTGGAAACAAATACCATCAAGCACCCAATAATTTAAAGTATAGCAAAGGAGAGGCACACATGTATACATGTACAATAATATATTTCCATCTGCTACCAGCTGTACTCTATAGGCATCAGACAAATTGCACCAAAAAATTAGAATTGGACACAATTTCCGCACCCAATAATTTAAAGTATATAAAAAAAGAAGCATGCATGAAACAGCAGAAAGTTAAGACATTTTGCTAATAAAATAAATGAAATCATTTTGACTGCAGCTATTTATTAAGTATAATAACTAGAGATGGACGGACACCTGGATGCTTGGTCCGGCAGGTTAGGCCAAGCAGTTATAAAAAGTTTGGATTCGGTACCAGAACAGTACCCGGACACAAACCTGAAACTGGACCCCATTCACTTGAATAGAAGTCTAATTATCCAGTATTTGCCATGCTGTCAAGTACATGCACGGCAAACACAGCTTCTGATTGGCAGAAAAATCATCGCCGCCGGTAAGACAACTGTGGTTCTCAGGCTGTTGAATGACAGCGTAAGCATGCAGCTGTGATCGTAAGTATATAGTTTAGCTCTGGTCACTGGTGTCAGCTGATGGCTCTACTGCTCCCAACAGCCAACACCTGCTACCTCTTATAACAGTGAGAACAGGAGTATTCATCAGCCAGCACCTGCGCTGCAAATAAGTAATTTTAAATAAAGTGCGGGTCCCCCTGTATTTTTGATTACCAGCCAGGCAAAACTCACAGCTTCAGCAAGGCTTGCTATCAAGAATAGAAGAGGGAACCCATGCCATATTTTTTAATTATTTAACTAAATAGTAAAAGAAAAGCATGGGATACCCTTGATTTGTGACAACCAGCCAAGCTGAAGCAAACAGCTGGGGGCTGGTATTCTCAAGCTGGTAAGGAGCCATGTTTGTTATTTTTATATAAAAAATAAAAATGTTTTGTTTTATTTCAAATAAAAGACTTTATTCTGGCTGTGTCTTTATTTACAACTGTAGTATTAGTAAGGGAGAGGTGTCTTATAGATGCCTCTACATTAATAATCCATGGGCTTGATGTCACCTGACAATACAAAGGTAACAGCAACCTCACAAATATGAACCCCACTTGCCACCGCTACAGAGCAAGTGGGAAGAGACAGGCAAAGCTCCATAATTGGTGCATCTAATAGATGTGTTTAATATGTGTGACTGTGGTCTGCTATTTTTAGTCTGAGGGGGCAATATCCATGGCCCCTTAACAGTCTGAGAGTACCAGCCCCCAGCTGCTGCTTTAGCTTGGCTGGTTGTCAAAAATGAGAAGGATCTCATTACATTTTTGTAATTATTTGTTTAAATATGGTAAATAAAATATACTCCCATCAGCCGCTCCTCCTCTCACTGTTATTATTAGCGGCAGCAGGCGTGGGTTGATGGGAGCAGTAGTCTTTTCAGCCAACACCAATGACCGAAGGTAAACTTATACCTTCGATCACAGCTGCGGGCACACGCTGTCATTTGACAGTGTGGGAACCGCGGCTGTCTGACTGACGGTAATGATTTTAGCGCCGATCAGAAGCAGTGCTTGCATGTGCATGACAGCGCTACAAGCACCCAGAGTTTAGGAGGCCGAACAGTAACACAGACTTTCTGTTAAAGTCTGTGTTCGGTGTCCGTGCCCGAACAGTAGGTGTTCGGTACGGACACCAAACTTTGCTGTTTTGGTTCAATAATAATAACACAGCTGTTTTTTATCATACTTACACATACAATTTTCTGTCCACGTCATCCTGAACATCCGTTGATATAGGGGTTGTGATAAGACACTCATAAGATACCCGGATTGCACTTTATACGCAATTTTTATTTTTGCCTTTGATTCGTCTTGGTGGTTTGGTTGTTTCTTAGTGTTTGGGGTACACCAGCGCGAATAATTTTTATAAATTTGTATCCGTTAATATAGGGTGAGACAAAAAAATGGAACTCTGATTTCTTTGTGTGTATTGTGAAGAATAATGGATAACGGACAAAAGAGAGACTTACCCATTACAGATGGCAGGAGTAGATTCTGCCAGCAGCTATGCAAAATTTTGCCTGTCCCATCATTTTAGGTAAACCTTTTGTATTGATATGTTTGATATTTTTTACATGATTTTAATTAGCGGTTTTGGTTCTGCCACTGTTTGGGGATGCGTTTCATAAACTCTGCCCTTCAGGTAAGTTGGTAATTAAATCAAATACAGCATGTTGACCACAATCACACACATCATTTCTGTCTTCAACCACTTAACTGATAGGGAAGTATATTATGGACCTTTCTTCCTAATTTTATTTCTTTCACTTCTAGAACCGATGCAGACCTAAAGAACGGTCTGGTCTGGATTAGCGGACTGCTGGAGGATGAGTCATATGACTCCATGTTTTACTTTAAAGCAAGCCTAGAAAAATGTTTCTGAATGTTAACCAATTCCTTTAAGAGAAACAGCATTCTGTTTTTCATAGTCTACGCTGTAAATCCATAGATATTTCTTTGTTTATGTTTTAAGCAGATATGAACGTAAACTTAAAATCTACTGAAAAATACTTCAAATTCTTTAAATTTGCCTTTTTACGAAATGTCACTGGTTTAAAAGTTTCCGCTAAGTACCTTCCTAAATATTTCCATCAAATTGTCTATATTCATTTTAAGTACATGTAAACCAAAAATCTTGATGTGAGCAAAATACATACAATTTTACTTCCTCACACTTTGAAGCGCTAAACTGCCAGATTACCATTTGTAAACCCCAGAAGTTTTGACACCTTAATAATATGTTTCTATAAGATAAATCTAGATTTCATAGTATATTCTGTAGTATATATAATACTTATATTCATGTTTTTATTATTGTTTTATTATTACTATCATCATTCATTTTTCATTATGCCTTCTTCACATTTCTGTTAAAAACTTTGTTTTCTGTTATGCTACATAAAGTGTTATATATATATATATATATATATATATATATATATATATATATATATATATATATTTCATTTTATTTTTTTTCAAAATTCAATAGCACAAGTTAAGATAAGAAATGTTGAAATTTGTCTTATTAATGAAATCTGCTTCATTTTCCTCCGGGACTAATCATTCACTCTAAGTTCCTGGGTAAAATCTATCCTCAGTGAATTCAGATTTTCATATTCATGCAAGTTCACTTAAAATGACTGCTTATAAAGATTACCTTTAACCCCTTCATGACCCTGGGATTTTTTCGTTTTTCCGTGTTCGTTTTTCACTCCCCTCCTTCCCAGAGCCATAACTTTTTTATTTTTCCGTCAATTTGGCCATTTGAGGGCTTATTTTTTGTACGAGTTGTACTTTTGAATGACATCATTGGTTTTAGCATGTTGTGTACTAGAAAACGGGAAAAAAATTCCAAGTGCGGTGAAATTGCAAGAAAAGTGCAATCCCACACTTGTTTTTTGTTTGGCTTTTTTGCTAGGTTCAATAAATGCTAAAACTGACCTGCCATTATGATTCTCCAGGTCAGTATGAGTTCATAGACACCTAACATGACTAAGTTATTTTTTATCTAAGTGGTGAAAAAAAATTCCAAACTTTGCCGTGGGATGGCCTGTCATTGGAGGTCAGAGGTCACATGCTCAGGTCCTCAAGCAGCTTTGATTTGACCACTGGCAAGGTCCCGTCAGGCCGCAACTATAAAAAGGTTTGTATGTCCACTCAGCCATTTGCTAGTATAAACCGAATTTGTGTGTGCGTATGTGTGTTTGATACCTGGTGAAAGCTCCTAATCATTCCCCTCAATAGCGTTGCTGCATTAGGTTGAGTTTTTGAGTTGACTAGTGCCAGTTTGTGCCATCCAGCACAAGGCACAATCATACTGCGTCAATTCAGCAGCGGTCACCAGTGCGGCACCATGCGAAGCTAGTTCGCTTTCTGGTCCCTAGCTAGGGCCGTCAATGGCGTCCGCCAGAACGGCGCTGTTTGCACACAGTTCGCTAAATCTTTATTAGTTAGTTTTCTCCCTGGCACCGTAGCTGTGGCGCTGAGCGCCAGAGGGTCTAGAGGGACTCTAACCCTGTGTCCATGGGGTAGAGTCCTGTGACCAATCACTAGCGTTCACTCTGCAGTACTGTGGCCCTGTGATGCAACAGGGTTCGCCTCCATACATACCGGGTGAAGTTAACCCATGTGCGTTTTCATTATACTGCCATATACTGCCCGCCGTTACCGAGCAGCATGTGTTATCTCTGCACGGTGGACCCCAGGCTGCAAACGCACCTTATATCTCCCTTTATATATTATATGGTGTGTTCCGCCAGCCCTAAAAATGTGAACCAATACATTTTCTATTTTTTATATATTTTTCTATGCTGAATTTTTCCTTCTTTCTTGTGGTTCCTCAGCTACGTCCTGGACCAGCTTCTCTTTTGTGCATCGATTTTAGATTCCGGTATTGATGACAATTATAGTTTGCTGATATTTTGTTTTTCATAAAAATTAACACTTAATAAAAAATCTTATATCTCTGTTACCATATGTTGAATTGAAAAAGAAAAAAACTGTTAAGGACTGGCGGAACACACCAAGTATAGATGATATGAAACTAGGTGCGTTCGCAGTCCGAGGTCCACCGTGCAGGTAAAAACCCTGCTGCTAGTAAGATGGACTATATGGCGGCACTATAAGTATACACGCACGGGTTAACTTCACCCTGCGTGAAGGAAGCGATCCTGTTGTGTCACGGGACCGCGGTACCGCACATAGAGCGCAAGCAAGAAGTCAGTGAACACAACCCCAACACAAGATTGAAGTCCGATTAGACCACTTGCTGGCACAACACCGCAACTGGGTGTGTAAGGAAACTATTAAAAAAGTATATAAAGGCACAAGAGTGCATGCAGTGCCGCACTGATGGACGCCACTAACCACCCAGGCTTGGGTAAGGAAAGCGCAGAGGAAGCGCACGGCACCGTACAGGCGGTCACAGCAACTAGACGCTGTAATGTGTGTTACGTGCTGTTGGATAAGTCGGGCGCTAGATAGCAAACATACACCTTCCGCGAACAGTCATCCAATAGGGAGGGTATTTTAAAGAGCGACTTTCACTCACAACACACACACATATTATCAAGACAATACTAGCGCATGGCCGTGCGGTCATGCGCAGTTTATATAGTTGCAGCACAGGAAGCTGCTACTGAAGTTTTGTCCTTTCAGGACCTTCCTGGAGGACCAATGGAATGTGCTGCAGTACCTGAGCATGTGACCCTCGATCTCCAACGGGAGATCTTGCCCTGGGCATGCTCAGTGTGTGCAAATAAGGACTTAGTCCCAGAGAAGCCCGCTCGCCGCAGATCAGTGCAGGGTACAACAGGAGAGCCAGAAAAGGCAACAGTAACCCCCTGCACAGAATCAGTCCCAGCAAGACGCTGGGAGCGACGCCTCCGCTGAGCAGAGCCCACTGCGGCCGAATCAGAATGGGAGACCGCAGCAGACACGGATCGAGATTCCCCCTGTGCAGCAGAGGAAACTCGACTCCTAACAAAAACATTATGAATACACAAGAGATCAGCAGGAATAAAATAAAAGCAAAATCTCGTCACTTTTAAGCAGATGGCAGGTTCTCGTTAAAGAGAGCCAGTCATGTAAAAATCATTACTGTATTAACCTTCAGATATGGGTTAACCTATAGGTTATTAGTGTTCTGAAGCTGCCCGGCACCAGCACTTAGAGCCCCGCTGCAGGAAGGAAATTAACATTTTTACTTTTGACAGACTCTGGTTTTCAGTCATAGAGGAGCGGCCAATGCAGCCTCAGTCACTGATCAGTGCATAGGGAGTGGCAGCTGTCACCACACCCTGGCACTGACTGACAGCTCTAAAGTAAAAAACTAATCAAATACCCTTTTTTGAGATCTTAATCAAAAGGATAAAATGAAAAAGGTTTTTCTGACAAGATGCCAAAATGTTCTATGAATAAAGCCGACAAATTAGTTAAGCTGGCCAAGAGTAGACTATGTAAATTAGGGAAATGTGTCTATACGTGCAAGTTTCAAAATTGTTAACGGGTGGGCGGTAGAGTTGGATTTTAACTTTCTAAGTCATTTACTTCCATATGTGATCAACTTTTGAATGAGGTAGCCGTCTACTTCCTTCTCACTCCCTTCTCACTAGTGTGGCGCCACTGAGGATCCATTTGCCACAGAGGTACTGCACTTCACCCAAAAGTGTGGTATCCCACTCTCAGGTAATGAGGGGACACTACCCGGGACTCTTACACTCACATCTAACATTTAGCACTGCAGTTAGGGCGCCTGGATGTACCTTAAGGGAGGAAGGTCTCATCCAGGGCTGCGGGGGGATAAATGGTGGGGATGGGAGAAGGAGGTAGGAAAAGGGGAGGAGCTAATTAGGAGGGAAAGTGAGGACAAGGAGGGAGGAGATGGAGTGAAGCAGACATGATGAGAAGGAGCTCCCCATCAGAGGGAGTTAGAGAGCTGACAGAAATGCAAAACAAGATGGAGAGGAAAGAAGGAAGTTCCCGGGAGAATGGAAAGGGTTACAGAGGCATGGGTTAGAACCAAACTACCCATGGGGCTTGTTCCACGCCGACAGCAATTCGGTGGAGGGACCAGGTCACAGGGAGTAAACGGCCCCCAAGACTAGTGGAGTACCATCAGGCTCAGCTAGCAAGCCGTAGGCTATGTAGCATCTTTAAGTGCAACACCCCAACACCACCCATACTTCGCCAAAAAGGCAGCTGCATAGGACCCAGGAAACGCTGAGAATGTCGCCCAATCAGGTTCGAGGCTGCTGGCATGGGACCCTGTGGGTGAAGACACTGGGCAGGAGAGGAGGACACCGATATGGGGGGACGGCCAGGAGAGGAACATAGAGAGGAGTCCTGAGCAAGTATCACCAATCTTCTTGGGAGTTGGCTGGATTTCCTGTCTGGAGGACACAGCACTAAGGAGGCATGCGCACCCTGGAATCTGTGAGTAAAAACCTGGAAAACTGCATCTTGTTGTGTCCTTTGCGTTATTTCTATACCACCTGCCCGGCATAGCCACCACTGTCATCTTATATCTCTACACTACGTCTGCCCTGGGGTTAGCTCTACCCGTGGAGAGCTGCACCAATTCTGTTGCATCACCATCTGCCCCAGAGGATCTGAACTGTAGCGTCGGCCACCATCTCATTGCCGAACACCACGGGTGGCATCACGAACATTTCCCCTTTCCCCCATAAACTTTATTCCCCTTTCTTCACTCATATTTTTCCATGGACGCCCTGGGCCATGGACCAGGTCACCGCTGCCGTGATCACACCTTTAAGACCTGACCAGCCAGGTACCGAGTACCCCACGACTCTAGTGGGTGCTCCACTAGCTTTCTTTCCCAATTATATGTACAGTATTTGGTTTGTCAAGAGGAATAACTACTGGACGAATGACCATTTGGCCAACAGATTTTGAAGGCGTTTGGACATCTTTAGTCTTGCAGATCATTTTGTGAATCTCTTCACACCTCCATGTATCATTATAAATCAATCCTAAACAAAATTCTCATCTAATTAAATTCAATTTATATATGGTTTTTGTAATCTTCCCCTATTTTTAGATAGGCTAGCATATGTAAGTCGTAAAAGGATTTCATACTTTATGCAGTTATCATTATTATTCTTACTATAAAGGCAAAATATTACAAAATACATAGAGAGTGCATTTAAAACCAATGTCCACATAAACCACTCAGCACATATATCCCTATTGTTAGCCTTTATCTTAAGCATATGTCTTAATAATAGTTAAAGCAACACGTATAGTGTAATGATAGAACAATTGTAAAGCAAGGTCAAGGATCAAATAGAGTCTGAGATTTTACAGCAGGTAGAGAGGAAGTCTGACTGGGTGGGCCACATGGTTCCTATCTGCCAACAAATCATCTGCATCTAATTCCTAATATAGTTTTATTCTTTTTTTTTTTTTTTTAAATCAACTTTTCTCAAAAAACAAAGAGTTAAACGGCAGCAATACTTCCCTTCCTTGCCTGTATACAATGAGACATCTCCGAGTATTTCCAACCAGAGACCAATTCACCACAATTGTTCTGTTAACTCATGTACTTGAGGCAATGCAAAAAATAAGTGTAATTTTAATTCATTGGTAGAAATCATCTCAAATGAAATTAGCTTCTTGTGTTCATTAGTTATTAAAAACAGAAAGTGCCCCCAGCTATGTAGTAAAAACATTCATTGCATTAGTAATTGCTTCAAAAACTCGAGGCCTGCAATGCAAACGAACTCCTTCCCACAAACATCTGTTATTCTCAGCGTCTCCTCATACTTCATTCTTCGTGGCTTCAACCCTTTATCCCACATTGCAGTTATTAAACTGTTATATTTTCGCAGTCACTAGAATATATCATTTTCAAATTGTTGAGTTTGTAATGGGTATTTAACTCACCTTCAATTTGTAGTGGCTGTTAGTTTTGTAAATTGGGTTAAGTCAGCCCACACACTTAATCTGTCCCCCTAACGTGGAAGATTAACCACTGCTTGGCACCAGGAGACCACCTGCACGGGTCGGCCAGTGAGATTTAGCATTTAAACTGTGAATAGCTTTGGATTAAATTAGGTGTAAAAAAAGTCATTTCCTTTAAGTGATAAATGAAAACACCTGCTTATGAGCTCAAGTGTCTTGGTTGTAGGAAATTGTCTTCATTGACTTCATTTAAAATGTTTACTGGCCACGTCGTAGTCTTAATTATATCCCAACAGCCTTTTACATTGCTTTGATGAGATATAATGTATATGGCATGAATCACATAGGAACAATTAGTCTATGTAATCCAAGTGATATTACGCTTATGGAAATACCACCGTTTTTTCTTGGAGCCATTCAAACGAAAGGGATCTTAGATTAAAATACTGGAAACTACAATATTATAATTTCAATACTTTATATTATCATATATTTATAATACTGATTAAAAATACTATAGCAATATATTTATTTTGCATTGTGATACAGTCGAAAGGCCACACTTACATAAATTTAAGTGCTACCTTCCATCTAAACATAATGTGCATTTCCACTTTTGCACTGAAATTTTTGGTGTTACGTAGACTGAATTTATGAGCACTATGTGTATATATATTTTATTATAATTATTATGATGCATTACTGATATAGCACTGTCATATTCCACAGCACCTTACATACATTATCATCGCTGTCCCCACTGGAACTCACAATCTAGATTCCGAATGTGGGAGGAAACTGGAGAACCCAGTGGAAACCCACGTAAACTCGAGAAAAACATAAAAACTCCTTGCAGATGTTGTCTTCTTGGTTGGAGTTGAACCCAAGACCCTAGCGCTGCTATATATATTTAACGCCATAAAACCCTGTTGGCATCAGAATCTCAGAACCATCATAAGTATCTCCTGCAAAATTTATTTGATTGACTTATAGGGTACCTACTCTATATATCAGGTTTTTCTAAATCTGACCTGGTCAAATAACTAGACCAAGTCTACACTTAATTTTATTTTGCAAAGCATAAGAACATGGCAAACAGCTCCCGGGCTGCCAAGGTTTAGCCAAGGTGTGGCAAAGCTGAATTGCTTCCTGGTAGCGAGTGACATAATCTACTACCACCAAGATGTGCTTGTGGCCACAGGCAGATTTTACTATTGGCCCCACCAGATCCATAGCAATCTGCTCAAAAGGTACCTATATAATTGGCAGAGGTACCAAGCTTGCAGTGGGTGTTGTAGTTGACACTCTGTCCCTAGGTAGGTGACCTAGCTGTCATTACAATACACTGCAGAGGGTTCAATATGCTTCTAAGCACATTCTAGGAGATACATAACGGCCCTAGCATATAATTCCCCTCACTGTTTCACATATACCCACCGCTGTTCAAACTTGTGGGGTTGAACACCTGACTCCATACAGGGTGTCTGCGACAGGGCATCTGCAAGGACACAAATCAACAGGTGACTTAAGCATTCCTCTTCTTAGCATTTCACATCCAAACCAGTGGTGAATGGTCCGTTACCAAGCAAAACTGTCGCCTGAGCAAATAATAACGTATTAACTTCAAGGCCCGTTTAATGGCCAATCACTCCTTCTCCACTACGTTATAATTTTTTTCTTTTAGGGTAAGTTTTCTATTCAAGTAGGTGACTGTGTATTCTTCTCCATTCACATCCTGTGAAAAAAACGCTCTTAGGTCTACCTCTGAGGCATTCGTATGATAAAGCCTTTCATGAAGTTGGAGCTGCTGAGGGCAGGCTGTCTGCACAATGCCAACTTCATGGTTTTGAAAACTTCCTCTGCCTGGGGGTTCCGCAAAACCATGATTGATTTTATTTCCGTTAAGAGATCAGTAAAACTCTTAGCACCCAATGATGCTGAGGATTGTTCTTATGTTTTTGTAGTAAGAGGCCGGTGCCAGTTTTTAATTACCTCAATTTTGTTTGTTTGGGGTTTGATAGCCCAAAGGCCATTCATGTACCCCAAGTATCGGGCTTCCTCCAGATATAAGGCCCATTTTTGGGGGTTCGCTGTCAAGTCCGTGGCTCTGAGCGAATCCACTACCACTTATACTTGGGATAAGTGGGTATGCGTATCAGCACTAATGATAATAATTTCATCCAAATACACTGACAAATACTTCTGATGAAACTCTAACACTATGTCCATCAACCTCTGATACGTGACCGGGGCCCCATGTAACCAAAAGGAAAGACAACATTGTTATTAAGACCCTCCAGTGTCATAATTGTGTTCTTTTCTTTTGCTGTCTAAGTCAGAGGCACCTGCCAGTAGCACTTAGTCATTGTAAAGTATTGGGCCTTTTGAAGTCTCCCTATTAGCTCGTCCACCCAGGGCATTGGATAAAGGTCAAATTTAGACACTTCATTCAATTATCGAAAATTGTTACAAAATTGTAGCAATCCATTTAGCTTTGAAATTTGTACAGTGGGTCTAGCCCACTCAACAGTGGACACCACAATAACTCCCCTCAGCTGCGATGGTTTGCCTCCGGGCCCTTGTCACATGGTACAGTTTCATTCGTACCCTTACAAGAGACTCGGTGACAATGTCATGTTGGATTACAGATTCATTCATGCAGTTCTGAGAATAGGTCTGAATTCTCCTGCACCAATTTAGTCGTTCACTGCTGTTTATAGAGAGCATCATGTATCTATACCTCTTTCCCGCTTTCCTCTCGGGCCGGTGTTGGAAAGTCCACAGGTGATACAACCGGAGATGCATCTGTAATCATACATCGCTGGTCTTTCCATGGTTTCAGCAGATTTGCATCATACAGTTGTTTGGGTTTTCTCTTACCAGGCTGGTATACTGTGTTATTCACCTACCCAACCTTTTTCCAGATTGGAAATGGCCCTTGCCACTTGACCATGAGATTACTTTATTGCTTTCTACTACTAAGACAAATACCCAATCCCCTTGTTTAACCCTTTCATGACAGACTTTGTTATCGCCTCATTGACCATGCCTATTTTTTTCTACTCTGACCAGTGTCACTTTATGAATTAATGACTCTAGAATGCTTCAACTTATGCCAGTGATTCTGAGATTTTTTTCGTGACACATTTTACTTCATGATATTGGAAAATGGTTAAATGTAATTTTTTTCCTTCCCCATTACTTTAGTTCTCGTGAAGCACATGAAAGCACATCTTGAGGGGTGCAGTTTTTAGAATGGTGTCACTTTTGGGTACTTTCGGTCATATTGACCCCTCAAAGTCACTTTAAATGTGATGCGGTCCCTAAAAAAATGGTTCTGTAAATTTTGTTGGAAAAATGAGAAATTGCTAATCAAATTTAACCCTTATGTCCTAACAAAAAAATCTGTTGCCAAAATTGTGGTGATGTAAAGCAGACATGTGGCAAATGTTAGTTATTTACTATTTTGGGTGATATAACTCTCTGATTTAAGGGCACAGAAATTAAAAGCTTTAAAATATACAAAATTTTCAAAAATTTTGCCAAATATGTTTTTTTTCCATAAATAAGCACAAGTCATATCGAAGAAATGTTATGACTAACATGAAGTATAATATGTCACGAAAAAATTGCAATATAATCAGTGGGATCCTTTGAAGCATTCCAGAGCTATAGCCTCATAAATTGACAGTGGTCAGAATTGTAAAAATTGGCTTGGTTATTAAGGTCAAAATTGACTAGGTCACTAAGGGGTTAAACACAACATCTTCATTGTCTGCAGACTTTACCTAGCATTAAAAGTTAGCCAGTTCCAATTGTATAGGGAGGAGCTGTAATACTTGACCATTCCATTGAGAAGAGTGGAACAGTTTATAAACAAAAAAATCAACTTTTTTTTTAATTATATACTGTCTACTATCTTAATTTGGATATTTTTTGAATGGAGATTTTTTTTTTAAATGTACCTGCTAAAACAGGGTGGTTATCCCTCGGGCCACGTTTAGATCTGATTTGGACATTCTCATATTTCATTTATATGCAGTGATGGGTGAACCTGATCGGTAAATTTTGCTGTCCATACCGAACACGTAGTGTCCATGCACGGACCCCAAACGCGGACTTCTTCAGGAAGTCCGTATTACTGTTTGGCTTAGGCAGGTGATTATGTTCCTGGAGTGTGTAGTGCTGACGTGAGAGTTCATAGCTGACCTCACTGACATCACCGCTACTAACGTGAGAAAGTTGCCACGCAGCAAGCAGAAGCTTGCAAACCATCCATGAATCCAAGAACTTGAAAAAAAAGAATTGTTATTTTTGTACCTTTTTTAATATTTATTGCGTCTATGTGCTACGTATATAGATGTTACTTTAAAATTAATGTTAACATTTAAAATGCACTATATATAATTTGTCTTTGTTAGCGCCATTTTAATGTTAGTGCTTTTTTTGCAATACACTGCATACTTTGGGTATGGAAATCTTTTTTATATTTTAAATGAGTTTTTCTATAGGACTTGAAGGACACAAAAAAGTCAACATTTTTAAAAGAAAAAAAGACATAACTATCCCCTTTCAAGGAATTTTCTGTTAGTAAAGCCAGGGACCTAAATCGAGGAGAGTCGTCAATGTGTGATCAGCTGGTCAATGTGTTTCTTCTAGTTTGCAGAATTGAGGCTACGTTTCCAAAGAAGGAAAAATTGTTTTGAAGCAAATTGAATCTGCTTTGATTTCCACTCTCCCCACACCCCCTCCAGATTTGCCAAATACCCTTTTTTAATTTTATGACTCCATTCTTTCAAATCCTCCCCAAAATTGTCCGCCTTCCTTTTTCTTGGATTCATTTTATGGTGACGAAGGGATGAAAAAAAATTATACTCACTTTGCCCAACCTAGATGAAACCAAAACCTCTCGGTAGAAGATAAAACCTACTTGTTTCGACGCATGGCCTTAGATTCTCCCTTCCCTGATTTTCCTCTATTGTTGTAGTCTGCTGAATCCTCTCATCTCTATGAATTGCCCTTAAATGTGTCAAAAACTTTGTTGTCGTTCATAGCCACACCACTTTAATTCTACTGATCATAAGAGTCTCAATAGTCGAACCACCACCAGTCAAACACTGAAGGCCTTTACCAAGAACAGGTCATCAATATTTTCCTTCTCAAACAGCCGGTTCATGATCACCAGTCTACAAAATAAGCTCCAAATTGTCTACATTTGCATATAGCACACGCGGCTGTGTATCCTGAATAATGCTTTCCTACAGAATACATATTCACTGATTTTGTCTCTTGTCTAATTATGTACTTGCATATGCTACGGCCTAATTTAATCTTCATTACACATTGCCATATTGCAATTATGCATGCTATCAGGGTGTTAACACATACTTAAACCTGTTATTTCTTTTGTCACCGACATTCAAAGAGGCACCTGTACCAGAAACAGCTGTCAGTTCCCAACAAGATCATGTGGCTGTTAAGCTAAATTGAAACGAGAGAGACGTTGCAAAATGAATGTGGTAATGATCAGAGGCTAATGCTACAGTTCATTATGTTTTGTCATCTCTCTATAGAACTGTACTGCGCGATAAAAATTATATTCATAATGGTTACTAATGAGATTAATGGCGCTCTGCAGAAAGAAGAACCGCGGATTCTGGCAGCATATTGAAATGAGTATGTGTCTGTAATTGGAAGGAATAAATCAAATATGGTACAAGTTCATTTGTATTAATTTGTCTGCTGTTCTTTGTAATGGTAACAATGAATGAATCATATCCAGCTTTCTGGCTGCGTGAGCCGCGGCGTCTGACACAGACAAGGCTCGCGGATTATTAGGGATCTCAGACAACTGAACTGTGTCAAATGAATTCCCAAATATTACGCGGTGGCAAATGATGACAGTATATTACAGCTCAGTTAATTAGACTAATAGAGTGTCAAGGTTGTTTCTGCCGTACAGCTAATAAAATATATTGTACTCGTACGAGACTCTAGTTTGCAGTTGCCAATCAGAATACTCACCTCAATAGGCTGTTATGACAAGTGATGTTCTGAACTACAATGATGTTGGTGGCCAATAAAAATATGAGGGGATTTGGAGGAACCTCAAGTGATATGTGTATACTTGTGGAGCAATTTTCTATAAATTGTAAATTTCTCCTACAGCACAAGGCTTAAAGAGTAAGCTCTAGAGGTGAGAAAACTGCCATTTTCCTGACAGTGCTAATTTTGGGTATTCTGCCATGTATTTTTTTGGTATTTTCCTTTATGTCTTTAGCATAACAACACCATAAATAGAATTGATTGTAATTTTTTTTTCTTTTTTCTTCCAGATTTCTGGCAACCAGAAAGAGTTTATCATCCCTCCACTTCCAATATCGGCTTGGAATATCCACCCTGTCTGGAATAGTTGCGGACACCTGCCGGGCTTTGTGGAATGTACTCCGGGATGAGTTTATACCCCTACCCACCGTGGACATGTGGATTGAAATTGCTGAAAAATTCTGGAGTGTGTGATTTCCCCAACTGTTTGGGAGCGGTGGATGGAAAGCACATCCGCATTATCAAACCAGCCAGAACAGGATCGGAGTACTTCAACTATAAAAAATATTTTTCTGTTGTGCTCATGGCAATAGCAGATGCGGACTGTTGCTTCATCGCCGTGGACATTGGAGCTTTTGGCCGTGGCAACGATTCCCAGACTTTTAAGAGCTCTGATATAGACCGCCGTATGTATGGCAAGACAACTGCTGAAGTTGGCCACATGCGGGACCAATTTGCTGCCTTTTTTGATTCAGATATTGAACGTGTGTCATGGCAGGACAATGTTGTGTAAATGTCCTCTTAGGATTTTATCTGTACCAGTTATTTTCTTAAATGTTACTAATATTTCTCGTTAATAAACTTTATTTTTTGGTATCTTGACCATGTCTCCTATGTATTTCCTCTACAAACCAAGGCTGTCCTCACACTAGCAGTATTTGGTCAGTATTTAACATCAGTATTTGTAAGCCAAAACCAGGAGTGGGTGATAAATGCAGAAGTGGTGCATATTTTTCTATTATACTTTTCCTCTAATTGTTCCACTCCTGGTTTTGGCTTACAAATACTGATGGAAATACTGACCAAATACTGCTGGTGTGACGGCAGCCTTAGGTTGTTAGTGGTAAGGTTGTTGACGTCATTGCATCCTGATTCTGTTCTGCAGTATCTATTGGACGCAGACTGAAGAGACGATGGCTGTTTAATACAAAACAGATCTATACTCATCAAGTTAGGTGTCAGAAATAATGAATTCATGATGCACATATAACAGCCTAATGAATTCACTATTTCTAACACATGTCCAGGTGAGCATAGATATGCCTTGTATGACTGCCATCGTCCCTTCACTTTGTGTGAAATAGATTACGTACACAGAAGAGAAAATGGAGTTTATACAAGGCAGATCTCTACTCACCAGGTCAGGTGTCCTAACTAATGAGTTTTTGGACACCTGACCTGTTGAGTATAGTTCTGCATTGTATTGCCGCCATTTTCTCTTCAGTCTGCAACACTAGTCACAGACTAAGCAGAAGGAAGAGATTATGGAGATAATACAAGTATTAATTTTTTGGCCCACCTCATATCTCTATACTAAAGACACACAAAGCTGCAGTCTTTTACTTGCTAACTACTGGAGCTCTGTTGTGGCCAAAAAATAAAATGTGCGGCGCACGGTGTGTGTTGCGGGCGGCAAAATACACAATTAAACCACACATAATTGGGGCAAAAAACAATAGTATTTATTTTGTTATACACAAAATTTTTATTTAACTGTGCCTGCTTGGGGTAGAGTAGTGGTAGAGAAGACATTCTGTTGCATGCAGAGAGTAAGAAATGGAAGAAATTAGGACATGTAGAGACAGAAAATAGAAAATAAAGGCATTGACTAGGATATACTCACATTGTACTGAGTGTAGATTCCTTCCTGCGTCTGCTCTGCTGCATCTGGAAAGCTTCTCTGTCTGCTACGTAGTGACATGCAACTGTCCACTCCCTCCCATTATCACCTTGTATGTGGGGGGGTGGCTAATCAGTGTCTAGACATGTTTTTCTCTGGTGCAACGCATGCGTTCATGAATGCAAGCAAACGCATGTGCTTGCGGCCGCATGCATTCACATAGACAGCAATGCGTTGTTTTGGCGCATTTCTACTGCTAACAACCGCATATGTTTCTAGTCAGCAAATTGATGCCTCTAAAATTACTACCATGCCAAACCGCAGACGACGAAATGACGCATGCGTCGTCAAAAGCGGCAAAACGCAATCAAACGCAGACACTTGCGTTCCTAATGTTAAATATAGGAATACACAACGCATGCGGATTATTGCAGATGAAACCCTGCGGACACAACAGCAAATGTGCAACCGGCCTTAAATCTGTTTCTTATAGTATGTATTCATCAAACTCAGAATATACAACAACAACAAAAAATTCTATATATCGGCTTGGGTGTGAATGAACAAATATCTGTAGGATTGAGTATTTCTGTCACTGTAACAGTGCATCTTGTACAAATTTAGTTTCTGCTGTCATATGATGCTGCACAATACCAAATGCAAATTTTCATATGAAGCTTTAGGATTACCCATACTATGTTCATCTTCTGTGACTTTACTTTTTTATTACTCATGTGCTATGTCACTTTCAGGAACAGAGGGTGTGTAAAAAAAAATAAAAAGCTAGTAACTATAGGGCAAGCAGGCGCCCCAAAAAGACATAGATGACCTCCTGACCTTAAAGGGGTCATCCACTGTCGTGTACAATTTTATTTAAATGCAATTGGTCCTAAAAATCTAAATTACAGTTGGGTTTCATTAAAAATGGTGTACTATTTTCTTACCTATAGCTGCTGTATTACACTATTTATTGCTGGCAGCAAAATGAGTTAACTAGGTTGGCCACATTAACCTTATTTTGTCAGATGTTTTGTGGTCATGATTTTGTGGCACCTACTATTATACTGGTATGACAATTTTTCCTCCTGCTCTTGTTAGTGTGGCTTTCCTCACAAACTGCACCCATATCTAGTTCATAAATGGCTGCAGGATGAGAAGGAAGTGACCAGACCTGTCCTTCAGCCTTGTCCAGCTGAAGGCCTTTTATGAGAAAACTGCTTTTCTATTGGATGGGAGGATCCCCAGTGGCTTCTCCCCACCCGCTGCCATTGATAGGTCTCTTCCTGTGTGCATGTATAGAGACAGACATATAACTCCAGGTCAGCGTGCATGGCTGAAATCCTGCAGCCACTAACTGTGGATCGGGTAGCATATATAAACTGTCAGGATCCCATTAAGCTTGATTTATTAAGAGGTAATGTTATGACCCCTTGTACAAATCTGCTCATGTTACTCCCCAGCATCACCTCGAAGCAAACCTACTGCTCAAACTTGAGCAGCTCCCTTTGGTTTGGTTTGGCTGAATTTGGCAATAAGAGTTCAAATTCCCTGCTGTGCCTCCACAAGGGAACTGAAGTATTATACAGTTCTCAATAAAATATTTGGATTGTTCGTACAATGCATATAAACAAATCCTCCAGAGAAAGAAACTATTTTTTTTATCCTTATAGTTGTTAGGTGTTGAGTTCCCACCTCTGCACAAGGGGAATCTCAAACCATCTCCGCTGCAGTCTCCCATTCTTCTCCAGCTGCAGTGGAGCCTGCTCAGCGGAGACGTCGGTCCCAGCGTCTAGCTCAGGCTGATACTGGGTAACTGGTTACTACTGTTCTTCCAGGCTTTGCCTTTGTAGTCAGCACTGATCAGCAGCGAGCAGGTCTTTCTGGGACTAAGTCCTGCTTTTCCCATACTGAGCATGCCCACGGGATGACCTCCCATTGGAAGTTTGGGGTCACATGCTCAGGTCCTGTTGCGGCTCCTATTGGTCCATCTGGAAGGTCTTGTAGCACTGCCGCTATAAAAGGTTTGCATGGCCGCTCGGCCATGCGCTAGTGTAGATTTAAAAATGTGTGTGTTGATGAGTGCAAGTCGTTCTTTAAACATCCCCTCCCTTGTATCTGACTGCTCGCATAAGGTGGATGTCTGCTATCTAGCGCCCGGCTGAACTATCAGCATTAAACACACGAAACAGCATCTAATTGCTGTTACCGCCAGTGAGGCGCCATGCGCTATTAGAGTGCTTTCCTATCCCAAGTTTAGGTGGTTAATGGCGTCCGCCAGAGTG
This sequence comes from Ranitomeya imitator, assembly GCF_032444005.1. NCBI lineage: Eukaryota > Metazoa > Chordata > Amphibia > Anura > Dendrobatidae > Ranitomeya > Ranitomeya imitator. The sequence goes on along the minus strand of NC_091290.1, from coordinate 109,820,793 downwards.
GCACAGCATGCACTCTTGTGCATTTAAGTTATATTTTCAGTTACTCTGTCACCCTAGTTGCGATGTCAAGGGCAAGTGGTCTGAACGTACTCTAATCCTGTGTCTTGGGATAGAGTCCTGAGACTCCTTGCTTGCGCTCTCGGTGCTGTACCGTGGCCCTGTGTCGCAACAGGGTTTGCTTCCTTTACAGTGGGTGAAGTTAACCCGTGTGTGCATCCATATTGTACCGCCATATAGTCCGTCATTACTCAGCAGCAGGTTCCATCTCTGCACGGTGGACCCCGGGCTGCGAACGCACCTATACCATCTCTCTTATAATTTGGTGTGTTCCACTAGCCCTGACACCATGCAATCTTTACTCCAAAAAACTAACATTCACATGAACTGCGCTAGTGTACATTTGAAAACATGTGTGTGTTGATGAGTGCAAGTCGTTCTTTAATCATCCCCTCCTTTGTGTATGACTGCTCGCGTAAGGTGGATGTCTGCTATCTAGCGCCTGGCTGAGCTATCAGCACAAAAACACAAAACAGCATCTAACTGCTGTTACCACCAGTGCGGCGCCGTGCGCTATTAGAGCGGTTTCCTGACCCAAGTCTGGGTGGCTAGTGGCGTCCGAGTGGCACAGCACGCACTCTTGTGTATATAAGTTACTTTTTCAGTTACTTTGATACCCCTATTGTGGTATCGAGCACAAGAGATCTACAAACTCTAATCCTGTGTCCTGGGATAGAGATCTGTGATTCTTTGCTTGCGCTCTTTGTGCGGTACCACGGCCCTATGACACAACAGGGTTCGCTTCCTTCATACAGGGTGGAGTTAACCCATGTGTGTATCCACATTGTACCGCCATATAGTCTGTCATTACTCAGCAGCAGGTTGCATCTCTGCATGGTGGACCCCGGGCTGTGAACCCACCTCATACCTTCTCTCTAATTATTTGGTGCATTTCGCTAGCCCTTGCAATTGGATAGTCTATTAATTTAGAATCCCATAGTAGAGTTTTCAAATATATGTATTTTCTAAATCAGGCATTTTTAAAGTTTTAAGGCAAAGTTTAGAATAAAAAAAGTTTAAAATGTTCTTGCCCTTTTGCTAATCAGTAAAAATAAATAAATAGTAGAGCGGAAGGGGTCTGGGAGCTTCACCATAGCGTTGAATGTTGTAGACTGAGGCTGAATGCAATTGGAAGCAGGTGGGTGCCGATCCTGCTGTTGACCGCAGTAGACAGTGGAAGAAGAAGGATCTCTCCGGAGAGATTCTTCTTCCACTGTAAATACATAGTAGTAACACACGCAAAAACACAGAGGTCTTAGTTAAGACAACTTTAGTCAAAAGAGCATAAAAGCCATAACAAGGTGTATCCAATCCGGATGATCCCTAACTCTAGTAACTCACCTCGACATGAGCCATCAGGCCTCAAAATAAACGGGTAGCGCAGGACCAGTGCTTTCTTGTGTTTGAAATCTGATTTTGGAAGGCTAAATAAACAAGATGCACAGCTCAAAGGGGAATGGCCCCTCCCAAAACGTACCAAGTAGAAAATCTGTCCACATTGTGAACAAAACAACAACAAAAAATAAGTACATACGCTGCAATTAGTAATTAGTAGTAATATATATAAAAACATAGGGTACGTTGTGAACACAATTCTAATCTGAAGAGCATAAAATCCATCCCACCATGATAAGGTGTACCAGATGAGGATGGTCCCTAACTCTAGTAACTCCCCTTGCCATGTCCCAGCAGGCATCAAAATAGACAAGGGAAAAGCAAGGCTGGTACCCGATTGTGTTTGACACCTGTCTGTGAAAAATAAAATAAACAAGGTGCGCAATCCAAAATGGAGTGACCTCTCCCGAAATGTACCTAGTACAAAAATCTGACAGCAGTGTGAACCTACACATTGTTATTTTTTTTGCTTATAATGTTTTATTAATTTCCCTGAACTTTACAGACATTTTCATTGCTGTCCCCACAATCAAAATTTTCTATCAGTATTTATTTGGAGCATGGAAGGCAACCTACACAAACAAGGAAAAGATGCACACTCCTTTCATACTTAGTCCTAGGTGGGATTTAAATCCCGGACCCCAGCACTGCAAAACAACAGTAATAATCTCTTGGCCAGCATGATGCCAATGTTGGCCTTTATTCTAACAGGTAGTGTAGTCCATGGTTTCAATTTTACTTTATTTTTAAGTTTTTGCTAGTGCTAACTAAATTTGTTGGAATTATGCTTAACCCTGCTGTTGTCTTCGGTCTGGGGAGACCGATTTTGAACTTTGGTATTTTTGGGGGGTGTTCAAGATGCGGTTCTCAAACTTGTGGTTGATTGACTTAAATGAGGATGGGTCGGTCGGCCACGGGTTTCAGAGCCCTATCTTGAATATTTGAAAGAATATTGAAGTTCAAGGTCGATCGTTTTTGACCGAAGACAACAGCAGGGTTTTAATTCACGTTTATGTCCCTGAATATTCAGTACTAGAAGACTAATTCATAACTTGAGATTATGTTTGACAGATTTTTTGACCATAAACATTTATGGATCAAATAAAATATTGGGAATAACCCTTTTGTGAAGGAATTTTGTAATTCTAGCCATTCATGAAGATTTTAGAAGTTGCTGAGTTGCTTACAGGCCACCCACTCAATGTTATACCCAAAGGCATCTAACATCTTTTCTAAATGTTCCTGTATTGTTATTCCACTACACACACGATTTGTTTTTGTAGTAAATGTACAAATCAACTAATAATAAATCCTGGGAACAAAAATACATTTTGTAGATAAATGCTTAATGTTGCTACAATGCGTCATTAGTTTATGAAAAAGTTTTGGAAAATTTCCATCCTTTACCTTATTTAGGTTAGGGATGAAAAAGCGTGTAGTCAGCAATGACCTGTATGTAACAGAGCTTTCCTCTTTTCCTTAAGGACCAGAGACGACTGTCTCAAGTTAATTGTTAAATTAAATATTTGAATTTCCTTCTGTGTTAATGGTACAGAAAAGCTTTATTCTGCATTTGAAGGCAAAACAAAAGAAAATGGAGTTGATTGTAAACAAGCTAAATCGGAGAACAGCTGAGTTCATAACTTAAAAACAGAAGTTTAACTCATTTTTTCCATTACTGTAAACATATTAAATGCTATTTATTGTGATTAAATGTGTGTGGCCCACTACAGTCTAAATAGGAACATTCTCATGGTTGAAATATCTAAACATCCCATAAGTTTAACATCATTATTAGAGATGGAAAATCTAAATATTAATTTTAATCCAAAAGGTTAAAAAATCCAATCTTTCCAAACTAAACGTATTGTAATAACATCCTTTTGCCATGAATCCGCCTGTGTTCAGCCTACAGGTGGTATAAGAAGTTGTTTATGTGATATTTTGACATGTGTAGTAAACAATAGAATTAAGAAAAATGTTTTTCCAAAGCAAACATTTTAATAGCATCATGTCACCGGGAAACATTAAAATGGAAAACAACAATTTATTAAAAACTTAATGAGCCTTGTCCTGTAATTTTCTTACTATGGAAACAATTATAATTCAGTGTTCCTAATTTTGGATGACTACCTGTAATCTAAATAGTTGCATTGAGTTTATGGAGTAGAGGGAGCAACATTGTAAAAAATGGCATCAATTGGACTTCTTGTATGAAATGACTATATCTTTTGTACTATGTTAACCGGTAGGTAGAAAAACATATGTCTTTCTATATTAACTAAGGAATTTGCATGGCCGTTCTTAGTTGGTGGAGCGATTTGTCTGGTTAATTCCGATAACGAACGAGACTCCGGCATGCTAACTAGCTACGCGACCCCCCGCGGTCCGCGTCCAGCTTCTTAGAGGGACAAGTGGCGCTCAGCCACGCGAGATCGAGCAATAACAGGTCTGTGATGCCCTTAGATGTCCGGGGCTGCACGCGCGCTACACTGAACGGACCAGCGTGTGTCTACCCTTCGCCGACAGGTGCGGGTAACCCGCTGAACCCCGTTCGTGATGGGGATCGGGGATTGCAATTCTTCCCCGTGAACGAGGAATTCCCAGTAAGTGCGGGTCATAAGCTCGCGTTGATTAAGTCCCTTTATTCTTTTGGGGGGGAAATTGTGTGTAAATGGGTTAGTAACTGGCTTAGTGATAGAAAGCAGATGGTGGTTATAAATGGTATAGTCTCTAACTGGGTCGCTGTGACCAGTGGGGTACCGCAGGGGTCAGTATTGGGACCTGTTCTCTTCAACATATTCATTAATGATCTGGTAGAAGGTTTACACAGTAAAATATCGATATTTGCAGATGATACAAAACTATGTAAAGCAGTTAATACAAGAGAAGATAGTATTCTGCTACAGATGGATCTGGATAAGTTGGAAACTTGGGCTGAAAGGTGGCAGATGAGGTTTAACAATGATAAATGTAAGGTTATACACATGGGAAGAAGGAATCAATATCACCATTACACACTGAACGGGAAACCACTGGGTAAATCTGACAGGGAGAAGGACTTGGGGATCCTAGTTAATGATAAACTTACCTGGAGCAGCCAGTGCCAGGCAGCAGCTGCCAAGGCAAACAGGATCATGGGGTGCATTAAAAGAGGTCTGGATACACATGATGAGAGCATTATACTGCCTCTGTACAAATCCCTAGTTAGACCGCACATGGAGTACTGTGTCCAGTTTTGGGCACCGGTGCTCAGGAAGGATATAATGGAACTAGAGAGAGTACAAAGGAGGGCAACAAAATTAATAAAGGGGATGGGAGAACTACAATACCCAGATAGATTAGCGAAATTAGGATTATTTAGTCTAGAAAAAAGACGACTGAGGGGCGATCTAATAACCATGTATAAGTATATAAGGGGACAATACAAATATCTCGCTGAGGATCTGTTTATACCAAGGAAGGTGACGGGCACAAGGGGGCATTCTTTGCGTCTGGAGGAGAGAAGGTTTTTCCACCAACATAGAAGAGGATTCTTTACTGTTAGAGCAGTGAGAATCTGGAATTGCTTGCCTGAGGAGGTGGTGATGGCGAACTCAGTCGAGGGGTTCAAGAGAGGCCTGGATGTCTTCCTGGAGCAGAACAATATTGTATCATACAATTAGGTTCTGTAGAAGGACGTAGATCTGGGGATTTATTATGATGGAATATAGGCTGAACTGGATGGACAAATGTCTTTTTTCGGCCTTACTAACTATGTTACTATGTTACTATGTTACTATGCTCCTCATACGTTGTGGGGGCATCACAACACAGAACCAGCCCCCAATCAGAGGACAATAAACCTTTCACACTCCTTATCTATGACCTGTTCCAATATTTACAGCCTCAACTGTTTATCCCTCTCCCATAATGATAGTTCTGCTTCACGTCACTTGTCTTATCTATTGCATTATTCTTGTCCTCTGATCGCTCACGTGACCGCTCACCTGACCGTGACGTCATCGAAGGTCCTTCACTCACTACATTCTCAGGAACGGAGGCGGACGCTTGCAGCGGTGACAGCCAGGGTTCTTCGGAGGGGTGAGTATAGCCATATTTTTTATTTTTATTCTTTATTTTTTACATTAATATGGATCCCAGGGCCTGAAGGAGAGTTTCCTCTCCTCCAGACCCTTGGAACCATACGCACCGCACACTCCAATACCGATTTCCGATATCACAAAAATATTGGAACTCGGTATCGGAATTCCGATACAGCAAGTATCGGCCGATACCCGATACTTGCAGTATCGGAATGCTCAACACTAGGGTTGAGCGACCTTTACTTTTATAGGATCGGGTCGGGTTTCACGAAACTCGACTTTTTCAAAAGTCGGGTAGAGTGAAATCGGCCGATCCTATAAAAAAGTCGGGTCGGGGTCGGCCGAGACTCGAAACCCAATGCAATGCATTGGGTTTCCATGGTTCCCAGGGTCTGAAGGAGCGGAAACTCTCCTTCAGGCCCTGCGATCCATATTTAAGTGTAAAATAAAGAATAAAAATAAAAAATATCGCAATACTTACCCTCTGACGCGCCCTGGTACTAACCGGGAACCTTCCTTCCTAAGAATCAGCCCTTCCAGGACCTTCGGTGACGTCGCGGTGACGTCGCGGCTTGTGATTGGTCGCGCGAGCGGTCACATGGGCGGCCGCGCGGCCAATCACAAGCCGCGACGTCACCACGACGTCACCGCAAGGTCCTGGAAGGCTGATTCTAAGGAAGGTTCCCGGTTAGTACCAGGGCGCGTCAGAGGGTAAGTATTGCGATATTTTTTATTTTTATTCTTTATTTTACACTTAAATCTGAATTCTAATACCAATTCCCGATATAAACATATCGGGAATCGGTATCGGAATTCCGATTCTAGATTCAAAAGATCGCCGACTTCATGGCCGACCCCACACTGGGGTCGGGTCGGGTTTCATGAAACCCGACCTTGCCAAAAGTCGGCGACTTTTGAAAAATTTCGACCCGTTTCACTCATCTCTACTCAACACTACTCACGACCTGATTTTTTTTGTCTAATTGATATCATTGTTAATTATCTATCTATCTATCTATCTATCTATCTATCTCATATCTATCTATTTTCAGTGGGGAAAATAAGTATTTGATACACTGACGATTTTGCAAGTTTTCCCATCTACTAAGAATGGAGAGATCTGAAATTTTTATCATAGATACACTTCAACTGTGAGAGATAAAATCTTTTTAAAAATCCAGAAATCACATTGTATGATTTAATTTATGTTTATTGCAAGAAATAAATATTTGATACAATAGAAAAATAGAACTTAATATTTGGTACAGAAACTTTTGTTTGCAATTACAGAGGTCAGACGTTTCCTGTAGTTCTTGATCAAGTTTACACCCACTGCAGCAATGATTTTGGCCCCCTCCTCCATACAGATCTTCTCCAGATCTTTCAGGTTTTGGGTCTGTCACTGGGCAATATGGAGTCTCCAAAGATTTTTGATTGGGTTCAGGTCTGGAGATTGACTAGGCCACTCCAGAGCCTTGAAATGCTTCTTACGGCTTCTTATTTATCCTGGCTGTGCGTATTGGGTCATTCTCATGCTTGATGTCCCAGCCACCACCTATCTTCAATGCTCTGAGGGAAGGAGGTTGTTGGACAAAATATTGCGATACATGACCCCATCCATCCTCCCTTCAATAAGGTGCAGTCATCCTGTCCCCTTTGCAGAAAACCACCCCCAAAGTATGATGTTTCTCCCACCATGCTTCATGGTTAGGATGCTGTTTTTGTGGATGTACTCATCCTTCTTCCTCTAAACATGGCAAGTGGTGTTAATACCAAAAAGTTCTATTTTGGTTTCATCTGACAACATGACCTTCTTTCATGCTTCCTATAGATCATCCAGATGGTCACTGGCAAACTTCAAATGGGCCTGGAAATATGCTGGTGTGAGCAGGGGACCTTTCTAGTCAATGACGGCGTTATGTGATAGTAATGGTAATGTTTGAGACTGTGGTCCCAGTTCTCTTCAGGTCATTCACCAGGTCCTCCTGTGTAGTTTTGGACTGATTCCTGGCCTTTCTCAGAATCCTCCTTATTCCATGAGATGACATCTTGCATTGAGCCGCAGATCAAAGAAAATTGACAGTCATCTTATGTTTCTTATATCTTTTAATAATTGTGCCAACAGTTGTTTCCTTCTCACCAAGCTTCTTGTCTATTGTCCTGTAGCCCATCCCAGCCTTGGGCAGGTCTCCAATCTTGTCCTTGGTGTCCTTTGACAGCTGTGTGGTATTGTCCATGGTGAAGAGGTTGGAGTTTGTGGACAGGTGTCTTTTATACAGGTAACAAGTTCAAACAGGTGCAATTAATACAGGTAATGAGTGCAGAGTAGGAGGCTTCTTATAGAAAACTAACAGGTCTGTGAGAGCCAGAATCTATCATCTATCTATCATCTATCTCATATTTATCTATCTATCTCATATCTATATATCTCGTATCTATATATCTCATATCTATCTATCTATCGATCTCTAGTTTTTATTCTATTTCTTTCTCCCTCCGTCTTTTTACCTCTCTGAAACCTTGCTCCCACACACTCATCTACCCGACCTTCCTTTCTTCCTTCCTTTCCTTCTTTCTTCCTTTTTTTCCCCTTATTATACAAGTCATTGCATTTGAAAACACCACAAGAAAGTAATCCATTCACTTACATATCAAAGGTTAAATCAAAGCTGATTTATTGCCTCAATTATCTGTGTTGTGTTGTCATTTTTAAAATATTTAGATACGGAATATTTTTTTTTCTTTGAATAATTAGGCAGTAATCTGAAGGGATTATGGATTAGAGGCCATATTTAGTTTGGTAATGAGTTAACTGGAAATGAGTCATGCCTCCAGAATAAACAAAGAAATATCAGTGAATATGAAAAAAATCAGCACAAGCCAAGATGTATTTGTGAGTAATAAATTGCTGCATGCCATATATTTGCTTTATTAAATGCACGCAGATCGTCTTACTGCACAGTTTACATTTATGGTGAAATACAATAGGTCCGGGATTTATTTTATGAGGGTCAGATTCTACCTATAGAGCTAATCTTAAAGTACACCAGTTATGCTTCTAGCGTCTAGACATAATTACATGTTATTGTTTCTTTTTTACTATGTCTGTGTCATAATATGTTAATTTTGCACTGCTCCCCATTCTAATCATGCACATTTTATCTTATTTGGAAGACAGTCGAAATATAAGATTTTACTTATTAGATTCTGTCATTTCTGCTTTGTGAGTTTAAAAAAAAGTGTCACCACATGCAAAGCACAGAAAAAGCCACGAACGATGTGGAATCACAATAAACCAGTGATAAAATGAATCCACTACATGACTTTCTGGAGGGCACTAAATAGAAAAGAAGAATAATGATAGGATAAAATTGTACATGATGTGACTTTCTTATCGTTTTTAAAGTTAAAATGTGACATGCAACAATTTTAAAATGTTATTGATATATATGAGATGTAGACATCACAGCTGCCACTACAATTGAAAGCAACGATTTTTTTTTAGAAAATTGAGGTTGCTATAGTACCATGTAGAGGACTATGAGGTGCATTGTACTATACCGAGAGCTGTGGGGTGCATTATATTGTATGGACTATGGGGTGAATTATACTATAGAGAATATTGGGGTGCATTATACTGTATGGAGGACTATAGAATGCATTATACTGTATGGAGGACTATAGAATGCATTATACTGTATGGACTATGGGGTGCATTATGTTGTATGGACTATGGGATGCATTATACTGCATGGACTATGGGGTGCATTATGCTGTATGGACTATGGGGTGCATTAGACTAGAACACAAACGAAAAATACAACAAAATTTTACAAAAACATCAATCCATATAGTAAAAATAAAATACAAATACACAAAAAACAATAACTAGTACCTAATGCTGTACACAATTTGTCAGATATCATGGATCTTGTATAATCCAAATAATAATAGTATCATACAGTCAACGGAAGTGGTTTCTCCATAACAATAGACACAACTACATTCGATATGGCCAATTTATTTAATTATATTAATTATATTTCTGAAGCACCTTCACTATAATAACCTGCTCTCTCAATGGTGTATAAATATCCAGGAAGAAAAACATCAATAAAATATAAAAAAATCAAAAAATTAAAATATATGAAAAAAGTGCCTTATATGAAGAAAAAAATAGAGATGATAATATGGGGAACCAGACGTTAATACGCTTCTGTAGAATCCTACCAAATATACTTTTAACATGCCCCTTAAATAAAACATATAAACGCTTACCGCAGTATGCAGAAACTGTAATGACCACCATAAGTGTAATGAATATGACTCCGTCAGGAGTTCTAAAAGAAAAGACACGGCAGTCCAATAAGTGATGGTGAAGGTGAAAGTGAAACTAAAATAAAGATACCAGCCAGTACCAAACAATTGCGGACCATCTATAGCAGATTGGAGAGGGGCGCTTACCGCAAATGTGTCCGGTGATCCGCAACGGTGATCCGCAGCTTGCGGTGAAAGAAATGTCTGCACACCATTCCCTGTGAGCCCCCGCGTTAAGTAACCCTCAATCCGGAAGTGGCGTCAGTGAAAAAAAGGGTTACTTAACGCGGGGGCTCACAGGGAATGGTGTGCAGACATTTCTTTCACCGCAATCTGCGGATCACCGTTGCGGATCACCGGACACATTTGCGGTAAGCGCCCCTTTCCAATCTGCTATAGATGGTCCGCAATTGTTTGGTACAGGCTGGTATCTTTATTTTAGTTTCACTTTCACCTTCACCATCACTTATTGGACTGCCGTGTCTTTTCTTTTAGAACTCCTGACGGAGTCATATTCATTACACTTATGGTGGTCATTACAGTTTCTGCATACTGCGGTAAGCGTTTATAGGTTTTCTTTAAGGGGCATGTTAAAAGTATATTTGGTAGGATTCTACAGAAGCGTATTAACGTCTGGTTCCCCATATTATCATCTCTATTTTTTCTTCATATAAGGCACTTTTTTCATATATTTAAATTTTTTGATTTTTTTATATTTTATTGATGTTTTTCTTCCTGGATATTTATACACCATTGAGAGAGCAGGTTATTATAGTGAAGGTGTTTCAGAAATATAATTAATATAATTAAATAAATTGGCCATATCGAATGTAGTTGTGTCTATTGTTATGGAGAAACCACTTCCGTTGACTGTATGATACTATTATTATTTGGATTATACAAGATCCATGATATCTGACAAATTGTGTACAGCATTAGGTACTAGTTATTGTTTTTTGTGTATTTGTATTTTATTTTTACTATATGGATTGATGTTTTTGTAAAATTTTGTTGTATTTTTCGTTTGTGTTCTAGTCTGATGAAGGTCACGATTGGCCGAAACGTAAAACTGGATTAAAAAAAATAAAATATAATAATTTTGGAGTGCCGGATTTTTTTCATTGTCTGGATATAGGGGTGGCATCCCTTCTCTGAGCACCCTACTACAATTCAAGGAGTGACGTGATAGAGTTTTTGAATATGGGGTGCATTATGCTGTATGGACTATGGGGTGCATTATGCTGTATGGACTATAAGGTGCATTATGCTGTATGGACTATGGGGTGCATTATGCTGTATGGACTATAAGGTGCATTATGCTGTATGGACTATGGGATTCATTATACTGCATGGACTATGGGGTGCATTATGCTGTATGGATTATGGGGTGCATTATGCTGTATCGACTATGAGGTGCATTATGCTCTATGGACTATGGGATTCATTATACTGCATGGACTATGGGGTGCATTATGCTGTATGGACTATGGGGTGCATTATGCTGTATGGATTATGGGGTGCATTATGCTGTATGGACTATGAGGTGCATTATACTGTATGGACTATGGGATTCATTATACTGCATGGACTATGGGGTGCATTATGCTGTATGGACTATGGGGTGCATTATGCTGTATGGACTATGGGGTGCATTATGCTGTATGGACTATGGGGTGCATTATACTGCATGGACTATGGGGTGCATTATGCTGTATGGACTGTGGGGTGCATTATACTGCATGGACTATGGGGTGCATTATGCTGTATGGACTATGGGATGCATTATGCTGTATGGACTATGAGGTGCATTATGCTGTATGGACTATGGGGTGCATTATACTGCATGGACTATGGGGTGCATTATGCTGTATGGACTATGGGGTGCATTATGCTGTATGGACTATGAGGTGCATTATGCTGTATGGACTATGGGGTGCATTATACTGCATGGACTATGGGGTGCATTATGCTGTATGGACTATGGGGTGCATTATGTTGTATGGACTATGGGGTGCATTATGCTGTATGGACTATGGGGTGCATTATACTGCATGGACTATGGGGTGCATTATGCTGTATGGACTATGGGGTGCATTATGCTGTATGGACTATGGGGTGCATTATGCTGTATGGACTATGAGGTGCATTATGCTGTATGGACTATGGGATGCATTATGCTGTATGGACTATGGGGTGCATTATGCTGTATGGACTATGGGGTGCATTATGCTGTATGGATTATGAGGTGCATTATGCTGTATGGATTATGAGGTGCATTATGCTGTATACGGTACGGTTTGCATTCAATATGGTCCCGCTTTTAACACATTTAGGAGGCCGTAATGGTACAGTGAGTAAAACATAAAAAAAACGTACAGCGGGACTAACGTGGTCCTTCTCCTAACATTTTAATGAGGCCGTAATGGCACAGCGAATATAAAAAACGTAGAGCAGGACTGCCCCAAGAGATTGCCGTGACGTGGCGGGGTGGCTCAAAGAATTGATCAATTGTTTGCTAAATATCTCATTTTGATATACAGTCAGAAATTAATATGTGCATTTGCTTTTTTCAAATTGCGTTCTGACCACAAGCAGCGCTAGCTTCTCCCCTTTTGTTTTGTATTGGTTTGTGGCTGACCACCACTGTTGCCGTGCGCGCTTGGGTCATTTACGCCATTCTTTCTGTTTTCATTGTGATTGATCTAGGCTGCTGTACACACTTACAGCAGCCCTGCCCTGCCCGGGCTCTGTTTTAATTAGTGCACCTGTGCCTGGGCCTGTCTCTCTCTTTAGCCATGGTGCTGGTCAAGCATTGTGGAGGTCAGATCTGAAATGTCCATGCTTGGACCTGGTCGACCGTTATTGTCGCATATCCTTTCTGGCGCCATGGGAGTGATTCGAAAAAGCTACAGGTACGGTTTGCATTCAATATGGTCCCGCTTTTAACACATTTAGGAGGCCGTAATGGCACAGTGAGTAAAACATTAAAAAAACGTACAGCAGGAATAATGTGGTCCTTCTCCTAACATATTAAGGAGGCCGTAATGGCACAGCGAATATAAAAAACGTAGAGCAGGACTGCCCCAAGAGATTGCCGTGACGTGGCGGGGTGGCTCAAAGAATTGATCAATTGTTTGCTAAATATCTCATTTTGATATACAGCCAGAAATTAATATGTGCGTTTGCACTTTTCAAATTGCGTTCTGACCACAAGCAGCGCTGGCTTCTCCCCTTTTGTGATGCATTATACTGCATGGACTATGGGGTGCATTATGCTGTATGGACTATGGGGTGCATTATGCTGTATGGACTATGGGGTGCATTATGCTGTATGGACTATGGGGTGCATTATGCTGTATAGACTATGAGGTACATTATGCTGTATGGACTATGGGATGCATTATGCTGTATGGACTATGGGGTGCATTATGCGGTGTGGACGATGGTATGAATTTTGTTCTATGCACTATGGGGTGCATTATACGGTATGGACTATGAGGTGCATTATATTGTATGGACTATGAGATGCATTATGCTGTATGGACTATGAGGTGCATTGTGCTGTATGGACTATGGGATGCATTATATTGTATGGACTATGAGATGCATTATGCTGTATGGACTATGAGGTGCATTATGCTGTATGGACTATGGGGTGCATTATACTGCATGGACTATGGGGTGCATTATGCTGTATGGACTATGGGGTGCATTATGTTGTATGGACTATGGGGTGCATTATGCTGTATGGACTATGGGGTGCATTATACTGCATGGACTATGGGGTGCATTATGCTGTATGGACTATGGGGTGCATTATGCTGTATGGACTATGGGGTGCATTATGCTGTATGGACTATGAGGTGCATTATGCTGTATGGACTATGGGGTGCATTATGCTGTATGGATTATGAGGTGCATTATGCTGTATGGATTATGAGGTGCATTATGCTGTATACGGTACGGTTTGCATTCAATATGGTCCCGCTTTTAACACATTTAGGAGGCCGTAATGGTACAGTGAGTAAAACATAAAAAAAACGTACAGCGGGACTAACGTGGTCCTTCTCCTAACATTTTAATGAGGCCGTAATGGCACAGCGAATATAAAAAACGTAGAGCAGGACTGCCCCAAGAGATTGCCGTGACGTGGCGGGGTGGCTCAAAGAATTGATCAATTGTTTGCTAAATATCTCATTTTGATATACAGTCAGAAATTAATATGTGCATTTGCTTTTTTCAAATTGCGTTCTGACCACAAGCAGCGCTGGCTTCTCCCCTTTTGTTTTGTATTGGTTTGTGGCTGACCACCACTGTTGCCGTGCGCGCTTGGGTCATTTACGCCATTCTTTCTGTTTTCATTGTGATTGATCTAGGCTGCTGTACACACTTACAGCAGCCCTGCCCTGCCCGGGCTCTGTTTTAATTAGTGCACCTGTGCCTGGGCCTGTCTCTCTCTTTAGCCATGGTGCTGGTCAGGCATTGTGGAGGTCAGATCTGAAATGTCCATGCTTGGACCTGGTCGACCGTTATTGTCGCATATCCTTTCTGGCGCCATGGGAGTGATTCGAAAAAGCTACAGGTACGGTTTGCATTCAATATGGTCCCGCTTTTAACACATTTAGGAGGCCGTAATGGCACAGTGAGTAAAACATTAAAAAAATGTACAGCAGGACTAATGTGGTCCTTCTCCTAACATATTAAGGAGGCCGTAATGGCACAGCAAATATAAAAAACGTAGAGCAGGACTGCCCCAAGAGATTGCCGTGACGTGGCGGGGTGGCTCAAAGAATTGATCAATTGTTTGCTAAATATCTCATTTTGATATACAGCCAGAAATTAATATGTGCGTTTGCACTTTTCAAATTGCGTTCTGACCACAAGCAGCGCTGGCTTCTCCCCTTTTGTGATGCATTATACTGCATGGACTATGGGGTGCATTATGCTGTATGGACTATGGGGTGCATTATGCTGTATGGACTATGGGGTGCATTATGCTGTATGGACTATGGGGTGCATTATGCTGTATGGACTATGAGGTGCATTATGCTGTATAGACTATGAGGTACATTATACTGTATGGACTATGGGATGCATTAAACTGTATGGAGCATGAGGTGCATTATGCTGTATGGACTATGGGGTGCATTATGCGGTGTGGACGATGGTATGAATTTTGTTCTATGCACTATGGGGTGCATTATACGGTATGGACTATGAGGTGCATTATATTGTATGGACTATGAGATGCATTATGCTGTATGGACTATGAGGTGCATTGTGCTGTATGGACTATGGGATGCATTATATTGTATGGACTATGAGATGCATTATGCTGTATGGACAATGAGGTGCATTATGCTGTATGGACTATGGGGTGCATTATACTGCATGGACTATGGGGTGCATTATGCTGTATGGACTATGGGGTGCATTATATTGTATGGACTATGAGGTGCATTATGCTGTATGGACTATGGGATGCATTATACTGTATGGACTATGAGGTGCATTATACTGTATGGACTATGAGGTGCATTAAACTGTATGGAGTATGAGATGCATTATACTGTATGGACTATAAGGTGCATTATACTGTATGGACTATGAGGTGCATTATGCTGTATGGACTATGGCGTGAAGTTTGCTGTATGCACTAAGGGGTGAATTATACTGTATGGACTATGGGGTGCATTATACTGTATGGACTATGGGGAGTGTATTGTGTGCATTATGTTGTATTGAGGACTATGGTATACATTGTACTTTATGGAGGCCTATGTGGTACAATTTACTTTATGAATAACTATGGGTGTGCATTATACAATATGGAGGACTATGGAGTGTGCATTATACTGTACAGAAGACTATGGGGTGCATTGTACTACACGGAGGACTACGGGAGGTATTATACTATATGGAGGACTGTGGGGAGTGCATTAAACTGTATGGGCTATTGGGTGCATTATACAGTATGGACGACAATGGGGCACATTATACTGCATGCAAGCAATTATACAGTGTGCAGGTTTGTGTGGTGTCCATCATACTGTGAGGAGGGCTGTGTAGGGGCCAGATGCTATACGTAGGACCAATATACTGCATGGAGGTTTTGGTGTGTGGGGGGTCATAGTTGGGGGATCATATGGTGTTGGGGTCACCATACTTTTCTGAAGAAGTTGAGGGATGGGGTACAGTAGTGTCATCCCTCTGTGCGTGTGCAAGGTACTGTGGAGGAATTCACTGTGGGGGCATATTACAGTGTTTGGGGGGGACTTCTGTTGACATCATACTTTATGGGTACAATGAAAAGGGGATCTAGAGTTCAACTAGGAGGAAATTAGAGGGCACATAGTATGACACAGTAGGTACAGTAATAAAAACATATATGGCAGCAGCGGTTCAGCTTCGGGGTATCAATAGGTTTGTGCAGTTTGGGGATAGATGGAGATGGTGCCTGAAATGTGAGAATGATATGTGTCTTTTGTTGTAATTTCTGCAGCCAAGTTCTGGCTGGAGAAATTGTCATGTCAGTCTGAGCCAAATGGAAAAGATAGGAAAAGTGAATGACTCGATCACAAATAGCGTCAGCTGTATGTCACCATCAATAACTGTACTGTCATCTATTATATGTTCTGCAGGACTGGTATCTACCACTATATGGTCACCGTATGGCAATAATATCAGTGCTGGTCTTTGTGTGGAGAGTTTGTCCAGTAACACAGCCGTCATATTCTGAGGTTCTCTTACATCCACTATTAGGGTACACTACCATATTTGTAACCAGGGTTACCTGGTTATGTGCCCACTCAGAAGTTTGGCCCACTAAACCAAACTGTTAGCTACGCCTCTGCTATAATTGTTTTCGCCCAAGTCTACCCAGTCCTCCACTGGGGTAAAAAATTGTGGACCTGCATGTCTAACTTGTGCCTGTGAATTCCTATGTGTATTAGTATGCATATATGTAAAAACACCTCAATATGTTTGTAAATATGTGTTATTGATTCATTTGAATTTTTGAGATGTGCATCTTGGTGTGCAATGCAACTGATAGCAACACATAATATGAACGGCCCCTTAGGCTAGATTTCCACTACATTTTTAAATGTATTCACTCCAGATTTACTACAAAAGGGGTTACAACTACAATGACTTTAAAAAGTCTACACACCTCTGTTAAAATACCAGGTTTTCGTCATGTAAAAAATCTTTCCGAGAGCAATGATTTCAGAACATTTTCTACTTTTAATGTCACCATTATCTGTACAATTTCATTGAAAAATAAACTGAAATCTTTTCAAGAGGAAAAAGAAAAAAGAGCTAAAATAATGTGATTACTTACACATGCACACCTTTAGGTCAAGTTCACATGTTCAGTATTTGGTCCGTATTTTACACCAGTATTTCTAAGCTAAATGACCAAATGAATCTTCAGTGCTTCATGGTATAGCTAAAGTCACGCACAGTGGGAAAGACTAGATGCATCACGAAGGAATGAGGGGCAAGAAGCCCAATACTAGGGATGGGGGAGTGGGGAACCCTAGGCAGAGCCAACGTCAAGCTGTCTGACCTAAATGTCCCTATATAGGTTTCGCACCTATCGCCGAGCAGGAATCTTATACCTGCCTGACCCTGGCTAAAAGCCCTGCTTAGGAACGGACAGGATGTGTACTAGTCAATCCCCATGAAAACAAAAGACAGATGATGATGGACAAACAAGGGGAACACTTAACTTGAGTAGACTCAGAGAAGTAAAACAGATGTTCTCCAGCAACACCAAGGAGGCAGATAGCCGACTGCTATAGCTCCAAGCCTCAACAATGGGAAATGGAAATATCACAGGCAACTCCCAGCAGCAAGCTGGGAGTCTAAAAACACCCCTGTCCAGGTGTGTCAACTAGAGCCGAGGGAAGGTTGCCACTGGGTCCTAGAGTCAGGAGGACCAGGATGAAGTCTGCAAAGCAAACTGCTGAAACCTTCCGCAGTCAGATGCAATGCGATGGTCTGCAGCCTCTGACCCATCCATGACAACTAATGCTTTGGAATATCTTTTGTATTCTTCTCCTCCTGACTGATAACTTTCAATAATGAGATCCCTTTGTTGTATTGTAAGCATTTTATGGACTATGGATTTTGCTGAAAAATGCAAGAATAAAATGTCCGGAAGATCCTACTAGAATATGAAGGTTTTCATGGGGTTCCTCAGAACCACTTTAAATGATGGCAGTTGTGTACTGACTATTATTTAATATGAGTTTAAATATGATTGGCTAAATCCATCTAATTATAAGAGGGTGTTCACACTAAGGCCGGCGTCACACTAGCGAGTTTTACTGATGTATGAGAGGTGCAAAAACTACGCATTGCACACGGGCCAATGATTTTCTATGGGGCAGCTCTTATCTGCCGTATATTTCTCGGCCATATTTTATGGCCATAAAAAATCACAGCATGCTGCGTTTGCCAGTGTATTGTGCAAAAAATACGCCAATGAAAGTCAATGGGGTCGAGAAAAATACAGATTACACACGGACCAGCAGTGTGACTTGCGAGAAATATGCCAGACATCTCCAGGTGCCAGGAAATGTGCCAAGCCCTCAATCAGGAAGCTCAGACATGCTAATCAGTTTAAAAAGCCAGACAGACATCCCGGAAGTCTTACACTTGCCTCCACAGAGTTGCAAGCAGCATGGCAAACCTCATAAAAGTGGATATGCTCCTGGTCCTGGTCCAGGAAAGGCCTGAGATTTGGGACCAACGGGATGCCAATTATGTCAACAGGGATAGTAAAGAGGTTGCTTGGAGGAGCATTTGTAGGATCCTTTTCCCAAATTATGACCAGCGGCCATGTGAGAGACAGAGGCAACTAAGTAAGTACACTTCTGATTATCAACTATTTCATATTACAAACTGCAGTAAGAACAATAATTGCTCACAGTTATATTTATGTTAGCCTGATTTTGTCTGTATATTGCAGCATTTCTGTAATGGTGCAGGACATGATAAAGGTGTTATGTACAACATTTATAGATGTTGCTTACAGTTAGCA
The DNA here is from genome assembly GCF_032444005.1 of Ranitomeya imitator. Lineage (NCBI taxonomy): Eukaryota > Metazoa > Chordata > Amphibia > Anura > Dendrobatidae > Ranitomeya > Ranitomeya imitator. Next base: position 109,801,890 of record NC_091290.1, on the reverse strand, counting down.
AATTAACAATGACAGACTGGTCTAGAGGGGACAGAACCCTGTTCTTGTGTACTTAAATTCTACGGTGTCCCCCTTTTATGTGATTGTGTTATTTGTGTGTGTTTATTTTGCTAATTGCAGATATTAAGTTAGAAATGCAGCTTAGAATAGGGCCTAGTAAAATCTGTGAAATCACTGACACCTTGTGTTACCAATGTGTACAATGTCCTTAGGCATTATTTTCTTCTCTGTCATTACAGTGGAAGATGTTATGAGACGTTGGAGAAGCATTCGGGACCAGTACCGAAGAGAAAGGCAGCAGCAGTCCAGGAGTGGCTCATCTGCTCCTGCCAAAAGAAAATACATTTATTTTGACCGGCTGTCTTTCTGGATCCCAGTATGGATCTCAGACCGTAAGTACAAACCACACATCACAATACACATATGTTAGGAATGGGCATAGATGACTGTAATTTTTTATTTTTGTAATCTTTTTCAAATTATAGAACTCAATCCAACCTCATTGAGAGGGAGACAACAGGTTCAGATTCAGAGGCACTCATAGATCCTGTTGGTTAAGGAGAAGAGGTGGCTGGACCATCTCCAGCTCCTTCTAGGATTCTCCCTCCAGATCCATCTTCAGATGCCCCTCAGGTTTCTCATCCACCTGGTCCTGATGTTGCAGCACCACCCACAGATGTCTCAGCTTCACAGATGCCCGAGGATACTGGCCACAGCAGCAGCCCAACTGTTCCTCTTGAGGCCTCACCACAGCCTGCTGTGACCTCATGCCGTGGCCGCAGAAGGAGAGAGCTTAATGTAAGCAGAAGAAATGTGGACACTGGTGTCTTAAATTATTTGGCCAGGGCTACTCAGGATGAGGGTGAGAAGCCATTGCGCGTAGCCTGGCCCGGTATCTCCGTCCCATTCCCCGTGAGATGAGGCTACGTGTGAGAGGGTGCATGCAGATTCTTCTTGATGCATGCACACCCCCATATGACCCTAACAATTTGTTTGAGTGCATTGAAAGTTGGCAGATGTCACCATCTAACATCTTATGTATGCCAAGAAATCAACCAGTGCATGCTCAAGAGGGATCTGCAGCACCTCCTCCACGTGGGCCTACACCTCAACCCTATCCTCAACAGAACGCACCAATGTCAACTAATTACCCAATGGCATCCTTACACCAACCTTACCAATATGGCCACTTGTCTAGACCCAGTGTTGGAGGCTGGTCCCAACCTGGGTTTGGACGACATGGTCATATTGGTGGGGGTTATGACACACAACGACTTATATTATCGTCATGATGCCCATAGTATGAACCCTTTTGGCCAGTACTCAAGTGGTCAATCTGAGCAGGGCCAGATTTTGGGGCAATTGGGGCAACAAAGGCCACAAGAGCAGCAACCTGAACTGCCGCCATCACCTCCACCAACATATAATCTCTAGAAGAGGTTTTTTTGTTGTTGCAAATTGTGTGTGATATACACACAATTTGATAATCTGCTGTGATAGCAAAGTGTTTTTTTTGTTTATTATTTTTCTCTGGCAAAGTTTTATTGTTCACAAAACACATATGCTGGCAATATGTTTAATGAAAGTTTAAAATTGGCTAAAACATTCATTTATAAAAACTATTTTTCAAGCCAAATTCTTTGTGTTTCTCAAATCATTATGACATCATAGCCAATCATTATGTTCATATAAAGCTAATAATTAAGTCAAAGCAACACATATAGTTCAGTAATTCAATGTTGAATTTTATAAATATAGAATATGAATAAACAAAACAACTACAACTGAGATACAGCATAATCCTGCCAGGGAGTAGCACCCTGAGGAGAAACAAAATAATTTGTGTAAATATCTCTCACTTTTAGGCCCGAAAGGGGACACCGCGGAGGAGGGCCATGTGGTGTAGGACTTCCCACATTATTAGTCAACATGTCTTGAACACTATCAGCTGATGAGCAATCATGATGTCGCGAAAAATTGTGCAAAACAACACACACTTTTATTACTTCGTTAACATTAACCTCACTCAGTTGAATGGCAGACAGGAGTACACACCATTTGGCACACAGAATCCCGAAGGCACACTCCACCAGTCGCCGTGCCCTGGAAAGCCTGAAATTAAACACCCGCCGACGGTCGTCCAGGTTGCACCAGGGATAAAGCCTCATCACATGCCTCATCAATTGGAAGGCCTCATCTCCCACAAAAAACATATGGTACGGCTTCAGCATTGGAGCCTGGGAGTTGTCGTGATGGGGGGAGGTCAAACTGATTTTCACGTAGCCGCCGACCCATAATGGATTAATTGAAGACCCTAGAGTCATCTCCAGTTTGCCCATAGGCCCCAATATCTACAATTATAAACCTGTAATTACTGTCAACTACAGCTAACAGAACTACAGAGAAAAACTGCTTATAATTGGAGAATCGGGTGCCCGAGTTTGGCGGCTTACGCACCCTGATATGTTTCCCATCCAGGGCTCCGATGCAGTGAGGGAATTGGCAAGTGACATTAAATCCACAAACTATTTTGAGCCAATCATCCATTTTTGGCTCAGGCATGACAAGTTTGTGGAGTTTTGACCATATTTCCATACATGTTGCACGCACAATGCCAGAAATAGTGGATCGTCCAATGAGAAACTCCAGATGTAGGCCGCCATAGGACAATCCAGTTGACAGGAAGCTGAAAGTACAGACCAAATAAAATTAGCTAAGCTAAAAACAAAAAAAAAACAGAGCTAAAAACAAAACAGTAGAAATGTAAAAAGGCAGGATTAACAGTGTAACTTGCCAAATCTTCACTAGGTATGTAATTGAACATTGTAAATACATATTTTGTATCAGCTTTGTGTCTAATTTACACATATAATTTTATGGAGCTGCTAAGAAACAACATAAAAAAGAAAACATCATCAACATACAGTATGTGAGTATGTTGAATACATACCGTAAGGTAGGGAGAAGACGCGCCTCTGCGGATATGCATTTTTGCATCCTAGTGTCCTGGAATGTTATTCCTGGACGTACTGTCTCCAACAAGATGTCAAAGGTTGGTATTGTCATTCAACAGTAAAGAAAAAATTTGTCAGGATGTGCCTGCAGAGCTCTTTACAGCCTCTGAAAGTGTCCTTTACTGACGCGTTGTCTCAAAAGTGGATGCACCCACATTCTTCTCCTCCTTAGCGGATCCACTATAATGGGGTATGGCTGGCCAAAGCGACGAGACAACACCCAGTTAAATAACACCCGCTGAGTTGTGGTGAAATGCAGAAGCTCAGACATGGTGCCAACATAACAACAATACACCAACAGATGCACACCCACAAAATGGCCAGATGGGAGTGTGCCACCTGTTGCAGGGGCTTTAAATAGGGTTGATGATGATGATTTAAATCAAATTCAGGCCTGAAAACTGTTAAATGTCCATTTTGTAAGGTTGTGAGAAAATAACGCATTACGGATGTCATACGGATTACATACGCAGAAGTACATGCGCAAAATACGCTGCCACACCCTGCCTACGGATGACATACGGATCACTATTTTGGGATAATTTCTGCGTATTAAGCATGTAAAATATGGACCGTATTTCCCTACGCTGAGTGTGACACCGGCCTAATGCAACCACATTATATTAGTTTACTTATTTTTATCCACTCAAAATGAATTCAGTTTATTTCTCAATGAATAAGTACAGATTCTGAGTGACATTAAAGGGGAAAGAGTTCTGAAATTAATCTTCCTGGTAAGATTTTTTTAATAAAATAAAAATCTAGCATTTTAACAGAGGTGTGTAGAATTTTTATTTTCACTCTATATCTCAATTATTTTCTGTTTTTGATGGATTTTTATTTGTGTTTTATTTCTTTTTACAATGGCAGTGGATATTTTTTTTTCTGACAGAGGTAAATGAGGACTACATATCATAACCTTTTCAATTGGAATATGCCTGCCAATGAATTCTATCAATACTTTACTTATGCCATTGAAACAATCAATTAGGTGTAATTACAGTTTATATACAACACATGTTAATTGTTGATTGATCAAAAAAGCACAACTATAAGGAAAACATGCAATTTCCAATGCACTCACTTTTTCAACACTTTGCAAGTATCTTCGCAGCAATCTTTTTTTGGTTTAGCAATGCAGTTAAGATTATTTCTCACCCCGTCTCTATGCTGTATGTTTATTTCTGCTACCGTATCAATGTAGCAAGCTTGTTTCTGTTACTAAATTTATGTATTAATCTTGGCACTGTCACTGTGTCTATGCATAAAGATTCTGTTACTTTACATCTTTACATAAGGTGTAAAATTGGTTCTGGTCCTGTACCCATGTAGTAAACTAGGTTCTGACTCTCTTTCTCTTCTCTCTCTCTCTCTCTTATATATATATATATATATATATATATATATATATATATATATATATATATATATATATATATACACATACATACAGATGTGCTCAAAAGTTTACATTCCCCCTTAGAATTTTTCCCTTCTTGGCCTTTTTTCAGAGAATATGAAAGATAACACCAATACCTTTTCTGCACTCAGTTAGTTATTGGGTGAAGCCATTTATTGTCAAACTACTGTATTTTCTCTTTTAAAATCATAATGGCAACCCAAAACATCCAAATGACCCTGATAAAAAGTTTACATACACCATTTCATAATACTGTTTATTGCCCCCTCTAACATCAATGACAGCTTGAAGTCTTTTGTGGTAGTTGTGATTGAGGTTCTTTATTTTCTCAGATGGTAAAGCTGCCCACTCTTCTTGGCAAAAAGCCTCCAGTCCCTATAAGTTCCTGAGCTGTCTAGTCTGAACTGTGCACTTGAGATCTCCCCAGTGTGGCTCAATTATATTGAGGTCAGGAGACTGAGATGGCCATTCCAGCACCTTCACTTTGTTCTGCTGTAGCCAATGACAGGTAGACTTTGCCTTGTGTTTTGGATCGTTGTCATGTTGGAATGACTAAGTATGTCCCATGCTCAGCTTCCGGGCAGATGAGTGCAAATTTTCCTCCAGTATTTGATGATAACGTGCTGCATTCATCTATCCTTCAATTTTGACCAAGCTTCCTGTGCCTTTGCAGCTCACACATCCCAAAAATATCTGTGATCTACCTCCATGCTTTACAGTAGGAATGGTGTTCCTTTCATCATAGGCTTTGTTGACCTCTCTCCAAATGTAACGTTTATGGTTGTGGGCAAAAAGTTCAATTTTGGTCTCATCATTCCAAATTACCTTATTCCAGAAATTTTGAGGCTTGTCTCTGTGCTGTTTTGCGTATTGTAGGCGAGATACTTTGTGGCATTTGCACATTAATGACTTTCTTATGGCAACTTGACCATGCAGCCTATTTTTCTTCAAGTGCCTACTTATTTTGCATCTTGAAACAGCTGCACTGCTAGTTTTAAGAGAGTCCTGTATTTCAGCTGATGTTATTTGTGAGATTTTCTTTGCATCTGAACAATTTTCCTGGCATTTGTGGATGACATTTTTGTTGGTCTACCTGACCGTGGTTTTGTTTTTACAGAGCCCCTGATATTCCATTTGATAATCACAGTTTGAATGCTGCTTACTGGCATTATCAATTCCTTGGATATCTTTTTGTACCCCTTTCCTGTTTTATACAGTTCAACTACCTTTTCTCGTAGATCCATTGACAATTCTTTTGCTTTCCCTATGACTAACAATCCAGAATCATTAGTGTCTGGATGAAAGATGCAAAAGTCTGTCTGGATCCTAGAAACTCACTCAGCTTTTATGCACACACACTGATTACATTAACCGTCATCAAGGTGGTCTCAAAGTCAGTTTTTTGTTATTTGTATGTTAGCTTACTGAACGAGCACACTGTCCTTTAACATGTGATAATTTTAATTATAGCAGATTCCTACTTACCCATAAATGCCGGCATTGCTGACAGAGGTGTCCACATTCAACCAGGACTTCGTAAGAAGCATATCAACATCCTGGAGTGGCCTAGCCAGTGTCCAGATCTCAACCTCATAGAAAACCTTTGGAGGGAGTAGAAAAGTCCGTGTTGCCCAGCGACAGGCCCAAAACATCACTGCTCTAGAGGAAATCTGCATGGAGGAATGGGCCAACATACCAACAACAGTGTGTGCCAACCTTGTGAAGACTTACAGAAAACGTTTGCAATAAATTGCAAAAAAATCTTGCCAAACCAGACAAGGTGATTTTCTGGATTTGTTTTCTTATTTTGACTCTCATAGTTTGACTCAACAATCCCTGATCCCAGTTCAATTATGTATGTAGGAATATACATATATGTGCAATCCAAGCTTGAAAATAACACCAGCTGCCTTTTTTTTAAATACCTGTTACTTCAGCTGCCACAATACACCAGCCAAATTTAAACAGAAAAAATGTGGCTTGTTGCTCAAAGGTCAATGATGTTCTTTTGCTCCTCATGCTAAAATATAACAGTTCCTGGTTAATTCAACAAAATATTTTTATATTTGGGAAACAGAAATAGGGGGGATGACAAAAGTAAGAAAGAATTGGTAAACAAGAGAAAAAAAGTAGTAGCAAAAATAAGAATTTATAATTATTATTTTGTGTGTATCAAATATAAAAACATTACTTATAGGTACTTTTATTATTAACCCCTTCATGACCTTGGGATTTTTCGTTTTTCCGTGTTCGTTTTTCACTCCCCTCCTTCCCAGAGCCATAACTTTTTTATTTTTCCGTCAATTTGGCCATGTGAGGGCTTATTTTTTGCGGGATGAGTTGCACTTTTGAACAACATCATTGGTTTTACCATGTCGTGTACTAGAAAACGGGAAAAAAATTCCAAGTGCCGTGAAATTGCAAAAAAAGTGCAGTCCCACACTTGTTTTTTGTTTGGCTTTTTTGCTAGGTTCACTAAATGCTAAAACTGACTTGACATTATGATTCTCCAGGTCAGTACGAGTTCATAGACACCTAAAATGACTAGGTTATTTTTTATCTAAGTGGTGAAAAAAAATTCCAAACTTTGCTAAAAAAAAAAATATTGCGCCATTTTCCGATACTCGTAGCGTCTCCATTTTTCATGATCTGGGGTCGGTTGAGGGCTTTTTTTTTGCATGCCAAGATGACGTTTTTAATGATAGCATTTTGGTGCAGATACGTTCTTTTGATCGCCCGTTATTGCATTTTAATGCAATGTCGCGGCGACCTAAAAAACGTAATTCTGGCGTTTCAAATTTTTTTCTCGCTACGCCGTTTAGCGATCAGGTTATTCCTTTTTTATAGTTGATAGATCGGGCGATTCTGAGCGCGGCAATACCAAATATGTGTATATTTGATTTTTTTTTTTTATTATTTTGATTGGGGCGAAAGGGAGGTGATTTAAACTTTTATATTTTTTTTATTTTTTTCACATTTTTCTCAACTTTTTTTTTTTACTTTTGCCATGCTTCAATAGCCTCCATGGGAGGCTAGAAGCAGGCACAACTCAATCGCCTCTGCTACATAGCAGCGATCTGCTGATCGCTGCTATGTAGCAGAAATGGAGGTGTGCTGTGAGCGCCGACCACAGGGTGGCGCTCACAGCCACCGGTCATCAGTAACCATAGAGGTCTCTAGGACCTCTATGGTTACCATCCTGACGCATCGCCGACCCCCGATCATGTGATGGGGGTCGGCGATGACGTCATTTCCGGCCGCCCGGCCGGAAGCGGTACTTAAATGCCGCTGTCTGCGTTTGACAGCGGCATTTAACTAGTTAATAGGTGCGGGCAGATCGCGATTTTGCCCGCGCCTATTACGGGCACATGTCAGCTGTTCAAAACAGCTGACATGTCCCAGCTTTGATGCGAGCTCACCGCAGAGCCCTGCATCAAAGCAGGGGATCTGACCTCGGACGTACTATCCCGTCCGAGGTCAGAAAGGGGTTAAGTAATCAAAATGGTAATTTGAAAGCTTGCCCCCAAAATGTAGACTGTTCATAAGTCTTTTTCAAATGGTATCACTCATCTATTAATTCTTACATTTATTTCTAATTTACTCTTATTTACTGCACAATGTGATGTACTATACACAACTCCAATATGCCAACCTGATGTACTCTTCACAACTCACATATGCCAACTTGATGAACTCTTCACCACACATATGCCACCCTGATGCTCTCTACATAACTCACATATGCCAGCCTGATGATCTTAATAACGTTACATATGTCGGCCTGATATACTCTACACAACTTACAGTACATATGCCGACCTGATGTCTCTACACAAATCACATATGTTACAACATTATACCACATTATAAAATTCACATACCAGGAAAGCACTAGTACATTCCAATATAGAGTCTCTATGTGGTTTCAACTGTTTCGGCACCTCAAGGGTTCTGCAAAAGCTACATGGCAGCTGCAATCAATTCCATAAAAGTCTGCTCTTCAAAACGTCACTCCTTCCTTTTGGAGCTCAGCAGTGTTCCCAAACAGTAGTTTTCCATGACATACAGTTATGGCTGAAAGTGTTGGCACCCTTGAAGTTACCCAAGAAAATGAAGTATTTCTCCCAGAAAATTATTGCAATTACACATGTTTTGTTATACATATGTTTATTTCTCTTGAGAGTATTGGAACAACACAAAAAAAGCAGAGAAAAAAGGCAAAATAGATATAATTTCACACAAAACTCCAATAAAGAGCAGGACAAAATTGTTGCCACAGTTCCAAAATTGTGGTTAAACCACTTTGGTTCAAGCATGTGATGCTTTTTCAAACTCGCCTGTAGCAAGTAACAGTTGTGTGCAATATGAAAATCACACCTGAAACCAGATAAAAATGGGATAAATTGAATCTTTCAATTTTCTTTTTATTGAAAAAGTTTTGTAAATAACAGTACAACAATAACCATGAAAGATTGTAACAATATTCATGAAACGAATAAATTAACAAGAGTGAGAAATTTCACCCTACCGTCTTTTTATAAGCATATATATATAGGTATTGTAAGCAAGTTAGCTTAATCTTTCAATTCGTTTAAGCAAAGATTATCTTTAAGGAATACAGCTAAGGAAGAAAGTAGGGGGGAGTGAAGAGTAATGAGTGGGTAGAAGAGGGGGGGAGGAGGAAAAGGGTAGATATGTTGGCACCCTGGGATATAAAATTGTTCATGGCGTTAATGTAGCAAAGAATATAGTCTGGGTTCTAAAATTGGTCCAAGACTCCCAAGTATTATGGAAGTTAACCATGGTATGATTTACTCTCGCAGCTAGTTCTTCTATGTGATATAGGGGATAAGTTGAATCAAGCTTTGCATTGTGTGTCTGTGTGTGTCACACTTAGCATGGAGAACAGAAAGAGAAGCTTAAATTTGGGCTAAAAGTACATTTTGTAGGAAAAATTTTTTTTTTATTTTCATGGCTCAACGACATAAAATTCTGTGAAGTATCTGGGGGTTCAAGGTGTTCACCACATATCTAGATAAATTCCTTGAGAGGTCTAGTTTCCAAAATAGGGATACTTGTTGGGAGTTTGCACAGTTTAGACACATCAAGGGCTCTGAAAACGTGACAATGCATCTGCTATCGATTCCAAGTCAAGTTTGAGTTCCAAATGTTAAACAGTGCATGTTCCCTTCCAAGCTCTGCCGTGCGCCAAAACAGTAGTTTTTCACCACAAATGGAGTATCTGCATACTCAGGAGAAATTGCACAACCCATTTTGGTGTCTATTTTCCCTTCTTACCCTTGTGAAAAAAAAAAATTGGGCAAAAACTACAATTTTGTGGGAAAAATAGGATTTTTTTTATTTTCATAACTTAATGTCATAAAATTCTGTGAGGCACCTTGGGATTCAAGGTACATACCACACATCTAAATAAATTTCTTGAGGGGGTCTTGTTTCCAAAATATGGTCACTTGTGTTAGGGCTAGCGGAACGCACCAAATAATAAGATAGGTAGAATAAGGTGCGTTCGCAGCCCGGGGTCCACCGTGCAGAGATGGAACCTGCTGCCAAGTAATGACGGACTATATGGCAGTAGAATGTGAATACACACGGGTTAACCTCACCCTGTGTGAAGGAAGCGAAACCTGTTAAGTCAAAGGCCCGCGGTACCACACACAAGAACACAAGCAAGGAGTCTACGAGCTCAGTCCAAAGACTTGGGATCTGAGTCTGTGAAGACTACTTGCGGTCGACACCGCAACTGGGGTGTCAGCGTAACCAAAATAATAACAAAGGAATGCACGAGAGTGTGTGCGGTGCCGCACTGGTGGACGCCACTAACCACCCAGACTTGGGTCAGGAAAGCGCTGTGAAAGCGCACGGCGCCGCACTGGCGGACACAGCAACTAGACGCTGTATTAGTGTGTAACATGCTGTTGGATAAGTCGGGCGCTAGATAGCAAACATACACCTTACGCGAACAGTCATCCAATCGGGAGGGTTATTTAAAGAGCGACTTTCACTCACAACACACACATGTTTACAAATGTACACTAGCGCATGGCCGTGCGGCCATGCAAGCCTTAAATAGCTGCAGCACGTACAGGACCCTCCAAAGAAGGACCAATGGAATTGCTGCAGTACCAGAGCATGTGACCCCAGATCTCCACTGAGAGAACTTGCCCTGGGCATGCTCAGTGTGCAAAGCAGAACTTAGTCCTAATACCTGCAGGACCTTCCGTGAGAAGGACCAATGGAAGTCGCTGCAGTACCTGAGCATGTGACCCTAGATCTCCACTGAGAGATCTTGCCCTGGGCATGCTCAGTGTGTGAAAAGTAGGACTTAGCCCCAGAAGCGTCTACTCGCCGCTGCCCAGCACTGGCTTCAATGGCAGAATCTGGAAAACCAGCAGTAACCCTATGCACAGAGTGAGACTGAGCAAGACGCTGGGACCGACGTCTGCGCTGAGCAGACTCCACTGCGGCTGGAGAAGAATGGGAGACCACAGCAGAGATGGTTCGAGATTCCCCCTGTGCGGAGGTGGGAACTCGACACCTAACATTATCTCCCCTCCTAGGGCCCCCCCTTGGACCTCGCTACGCTCAAAGGCAGCAATGAGCTGTGGAGCTCGAATGTGTTCAGCAGGCTCCCAGGACCTGTCCTCTGGGCCATAACCCTTCCAATCCACCAAATAGAATTTTTTGCCACCTACCACCTTGCACCCCAAAATAGCGTCCACCTCGTAATCGTCCGTAGACGAACCCGATGTCCCGGCAGATGACTTGGAAAACCAGGACATGTATACAGGTATCAAGAGGGACAAATGAAAGGTGTCGGTGATACCCAGGCGTGGAGGAAGGGCCAGATGGTAGACCACAGGATTAATCTGTTCGAGGACCTTGAAGGGACCCAAGTAGCGAGGTGCAAACTTAGTGGACTCAACACGCAGCCTGATGTTACGGGCGGAGAGCCACACTAAGTCGCCAGGAGCAAAGTTTGGAGCGGGGCGCCGATGAGCATCGGCGGAGGACCTCATTCTCTCCTTGGAGGCCCGAATGGCATCCTGAGTGCGGTCCAAAATGTCCCGTGCCTCCACAGCCCAGTCTGCCACCCTGGAGTCAGCGGAAGACACGGGCATGGGCACAGGGACACGCGGATGCTGGCCGTAATTTAGGAGGAATGGAGTCTGACCGGTGGAGTCGGCTATGGCGTTGTTAAGCGCAAATTCTGCCCACGGTATCAAGGATGCCCAGTCATCCTGCCTGGCAGAAGCAAAATGTCGCAAATATGTGACCAGGGTCTGTTTGGCCCTCTCTACCAACCCATTTGTATCGGGATGATATGCCAAAGAGATTCAACTCAATACTGAGTAGACGACAAAGCTCTCTCCAGAATCGAGATGCAAACTGGGGAGCCCGGTCACTAACAATTTTGTCTGGCATACCGTGTAGGCGAAAAATATGCTTGATGAACAACGCAGCCAGAGCCCGTGCAGAAGGTAGCCTTGGAAGAGGCACCAAGTGCACCATTTTGGAAAAATGGTCGGTGATCACCCAGATAATGGTGCAGTTACGAGACTTGGGTAAGCCCACCACCAAATCCATCCCAACCATTTCCCAGGGCCTGTCCGCCACCAGCATGGGTTAAAGCAACCCAGCTGGCCATTGCCGAGGAGACTTGTTCTTGGTGCAGGAAACACATGCCCGAACATAGTCTGCGACGTCACGAGCCATATGCGGCCACCAGTACGTCCTTGTCAAGAGCTCAGATGTCCTTTTGGTCCCAAAGTGTCCACACACCATGGACGAGTGAGCCCAAGAGAGAACCTCCAGTCGCAAATTAGATGGAACGAAAGTCTTGCCTGGGGCACAGACTCTAGCGAAACCGGAGCCACCGTTCTCAGGCTCTCTGAAGGGACAATAAGCCGAGGCTCCTCCTCCACAGATGACACAACGGAGTGAGACAGAGCGTCGGCCTGAATGTTCTTCTCCCCAGAAAGAAAATGGAGGGTGAAATGAAACCGGGAGAAGAACAAGGACCATCTGGCCTGGCGAGAATTTAACCGCTGGGCTGTCTGCAGGTACACCAAATTTTTGTAATCTGTGAAGACTTGGAAGGGAAAACGAGCTCCCTCCAAGAGATGTCTCCACTCCGAGAAAGCCAACTTCATGGCTAGCAACTCCCTGTCCCCGATGGAATAATTCCTCTCTGCTTGTGACAAGGTCTTAGAAAAGAAGAAGCAAGGATGCTTCCAACCTTAAGCATTCTTTTGGAAGAGGACTGCTCCAGCACCAACAGATGAGGCATCCACCTCCATGATAAATGGCTTATCTACATCAGGGCGATGTAGAATGGGAGCGCTAGCGAAGTGTGACTTTATGGAGTTAAAGGCCTTGGAGACCTCCACAGACCACAATTTGGGATTTGCCCCTTCTTGTTGAGGGCAACCAAGGGAGCTACCAAAGTTGAGAAGTGCGGAATGAACTGGCGATAATAGTTTATGAACCCCATAAAGCGCTGCACCGCTTTAAGAGAATGGGGTTCCTGCCAGTCCATCACAGCCTGTAGTTTGGCAGGATCCATAGCCAATCCCTGGTCGGAGATGATATAGCCCAGGAATGGTAAGGACTCCTGCTCGAATATACACTTCTCCAACTTGGCGTAGAGGGAGTTAGCCCATAGGAGGTCAAAGACTTTGCAAACATCTCTCCGGCAGGAGTCAATATCTGGAGAGTAGATGAGAATATCATCCAGATAGACTACGACCGAGGTGGAGAGCATATCCCGGAAGATGTCGTTCACAAAGTCTTGGAAAATGGCTGGAGCATTACAGAGCCCGAAGGGCATCACCAGATATTCATAGTGCCCATCCCTGGTGTTAAAAGCCGTCTTCCATTCGTCCCCCTCACGGATGCGAATCAAGTTGTAAGCACCCCGCAGATCTAATTTAGTAAATACCCTTGCTCCCCGAAGCCTATCAAAGAGCTCAGATATCAAGGGCAAAGGATACCTATTCTTAATGGTAATGGAGTTAAGACCCCTGTAGTCTATGCATGGACGCAATTCCCCATTCTTTTGCACGAAGAAGAACCCTGCCCCAGCAGGTGACACTGACTTCCTAATGAATCCTCTTGCCAGATTTTCCTGGATGTACTGTGACATTGCCTCCGTCTCCGGGAGAGATAATGGATAAACTCGACCCGGGGAGGCTCAGCACCAAGCAAGAGATCAATAGGACAGTCATAGGGGTGATGGGACGGAAGGGTCTCCGCCGCCTTTTTGGAGAACACGTCTGCATAAGACCAATATTGCTTGGGGAGAGAGGATAAATCTGCGGGTACCTCTGTAGTAGCAACCTGAACGCACTCCCTCTGACACCTACCCCCACAAGATTCACCCCATCCCAGAATTCTGCCTGAGGACCACTCGATATGAGGAGAGTGATACCGCAGCCAAGGTATTCCCAACAGGACCTCATCAATTCCCTCAGGAATGATGAGCAGAGATATAATCTCCTGATGGGATGGAGACATGGACAGAGTAAAAGGGATGGTCTGGTGTGTTATCAGTGAGGGCAGTGTCGACCCATTCACCACTCGTACCGTTACTGGTTGAGCTAGTATAACCAGGGGTATTGCGTGACGTTGGGCGAAGGCAGAAGACATAAAATTGCCCTCCGCCCCAGAATCCACACAGAGCTCTACCGAGTGAGTGAATGAGCCTATTGTTATTGTCCCCTTAAAGAACAATTTGGAGGCAAACATCGCCGTGTCTAGTGTACCTCCACCTACTACCACTAGACGCTGATGTTTCCTCAACCGCTGGGAACATCTGGTGGCAAGATGTCCTGACTGCTGTCAAACATGACAAACCTGAAGTGCACGAGCGGTCCGGGACTTAGATCCCGCTCGTGACACTTCCATGGCCTCATGTGACTCAGGAGCCTGGACTGGAGATTTCAAAGGTTTGGCGAAGGTGGGAGCCAGCCGAAACCTCTGCCTACACTGGGCTCGCTCTAACCTCCGCTCGTGAAAACGGAGGTCAATACGAGTGGACACAGCTATCAACTCCTCCAGTGTGGCGGGAATCTCCATAGTGGCCAGGGCGTCCTTCACGTGGTCAGCCAGCCCCATCCAAAATATCGGAATTAGGGCTTTATCCGACCACTCCAGCTCAGATGCTAGGGTGCGGAAGTGGATGGCAAAATGGCTGACCAAGGACGAGCCCTGAGTCAATGCCAACAGTTGGAGCGCCGTATCATGGGTGACACGAGGTCCTAAAAAGACCTGTTTCAGAGTGCTCAGGAAAAACGGAGCACTCTGCACCACATGATCGCCATGTTTCCACAGCGGCGTAGCCAACTCTAACACCCTGTCCGACAGGAGAGACACTATAAAGCCCACCTTTGCCCGCTCTGTAGGGAAACGAGAGGCCAGAAGCTCGAGATGTATAGAGCACTGACTCACAAAACCCCTACAGGACTTACTATCACCAGAAAATTTTTCTGGCAGCGGGAGGCGTGATAGAGTCGGTACAGGGGTGGCAGTGGACAAGGTTGCTGCAGCCACGCTAGCAGCTTGAACAGCAACTGCGGTTACATCCACAACTGAGGTTGTGCGCTCGAGAGCCGCCAACCTACCCTCCAGCTGCTGGATGTACAGCAAGTATTGCTGTTTGTCCGTCATTACTAGCCAGACCCTGGTGCTAGTGTAATGTTAGGGCTAGCGGAACGCACCAAATAATAAGATAGGTAGAATAAGGTGCGTTCGCAGCCCGGGTCCACCGTGCAGAGATGGAACCTGCTGCCAAGTAATGACGGACTATATGGCGGTACAATGTGAATACACACGGGTTAACTTCACCCTGTGTGAAGGAATCGAACCCTGTTAAGTCACAGGGCCGCGGTACCGCACACAAGAACACAAGCAAGGAGTCTCCGAGCTCAGTCCAAAGACTTGGGATCTGAGTCTGTGAAGACTACTTGCGGTCGACCCCGCAACTGGGGTGTCAGCGTAACCAAAATAATAACAAAGGAATGCACAAGAGTGCGTGTGGTGCCGCACTGGCGGATGCCACTAACCACCCAGGCTTGGGTAAGGAAAGCGCTGTGAAAGCGCACGGTGCCACACTGGCGGACACAGCAACTAGACGCTGTATTAGTGTGTAACATGCTGTTGGATAAGTCGGGCACTAGATAGCAAACATACACCTTCCGCGAACAGTCATACAATAGGGAGGGTTATTTAAAGAGCGGCTTTCACTCACAACACACACACGTTTACAAATGTACACTAGCGCATGGCCGTGCGGCCATGCGAGCCTTAAATAGCTGCAGCACATACAGGACCCTCCAAAGAAGGACCAATGGAATTGCTGCAGTACCAGAGCATGTGACCCCAGATCTCCACTGAGAGATCTTGCCCTGGGCATGCTCAGTGTACAAAGCAGAACTTAGTCCTAATACCTGCAGGACCTTCCGTGAGAAGGACCAATGGAAGTCGCTGCAGTACCTGAGCATGTGACCCTAGATCTCCACTGAGAGATCTTGCCCTGGGCATGCTCAGTGTGTGCAAAGTAGGACTCAGCCCCAGAAGCATCTACTCGCCGCTGCCCAGCACTGGCTTCAATGGCAGAAGCTGGAAAACCAGCAGTAACCCTATGCACAGAGTGAGACTGAGCAAGACACTGGGACCGATGTCTGTGCTGAGCAGACTCCACTGCGGCTGGAGAAGAATGGGAGACTGCAGCAGAGATGGTTCGAGATTCCCCCTGTGCAGAGGTGGGAACTCAATACCTAACAACTTGTTTGGGGTTTTTACTCTTTAGGCACATCTAGGGTACTGCAAAAGAGAGATGACTTCCACTATCGATTCTAGCCAATTCTGGATTTCAAAAGTCAAATTGTGCTCCTTCCCTTCCAAGCCCTACAGTGCCCCCAAACAGTAGTTTACCACCACATATAGGGTATCGCGTACTCAGGAAAAATTGCACAACTAATTTTCTGGTTCATTTTCTCTTGTTCCCCTTGTGAAAATAAAAAAAATAGCTACAATTACATTTTTTGGGGTGAAAATGTGAGTTTTTTATTTTCATAGCTCAACATCATAAAATTCTGTGAAGCACCTTGGGGTTTACGTATCTCATCACACATCTAAATACATTACTTGAGTGATCTAATTTCCTAAATGGGGTCACTTGTGGGGGGTTTCGATTGCTTAGACCCTTCATGACCAGAGGTATTTTCAGTTCTGTGTTTTGGCATTTGCTACCCTTCTTCCCAGAGCCATAACTTTTTTTATTTTTCCACCAATATAGCCATGTGAGGTCTTGCTTTTTGAGGATCGAGTTGTATTTTGAAAGATACCATTGGTTTTAGCATATCGTGTACTGGAAAATGGGAAAAAAAAATTCCAAATGCAGTGAAACTGCAAAAAAAAGTGCAATCCCACAGTGATTTTTTTGTTTTGCTTTTTTACTAGGTTCACTAAATGCTAAAACTGACCTGCCATTATATTTCTCAGGTCATTATGAGTTCATAGACACCAAACATGTCTAGGCTCTTTTTTATCTAAGTGGTGAAAAAATTTATAAACATTGTATAAAAAAAAGTGCCATTTTCCGATACCCGTAGCGTCTCAATTTTTCATGATCTCAGGTTGGGTGAGGGCTTATTTCTTGCGGCCAAGCTGACATTTTTAATAACACCATTTTGGTGCATATATGACCTTTTGATTGCCTGTTTTTGCATTTTAATGCAATGTCGCGGCGACCAAAAGAACATAATTCTGGAGCTTTGATTTTTTTTCTTGCCATACAGTTTAGTGATCATGTTAATCCTTTTTTTATTGATAAATGAGGCAATTCTGAACTTGGCGATACCAAATGTGTGTATGTTTGATTTTATTTTACTGTTTTATTTTGAATGGGGCGAAAAGGGGGTGATTTGAACTTTTATATATTTTTTTATTTTTGTTATATTTTTAAAAACTTTCTTTCATTTTTGGCATGCTTCAATAGAGACTAGAAGCTTCCATAACCTGATCGGTTTTTCTACATATATGTAATGATCAGATGGCCTGTATGTAGCAGAATACCTCACTTGCTATGAGAGCCGACCACCAGCAATGACAACCACTGAGGCTGGTTTCACATTGGCGTTTTTTGGGGTGCGTTTTTGCGGTAAAAAACGCAAAAAAACGCATGGTGAAAAAACGCATGTAAACGCGTGTAAACGCTGCGTTTTTTTGACGCATGCGTTTTTGCATGTGGTGAAAAAAATGCGGCGTTTTGACGCGTTTACATGCGTTTTTACATGCGTTTGCGTTTTTTGAATGCATGCTGAGAAATGTGTGACAGCTGCCAATCATCAAAATAAAGTAAAAAAACCACTATAAACAGAAACACTTAGGGTTAGGGTTAGGGGTAGGGGTAGGGGTAGGGATCATAACTCTAACCCTAACCATAAAGGGATCCTACCCCTAACCCTACCCCTAACCCTAACCCTAAGGGATCCTAACCCTAACCCTAACCCTACCCCTAACCCTAAGGGATCCTAACCCTAACCCTACCCCTAACCCTAACCCTAACCCTACCCCTAACCATAACCCTAAGGGATCCTAACCCTAACCCTACCCCTAACCATAACCCTAAGGGATCCTAACCCTAACCCTACTCCTAACCCTAACCCTAACCCTAAGGGATCCTAACCCTACCCCTAACCCTACCCCTAACCCTAACCATAAAGGGATTAGGGTTAGGGTTAGGATCCCTTAGGGTTAGGGGTAGGGTTAGGGTTAGGGGTAGGGTTGGGGTTAGGATCCCTTAGGGTTAGGGTTAGGGGTAGGGTTAGGGGTAGGGTTAGGGTTAGGATCCCTTAGGGTTAGGGTTAGGGGTAGGGTTAGGTTCCCTTTATCACCTTTATGTTGGGGGGTCGCATATCAGTGTGTTTTCTGGTTTTTAATAAAAAAACGCATGCGTTTTTTACCGCAAAAAACGCATGCACAAAAAAAACGCATGCGTCCCCATTGACTCCAATGTATTTTTTGACCCAAAAAAAACGCATGAAAACGCATGCTTTTTTTTTGGTCCAAAAAACGCTTCTAAAAATACTACAAGTAGCATTTCAGAAAATGAACGCATGCAGTCAAAAAACGCATGCGTCAAAAAACGCGACCAAACGCGTACACAAAAAAACACATGCGTTTTCAATGTTAAAGATAGGAAAAAAAAGCATGCGTTTTTTTGAAAAAAAACGCTGCAGACAAAAACGCAAGTGTGAAACCACCCTGAGGTCTCCAGGAGACCTCTGGTTGTCATGCCAACCCATCGGTGACCTGCAATCACTTGATGGGAGTCACCGATGAGCGGATTTCCAGCGTGATTGCCGGAAGTGCATGTCCACCGTGTGGCCATGCGAACTTTTTATAGCTGCAGCAACTTCAGGACCTTCCTAGAGGACCAATGAAAGCTGCTACAGTACCTGAGCAACTTCAGGCCCATCCTACAGGACCAATGGGAGCTGCCACAGTACTTGATCATGTGACCCCGACCTCCAATGAGAAGTCTTACCACGGGCATGCTCAGAAGGGGAAAAGCAGGACTTCGTAGCAGAGACATCTGCTCGCCGCTGACCAGTACTGGCTACAATGGCTGAGCCTGGAAAGGCATGAGTAACCATCTGGACAGTATCAGGCTGAGCCAGATGCTGGGACCGATGTCTCCGCTGAGCAGGCTCCACTGCAGCTGGAGAAGAATGGGAGACTGCAGAGGAGATGGTTCGAGATTCCCCCTGTGCAGAGGTGGGAACTCGACCACTAACACACACCAATGGGGATTTTCTCAACATAGCACTAGAAGTTCTATTCCACAAGTCCTTAGGAATACTGCCATTCTTCAAGACTATTTTCCAATTTTGGACGTACAGTGTTCTCTTACTCTACAATACTTCTAATCTCAGGAAGGTCTGAGTTAAAGACCAAAATGTTGCAAGATATTGGGACTGTCTATATTTAATAAATCAATTTGCATACATTTTTTTGAGTGCCAGAAGTTTTGAACATATCTTTAGATGAGATGTGACATCAGGTCTAGAGATGAGCGAACCTTTCAAGGTTCAGTGTTTGCTTCGGATTCACCAAACAGACCCCTGGTCACCAAACAGTTTGCTTAACATACCCGAACCTCTTTAGATTCAACAGTATTATAATAGGCCTCTGAAACACCTTCCACCCCAAGCAACCCACCAGATTGAGACCCAACTTGGAGTCTCCACCTTTCAAAAAATAATTTGTAACATCAGTAGCAATAGCAACAGCAGGCACAGAATACACCAAAAAGATGACACAGACTGCAATAACGCAACAATAATACATGACATTAAAAACAACACCATCGCCTAGTCTGCCCAACCTGTGACTGGGGTGCAAAAGTCATCGGAGATCCAAGACTTGTGTTCTATCCTCACTAAATAAGGCAGGCTCACATAGCTATACAGGCAGCTAAACCGCTATAATGGAGCCCAATAAAGAGACTGTGGTTGAGTCTGTGCTTTATTAACCCCTTAGCCACCGCCGATACGCCTTTTAACGGCGGCTGCTAAGGGTACTTAAACCACAGCACCGTTAACTAACGGCGCTGTGGAAAAAGTAAATAGCGCCCCCCCCGAGTTGGATTTTCTCCGGGGTCTCGGCTGCCAGGGGTAGCCGAGACCCCAGAGAACATGATTCGGGGGGGGTTTTACCCACCCCGCATTTGCGATCGCCGGTAATTAACCGTTTACCGGCGATCGCAAAAAAAAAAAAACGCGATCTCTTTTTAATTTCTCTGTCCTCCGATGTGATCGCACATCGGAGGACATAGAAAAGGGGTCCCAGGTAGCCCCCCAATACTTACCTGTCTCCCCCGGTGCTCCTCGTGGCTCCCGGTGGGCGCCGCCATCTTCAAAATGGCGGGCGCATGCGCAGTGCGCCCCCCGGCCGGCCCCGTGAGAATCTTTGGGGTCTCGGCTGCCGGGCACATCAGGGGCTCTCCAAACGCGGCATGGCGTCCAATCTCAATTCCAGCCAATTCTACATTGAAAAAGTAAAACGGCGCTCCTTCACTTCCAAGCTCTGTGGTGCGCCCAAACAGTGGTTTACCCTCACATATGGGGTATCGACGTATTCAGGAGAAATCGCACAACAACTTTTGTGGTCTAATTTCTCCTGTTACCCATGTGAAAATAAGAATTTGTGGGCGAAAATCATTTTTGTGTAAACAAAAGTGATTTTTTATTTTCACGGCTCTACGTTATAAACTTCTGTGAAGCACTTGGGGGTTCAAAGTGCTCACCACACATCTAGATAAGTTCCTTAAGGGGTCTAGTTTCCAAAATGGTGTCACTTGTGGGGGGTTTCCACTGTTTAGGCACATCAGGGGCTCTCTAAACGTGACATGGCGTCCAATCTCAATTCCAGCCAATTCTGCATTGAAAAAGTCAAACGGCGCTCCTTCACTTCTAAGTTCTGCGGTGCGCCCAAAAAGTGGTTTACCCCCACATATGGGGTATTGGCGTATTCAGGAGAAATTGCATAACAAAATTTATGGTTACATTTCTGTTTTTACACTTGTGAAAATAAAAAAAAGGTTCTGAATTAAGATGTTTGCAAAAAAAAGTTAAATGTTCATTTTTTCCTTCCACATTTTTTCAATTCCTGTGAAGCACGTAAAGGGTTAATAAACTTCTTGAATGTGGTTTTGAGAACCTTGAGGGGTGTAGTTTTTAGAATGGTGTCACACTTCATTATTTTCTATCATATAGACCCCTCAAAATGACTTCAAATGTGATGTGGTCCCTAAAAAAATGGTGTTGTAAAAATGAGAAATTGCTGGTCAACTTTTAACCCTTATAACTCCCTAACAAAAAAAAAATTTGTTTCCAAAATTGTGCTGATATAAAGTTGACATGTGGGAAATGTTATTTATTAACTATTTTTTGTGACATATCTCTCTGATTTAAGGGCATAAAAATACAAAGTTTGAAAATTGCAAAATTTTAAAAATTTTCGCCATATTTCCGTTTTTTCATAAATAGTCGCAAGTAATATCGAAGAAATGTTACCACTAAAATGAAGTTCAATATGTCACGAAAAAAAGTCTCAGAATCAGCGGGATCCGTTGAAGCGTTCCAGAGTTATAACCTCATAAATTGACAGTGGTCAGAATTGCAAAAATTGGCTCGGTCATTAACCCTCCGTCACATACAATATTCGGACTAACGAGTTCACATACAATGTGCCTGTCAGGCGCCTGCTGGAAAAATACCTATAATATCTAATGTTTGCAATTTCAGTGCTCTAAAAGTGATCAGTGACCTTCATAGGGATGTAATAAAAGAGACTACACATAATCAGTTGCAAAAAAAACATTTACTTAACATAAAACTAATAACTATGAAATACATACTTTTCAAAACTCCCGCCAAATAGTCCCCAGTTCGACTTTCTCAAAAAAATGTACAAAGAAAATTTTTGAACACAAACTTAATTTTAAGGTACCTTAAGTACTATTAAAAACATATTCAATCAGAAGTAGATGCTGAGGTTTCCCCAGAAAAGTCACACTTGCAGAGCAAATAGCAAGAATTACACACCATTTTTGCATGTGTCAGGCAAATTGCTTTATGACATTTGAGACATTCATAATTTGAAAGCCTTCTGGTTCCGCTTTCCGTTTGGCAGGTGGTGCATCTCCTTCTTTTGTGAGATGGTGCAGATGGTGACTTTTCACCATCATCTTCTGGGCGGAACCTTTTGAGCTGAACTTGAAGGCGAGAGGGGATACCGATTGTTTTCACGCTTCTCCTGCGTAGCTCTCCAAGTACTAGTTCATGGGCCAATTTTTTCAGATACAATCGTCTACGGAGTGGTTCAAGCTTGTTTTCAAGATAAATTACTTGTGAATTTATACCACCCAAATTCAACATAGCAAAAAATATGACCATTGGCCAGCGTTGATGTTTCTGCTGACGTTGAAAGTGGAGCACATCTGATCTGCTGTATCCACACCCCCTTTGGTGGCATTGTAAAATGTAATTATCTCCGTTTTTTTTTCTGCCCCAGTCCCAGGATCGATGGCAGCATCATCATGAAGTGTTGATAGAAGAAGTACGATTTTTTTGGCATGTGGTACATAGGAAACTAAAGCCTTTCCATTATGGAATGCAAACATACTGCTGTACTGTTGTCTCTCTTTCACACTTACAAACTGTGGCGGCAATTCCCTTTTGTTTTTTCTTACAGTTCCCACATATGACAGCTTCTGAATTTTCAGATAATCAATCAGATCACAACTTGTAAACCAATTGTCAGCTGTAATATTGCGACCCGATCCAAATAAGGGTTCAGCCAGTCTTTTTACAACATCAATGGGTTTGTTGCTCACACAGTAAGGACCTTCTGGTTGTTTTCCTGCATAAACTTCCAGGTTGTAAGTGTAGGTCTTACTGGCATCAACAAGGGCATAAATTTTTATTCCATATTTGTTTGGCTTTGATGGAATATATTGACGAAAGGCACATCTACCACGAAAACCAGGGAGCATTTCGTCAATAGTGAGATTCTCTCCAGGGTAATAACTTTGTTTACAGTTTACAACAAATCTTTGAAATATATCACGAATTGGAGCAAGTCGGTCATGTGTTTTGCGTTCGGTTCGGGTAGTTCTGTCGTCAAACCGAAGGCAACAAATTAGAATCTTGAATCTGTTTATGGACATAACAAGGCTAAATTTTTCAACTCCATCCCCATCTTTACCCCAAAGTTCCTCCAAACTTTGTCTATTTGCCCTATAAGCTCCTGCAAGGTACAGTAATCCAAAAAAAGCACGCAGTTCTATTTCATCTGTGGGCTTGATGGTTCTGTTGCAGATGTACTTGTCCTTTATAATGTCTATATATTGGTTGGTATATGTGACAATAGAGTCCAGAAGGTCATCTGTAAATATACTGTTCCAGCATTCAACTGCAGTTTTTGCATTACGTGCAGTTCCTATTACTGCAGGAAGGCGAGTAATAATGTTTAAAGGTTCCCTACGTTTTTTCTGGAATGGCTTCTTGTTCCATTTAGTATTTTTATCTTTTCCAATATAATATGATCCAACTTCTTCATCCTCACCACTGTCACCATCTTGCTCTGTTTCAGAATCCAGGACACATTCTTCCACCTCATCATGAGAATCAATCTCACTTTCCTCTCCTAAATCCTCATTCAGTGTGAGGTCTCTATCATCTAACAGCATGTTTGTTACTTCCTCAACATCAAGTTGTTTGGATAAATTGTACATTTTCCTCTCCATTTCAGCAGATAATCTGAAGCAAGAGAAGGAATATGTTAGGGAACTACTGTATATGCCTGAGCAGCACACTTTCTTTTATAAAATCTCCCTTATTTCTATGAAATATCCTCACATTTTGTGCTATACATTCATAAAACAAGCTAAATAAACTATTGTGATGAATAAAAACATAAAATACCAACCTTACTGAATGTGACGTATTCACATACAATGAGCCTGAGAGATCTGTGCAGCTATATCCTCTCCCCTGAAGCTCTGAAATCCAACTGTGATATCAGGTTTCACAGACCTTCAAGAGACAGGAGACTACCTGGAGGGAGGGGGTTTCCTCACAATCTGGTGAGGAAGGAGAAATGAAAGTAAAAGAGAAGCGCCTGTCAGATCAGTTGTATGTGACGGAGGGTTAAGTACCAAATTGGCTCTGTCACTAAGGGGTTAAACATAGTTGTGTATTGATGCGGTGAAACTGTAAACAATGATATACATAGAATCAGTGCATGGTATAGAAGAAATACATACTACACATGATATACATTATGCTTAACATTTAGAAAGCTAGTAACTGAACTAGGAGTACAACTAGGCTAGGCTAATATAGAGCAGGAATTATCTAGAGAAAACATAAAGACATACCGGCAATGCAATTGCCAGGGGGATGAAGTACAGTCGTCTTTCCTTGAAAGCAGACTGAAGGAAGTGAAGAGAAAATGGAGGGAGATGGAGGCTGAGCTACCATTATGCAATGCAAAGGGGGAGGAGAATCAGACATGGAAAATACAAAAACTGAAAATAGAACTGTCAACATGACTCTGACCGCTAGAGGGAGCCAAAGCAGTAAAGATAAATAAATAAAGGTATGAATATATCAATAACTGTATACTAGAAAACTGAGAAACCTGCAAATTATGCAAATAAAGATAATCGGAGGTAACAAATTTGATGGCGGAGACAGAACAACTTGTTCATTTTAATGAAAGTTAGGCGGTCTACACTTTGAGGTGACAGCCAGATGCACTTATCCGACAGGACACCACAGGACACCACCAGGAGCACTGAAGACATGTTCTGAGAGAACGCTGGCTGCGGAGCATGACACAACCTCAAAGGCGTGACAGGCAAGATCAGGCAACTCATCCATTTTTGGGAAACTAGAAACAAAATGAAGTAAACTGGTATCCACCAAGAGATAATATAAATGAGATAAATTTTATTAGAACATCACATTAAAACCATGTCAGACAAAAAGTACATGATAGCAATTATAGAACTGTGAAGGGGACATGAAGGTAATAATAATAATAATAATAATAACAGTCTTTATTTTTATATAGCGCTAACATATTCCACAGCGCTTTACAGGTTGCACACATTATCGTTGCTGTCCCCATTGGGGCTCACAATCTAAATTCCCTAACAGTATGTCTTTGGAATGTGGGAGGAAACCGGAGTACCCGGAGGGGGATTTGGATGTTTCGCCCCCAGCAGTTCGCCCCAGTAGTTTGCCCCCAGCAGTTCGCCCCCAGCAGTTCACCCCTGGGTACATTTCACCCCCAACATTTCGTCCCTAGCATTTGGCCCCCAGGATGTTTTGCCCCTGCACATTTCACCCCCACACATTTTGCCCCCAGCAGTTTACCCCCAGCAGTTTGCCTTTGGGTACATTTTGCCCCCGCACATTTCATCCCCAGCATTTGGCCCCCAGGATGTTTCGCCCCCGGCACTTCACCCCCAACAGTTCACCCCCAGATGTTTTTACATTTCGCCCCCAAACATTTCATCACCAGCATTTGACCCCCAGGATGTTTTGCCCCGACACATTTCACGCCTGCACATTTCACCCCCAGCAGTTCACCCCCAGCAGTTTGCCCACTTTGCCCCTCGCAGTTTGCCCCCGGAAGATTCGCCCCCTGGCAGTTCACCCCCAGCAGTTCCCTCCCGTGTTTGTACCCTTGCGGTTCATGAATTCCCATCCGTCATCAATGTTTCACCCCCAGCAGTTCACCCCCAGATGTTTTGCCCCCGAATGTTTCTCCTACAGCATTTTGTCCCTATAAGTGTCACCATCTGATGTTTTGCCCCTAACATTTTGACCCCAGATGTTTCATCCTCAACCTTTGGGGTCAACATGCAGGGAACAAAACATCTAGGGCTGAACATACCTGGGGTAAAATGTACAGGACCACAATTGCTGGGGATTCCTGTGGCTGCCTTTTCAGCAGCTCACCCAGTGTCTCTTCTGGCTGACCTTAAAGGAGTATTATCACCCTAGAACAAAAAAAACCTGACATACTTACCTGTCGCAGCTGCAGCTCCTTGGGTCACGGAGGGCAGTCTAGAGGTTCCCCATGATGTCTTCTCCTGTTTCTGGCTGTCTTTTCATCTTGCCTGGATCACTGATCCATAAAGCATGATGATTGCCAATCTCAAAGATGCTCACTGACATGACGTCACTCCTGCCCCATTCATGAGTCAATCCAGGGGGCAGGATGCCTCTCCAATCACCAAGACATTGCTGCACATGCGCAGTGCCATGATGAGATCAGATAGAAGAAGAGGAAGCTGGGAAGAAGGAGAGGACTCGTGGTGGCCTCCGGATCCAGCATGGTGATCGCCAGCCCACACAGCCAGGGGAAGATCAGGCAGAGATGAGCAGAAGACCTCTAGGTAAGTACCAGGAGGGGAAGATCGGCAGCATGCTTACCGCAACATGATTGCTGAAAGCATGCTGTCTTATTTTGCTGTTTGGCATGAGAATACCCCTTTAATGCAGGCTATGTATGGAAGCAGCGGGAAATTAATGAACATGCTGCGTTTTTTACCACGATGCGTTTTTTTCACCGAAAAAACGCGACATATGTACAAAAATTGCAGAATGCATTATAAATGATGGGATGCATATGTATGCATTTTTTAAGGGTTTTTATAGGGAAAAACGTGAAAAAACTTGAATGTGTGCACACAGGCTTAGAAAAGTTTTGGAAAATGTCTTTTGCGGGCAAAATGCTATGACACTATAATGCAATCAGTTGTGAGGTTTACAGATGGAAACAGTTGATTAAACATGTCACAAAAGTGCAGCACTCTGTACAGTACTTTTGTGGTATGTGGATTGATGACGGACAGGAATTCATGAATCACAAGGACAAACTGGCGAAACATCCAAACACAAAACTATGGGGGCAAAACAGGGTACAAACATTTGGGGGCGAACTGCTGGGGGTGATCTGCTGGGGGCGAAACATTGATGACAGATGGGAATTCATGAACCACAAGGGTATAAACATCCTGGGGTAAACTGTCGGGGGCGAAACATTGATGACAGATGGGAATTCATAAACCACAAGGGTACAGATATCCAGGGGTGAACTGCTGGAGGCGAAACATTGATGACGGAGGGGAATTCATGAACCACAAGGGTACAAACATCCGGGGGCGAACTGCCGGTGCGAAACATCCGGGGGCGAACTGCCGGGACGAAATGGGCGAACTGCTGGGGGCGAAATGTGTGGGGGTAAAATGTGTGGGGGCAAAACATCTTGGGGGACCAAATGCTGGGGACAAAATGTGTGGGGGCGAAATGTACCCAGGGGCAAACTGCTGGGGGCGAAATGTGGGGGGGCAAAACATCCTGGGTCCAAATGCTGGGGACGAGATGTACCCAGGGGCGAACTGCTGGGGGCGAACTTCTTGAGGCGAAATATCCTGGGGCCAAATGCTGGGAATGAAATGTGCGGGGGCGAAGTGTACCCAGGGGCAAACTGCTGGGGGTGAAACATCCTATAACCACCCAGAGGAAACCCACGCAAACACGGAGAGAACATACAAACTCTTTGCAGATGTTGTCCTTAGTGGGGCTTGAACCCAGGACTCCAGCGCTGCAAGGTGGCTGTGCTATCCACTGCACCACCGTGCTGCCCCGGGTAGGTAAAAGGAATGGGTAGAGGTCAAAGTACGTCTTGGGGAGGCAGGACCACAAGATCCTTACAGCATGAATATAGGCAGCATCAAATGTTACACAATGCAATTAAATAAAGAGTGCAACCTGTATACCAATAATTACCCACAGTGAGTCCAGACCAGTGATGCCCTCCTTTCAGCCCCTGACTCTCATTTCACATACATGCTTTATCAAAGGGTGTATATGGAATATCCTGCCTCATGGGATTAAGTATGTGCAAAATAGGAAGCGCTGATGATTGTGGTACAGGCGCCCTGGACTCCGTACCCTTAAGGGGTCACTTCCTCCACTGCCGTTATTACACTGTGTGTATGTGGGTGAACTCACGCCCGATGACGCCATTAGGCATGTGCACAGTGTTTAGTCAATAGATGTGTTTAAATGTCTAAGTTGTAGCTATACTCCTAATTTCATGGGGGATAAAGGGTAAGAGGTGAGTTATCAAGGTAGGAGATTGAACTGAGCTGGACAAAGTCCAGATCAAGTGTGTTACCATCTTTGTGTGTCTCAGAGTTTGAAAGTTGAGAGATGTCACAAGAAGTGGCTAGAGAAGCTGGAATGCAGTTAGGAGGTTGGGCTCTGGAAGTCTCCCATGATAAGGGTTGTCAATTCTGAGGACAAGAAGTGTGGCAGCAACGCATAAAAGTGGGCAAGGAAGTTGGTGGGTGAGCCTGGGGACCGGTATATGACTGCTACTATGAGGGAGAGGGAATGGAATACCCTGATAGTTTGAACCTCAAAAGAAGAATGGAGTCCAATTGGCTTGTATTTATTTATTTGATTAAAAATAGGATTGATTGGCAGCAAGGAGTGTAGGGTTATTGTGGAGTTAGCAGTGATCGTGCGGTGGGATATACACATATTCCACGTGTTCTAATCTGTAGGTAGATAAGCCGTACACTCAATATTGCTTTTCTGAGAACTAATTATTGTGAACAGCCTGCTGCCTCCTCCGATGATCATTGCCCAATCGTGTCATTTTCTGGACGATAGGGGCCAGCTGAGAGCTCTTCGCTATAAAGATCACAGCGCTTGTTGCTGCATGACTCACGGCCTGTGATCTCTGTGATTTATTGCATAGCCACTCCAATCTGTTGGCCATGGAAATGCAGCCTTTCTGCCTTGTGGATGAAGATGGTTTCAGAAAGCTGATGGCCGTCGCAGTCCCCCAGTACCAATTGCCCGGTCACCATTACTTCTCCAAAAAGATGTGCATGCACTACAGCAGCAAGTCGCAGACAACATCATTATTTCCCTGAAAAAATTCTATGTTTGCCAGGGTGCATTTCAACACGGACACCTGGATGAGCCAGCATGGACAGTAACTTACATCTCGATGACTGGGCACTGGGTGACTCTGATGGTTGCGGGGGCAGTTGGGGAAGGGGCTGCTCCACAAATCTTGCAATCCCCAAAACTTGCAGGGCACTTAGAGATGGACAAATAAACCTCTAAACACCATAAAATGGATAACTAAACTACTGGACAACAGGGGTTGGAGAACTAAACTGCTAAACAGCTATGATTGTAAAACAAAAATTAACACCAGAGACTAGAAAGCTAAAGTAATAGACAACAGGGTTTGGATGACTAAACTACTAAACAGCTATGATTGCAGAAGGAAATAAATAAACACCATAATATGGAGATCTAAACTTATAGACAACATGGGTTGAAGAACTAAACTACCTAACAGTTTGGGTTGGAGATCTAAACTAGTACACACCAGGGGATGGAGAAATAAAGCAGTAGAAACCAAGGTGTCACTAGACACCAAGTCTTGGAATCCCCTGGGCTTTGCAGAACAAACCTCCCTATGTAACAGTTCCTCCAGTGCTTCCGCCTCCTCTGGGGCCTCCACCTGCGCCCTCAACTTCTGTCTTAATGAAACACATGTTACAACACTACAGAGAGAATCCCCCTCACCTCCATGCTGTGCAGCCAGGGCTCAGTGCAATGAGGAAATGTTTACATTAATATGCCTTGGAGATCGCAGTCATACAGATCAACAGGGGTGGACAGCTATCCATGCAGAATTTGAGCAATGGCTGTCTACACTCAACCTAGAGCCAGGTAACGCTGTGTGCGATAACGATGAAAACCTGGTGGCAACCCTACACCAGGCCAACCTTACACATATGCCTTGAATGGCTCGCATTTTCAACCTGATGGTACAGCAATTCCTCCTCCACTTTCCCAGCATGGATGCGCTGCTGCAAAACCACTGGCTTTATGTGCTCACTTCCATCATTCCACTTAAGTTGGTATAGAGATCTTTCAGACTACCGGTTAACCGACTAATATATGATATGACCACATCATGTAATTAAACTCTGCACATGTTGCTGACCCTCTGGCAACAGTGCCAAGACCAGGTGCAGTATGACATTTTTCATAGCCTGGCACAACACAGTACGGACGTGGTGCAATTCACACTTGTGTAGTAGACACAGATGAAGGAACTCTGCACCCTTCTGCACAGCTTCTTAATGGCTACAACATTGGTTAATGGTGACAATGCCATTATCAGCATCACTGTTACTGTGATCTGCATGCTGGAGCACACACTAAATTGTCTGGGTGAGGAGATGGTGGTGGTGATGGTCCCGGGGGAATAAGAGGAAGCAGAGGAAGATTCCATTTGGGTTAACAATATCTATAAGTATCTATAGGTTCATGTCTGTCATCTCACAGGCGGTTGCCAAGGGAGAACAAATGGAGAAGGGCTATGAAAAGGCGAGAAGAAAGAAGTGAAGGACACGCAACAGTTAGGAGATGAAGATGATAAAGCTGCAGTATCAAAACATGCTGGAAGACAATCTTGACAGTGGTTTTCCCTAAGCCAGCAGTGAGGCACTCAGTTTGCATTGCAGTGATAGCCTTCCAACCACAGAAACATTCAGATGTCAAAGCAAAAACATTAGCAGCCTTGCAGCACTGGAACCCTGTGTTCCAACCCCTCCTAGGACAGCATCTGCAAAGAGTTTGCATGTTTTATACGTGTTTGCAAGAGTTTAAAATGCTAATATTATTTGCACTATTTAAGTGATAAAACAAAATAAAAATTAATTTCATGCTCAGCCACACTCTGGTGGCACACATATCAGTTTCATAATTACTATTGTCAGAAAAATGTAAGGATAGTAACACGGGTAGTTGACTCAAAGAGAGTGGAGGACTGCTGGTATTGAAGTCCTACTGCTACAAGCAACACATATGAAGGAGACCCAAACAGGAACCTTTTAAAGAATATATTGGCTGACACCAACAGAGTGACATCAATTTCTCCACAGTGGAAAGTTTTATACCGACCAACAGGTCTTCCACCCAAATCAGCAGATGGACACTCAACCAGGAGTTTTCACATTTCCAAAAATTAGTGGCAGATGCTAATAAAGTGGCATCAATTTTACCACAGTAGAGATATTATAATAGGGTCCTACAGGTCTTCTAGGACACCCAATCTAGCAGATGGACACCCAACCAGGAGTGTTCCCATTTAAAATAATTTGTGGCAGACACCAACAAAGTGGCATCAATTTTACCACAGTATAATTATTATACTAGGGACCAACAGGTCTTCCACTACACCCGACCTAGCCGATGGATACCCAACAAGAGATGTTCACATTTCGAAAAATTAGTGGTAGACACTAGCAAGGTGGCATCAATTTTACCACAGTAGGAATATGTTAATAGGGTTCAACAGGTCTTCCAGTACACCCAACCCAGCAGATGGGCGCCCAACGAGGATCGTTCACATTTCCAAAAATTAGTGGCAGGCAATAACATAGTCTCATCAATTTTACCATAGTAGATATATCATCATAGGGTCCGAGAGGTCTTCCAATACAACCAACCTAGCAGATGGACACCCAAGCAGGAGTGTTCACATTTCCAAAAATTAGTGGCAGGCACTAACAAAGTGGCATCGATTTTACCACAGTAAAAATATTATAATAGGGACCGACAGGGCTTCCAATGCATCCAATCCAGCAGATGGACACCCAAGCAGGACTGTTCACATTTCCACAAATAAGTTAACATCTCAAGCAGCAGCAACAGCAAGCACAGAAGACACCCTAAAGATATTAGAGACTGAACATACACAAGAGCAATACAGCACACTAAAAACTAAATCCAGAAACAGAAGTTGTCAGTTGTCTTTAGATAGGACTTCTCGTTGTTGGTTCTCTAATGCTTTCACAAACATTAACACCTACTCCACATACACCTCGAACACCAAGCCCAATGCTCCTTCTTCCACAACATCGCTTTTTCACAGTCATGGGTAATGCGTGCCATTGAGCAAAGGTAGAAGACATAAAATTAATCTCAGCTCCGATTTCAACGCAAGCCTGCGTAGTGTGAGAGGTCGATCCATAGGACTGAGTCACCTTAAAGGTTAATTTGGAGGACATCTTTGCCATGTCTAGAGAGCCTCCTCCGATAGCAATTAGGCATGGTAGTTTCCCTGCTGCTTGGCATGCAAATTACCTCTTCAGAGAAAAAGAGGACTTAAACTTTATAGCGCCACCTGTTGGAAGTAGCGATCCTACAAGTCACAATCAACCCTTTAACAAGTCGTGCAATATGACTTAGGATAAAAGCCAAATCAGTATCTCAATTTGAAGTGTGCCAAGGCTTCATTCGACCGACCACCAATGACATGCAAAAAATAAGCCCCCACCCAACCCGAGAACACAAAACAATGGACACTAGGAGTATTGAAAAATGGCACTTTTTTTTTTTAACAAACTTTGGAATTTCTTTTACCACTTAAATAAAAAGCAACCTGTACATGTTTGGTGTCCATGAACTCATAATGACCTGTAGAATGATAATGGCAGGTCAGTTTTTGCAATTATTCAACATGGTTAAAAAAAAAACAACTGTGGGATTGCACTTTTTTTCGCAATTTCACCGCACTTGGAATTGTTTTCCCATTTTGCGGTACACAATATGTTAAAATCAATAGTGTCATTCAAAAGTACAACTCATCCCACAAAACAAAACCTCTTACATGACGATTTTGACAAAAAAATAAAAAAAAAGTTATGGCTCTGGGAAGAAGGGGAGCAAAACATAAAAATGCAAAACCAAAACTACCTCTAGTCGTTAAGGGGTTGACCAAGTATCTGGAGAAAAAATAGTGCACACCTTCCTCATCTCCCACCTTGAATACTGTAACCTCCTGCTCTGTAGCCTCCCTTCTAAGCCTCTCTATCCTAAACTCTGCTGCCTGACTAATCCACCTGTCCCCAGCTATTCCCCAGACTCTCCGCTCTGCCAATTCCTTCCCTGTCTCCCCAGTACCCAGAGCATCCAGTTCAAAATCCTAACCTTAACCTTGAAGTTGTAGCTTCTACCTGATGAAGACGGTTTAACGCATTGTGGTTCAACACTAAAATCCTTGTTTTGGTCTTATTTCCAGTGCTAATAGGACCGTTATTACTATTTTCTACTGAATTCTGCTGGATTTGTCCTAGTTAATGTCATCTTAGAACATTTTGCATTTCACCGGGGCTACTTAGAGCCCATTTCATGTCTTCTTCAATAGCCATAGTATATTTTCTTCCTTGCCTGAGTAGTTGAAGTGGAACTCTTTCATCTGATAACATATGATGTCTCCAGCAACAGATTAACTAAGTCTTATAGCTTAAAAGGAAAATTACTACATCATTTAATTTCAATCCTAACAAATTCTTTTGCAAATCACAGGCTACATGCCACAGGAAAAAAACAAGTATAATCTAAATATGTACTGGTCTGATCCACTTTACTTAAAATTTAGTTTACTCCACAGATTAAAGACTTAAAAGAGATTCGACTAAATGGAGCTCACTTCCCTCAAAAATCTTATGAATTAACTTCAATGTTTGTTCAAAAATAACCAGGAATAATTTGATTTGTAATGTTTTTCATCTGGTTTTAAACTGTCCTATATTAGGGGAAAAATGGCTTTCAGACACATTAAACTGGCCTTCCGACACAATAATTATCATGCAAGTGACTGATTTACTTTAAAATAAACATGAAGGGCCGCTGAACCAGGAATTTCCTGCCCCACGAAATGTGCATAAAAGAAATGAGCATCAGTAATCATTGTCAACAGCTTCTTGTAACTAAGAATTGAATCATTTGTCTGTCTCAATGTGCAAATTATTATCATTTTCTGTCCCAAAGAACAAGACAGCAATAATATATGTAGTAAAGTAACTGTGCATGAGGGTTGAAAATATTTATTTATGGCAGAATTCGTTTTGCTTCCACATAAAATAGAATTATGTTGTATGTATATGAAATGTTTCACATTGAAACAATGTTTTATGTTACCATAAAAAACAATGTAATTAGGGATGAGCGAGCACTAAAATGATCGGATGCTCGTTACTCGAACTGAACAATTACTAATGCTCAGATTCTCGTTTCGAGAAATAAATATAACGGGAGTCAATTTTTCTGGCAGGCCCTACGAGGAGGTCGGGGTGTAGTGAAAATGTCTAAATGGATGGAAAATATGCTGAATGGAAGGAGAACAGCATGGGGAAGACCCCTGGAAGAATCTCTGACTCCCAGATTGCAGCTGAGAGCAATTGTGTCGAGGTTTTACTCCACTTTAAGGAGCGACAATGAAACATTCAAAATTGAAAAGAGAAAATGGAAGTATTTCCTGTATCATGACTTGTATGTAAGGCACAATTTAAAAAAAAATAAAATAAATAAAATAAAATATGTAAGTCTAAATTAAATTTTTTTGTTAAAAAATAGGAAATGTCAGTGTAATTTTTGAAGGAAGCAAGAACTGACAAAGACTAGATGGAACAGGGACACTGATATACGCTGTATTAGACATAAAGGAGGGCTTCATACACATTATTTTCAAATTATCATTTAGTGGTACTAGTAGACTCATAAAGGTTATGCACTTTTAGGGTTGGCAGAATGCACCGAGTATATATATTTATTTATTATTAGGTGCGTTCGCAACCCGGGGTCCACCGTGCAGGAGAGGAACATGCTGCTGGCAAATGGCGGCGCTATATGGTGGTAGAAGCAAACTCTGTTAACTCCACAGAGTCGCTAAGAACAAGATGCTGTGCCCTGTTAACCTCACAGAGGTACACAGCTACCAACCAGAGCAAACTGTGGTCATGCAGTCAGAGAAAACAGACAAACAACTCCTCACCTGAAGTGCCAGGATTCTAGCAGCTTATTTCAGCTAAGGCCCTGAATACACTCTTAAAAAACTCCAACCAGAGGTGCCGGTATTCTAGGGGCTTATTTCAGCCAAACCCTAACCGCATCAAGACATGACAACACTGGCGCTGAGCTCATAGACAATGGTTTGATGCTAGTGCATGGCTGTGCAGCCATGCGAACCTTTTATAGGTGCAGCAAATTCAGGACCTCCCTAGAGGACCAATGGGAGCTGCTACAGTACCTGAGCAACTTCCGGACCTTCCTAGAGGACCAATGGGAGCTGCTGCAGTATCTGAGCATATGACCCCCGACCTCCAATGAGAGGTTTTACCCTGGGCATGCTTAGAAGGGGAAAAGCAGGACTTAGTCCCAGAGACGTCTACTCGCCGCTGACCAGTACTGGATACAAAGGCAGAGCCTGGAAGAACAGTAGTAACCAGTCGCCCAGTATCAGCCTGAGCCAGATGCTGGGACCGATGTCTCAACTGAGCAGACTCCACTACAGCTGGAGAAGAATGGGAGACTGCAGTGGAGGTGGTTCGAGATTCCCCCTGTGCAGAAGCGGGAACTTAACACCTAACATGCACTAAGTTAAAAGCCTGCCAAAAGTTACAAACAAGGTCATCAATACACCCTTGAAATCACCAACTGTATTCCCTCATTCAAATTGTGAACAAAGTGTAGTTGTGGTATTTCTACACTCATTAAAGATTTGCATAAAGTGCAAAGCCTGCCAAATACTACAACAAGGGCCATCCATATAGCTTTGAAGTCACCAACTGTAGTGCCTGATTCAAATACTGTAAGAGAAGTGTAGTTGTGGTACTGATACAATCATAAAAGCTCTGCATACAGTGCAAAGCATGCCAAAATTTTAAAGTATAGTCATCCACATACCCTTAAAGGCATCCAACTGTAGTGCCTCATTCAAATATTAAGAAAGAGGAGTTGTAGTTCTCATACAATCATAAGTCTCTGCACACAGTGCAAAGCTTGACTTAAATTATGAGGAGGGTAATCTATATATCTTTGAAGGCACAATTTTGTTTCTGGTGTCCTTCGACAGCTCTTTGGTCTTCACCATAGTGGAGTTTGAAGTGTGACTGTTTGAGGTTGTGGATAGGTGTATTTTATACTGATAACAAGTTCAAACAGGTGCCAAAACTATAGGTAATTAGTGGAGGACAGAGGAGACTCTAAAAGAAGTTACAGGTCTGTGAGAGCCAGAAATCTTGCATGTTTTTAGGTGGCCAAATACTTATTTTCCACCATAATTGGCAAAAAAAATCTTGTCAAATCAGACAAGGTGATTTTCAGGATTTCTTTAATAAAGTTATTTTTTTTTTTTTCCAGGAGGAATACTTTAATTAAATAGGGATTGTTCCTTTAAGGGGAGTTAGGTTACCTACTGTAACCTGTATTGGCTAGTGTATTTTCAGGGGTAATCCATCTCAAGTACTAGATGAAGAGATATTATATTTGCTTAGCAAATGACCACTGAAATGTCATGAAGACGTTTTTACAGACCCAGTGTCTCCAATATAGACAAACTAAATTTTTGCACTTTTCAAGGTGGGCATTATTCATGGACAGTTTATTTTATTCCTTGGCAAGTCCCATTACTTAGCTATATTCCAAAGGGATGTACTAGAGTTATATATTTTCTTGTTACCTCTAGTTCCTACTCCCATGATAATTTCAAACTATTTTGGGAGGAAACATGAAGAATGTCAGACCCCATCTAACTTATATTCATGACCTAACCTAAGTATAGGTAATGATTCTAAAAGTAGTGTACAAAGCCAGTAATCACACTCATAATAGAGGTTAAATTTTATATTTACCACCTATATTAAAGGGGCTGTCTACTATTCGGGCAATCCCTTCTGAGACCCTATGTTTGCTTCCAATAAAATAATAACAGTTATACTTGCCTCTGGTGCCTACATCATTCCAGAGGTGTTGGCATCGGCTCTACCAGTGATTTTATGATACTGCAGGCAATCAGTGGCCACTTCACTCTTCCCACGTTTGAATGAACCACATGTGTCTGGAGGAAGAGGGAGAAATGGGAAAGTGAATCCAGCGCTGATTGGTGGCAGGAATTGCATGACATAATATTGACACGTGAGACCCGGAAAAGCCAGTACTAAGACTGCTAGAACGGCCCCGGCACAAGTGTTGAGTGTAAATGTTATTATTTTACTGAAGGCAAAATAAGGATTCGAAAGAGGTTGCCCGAGAAGAGGACAATGCATTGAAGTTGTATGTTTATACAAGGAATCTCTATAATACATGAGGGGTGATTTTACTTTAACATACTCAAAATTATTTTATCCTACTGTCCACAAACAAGTTTGATGAGATCAACTTCTGACTTGCTCGATACAGAAGAGAGCTTTAAATGTTAACACATGACCAGTTTATGAATGATGGGGGCTGGCTGACAGCTCAATTTAATGACAACGCCAAACCCTTTCTCCACCATCGCTAATTCATAGACTGGGCTCTGAATTATCTCTGAATTAGTTCATGAAATTAACTAGCTTGCCCGGATTCTTCATACATGAGACCCTATGTTAGGGGTCGAGTTCCCGCTTCTGCACAGGGGGAATCTCGAGCCACTTCCGCTGCGGTCTCCCATTCTTGTCCAGCCGCAGTGGAGCCTGCTCAGCAAGGACGTCGGTCCCAGCGTCTTGCTCATTCTCACTCTGTTCTGAGAGTTAGTGCTGCTTCTCCAGTCTCTGCCATTAAAGTCAGTGCTGGTCAGCAGCGAGCGGACTTCTCTGGGACTAAGTCCTTGTCTGCATGTACTGAGCATGCCCAGCGTAAGGTCTCCCGTTGGAGATCGAGGGTCATGTGCTCAGGCTCTGCAGCACATTCCATTGGTCCTCTTGGCAGGTCCTAGAAGGGCAAAAGTGCTGTGGCCACTTCCTGTGCTGCTGCTATATAAACTGCGCATGACCGCACGGCCATGCGCTAGTATTGTCTAACAATTGCTAATGTGTGTATGTTGTGAGTGCAAGTCGTCCTTGGAAACCCCTACCCTAGTGAATGTCTGTTCGCGGAAGGTGTATGGCTGCTACCTAGCGCCCGACTTAGCCTACAGCACTAAACACACATCTCAGCGTCCTGTAGCTGTGCCTGCCAGTACGGCGCCGTGCGCCTGCCTTGCGCTTTCCATACCCGAGTCTGGGTGGTTAGTGGCGTCCGTTAGTGCGGCATCGCTCGCACTCTTGTGCACTTATATTTCTTTAGGTTCTCTACACACCCAGTTGCGGTGTTACGCCAGCAAGGGTCTAATCGGGCTCCAATCCCTTCTGGGGTTAAGTCCGCTGACCACTTGCTCGCGCACTAGTGCGGTACTGCGGTCCTGTGAATTAACAGGATCGCTTTCTTCACGCTGGGTGAGGTTTAACCCACGCGTGTATCCTTTAGTGTACCGCCATATTGTCCGTCTTGCTAGCTGCAGGGTCTTTTACCTGCACGGTGGACCTCGGACTGCGAACGCACCTAGTTTCTTACCATCTATACTTGGTGCGTTCCGCCAGTCCTTAACACCCTAGACCAGTGCTGGCGATTGAACATTGGTGGACATTTGATAATAATAGATTATGAGTAGATTGTATATTTTTTATTTTTCCATATTATTTTTGCAGTTAAACGACCTCATAAATATTTTTAAATGCTAAATATGTAAACTTTATATGGGAAAAAATATATCTTTGTGCTGCGTTAGCCAAAAGATAGAAAAATATTAAAGTTTGAGCGTCCTCAGTGGTTTACACACTTTTTAAACCAATTGAAAAGATGGTAATAAATGGCAAGCTTTCGCGACTACTCAGGTCTTTTCGTGAAACTTGATATGTGAATTTTTTCATCCTTGCCCAGAAAATAATTACTCCCTTTTTTACCACACAAATATCTATGAATAGATGTTTACATATACACTGCTCAAAAAAATAAATGGAACACTTAAAAAACACAATGTAACTCCAAGTCAATCACACTTATGTGAAACCAACCTGTCCAGTTATGAAGCAACACTGAATGTGAATCAGTTTCTCCTGCTGTTGTGCAAATGAAACAGACAGCAGGTAAAAATTATAGGCAATTAGCAAGACAACCCTTACAAAGGAGTCATTTTGCATTGGGTAACCACAGACCATTTCCCCTTACTCATTCTTTTTTGGCTTTTGCTTTGGTCACTTTTACATTTTGTCATTGCTCTCACCCCTAAAGGTACTGTACAGTAGCATGAGGCGGTGTCTACAACACACAGAAGTTGCTCAGTTAATGCAGCTCATCTAGGATGGAACAGAAATGCGAGCTGTGGCAAGAAGGGTAGATGTGCCTGTCAGCCTAGTGTCCAGAGCATAGAGCAGATACCAGAAGACAGGTTAGTACACCAGGAGACGTGGAGGGGCCGTAGGAGGGCAACAACCAAGCAGCAGGACCGCTACCTCCTCTTTTATGGAAGGAGGAAGAGGAGGAGCAGTGCCAGAGCTCTGCTGCAAAATTACCTCCAGCAGGCCACTAACATCAATCTATCTGCTCAAACTGTCAGAAACAGACTCCATTAGGGTGATATGAGGGGCATGCATCCACAAGTGGGTGTTGGGTTTATAACCCAACACCATGCAAGCTATTGGCATTTGCCACAGAACATCAAGATTGGCAAGCTCAACATTGGCGCCCTGTGCTCTTCATGGATGAGAAAAGGTTTACACTGAGCACATGTGACAGATGTGACAGAGTCTGGAGATGCCATGGAGAGTGTTCTACTGCCTGCAACATCCTTCAGAATGACCTTTTGGCAGCCAGTCAGTAATGGTGTGGGGAGGCATTTCTTTGGAGGGTCACACAGCCCTCCATGTGCTAGCCAGATGTACCCTGACTGCCATTAGGTACTGGAATGAGATCTTGAGACCCATTGTGAGACCATATGCAGATGAAGTGGGCCCTGGGTTCCCTCTGATGCATGACAATGCTAGGCCTCATGTGGCTGGAGTGTGTCAGCAGTTCCTGCATGATGAAGGCATTGATGCTATGGACTGGCCTGTCCATTCCCCAGACCTGAATCCAATGGAGCAAATCTGGGACATCATGTCTCGCTCCATCAACCAACGCCATGTTGCACCACAGACAGTCCAGGAGCTGACTGATGCTTTAATCCAGGTCTTTGAGAATGTCCCTCAGGAGAACATATGCCACATGCCCAGGCATTGTATGGGGAGGTCACGTGGGCATGTGGAGGCCACACACACACTACTGAGCATCCATTTCATTGAAGTTGGATCAGCCTGCAATATGATTTTCCACTTTCATTTTGAGTATCATTCCAAATCCAGACCTCCATTAAATATTCATTTTGACTTAAATTGATCAATTTTATGTTTTATTGTTCTCAACGCATTTTACTATGTAATGAATAAAGATTTGCAACTGAAATATATAATACAGTGATATCTAGGATGTGGTATTTTAGTGTTCCCTTTTTTTTTGAGCCGTGTACTTTAACTCAAGATGTTAAAAATGATCCATACTGACATAACGTCAGAAAATCATTGAAATCTGTCAAGTCGTTAGAAAATCTACACTCCATCATAAAGACTTCATGTCAAATAATAAGATTTCAAACCCCTGAACATAAACCATCTAGCACATGACAGTGTTGTTTCCTTGTAAAGCACAATTAAACTGCTCAAATAGGTATTGGGAAGCAGAGAGATCTGAAAATGCCAGTGGCAGAAGTGCAATCCAGATATTGATTCCAAAGCAATTTGATCCATGATAAATGAGAGCACATTTAGGTTAGGATTCAGTCACTGATCAATTAGTCTTTCAGCAAAGGGAGTAAACTCAATTTTTATCTGTAGCAAATGTCCCTCTTTGCTGCAGCATCTCACATTAAATCTCAGCTAATGTTTAAGTGAAAATGCATTTTATGTCCCGGAAAAAAAAGAAATCTATACCAGAATTGTAATCCTTTAAGTGAGTTTTACGTAGTAAGAAATTTTCTTCGTATTAGAGAAAAGCATGAAACATTGTGAAAAAATAATGCAAATGATAACATAGAAAAAATATGGGGTCATATTGGAGTCATTAGTATAGCAGTCAACAGGCAATTATGACAACAGCAATATGGGTGTTTGATTATTACTTCCTTTGTTTTCTTTTAAGACTGTACAGTATTAAAAGGAACCTTACATGTAAAAAAATGCTATTAAACTGCAGATATGGCGTTAATCTGTAGGTTAATAGTGTTTTAATAGTGTTCTGAAAAATTGCACCCACACTGAGAGCCCCGCTGCCAGGAGGAAATAAGCTTCATCCCTGCTGGCAACTTGGGCTTTCAGTCATAAGGGTGGGCCAGCGTGGCTTCAGTCCCCACTCAGTGCATAGTGATCAACCACTATAACTGAGCTCTCAGCACTGACTGACAGCCAGCTCTTATGACTGAAAGCAATCTGTTTCAATTTTTGCATAGACCTACAAATTTCAGGAACAGCGACTCTAATTAAATTCACAGTAAATCAATCCAATGATCTCTAATTATGATGTAAAAAAATGGTTCTAATTCCCTTTTTATCTAACTGATTTTTTTTTGCGAGAACCAAATTTTTTCTTTCTAAATCTCAAAGTTCTAGACATGTCTAAAGCAAATGAAATAAATGGATTTTTGTCACCTTCAATAAACTAAACTAATCCCAACTGGCCACAAATCATAATCCATGGCTTCTGAATAAGATCAAAGCTATGCACTCTTAATCACAGTGATTAAATAAAGGAATCAGGTGAAGAGCCTCGAGCAAGGATTTGAGCATGATCCCTATTATCACATGAATCATATACATATATATGTTTTATATTTTTAATTAATGTTGATATCGGTATATTTTTGACAGAGCTGAGTATAAATGAATCTCACATCATTCTATGCGTTAGTGATAAATGTATTTCATTTAGATACACTTGTATTGAACACTACATTTACATATATGGTTTGTTCTCTTCTTATTCAATGATTGCGAGTTAAATCTAACCCCTCTAGCCACTATGAAAAAATGAACCATCAACAAGTATTTAATGCAGACTCCAACCCCATTAGACAAATTTCCTCTACAGCAATACATTGATAAATGAAATGTCTCATGCTAATGCACGAATAATCAATTTAGATTGCTTATGACAATTAAGAGAGCGCGAGATAAGCCTACAATGGACCATGCTTTGTCAGCCTTGATATGTCTAAAACTTATACTAATAGGTTCATTTTTCTTTTGAAAGGTATCCATAGAGACAAGTCTATCAATTAATATGAATTATGCATGCATAAGGGGATTGATGTCATTCATTAGAGGAATTCTTTTATGATTGTGTTAATAAGTGAACATAGATCATATGGTAACCCTGATGGACAGCTATTGGTCAGGATATGGCGTTAATAAAGAAGGTCCAAATTAACATGTTTGGCATATTCATTGCAGAGTTTGCGTTAATATTTAGTTGATGACCAAGCAGCGCTATTGATCTGTTATTGCTGGTGGAAGAATAATGGGACATTAATCTTATTTTACTGAAGCTACGTGTTAAAGCATGTTTCACCATAGGGCAATCCCAATATATACACATATATTGTGCATCTAGCCAGCACTGGGATTGCCCTATTGCACGACATGCAGTTATACTATATACACCAGAATTGCAGCTTAATAAGGTTGTTTAGTTTTGGGATAAAAGTCTACAGTCACTCTATGTGACTGAAGACTTCTAAAAACTCACAGCATGCGCACTGCACACTGTCAGGATTTTCCAATGTCGGAAGTGAGAGGGGGCCGTATCGTGACCGCAAGTGTACCATTTTGCATACTTCTGGCCACATTGTGACTAGATGTTTGTGACATTGCTCAATACAGTGATTTGAGTGAGGTGAGACAAACTGCATATAGTCGGCCCATGACTGCATGTGTACAAATCACATACTAGGAGTCACATCACTGCCCACTCTCGCCACTGGCACCAGAGAGTCTTGGTAGCATGCTGTGTCCATGCT
The DNA here is from genome assembly GCF_032444005.1 of Ranitomeya imitator. NCBI lineage: Eukaryota > Metazoa > Chordata > Amphibia > Anura > Dendrobatidae > Ranitomeya > Ranitomeya imitator. Next base: position 109,758,906 of record NC_091290.1, on the reverse strand, counting down.
GTGAGGATTCAGAAGCCTGTAATGACATACACTCCCTGACAGAAGTTATGTCACTTATCAATGTTATGTAAATAAAAGCTTATAACCTGACGTTAAATTCATCCATTGGTTGTATAAATTATTTTTTGAAAGACGAAACCCTCTGAAATGTGGCTTAGGTTAAGAAAATAAATTGGCATCAATGCAGAAATATTGATCAGTTAATGGACACAGAATGGTCAGATTTTGGCAAGACAAACGTTTTGTCGCCTTGTCATAAAATGCACCCAATCCTAGTTTACATCCTCACCTGTGCTCAGTATATGATAGTTTAATTAGTGTGTGTAAAAAAAGAAACTCAGCACCCCAGACCTTAACTTGAACTGCAACTTGAGCTCTGACAACATGTCAAAAATCCACCATGCAACCAAAGCCTGGATTATCAAGAGGCTGACGACCAGATCCACTGCAGAGGTGGCTGGCACCTTTAATGTATCTCAGCGTCAAGTACAAAGAATGTAAAAAAGATTTGAAGAGACTAGAGATGTGTTTTACAAGCCCAGGTCCAGCAAACCCCGCAAGACAACTACTCAGGAGGAACGTTTGTTGGTTAGAAAATCCAAAGCAAGCCCCTCTTCCACTGCAGCAGAGCTCAAACAGGCCTGGTCACCTCAAGTCCCTGTGTCAACTAGAACAGTTTGTAGGATTCTGTCTCGAAATGGTCTCCATGTTTGAATAAGTGCCCAGAAGCCAGCACAAAACAAAAGGCAAATAAAAAAAAATGTGTGGCATTTGCAAAGTCCCACAGCCTGGTAAACAGATGGACGCTGGAAAAGTGGCAGAAGGTGGATTTCTCTGATGAATCTTCAGTAAAATTACACCACAGCCGCCGCAAATACTGCAGGAGACCTACTGGAGCCTGTATGGATCCAAAATACACCATGAAATCAGTTACATTTGTGGTGGAAAGGTCATAGTCTGGGGTTACATTCAGTATGGGGGTGTGCAAAACATTTGCAAGGTGGAAGGCAATATCAATAGCCTTAAATATCAAGAAGTATTAGCTACCTCTTATATTCCAAATCATAAAAGGGGACAAATTCTGCAGCAGGATGGTGCTCCATCTCATACATCCATGTCTACAACAAAGTTCCTCCAGGCAAAAAAGATCAAGGTGCTCAAGGACTGGCCAGCTCAGAAAGGATGTGTTGCGGCTGTCTTACAGCCACGAGACATGCAGCCGCGGGGACAAGAACATATTATTCGAACATGCCGATGACACTCGGATAGCACCCGAGCATGCTCCGATAACACCATATTCAAGCACGTTCACTCATTTCTAATAATTATATAGCGAATTAATTGTAGTTCTTTTAATAAGATTTATATGTTGTCACTATCATGAAGGTTTCATAGGAGCAATCATTAGTATAAAAACTTAACCTAGCAGGCGGTATTTCACTAGGAAGCGCCTGCCTATCCTCTTACCTTTTTTCTTACATTTAGTATTAGGGTATGTGTCCACGTTCAGGATGGCCGGCGCTTTGGACGGAGCGGAAAACTCGCTCCGCCCAAAGCACCGCCCCCTTTTGTAGACGCGATGATTCCGGATGTGTTCATTGCACACATCCGAAATCATCGCACCCCACACATAGGGCCCTGTGTTTTACCTTGTGGCAGCGCAGCATCTCCACAAGGTAAATGGACATGCTGTGTTCTAAAAAGACGTGCCGCATGTCTGGAAACGCAGGGCGGCTGGGTGCGTGTTTGCACGCATAGAGGAGATGGGATTTCATAAAATCCCCTCCACTATGCTGTAACATCTGGACGCTGCGGATTGAACGCTGCGGCTCTATGCATTGTTCAATCAGCAGCTATTCCGGATGTAATACGGCCTGTGGACACACACCCTCATTCTTTGCATTGTTTTCAGCAACACAACTCCTGTTTAACATGGGATTTACTGTTATGTTATTAAGTGAATATAAAAAATGAAAAGAAAAATATGTTACAGATCTCTACATCTTCATGGTAACTGACAAGAAACAAAACCTGTGTATTCAGATAAGGATTACCAATATAATTAGGTTAGTTTTGTGTAGACTTGCGATAGAAGCTTTTTATATTCTTTGTAACTCACCTTTTCTCATGTGAATGACAACACACAGTTTGGATGGATGAAGAAAATATTTATATATAAGAGGTTTTCTAAAGATATAAAAAAAATAGCAAAAACTGCTATAAATGTGTCTGAATTAGTGTTGAGCATTCCGATACCGCAAGTATCGGGTATCGGCCGATACTTGCGGTATCGGAATTCCGATACCGAGATCCGATACTTTTGTGGTATCGGGTATCGGTATCGGATACATAGAGATGTGTAAAATAAAGAATTAAAATAAAAAATATTGATATATTTACCTCTCCGGCGGCCCCTGGACTCAGCGCGGGTAACCGGCAGGCTTCGTTGTTCAAAATCAGCGCTTTTAGGACCTGGGAATCACGTCCCGGCTTCTGATTGGTCGCGGGCCGCCCATGTGACCGCCACGTGACCAATCACAAGCCGCGACGTCACCGCAAGCTATTAATGCGCTCATTTTTAAAAATGAGCGCGTTAATGACTTTCAAAGACGTAGCGGCTTGTGATTGGTCGCGTGGCCGCGACCAATCACAAGCCGCGACGTCACCGCAAGCTATTAACGCGCTCATTTTTAAAAATGAGCGCGTTAATGGCTTTCAAAGACGTCGCGGCTTGTGATTGGTCGCGGCCTAGCGCCTGGCTCAGGCAGATACTGTGCATTTGGTTTCTGCTGCCCTTCCAGGCTCAGTCATTGTAACCAGCACTGATCAGTGGTGTGTAGGCGCTCCTGGAACTAAGTCCTGCTTTTCTTCTTCTGAGCATGCCAAGAAACGACCTCTCATCGGAGGTCAGGGGTCAAATGCTTAGATCCTGTGGCAGCTCCTATTGGACCACTAGGAAGGTCCTGGAGAGCTTCAGCTATAAAAGGTTTGCATGGCTGTATGGCCATGCGCTAGTATAAACATGTTATTGTGTTTGTGTGGATGTATGCCTGTTCTGGTGATTGCTCCTTAATCATTCCCATTCCTAGTGTTGTTGAATGCTTGTGAATGTTGCAGCAACCTAGCGCCTAACAGTGCTAGCCTAAACACAAGAGCACGATCCTTACTGCGTCAAACCAGCAGCGATCGCCAGTGCGGTGCCGTGCGCAATTAGTGCGCTTTCCTAGCCCTTGTTAGGGTGGTTAGTGGAGTCCGCCAGAGCGGCGCTGTACGCACTCTCTGCAGTAATCTTTAATTATTCCTAACAACTGGTCCGTGTAGAGTGGGAATTCCTGCTTCATCTCAGCATCTGTCTCAGGGCTTCCTCAGTCACGGGCTCAAAAGCCACCGAGGGTCAGAGCGAGATCAATCACCAGCATAGTGGGGGTGAATTTCAGGGATCCCACTAGCATCCATCTGCTGCATCCTGTGACAGCTAACAGGGCACAGTGTTTCCTTTGTTTCCCTGCGACTCTGTGAAGCAATAGAGTTCACATCAGTTCATATCGGGTGACGGAACCCATGTTTAATCTGGTGTATAGTGCCACCATTACCTAGCAGCAGGTTCCATCTATGCACGGTGGACCCCTGGCTGCGAACGCACCTTTTACTATCTTTACATTTATTCGGGGCGTTCCGCCAGCCCTAACATTATAATAGCGCCAGGGTATGGCTAGTAATGGCAGACAATCAGCGGCTACAACAGTACATCCAGCAGCTGGAGGGTAGGATGGCGGCTCTTGAGAGCACAACCTCGGCCGTGGATGTTACCGCAGTCGCTGTTCAGGCTGCTAGCGTAGCTGCAGCCAGTTTGTCCACTGCCATCCCTGATCCGACATATGCCATCTCCCATTACCAGATAGGTTTGCTGATGCCTGTAAGCTGTGTCAGGGATTCACGAGCCAGTGTGCCATACATCTAGAGTTCCTGGCTGCACGTTTTCCCACGGAACGGGCTAAAGTGGGATTTATTATATCCCTTCTGTTGAACAGGGCGTTGGAGTGGGCAATGCCGCTGTGGGAGTGTGACGATCATGTGGTGCCGAGTGCCCCTCGCTTCCTTAACTCTCTGAAACAGGTCTTTATGGGACCTCGTGTCACTCATGACACGGCGTTCCAACTGCTGGCATTGACACAGGGCCCATCCATGGTCAGTCATTTCGCCCTCCACTTCCGTACTTTGGCATCTGAGCAGGAGTGGCCAGATAAAGTCCATATCCCTGTGTTCTGGAAAGGACTGGCTGACCATGTGAACAAAGCCTTGGCAACTAGGGAGATTCCCGCCACACAGGAAGAGCTTATAACTATATCCACCCTCATTGACTTTCATTTTAACGAACGAAGGTTGGAGCGAACCCAGTGTAGGCAGAGGTTTCGGTTGGCTCCTACCTTCGCCAGGCCTCTGGAATCTCCTATTCAGGAGTCCAAGCCCTATGAGGCCATGGAGGTTTCTCGAGCGGGACCTAAGTCCCTGGCCATTCAAATACCCATGGTTTGTAATGTATGTCAGCAGTCAGGACATTATGCCAAGAAATGTACCCAGCGGTCGGGAAATTACCGCGTCTAGTAACCGTAGGAGGAGGTCCACTGGACACAGCGGCGTTTTCCTCCAAACTGTCCTTCAAAGGGACAATCACCTTGGGCCCAACCACTCTTACAGTCGAGCTTTGTGTGGATTCCGGGGCAGAGGGGAATTTTATGTTCTCTGCCTTCGCCCAACGCCATGCAATACCCCTAGTGATGCTCGCCAAGCCGGTGACTGTACGACTGGTAAATGGGTTGACACTACCCTCGCAAATAGCACACCAGACCATCCCATTTACGTTATTTATGTCTCCATCCCATCAGGAGATTATTTCTCTTCTTGTCATTCCCGAGGGAATAGTTAGGATCCTGCTAGGGATACCCTGGCTACGTTACCTCTCCCCTCATATAGAGTGGTCCCCTGGGAAAATTTGGGGATGGAGTGAATCTTGTGAGGGCATATGTCTGAGGGAGTGCGTTCAGGTTGCCATTACAGAGGTGCGTGACAATTGTGACTGCCCACAGGATGCCATCCAGGCCTCAAAGGAGAGAATGAGGGTCTCTGTCGAGGCTCTCCGCCCGTAATATCAGGCTGCTAGTTGAGTCCACTAAGTTTGCGTCACGCCACTTAGGCCCCTTCGAAGTCCTGGAACAGGTTAACAATGTGTCTACTGTCTGGCTTTTCCTCCACTAGGTATCACTGACACCTTTCGTGTGTCCCTCCTAAAGCCTGTTTACATGTCCCGGTTTTCCGAGTAATTTGCTGGGACATCGGATTCGTCCACAAACAATTACGAGGTGCACGCTATCATGGGGTGTAAGGTGGTACGTGGCAAAAAATTATATCTTGTGGATTGGAAGGGTTATGGCCCAGATAACAGGCCCTGGGAGCCTGCTGAGCACATTTGGGCTCCGCAGCTCATTGCTGCCTTCAAACATTTGGGCTCCGCAGCTTATTGCTGCCTTCAAACAAAGCTAGGCCCTAGGAGGTGAGTAATGTTAGGTGTCGAGTTCCCACCGCTGCACAGGGGGAATCTCTCCTTCAGCCATAGTGGAGCCTGTTCAGCAGCGACATCAGTCCTAGCGCCTGGCTCAGGCAGATACTGTGCGTTTGGTTACTGCTGCCCTTCCAGACTCATTCATTGTAACCAGCACTGATTGGCGGTGAGCAGGCACTCCAAATCCTGCTTTTCTTCTTCTGAGCATGCCCAAAGGACAACCTCTCATTGGAGGTCGGGGGTCACATGCTCAGGTCCTCTGGCAGCTCCTATTGAACCACTAGGAAGGTCCTGGAGAGCTTCAGCTACAGTATAAAAGGTTTGCATGGCCGCACGGCCATGCACTAGTATAAACCTGTTATCGTGTGTGAATGTATGCCTGTTCTGGTGATTGCTCCTTAATCATTCCCATTCCTAGTGTTGTTGAATGCTCGCGAATGTTGGAGCTACCTATCGCCTGACAGTGCTATCCTAAACACAAGAGCACGATTCTTACTACGTCAAGCCAGCAGCGACCACCAGTGAGGTGCCGTGCGCAATTAGTGCTCTTTCCTAGCCCTAGTTAGGGTGCTTAGTGGCGTCCGCCAGAGTGGTGCTATACGCACTCTCTGCAGTAATCTTTAATTACTCCTAACAACTGGTCCATGTAGAGTGGGAATTCCTGCTTAATCTAAGCATCTGTTTCAGGGCTTTCTCAGGCATGGGCTCAAAATCTACAGAGGGTCAGAGCGAGATCAATCACCAGCATAGTGGGGTTGAATTTCAGGGATGCCACTAGCGTCCATCTGCTGTTCTGTGTGACTGCTAACAGGGCACAGCATTTCCTTTGTTTCCCTGCGACTCTGTGAAGCAACAGATTTTGCATCAGTTCATACTGGGTGATGGAACCTGTGTTTATTCTGGCGTAGTACTGCCATATAGTGCTGCTATTACCTAGCAGCAGGTTCCATCTCTGCATGGTGGACCCCGGGCTGTGAACGCACCTTTTACTATCTTTATATTTTTTTGTTGCGTTCCGCCAGCCTTAACACTGATATCTACTATATAAAGCTGAATGTGTGTGTGTATGTGTGTATGTCCGGGATTGGCATCTGCACCGTCGCAGCTACAGCCACAAAATTTTGCACAGTCACACGTCTGGACCCCAAGAGCGTCATAGGCTATGTTGTGATGCGAAATTTTAACCCCGCGCGTTCCAATTCACCAAACAATTTTGCCCCTATCTACATAATGGGGAAAAAAGTGAAAGGAAAAGTGTTGGAGGCGTCGCAGCTACAGAAACAAAATTTTGCACAGTCACACGTCTGGACCCTGAGAGCGCCATAGGCTACGTTGTGAGGTGAAATTTTAACCCCGCGCTTTCCAATTCACCAAACAATTTTGCCCCTATCTACATAATGGGGAAAAAAGTGAAAGGAAAAGTGTTGGAGGCAAATTGACAGCTGCCAGATGTGAACAATGGGGACTTAAAGAATGAGAGCGATGGCGCAAAAGAGTATATACCGATCAGTTGCTAAGGTGGGGCCCCGACATGGGATACTCACCACACACGGGGATATGAACACACACACAAAATGCGCCACACACTACCACGTGCTTGAACACATATTACCCTCAGCACACATTTCACCACACATACACCAACCTCGCCACATAAAAGTCGAAACACAAAAGTCGCCGCTCAAAACTCGCCACGCGCAAAACTCGCCACATGCAAAAACTAGGCTCACGCAAAACTCGCCACAAGTGCAAAACTCACCTCATAGAAAACTCACCACACGCAAAACTTGCACACGCGGAAAAATTGCCACATGCACAAAATTTGCAACACATGCAAAAGTTGCCTCACACAAAACTTGCACATACTCAAAAGGCACCAGATATAAAACTCACCACACGCAAAACTCGCCATGCGCAAAACTTGCTGCACACAACTTGCTACACTAACCTGTCACATGCAACTCGACACACAAAAAGTTGCTACACACATGTTGCCACACAAAACTCAGCTCACAAAAGTCGCTACATGCATGTCGCCACACACAACTCAACACACACAACTTGACAAACGAAACTCGCCCTAAAACACACACAAGTCTGGTATTAGCCTTCAAAAATAAAAATCTGATTAATAAGCAGACAAACTACAAGAGCAACAAATGTGCCATATAGGAAATACGGCAGCTGTCAGTCACATGACCTGTCTATTATGTGTATGTGTGAGCTAATATATACTGCCAGGGGGAGGGCTTCCTGTTGGCTGGGGATTTATCAGGCTGCCAATTTATCTTACAAATACTGAGGTAAAAATACTGAGCAAATAACGTGTTAACGAAGTCTAATACAGGAGATCACACAGGTATATACAGGGGAGATGACACACAGATATATGCTATATACAGGAGAGATGACACACAGGTATATACTATATAGAGGAGGAGATGACATACAGGTACATACTATATACAGGAGGAGATGACATACAGGTATATACTATATACAGGAGGAGATGACACACAGGTATATACTATATACAGGAGCAGATTACCTACAGGTATATACTATATACAGGAGGAGATGACATACAGGTATATGCTATATATAGAAGATGACATACAGGTATATACTATATACAGGAGGAGATGACACACAGATATATACTATATGCAGGGGAGATGACACACAGGTATATACTATATACAGGAGGAGATGACATACAGGTATATACTATATATAGAAGGAGATGACATACAGGTATATACTATATATAGGAGGAGATGACATACAGGTATATACTATATATAGGAGGAGATGACATACAGGTATATACTATATACAGGGGAGATGACACACAGCAGGTATATACTATATACAGGGGAGATGACATACAGGTATATACAATATACAGGAGATGACATTCAGGTGTATACTATATATAAGGGAGATGACAAACATGTATATACTGAGGTGAAAATGAGAGGTGTGAGGTGAAAATGAAAAGGTGTGAGTGCAAAATGAGAGGAGTGAGGGAAAATAGTGGAGTGATCGGAAAATGACAGATGTGAGGTCGAAATGACGTGTTAGGGGGGAATGAGAGGAGTGAGGGAGAAAATGAGAGGTGTGAGGGAGAAAATGAGAGATGTGAGGGGGAAAATTAAAGATGTGATTGGGAAAATGAGAGGCGTGATGGGAAAATAAGAGAAGTGACGTGCTATAACTAACCACAGATATTTACTATGCCCAGGCAACGCCGGGCTCTTCAGCTAGTTTCTAATATTCCTGCAGTGGTGAACACGGGCAGAAATGGGCCTCTGTGCAAGAACAGTATATGGGCTCTTTGTGGTACAATAGTTCGGTCTATGAGAAAAGCTGATTTGGAGGTGTAGTGAGCCCCCTTACCTATTTGCCCATTTGGCTGCACAGGATCCACCCCTGTATTGATGCATTTTCGATAAATTTCAAATGAACTGTATGTTATCACACTGTACCATGGACTGCGTTCTTCTGTCACCACCCATAGAGTATTGTCTCTTATATTTAAAGAATGGGGATATCTAATAATGTTGATCAAACAGACTATCTTCGATGCAAGGACTGTGATTTGCCATCAGGAAAGAATATCCTACTTGCCTTTAGTTACCAAGAAATGGAGTGTATTGCACAGTTACATTGCAATCTTTGTCTTGTAGGCAGGGGCAGAGGACTGACACTGCTAAAATCTACAGCGGGGCAGAGAGACAATTTCTCCCTGCTCTACCACTGACTCATGCGGGAGTCAGGTTACTTCTGATCTGGAGCCTGTTGGAGGCCGGTGCCACGCAGTGAATGTCGACTGACCTGGTAATGTCACTTCATTGCACTGCCCACGGCCACTTTGAGACAAGCTGGAAGAGGAGACGCACCAGCAGAATAAATGTAGCCTGGATTCGGTGAGTATTCATATTATCATGCAGTGGGCTGTGACATCACATGGGAGTCTGTACTGTGGGACCATAAGACCGTACATAGGAGACTATGAGGCCTTTATATAGTGTATGGACATCACACTAAATATAGGGAGCTGTGAGGGCCATCATGCTAATTATGGGGAGCTTTGGATACATCATATTATGGAGATCAGCTGTAGGGACATTATACTATATATAGGTGAGCTGTTTGTGCCATCATACCGTATACAGGAGGCTACGGGGACATCATACTCTATATACAGTGGGGGAAATAAGTATTTGATCCCTTGCTAATTTTGTAAGTTTGCCAACTGACAAAGACATTAACAGTCTATAATTTTAAGGGTAGATTAATTTTAATATTGAGAGATAGAAGAGCAAAAATAAAATCCAAAAAATAATATTGTATAAATTATATAAACTTATTTGCATTTTAAAATGAGAAATAGGTATATTATCCCTCTGGCAAACAAGACTTAATTGTCACGCCCGCACATACTTACCCGGCTTCTCCCATCCCTCGGCGCGCTCACGATCCTGTCCCGCGCCGCTCTGCCTCCTCCTTCGCCGGCTCTCGGCGTCTGGTCTTTTCGCGCATGCGCGGTCGCGTCTCCCCCGTCGCTGAGCCTTCTGGGAGGTCGCGACCCGGTGGCTCCGCCCCAACATGGCGGCGCCCATCGGGTATTTCTTCCCGGCGTCTTCCTAGGTAAGATGCCTTTGCTTTGTAGGTGCACTGTCTGCCGTCAGTGTCCCTATGCCCTAGGCTCCCCTGTACCAGTGTCTTTTCTCAACCCAGTCCTTGCTTTGTCTCTGTATCCTGCCAGTCCGTGTTCCTGCTGTATCCTGCCAGTCCGTGTTCCTGCTGTATCCTCCCAGTCCGTGTTCCTGCTGTATTCTGCCAGTCCGTGTTCCTGCTGTATCCTGCCTGTCCGTGTTCCTGCTGTATTCTGCCAGTCCGTGTTCCTGCTGTATCCTGCCAGTCCGTGTTCCTGCTGTGTCCTGCCAGCCCGTGTTCCTGCTGTATCCTGCCTGTCCGTGTTCCTGCTGTATCCCGCCAGTCCGTGTTCCTGTTGTATCCTGCCGGTCCGTGTTCCTGCTGAGTCCTGCCGTTCCGTGTTCCAGACATTCTTTCAGTTAAGTCTTGTTTTCCTATTATTCCCTGCCATCCTTATAGCCTGTGGTTTCCTTCTTTATTTTGGGTCGTCCCTTTGGCTCTAGCTGTTGTGTCTCCATTCCCCCGAGGTCCTGCTCCTAACACTCCCTGTATAGGGGGTGATTCCATCTGGTCCGCTCGACCCCGGGGGCTCTAGAGTCACGACCCAGAGGGTCCACTCTCGGATTTCTGTCCGAATACTTACAGGAAGCAAAGGCCATGGACCCCGCTGGGGCCTCTGCTACGCAAAAAGAGCTACTCTTTTTGCGGGAGAATCAGTCCCGTATGATGTCCTTTATGAAGGCTATGGATTCTCGTTTGTCCACGCTCCAGTCCTCCGATCCTGGCAACGCCGCTCTACTCATTGGCTTACAGCAAGAGTTAGCTCAGCAGCGTGACACCCAGGCCCATATACTTAGTTATATGTCTTCTATTGACGATCGGCTGCTTTCCATCCAGACAGTCGCTTCTACGTCTGCTCCTGCTTCCCACCCTCCACCCCGCTTGGCTAAACCGCCTCGGTACAATGGGGATCCTAAGTCCTGCCGAGGATTTCTAAACCAATGCCGTCTTCACTTTGAGCTTCTGCCCCAGCATTACCCGACGGATCGGTCCAAAGTTGCGTTTTTGATTTCCCATCTAGAGGGTGACGCCTTGGCATGGGTTAATCCACTCTGGGAGCGAGATGATCCCCTAGTCTCCCGGTTGTCTGAATTTTTGGAGACTTTCCGTCTTGTCTTTGACGAACCTGGACGACTGGCCTCTACAACTGAAGCCATATTCTCTCTCCATCAGGGATCGTTATCCGTAGGCCAGTACGCTATTCAGTTCCGCACCCTCTCCTCTGACTTGGGCTGGAACAATGAGGCGTTGGTGGGTGCTTTCTGGCGGGGTCTCTCTGGGCGCATAAAGGATGAGTTAGCTGGTCGGGACACCCCTACGGTTTTGGAGGAATTAATTTCCTTAGCGACCCGTATTGACCTTCGGTTCCAAGAACGCGCTCGCGAGCGGAGGTCTCTTCGTCCTTCTTCTGCCACCCGTAAGCCACTCAGTCCACAGCCTAGAACCTCCTCTCAGGCGTCCGCACCGGAACCTATGCAAGTGTACCGTCTTAAAATGTCCGAACAACGTCGTAAAGAGAGGCGCACTCAGGGGTTATGTTTTTACTGCGGAAGTGCTGCTCATTTATTGCGCTCTTGCCCTGAACGTTCGGAAAACTCCTCCGCCTAGGTCAGGTAAGAGAGGCCTCCCTAGGTGTGTGTGATTCCTCTCAACCCCTTACTTTGTCCGTTCTTTTGCATATTGCGGGCAAGGGCGTTTCTCTGGATGCGTATGTGGATTCGGGCGCTGCAGGGAATTTTATTAGGTTGGAAGAGGTTTTGAAATTCTCCGTTCCAGTCAGAACCTTAGAGGCTCCTGTGATTCTAGCATCTGTGGATGGTAAACCTTTACAGGAGACCATTACTCAAGTGACACTTGAGGTGGAACTTCAGGTTGGGGCTCTGCACAAGGAGAGAATTGCATTTTATGTTTTAGCGGGTCTGTCTCATCCTATGCTCTTAGGTCTTCCTTGGTTACGGAGCCACGAGCCCATTTTAGATTGGCGCAATGGTAATATCTTGCGCTGGGGTGAGCTTTGTCAGGAACGTTGTCTGCTGCCGGTGCGTCCTGTGGGATATTCCTCTAATTCTTCTCCTTCTTCTTCCTTTCCCGCCTTACCCTCTGTCTACAGCGCTTTTTCTGATGTCTTCAACAAGAAGGAGGCTGAGGAGCTTCCGCCTCACCGTCTCTATGATTGTCCCATAGATCTCGTGCCTGGAACTAACCCGCCCAGGGGCAGAATCTATCCTCTCTCTCCTGCTGAGACTCAAGCTATGTCTGAGTACATTCAAGAAAATCTTGCTAAAGGTTTCATCCGCAAGTCTTCTTCTCCGGCCGGAGCAGGGTTTTTTTTCGTGAAGAAGAAAGACGGTTCCCTCCGTCCCTGCATTGATTATCGAGGCCTAAACAACATCACGGTGAAGAACAAATATCCTCTGCCACTCATTCCGGAACTCTTCGACCGTCTTCGGGGTGCGCAAATCTTTACCAAATTAGATCTACGTGGCGCATACAATCTGGTTCGTATTCGTGCAGGCGATGAGTGGAAGACCACCTTCAATACTCGTGACGGTCACTACGAATACTTGGTTATGCCGTTTGGTCTCTGCAACGCCCCCGCGGTTTTCCAGGAATTTGGGAACGATGTATTTCGGGATCTTCTCTACTCCTCAGTCGTGGTTTACCTTGACGACATCCTCATCTTCTCTCCGGATCTCTCCACTCACAGGCGAGATGTCCGCCGAGTCCAGCAAAGGCTAAGAGAGAATCATCTGTTCGCTAAGATTGAAAAGTGCGTCTTTGAACAGTCCTCTCTTCCCTTCCTTGGGTATATTGTCTCAAGATCTGGCTTAGAGATGGATCCAGAGAAGGTTTCTGCTGTCCTGAATTGGCCTCGTCCTCTTGGAACAAAAGCAATCCAACGTTTTCTTGGCTTTGCCAACTACTATAGACAATTTATTCCTCATTTTTCTTCCATGACCAAGCCTATCTCTGCCCTAGTTCGCAAGGGAGTCAATTCCAGCCTTTGGACCCCTGAGGCTGAAGAGTCTTTTTTGTCCCTTAAACAAAGTTTCGCTACGGCCCCTGTGCTTCATCGTCCTGATGCTAATAGACCGTTTGTCCTTGAGGTCGACGCATCTTCTATTGGAGCTGGAGCAGTACTTTTGCAAAGATCTTCGTCCGGACGTTTGGTGACCTGTGGTTTCTTTTCTAAAACTTTTTCCGCTCCTGAGCGTAACTACTCTATAGGGGATAAGGAGCTATTGGCTATCAAGCTAGCCTTGGAAGAATGGCGTTATCTTCTTGAAGGGTCTCTTCATCCATTCTTCATTTACACTGACCACAAGAATCTGGCCTATATTCAGTCTGCCCAAAGACTAAATCCACGACAAGCCAGATGGTCTTTATTCTTCGGACGATTTGAGTTTGAACTTCATTTCCGACCTGGAAATAAGAATGTCAAAGCAGATGCTCTTTCGAGATCCTTTCAACCTCAGGACATGGAGGATTCTCTGGCTCACATCATTGATCCTGCGAGGATCGTCACTCTTGCTCCTCTAAGAGTGATTCCTACTCCTCCTGGCAAGACTCTTGTGGCTAATCAAGACAAGGAGAGAGTTTTACGTTGGGGTCACTCCTCCAAAATTGCAGGACATGTAGGAGTCAAGAAGACACTGTCTCTTATCTCTCGGCACTACTGGTGGCCATCTCTCCGTCAAGACGTCACCAAATTCATCGCTTCTTGTCCTTCTTGTGCTAAAAATAAAGTCCCTAGGCAGCTTCCCTCCGGTCTCCTGCATCCTCTGCCTGTGCCTTCCGTTCCATGGAGTCATATCGCTATGGACTTCATCACTGATCTACCTTCTTCCTTGAATTGCTCTGTCATCTTGGTTGTTGTAGATCGGTTCTCTAAAATGGCTCACTTCATCGCTTTGCCTCGTCTGCCTTCCGCTCCTGAGTTGGCAAAGATCTTTTTACACCAAGTCTTCCGTCTTCATGGTTTTCCACATCATATTGTCTCAGACCGTGGAGTACAATTTACCTCACGTTTTTGGAGAGCTCTCTGCAGTCTATTAAAGGTTAACTTGGACTTCTCTTCCGCCTATCACCCTCAGTCCAACGGACAAGTGGAGCGAGTTAATCAAGTTCTGACTACATATCTGCGACACTTCACCAATGCACATCAAGATGACTGGGTCTCTCTTCTCCCTTGGGCTGAATTCTCTTACAACAATCTTCCCAGCGAGTCTTCCTCCAAATCTCCCTTTTTCGTAGTCTATGGTCAACATCCGAACATTCCTCTTCCTGTTTCTCTTTCCTCGGGGGTACCGGCAGCGGATTTCTTGTCCCGGGAATTCTCTACGATTTGGAATGAGACCAAAGTGGCTCTTGAGAAAGCTAGCCTTAATATGAAAAGGTTTGCTGACAAGAAGCGTTTGGATGCTCCGCCATATTCTCCGGGTGATAAAGTTTGGCTCTCCTCTCGCTATATCAAGCTTAAAATTCCCTCTTACAAACTGGGTCCTCGCTACATTGGTCCTTTTCCTATCTTGAGTCGCATTAATGATGTCTCTTATAAGTTGAAGCTACCTGCCTCTTTGCGCATCCCCAATGCCTTCCATGTGTCTCTTCTTAAACCCGCAGTCTTTAATTGTTTTCACTCCGCTACCTCTTCCTCTCCTCAGCTCTGTACTTCTGATGGAATCTTTAATGTTAAAGATATTCTTGCCAAAAAAGTAGTTAGGGGTAAAACTTATTTTTTGATTGATTGGGAGGGATTTGGCCCTGAGGAGAGGTCCTGGGAGCCCCGAGAGAACATCAACGCTCCCCTTATCATGAAAAGATTCCTTTCTAGCCTTAAAAGGAGGGGGACTAAGGAGGGGGGTACTGTCACGCCCGCACATACTTACCCGGCTTCTCCCATCCCTCGGCGCGCTCACGATCCTGTCCCGCGCCGCTCTGCCTACTCCTTCGCCGGCTCTCGGCGTCTGGTCTTTTCGCGCATGCGCGGTCGCGTCTCCCCCGTCGCTGAGCCTTCTGGGAGGTCGCGACCCGGTGGCTCCGCCCCAACATGGCGGCGCCCATCGGGTATTTCTTCCCGGCGTCTTCCTAGGTAAGACGCCTTTGCTTTGTAGGTGCACTGTCTGCCGTCAGTGTCCCTATGCCCTAGGCTCCCCTGTACCAGTGTCTTTTCTCAGCCCAGTCCTTGCTTTGTCTCTGTATCCTGCCAGTCCGTGTTCCTGTTGTATCCTGCCAGTCCGTGTTCCTGCTGTATCCTGCCAGTCCGTGTTCCTGCTGTATCCTCCTAGTCCGTGTTCCTGCTGTATTCTGCCAGTCCGTGTTCCTGCTGTATCCTGCCTGTCCGTGTTCCTGCTGTATTCTGCCAGTCCGTGTTCCTGCTGTATCCTGCCAGTCCGTGTTCCTGCTGTGTCCTGCCAGCCCGTGTTCCTGCTGTATCCTGCCTGTCCGTGTTCCTGCTGTATCCCGCCAGTCCGTGTTCCTGTTGTATCCTGCCGGTCCGTGTTCCTGCTGAGTCCTGCCGTTCCGTGTTCCAGACATTCTTTCAGTTAAGTCTTGTTTTCCTATTATTCCCTGCCATCCTTATAGCCTGTGGTTTCCTTCTTTATTTTGGGTCGTCCCTTTGGCTCTAGCTGTTGTGTCTCCATTCCCCCGAGGTCCTGCTCCTAACACTCCCTGTATAGGGGGTGATTCCATCTGGTCCGCTCGACCCCGGGGGCTCTAGAGTCACGACCCAGAGGGTCCACTCTCGGATTTCTGTCCGAATACTTACATTAATACTTGGTGGCAAAACCCTTGTTGGCAAGCACAGCAGTCAGACGCTTTTTGTAGTTGATGATGGGGTTTGCGCACATGTCAGAAGGAATTTTTGTCCACTCCTGTTTGCAGATCATCTCTAAATCATTAACATTTTGAGGATGTCACTTGGCATCTGGGAGCATCAGCTCCCTCCGTAAGTTTTCTATGGGATTAAGGTCTGGAGACTGGGTAGGCCACTTCATTACCTTAATGCTAGCACTGTGGTTGATAACTATTAATCCTCCAGACATGGATTATGGTTGTTTTTTTATTCTAGCTTTCTTACAGGAGAAGGAGGGCTTCGGTGGAATTCGGCGTTAGGTGAGTATAACTGTGGGTTTTTTTTAAATAAAATGGAAATCTGTGTTTACTCTTATTTCAAATAAAGGACTTTATT
Organism: Ranitomeya imitator; assembly: GCF_032444005.1. NCBI lineage: Eukaryota > Metazoa > Chordata > Amphibia > Anura > Dendrobatidae > Ranitomeya > Ranitomeya imitator. Next base: position 109,742,431 of record NC_091290.1, on the reverse strand, counting down.
CTGGCTGTGTCTTTATTTTCCATACAACTATAGGATTAGCAATAGGTGACTTATAGTTGCCTCTCCATTAGTAATCCGTGTGCTTGATGTCACCTGACAATATAAAGGTGACATCAACCCCACAAATATGAGCCACCACCACAGTGCAAGTGGGAAGAGCAAGGCAAAGCATCAGAATTGGCGCATCTAATAGATGTGCCTTTTCTGGGCAGCTGCGGGCTGCGATGTTCAGGCTTGGTGAGGGCCAATATCCATGGCCCTATACCAGCCTGGGAATACCAGCCCCCAGCTGTCTGCTTTAGCAAGGCTGAATGTCAAAAATGGGAGGGATCCCACTTCATTTTTTAAAATTATATATTTAAATAAATAAAAAATATGGCATGGGAACCCCTCTATTCTTGATAACCAGCCTTGCTGAATCTGACAGCTGAGGGTTGCAGCCCCCAGAAGTGAGGTTTGCCGGGCTGGTTTATCACAAATACAGGTAAACCCACTCAGGTTTTTTTTTTTTTATTTGCAGCAAGCAGTTGGAGTTGAAGAGATTCCAGAGTATAATTATGAAAACACAATTGGCAATTGGCAGAGAATAACTTTACTGCGAATTGAATTTCCTGTTCAAATCCCTGAAATTTGGTAAATTTGAATCTTGCCAGACCCCATCATCTCTAGCGCTGGGCATTTTTTTTCCAATTCTCAGAAATTGAATTGCAAGGTGTTTGAATTTGTGGTGACCTGCGAATTTGAAGAAATTTAGCTTGAACTTGATCCACAGCTATTCAACTCACCACATATTTAATGATTTACCCTCAAAGTTTTAAATGGATTTTTTTTAGTTGGGCATCATTGTGCACAGAAATCTGTAGCGGAACTCTTCTAACTACTTATCTTGAAAAAAAGGTGAATGGATTATGGATAGTTGATTCACCATCCTTTTTTTGTGTGCAATTGATACAGAAGCTTAAAATAAATTTTCCTACTCAAACACAGTAAAAAAGATTAGTGTTTAGTTAAATATTATTGAGATTACAATATTGGGAAATAAATGTATTACAGAGCTGCGTTGGTGATGATGACAAATGAAACAGACCTTACTCTCTATACACAGGGAAACTTTATTTTTTGTATATGCCACTGAGTAAAACTCTCTGAAGTTGGGCTTCCTTAAGGCATTTTTAATTGCATGTTATCTACGTTATTTTTTGGGGAGTGGGGTTACATTGAAGCTGCATATTAAAGATTGCCAAGCTTGGTGATGTAATTTTTAACTGTGATTTTTAGAGGTCAAACACATTCCAAATTCATACGGCTTTGACGTGTGTTTTCCATAAACATAATAAAAACGGCAAAAAAAGACACTTAACATAACCTAGAAATGTTTTCACATGTGAAGAAACACACATGATTTTGGTGTGAATTGTAATTCAAGTTACTTTTCTTTAATTTAATTCGTTATGCATAGTTGAAATTTAGCATCAATAAAGTAACCTTGCAATATTGAAACAATAGCCCAAAAACATCATAGTATCAAATACACAGTGCAAATGCAATTATAAACAAATGTCAAATATATTCATCAATAATGTACGCATTTTTCAAAACCAACATCTATATGTAGTTTTTAGACACCACAAAACTGCACATGTAAAAGTACCTACAAGTTAAAGTATGTTTCCACATTTGTTTTGTTTTTTTTGTTTAGTTTTTGAAGCACTTTGGGTATTTTAACTCCAAACTTACAGCTATAGAATGCTACAATAGGAAAAAGTATTTGTTTTATTAATTCAGGTTAAAAAAAATAACAATAATTTGTAATAGATGATATAATCATGGCAAAAATATGCCAAAGAAGTGCAAAAAATGCGGACACTGTCCTAAAGGTAACAATGCAAAAGAAGAAAAAAAAACAATCAAACTACTATGAATACCCCAAGTATAAGATAGGAAAATGATATAATAAAAATATATAATTAATGAGTAAATGCCAAATTATATAATAGTCATGAGTTTCCTAGTGCACAAAAAAAAAAAGATCAAGCACTAGAGGAATTGTTCTTTTTGCCAGGACAATCTCTTTAACTATGTTCACACTGTATTGCCACACTGTTTCACCCTCACTCTGTATTGTCTGAGCAGTATACCACCCACAATCAAAGGAGAGCTGATGTTCAGTGGGTTGTGCCCTGGTCCGTGTGATCTCAGGCAAGCGTAAGAGAGCGCACACTGATCCCTCGTGTCTCCACACCTTTAATAAAGAATAAAGTACACAGTGCACATTCCATAAAGAAGTAATGTAATAGTGAAAGTGATAATAAAGCATTTGTTATGTACAGTATATATATTTTTTTCAAATCAATATAATGAATTATACAATACATACAAGTATAAATTGAATAATTAACAATAGGTGTGTGCATACACTATAATCATTGTTGAGGAACTCTCCCCTTGGAAAATCCATCCTTCCGTAACACAGTAAAAAAAAGTCTATCACATGATTGGAAATCTTTTCCTTATCCCTATTATTTAAGTCCATTAAAACATAATTGCTGCAAATCAGTAGCAAAATATAGGCCTGGGTCCTGCCTGCATGTTGGTCAGATGTATAGGCCCTGGTAGTGTTCCAGATCCTGTAAAGACACATGTGTTCACCCCCCATATAATGATGTCTCACATCCTGGTGCCTTCCTGTAACAATGTCCCCCTTCCGAGGCCTCTTCCTGGAACAATGTCCTTTATCTTGGGCCCCTTCCTCGTAATAGTGTCTCTCTTCCTGGGCCCCTTCCAGGTGTAACGTACCCTATCCTGATGCCTTTTTATAATAATGTCACCCATCCTGAGCCCTTTCTAGTAAATAATAATAATATAATAATAATCTTTATTTTTATATAGCGCTAACATATTCCGCAGCGCTTTACAGGTTGCACACATTATCGTCGCTGTCCCTGTTGGGGCTCACAATCTAAATTCCCTATCAGTATGTCTTTGGAATGTGGGAGGAAACCGGAGTGCCCGGAGGAAACCCACGCAAACACGGAGAGAACATACAAACTCTTTGCAGATGTTGTCCTTAGTGGGGCTTGAACCCAGGACCCCAGCGCTGCAAGGCTGCTGTGCTAACCACTGCGCCACCGTGCTGCCCTAGTAATAATATTCCCTGTTCCAATCTACCACATAAAAAATAAACAATTCTTCTTATCTTCCTCCGCTACCAAGATGTGATGTGATGATGTTTTCTTCTATAGACGGTGTAGGGGCTGGCAGTTGACTTCGGCAAAGTCACTGCCATACTCCACTCATTATGAACATCAAATATTGGCCTTTGATTGGCAAAAGTGTGTTTTAAAGTGCAGAGAGATGGCGGGTCTTTGCGACGCAACATATTTCAGCTGAATGAGTGACCCCGGACACACAGCCAGCTGAATTACGTGCTGGTGTCGGTAGGCTCCCTGTATAGACACCTCATGGGTGCACCCTATGCCACTACGATTGTTACGCCCCCACTGCATAGTGTTTTCTTACACATGTATACTTATAGACCATATCAAACATGCCAACTACTATGTACAATTTTAGAGTGGAAAATTTGCATAAAACTGCATAAGTTGAATTTTTACATTTTTACATTACACTTGAATGGGAATTACAACCTATTTATGCTTTATATATCTATACTAGATTGTGGCCCGATTCGAACGCATCGGGTATTCTAGAATATGCATGTCCCCGTAGTATATGGACAATGATGATTCCAGAATTCGAGGCAGACTGTGCCCGTCGCTGATTGGTCGAGGCAACCTTCATGACATCATCGTCGCCATGGCAATTATTATGACATCTACGTCGATACTGTGCCCGTCGCTGAATCAGAGACGCGGGATGTCTACGTCCTTTATGACATCATCGTCGCTGTGCCTCGACCAATCAGAGACGCGGGATTTCCAGGACAGACAGACAGACAGAAAGACAGACAGACAGACGGAAAAACCCTTAGGCAATTATATATATCTATATATATACAGCATCGACGTAGAAATCCAGCGTCTCTGATTCAATCAGCAACGGGCACAGCGACGATGATGTCATAAAGGACGTAGACATCTCACGTTTCTGATTCAGCGACGGGCACAGTATCGACGTAGATGTCATAATGGTTGCCATGGCGACGATGATGTCATAAAGGTTGCCTCGACCAATCAGCGACGGGCACAGTGTGCCGTGAATTCTGGAATCATCATTGTCCATATACTGGCCTCGACCAATCAGCAACGGGCACAGCAACGATGATGTCATAAAGGACGTAGAAATCCCGCGTCTGATTGGTCGAGGCCGCCAGGCCTCGACCAATCAGCAACGGGCACAGCGACGATGATGTCATAAAGGACGTAGACATCTCACGTTTCTGATTCAGCAACGGGCACAGTATCGACGTAGATGTCATAATGGTTGCCATGGCGACGATGATGTCATAAAGGTTGCCTCGACCAATCAGCGACGGGCACAGTGTGCCGCGAATTCTGGAATCATCATTGTCCATATACTGGCCTCGACCAATCAGCAACGGGCACAGCGACGATGATGTCATAATGGTTGCCATGGCGATGATGATGTCATAAAGGTCGCCTCGACCAATCAGCGACGGGCACAATCTGCCGCGAATTCTGGAATCCTCATTGTCCATATACTACTGGGACATGCATATTCTAGAATACCCGATGCGTTAGAATCGGGCCACAATCTAGTAGATATATAATTGTCTAAGGGTTTTTCCGTCTGTCTGTCTGTCTGTCCTGCAAATCCCGGCTCTCTGATTGGTCGAGGCCGCCAGGCCTCGACCAATCAGCAACGGGCACAGCGACGATGATGTCATAAAGGACGTAGAAATCCCGCGTCTGATTGGTCGAGGCCGCGAGGCCTCGACCAATCAGCAACGGGCACAGTATCGACGTAGATGTCATAATGGTTGCCATGGCGACGATGTCATAAAGGTTGCCTCGACCAATCAGCGACGGGCACATATACTATGGGGACTTGCATATTCTAGAATACCCGATGCGTTAGAATCGGGCCACAATCTAGTATATATATATCTATATATATAATTGTCTAAGGGTTTTTCCGTCTGTCTGTCTGTCTGTCCTGGAAATCCCGTGTCTCTGATTGGTCAACGGGCACAGCGACGATGATGTCATAATGGTTGCCATGGCGACGATGATGTTATAAAGGTTGCCTCGACCAATCAGCGACGGGCACAGTCTGCCGCGAATTCTGGAATCATCATTGTCCATATACTACGGGGACATATTCATAATATAGAATACCCGATGCGTTAGAATCGGGCCACAATCTAGTCTATCTATATATATAATTGTCTAAGGGTTTTTTCGTCTGTCTGTCTGTCTGTCCTGGAAATCCCACGTCTCTGATTGGTCGAGGCCGCCAGGCCTCGACCAATCAGCGACGGGCACAGCATGGCGACGATGATGTTATAAAGGTTGCCTCGACCAATCAGCGACCGGCACAGTCTGCCGCGAATTCGCCTCGACCAATCAGCGACGGGCACAGTATCGACGTAGATGTCATAAAAGTTGCCATGGCGACGATGATGTCATAAAGGTTGCCTCGATCAATCAGCGACCGGCACAGTCTGCTGCGAATTCGCTTTGACCAATCAGCAATGAGCACAGCGACGATGATGTCATAATGGTTGCCATGGCGACGATGATGTCATAAAGGTTGCCTCAACCAATCAGCGACGGGCACAGTCTGCCACGAATTCTGGAATCATCATTGCCCATATACTACGGGGACATGCATATTCTAGAATACCCGATGCGTTAGAATCGGGCCACAATCTAGTCTATCTTTATATATATAATTGTCTAAGGGTTTTTTCGTCTGTCTGTCTGTCTGTCTGTCTGTCCTGGAAATCCCACGTCTCTGATTGGTCGAGGCCGCCAGGCCTCGACCAATCAGCGACGGGCACAGTATCGACGTAGAAATCCCATGTCTCTGATTCGTCGAGGCCTGGCGGCACAGCGACGATGATGTCATAAAGGACATAGACATCCCACGTCTCTGATTGGTCGAGGCCGCCAGGCCTCGACCAATCAGCAACGGGCACAGCGACGATGATGTCATAATGGTTGCCATGGCGACGATGATGTTATAAAGGTTGCCTCGACCAATCAGCGACGGGCACAGTCTGCCGCGAATTCTGGAATCATCATTGTCCATATACTACGCGGACATGCATATTCTAGAATACCCGATGCGTTAGAATCGGGCCACAATCTAGTCTTTCTATATATATAATTGTCTAAGGGTTTTTTCGTCTGTCTGTCTGTCTGTCCTGGAAATCCCACGTCTCTGATTGGTCGAGGCCGCCAGGCCTCGACCAATCAGCGACGGGCACAGCATGGCGACGATGATGTCATAAAGGTTGCCTCGACCAATCAGCGACCGGCACAGTCTGCCGCGAATTCGCCTCGACCAATCAGCGACGGGCACAGTATCGACGTAGATGTCATAAAGGTTGCCATGGCGACGATGATGTCATAAAGGTTGCCTCGACCAATCAGCGACGGGCACAGTCTGCCGCGAATTCTGGAATCATCATTGTCCATATACTACGGGGACATGCATATGCTAGAATACCCGATGCGTTAGAATCGGGCCAACATCGAGTATATATATATATATATATATATATATATATATATATATATATATATATATATATATATATATATATATATACACTTTTTTTGGCTTCCGTATCCTACATGTAATCTTAATTTCTTTGCAGGACTTCCGTTAAAGGAACACGAAACACATGGGGATTTTGTGATAAAATTGAAACAATAGAGGTAGCCCAATAAAGTTTTCCATGATGTAATGAAACAGATATCACAAAAAGGTCTTGAAGAAAGCTTAGTTTATGGCACATGTTAACTACAGATAAAAGCTGACAATTCCATTTGGCCACAAGTTGTAGGCGCTTAAAATTAAACATTACTTTGTATGTACCTTGGAGGCCCACTCTGAAATACAATTCTCTTTCCTAATTTTGGTGTATTTTGAGAAATAATAGTTAGGATGCAGTCAGCCATATGTAATACACATGTCCATAATAAACCTTAGAGAATCAGGCTGGAATTTAATAGTTATGATTAATCAAGAAGACGCTCTATAAATATCTTCCTGAATTTCATCTCTTGCGGATACAATGTTGCAACTATTTGTTTTATCATATTCAAAGTTGACAGTTAATTATTAAGGACATGAGTTGCTTGGGGCATTTTATAGCTATTTGCTTATATGCACGACAACTTTTTTTTTTTTAAATACAGTTTTCCATATGTAATGTTTCATCCACACCTAATTGTAGTCATGATGAGGTCTTCTGTCTTTGTCAAGTGCATTATATGTTAGTATTCAGTAAAATGAAATAAGTGTTTGTCCCTCTCTCCAATGACCCATTAGCATTTGTATGTTACATTTCTTTACGAACATGACCCCTTCACAATTGCAGAACTTCCTGAGTACAAAATGATTTTTTTGGCTCTTATATAAATATTATATTTAGGCAACTGGACATTGATATTGGAAAATAAGTAATTAGATGTATAGTTTACTCTAAGCATGTAATATACAACCCTAATTGTACATTTGGTAACCTTGGCAATGGAACAAAATGAGCTTGTTTACTGAATTGCTCAACCAGCACCCAAATAACAATTTTCCGATCAGACAGCGGCAAATTTGTGATGAAGTCTTTCCAGAACTGGCATTGGAAATAATTCTCAGGTCATCCAGTTATGAAAAACTTTGACACGTTCGTTGATTTCACAAGCAGAGACAAAATCTTTAATATCATTGCTTATATACCGCCACCAAAGAGTCTGGAAATAGCTTTTGCATAGCTGTGACCCCAGGAAGACCATTCAAGATGGAATCATGAAACTCCTGTAACTGGCGCAATCTTACATGTATAGTGTGAGGCAGTAACTGGTGTTACATGTGAAGATCCCTGTTTGTGCCCCCCAGGATTCGCACAGAGGCATATTAAGGCCATGGGGGTGCATTGCAGTCACAGGCGTAGCTGGGATTGCAATGCTGAATAAAATTAAGAGATAGTCTTGGGCAAACTATTTTTTTACCTGTGCGGGCATATTTTTGTCTGTGCGGGCTGCCGGGGGTCTGTGAGGGCTGTCGGGGGTCTGTGCGTGCCTGCCGGGGGTCTGTGCGGGCCTGCCGGGGTCAGTGCGGGCCTGCCGGGGTCTGTGCGGGCCTGTATGTGTAGGCCTGCCGGAGCCTGTGCATTCTGCCGGGGGTCTGTGCAGGCTGCCGGGGGTCTGTGCGGGCCTGTCGGGGGTCTGTGCGGGCTGCTGGGGCTCTGTGTGGGTTGCTGGGGCTCTGTGCAGGCTTCCGGGAGTCTGTGCGGGCCTTCCGGGGGTCTGTGAGGGCTGCTGGGGTTCTATGCGGGTTGTTGGGACTCTGTGCGGGCTGCCGGGGGTCTGTTCAGGCTGCCGGGGGTCTGTGCATGTGTGCAGGCATCGTCCAATGGGACTACAAGTCCCATCGAACGATGCCTGCTACAGTGACAGTGATTGACACATTAGCCAATGATGGGAAAGTAGTAGTCCCATCATCCAGCTAATGTGTTGAATGTAAAAAAAAAATACTACATACATACTCCATACAATATACTACATACATATTCCATGCTAGATACATACTACATACATACAACATACTACATACATAGTTTGTTATTTTTATGACCCTAAGTGTTCTAATACTATAAATCTAGGCAGAGTTTGGTTACCATTTCATTGGTTCTCTTGGGGTATTATGAGTTCTTTATTACTAAAAACCTAAATTAACATTATTTATGCATTTCTGACCCTAGACCTGTGAAAGTTGTGACTATATTATAATACATCACCTACATATTAGATGGTTGTGATTTAATAGATAGATTGTATCTTTCTAGGAACTGCAATTGGATTTGGTTTTCTTGGACCCTGTGATTGTTAGTGATCCTTAACTCCACTTGGTTCAAATGACTTTAGTGGGCCAACTAATCCATTTCTTTTCATTTGTGTCCTGCGATAAGCTTTAAATTTTTTATTTGCCGTGCGTCTAAATGATTTTATAAATCAGATCATTAAAAGGTAAATTTTATTCCGCTATCACATGTATCTATACCCCTACAAAAATGCCTGCATTCCTGAAAGTCTAATTTAAATGCCAGTAACTCATGATTCCCAAAATCATAATTTTTTTCAGCAGAAAAAAATTTATTTGAGAAAAAAATACAAGACCCCACATCAGACAGAGTTTGAGGCCCTTGAGATAAAACAGCCCCAACTCCGACCTCCAAAGTATCCACCTTCCCAATGAATGGTTCCAGAATATCGGAATGGACTTGAACAGGAGCAGACATAAAACACTTTTTCAATTTTTCAAAAGCCCCAATAGCATCCATTGGCAAAAACATTGAGGTCTGCCCCCTTACTTGTGTTGTCAATCAGACAAAGAAACTATTCATAAAGTTTGAAACATTTCTAGTGCATTAGTTAACCCAAAAGGCATGACAAGATCGTCAAATAAAGCCTCCGACGTTAAAAACGCTGTTTTCCACATATCACCATTCTTGATAAGTATCAGATTATAAGCCTTCTAAGGTCATGTTTAGACAACAGTTTAGCCCAGAAAGCTGCTTATAAAGGTCCAGGATGAGTGGAAGTAAGTATGCAGCCACAGTGGAGGAGGAAGAATAAATATGACCCTTCCGTAAAATTTCGTTCACTTAATTTTTCATGTTGGTACGTTCATGCCCAGATAAATTTATCAGGCGAGCTTTAGGTAATTTGGCATCAGGGACCAGATCAATTGCACAATCATAAGGTCAATGGGGAAATAATGTCTCTGCCTCGTTTTCTGAGAACACATCTCTAAAGTCTTATAGGTACCAGGGAGACCCTCCAGACATGCAGAGCATACATGTACAGAACTTAGACATTTCTTATGACAATTGGGGACCCACTTAACAATTTCCTACTGACACAAATCATAAACAGGATTGTGAAGAAGCAACCATGGAAGCCCCAATACCACTCAAGCAGATAGTTTATCCAAGACAAAGCAGGAAATGAAGCATAACAACCACAAACATCCTGAAGGATGATAAGATGATCCCTTCCAACAATAAATATTAACCAATACAGAGCAAAAAGAAAGAGATGTGATCAATAAGATAACAAAAGATGAAAACTATTTATTGAACTAAGATCTAATATATAAAGCTGAATGTGTGTGTGTATGTGTGTATGTATGAATTTATGTCCGGGATTGGCATCTGCACCGTCGCAGCTACAGCCACAAAATTTTGCACAGTCACACGTCTGGACCCCGAGAGCATCATAGGCTATGTTGTGAGGCGAAATTTTAACCCCACGTTTTCTAATTCACCAAACAATTTTGCCCCTATCTACATAATGGGGAAAAGTGAAAGGAAAAGTGTTGGAGGCAAATTGACAGCTGCCAGATGTGAAAGAATGAGAGCGATGGCGCCAAAGAGTATATACCGTACAGTTGCTAAGGTAGGGCCCCGACATGGGATACTCACATGGGGATATGAACACACACAAAATGCGCCACACACTACCACGTGCTTGAACACATATACCACCCTCAGCACACATTTCACCACACATACACCAACCTCGCCACATAAAAGTCGAAACACAAAAGACGCCGCTCAAAACTCGCCATGCGCAAAACTCGCCACATGCAAAACTAGGCTCACGCAAAACTCGCCACACGTGCAAAACTCACCTCATGGAAAACTCGCCACAGGTGGAAAAATTGCACACGCGGAAAAATTGCCACATGCACAAAAGTTGCAACACATGCAAAAGTTGCCTCACACAACTTGCACATACTCAAAAGGCACCACACATAAAACTTGCCACGCGCAAAACTCGCCATGCACAAATCTTGCTGCACACAACTTGCTACACTAACCTGTCACATGCAACTCGACACACAAAAAGTTGCTACACGCATGTCGCCACATGCAACTCAACACACACAACTTGACACATGAAACTGGCCCTAAAACACACACAAATCTGGTATTATCCTTCAAAAATAAAAATCTGATTAAAAAGCAGAAAAACTACAAGAGCAACAAATGTACCATATAGGAAATATGGCAGCTGTCAGTCACATGACCTGTCTATTATGTGTATGTGTGAGCTAATATATACTGCCAGGGGGGAGGGCTTCCTGTTGGCTGGGGATTTATCAGGCTGCCAATTTAGCTTACAAATACTGAGGTAAAAATACAGACCAAATAATGTGTGAACGCGGTCTAATACAGGAGGAGATGACACACATATATATAATATATATAGGAGGAGATGACACACAGGTATATACTATATACAGGAGAGATGACACACAGGTATATAATATATACAGGAGGAGATGACACACAGGTATATACTATATAAAGGAGGAGATGACACGTATATACTATATACAGGAGGAGATGACATACATGTATATACTATATACAGGAGGAGATGATACGTATATACTATATACAGGAGGAGATGACATACAGGTATATACTATATACAGGAGGAGATGACACACAGGTATATAGTATATACAGGAGGAGATGACACACAGGTATATACTATATACAGGAGGAGATGAGACACAGGTATATATTATATACAGGAGGAGATGACACACACATATATACTATATACAGTGGAGCTGACACACAGGTATATACTATATACAGGAGGAGATGACACAGGTATATACTATATACAGGAGCAGATGATACACAGGTACATACTATATACAGGAGGATTTGACACACGTATATACTATATACAGGAGGAGATGACATACAAGTATATACTATATAAAAGAGGAGATGACACATAGGTATATAGAGGAGGAGATGACATACAGCAGATATATACTATATACAGGGGAGATGACATACAGGTATATACTATATACAGGAGATGACATACAGGTATATACTATATATAGGAGGAGATTACATACAGGTATATAGTATATACAGAAGAGATGACATACAGGTATATACTATATACAGGAGGAGATGACACATGGGTATATACAATATACAGGAGTAGATGACATACAGCAGGTATATACAATTTACAGGGGAGATGACATACAGGTATATACTATATACAAGATAAGACATACAGGTGTATACTTTATATAAGGGAGATGACCAACATGTATATACTGAGGTGAAAATGAGGGGTGTGAGGTGAAAATGAACAGGTGTGAGTGCAAAATGAGAGGAGTGAGGGAAAATAGTGGAGTGATCGGAAAATGACAGATGTGAGGTCGAAATGACAAGTGTTAGGGGGGAATGACAGGAGTGAGGGGGAAAATGAGAGGTATAAGGGAGAAAATGAGAGGTGTTAGGGAGAAAATGAGAGGCATGATGGGAAAATAAGAGACGTGAGGTGCTATAACTAACCACAGATATTTACTATGCCCAGGCAACGCCAGGCTCTTCAGCTAGTATAATATAAAAAATACAATGGTTAAAAAATAGTAACCCGGAAAAAGTTAAAAAGTCGGTGATGCCATCTAATATATAAAGCTGAATGTGTGTATGTGTGTGTGTATGTATGTCCGGGATTGGCATCTGCACCGTCGCAGCTACAGCCACAAAATTTTGCACAGCCACACGTCTGGACCCTGAGAGCGTCATAGGCTATGTTGTGAGGCGAAATTTTAACCCCGCACGTTCCAATTCACCAAACAATTTTGCCCCTATCTACATAATGGGGAAAAAAGTGAAAGGAAAAGTGTTGGAGGCGTCGCAGCTACAGAAACAAAATTTTGCACAGTCACAAGTCTGGACCCCGAGAGCGTCATAGGCTATGTTGTGCGGTGAAATTTTAACCCCGCGCTTTCCAATTCACCAAACAATTTTGCCCCTATTTACATAATGGGGAAAAAAGTGAAAGGAAAAGTGTTGGAGGCGTCGCAGCTACAGCTACAAAATTTTGCACAGTCACACGTCTGGACCCTGAGAGCGTCATAGTCTATGTTGTGCGGTGAAATTTTAACCAATTCACCAAACAATTTTGCTCCTATCTACATAATGCGAAAAAATGAAAGGAAAAAAGTGTAGGAGGCAAATTGACAGCTGCCAGATGTGAACAAAGGGGACTTAAAGAATGAGAGCGATAGCGCCAAAGAGTATATACCATACAGTTGCTAAGGTGGGGCCCCGACATGGGATACTCACCACACACGGGGATATAAACACACACACAAAATGCGCCACACACGACCACATGCTTGAACACATATTACCCTCAGCACACATTTCACCACAAATACACCAACCTCGCCACATAAAAGTCGAAACACAAAAGTCGCCGCTCAAAACTCACCACGCGCAGAACTCGCCACATGCAAAAAATAGGCTCTTGCAAAACTCGCCACTAGAGTTGAGCGACCTTGACCTTTTTAGAGTCGAGCCGGGTTTTGCGAAACCCGACTATGTCCAAAGTCGGGTCGAGTGAAATCGGCCGATTATGACGTAAAGTCGGGATCGACCGAAACACGAAACCCAATGCAAGTCAATGGGGCAGCATAGTCGGCAGTGAGTGGGGCCAGGAAAACACCTAGAGTGGCCATTTTAATGTCAAAACCATCCATTCTTCTTAATGAAGCTTGTCAAGCGTAATTTACCTTATAATAATTGGAAGGCATTTGAAATTGGGGGTCATTTGGCTAAAGTTGTGGGGGGTAGGGCTGGTTCAAGTAATTAGTGGGCCCAGGAAATCTGGACCACGTCACGGCAGTGGAGCAGGGAGAGGTAAGTATTTCAACTTTGCAAGTGCTGTGAACCTGAGCAAGCAGGGGGGGCCCACTCGTTGGCATTGGCACTGGCACAGGGCCCCTCAAAGTACAGCGGTGTGTTTGCACGGCGGGGGCGCCTCCCACCGGCAGCAACACTTTTGCGTACTATGAGAGGCCCTGTGCCAGTGACGTCGCCAACTAGTATTCCTCCCCCCACCTGATGAAGGAACCTGCACTTTCATCTGCACCTTCCTCTTTGTCCCCGTGTAAGGTGGTATGGTATGCGGGAAGAGCAACCTGACTTTCAGCAGGGTCACAATGTTGTTGTGTAGCGTGCACGGGGAATGTTGCGTTATGGGTCAATGTACCAGCAGACTCATCTATCACTGGCTGGGCAATGGGCACGATGAAGTGGAAACACAGATATAGGCCCAAAGAAGAAAGTGGGCTAAATGCAGTTCAAAATTGGTAACACAGGAATAACCAGGGGGCATTGCAGTGGAGGACAACTGGAATGAGAGGCTGACACAGAGAGTAGGGCCAAATCAGTAAGTAGTCGAAATGCAGTTCAAAATTGGCAACCGTAGTAAACAGGCGGCACAGCTTTGTTCAGTGGAGGAGAACAGCAAGGAGTGGCAGACACCGATAGTAGGCCCCAAACAAACTAGTACGCCAAATGCAGTTGTTCCATTTAACCACAATTTAATGAGAGCCTGAAGATAGAAGCTCAGGAAAGGCAACCTGGGGAACACCTTGGAGTGTAACACACCATCTCTCTCCACCCCATACCCATTTTGTATGGCCTAATGCAGTGTACTTTTCTACAACTACTAAACGAGAGTCGGAAGACCGAAGCAATGGCAAGGAAACCTGGGGAACACCTTAGAGTGTAACACACCCTCTCTCTACACCCCATACCCAATTTGAAGGCCTAATGCAGTGTAGTTTCCAAGAACTACTAAACGAGAGCCGGAAGATCGAAGCTCAGGAAAGGCAACCTGGGGAACACCTTGGAGTGTAACACACCCTCTCGCTACACCCCATACCCAATTTGAAGGCCTAATGCAGCGTAGTTTCCAACAACTACTAAACGAGAGCCGGAAGATCGAAGCTCAGGAAAGGCAACCTGGGGAACACCTTGGAGTGTAACAAACCCTCTCTCTACACCCCATACCCAATTTGTAGGCCTAATGCAGCGTAGTTTCCGACAACTACTAAACGAGAGCATGAAGATCGAAGCTCAGGAAAGGCAACCTGGGGAACACCTTGGAGTGTAACACACCCTCTCTCTACACCCCATACCCAATTTGTAGGCCTAATGCAGCGTAGTTTCCGACAACTACTAAACGAGAGCCGGAATATCGAAGCTCAGGAAAGGCAACCTGGGGAACACCTTGGAGTGTAACACACCCTCTCTCTACGCCCCATACCCAATTTGTAGGCCTAATGCAGCGTAGTTTCCGACAACTACTAAACGAGAGCCGGAATATCGAAGCTCAGGAAAGGCAACCTGGGGAACACCTTGGAGTGTAACACACCCTCTCTCTACACCCCATACCCAATTTGAAGGCCTAATGCAGTGTAGTTTCCAAGAACTACTAAACGAGAGCCGGAAGATCGAAGCTCAGGAAAGGCAACCTGGGGAACCCCTTGGAGTGTAACACACCCTCTCGCTACACCCCATACCCAATTTGAAGGCCTAATGCAGCGTAGTTTCCAACAACTACTAAACGAGAGCCGGAAGATCGAAGCTCAGGAAAGGCAACCTGGGGAACACCTTGGAGTGGAACACACCATCTCTCTACACCCCATACCCAATTTGAAGGCCTAATGCAGAGTAGTTTCCAAGAACTACTAAACGAGAGCCGGAAGATCGAAGCTCAGGAAAGGCAACCTGGGGAACACCTTGGAGTGTAACACAACGTCTCTCTACACGACGGAAGGGCTGATTCTTAGGAAGGAAGGCTGTTGGAAATAAGAATTGCGCGTCCGAGGGTGATTATATTCTTATTAGGTATATACTCACCCTCGGACGCGCCCTGCTTCTTTATTTGGAATGAATGTTTATTTGCAATGTGGTGTTGACTTTCTCTATTATTTTGGTAATTAATGATTTTATTATTTTCATTATTTTGCATCTTCTCGGCAATAATATAAAGAAGACGCGACAGGACAACACTCGGTGGATGCCATATGTGTGTTTTCAATTTAAAAAAACTTTCAGTTAACTACTTGCAGGAGAAAGTAATTGTAGCTGGTGGCCATTTTTAGTACTGTACCAGATTAGAGTTGTGTGTTTGTTTTTAATGTTAAAATGTCTGCATTTGATATCTCACCAGTATTTTCTTTTTTATAAGCAAAATACTTATTTTTATATTTTCTGATGTTGGTTCCAGGGGTACACGGCCAGCAGTGCCCTGGTCAGTGTAGTAGTAGTTGAAAGAATGGACCGCAGACAGGCATCGAAGGCCTAAAATAATAACACATGGCTGTAGGCAATTTTAAATTGGTTCCAGGGGTACACGGACAGCAGTGGTGTGGTCAGTGGAGGCCTAGTGGAAGGAGTGACCGCAGACAGGCATCGAAGGCCTAAAATAATAACACATGGCTGTAGGCAATTTTAAATTGGTTCCAGGGGTACACGGACAGCAGTGGTGTGGTCAGTGGAGGCCTAGTGGAAGGAGTGACCGCAGACAGGCATCGAAGGCCTAAAATAATAACACATGGCTGTAGGCAATTTTAAATTGGTTCCAGGGGTACACGGACAGCAGTGACCTGGTCAGTGTAGTAGTAGTTGAAAGAATGGACCGCAGACAGGCATCGAAGGCCTAAAATAAAAAAATTGGGCTGGCTGTAGGCAATTTTAAATTGGTTCCAGGGGTACACGGGCAGCAGTGGTGTGGTCAGTGGAGGCCTAGTGGAAGGAGTGACCGCAGACAGGCATCGAAGGCCTAAAATAATAACACATGGCTGTAGGCAATTTTAAATTGGTTCCAGGGGTACACGGACAGCAGTGGTGTGGTCAGTGGAGGCCTAGTGGAAGGAGTGACCGCAGACAGGCATCGAAGGCCTAAAATAATAACACATGGCTGTAGGCAATTTTAAATTGGTTCCAGGGGTACACGGACAGCAGTGACCTGGTCAGTGTAGTAGTAGTTGAAAGAATGGACCGCAGACAGGCATCGAAGGCCTAAAATAAAAAAATTGGGCTGGCTGTAGGCAATTTTAAATTGGTTCCAGGGGTACACGGACAGCAGTGGTGTGGTCAGTGGAGGCCTAGTGGAAGGAGTGACCGCAGACAGGCATCGAAGGCCTAAAATAATAACACATGGCTGTAGGCAATTTTAAATTGGTTCCAGGGGTACACGGACAGCAGTGGTGTGGTCAGTGGAGGCCTAGTGGAAGGAGTGACCGCAGACAGGCATCGAAGGCCTAAAATAATAACACATGGCTGTAGGCAATTTTAAATTGGTTCCAGGGGTACACGGACAGCAGTGACCTGGTCAGTGTAGTAGTAGTTGAAAGAATGGACCGCAGACAGGCATCGAAGGCCTAAAATAAAAAAATTGGGCTGGCTGTAGGCAATTTTAAATTGGTTCCAGGGGTACACGGACAGCAGTGGTGTGGTCAGTGGAGGCCTAGTGGAAGGAGTGACCGCAGACAGGCATCGAAGGCCTAAAATAATAACACATGGCTGTAGGCAATTTTAAATTGGTTCCAGGGGTACACGGACAGCAGTGGTGTGGTCAGTGGAGGCCTAGTGGAAGGAGTGACCGCAGACAGGCATCGAAGGCCTAAAATAATAACACATGGCTGTAGGCAATTTTAAATTGGTTCCAGGGGTACACGGACAGCAGTGACCTGGTCAGTGTAGTAGTAGTTGAAAGAATGGACCGCAGACAGGCATCGAAGGCCTAAAATAAAAAAATTGGGCTGGCTGTAGGCAATTTTAAATTGGTTCCAGGGGTACACGGGCAGCAGTGACCTGGTCAGTGTAGTAGTAGTTGAAAGAATGGACCGCAGACAGGCTTAGAAGGCCTAACATAACAAACTTGGGCTGGCTGTAGGCACTTTTAAATTGGTTCCAGGGGTACACGGGCAGCAGTGGTCTGGTCAGTGGAAGTCTAGTGGAAGGAGTGACCGCAGACAGGCTTCCAAGGCCTAACATAACAAACTTGGGCTGGCTGTAGGCACTTTTAAATTGGTTCCAGGGGTACACGGGCAGCAGTGGTCTGGTCAGTGGAAGTCTAGTGGAAGGAGTGACCGCAGACAGGCTTCCAAGGCCTAACATAACAAACTTGGGCTGGCTGTAGGCACTTTTAAATTGGTTCCAGGGGTACACGGGCAGCAGTGGTCTGGTCAGTGGAAGTCTAGTGGAAGGAGTGACCGCAGACAGGCTTCCAAGGCCTAACATAACAAACTTGGGCTGGCTGTAGGCACTTTTAAATTGGTTCCAGGGGTACACGGGCAGCAGTGGTCTGGTCAGTGGAAGTCTAGTGGAAGGAGTGACCGCAGACAGGCTTCCAAGGCCTAACATAACAAACTTGGGCTGGCTGTAGGCACTTTTAAATTGGTTCCAGGGGTACACGGGCAGCAGTGGTCTGGTCAGTGGAAGTCTAGTGGAAGGAGTGACCGCAGACAGGCTTCCAAGGCCTAACATAACAAACTTGGGCTGGCTGTAGGCACTTTTAAATTGGTTCCAGGGGTACACGGGCAGCAGTGGTCTGGTCAGTGGAAGTCTAGTGGAAGGAGTGACCGCAGACAGGCTTCCAAGGCCTAACATAACAAACTTGGGCTGGCTGTAGGCACTTTTAAATTGGTTCCAGGGGTACACGGGCAGCAGTGGTCTGGTCAGTGGAGGCCTAGTGGAAGGAGTGACCGCAGACAGGCATCGAAGGCCTAAAATAATAACACATGGCTGTAGGCAATTTTAAATTGGTTCCAGGGGTACACGGACAGCAGTGGTGTGGTCAGTGGAGGCCTAGTGGAAGGAGTGACCGCAGACAGGCATCGAAGGCCTAAAATAATAACACATGGCTGTAGGCAATTTTAAATTGGTTCCAGGGGTACACGGACAGCAGTGACCTGGTCAGTGTAGTAGTAGTTGAAAGAATGGACCGCAGACAGGCATCGAAGGCCTAAAATAAAAAAATTGGGCTGGCTGTAGGCAATTTTAAATTTGTTCCAGGGGTACACGGACAGCAGTGGTGTGGTCAGTGGAGGCCTAGTGGAAGGAGTGACCGCAGACAGGCATCGAAGGCCTAAAATAATAACACATGGCTGTAGGCAATTTTAAATTGGTTCCAGGGGTACACGGACAGCAGTGGTGTGGTCAGTGGAGGCCTAGTGGAAGGAGTGACCGCAGACAGGCATCGAAGGCCTAAAATAATAACACATGGCTGTAGGCAATTTTAAATTGGTTCCAGGGGTACACGGACAGCAGTGACCTGGTCAGTGTAGTAGTAGTTGAAAGAATGGACCGCAGACAGGCATCGAAGGCCTAAAATAAAAAAATTGGGCTGGCTGTAGGCAATTTTAAATTGGTTCCAGGGGTACACGGGCAGCAGTGACCTGGTCAGTGTAGTAGTAGTTGAAAGAATGGACCGCAGACAGGCTTAGAAGGCCTAACATAACAAACTTGGGCTGGCTGTAGGCACTTTTAAATTGGTTCCAGGGGTACACGGGCAGCAGTGGTCTGGTCAGTGGAAGTCTAGTGGAAGGAGTGACCGCAGACAGGCTTCCAAGGCCTAACATAACAAACTTGGGCTGGCTGTAGGCACTTTTAAATTGGTTCCAGGGGTACACGGGCAGCAGTGGTCTGGTCAGTGGAAGTCTAGTGGAAGGAGTGACCGCAGACAGGCTTCGAAGGCCTAACATAACAAAATTGGGCTGGCTGTAGGCACTTTAAATTGGTTCCAGGGGTACATGGGCAGCAGTGTATGGTCAGTGGAAGTCTAGTGGAAGGAGTGACGGCAGACAGTCTTCGAAGGCCTAACATAACAAAATTGGGCTGACTGTAGGCACTTTTAAATTGGTTCCAGGGTAACACGGCCAGCAGTGGCCTGGTCAGTGTAGTAGTTGTAGAAAGAAGGGACCGCAGACAGGCTTCGAAGGCCTAACATAACAAAAATGTCAAAACAATGGTATTGTCAGTGCCAGGCATTGAAGGATGTCAGCGGCTAGACTACACATTGGTGAAGCTGTGAGAGATAATTTTGCTAGTGGTAGAGCACTGTTTGAGCTGGGGGGGGAACTGTCTTGTGGCCGGCGGTACAGGCACAGGGCCCCTCATATTACAACGGTGTGTCTGACGTTGGGTGCGCACCACCACCGCCAGAGACACTTTATTGTACTATGAGGGACCCAGTGGCAGTGCCGTCGACCAAAAGCGGCCACACCCACCTCTTCAGACAAACAGCACTCTCAAGGGTCCAAGCGCAAAGTGGCGATAGCACGGCCCCGTGTGGGGAGTTTGGCCATTTCGTGAGGTGGAAACATGTCGTATGCTGGACAATCAGGTGAAGAAAATTACGAGATTGGAAAAGTCATTCAGAATAGTCCACAGGCAAGACCTTTTCATAGGAAAGCTAGGTGTCAGCCGGGCAGGGTGGGGCAAAAGATTTTGAAATCCAGTTGTGGTTCATTTTAATGAAGGTTAGATCATCTACATTTTGGGTAGCCAGACGAGTCCTTTTTTCTGTTAGTATTGAACCTGCAGCACTGAATACTCTTTCTGATAGGACACTAGCTGCCGGGCAAGCAAGCTCCTGCAATGCATATTCTGCCAATTCTGGCCAGGTGTCTAATTTGGATGCCCAGTAATCAAATGGGAATGACGGTTGAGGGAGAACGTCGATAAGGGATGAAAAATAGTTTGTAACCATACTGGACAAATGTTGTCTCCTGTCACTTTGAATTGATGCTGCAGTACCTGTCCTGTCTGCGGTCATAGAAAAATCACTCCACAACCTGGTCAGAAAACCCCTCTGTCCAACGCCACTTCTGATTTCTGCCCCTCTAACACCTCTGGTCTGCTGGCCCCTGGAGCTCGTGTGAGAACGATCACGGGCGCTGTGTGCAGGGAATGCCAGAAGCAAACGGTCAACAAGAGTTGATTGTTTTGTTGCTAATATTAGTTCCAAGTTCTCATGTGGCATAATATTTTGCAATTTGCCTTTATAGCGAGGATCAAGGAGGCAGGCCAACCAGTAATCGTCATCGTTCATCATTTTTGTAATGCGTGTGTCCCTTTTGAGGATACGCAAGGCATAATCCGCCATGTGGGCCAAAGTTCCCGTTGTCAAATCTGCGGTTGTGCTTGGTTGAGGGGCAGTTGCAGGCAAATCTACGTCACTTGTGTCCCTCAAAAAACCAGAACCCGGCCTTGCCACGCCACCAATTTCCCGTGCCCCCGGGAAAGCTTCCTCATTAAAAATATACTCATCCCCATCATCCTCCTCATCCTCCACCTCCTCTTCGCCCGGTACCTCGTCATGTACACTGCCCTGACCAGACAATCGCTGACTGTCATCAAGGCTTTCCTCTTCCTCTGGTGCAGACGCCTGATCCTTTATGTGCGTCAAACTTTGCATCAGCAGACGCATTAGGGGGATGCTCATGCTTATTATGGCGTTGTCTGCACTAACCAGCCGTGTGCATTCCTCAAAACACTGAAGGACTTGACACATGTCTTGAATCTTCGACCACTGCACACCTGACAACTCCATGTCTGCCATCCTACTGCCTGCCCGTGTATGTGTATCCTCCCACAAAAACATAACAGCCCGCCTCTGTTCGCACAGTCTCTGAAGCATGTGCAGTGTTGAGTTCCACCTTGTTGCAACGTCTATGATTAGGCGATGCTGGGGAAGGTTCAAAGAACGCTGATAGGTCTGCATACGGCTGGAGTGTACAGGCGAACGGCGGATATGTGCGCAAAGTCCACGCACTTTGAGGAGCAGGTCGGATAACCCCGGATAACTTTTCAGGAAGCACTGCACCACCAGGTTTAAGGTGTGAGCCAGGCAAGGAATGTGTTTCAGTTGGGAAAGGGAGATGGCAGCCATGAAATTCCTTCCGTTATCACTCACTACCTTGCCTGCCTCAAGATCTACAGTGCCCAGCCACGACTGCGTTTCTTGCTGCAAGAACTCGGACAGAACTTCCGCGGTGTGTCTATTGTCGCCCAAACACTTCATAGCCAATACAGCCTGCTGACGTATGCCAGTAGCTGCCCCATAATGGGAGACCTGGTGTGCAACAGTGGCAGGTGCGGATGGAGTGTTTGTGCGACTGCGGTCTGTGGACGAGCTCTTGCTTCTGCAGGAGGACGAGGAGGAGGAGGAGGAGGGGGTGCGAACGGCTACAGACAACTGTTTACTAGACCGTGGGCTAGGCAGAACTGTCCCAAACTTGCTGTCCCCTGTGGACCCTGAATCCACCACATTTACCCAGTGTGCCGTGATGGACACGTAACGTCCCTGGCCATGCCTACTGGTCCATGCATCTGTTGTCAGGTGCACCTTTGTGCTCACAGATTGCCTGAGTGCATGGACGATGCGCTCTTTAACATGCTGGTGGAGGGCTGGGATGGCTTTTCTGGAAAAAAAGTGTCGACTGGGTAGCTCGTAGCGTGGTACAGCGTAGTCCATCAGGTCTTTGAAAGCTTCGCTTTCAACTAACCGGTAGGGCATCATCTCTAACGAGATTAGTCTAGCTATGTGGGCGTTCAAACCCTGTGTACGCGGATGCGAGGCTAAGTATTTCCTTTTTCTAACCATAGTCTCATGTAGGGTGAGCTGGACTGGAGAGCTGGAGATCGTGGAACTAGCGGGGGTGCCGGTGGACATGGCAGACTGAGAGACGGTGGGAGATGGTATTGTTGCCGCCGGTGCCCTAGATGCAGTGTTTCCTACTACGAAACTGGTGATTCCCTGACCCTGACTGCTTTGGCCTGGCAAAGATACCTGCACAGATACAGCAGGTGGTGCGCTAAATGGTGGTCCTACACTGCCGGAAGGGATGTTGCGTTGATGACTAGCTTCATTGGCCGAGGGTGCAACAACCTTAAGGGACGTTTGGTAGTTAGTCCAAGCTTTCAAATGCATGGTGGTTAAATGTCTATGCATGCAACTAGTATTGAGACTTTTCAGATTCTGACCTCTGCTTAAGGAAGTAGAACATTTTTGACAGATGACTTTGCGCTGATCAATTGGATGTTGTTTAAAAAAATGCCAGACTGCACTCTTTCTAGCATCGGATACCTTTTCAGGCATTGCAGACTGAGCTTTAACCGGATGGCCACGCTGTCCTCCACCAGGTTTTGGCTTTGCCACGCGTTTTGGGCAAGATACGGGCCCGGCAGATGGAACCTGTGGCGATGTTGATGCCTGCTGCGGCCCCTCCTCCTCCTCTGCTTCAGAACTGCTGCCGCCTGCACCCTGTTCCCCCAATGGCTGCCAATCGGGGTCAAGAACTGGGTCATCTAATAACTCTTCTTGTACCTCCTGCGCAACTTCGTCTGTGTCACCGTGTCGTTCGGTGGTATAGCGTTCGTGATGGGGCAACATAGTCTCATCAGGGTCTGATTCTTGATCAGCACCCTGCGAGGGCAATGTTGTGGTCTGAGTCAAAGGACCAGCATAGTAGTCTGGCTGTGGCTGTGCGTCAGTGCACTCCATGTCAGATTCAATTTGTAATGGGCATGGACTGTTAACTGCTTCACTTTCTAAGCCAGGGACGGTATGTGTAAAGAGCTCCATGGAGTAACCCGTTGTGTCGCCTGCTGCATTCTTCTCTGTTGTTGTTTTTGCTGAAGAGGACAAGGAAGTGACTTGTCCCTGACCGTGAACATCCACTAACGACGCGCTGCTTTTACTTTTACCAGTTTCACGAGATGAGGCAAAAGAGCTAGAGGCTGAGTCAGCAAGATAAGCCAAAACTTGCTCTTGCTGCTCCGGCTTTAAAAGCGGTTTTCCTAATCCCAGAAAAGGGAGCGTTCGAGGCCTTGTGTAGCCGGACGACGAACCTGGCTCCACAGCTCCAGACTTAGGTGCAATATTTTTTCCCCCACGACCACCTGATGCTCCACCACTACCACTACCCTCATTACCAGCTGACAATGAACGCCCCCGGCCACGACCTCTTCCACTAGACTTCCTCATTGTTTTAAAAACGTAACCAAACTAACGTTATTTGTTGCAGTCACACAACTTACACGGTGAGCTATAACTTCAGTATGATTTAGCTACCCCTTTACAGGTTGGTGAGACCACAGCGAAAATCAGGCCCAATGTTACACACTCTTTTTTTGGTGGCTGCAAATTAGAGAGATGCCCCACACGCAGGACTGTCACTGAAGCACAAATGTTAATATTAATGTCACACTATTATTTTTTTTTTATTTTTATTTTTTTCAGGAACACTTTAGAAACCCCCCAAAAAAAAAAAAAATAGATTTTTGCAGGGAGAATTTAGAAAACAAATGTAACAAACTATATGCTTTCTATGGGCCACTGAGTGAGAGATGACGCACACAGGAATCAGGAGTGGCACACAAGCCCAGAGGCCAATATTTTTCTACCAATGATTGATGGAGTTATTTTCTCTGGTAGATTTTGGAACCCAAATCAAGGAAAAAAAATGTAGGCTTTCTATGGACCACAATTGGAGAGAGAGAGAGAGAGAGATGGCACACCCAGGAGTCAAGACTGGCACACAAGCAGAAAGGCCAATATTAATCTCCCACTGTTTTTTTTTTGTTTGTTTTTTTTTTTTTTTTTTTCAGGGAGACTTTAGAAAAAAAAATAATAAAAAAAATATGATTTTATCAGGAAGAATTTAGAAACCAAATAAAATAAAATGATTTTTTCAGGGAGAATTTATAAAACAAATAAAAACAAAAATAGGCGTTCTATGGCCCACTGACTGAGAGATGACGCACACAGGAGTCAGGAGTGGCACACAAACCCAGAGGCCAATATTTTTCTACCAATGATTGATGTAGTTATTTTCTCTGGTAGATTTTGGAACCCAAATCAAGGAAAAAAAATATAGGCTTTCTATGGACCACAATTGGAGAGAGAGAGAGAGAGAGAGAGAGAGAGAGAGAGAGAGAGAGAGAGAGAGATGGCACACCCAGGAGTCAAGACTGGCACACAAGCAGAAAGGCCAATATTAATCTCCCACTGTTTTTTTTGGTTGTTTTTTTTTTTTTTTTTTTCAGGGAGACTTTAGAAAAAAAAATAATAAAAAAAATATGATTTTATCAGGAAGAATTTAGAAACCAAATAAAATAAAATGATTTTTTCAGGGAGAATTTATAAAACAAATAAAACCAAAAATAGGCGTTCTATGGCCCACTGACTGAGAGATGACGCACCCAGGAGTCAAGACTGGCACACAAGCAGAAAGGCCAATATTAATCTCCCACTGTTTTTTTTGGTTGTTTTTTTTTTTTTTTTTTCAGGGAGACTTTAGAAAAAAAAATAATAAAAAAAATATGATTTTATCAGGAAGAATTTAGAAACCAAATAAAATAAAATGATTTTTTCAGGGAGAATTTATAAAACAAATAAAACCAAAAATAGGCGTTCTATGGCCCACTGACTGAGAGATGACGCACCCAGGAGTCAAGACTGGCACACAAGCAGAAAGGCCAATATTAATCTCCCACTGTTTTTTTTTTTTTTTTTCAGGGAGACTTTAGAAAAAAAAATAATAAAAAAAATATGATTTTATCAGGAAGAATTTAGAAACCAAATAAAATAAAATGATTTTTTCAGGGAGAATTTAGAAAACAAATAAAACCAAAAATAGGCGTTCTATGGCCCACTGACTGAGAGATGACGCACACAGGAGTCAGGAGTGGCACACAAACCCAGAGGCCAATATTTTTCTACCAATGATTGATGTAGTTATTTTCTCTGGTAGATTTTAGAACCCAAATCAAGGAAAAAAAATATAGGCTTTCTATGGACCACAATTGGAGAGAGAGAGAGAGAGAGAGAGAGAGAGAGAGAGATGGCACACCCAGGAGTCAAGACTGGCACACAAGCAGAAAGGCCAATATTAATCTCCCACTGTTTTTTTGGTTGTTTTTTTTTTTTTTTTTTCAGGGAGACTTTAGAAATAAAAATAATAAAAAAAATATGATTTTATCAGGAAGAATTTAGAAACCAAATAAAATAAAATGATTTTTTCAGGGAGAATTTAGAAAACAAATAAAACCAAAAATATGCGTTCTATGGCCCACTGACTGAGAGAGAGAGAGAGATGGAACGCTTAGTACTGGCACACAAGCCCAAAGGGCAATATTAATCTCCCTTTTTTTTTCCAGGGAGAATTTCTGAAACCCAAAAAAAAAATAAAATAGGCTTTCTATGGCCCACTATTTGTGAGAGAGATGGGACGCTCAGGACTGGCACAGATGGCACGCTCAGGACTGGCACAGAAGCCCAGAGGCCAATATTAATCTCCCTTTTTTTCTGGGAGAATTTATAAAACCAAAAAAATATTTAAATAGGCTTTCTATGGCCCACTATTTGTGAGAGAGATGGCACGCTCAGGACTGGCACAGATGGCACGCTCACAACTGGCACACAAGCCCAGAGGCCAATATTAATCTCCCTTTTTTCAGGGAGAATTTCTAAAACCCAAAAAAAAAATAAAATAGGCTTTCTATGGCCCACTATTTGTGAGAGAGATGGGACGCTCAGGACTGGCACAGATGGCACGCTCAGGACTGGCACAGAAGCCCAGAGGCCAATATTAATCTCCCTTTTTTTCTGGGAGAATTTATAAAACCAAAAAAATATTTAAATAGGCTTTCTATGGCCCACTATTTGTGAGAGAGATGGCACGCTCAGGACTGGCACAGATGGCACGCTCACAACTGGCACACAAGCCCAGAGGCCAATATTAATCTCCCTTTTTTCAGGGAAAATTGATAAAACAAAAAAAAAAATTAAATAGGCTTTCTATGGCCCACTATTTGTGAGAGAGATGGCACGCTCAGGGCTGGCTGGCACAGATGGCACGCTCAGGACTGGCACACAAGCCCAGAGGCCAATATTAATCTCCCTTTTTTTCTGGGAGAATTTATAAAACCAAAAAAATATTTAAATAGGCTTTCTATGGCCCACTATTTGTGAGAGAGATGGCACGCTCAGGACTGGCACAGATGGCACGCTCACAACTGGCACACAAGCCCAGAGGCCAATATTAATCTCCCTTTTTTCAGGGAAAATTTATAAAACAAAAAAAAAAATTAAATAGGCTTTCTATGGCCCACTATTTGTGAGAGAGATGGCACGCTCAGGGCTGGCACAGATGGCACGCTCAGGACTGGCACACAAGCCCAGAGGCCAATATTAATCTCCCTTTTTTTCAGGGAGAATTTATAAAACCAAAAAAAAAAATAAATAGGCTTTCTATGGCCCACTATTTGTGAGAGAGATGGCACACTCAGGACTGGCACACAAGCCCAAAGGCCAATATTAATCTCCCACTGTATTTTTATCAGGGAGAATTTATACACCCCACAAAAAAAAATACAGAAAAATGAAAAGGCTTTCTATGGCCCACTATGTGAGAGAGATGGCACACACAGGGATGGCACTCTAGCAGAAATGCCAAATTGCCAATCTTAATCTCCCACCAAAAAAAAAAAAAAAAAAAAAACAGGGAATGTCCTACAATTACTATCTCCCTGCCTGCAGTAATCTCAGCCAGGTATGGCAGGCAGCTACTATCTCCCTGCCTGCAGTAATCTCAGCCAGGTATGGCAGGCAGCAATAAGGAGTGGACTGATGCACAAATGAAATAAAAAGTGTGGACAAACAAAAAAGATAGCTGTGCAGAAAGGAAGGAACAAGAGGATTTGTGCTTTGAAAAAAGCAGTTGGTTTGCACAGCGGCGTACACACAGCAATGCAGCTATCAGGGAGCCTTCTAGGGCAGCCCAATGAGCTACAGCGCTGAGGGGAAAAAAAAAAAAAAAAAACTTCCACTGTCCCTGCACACCGAGGGTGGTGTTGGACAGTGCAAATCGCTGCAGCACAAGCGGTTTTGTGGTTAATGGACCCTGCCTAACGCTATCCCTGCTTCTGACAAAGCGGCAGCAACCTCTCCCTAAGCTCAGATCAGCAGCAGTAAGATGGCGGTCGGCGGGAACGCCTCTTTATAGCCCCTGTGACGTCGCAGACAGCAAGCCAATCACTGCAATGCCCTTCTCTAAGATGGTGGGGACCAGGACCTATGTCATCACGCTGCCCACACTCTGCGTTTACCTTCATTGGCTGAGAAATGGCGCTTTTCGCGTCATTGAAACGCGACTTTGGCGCGAAAGTCGCGTACCGCATGGCCGACCCCGCACAGGGGTCGGATCGGGTTTCATGAAACCCCGACTTAGCCAAAAGTCGGCGACTTTTGAAAATGTTCGACCCGTTTCGCTCAACCCTACTCGCCACAAGTGCAAAACTCACCTCATGGAAAACTCGCCACACGCAAAACTTGCACACGCGGAAAAATTGCCACATGCACAAAAGTTGCAACACATGCAAAAGTTGCCTCACACAAAACTTTCACATACTCAAAAGGCACCACACATAAAACTCGCCACGCGCAAAACTTGCCATGCGCAAAACTTGCTGCACACAACTTGCTACACTAACCTGTCACATGCAACTCGACACACAAAAAGTTGCTACACGCATGTTGCCACACAAAACTCATCTCACAAAAGTCGCTACATGCATGTCGCCACACGCAACTCAACACACACAACTTGACAAACGAAACTCACCCTAAAACACACACAAGTCTGGTATTATCCTTCAAAAATAAAAATCTGATTAATAAGCAGACAAACTACAACAAATGTACCATATAGGAAATACGGCAGCTGTCAGGCTGGTTTCACATTGGCGTTTTTTCGGGTGCGTTTTTGCGGTAAAAAACACAAAAAAACGCATGGTGAAAAAACGCATGTAAACGCGTGTAAACGCTGCGTTTTTTTGATGCATGCGTTTTTGCATGTGGTGAAAAAAACGCGGCGTTTTACCGCGTTTACATGCGTTTTTTCATGCGTTTGCGTTTTTTAAACGCATGCAGAAAAATGTGTGACAACTGCCAATCATCAAAATAAAGTAAAAAACCCACTATAAACAGAAATAGTTAGGGTTAGGGGTAGGGGTAGGGTTAGGGGTAGGGATCATAACCCTAACCCTAAAGGGATCCTACCCCTAACCCTACCCCTAACCCTAACCCTACCCCTAACCCTAACCGTACCCCTAACCCTAACCCTAAGGGATCCTAACCCTAACCCTACCCCTAACCCTAACCCTACCCCTAACCCTACCCCTAACCCTAACCCTAAGGGATCCTACCCCTAACCCTACCCCTAACCCTAACCCTACCCCTAACCCTAACCCTAAGGGATCCTAACCCTAACCCTACCCCTAACCCTAACCCTACCCCTAACCCTACCCCTAACCCTAACCCTAAGGGATCCTACCCCTAACCCTACCCCTAACCCTAACCCTACCCCTAACCCTAACCCTAAGGGATCCTAACCCTAACCCTACCCCTAACCCTAACCCTACCCCTAACCCTAACCCTAAGGGATCCTAACCCTAACCCTACCCCTAACCCTACCCCTAACCCTAAGGGATCCTAACCCTACCCCTAACCCTAACCCTACCCCTAACCCTAACCATAAAGGGATTAGGGTTAGGGTTAGGATCCCTTAGGGTTAGGGGTAGGGTTAGGGTTAGGGTTAGGGGTAGGGTTAGGGGTAGGGTTAGGGTTAGGATCCCTTAGGGTTAGGGGTAGGGTTAGGGTTAGGGGTAGGGTTAGGGGTAGGGTTAGGGTTAGGATCCCTTAGGGTTAGGGGTAGGGTTAGGGTTAGGGGTAGGGTTAGGGGTAGGGTTAGGGGTAGGGTTAGGTTCCCTTTATCACCTTTATGCTGGGGGGTGGCATATCAGTGTGTTTTCTGGTTTTTTAATAAAAAAACACATGCGTTTTTTATTGCAAAAAACGCATGCACCAAAAAACGCATGCGTCCCCATTGACTCCAATGTATTTTTTGACCCCAAAAAAACGCATGAAAACGCATGCGTTTTTTTTTGGTCCAAAAAACGCTTCTAAAAATACTACAAGTAGCATTTCAGAAAATGAACGCATGCAGTCAAAAAACGCATGCGTCAAAAAACGCGACCAAACGCGTACACAAAAAAACGCATGCGTTTTCAATGTTAAAGATAGGAAAAAAAAACGCATGCGTTTTTTTGAAAAAAAAACGCTGCAGACAAAAACGCAAGTGTGAAACCACCCTCAGTCACATGACCTGTCTATTATGTGTATGTGTGAGCTAATATATACTGCCAGGGGGAGGGCTTCCTGTTGGCTGGGGATTTATCAGGCTGCCAATTTAGCTTACAAATACTGAAGTAAAAATACTGAGCAAATAACGTGTGAACGAGGTCTAATACAGGAGGAGATGACACACAGGTATATACTATATACAGGGGAGATGACTCACAGATATATACTATATACAGGAGAGATGACACACAGGTATATACTATATAGAGTAGGAGATGACATACAGGTACATATATATACATACAGGAGGAGATGACATACAGGTATATACTATATACAGGAGGAGATGACACACAGGTATATACTATATACAGGAGCAGATGACCTACAGGTATATACTATATACAGGAGGAGATGACATACAGGTATATGCTATATATAGAAGATGACATGCAGGTATATACTATATACAGGAGGAGATGACACACAGATATATACTATATACAGGGGAGATGACATACAGGTATATACTATATATAGAAGGAGCTGACATTCAGGTATATACTATATATAAGGGAGATGACACAGCAGGTATATACTATATACAGGGGACATGACATACAGGTATATACTATATACAGGAGATAGGAGATGACATACAGATGTATACTATATATAAGGGAGATGACAAACATGTATATACTGAGGTGATGAGGTGAAAATGAGAGGTGTGAGGTGAAAATGAAAAGGTGTAAGTGCAAAATGAGAGGAGTGAGGAAAAATAGTGGAGTGATCAGAAAATGACAGATGTGAGGTTGAAATGACAAGTGTTAGGGGGGAATGAGAGGAGTGAGGGAGAAAATGAGAGGTGTGAGGGGGAAAATGAAAGATGTGATTGGGAAAATGAGAGGCGTGATGGGAAAATAAGACAAGTGAGGTGCTATAACTAACCACAGATATTTACTATGCCCAAGCAACGCCGGGCTCTTCAGCTAGTAAACTATAAAACAGGCAGGCAGACAAGAATCAATGAATCATAAATATCAATAGCCACAATCAATGTATCTGTTGAAAAATCTGATTTTACAGCTAACCCAAGATGATACCCATAACATGTAGGACCATAATCATTTGCACACTGTGCCACATACACGTGGATCACTGTGCATGGGGGAGATGGAGCAAATTCACTTTCAGAGTTTAAAATAGTAACCTAAATGACTCCCTGTACATAATAAATATACTCAATCTCACACCCTAAGTTACTATATATATTAGTAGGTATAAGTGTGATGAAGTGTATGTGGTATACAAAATTAGGAAGTTAGCTTGTTTCCTGTGGCCATGGTCATGGAACCTGCTGCACAGCTGTAAACACCTCAATGCATGATTCACTGCCTCTGCAGTTTCATCAGGAGGTCAAGAAATACATTCAGAGAGAAGTTCAATGAAGTGTGAATACTGTTACCAATTTGACAAAGCTCTGAAGCATTGTGCTTTGACAATAGCAAAAATTTGAATTATTTTTTCCACACTAACTGACCCAAATCCTAATTTCCAAAACAGTCCAGAATCAATAAAGTTGGCTGTAGACTCGTAGTCATTGAATGCCAATCCTGGCATTACCTGGTACTTGAAAATCAAAACTGTCTAAAGCAGTACTTTATCTTAAGAGAAAAAAGGTACCTGGAAGTCTGGGTGACTTCCTCAACTATCATCTCACAGAGATTTGGACATTTTCCTGATGACTTTCTTCCTTGAGGGCGATTCAAAAAGTCCTTCAAGAAAATGTCCGGTGAGAGCACAGTAGAAACAGAGTCCAAAATCCTGTCTACATTTGTTCTCAAAGGCACGAAAACTGGCAGCTCCAACCTCCATTGGCTCTACTGCATGCTAAAGGCCATGCTCCAGGGGAGTATACAAGGCATCCTGCTGTCAACCATGCCTCTCATGAATATTTCGGTCCATCCATGTGACCAGGGTTGTGGCCTTTGCCAAAGAACAAGGGAAATCATGAAGAGCCAAAGCATCTTTCAGGGATTCAGACAGACCTCTATGAAATTGGCACATGAGAGTCACATCGTTCCACTAAACCTCAGTGGATCAGTGTGAGAATTCAGTACAGTAGTCCTCAGTGATGCGGCTTCCCTGT
Source organism: Ranitomeya imitator (assembly GCF_032444005.1). Classification (NCBI taxonomy): domain Eukaryota; kingdom Metazoa; phylum Chordata; class Amphibia; order Anura; family Dendrobatidae; genus Ranitomeya; species Ranitomeya imitator. The sequence continues at coordinate 109,710,070 of NC_091290.1, read as the reverse complement.
GTCAGATTAACGATCCTAGCCTCAGTGACCTGGATTCTTTCAGGTTAATCATAGATAACCCCTAAGGCATCAAGGAAGGTGTCAACTGAAGATCATTTTGGGGCTTGTAGAGACAAAGAAAATGCTCAAGTCTGATGGTCACCTAGCAATAGAGATATGACTATTCCCACCGGCTTGGACTCATCCCCTGATAACCAGTGTTGCAGGGTAAAAAACATCATATAGCTCTCACTTAGCACCCTAAACTGGTCTTTTACAACTGAAAATTTATCACTACTGGATTGGTGAGGCCTACTGAATTTCATAAGGTGCAAACATTGCAGTCTCTGATGGAAGCAACAAGCTATAGTGAGTTTTCATAAAGCTAGCCACCTGGCCCTGAAACTGGTATTATGAAGATTCAAGATCCTGGTACTTGTCAGTCAGATCTTGAATCACTTCATTCAGGATTGCCACATGATCACCAAGAGTGTGAATGGGATCAATGATGGACAAAAAAAAATAGTAAATGGTCATCTGAAATGTGATGCTAAATCAGTACTCATGGACAAGCCTTGAGACTGTGTAGTCAGAAGGTTCAAGGTCAGATACCAGGAGGGCTCGTAGTACAGAGGTGCAATACAAACGTGAGGTCAAGCAACAATCCTGCATCCAATGCTGGGAGGGAACAACAAGATCAAAAGGGACAACACACATGAATAGCTACGACAAATCGAAGACCGCAGAATAAAACAGACACATCACAGAGCAAAGCTATAGCTGACAATGGTCTTCTCTTAGATAGCCAGCTAAATAGCTAACAAATAGTCGAAAATGGGAGTCACCAAAAGTAATGCCAGCAGGCTAGGCCAGATTGAGCCACATGGCTATCACTCAAAATGCTGACAGCCCAACATGACCCAACATCAGATTGGATGACTTGGCTGTCACTCACAATACTGACAATCCAGCACACTCCAGATTTTATAGGGTGGCTGAGTTGTTGCTCACAGAATCCCTAGGTCACAGTAAATGATGAAATTGTGACATGTATGTTCACAACCTGTGTGCATTCTCCTCTCTGAGCTTATGACTAAGAGGGACTATATACATATACAAAAAAAGGTTGCACTCTATCGTGACAAAACACATCAAATATGAAATACATGAAATATGAATTGCAAAATTGCTTTTTGAACATTAGGAAAACATTTTTTGAGACGCTTACAACAGAATTTGGCCAAATAGTGTGAGCACATCAACCATCGTCAAGGTAGTCTCATTAAACTGATGGGTACCTGACCTCCCTGTCCAAATGTGAACACTTACCGAAGGCTAATGTCTGTATGCTTGGATGAATGTGGACACCTCTCTCAGCAAAGCCTACATATGGGTTGGCCGGAACCAAGTGTGATTAGATGTAATTAAAAACCAGATGGTGAAGAGAGGAGTACTCAGTCAGTAAGCTAACATAGAAATGACAGAAAAATGACTGACACATCCAAACTAGTGTGAATAGGTGCATACCAGGGGCAGCTACCTCCATATATAATATACAAAAAAAGGTTGCACTCTATCGTGCCAAAACTCGTCAAATATGAAATACATGAAATATGAATAGCAAAATTGCTTTTTGAGCATTAGGAAAACATTTTTGAGACGCTTAGCACAGAATTTGGCCAAATAGTGTGAGCCCATCAACCATCGTCAAGGTGGTCTCATTAAAAAACTGATGGGTACCTGACCTCCCTGTCCAAATGTGAACACTTACCGAGGGCTAAAGTCTGCATGCTTGGGTGAATATGGGCACCTCTCTCAGCAAAGCCTACATATGGGTTGGCCGGAACCAAGTGTGAATAGATGTAATTAAAAACCACATGGTGATGGAAGGAGTGCGCAGTCAGTAAGCTAGCATAGAAATGACAGAAAAAGACTGGCACATCCCAACTAGTGTGAATAGGTGCATACCAGGAGCAGCTACCTCCATATATAATATACAAATAAAGGTTGCACTCTATCGTGCCAAAACACGTCAAATATGAAATACATGAAATATGAATAGCAAAATGGCTTTTTGTTCCATAATTAGGCCTCACAAGCGATCTTGTAGTTTTACTTTGGGTAAGTACAAAACTTTGTAAGAAGGAACATAAACCAGCTCACCCGTGATGCAAGAACCAAATCTCGGGAGCACGGACCCCCTGTGTCCAGGCGTACAAGGTCCAAAAAAAGAAAGGAATGTCCAGCTTCACCGAGTCCGTAAAAAAGAGTTTTCTTTATTCACAAACTTTAAACATGGAGGATACAGACTTCAGCACAACCATATGGGTAAGAATCTCAACGCGTTTCTGGAGACCAGGCTCCCTTAATCATGACCTAGGTCATGATTAGGGTTGAGCGACTTTTACTTTTTTAGGGTCAAGTCGGGTTTCGCGAAACCCGACTATCTCAAAAGTCGATTTAGGTTAATATAATTTGCCTTTTCTTACAAAAATATCTGAAGTTTAATAAAAATTTAGAAAATGTTAACACTTTCAAACTTTGTCAGTATCATTTTTAAAATGTCTTTTATTAATCTTAGAAGGTTTACATGTCCCACATGTCCCACATGTCCCAAGGTTTACATGCTGCTATAAAAAAAAAAGACATACTCAGCTCTAGTCCTGAGCAGGCGGAGACACCGACACTTGCGATATTCACCTGACCCCATTCCACCGCTGTGTCTTCCGGGTCTCTGCAGTGACTGTTCAGGCAGAGGGTGTGCACTAACCACGTCATCGCGCCCTCTGACATGAACGTCACAGCCAGAGGATGCGGAAGACAGAGCCTGGTGGTAAAACGGGGACAGGTGAATATCACATGGCTCACCCTCCCCGTCATACTCCCCCATCATACTCACCCTCCTGACGCGGTCTCTCTGCAAGTCCCTACTTCTCCGATGGTCTCCAGCGCACTCCGGCAGCTTGTTCCTGTATTCATCGGAAACACGGTACCACTCATTAAAGTAATGAATATGCATATGATACTGTGCGCTTGGTTACTGCTGCCTTTCCAGGTCATGCCTTTGTAGCCAGTGCTGATCAGCAGCGAGCAGGAGTTTCAGGGACTAAGTCCTGCTTTTCCCATACTGAGCATGCCCACGGGACAACCTCCCACTGGAAGTCGGGGTCACACACTCAGGTTCTGTAGCAGCTCTTATTGGACCATTAGGAAGGTCCTTGAGAGCTACAGCTATAAAAGGTTTGCATGGCCGTACAGCCATGCGCTAGTATAAACTTGATAATGTGTGTTGTGAATTCTGTGGCAGAGCTCCCTCTTGTGGTCACAAGTGGTACTTCGGCTGATTCTCTCTGTGATCTTCCGTTGGTGGAGAAAAGTGGTACTATGGCTTCTGAGTTTCCTTCCTCAGGTGATATGGTGAAGTCGTTAGGTGCTACCCTATTTAACTCCACCTGGTGCTTGGATCCTTGCTTCCAGTCAATGTTCTAGTGTTGGACCTGTTTCCTCCTGGAGTGTTCCTGTGGCCTGCTGCTCTGCATAGCTAAATTCTTCTTTGCTATTTGTTTGCTGTTTTTTCTATTCCAGCTTGTCAATTTGTTTTTTATGCTAGCTGGAAGCTCTGGGACGCAGAGGGTGTACCTCCGTGCCATTAGTTCGGTACGGAGGGTCTTTTTGCCCCCTTTGCGTGGATTTTGTAGGGTTTTGTGTTGACCGCAAAGTTGCCTTTTCTATCCTCGCTCTGTTCAGGAAGTTGGGCCTCACTTTGCTAAATCTATTTCATCTCTACGTTTGTCTTTTCATCTTAACTCACAGTCATTATATGTGGGGGCTGCCTTTTCCTTTGGGGTATTTCTCTGAGGCAAGGTAGGCTTATTTTCCATCTTCAGGCTAGCTAGTTTCTCAGGCCGTGCCGAGTTGCATAGGCAGCGTTAGGCGCAATCCACGGCTGCCTCTAGTTGTGTTGGAGAGGATTAGGGATTGCGGTCAACAGAGTTCCCACGTCTCAGAGCTCGTTCTTATTTTTTGGGTTATTGCCAGGTCACTGTATGTGCACTGACCTCTATGTCCATTGTGGTACTGAATTACCAGCCATAACAAATGTGTGTGTGTAGATGAATATCTGTCGATGGATGGAAGCTCCTTAATCATTCCCATTCCTAGTGATGATGACTGCTCGCGAATGGTGGAAGCTACCTAGCACCCGACAGTGCTACCAGCAGATTAAGTACAAAGAAAGAAAAAAGCCAGCTCACCGATATGTGCAAGGAGCACGGAACTTCGCCCTGACTCGACGTAGTGCAGATCCAAGTAAAAGAGAAAAATGTTCCAGCTTCTTGATAAAATGTAAAACTTTAATCCATCATATAAAATAGTAGAAGACACACTCCTGGGACAATGCCATATCACAAGTGAAGAAAGCTACGCGTTTCGACCATACAGTCTTTGTCACAGCTTTCTCTTTTACTTAGTGCTACCAGCACACTTAGCTCACATCTCTGTGTCTATTCGCAGTGCCCGCATGTACCGCACCGTGCGCAATCAGTGCACTTTCCTGACAGCCGGTCAGTGTAGGGTGGGAACTCCTGCTTGGACTCAGCATCTGACGCAGGGCATCCTCAGGCGCAGGCTCAAAAGCCACCAAGGGTCAGAGCGAGTCCAATCACCAGTTTAGTGGGGGTGATTCATAGGGATCCCACTAGTGTCTTTCAGCTGCACCCTGTGACTGCCAACAGGGCACAGCGTATTTTCGGCGACTCTGTGAAGCAACAGAGATCGCTTCCATTCACACTGGGTGAGGTCAAACCCACGTGTGAGCAAGCATCCATCCGCCATTACTGAGCTGCAGGTGTCATCTATGCACAGTGGACCCCGGATGGCGAACGCATCTCATACTCTCTAATATTATTTGGTGCGTTCCGCCAGTCCTATCAGCTAAGCTGAATTGCCCCACAAAACAAAGCCTATGGACAAAAATTACATATCCTGTGATTTGTGGAAGATATCACTTTTTAAATATATTACAAAATATATTTTTCTCCTTGCGACCAATAGATAATGGTATTTAATACTGTATCACAGTATCACAATATTTTAAACATTGATTTCAGATGTATGCACTGCATTCTTCAAAATTATGAAAATTCCAGTAGTGTTTTCTCAACTAATCTATTTTTCCATGGCCAAAGAATGAGTAAACCAGAATTTCAAATTTAAAGTATCAAATTAATTTAGAAAACTCCATAACTTAACTATTCATACAAAAGAATAGCTGGTATGAGACAGAACATATGTTAAACCATATGATAGATTCCGCAGAATGATATAAAAAATCTTTCACTTTATATGATGCATCTGGATATATCTAAAATCCCTTATAATTTATAAGTCTGCAGCATCTGGTCATCTACAGTCAATCTTGGTTTTCTTGACATCTGCAACTTTCTTTATCTTCTTTTTTTTCAGGTTAAAGAAAGTGCTAAGAAAAAGTTAGGCCAGGTGTAGACAGTACTGTAATACTGAAACACAAAAACGTTAAAAAGGCTGCATAAAGAAGCTCAAGAGAAGAGATTACTTTGAGCACAGGCGCAGGTTGAAGACTACGCCCATCATCTGCTCCCTGCTCCCTCTGTTTTCAGTGACAGCAGTCATAGGCTGCATAGTAGTCTCTCATCAGCTGATGCCTGTGACCTGCAATACCCTTTTTATTGCAGGTCACAGTCACAGCTGTGGGGTCATGCTGACATCTGATAGCATGACCCAACAGCGCCCTTACCAACGGTAACAATTTACCGGTTGTTAAATTAACACCGAACAGAGACACTATGTGCATACAGCGTTAGTGGTAACTCGATCATTTACCAAACTTTGGACAAATTTTGCCAATTTTGAGGAAAATACTCGGGAATATGAACATGAATCTGATTGTGCTATGTTCGGGCGAACTTTGAGATTGGTGAATGGTTTCCAAACAAGTTTGCTCATCTCTAGTCAAGAGTAGTAGAAATAATAGGTGTGCTCAAACAGCTTAATATATAATCTAGGTACTCTAGTACTGAAATTGTCATAACAAAGGCTGTGTGATAAAAGGAGGTTGTTCAACGCCGGTATAAGGAGATGGCATGGTAGACTACCATCTAGGGTACTATTCGAGGAACACAATTTTATTGAGGAAAGAGCATAGATACATTGCATACTTGTCTCACTGTAATGTTTTTCTATTAAACTACTTCTAATACCAAAAATGACTGTACTAAGCACAAAATATTTTCTGTGAACCCATTGAAGACTGCCGATACTCAGTTAAACAGCATCACTATTTTTGAATCGGTAATAAGATAATCGTGCCGCCTTTGGCTGAAATTCCCACGGGTGACAGTTGTACATGATAGCTGACATCCTGAGGTATCAGCTGTCAGCTAGTTTTGGAGTTGATCAGGGCCAATTAACCTCTTAAGTACCACTGTCAATCGCAATATCAGTATCTAAGTGGTTCAAAGGAGGTTAACATGGCAAGATCGACCCCCCCGATCAAATTCACAAGTGCCGATCATTGCCATGGTACCCTGAGGTCACCTGATGACCCCAGGCCCAACGCATGTTGCTAGTCCATGTAGCTTTGTCAGGGGAACTATTAAAAGTGGCAGCAGGTGTAGGATCACGGGAGCAATTGTCCCATCAGCTGACACTAGGTAAACTGTACACCTCCGATCACAGCTAAGCGCTCACGCTGTCTTTTGACAGCATGGAAACCGTGGCTTTCTGATGGTTTCCCCGTCGATCAGAAGCGGTGTTTGCTGCGCTGCCAAGCATATGACAGTGTGTTAAACACTGCATTGTCGGGCCCCCCATTCAAGTGAATGGAGTTTGGGACGGCTCTGCTGGATGACAGGCTGTATGGACACATCATGCAGTCTGCCATTTAGATGTAGCATAGCTGACTGTGAGGTCACATCCTGCTGTCCTTAACTTTTCTGCAGCACATACTCTGCAAGGAAAGTCAACCTGCATATTTGCAGCATTTTCTCACCATCCACTCAAGTCAATGGTTGAAAAATGCTGAAAAAACGCTGAAAAAAGTTGAAAGAAGTGACCTGATCTATGCCAAAAAAATGCTGCAACGCACAAAATCTTTATGGTAAAAAAAACTAATGTGTGTCCATGAGATTTCTTGAAACTCATAAACTTTGAGAGCAGCTGAAAATTAGCATAAAAAAGCAGCAAAAAAAGAAGCAAAAATGTCCAGTGTGAACTTACACTAACTCTGGTCTGAGTGCTATGCAATGTTTTCTCGCATAGCACTCCCCCATATTCTATGGTAGTGTGACGCCGGCCTTCATCAGCCGCTCCAGTGCTGTAAATAAATAATTGAAAAACAAACCTGCGTGTGTCCCCCTGTATTTTTGATAACCAGCCAGGTAAAATGCACAGCTGGGGGGCTGCAACCCTCAGCTGTCAGCTTAAGCAAGCAAGACTGGTTAACAAGAATAGAGGGGTCCGCATGCCATATTTTTGGCCCCTCATTTTTATGAACCAGCCTTGCTAAAGCAGACGGCTAGGAGCTGGTATTCTGAGGCTGGTAAGGGGCCACATCGATTAGATGTGCCCTGTCTGGTGCTTTGCCCGGCTCTTCCCACTTGCCCTGTTGTGGTGGCAAGTGGGATTCATATTTCTGGGGTTGTTGTCACCTTTGTATTGTCAGGTGACATCAAGCCCACAGATTACTAATGGAGAGGTGTCTATAAGACACCTATCAATTACTAATCCTATAGTTACATGGTAAATAAAGACAAAGCCAGAATAAAGTCCTTCATCAGAAAAAATACTAAACACAGTTTTCCATTTTATTTAAAAATAACAAATACAGTTATACTCACCTAATGCCTAATTCCAATGAAGCCCTCGTTCTCCTGTATTAAAACTAAAACAAAAAAACAACAATATAGCATACCTGTCTGTCGTTCTGTCCCATGCTGTAATCCATATCTGGGGGATTAATAGTTTTCAACCTAGACGGTGCCAAGATGCGACCATCCAGGCTGAAAACCACTGGTGAATGAGCTTCTGCAAGCACAGTGTCAGTGACTAGCGATGACATCACTGAGGCTGCGTTCCCAGCCAGGCTGAACTGCGGTGACCTTGGTGAGATCCCCACTAGCACTGTGCAAATGTCGCAGGGTGCAGAGGCGAGTTCACGGCAGATGAAATTCACTGCAATGAAATTCTCCCGGTGAACTCGCCTCTGCACCATGCGACTTACTCACAATGCTAGCTGAGATCTCACCAAGGTCACCACAGTTCAGCCTGGCTGGGAATGCAGCCTTAGTGATGTCATTGCTAGTCATTGAGGCTGTGCTTGCAGCAGTTCAGTAACCAGTGGTTCTCAGCCTGGATGGTCGCATCTTGCCACCGTCCAGGTTGAAAACTATTTCTCCCGCAGACATGGATTACGGCATGGGACAGAATGACGGAGAGGTGAGGGATATTGTTGTTTTAATATTTTTGGTTTATTACAGGAGAACGAGGGCTTCTGTGGAGTTACGTGAGGTTGTAAGTATGGTTTAATTAAGATTATCGAAGGAGTCTGTGTCTTTTTTTAATTAAAGGATTTTATTCTTGGTTTGTGTGTTTTTATACAATGTGATTATGGGGTTAGTAATGGGGGCATCTTATTGATGCCTCTCCATTACTAACCTCGGGGCTTGATGTCACCTGACAAAACAAAGATGACATCAATCCCCCCCCAAGTATCACCCCACTTTCCTCCGCTACAGGGCAAGTGGAAAGAGCAAGGCTAAGTGCCAGAATTGGTGCATCTTAGAGATGTGCTTTTGTTGGGGTGGCTGAGAGCTGATGTGTTTAGCCTGGGAGGGGCAATATCCATGGCCCCTTCCAAAGCTATTAATATCAGCCTGCAGCTGTCTGCTTAGCCTTTGCTATTTGTTAATTTTAGGGGCACCCTATGCCATTTTTTTAGGGTCCCTCATTTTACCAGCCAGTAAAGGCTAAGTATACAGCTGTGAGCTGATATTAATAGCGTGGGAAGCTCCATGGGTGTTATCCCCTTCCCAGGCTATAAACATCGGCCCCCAGTTGTCAGCTTTCAGAAAAATAATCTTTTAATAATTAAACACTTATACAGTAAGCTGCACACACACTGTACTAATTGTATTTGTCACTGACATCTACATATCTACATATTCTATTTGTATTTGTTGTATGCAATCCATCTCTTCTATCCTGTTGGCTCCTGCTATGATTTTACACTACCACGGCTGCTGAATTGCCTAAATTAAGTATGTATATTGTAGCGATTTCACTCACTCAGCTGCGACGGCTGACACTCAGGAGACGTGTTCCTTTAAAGTTCACTGGGTTTATTGCTTCATAAACCATGTGGCACAACAACAGAAAGCAAAATAGCCTTTAGTTCAGGCAAAGGAAAACAAGGGTCCAGTTCATCCGGCTCAGTCCTGAAGCCGAACACACTCAGGAGGGTTTCACCTCCACACATATCTGCTGTGTAAAGGATTAGCCTGTCTTATATAGGACTAACCACACCCAGTAATCTATCACATGATTAGCCATGTGGTCTGACATCACCACAGGTCCTGAAACACAAACATATGGTTATATAAAACAACGCAATATTCCGGGCTACATTACAGCAACAAGGCACTTATGTGGCACATACCTCCCGTCGACTACACACCCTTTAGCCATGCTACATACCTCCCCCCTCTGCCTAAAGCCGTGGGGCTTGGCACTTTCTCCCACTAAACAAGGGATTCTTGATAGGGCATCCGCATTACCGTGCAGCTTTCCGGCCCGATGTTCCACATGGAAACTGAAGTCCTGCAGGGATAAGAACCAACGGGTGACCCTAGCATTTCTACCCTTCGTTTCCCTCATCCACCTAAGTGGGGCATGGTCGGATATCAGTCTAAATTTACGTCCCAGCAAATAGTACCGTAATGTGTCGACTGCCCATTTTATGGCCAAGCACTCCTTCTCAACGACTGAGTAGTTCTTTTCAGATGAGGACAGCTTCCTACTCAGATAGAGAACAGGATGCTCCTCCCCATGTAGTTCTTGGGAAAGGACTGCTCCCACCCCAACATCTGAGGCATCTGTCTGAAGAATAAACTCTTTCTTGAAGTTTGGGGCCATCAGAACGGGTTGCTTACACAAAGCGTTTTTCATTTCTTGGAAGGCTGACTCTGTTTCTTCAGACCACTTAACCATTACTGGTTTTGTCCCTTTTAGCAGGTCAGTCAGAGGCGCAGCCATCGTGGCGAAGTTTGGGATGAACCTCCTGTAATATCCCACGATTCCCAGGAAGGCTTTAACTTGCTTTTTGGAAACTGGTTTTGGCCACGTTTGAATTGCCTCCACTTTACTGATTTGGGGTTTTATTTCTCCGTGACCCACTATGTATCCAAGGTACTTAGCTTCTTCTTTACCCAAGGCACACTTCTTCGGGTTTATAGTAAACCCGGCCTCTCTTATAGCATCCAACACCGCTTGGACTTTCTCCAGATGACTCTCCCAGTCCGGGCTAAAGATGACGATATCATCTAGGTACGCAGCAGCGTAGGCCTTATGGGGTGCAAGGACTCTATCCATAGCCCTCTGGAAGGTCGCCGGAGCTCCCTGTAGGCCAAACGGCATCCGGGCATACTGGAAGCATCCATCAGGTGTCGAAAAGGCTGTCTTCTCCTTGGCTTCCTGCGCCATGGGGATCTGCCAATACCCCTTTGTCAGATCCAAGGTGGATATATATCTGGCGTGCCCAAGCCTTTCGATGAGCTCATCAACACGGGGCATGGGATAAGCGTCGAACTTGGAGACCTCATTCAACTTCCGATAGTCGTTGCAAAACCTCCACTCTCCATCAGGTTTTGGGACCAGGACAATTGGGCTTGACCAACCGCTCTTGGATTCCTCAATGACTCCAAGCCTCAACATACGCTCCACTTCCTTGGAGATAACTTCTCGACGAGCCTCAGGAATACGATAAGGTTTCACATTCACCCGCACATGGGGCTCTGTTAGGACCTCGTGCTCTATGACCTTCGTGTATCCTGGCAATTCTGAAAACAGGTCCCTGTTTTTCTGGAGTAACTCCCGGCACTGCTGTTTCTGGGTTTTCGATAGCGTCTCTGCTATAGTAACCGCTCCAACCTCACCTTCTGGGTTGCTTAAAAATGACGGAGTTACTGTCGGCTCTCTATCTTGCCATGGCTTGATGAGGTTGACATGGTAAACTTGGAATGGTTTCCGTCTTCCTGGTTGGTGAATTTTATAATTTACCTCACCAAGTTTCTCGACAACCTCATATGGCCCTTGCCATTTGGCCAAGAACTTGCTTTCCACCGTTGGAACTAACACCAGAACTCGGTCTCCCGGATTGAACTGCCTCACTCTTGCAGACCGGTTGTAGACCCTGGCTTGAGCTTCTTGTGCTTGGAGAAGGTGTTCTTTCACGATAGGCATCACCTTTGCAATCCTCTGCTGCATCAGGGCCACATGCTCAATGACGCTTCTGTGGGGCGTGACTTCGGCTTCCCAGGTTTCCTTGGCTATATCCAGGAGTCCTCGTGGATGTCGGCCATATAGAAGCTCAAACGGTGAGAACCCTGTGGAGGCCTGTGGAACTTCACGAATGGAAAACATCAGATAGGGTAAGAGACAATCCCAGTCTCTACCGTCTTTCTCTATAGCTTTTCTCAGCATGCTCTTTAGAGTCTTGTTAAACCTCTCAACAAGACCATCTGACTGGGGATGGTACACCGAGGTCCTCAACTGGGAGATCTTCAGGGCTTTGCATAACTCCCTCATCACCTTGCTCATGAAAGGTGTACCCTGGTCAGTCAGGATCTCCTTTGGCAGACCTGTCCGGGAAAAGACATGGACCAACTCGCGGGCTATGCTCTTTGAGGAAGAATTCCTCAAGGGAATTGCCTCAGGATAGCGTGTGGCATAGTCCAGGATGACTAATAAATACTGATGGCCCCGAGCTGATTTAACTAAGGGACCGACCAAGTCCATGGCAATTCTCTCGAACGGTACCTCAATAATGGGCAGTGGCACAAGGGGGTTCCGGAAATGAGGAGTAGGAGCAGTTAGCTGACATGTAGGGCAGGACCTGCAATAGTTCACTATTTCCCGGTGACACCCAGGCCAATAGAACCTCTGCACAACCCTTTCCTGCGTTTTTTCCACCCCTAGGTGTCCACCCAAGATGTGTGAATGGGCCATGTCCAACACTTTCCGTCTATACGGACCCGGCACTATCAACTGCTCTACCAACTCCTCCCTTATTTTCGTGACCCGGTACAACAATTCCCCCCTCAACAGAAAATGGGGAAATCTTTTGTCTGCCCCCGGCTCCTGTACCACCCCGTCAATAACTGTGACATTATTAAAGGCTTCCCTCAGAGTGGGGTCCCTATGTTGGGCAGTCCCAAAATTTTCACCGGTAACCTCTAACTCCAGAATGTCAGATGTAGGGGATACTTCCTCCTCATCCCCAACCAGAACACAAAAAGGAAAGCTGTCTGCCTCTGGGTGTGGCGATACCGTTCCAGGGTTCACTGGTTCCCTGCCAGGGAGCTCAGAACCCTTTCCCCACAAATCCCAAAACAAACAGAAATCCCGGCCAATAATTATAGGGTGCAACAAGTCCTGAACTACGCCGACCATGTGGGATTCAGTGCCACATGCCGTTTCAATGTCCACCCTGGCCATAGGGTAGTCCTTTGCATCACCATGTATGCACCGCACTCCGACCTTCTTTCCTGGGAGCAGGTGAAGAGGAAAAGTGGCCCTCACCAGGGTCACTAGGCTCCCCGAGTCTAACAGTGCCGTTACTGCTTGACCGTTCACCTTTACGGGACACGCTTGAGGTCCCTCGTTGGATGGAGAGTTCACACTACAGACTGGATACGCATAGTATGAACAACGGCGTCCCATGCTGCAGTCCATCTGCTCAGTGGCTTGGGAACAACGGGCAGCTATATGTCCTGGCTTGTGGCACCTCCAACAAATAACATCACCCGTGGGGACCTTGGGCACCACCTCCCCCGCCCTTTGTGACCTTGGACGCACCACCCCTTTTTGGGACTCAGCTGCCCTCTGGGACCCCCAGTACGGCATGGGCTGCCTCCCGAAGGAGCCTTCCAACCCTTGGTATCTCTCAACCAGTCCGATCAGCTCGTCGGCATTCTGGGGATCACCCTGGGCAACCCAAGACTGTATAGGCCTCGGGAGGGAATGGACAAACCGATCCATCATCACCCGTTCTACCATCTGTGCAGGCGCAGAGGTCTCTGGCTGCAGCCATTTCTGGACCAGGTGCAACAGATCAAACATTTGGGAACGAGGTGGTTTGTCCCGGTGATAGCCCCAGGAGTGAACTCGCTGTGCCCTGACAGTCAGTGTCACCCCCAGACGTGCAAGAATCTCGGCTTTCAATTTGTGATACTCTTTGGCATCCTGCAAGGTCAAATCATAGTACGCCTTCTGGGGTTCTCCCGTCAGGTATGGCGCAAGTACCTCTGCCCACTGCTCTGGCGGAAGTTTTTCCCTCTCAGCGACCCTCTCAAACACCGTCAGGAAGGCCTCAACATCATCCCCGGGAGTCATTTTCTGCAATGCGCGTCTTACCGTCTTCCGGACGTGGGTGTCATCAGCCAAACCTGGGGTTGGGGCGCTCGCCTTGCCCTGGATGGCGGTTGCCAGAAGCTGCATCTGCTGCTGATGCTCCTGCTGGCTCTGTTGTAACTGCTGCCGTTGCTCCTGCTGGCTTTGCTGCATCTGCTGCCGTTGCTCCTGCTGGTTCTGTTGTATCTGCTGCTGGCTCTGTTGTATCTGCTGCATCAACAGCCTGTTGGTCTCTTGCTGCCTTTGCTCCTGCTGGACCAAGTGTTTCAGCAGGTCCTCCATTTTCTCCGGCAATGCTTGCTGGCTTGCAACAGCCTTGACCCAGGACATTCAAAAATAAACTCACGTCTCCGCTGGGAACGCTGCCTGCATTCTCCACCAATTGTAGCGATTTCACTCACTCAGCTGCGACGGCTGACACTCAGGAGACGTGTTCCTTTAAAGTTCACTGGGTTTATTGCTTCATAAACCATGTGGCACAACAACAGAAAGCAAAATAGCCTTTAGTTCAGGCAAAGGAAAACAAGGGTCCAGTTCATCCGGCTCAGTCCTGAAGCCGAACACACTCAGGAGGGTTTCACCTCCACACATATCTGCTGTGTAAAGGATTAGCCTGTCTTATATAGGACTAACCACACCCAGTAATCTATCACATGATTAGCCATGTGGTCTGACATCACCACAGGTCCTGAAACACAAATATATGGTTATATAAAACAACGCAATATTCCGGGCTACATTACAGCAACAAGGCACTTATGTGGCACATACCTCCCGTCGACTACACACCCTTTAGCCATGCTACAATATATATATATATATATATATATATATATATATATATATACCATATATATATATGTATGTGTGTGTCACTGATATATATATATATATATATATTCTATGTGTATATACCTATTCTATCTATTCTATTCTAACCTGTCACGCTGTGATTTTAGGGAACACAGCACATGAATTACCGGTTTTTATTCTACCTTTTACTGAATGTTACCGACGTTTTCCGATTTTAAGAAAAATGCTTGCGTTACCAAACTTGAATCCGAATGTACTATATTGATGCCGAATTTATGTTTGGCGATTGTTTTCCGAACATATTCACTCATCTCTATTTATGAATAGCATGTGGTGGATGGCAACTGTGTTCATGAAGAATTGAACTACTACAAGGGAGTTTCCTATGTAAAGTTGTATCAATTTCACCATTAGTAGCATCACCCCTCAGTATAAAATCCATAAGAAATGGTGCAACATCAGTATGAATGTCGGCTTTAAAGTGTAAGTTCAAACTGCTATAGTTAAGATATTTTTCAAATGATATTAGTGCATCCAGATATGGTTCATTCAGATATTTATGCAGTATGTTTGGGAGGTCATCTATATACTCTCATACCATCTGATAGGTGATAAAAATGGAGTAGTAATAGTATGAAGGTGACCTTTCTTTCACCATGACATGTAAAAGTTTTGTTCAGAAAAGTGAAAACCTACCAACTTTTGGACATCCGCATTTCTTGGGGAACAAATAAATGATGACAGGAAAATAAATTATTTTCCAATAAACATTTGGTGATTATTAGAATGACTTGAGATAAATTTAATAAATAATTACTATACTCATACCCAGAGGGAAGTTATATTTTGTGAATAGTTGAAGATAAAGTGTCTAGCCACTGATGATATATTGCAATTTAAACTGACCGTGTTCGTTATGTCATAAAGATGTTCCAATATCCGCATTTTTAATTTCTCCGAGGTTCTTCGAAACATGTTGCTGTATCTTCCCTGTCATAAGTACGGTTCAGGAGCTAAAAAAATGTTTTTATCCTGTTGAACAAATTTTGAATTTTATTGAAGGAGCTGGAATATTGCAAATTTATCCATGATCATGTTGGGACAGGATGGATTTCCATGCATCTAGAAGGGCTGTTGGTGAGCTGGCTATTTTATTCTTTTTTTCCTTTTGTTATTATCAGATAGCTTAGACATTACCTCCCGTCTGTATAACAATTTGTCAAGAACAACTAAAGAGCTCCATTTATCTGCAGGACATATTACATCATATTATGAATATTAGTTGGCTCTTTGTGTGGAAATCTTTTCGTACAGTTCAAATTAAGAGCACCTCCTTGCTATATTTCCAAAAGAAATTTAATTTCTCATTCCATAATATATTGTAATGTATCCATAATAGGAACTCTCGAAGACACAGAATGAAAATATGGGTTGGGTATATGGTCTGAATTACTAGTATACATGTTTCTGTGTTTCTCATATCTAAGGTCTATTTTTTCCATATATTTTACCCCATCGACATGCATTAAAACCGCGGCTGCTGAAGGGCCTTATTCCCTCAGTGCTGTTTTCAAATGGCGATTTGGAATAAGACTGTAATGCACCTAGAGTCAGAAAATCTCTTGGGTCTAAGGTACCAGGTGTTAGGGCTAGCGGAACGCACCAAATAATAAGACAGATAGAGTATGGTGCGTTCGCAGCCCGGGGTCCACCGTGCAGAGATGGAACCTGCTACCAAGTAATGACAGACTATATGGCGGTACAAAGTGAATACACACATGGGCTGTGTGAAGGAAGCGAACCCTGTTACGTCACAGGGCCGTGGTACCGCACCAAGAGCGCAAGCAACGAGTCTCAGAACTCAATCTAAAGACACAGGATTTGAGTACATAGACCTCATGCGCTCGACGCCGCTACTGAGGTGTCAGAGTGACAGCAATAGAAGCACGAGAGTGCATGCAGTGCCGCACTGGCGAACGCCACTAACCACCCAGGCTTGGGTCAGGAAAGCGCTGTGAAAGCATAAGGCGCCGCACTGGCGGTCACAGCAATAAGACGCTGTATTGTGTGTTTACGTGCTGATGGCTAAGTCGGGCGCTAGATAGCAAACATACACCTTCCGCGAACAGTCATCCAATAGGGAGGGTTATTTAAAGAGCGACTTTCACTCACAACACACACACATATACCAATGTACACTAGCGCATGGCCGTGCGGTCATGCGCAGCTTATATAGCTGCAGCACGTTCAGGACCTTCCAATAAAGGACCAATGGGAAGCTGCTACCAAAGTTTTGCCCTTTCAGGACCTTCCTGGAGGACCAATGGGATGTGCTGCAGTACCTGAGCATGTGACCCTCGATCTCCAATGGGAGATCTTGCCCTGGGCATGCTCAGAAAGAGAAAAGCAGGACTTAGCCCCTAAAGCATCTGCTCGCCGCTGCCCAACACTGACTTCAATGGCAGAAGCAGGAAAAGCAGCAGTAACTCTTTGTACAGAGTGAGACTGAGCAAGACGCTGGGACCGACGTCTCTGCTGAGCAGACTCCACTGTGGCTGGATAAGAATGGGAGACCGCAGCGGAGATGGCTCGAGATTCCCCTTATGCAGAAGCGGGAACTCGACACCTAACATTACCCCCCCTCCTAGGACCCCCCCCTCCTTGGGCCTCGCTACGCTCGAAGGCAGCAATGAGCTGTGGGGCCCGAATGTTTTCAGCAGGCTCCCAGGACCTGTCCTCTGGGCCATAACCCTTCCAATCCACCAGATAGAACTTTTTGCCGCGTACCACCTTGCACCCAAAAATAGCGTTCACCTCGTAATCGTCCGTAGACGAACCCGATGTCCCGGCAGATGACTCGGAAAACCGGGACATGTATACGGGTTTCAAGAGGGACACATGAAAGGTGTCGGTGATACCCAAGCGTGGAGGAAGGGCCAGACGGTAGACCACAGGGTTAACCTGTTTAAGGACCTTGAAGGGACCCAAGTAGCGAGGTGCAAACTTAGTGGACTCAACACGCAGCCAGATGTTACGGGCGGAGAGCCACACTAAGTCGCCAGGAGCAAAGGTCGGAGCGGGACGCCGATAAGCATCGGCGGAGGACCTCAATCTCTCCTTGGAGGCCCGAATGGCATCCTGAGTGCGGTCCCAAATGTCCCGTGCCTCCACAGCCCAGTCTGCCACCCTGGAGTCAGCAGAAGACACAGGCATGGGCACAGGGACACGCGGATGCTAGCCGTAATTTAGGAGGAATGGAGTCTGACCGGTGGAGTCGGCTACGGCGTTGTTAAGCGCAAACTCTGCCCATGGTAGCAAGGATGCCCAGTCATCCTGCCTGGCAGAAACAAAATGTCGTAAATATGTGACCAAGGTCTGGTTAGCTCTCTCTACCAACCCATTCGTCTCAGGATGATATGCCAAAGAGAGATTCAACTCAATACTGAGTAGACGACAAAGCTCTCTCCAGAATTGAGACGCAAACTGGGGACCCCGGTCACTAACAATTTTGTCTGGCATACCGTGTAGGCGAAAGATATGTTTGATGAACAAGACAGCCAACGCCCGTGCAGAAGGTAGCCGTGGAAGAGGCACCAAGTGCACCATTTTGGAAAAATTGTCGGTGACCACCCAGATAATGGTGCAGTTACGAGACTTGGGTAAGCCCACCACAAAGTCCATGCCGACCATCTCCCAGGGCCTGTCCACCACCGGCAGAGGGTAAAACAAACCAGCTGGCCGTTGCCGAGGGGACTTGTTCTTGGCGCAAGAGACACACGCCCAAACATATTCTGCGACATCACGAGCCATATGCGGCCACCAGTATGTCCTCGCCAGTAACTCAGATGTCCTTTTGGAACCAAAATGTCCACCCACCCTGGACGAGTGTGCCCAAGAGAGAACCTCCGGTCGTAAACTGGATGGTACAAAAGTCTTGCCCGGAGGCACAGACTCTAGCGAAACTGGGGCCACAGTTCTCAAGCTCTCAGTGGGGACAATAAGCCAAGGCTCCTCTTCCTCCTCCGCAGATGACACAACGGAGCGAGAGAGAGCATCGGCCCGAATGTTCTTCTCCCCAGAAAGAAAATGGAGGGGGAAATGAAACCGGGAGAAGAATAAGGACCATCTGGCCTGGCGAGAATTCAACCGCTGGGCTGTCTGCAGGTACACCAAATTTTTATGGTCTGTGAAGACTTGGAAGGGAAAACGTGCTCCCTCCAAGAGATGTCTCCACTCCGAGAAAGCCAACTTCATGGCTAGCAACTCCCTGTCCCCGATGGAATAATTCCTCTCTGCTGGTGAGAAGGTCTTAGAAAAGAAGAAGCAAGGATGCTTCCGACCTTGAGCATCCTTTTGGAAAAGGACTGCTCCAGCACCAACAGAAGAGGCATCCACCTCCATGATAAATGGCTTATCAACATCGGGGCGATGTAGGATGGGAGCGCTAGCGAAGTGTGACTTTATGGAGTTAAAGGCCTTGGAGACCTCCTCAGACCACAATTTGGGATGTGCCCCCTTCTTGGTGAGGGCAACCAAGGGAGCTACCAAAGTTGAGAAGTGCGGAATGAACTGGCGATAATAATTAATGAACCCCATAAAGCGCTGCACCGCTTTAACAGTCCATCACAGCCCGTAGTTTGGCAGGATCCATAGCCAATCCCTGGGCAGAGATGATGTAGCCTAGGAAAGGTAAGGACTCCTGCTCAAACATACACTTCTCCAACTTGGCATAGAGGGAGTTTGCCCGTAGGAGGTCGAAGACTTTGCAAACATCTCTCCGGTGGGAGTCAATATCTGGAGAGTAGATGAGAATATCATCCAGATAGACTACGACCGAGGGGACTTGAGCATATCAATTGAGCTGGTCATCTGAGTACCTTCAATACTCTCTGCATAGTCGAGCACCCAATGCAAACTGAAGTAGCGAGCACTTCCACTCAACACTAATGATGACGTATGCAATATGACAATCTAATGTTATCAAATTCTGTGTCATACCTGAGGGTTCAAATTGCTCACTGTAACCCTGGATAAAATCCTTGAGGGGCATGGTTTACAAAATGACATCACTTGTGGGGGAATTCCACTGTTTAGGCTCATCAGAGGCTCTCTAAATGCAACAGGACGTCCACTACTATTCCAGCAATTTTACATTTAAAAAGTCAAATGGCGCTCCTTCCCTTCCGAGCTCTGCCGTGGGTCCAAATAGTAGATTTCACCCACAAATGGGGTATAGGAGTACTCAGGAGAAATTGCTCTGCAAGTTTTATGCTCCATTTTCTCCTGTTACTCTTGTGAAAATATAAAAGTTTGGGCCTAAAGTAAATTGTGAAAAAAATTAAATTCAACTGAATGGTTAATACACTTCTTGAATGTGGGTATCAGCAGTTTGAGCAGTTTTTAGAATGGCGTCACTTTTTGGTACTTTCTGTCATATAAGCCTATCAAAGTCACTTCAAATGTAATTTGGTCTCTAAAAAAGATTTTGTAAATGTTGTTGAAAAAATGAGAAATCGCTGGTCAATTTTTAGCCCTTCTAACTTCCCAGCAAAAAAAAATGTGTGGTAAATGTTATTTAATATTGTTAAAATTCTGAATAGAACCTGAGAGTGGACCCTCTGGGTCTTGGCTCTAGAGGCCCCGAGGACGAGCGGACCAGATGGAACCACCCCCTATACAGGGAGCATTAGGAGCAGGCGCAAGGGGGATGAAGACACAACTGCTAGAGCTAAAGGGGTGTCCACTAGTCAGAAAAAGGAGACCAAAGACAGAATGGAAAGGACTGGAACTGGGAAGGCTGGGTATATGATGGAACTTCAGGAGCCGGACACGGTCGAAAACAATGCTGCAAATAAGGAGACAAAAAGTTATGAAGCCAGGAAGACAAGACTAGATGCAGGAAAAATATATGTTAGGACAAAGACAGAGGAAAGACAGAGACTCAGGGACTGATAAGGTGGAGACACAGGGCAGGTATGACTGGGACACAGGGCAGGTACGGCGGAGACATGGGGCACAGGCACAGGACAGGTATGGCAGAGATATGGAGCAGGTATGGCTAAGACACAGGACTGGTATGGTGGAGACACGGGGCACATGCACAGGGCAGGTATGGCAGAGACACGAAGCAGGAAATGCTGGGGCCCAGGGCAGGCACGGTGGCGACACAAGGCAGAGACAAAGAGGAGCCTGAAGGAAAAAAAGGAACGTTGACAGCAAGGTACAGCGAAAACCTCAGAAGCACAGGCATCTTACCTGGGAAGACGCCGAGAAAAATTACCTGATGGGCTCCGCCATGTTGGGGTGGAGCCAAAGGTTTGCGACATCCCAGGGAGCCCTGCAGTGTAGGAGGCGCGACTGCGCATGCGTGAAGAAACGACGCGCCGGGAACCAGCAAAGACAGAGGAAGAGAGGCGAGGGACATAGTCGGGGGTGCGCCAAGGGATAGGAGAAGGCAGGTAAGTATGCGCAGTCATAACAAATATCTATTTTGTGATATAACTCTCTGATCATAAGAGCATAAAAATTAAAAGTTTGAAAATTGCAAACTTTTCTAAATTTTTGCCAAATTTTCATTTTTTTTTTACAAATGCAAATTATTTTAACAAAATCTTATGACTATTATGAAGTACACTATGTCAGGAAAAAACAGTCTCAGAATCAATGGGATATGTTGAAGCATTACAGAATTATAACTGCAAAAAGTGACACTGGACAGAATTGTAAAGTTTGGCTTTGTGATTAAGGTCAAAATTGGCTTGCTCACTAAGGGACTGAACAATCAATGGTGATTATTTCTATGCTTTTTTGTTGTCATTATTCTTTGCTTGTATATTTATTTTTCTATCTACCTGCTTGATCAATATGTTTATTCCTTAAGGGGTGGACTCAGATGACGAGAGCAAAGAAAGTATGTATTAGTTGGGAATTGCCATGTAGAATAATTGTGACTAAGGACTGTCAGTAGTCAAAAACAAATAAGCTGATCATGTATGCTCTTTCATTTCCCATCTGAACTATGAAAAATTTAATCCATGTTTTTATGAAGACAATTTAAAAAAAAACAGAAATTTAATCTTCACAATGCTAAATTGCAACTCTTCTTATATGTTCAACTTTCCATTCAAGGATACTGGTTGAAGGACTCCCAACATCATTTCCAAAAAGATTTCTTTGTCAACTCTTTCTGTGTGGGAATTAGCTGCTAGACTCCTCTTTTTTGTATTTTTGTTCTAACAATATGGCCATTGGAGCTAGATATGTTGTTTGATGACGTTACAATTGTTATAAACATGACTTTCATGATTTGTTACTTTTACAATGCTGAAGTTATTTTGTTTGTCTTTCAATTTGATCTACATAATCTTCCACGTGCATTCGAAATGTGAAAACTTCTGTCAAATAAGTATTTTGTATACATCCAAGTTTTTACCCCATGAAATTAAAGTAGGAGGATTATAAATTTTGTACACAAACAGCTTATTTCTAATTTGGATGTTACTATCTATTGGAACTGTTTTATTAAGTTTAGAAATTGTTCCAGTGCTTCTTATCTGGTGTTAAATCGCTATACTTACACAAATACACAATACCAAGAAAATATGAAGGCACAATATAACCAATACTACACGTTATTGGAGAAGTGATTGAATTCTGAGCTAATTGAGAGGTGATAAGAAGAACATCTCAAAATAGAAATAGTCACATACGCTAAGAAAGTTATTGCCTGTTCTTTTTTTTCAGTAACTAATATCACTTAAAGAGCATAGAGGTTCTACAAGTGCACATGTTTTGTTTTTTTTTTCAAATTTCAATCAACATTTTTTTAAAAATCTATTAATTTAAAGGGAACCTGCCACATCCTTTTTTGCTATTATACTGCCCCCAATATATCACTAACATGTTTATCTCAAACAAAATGTCACAGTATTTATCCCAAAAATGACTTTTTGTGCTTTGATGATTGCCTTTCGTTGCAGTAATAGGGGTGGAGATCTCCAGCTTTTCAATCATGGTCTTTCAAATGCCTATATCAAATTATCTTATATTCTATTAAACTAGTCAAAAATCATCCCTTCTTGGGGGCAGATGCCTGTTTCGTGGTGAGTTTACATTGGTTGTCCAAAAGGAAGCTTTTCAAATGGGGTGGTGTAAAAATTATCACAAAGACATTAGCCCCATATTTGATGCTTTAAGTAGTGTGCAAATTAGTGATGGGCAAGTGTTTTTTTTCTTGCAAACCATGAATCAAATCTTAAAGGGAACCTGTCACCCCGTTTTTTGAGATTGAGATATAAATACTGTTAAATAGGGCCTGCGCTGTGCGTTACTATAGTGTATGTAGTGTACCCTGATTCCCCATGTATGCCGAGAAATACATTACCAAAGTCGGCGTTTTCGCCTGTCAATCAGGCTGGTCTGGTCAGGTGGGCGTGTTCACAGCGTTCTTTTCTTCCCCAGGTTTCCGTTGGTGGCGTAGTGGTGTGCGCATGTCCAAGGTCCGGATTCCCTGTGCCCACGTGAAGACACAGCGCGCGATCTGCGCTGTCATTCCTTTCATCGGTGCGGGCGGCCATCTTCCTGGGGCCGCGCGTGCGCAGATGTAGTGCTCTGCTGCACGGGGCTTCAGGAAAATGGCCCCGGGATGCCGCGCGTGCGCAGAAGAGATCGCGGCGGCCATTTTCCCAAAGCCGAGTTTGCATCTCGGCTTTGGGAAAATGGCCGCCGCGATCTCTTCTGCGCACGCGCGGCATCCCGCGGCCATTTTCCTGAAGCCCCGTGCAGCAGAGCACTACATCTGCGCACGCGCGGCCCCCGGAAGATGGCCGCCCCCACCGATGAAAGGAATGACAGCGCAGATCGCGCGCTGTGTCTTCACGTGGGCACAGGGAATCCGGACCTTGGACATGCGCACACCACTACGCCACCAACGGAAACCTGGGGAAGAAAAGAACGCTGTGAACACGCCCACCTGACCAGACCAGCCTGATTGACAGGCGAAAATGCCGACTTTGGTAATGTATTTCTCGGCATACATGGGGAATCAGGGTACACTACATACACCATAGTAACGCACAGCGCAGGCACTATTTAACAGTATTTATATCTCAATCTCAAAAAACGGGGGTGACAGGTTCCCTTTAAAGAGTTTCATCCATTCATCTATACATATATCCATAAAATGATAAATTGCTAAGTAGCTCTGCATAGGATCACATCCCAAAAGCAAACATCTGTAAAAAGTCACTGAGTTTGGGTGATGTGCAAAGGTGTAATAGTGGACTGTTACACCAAGAAAGACTTAAAAAATAAAAAATAACACCTTTTTGAGGTACAGTTAAGTTTAAAGTTATGGAATATGAAGATTTTTATTTTGTCTTCAAAAAATAGATATATTTACCATCTCACAATCTGCGAAGCATACTTTCTCTAACACGCAAGTCTTAGTTTCAGGATTTTTATCCAGAAGCAAAATTAGGATAGTGGGATATACAACTGCCCTTCTTGTTTTCAGTGTGTCATGTAAATAAAAATGGTGTTATTATGGTGCTGTGATTTCAGTATGTCACAGATATGTGTAATGAGATGTATGCTTTGACCTCTTATGGCTCTGTGCTGTTACAATCCTAAACTAGCCACTGCTTGCCCTGCCATCATCTTATAGCATCTCTTTGATAGACTTTTTGATTGGTGGCCCTAGACCATGTGATATGATCACTGCAAGGCATTATGAACAAGCCCACGCAGTGGCACCTACCGTCATGAGTCCATTGGGTGCTGAAATTTTCAGCAGTGTGTAAAATGGCACCAGCATTTTTTTCGATTCTCGTAAATTGAATCACAATTTGTTCAAATTTACTGTGACCTGAGGATTTCAGGAAATCTTACTCAAAGTCAATTTCCAGATGAACAATCTGCTCATTTCTAGCATTGAATGCATTTTTTTGTAGATATACCTGACTTCTTTAAATAGTTTACATAAGTTAAAGAATTAATTTCAAGGAATGGAAAACCACACTTGGACTTTTACATTCCGTTGGAAAGAGTAGATAGGACTTCAGTCTCTTTTCGAAAAAAAAATCATATTTTTCAACTGAGGTCAGACTTAGCATTTCTTTAATCCCATCCAGCATATTTACATGTGGTGCTGATCGCATGTTGCGCACATGCTTGGTGATAGGTCAATCTCCTTGCAGTACTAATGGTGGGAATTCCATTTTAGTCTTATTAATTTTTTTTCCTATAGGACTGATGGCTGTATTAAGCTGTTTCTGTCATTCCAACAGATGTTGAATGATATGCAAAAACTACCACTCTATTCTAGATCCTTTTCCTTCTTAATATCCCCCAAAGAGGTAATAACGGTCTCAAGAACCCTGTTTTAGTGATTGTAGGGCTTCCAAAGTTTATACACTTTAAATCTATTCTTGGGATGCATGTCATACGTTTCTGGTGCAATAACCTGTAAAAGTGCACAACTACCAAAACAGTAAAGCAAAAGAAAAAAAAGAAAATAAATATGATTTTTAGTAAATTTTCTTCTTTATAAGAACTTTACTGGGGACCTGATCAGCACATTAAAAACCTTTTAAATTATAACTGCAAATTAAATTATTTTTGTCTGCAAATGTCAGCATTTTTTAATGCATTATTGTCAAATTTCCTTTAACACAGAGAACATATGTCTGATGAGTTGATTGATGCGATGAAGAGTTTTGAAACCAGAAATTATGTTACTTTAGTGTTGCAGACATTTGCAGATAATGTAATAAGTTTTGTAAGTCTACACAGACTATGACTATAGGTGTACTGTGAGACCAGCCTGAAAAAAGAAGAGGTGTTTCCAGTTTTATGTTGCAAAATAATTTTATGGGGGTAAAAGGTTGGTGCTTTTTTTTCTTCAGGGAGGATGTAAAATTGCTAAGTTAAATTGGAGCTTGGAGTTACAAGCTGTGATGTAACATGAGGCAGATATCTGTAAAGCATCAGTGTTTACACCTGCAGAGTTAAGAGACTGTCCACCGCCTTAGCAACATGCATACTACGGCTTGTAAAACAACACCAGGGTAAATAAGACGTTGAAGAGAGAAACACTGGGGTCTTATTTAATAGTCCATTTTGGAACAAATGTCAGATTAGTGAATATATAGGAAAGAAATTATTAACTGAACTGATCCACAAAATAATTCTAACATAACATAATCAATCAAATCATTATCAGAGGTTGTAGTACTTTTGCCTAGGTCGCTATAACTGACCGGTAATTATATGATTGCTGATTTTATCTAATTATTTTGAACAGCAGTGCAGTTAATATTTCTTTTAATTGTACTATTCTGACATTTGTTCCAAATTGGACTGGTAAATCAAACCCTAATGTTTCTTATATTTGCCAAAGTTATGCTACTGCCATCAACCTGTTGACATACCGTATTTTTCAGACTATAAGGTACACCGGACCAAAAGGCGCAACCCAAATTTTAGGGTGGAAAATTGCAGAAAATAGATTTTTATAAGATGGGGGTCTGTCTTATTGTCTAAATTTAAGGTATCTTACCTGAGGGTTGGTGGTGGAAGAGCGAGGTCACAGAATGCATGGTCCCTTCATCAGGATGCCAGTGGCGGCAGAAGTAGGGCAATGCTGCAGTCCTGGGGTGCAATGCTGCGGGTCTGGTGTCAGCGGTGAGCCAGAGCATGGAACAGAGTCCCTTCCTCAGGAGCCTGGCGGCAGAAATGTGGCAACACCGTGGTCCAGTGTCCACAGTGAGCAGAGCCGGGTGCATCACCAGTTTCCCTGTGGCCATCTTCCTGAAGCCGTGGGCCACCTGAGGCTTCAGGAAAATTACCGCTGGAGGACACGCATGCGCAGATTGAAATCTCAGCGGCCATTTTCCTGAAGCTGAGTGCCGCCGAGATCTCAATCTGCGCTCGGCTCGCCATAGACAGTGGGCCGCTGCATCACTACATTTCTGTCGCTGGCATCCTGAGGAAGGGACCATGCTCAGGTGCACTCTGCACCGCCCACCTCCTCAGCAGCACCATACCTCTGCTGCCGCTAGTTCCGCTACTCCACCACTGTTGCAACCCCCCATTAAGCCTGCGTTCACACTAAAAGATGCACCCCCCATTTTCCTCCTAAATTTTTTTCAGAAAAAGTGAGTCTTATAATCTGAAAAACACAGTATTCTGTACATCTTCATTCACATTTCATGTGGAGATCAATTCTCTTTTTAAGTCCATATTAAAGTGGTTGTTCGTTTTAAAGCTACTTTCCAAATATGTTTTTATTTATATCCACTGCTCAAAAAAGTAAAGGGAACACTTAAACAACACAATATAACTCCAAGTCAATTACACATCTGTGAAATCAACCTGTCCAGTTATGAAGCAACACGGATTGTGAATCAATGACTGTAGAAATGATATGCAATTAGCAAGGCAACCACTATGAAGGAGTGATTCCGTAGGTGCTCTAACGAATTATTGCGGCCCCATAGAAATGTATTGGGGCCACAAAAACATGGCAAGTGTAAAAGAAGCCTTTGGTCCCTTTTGCATTTTGTCATTGCTCTCACCCCTAGAAGTAGAGTAGCATAACGCGATGTCTACAGTACACAAAAGTTGCTCAAGTAGAGCAGCTCATCTTCTAGGATAGCACGTAAATGCGAGCTGTGTCAAGATGGGTAGCTGTGTCTGTCAGAACAGTGTCCAGAGCATGGAGCAGATACCAGGAGACAGGTCAGTAAACCAAGAGATGTGGAGATGGCCGTAGGAGGGCAACAACCCTGCCACGGGACCACTGCCTCCTAATTTGTGCAAGGGGGAACACAAGGATCAATGCCAGAGCCCTGGAAAATGACCTCCAGCAGGTCAATAATTTCTATGTGTCTGCTCAACCTGTCAGAAACAGACTAAATGAGAGTGGCATGAGGGCCCAACGTCCACAAGTTGGTGTTGTGCTTACAGCTCAAAACCATGGAGGGCGATTGGCAATTGCCAGAGAACATCAAGATTGGCAGATTCAACATTGGCACCCTGTGCTCTTCATGGATAAGAGCAGGTTCACACTGAGCACGTCACAGAGTCTGGAGATGCCATGGAGAACAGCCTGCTGCTTGTAACATACTCCAGCATGACCAGTTTGGCAGTGGGTCAGTAATGGTGTAGGGAGGTATTTCTTTGGAGGAGCGCACAGTCCTCTATGTGATATCCAGAAGTACACTGACGGCTTTTAGCTACCGGGATGAGATCCGAAGACCCATTGTGAGACCATATGCAGGTGCATTGGGCCCTGGGTTCCTTCTGGTGCAAGGTTGAACTATGTCAGCTGTTCCTGCATGATGAAGGCATTGATGACTTGCCTGCCCATTCCCCAGACCTGAATCCTATTGAGCACATCTTGGACATTATGTCTCGTTAGATCCACCAATGCCATATTGCACCACAGACTCAGGAGAACATACACTGCCTCATTAGGATAATTTTCAGGTATTGTAGGGAGGTCATACAGGAACATGGAAGACACACACACACACACTACTGAGCATCATTTTCTTTTCTTGAGACATTTCCACTGAATCTAAATTAGCCTGTAATTTGATTTTCCACTTTGATATTGAGTATCATTTCAAATCTACAGTAGACCTCCATTGGACATTAATTTTGATTTACATTGATCATTTTATCATTTTTGTATGTTATTGTTCTTAACGCATTTCACTATGTCATCAATACAGATTTGCAACTGGCATATTTTATGTAGTGATATCTAGTGTGATGCTGCGGTAGCACCGTATGTAGTGAAGAGGCAGTGACCCACAAAGTTCAAATACAAAAGCCTCTTTAATGTATTACTTCACACATAAAGGTGCATAGCATTTTATAATACACGTCATCAAAGTTCAATACGCACAGTTGCATCTCATCTAAGTGCCCGTTTCATAGCACTACACATGATATGGCTTTTAGATTGCAGTCCCTAAACAAGCCAGACCTCTCCTTGTCCAGTATCCGTGAGGCGACCACACACCATATTACAGTCTATAAAACACAGCTTCACATGTTGCAGACACTTCACACGCCAGTCCTCCTCTGACTAGTTCCTGTGGGTGTCCTGCACTGCTGTATCATAGACTCTTTACTCACACAGCCATACACAGCCCAGGATATCCTCTGGATAGCAGCCAGGCACCATATCCACCTGTTTGCAATCGTTACACATGCCGGTCCTCTTTTGGGCACAGAACATTTACCTTCGGTTCACCTCCAGGCACAGGACTGTCCACATCTGAGACAAGTTACCATGGACAACTTGCATCGTTGTGTATGCTGCGGGTGCCAGGCTATTCAGCTGCCTTAGCTCGTGGCTCCACTGGCCTGTGCTGCTTCCCACACAGCTAGTGCTCTGCAGGCCTCTTCTCTGCACAACAGCACACACCAGACTGACACTGACATTGCACCTGACACCTGACACACCCATACCCCTCACTGCAGGGTTTTTATCAAGCAAACCTGTGGCTTTCAGCCACATGGAAAACCCGGTCCGGAAATCCGTGCCTGCCATGCACACCTATGGACTTCATCCGTCTCCATGCACAACTTTGGGAGAACACACAGCGACCCCTACCTGTGACACGAGTCACTACCTCAAACTAGTATGTGTTCTTTTAGTGTACCTTTAATTTTTTTTGAGCAGTGTATATATGCCATTTACTAGAAATCTAAATTAAAGAGGGTGTCTGGGTCCTTACCATTGATGGCCTATCCTAAGGTCATCAATGTCTAATCAGTTGGGGTGCGACACCCAGCACCCCGACCGATCTGCTGTTTCTGATGACGATGGCAGCCAGAAGTGCTCAGTTAGAGAAATGCACAGCTCCACTGCTGAAATAGTGGCCACAGATACTGCATATCCAGCAACTATTGATTTAAATAGGGCAGAGATGTGTGGTATGCGGCAGGAGCAACAATACCGGGCTGTGATGTGCAGGTCCGGCACTGATAAGGTCAAGCCTCCATGGACATCAGGAACAGCTGATAAGCAGGGATGCCGATTGTGACACCCTTACCGATCAGACATTGATGACCTAACTTAAGGATAAGCCATCAATGTTAAATTCTCAGACAACCTCTTTGAGAAAAAAAATCCCAATTTTGGACCTTTTCAAATAGTGCAAAGAATTACTAAAAGGGTTAATTTCAGTCTATGCCTGATGAAGAAACCAGAGTAGTCTCGAAAGCTTGCAATTTGTTACCATATTTTCAGTTAGCCATTAAAAGGTATCAACCACTGAGGACTCTCAATTCTAAGTATTTTTCTATCCACTGGCTAACATGGTACCAAGATATATATCTTTCCTGTTTACACCAGTAACAGACAGTATGAATATGATGCAAAAAAACTTTTCGCATGCCCTGACAGTTTCAAACTACCAAAACATGTTGGAATTTAATTTTTCAACAGGAGACTATTTTCCTTTATAATAAAAAAAATATTGTTTGCCTAAAAAAATCTTTCAGAATTCCTGCAAATTCATATCAGCTGTGATGTTGCTGAGAAATCATCTTTTGTCACTTTATATATGTGACCTCTCCCAAGCTCCGGGGTGGATGGTGCCTGGAGATAACTCTGCCTCCAGAGCTTATTTTACATGAAGGAGGCATTCCCAGTGTGAGACAAGTAACCAACACTGAACAAGAAATGAACTTTGTCATCTTGTAAACACATTTTTGCTTCTATCTCAGCTCTGCTGAAAGGAACCTGCAGATATGTCAGCTATCAGGAGAGCAGAGAGCAGCCATTACACATCCCACTTATTTAAAATAAGCTCTGGAGGCAGAGTTATCTCCAGACACCATCCACCCTGGAGCCTGGAAGAAGTCACTTATATAAAGTGATTAAAGATGGTTTCTCACCAAAAACTCATCTGATATGAGATACACAGGTAGGAATGTTTTCAGCATTCTATAACCTGTATGCCAACATTAATAGTTTAGATAAGTGAAATGTGGTGACAGATTCCATTTAAACAGTAAGTCATTTTCTGATGATCAACTAACTTTAAGGGCTGTGTTTTTGCGTAAAAATATGCAAGCTAGATTTTGGTGTCTACAATGAAAATCAACATAAATTGCTAAAATTGAGACTTTGGGTGTAATTAGAATTTTATGATTCGATTTGTGCTGTGAATTAGACTTTTTTTTAGCTACTGCGTTGTAATTTTTTTTATCGTGTTTTATAGATTGAAAGCCTGCGAGCAGGGCCCTCGCTGCTCTTGTAACTGGTGAACTATGTTGTGCTTTATGATTTCTGTGTTGTTTGTACACGTCCCCTGCTTAATTGTAAAATGCCGTGGAACATGTTGGTGCTACATAAAAACTATTATTATTTTAGAAATGTATGCATATTTGAATTCCTCATTTTATATCACAACAACCTTAAACCCTGCATAATACAAAAGATTATTACA
Organism: Ranitomeya imitator; assembly: GCF_032444005.1. Taxonomy (NCBI): domain Eukaryota; kingdom Metazoa; phylum Chordata; class Amphibia; order Anura; family Dendrobatidae; genus Ranitomeya; species Ranitomeya imitator. The sequence continues at coordinate 109,679,147 of NC_091290.1, read as the reverse complement.
CCAATTTTACCTGTTAAAACAACTGCTAATAAACAGTTACATAAACTGATTTGTCCCCTGCTACGTAATTATGAAATAATGATGAGTGGATCGGAGATTTGAATTCAAATTGCACACATTTGATACTCAGCTCATTTTTTCTCCACAAATGGAATGTCAATTATTATGATCTGGGGTTTAGATAGACTCCAAAGCAAAATAAATATAATATGTAAAAATAGAAAAAGAACTAATACCTAACCCTTCACTTCCCTAGCCATCCCTGCATCTCATTGTTCCCCGTAAGATCCTTAGCTCTTCTTCTAACTACCAGGAACTTGGGAGTCTGTGACTTCATGAGGTTGCGACCTTCAGAGACGTATCATTACCTGCCTGGTGTGAAGAGACCCAGGATTTCAATCGAGCCACGGAGGTAAGAAATGTTGCTGCGGACCACACAAGAGACAGCGAGCAAAAGAGGTAGCCAGAAAGTAGGACAATGAGGTAAAAATTATTATTATTTTTTCATTAGCTTTTTGCCATCCCTCTATGGTTCATCAAAACGGCCACAATTTTGCTAACTTTACGCAGAATACAGATTCTTTTTCTGGAATTAAATTCTACTCAAATAAATTTGCCTATCTCTATTGATAACCAGCTTTTGTCTTTAATTATCAATTTTTGGACAGCTAAAATTTGTATTCTAATGCGTCTATTAATAAAAAGAACAATTAATTACAATTAAAGTTGTGTCTAATGCTATACAGATTTACTCAAATGTATAGCGGACAGAATAACACAATTAGCTGAATATGCTGATTGATTTCTTCTTTCTAGTTGCCCAAGGGTTTTGTATATTTCCAGTGTGTAATAAAATCAACAGCTCAATTAATTTAGCACCTGCATTTTGTTATAAAGAAACTGCCAGGAAATTGATTAAGCCCGTCATTAACATTCTCATAAAATTATTCCAAATGGTATGCAGATGTAAGGTGATAAAGATATGATTGTAAGGTCGATGAGGAACTAAAGCATAATCTCTCATCTACAAATTGCCTTCTTAGCATATGAAACACAAGCAAAAGTTTAGTGGAATTTGTGAACAAATGAAATTGTCTAAGGCCGGTGTCCCACTTGCAACTGCAATTCGAGAAACTCGTGAGAGTCTCTCGCCTGAATAACCGACACTGCCGCCGGCACTCAGGATCGGAGTATTTCTATGCAGCTGAATACTCTGGTCTGAACCGCCGGCGGCAGTGCCGGGTATTGAGGCGAGAGACTCGTGCAAGTTTCTCGCATTGCAGTTGCAAGTGGGTCACCAGCCTAAATAGGAGATTGGTTTCTAATTGTAAAATGTATTTTCACTATAATTCCATTTAGTACATAAAGCTCCAAGTGACATACTCTTTATAGAAATATATTATAGGGCTTGTTTAGGAGTTGTAAATTGATATCCTATCCTTAGGGTATGTCATCAATATCTGATTGTTCCCCCCTCCCCGCCGATCAGCTGTTTGGGCTGCTGATGCCAGCTGCTTGTGCTTAGTTGCAGAGAGGATCTACATGGATCCTTTAGATGCGTAGTGGCCTTTGTCAGGTAGTGCTCATCCGTGTCCTGTTGATTTGAATGACACTATACCATAGACAGAGCTGTGTCCACTTTACAGTAAGTGGAACTGTGCAGTGTAACTCCGCAACTGAACACATTCAGCTGTCGCCAACACTGGGAACAGCTGATTGGCTGGGCTGCCAAGTATCGCACCTCCACTGGTCAGATACTGATGATCTATTGAAAGAATAGGCCATTAGTTTAAAAGTTCCAGACATCCCCTTTAATTTATAGATATATGCAAATATCTTGACATATCCAAATGTATACAAATGCTACAAATGGATCAATTTGTTAGTCACCTATGCCACTTCCAGTGTTAGGCTTTTCTTTCTTTCCCTATGGCCAGCTCCCTCTGTGCTAATATTCATTGGGTTATCAAGGAAACCTGGCATGCACCTTTGATGTCACCATGCAAGGCCTTTTTAGGGCTGGTTCAGGCAGCTGGACATGACCTGTATATTCAAATAGTGGAGCACTCTGATACCACATGTCTTCAAGAAGTCAAACCACACTTTCCACTTGGCTCTCTGATCATTTTTTCAGCTGCTCCTGACTGCTATCCAGAAATATGTTTCTGCTCCTGCTCAGTCCTGGCAGTCCTGGTGCTGCTCACACCCACATCTCTGCTGAATCACGGTACCGATACCCAACTTATTTATGTTATTCTTACTGCTCTACAGACCCTCAACTATGCTGAATCAAGGTATCTTATTATCAACCTGTCTATGCTATTCCTAGTGTGGTCCTCACTCTCAACTCTGGCCATCCTGCATATCCAGCTCTACTGGTCCTTACTGGTCCACATAACATTTAGCAAGTTCATCTTTTCTGCATCAATTATGCTGTTCAACTTGACCTATGGCTGACCATTCAAGCCCATAGCAGAATAGACAAGTTATGGATTCCAAAGGTGAGGCACAATCAACATCTTTTTTGATGAATACTGATGTCTTATCTAATTTGGTTTTGCAACTTCCCGTTAGCCAATATAGATGGATTGTCCAGACTTTGCATGACCTCTCAGACTGTATGGATGCACTGCCTCAAAAATCCATTGTTTCCCATCTGGCTTCTCAATATCTGCCACAATCTCCCTTTTCTAAGTCATTTTAAACTTTATCACTAAGAATTGTTTTTCTGACTTGTGTTTTCTGTTTTGTCCAGAAATGCCTTGAATTGGGCTTAACCTTTATGTCAATGAGATGATCCAGATGATCCTATAATGCGGTCTCTACGTTACATATTGATTGCGTTCCTTTGACTGTTTGTTAAATGAGGTCATGACAAGGTATGAACGGACCTGTGGATGTTCACGTGTGTTTGGTGCGGCCAAACTGTTTGGTTTGATATCCAAACTTGACCCCAAAACTGAACCTAATAGAAGTCAATGGGGACCCAAACTTTGGTGCTTTAAAATGGCTATAAAATTGTCATAGTAAAGGCTAGGGGGCTGCAAAAGGAAGTTAATAGTGTTAAGAGCAGGACAATTGTCCTGCAGACAAATATAGAGGGAGAAATTAGTTAAAATAACATAGAATAAAAAATAATCTTAAACAAGAGACAGGGGTCCAAGTGGAGAAGGAAGTTGATATGGAGGTGGAGGTGGAAGAGGCAAGGGAGGAGTAATCCAACACTCTTTTTGTGGTTGTTGTGTTTTTTTATGGAACGGACTTAAAGCAATCTAGAATTAACAAAATCAAAAATAACAATCTACAATCATTAGGCGTAGGTCCAAGTTGAGGAGGAGGTGGACGTGCGGTGTAGGTGCAACAGGCAGAGAGAAGTAATCGACAACTGTTTTTGTGTTTTGGGTGGGTTTCTCCATTTTTTTATGGAACTTAATTAAAAGTTCATAGCATAAATGCCCCCCCCCAAATAGCTTATAGAACCACAGGGCGAAAGTCCAATGGGAGGAGAAGGAGGTGGAGGTGGACTTGGCAGTGTAGGTGGAAGAGAAGGTGAAGGAGGAGGTAGCCATCACTCTTTTGTTTTTTTTTATTTGGGGAGGCACACAAAATAAATGAATGGCAAACACAGCTGAACATTGGCTGGGTGCAGCTGGCATAGCTATCTATTCAAACAAACATATGGGTAAGTCCTGTGGGATTCACACTTGGTTCATGTTAATGAATGTTAGCTTCACCAAGCTGATTGTGGGCAAGCAGATGCGCCTGACTGCGATCACACCCCCTAATGCTAAACACACGTTCCAGCAGTACACTTGCGGCAGAGCAAGCCATCACCTCCGCGGCATAAAGGGCAAGCTCAGGCCATGTGTTCAGTTTGGAATCCCGAAGTTAAGTGAAGAACTATCACTTAGTATGCGGAGACATGTGAACAGATAGTCTTCCACCATGCTTTTGTACATGCTGCCTCCTGCTAGTATGGACTATATCAGAATAGAAGAAGGAGGAAATCTGGACAGAGAAACTTCCAGCAATCCTTGGTGGTGGTAGGACATTTGCTGGAAAATCTTCCACTTCTGTCCCAGCTGCCACTAAATTTATCCAGTGGGCAGTTAGGGAGATGTAAAATCCCTGGCCATGCTTACTGGTCCGCGTATTGGTGGTCATGTGGACCTTGCCTCTGATGGTTTTGCATAGTGCACATTTGATTTGATCTGCAACATGTATGTGCAAGGCAGGGATGGCCACCTGTAAAAGTAGTGGTGTCTGGGAGCAATGCACTTCTGGACTGTCACCACCATCAGTTTTTCTAAAACTGTCTGTCTTCACCAGCCGGAATGGCAGCATTCCAAAAGCCAAGAATTTTGAAATAGTGTTATTCAAGACAATTGCTTGTGGGTGGGTAGGTAAGTGAGTATTTCCTCTGTCTCTCGAGGGTTTGGAGGATGGAGAGCTGAATTCTGCCATGGGACGATGTGGAGGTACTCGATGACACTGGTGGTGGAGCTGTCACATCCTCTTTTTGCGGGAAGACAGGTGACCTTGCTGATTGTGAGCCCGGAGGGCGAGGCCAAGATGGCAGCAGAAGATGAGGAGGAGGCTCAGATTAGTCTTTCTTTTTAAGGTGTGGAGCCCACTGTACCTCATGCTTGGAATTTAAATGCCTCTTTATTCAGGTGGTGCTCAGGTTCAGAATATTTATGCCTCGCTTCAGGCTCTGACTGCACAGCATCTAAACCACCCTTTGCTTATCATCAGCACATTGCCTGAAGTAATGTCACACCAGGGAGTTCTTTTGCGCTTGCTTTGGTGTGCTCATTTCAAGAATAGCGGTAGCAGTCGAACTACTAGCTAAGCATTGCCTGCTGTCCTTTGGCATCCTGCTGCCTCTTTTGCAGTGCTGCAGGAGCAGCATGACCAACTACTCTTCCTCTGAAATACGCAAATCACTAGCATGGCCTTTGCTCCATGTGAGGTCTAGGACCTCATCCTCCCCTGCATCATTTCCCAACCAATCCTCAACTCTGTCCTCCTTGCCAGTCTGCACACTGCAGAAAGATGCTGCAGTTAGCAACTGTGTTTCGTCATCCTGTGAGATGTGCTGTGGTGGTCCACTGACCGTGTGCATTTGCCTTCCCACATACTCACCCTAAACACCTAACAAGTGGTTGGGCATAAGTGCACTCAGTCTCTTCCAATTCGGGGGTAGGGTCAAGTGGATGGGCCAAGGAACTCTATCCAGCGGACCCATCAAAAAGCAGAAGATATTTCTGTATGACTTTGGGCCTCAGACTGCTTGGCGGATTTGCTAGGGGGTGAGGTGAAAGCCAGATAACCATGATCCACAGGACCAACTGTGCAATTTTTGCAGTGGGCTGGGTAGAATTTAATGTAAAGGTACTAGAGGCACTCTCATCCATCCAATCTAATACTTCCTCAACATGTTCTGACCTCATTTTTCTATAGTGCTCTGAAATTCATGTGTTTTCCTTTTTTTTTGTTTTGACCAAGGACATCCCCTCCACCTTCAACTTAGCGTCTTCAAGCTGCTGGCTCAGAGCCACCTTATTGATACTGAGGACAGAGAAGACCCCTGATCCACATAGCATAGAATGGACCAGAACTGACAATCTCTGTTCTGGGCTCACCATTCGTGTACTGTATCTGTATTTGCCCCTACAAAATAGCACAGAATGTCCAGTTGCCTGCCTGTAGCAGAGGAAGGTGTTTCATTTGGAAATGTATCAGGAAAAGAATGACCACGTTTTCTCCCTTCAGCAGCTACATCAGCACCGCTGTCAGCAGCAGATGCATCAGCACCACCACGGCCACATTCTCATCCTTTAATTGATGGTCTACTCATTTTTTAAGTGTTTTTTAGGCTCACTACTTGTATAGACACAACAGAAGAGTATAATTATATTTTTAGGCCCACTACCCATACAGACAGAGTGGCAGGGTATAATACTTATTTAGGCCCCTTGCTCGTACAGACACAGTGGCAGAATACAATATTTTTTTAGGCTCAGTACTCACACTGTCGTGGCTGCAAAGTATATTATTTTTTAGGCACACTACTCATACAAACACAGCTGCAGTGTACACAAAGGCTTTTTAGTACTGTACTCCCACAGGCAGGGGTGCAGAGTACACACACATATGATTTTTGGCACAGTACTCCTGCAGCCAAGGGTGCAGAGTACATAAAGAGGCTTTTTGGCACAATACTACTACAGACAGGGATGCAGAGTACACAAACAGAGTTTTTTTGCAGAGTGCACACATACAAAATGTGATACTGCCCCTCACTTCAGCTGCTTCCTGACCCTATGATAATCAGAGCAAAATGGTGGTGACACCTGTGATCCGACATTTATACTAGTCGGGTCGCATGGTTCACCAGCCAATCACTGCCATGACAATACTTGCCATGGCTGTGATGGCTTTCAAAGGGCCCACAGCCTAAAAGCTTGTTGAATGACTGACTGTGCTGCAGTCTTTTAACAAACTTTATTAGGCATCCGAACTCGAACACTAAACCAGACTTCTGGAAAAAAGTCATTGTTTGTGGTTCGTACCAGACATTAGCTGTCTGGTACAAACCCCAAAGTTTACAGTTCGGTTCATTAATCCCTAGTCATGACCACTTACCTTCTGACTCTACACTCTGGTTTAAACAAGTATTTATCTCTTTAAGATGTTATGCCATCAAGTTCTGAAAACTTGTCGTCTGAATTGGCTTGGAATTATGAAGCTCTTCTTGCAATCTGTCCAGTAATTACTGACCTTCTTGTAATGGCCCATCTATACAGCTGCTCAGCTGGAAAAAGGGCGAACTTGCTGGTGGAGACTTGTGGTCTTCCTTTTGATCATTTAATTTCCCTTGCCACTTTAGTAGACTTTATTTTTTTGTTTTAAAGAGATGTATTGGGAGATGATTCAAGATTCTCAGCTTCCAATAATAGCACATTTTTAAACTCTCCTCCCTGAAAGGCCAAACAGAAACCCATGCAAATTGGATGGAAGAAATCATCATACGTGGATAGACGCCCTCGTTTGACTGACGGATGGGAACTCTGAGAACCACCTTTTTCTTGATAGAATCTATGGTTTTTCTTTTGATTAGTTGGCCTGACACTATGCCATTGTGGCGATATGACACATGTTACGTCCCGCCAGGCCAACTAATGTTGTCAAATAAGTGGCGGTTCTCACTGCTTCCATCAAGTGACCACAGATTACTGACATTAATCATGTCCTGTGAATTGATTCATGATAACTCTTGTTTTTAATAAATTCTGGTATACTATCGATTACGGCACTGATTCTGACACAGATACCAATATATAGTATGAAATTACCAGATTCCACACTTGCAATAGAAAACAGGAAGGATTTGTGGACTTGTTCGTGCTGCTGTTTATTAAAAACACCAATTTAAGAAAATGAATTAAACATTAATTAGACATATGGTTTTATTCAACATGTTTCAAAGTATAACACATTTCTTCCTCAGGATAAACCATAACTGGGAAATTGGTGTCTTTAATAAACAGCAGTGCGAACAAATCCTTCTTGGTTTCCATTGCAAGTGGTTTGACAACTTGTGGTTCCACAGCATCTGAACCACATTCTGAAATGCATAATTCTATGTATCAGGTTAGCATAATCCGATATTCTTAATGCTGAATGTTTATTGGATAACATCTTATTTCTTGTTTTTCTTCTGCCTTTTAGATTTTACAGTGTTAGAACACTCATGGAAATCTTTTATACTTGAAGGTTTAAGGTTCAAAAAAAGATTTTAGTTTTCTAAAAAGGAATTCTTAATAGACTCTTATGGGTGAGGTTATAAAAGTAGAGGCATCAGGTTCACTAGGTTAGGTGCATTCTCAAAGTCCAAGGTCCTGTGGGCACATGGGCTATGGTCGTTGGTGCAGCATGCAGAAGTGGCAGACCAGAATCGGATGGCAGAGGTACGGGAGACAAGAAACAGGTAGCAAATGTCCTGGAAAACTTTGAATAGGTAGCAAAACTGTTTATCCCTAGCCATGGATTAACATGTAGGACAGAGCAATGGACATGTGAGGAATATTGTTGGTTTTTATTTTTGTTTTATTACAAGAGGTGAGAGATTCAGTGGAATTGGGCTTTAGATGAGTATGTGTTTATTATTTTGAAATAAAAAAAAGTAAAAGTGTTTTGCTTTATTTCAAATATAGACTTTATAATGGCTGTGTGTTTATTTACCATATAACTGTAGGATTAGTAATGGATTGGTGTCTTATAGACGCCTCTCTATTAGTAATCCGTGGGCTTGATGTCACCTGACATTACAAAGGTAACATCTACCCCACAAATATTACCCCATTTGCCACAACTACAGGACAAGTGGGAAAAGCCAGGCAAAGCACCAGAATTGGTGCATATAATAGATGTGCCTTTTCTGGGCAGCTGATGGCTGCTATTTTTAGGCTGAGATTGCAAATATCCATTGCCCCTTACCATCCTGAGAATACTAGCCCCCAGCTGTCTGCTTTAGTTTGGCTGAGTGCCAAAAATTGGGAGACCCCATGCCATTTTTTAAAATTATTCTTGATAACCAGCATTGCTGACAACTGAGGGCTGCGGCCACAAGCCTCCAGCTGTGAGTTTTGCATGGTTGGTTATCAAAAATACAAGCATTAGAGCCTTTATTTGTACTTTTAATGATTGGGTACAGGAAGAAGACAGAACTGTTCTGACCACTCTTTTACTTCCTTGTGACGTTCACTAGCATCACAGTACTGCTGTAGGATTTTTAAGATAATGTCATACTTCACTTTGTTCCTCGGGTTTATAGTAATGGCAGCCTAATTGATCAAGTATCTGATAAACCCATGATGCTATGTTCTTTTGCGCTACAGAATTACATTACATTGGCTGATTCTATAATAAGGTCATTAAACATTGCTATTTAGCACAGTCAGCACAATGGTGAGGTGCCTGAGTGTCAGTTCAGTGTGTCTAGCCAAATTCCTGTTTAATAGCCTGAGTCTTGGAAAAGAAGAAGCAAGGATGCTTCCGACCTTGAGTATCCTTTTGGAAGAGGACTGCTCCAGCACCAACGGATGAGGCATCCACCTCCATTATAAACGGCTTGTCTACATCGAGGCGATGTAGGATGGGAGCGCTAGCGAAGTGTGACTTAATAGCGAGAAAGGCATTGGAGACCTCCTTTGACCACAATTTGGGATTTGCTCCCTTCTTGGTGAGGGCAACCAAGGGAGCTACCAAAGTTGAGAAGTGGGGAATGAACTGACGATAGTAATTAATGAACCCCATAAAGCACTACACCGCTTTAAGATGATGAGGTTCCTGCCAGTCCATCACAGCATGTAGCTTGGCAGGTTCCATAGTCAATCACTGGGCACAGATGATATAGACAAGGAAAGGCAAGGACTCTTGCTCAAACACACACTTCTCCAACTTGACATAGAGGGAGTTTGCCCGTAAGAGGTCGAAGACTTTGCAAACATCTCTCCGGTGGGAGTCAATATCTGGAGAGTAGATGAGAATGTCATCCAGATAGACTACAACTGAGGTGGTGAGCATATCCCGGAAGATGTCATTCACAAAGTCTTGGAAATTGGCTGGAGTATTACAGAGCCCGAAGTGCATCACCAGATATTCATTGTGCCCATCCCTGGTGTTAAAAGCCGTCTGCTATTCGTCCCCCTCACGGATGAGAATCAAGTTGTAAGCACCCCGCAGATCTAATTCAGTAAATACCCTTGCTTCCTGTAGCCTATCAAAGGGCTCAGATATCAGGGGTAGTGGGTACTTATTCTTAACGGTGATGGTGTTAAGACTCCTGTAATCTATGCATGGACGTAGTTCTCCACTCTTCTTCTGCACGAAGAAGAACCGAGCCCCTGCAGGTGACACTGACTTCCTAATGAATCCTCTTTCCAGATTCTCTCGGATGTACTGGGACATTGCCTCCATCTCCGGGAGAGATAACAAATAGACTCAACCCCGGGGAGGCTCTGCACCAGGCAAGAGTTCAATAGGACAGTCGTAGCGGCGGTGAGGCGGAAGGGTCTCCGCAGCCATTTTGGAGAACACGTCCACATAAGGCCAATAGTGCTTGGGGAGACAGGAAAGATATGCGGGTACTTCAGTTGTAGCAACCTGATTGCACTCCCTCTGACATCTACCCTCACAGGATTTATTCCATCCCAGAATTATCCCTGAGGACCACTCTATATGAGGAGAGTGGTAGCGTAGCCATGGTATCCCCAACAAGACCTCATCAATTCCCTCGGGAATGACTTGTAGGAAAATAATCTCCTGAAGAGATGGAGACATGGAAAGAGTAAATAGAATGGTTTGGTGTGTAATCTGTGAGGGTAGTGTCGACCCATTTACCACTCGAACAGTCAGAGGTTTGGCGACCATCACCAGGGGAATTGCGTGTCGTTGGGCGAAAGCAGATGACATAAAATTGCTCTCTGCGCCAGAGTCCACGCAAAGCTCTACCATAAGAGTGGATGCGCCTATGGTAATTGTCCCCTTGAAGAACTATTTGGAAGAAAACATCTAGTGCACCTCCTCAGACTACCACTAAACGCTGACCTTTTCCCGACCACTGAGAACACCTGGAGGCAAGGTGTCCTGATTGCCAGCAAACATGACAGACCTTAAGTGCACGAGCAGTCTGGGACTTAGTGTTAGGACTGGCGGAACGCACCAAGAAAGATGTTATAGATGCGTTCGCAGTCCGGGGTCCACCGTGCAGGAGAAACCCTGCTGCTAGTAAATAGCAGACTATATGGCGGTACACTAAAGTATATACACGTGGGTTCAACCTCACCCAGCGTGAAGGGAGCAATCCTGCTGCGTCACAGGATCGCGGCACCGCACCTAAAGCGCGAGCGAGCAGTCAGCGTACTTAACCCCAACTGGGATTGAAGTCCGATTAGACCCTCGCTGGCACTACACCACAACTGGGTGTGTAAGGAAACTAAGAATATATAAATGCACAGGAGTGCGAGCAATGCCGCACTGACGGACGCCACCAACCACACTGGCATGGGTATGGAAAGCGCAAGGCAAGCGCACGGCGCCGTACAGGCGGACACAGCAAGAGGACGCTGCAATGTGTGTTTCGTGCTGTTGGACAAGTCGGGCGCTAGATAGCAAACATACACCTTCCGCGAACAGACATTCAATAGGGAGGGTTATTTAAAGAGCGACTTTCACTCACAACACACACACATATTTACAAGACAATACTAGCGCATGGCCGTGCGGTCATGCGCAGTTTATATAGTTGCAGCACAGGAAGTGGCCACAGGACTTTTGCCCTTCCAAGACCTGTCAAGAGGACCAATGGAATGTGCCGCAGAGCCTGAGCACATGACCCTCGATCTCCAATGGGAGATCTTACCCTGGGCATGCTCAGTATGCGCAGACAAGGACTTAGTCCCAGAGAAGTCCACTCGCTGCTGACCAGTACTGGCTTTAATGGCAGAGACTGGAGAAACAGCAGTAACTCTCAGAACAGAGTGAGAATGAGCAAGACGCTGGGACCGACGTCTTTGCTGAGCAGACTCCACTGCAGCTGGATAAGAATGGGAGACCGCAGCGGAGGTGGCTCGAGATTCCCCCTGTGCATAAGCGGGAACTCGACCCCTAACATTACCCCCCCTCCTTGGGCCCCCCCTCCTTGGGCCTCGCTACGTTCGAAGGCAGCAATGAGCTGCGGAGCCCGGATGTGCTCAGCAGGCTCCCAGGATCTATCCTCAGGACCGTAACCCCTCCAGTCCACCAAATAAAATTTTTTGCCACGAACTACCTTGAACCCCAAGATAGCGTTCACCTCGTAATCGTCCGTAGACGAACCCGACGTCCCAGTAGAAGACTCAGAAAACCGGGACATGTAGACGGGCTTAAGGAGGGACACATGAAAGGTGTCGGTGATACCAAGGCGTGGAGGAAGGGCCAGACGGTAAACCACAGGATTAACCTGTTCGAGAACCTTAAAAGGACCTAAGTAGCGAGGTGCAAACTTGGTAGACTCAACTCGCAGCCTGATGTTACGGGCGGAGAGCCACACCAAATCGCCAGGAGCAAAGGTTGGAGCGAGGCGCCGATGTGCATCGGCGAAGGACCTCATTCTCTCCTTGGAAGCCCGAATGGCATCCTGAGTGCGATCCCAAATGTCCCGTGCCTCCACAGCCCAGTCTGCCACCCTGGAATCGGCGGAAGACACGGGCATGGGCACAGGTACCCGTGGATGCTGACCATAGTTAAGGAGGAATGGGGTCTGTCCAGTGGAGTCAGCTACAGCATTGTTAAGAGCAAACTCCGCCCACTGTAGCAAAGATGCCCAGTCATCTTGCTTAGCAGAGACAAAATGTCGCAGATATGTGACCAAGGTCTGGTTGGCTCTCTCCACCAACCCATTCGTCTCGGGATGATATGCCGAAGAGAGATTTAACTCAATAGTGAGAAGATGACAAAGCTCTCTCCAGAACCGAGATGCAAACTGGGGACCCCGATCACTGACAATTTTGTCTGGCATACCGTGAAGACGGAAGATGTGTTTAATAAACAACGCTGCCAAGGCCCGTGCAGAAGGTAGCCGAGGAAGCGGCACCAAATGCACCATTTTAGAAAAATGGTCGGTGATTACCCAAATGATGGTACAGCCACGAGACTTGGGCAGACCCACCACAAAGTCCATCCCGACCATCTCCCAAGGCCTGTCTGCCACCGGCAGAGGGTATAACAAACCAGCTGGCCGTTGACGGAGAGACTTATTCTTGGCACAAGAGACACATGCCCGAACGTAGTCTCCGACGTCACGAACCATATGTGGCCACCAGTACATTCTCGCCAGCAACTCTGATGTCCTCTTTGCCCCAAAGTGTCCACCCACTCTGGACGAATGAGCCCAGGAGAGAACCTCCGGTCGCAAATTGATGGGAACAAAAGTCTTGCCCGGAGGCACAGACTCAAGCGAAACCGGAGCTACGGTTCTCAGACTCTCCAAAGGGACAATGAGCCGAGGCTCGTCCTCCTCCTCCTCAGTTGACACAAGGGAGCGAGAGAGAGCGTCAGCACGAATGTTCTTCTCCCCGGCGAGATAATGTAGAGTAAAGTGGAACCTGGAGAAAAACAAGGACCATCTGGCCTGACGAGAATTCAGCCGCTGGGCTGTCTGCAAATAGACCAAATTCTTGTGGTCCGTGAAGACTTGGAATGGGAACCGAGCACCCTCCAAGAGATGTCTCCACTCCGAAAAGGCCAACTTCATTGCCAGCAACTCCCTATCCCCGATGGAGTAATTTCTCTCCGCTGGTGTGAAGGTCTTTGAGAAGAAGAAGCATGGGTGCTTCCGACCTTGAGCATCCTTTTGATAGAGGACTGCTCCAGCACCAACGGATGAGGCATCCACCTCCATAAGGAATGGCTTATCTACATCGGGACGATGTAAGATGGGAGCGCTAGCAAAATGGGACTTTATAGAAGCGAAGGCCTTGGAGACCCCTTCGGACCACAATTTGGGATTCGCTCCCTTCTTGGTGAGGGATACCAAGTGAGCTACCAAAGTTGAGAAGTGGGGGATGAACTGGCGATAGTAATTTATGAACCCCATAAAGCGCTGCACCGCTTTAAGAGAATGGGGTTCCTGCCAGTCCATCACTGCCTGTAGTTTGGCAGGATCCATAGCCAATCCCTGGGCCGAGATGATATAGCCCAGGAAAGGTAAGGACTCCTGCTCAAACACACACTTCTCCAACTTTGCATATAAGGAATTCGCCCGTAGGAGTTCGAAGACTCTGCCAACATCTCTCCGGTGGGAGTCAATATCTGGAGAGAAGATGAGAATATCATCCAGATAGACTACAACCGAGGTGGAAAGCATATCCTGGAAGATATCGTTGACAAAGTCCTGAAAAACGGCTGGGGCATTACAGAGCCCGAAGGGCATCACCAGGTACTCATAGTGCCCATCCCTGGTATTGAAAGCCGTTTTCCATTCGTCCCCCTCACGGATACGAATCAGATTATAGGCACCCCGCAGATCTAATTTGGTGAATATCTTAGCTCCCCTTAGCCTGTCAAAGAGCTCCGATATCAGGGGCAACGGGTATTTATTTTTAATGGTGATAGCATTGAGACCCCTGTAATCGATGCAAGGACGTAACTCCCCGTTCTTCTTCTGTACGAAGAAGAATCCCGCCCCTGCCGGAGACACCGACTTCCTTATAAACCCTCTTGCCAAATTCTCCTGAATGTATTGAGACATAGCCTCCGTCTCTGGGAGAGAGAGGGGATATACTCTTCCCCGAGGAGGTTCAGCTCCAGGCAAGAGGTCTATAGGACAGTCGTAGGGGCGATGAGGCGGTAGGGTCTCAGCAGCCTTCTTAGAGAATACGTCTGCATAGCACCAATAGCACCTAGGAAGAGATGAAAGGTCTGCTGGTACCTCAGTAGTAGAAACCTGTAGACACTCACTCACACACCTGCCCATACAAGACTTACTCCAACCCAATATTCTACCTGAGGACCACTCAATATGTGGAGAGTGGAAACGGAGCCAGGGTATTCCCAGCAAAATCTCATCCATTCCCTCGGGAAGAACAAGAAGGGAAATAATCTCCTGGTGGGAAGGGTACATGGACAGCGTGAACGGAACTGTCTGGTGTGTGATCTGCAGTGGAAGCGTCGCCCCATTCACAACTCTAACTGTAACTGAAGACACAAAAGAGAATAGTAAAACCAAAAACACTCAGTTTGAAAAAATGTTGCAGTAATCCGCAAGTGCTAGTAAAAGATGTAAAAAACAGGGTATTTGGTTGATACGTTTTTTTGCAAAAAATGTATACTAAGCTGCTCTACCAATCTTCACGGTATACCCTTATCAGAGCAGTCCTAACTAATATATGCAATCCCTATCTGATGTATTTAAAAACCTGATCATCTGTATATAACCTGTGTGAACAGGGTTCAGAGAGGAAAAATCCATGTGTGCATACAGGGTAGAACAGCTTTTGTGCAGATAGCCCAAGAGGAGTGGTGGAACTCCCCAGTCTTGTAGACACAAGAGAACAATTATGGAAACAGGAACACATGGGCTACTTGCACAGTGAACAAGTCTGTATGATCATGTTCACACACCACCAAGAAACCTGAAGACACAAAAGAGAATAGTAAAACCAAAAACACTCAGTTTGAAAAAATGTTGCAGTAATCCGCAAGTGCTAGTAAAAGATGTAAAAAACAGGGTATTTGGTTGATACGTTTTTTTGCAAAAAATGTATACTAAGCTGCTCTACCAATCTTCACGGTATACCCTTATCAGAGCAGTCCTAACTAATATATGCAATCCCTATCTGATGTATTTAAAAACCTGATCATCTGTATATAACCTGTGTGAACAGGGTTCAGAGAGGAAAAATCCATGTGTGCATACAGGGTAGAACAGCTTTTGTGCAGATAGCCCAAGAGGAGTGGTGGAACTCCCCAGTCTTGTAGACACAAGAGAACAATTATGGAAACAGGAACACATGGGCTACTTGCACAGTGAACAAGTCTGTATGATCATGTTCACACACCACCAAGAAACCTGAAGACACAAAAGAGAATAGTAAAACCAAAAACACTCAGTTTAAAAAAATGTTTCAGTAATCCGCAAGTGCTAGTAAAAGATGTAAAAAACAGGGTATTTGGTTGATACGTTTTTTGCAAAAAATGTATACTAAGCTGCTCTACCAATCTTCACGGTATACCCTTATCAGAGCAGTCCTAACTAATGTATGCAATCCCTATCTGATGTATTTAAAAACCTGATCATCTGTATATAACCTGTTGGTAGAGCAGCTTAGTATACATTTTTTGCAAAAAACGTATCAACCAAATACCCTGTTTTTTACATCTTTTTCTAGCACTTGCGGATTACTGCAACATTTTTTCAAACTGAGTGTTTTTGGTTTTACTATTCTCTTTTGTGTCTTCAGGTTTCTTGGTGGTGTGTGAACATGATCATACAGACTTGTTCACTGTGCAAGTAGCCCATGTGTTCCTGTTTTCTAACTGTAACTGGTTTGGCGAGCATGACTAGTGGTATAGCATGGCGTAGAGCAAAAGCAGAGGACATGAAGTTTCCCTCTGCTCCTGAATCCACACAAAGCTTGACTGTTAGAGTGGAGGAGCCTAACAGGATTGTCCCTTTAAAGGACAATTTGGAGGAAAATGCTGCTGTGTCTAGTGAACCTCCCCCAATGGTTACTAGACGTGATCGTCTTCCCGACCGCCGCGGACATTTATTGGCGTAATGTCCAAGTTGATGACAGTTTTTACAAACCACGGGTACTCGAGCGGCCTGAGACTTAGGTCCCGCTCGAGAAACCTCCATGGCCTCATGGGAATCTGACGCCAAGACAGGAGATTCAAGAGGTCTGGCGAAGGTAGGAGCCAGCCGAAACCTCTGCCTACACTGGGTCCGCTCCAACCTCCGCTCGTGAAAACGGAGGTCGATGCGGGTAGATACTGAAATAAGTTCCTCCAGTGTGGCGGGTATCTCCCTGGTGGCCAAGGCGTCCTTCACATGGTCTGCCAGTCCCCTCCAGAACACCGGAATAAGAACTTTGTCTGGCCACTCTAACTCAGAAGCTAGAGTCCGGAACTGGATGGCAAACTGGCTGACCACGGACATGCCCTGAATAATAGTCAACAACTGGAGCGCGGTATCGTGGGTAACACGAGGTCCTAAAAAGACCTGCTTCAGAGTGTCCAAGAAGAGAGGAGCACTCTGTACCACACGATCATCTCGCTCCCAAAGTGGCGTTGCCCACTCCAACGCCCTGCCCGACAAGAGAGATAGAATAAATCCCACTCTCGCCCGTTCCGTAGGGAAACGTGACGCCAGGAGCTCAAGATGTATGGAGCACTGGCTCACAAATCCGCGACATTGTTTACTGTCACCAGCAAACTTGTCAGGAAGCGGGAGACGGGATAAAGTCGGAGCAGGGGTGGCAGCGGACAAACTGGCTGCGGCTACACTAGCAGCCTGAACAGCTACAGCAGTGACATCCACAGCTGAGGTTGTACGCTCAAGAGCTGCCAACCTTCCCTCCAGCTGCTGGATGTACCTCTGTAAACGCTGGTCGTCTGCCATTTACTAGCCAGACCCTGGCGCTAGTATTCTGTTAGGACTGGCGGAACGCACCAAGAAAGATGTTATAGATGCGTTCGCAGTCCGGGGTCCACCGTGCAGGAGAAACCCTGCTGCTAGTAAATAGCAGACTATATGGCGGTACACTAAAGTATATACACGTGGGTTCAACCTCACCCAGCGTGAAGGGAGCAATCCTGCTGCGTCACAGGATCGCGGCACCGCACCTAAAGCGCGAGCGAGCAGTCAGCGTACTTAACCCCAACTGGGATTGAAGTCCGATTAGACCCTCGCTGGCACTACACCACAACTGGGTGTGTAAGGAAACTAAGAATAAATATATAAATGCACAGGAGTGCGAGCAATGCCGCACTGACGGACGCCACCAACTACACTGGCATGGGTATGGAAAGCGCAAGGCAAGCGCACGGCGCCGTACAGGCGGACACAGCAAGAGGACGCTGCAATGTGTGTTTCGTGCTGTTGGACAAGTCGGGCGCTAGATAGCAAACATACACCTTCCGCGAACAGACATTCAATAGGGAGGGTTATTTAAAGAGCGACTTTCACTCACAACACACACACATATTTACAAGACAATACTAGCGCATGGCCATGCGGTCATGCGCAGTTTATATAGTTGCAGCACAGGAAGTGGCCACAGGACTTTTGCCCTTCCAAGACCTGTCAAGAGGACCAATGGAATGTGCCGCAGAGCCTGAGCACATGACCCTCGATCTCCAATGGGAGATCTTACCCTGGGCATGCTCAGTATGCGCAGACAAGGACTTAGTCCCAGAGAAGTCCGCTCGCTGCTGACCAGTACTGGCTTTAATGGCAGAGACTGGAGAAACAGCAGTAACTCTCAGAACAGAGTGAGAATGAGCAAGACGCTGGGACCGACGTCTTTGCTGAGCAGACTCCACTGCGGCTGGATAAGAATGGGAGACCGCAGCGGAGGTGGCTCGAGATTCCCCCTGTGCAGAAGCGGTAACTCGACCCCTAACACTTAGATCCCACTCGTGTCACCTCCATGGCCTCATGTGACTCAGACGCCTGAACTGAAGGTTCCAGATGTTTGGCGAAGGTGGGAGCCAGCCAAAACCTCTGCCTACACTGGGCTCGCTCCAAACTTCGCTAGTTAAAACAAAGGTTGATGCGAGTTGATACTGCTATGAGCTCCTCCAGTGTTGCAGGAATCTCCCTAGTGGCCAAAGCATCCTTCACATGGTCAGCCAGCCCCCTCCAAAATACCAGGATGAGGGCTTTATCCAGCCGCTCCAGCTCGGATAATAAAGTCCGAAAGTGGAGGGCAAAATGGCTGACCATGGACGAACCCTGAGTCAATGCCAGCAGTTGGAGTGCCGTATCATGGGTGACTCGAGGTCCTAAAAAGACCTGTTTCTGAGTGCTCAAAAACCGAGGAGCACTCTGCACCACATGATCGTCACACTCCGACAACGGCATAGCCCACTCCAACGCCCTGTCTGACAAAAGAGAAATAATGAATCCCACCTTTGCCCGCTCTGTGGGAAAACGTGCAGCCAGGAGCTCGAGGTGTATACCACACTGACTCACGAAACCCCTACATGATTTACTGTCACCAGAGTATTTCTGATGGGATAAGGTTGGAACAGGGGTGGCAGTGGATAAAGTTTCTGCAGCCACCCTAGCAGCCTGAACAGCTATTGCGGTAATATTCACAGCTCTGGTTGTACACTCGAGAGCCGCCAACCTGCCCTCCAGCAGCTGGATGTACCCCTGCAATCGCTGTTTGTCCGCAATTACTTAGCCAGACCCTGGCACCAGTATACTGTTAGGGCTAGCGGAACGCGCTGAGTATAGATAGGTAGCTGCAAGGTGCGTTCGTAGCCCGGGGTCCACCGTGCAGAGATATCTGCTGCAAAGTAACGGAGGGTAACCTCTGAGCTCACACATGGGTTAAGCTTCACCCCGTGTGAACTTGAAGCGATCTCTGTTGACTCACAGAATCACGCTGTACACAAAACTATTACCCTAACTAAGGGTTGTGCTTGCTCTGGAACTCTTCTGTGCTAACCGCACATATGAAGGAACCAGATGCGAAGCCAAGGCTAATTGCCCCCACTGATGCTAGCTGCCTGCCTAAGTGAACAGTCCCAAAGCTACAGCCTCACAGCACATATGCATAGAGTGGTATAGTATCCACTGGCATAAGCTAAACACATTTGATTCTAGCGCATGGCCGTATGGTCATGCGAACCTTTTATAGTTGCAGCTCTACAGGACCTTCCTGGTGGACCAATACGAGCTGCAACAGGCCCTGAGCATGTGACCACTGACCTCCAATGAGAGGTCCTCCTGTGGGCATGCTCTGTGCATGAAAAGCAGGACTTAGTACCAGAAAAGCCTGCTCGCCGCTGACCAGTGCTGGTTACAAGGGCAGAACCTGGAAAGGCAACAGTAACCATTTGCACAGTATCAGGCTGAGCCAGACACTGGGATCGATGTCTCCGCTGAGCAGGTTCCACTGCGGCTGGAGGAGAATTGGAGACTGCAGCAGACATGGTTCAAGATTCCTCCTGTGCAGCGTCGGGAACTTGGCACCTAACACTTCCTCCCTCCTTTTACAGAGTACAGTCCCTTTAAAAACAAGTGTGCTGCCCTTATACTCCTAGGGGAAAGGTCAGGTTAAAATGAAAAACAGTTCATGATAAAAAGGACACAGTCCATAAAGCAGACGCACACAGTGTATTTTTGTTGAAAAAGGTGATTAACTCCATCAGGATTGTAGTCCCGTAATCGAGCAGGGAATGCACAACCATGTGCAAAGAAACTTGGAGAGGGGCGGACAAAGTCACTCAAACTGTGACCATGATGGTCAGTACCGACACTTCCTTTTTGGTACAACTCAGGGCTCCTGGCCCTTCAGGAGATGCGGAACAGTCTCTCACTTTTGTTTGGTGCAACTAGCACAACACAGGAATTTGAAGGGGTCGCCTCTATTCTGCACCGTCCTTGAGACCTGAGTAGTGGGCCATATTCAGGCCCTGCACAATTATAAAAGTATGGCCCGAGAACCCACTGGAGGTAGATCCCCACATTGCTTTTTCTACTTCTCCTTGGTGAGCTTGCGGCCACTCTCTCTTTTAACCAATCATGGCCCCCATTACATTTAGAGGCATCACCGCTTGCTGACTTGTCCCAGGACCTGTGACCATTACAGGCAGCCGCTCATAGTACTGTGTTTCTAGGGCCCATCTCTCTTTGATGGAGACCACTGTGACCACCACAGCATAGGTCATCGGGTTCCCTTCTCTCTTATGAAAGTCACATAGATTATACCACCGGTCCCGGATTTCTAAAGAAACCCATACCCCTTGGTATAGTTGAAATATTTAATCAGGCAGTGTGTCATCCAACCAGATATGGCTCCTCCCCCTGGGGCACCATAGCTCCTCTCAAAACTGCCATTCCAATCATTTCTTCTCCTCTATTACCTCCGCCATCCACAGAGCTTCTTCCACTGAGGGGGCCCGGGTTCACCGGGTAGTTGATGTAGGGAGATGAAGGAAAGGATGCAGGTGCCCAGACAGGGGTAGGGGTGGAAGCTGGGGTCGAGGCAAGGGTAGGTGCCGAACTTACTGTGGTAGCTGCATCTGCCTGTGATGATCCTAACAATTAGGTTCTAACAATTAGGTCTAACAATTATTAAGTGGAAATCTGGCCTTCTGATTTGCCACTGAAACACAGTTTTAGCACAAACGATATGGCGTAGATAATTGTGCCTCGTGGCTGCACTACTATTTTAGGCTCAATGAATTTTATATAAACATACTGACCAACTATGCAATTATTAAACTGCGTGCTGAATCAAAGTGCTGTTTCTTTTTTGTTTACAAAGTTATAACTTTATTAATACAAACATTACACATATAATTTAAAATAGTGCCTCTGAACCGCAAAAAATCACAATAATGGCAGGTAAAGCACAAAAGTGACAGCGCTCCATCCGGGTGTATTCCAAAATTCAATTCTTTATTAAAGCCATAAACACAGCAGACAGCAATGTTTCGACCTAATTGGTCTTTATCAAGCATGTCCTGACAGTGCAAAGGGCCGGCTATAAATGGTGTAGGCACCACACAGGGCACCAATCAACAATAAGCCCCACCCCCCCACATAATATAACAATACATACAGTAATAAAAACAAAAATCAAACATATACCTAATAAAAATCTCCCCACCCAGGTACAGATCGCATGTACAAAATATACATATACCCCACCAGAGTACAAAACTGCAGTACAGTCTAAAGGAGTTTCATCTGTCAGAGTCCGGAGGTGTGATCTTCACACGGCAGTCCACCAATCACCACACCACCACATGGAGTAATAAACAATCCATTGCCAATCGGATTCAGGCTCTCTTAGATGTCATGAAGCCTGATGACGCCCTCAGATAAATCACATGTCCGGAAACTTCCTCACCACCAATTAGGGAGCCTGTAATAGAATCAACAAAGCGCTTAAAACATCCCATGCCACCACCCACTCAAACCCGGGAGCGTCGGCGCCTGCCCCTCCAGACACGCCCCCAACTGGGGACCCATCCAGAACCAAGAGCGTCACATACACACACCCCGGGGGGGCGGGGCCAAACCGGGACGTTGCCACAGTAACCGCACCACATTCATGCCCTCAGCCGCAGCGTTCAAACACTGGCTAAGCCCAGCGATGTGATGGTGAGGATGCAGCCGCGGGGCCCCCCGGAGCTAGCAACCCACCAACTGGTGGGAAACCCACCCAAGGGACGATCCCGCAGTTTACATACCACACTCACCACATCGCATGGGCCACAGCGATGGACCGCAGCGTTCAATAACTGGCTCCGCCCAGAGATGTGATGGCGAGGATGCACCCGCGGGGCCCCCCAGAGCTAGCCACCCACCAACTGGTGGGAAACCCACCCAAGGGACGACCCCGCAGTTTACATACCTCGTTCACCACATCGCACGGGCCACCATGTCACTAGAACCACCGCAACCAAGGCACAATGTGTGCAGAAACACAGCGATAGGATGAAAAATATACTGACATCCCCATTCCATATACATATAATCCCAATAAAAGGGGGGAACCGTCCTGTGGGAAAAGAACATAACCATTAACAGAAGACCTCAGACATTAACACATAACCAGGAGATCCTATCACCATTCAATGAATATCTCACCACCCCCAAGTGGCCGTTAAAAGACATAGATAAACAGACCCAATAGGGTCTTATATCAAAACTGGACCTGTCAATAATTATCCACCGTCGACTCTGACAGCATACACTCAAATCAGTCTGAAATAAAGGGGTACAGCACACATTGACAACGCCTGACAAACCTGAGCAGAAAAGACATTAAAAACAAATACCAACAATGATGGGACCGACCTCCTACCTAATACACCCATGTAAATTGAAATCAATATTAAGGCCCCTAGGTTGTAGTGACCCCAACATGTATATCCAGCGAAGTTCCTTGGCCTTGAGAATTTGTAATCTATTACCTCCCCTCCTGAGCAGTGGTACACTGTCAATCACCCTGAACCTAAGTTGATTTATAGAGTGTTTATTATCAATAAAGTGTTTGGGCACTGGCAAATCCGTGATTCCTGTTCTTACTGTACTCTTGTGTTTAGTAATACGGGCTTTTACCTCCATAGTCGTCTCACCAACATAAGTGAGCCCACACGGGCATACAATCATGTACACGACAAAACTGGAGGTACATGTATACCTCTCCTTGAGAAAAATCTTTTTCCCAGTATGCGGGTGATGGAAAAACTCCCTTTTAACATATTATTGCAGCAGGAGCAGCCCAAACAAGGGAAATTGCCATTTTTCACAGTGCTCAGGGTACTTTGAATAGATTTTTTAGAAGTTCCAATGTCAGACTTCACAAGTTTATCTCTGAGGTTACGTCCCCTTCTGAATGACATCATTGGGGGCGCCTCAAAGTTAGAAACAGAGGGCAAACCCCGCTGTAGTAGAGGCCGACCAATGTCGTCTCAATATATTGCCCACCCGACTACTTGCCGAGTTGTATGTCGATACAAAGGGGATTCTATCCACAGTTGACCCAACCCGAGTCTTATTTTGAATACTTGCACGGGAGCAATTATAAGCCTTATTCTTATACTTAATTACCTCCCTAGGTGGATATCCCCTAGCAATAAATTTGTTACACATCTCGCTGAGTCTCAAGTCAATCCGTTCCTCGTCTGACACAATACGTCTCACAATCAAAAGTTGGCTCCATGGAAGGGAGCCAACCATCCTCCTCGGGTGATTACTATCAAATGCTAACAATCCATTCCTGTCCGTTGTTTTAATAAAGATATCAGTCTCTAGTCTACTGCCAGCCTTATACACCAAAGTGTCCAAAAATTGTATCTGGGTAGTGGACTGAGTCAAAGTAAACTGTAATTCAGGATAAATCTGATTCAAAAACCCATGGAAGGTCTCCAATTCACGGGAAGTACCCTCCCATACCACAAAAATGTCATCAATGTATCGCCACCAGGCTCTGACGTGGCGCCAGAGGTTGGAACTGTACACGAACACATCCTCCAGTACCGCCATATAGATATTGGCATACGTGGGGGCCACATTGGACCCCATGGCGGTACCTCTCAATTGCAAGAAAAACTCATCCCCAAACAGAAAAAAATTCCGCCTGAGGATGAATTCCAGCAATGTGAGGATGAGCCGTGCACACTCGGGGGCCACGTCAGAGCCCGATAACATACCTGAGACCGCTTCAAGACCTTTTTCATGTTCAATAGAGGTATATAAAGATACCACATCAAATGAAGCCAAAATAGTAGAGTCAGAAATAATGATGTTTTCAATCTTGTTTAAAAAATCCCCCGTATCACTGATGTATGACTTAGCTGATGTGGCATATATCCTTAATACACGGTCTAAAAAAATAGCGACATGATTAAAGAGGGAACCCCGACCCGAGACAATAGGGCGTCCCGGGGGATTATACAGATCTTTATGTATTTTAGGTAGTACATATAGTACCGGGATTACCGGAGACTCAATGATCAAAAATTCAGCCAGCTTGTGGTCAATGAGTCCCATGGCCAGGGAGTCACTGATCACAAGCTGTAATTCCTTCTGGAAACGAAATGTCGGGTTACATGATAATCTCTCATAGACCGCTCCGTCATCCAACTGTCTCAATATTTCTGCCTTATATTTCGTACTGTCCATCACCACCACCGCTCCACCCTTATCGGCTGGTTTAATAGTTATTAAAGGGTTATCGGCTAAAGTCCTCAACGTATCCCTCTCGACCGTTGTTAGATTATTCACCCTGTCAGATTTAAAGTTCTTCTTCAGCCTCTCAACATCCCCACATACTAACTCCACATAAGCTTCTACAAAATGATTTCTGCTAGGAGGTTGAAAATTACTTTTACAATGTAAACCCACCCCTTTCAGAGTGAAGCCATCCCCATTGTTTAACATACTAGTATTCAGGATGTCGGGGCTCTCCGTTTTATCAGAAAAAAAAGGTAGATAATCTTAGTCTTCTAAAGAAAGCCTGCAAATCTACCTCTAATGTAAACCAGTCAGGGTTGTGTGAGGGGCAAAATGATAACCCCTTGGACAGTACCTTAATCTCCATATCTGACAAGGCAGTAGATGAGATATTTACAACCAACTCCTCACTATTGTTTAGTTGTCCTTCCTGTTCCTTGTTCTCATGGTTGTGTTCCGTCCAGGTCGTTGCTCCCGAGATGTCCCTCCATTTCTTATGCTTGCGGCCCCCTCTCCGACCGCGTCTCCGACGGTGGTTATGTCCACCTTCTCTTGACCTAAAAAAAGTTGGCGCTGTTGTGTCTGTCTGGGTCCACCGGTATTGGAGTCATCAGTCGACTCCGAATCCGCTGTAGTGAAACCAAAATTAGAGTTTTTTCTCACTTGTGGTCTTCTACGCCTTCTGGTTCCATTAGCTCTCTTATTGCCGGCATTTAAATACTGTCCCGGACCCATCTGCCAAGAAAAAACACGGCCCACCTTATAGTCATCCGCATCCCGGAACCACTTGGTCCTCTTAGTAGTTTCAATCTCTTTCCTGAATTTCATCAGATATTCCTCCAACTTCGTTTTAAACGGACTCCAATCTTGGGTTGTCAGCTGTGCCTTCACCTGATCCTCCAATTCCATGATGTTCCTTTTTACAATGATCATTTCAGCCTTCAGGAATTCAATGTTTAACAACATAATATCAAAGGCATATTTGTTGGTAATCGATTCGAATTTCATACAAAATTGGGCATTCTCTGGTAACAGTGTTGGTCTAAGGTGCGGCCGTAATCCCCTAGGGATCCTCCGTGCCTTGAAATACTCAGTCAAAGTGCTAACGTGCAATTCATAAGATATCAGTCTCTTACTCTCATTTTCCAATTTCCTCCTCAGCATTTCGGTAGTGGGTTTACTGAGAAATCCAATGTCCATGTTAGCATCGGCCAAGATACGGGCCGCATCATCGTCGGTATATGAAAAGGTAATAGCATTCTCCGATTCACCCACCTCCGGAATCATAGATCCTTCCGCCATTGCGGTGCGGTGCAGGTCAGCCAGGTTCCAGAAGTCCAAAAGCAAACAAGATGGCTACCGCACTTCACAAACAGGAGCGCACGTCGCTATTTTTTTAGACCGTGTATTAAGGATATATGCCACATCAGCTAAGTCATACATCCGTGATACGGGGGATTTTTTAAACAAGATTGAAAACATCATTATTTCTGACTCTACTATTTTGGCTTCATTTGATGTGGTATCTTTATATACCTCTATTGAACATGAAAAAGGTCTTGAAGCGGTCTTAGGTATGTTATCGGGCTCTGACGTGGCCCCCGAGTGTGCACGGCTCATCCTCACATTGCTGGAATTCATCCTCAGGCGGAATTTTTTTCTGTTTGGGGATGAGTTTTTCTTGCAATTGAGAGGTACCGCCATGGGGTCCAATGTGGCCCCCACGTATGCCAATATCTATATGGCGGTACTGGAGGATGTGTTCGTGTACAGTTCCAACCTCTGGCGCCACGTCAGAGCCTGGTGGCGATACATTGATGACATTTTTGTGGTATGGGAGGGTACTTCCCTTGAATTGGAGACCTTCCATGGGTTTTTGAATCAGATTTATCCTGAATTACAGTTTACTTTGACTCAGTCCACTACCCAGATACAATTTTTGGACACTTTGGTGTATAAGGCTGGCAGTAGACTAGAGACTGATATCTTTATTAAAACAACGGACAGGAATGGATTGTTAGCATTTGATAGTAATCACCCGAGGAGGATGGTTGGCTCCCTTCCATGGAGCCAACTTTTGAGGGTGAGACGTATTGTGTCAGACGAGGAACGGATTGACTTGAGACTCAGCGAGATGTGTAACAAATTTATTGCTAGGGGATATCCACCTAGGGAGGTAATTAAGTATAAGAATAAGGCTTATAATTGCTCCCGTGCAAGTATTCGAAATAAGACTCGGGTTGGGTCAACTGTGGATAGAATCCCCTTTGTATCGACATACAACTCGGCAAGTAGTCGGGTGGGCAATATATTGAGACGACATTGGTCGGCCTCTACTACAGCGGGGTTTGCCCTCTGTTTCTAACTTTGAGGCGCCCCCAATGATGTCATTCAGAAGGGGACGTAACCTCAGAGATAAACTTGTGAAGTCTGACATTGGAACTTCTAAAAAATCTATTCAAAGTACCCTGAGCACTGTGAAAAATGGCAATTTCCCTTGTTTGGGCTGCTCCTGCTGCAATAATATGTTAAAAGGGAGTTTTTCCATCACCCGCATACTGGGAAAAAGATTTTTCTCAAGGAGAGGTATACATGTACCTCCAGTTTTGTCGTGTACATGATTGTATGCCCGTGTGGGCTCACTTATGTTGGTGAGACGACTATGGAGGTAAAAGCCCGTATTACTAAACACAAAAGTACAGTAAGAACAGGAATCACGGATTTGCCAGTGCCCAAACACTTTATTGATAATAAACACTCTATAAATCAACTTAGGTTCAGGGTGATTGACAGTGTACCACTGCTCAGGAGGGGAGGTAATAGATTACAAATTCTCAAGGCCAAGGAACTTCGCTGGATATACATGTTGGGGTCACTACAACCTAGGGGCCTTAATATTGATTTCAATTTACATGGGTGTATTAGGTAGGAGGTCGGTCCCATCATTGTTGGTATTTGTTTTTAATGTCTTTTCTGCTCAGGTTTGTCAG
The DNA here is from genome assembly GCF_032444005.1 of Ranitomeya imitator. Lineage (NCBI taxonomy): Eukaryota > Metazoa > Chordata > Amphibia > Anura > Dendrobatidae > Ranitomeya > Ranitomeya imitator. The sequence continues at coordinate 109,651,688 of NC_091290.1, read as the reverse complement.
GCGTTGTCAATGTGTGCTGTACCCCTTTATTTCAGACTGATTTGAGTGTATGCTGTCAGAGTCGACGGTGGATAATTATTGACAGGTCCAGTTTTGATATAAGACCCTATTGGGTCTGTTTATCTATGTCTTTTAACGGCCACTTGGGGGTGGTGAGATATTCATTGAATGGTGATAGGATCTCCTGGTTATGTGTTAATGTCTGAGGTCTTCTGTTAATGGTTATGTTCTTTTCCCACAGGACGGTTCCCCCCTTTTATTGGGATTATATGTATATGGAATGGGGATGTCAGTATATTTTTCATCCTATCGCTGTGTTTCTGCACACATTGTGCCTTGGTTGCGGTGGTTCTAGTGACATGGTGGCCCGTGCGATGTGGTGAACGAGGTATGTAAACTGCGGGGTCGTCCCTTGGGTGGGTTTCCCACCAGTTGGTGGGTGGCTAGCTCCGGGGGGCCCCGCGGGTGCATCCTCGCCATCACATCTCTGGGCGGAGCCAGTTATTGAACGCTGCGGTCCATCGCTGTGGCCCATGCGATGTGGTGAGTGTGGTATGTAAACTGCGGGATCGTCCCTTGGGTGGGTTTCCCACCAGTTGGTGGGTTGCTAGCTCCGGGGGGCCCCGCGGCTGCATCCTCACCATCACATCGCTGGGCTTAGCCAGTGTTTGAACGCTGCGGCTGAGGGCATGAATGTGGTGCGGTTACTGTGGCAACGTCCCGGTTTGGCCCCGCCCCCCCGGGGGGTGTGTATGTGACGCTCTTGGTTCTGGATGGGTCCCCAGTTGGGGGCGTGTCTGGAGGGGCAGACGCCGACGCTCCCGGGTTTGAGTGGGTGGTGGCATGGGATGTTTTAAGCGCTTTGTTGATTCTATTACAGGCTCCCTAATTGGTGGTGAGGAAGTTTCCGGACATGTGATTTATCTGAGGGCGTCGTCAGGCTTCATGACATCTAAGAGAGCCTGAATCCGATTGGCAATGGATTGTTTATTACTCCATGTGGTGGTGTGGTGATTGGTGGACTGCCGTGTGAAGATCACACCTCCGGACTCTGACAGATGAAACTCCTTTAGACTGTACTGCAGTTTTGTACTCTGGTGGGGTATATGTATATTTTGTACATGCGATCTGTACCTGGGTGGGGAGATTTTTATTAGGTATATGTTTGATTTTTGTTTTTATTACTGTATGTATTGTTATATTATGTGGGGGGGTGGGGCTTATTGTTGATTGGTGCCCTGTGTGGTGCCTACACCATTTATAGCCGGCCCTTTGCACTGTCAGGACATGCTTGATAAAGACCAATTAGGTCGAAACGTTGCTGTCTGCTGTTTTTATGGCTTTAATAAAGAATTGAATTTTGGAATACACCCGGATGGAGCGCTGTCACTTTTGTGCTTTGGACTTCGTATGGCCCTAGGTGGTTCCCGGGACCTGGACGTGCGCTCCTGTTTGTGAAGTGCGGTAGCCATCTTGTTTGCTTTTGAATAATGGCAGGTAAGCGCAAAAAAATCACAATAGTAGCAGGTAAGCGCTAACTAACACTCCAAATAGAAAAGTTGCAAAACATTTTAGTTGTTAGTGTTTATAAATAGCACGCTGAGAAGATATCTCAATTCTCAGCATGCTCCATTTATAAACACTAACAACTAAAATGTTTTGCAACTTTTCTATTTTAGCGTTTAGTGTTAGTTAGCGTTTACCTGCTACTTTTGTGATTTTTTTTGCGCTTACCTGCCATTATTGTGATTTTTTGCGGTTCAGAGGCACTATTTTAAATTATATGTGTAATGTTTGTATTAATAAAGTTATAACTTTTTAAACAAAAAAGAAACAGCACTTCTTTGATTCAGCACGCAGTTTTTAGTAATTGCATAGTTGGTCACAGTTTTAGCACAAATGATTTGGAGTAGCTAATGGGGCTTCCAGAGACTGCCTCACAGTTTTTGCACAATTCACATTGTTGCTGGAATACCAATATCACCAGGTACAACTTCACTTTCAGCAGATCCGGCTGTATAGCAGGAGTGACCTATCTGCTCTAGGACACTGAGCAAATGGCACCAGCAAAATAAAATGTCTGTTTTTTATATGGCCAGGAACATGGGACTTCAGCAACCAATCACAGAAGACCTTGTGTCATGATGTTGTGTATGGTGTCTGTGCCTTGATTGCTTGCTAGATTCAACACACATAAAGTTACATGAAAAAAAAGTGTGTGCCACTCCTGTAATCTCGCTCTGATGTCAGAAAGGTGAAGTGAATTTATTGGCCGTGAACTCCCAAGACCTGTCAGATAGCACCGCAAGCAGGAGAACTTTCTCACGCCTGTGGTGCCCTCAGACAGGGAATAACAGTTCACAGCAGGTCACTGAACACATGATGCTCAGTGTCTACTGGATGACAGGCTGCATGGTAGCATCATGCAGTCTGCCATCTAGATGTAGCAGAGCTGGACCCGTTGTGGGACAAATGGATTAAAAGCATCTCTTCTAAAAGGTGAGGAATACTGTTGTTTGTTTTTTTACCTCTTTTTCAGATGACATGGGCATCGAGGGAATGGTTGAGGTTGCAAGTATGTTTTAATTAAGATTACTAAAGGAATCTGTGTCTTTCTTTCAATTAAAGGACTTTTGTGCTGGGTGTCTGTGTTTTCTTGCAATGTAAATATGGGGTTAGTAATGGGGCGTCTTATTGATGATGCTCCATTACTAACCTCGGGGCTAGATGTCACCTGACAATACAGAAAGGTGACATCAACCCCCCTAACTATCACCCCACTTGCCACCGCTACAAGGCAAGTGGGAAGAGGGCGGATAAGTGCCAGAGTTGGTGCATCTTAGAGATGCGCCTTTTCTGGGGCGGCTGAGAGCTGATGTTTTTAGCCTGGGGAGGCAGTATTTATGGCCTTTTCCTTGGTTATTAATATCAGGCCGCAGCTGTCTGCATAGCCTTTACTGATTATTAATTATAGGGGGACCTCACATCATTTCTTGGGGGGCTCCCCCATTTTAATAGTCATTAAAGGCTAAGTATACAGCTGTAAGCTGATATTAATAGCCTGAGAAGCTCCATGGGTATTGCCCCCTTCCCAGGCTATAAACATCTGCCCCCAGCCATCGGCTTTCTCTCTGCTGGTTATGAAAATTGCGCGGGAGCCCACAACAGTTTTTTTCTGAAAATTAATCTTTTATTAATTAAATACATGTACAGTAATTTGCACACACACTGCACTAATTGTATTTGCCACTGACATCTATAAATCTATCTATTCTATATGTATTTACTGTATGTAATCCATCTCTTCTATCCTGCCGGCTCCTGCAGTGATTTTACAGTATACGGCAGGTGAATTGCCGGCTTTTCTTCTATCTATCTATCTATGCAATATATATACATACATATATATACATATATATATACTAGATTGTCGCCCGATTCTAACGCATCGGGTATTCTAGAATATGCATGTCCCCGTAGTATATGGACAATGATGATTCCAGAATTCGCGGCAGACTGTGCCCGTCGCTGATTGGTCGAGGCAACCTTTATGACATCATCGTCGCCATGCTGTGCCCGTCGCTGAATGGTCGAGGCCTGATGGTCTCGACCAATCAGAGACGCGGGATTTCCAGGACAGACAGACAGACAGAAAAACTCTTAGACAATTATATATATAGAAGATATACGAGTCGTATATATGTGTCACTGACATCTATATATCTATGTATTCTATGTTTATATATCTATTCTATCTATTCTATTCTAACCTGTCACACTGTGATCATACTGTACGAGGCACATGAATTGCTGGCTTTTTTCTATCTATGTAATATATATACAGTATGTGTGTGTGTCACTGACATCTATATATCTATGTATTCTTTGTGTATATATCTATTCTATCGATTCTATTTAACCTGTCACTCTGTGATTTTACTGTACGCTGTACATAAATTGCTGGCTTTTATTCTACTTTTTACTGAATGTTGCCGACTTTTTCCGGTTTTAAGAAAAATGCTCGTGTTACCGATCAGAAATCTGAATGTACCATATTCGTGCCAAATTTATGCTTGCGATCTTTTACCGAACATATTCGCTCATTTCTAGTCACAACATCTCACAACTGAGATTCTAGATAACTGAGCATATTCTGACCAGTAAACATGGAGGAGACAGGATAACACAATTAAAAAGGCATGAATCATTTTGGATTCATTATCTGCAGACCTAGGAACCAAAGTGTTTAAACAGAGTTTTTGACTTAACCGTTTTCTGTTAATATTCACTCATAAATAGTGATAGGTGAGCACTAAAATGCTCGGGTCGAGCAAATTGGAATACTCGGATACTCGACCCGAGCAGCAAGTGCAAAGTAAAGGTACCGTCACACTAGACGATATCGCTAGCGATCCGTGATGTTGCAGCGTCCTCGCTAGCGATATCGTCCAGTGTGACAGGCAGCAGCGATCAGGCCCCTGCTGTGCTGTCGCTGGTCGGGGAAGAAAGTCCAGAACTTTATTTGGTCGCTGGACTCCCCGTAGACATCGCTGAATCGGCGTGTGTGACACCGATTCAGCGATGTCTTCACTGGTAACCAGGGTAAACATCGGGTAACTAAGCGCAGGGCCGCGCTTAGTAACCCGATGTTTACCCTGGTTACCATCCTAAAAGTAAAAAAAACCAAACACTACATACTTACCTACAGCCGTCTGTCCTCCAGCGCTGTGCTCTGCACTCCTCCTGTACTGGCTGTGAGCGTCGGTCAGCCGGAAAGCAGAGCGGTGACGTCACCGCTCTGCTTTCCGGCCGCTGTGCTCACACAGCCAGTACAGGAGGAGAGCAGAGCACAGCGCTGGAGGACAGACGGCTGTAGGTAAGTATGTACTGTTTGTTTTTTTTACTTTTAGGATGGTAACCAGGGTAAACATCGGGTTACTAAGCGCGGCCCTGCTCTTAGTTACCCGATGTTTACCCTGGTTACCGGCATCGTTGGTCGCTGGAGAGCGGTCTGTGTGACAGCTCTCCAGCGACCAAACAGCGACGCTGCAGCGATCCGGATCGTTGTCGGTATCGCTGCAGCGTCGCTAAGTGTGACGGTACCTTAAGTCTATGGGAGACCAGATTATTTTTACTGCGATCCCCCCTAGGGGTCCTTTTAAGTCTGAAAATGATGGAAACACTGCTCAAATGACACAGGAACATGTCACATGTGACATAGGTCACAGCTGTAAGCAATGTTGTCAGAGTTTCGTGCCATTTTACAGGTGCTCCAAAAAGCATACAAAAACAAAGGCAAAATGGATTTTGCTGGGAAATATGTTAAGGTACATCCTTTCCAGGGTAATGACTTGTATATAAGGTGAAATAATTAACCCCAGACCAAAATGTTCCTCCACCACTTGGGCTATGTTCACAAGCAGCGTTTTTGATACGTTTTTCAACTTTAACATTGCTTTCAAGCAAAACAAATGTGTTCACTGGGAAATGTCATTGTAACATTTAACAACCCTTGCTGGCCATGTAGTGTGTGACACATAAGACTCTTTGAGTTGATTATAATCCTTGTTTGTTTTACACCTGATTCCTGAAGAGCCAGGACTTCTCTTCTTAATTTGCCAGGGTTTTTCTTGGTGGGTTCATTAATACCTGTCAGGTTTTTATTCCTAATCGGTCCTTTTAACATTGATTTAGTTTTAATGGTATCCCTTTGAAATTTTTAAATTTAATATATCTACTAAATCATTTTCAAATACTTTGAGTTTGCTGGTGATATCATCATTCACTAGATCAAAAAACTGTAAACTTTTAAACCTTTCAAGTTCAAATAATTTCTTTTCACAAATCACTGCGGCTTTTCTAGCTAAGTCCAGTTTCACACGTCAGTGCCTCTGGTACGTGTAGTGACAGTTTTCTCACGTACCGGAGACACTGACTCATGTAGACCCATTCAAATGAATGGGTCTATGCACATGTCCGCGTGTTTTGATTGACCATGTGTCCGTGTGCAAAACACGCAGACATGTCTGTTTTTTCCCCAACACACAGGCTAAAAAACACGCCACATACGTGCACATGGAGAACAGTGCACAATGTCCTCTATGTGCACGGATGGCCGAGGGGGAAGCATAGCTACTGTAAGCTGCTGTTCCCCTGTGAGTGGTGATGAAGCTTGCTGTCATCCTTTCATCCCTGCTCGGCTAGCAAGCAGGAGAGAATAAATGATAGAAAAAATGACGTGGGGTCCCCCTATATTTTTAAATCAACCCGGCAAAACTCACAGGTGCGGGTTGCTATTCTCAGGCTGGTTAGGGGCCACCCTGAGCCTAAAAAGAGCATCTCGCAGCTGCCCAGAAAAGGCGCATCTCGTAGATGCGCCAATTCTGGAGCTTTGCCCGGTTCTTCCCACTTGCCCTGTAGTGGTGGCAAATGGGGTAATGAGGGGGTAACATCACCTTCCTATTGTAAGGTGACATTAAGCCTGCTTAGTAATGGAGAGGTGTCAATAAGACACCTCTCCATTACTAATCCTATAGTTGTTAAAGAGTTAATAAAACACCACACAGTAGGAAAAAAGTCTTTTAATGAAATCAAACAATAAACACAGTTTTGCCATCCATATTAGTCTGCCATTCCAAGCGAAGCCCTTGATCTCCTGTAAAAAAAAGTAAAAGTAAAAAACCAACAATATACCCATACCTGTCCGGCGTACAGTCAGTCCCACACAGTAATCCATATCTAGGGGAATGTACAGTTTACAACTGAGAGCGGTGCTAATGCGACTGCTCCCAGCTGTAAAATACTGGGGAATGAAAGAGAAGCAGCGAGCACAGACTCAGTGACATCACGGCTAGTTACTAAGACTGCCCCACAGCGTCTGAACCAGATCTAGAACCAGATGCTAAGCCAATGGCTAATTGCCCCCACTGACGCTAGCTGCCTGCCTACATGTACAGTCTAAAGCTAAATAGACACCCAACACCTGCAGACAGAGTGGTAAAGACTACATTCACATAGCCATACATAAAATGATACTAGCGCACCGCCGTGTGGCTCTGAGAACCTTTTATGCACTAGGCTCATGTCCAGTTAGACAGGACCTTACCCTAGGACCAATGCGGCACTGCCACATCACCAGAGCAGCTGACCAATGAGAAGACGCCACGTCACGGACATGCTCAGTAAGTTGATTTCTGGACTTAGGCTCCAGAGTGTCAGGTTGCTCCTGTATAACATTGGTGACCAAGCATTTGGCTGGAGAGCCTGCAGTAATCAACCGTAAACCACGATCCTGAGCAAAGTGCTGGAACCGACGTCTATAGGCTGAGCAGCACCTGCAGTGGCCGAGTCTGAATGGGAGACAGACAAGGCTTGGTATCTGCCCTGTGCAGCGTGAGAATCTCGGCACCTAACAGTACAGCTTTTCAAACAACATCCTAATCAACACATGAATGCAAAAAAAAAAACTTCAACATTTAAAAAAAAAAACATTTAAATTCTCTCTATAATATAAAACATAAAAAAAACAATTCTTCAAAAAAAAAATATATATATATAAAAAAAAGCATTTAAATTCTCTCTATAATATCATTCAAACCATTTGGATATAATGTTCCTTAACGATATATCCAAAATGTTTCTTTTCGGTTTAAAAGAGCATTCCTGTTTCTAACACCACGGGGTATGTTCTCCACCGGAGTAACTTTTATGTTAAAAATTTTAATTACGTTTGATTAGCAAATGCCTCGAAAGACTATGCTTCAAAAAGCCATTTTTTAGTCTATCTATTTCTTTCTATTTCTTGATTGCAATAAAAATTTGCCCTTTTTTGAGAGTGCCGGATTACGTGGTTTTTTTTATATAAAATAGATAGAGATTTAAGATAAAGATTAAGTACTATTTCGGACCACCTCTTTATACAACTACATCATGAAATACAAACTGCCCTCTAAGTATGGTTTTTCTTGCTAGAGGTCCATGGACCTTTGCATTCTCACCCTTAAATGATTATTTGTTTTATCTTTAATTTGCTGACTTCTACTTTGAACTGGCTAGTAGTATTTCTCTTTAATCTAGCTGAGTCACTGGGGAAAAACAATATGTTTGATGTGCCTTTACAAGCATTTTCCAGACAAGTTATACATAGAACTTTAAAGCTATTAAATTTAATTTCTCAACATTTATATTTGAAATTGCTGTTGTGCAGTGATGTATTTCTGTTTCATTTATAATGTAACAGACTCGAAAAACGGAGCTTTAATCAGTGGCAAACATTTCTGAATTTTCTTTCCCACTGGCAAAGATTATTTAGCCTGCCACGTCTAGTGCTGTTTATTCAATAGAACAAAGTCTAGGCACTGCACTCTCTTTATGTGATGTTTCGATATTAGATTGATCTCAGAGGACATCCCGCCGTTTTGAAAGTAGGATTATTGGATTCTGTGGCTCTCTCAGATGTCAAAGATCTTTAAACAGTGTCTTGCAAAGTTGCTGTATCCCGACTGTCTATGATCCATTTATAAACTCATCAAACAAGGTTGTCTCCATGTTAATTAGATCGTAAGAATATGGATAGAGGATTTTTTTTTCCATGCAAATGAAAAAGCAAATGGAAATGCTTCTTAGCTATTTCCAAGAGCATCTGAACAAAAATGTGCTAACGGATACAAAAGAAAATAGTATAAAGTCTATTTAAATTCTGCAAGTCTTAATAACATTATGTGAATTACTTTTAAAGAAAAATAGCATTGTTGCCCTGACATATATATTAATGAATTGGCTAAATATATAATTATTAAAATGAAAATCATATATATAGAAAAGCACCACAAAACCAGAGTAATTAAAAATTACAAAAGTTTATTAAATAAACATATAAAAAAGTAGTAAACAGAGAAACAACAAGGGATGGGACAAGGTAAGCCAGACTCAGGTGGCACCACAAATAGAGACAGGTACATTCAGGTGCATAAAAATAGAGTATGAATGCTCAAGATAATACCAATAGACAATGTGCAAAACCGTATTACAACAAAGTATACCAAAGAGGGCTGTATGCCACACTTAGAACCTGAGCAAAGGGATCTATGTAAACGACCAAACAACACATATGTATTACCTGAATGCACACTGGAGCTCTGAGGTGCCACCGTCCCCAACGCGCGTTTTGGCACTTTTGCCTTCTTTTGGGGGTTCAACTTTTAAAGAAAAACAGCATTGTTGCCCCGTCTCATATATTTATGAATTGGCTAAATATACTTATTAGAATGCAGCACTGGGCATATTTTTATTTTTTTTAAATCATGTTAGCGTAATCAGTTATCATAAGAGGAAACACAGGAAGTATTAAGCCCATAATATACATGCTATAATGTGTCTGAACTGTTTGGGCTCATCTCATGTAGTGGAACCTATAAGGCTATGTGCACACATTGTAGAATTGCTGCGGAAACTTCCGTGGCGATTCCGCAACTCCCTGCCGCGGGTAAGACGCATGCAGAATTGGTATGCTTTTTCCCGCTAAACACTAGCGTTTTGCAAGCGTAATTAGCTTGCAGAATGCTAATGTTTTCCAAGCGATCTGTAGCATCGCTTGGAAAACTGATTGACCGGTTGGTCACACTTGTCAAACATAGTGCTTGACAATTGTGACCAAATTTTTACTATTGATGCTGCCTATGCAGCATCAATACTAAAAGGATATCATGTTAAAAATAATAAAAAAATATAAAATTGTGATATTTTCACCTTCCGGCGGCCCCCGCAGCCTTCCCGCTCTTTGCGATGCTCCCTTTCCCAGTGATGCCTCGCGACAATGACAATGATAGATGACGTAGTATCACACGAGGCCGCTACGTCATCAAAGGTCATTGTCGCAAAGCATCACTGGGAACGGGAGCATCACGATGAGCGGGAAGGCTGTGGGGGCCGCCGGAAGGTGAGAATATCACAATTTTTTATTTTTATTATTATTTTCAGACCCTTTTCTCTTTGTTTAATTGCAGCCATTTGGTAAATTCAAAAAAGTTCATTTTTTTACATTAATGTACACCATCTTGACTGAAAAAAAACAGAAAAGTAATAATTTTTGCAAATTTATTAAAAAAGAAAAACTGAAATATCACACGGTCATAAGTATTAAACCTCATTTGCTAAGTATTTTCCCATTCAGACATCTTGTCCAGAATGTTTTGTGGTATTTTAATGTCAAAATCAGATTTTAATATCCTACAAAGTTTGTTGTCATTAGCAAAGACTGAGACATTACTCTGAATCCCATCCACATTTCATTAATAAAAAGATTACAAATAGGGATGAGAAAACTTGTCTGGTTTTCTGTTCGGGTTCAGATGCCTAATAAAATTTGTTGAAAGGCTGCAGTGCAGCCTATCAACAAGCTTTTTGGTTGTGTGCACTCCCCTAGCCATCAGAACCGTGCCAAAAAGCCTATGTGTGTACTCTGCACCCATATCTGTAAGAGTACTGTGCCAAAAGCCTCTGTGCGTACTCTGCACCAATAGCTGTGGGAATTATGTGCCTTTAAGCCACTGTGTACAATGTACCCCTGCCTGTAAGAGTATTGTGCCTTTAATTCACTGTGTGTACTCTGCACCCCTGCCTGTGAGAATACTGTGCCAAAAGGCTACTGTGTGTACTCTTCATCCATGTATGTAGGAATACTGTGTCTTTAAGCCACTGTGTGTGCTGTGCTATGCACCCCCGCCTGTGGGAGTACTGTCCCTTAAGCCACAGTGTATTCTCTGCTCCCATATCTGTGGGAAAATTGTGTCAAAAAGCCACTGTGTGTACTCTGCAACCCTGCCTGTGAGAGTGCTGTGCCAAAAGGATGTTGTGTGCACTCTGCAACCCTGCTTGTGGGAGTACTGTGGAAAAAAAGCCTCTGAATACTCTGCAACTGTCTCTGCCATTTGTGGGCAAAAGAATAACTTTACTGTACCGCTGTGTCTATGTGAGTAGTGTTGCAAAAAAAAAGAAATCTACACTGTAGCTGTAGTTGCTCTGCAACCGTCTCTTTACTATTTGTAGGTAAAAAAAATATTTGACTCTACCGCTGTGTCTATATGAGTAGTGTAGCAAACAAATAATTGTACTTTGCAGTCATGTCTTTGCCGTTTTTGGCACAAAAAAATTTAATATACCAAGGTTTATACCAAGGAAGGTGACGGGCACAAGGGGGCATTCTTTGGCGTCTGGAGGAGAGAAGGTTTTTCCACCAACATAGAAGAGAATTCTTTACTGTTAGGGCAGTGAGAATCTGGAATTGCTTGCCTGAGGAGGTGGTGATGGCGAACTCAGTCGAGGGGTTCAAGAGAGGCCTGGATGTCTTCCTGGAGCAGAACAATATTGTATCATACAATTATTAGGTTCTGTAGAAGGACGTAGATCTGGGTATTTATTATAATGGAATATAGGCTGAACTGGATGGACAAATGTCTTTTTTCGGCCTTACTAACTATGTTACTATGTTACTATGTATGTAATATGCTCTTCAGCTACCTCTTTGCAATTCATAGGCCAAACAAATAATTTTACTGTACTGCTTTGTCTAAATGAGTAGCGTGGCAAAAAAAAAGAGTCCATGCTGTCAGGTGAGGATGCTGTCAATAGTGCGTCTAGCAATGTGCACTTTTATTTCCGCATTTTCTGATCATGCTCTTGTGACGGAAGTAAGGATGACACGTTGTGCTTGTAGCGGGGATCCAGCATGGTGGTTACCCATAAATTTGCACTTGTAACAAAAAAATATTGGCAACTTGGAAGTTGTTGCACAGGTACAGCAGCATTTATTCCTTCATCTGTGCCAGGCAGCCCAGAGGTCATGGCAAGCTCTTTCAGTGGTAGGTATATCATCTGTATCCTCTGTATTTCTCCAGCCACGCTCCAGTGATGCCCATAAGCTGCTTTGAGTACCACCGTGCTGTGAACACAGTTGTTTCTCATCCTTCTTCTCCTAATAAGCCAAACCTGTCTCCTGGCTGGACATTGGTGTCCCTTTATGTTGTTGCTACAGAATCCCATTCTCCAAGAAATGTATGGTCACCTGGCCTGATTATGGTGTAAATGTTTCCTGTTCCTCCTGCTCTTCCTCCAATGCTGCCACCTCATCCATCATCACCTGAAGCTGTTTATTATCTAGAAGGCATACATAGGATAGTAATATTGATGACAGCATCATCAGCACTGGCCATATTTGTGGGGTCCTCGAAACAGCGCAATATGGGACACATTTCCCGCATAGAGGCCCACTATTGGTCGTGAAGTGTTGTTGTTCCACAGAGTGACTCACCCTTGCGTGTTGCAGCTCAATCTCCAACATCACCTGCTGCTGCTCACACAGAATCCTCAGCATGTGAAAGGTGGAGTTCCACCTTGTTGGTATGTCGTATATGAGGCAGGAAGCAGAAAGGGAAGAAGTGCTCCCAAGACCTCGTTCTCTCCTCCACAATCATATATTTCTCATCCGATCACCTGCAAGACTTCTACCGAGTATCCCCAATCCTGTAGAATTCTGTGGCCCAACAGATCCGATTATCCCCTACATTTGGAACTTTCAAGCTGAATTTGAAAACCCATGTCTTCAGAACAGCTTACAGCCTGCAATGACCCCATTGCCACCTCATGAACACCAAACCTGCTCCCCCCCCAAACCTACTGTCTCCTCCCCATTAGCCTCAGGCTAGGAAATCTGACTGCATGATAGTTACTGGTAATTAATGCCCTTATGACTCCTTTCTGATGCCTTTTAGCCTTTTAGCTTAGCACCTTTATTTACACATTGAACTTTATGTTCATATATTTGGCCAGTTGTTTACTTTGCACTTCTAGCGCTTTATTGGCGCATGTTAAATATTATTATTATTACTATTATTTATTTTAAAGCACCATTAATTCCATAGTGCTGTACATGAGACAGGGTTACATCAAAATACAAATATCACTTACAGTAGATAACCTAAATATAACAGACTGATACAGAGGGAAGAGGACCCTGCCCTTGCAGGCTTACATTCTACAGGATTGTGGGGAAGGAGACAGTAGGTTGAGGGTTGCAGTAGCTCCGATTGTGTTGAGGTGGTCATGTGGTCATTACAGGTTGCAAGCTTCTTTGAAAAGATGGGTTTTCAGGTTCCGTTTATTTGTTGCTGCATATATTATAGATTGTGAGCCTTCGCGGGCAGGGTCCTCTCTCCTCCTGTACCAGTTATGACTAGTGTTGAGCGATACCTTCCGATATCGGAAAGTATCGGTATCGGATCGGCCGATATTCAAAAAATATCGGATATCGCCGATACCGATACCCGATCCCAATGCAAGTCAATGGGACCAAAATATCGAAATTAAAATAAACCCTTTCTTTCCTTGTAGGTTCATTCTACATGAAGGAAAATAACTAAGAATAATGCAGGATGTATTTGGGGAGGTGGCGGAGACATTAAAGGCATAGAGGTTTAGCCCAATCAAATAGAATAGCAGGAATTTTAATTTTTTTTAAAGACGTTCGGAGTTACAAAGATATTGACTATGTTTAGATTTTTTTTATTTTGTCAGATATTGATGTTTCACTATTCCACGCCCTTCCCCTTTATTTTTTTTTACTTTTCCCACACTTTCATCTTCATCATCATCAGCATCTTTGACATCAAATTCTTCTTCACCTTATTCATCTTCTTCTTCATCTTCTACATATTTTTTTATGACATTCTTCATATTCATTTTCTTCAACTATTATTATTCTTCCTATTCTACTTCTTCATCATATTCTCACTTGTGACAGGCATTCCCGTAGTTGTTATCTATAAAAGTTTGAAGATTACACCTTCCGTTCTGCCTGTCACAAAAGTAACATTTGTCCGCGTTCAGTTTGGCCTGCAGCATCAGGCTTTATCCAGGGGCACCACGAGGAGGAACGGACTCACCCCCATACACTGCTTAGTCTTCTTCTGCATATAATTTAGATAATATCTTTTGCTCTGATATTAAGTGTTATGCTTAATGTTCTTCTGCACTTTGTTCTGCAGCCTCTTGTTCTTCTGCTTCTCGGTCTTCCAGGGTCGTCGTCTCCGGGGTCGTCGTCTCCAGGGTCGTCGTCTCCAGGGTTGTCGTCTCCAGGGTCGTCGTTATCGTCATCGGGGTGGTCTTCAGGGTCGTCATCTCCAGGGTCGTCGTCATCTCAGTGGTTGTCGTCTCTGGTGTCGTCGTCATCTTAGGGGTGGTCTTCCGGGTCGTCGTCTTTAGGGTCTTGAACTTGGAAATGTAGCAGAAGGTACAAGAAGGCTGAGAAAATGCAGAGAACCAGCTGATGGAACTGGAACTCGGATGGCTACCCGAAGGTCCAAGAGCCAATGGAACTACCGAGGACCAGCTGACGTTACTGGAACCCGGTTACTAAGCAGGAGGTACCCGTGCTAAAAAGCACTACCAAGGACCGCCTGACGTTGGCGGAACTCGGATACCCAGAAGGAGGCACCTAAGCCAAAGGCTCTGCCCGGAACCAGCTGACGTTACTGGAACCAGGATGGGGAGCAGAAGGTAAAAGAGCAAAAGACACTGCCGAGAACCAGCTGATGGTACTGGAACCCGGATGGGTAGCCGAAGGTCCAAGAACCAATGGAACTACCGAGGACCAGCTGACGTTACTGGAACCCGGTTACTAAGCAGGAGGTACCCGTGCCTGAAAGCACTACCAAGGACCACCTGACGTTGGTGGAACTCGGATACCCAGAAGGAGGCACCTAAGCCAAAGTCTCTGCCCGGAACCAGCTGATGGTACTGGAACCAGGATGGGGAGCAGAAGGTACAAGAGCAAAAGACACTGCCGAGAACCAGCTGACGGTACTGGAACCCGGATGCGTTGGCCAACTGTGCAAGAGCCAATGGCACGACCGAGGACCAGCTGACGGTGCTGGAACACGGTTACAAAACTGTAGGTACCCGCGCTTAAAAGCACTACCAAGGACCGCCTGGCGTTGGCGGAACTCGGATACCCAGAAGGATGCACCTAAGCCAAAGGCTCTGCCCGGAACCAGCTGACGGTGCTGGAACCAGGATGTGGACCAGAAGGTCCACAGGAGAGGAGGGAACAGCTAGGCCGCGAGGCAGCCGTAGTTACCGAACCCCAACAGTCCTACAGGGGGAGCTTGGCCTACTGGCACTACAGAACCAGCCTTGACTGCCAATTCACGCAGCCCACATAGGAAGCTCCTAAACTGGAGGCACCATGGAGTTGGCTAACCCGACCGCTACACGACGGGACAACGTATTGGCGTCTCAGTGACCTTGACACTACCCGGAACCAGCTGACGGTGCTGGACCCAGGCTGGGCACGAGGGAGTACCCGTGACAAAGACACTGCCGAGAACCAGCTGACGGTACTGGAACCCAGATGCCTTGGCCAAGTATGCAAGAGCCAATGGCAAGACCGAAGACCAGCTGACGGTGCTGGAACACGGTTACTAAGCTGTAGGTACCCGCGCTTAAAAGCACTACCAAGGACCACCTGGCGTTGGCGGAACTCGGATACCCAGAAAGAGGCACCTAAGCCAAAGGCTCTGCCTGGAACCAGCTGACGGTGCTGGAACCAGGATGTGGACCAGAAGGTCCACAGGAGAGGAGAGAACAGCTAGACCGCGAGGCAGCCACAGTTACCGAACCCCAACAGTCCTACAGGGGGGAGCTTGGCCTACTGGCACTACAGAACCAGCCTTGACTGCTAATTCACGCAGCCCACATGGGAAGCTCCTAATCTGGAGGCACCATGGAGTTGGCTAACCCGACCGCTGTTATGATAAGGTAATTCAGTACCACAATGGACATAGAGGTCAGAGCACATACAGTGACCTGACAATAACCCAAAAACATAGAACGAGCTCTGAGACGTGGGAACTCTGCTGACCGCAATCCCTAATCCTCTCCAAGCACACTAGAGGCAGCCGTGGATTGTGCCTAACACTCCCTATGCAACTCGGCACAGCCTGAGAAACTAGCTAGCCTGAAGATAGAAAATAAGCCTACCTTGCCTCAGAGAAATACCCCAAAGGAAAAGGCAGCCCCCACATATAATGACTGTGAGTTAAGATGAAAAGACAAACGTAGAGATGAAATAGATTTAGCAAAGTGAGGCCCGACTTTCTGAACAGAGCGAGGATAGGAAAGGTAACTTTGCGGTCAACACAAAACCCTACAAAAACCACGCAAAGGGGGCAAATAGACCCTCCGTACCGAACTAACAGCACGGAGGTACACCCTCTGCGTCCCAGAGCTTCCAGCAAGCAAGAAAAAACAAATAGACAAGCTGGACAGAAAAAACAGCAAACAAAATAGCAAAGAGGAACTTAGCTATGCAGAGCAGCAGGCCACAGGAACGATCCAGGAGGAAACAGGTCCAATACTAGAACATTGACTGGAGGCCAGGATCAAAGCACTAGGTGGAATTAAATAGAGCAGCACCTAACGACTTCACCACATCACCCGAGGATGGAAACTCAGAAGCCGCAGTACCACTCTCCTCCACTAACGGAAGCTCACAGAGAGAATCAGCCGAAGTACCACTTGTGACCACAGGAGGGAGCTCTGCCACAGAATTCACAACAGACCGCAACACGACGGGACAACGTATTGGCATCTAAGTGACCTTGACACTACCCGGAACCAGCTGACGGTGCTCGACCCAGGCTGGGCACGAGGGAGTACCCGTGACAAAGACACTGCCGAGAACCAGCTGACGGTACTGGAACCCGGATGCGTTGGCCAAGTATGCAAGAGCCAATGGCAAGACCGAAGACCAGCTGATGGTGCTGGAACACGGTTACTAAGCTGTAGGTACCCGCGCTTAAAAGCACTACCAAGGACCGCCTGGCATTGGCGGTACTCGGATACCCAGAAGGAGGCACCTAAGCCAAAGGCTTTGCCCGGAACCAGCTGACGGTGCTGGAACCAGGATGTGGACCAGAAGGCCCACAGGAGAGGAGAGAACAGCTAGGCCGCGAGGCTGCTGCAGTTGTCAAACCCCCAACAGTCCTACAGGGGGAGCTTGGCCTACTGGCACTACAGAACCAGCCTTGACTGCCAATTCACGCAGCCCACATAGGAAGCTCCTAAACTGGAGGCACCATGGAGTTGGCTAACCCGACCGCAACACGACGGTACAACGTATAAGCGTGTAAGTGACCTTGACACTACGCGGAACCAGCTGACGGTGCTGGACCCAGGCTGGGCACGAGGGAGTACCCGTGACAAAGACACTGCCGAGAACCAGCTGACGGTACTGGAACCCGGATGCGTTGGCAAAGTATGCAAGAGCCAATGGCAAGACCGAAGACCAGCTGATGGTGCTGGAACACGGTTACTAAGCTGTAGGTACCCGTGCTTAAAAGCACTACCAAGGACTGCCTGGCGTTGGCGGAACTCGGATACCCTGGAGGAGGCACCAAAGCCAAAGGCTCTGCCCGGAACCAGCTGACGGTGCTGGAACCAGGATGTGGGCCAGAAGGTCCACAGGAGAGGAGAGAACAGCTAGGCCGAGAGGCAGCCGCAGTTACCGAATCCCAACAGTCCTACAGGGGGAGCTTGGCCTACTGGCACTACGAACCAGCCTTGACTGCCAATTCACGCAGCCCACATAGGAAGCTCCTAATCTGGAGGCACCATGGAGTTGGCTAACCCGACCGCAACACAACGGGACAACGTATAGGCGCGTAAGTGACCTTGACACTACCCGGAACCAGCTGACGGTGCTGGAACTGGGCTGGGCACGAGGGAGTACCCGTGACAAAGACAATGCCGAGAACCAGCTGACGGTGCTGGAACCCGGATTTGGACCTATTCAAGATTGTCTTCCTAGAGCCCCAACTAGCGGTGTTGGAGCAAAGGGTAAGCAGGGGGAGCAGAGTGTAGGCCGAAGCCTGCACTGGAGGCAGCTTTGTATCTGCGTTGCGTTTGCAGGATACGTTGCCGGCTACACAGCGGGAGAACAGCTGGCGTTGCTGAACCCCACTGACACAATGGCGGGTGTTTTTCTCTGTGCAGCCTGCACTTCCAAGCACCAACTGGCGTAGTTAGAGCCCAGGGTCTGCAGGAGGAGCAGAGTGTAGGCCGAAGCCTAATTGAACCAATTTCAAAGGTAACCTTTAACCCACCCTCAGGTGTTACAATGTAGAAGAGCCACACCTTGTGCAGCAGTAATGCTCCACAAGTGAAAGGTTGCTCTTTAAATTTTGCTCATTGCACACGCAGAATGAAAGACGTACACAATTTTGCCCATTGTACAGTAGAACTGTATTGGAGGCGTGACTTGTCTTTTTAAGGAGACGCAAAACAGGTGTCCAAAAATAACACCTTGGTGCTGGGCGCAGCCTCCTGAGCTTTGTTATTTGCTGTCAAGGAGTCTGCGCTCTTTTTATCCCTTGCCCATGCGCTGTGAGCGCTGCCTGTCTTCTCACCTCATTTGATGTCGGCCGGTGTGGTTAGCGATGGCCAGGAATCCCAGACCCGCAGTGTCATTTCATAAAGTCACACTGCAGGGCTGGGATTCATGGCCTTGCGCAGTAAGTATGTTTGCCGCTCACTCATGTCCTTACACCTGCTTCAGACTGGGTGGCCTCCGCTGATCCCTTATCGCATGCCGCGGCCATGAAGCCGCACAGTCTGAAGAAGGCGGAAGGAGATGAGTGAAGACAGGCAAACATATGCACTGCACATGCCCATCAATCACACCCTCGCTGTCAAAATAAATGAGACAACGAGGGGCGTTGTGTCGGGCAGGGAGGACGCACAGGCACAGCCAGCCAACCAATGATGTCAGAAGACGGGCAGCGCTACCAAGGGGGGTGCTGCGTATCATTAGAAAGGAAAGTCACACCTCAGGGACAGTGTAATGGTCTCTAATGAGACACATTTTGTACGTTTTGAGTTCCACGTGGGCAAGGAGAAAAAGTCAGCCACCTTGTACAAATGCAGCATTACTGCTGTACAAGGTGGCTGTTATACATAGAAACACCTGGGGGTGGGGGGCAGGGTCCCTTTAATTTCAGTTCAGGTGCCTGCGTGGCGTTTGCAGGTCACGTTG
This sequence comes from Ranitomeya imitator, assembly GCF_032444005.1. Taxonomy (NCBI): domain Eukaryota; kingdom Metazoa; phylum Chordata; class Amphibia; order Anura; family Dendrobatidae; genus Ranitomeya; species Ranitomeya imitator. Next base: position 109,632,604 of record NC_091290.1, on the reverse strand, counting down.
CCGGCTACACAGCTGGGGAACAGCTGGCGTTGCTGTACCCCACTGACACATTGGCTGGTGTTTTTCTCTGTGCAGCTAGCACTTCCGGGCTAAAACTGGCGGTGTTAGAGCCCAGGGGCAGCAGGAGGAGGAGAGGAGCAGAGTGTAGGCCAAAGCCTGCACGGGTGGCAGCTTTAAGTCTTTTGTGCCAGCGTGGCTTGTGCTGGACACGTTGCCGGCTACACAGCAGGGGAACAGCTGGCGGTGCTGAACCCCACTGACACATTGGCTGGTGTTTTTATCTGTGCAGCTAGCAGTTCCGGGCTAAAACTGGCGGTGTTAGAGCCCAGGGTCTGCAGTAGGAGCAGAGTGTAGGCCGAAACCTGCACTGGAGCAAGTTGAAAGGGAACCTTTAACCCCCCCCAGGCATTTGTTGCTGAAAGAGCCATCTTGTACAGCAGTAATACTGCAAAAGGAAAAAGGTGGCTCTTTAAATTATGCTCCTTGCAAACGCTGAACTACACACTCATATAATGTGTCCCCTCACACCGTTAAACTGTCCCGGTGGTGGGACTTTCCTTTGTAATGTGACACAGCACAGCCGTCATTCCAACCCCCTTGGTGCCGTGCGCTGCCTCCTCAGCGTTGTTTGATTCTGTCACGGAGCCTGCGCTGTAATGTTATCCCTTGGCCATGCACACTTAGCGGTGCCCGTCTTCTGACATCATTTAGGTGTCAGGCTGGCAGTGCCTGTGCGTCCAAGCTGCCCGAGAGCCAACCTCGCAGTGTCATCTAATGTAATCCCACTGTGGGCCTGGGATCCATGGGCATGCGCAGTGAATATCATCGCCTCTCCCTCCCCTCCTTCCTGCTTCTTCAGACTGTGCGGCGTCACGGCCGTGGCATGCTATTAGGGATCAGCTGACGCCGCCTAGTCTGAAGAAGCGGGAAGAAGGCGAGTGAGAGGCGAGTATATGCACTGCGCATGGCCATGGATCCCAAGCCCACTGTGGGATCACATTAGACGACACTGCGAGGTGGGATTTCGGGCAGCGTGGACGCACAGGCGCAGCCAGGCCGACAAGAAATGATGTCAGAGGACGGGCAGCGCAAACTGTGCATGGCCAAGGGAGAACATAACAGCGGAGGGTCCGTGACAGAATCAAACAACGCTAAGGAGGCGGCGCACGGAGCCAAGGGGGTAGGAATGACGGCTGTGCTGTGTCACATTACAAAGGAAAGTCCCACCTCCAGGACGGTTTGACAGTGTGAGGGGACACATTACATGAGTGTGTAGTTCAGCGTTTCCAAGGAGCATAATTTAAAGAGCCACCTTTTCCTTGTGCAGTATTAGTGCTGCACAAGGTGGCTCTTTCAGAAACAAATGCCTGGGGGGGGGGACAGGTTCCCTTACATTTAAATTGTGCCAGCGTGGCGGTCGCATGACACGTTGCCGGATGCACAGCAGGGGAGCAGCAGGCGTGACTGAACCTCACTAACATATTGGCGAGGTGTTTGGCTCTGTGCAAACAGCACTTCTGGGCATCAATCAGCAGTGTTGGAGCCCAGGGACAGCAGGAGGAGCAGAGTGTAGGCCGAAGCCTGCACTGTAGGCATGTAAATGTCTGTTAGTGTGCCAGCGTGGCGGTCGCATGACACGTTGCCGGATACACAGCTGGGGATCAGCTGATGTTACTGAACCTCAATCACAGAGGAGCGACTGTTGACTGTGCAGACAGCACTTCCAGGCACCACCTGGCGGTGTTAGAGCCCAGGGACAGCAGGAGGAGCAGAGGAACAGAGTGTAGGCCAAAGCCTGATTGTAGCAAGTTGAAAGGGAACCTTTAACCCCCCCCAAGGCATTTGTAGCTGAAAGAGCCATCTTGTGCAGCACTAAGGATGCAAAAGGAAAATGTGGCTCTTTTAACCCTGCTGTTCTGTTGGTCAAAAATGACCGACTTTGAACTTCAATATTCTTTAAAATATTCAAGATGCGGCTCTGAAACCCGTGGCCGACCGACCCATCCTCATTTAAGTCAATCAACCACAAGTTTCAGAACCGCATCTTGAACACCCCAAAAAATACCAAAGTTCAAAATAGGTCTCCCCAGACCGAACAGAACAGCAGGGTTAATTATGCTCCTTGCAAACACAGAAGTAAACACTTAAAATGTGGCCCCTGATACCGTAAAACCGTCCCGGAGGTGGGAATTTCCTTCGTAATGGGACGCAGCACAGCTGTCATTCATATCCCCTTGGTGCCGTGCGCCGCCTCATCAGCGTTGTTTTAAGCTGTCACGGAGCCTGCGCTGTTCTGTTATCCCTTGGCCATGCACACTTAGCGGTGCCTGTCTTCTGACATCATTTAGGTGTCAGGCTAGCAGTGCCTGTGCGTCCACGCTGCCAAAGATCCCACCTCGCAGTGTCGTCTAATGTAATCCCACTGCGGGCCTGGGATCCATGGGCATGCGCAGTGCATATCCTCGCCTCTCACTCCCCTCCTTCCCTCTTCTTCAGACTGTGTGGCGTCACGGCCGTGGCATGCTATTAGGGATCAGCTGACGGCGCACAGTCTGAAGAAGGCGGAGGGAGATGAGCGAGAGCCTGAGGGTAAGATATGCACTGCGCATGCCCATGGATCCCAGGCACGCAGTGTGATTAAATCAGAAGACACTGCGAGGCGGGATCTCGGGCAGCACGGCCACCCAGGCGCAGGCAGCCTGACACCAAATTATGTCAGAAGACAGGCAGCGCAAATTGAACATGGCCAAGGGATAACAGAACAGCGCAGACTCCGTGACAGCTTAAAACAATGCTGAGGAGGCAGCACACGGCACCAAGGGGGTAGGAATGACGGCTGTGCTGCGTCACATTATGAAGGAAAGTCCCACCTCCGGGACAGTATAACGGTATCAGTGAACACATTTTATAATGTTAAGTTCTGCGTGTGCAAGGAGCAAAATTAAAAGAGCTACCTTTTCCTTGTGCAGCATTACTATTGCACAAGGTGGCTCTTTCAGTAACAAATGCCGGGGGGCGGGACAGGTTCCCTAACATTTAGGTTATTTTGCCAGCGTGGAGGTCGCAGGACACATTGCCGGCTACACAGCTGGGGATCAGCTGACGTTACTGAAACCCAATAACACTGGGTCGTATGTTTTGACTGTGCAGCCTGCACTTCTGAGCCGCAACTGGCGGTGTTGGAGCCCAGGAATTACAGTTCAGGTGGTAGAAAGATGAACACATCAGGAGACCTGGATGACACCCAATTGCTTAATCAGGCAGAGGAGTGGCAAATTCCTGCAAGGTCCAGGCCTGGTTCATTTTCAGAAAAGTAAGCCGCTCAACGTTATCGGAGGATAGTCGCATGCGACGGTCTGTTAGTACACCACCTGCGGCACTAAAGACACGTTCCGATAAGACACTAGCCGCAGGGCAAGCCAGCACCTCCAATGCATACTGGCTTAGCTCTGGCCAGGTATCCAGCTTAGAGACCCAAAACTTGAACGGGGAAGAGCCGTCTGGGAGTACAGTAAGGGGGCAAGCCATGTAGTCTGTCACCATCTGATGGAACCGTTGCCTCCTGCTGACTGGAGCCGCCGGTGATGGTGTAGACATTTGGGGCGGGCACACAAAAGTTTGCCACAGTTGTGCCATACTGGTCTTGCCTTGGGCAGAGGCACTGCTTCTGCTCCCTCTTTGTGCAGAGCCTCCTCCACTGCCTCGACGTACTGAGCTGCTTTGTAAAGCACTAGCAGCACTCCTCTCAGTTGGACTGGAGAAGATGATGGAATTCACCAGTGTGTTGTGGTACTCCCGCATTTTACGCTCCCGGGTCAACGCTGGGATGAGGTTTTGGACGATTTCCCGGTAGCGAGGATCGAAGAGTGTGTACACCCAATAATCAGGCATGTTGAGAATGTGGTCGATGCGGCGGTCGTCTCTCAGGCACTGCAACATGAAATCAACCATGTGCTGCAGACTGCCAACTGGCCCAGAAACGCTGTCCCCTGCTTGAGACATGATCTCTGCCCGCTCTTCATCACCCCACCCTCACTGTACACACTGACCACTGGACAATGGTGTAACTCCCTCCTCTGGACGGAGCTCTTCCTCGTCCATTGACTCCTCCTCATCCTCCTCACAAAGTGTCCCCTGGCGACCCCTTTGTGAGGAACCACGTGGCACTGACTGTCCAGAAGCTGATGGAAAAGGTGACTCCTCATCCTCCACCTCTTCCGCAACATCATCCCTTATCCCTTGCAGGGTTTGTTGAAGCAGGCAGATAAGGGGGACAGTCATGCTGACTAGTGCATCATCTGCACTTGCCATCCGCGTGGAATAATCAAAAGGACGCAAAACCTGGCAGACGTCCTTCATAGTGGCCCACTCTGTGGTTGTGAAGTCTGATCGGCGCTGACTGCGACTTCTTTGCGCCTGATGCAGCTGGTACTCCATTACTGCTTGCTGCTGCTCACACAACCGCTCCAACATATGTAACGTGGAATTCCACCTGGTAGGTAGCTCACATATGATGCGATGTTCAGGAAGGCGAAATCGGCGCTGCAGAGCAGCAATGCGGGATCTTGCCAAGCTGGAACGCCGCAAGTGAGCACACTTTAGGCGAGCCTTGTGTAGAAGTGCATCAAGATCCGGATAGTCCCTCAGAAAACTCTGCACAACCAAATTGAGCACATGTGCCAGACATGGGATGTGAGTGAGGTTGCCAAGGGCCAAAGCTGCCACCAGATTTCGGCCATTGTCACACACTACCATGCCTGGCTGGAGATTCGCTGGCACAAACCACACATCGCTCTCCTGCTTGATGGCATTCCAGAGCTCCTGCGCTGTGTGGCTTCGACTCCCCAAAGAAACTAATTTAAAGATGGCCTGTTGACGTTTGACCACGGCTGTGCTCATGTCAGTCGTAACAGGTAAACGTTCACGGGTCCATGTGGAGGTGGACTGTGACGGCTACTGCAGCAATGATTCTGAGGAACTTGTGTATGAGGAGGAGTCAATGCGTACAGACTGGATTCCTGCAATCCTTGGAGTGGGCAGGACACATCCTGCGCCACTCGCACGGTCTGTACCCGGCTCAACAACATTAACCCAATGGGCAGTGACGGAAAGGTATTGCCCCTGTCCATGTTGACTGGTCCACGCATCGGTGGTGAGGTGGACCTTGCTACTGATGGCGTTCAGTAGCACGTGTTTTATGTGTCCCTCGACATGCTTGTGCAGGGCAGGGACGGCTTGCCTGCTGAAGTAAAAGCAGCTGGGCACCTTGTACTGCGGGACTGCCAATGCCATCAAGTCATGGAAGCTGTCAGTCTCCACCAGCCTGAATGAGAGAAGTTTGGCAATGCCTGCATTCAGAGCCTGTGCTCGGGGGTGGTTTGCCGAGAATGCCCGCCTTTTCTCCCATGCCTGTACTACCGATGGCTGTAGACTAGGCTGGGAGTGTGAGGATGACTGGGAACGTGGTGCTTTGGGTGGAATTACACTAGATTTCTGGACAACAGCGCCAGAGGTTCTTCCATGGCGACCCTGGGAGGAAGCCGAACCAGCTGTGCGTGAGCTGGAGGAAGAAGCAACACGAGCTGAAGAGGTGGTAGCTGCCTGTTATGAACTGGTGGTTCAGAAACACAATGGACCTGGTGGTTAAGAGCACACAAGGTGACCTGATAGTTACTAATAACATAGGACGAGCTCTGAGACGTGGGAACTCTGCTGACCGCAATCCCTAATCCTATCACACCACACTAGAGGTAGCCGTGGAGCGCTCCTGACCAGACCTAGGCGCCTCGGGCACAGCTTGAGAAACTAGGTAGCCCTGAAGATAGAAAAACAAGCCTACCTTGCCTCAGAGAAATTCCCCAAAGGAAAAGGCAGCCCCCCACATATAATGACTGTGAGTAAAGATGAAAATACAAACACAGAGATGAAATAGATTTTAGCAAAGTGAGGCCCGACTTACTGAATAGACCGAGGATAGTAAAGATAACTTTGCGGTCAGCACAAAAACCTACAAACAACTACGCAGAGGGCGCAAAAAGACCCTCCGCACCGACTAACGGTACGGAGTTGCTCCCTCTGCGTCCCAGAGCTTCCAGCAAGCAAGACAAACCAATAAAGCAAGCTGGACAGAAAAAATAGCAAACAAAAGTAACACAAGCAGAACTTAGCTTATGCAGGGCAGACAGGCCACAAGACGATCCAGGAGAGAGCAACACCAATACTGGAACATTGACTGGAGGCCAGGAACAAAGAACTAGGTGGAGTTAAATAGAGCAGCACCTAACGACTTAACCTCGTCACCTGAGGAAGGAAACTCAGAAGCCGCAGCCCCACTCACATCCACCAGAGGAAGCTCATAGACAGAACCAGCCGAAGTACCACTCATGACCACAGGAGGGAGCTCGACCACATAATTCACAACAGCTGCCGCTGTTGGTTGGCCTAGGTCTTCAGTGTGTTTCTGCAACTCCACCGCGTGCCTGGTCTGCACATGTTTCCACATATTTGTGGTATTGAGGTTGCTGACACTTCTCCCTCTTGACTTTCTGATGACACAGCTTGCATTTGACAAAACAAATGTCATCTGCAACTGTGTCAAAAAAGGACCAGGCACTGCAAGTCTTGGGAGCGCCCTTTTTGGCTTTTGGAAGAGACAGGCTCCTAACGGGTGCAAAAGTGGAGGCTACAGGCTCCGCAGTCTTCCCCCTCCCTCTCCCTCTTTGGCCCGTTTGGGGAATCTCTTCCTCAGAGCTGCTCCCACCACCTTCCTGTTCCTCACGCCACAATGGGTCAAGGACCTCATCATCTCCACTACCCTCTGCCACCAACTGCTCCTCCTGGGTAGTCTCGGCAGCACAGTATGCACCAGAAAGTGGCACCTGAGTTTCATCATCAGATGCGTACTGTGCTGTGGTCACCGGAGGCACTGGCCCACCCGCCTTTTCAGAGTCAGAGAGACGAAGCTGTTGGGCATCACTGCACACTGCCTCTTCTTCCATTTCTCCAATGCTGCTTGGCTGGCCCCCTGTTTCCAAGCCAAGAGATTCAGAGAACAGAAGTAGAGACGGCTCCTGTCCTGGGCTCTCTGACTGCCTGGCCAATTTGGCAGGTGGTGAAGAGACAGATGGCTGCTCTCCAGTGGTCTGTGCCTGAGAGGATGTGGCACTAATTGAAGTCGATGCCGATGCGTTAGCTGCCATCCATCCGACAACGGCTTCAATTTGATCTTCACGCAGCAGCGATGCACGGAGCTCTCCGACAAAGCTGCGCATGAAGGACTGTTCCCTGCTGAAACTGGGTGATGATGAGTCACCAGTGCCCGCAGCAGGCACAGAATCACCACGTCTTCTCCCTGCTCCACGCCCACGCGCCTTACTCCCTGCCCTCTTCATCTTGGTTGACAGATAAAGATAAGCAGAAAAGTACTAAGGCCTTAGTGTGCTTATTCCTGAAATGCTCCTCCTAACTGGTGTTAGAAACACTAATGTTGTAAAGTGTGGACTAGACTTTATTATTGATAAAATGTGGCCTACACAAGTGTTAAGTGGTGTTTGGTGAACTTTACTTTTTTTTTGTGTGCAGATCGGGCTACAAAGCGAGTTTAACTCACACGGGGACCGTGCAGACAGCCGTAAACGGCACTGCAAGGCCCAAAAACACTCCTCTAGGTTATCCTATGTAGTGTTTTTTTTGCAAAAAAGGAAAAGTTATTTTACGGTATGAGGCAGTGACAAACCCTGAGCTGAATACAACCGGCTGTGGCTGCACACAGACTACAGGGCGAGCTGCGCTCACACGGAGACTGTGCAGACAGCCGTAAACGGCACTGCAAGGCCCAAAAACACTCCTCTAGGTAATCCTATGTAGTGTTTTTTCCACTATTTAGCTGGAGATGGGTGGAAAGACACTAATAGGAAATTTTTGAAAAAATTTTCTGCAGGCTGCACTATTTGAAATAAAGGACAAGTTATTTCATGGTATGAGGCAGTGACGCACCCTGAGCTGAATACAACCGGCTGTGGCTGCACACAGACTACAGGGCGAGCTGCGCTCACACGGAGACTGTGCAGACAGACGTAAATGGCGCTGCAAGGCCCAAAAACCCCCCTCTAGGTTATCCTATGTAGTGTTTTTCCACAATTTAGCTGGAGACGGGTGGAAAGACGCTAATAGGAAATTTTAGAAAAAATGCGCAGCAGGCTGCACTATGAGCAAAAAAGGACAATGGATAGAACTGTATGAGGCAGTGTGAACCCCCCCTGAGCTGAATACAACCGGGTATATGGCTACACACAGACTACAGAGTGAGCTGCACACACACACACAGAGACCTTGCAGAACGCTGTTAAAACAGCGCTGCAAGGCAAGAGCAAGGTGAACACACAGCGTTTGCTAAATTAGCCTTGGAAAAGCAAAATAAAGCAATTAGCTATCTCAACTGGCCCTCAGTTAGAACACAGCGTCCTGTCCCTAACTGAAATCACAGCAGAGTGAGCGCAAAATGGCGGCAGCGTTTTTTATAGTGCATGGTGACATCATTTCAGCAGCCAATCACAGCCTTGCCAGTAGTTACATGCCCACCATGCTAAACAGGATGTGCCCACACTTCCATTCATTCCTCATTGGCTGCTGCGTGCAGTTTGAATTCTGGGAACTTCCGATTCCGGTATCCGATACACGGAATCACCTGACCGCTCACCTGACCGCGATGTCATCGAAGGTCCTTCACTCTCTGCATTCTTAGGAACGGAGGCAGACGCTTGCAGCTGTGACAGCCAGGGTTCGTCGGAGGGGTGAATATTAGAGTTGAGCGACCTTGACCTTTTTAGAGTCGAGCCGGGTTTCGCGAAACCCGACTATCTCAAAAGTCGGGTCGAGTGAAATCGGCCGATTATGACGTAAAGTCGGGATCGACCGAAACACGAAACCCAATGCAAGTCAATGGGGCAGCATAGTCGGCAGTGAGTGGGGGCCAGGAAAACACCTAGAGTGCCCATTTTAATGTCAAAACCATCCATTCTTCTTAATGAAGCTTATCAAGCGTAATTTACCTTATAATAATTGTAAGGCATTTGAAATTGGGGGTCATTTGGCTAAAGTTGTGGTGGGTAGGGCTGGTTCAAGTAATTAGTGGGCCCAGGAAATCTGGACCACGTCACGGCAGTGGAGCAGGGAGAGGTAAGTATTTCAACTTTGCAAGTGCTGTGATCCTGAGCAAGCAGGGGGGGCCCACTCGTTGGCATTGGCACTGGCACAGGGCCCCTCAAAGTACAGCGGTGTGTTTGCACGGCGGGGGGCGCCTCCCACCGGCAGCAACACTTTTGCGTACTATGAGAGGCCCTGTGCCAGTGACGTTGCCAACTAGTATTCCTCCCCCCACCTGATGAAGGAACCTGCACTTTCATCTGCACCTTCCTCTTTGTCCCCGTGTAAGGTGGTATGGTATGCGGGAAGAGCAACCTGACTTTCAGCAGGGTCACAATGTTGTTGTGTAGCGTGCACGGGGAATGTTGCGTTATGGGTCAATGTACCAGCAGACTCATCTATCACTGGCTGGGCAATGGGCAGGATGAGGAGGAAACAGATATAGGCCCAAAGAATAAAGTTGGCTAAATGCAGTTCAAAATTGGTAACACAGGAATAACCAGGGGGCATTGCAGTGGAGGACAACTGGAATGAGAGGCTGACACAGAGAGTAGGCCCAAATCAGTAAGTAGTCGAAATGCAGTTCAAAATTGGCAACCGTAGTAAACAGGCGGCACAGCTTTGTTCAGTGGAGGAGAACAGCAAGGAGTGGCAGACACCGATAGTAGGCCCCAACCCAACTAGTAGGCCAAATGCAGTCTAACATTAACAACTACTTAACGAGCGCCTGAAAACGGAATTTCAGGACAGGAAACCAGGAGAACAGCAAGGAGCGGCAGACACTGTTAGTAGGCCCCAAACCAACTAGTACGCCAAATGCAGTTGTTCCGTTTAACCACAATTTAATGAGAGCCTGAAGATAGAAGTTCAGGAAAGGCAACCTGGAGAACACCTTGGAGTGGAACACATCATCTCTCTACACCCCATACCTGTTGTGAATTCTGTGGCTGAATTCACTCCTGTGGTCACAAGTGGTACTGCAGCTTCTGAGCTTCCTCCCTCAGGTGTTCTGGTGAGCTCGTTAACTGCTTCATTACTTAACTCCGCCTGATGCGGCTATCCTTGCTCCTTGTCAATGTTTCAGTGTTGGATCTGAGCTTCTCCTGATTGTTCCTGTGACCTGCTGCTCTGTATAGCTAAGTGCTTTTTGTTTTTTTGTTGCTTTTTTTCTGTCCAGCTTGTCTTTTGTTTTGCTGGAAGCTCTGAGACGCAAAGGGTGTACCGCCGTGCCGTTAGTTCGGCACGGTGGGTTTTTTTCGCCCCCTTTGCGTGGTTTTGCTTTAGGGTTTTTTGTAGACTGCAAAGTTCGCTTTACTATCCTCGCTCTGTCCTAGAATATCGGGCCCCACTTTGCTGAATCTATTTCATCCCTACGTTTTGTCTTTTCATCTTACTCACAGTCATATGTGGGGGGCTGCCTTTTCCTTGGGGAATTTCTCTGGGGCAAGTCAGACCTATTTTTCTATCTTCAGGCTAGCTAGTTTCTTAGGCTGTGCCGAGTTGCCTAGGTAGTTGTTAGGCGCAATCCACAGCCGCTTTTAGTTGTGTTTAGGATAGGATCAGGTGTGCAGTCTACAGAGTTTCCACGTCTCAGAGCTCGTTCTTGTATTTTTGGGTATTTGTCAGATCACGGTGTGCGCTCTGATCGCTAAGCACACTGTGTTTCTGGATTGCCTTCATAACACCTGTCATTAGCAAACATAACACATACCCAATTTGTAGGCCTAATGCAGTGTAGTTTCCAAGAACTACTAAACGAGAGCCGGAAGATCGAAGCTCAGGAAAGGCAACCTGGAGAACACCTTGGAGTGGAACACACCATCTCTCTACACCCCATACCCAATTTGTAGGCCTAATGCAGTGTAGTTTCCAACAACTACTAAACGAGAGCCGGAAGATCGAAGCCAAGGAAAGGCAACCTGGAGAACACCTTGGAGTGGAACACACCATCTCTCTACACCCCATACCCAATTTGTAGGCCTAATGCAGCGTAGTTTCCAACAACTACTAAACGAGAGCCGGAAGATCGAAGCTCAGGAAAGGCAACCTGGAGAACACCTTGGAGTGGAACACACCATCTCTCTACACCCCATACCCAATTTGTAGGCCTAATGCAGCATAGTTTCCAACAACTACTAAACGAGAGCCGGAAGATCGAAGCTCAGGAAAGGCAACCTGGAGAACACCTTGGAGTGGAACACACCATCTCTCTACACCCCATACCCAATTTGTAGGCCTAATGCAGTGTAGTTTCCAAGAACTACTAAACGAGAGCCGGAAGATCGAAGCTCAGGAAAGGCAACCTGGAGAACACCTTGGAGTGGAACACACCATCTCTCTACACCCCATACCCAATTTGTAGGCCTAATGCAGTGTAGTTTCCAACAACTACTTAACGAGAGCCGGAAGATCGAAGCTCAGGAAAGGCAACCTGGAGAACACCTTGGAGTGGAACACACCATCTCTCTACACCCCATACCCAATTTGTAGGCCTAATGCAGTGTAGTTTCCAACAACTACTAAACGAGAGCCGGAAGATCGAAGCTCAGGAAAGGCAACCTGGGGAACACCTTGGAGTGGAACACACCATCTCTCTACACCCCATACCCAATTTGTAGGCCTAATGCAGCGTAGTTTCCAACAACTACTAAACGAGAGCCGGAAGATCGAAGCTCAGGAAAGGCAACCTGGAGAACACCTTGGAGTGGAACACACCATCTCTCTACACCCCATACCCAATTTGTAGGCCTAATGCAGTGTAGTTTCCAAGAACTACTAAACGAGAGCCGGAAGATCGAAGCTCAGGAAAGGCAACCTGGAGAACACCTTGGAGTGGAACACACCATCTCTCTACACCTCATACCCAATTTGTAGGCCTAATGCAGCGTAGTTTCCAACAACTACTAAACGAGAGCATGAAGATCGAAGCATTGGCGAGGAAACCTGGGGAACACCTTGGAGTGGAACACACCATCTCTCTACACCCCATACCCAATTTGTAGGCCTAATGCAGCGTAGTTTCCAACAACTACTAAACGAGAGCCGGAAGATCGAAGCTCAGGAAAGGCAACCTGGAGAACACCTTGGAGTGGAACACACCATCTCTCTACACCTCATACCCAATTTGTAGGCCTAATGCAGCGTAGTTTCCAACAACTACTAAACGAGAGCATGAAGATCGAAGCATTGGCGAGAAAACCTGGGGAACACCTTGGAGTGGAACACACCATCTCTCTACACCCCATACCCAATTTGTAGGCCTAATGCAGCGTAGTTTCCAACAACTACTAAACGAGAGCCGGAAGATCGAAGCTCAGGAAAGGCAACCTGGAGAACACCTTGGAGTGGAACACACCATCTCTCTACACCCCATACCCATTTTGTAGGCCTAATGCAGTGTAGTTTCCAACAACTACTAAACGAGAGCCGGAAGATCGAAGCTCAGGAAAGGCAACCTGGGGAACACCTTGGAGTGTAACACACCATCTCTCTCCACCCGATACCCATTTTGTAGGCCTAATGCAGTGTAGTTTTCTACAACTACTAAACGAGAGTCGGAAGACCGAAGCAATGGCAAGGAAACCTGGGGAACACCTTGGAGTGTAACACACCATCTCTCTCCACCCCATACCCAATTTGTAGGCCTAATGCAGCCTACTTTCCGACAACTACTAAACGAGAGCATGAAGATCGAAGCTCAGGAAAGGCAACCTGGGGAACACCTTGGAGTGTAACAAACCCTCTCTCTACACCACGGAAGGGCTGATTCTTAGGAAGGAAGGCTGTCGGAAAGAAGCAGGGCGCGTCCGAGGGTGATTATATTCTTATTAGGTATATACTCACCCTCGGACGCGCCCTGCTTCTTTATTTGTAATGAATGTTTATTTGCAATGTGGTTTTGACTTACTCTATTTTTTTGGTAAATAATGATTTTATTATTTTCATTGTTTTGCATCTTCTTGGCAATAATATAAAGAAGACGCGACAGGACAACACTCGGTGGATGCCATATCTGTGTTTTAAATTGAAAAAAACTTTCAGTTAACTACTTGCAGGAGAAAGTTATTGTAGCTGGTGGCCATTTTTAGTACTGTACCAGATTTTTGTTGTATGTGTTTGTTTTTAATGTTAAAATGTCTGCATTTGATATCTCTCCAGTATTTTCTTTTTTATAAGCAAAATACTTATTTTTATATTTTATGATGTTGGTTCAAGGGGTACACGGGCAGCAGTAGACAGGTCAGTGGAGGCCTAGTGGAAGGAGGGACCGCAGACAGGCTTCGAAGCCCTAACATAATAAATTGGGCTGGCTGTAGGCAATTTAAAATTGGTTCCAGGGGAACACGGGCAGCAGTAGACAGGTCAGTGGAGGCCTAGTGGAAGGAGGGACCGCAGACAGGCTTCGAAGCCCTAACATAATAAATTGGGCTGGCTGTAGGCAATTTAAAATTGGTTCCAGGGGAACACGGGCGGCAGTAGACAGGTCAGTGGAGGCCTAGTGGAAGGAGGGACCGCAGACAGGCTTCGAAGCCCTAACATAATAAATTGGGCTGGCTGTAGGCAATTTAAAATTGGTTCCAGGGGAACACGGGCAGCAGTAGACAGGTCAGTGGAGGCCTAGTGGAAGGAGGGACCGCAGACAGGCTTCGAAGCCCTAACATAATAAATTGGGCTGGCTGTAGGCAATTTAAAATTGGTTCCAGGGGAACACGGGCGGCAGTAGACAGGTCAGTGGAGGCCTAGTGGAAGGAGGGACCGCAGACAGGCTTCGAAGCCCTAACATAATAAATTGGGCTGGCTGTAGGCAATTTAAAATTGGTTCCAGGGGAACACGGGCGGCAGTAGACAGGTCAGTGGAGGCCTAGTGGAAGGAGGGACCGCAGACAGGCTTCGAAGCCCTAACATAATAAATTGGGCTGGCTGTAGGCTATTTAAAATTGGTTCCAGGGGAACACGGGCAGCAGTAGACAGGTCAGTGGAGGCCTAGTGGAAGGAGTGACCGCAGACAGGCTTCGAAGGCCTAACATAAGAAAAATGTCAATACAATGGTATTGACAGTGCCAGGCATTGAAGGATGTCAGCGCATAGACTGAACATTGGTGGAGCTGTGAGAGAAAATTTTGCAAGTCGTAGAGCACTGTTTGACCTGGGGGGGGACTGTCTTGTGGCCGGCGGTACAGGCCCAGGGCCCCTCATATTACAACGGTGTGCCTGACGTTGGGTGCGCACCACCACCGCCAGACACTTTATTGTACTATGAGGGACCTAGTGGCAGTGCCGTCGACCAAAAGCGGGCACACCCACCTCTTCAGACAAACAGTACTCTCACGGGTGCTGGCGCCAAGTGGCGATACCACGGCCCCGTGTGGGGACTTTGGCCATTTAGGGAGGTGTTAACATGTCGGATGCTGGACAATCAGGTGCTGCAAATTACGAGATTGGAAAAGTCGTTCAGAATAGTCCACAGGCAAGACCTTTACATAGGAAAGCTAGGTGTCAGCCGGGCAAGGTGGGGCAAAAGATTTCGAAATCCAGTTGTGGTTCATTTTAATGAAGGTTAGATCATCTACATTTTGGGTAGCTAGACGAGTCCTTTTTTCTGTTAGTATTGAACCTACAACACTGAATACTCTTTCTGATAGGACACTAGCTGCCGGGCAAGCAAGCTCCTGCAATGCATATTCTGCCAATTCTGGCCAGGTGTCTAATTTTGATGCCCAGTAATCAAATGGGAATGACGGTTGAGGGAGAACATCGATAAGGGATGAAAAATAGTTTGTAACCATACTGGACAAATGTTGTCTCCTGTCACTTTGAATTTATGCTGCAGTACCTGTCCTGTCTGCGGTCATAGCAAAATCACTCCACAACCTGGTCAGAAAACCCCTCTGGCCAACGCCACTTCTGATTTCTGCCCCTCTAACTCCTCTGGGCGCTGTGTGCAGGGAATGCCAGAAGCAAACGGTCAACAAGAGTTGATTGTTTGGTTGCTAATATTAGTTCCAAGTTCTCATGTGGCATTATATTTTGCAATTTGCCTTTATAGCGAGGATCAAGGAGGCAGGCCAACCAGTAATCGTCATCGTTCATCATTTTAGTTATGCGTGTGTCCCTTTTGAGGATACGTAAGGCATAATCCGCCATGTGGGCCAAAGTTCCAGTTGTCAAATCTGCGGTTGTGCTTGGTTGAGGGGCAGTTTCAGGCAAATCCACGTCACTTGTGTCCCTCCAAAAACCAGAACCCGGCCTTGCCGCACCACCAATTTCCAGTGGCCCCGGAAAAGCTTCCTCATTAAAAATATAATCATCCCCATCATCCTCCTCGTCCTCCTCCTCCTCTTCGCCCGCTAACTCGTCCTGTACACTGCCCTGGCCAGACAATGGCTGACTGTCATCAAGGCTTTCCTCTTCCTCAGCTGCAGACGACTGATCCTTTATGTGCGTCAAACTTTGCATCAGCAGACGCATTAGGGGGATGCTCATGCTTATTATGGCGTTGTCTGCACTAACCAGCCGTGTGCATTCCTCAAAACACTGAAGGACTTGACACATGTCTTGAATCTTCGACCACTGCACACCTGACAACTCCATGTCTGCCATCCTACTGCCTGCCCGTGTATGTGTATCCTCCCACAAAAACATAACAGCCCGCCTCTGTTCGCACAGTCTCTGAAGCATGTGCAGTGTTGAGTTCCACCTTGTTGCAACGTCTATGGTTAGGCGATGCTGGGGAAGGTTCAAAGAACGCTGATAGGTCTGCATACGGCTAGAGTGTACGGGCGAACGGCGGATATGTGAGCAAAGTCCACGCACTTTGAGGAGCAGGTCGGATAACCCCGGATAACTTTTCAGGAAGCACTGCACCACCAGGTTTAAGGTGTGAGCCAGGCAAGGAATGTGTTTCAGTTGGGAAAGGGAGATGGCAGCCATGAAATTCCTTCCGTTATCACTCACTACCTTGCCTGCCTCAAGATCTACAGTGCCCAGCCACGACTGCGTTTCTTTCTGCAAGAACTCGGACAGAACTTCCGCGGTGTGTCTGTTGTCGCCCAAACACTTCATAGCCAATACAGCCTGCTGACGTTTGCCAGTAGCTGCCCCATAATGGGAGACCTGGTGTGCAACAGTGGCAGCTGCGGATGGAGTGGTTGTGCGACTGCGGTCTGTGGACGAGCTCTCGATTCTGCAGGAGGACGAGGAGGAGGAGGAGGGGGTGCGAACGGCTACAGCCAACTGTTTCCTAGACCGTGGGCTAGGCAGAACTATCCCAAACTTGCTGTCCCCTGTGGACCCTGCATCCACCACATTCACCCAGTGTGCCGTGATGGACACGTAACGTCCCTGGCCATGCCTACTGGTCCATGCATCTGTTGTCAGGTGCACCTTTGTGCTCAAAGATTGCCTGAGTGCATGGACGATGCGCTCTTTAACATGCTGGTGGAGGGCTGGGATGGCTTTTCTGGAAAAAAAGTGTCGACTGGGTAGCTCGTAGCGTGGTACAGCGTAGTCCATCAGGGCTTTGAAAGCTTCGCTTTCAACTAACCGGTAGGGCATCATCTCTAACGAGATTAGTCTAGCTATGTGGGCGTTCAAACCCTGTGTACGCGGATGCGAGGCTAAGTACTTCCTTTTTCTAACCATAGTCTCATGTAGGGTGAGCTGGACTGGAGAGCTGGAGATCGTGGAACTAGCGGGGGTGCCGGTGGACATGGCAGACTGAGAGACGGTGGGAGATGGTATTGTTGCCGCCGGTGTCCTAGATGCAGTGTTTCCTACTACGAAACTGGTGATTCCCTGACCCTGACTGCTTTGGCCTGGCAAAGAAACCTGCACAGATACTGCAGGTGGTGCGGAAAATGGTGGCCCTACACTGCCGGAAGGGATGTTGCGTTGCTGACTAGCTTCATTGGCCGAGGGTGCTACAACCTTAAGGGACGTTTGGTAGTTAGTCCAGGCTTGCAAATGCATGGTGGTTAAATGTCTATGCATGCAACTTGTATTGAGACTTTTCAGATTCTGTCCTCTGCTTAAGGTAGTTGAACATTTTTGACAGATGACTTTGCGCTGATCAATTGGATGTTGTTTAAAAAAATGCCAGACTGCACTCTTTCTAGCATCGGATACCTTTTCAGGCATTGCAGACTGAGCTTTAACCGGATGGCCACGCTGTCCTCCAACAGGTTTTGGCTTTGCCACACGTTTTGGGCAAGATACGGGCCCGGCAGATGGAACCTGTTGCGATGTTGATGCCTGCTGCGGCCCCTCCTCCTCCGCTTCAGAACTGCTGCCGCCTGCACCCTGTTCCCCCAATGGCTGCCAATCGGGGTCAATAACTGGGTCATCTATTACCTCTTCTTGTAGCTCGTGTGCAACTTCGTCTGTGTCACCGTGTCGGTCGGTGGTATAGCGTTCGTGATGGGGCAACATAGTCTCATCAGGGTCTGATTCTTGATCATTACCCTGCGAGGGCAATGTTGTGGTCTGAGTCAAAGGACCAGCATAGTAGTCTGGCTGTGGCTGTGCATCAGTGCACTCCATGTCAGATTCAACTTGTAATGGGCATGGACTGTTAACTGCTTCACTTTCTAAGCCAGGGACGGTATGTGTAAAGAGCTCCATGGAGTAACCCGTTGTGTCGCCTGCTGCATTCTTCTCTGTTGTTGTTTTTGCTGAAGAGGACAAGGAAGCGACTTGTCCCTGACCGTGAACATCCACTAACGACGCGCTGCTTTTACTTTTACCAGTTTCACGAGAGGAGGCAAAAGAGCTAGAGGCTGAGTCAGCAAGATAAGCCAAAACTTGCTCTTGCTGCTCCGGCTTTAAAAGCGGTTTTCCTACTCCCAGAAAAGGGAGCGTTCGAGGCCTTGTGTAGCCAGACGACGAACCTGGCTCCACAGCTCCAGACTTAGGTGCAATATTTCTTTTCCCACGACCACCTGATGCTCCACCACTACCACTACCCTCATTACCAGCTGACAATGAACGCCCCCGGCCACGACCTCTTCCACCAGACTTCCTCATTGTTTTAAAAACGTAAACAAACTAAAGGTATTTGTTGCTGTCACACAAATTACATGGTGAGCTATAACTTCAGTATGATTTAGCTACCCCTTTACAGGTGAGTGAGACCACAACGAAAATCAGGCACAATGTTACACACACTGTTGTTGGTGGCAACAAATGAGAGAGATGCCACACATGCAGGACTGTCACTGAAGCACAAATGTAAATATTAATCTCCCACTGATTTGATTTTTTTTTCAGGGAAACTTTAGGAAAAAAACTAATAGAATAAAATGATTTTTTCAGGAAGAATTTAGAAACCAAATAAAATAAAATGATTTTTTCAGGGAGAATTTAGAAAACAAATAAAACAAAAAAGGCTTTCTACGGCCCACTGAGTGAGAGATGACGCACACAGGAGTCAGGAGTGGCACACAAGCCCAGAGGCCAATATTTATCTCCCACTGATTGATGTAGTGATTTTTTCAGGTAGATTTTGGAACCCAAATCAAGCTAAAAAAATAATAGGCTTTCTATGGCCCACAATTGGAGAGAGAGAGAGAGATGGCACACCCAGGAGTCAAGACTGGCACACAAGCAGAAAGGGCAATATTAATCTCCCACTGATTTGTTTTTGTTTTTTTTCAGGGAGACTTTAGGAAAAAAAAATAATAGAATAAAATAATTTTTTCAGGAAGAATTTAGAAACCAAATAAAATAAAATGATTTTTTCAGGGAGAATTTAGAAAACACATAAAACAAAAAAAGGCTTTCTATGGCCCACTGAGTGAGAGATGACGCACACAGGAGTCAGGAGTGGCACACAAGCCCAGGGGCCAATATTTATCTCCCACTTTTTTTTTTTTTTTGTTCCAGGGAAAATTTATAAACCCAATAAAAAAAATAATAAATAGGCTTTCTATGGCCCACTATCTGAGAGAGAGAGATGGCACGCTTAGGACTGGCACACAAGCCCAAAGGCCAATATTAATCTCCCACTGATTGATTGATTGATTTTTTCAGGTAGATTTTAGAACCAAAATCAAGCAAAAAAATAAATAGGCTTTCTATGGCCCACTGACTGAGAGATGGCACACACAGGAGTCAAGAGTGGCACACAAGCCCTGAGGCCAATATTTTTCTCCCACTGATTGATGTAGTGATTTTTTCAGGTAGATTTTATAACCCAAATCAAGCAAAAAAATAAATAGGCTTTCTATGGCCCACTGAGTGAGAGATGACACACACAGGGATGGCACTCTAGCAGAAATGCCAATCTTAATCTCCCACAAAAAAAAACAAAAAAAAAAACAGGAACTGTCCTTCAATTACTATCTCCCTGCAGTAATCTCAGCCAGGTATGGCAGGCAACAATAAGGAGTAGACTGATGCACAAATTAAATAAAAAGTGTGGACAAACAAACAAGATAGCTGTGCAGAACAACAGGATTTGTGCTTTGAAAAAAGCAGTTGGTTTGCACAGCGGAGTACACACAGCAATGCAGCTATCAGGGAGCCTTCTAGGGCAGCCCAATGAGCTACAGCGCTGAGGGGAAAAAAAAAAAATGTAGCTTCCACTGTCCCTGCACACCGAAGGTGGTGTTGGGCAGTGGAAATCGCTACAGACGAAGCGGCAGCAACCTCTCCCTAAGCTCAGATCAGCAGCAGTAACATGGCGGTCGGCGGGAACGCCCCTTTATAGCCCCTGTGACGCCGCAGACAGCAAGCCAATCACTGCAATGCCCTTCTCTAAGATGGTGGGGACCAGGACCTATGTCATCACGCTGCCCACACTCTGCGTTTACCTTCATTGGCTGAGAAATGGCGCTTTTCGCGTCATTGAAACGCGACTTTGGCGCGAAAGTCGCGTACCGCATGGCCGACCCTGCACAGGGGTCGGATCGGGTTTCATGAAACCCTACTTTGCCAAAAGTCGGCGACTTTTGAAAATGAACGACCCGTTTCGCTCAACCCTAGTGAATATATCCATATTTTTTATTCTTTATTTTTTACATGAATATGGATCCCAGGGCCTGAAGGAGAGTTTCCTCTCCTTCAGACCCTGGGAACCATCCAGGATCACTTCTGATATTTGTGTCCCATTGACTTGCATTGGTATCGGGTATCGGTATCAGCGATATCAGATATTTTTGGGATATCGACCGATCCCATCCGATACCGATACTTTCAAATATCGGAAGGTATCGCTCAACACTAGTGACTATATTGTGTATTGGTCTTTATAGCATTTTTTCTTTAGATGATTTCTGTCCAGTTTTGTGCTTGACCATTTATTTATCTATACAATTTGTTCTATATCTGCTAATCCCCCATTAGCTTGTAGAATGTAAGGGTGTAAGAGTAGATTCCTCTCTCTTCTGTATCTGTCTATCAATATTAGTTTGTTCATTGTAATTTTTATTCATGTTTTTATGTAGCCCCTCCTTATGTACAGCACCATGGACTCAATGGAGCTTTAACTCCTTTCCGATATTGGGCATAATAGTTTACCCATGTCGGACTCAAACCCATTGATGTGGGCTTCGGCGGTGAGTCCACATCTTTCCCGGGACATGTCAGATGTTTTGAACAGCTGAAATGTGCCCGGAATTTCCGCGGGTGGTATCCCGATCCATCCGCAGCTATTATCCCATTAAATGGCGCTGTCAAATGCTGACAGCGAAATTTAACTTGCGCTTCCTGCCATCGGGACCGAAATCCGCCCACCAGTAACTCTCATTCACGTGATCACGAGTCACCGGTTAATTTGCATGACAGCCAAAGTACTCCTGGAGACCTCTATGGTTGTCACTGCCAGATTGCTATGAGCACCACCTGGTGGTCGACACTGATTATCGCTTATATATAGCAGAGCCGAGCAGGTTGTGGCAGCTTCTAGTCTACCATGGAGACTATTAACCCCTTCATGACCCAGCCTATTTTGACCTTAAAGACCTGGCCGTTTTTTGCAATTCTGACCAGTGTCCCTTTATGAGGTAATAACTCAGGAACGCTTCAACGGATCCTAGCGGTTCTGAGATTGTTTTTTCGTGACATATTGGGCTTCATGTTAGTGGTAAATTTAGGTCAATAAATTCTGCGTTTATTTGTGATAAAAACGGAAATTTGGCGAAAATTTTGAAAATTTCGCAATTTTCACATTTTGAATTTTTATTCTGTTAAACCAGAGAGATATGTGACACAAAATAGTTAATAAATAACATTTCCCACATGTTTACTTTACATCAGCACAATTTTGGAAACAAAATTTTTTTTGTTAGAAAGTTATAAGGGTTAAAATTTGACCAGCGATTTGTCATTTTTACAACGAAATTTACAAAACCATTTTTTTTAGGGACCACCTCACATTTGAAGTCAGTTTGAGGGGTCTATATGGCTGAAAATACCCAAAAGTGACACTATTCTAAAAACTGCACCCCTCAAGGTACTCAAAACCACATTCAAGAAGTTTATTAACCCTTCAGGTGCTTCACAGCAGCAGAAGCAACATGGAAGGAAAAAATGAACATTTAACTTTTTATTCACAAAAATTATCTTTTAGCAACAATTTTTTTATTTTCCCAATGGTAAAAGGAGAAACTGAACCACGAAAGTTGTTGTGCAATTTGTCCTGAGTACGCTGATACCTCATATGTGGGGGTAAACCACTGTTTGGGCGCACGGCAGGGCTTGGAAGGGAAGGAGCGCCATTTGACTTTTTGAATCAAAAATTGGCTCCACTCTTTAGCGGACACCATGTCACGTTTGGAGAGCCCCCGTGTGCCTAAAAATTGGAGCTCCCCCACAAGTGACCCCATTTTGGAAACTAGACGCCCCAAGGAACTTATCTAGATGCATAGTGAGCACTTTGAACCCCCAGGTGCTTCACAAATTGATCCGTAAAAATGAAAAAGTACTTTTTTTCACAAAAAAATTTTTTAGCCTCAATTTTTTCATTTTCACATGGGAAACAGGATAAAATGGATCCTAAAATTTGTTGGGCAATTTCTCCTGAGTACAACAATACCTCACATGGGGGGGTAAACCACTGTTTGGGCACATGGTAAGGCTCGGAAGGGAAGGAGCGCCATTTGACTTTTTGAATGAAAAATTATTTCCATCGTTAGCGGACACCATGTCGCGTTTGGAGAGCTCCTGTGTGCCTAAACAATGGCGCTCCCCCACAAGTGACCCCATTTTGGAAACTAGACCCCCCAATGAACTTATTTAGATGCCTAGTGAGCACTTTAAACCCTCAGGTGCTTCACAAATTGATCTGTAAAAATGAAAAAGTACTTTTTTTTCACAAAAAAATTCTTTTCGCCTCAATTTTTTCATTTTCACATGGGCAGTAAGATAAAATGGATCATAAAATTTGTTGGGCAATTTCTCCCGAGTACGCCGATACCTCATATGTGGGGGTAAACCACTGTTTGGGCACACGGCAGGGCTCGGAAGGGAAGGCGCGCCATTTGACTTTTTGAATGGAAAATTAGCTCCATTTGTTAGCGGACACCATGTCGCGTTTGGAGAGCCCCTGTGTGCCTATGCATTGGAGCTCCCCCACAAGTGACCCCATTTTGGAAACTAGACTCCCAAGGAACTTATCTAGATGCATATTGAGCACTTTAAATCCCCAGGTGCTTCACAGAAGTTTATAATGCAGAGCCATGAAAATAAAAAATAATTTTTCTTTCCTCAAAAATGATTTTTTAGCCTGGAATTTCCAATTTTGCCAAGGATAATAGGAGAAATTGGACCCCAAATATTGTTGTCCAGTTTGTCCTGAGTACGCTGATACCCCATATGTGGGGGTAAACCACTGTTTGGGCGCACGGCAGGGCTCGGAAGGGATGGCACGCCATTTGGCTTTTTAAATGGAAAATTAGCTCCAATCATTAGCGGACACCATGTCACGTTTGGAGAGCCCCTGTGTGCCTAAACATTGGAGATCCCCCAGAAATGACCCCATTTTGGAAACTAGACCCCAAAAGGAACTAATCTAGATGTGTGGTGAGGACTTTGAACCCCCAAGTGCTTCACAGAAGTTTATAACGCAGAGCCATGAAAATAAAAAAAAAAATTATTTTCTCAAAAATGATCTTTTAGCCTGCAATTTTTTATTTTACAAAGGGTAACAGGAGAAATTTGACCCCAAAAGTTGTTGTCCAGTTTCTCCTGAGTACGCTGATACCCCATATGTGGGGGTAAACCACTGTTTGGGCACATGCCAGGGCTCGGAAGTGAAGTAGTGACATTTTGAAATGCAGACTTTGATGGAATGGTCTGCGGGCGTCACATTGCGTTTGCAGAGCCCCTGGTGTGCCTAAACAGTAGAAACTCCCCACAAGTGACCCCATTTTAGAAACTAGACCCCCCAAGGAACTTATCTAGATATGTGGTGAGCACTTTGAACCCCCAAGTGCTTCACAGACGTTTACAACGCAGAGCCGTGAAAATAAAAAATAATTTTTCTTTCCTCAAAAATGATGTTTTAGCAAGCATTTCTTTATTTTCACAAGGGTAACAGAAGAAATTGGACCCCAGTAATTGTTGCGCAGTTTGTCCTGAGTATGCTGGTACCCCATATGTGGGGGTAAACCACTGTTTGGGTGCACGTCGGGGCTCGAAAGTGAGGGAGCACCATTTGACTTTTTGAATACAAGATTGGCTGGAATCAATGGTGGCGCCATGTTGCGTTTGGAGACCCCCTGATGTGCCTAAACAGTGGAAACCCCTCAATTCTAACTCCAACACACCCCTAACCCTTATCCCAACTGTAGCCGTAACCCTAACCACAACCCTAATTCCAACCCAACCCTAGCCCTAAGGCTATGTGCCAACGTTGCGGATTCGTATGAGATTTTTCAGCACCATTTTTGAAAAATCCGCGGGTAAAAGGCACTGCGTTTTACCTGCGGATTTACCGCGGATTTCCAGTGTTTTTTGTCCGGATTTCACCTGCGGATTCCTATTGAGGAACAGGTGTGAAACGTTGCGGAATCCGCACAAAGAATTGACATGCTGCGGAAAATACAACGCAGCGTTCCCGCGCGGTATTTTCCGCACCATGGGCACAGCGGATTTGGCTTTCCATATGTTTACATGGTACTGTAAACCTGATGGAACACTGCTGCGAATCCGCAGCGGCCAATCCGCACCGTGTGCACATAGCCTAATTCTAAAGGTATGTGCACACGCTGCGGAAAACGCTGCGGATCCGCAGCAGTTTCCCATGAGTTTACAGTTCAATGCAAACCTATGGGAAACAAAAATCGCTGTACACATGCTGCGGAAAAACTGCACGGAAACGCAGCGGTTTACATTCCGCAGCATGTCACTTCTTTCTGCGGATTCCGCAGCGGTTTTACAACTGCTCAAATAGAAAATCGCTGTTGTAAAACCGCATTGAAATGTGCAGAAAAAACATGGTAAATCCGCAGCGGTTTAGCACTGCGGATTTATCAAATCCGCAGCGGAAAAATCCGCAGAGGAACAGAATACGTGTGCACATACCGAAACCCTAACCCTACCCCTAACCCTACCCCTAACCCTAACCCTACCCCTAACCCTAACCCTACCCCTAACCCTACCCCTACCCCTACCCCTAACCCTAGCCCTAACCCTAACCCTACCCCTAACCCTACCCCTAACCCTACCTTAGTGGAAAAAAAAAATATATTTTTTTTTATTGTCCCTACCTATGGGGGTGACAAAGGGGGGGGGTCATTTACTTTTTTTTTTTATTTTGATCACTGAGATATAACCTATCTCAGTGATCAAAATTCACTCTGGAATGAATCTGCCGGCCAGCAGATTCGGCGGGCACATGCGCCCGCCATTTTGGAAGATGGCGGCGCCCAGGAAAGAAGACGGACGGTCCCCGGGAGGCCAGGTAAGTATAAGGGGGGGGAGATCAGGGCACGGGGGGGGCGTCGGAGCACGGGGGGAGGGTGGACCGGAACACGGGGGGGTGGATTGGAGCACGGAGTGGGGGATCGCTGTGCGGGCGGGTGGATCGGAGCACGGGGGGGGAATCGCTGTGCGGGGGGGGGGATCGGAGTGCGGGGGGGGATCGGAGTGCGGGGGGGTTTGATTGGAGCGCGGGGGGTGTGATTGGAGCACGGG
Source organism: Ranitomeya imitator (assembly GCF_032444005.1). NCBI lineage: Eukaryota > Metazoa > Chordata > Amphibia > Anura > Dendrobatidae > Ranitomeya > Ranitomeya imitator. The sequence continues at coordinate 109,607,329 of NC_091290.1, read as the reverse complement.
GGGAGCGGGCAGGAGGACGGGGGAGCGGAGCACAGGACCGAGGGGAGCGGACCACAGATCGGGGGGCTGGGGGGGGCGATCGGAGGAGTGGAGTGAGTGCACATTAGTGTGTCCAGCCATGGCCGATGATATTGCAGCATCGGCCATGGCTGGATTGTAATATTTCACCATTTTTTTAGGTGAAATATTACAAATCGCTCTGATTGGCAGTTTCACTTTCAACAGCCAATCAGAGCGATCGTAGCCACGAGGGGGTGAAGCCACCCCCCCTGGGCTAAACTACCACTCCCCCTGTCCCTGCAGATCGGGTGAAATGGGAGTTAACCCTTTCACCCGGCCTGCAGGGACGTGATCTTTCCATGACGCATATGCTGCGTCATGGGTCGGAATGGCACCGACTTTCATGACGCAGCGTATGCGTCAAAGGTCGGGAAGGGGTTAAAGAATGCCAAAAGTAGAAAAAAAAAGTTTTTAAAAATATAAAAGAAATAAAAATAAAAGTTCAAATCACCCCCCTTTCTTTACTTTCAAAATAAAACAATAGAAAAAAAAATCAAACATACACATATTTGGTATCACCGCATTCAGGATCGCCCGATCTATCAATAAAAAAAGATTAACCTGATCGTTAAACAGTGTAGCAAAAGAAAAAGTCAAAATGCCAGTATTACGGGTTCTTTCGGTTGCCGCGACATTGCATTTAAATGCAATAAAGGGCGATCAAAGACCGCATCTGCACTAAAATGGTACCATTAAAAACATCAGCTCGGCATGCAAGAAATAAGCCCTCATCCAACCCGAAATCACAAAAATTGGAGACGCTACAGGTATCGGAATATGTCGTAATTTGGAATTTTTTAATCACCACTTAGATAAAAAAGAACCAAGACATGTTTGGTGTCTATGAACTCATAATGACCTGGAGAATCATATTGTCAGGTCAGTTTTAGCATTTAATGAACCTAGTAAAAAAGCCAAGCAAAAAATAAGTGTGGGATTGCACTTTTTTTTTTTCTGGTTTTCTAGTACATGACATGGTAAAACCAATGGTGTCGTTCAAAAGTACAATTCGCCCCGCAAAAAATAGCCCTCACGTTGTCATTTTGTCCAAAAATAAAAAAGTTATGGCTCTGGGAGAAAGGGGAGCAAAAAATTAAAATGCATTGTGGAGATATAGCTCATCAGGGATCTCTGCTTTGGCCCAAGCAGGTGGCTATGGAGTCACAACGAACAATAGCAGGCTAGCGAGTTCCACACAGGTATGTGTCAGGTGTATTTATTGTACATATTTGCCGTACAATGTTACACGTGCCAAACATGAAATAAAATGTCTAAGGCCATCTGGCCACTAACTAACAACAAGATACTAACTGCAAACAATAAACCTATACAACAAGAAAGAAGTTTGTACAACCTTACTGTGTCAGCTCCCCAGACCAGCAGATGAGAGACTGAGATCCCAGCAGTTCCTGATTATATCAGCTGAATCAGTCCGGAGTCAAAAGCTGGATTGAATGTATGGAAGGGAAGCACCAGTCCTTTCAGGCTGATCACTAAAGAAAACCAGGACCGGATTACAGTGAAATAAACAGCTTCACAATCAATACCGTGATACATATGAAATGAAACGGGGAGAAACATATCTGTTTTCTAGTACTTCTCCCCTTGGAACCTCACAGCATCTAAAATATAGAACAATAGTTCTCTGCATTATGTTCCACCCAGTCGTCACTCCTTGTTTGGGCTAGCGGAACGCACCAAATAATTAAATAGATATAATAAGATGCTTTCGCAGCCCGAGGTCCACCGTGCAGAGATGGAACCTGCTGCTAAGTAATGACGGACTATTTGGCGGTATGAAGAAAGCGATCCCTGTTAAGTAACAGGGTTGCGGTACCGCACTGAGAGCGCAAGCAAGGAACCACAGAACTCTATCCCAGGACACAGGATTAGAGTTAGTGTAGACCACAATTGGGGTATCAGAAGTAACTAATATGCACAGAAGTGCATGCTGTGACACTCTAGTGGACATCACTAACCACCCAGACTTGGGTAAGGTAAGCACTCTAATAGCGCACGGCGCTGCACTGGCGGTCACAGCAGTTAGACGCTGTTTCGTGTGTTAAAGCTGTGAGTTCAGCCAGGCGCTAGCTTGCAGCCATACACCTTACGCGAACAGTCATACACAAGGGATGGGTTTTTTAAGGAACGACTTGCACTCATCAACACACACACGATAACAATTGTATACTAGCGCATGGCCGTGCGACCATGCAAACCTTTTATAGCTGCCTCAGGTACAAGACCTTCCGAGAAGGACCAATGGGAGTCTGCCACAGAAGAAGAACACCTTTAGGATCTTCATAGAGGACCAATGGGATTAGCTGCATTATCTAAGCATGTGACCCCCGACCTCCAATGGGAGGTCATCCCGTGGGCATGCTCAGAAAGGGAAAATCTGGACTTCGCCCCAGAAAGACCTGCTCGCTGCTGAACATTGCTGGCTACAAGAACAGAGCCTGGAAGGGCAGTAGTAACCAGTCATCCAGTATTAGCCTGAGCTAGACGCTGGGACTGACGTCTCCGCTGAGCAGACTCCAGTGCGGCTTGAGAAGAATGGGAGACCGCAACAGAGATGGTTCGAGATTCCCCCTGTGCAGAGGCGGGAACTCGACACCTAACATTACACCCCCTAGGGCCCACCTCCTTAGACCTCGCTACACTCAAAGGCTGCAATAAGCTGTGAATGTGTTCAGCAGGCTCCCAGGACCTGTCCTCTGGGCCATAACCCTTACAATCCACCAAATAGAAATTTTTGACACGTACCACCTTGCACCCCAAAATAGCGTTCACCTCGTAGTCGTCTGTAGACGAACCCGATGCCCCAGCAGATGACTCGGAAAACCGGGACATGTATATGGGCTTCAAGAGGGACACATGAAAGGTGACGGTGATACCCAGGTGTGGAGGAAGGGCCAGATGTTAGACCACAGGATTAACCTGTTCGAGGACCTTGAAGGGACCCAAGTAGCGAGGTGCAAACTTATTGGACTCAACGCGCTGCCTGATGTTACGGGCGGAGAGCCACACCAAGTCACCAGGAGCAAAAGTCGGAGCGTGGTGCCGATGTGCATCAGCGGAGGTCCTCGTTCTCACCTTGGAGGCCCAAATGGCATCCTGAGTGCGGTCCCAAATGTCCCGTGCCTCCACAGCCCAGTCTGCCACCCTGGAGTCAGCGGAAGACACAGGCATGGGCACAGAGACACGCGGATGCTGGCCGTAATTTAGGAGGAATGGAGTCTGACCGGTGGAGTCGGCTACAGCGTTGTTAAGCGCAAACTTTGGCCACGGTAGCTAGGATGCCCAGTCATCCTGCCTGGCAGAAACAAAATGTCGTAAATATGTGACCAGAGTCTGGTTGGGCTTCTCAACCAACCCATTTGTCTCAGGATGGTATGCTGAGGAGAGATTCAACTCAATACTGAGTAGACGACAAAGCTCTCTCCAGAATCGAGACGCAAACTGGGGACCCCAGTCACTGACAATTTTGTCTGGCATACCGTGCAGGCGAAAGATATGCCTGATGAACAAAGCTGCCAGAACCCGTGCAGAAGCTAGCCGTGGAAGAGGCACCAAATGAACCATTTTGGAAAAATGGTCGGTGATCATCCAGATAATGGTGCAGCTACGAGACTTGGGTAAGCCCACCACAAAGTCCAACCCGACCATCTCCCAGGGCCTGTCCGCCACCGGCAGGGGGTAAAGCAACCCAGCTGGCTGTTGCCGAGGAGACTTGTTCTTGGCACAAGAGACACACGCCCGAACATAGTCTGCGACATCACGAGCCATATGCGGCCACCAGTATGTCCTCGCCAGTAACTCAGATGTCCTTTTGGACCCAAAATGTCCACCCACCCTGGACGAATGAGCCCAAGAGAGTACCTCCGGATGCAAACTGGATGGTACAAAAGTCTTGCCCGAAGGCACAGACTCTAGCGAAACCGGGGCCACAGTTCTCAGGCTCTCGGTGGGGACAATAAGCCGAGGCTCCTCTTCCTCCTCCACAGATGATACAACGGAGCGAGAGAGAGCGTCGGCATGAATGTTCTTCTCCACGGAAAGAAAGTAAAGAGTGAAATGAAACTGGGAGAAGAACAAGGACCATCTTGCCTGGTGAGAATTTAACCGCTGGGCTGTTTGCAGGTACACCAAATTCTTGTGATTTGTGAAGACTTGGAAGGGAAAACGAGCTCCCTCCAAGAGATGTCTCCACTCCGAGAATGCCAACTTCATGGCTAGCAACTCCCTGTCCCCGATGGAATAGTTCCTCTCTGCTGGTGAGAAGGTCTTAGAAAAGAAGAAGCAAGGATGCTTCCGACCTTTAGCATCCTTTTGGAAAAGGACTGCTCCAGCACCAACAGATGAGGCATCCACCTCCATTACAAATGGCTTATCTACATCGGGGCGATGTAGGATGGGAGCGCTAGCGAAGTGAGACTTAATGGAGAGAAAGACCTTGGAGACCTCATTTGACCACATTTTGGGATTTGCTCCCTTCTTGGTGAGGGCAACCAAGGGAGCTACCAAAGTTGAGAAGTGTGGAATGAACTGGCGATAGTAATTAACGAACCCCATAAAGCGCTGCACCGCTTTAAGAGAATGGGGTTCCTGCCAGTCCATCAAAGTCTGTAGTTTGGTAGTTTCCATAGCCAATCCCTGGGCGGAGATGATATAGCCCAGGAAAGGCAAGGACTCCTGTTCAAACATACACTTCTCCAACTTGGCATACAGGGAGTTTGCCCGTAGGAGGTCGAAGACTTTGCAAACATCTCTCCGGTGGGAGTCAATATCTGGAGAGAAGATGAGAATATCATCCAGATAGACTACGTCCGAGGTGGAGAGCATATCCCGGAAGATGTTGTTCACAAAGTCTTGAAAACGGCTGGGGCATTACAGAGCCCGAAGGGCATCACCAGATATTCATAGTGCCCATCCCTGGTGTTAAAAGCCGTCTTCATTTTGTCCCCCTCACGGATGCGAATCAGGTTGTAAGCACCCCGCAGATTTAATTTTTTAAATACCCTCGCTCCCCGAAGCCTATCAAAGAGCTCAGATATCAGGGGCAAAGGATACTTATTCTTAACGGGTGATGGCGTTAAGAACCCTGTAATCTATGCATGGTTGTAGTTGCCCATTCTTCTTCTGCACGAAGAAGAGCCCAGCCCCTGCAAGTGACACTGACTTCCTAATGAATCCTCTTGCCAAATTTTGCTTGATGTACTGTAACATTGCCTCCATCTCCGGGAGAGATAACGGATAGACTCGACCCCGGGGAGGCTCAGCACCAGGCAAGAGGTCAATAGGACAGTCATAGGGGCGGTGAGGCAGAAGGGTCTCCGCAGATCTTTTGGAGAACACGTCTGCACAGGGCCAATATTGCTTGGGGAGAGAGGATAGATCTGCGGGTACCTCAGTAGTAGCAACCTGAACACATTCCCTCTGACATCTACTCCCACAAGATTCACCCCATCCCAAAATTCTGCCTGTGGACCACTCAATATGAGGAGAATGGTACCGTAGCCAAGGCATCCCCAACAGGACCTCATCAATTCCCTCAGGAATGACAAGCAGAGATATAATCTCCTGATGAGATGGCGACATGGACAAAGTGAAAGGGATGGTCTGGTGTGTTATCTGTGAGGGCAGTGTCGACCCATTTACCACTCGTACGGTCACTGGTTGAGCTAACATAACCAGGGGAATTGCGTGATGTTTGGCGAAGGCAGATGACATAAAATTGCCCTCCGCCCCAGAATCCACGCAGAGCTCTACCGAGTGGGAAAATGAGCCTATAGTAATTGTCCCCTTATAGGACAATTTGGAGACAAACGTCGCCGTGTCTAGTGTACCTCCACCTACTACCACTAGATGCTGACGTTTCCTCGACCGCTGAGGACATCTGGTGGCAAGATGTCCTGACTGCTGGCAAACATGACAAACCTGGAGTGCACAAGCGGTCCGGGACTTAGATCTGCTCGTGACACTACCATAGGCTCATGGGATTCAGGGACCTGGACTGGAGATTCCAAACGTTTGGCGAAGGTAGGAGCCAGCCGAAACCTCTGCCTATACTGGGCTCGCTCTAACCTCCGCTCGTGAAAACGGAGGTCAATACGAGTGGACACTGCTATTAACTCTTCCAGTGTGGCTGGAATCTCCCTAGTGGCCAGAGCATCCTTCACGTGGTCAGCCAGCCCCCTCCAAAATATTGGAATAAGGGCTTTATCCGACCACTCCAGCTCAGATGCTAGTGTGCGAAAGTGGATGGCAAAATGGCTGACCAAGGACAAGCCCTGAGTTAATGCCAACAGTTAGAGCGCCGTATCATGGGTGACACGAGGTCCTAAAAAGACCTGTTTCAAAGTGCTCAGAAACAACGGAGCATTCTGCACCACATGATCGCCACGCTCCCACAGTGGCGTAGCCCACTCCAACTGCCCTCTCCGACAGGAGAGACACAATAAATCCCACCTTAGCCCGCTTTGTGGGGAAACGTGCGGCCAGAAGCTCGAGATGAATAGAGCACTGACTCACGAAACACCTACAAGATTTACTATCAACAGAAAATTTTTCTGGCAGCGGGAGGCGAGATAGAGTTGGAACAGGGGTGGCAGTGGACAAGGTTGCTGCTGCCACGCTAGCAGCCTGAACAGCAACTGCGGTTACATCCACAGCTGAGGTTGTGCGCTCAAGAGCCGCCAACCTACCCTCCAGCTGCTGGATGTACTGCAAAGATTGCTGTTTGTCCGTCAACTAGCCAGACCCTGGCGCTAGTATAATGTTAGGGCTAGCGGAACGCGCCAAATAATTAAATAGATATAATAAGGTGCGTTCGCAGCCCGGGGTCCACCGTGCAGAGATGGAACCTGCTGCTAAGTAATGACGGACTATTTGGCGGTACAATGAGGATACACACATGGGTTAACTTCACCCTGTATGAAGAAAGCAATCCCTGTTAAATCAGAGGGTTGCGGTACCGCACAGAGATCGCAAGCAAGGGACCACAGAACTCTATCCCAGGACACAGGATTAGAGTTAGTGTAGACCTCTTGCGATCGATACCACAATTGGGGTATCAGAGGTAACTAATATGCACAGAAGTGCATGCTGTGCCACACTAGCGGACGTCACTAACCACCCAGACTTAGGTAAGGTAAGCGCTCTAATAGCGCACGGTGCTGCCCTGGCGGTCACAGCAGTTAGACGCTGTTTCGTGTGTTAAAGCTGTGAGTTCAGCCGGGCGCTAGATTGCAGCCATACACCTTACGCGAACAGTCATACACAAGGGATGGGTTTTTTAAGGAACGACTTGCACTCATCAACACACACACGATAACAATTGTATACTAGCGCATGGCCATGCGGCCATGCAAACCTTTTATAGCTGCAGCAAGTACAAGACCTTCCGAGAAGGACCAATGGGAGTCTGCCACAGAAGAACACCTTTAGGACCTTCCTAGAGGACCAATGGGATTAGCTGCAGTATCTAAGCATGTGACCCCTGACCTCCAATGGGAGGTCATCCCGTGGGCATGCTCAGAAAGGGAAAATCTGGACTTCGCCCCAGAAAGACCTGCTCGCTGCTGAACATTGCTGGCTACAAGAACAGAGCCTGGAAGGGCAGTAGAAACCAGTCATCCAGTATTAGCCTGAGCTAGATGCTGGGACCGACGTCTCCGCTGAGCAGACTCCACTGCAGCTGGAGAAGAATGAGAGACTGCAGCGGAGATGGTTCGAGATTCCCCCTGTGCAGAGGCGGGAACTCGACACCTAACTATATATATATATATATATATATATATATATATATATATATATAATATAAGCATTATACTTCTAATATGTATAATAATAATGTATATTACCTTTGATTGGTATAGTAAAATATAATAATAATCTTTATTTATATAGCGCTGTCACGATTCCCCTGACCGCTGTCACCACTGGGTCAGGATTCACACCGTGACCGTCACCCCTACGTCACGGATCAGGGTGACTTTAGGCCAACAGACGGCTATCACATGTGCAGGGGGGCTTATCTTAGTTATCCCTCCACTGCTAACAATGTGATGAAAAACCACACACAAGGCTATTGACCTCTTAGTTTACAGCAGGGGCTTATTCTAGGTATCCCACTGCTTTTCTATATACCACGAACTGCAGGGATTTATGTATATCCCGCTTACAGTTCCACTTAACACTTGCAGCTCTCTGGCGCCCCCTTACTCTCAGGTCAGATTAGGTACTGCACCCTGGGTAATTAGTCGCCAGAAAGGCTGCCTGCTATGTACTGGCTATTGGGCACGCTGCAGCGACGCGATAACTACTCCCACACAGGCAGGAACAATAATTATCAAACCCGCAGTTGCTTCAACATAATCCAACCGTCAGCACACTTTCGCTGCCACCAGCTTCGATTAAACGGGTCCGAAGCTAACCCAACACAACAGTAACAGTAGCGTATTTTCCCTTCCAGAGACTTAGGGTACGGTTTAGAGCAGGAGAACGAACTAATATATAATAGTATATCCCATTAAAAATAATTAGGCAATGCTTTATCAAAAATAGTTTATAAAGAGGTTATAAATGAGACAATTGCAAATATGTACATGGGTAATTATAACATAAAGGGAATAAATGAGAAAAGCAACACTTACATGTTTAATGCATGACAAGCAACCAGGCTAGTGGAGTTTTTCCATACGTCCCAGCTCATTGGGACGTGAGCAGGGCTCTTCCAGGACAGGACAAGAAATCCAGCAGCAAGTGACTCCTCAGAGCCTGCCAGACACTTAAAACATTAAGGCTGTGACATCACAGAAAGGCTGGCTTATCCAGACCCTCCTCTCTCTACATTCTGCCTAAACTTTAAACTATTCTCTCTGATTTCTATAACTTCACTACAAAACATGTCAGCGTCCTAAAAAGCTCATCATTCATCTCAGATTAACCCTCCGTCACATACAACTGATCTGACAGGCGCTTCTCTTTTACTTTAATTTCTCCTTCCTCACCAGATTGTGAGGAAACCCCCTCCCTCCAGGTAGTCTCCTGTCTCTTGAAGGTCTGTGAAACCTGATATCACAGTTGGATTTCAGAGCTTCAGGGGAGAGGATATAGCTGCACAGATCTCTCAGGCTCATTGTATGTGAATACGTCACATTCAGTAAGGTTGGTATTTTATGTTTTTATTCATCACAATAGTTTATTTAGCTTGTTTTATGAATGTATAGCACAAAATGTGAGGATATTTCATAGAAATAAGGGAGATTTTATAAAAGAAAGTGTGCTGCTCAGGCATATACAGTAGTTCCCTAACATATTCCTTCTCTTGCTTCAGATTATCTGCTGAAATGGAGAGGAAAATGTACAATTTATCCAAACAACTTGATGTTGAGGAAGTAACAAACATGCTGTTAGATGATAGAGACCTCACACTGAATGAGGATTTAGGAGAGGAAAGTGAGATTGATTCTCATGATGAGGTGGAAGAATGTGTCCTGGATTCTGAAACAGAGCAAGATGGTGACAGTGGTGAGGATGAAGAAGTTGGATCATATTATATTGGAAAAGATAAAAATACTAAATGGAGCAAGAAGCCATTCCAGAAAAAACGTAGGGAACCTTTAAACATTATTACTCACCTTCCTGCAGTAATAGGAACTGCACGTAATGCAAAAACTGCAGTTGAATGCTGGAACAGTATATTTACAGATGACATTCTGGACTCTATTGTCACATATACCAACCAATATATAGACATTATAAAGGACAAGTACATCTGCAACAGAACCATCAAGCCCACAGATGAAATAGAACTGCGTGTTTTTTTGGATTACTGTACCTTGCAGGAGCTTATAGGGCAAATAGACAAAGTTTGGAGGAACTTTGGGGTAAAGATGGGGATGGAGTTGAAAAATTTAGCCTTGTTATGTCCATAAACAGATTCAAGATTCTAATTCGTTGCCTTCGGTTTGACAACAGAACTACCCGAACCGAACGCAAAACACATGACTGACTTGCTCCAATTCGTGATATATTTCAAAGATTTGTTGTAAACTGTAAACAAAGTTATTACCCTGGAGAGAATCTCACTATTGACAAAATGCTCCCTGGTTTTCGTGGTAGATGTGCCTTTCGTCAATATATTCCATCAAAGCCAAACAAATATGGAATAAAAATTTATGCCCTTGTTGATGCCAGTAAGACCTACACTTACAACCTGGAAGTTTATGCAGGAAAACAACCAGAAGGTCCTTACTGTGTGAGCAACAAACCCATTGATGTTGTAAAAAGACTGGCTAAACCCTTATTTGGATCGGGTCGCAATATTACAGCTGACAATTGGTTTACAAGTTGTGATCTGATTGATTATCTGAAAATTCAGAAGCTGTCATATGTGGGAACTGTAAGAAAAAACAAAAGGGAATTGCCGCCACAGTTTGTAAGTGTGAAAGAGAGACAACAGTACAGCAGTATGTTTGCATTCCATAATGGAAAGGCTTTAGTTTCCTATGTACCACATGCCAAAAAAATCGTACTTCTTCTATCAACACTTCATGATGATGCTGCCATCGATCCTGGGACTGGGGCAGAAAAAAAACCGGAGATAATTACATTTTACAATGCCACCAAAGGGGGTGTGGATACAGCAGATCAGATGTGCTCCACTTTCAACGTCAGCAGAAACATCAAACGCTGGCCAATGGTCATATTTTTTGCTATGTTGAATTTGGGTGGTATAAATTCACAAGTAATTTATCTTGAAAACAAGCTTGAACCACTCCGTAGACGATTGTATCTGAAAAAATTGGCCCATGAACTAGTACTTGGAGAGCTACGCAGGAGAAGCGTGAAAACAATCGGTATCCCCTCTCGCCTTCAAGTTCAGCTCAAAAGGTTCCGCCCAGAAGATGGTGGTGAAAAGTCACCATCTGCACCACCTCACAAAAGAAGGAGATGCACCACCTGCCAAACGGAAAGCGGAACCAGAAGGCTTTCAAATTATGAATGTCTCAAATGTCATAAAGCAATTTGCCTGACACATGCAAAAATGGTGTGTAATTCTTGCTATTTGCTCTGCAAGTGTGACTTTTCTGAGGAAACCTCAGCATCTACTTCTGATTGAATATGTTTTTAATAGTACTTAAGGTACCTTAAAATTAAGTTTGTGTTCAAAAATTTTCTTTGTACATTTTTTTGAGAGAGTCGAACTGGGGACTATTTGGCGGGAGTTTTGAAAAGTTTGTATTTCATAGTTATTAGTTTTATATTAAGTAAATGTTTTTTTTGCAACTGATTATGTGTAGTCTCTTTTATTACATCCCTATGAAGGTCACTGATCACTTTTAGAGCACTGAAATTGCAAACATTAGATATTATAGGTATTTTTCCAGCAGGCGCCTGACAGGCACATTGTATGTGAACTCGTTAGTCCGAATATTGTATGTGACGGAGGGTTAACGTGAGCATTCTAATGAGATCAAATATGTCCTATCTGGGATACATATTTACAGAGAAAACCCTACTTCTTTACCAGATGGAGTTAGAAACCCGAGTGTCATGAGATGTGTAGCTACACCGAGTGGGACTACGAATATATATTTTCGTATTTCTAGCTTAAATCGTTTGCCTAATATCTAACAAAAACTAAACAAAGAATCTTTCATGGATTTTTGGAGCCATTTTTCCTGTTCTAGCTGGACAAGAGCTTACACAGGAAATGCCAGTCGTAAATTCCGTTCGGCCATAAAACTTCTAACCCCCACACTCTCTGAGAAGGAAAGCCAGGAATTTGCAGCTACAACTGTTACTCCAAGAAGGGGGGGCTTAGCCCACGCAGGCTAGAAAACTACTTATGATATTTCATACCATATCGTGACAAGCGCCAACATATTCCTTTGCACTTTACAATTCAACAGTTCATATAGTATACAAGTAATAAGTAACAACGTTAAAGGTAATACAATAATTAGGGTAAAATAATGATGGCCCTGCTCGTAAGAGCTTACAATCTGCAATGATGTGGGGGGACACAAAGTACAGGTGTGTGTTTACAATGATGGTCCAGCAATCTTGAGGGAATGGGGGATAGATAAAGGCTGCATGAAGTAGTCACAAGCCAGCATGCATGGTGCTTTTGGGTGTCGTTTGAAGGAGAGTTATTCTCAGATAACTAATGAATGACAAACACACACATACACACACACTCTTCGATTAGCAAACATGATAGGCCACTCTGAACAGATATGTTTTGAGGGAGCATCTAAAACTGTATAAGTTGTGGTTAGTCCTAATTTCTTGGGGTAGAGCATTCCATAATATTGGTGCATCTTGGGAGAAGTCTTGGAGCCGGGATTGGAAGATACAGAATAGTGCAGAGGTTAGTCAAAAATTGCTTGCAGACTGGAACGAGCGGGTAGGCAGATAAACCAAAATGAGGGAGGAGATGTAGGGGGTGGCACATAGTGGAGAGCTTTATGGGTGAGACAAAGCAGTTTAAATTGGATCCTATAATGAAAGGGCAGCCAGTGCAATGACTTTCAAAGAACTGATGCCTCCAAGTAGTAGCCAGATAACAGCCATATAGATGACCCTGGATGTTGCATTAAGGATGGACTGGAGAGAGGAAAGTCAAGTGAGTGGGAGACCAACTAATAGAGCATTACAGTAGTCAAGATGAGAGTGGATCATGGCAACAGTGAGGGTTTTGATTATTTCCACTTGCTGCCTGGCCGTTACTATGGTTCCACCCATGGAAAGGGAGATGTCAGATTTAGGGAGGTCAGTAGACGGAGGGTGTAGAAGAAGTTCAGTCTTGAAAAGATTACATTTAAGATATAGAGTGCACATGATGTTGAAAACTACGGATAGACAGTCACTGGTGTTCTGTAGCACAACATACATAGTTATATGTCATCAGCATATAGTACCGAAAGCCAAATCTGCTGATGGCCTGTCCAAATGGGGCCATGTAGAGAGAGAGAATAGAAGAGGGCAAAGGACTGAGCCCTGAGGGAGAGCAACAGTGAAAGAAAGAGGAGAACAAGTGGAGCCAGCAAATTATACTCTGATGGAGCGGTCAGAAAGATAAGAAAAGAACTAGGAGAGAGCAGTGTCCTTAATGCCTATTGATTGGAGCATAGAGAGTAGGAGATGGTGGTCAACAGTGTTGAAAGCTGCAGAGAGGTCAAGAAGAATGAGCAGAGTGTGGTCACCATTACTTTTTATTGTCAGAAGGTCATTGTACCCTTTTATGAGTGCTGTTTCTGTGGAATGTAGGGGGAGGAAGCCAGACTGTGATGGATCAAGGAGAGAGTGAGTGGAGAGGTAACGTATAAAGTGGGAGTAGACTAGGTGCTCCAAGATGAAGGGGAGATTGGAGACTAATCTGTAGTTATTTGTGCAGGATGGGTCAAGAGAGTGTGTTTTAATAATGGGATAATGATAGAGTGTTTGAAGGAGAAAAGGAAAATATTAGAGGAAAGGGAGAGACTGAAGATTTTAGTTAGGTGAGTAGTGACGACAGGAGAGAGAGACTGGAGGAGATATGAGGGAATGGGGTCAGTAGGGCATGTAGAAGGATGAGAAGAAGAGAGGAGTTTGGAGGCTTCTTCTGTGATGGGACCAAATGCGGAGAGTGAGCCAGAGAAGATGTGTGGAGGGATGGGAGTCATGGCACCTGGTGGCTGGGAGCAGATTTCCTGACAGATATTCTTTATTTTCTCTGTAAAGTGGGAGGCCAGGTCATCAGCACAGATGTCTGCGATAGGGGCCTGTGCTTTTAGACTGAGTAGGGAGTGAAAGGTGTCAAAGTTTTTTGGGGGTGATGGATAGTGAGAATATCATGGTGATGTAGTAGCTCTGTTTGGCGAGGTGAAGGGCAGAGTTATAGGTCCTTAACATAAATTTGTAGTGGATGAAGTTTTCTGGTGTGCAATTTTTCCTCCATAGGCGTTCAGCACTCCTAGAGCATCGCTGGAGAAATCTAGTTTGCGATGTGAGCCAGGGCTGCTTTACTCTGTGATTGGAGATTCTGAGGGTGAGGGGCGCTACTTGGTCCAGGGTGCTTCTGAGAGTGTCATTGTAGTGGTGTACAAAAAGAACAGGACAGGAAAAAGAGGAGATTGGGGACAATGATGAGTGTAGGGAGGCTGTAAGTGTATGAGGGTTAACAGCTTGTAGATTTCTGAATGTGTGGTAGGTAGGAGTGTGCTTTAATTGATGAGGATTTGTGAGCATGAAGGAGAGAATGTTTTGGTCAGAGAAGGGGAAGAGGCAAGTTATCTAGGTAGGAGATTGAACAGAGCCAGTCAAAGACTAGATCAAGGGTGCTACCATCTTTGTGTGTCTCAGAGTTTTAGGCACAGAGAAGTAGGCAAACATAGAAGCTAGGATGCAGATAGGGAAGTGGGGCTGTTTATGGGGATGTTGAAGTCTCCCTGGAAAAGGGTTGGCAATTCTGAGGACATGAAGTGAAGCAGCCAGGCAGAAAAATGGTCAAGGAACTGGATGGGTGAGTCTGCGGGATGGTATATGACTGCAACTCTGAGGGAGAGTGGATGGAAGAGCCTGATGGTGTGGACCTCAAATGAAGAGAATGAGAGTGATGAAACTGGGGGGATGACATGGAAAGTGCATTGTGGGGACCGGAGAATGCCTAGTCCATCACCAAGTCTGTTTGCGGGTCTAAGGGAATGAGATAAATGTAACCCACCATAAGATATAGCAGAATATTAGAATCCTGAATCTAGGTTTTAGTGAGGGAAAACAGATTAAGAGAGCTGTTCAGAAAGTAGTTGTGCAGGAAAAGAAGCTTATTGCATACAGACCATGGATTCCAGAGGGCACAGTTAAAAGAGGGAGATGAAGGAGTACAGCTAATGTTAACCAGGTTAGTAAGGTTTCAATACGAGGTGGGAGAGGGGTTGAAGTTAGTGGATGGTGGACTAAGGATGGGAAGATATCCCTTGAGATAAGTAGCAGTAGGAGGAGAAAGAGCAAGTAGTTCTTGGATTTGTGACAAGTTTTATTGTGCGATCTGTTTGGGCAAGATGAAGTGAGATTCTTCAGGAAGGTGAAAAGAGTTTGGGAGCTGTACATGGTAGATGGAAGTAGAGAGGGGCTGATATGGATGAGTGGTGACTGGTGATGGAAGGGGAATGGGGCAGTGAATGTGGACAATAGCATCTATAATAATAATGTTGTTATTATCATAATACTTATTATCAGTTTGGCTAGGTAGGCAACCTCTTTAAAGTAAAATATAAAATATGTTGTCAGAGTCCGCAGAACGCACTAAATAAAATATAATAAAGTGCGCTCGCCGCCCAGGGTTCATCGTGCAGAGATGGTATACTGCAGCTATGAGGACAATGGCATGACAAGCAGTGAACAAAACAGACTCTCACTGAGTTAAATGTCACTCATGAAGAAGCACGTGGCTGTGCCAATCGCAAACAGCGATGAGCAAAAACTCTGCAACAGAGCTGTGTTAAACGGCACACAGCCACAGAGTGATAATGGCGCTAAACGCAAACCCTTTTATCTTCACAGGTGAACGCTAACCCCACTGGGGCAAGGGAACTGGTAGTGGACCCATGCACACAGAACTCTCCGGAGCAGCCGGAATTCTAAAGTCACAAGACTTGCCCTGAGCTCACACAACAGAGTCCACAGTACAGTTAGGTTCCTCACACACACATAACATTAGTGATCTTAGTGCACCGAAGATCGCGCCATCCTTTTATAGTTTCTGTCAATCTGAAAGGACCTCATTCACTAGCCAATCCAAATTCGGACCAGGACCTGAGCATGTGATGTGTGACCACCAGCGAGAAGTCAACCTACGAGCATGCTCAGTAGAGCTAAACATGAACTTTGTCTCAGGAGTGACTTCTCGCTGCTGAGTATTGCCAGTTACTATAGCTGAACCTGGAGAGGCAGCAGTAACCAAGCGTACAGCCCGAATCTGAGCAAGATGCTGAAACCGATGTCTTTGCTAAGCAGCATTCCCTGTGGTTGAGACTGAATGGGGGATGGCAGGACAAGACAAGGATTGGAATCCATCCAGTGCAGAGGAAAAATCCCGGCACCTAACATATGTATTTTTATTATTAATTATTATTATTGATCATAATAATAACAATAATATGCATTATTATTAATAATATTACTGTTGATAGGTGTAGTCTCTAGAGTAAATTGCTATCAAATCTTTAACGCTCATTATAACTATCATAATTATTATTGTTAATATAATTGATAGATGGAGTCTAAAGTAGTAAACCTCTCTAGAGTAAAACACTGTATGTTCGGTAATAATGATAATAATACCAACAACTTCTGCATAGACTTAAAACTTTAAAATAATTAAGAGGAGCTCTTATTTGTATAGCTTGATTTTTTTTAATACCACAATTATTCGTATGCAAATCTTCAAACCCGAGCTGAATATGGCAGCAAATTCTGTTTGTTTAGACACTGCTCCCTCCCCTTCTATACCACGCAAAAAAAAGAAAAATAAACAATTCCAAAGTGTTCATTTCTCTCTTGATAGCCAAATACCATTAGCCAAAAGCCAAATTCCACTAGGCACAGCTGGCATTCATCCATCAAACAGGTTGGAAAATGAAAACTTGTACAATAAAATGAGTCCCTCGTTGCCACTGAGTCACATTCCTATGGGATGTGGTAAGAAGCGGTAGAAATCACTAATAGGGCAATGTCTCCGTAGACCTAAGATCTCAACCCTTTTCCTCCCTAAGTTTTCATAAACACTTCAAGTCACCATGTAGGTTGAATTTCTATTCATAACGCAGCTGAGAAGTGTGTATGTTGCTCCTCACCCTACTGTTCGCACATGTTTCATAAACAAAACGTTCTGGAATGGCAGCTCCCAGATGTGTTCACAACTATTTTTTTGAATAATTTAAGATCTGTTCAGTTTTTTTCGGCGTTTCTGCTTATGTTAAGTCGAGGCTGATCGAAAGATCTGAAATATTAGGCATGCGGCGCTAGGCTGTTGCACCTAATTTTTTACACGTTCACACCCTACTGAAGTCTCTAGGAAGCTTCGAAAAGGCAAGTGAGGAAAAATGTCAGCAAACGTGTAAACAAACAGCTGCTTCCCGACATATGTATTTTCTTTGATATTTTTCAGGTGCTATAATCTACTATCCATATATGTCAAGCTTGTAACATTCAGCATAATTTAACTGTAATTGATAACCCAAGGGCAGATGGCCAGAAGTTTAAGCTTCTCCTGACATCCTCTTAGGTTGTTGAAGAAAACGTAGCAGATGGTCCATCCGCGCTTTATTTATGTGTTGCTGCTAACTCCTTTGCCTTCATGATAATGGATCATTATTCCTTGCTGAGCACAAACACCAATATGCTTTTAAATCTGCTTCTCGAAATTTCGTAAAAAGGAAAGGCTGCATTTCATAAGAATTTATGGATCTGCACTTAGCAGGGGAACAGTGGCATTAAATTATCTGCTTGCTGTCAGAAGCAATAATTTAATAACTTGACTTTGAGTGGTTTCAAATGTTGGCTCGGCTCGTTAATTTGACATTCGTAATTAACCCGCAAGTTTAGGTAATGAAGAGGCCCTGGCAAAACTGTAAGATATAAAACAGTTCGCATTAACCTCTTAATGATTGCAAATCATTATTTATGGAAACTGTCAAGGGGTTAAAAAAAAACAGTTTTTTTCAACAGAAACATGACCATTTTACTGTATGGGCACTACTTATTGACAATAATGGTTCTGTTTATTAATCCTTTACTAACATTTGACATACCATACCAATACGTCACAGGCCGGTTCCCTGAATTTGATGCAGGCAAGCACGAAAAGCCTGCATCTATCTTAGCACATGATGGCTGAATTAATCAGCCATCATGTGTCTCTAACAGTTGCGGGTGGAGTGGATGTTAACCTGTCTGTTAAATCCCATGCAGCAGTAGGACACGTCATTCTACTTGCCTATCGGTGGGCCCGTGATGTGATCGGGGAAGCCGATGGGTTGCCATGATAGCCAATGGTTTGCTGAAGACCCCTTTGCCTGTCATTACAATCCTCCTGTGAAAGACAGTGTTTACCGCTGCTATGTATAGTACGAGCAGGGGATCGGGGAGCCAATGGGTTGCCATGATAGCCAAAGGTCTGCTGAAGACCCCTGTGCCTGTCAATCCTCCTGTGAAAGACAAAATTTAGCGTTGCTATACATAGCTCAAGCGATTGGATGATCACAGCTTCAAGTTCAGTTTTACTGTATAAAGCCAAAACAATTGTGAAATCGCATTTGTTTTCGCAATTTTAACACTTGGAATTTGTCCTCGCTTTCCAGTGTTTCACAGGATAAAATGAATGCTATTATTCAAAAGAACACCTTGTCCCACAAAAACCAAGTCATCATTCGGATATATTTATGGAAAAATAATAAAGTTATTACTCTGGGAAAATGGAAGGAAAAAACTAAAATGAAAAAAAAAAAAAAAAGGAAAATGTCCATGCCGTGAAGGAGCTAAGAAGAAATCAGACTGTATTTTACCTCCAAGCTTATGCAATTTTTTTAGACGAAAGTGACAGACATTTTACATTAAAAAAATCTATTGCATTTTAAGAGTGAATTTTTTGTGCTGCTAGATGTTACTTTGAAAGCTCTAATGCAATATTAATGGGACTAATTTGCTAAAACTGAATAACTGCAAACTTTCCCTAGGCATTTTTAAAATGTATCAAATTGGTTCTTTCTGTTTCTGATATATTTATTTTTTTAACAGTCAAGTCTAAAACTGACCATACAGATAAGATTCCTGGCCATTGCACATTAATTTGGAAGACAACTATATTTCTGGACTCTCCATACAAATGACCAATCGGCTTTGCCAATCACTTATTTTTTTTTTAAAGGGAACCTATCAGTTGATTTATTCTGTCCAAAAACACAAGCGACATGAGTCAGAGCCTGGCTGCATGTGTGAAGGTGGGGTGTCCATGACCGAAGGTTATATCCGTGCCCAGAAAAATGGGTCTGGTGGGTGTTGGTTCTTTTACCTTAGCGATACGCCAAGGAAGGCTAGGATCTGATGATTAAGAGAGGTCAGAAGCCAAAAATGATTTTTTCTTAAAGGACAAACTGATAAAATATATGTACATCCAATATTAGGCATCACTGGCATTTTCCCACGGTCCTGATGTCACCGCAGTTAAGCCCGGCTGGTAACCTCGATGATGTCACCGATGGTCAATGATGCTGCGCTCGCAGCAGCTCATTCCCCAGTGGCTCTCAGCCTGGACAGTCGCATCTTGGCACCATCCCCCCAAAAAAAAGCCTTGCTCACTTGCACAGGTGCCGCCCCCCGCAACGTCCCCGCCCTAAGCACGTGCCCTCGAGTGCCTAGTGGCAAATACGGCCCTGACTATAGGATTAGTAATGGAGAGGGGTCTTATAGACACCTCTTACTTCTTTACTGATTCCTCATTTGCCTGGTCACACAGCATGAAGGCTGTCAGTCAAGCAGTAGCAGATGGCTGGGCAGGAAATAGAGTTGGAGCGACACAGGCTTTAGATCTACAAATAGCTCTTTATTAGTATTATTATTATTATTTATTATAGCGCCATTTATTCCATGGCGCTTTACATGTGGGGAGGGGTATACATAATAAAACAAGTACAATAGTCTTGAACAATACAAGTCACAACTGGTACAGGAGGAGAGAGGACCCTGCCCGCGAGGGCTCACAATCTACAAGGGATTGGTGAGGATACAGTAGGTGAGGGTAGAGCTGGCCGTGCAGCGGTTTGGTCAATCGGTGGTTACTGCAGGTTGTAGGCTTGTCGGAAGAGGTGGGTCTTCAGGTTCTTCAGCCTCATTTGCATATTGATTCATTTGGCGATTTCACAGTAATGCAGGAATGAACTGGCCATTTAAAGATTTTGCTGGACTTGTTTTTAAAAGAGATACATGTGCATATAAATATTTTGAGAAATGAACTGCTGACAGATTTCCTTGAAGAGACTAGATATCAGCAAATTATTTCAATTATTTCAATAGTTTGAATTAGGTAAAACTCATAGATTTTAGATTTTTCTTTTTTATTCAAAGTAAAATTATTTTGAATAATATAATTATGACTCCTTTTTAAGCCTGGAGTAGAATAAGATATCCTAAACTGTATTTAAGAGTGCCCCATACCGCAAGTCCCTATGACTTAATGAACTCTTAGTACTGTTATGACAATCTTTAGATTTTATTAGCCGAATAATTTATAGGAGTTTATTTCTTTATAAATGATCATTCTTTAAGAGGAGACATTGAGATTATAATCCAACTTTTTCTCATAATATTATATTTATATCTGATTACAGTTGAGGTCTAATAATGTCTCACAGCTCCATCTTTGTTATGGGATCCCATTATGAAAGAATTCTTTGTTGAAATGCAGATGTTTGGATTTCAAAGTTCTGTAGGTCTGTTAACAGGACGGTTGTTTAACTTGCTTAGTGCAGCATAAAGTATTATTTTGTCAGATTTAGGATAAATTTATTATAAGACCCCCTGCCAGAATTCTATGAAACCTCTCTTTGTAGCAGGTTACTGTATGCTTTGCAAAGTGTTAACTAAAAAGCCATATCTTAAGGTGTTCACTTCTTAAAAAATAATTATTATTATATATGAATATATTGTGCATCTCTGTATTTCAGCAAATTCATTAATAAGGTTGAGCGAAACAGATCGGCAAATTTCAACAGTCGCTGACTTTTGGCAAAGTCGGGTTTCGTGAAACCCGACCCGATCGCACTGTGGTAATGTAGGTCAAATGACCTCAAGCATGGGAACTTTCCTGGAAAGCTCCCTGGCTCGAGTTCATATGAGGACAACCATCAGAGGGGGCATCCCCGTGACTGAAGGTCATTGACCTACATTATCTTAATTCCCGGGGTTTTACAGGCACGAGCACAGCTACATTATAGCAGAGCTCCTGCCTGTAAAATATTTTAACCCCTTCGGATGGATTAACATCGTGGGACATTACAGATCAACGGAAGGTATGTATATTGTTGGTTTATTATTTTGAACTTGTTACAGAACGAGGGTCTTCAGGTGGATAAAGAGAGCAATAAAATATTAAAACAACCTGTGTGTTTATTTCATTAAAATACTTTTTAATAATGTGTGTGTATTTTTTTTACCCTTTCATACAATTGGATTAATAATGGATAGGTGTCAGAATTGAGGCCTCTCCATTATTAATCTGGCTAATGTCACCTTACAATAGCAAGGTAACATTAACCCTTCATTACCCCATATCCCACCGCTACACGGGAATGGGAAGAGAGTGGCCAAGTGCCAGAATAGGCGCATCTTACAGATGTGCCATTTCTGGGGTGGCTGGGGGCAGATGTTTTTTAGCCAGGGGGGGGCAATAACCATGGACCCTCTCCAGGCTATTAATATCTGCCCTCAGTCACTGGCTTTACTACTCTGGCGGAGAAAATTGCGCGGGAGCCCACGCCAATTTTTTCCCCGATTTAACCCTTAAATTTAATAGCTAGAGCACCGAAATTTTGCACATACACACTACTAACATTAGTAGTGTGGAATATGCAAAAAAAGGGGGATATGACATGGTTTACTGTATGTAAACCATGTCTCATATCATGTTGGGTTAAGGCAGGAGAAATGAAAATCCGGCAATTGAATTACCGGCTTTTCTGCTATATTGCGCTGAAGTAAATATTGAAAAAAAAAAATTCCCCATTGACTTGCATTGGGTTTCGTGTTTCGGCCGATCCCCGACTTTTCAATAAGATCGGCCGATTTCACTCGACCCGACTTTTGAGAAAGTCGGGTTTCGCAAAACCAGACTCGACCTCAAAAAATGAAGTCGCTCAACCCTATTCATTAATGAGTAATTCAACTTTAATTTTTATATTGTAAGGCAGTGACTGGTGGGAGGGTCGCTATGTGTCTCCAAGGATGTGCGAAGAAGCATATGGAGGCTGGGTGAGTGCATTGCAGTCACAGGCATATCTGTGATTGCAAGGCAGAAGAGAAGTAAGTGTAGGCCTTGGGCCAGCTATTTGTTCAAGGCAGAGTTAAGAAAACCCATCATAGGCTTTTATTTTTTAAATGGACTACAGGATGGTAGTGGGGCGGTCCATTTCCTTCCCAGTCAAGCTTTCCATGTGGCCTACGGCCACAGGTTTGTTTGTGAAAACCCTGCAGCAGAGGGTTGGGTGTGTTAGTTTTGGTCTTGCAGGCAGAGCATACAGCTTTGCAGAGCTCAACACAGGGCCAAGAGGTGCCAAAAGCCTTAGTACCCTCAGACTACACGGTGGTACAGTCACCCACGGCAACTGGTCACGGACTGTCTTTATTTTTCCCAGCTGCGATCTGGAGGATTTACTTTCCTGTTTTGTGACTACCCTGTTTATTAAAAGAGACTTCACTTTTAACTTTTCCTGGGTCACTGCCTCATCACTGCACAGAGTGGATACCACTGCACTATAATATCTAGAATTTTGTCCAGCATGGAGAGTTATGAAACTTTGCAAATCTCTTTATTAGAAGATTTTTCTATAGTCTTGTAAAAAATGCAAGTGAGTGGCTGCCAAATCTCAGCTTTTCCTTAGTCTATTTACTCACCTTTAACTGAAATGATATCAGAATGTACAAAATTGGGAGTTAGTATTAATATACTCAGGTATTTTTCATACGTGCTGTTGCTTAGTTCTTTTACTTCCATTTTGTAGATGTAATTTATATTTTTCTTGCCCAGATGTAGAATCTTGCATTTCTCTTTGTTAAATACCCATTGTTCTAGATCTAGATCCTTCTAAATCCTTTCTATGTCTTCACTGTTGTTAGCTATCCCTCCTAGCTTTGCATTGTCTGCAATTTTATTTAGTTCACTTTCAGTTCCCCCATCTAGATAATTTATAAAAATGTTGAACATCATTAGGGCCAGGGCAGAGCTTTGTGGTACCCCACTTAAAATAATCTTCCAATTGAATAGGCAACCATTTATTACCACTCCTTCAGTACAATAAAGTAAGAAGTTTGGCCTTCTCACCATCATTTTTGACCACCCTTTTCATCCTGTAAAAATTCTATAGCATCTTTGACTTTTCTTTTGCTTTTGACATACCCCCAAATCTTTTTTAATTCCTTTTGGTCTCCCTTGCAAGCTTCACTTAATTTCTGACTTTAGCTCTTCTAACACTTAACCTGCATTCCCTGCAGACAGCATAATATTCTTCTTTAGATATTCCCCCCTCTTTCCATTTGATATACATTTATTTTTTTCCTTTTTAGCAAGTGTTTAATTTGTGTTAATCCATCCTGGCCTTTTTAATTGCTTCCAATTCTTCCTTCATTTTGGGATTATTACTGATTGTTCAGTGAGGATTTCATTTATCAAAATCTCCCACCCTTCTTGGACATTTCAGTCCTTTAGAATATCCAGATATTGGACCATCCCTACCCTCTTTTTGAGTCCATCTGTAGCACTGATGAAGGTTGATACCTTATCAGACACATCTTTGATTTGGGCCCCTGGAAGTTAGCCTACTTCTCATGAGGTGATGACCAGTGGGCAGATAGCAGCTTCTGTTCCTCTCAGTAAGGAATTCCCCACTAACACCACTCTCCTTTTCGTCTTCACCACAGTGCTTCTTTTTTTCCCTTCAAGAGGTTTCTAATTGTTTTCTGGAGTTTTGTTTGTGAGCAATGCACTTTTTTAAGCACATCATTGTAGTTGCCCTGAGTGAGAGCCTGGTAGCGGTTCTTCAGTGGTATGGGTGTCACTGCTTCCTCATCCTCTTGCTTCTTTGAGTCATATGCTTCTATTTCTCTTCTTTTGCAGATACATTGAGGGGTGCTTCTTTTCGAACATTCTGAATAGTGATTTCTACTGTTATTAGCTTCAGCAAGTCTGAAAAATTGTTATCTTGCGACTTTCTGAAGAGATTCTTCTGCTTTGTCATGAAAATATTTATGTTCTTTGATGAGCTTCAGAGTAGCTATTCTCTCCTGAAGACTTTGCACCTTATTCTCCATCAGAGTCACAAGCTTGCATTTTTGGCATGTACAGTTTTTATTTTCCTCTGGCAAGTCTGTAAACATATAGCACACATTGCAGCACACCATATGGATAATCTCCTTCTTCATGTTGAACAAAATGGAATGTTGAATTGCTGCAAAGACTTGCAATCCGTCAGGGACTTAGTTTCATGATTTTCTTCAAGCAGATCGATCCAGCTGCACCCAAAGATCCTCAGATACTTGAGGCAACTCTTCACTCTGCCCAGAATATGCCAGAAATATGCAAATTACCTCCCTTGAGTTTGAATTTCTGGTTTGACGATTAGCTTCAAGAAGCTCAATCCAGCTACACCCAAAGATCCTCAGACTCGTGGCGACTCTTCACTCTTCCTAGAATGCACTAGGTATATGCAAATTAACCTCCTCAAGCTTATATATTCCTGGTTTGATGATTTCATTCAAGCAGCTATATCCAACTGCACCCAAAGATCCTCAGACTCGAGGCGACTCTACGCATTTCGTAGAATGCACAGGGAATATGCAAATTACCTCCACCGAGCTTGAATTCTTTTTCTCCAGGCAAGAAAGAAGACCCTGCCGATCATAAGAGCTTACACTATTCAGGAAAGAGAATCCTGCTGATTATAAGAGCTGTTGTGAACAAGTGATTCAGAACCACAATGGACCTAGTGGTTAAGAGCACACAAAGTGACCTGATAGTTACAAACATAGGACGAGCTCTGAGACGTGGGAACTCTGCTGACCGCAATCCCTAATCCTATCATACCACACTAAAGGTAGCCGTGGAGCGCTCCTGACCAAAACCTAGGCGCCTCGGCACAGCCTGAGAAACTAGCTAGCCCTGAAGATAGAAAAATAAGCCTACCATGCCTCAGAGAAATTCCCCAAAGGAAAAGGCAGCCCCCCACATATAATGACTGTGAGTAAGATGAAAATACAAACACAGAGATGAAATAGATTTTAGCAAAGTGAGGCCCGACTTACTGAATAGACTGAGGATAGGAAAGATAGCTTTGCGGTCAGCACAAAAACCTATAAACAACCACGCAGAGGGGGCAAAAATACCCTCCGCACCGACTAACGGTACGGAGGTGCTCCCTCTGCGTCTCAGAGCTTCCAGCAAGCAAGAAAAACCAATATAGCAAGCTGGACAGAAAATATAGCAAACAAAAAGTAACACAAGCAAAACTTAGCTTATGCAGGGCAGACAGGCCACAAGAACGATCCAGGAGAGAGCAAGACCAATACTGGAACATTGACTGGAGGCCAGGAACAAAGAACTAGGTGGAGTTAAATAGAGCAGCACCTAACGACTTAACCTCGTCACCTGAGGAAGGAAACTCAGAAGCCGCAGCCCCACTCACATCCACCAGAGGAAGCTCATAGACAGAACCAGCCGAAGTACCACTCATGACCACAGGAGGGAGCTTGACCACAGAATTCACAACAGTACCCCCCCTCGAGGAGGGGTCACCGAACCCTCACCAGAGCCCCCAGGCCGACCAGGATGAGCCAAATGAAAGGCACGAACCAGATCGGCAGCATGAACATCAGAGGCAAAAACCCAGGAATTATCTTCCTGACCATAACCCTTCCACTTGACCAGGTACTGGAGTTTCCGTCTCGAAATACGAGAATCCAAAATCTTCTCCACTATATACTCCAACTCCCCCTCAACCAAAACAGGGGCAGGAGGATCAACGGATGGAACCACAGGTGCCACGTATCTCCGCAACAATGACCTATGGAATACGTTATGGATGGAAAAAGAAGCTGGAAGGGTCAAACGAAAAGACACAGGATTAAGAACCTCAGAAATCCTATATGGACCAATGAAACGAGGCTTAAACTTAGGAGAGGAAACTTTCATAGGAATATAACGAGATGACAACCAAACCAAATCCCCAACACGAAGTCGGGGACCCACACAGCGCCTGCGGTTAGCAAAACGTTGAGCCTTCTCCTGAGACAATGTCAAATTGTCCACCACATTATCCACACCAGGACAGTCAGAAGACTCAACCTGCCCTGAAGAGAAACGAGGATGGAAACCAGAATTGCAGAAAAACGGCGAAACCAAAGTAGCCGAGCTGGCCCGATTATTAAGGGCGAACTCAGCCAAAGGCAAAAAGGACACCCAATCATCCTGATCGGCAGAAACAAAACATCTCAGATATGTTTCCAAGGTCTGATTGGTTCGTTCAGTCTGGCCATTTGTCTGAGGATGGAAAGCCGAGGAAAAAGACAAATCAATGCCCATCCTAGTACAAAAGGCTCGCCAAAACCTCGAAACAAACTGGGAACCTCTGTCAGAAACGATGTTCTCCGGAATGCCATGTAAACGAACCACATGCTGGAAGAACAATGGCACCAAATCAGAGGAGGAAGGCAATTTAGACAAGGGTACCAAATGGACCATCTTGGAGAAGCGATCACAAACAACCCAAATGACCGACATTTTTTGAGAGACGGGGAGATCCAAAATAAAATCTATAGAGATATGTGTCCAGGGCCTCTTCGGGACTGACAAGGGCAAAAGCAACCCACTGGCACGAGAACAGCAGGGCTTAGCCCGAGCACAAATCTCACAGGACTGCACAAATGAACGCACATCCCGCGACAGAGATGGCCACCAAAAGGATCTAGCCACCAAATCTCTGGTACCAAAGATTCCAGGATGACCAGCCAACACCGAACAATGAACCTCAGAGATAACTCTACTCGTCCATTTATCAGGGACAAACAGTTTCTCCACTGGGCAACGGTCAGGTCTATTAGCCTGAAATTTTTGCAGCACCCGCCGCAAATCAGGGGAGATGGCAGACAAAATTACCCCCTCTTTGAGAATACCCGCTGGCTCAGACAAACCCGGAGAGTCGGGCACAAAACTCCTAGACAGGGCATCCGCCTTCGCATTTTTAGAGCCCGGAAGGTACGAAACCACAAAGTCAAAACGGGAGAAAAACAGCGACCAATGAGCCTGTCTAGGATTCAACCGTTTGGCAGACTCGAGATAAGTCAAGTTCTTGTGATCAGTCAAGACCACCACGTGATGCTTAGCTCCTTCAAGCCAATGACGCCACTCCTCGAATGCCCACTTCATGGCCAGCAACTCTCGATTGCCAACATCATAATTGCGCTCAGCAGGCGAAAACTTCCTGGAAAAGAAGGCGCATGGTTTCATCACCGAGCCATCAGAACTTCTTTACGACAAAACAGCCCCTGCTCCAATCTCAGAAGCATCAACCTCGACCTGGAACGGGAGCGAAACATCTGGTTGGCACAACACAGGGGCAGAAGAAAAACGACGCTTCAACTCTTGAAAAGCTTCCACAGCAGCAGAAGGCCAATTGACCACATCAGCACTAGTGTTGAGCGATACCATCCGATACTTGAAAGTATCGGTATCGGATAGTATCGGCCGATACCCGAAAAATATCGGATATCGCCGATACCGATATCCGATACCAATACAAGTCAATGGGACATCAAGTATCGGAAGGTATTCTCATGGTTCCCAGGGTCTGAAGGAGAGGAAACTCTCCTTCAGGCCCTGGGATCCATAGGGAGGTGTAAAATAAAGAATAAAAATAAAAAATATTGATATATTTACCTCTCCGGCGGCCCCTGAACTCAGCGCGGGTAACCGGCAGGCTTCGTTGTTCAAAATCAGCGCTTTTAGGACCTGAGAATCACGTCCCGGCTTCTGATTGGTCACGGGCCGCCCATGTGACCGCCACGCGACCAATCACAAGCCGCGACGTCACCGCAAGCTATTGACGCGCTCATTTTTAAAAATGAGCGCGTCAATAGCTTGCGGTGACGTCGCGGCTTGTGATTGGTCGCGGCCATGCGACCAATCACAAGCCGCTATGTCTTTCAAAGCCATTAACGCGCTCATTTTTAAAAATGAGCGCGTCAATAGCTTGCGGTGACGTCGCGGCTTGTGATTGGTCGCGGCCACGCGACCAATCACAAGCCGCTATGTCTTTCAAAGCCATTAACGCGCTCATTTTTAAAAATGAGCGCGTCAATAGCTTGCGGTGACATCGCGGCTTGTGATTGGTCGCGGCCACGCGACCAATCACAAGCCACTATGTCTTTCAAAGCCATTAACGCGCTCATTTTTAAAAATGAGCGCGTCAATAGCTTGCGGTGACGTCTCGGCTTGTGATTGGTCGCGTGGCGGTCATATGGGCGGCCCGCGACCAATCAGAAGCCGGGACGTGATTCTCAGGTCCTAAAAGCGCTGATTTTGAACAACGAAGCCTGCCGGTTACCCGCGCTGAGTCCAGGGGCCGCCGGAGAGGTAAATATATCAATATTTTTTATTTTTATTCTTTATTTTACAGATCCCTATGTATCCAATACCGATACCCGATAACACAAAAGTATCGGATCTCGGTATCGGAATTCCGATACCGCAAGTATCGGCCGATACCCGATACTTGCGGTATCGGAATGCTCAACACTAATCAGCACCCTTCTTGGTTAAATCAGTCAATGGTTTAGCAATACTAGAAAAATTATTGATGAAGCGACTATAAAAATTAGCAAAGCCCAGGAACTTTTGCAGACTCTTCAGAGATGTCGGCTGAGTCCAATCATAAATGGCCTGAACTTTAACAGGGTCCATCTCGATAGTAGAAGGGGAAAAAATGAAACCCAAAAATGAAACCTTCTGAACACCAAAGAGACACTTTGACCCCTTCACAAACAAAGAATTCGCACGCAGGACCTGGAACACCATTCTAACCTGCTTCACGTGAGACTCCCAATCATCCGAGAAGACCAAAATATCATCCAAGTACACAATCAGGAATTTATCCAGGTACTCTCGGAAGATGTCATGCATAAAGGACTGAAACACTGATGGAGCATTAGAAAGCCCGAATGGCATAACCAGGTACTCAAAATGGCCCTCGGGCGTATTAAATGCTGTTTTCCATTCATCACCTTGTTTAATACGCACAAGATTATACGCACCACGAAGATCTATCTTGGTGAACCAACTAGCCCCCTTAATCCGAGCAAACAAATCAGACAGCAGCGGCAAGGGGTACTGAAATTTGACCGTGATTTTATTTAGAAGGTGGTAATCAATACAAGGTCTCAGCGAACCATCCTTCTTGGCCACAAAAAAGAACCCTGCTCCCAATGGCGATGACGACGGGCGAATATGACCCTTCTCCAAGGATTCCTTTACGTAACTTCGCATAGCGGCGTGCTCAGGCACAGACAAATTAAACAGTCAACCTTTAGGAAACTTACTACCAGGAATCAAATCGATAGCACAATCACAATCCCTATGCGGAGGTAGGGCACTGGACTTGGGCTCATCAAATACATCCCGGTAATCCGACAAGAACTCTGGGACCTCAGAAGGGGTGGATGATGAAATAGACAGAAATGGAACATCACCATGTACCCCCTGACAACCCCAGCTGGACACAGACATTGATTTCCAATCCAAAACTGGGTTATGGACTTGTAGCCATGGCAACCCCAACATGACCACATCATGCAGATTATGCAACACCAAAAAGCGAATATCCTCCTGATGCGCAGGAGCCATGCACATGGTCAGCTGGGTCCAGTACTGAGGCTTATTCTTGGCCAAAGGCGTAGCATCAATTCCTCTCAATGGAATAGGATACTGCAAGGGCTCCAAGAAAAACCCACAGCGCCTAGCATACTCCAAGTCCATCAAATTCAGGGCAGCACCTGAATCCACAAATGCCATGACAGAATAGGATGACAAAGAGCAGATCAAAGTAACGGACAAAAGAAATTTCGACTGTACCGTACCAATGGTGGCAGACCTAGCGAACCGCTTAGTGCGCTTAGGACAATCGGAGATAGCATGAGTGGAATCACCACATTAAAAACACAGCCCATTCTGACGTCTGTGTTCTTGCCGTTCAGCTCTGGTCAAAGTCCTATCGCACTGCATAGGCTCAGGTCCATGCTCAGATAATACCGCCAAATGGTGCACAGTTTTACGTTGACGCAAGCGTCGACCGATCTGAATGGCCAAAGACGTAGACTCATTCAGACCAGCAGGCATAGGAAATCCCACCATGACATCCTTAAGGGCTTCAGAGAGACCTTTTCTGAAAATTGCTGCTAGCGCATATTCATTCCATTGAGTTAGCACAGACCACTTCCTAAACTTCTGACAATATATCTCTACCTCATCCTGACCCTGACACAGAGCCAGCAAATTTTTCTCTGCCTGATCCACTGAATTAGGTTCATCATACAGCAATCCGAGCGCCAGAAAAAATGCATCAATATTACATAATGCAGGATCTCCTGGCGCAAGGGAAAATGCCCAGTCTTGAGGGTCGCCACGTAATAAAGAAATAATGATCTTAACTTGTTGAACTGGGTCACCAGAGGAGCGGGGGTTTCAAAGCCAGAAACAGTTTACAATTATTCTTAAAACTCAGAAACTTAGCTCTATCTCCAGAAAACAAATCAGGAATAGGAATTCTTGGTTCTAACATAGAATTCTGAACCACAAAGTCTTGAATATTTTGTACTCTTGCAGTGAGATGATCCATACAAGAAGACAGACCTTTAATGTCCATCACTACACCTGTGTCCTGAACCACCCAAATGTCTAGGGGAAAAGAAAGACAAAACACAGTACAGCGAAAAAAAAATGGTCTCAGAACTTCTCTTTTCCCTCTATTGAGTAGCATTAGTACTTTGGGCCTCCAGTACTGTTGTGAACAGGTGATTCAGAACCACAATGGACCTAGTGGTTAAGAGCACACAAAGTTACCTGATAGTTACAAACATAGGACGAGCTCTGAGACGTGGGAACTCTGCTGACCGCAATCCCTAATCCTATCATACCACACTAAAGGTAGCCGTGGAGCGCTCCTGACCAAAACCTAGGCGCCTCGGCACAGCCTGAGAAACTAGCTAGCCCTGAAGATAGAAAAATAAGCCTACCATGCCTCAGAGAAATTCCCCAAAGGAAAAGGCAGCCCCCCACATATAATGACTGTGAGTAAGATGAAAATACAAACACAGAGATGAAATAGATTTTAGCAAAGTGAGGCCCGACTTACTGAATAGACCGAGGATAGGAAAGATAGCTTTGCGGTCAGCACAAAAACCTATAAACAACCACGCAGAGGGGGCAAAAATACCCTCCGCACCGACTAACGGTACGGAGGTGCTCCCTCTGCGTCTCAGAGCTTCCAGCAAGCAAGAAAAACCAATATAGCAAGCTGGACAGAAAATATAGCAAACAAAAAGTAACACAAGCAAAACTTAGCTTATGCAGGGCAGACAGGCCACAAGAACGATCCAGGAGTGAACTAGACCAATACTGGAACATTGACTGGAGGCCAGGAACAAAGAACTAGGTGGAGTTAAATAGAGCAGCACCTAACGACTTAACCTCGTCACCTGAGGAAGGAAACTCAGAAGCCGCAGCCCCACTCACATCCACCAGAGGAAGCTCATAGACAGAACCAGCCGAAGTACCACTCATGACCACAGGAGGAAGCTTGACCACAGAATTCACAACAAAGAGCTTACACTCTACAGCAGAGAGAGAGGTGACCCAAATGACCATAAGAGCTTACAGCCTACAGGAGAGAAAGGGAGAGCCCAACTGACCATAGGAGCTTACATTCTACAGGGGGAAAGAGGACCCAACTGACCGTAAGAGCTTACACTTTAAAGGAGTACTGACCCCCTAATTCAAGGTATGATAGTCATAGCTGCAGGACATTATAATGATGTCATAGCTGCAGGGCATTATGGGGACGCCAGCACCACAATGCAAAATGTTAGACTGCTCTCTTATGCTCAGCAGTGTGACAAATGATGCTGGGCAAGATTTTTTTTTTTTGGAAACCACTATTTGAATTTTAAAATGTTTGAATTCACGTGATACTGCGAATTTCAAAACATTTTACTCAAACTTGATCTTCTGCGTATCAACCTACTTATTTCTAACACTGAGAAAACTGCTAATAAAATGATTTGCAAAGCTTCATAACTTTTCAAGCTGGACCAAATTATTAAAAAGAACAGAAAGCTTAGTTACTTTTTAATGAATTGACAAGTGTTTCAGCATTGAATTACATTTTTAAATTTACTATTATTGGTCAGGTTTCCAAATTGTTATGGCATTTTGTTAATGTGTGGTATGATAAGTGTTCATTAAGTTAGAAAAAAAGACTGGGATGTATAATGTTTGCTAAAAAATAAAAGTCAAGTGTTGGTCAATACACAGGATTGTGCTGTAATGGGAAATTTAATTTGAGGCCCTTTTGGTAGTTCATGACTCAGACATATTTTTGCATTTCAAATGTCCAGCAGTGGGTAAGACCATTTGGTGTCTCCATATAGTAATAGTGCACCCGTGTGTGCTTTAACAAAATAAAAATGCACCCTTTATGACTTCACACAATAATAATGTTCTTTCTCTACCTACATAAATATATAATGTCTCCTTTGTACCTCCATAAATCAGAAATTTGCTCTTTGTGCCTCCATAGAATGATAGTTGCCATTTGTGCCTCCAGAGACTAATGTTCCTCTCTGAGTCCTTCCATGCCCTCTTTATGCCAAAAAAAAATTAAAACTGCCCAAACCTCATTTCATCAGGACTACATACCAACTCACAGACCAGTGAAGTCTTCTGTGTATACTACTGGATACTTTCTGACAGCCCACAGGCCTAAAGTAGCTTGGGGCTTACTAGACTACATGATGAGACAAGGAGCCAATTAACCTCTGTGCTACCACAGTGTATCTGTTGTCTGAAAATGTACTGTGCCGCTTTGACCTCCGGCACCCATCTCCTTTCTATGTCTCCCAATGCAAGAAGAATGTTGCTCACATAACTCACTGTGGATCTTCAAATGGATAGTCCAGGCTTAGACTGCAGACTGCTGAATCGTGAAATTATTTAGTTGCATGGTGTCATGATTCCCTGGCATTGCCAATGCAAGCAGATGGTCAAGTGACCACAGGTAAGAATCGGCGCGTAGGTGTGGAGAAAATGGAGAACTTAAAGGGGTTTTCCCATGAGCAAAATACATTTTAATGAATAGTTCTTGGAACAAAAATAAGCTCCACGATTGGATGTGATTGAAAAGAATGTTCCTGTGCTGAGATAATCTTATAAATGTGTCCCTGCTGTGTACAGTGCAATGGCCGAGTCTGACCATTCAGGAACATGATCTGATCATACCACATCTCCTGTGCAGCGGTATGCTGTCATCTTTTTCTCATGCCAAATCCCCTCCTCCTTTTTAGAAATGACGATGAAGCACACTGTCAATGTGCAATGAAAATAAAACAGCGGCAAGCAGGAACAGCACTCTACAGTGATCTAAAAAGTGGAGATCCTCTTTAAAAAAATTGGGTTCGGTTCTTGTCTAACAGAATCCCCTGGTTCCAGTTATCTGTTCGCATCTGTTCCAGCTTCCAGTAAGACTACTCCAGTTTATATCACTCCCAGCTGTTTCAATAGTTATATTGGCTACACGAAAACTTAACATTTTGACTATTAATGTAAGGTTCTTCAAAGTGTGATGAATTAGCTACTGAATTTGGGCTTCTGAACCATTTTGTTACTTATCTTTTCATGGCAAATTATATTGCCTGTGAATAA
The DNA here is from genome assembly GCF_032444005.1 of Ranitomeya imitator. Classification (NCBI taxonomy): domain Eukaryota; kingdom Metazoa; phylum Chordata; class Amphibia; order Anura; family Dendrobatidae; genus Ranitomeya; species Ranitomeya imitator. Next base: position 109,573,545 of record NC_091290.1, on the reverse strand, counting down.
AAATTATACCGTATATTGTACATTATATCTTTAACCCCTTTCTGACCTCGGACGGGATAGTACGTCCGAGGTCAGATCCCCTGCTTTGATGCAGGGCTCCGCGGTGAGCCCGCATCAAAGCCGGCACATGTCAGCTGTTTTGAACAGCTGACATGTGCCCGTAATAGGCGCGGGCAGAATCGCGATCTGCCCGCACCTATTAACTAGTTAAATGCCGCTGTCAAACGCAGACAGCGGCATTTAACTACAGCATCCGGCCGGGCGGCCGGAAATGATCGCATCGCCGACCCCCGTCACATGATCGGAGGTCGGCGATGCTTCAGAATAGTAACCATAGAGGTCCTTGAAACCTCTATGGTTACTGATCCCCGGCAGCTGTGAGCGCCACCCTGTGGTCGGCGCTCACAGCACACCTGCAATTCTGCTACATAGCAGCGATCATCAGATCGCTGCTATGTAGCAGAGGCGATCGGGTTGTGCCTGCTTCTAGCCGCCCATGGAGGCTATTGAAGCATGGCAAAAGTTAAAAAAAAAAAGTAAAAAAAAAATGTGAAAAAAATAAAAAAAAATATAAAAGTTTAAATCACCCCCCTTTCGCCCCAATCAAAATAAATGAATAAAAAAAAATCAAAACTACACGTATTTGGTATCGCCGCGCTCAGAATCGCCCGATCTATCAATTAAAAAAAAGCATTAACCTGGTCGCTAAACGGCGTAGCGAGAAAAAAATTTGAAACACCAGAATTACATTTTTTTGGTCGCCGCGACATTGCATTAAAATGCAATAACGGGCGATCAAAAGAACGGATCTGCACCAAAATGCTATCATTAAGAACATCATCTCGGCACGCAAAAAATATGCCCTCAACCGACCCCAGATCATGAAAAATGGAGATGCTACGAGTATCGGAATATGGCGCAATTTATTTTTTTTTTTTTTTTAGCAAAGTTTGGAATTTTTTTTCACCACTTAGGTAAAAAATAACCTAGTCATGTTAGATGTCTATGAACTCGTACTGACCTGGAGAATCATAATGTCAGGTCAGTTTTAGCATTTAGTGAACCTAGCAAAAAAGCCAAACAAAAAACAAGTGTGGGATTGCACTTTTTTTGCAATTTCACCGCACTTGGAATTTTTTTCCCGTTTTCTAGTACACGACATGCTAAAACCAATGATGTCTTTCAAATGCACAACTCGTCCCGCAAAAAAAAAAGCCCTCACATGGCCAAATTGACGGAAAAATAAAAAAGTTATGGCTCTGGGAAAGAGGGGAGTGAAAAACAAACACGGAAAAACGAAAAATCCCAAGGTCATGAAGGGGTTAATAAATCTCCACATTGTAGATGGCACTAACTATGGAATGAAAAATTTGTTTGCATTTTCCTAATCAATTCAGAATATGGGTTAAAATAGGCAATCAAAGGTGTGTAAAGTAGTATATGTCCAACTGCATTTTTTATTTCAACATTTATATATGTTATATAAAGAGAGAGATATATATATATATATATATATATATATATATATATATATCCATGGCCCCTCTCTCTACAAACTGTGCAACAAGGTGAATAAAATAAAAAAGTGACCTGACAGCATGTTAGCACAGGCGGAAGGCACCGAATAATTATAAAGATTGTAAAAAGGTGCGTTCGCAGCCTGGGGTCCACCATGCAGAGATGGAACCTGCTGCTAGGTAATGGTGGCACTATATGGCGATACTGCGCCAGAATAAACACGAGTTCCGTCACGCGGTATGAACTGACGTGAACTCTGTTGCTTCACAGAGACGCAGAGAAACAAAGGAAACGCTGTGCCCTGTTAGCAGTCACAGGGTGCAGCAGATCGATGCTAGTGGGATCCCTGAAATTCACCCCCACTACGCTGGTGATTGATCTCGCTATGACCCTCGGTGGCTTTTGAGCCTGCGCCTGAGGACGCCCTGAGTCAGTTGCTGAAATGAAGCGGGAATTCCCACCCTACACTAACCAGCAGTGTTAATGTAGCTGAAAAGCCATTATTAGGTGCTGACTGCTTGCTCCACTCACCCTAATACCCAGACAACAAACGAAGGGATGGGGATCATTTAGGAGCATTCACCAGTATCAATCTCTCAGCACACACATACATAGTCAGGTCTATACTAGCCCATGGCCAAGCGGCCATGCGAACCTTTTATAGTCGCAGCCTTCCAGGACCTTCCTGGTGGTCTAATCAGAGCTGCTACAGGACCTGGACATGTGACCTCCGACCTCCAATGAGAGGTCATCCCACGAGCATGCTCAATAGATGAAAAGCAGGACTTAGTCCCTGGAACTTCTGCTCACTGCTGATCAATGCTGGTTACAAAGGCTGAACCTGGGATGGCAGCTGTAACCAAATGCACATTATCAGCTTGAACCAGACACTGGGACCGACGTCTCTGCTGAGCAGACTCTACTGCAGCTGGGGAAGAATGGGAGACCGCAGAGGACATGGTGTGAGATTCCCCCTGTGCAGCGGCGGGAACTAGACACCTAACACAGCATTGCCAAACTCTAAAGTTGTTATAAACTCTTTAGTCACAAAAAGAACTTGTAACATAGTCTTAACCCCTTAGCGACCGCCGATATGCCTTTTAACGGCGGCCGCTAAGGGTACTTAAACCACAGCGCCGTTAATTAACGGCGCTGTGGAAAAAGTAAATAGCGCCCCCCAGAGTCAGATTTTCTCCGGGGTCTCGGCTGCCGGGGGTAGCTGAGACCCCAGAGAACATGATTCGGGGGTTTTTTTTACCGACCCCGCTTTTGCGATCGCCGGTAATTACCGTTTACCGGCGATCGCAAAAAAAAAACGCGATTTCTTTTTAATTTCTCTGTCCTCTGATGTGATCGCACATCAGAGGACAGAGAAAAGGGGTCCCAGATAGCCCCCCGATACTCACCTATCTCCCCCGGTGCTCCTCGTGGCTCCCGGTGGGCGCCGCCATCTTCAAAATGGCAGGCGCATGCGCAGTGCGCCCGCCGGCCAGCCCCGGGAGAATCTTTGGGGTCTCGGCTACCTTAATACAAAGTTTGAAAATTGCAAAATTTAAAAATGTTTTGCCATATTTCCATTTTTTTCATAAATAATCGCAAGTGATATCGAAGAATTGTTACCACTATCATGAAGTACAATATGTCACGAAAAAAGAATCTCAGAATCAGTGGGATCCATTGAAGCGTTCCAGAGTTATAACCTCATAAAGTGACAGTGGTCAGAATTGTAAAAATTGGCTTGGTCATTAAGTACCAAATTGGCTCTGTCACTAAGGGGTTAATATTGTTTATGTGACCTCAACCTATTTGGCTATGAGATAATGGGTGGTAACGAGTAGGCTATTTAAAGGGAATCTGAGAACATCATGATGTAGAGGCAAAGATCCAGTAGGATTTCTGGGATGTATCGCTTACTGCAGTTTTGATAAAGCCACTGTTTTAACAGCTGCCATGATTCTGCTCTATGGGGCCCCTGTTCTCAGCGCCCTGGCAATTTCCCAGTAGAGTAAAATTGTACCTCAATAAAATCTTCCATGTTTCATGCAGCCATGGAGACGAAGTGTCAGCCAGCAGTATACTCAGCCTGGAGTTTTCAGACCCTCAGATATGCAGCATTAGATGCCTCTAGCACTGGTAGAAATGATCAATTACCGTATATACTTGAGTATAAGCCGAGATTTTCAGCCCATTTTTTTAGGCTGAAAGTGCCCCTCTTGACTTATACTCGAGTCATTGTACCAGGGGGGTCGGCGGGTGAGGGGGAGCGGCGACTGTCACATACTCACCTGCTCCTGGTGTGGTCCCTGCATCATCAATGGTCTCTAGGCGCTGACAGCTTCTTCCAGCATTGAGCGGTCACATGGTACCGCTCATTACAGTAATGAATATGAATGCGACTCTACTCCCAAAGGGGTGGAGCAGTATATTCATTACTGTAATGAGCAGTACCTGTGACCGCTCAATGCTGGACGAAGCTGTCATCCCCTGGAGAAGACCATCAGGGAAGCTGCCAGGGACTGCGCCGTGAGCAGGTGAGAATAACTTGGGGAGGGTGAGCAGCATTGCGCGATATTCAGCTGTCCTCGTTCCACCGCCGGGCGCCGCTGTCTTCTGTGTCCTCTGCTGTGACGCTCAGGTTAGAGGGCGCGATGACGTGGTTAGTGCGCGCCCTCTGCCTGAAAGTCAGTGCAGAGGATGCAGAAGACACAGCGGCGCCCGGCTGTGGAACAGGGACAGGTGAATATTGCAAGTGACGGGGGCCTGAGCGTCGAGAGGTGAGCATGGCATTTTTTTATTAATAGCAGCAACAGCATATGGGGCTAATATCTCTATGGAGCATCTTATGGGGCCATAAGCAGCATTTGTGCAGCATTATATGGGGCAAATATCTCTATGGAGAATCTTAAGGGGCCATAAGAAGCATTTGTGCAGCATTATATGGGGCAAATATCTCTATGGAGCATCTTAGGGGCCATAAGCTGCATTTGTGCAGCATTATATGGGGCACATATTTCTATGGAGCATCTTATGGGGCGATAACCAACATTTGTACAGCATTATATGGGGCAAATATCTCTATGGAGGATATTATGGGACCATAATCAACATTTGTGCAGTATTATATGGGGCAAATATCTCTATGGAGCATCTTATGGGGCCATAAGCAGCATTTGTGCAGCAGTGTATGGGGCAAATATCTCTATGGAGCATCTTATGGGGCCATAACCAACATTTGTACAGCATTATATGGGGCAAATATCTCTATGGAGGATATTATGGGGCCATAACCATCATTTGTGCAGCATTTTATGGCACAAATATCTCTATGGAGCATCTTATGGGGCCATAACCAACATTTGTGCAGCATTATATGGGGCAAATATCTCTGTGGAGGATATTATGGGACCATAACCAACATTTGTGCAGCATTATATGGGGAAAATATCTCTATGGAGAATCTTAAGGGGCCATAAGCAGCATTTGTGCAGCATTATATGGGGCACATATCTCTATGGAGGGTATTATGGGGCCATAACCAACATTTGTGCAGCATTTTATGGGGAAAATATCTCTATGGAGCATCTTATGGGGACATAAGCAGCATTTGTGCAACACTATATGGGGCAAATATCTCTATGGAGCATCTTATGGGGCCATAAGCAGCATTTGTGCAGCATTAAATGGGCAAATATCTCAATGGAGCATTTTATGGGGCATAATCAACATTTGTGCAGCATTTTATGGGGGAAATATCTCTATGAAGCATCTTAAGGGGCCATAAGCATGATTTGTGCAGCATTATATGGGGCAAATATCTCTATGGAGAATCTTAAGGGGCCATAAGAAGCATTTGTGCAGCATTATATGGGGCAAATATCTCTATGGAGGATCTTATGGGTCCATAATCAACATTTGTGCAGCATTATATGGGGCACATATCTCTATGGAGGATCTTATGGGACCATAATCAACATTTGTGCAGCATTATATGGGGCAAATATCTCTATGTAGCATCTTATGGGGCCATAATCAGCATTTGTGCCGCATTATATGGGGCAAATATTTCTATGGAGCATCTTATGGGGCCATAATCAACATTTGTGCAGCATTATATGGGGCAAATATCTCTATGGAGCATCTTATGGGGCCATAATCAACATTTGTGCAGCATTATATGGGGCAAATATCTCTATGGAGCACCTTATGGGGCCATAAGCAGCATTTGTGCAGCTTCATATGGGGCACATATCTCTATAGAGCATCGTATGGGACCATAATCAACAATTTTGCAGCATTATATGGGGCAAATATCTCTATGGAGCATCTTATGGGGTCATAAGCAGCATTTATGCAGCATTATATGGGGCAAATATCTCTATGGAGTATCTTATGGGGCCATAAGCAGCATTTATGAAGCATTATATGGGGCAAATATCTCTATGGAGAATCTTAAGGGGCCATAAGAAGCATTTGTGCAGCATTATATGGGGCAAATATCTCTATGGAGCATCTTAGGGGCCATAAGCAGCATTTGTGCAGCATTATATGGGGCACATATTTCTATGGAGCATCTTATGGGGCGATAACCAACATTTGTACAGCATTATATGGGGCAAATATCTCTATGGAGGATATTATGGGACCATAATCAACATTTGTGCAGTATTATATGGGGCAAATATCTCTATGGAGCATCTTATGGGGCCATAAGCAGCATTTGTGCAGCAGTGTATGGGGCAAATATCTCTATGGAGCATCTTATGGGGCCATAACCAACATTTGTACAGCATTATATGGGGCAAATATCTCTATGGAGGATATTATGGGGCCATAACCATCATTTGTGCAGCATTTTATGGCACAAATATCTCTATGGAGCATCTTATGGGGCCATAACCAACATTTGTGCAGCATTATATGGGGCAAATATCTCTGTGGAGGATATTATGGGACCATAACCAACATTTGTGCAGCATTATATGGGGAAAATATCTCTATGGAGAATCTTAAGGGGCCATAAGCAGCATTTGTGCAGCATTATATGGGGCACATATCTCTATGGAGGGTATTATGGGGCCATAACCAACATTTGTGCAGCATTTTATGGGGAAAATATCTCTATGGAGCATCTTATGGGGACATAAGCAGCATTTGTGCAACACTATATGGGGCAAATATCTCTATGGAGCATCTTATGGGGCCATAAGCAGCATTTGTGCAGCATTAAATGGGCAAATATCTCAATGGAGCATTTTATGGGGCATAATCAACATTTGTGCAGCATTTTATGGGGGAAATATCTCTATGAAGCATCTTAAGGGGCCATAAGCATGATTTGTGCAGCATTATATGGGGCAAATATCTCTATGGAGAATCTTTAGGGGCCATAAGAAGCATTTGTGCAGCATTATATGGGGCAAATATCTCTATGGAGGATCTTATGGGTCCATAATCAACATTTGTGCAGCATTATATGGGGCACATATCTCTATGGAGGATCTTATGGGACCATAATCAACATTTGTGCAGCATTATATGGGGCAAATATCTCTATGTAGCATCTTATGGGGCCATAATCAGCATTTGTGCCGCATTATATGGGGCAAATATCTCTATGGAGCATCTTATGGGGCCATAATCAACATTTGTGCAGCATTATATGGGGCAAATATCTCTATGGAGCATCTTATGGGGCCATAATCAACATTTGTGCAGCATTATATGGGGCAAATATCTCTATGGAGCACCTTATGGGGCCATAAGCAGCATTTGTGCAGCTTCATATGGGGCACATATCTCTATAGAGCATCGTATGGGACCATAATCAACAATTTTGCAGCATTATATGGGGCAAATATCTCTATGGAGCATCTTATGGGGTCATAAGCAGCATTTATGCAGCATTATATGGGGCAAATATCTCTATGGAGCATCTTATGGGGCCATAAGCAGCATTTATGAAGCATTATATGGGGCAAATATCTCTATGGAGCATCTTATGGGACCATAATCAACATTTGTGCAGCATTATGTGGGGCAAATATCTCAATGGAGCATCTTATGGGGCCATAAGCAGCATTTGTGCAGCATTATATGGGGCAAATGTCTATGGAGCATCTTATGGGGCCCTTATTAACCTTTATGCAGCACTTTTGGGGGGCAAATGTGTCTATGGAGCATCTTATGGGGCCATTATTAACCTTTGTGCAGCATGGGGCATATTTTAATATGGAGCATCTTATGGGGCCCATCATGAACTGTATGGAGCATTATATGGGGTTCCTGATTCAATATGGATATTCAAAAACACTTAACCTACTGATGTCTCAATTAATTTTACTTTTATTGGTACCTATTTTTATTTTTGAAATTTACCGGTAGCTTCTGCATTTTCCACCCTAGGCTTATATTCGAGTGATTAAGTTTTCCCAGGTTTTTGTGGCGAAGTTTGGGGTCTCGGCTTATACTCGGGTCGGCTTATGCTCGAGTATATACGCTACTTGTAATGTTGCAACCAGCCATGCGACCCAACACAGAACATAAAAAAATACTTCATACAAAAGCCTTTGTTGGTGACGACAGCTTCAAGGCGCCTCCTGTATGGAGAAACTTGTTGCAGTCTTTGCACAGGTGTGATTTTGACCCATTCTTCCATACAAATACTCTTCAAATGCTCAACATTTCGTGGGATACTTCTCTGAATTGGGGTCCAATTTCTCCTGTGAAAATAAAAACTTGCGGGCTACAATATCTTTATTGTGGAAAAAAAAATATTCTTTATTTTCACGACTCTGCATTATAAACTTCTGTGAAGCACTTGGGCATTCAAAGTTCTCACCACACATCTAGATAAGTTCCTTGGGGGGTCTAGTTTCCAAAATCTGGTCATTTGTTGGGGGTTTCTACTGTTTAGGTACATCAGGGGCTCTGCAAATGCAACATAATGCCCGCAGACCTGTTATGACCTGGTGGTCAGGACAATAATGGACCTGGTGGTTAAGAGCACACGGAATGACCTGATAGTTACTGATACTAAAGGACGAGCTCTGGGACGTGGGAACTCTGCTGACCGCAATCCCTAATCCTATCAAACACAGTAGAAATAGCCGTGGATTGCGCCTAACGCTCCCTATGCAACTCGGCACAGCCTAAGGAACTAGCTAGCCCTGAAGATAGAAAAATAAAGCCTACCTTGCCTCAGAGAAATTCCTTAAAGGAAAAGGCAGCCCCCCACATATAATGACTGTGAGTAAAGATGAAAATACAAACACAGAGATGAAATAGATTAAGCAAAGTGAGGCCCGACTTACTGAACAGACCGAGGATAGGAAAGGTTACTTTGCGGTCAGCACAAAAACCTACAAAAAGACCATGCAGAGGGCGCAAAAAGACCCTCCGCACCGACTCACGGTGCGGAGGCGCTCCCTCTGCGTCCAAGAGCTTCCAGCAAGCAAGACAACAATAAAAATAGCAAGCTGGACAGAAAAATAGCAAACCAAAGAAATACAAGCTGGAACATAGCTTCTGCTGGGAAGACAGGTCACAAGAACGATCCAGGAGTGAACTAGACCAATACTGGAACATTGACAGGTGGCATGGAGCAAAGATCTAAGTGGAGTTAAATAGAGCAGCCAGCTAACGAATTAACCTCGTCACCTGTGAAAGGAAACTCAGAAACACCCACCAGAGGAAGTCCATGGACAGAACCAGCCGAAGTACCATTCATGACCACAGGAGGGAGCCCGACAACAGAATTCACAACAGTACCCCCCCTTGAGGAGGGGTCACCGAACCCTCACCAGAGCCCCCAGGCCGACCAGGATGAGCCAAATGAAAGGCACGAACCAGATCGGCAGCATGAACATCAGAGGCAAAAACCCAGGAATTATCTTCCTGACCATAACCCTTCCACTTGACCAGGTACTGGAGTTTCCGTCTCGAAACACGAGAATCCAAAATCTTCTCCACCACATACTCCAACTCCCCCTCAACCAACACCGGGGCAGGAGGATCAACGGATGGAACCACAGGCGCCACGTATCTCCACAATATCGACCTATGGAACACATTATGGATGGCAAAAGAAGCAGGAAGGGCCAAACGAAATGACACAGGATTGATAACCTCAGAAATCTTATACGGACCAATGAAACGAGGCTTAAACTTAGGAGAGGAAACCTTCATAGGAACATAACGAGACGACAACCAAACCAAATCCCCAACACGAAGTCGGGGACCCACACAGCGCCGGCAGTTAGCGAAACGTTGAGCCTTCTCCTGGGACAATGTCAAATTGTCCACCACATGAGTCCAAATCTGCTGCAACCTATCCACCACAGTATCTACACCAGGACAGTCCAAAGACTCAAACTGCCCTGAAGAGAAACGAGGATGGAAACCAGAATTGCAGAAAAACGGCGAAACCAAAGTAGCCGAGCTGGCCCGATTATTAAGGGCGAACTCAGCCAACGGCAAAAAGGACACCCAATCATCCTGATCAGCAGAAACAAAGCATCTCAGATATGTTTCCAAAGTTTGATTAGTTCGTTCGGTTTGGCCATTTGTCTGAGGATGGAAAGCCGAGGAAAAAGACAAATCAATGCCCATCCTTGCACAAAAGGATCGCCAAAACCTCGAAACAAACTGGGAACCTCTGTCAGAAACGATGTTCTCCGGGATACCATGTAAACGAACCACATGCTGGAAAAATAATGGCACCAAATCAGAGGAGGAAGGCAATTTAGACAAAGGCACCAAATGGACCATCTTAGAAAAGCGATCACACACCACGCAAATGACCGACATCTTTTGAGAGACGGGGAGATCCGAAATAAAATCCATAGAAATATGCGTCCAGGGCCTCTTCGGGACCGGCAAGGGCAAAAGCAACCCACTGGCACGAGAGCAGCAGGGCTTAGCCCGAGCACAAGTCCCACAGGACTGCACAAAAGAACGCACATCCCGTGACAAAGACGGCCACCAAAAGGATCTAGCCACCAAATCTCTGGTACCAAAGATTCCAGGATGCCCAGCCAACACTGAACAATGAATCTCAGAGATAACTCTACTAGTCCATCTATCAGGGACAAACAGTTTCTCCGCTGGGCAACAGTCAGGTCTATCAGCCTGAAATTTTTGCAGCACCCGCCGCAAATCAGGGGAGATGGCAGACAAAATTACCCCCTCTTTGAGAATACCCGCCGGCTCAGGAACACCCGGAGAGTCAGGCACAAAACTCCTTGACAGGGCATCAGCCTTCACATTCTTAGAGCCCGGAAAGTACGATACCACAAAATCAAAACGGGAGAAAAATAACGACCATCGAGCCTGTCTCGGATTCAACCATTTGGCAGACTCAAGATAAGTCAAATTCTTGTGATCAGTCAAGACCACCACGCGATGCTTGGCTCCTTCAAGCCAATGACGCCACTCCTCGAATGCCCACTTCATGGCCAACAACTCACGATTACCAACATCATAATTACGCTCAGCAGGTGAAAACTTTCTAGAAAAGAAAGCACATGGCTTCATCACCGAGCCATCAGAACTTCTTTGCGACAAAACAGCCCCTGCTCTAATCTCAGAAGCATCAACCTCAACCTGAAACGGGAGCGAAACATCTGGCTGGCACAACACAGGGGCAGAAGAAAAACGATGCTTCAACACCTGAAAAGCCTCTACAGCTGCAGAAGACCAATTGACCACATCAGCACCCTTCTTGGTCAAATCAGTCAACGGTTTAGCAACAGTAGAAAAATTAGCGATGAAGCGCCGATAAAAATTAGCAAAGCCCAGGAACTTTTGCAGGCTCTTCACAGATGTCGGCTGAGTCCAATCGTAAATGGCCTGGACTTTAACAGGGTCCATCTCGATAGTAGAAGGGGAAAAAATGAACCCCAAAAATGAAACCTTCTGAACTCCAAAGAGACACTTTGACTAGAGTTGAGCGACCTTGACCTTTTTAGAGTCGAGCCGGGTTTTGCGAAACCCGACTATGTCCAAAGTCGGGTCGAGTGAAATCGGCCGATTATGACGTAAAGTCGGGATCGACCGAAACACGAAACCCAATGCAAGTCAATGGGGCAGCATAGTCGGCAGTGAGTGGGGGCCAGGAAAACACCTAGAGTGGCCATTTTAATGTCAAAACCATCCATTCTTCTTAATGAAGCTTGTCAAGCGTAATTTACCTTATAATAATTGGAAGGCATTTGAAATTGGGGGTCATTTGGCTAAAGTTGTGGGGGGTAGGGCTGGTTCAAGTAATTAGTGGGCCCAGGAAATCTGGACCACGTCACGGCAGTGGAGCAGGGAGAGGTAAGTATTTCAACTTTGCAAGTGCTGTGAACCTGAGCAAGCAGGGGGGGCCCACTCGTTGGCATTGGCACTGGCACAGGGCCCCTCAAAGTACAGCGGTGTGTTTGCACGGCGGGGGCGCCTCCCACCGGCAGCAACACTTTTGCGTACTATGAGAGGCCCTGTGCCAGTGACGTCGCCAACTAGTATTCCTCCCCCCACCTGATGAAGGAACCTGCACTTTCATCTGCACCTTCCTCTTTGTCCCCGTGTAAGGTGGTATGGTATGCGGGAAGAGCAACCTGACTTTCAGCAGGGTCACAATGTTGTTGTGTAGCGTGCACGGGGAATGTTGCGTTATGGGTCAATGTACCAGCAGACTCATCTATCACTGGCTGGGCAATGGGCACGATGAAGTGGAAACACAGATATAGGCCCAAAGAAGAAAGTGGGCTAAATGCAGTTCAAAATTGGTAACACAGGAATAACCAGGGGGCATTGCAGTGGAGGACAACTGGAATGAGAGGCTGACACAGAGAGTAGGGCCAAATCAGTAAGTAGTCGAAATGCAGTTCAAAATTGGCAACCGTAGTAAACAGGCGGCACAGCTTTGTTCAGTGGAGGAGAACAGCAAGGAGTGGCAGACACCGATAGTAGGCCCCAAACCAACTAGTACGCCAAATGCAGTTGTTCCATTTAACCACAATTTAATGAGAGCCTGAAGATAGAAGCTCAGGAAAGGCAACCTGGGGAACACCTTGGAGTGTAACACACCATCTCTCTCCACCCCATACCCATTTTGTATGGCCTAATGCAGTGTACTTTTCTACAACTACTAAACGAGAGTCGGAAGACCGAAGCAATGGCAAGGAAACCTGGGGAACACCTTAGAGTGTAACACACCCTCTCTCTACACCCCATACCCAATTTGAAGGCCTAATGCAGTGTAGTTTCCAAGAACTACTAAACGAGAGCCGGAAGATCGAAGCTCAGGAAAGGCAACCTGGGGAACACCTTGGAGTGTAACACACCCTCTCGCTACACCCCATACCCAATTTGAAGGCCTAATGCAGCGTAGTTTCCAACAACTACTAAACGAGAGCCGGAAGATCGAAGCTCAGGAAAGGCAACCTGGGGAACACCTTGGAGTGTAACAAACCCTCTCTCTACACCCCATACCCAATTTGTAGGCCTAATGCAGCGTAGTTTCCGACAACTACTAAACGAGAGCATGAAGATCGAAGCTCAGGAAAGGCAACCTGGGGAACACCTTGGAGTGTAACACACCCTCTCTCTACACCCCATACCCAATTTGTAGGCCTAATGCAGCGTAGTTTCCGACAACTACTAAACGAGAGCCGGAATATCGAAGCTCAGGAAAGGCAACCTGGGGAACACCTTGGAGTGTAACACACCCTCTCTCTACGCCCCATACCCAATTTGTAGGCCTAATGCAGCGTAGTTTCCGACAACTACTAAACGAGAGCCGGAATATCGAAGCTCAGGAAAGGCAACCTGGGGAACACCTTGGAGTGTAACACACCCTCTCTCTACACCCCATACCCAATTTGAAGGCCTAATGCAGTGTAGTTTCCAAGAACTACTAAACGAGAGCCGGAAGATCGAAGCTCAGGAAAGGCAACCTGGGGAACACCTTGGAGTGTAACACACCCTCTCGCTACACCCCATACCCAATTTGAAGGCCTAATGCAGCGTAGTTTCCAACAACTACTAAACGAGAGCCGGAAGATCGAAGCTCAGGAAAGGCAACCTGGGGAACACCTTGGAGTGGAACACACCATCTCTCTACACCCCATACCCAATTTGAAGGCCTAATGCAGAGTAGTTTCCAAGAACTACTAAACGAGAGCCGGAAGATCGAAGCTCAGGAAAGGCAACCTGGGGAACACCTTGGAGTGTAACACAACGTCTCTCTACACGACGGAAGGGCTGATTCTTAGGAAGGAAGGCTGTTGGAAATAAGCATTGCGCGTCCGAGGGTGATTATATTCTTATTAGGTATATACTCACCCTCGGACGCGCCCTGCTTCTTTATTTGGAATGAATGTTTATTTGCAATGTGGTGTTGACTTTCTCTATTATTTTGGTAATTAATGATTTTATTATTTTCATTATTTTGCATCTTCTCGGCAATAATATAAAGAAGACGCGACAGGACAACACTCGGTGGATGCCATATGTGTGTTTTCAATTTAAAAAAACTTTCAGTTAACTACTTGCAGGAGAAAGTAATTGTAGCTGGTGGCCATTTTTAGTACTGTACCAGATTAGAGTTGTGTGTTTGTTTTTAATGTTAAAATGTCTGCATTTGATATCTCACCAGTTTTTTCTTTTTTATAAGCAAAATACTTATTTTTATATTTTCTGATGTTGGTTCCAGGGGTACACGGCCAGCAGTGCCCTGGTCAGTGTAGTAGTAGTTGAAAGAATGGACCGCAGACAGGCATCGAAGGCCTAAAATAATAACACATGGCTGTAGGCAATTTTAAATTGGTTCCAGGGGTACACGGACAGCAGTGGTGTGGTCAGTGGAGGCCTAGTGGAAGGAGTGACCGCAGACAGGCATCGAAGGCCTAAAATAATAACACATGGCTGTAGGCAATTTTAAATTGGTTCCAGGGGTACACGGGCAGCAGTGACCTGGTCAGTGTAGTAGTAGTTGAAAGAATGGACCGCAGACAGGCATCGAAGGCCTAAAATAAAAAAATTGGGCTGGCTGTAGGCAATTTTAAATTGGTTCCAGGGGTACACGGGCAGCAGTGGTGTGGTCAGTGGAGGCCTAGTGGAAGGAGTGACCGCAGACAGGCATCGAAGGCCTAAAATAATAACACATGGCTGTAGGCAATTTTAAATTGGTTCCAGGGGTACACGGGCAGCAGTGACCTGGTCAGTGTAGTAGTAGTTGAAAAAATGGACCGCAGACAGGCATCGAATGCCTAAAATAATAACACATGGCTGTAGGCAATTTTAAATTGGTTACAGGGGTACACGGACAGCAGTGACCTGGTCAGTGTAGTAGTAGTTGAAAGAATGGACCGCAGACAGGCATCGAAGGCCTAAAATAAAAAAATTGGGCTGGCTGTAGGCAATTTTAAATTGGTTCCAGGGGTACACGGACAGCAGTGGTGTGGTCAGTGGAGGCCTAGTGGAAGGAGTGACCGCAGACAGGCATCGAAGGCCTAAAATAATAACACATGGCTGTAGGCAATTTTAAATTGGTTCCAGGGGTACACGGACAGCAGTGGTGTGGTCAGTGGAGGCCTAGTGGAAGGAGTGACCGCAGACAGGCATCGAAGGCCTAAAATAATAACACATGGCTGTAGGCAATTTTAAATTGGTTCCAGGGGTACACGGACAGCAGTGACCTGGTCAGTGTAGTAGTAGTTGAAAGAATGGACCGCAGACAGGCATCGAAGGCCTAAAATAAAAAAATTGGGCTGGCTGTAGGCAATTTTAAATTGGTTCCAGGGGTACACGGGCAGCAGTGGTGTGGTCAGTGGAGGCCTAGTGGAAGGAGTGACCGCAGACAGGCATCGAAGGCCTAAAATAATAACACATGGCTGTAGGCAATTTTAAATTGGTTCCAGGGGTACACGGACAGCAGTGGTGTGGTCAGTGGAGGCCTAGTGGAAGGAGTGACCGCAGACAGGCATCGAAGGCCTAAAATAATAACACATGGCTGTAGGCAATTTTAAATTGGTTCCAGGGGTACACGGACAGCAGTGACCTGGTCAGTGTAGTAGTAGTTGAAAGAATGGACCGCAGACAGGCATCGAAGGCCTAAAATAAAAAAATTGGGCTGGCTGTAGGCAATTTTAAATTGGTTCCAGGGGTACACGGACAGCAGTGGTGTGGTCAGTGGAGGCCTAGTGGAAGGAGTGACCGCAGACAGGCATCGAAGGCCTAAAATAATAACACATGGCTGTAGGCAATTTTAAATTGGTTCCAGGGGTACACGGACAGCAGTGGTGTGGTCAGTGGAGGCCTAGTGGAAGGAGTGACCGCAGACAGGCATCGAAGGCCTAAAATAATAACACATGGCTGTAGGCAATTTTAAATTGGTTCCAGGGGTACACGGACAGCAGTGACCTGGTCAGTGTAGTAGTAGTTGAAAGAATGGACCGCAGACAGGCATCGAAGGCCTAAAATAAAAAAATTGGGCTGGCTGTAGGCAATTTTAAATTGGTTCCAGGGGTACACGGGCAGCAGTGGTGTGGTCAGTGGAGGCCTAGTGGAAGGAGTGACCGCAGACAGGCATCGAAGGCCTAAAATAATAACACATGGCTGTAGGCAATTTTAAATTGGTTCCAGGGGTACACGGACAGCAGTGGTGTGGTCAGTGGAGGCCTAGTGGAAGGAGTGACCGCAGACAGGCATCGAAGGCCTAAAATAATAACACATGGCTGTAGGCAATTTTAAATTGGTTCCAGGGGTACACGGGCAGCAGTGACCTGGTCAGTGTAGTAGTAGTTGAAAAAATGGACCGCAGACAGGCATCGAATGCCTAAAATAATAACACATGGCTGTAGGCAATTTTAAATTGGTTCCAGGGGTACACGGGCAGCAGTGACCTGGTCAGTGTAGTAGTAGTTGAAAGAATGGACCGCAGACAGGCATCGAAGGCCTAAAATAAAAAAATTGGGCTGGCTGTAGGCAATTTTAAATTGGTTCCAGGGGTACACGGACAGCAGTGGTGTGGTCAGTGGAGGCCTAGTGGAAGGAGTGACCGCAGACAGGCATCGAAGGCCTAAAATAATAACACATGGCTGTAGGCAATTTTAAATTGGTTCCAGGGGTACACGGACAGCAGTGGTGTGGTCAGTGGAGGCCTAGTGGAAGGAGTGACCGCAGACAGGCATCGAAGGCCTAAAATAATAACACATGGCTGTAGGCAATTTTAAATTGGTTCCAGGGGTACACGGGCAGCAGTGACCTGGTCAGTGTAGTAGTAGTTGAAAGAATGGACCGCAGACAGGCATCGAAGGCCTAAAATAAAAAAATTGGGCTGGCTGTAGGCAATTTTAAATTGGTTCCAGGGGTACACGGGCAGCAGTGGTGTGGTCAGTGGAGGCCTAGTGGAAGGAGTGACCGCAGACAGGCATCGAAGGCCTAAAATAATAACACATGGCTGTAGGCAATTTTAAATTGGTTCCAGGGGTACACGGGCAGCAGTGACCTGGTCAGTGTAGTAGTAGTTGAAAAAATGGACCGCAGACAGGCATCGAATGCCTAAAATAATAACACATGGCTGTAGGCAATTTTAAATTGGTTACAGGGGTACACGGACAGCAGTGACCTGGTCAGTGTAGTAGTAGTTGAAAGAATGGACCGCAGACAGGCATCGAAGGCCTAAAATAAAAAAATTGGGCTGGCTGTAGGCAATTTTAAATTGGTTCCAGGGGTACACGGACAGCAGTGGTGTGGTCAGTGGAGGCCTAGTGGAAGGAGTGACCGCAGACAGGCATCGAAGGCCTAAAATAATAACACATGGCTGTAGGCAATTTTAAATTGGTTCCAGGGGTACACGGACAGCAGTGACCTGGTCAGTGTAGTAGTAGTTGAAAGAATGGACCGCAGACAGGCATCGAAGGCCTAAAATAAAAAAATTGGGCTGGCTGTAGGCAATTTTAAATTGGTTCCAGGGGTACACGGGCAGCAGTGACCTGGTCAGTGTAGTAGTAGTTGAAAGAATGGACCGCAGACAGGCTTAGAAGGCCTAACATAACAAACTTGGGCTGGCTGTAGGCACTTTTAAATTGGTTCCAGGGGTACACGGGCAGCAGTGGTCTGGTCAGTGGAAGTCTAGTGGAAGGAGTGACCGCAGACAGGCTTCCAAGGCCTAACATAACAAACTTGGGCTGGCTGTAGGCACTTTTAAATTGGTTCCAGGGGTACACGGGCAGCAGTGGTCTGGTCAGTGGAAGTCTAGTGGAAGGAGTGACCGCAGACAGGCTTCCAAGGCCTAACATAACAAACTTGGGCTGGCTGTAGGCACTTTTAAATTGGTTCCAGGGGTACACGGGCAGCAGTGGTCTGGTCAGTGGAAGTCTAGTGGAAGGAGTGACCGCAGACAGGCTTCCAAGGCCTAACATAACAAACTTGGGCTGGCTGTAGGCACTTTTAAATTGGTTCCAGGGGTACACGGGCAGCAGTGGTCTGGTCAGTGGAAGTCTAGTGGAAGGAGTGACCGCAGACAGGCTTCCAAGGCCTAACATAACAAACTTGGGCTGGCTGTAGGCACTTTTAAATTGGTTCCAGGGGTACACGGGCAGCAGTGGTCTGGTCAGTGGAAGTCTAGTGGAAGGAGTGACCGCAGACAGGCTTCGAAGGCCTAACATAACAAAATTGGGCTGGCTGTAGGCACTTTAAATTGGTTCCAGGGGTACATGGGCAGCAGTGTATGGTCAGTGGAAGTCTAGTGGAAGGAGTGACGGCAGACAGTCTTCGAAGGCCTAACATAACAAAATTGGGCTGACTGTAGGCACTTTTAAATTGGTTCCAGGGTAACACGGCCAGCAGTGGCCTGGTCAGTGTAGTAGTTGTAGAAAGAAGGGACCGCAGACAGGCTTCGAAGGCCTAACATAACAAAAATGTCAAAACAATGGTATTGTCAGTGCCAGGCATTGAAGGATGTCAGCGGCTAGACTACACATTGGTGAAGCTGTGAGAGATAATTTTGCTAGTGGTAGAGCACTGTTTGAGCTGGGGGGGGGAACTGTCTTGTGGCCGGCGGTACAGGCACAGGGCCCCTCATATTACAACGGTGTGTCTGACGTTGGGTGCGCACCACCACCGCCAGAGACACTTTATTGTACTATGAGGGACCCAGTGGCAGTGCCGTCGACCAAAAGCGGCCACACCCACCTCTTCAGACAAACAGCACTCTCAAGGGTCCAAGCGCAAAGTGGCGATAGCACGGCCCCGTGTGGGGAGTTTGGCCATTTCGTGAGGTGGAAACATGTCGTATGCTGGACAATCAGGTGAAGAAAATTACGAGATTGGAAAAGTCATTCAGAATAGTCCACAGGCAAGACCTTTTCATAGGAAAGCTAGGTGTCAGCCGGGCAGGGTGGGGCAAAAGATTTTGAAATCCAGTTGTGGTTCATTTTAATGAAGGTTAGATCATCTACATTTTGGGTAGCCAGACGAGTCCTTTTTTCTGTTAGTATTGAACCTGCAGCACTGAATACTCTTTCTGATAGGACACTAGCTGCCGGGCAAGCAAGCTCCTGCAATGCATATTCTGCCAATTCTGGCCAGGTGTCTAATTTGGATGCCCAGTAATCAAATGGGAATGACGGTTGAGGGAGAACGTCGATAAGGGATGAAAAATAGTTTGTAACCATACTGGACAAATGTTGTCTCCTGTCACTTTGAATTGATGCTGCAGTACCTGTCCTGTCTGCGGTCATAGAAAAATCACTCCACAACCTGGTCAGAAAACCCCTCTGTCCAACGCCACTTCTGATTTCTGCCCCTCTAACACCTCTGGTCTGCTGGCCCCTGGAGCTCGTGTGAGAACGATCACGGGCGCTGTGTGCAGGGAATGCCAGAAGCAAACGGTCAACAAGAGTTGATTGTTTTGTTGCTAATATTAGTTCCAAGTTCTCATGTGGCATAATATTTTGCAATTTGCCTTTATAGCGAGGATCAAGGAGGCAGGCCAACCAGTAATCGTCATCGTTCATCATTTTTGTAATGCGTGTGTCCCTTTTGAGGATACGCAAGGCATAATCCGCCATGTGGGCCAAAGTTCCCGTTGTCAAATCTGCGGTTGTGCTTGGTTGAGGGGCAGTTGCAGGCAAATCTACGTCACTTGTGTCCCTCAAAAAACCAGAACCCGGCCTTGCCACGCCACCAATTTCCCGTGCCCCCGGGAAAGCTTCCTCATTAAAAATATACTCATCCCCATCATCCTCCTCATCCTCCACCTCCTCTTCGCCCGGTACCTCGTCATGTACACTGCCCTGACCAGACAATCGCTGACTGTCATCAAGGCTTTCCTCTTCCTCTGGTGCAGACGCCTGATCCTTTATGTGCGTCAAACTTTGCATCAGCAGACGCATTAGGGGGATGCTCATGCTTATTATGGCGTTGTCTGCACTAACCAGCCGTGTGCATTCCTCAAAACACTGAAGGACTTGACACATGTCTTGAATCTTCGACCACTGCACACCTGACAACTCCATGTCTGCCATCCTACTGCCTGCCCGTGTATGTGTATCCTCCCACAAAAACATAACAGCCCGCCTCTGTTCGCACAGTCTCTGAAGCATGTGCAGTGTTGAGTTCCACCTTGTTGCAACGTCTATGATTAGGCGATGCTGGGGAAGGTTCAAAGAACGCTGATAGGTCTGCATACGGCTGGAGTGTACAGGCGAACGGCGGATATGTGCGCAAAGTCCACGCACTTTGAGGAGCAGGTCGGATAACCCCGGATAACTTTTCAGGAAGCACTGCACCACCAGGTTTAAGGTGTGAGCCAGGCAAGGAATGTGTTTCAGTTGGGAAAGGGAGATGGCAGCCATGAAATTCCTTCCGTTATCACTCACTACCTTGCCTGCCTCAAGATCTACAGTGCCCAGCCACGACTGCGTTTCTTGCTGCAAGAACTCGGACAGAACTTCCGCGGTGTGTCTATTGTCGCCCAAACACTTCATAGCCAATACAGCCTGCTGACGTATGCCAGTAGCTGCCCCATAATGGGAGACCTGGTGTGCAACAGTGGCAGGTGCGGATGGAGTGTTTGTGCGACTGCGGTCTGTGGACGAGCTCTTGCTTCTGCAGGAGGACGAGGAGGAGGAGGAGGAGGGGGTGCGAACGGCTACAGACAACTGTTTACTAGACCGTGGGCTAGGCAGAACTGTCCCAAACTTGCTGTCCCCTGTGGACCCTGAATCCACCACATTTACCCAGTGTGCCGTGATGGACACGTAACGTCCCTGGCCATGCCTACTGGTCCATGCATCTGTTGTCAGGTGCACCTTTGTGCTCACAGATTGCCTGAGTGCATGGACGATGCGCTCTTTAACATGCTGGTGGAGGGCTGGGATGGCTTTTCTGGAAAAAAAGTGTCGACTGGGTAGCTCGTAGCGTGGTACAGCGTAGTCCATCAGGTCTTTGAAAGCTTCGCTTTCAACTAACCGGTAGGGCATCATCTCTAACGAGATTAGTCTAGCTATGTGGGCGTTCAAACCCTGTGTACGCGGATGCGAGGCTAAGTATTTCCTTTTTCTAACCATAGTCTCATGTAGGGTGAGCTGGACTGGAGAGCTGGAGATCGTGGAACTAGCGGGGGTGCCGGTGGACATGGCAGACTGAGAGACGGTGGGAGATGGTATTGTTGCCGCCGGTGCCCTAGATGCAGTGTTTCCTACTACGAAACTGGTGATTCCCTGACCCTGACTGCTTTGGCCTGGCAAAGATACCTGCACAGATACAGCAGGTGGTGCGCTAAATGGTGGTCCTACACTGCCGGAAGGGATGTTGCGTTGATGACTAGCTTCATTGGCCGAGGGTGCAACAACCTTAAGGGACGTTTGGTAGTTAGTCCAAGCTTTCAAATGCATGGTGGTTAAATGTCTATGCATGCAACTAGTATTGAGACTTTTCAGATTCTGACCTCTGCTTAAGGAAGTAGAACATTTTTGACAGATGACTTTGCGCTGATCAATTGGATGTTGTTTAAAAAAATGCCAGACTGCACTCTTTCTAGCATCGGATACCTTTTCAGGCATTGCAGACTGAGCTTTAACCGGATGGCCACGCTGTCCTCCACCAGGTTTTGGCTTTGCCACGCGTTTTGGGCAAGATACGGGCCCGGCAGATGGAACCTGTGGCGATGTTGATGCCTGCTGCGGCCCCTCCTCCTCCTCTGCTTCAGAACTGCTGCCGCCTGCACCCTGTTCCCCCAATGGCTGCCAATCGGGGTCAAGAACTGGGTCATCTAATAACTCTTCTTGTACCTCCTGCGCAACTTCGTCTGTGTCACCGTGTCGTTCGGTGGTATAGCGTTCGTGATGGGGCAACATAGTCTCATCAGGGTCTGATTCTTGATCAGCACCCTGCGAGGGCAATGTTGTGGTCTGAGTCAAAGGACCAGCATAGTAGTCTGGCTGTGGCTGTGCGTCAGTGCACTCCATGTCAGATTCAATTTGTAATGGGCATGGACTGTTAACTGCTTCACTTTCTAAGCCAGGGACGGTATGTGTAAAGAGCTCCATGGAGTAACCCGTTGTGTCGCCTGCTGCATTCTTCTCTGTTGTTGTTTTTGCTGAAGAGGACAAGGAAGTGACTTGTCCCTGACCGTGAACATCCACTAACGACGCGCTGCTTTTACTTTTACCAGTTTCACGAGATGAGGCAAAAGAGCTAGAGGCTGAGTCAGCAAGATAAGCCAAAACTTGCTCTTGCTGCTCCGGCTTTAAAAGCGGTTTTCCTAATCCCAGAAAAGGGAGCGTTCGAGGCCTTGTGTAGCCGGACGACGAACCTGGCTCCACAGCTCCAGACTTAGGTGCAATATTTTTTCCCCCACGACCACCTGATGCTCCACCACTACCACTACCCTCATTACCAGCTGACAATGAACGCCCCCGGCCACGACCTCTTCCACTAGACTTCCTCATTGTTTTAAAAACGTAACCAAACTAACGTTATTTGTTGCAGTCACACAACTTACACGGTGAGCTATA
Organism: Ranitomeya imitator; assembly: GCF_032444005.1. Taxonomy (NCBI): domain Eukaryota; kingdom Metazoa; phylum Chordata; class Amphibia; order Anura; family Dendrobatidae; genus Ranitomeya; species Ranitomeya imitator. The sequence continues at coordinate 109,551,022 of NC_091290.1, read as the reverse complement.
ACTTCAGTATGATTTAGCTACCCCTTTACAGGTTGGTGAGACCACAGCGAAAATCAGGCCCAATGTTACACACTCTTTTTTTGGTGGCTGCAAATTAGAGAGATGCCCCACACGCAGGACTGTCACTGAAGCACAAATGTTAATATTAATGTCACACTATTATTTTTTTTTTATTTTTATTTTTTTCAGGAACACTTTAGAAACCCCCCCCCAAAAAAAAAAAAAGATTTTTGCAGGGAGAATTTAGAAAACAAATGTAACAAACTATATGCTTTCTATGGGCCACTGAGTGAGAGATGACGCACACAGGAATCAGGAGTGGCACACAAGCCCAGAGGCCAATATTTTTCTACCAATGATTGATGGAGTTATTTTCTCTGGTAGATTTTGGAACCCAAATCAAGGAAAAAAAATGTAGGCTTTCTATGGACCACAATTGGAGAGAGAGAGAGAGAGAGATGGCACACCCAGGAGTCAAGACTGGCACACAAGCAGAAAGGCCAATATTAATCTCCCACTGTTTTTTTTGGTTGTTTTTTTTTTTTTTTTTTTTCAGGGAGACTTTAGAAAAAAAAATAATAAAAAAAATATGATTTTATCAGGAAGAATTTAGAAACCAAATAAAATAAAATGATTTTTTCAGGGAGAATTTATAAAACAAATAAAAACAAAAATAGGCGTTCTATGGCCCACTGACTGAGAGATGACGCACACAGGAGTCAGGAGTGGCACACAAACCCAGAGGCCAATATTTTTCTACCAATGATTGATGTAGTTATTTTCTCTGGTAGATTTTAGAACCCAAATCAAGGAAAAAAAATATAGGCTTTCTATGGACCACAATTGGAGAGAGAGAGAGAGAGAGAGAGAGAGAGAGAGAGAGAGAGAGAGAGATGGCACACCCAGGAGTCAAGACTGGCACACAAGCAGAAAGGCCAATATTAATCTCCCACTGTTTTTTTTGGTTGTTTTTTTTTTTTTTTTTTTCAGGGAGACTTTAGAAAAAAAAATAATAAAAAAAATATGATTTTATCAGGAAGAATTTAGAAACCAAATAAAATAAAATGATTTTTTCAGGGAGAATTTATAAAACAAATAAAACCAAAAATAGGCGTTCTATGGCCCACTGACTGAGAGATGACGCACCCAGGAGTCAAGACTGGCACACAAGCAGAAAGGCCAATATTAATCTCCCACTGTTTTTTTTGGTTGTTTTTTTTTTTTTTTTTTCAGGGAGACTTTAGAAAAAAAAATAATAAAAAAAATATGATTTTATCAGGAAGAATTTAGAAACCAAATAAAATAAAATGATTTTTTCAGGGAGAATTTATAAAACAAATAAAACCAAAAATAGGCGTTCTATGGCCCACTGACTGAGAGATGACGCACCCAGGAGTCAAGACTGGCACACAAGCAGAAAGGCCAATATTAATCTCCCACTGTTTTTTTTTTTTTTTTTCAGGGAGACTTTAGAAAAAAAAATAATAAAAAAAATATGATTTTATCAGGAAGAATTTAGAAACCAAATAAAATAAAATGATTTTTTCAGGGAGAATTTAGAAAACAAATAAAACCAAAAATAGGCGTTCTATGGCCCACTGACTGAGAGATGACGCACACAGGAGTCAGGAGTGGCACACAAACCCAGAGGCCAATATTTTTCTACCAATGATTGATGTAGTTATTTTCTCTGGTAGATTTTAGAACCCAAATCAAGGAAAAAAAATATAGGCTTTCTATGGACCACAATTGGAGAGAGAGAGAGAGAGAGAGAGAGAGAGATGGCACACCCAGGAGTCAAGACTGGCACACAAGCAGAAAGGCCAATATTAATCTCCCACTGTTTTTTTGGTTGTTTTTTTTTTTTTTTTTTCAGGGAGACTTTAGAAATAAAAATAATAAAAAAAATATGATTTTATCAGGAAGAATTTAGAAACCAAATAAAATAAAATGATTTTTTCAGGGAGAATTTAGAAAACAAATAAAACCAAAAATATGCGTTCTATGGCCCACTGACTGAGAGAGAGAGAGAGATGGAACGCTTAGTACTGGCACACAAGCCCAAAGGGCAATATTAATCTCCCTTTTTTTTTCCAGGGAGAATTTCTGAAACCCAAAAAAAAAATAAAATAGGCTTTCTATGGCCCACTATTTGTGAGAGAGATGGGACGCTCAGGACTGGCACAGATGGCACGCTCAGGACTGGCACAGAAGCCCAGAGGCCAATATTAATCTCCCTTTTTTTCTGGGAGAATTTATAAAACCAAAAAAATATTTAAATAGGCTTTCTATGGCCCACTATTTGTGAGAGAGATGGCACGCTCAGGACTGGCACAGATGGCACGCTCACAACTGGCACACAAGCCCAGAGGCCAATATTAATCTCCCTTTTTTCAGGGAGAATTTCTAAAACCCAAAAAAAAAATAAAATAGGCTTTCTATGGCCCACTATTTGTGAGAGAGATGGGACGCTCAGGACTGGCACAGATGGCACGCTCAGGACTGGCACAGAAGCCCAGAGGCCAATATTAATCTCCCTTTTTTTCTGGGAGAATTTATAAAACCAAAAAAATATTTAAATAGGCTTTCTATGGCCCACTATTTGTGAGAGAGATGGCACGCTCAGGACTGGCACAGATGGCACGCTCACAACTGGCACACAAGCCCAGAGGCCAATATTAATCTCCCTTTTTTCAGGGAAAATTGATAAAACAAAAAAAAAAATTAAATAGGCTTTCTATGGCCCACTATTTGTGAGAGAGATGGCACGCTCAGGGCTGGCTGGCACAGATGGCACGCTCAGGACTGGCACACAAGCCCAGAGGCCAATATTAATCTCCCTTTTTTTCTGGGAGAATTTATAAAACCAAAAAAATATTTAAATAGGCTTTCTATGGCCCACTATTTGTGAGAGAGATGGCACGCTCAGGACTGGCACAGATGGCACGCTCACAACTGGCACACAAGCCCAGAGGCCAATATTAATCTCCCTTTTTTCAGGGAAAATTGATAAAACAAAAAAAAAAATTAAATAGGCTTTCTATGGCCCACTATTTGTGAGAGAGATGGCACGCTCAGGGCTGGCTGGCACAGATGGCACGCTCAGGACTGGCACACAAGCCCAGAGGCCAATATTAATCTCCCTTTTTTTCTGGGAGAATTTATAAAACCAAAAAAATATTTAAATAGGCTTTCTATGGCCCACTATTTGTGAGAGAGATGGCACGCTCAGGACTGGCACAGATGGCACGCTCACAACTGGCACACAAGCCCAGAGGCCAATATTAATCTCCCTTTTTTCAGGGAAAATTTATAAAACAAAAAAAAAAATTAAATAGGCTTTCTATGGCCCACTATTTGTGAGAGAGATGGCACGCTCAGGGCTGGCACAGATGGCACGCTCAGGACTGGCACACAAGCCCAGAGGCCAATATTAATCTCCCTTTTTTTCAGGGAGAATTTATAAAACCAAAAAAATAAATAAATAGGCTTTCTATGGCCCACTATTTGTGAGAGAGATGGCACACTCAGGACTGGCACACAAGCCCAAAGGCCAATATTAATCTCCCACTGTATTTTTATCAGGGAGAATTTATACACCCCACAAAAAAAAATACAGAAAAATGAAAAGGCTTTCTATGGCCCACTATGTGAGAGAGATGGCACACACAGGGATGGCACTCTAGCAGAAATGCCAAATTGCCAATCTTAATCTCCCACCAAAAAAAAAAAAAAAAAAAAAACAGGGAATGTCCTACAATTACTATCTCCCTGCCTGCAGTAATCTCAGCCAGGTATGGCAGGCAGCTACTATCTCCCTGCCTGCAGTAATCTCAGCCAGGTATGGCAGGCAGCAATAAGGAGTGGACTGATGCACAAATGAAATAAAAAGTGTGGACAAACCAAAAAGATAGCTGTGCAGAAAGGAAGGAACAAGAGGATTTGTGCTTTGAAAAAAGCAGTTGGTTTGCACAGCGGCGTACACACAGCAATGCAGCTATCAGGGAGCCTTCTAGGGCAGCCCAATGAGCTACAGCGCTGAGGGGAAAAAAAAAAAAAAAAAAAACTTCCACTGTCCCTGCACACCGAGGGTGGTGTTGGACAGTGCAAATCGCTGCAGCACAAGCGGTTTTGTGGTTAATGGACCCTGCCTAACGCTATCCCTGCTTCTGACAAAGCGGCAGCAACCTCTCCCTAAGCTCAGATCAGCAGCAGTAAGATGGCGGTCGGCAGGAACGCCTCTTTATAGCCCCTGTGACGTCGCAGACAGCAAGCCAATCACTGCAATGCCCTTCTCTAAGATGGTGGGGACCAGGACCTATGTCATCACGCTGCCCACACTCTGCGTTTACCTTCATTGGCTGAGAAATGGCGCTTTTCGCGTCATTGAAACGCGACTTTGGCGCGAAAGTCGCGTACCGCATGGCCGACCCCGCACAGGGGTCGGATCGGGTTTCATGAAACCCCGACTTAGCCAAAAGTCGGCGACTTTTGAAAATGTTCGACCCGTTTCGCTCAACCCTAACTTTGACCCCTTCACAAACAAGGAATTCGCACGAAGGACCTGGAACACCATTCTGACCTGCTTCACATGAGACTCCCAATCATCCGAAAAGACCAAAATATCATCCAAATACACAATCAGGAATTTATCCAGGTACTCTCGGAAGATGTCATGCATAAAGGACTGAAATACTGATGGAGCATTGGAAAGCCTGAATGGCATAACCAGGTACTCAAAATGGCCCTCGGGCGTATTAATTGCTGTTTTCCATTCATCGCCTTGTTTAATACGCACAAGATTATACGCCCCTCGAAGATCTATCTTGGTGAACCAACTAGCCCCTTTAATACGAGCAAACAAATCAGACAGCAACGGCAAAGGATACTGAAATTTGACTGTAGTTTTATTAAGAAGGCGGTAATCAATACAAGGTCTCAAAGAACCATCCTTCTTGGCCACAAAAAAGAACCCTGCTCCTAATGGTGATGACGACGGACGAATATGGCCTTTCTCCAAGGATTCCTTTATATAACTCCGCATAGCAGCATGTTCTGGCACAGATAAATTGAACAATCGGCCCTTAGGAAACTTACTAGCAGGAATCAAATTAATTGCACAGTCGCAATCCCTATGAGGAGGTAGGGCACTGGCTTTGGGCTCATCAAATACATCCCGATAATCCGACAAAAACTCTGGAACTTCAGAAGGAGTGGAAGACGAAATAGACAAAAATGGAACATCACCATGTACCCCCTGGCAACCCCAGCTGGACACAGACATAGATTTCCAGACCAATACTGGATTATGAACCTGTAGCCATGGCAACCCTAAAATGACCACATCATGCAGAAAAAAAGCGAATATCCTCCTGATGCGCAGGAGCCATGCACATGGTCAGCTGGGTCCAGTACTGAGGCTTATTCTTGGCCAAAGGCGTAGCATCAATTCCTCTCAATGGAATAGGATACTGCAAGGGCTCCAAGAAAAAACCACAGCGCCTAGCATACTCCAAGTCCATCAAATTCAGGGCAGCGCCTGAATCCACAAATGCCATAACAGAATAGGATGACAAAGAGCAAATCAGAGTAACGGACAATAGAAATTTAGACTGTACCGTACCAATGGTGGCAGACCTAGCGAACCGCTTAGTGCGCTTAGTGCGCTTAGGACAATCTGAGATAGCATGAGTGGAATCACCACAGTAAAAACATAGCCCATTCCGACGTCTGTGCTCTTGCCGTTCAGCTCTGGTCAAAGTCCTATCACATTGCATAGGCTCAGGCCCATGCTCAGATAGTACCGCCAAATGGTGCACAGCTTTACGCTCACGCAAGCGTCGATCGATCTGAATGGCCAAAGACATAGACTCATTCAGACAAGCAGGCATGGGAAATCCCACCATGACATCCTTAAGGGCTTCAGAGAGACCGTTTCTGAAGATTGCTGCCAGGGCACATTCATTCCACTGAGTGAGCACAGACCACTTTCTAAACTTCTGACAATATATCTCCGCTTCATCCTGACCCTGACACAGAGCCAGCAAGATTTTCTCTGCCTGATCCACTGAATTAGGTTCGTCATAAAGCAATCCAAGCGCCAGGAAAATCGCATCAACATCATGCCGGATCTCCTGGCGCAAGGGAAAATGCCCAGTCTTGAGGGTCACCACGTAACAAAGAAATAATGATCTTTACTTGTTGAACAGGGTCACCTGAGGAGCGAGGTTTCAAGGCAAGAAACAATTTACAATTATTTTTGAAATTCAAGATCTTAGATCTATCACCAAAAAACAAATCAGGAATTGGAATCCTAGGCTCTGACATCGGATTCTGATCCACAAAATGTTGAATGTTTTGTACCCTTGTAGTGAGATTATCCATCCAAGAGGACAGACCTTGAATGTCCATGTTTACACCTGTGTACTGAAACACCCAGAGGTAAAGGGGAAAAGAGAGACAAGACACACTGCAAAGAAAAAAAAATGGTCTCAGAACTTCTCTTATCCCTCTATTGAGATGCATTAGTACTTTGGGCCGCCTGTACTGTTATGACCTGGTGGTCAGGACAATAATGGACCTGGTGGTTAAGAGCACACGGAATGACCTGATAGTTACTGATACTAAAGGACGAGCTCTGGGACGTGTGAACTCTGCTGGCCGCAATCCCTAATCCTATCAAACACACTAGAAATAGCCGTGGATTGCGCCTAACGCTCCCTATGCAACTCGGCACAGCCTAAGGAACTAGCTAGCCCTGAAGATAGAAAAATAAAGCCTACCTTGCCTCAGAGAAATTCCCCAAAGGAAAAGGCAGCCCCCCACACATATTGACTGTGAGTAAAGATGAAAATACAAACACAGAGATGAAATAGATTAAGCAAAGTGAGGCCCGACTTACTGAACAGACCGAGGATAGGAAAGGTTGCTTTGCGGTCAGCAAAAAAACATACATAAAGACCACGCAGAGGGCTGTTCCCTGTTCCCCAGGTTTCGTCCACATTGCTTCGGTCTTCCTACTCTCGTTTAGTAGTTGTTAAAAAAACTACACTGCATTAGGCCTACAAATTTGGTATGGGGTGTAGAGACGGTGTGTTCCACTCCAAGGTGTTCCCCAGGTTTCCTCGCCATTGCTTCAGTCTTCCGACTCTCGTTTAGTAGTTGTTGCAAACTACACTGCATTAGGCCTACAAGTTGGGTATAGGGTGTAGAGACGGTGTCTTCCACTCCAAGGTGTTCCCCAGGTTTCCTCTCCATTGCTTCGATCTTCTGGCTCTCGTTTAGTAGTTGTTGACAACAACACTGCATTAGGCCTACAAGTTGGGTATAGGGTGTAGAGACGGTGTCTTCCACTCCAAGGTGTTCCCCAGGTTTCCTCTCGATTGCTTTGATCTTCTGGCTCTTGTTTAGTAGTTGTTGACAACAACACTGCATTAGGCCTACTAGTTTGGTTGGGGCCTTCTATCTGTGTCTGCCGCTCCTTGCTGTTCTCCTACAGTGAACAAAACGGTGCCGCCGGTTTACTACTGTTGCCAATTTTGAACTGCATTTAGAATACTTACTGATTTGGGCCTACTCTCTGTGTCAGCCTCTCATTCCAGTTGTCCTCCACTGAACAAAGCAATGCCCCCTGGTTAGTCCTGTTACTAATTTTGAACTGCATTTAGGCCACTTAATTCTTTGGGCCCATATCTGTTTCCCCCTCATCCTGCCCATTGCCCAGCCAGTGATAGACGAGTCTGCTGGTACATTGACCCATAATGCAACATTCCCCGTGCACGCTACACTGCAAGATTGTGACCCTGCTGAAAGTCAGGACCCCCTTCCCGCATACCATACCACCTTAGACGGGGACAAAGAGGAAGGTGCAGATGAAGGTGCAGGTTCCTTCATCAGGTGGGGGGAGGAATACTAGTTGGTGACGTCACTGGCACAGGGCCTCTCATAGTACGCAAAAGTGTTGCTGCCGGTGGGAGGCGCCCCCGCCGTGCTAACACACCGCTGTACTTTGAGGGGCCCTGTGCCAGTGCCAATGCCAACGAGTGGGCCCCCCCTGCTTGCTCAGGATCACAGCACTTGCCAAGTTGAAATACTTACCTCTCCCTGCTCCACTGCCGTGACGTGGTCCAGATGTCCTGGGCCCACTAATTACTTGAACCCGCCCTACCCCCCACAACTTTAGCCAAATGACCCCCAATTTCCAATGCCTTACTATTATTATAAGGTTAATTTAGATTGACAAGCTTCAGGAATAAGAATGTGTGTTTTTTGCCATTAAAATGGACACTGTACATGTTTTCCTGGCCTCCACTCACTGCCGACTATGCTCCCCCATTGACTTGCATTGGGTTTCGTGTTTCTGTCGATCCGCGACTTTTCGCGATAATCGGCCGATTCCACTCGACTCGACTTTTGAGATGGTCAGGTTTCGCGAAACCCGGCTCGACTCTAAAAAGGTCAAGGTCGCTCAACTCTACTCAGGACAAATTGGACAACAACTTTTGTGGTCCAATTTCTCTTGTTACCCTTGTGAAGATAAAAACTTGGGGGCTAAAAAAATCTTTTTTGTGGAAAAAAATTTTTTTTTTATTTTCACGACTCTGCATTATAAACTTCTGTGAAGCACTTGGGCATTCAAAGTTCTCACCACACATCTAGATAAGTTCCATAGGGGGTCTAGTTTCCAAAATGGGGCCACGTTTGGGGGGTTTCTACTGTTTAGGCACATCAGGGGCTCTCCAAACGCGACATGGCGTCTGATCTCAATTCTAGCCAATTCTACATTGAAAAGGTAAAACGGCACTACTTCTCTGCCAAGCTCTGCGGTGCACCCAAACAGTGGTTTACCCCCACATTTGGGGTATTGACGTACTCAGGAGAAATTGTACAACAACTTTTGTGGTCTAATTTTTCCTATTACCCTTGTGAAAATAAGAATTTGTGGGCGAAAAGATCATTTTTGTGTAAACAAATGCGATTTTTTATTTTCACGTATATACGTTATAAACTTCTGTGAAGCACCTGGGGGCTCAAAGTGCTCACCACACATCTAGATAAGTTCCTTAAAGGGTCTAGTTTCCAAAATGGTGTCACTTGTGGGGGTTTCCACTGTTTAGGCACATCGGTGGCTCTCCAAATGCAACATGGCGTCCCATCTCAATTCCTGTCAATTTTGCATTGAAAAGTCAAACGGCGCTCCTTCCCTTCCGAGCTCTCCCATGCGCCCAAACAGTGGTTTACCCCCACATATGGGGTATCAGCGTACTCAGGACAAATTGTACAGCAACTTTTGGGGTCCAATTTCTTCTCTTACCCTTGGGAAAATAAAAAATTGGGGGCAAAACGATGATTTTTGTGAAAAAATATGATTTTTTATTTTTACGGCTCTCTAAACGTGAAATGGCATCCAATCTCAATTCCAGCCAATTCTGCATTGAAAAAGTCAAATGGCGCTCCTTCACTTCCAAGCTCTGTGGTGCGCCGAAACAGTGGTTTACCCCCACATATTGGTATCGATGTATTCAGGAGAAATTGCACAACAACACTTATGGTTTAATTTCTGATTTTACTCTTGTGAAAATAAAAAAAAATGGTTCTGAAGTAAAATGTTTGCAAAAAAAGTTAAACGTTTTTTTTTTCCTTCCACATTGTTTCAGTTCCTGTAAAGCACGTAAAGGGTTACTAAACTTCTTGAATGTGGTTTTGAGCACCTTGAGGGGTGCAGTTTTTAGAATGGTGTCACACTTGGGTATTTTCTATCATATAGACCCCTCAAAATGACTTCAAATGTGATGTGGTCCCTAAAAAAAAAGGTGTTGTAAAAATGAGAAATTGCTGGTCAAATTTTAACCCTTATAACTCCCTAACAAAAAAAAAATGTTGGTTCCAAAATTGTGCTGATGTAAAGTAGATATGTGGGAAATGTTATTTATTAACTATTTTTCGTGACATATCTCTCTGATTTAAGGGCATAAAAATACAAATTTGAAAATTGCAAAATTTAAAATTTTTTTGCCATATTTCCGTTTTTTTCATAAATAATCGCAAGTAATATCGAAGAAATGTTACCACTGTCATGAAGTACAATATGTCACAAAAAAACATTCTCAGAATCAGCGGGATCCGTTAAAGTGTTCCAGAGTTATAACCTCATAAAGTGACAGTGGTCAGAATTGTAAAAATTGGCTCGGTCATTAAGTACCAAATTGGCTCTGTCACTAAGGGGTAAAGATGGTCTGGGCTTTGACCAGGCCACTCCAAAACATTTACATGATTCCCCTTCTACCACTTGGGTGTTGCTTTAGCAGTATGCCTTGGGTCATTGTTTTATGGAAGGTGAACCTCCGTCCCAGTCTCAAATCACTGACAAACAAACAAACATGTATTGCTTGAGAATATCCCTGTGTTTCACATCATCCATCTTCCCCTAAACCATTTTCCCTGTCCCCTGACCCTGTCCCCACTGACTTTTTTTTATAGCACAACCCTGACTTTTACTTCTCAACAACTTTGTCTTTGACTTGTCAAGGAGGTCTCATTGGTCTTCGTGGTGGTGTTTGGTTAGTGGTGCCTCTTAATGATGTTGCAGCCTCTGTGGCCTTTTAGAAAAGGTATATAGTGTATCAGTATATATACTGACAGACATGTGATACAGTTAGGGCCAGAAATATTTGGACAGTGACACAATTTTCGCGAGTTGGGCTCTGCATGCCACCACATTGGATTTGAAATGAAACCTCTACAACAGAATTCAAGTGCAGATTGTAACGTTTAATTTGAAGGGTTGAACAAAAATATCTGATAGAAAATGTAGGAATTGTACACATTTCTTTACAAACACTCCACATTTTAGGAGGTCAAAAGTAATTGGACAAATAAACATAACCCAAACAAAATATTTTTATTTTCAATATTTTGTTGCAAATCCTTTGGAGGCAATCACTGCCTTAAGTCTGGAACCCATGGACATCACCAAACGCTGGGTTTCCTCCTTCTTAATGCTTTGCCAGGCCTTTACAGCCGCAGCCTTCAGGTCTTGCTTGTTTGTGGGTCTTTCCGTCTTAAGTCTGGATTTGAGCAAGTGAAATGCATGCTCAATTGGGTTTAGATCTGGAGATTGACTTGGCCATTGCAGAATGTTCCACTTTTTGGCACTCATGAACTCCTGGGTAGCTTTGGCTGTATGCTTGGGGTCATTGTCCATCTGTACTATGAAGCGCCGTCCAATCAACTTTGCAGCATTTGGCTGAATCTGGGCTGAAAGTATATCCCGGTACACTTCCGAATTCATCCGGCTACTCTTGTCTGCTCTTATGTCATCAATAAACACAAGTGACCCAGTGCCATTGAAAGCCATGCATGCCCATGCCATCACGTTGCCTCCACCATGTTTTACAGAGGATGTGGTGTGCCTTGGATCATGTGCCGTTCCCTTTCTTCTCCAAACTTTTTTCTTCCCATCATTCTGGTACAGGTTGATCTTTGTCTCATCTGTCCATAGAATACTTTTCCAGAACTGAGCTGGCTTCTTGAGGTGTTTTTCTGCAAATTTAACTCTGGCCTGTCTATTTTTGGTATTGATGAATGGTTTGCATCTAGATGTGAACCCTTTGTATTTACTGTCATGGAGTCTTCTCTTTACTGTTGACTTAGAGACAGATACACCTACTTCACTGAGAGTGTTCTGGACTTCAGTTGATGTTGTGAACGGGTTCTTCTTCACCAAATTAAGTATGCGGCGATCATCCACCACTGTTGTCATCCGTGTACGCCCAGGCCTTGTTGAGTTCCCAAGCTCACCAGTCAATTCCTTTTTTTCTCAGAATGTACCCAACTGTTGATTTTGCTACTCCAAGCATGTCTGCTATCTCTCTGATGGATTTTTTCTTTTTTTTCAGCCACAGGATGTTCTGCTTCACCTCAATTGAGAGTTCCTTTGACCGCATGTTGTCAGCTCACAGCAACAGCTTCCAAATGCAAAACCACACACCTGGAATCCACCCCTGACCTTTTAACTACTTCATTGATTACAGGTAAACGAGGGAGACGCCTTCAGAGTTAATTGCAGCCCTTAGAGTCCATTGTCCAATTACTTTTGGTCCCTTGAAAAAGAGGACGCTATGCATTACAGAGCTATGATTCCTAAACCCTTTCTCCGATTTGGATGTGGAAACTATCATATTGCAGCTGGGAGTGTGCACTTTCAGCCCATATTATATATATAATTGTATTTCTGAACATGTTTTTGTAAACAGCTAAAATAACAAAACTTGTGTCACTGTCCAAATATTTCTGGCCCTAACTGTATTAGATTGCACACATGTGGACTTCCTTTCACTAAGCATGTGACTTATGAAGGCAATTGCTTGCACCAGAAAGTTTTAAGGGCTTCATAATAAAAGGGGTGAACACATATGCACATGGCAATTTTTAGTTATCCTATAAAATATAGTTGATCCTATAAATTTATGCCTATATTTTTCTCACTTCACTTCATCGACTTGAACTATTTAGTGCTGATGCATCACACACAAGTCGGATAACAAAAATATTTGAACACAGATTGTAATGTTACATCATAGGTAAAAAGCTAAGGGTGGTGAATACTTTTGCAAGCCAATGTATTAACTTAGGAAATTGCTAAGGTGTTCAATACTTATTTCACCCGCTGTATACTTTGATCGAAACCATTCCATTATTGCTCTGGCAGTATGTTAAGGGTTGCTGTCCGGCTGGAAGGTGAACATATGCCCCGGTCTCAAGTCTTTTGCAGCCTCTAACAGATTTTATTCCAGGATTAACAAGCAGGAATGATCTAGTGTGGCGTATACCGTTCTAGTTAAGTGTAAATAAAACTTAACATTTAATAGTTCATTTAAAAGACTCCAGAAGCAAAGACTGACTAAGTAGCAAGTTAAAAGGTGTCAGATCAGAGTTAAGCATTTCGGCTGTAAGCCTTATTCATGAATCTGATCTGACACCTTTTTTTACTTGCTACTTAGCCAGTCATTACTTCTGAAGTCATTTTAATGAAACATTAAATGTTGTTTTATTTACACTTACCTGGGATGGTATTCTCTGCGCTGGATCTTTTCTGCTAGTTCATCTATGAAGTTGCTGTTGGTCTATCATAATTCATGCAAAGCCTCCCAATATTGTAGAGCTAAAACATTCAGCTTGGCGAGCTGACAAATTTCATTAATTTTTTCCTCCAGGATTTCCCTATATCTGACCAGCTTCCCTGTCCCTGCTAAAGAAAAGCATCCACACATAATGGTGCCACCACAATGTTTGATGGTGGGAATGGTGTTTTTGAGGGTGATGTGCAGTGTCAGTTTACTTCCATACATTGTGCTTTGAATTTCGCCCCAAAAGTTCTTCTTTGACCAGAGCACCTATTTCTATGTGCTAGCTATGTCCTCTATATGGTATGTGGAAAAATGTGCTCTAGTAATAAAAAAACCAAGTCTAACTTTATAGGTTAAATTCAAAGCACTAAGTGTGAGGGGAAATTAACACTACAAAGCACCCTGAAAACACCATCCCCACCATCAAACATGTTGGTGGCAGGATTATGCTGTGGGGATGCTTTTCTATATCAGGGACAGGGTAGTTTGTCAGAGTTCATGGGAAGATGCATAGAGCTAAATACAGAGCATTCCTGAAGAGAAATCATTTAGATGCTTCAAAATACTTGAGGCTTGGGTGTAGGTTCACCCTCTAGCAGGACAACGACCCTGACATACTGCCAAAGCTACAGTGCATGGTTTAGATCAAAGCATATTCATGTGTTTGATTGGCCCAATCAAAGTACAGATGAAAATCCCATTGAGAATCTGCGTCAAAAATTGAACACTCCTGTTCACAGCCACCTCAATCCAATCTCACTAAGCAAGAGCTACTTTTCAAAAAAGAATGAACAAAAATTTCAGTCTCTAGATGTGCAAACCTGGCAGAGACATACCCCAAAAAACTTGCAAATGTAATTGCAGTGGAAGGAGGTCCTACAAAGTGGGGTTGAATGCAAATGGACCTTACAATTAGTGATGAACAAGTATACTCGTTGTTTGGGCTTTCTGAGCATGCTCGGGTGGTCTCCTGTTATGAAAGGCAATTCAGAATCACAATGGACATGGAGGTCAGAGCACATACAGTGAACTGACAATAACCCAAAATAATAGAACGAGCTCTGAGACGTGGGAACTCTGCAGACCGCAATCCCTAAGCCTATCAAACCACACTAAAGGTAGCCGTGGAGCGCTCCTGACCAGAACCTAGGCGCCTCGTCACAGCCTGAGAAACTAGCTAATCCTGAAGATAGAAAAATAAGCCTACCTTGCCTCAGAGAAATTCCCCAAAGGAAAAAGCAGCCCCCCACATATAATGACTGTGAGTAAGATGAAAACACAAACATAGAGATGAAACAGATTTAGCAAAGTGAGGCCCGACTAGCTGAACAGAACGAGGATAGGGAAGATAACTTTGCGGTCAGCACAAAAACCTATAAAAAACCACGCAGAGGGGACAAAAAGACCCTCCGCACCGACTAACGGTACGGAGGTGGTCCCTCTGCGTCTCAGAGCTTCCAGCAGGCGAGAAAAACCAATAAAGCAAGCTGGACAGAAAAATAGCAACAAAATAACATAAGCAAAACTTAGCTTTGCAGAGCAGCAGGCCACAGGAATGATCCAGGGAAAAAACAAGTCAAACACTGAAACATTGACAGGAAGCATAGATCAAAGCATCAAGTGGAGTTAAGTAGAGAAGAAGCTAACGAGCTCACCAGATCACCTGAGGGAGGAGACTCAGAAGCTGCAGTACCACTTTCCTCCACAAACGGAAGATCCCAGAGAGAATCAGCCGAAGTACCACTTGTGACCACAGGAGTGAACTCTGCCACAGAATTCACAACAGTACCCCCCCTTGAGGAGGGGTCACCGAACCCTCACCAGAGCCCCCAGGCCGACCAGGATGAGCCACATGAAAGGCACGAACAAGATCGGGAGCATGGACATCAGAGGCAAAAACCCAGGAATTATCCTCCTGAGCATAACCCTTCCATTTAACCAGATACTGGAGTTTCCGTCTTGAAACACGAGAATCCAAAATCTTCTCCACAATATACTCCAATTCCCCCTCCACCAAAACTGGGGCAGGAGGCTCAACAGATGGAACCATAGGTGCCACGTATCTCCGCAACAATGACCTATGGAATACGTTATGTATGGAAGGGTCAGACGAAAAGACACAGGATTAAGAACCTCAGAAATCCTATACGGACCAATAAAACGAGGTTTAAACTTAGGAGAGGAAACCTTCATAGGAATATGACGAGAAGATAACCAAACCAGATCCCCAACACAAAGTCGGGGACCCACACAGCGTCTGCGATTAGCGAAAAGTTGAGCCTTCTCCTGGGACAAGGTCAAATTGTCCACTACCTGAGTCCAAATCTGCTGCCACCTGTCCACCACAGTATCCTCACCAGGACAGTCCGAAGACTCAACCTGTCCAGAAGAGAAACGAGGATGGAACCCAGAATTGCAGAAAAACGGTGAAACCAAGGTAGCCGAGCTGGCCCGATTATTAAGGGCGAACTCAGCCAAAGGCAAAAAGGACACCCAGTTCACAACAGTCTCCAAGTATTTTTTAGTGCTCAGAGATTTAGTTTTCATGGCCTTAGCTGCATGATTAACAGCTGCTGGACAGCCTGAACACAAGTGGGAATTCCCTAACAAACAGGCATTTCTCACACGTATTCAGCCTGTCTAACAGCCGTAAATCATGCAGCTGCGGCAACGAAAACTAAATCCTCGAGCACTAACAAATACTCGGGAGACCATCCGAGCAACGAGTATACTCGCTCATCACTACTTACAATTTTAAAATTTATATTTTAAAAATATTTTGAAAACCATGTCTCTTTTCCTTTACATTCCACAAACACTTGTTACCTTGTGTTAGTATATCATATAAAATCCCAATAAAACACATTTAAGTTTGTGGGGGTGCAATATGAAAAAATATATAAAAGGTAATGGGATATGAATACTTTTCAATGCACGATATATACAGTACAGACCAAAAGTTTGGACACACCTCATTTAAAGATTTTTCTGTATTTTCATGACTATGAAAATTGTACATTCACACTGAAGGCATCAAAACTATGAATTAACACATGTGGAATTACATACTTAACAAAAAGTGTGAAACAACTGAAAATATGTCTCATGTTCTAGGTTCTTCAAAGTAGCCACCTTTTGCTTTGATGACTGCTTTGCACACTCTTGGGATTCTCTTGATGAGCTTCAAGAGGTAGTCACAGGGAATGGTTTTCACTTCACAGGTGTGCCCTGTCAGGTTTAATAAGTGGGATTTCTTGCCTTATAAATGGGGTTGGGACCATCAGTTGTGTTGAGCAGAAGTCTGGTGGATACACAGCTGATAGTCCTACTGAAAAGACTGTTAGCATTTGTATTATGGCAAGAAAAAGACAGCTAAGTAAAGAAAAATGAGTGGCCATCATTACTTTAAGAAATGAAGGTCAAATTGGGAAAACTTTGAAAGTGTCCCCAAGTGCATTGGCAAAAACCATCAAGCGCTGCAAAGAAACTGGCTCACATGAGGACCACCCCAGGAAAGGAAGACCAAGACTCACCTCTGCTTCTGAGGATAAGTTTATCCGAGTCACCAGCCTCAGAAATCGCAGGTTAACAGCAGCTCAGAATAGAGACCAGGTCAATGCCACACAGAGTTCTAGCAGCAGACACATCTCTACAACAACTGTTAAGAGAAGACTTTGTGAAGCAGGCCTTAATGGTAAAATAGCTGCTAGTAAACCACTGCTAACGACTGGCAACAAGCAGAAGAGACTTGTTTGGGCTAAAGAACACAAGGAATGGACATCAGACCAGTGGACATCTGTGCTTTGGTCTGATGAGTCCAAATTTGAGATCTTTGGTTCCAACCACCATGTCTTTGTGCGATGCAGAAACGGTGAATGGATGGACTGTAAATGCCTGGTTCCCACCATGAAGCATGAAGCATGAGCGTGATGTATGATGGTGTGGGGGTGCTTTGCTGGTGACACTGTTGGGGATTTATTCAAAATTGAAGGTTTACTGAACCAGCATGGCTACCACAGCATCTTGCAGCGGCATGCTATTCCATCCGGTTTGCGTTTATTTGGACCATCATTTATTTTTCAACAGGATAATGACCCCAAGCACACCTCTATTCTGTATAAGGGCTATTTGACCAAGAAGGAGAGTGATGGGGTGCTACGCCAGATGACCTGACCTCCAGAGTCACCAGACCTGAACCCAATCGAGATGGTTTGGGGTGAGCTGGACTGCAGAGTGAAGGCAAAAGGGCCAACAAGTGCTAAGCATCTCTGGGAACTCCTTCAAGATTGTTGGAAGACCATTTCCAGTGACTACCTCTTAAAGCTCATCAAGAGAATGCCAAGAGTGTGCAAAGCAGTCATCAAAGCAAAAGGTGGCTACTTTGAAGAACCTACAATATAAGACATATTTTCAGCTGTTTCACACTTTTTTGTTAAGTATATAAATCGACATGTGTTAATTCATAGTTTTGATGCCTTCAGTGTGAATGTACAATTTTCATAGTCACGAAAATACAGAAAAATCTTTAACCCCTTCGCGACATGCTCCGTACTAGTACTGCGCTGCCGGCACTGCATTTGTGCCAGCAGTACTAGTACGGCGCACCGATCACTGCGGTCTCGTGCTGAGCGCCACGGTGATCGGGTGCGGGTGTCAGCTGTATATGACAGCTGACACCCCGCAGCAATGCCTACGATCGGCGCTAGCGCCAATCGCGGGCATTTAACCCCTCTGGTGCCGCTGTCAGTAGTAACAGCGGCATAGAGGGGGATCGAGCAGGGACGGGAGCTCCCTGCGCTCTCCCACCGGAGGAGTCCCCGGATCCAAGATGGCCACGGGAGTCCTTCCTGGTCATGAAATGACCTGGCTAGCCGGCGCCTGCTGAGAGTTGCTGAGAGCAGGCGCCGGAAATCCACCTAAACTTGCCTGCCAGATCGTTGATCTGACAGTGTGCTATGCACACTATCAGATCAACGATCTGATCTAATACAGTGATGTCCCACCCTGGGACAATGGTAGAAAGTAAAAAAAAAAAAATAGAATGTATAAAAAAATTTTAAAAAATCCCCAAATAAAGAAAAAAAAACATTTCCCAGTAAATCCATTTATTTATGTAAATTAAAAAAAACAATAAAAGTACACATATTTGGTATCGCCGCGTCTGTAGCGACCCGCTCTATAAAACTATCCCACTAGTTAACCCCTTCAGTGAACACCGCAAAATAAAATAAAAAACAAGGCAAAAAACATTGCTCTATTATCATACAGGCGAACAAAAAGTGGAATAACACGCGATCAAAAAGACGGATATAAATAACCATGGTACCTCTAAAAACGTCATCTTGTCTCGCAAAAAAAGCCGCCACACAGCATCAGCAGCAGAAAAATAAAAAAGTTATAGCTCTCAGAATAAAGCGATGCAAAAACAATTATTTTTTTATATAAAAGAGTTTTTTTTGTGCAAAAGCGCCAAAACATAAAAAAAATTACATAAATGAGGTATCGCTGTAATCATACTGACCTGAAAAATAAAGCTGCTTTATCAATTTTACCACACGTGGAACGGTATAAACGCCCCCCCTAAAAGAATTTCAGGAATTGCTGGTTTTTGTTCATTCCGCCTCCCAAAAATCGGAATAAAAAGCGATCAAAAAATGTCATCTGCCCGAAAATGGTACCAATAAAAACGTCAACTCGTCCCGCAAAAAACAAGATCTCACATGGCTCTGTGGGCCAAAATATGGATAAATTATAGCTCTCAAAATGTGGTGATGCAAAAACTATTTTTTGCAATAAAAAGCGTCTTTTAGTGTGTGACAGCTGCCAACCCTTAAAATCCGCCAAAAAAAACGCTATAAAAGTAGATCAAACCCCCCCTTCATCACCCCCTTAGTTAGGGGAAATAATAAAATGTAAAAAAAATGTATTTATTTCCATTTTCCCATTAGGGTTAGGGTTAGGGCTAGGGTTAGGACTAGGGTTAGGGCTAGGGTTAGGGTTGGGGTTGGGGTTGGGGTTAG
This sequence comes from Ranitomeya imitator, assembly GCF_032444005.1. Lineage (NCBI taxonomy): Eukaryota > Metazoa > Chordata > Amphibia > Anura > Dendrobatidae > Ranitomeya > Ranitomeya imitator. Next base: position 109,531,875 of record NC_091290.1, on the reverse strand, counting down.
GGCTAGGGTTAGGGTTGGGGTTAGGGTTTCAGTTAGAATTGGGGAGTTTGCACTGTTTCGGCACATCAGGGGCTCTCCAAACGCGACATGGCGTCCGATCTCAATTCCAGCCAATTCTGCTTTGAAAAACTAATACAGTGCTCCTTCCCTTCTGAGTTCTCCTGTGTGCCCAAACAGTGGTTCCCCCCAACATATGGGGTATCAGCGTTCTCAGGACAAGTTGGACAACAACTTTTGGGGTCCAATTTGTCCTGTTACCCTTGGGAAAATAAAAATGTGGGGGCTAAAATATCATTTTCGTGGAAAAAAAATATTTTTTATTTTCACGACTGCGTTATAAACTGTAGTGAAACACTTGTTGGTTCAAAGTTCTCACAACACATCTAGATAAGTTCCTTGGGGGGTCTAGTTTCCAATATGGGGTCACTTGTGGGGGGTTTCTACTGTTTAGGTACATCAGAGGCTCTGCAAATGCAACATGATGCCTGCAGACCAATCCATCTAAGTCTGCATTTCAAACGGCGCTCCTTCCCTTCTGAGCTCTGCCATGCACTCAAACGGTGGTTCCCCCCCACATGTGGGGTATCAGCGTACTCAGGACAAATTGGACAATAACTTTTGTTGTCCAATTTCTCCTGTTACCCTTGGGAAAAAAAATTGTGGGCTAAAACTTCATTTTGTGGAAAGAAAAAATGATTTTTTAATTTTCACAGCGCTACATTCTAAACTTTAGTGAAACAATTGGGGGTTAAAAGTGCTCACCACACATCTAGATAAGTTCCTTAGGGGGTCTTCTTTCCAAAATTGGGTCACTTGGGGGGGGAATCCACTGTTAAGGCACGTCAGAGGCTCTCCAAATGCGACATGGGTTCCGATCTCAATTCCAGCCAATTTTGCATTGAAAAGTTAAACGGCACTCCTTCCCTTCCGAGCTCTGCCATGCGCTCAAACAGTGGTTTATCCCTATATATGAAGTATCAGCGTACTCAGGAAAAATTGCACAACAAATTTTGGGGTCCAATTTATCCTGTTACCCTTGGGAAAATAAAAAATTTGGGGCCAAAATATCATTTTTTGTGAAAATTAATATGAATTTTTTTTTACGGCTCTACATTATAAACTTCTGTGAAGCACTTGGAGGTTCAAAGTGCTCACCACACATCTAGATTAGTTCCGTAGAGGGTCTACTTTCCAAAATGGTGTCACTTGTGGGGGTTTCCACTGTTTAGGCACATCAGGGGCTCTCCAATCGCGACATGGGTTCCGATCTCAATTCGAGCAAATCTTGCATTGAAAAGTCAAATGGCGCTCCTTCCCTTCCGAGCTCTGCCATGTGCCCAAACTGTGGTTTACCCCCACATATGGGGTATCGGCATACTCAGGAGAAATTGTACAACAACTTTTGTGGCCCAATTTCTCCTGTTACCCTTGGTAAAATGAAACAAATTGGACCTGAAGTAAAAATTTCGTGAAAAAAAAAGTTAAATGTTCAATTTTTTTTTAAACATTCAAAAAATTCCTGTGAAGCACCTGAAGGGTAAATAAACTTTTTGAATGTGGTTTTGAGTACATTGAGGGGTGCAGTTTTTAGAATGGTGTCACTTTTGGGCATTTTCTGTCATATAGACCCCTCAAAGTCACTTCAAGTGTGAGGTGGTCCGTAAAAAAAATGGTTTTGCAAATTTTGTTGCAAAAATGAGAAGTCGCTGGTCAAATTTTAACCCTTACAACTTTCTAACAAAAAAAAAATTATGTTTTCAAAATTGTGCTGATGTAAAGCAGACATGTGGGAAATGTTGTGTTAGGGCTAGCGGAACGCACCAAATGATAAGACAGATAGAGTATGGTGCGTTCGCAGCCCGGGGTCCACCGTGCAGAGATGGAACCTGCTGCCAAGTAATGACGGACTATATGGCGGTACTCATAAGTATACACATGTGGGTTAAACTTCACCCAGCGTGAAGGAAGCGATCCTGTTGCATCACAGGACCGCGGTACCGCACATAGAGCGCGAGCAAGTAGTCAGCGAACTCAATCCCAACTAGGATTGAAGTCCGATTAGACCCTTGCTGGCACAACACCGCAACTGGGTGTGTAAGGAAACGGAATAACAATTTTAAGGCACAAGAGTGCATGCGGTGCCGCACTGACGAACGCCACTAACCACCCAGGCTTGGGTAAGGAAAGCACAGAGGAAGTGCACGGCGCCGTACTGGCGGTCACAGCAACTGGACGCTGTAATGTGTGATTCGTGCTGTAGGATAAGTCGGGCGCTAGATAGCAACCATACACCTTCCGAGAACAGACATTCAATAGGGTAGGGGTATCCAAGGACAACTTGCACTCACAACATACACACATTAACAATTGTACACTAGCGCATGGCCGTGCGGTCATGCGCAGTTTATATAGTTGCAGCACAGGAAGTGGCCACAGAAACTTTGCCCTTCCAAGACCTGCCAAGAGGACCAATGGAATGTGCTGCAGAGCCTGAGCACATGACCCTCGATCTCCAACGGGAGATCTTGCCCTGGGCATGCTCAGTGTGTGCAGACAAGGACTTAGTCCCAGAGAAGTCCGCTCGCTGCTGACCAGCACTGGCTTTAATGGCAGAAGCTGAAGAAGCAGCAGTAACTCTCTGTACAGAGTGAGACTGAGCAAGACGCTGGGACCGACGTCCTTGCTGAGCAGACTCCACTGCGGCTGGATAAGAATGGGAGACCGCAGCGGAGATGGCTCGAGATTCCCCCTGTGCAGAAGCGGGAACTCGAGACCTAACATTACCCCCCCTCCTAGGGCCCCCCTCCTTGGGCCTCGCTGCGCTAGAAGGCAGCAATGAGCTGTGGGGCCCGAATGTTTTCAGCAGGCTCCCATGACCTGTCCTCTGGGCCATAACCCTTCCAATCCACCAGATAGAACTTTTTGCCGCGTACCACCTTGCACCCCAAAATAGCGTTCACCTCGTAATCGTCCGTAGACGAACCCGATGTCCCGGCAGATGACTCGGAAAACCGGGACATGTATACGGGTTTCAAGAGGGACACATGAAAGGTGTCGGTGATACCCAAGCGTGGAGGAAGAGCCAAACGGTAGACCACAGGATTAACCCGTTCGAGAACCTTGAAGGGACCCAAGTAGCGAGGAGCATACTTAGTGGACTCAACTCGCAGCCTGATGTTACGGGCGGAGAGCCACACCAAGTCGCCAGGAGCAAAGGTCGGCGGAGGACCTCATTCTCTCCTTGGAGGCCCGAATGGCATCCTGCGTGCGGTCCCAAATGTCCCGTGCCTCCACAGCCCAGTCTGCCACCCTGGAGTCAGCAGAAGACACAGGCATGGGCACAGGAACACGCGGATGCTGGCCGTAATTTAGGAGGAATGGAGTCTGACCGGTGGAGTCGGCTACGGCATTGTTAAGTGCAAACTCTGCCCACGGTAGCAAGGATGCCCAGTCATCCTGCCTGGCAGAAACAAAATGTCGTAAATATGTGACCAAGGTCTGGTTGGCCCTCTCTACCAACCCATTCGTCTCGGGATGTTATGCCGAAGAGAGATTCAACTCAATACTGAGTAGACGACAAAGCTCTCTCCAGAATCGAGAAGCAAACTGGGGACCTCGGTCACTAACAATTTTGTCTGGCATACCGTGTAGGCGAAAGATATGCTTGACGAACAAGACAGCCAACGCCCGTGCAGAAGGTAGCCGTGGAAGAGGCACCAAGTGCACCATTTTGGAAAAATGGTCGGTGATCACCCAGATAATGGCGCAGTTACGAGACTTGGGTAAGCCCACCACAAAGTCCATCCCGACCATCTCCCAGGGCCTGTCCGCCACCGGCAGAGGATAAAGCAAACCAGCTGGCCGTTGCCGAGGAGTCTTGTTCTTGGTGCAAGAGACACACGCCCGAACATACTCTGCGACATCACGAGCCATATGCGGCCACCAGTATGTCCTCGCCAGTAACTCAGAAGTCCTTTTGGTACCAAAATGTCCACCCACCCTGGACGAGTGTGCCCAAGAGAGAACCTCCGGTCGCAAACTGGATGGAACAAAAGTCTTGCCCGGGGGCACAGACTCTAGCGAAACCGGGGCCACAGTTCTCAAGCTCTCAGTGGGGACAATAAGCCGAGGCTCCTCCTCCTCCTCCGCAGATGACACAACGGAGCGAGAGAGAGCGTCGGCCCGAATGTTCTTCTCCCCAGAAAGAAAATGGAGGTTGAAATGAAACCGGGAGAAGAATAAGGACCATCTGGCCTGGCGAGAATTCAACCGCTGGACTGTCTGCAGGTACACCAAATTTTTATGGTCTGTGAAGACTTGGAAGGGAAAACGTGCTCCCTCCAAGAGATGTCTCCACTCTGAGAAAGCCAACTTCATGGCTAGCAACTCCCTGTCCCCGATGGAATAATTCCTCTCTGCTGGTGAGAAGGTCTTGGAGAAAAAGAAGCAAGGATGCTTCCGACCTTGAGCATCCTTTTGGAAGAGGACTGCTCCAGCACCAACAGAAGAGGCATCCACCTCCATGATAAATGGCTTATCAACATCGGGGCGATGTAGGATGGGAGCGCTAGCGAAGTGTGACTTGATAGAGTTAAAGGCCTTGGAGACCTCCTCAGACCACAATTTGGGATTCGCCCCCTTCTTGGTGAGGGCAACCAAGGGGGCTACCAAAGTTGAGAAGTGCAGGATGAACTGGCGATAATAATTAATGAACCCCATAAAGCGCTGCACCGCTTTAAGAGAATGGGGTTCCTGCCAGTCCATCACAGCCTGTAGTTTGGCAGGATCCATAGCCAATCCCTGGGCAGAGATGATGTAGCCTAGGAAAGGTAAGTACTCCTGCTCAAACATACACTTCTCCAACTTGGCATAGAGGGAGTTTGCCCGTAGGAGGTCGAAGACTTTGCAAACATCTCTCCGGTGGGAGTCAATATCTGGAGAGTAGATGAGAATATCATCCAGATAGACTACGACCGAGGTGGAAAGCATATCCCGGAAGATATCGTTCACAAAGTCTTGGAAAACGGCTGGCGCATTACAGAGCCCGAAGGGCATCACCAGATATTCATAGTGCCCATCCCTGGTGTTAAAAGCCGTCTTCCATTCGTCCCCCTCACGGATGCGAATCAGGTTGTAAGCACCCCGCAGATCTAGTTTAGTAAATACCCTTGCTCCCCAAAGCCTATCGAAGAGCTCAGATATCAAGGGCAAAGGATACTTATTTTTAACGGTGATGGCATTAAGACCCCTGTAGTCTATGCATGGACGCAATTCCCCATTCTTCTTCTGCACGAAGAAGAACCCTGCCCCAGCAGGTGACACTGACTTCCTAATGAATCCTCTTGCCAGATTTTCCTGGATGTACTGTGACATTGCCTCCGTCTCTGGGAGAGATAACGGATAAACTCGACCCCGGGGAGGCTCAGCACCAGGCTAGAGATCAATAGGACAGTCATAGGGGCGTTGGGACGGAAGGGTCTCCACCGCCTTTTTGGAGAACACGTCTGCATAAGACCAATATTGCTTGGGGAGAGAGGATAAATCTGCGGGTACCTCTTTAGTAGCAACCTGAACGCACTCCCTCTGACACCTACCCTCACAAGATTCACCCCATCGCAGAATTCTGCCTGAGGACCACTCGATATGAGGAGAGTGGTACCGCAGCCAAGATATTCCCAACAAGACCTCTCAATTCCCTCAGGAATGACGAGCAGAGATATAATCTCCTGATGGGATGGCGACATGGACAGAGTAAAAGGGATGGTCTGATGTGTTATCTGTGGGGGCAGTGTCGACCCATTCACCACTCGTACCGTTACTGGTTGAGCTAGCATAACCAGGGGTATTGCGTGACGTTGGGCGAAGGCAGAAGACATAAAATTTCCCTCCGCCCCAGAATCCACGCAGAGCTCTACCGAGTGAGTGAATGAGCCTATTGTTATTGTCCCCTTAAAGGACAATTTGGAGGCAAACGTCACCGTGTCTAGTGTACCTCCACGTACTACCACTAGATGCTGACGTTTCATCAACCACTGGGAACATCTGGTGGCAAGATGTCCTGACTGCTGGCAAACATGACAAACCTGGAGTGCATGAGCGGTCCGGGATTTAGATCCTGCTCGGGACACTTCCATGGCCTCAGGTGACTCAGGAGCCTGGACTGGAGATTCCAAAGGTTTGGCGAAGGTGGGAGCCAGCCAAAACCTCTGCCTACACTGGGCTTGCTCTAACCTCCACTCGTGAAAACGGAGGTCAATAGGAGTGGACACAGCTATTAACTCCTCCAGTGTGGCGGGAATCTCCCGAGTGGCCAGGGCATCCTTCACGTGGTCAGCCAGCCCCCTCCAAAATATCGGAATTAGGGCTTTATCCGACCACTCCAGCTCAGATGCTAGGGTGCGGAAGTGGATGGCAAAATGGCTGACCAAGGACGAGCCCTGAGTCAATGCCAACAGTTGGAGCACCGTGTCATGGGTGACACGAGGTCCTAAAAAGACCTGTTTCAGAGTGCTCAGGAAAAACGGAGTACTCTGCACCACATGATCACCTCGCTCCCACAGCGGCGTAGCCCACTCTAACGCCCTGTCCGACAGGAGAGACACTATAAATCCCACCTTTGCCCGCTCTGTAGGGAAACGAGAGGCCAGAAGCTCGAGATGTATAGAGCACTGACTCACAAAACCCCTACAGGACTTACTATCACCAGAAAATTTTTCTGGCAGCGGGAGGCGTGAGAGAGTCGGTACAGGGGTGGCAGTGGACAAGGTTGCTGCAGCCACGCTAGCAGCTTGAACAGCAACTGCGGTTACATCCACAGCTGAGGTTGTGCGCTCGAGAGACGCCAACCCACCCTCCAGCTGCTGGATGTACAGCAAGGATTGCTGTTTGTCCATCATTACTAGCCAGACCCTGGCGCTAGTGTAATGTTAGGGCTAGCAGAATGCACGAAATAATAAGATAGGCAGAATAAGGTGCGTTCGCAGCCCGGGGTCCACCGTACAGAGATGGAACCTGCTGCCAAGTAATGACGGACTATATGGCCGTACAATGTGAATACACATGGGTTAACTTCTCCCTGTGTGAAGGAAGCGAACCCTGTTAAGTCACAAGGCCGCAGTACCGCACACAAGAGCACAAGCAAGGAGTCTCCGAGCTCAGTCCAAAGACTTGGGATCTGCGTCTGTGAAGACTACTTGCGGTCGACACCGCTACTGGGGTGTTAGCGTAACAAAATAATAACAAAAGAATGCACGAGAGTGCGTGCGGTGCTGCACTGGCGGACGCCACTAACCACCCAGGCTTGGGTCAGGAAAGCGCACGGCGCCACACTGGCGGACACAGCAACTAGACGCTGTATTAGTGTGTAACGTGCTGTTGGATAAGTCGGGCGCTAGATAGCAAACATACACCTTCCGTGAACAGTCATCCAATAGGGAGGGTTATTTAAAGAGCGACTTTCACTCACAACACACACACGTTTAGCAATGTACAGTAGCGCATGGCCGTGCGGCCATGCGAGCCTTAAATAGCTGCAGCATGTACAGGACCCTTCAAAGAAGGACCAATGGAATTGCTGCAGTACCAGAGCATGTGACCCTAGATCTCCACTGAGAGATCTTTCCCTGTGCATGCTCAGTGTGCACAGCAGAACTTAGTCCTAATACCTGCAGGACCTTCCGTGAAAAGGACCAATGGAAGTCGCTGCAGTACCTGAGCATGTGACCCTAGATCTCCACTGAGAGATCTTGCCCTGGGCATGCTCAGTGTGTGCAAAGTAGAACTTAGCCCCAGAAGCGTCTGCTCGCCGCTGCCCAGCACTGGCTTCCATGGCAGAAGCTGGAAAAGCAGCAGTAACTATGCACAGAGTGAGACTGAGCAAGACACTGGGACCGATGTCTGTGCTGAGCAGACTCCACTGCGGCTGGAGAAGAATGGGACACTGCAGCAGAGATGGTTCGAGATTCCCCCTGTGCAGAGGTGGGACTTGACACCTAACACCATGTCTTTGTGTGAGGCAGAAAAGATGAACGGATGGACTGTAAATGCCTGGTTCCCACTGTGAAGCATATAGGAGGATGTATGATGGTCTGGGGGTGCTTTGCTGGTGACAATGTTGGGGATTTATTCAAAATTGAAGGTATACTGAACCAGCATGGCTACCACAGCCTCTTGCAGCGGCTTGCTGTTCCATGGACCATCATTTATTTTTCAACAGGACAATGACCCCAAGCACACCTCCAGGCTGTATAAGGGCTATTTGACCAAGAAGGAGAGTGATGGGGTGCTACGCCAGATGACCTGACCTCCACAGTCACCAGACCTGAACCTAATCGGGATGGTTTGGGGTGAGCTGGACTGCAGAGTGAAGGCAAAAGGGCCAACAAGTGCTGAGCATCTCTGGGAACTCCTTCAAGATTGTTGGAAGACCATTTCCAGTGACTACCTCTTAAAGCTCATCAAGAGAATGACAAGAGTGTGCAAAGCAGTCATCAAAGCAAAAGGTGGCTACTTTGAAGAACCTACAATATAAGACATATTTTCAGCTGTTTCACACTTTTTTGTTAAGTATATAATTCCACGTGTTAATTCATAGTTTTGATGCCTTCAGTGTGAATGTACAATTTTCATAGTCACGAAAATACAGAAAAATCTTTAAAAGAGAAAGTGTGTCCAAACTTTTGGTCTGTACTGTATATACAGTCATGGTCAAAAGTGTTGGTACCCTTGAAATAGTTCCAGGAAATTAAATATTTTTTGCAGACAATTATCACAGTTACAAGTTTTAAATACATGTTTATTTTCTTTGTGTGCATTGAAATAACACACAAAAACAGAGAAAAAATGAAAATTGGACATAATTTCACTCAAAACCACCACAATGAGCCAGATAAAATTGTTGACACTCAACTTAATATATGGTTGCATATCCTATGGAATAAATACAGTGGGGCAAAAAAGTATTTAGTCAGTCAGCAATAGTGCAAGCTCCACCACTTAAAAAGATGAGAGGCGTCTGTAATTTACATCATAGGTAGACCTCAACTATGGGAGACAAACTGAGAAAAAAAAATCCAGAAAATCACATTGTGTTAGGACTGGCGGAACGCACCAAGACAGGTGACAAAGATGCGTTCGCAGTCCGGGGTCCACCGTGCAGGTGAGAACCTGCTGCTAGCAATTTGCAGACTATATAGCGGTACACTAAAGTAAACACGCGTGGGTTAAACCTCACCCCGCGTGAGGAAAGCGATCCTGTTAATTCACAGGACCGCAATACCGCACTAGAGTGCGAGCAAGTGGCCAGCGGACTTAACCCCAGAAGGGATTGAAGCCCGATTAGGCCCTTGCTGGCACAACACCGCAACTGGGTGTGTAGAGAACCTTCAGAAATATAAGCGCACAAGTGCGCGAGCGATGCCGCACTAACGGACGCCACTAACCACCCAGACTTGGGTATGGAAAGCGCAAGGCAGGCGCACGGCGCCGTACTGGCAGGCACAGCTACAGGACGCTGTGATGTGTGTTTAGTGTAGTAGGCTAAGTCGGGCGCTAGATAGCAGCCGTACACCTTCCGCGAACAGACATTCAATAGGGAAGGGGTAACCAAGAACGACTTGCACTCACACATACACACATATCAATTGTAAGACAATACTAGCGCATGGCCGTGCGGTCATGCGCAGTTTATATAGCTGCAGCACAGGAAATGGCTATAGAACTTTTGCCCTTCTAGGACCTGCCAAGAGGACCAATGGAATGTGCCGCAGAGCCTGAGCACATGACCCTCGATCTCCAACGGGAGATCTTGCCCTGGGCATGCTCAGTGTGTGCAGACAAGGACTTAGTCCCAGAGAAGTCCGCTCGCTGCTGACCAGAATAGGCTTCAAAGGCAGAAGCTGGAGAAGCAGCAATAACTCTTCTCACAGAGTCAGACTGAGCGAGACGCTGGGATCGACGTCCCTGCTGAGCAGACTCCACTGCGGCTGGAGGGGAATGGGAGACCGCAGCGGAGACGGATCGAGATTCCCCCTGTGCAGCAGAGGAAACTCGACTCCTAACACATTGTCTGTTTTTTTAACAATTTATTTGCATATTATGGTGGAAAATAAGTATTTGGTCAGAAACAAACAATCAAGATTTCTGGCTCTCACAGACCTGTAACTTCTTCTTTAAGAGTCTCCTCTTTCCTCCACTCATTACCTGTAGTAATGGCACCTGTTTAAACTTGTTATCAGTATAAAAAGACACCTGTGCACACCCTCAAACAGTCTGACTCCTAACTCCACTATGGTGAAAACCAAAGAGCTGTCAAAGGACACCAGAAACTAAATTGTAGCCCTGCACTAGGCTGGGAAGACTGAATCTGCAATAGCCAACCAGCTTGGAGTGAAGAAATCAACAGTGGGAGCAATAATTAGAAAATGGAAGACATACAAGACCACTGATAATCTCCCTCGATCTGGGGCTCCACGCAAAATCCCACCCCGTGGGGTCAGAATGATCACAAGAACGGTGAGCAAAAATCCCAGAACCACGCTGGGGGACCTAGTGAATGAACTGCAGAGAGCTGGGACCAATGTAACAAGGCCTACCATAAGTAACACACTACGCCACCATGGACTCAGATCCTGCAGTGCCAGACGTGTCCCACTGCTTAAGCCAGTACATGTCCGGGCCCGTCTGAAGTTTGCTAGAGAGCATTTGGATGATCCAGAGGAGTTTTGGGAGAATGTTCTATGGTCTGATGAAAGCAAACTGGAACTGTTTGGTAGAAACACAACTTGTCGTGTTTGGAGGAAAAAGAACACTGAGTTGCATCCATCAAACACCATACCTACTGTAAAGCATGGTGGTGGAAACATCATGCTTTGGGGCTGTTTCTCTGCAAAGGGGCCAGGACGACTAATCCGGGTACATGAAAGAATGAATAGGGCCATGTATCGTGAGATTTTGAGTGCAAACCTCCTTCCATCAGCAAGGGCATTGAAGATGAAACGTGGCTGGGTCTTTCAACATGACAATGATCCAAAGCACACCGCCAGGGCAACGAAGGAGTGGCTTCGTAAGAAGCATTTCAAGGTCCTGGAGTGGCCTAGCCAGTCTCCAGATCTCAACCCTATAGAAAACCTTTGGAGGGAGTTGAAAGTCCGTGTTGCCAAGCGAAAAGCCAAAAGCATCACTGCTCTAGAGGACATCTGCATGGCGGAATGGGCCAACATACCAACAACAGTGTGTGGCAACCTTGTGAAGACTTACAGAAAACGTTTGACCTCTGTCATTGCCAACAAAGGATATATTACAAAGTATTGAGATGAAATTTTGTTTCTGACCAAATACTTATTTTCCACCATAATATACAAATAAATTGTTAAAAAAACAGACAATGTGATTTTCTGGATTTTTTTTTCTCAGTTTGTCTCCCATAGTTGAGGTCTACCTATGATGTAAATTACAGACGCCTCTCATCTTTTTAAGTGGTGGAACTTGCTGACTGACTAAATACTTTTTTGCCCCACTGTAACTGCAAATAACCGCAAACTATAGCCATCAATAAGCTTCTTATACATCTCAACTGGAATTTTTGGATCACTTTTTTAAACACTGCTCCAAGTCTCTCATATTTGAAGGGGGCCTTCTCCCAACAGCAGTTTTAAAATTTCACCATAGGTGTACAATGGGATTTAAAGGAGACTCATTGCTTGCCACCTCAGAACTTTCCAGCGTTTTGTTTCCATCAATGTCTGGTTACTTCTTGGAGTATGTTTGGGGTTCTTGTCCTCCTTGAAGGCCTATGACCTAGAACACAAACCCACCTTTCTTACACTGGGCACTACATTGAGAACCAAAATCCTTTTGTAATTTTTACATTTCATAATCCTTTTCACACAGTCAAGGCCACCAGTGCCAGAGGCAGGAAAACAACCTCAAAATATCTTTGAACCTCCACCATATTTAACTTTAGTTACTGTGTTTATTTCTTTGTAGGCCACTTTCCATTTTTAGTAAACAGTAGAGTGATGTACTTTACCATAAAGCTTATCTTGGTCTCATCTGAGATGCACAAGATGCTTTCCCAGAAGGATTTTGCGTAATTTACATACATTTTGGTGAACTGCAGTCTAGCTTTTTTATGTCTCTGTGTCAGCAGTGGAGTCCTCCTGGTTCTCCTGCCATTGCGTTTCATTTCATTCAAATGTGGATGGATAGTTCACTCTGACACTGATGTAACCTTATGCCTTCAGGACAGCTTGAATTTCTTTGGAACTTGATGGGGTTTGATTATCCACCATCCGAACTATCCTGGGTGGCAACTTTTCACCAATTTTTCTCTGCTGTCTACATTCAGAGAGATTAGCTACAGTTCTATGGGTTATCAACTTCATTATGTTGTGCACCGTGGACAAAGGAACTTCAAGATTCATGGAGATTTGCCCTTTTTCCTCATTTTTTGTGTTGCTCCAATATACAAAAAGGAAATAAACATGTGTGTAACAAAACATGTGTTATTGCAATAATTTTGTGAGAAATACTACATGTTCTGGAACAATTTCCAGGATGCCAACAAGAAAATATTCACTCTCCTTGGCATTTTCCGTGTTTTTATCACAATCTAGAATTTAACTGTTTTGTGGGCTTGCATCTGTTCAAGGAATGAACATGCCTGCAACTGTGGACATTTAGTTTTCTTTTTGTTGTGAAACAAACAACAAATAGGACAAAATGACTAAAGACTTCAGTGTGCATAAGTATTCACCCATCAAAAATCAGTACTTTGTAGAGTCTCCTTTTGTAGCAATTACAGCCGCAAGTGGCTTTGGTTATCTCTCTATGAGCTTTCTACATCTTGCCACTGGCATTTTTTCCCATTCCTCAATGCAAAACTGCTCTAGCACCTTTAAGTTAGATGGTTTAATCGAATGAACAGCAGTCTTCAAGTGTGACCACAGATTCTCCATTGGATTAAGGTCTGGTCTTTGACTAGGCCACTCAAACAATTATGTGCTTGCCTTTAAATCATTTGAGGGATGCTTTATCAGTATCCTTTGTGTCATTGTCTTGTTAAAATATGAACTTCAGTCCGAGCCTCAAATCACTGACAGACTTAATGGGACACTGTCACCTGAATTTGGAGGGAACAATCTTCAGCCATGGAGGCGGGGTTTTCGGGTGTTTGATTCACCCTTTCCTTACCCGCTGGCTGCATGCTGGCTGCAGTATTGGATTGCAGTTCATTCTCTGTCCTTCATAGTACACGCCTGCGCAAGGCAAGATTGCCTTGCGCAGGCATGTACTACGGAGGACAGAGAATTAACTTCAATCCAATATTGCAGCCAGCATGCAGCCAGCGGGTAAGGAAAGGGTGAATCAAAAACCCCAAAACCCCGCCTCCATGGCTGAAGATTTTTCCCTCCAAATTCAGGTGACAGTGTCCCTTTAAAAAGGATTTGCTCAAGAATATCCCTGTATTTTGCATAATCCATCTTCCTCTCAACTTAGAAAATGTTACCTGTCCCTGCTGCCAAAAAAAACATCCCTACAGCAAGATGCTGCCACTACCATATTTTTTGTGGTAATGTGCTATTTTGATTTGGCACCAGACATAGCGTTTACTTTGGTGGACAAAAAGTTAAATCTTGGTCTCCTCTGGCCACATTATCGCTTTCCATACATTTGGGGAGTCTCCCAATTGTCTTTTGTCAAACTAAAAAAAACTTACAATTTTTGTGTATAAGGAAGGCTTTTTTCCTGCCCACTCTTCCATAAAGGTAGAGGTAGCTCTATGAAGACTATGGCTTATTGTGGTCGTATGGACAGATACTTCAGTCTCTGCCTGGGAACTCTGCAGCTCCTTCAGGGTTACCTTTAGTCTCCATGCTGCCTCTCTGATTAATGCCCTTCTTGCCCGGGCTGAGAGTTTTGATGGGTGCACTCGCTTGGCAGGTTTGTTGTGGTAACATGTTCTTTCCATTTAATGATAATGGATTTGATGGTGCTCCGGGGGATAAATCAGAGATTGGGATATTTTTTCATAACCAAACTCTGAGTTCGGTCATTGTTTTGTTGGATTGTGAACCTCCGTCCCGGTCTCAAGTTACTTACAGACTGAAACAGGTTTTGCTCAAGAATATCCCTGTATTTCGCATCATCCATCTTCCCCTCAACTTAGAAAATTTTCCCTGTCCCCGACTCTGTCTACACTGATTTTGTTTATAACCCAACCCTGTCTTTTACTTCTCAACAACTTTGTCCCTGACTTGTTTGGAGACCTCCTTGGTCTTCATGGTGTTCTGTTAGTGGTGCCTCATGTTAATGGTGTTGCAATCCCCACACATATTCAGGCTGTCTAGCAGCCACAAATCATGCTGCTGAATCTCCAAGCACGCTGAAATACATCATGCTTCTCTCAGATTAGGTAGCAAAACGTGCTGAAAGATTCCCAGCGGAGATGCATATATATAGATCTATCTATCTATCTATCTATCTATCTATCTATCTATCTATCTATCTATCTATCTAGTGTTCTCCTATGTCTCCTCTCTCCTGAACCAGTTTATCTTCCTGTTCTTCTCCTCCTCCTATATTTTCAGTGCTACTAGACCTATATTTTTGAGTTTTTCCAATGTTCTTGTTCCTCTAGTAATTATTTTCACCACTCCTGTGCTCAAATAGTCTCTAATGTTCATAAGCAGCAAGCTACTTTAAGCAGATTTTGAACAATTTAATTCATTTTAAGTAAATGTTTATTTGTTCTTAAATTTCCTTCGTGCGACTCTTGATAAAATATAATATGATTTGTCAACATTGCTATTAATTACAGACATAATTTACCACCCTATATATTTTCCAGCCAGTTAACTCGTCTACAGGATTATGATATTGCTGTTCTGACAGATGCTTTATGAACTATGCTTGACCTTTTGGACCACCAGGAATCCATACGGAAATATGTAATTGTAAAACTGTGGAGTAAGCATAACATGGATGAAGCCTAATGCCTACATATTTATATAAAATATAACATAGAATATCTGTATATAACACTGTAGAGGAAATATATAGCTGTGAAAAGTGCAAGAAAAGACCTCCAGTGTTTTGCTGCAGCTTTAAATTCTCTTTGGGTCTTAATTTTTGTTTTCCGTCAAAATTCCTGCAGTCGACTCGGGTAGCTTTGAAGGTGTTTGGAAACGCTAAAAAATTATACAAATTTTGCCAGTCTAAAAAACAGGATATTGACATATATATTTAATATTAGTCTCTGGCTGCCATCCAGTCCTCTTCTTTCCGCTATTGTGCACCACATTTACGGCCTCTTCACTATAAGCCAGGCTTATCCAGGGCAGAATTCACTACGTGTCATAAGGTCGAGTCATCATTGCCATCTTATAATGTGCAAGAAGTTCTTGCTTGGTCGCAAAGTCCTGGTTTATAGTGAAGAGGCCAGAGATGTTGGGCACTCGATGATGGAAAGCAGAGTGCCAGACAGTGACCAGAGAGGTCAGCGGTGAGGTGAGTGTATTAGATTTTCTTTTTAATCCATCGTTTGTAATTAGGTGTCATGGGGACTCCTTGGAGTTTAGAGTTTTCGACAATTCTACTGGTTAAAACAATAATAATAATGAGTATGCTCATCTCTCAAACCACCTCACTGCCCAACGTACAATTTTCTTCCGTTCACCATCACGCATCTCATCATCAAGACTTCTAGGTGTGTTCAGACACTCAACATCATTAGGCGATGATTTGAGATGAGCGAATATTGAAATATTCGGTTCAGATTATGATAGCCGTGTTTGCAATATTTGTCGAACATAGCCGGACACCATTGACGTGAATAAGAGTAGAGATGAGAGAAAATGCTCAAAAATGATCGTCAAATGTAAATTCAGCACAAGTATGGTAAGACTATGGTACAAATATGGCAAATTTGGACTCAATGACCATTTTTCGAACATATTTATTCTTTTCTAGTCATAATGTTGTCATGAATCCATGACCTTATGATGTGCAATAACCTCTGATGTCCTCGTCTATAGTGAAGAGGCCAGAGATGTTGTGTATCTGATGATGGACATAAGGGCAACCAGAGATGTGAGTATTGTTTGTTTCTTTAAATAAAAACCTAACACTCACCTCTCCATCGGCCCTGTTTGCACTTCATCTTGTCTTGTACTTTCAGGTTGTCATGTGCAGGCCGGCTCCAGGTTTTTAAGGGCCCCAGGCGAAAGAGTCTCAGTAGGCCCCTTTAACCATTATGATGCAGAGATACAGCAGAGAAATATAAGTATAGTACAATGCCAGATTTCACTTCTTACATGAGTGATAGCTATTTTAAATTCTGCAATACCATACATCAGAGGGGTTTATATAAGTCAGCCCCTTATATGCCAATTTTTGTCTCTTCCTCAGTTACTAGTAGGCATTTTCTTGTTAGCTGAACTTGCTGCAAAGAATAATCTGCAAACATTGAATATGACAATTTTTAATTGAAAACTTTTTAAAGTAAACATTAGAAAGTATTAACGTAGAACATTTGTAAAAGTGCAAAATGGGTAGCATATAGCACAGCCACATAGTGGCAGAGGCAAAGTGGGGAATGATGGGAGAGGGAGCGTCAACTGACGTTTTCTTCTCCATCATTGGTTTGAACTTTACCGGCAGACGCTGGTATAGTTCAATGCGATGGCAGCGGGGGGAGTCAGCGCTGGCACCAGGTGAGCCCCCTGCCTCACAAGGACCTCATAGTGGCTGTGTGATGTGCTGCTAGCTGAGGGCCCCTGGGGGAGTGGGGGCCCTAGGCAGTTGCCTGCCCCTTATGCCGGCCCTGCCTGCAAGGGCCCCCCGGAGCCTCAGTGTAAAGTACCATGAATGGGCCCTCCGTCTCGCCGTCTCATGCGTCACATTGTCAAGACTTCCCACTGGGTCCAGGACGGGACTCAGCGGTCACTACACTTCACAAAGTTGCAACTTTGACTTCATGATTTTATGGTGTGCTGCAAACATTGAGGGTTGGACATGTCCATAAGTACAGTCCTATAGTCAAGTAGCCAGGAGATGCTGGGAACCAGACAATGAAAAAGATGAGATATGTATTGAAGGCGGCCAAAGCGGCTAGTGAAGTATTAGTTGTTTTATAATTCTTGTTTCTATTTCAATGCAGATACATATGCAGCTTATGAAAATAATTTTTAAATGGGGCGACTGCCTTTATAAGTAGATACTTGGCGGCTGCTAGTTCTCCTCATGAATGTAATGGACTGCTTTGCGCAGGCTCTATTGTGTGTTAGGATCTGTTAACCAAACAGTAAAATATGTTTGTATAATTTGGACTCACCTGGCTAATGTATAGTAAAGTGTAACCGTCATTGTAATTTTTATGTCATAAATCAATAGTGTACATGAAATTAAGCCACTTTGTAATATAAATTATCAGAGAAAGCTGCCTCAAAATTTTCAATTATCGGGCTAAATCTGTCTTCAGTGAAGACAAATTTTTACATGAGATGATTGCACATTGTCCTCCATTGTTTTTGCAGTGCTATTACATTATTATATTGCGTGTCATGTATAGTGCCATACCTTATTTTATAGTGTCCTCTCTTATTATGTATAGCACCATACTTTATTACGTAGTGTCCTCTCTTATTAAGTAAAACACTTTACTACATAATATCGTATCTTGTTATATATGTACTTTCTCTTATTACATAATGTCGACTTATGTATAATGCTGCACATAAAGAAAGAAAAAAAAATTGGCATGAAGAGCTAAGTGCACCACACTCTAACATCTGCAAATGTGTAGGTTTATCACCTGATCTGTGCCTATTCTGTCATCATAAACATCAGGCACGAAACAGGAAATGGGTTTTCTACACTGCTGGTGAGGATACAAATGGAAATTCAATCAGACAAGGATAGTAACATTGTGGTTTATTTTCAATACGTTTGAAAGCCATACAACTTCTTCATCAGGAAAAATCACAACAATCTCAAAATGAAGATGTTGGAGTGCCTTCGAAACGCGTTGAAAATAAACCACATTGTTACTATCTTTATGTCATTGAATTTCTGCTTGGTTCCTCACCAGCAGTACAGAAGACCCATTTAAATTTTTCTACTCAATACCACATTTATTTCTACAACCCTTGGTGCTGTGATTTCTTTATTACATGGCTTAGTGTTGTGTATCACCCAATCGAACCAGGTGGGCATAAACGTTTTATGATCATCATTGGTATCAGATAAAACCATATTGTGCTCCCTTGTTCCCTAGTTATTCCTCTACATCACATAACATGTCGCTTGATACATCAGGTGACCAGGGTACCCCTAAAGCCTAATTTGCCTGGGGCTCCGGCTACCCTTAATCTGCCTCTGTGTGTATGCATATAGAAAGATAGGTATATATAGATATATCATGTATACAAATGATTAATAGCACAGAAAGGTTGTTATCTTCTATAGAGCTGTCATGTTAATGCACACATTTTTATTATCGGCAGGTAAGAAAATATTGCAATATTTTATCTAAGGAAATGTTGTGGACTTGCTATCACAGATTTCAATAAATCTACATGTTGCTTCAATAAAAAGATATGGATGTGTAAATAGCTGGAAAAATGCTCTTTCTGGACCCTAAGGAAACAGATCTCAAATCTCCTCAACTAAAAAAAGCCTTCATTTGAGTCTGTGAATGGTATCACCTCTTGGTCATATGCTAGAAAGCCGACTGTCAAAAAATGATTTATTTAGCTTAATAAATCACAATCTATCATACTTTCTTAGAAAAATAACCTTGGAATAACACTGAGCTGGAAATGAAAAATCTTCTATTAACATGACATTAAGTTTGAACGAATACTTGTTTGCAAAGAAATATTTTATTCTTAGACTGGAAAAAAAAATTGCGGACTATTTGTTTGTTTGTGGAAGCAAAAGTTTATACCCCTGTAATAAGTGTACAGTGTAGCGCAGATGAATCGGACTATTGATACGTCTGCCAGATGATTACACAGTTAGCTGACCTAACCTATCCAGGGAAAATGACTATCTAATACTTTTTAAATAAAGAAATATTAATATTTAAGCCGATATCTGGAAATAATGAATAAAGCATTGTGCTGACAGAAAGTCAAATGTTTAGAGATTTATGCCCCTGGCCTTTTAAGCCGCACAATGAAGTGATTTCTCAAAAGAGCCAGCTCTGGAGATAGTGGTCTTGTGGCGGTAGCAAAAACAGTCAATGTGAACCTCGCCGTCTGCATATTTATTTCAGGAGAGGTATTGCCAATATCAATATGCAGAGAAATGAACATGGTATATTAAATTGGCATGCGTACTATGTGGCTTTATTACTTTGTCCATGGTAAATATCTCTCTACCATGAACTAGACAAATATTGAATTTCAGTCCAGTGATTGAAGAAAAGGTTCCATCTTTTCTTAAATTTTAGAATGATAATATTTGCCACCAAAATATTTTTTTTCTTTTATATGTCTAACAATATAAGTAATATGAAAACAAAGTAGTAATACGTAATTAGGTGTCATGGGGACTCCCTGTATTTAGAGTTGTCAACAACTGTACTGTTTAAAAGAATAACAATCATGATGCTCATCACTAGTGTTGAGCGATACCTTCCGATATTTGAAAGTATCGGTATAGGATGGTATCGGCTGATACCGGCAAAATATCGGATCTCGCCGATACCGATACCCGATACCAATACAAGTCAATGGGACACAAATATCGGAGTGTGTCCTCGATGGTTCCCAGGTTATGAAGGAGAGGAAACTCTCCTTCAGGCCATGGGATCCATATTAATGTAAAAAATAAAGAATAAAAATAAAAAATATGGCTATACTCACCCCTCCGAAAGACCCTTGCTGTCACCGCTGCAAGCGTCCGCCTCCGTTCCTGAGAAGTGCAGAGAGTGAAGGACCTTCGATGACGTCGCGGTCAGGTGACCGATCACCTGACCGCGATGTAATCGAAGGTCCTTCACTCACTACAATCTCAGGAACGGAGGCGGACGCTTGAAGCGGTGACAGCCAGGGTTCTTCGGAGGGGTGAGTATAGCCATATTTTTTATTTTTATTCTTTATTTTTTACATTAATATGGATCCCATGGCCTGAAGGAGAGTTTCCTCTCCTCCAGACCCTTGGAACCATACGCACCGCACACTCCGATACCGATTTCTGATATCACAAAAATATCGGAACTCGGTATCGGAATTTCGATGCAGCAAGTATCGGCCGACACCCGATACTTGCAGTGTCGGAATGCTCAACACTACTCATCACTCGAACCACCTCGCTGATAAACGTTCAATTCTCTTCCGTTCGCCATCACATCATCAAGACTTCTAGGTGTGTTCAGGCACTCAGCATCATAAGGTCATAATTAGAGATGATATTAAAATATTCAGTTCAGATTCTTATCTCCGTATTTGCAATATTTGCCAAACATAGCAGGACACCACTGAAGTCAATAAGAGTAGAGATGAGTGAATATAATTATGATATAGGATCGTTTAGGCTCATTCAGACATCTGTACAAATCGGTCCAAAATTGGACAACAATGAACAGATTGATCGTGGCTCTCCAGGCCGGTGCATTACACCTTCATGTATTTCTGTAGGGAGACCGGCGGTCAGTTAGTGCATTAGCGGTTCGTGCTCAGACCAATTTGCATGGTCATCTGAATGAGCCCTTAGACATTCGAGTAGTATCTCAGCCTTCAATAATTATCACGTTTTGATTCGATGGGTAAGATTTGCTAGGTTGGTCCAGCTAGGTTGGAATCCTCATTGATTACTTATGTCCCCTTTTACTCTCTGGTTTTCTCCTAATCTACAAAACTCAGCCCATAGTAGTTGATTGGAGTAGTCAGTTGCGAATTTTCGCGATGCTTTACTCATTGTCTATGTGAGTCACAATGAAAGCCAAGCATAGCAATGGGCCCTAACTGGTCCTACCATTCAACATCTTCAGAATAAAGTCATGGCAAGAGAAGAACCAGGGAACAAAAGAGACAAAAGTTTCCCACTCGGGTGATCTGTGGAGATCTCAATGATGGGACCAACAGCAATCTAACAATTGTACCCAATACTGTTGTTAATTTACGTTTACTTGAATCTTACAATTAGTGATGAGCGAATATACCCGTTATTTGAGATTTCCCGAGCACGCTCGGGTGACCTCAGAGTATTTTTTAGTGCTCGGAGATTTAGTTTTTATTGCTGCAGTTGAATGATTTACAGCTGTTAGCCAGAATAAGTACATGTGGGGGTTGCCTGGTTGCTAGGGAATCCCCACATGTACTTATGCTGGCTAACAGATGTAAATCATTCAGCTGTGGCAATAAAAACTACATTTTCGAGCACTAATGCTCTGAGGACCCCTGAGCATGCTCGGGAAATCTCGAGTAACGGGTATATTCGCTCATCACTATTTACAATGTATTATTTAGCTTGGTATCACCCACTTCAGCTTGAAATAAAAAAAAAAATCACTTTTAATCAACCCTTATCTGTAGTTTTCTTCTTTTTTGCATGTTCTACTAGAAAATAGTAGAAATCTGCAATCTTTATTTCATTCATATGCACATAATATTCAATGCTCAGCATAAATGAGTACACCCCTTTTTAAAGTAAGATTTTAAAATTGCACTGAACATAAGAATAATTTTCAAAATTTGTACAAAACTAAATTTTATAGAAAATGTTTTTAACCCATAACATGAAAGTAATATTAATAATATAACTTTCATCTTCAGTTTTACTTAAATTAGTTTATGAAAAACCGTACACCCCACGCAAAAAACTACTACATCTAGCATTTTGTATGACCTCCGTGATTTTTAAGTTTTCTTGGCATGTAATGAACAAGTTGGCAATATATTACAAGATCTATATTTTTCCATTCTTCAAGAATTATATTATTATAGAGCATTGATGTTGTTGGAAGGAGAATGATGCTCAACTTGTCATTTCATCATTTGAGCATTCTCTATAAGTGTTCGGTTGGGTTCACATCAGGAGACACTTGGCCTCGGAATCACTTTCATCCTGTTCTTCTTCTTAAATACAACAGTTGTGTGTTTTGATCATTGTAATGTTGGAAAAGTCCAAGTGAATGCAATATATCATCAATGAAATGTGGCTCCCTGACACAGACAACAGTCATGAAGCTCGACATAAGGACATGGACACCACCATGTTTTACTGTAGGCATCATGCCTAGTCATTTTTCAAATTGCATGGTACCTACAGTGAAACATGGTGGTGGCAGTGTCCTTATGTGAGGCTTCATGAGTGGTGCAGGTGTAGGTTAGCTACATTTAATTAATAGTATCATGACTTTACAGATGTACTGCTCTATATTGAAACAGAAGATGCAACTATTACTCTGATATTTCATAAGGTAAAACAACAACTATCACCGGCTAGGTGTTTTTACCTAATGAAGGTGGCTGTATATCTCCAAAATGTGTTCTATGCTATACACCTATATTGATAATAAATCAAGAATATAAATGTATTGACTATTGTAATAGGCATCAAGAATTAATGCATTCTGAGCGCAACCCTGCATAGTGAGCCCAAACAATCCAAGGGACTGTTTCCCTATTAAACACTCTCCTGTCATTTTCGTTTTGTAAATTAATGTTCCGATAGGCCTCTTTGTACACGATGGAGGACAAAAGAATATATATTGGTCTATGTTTGGTGAAAATAGGAAACTTCTTTCTTTATTTCTCAGATCTCTACAGAGTGGGGAGAGAAGA
Organism: Ranitomeya imitator; assembly: GCF_032444005.1. NCBI lineage: Eukaryota > Metazoa > Chordata > Amphibia > Anura > Dendrobatidae > Ranitomeya > Ranitomeya imitator. The sequence continues at coordinate 109,509,085 of NC_091290.1, read as the reverse complement.
AAGCTTGTAAACTCTTAGGGAAGGCAGAGAAAGCAAGCTGTAGAAAAGGAGGAAAGCAGAAAAATAAGCATAGTAGTGGTCATAACTCATAAGCTAATTGAAGATTGGGCCTTGAGGAAGAAAGCTGTTTGCGTTCGAAATGCGTCGCCATGTTGTTTCCTGCTCCCTGCAATGTGCCATGAAACTTTTGGAAGTATAAATTGTTTCTGAAAAAAAATCTTATTTTTACAGATTGTTGCCAGAAGCTGGAATTGCTTCTATTTGCTCCTAATTTAAGGCAGCAGCATCGCGGATGCAATTAGTCCTCATCTTAATTTGACATTACTGGAATGAACACTCCCACAAGGGAAAATGTGAACTTTTAATCAAGCTGCTAACTATGTATCAGGAGGTCTAAAAATGAATGAAGGAATGAAGTTTATGGGTTCCAGATTCTGTGATGGGATGGATTTTGATCCAGGGAATTAGGCCAGGGTCACACTTGCGAGTGAAATGCAAGAAACTCGTGTGAGTCTCTCGCATCAATACCCGGCACTGCCGCCGGCACTCGGGACCAGAGCGTTCAGCTGTATTTATTTCTGTGCAGCTGAACGCTCCGGTCATGAGTGCTGGCGGCAGTGCCGGGTATTGATGCGAGAGACTCGCATTGCACTCGCAAGTGTGACCCCAGCCTTAGTCTGATTATCATATGTAACATAGTAACATAGTAACATAGTTAGTAAGGCCGAAAAAAGACATTTGTCCATCCAGTTCAGCCTATATTCCATCATAATAAATCCCCAGATCTACGTCCTTCTACAGAACCTAATTGTATGATACAATATTGTTCTGCTCCAGGAAGACATCCAGGCCTCTCTTGAACCCCTCGACTGAGTTCGCCATCACCACCTCCTCAGGCAAGCAATTCCAGATTCTCACTGCCCTAACAGTAAAGAATCCTCTTCTATGTTGGTGGAAAAACCTTCTGTCCTCCCGACGCAAAGAATGCCCCCTTGTGCCCGTCACCTTCCTTGGTATAAACAGATCCTCAGCGAGATATTTGTATTGTCCCCTTATATACTTATACATGGTTATTAGATCGCCCCTCAGTCGTCTTTTTTCTAGACTAAATAATCCTAATTTCGCTAATCTATCTGGGTATTGTAGTTCTCCCATTCCCTTTATTAATTTTGTTGCCCTCCTTTGTACTCTCTCTAGTTCCATTATATCCTTCCTGAGCACCGGTGCCCAAAACTGGACACAGTACTCCATGTGCGGTCTAACTAGCGATTTGTACAGAGGCAGTATAATGCTCTCATCATGTGTATCCAGACCTCTTTTAATGCACCCCATGATCCTGTTTGCCTTGGCAGCTGCTGCCTGGCACTGGCTGCTCCAGGTAAGTTTATCATTAACTAGGATCCCCAAGTCCTTCTCCCTGTCAGATTTACCCAGTGGTTTCCCATTCAGTGTGTAATGGTGATATTGATTCCTTCTTCCCATGTGTATAACCTTACATTTATCATTGTTAAACCTCATCTGCCACCTTTCAGCCCAAGTTTCCAACTTTTCCAGATCCATCTGTAGCAGAATACTATCTTCTCTTGTATTACCTGCTTTACATAGTTTTGTATCATCTGCAAATATCAATATTTTACTGTGTAAACCTTCTACCAGATCATTAATGAATATGTTGAAGAGAACAGGTCCCAATACTGACCCCTGCGGTACCCCACTGGTCACAGCGACCCAGTTAGAGACTATACCATTTATAACCACCCTCTGCTTTCTATCACTAAGCCAGTTACTAACCCATTTACACACATTTTCCCCCAGACCAAGCATTCTCATTTTGTGTACCAACCTCTTGTGCGGCACGGTATCAAACGCTTTGGAAAAATCGAGATATACCACGTCCAATGACTCACCGTGGTCCAGCCTATAGCTTACCTCTTCATAGAAACTGATTAGATTGGTTTGACAGGAGCGATTTCTCATAAACCCATGCTGATATGGAGTTAAACAGTTATTCTCATTGAGATAATCCAGAATAACATCCCTCAGAAACCCTTCAAATATTTTACCAACAATAGAGGTTAGACTTACTGGCCTATAATTTCCAGGTTCACTTTTAGAGCCCTTTTTGAATATTGGCACCACATTTGCTATGCGCCAGTCCTGCGGAACAGACCCTGTCGCTATAGAGTCCCTAAAAATAAGAAATAATGGTTTATCTATTACATTACTTAGTTCTCTTAGTACTCGTGGGTGTATGCCATCCGGACCCGGAGATTTATCTATTTTAATCTTATTTAGCCGGTTTCGCACCTCTTCTTGGGTTAGATTGGTGACCCTTAATATAGGGTTTTCATTGTTTCTTGGGATTTCACCTAGCATTTCATTTTCCACCGTGAATACCGTGGAGAAGAAGGTGTTTAATATGTTAGCTTTTTCCTCGTCATCTACAACCATTCTTTCCTCACTATTTTTTAAGGGGCCTACATTTTCAGTTTTTATTCTTTTACTATTGATATAGTTGAAGAACAGTTTGAGATTAGTTTTACTCTCCTTAGCAATGTGCTTCTCTGTTTCCTTTTTGGCAGCTTTAATTAGTTTTTTAGATAAAGTATTTTTCTCCCTATAGTTTTTTAGAGCTTCAATGGTGCCATCCTGCTTTAGTAGTGCAAATGCTTTCTTTTTACTGTTAATTGCCTGTCTTACTTCTTTGTTTAGCCACATTGGGTTTTTCCTATTTCTAGTCCTTTTATTCCCACAAGGTATAAACCGCTTACACTGCCTATTTAGGATGTTCTTAAACATTTCCCATTTATTATCTGTATTCTTATTTCTGAGGATATTGTCCCAGTCTACCAGATTAAGGGCATCCCTAAGCTGGTCAAACTTTGCCTTCCTAAAGTTCAGTGTTTTTGTGACTCCCTGAAAAGTCCCCCTAGTGAAAGACAGGTGAAACTGCACAATATTGTGGTCGCTATTTCCTAGATGCCCAACCACCTGCAGATTTGTTATTCTGTCAGGTCTATTAGATAGTATTAGGTCTAAAAGTGCTGCTCCTCTGGTTGGATTCTGCACCAATTGTGAAAGATAATTTTTCTTGGTTATTAGCAGAAACCTGTTGCCTTTATGGGTTTCACAGGTCTCTGTTTCCCAGTTAATATCCGGGTAGTTAAAGTCCCCCATAACCAGGACCTCATTATGGGTTGCAGCTTCATCTATCTGCTTTAGAAGTAGACTTTCCATGATTTCTGTTATATTTGGGGGTTTGTAACAGACCCCAATGAGAATTTTGTTACCATTTTTCCCTCCATGAATTTCGACCCATATGGACTCGACATCCTCATTTCCTTCGCTAATATCCTCCCTTAAAGTGGACTTTAGACAAGACTTTACATAGAGACAAACCCCTCCTCCTCTCCGATTTTTACGATCCTTTCTAAACAGACTGTAACCCTGTAAGTTAACTGCCCAGTCATAGCTTTCATCTAACCATGTCTCGGTTATTCCCACTATGTCAAAGTTACCTGTAGATATTTCTGCTTCTAGTTCTTCCATCTTGTTTGTCAGGCTTCTGGCGTTTGCGAGCATGCAGTTTAGAGGATTTTGTTTTGTTCCAATCTCCTCGCTGTGGATTCGGGAAGGAATTTTTCCTTAATATGGGGCAATTAGCATTTGCCTCAAATAATTTTTACCTTCCCCTCTATTAGCATGTTGAGCTATAGTTTGAAATCAATAAACTTATATCAACTTTCAACCTTAAAAACAATGAAATCAGAAGATTGGGAACCAGAGCTAAATGCTTTTACTTGGCTATATTTAAACCACTACAATGTGTAAAAATGAGTTTATCCATGTCAAAGCTGTGAATATCTTTTGCATAATGTTTCTGATGATTTGTGATCATAGATAACATTTAGCCAAAGTTAGTCAAAGGTATAACAAATAGCAATAGCAAATTTACCATTTTTTACATTGTTCTGTTTGTGGCTGCAATACATGCTTTTTTAATTTTTGCGTTTTCGTTTTTCGCTCAAGGGGAGTCATAACTTTTTGTATTTTTCCGTCAATATGGCCACGTGAGGGCTTACTTTTTGCAGGACGAGTTGTACCTTAGAATTATACCATTGGTTTTAGCATGGCGTGTACTCGAATACGGGAAAAAAATTCCAAGTGAGGTGAAATTGCAAAAAAAGTGCAATCCCACACTTGTTTTTTGTTTTGCTTTTTTACTAGTTTCACTAAATGCTAGAACTGACCTGCCATTATGATTCTCCAGGCCATTACGAGTTCATAAAAGAAGAAGGCTAGCACTCGACTTCTATAGAGGTGGCGGTGCTAGTGAATGGAGCCAGTAGTCCCATCGATAATAAAATATATAATCACTGCACTCGTACAGGAGAAGGTTTGCTTCAAGTGGATAATTTATTGGCTATAAATCCTCCTTGCCTGGATATATACAGTACAGAGCAAAAGTTTGGACTCACCTTCTCACCTTCTCATTAAAACTTTTTTCTCTATTTTCATGAATATGAAAATTATACATTCACACTGAAGACATCAAAACTATGAATTAACACATGTGGAATTATACACTTAACAAAAAAGTGTGAAACAACTGAAATTATGTCTTATATTCTAGGTTCTTCAAAGTAGCCACCTTTTGCTTTGATGACTGCTTTGCACACTCTTGGCATTCTCTTGATGAGCTTCAAGAGGTAGTCATTGGGAATGGTTTTCACTTCACAGGTGTGCCCTGTCAGGTTTAATAAGTGGGATTTCTTGCCTCATAAATGGGGTTAGGACCATCAGTTGTGTTGAGCAGAAGTCTGGTGGATACACAGCTGATAGTGCTACTGAATAGACTTTGTTAGAATTTGTATCATGGCAAGAAAAAAGCAATTAAGTAAAGAAAAATGAGTGGCCATCATTACTTTAAAAAATGAAGGTCAGTCAGTCCAAAAAATTGGGAAAACTTTGAAAGTGTCCCCAATTGCAGTTACAAAAACCATCAAGCAGGGTGGGGCTGAGCGTCTCTGGCCACACGGCTTTGGCGGGGGATACAAATCTCATGCAGCACCGCTCATTGGCTGAGCACTGCTCATTGGCTGAACGCCCTTAGCACTCAGCCAATGAGCAGCGTGGGATTCAAATCCCCCACCCCACTGGCTGAGCCTAAGAGTGGTGCCGTGCGGGATTTGAATCCCCCACCAAAGCCGCGAGGCCAGGGGCTGCTCAGCCAATGAGCGGTGCCGTGTGGCTTTGGCGGGGGATATGAGGCTATGTGCACATGTTGCGGATTTGCCTGCAGATATTTCTGCACTGAATCCACATCTCTTGGCAAAAAACACAGGTGCATTTTTGATGCATTTTTTATGCGGATTTGATGCGTTTCTGATGCGTTTTTGTATATGTTTTTGAAAGCTAAATAAAGATCTATTATTGAACAAAAAAATATGTGTGATGTAATTTCTTGTCCGACCTCCGCTTTTACATTTGTCCAACCCACCCTCCATTTCAAACAAACAGACAGATAGATAGATAGATAGATAGATAGATAGATAGAAGAAATGAGATGGATAGATAGAAAAATAGAAGGAAAAAGACAGATATATCTATGGATAGATGTAAATATATGGATAGTTAGATAGATATATGGATAGATATATCTATGTATCTATAGCTATATCTATCTATAGATAGATATACCTATTGATAGATAGATAGATGATAGAAAGATAGATAGATAGATAGATAGATAGATAAAAATCTAGAAAAATTGGAGGCAGCATACCATTTGTAGTGAAAAGGAGCTGTTAAATCAGCTCAGAAAGCGATGTTTCGGTCCCAACAGGAACCTTTCTCAAGCAGTGAACATGTGAAAGTGCCAGGTATATAAAGATTATACATAATTATAATCACTTGCATTAATCATCCATAGATGTATAAGAGCAAGGCCAATGTTTATTAATGAACAATATGTTTAATTATTGAAAAAAAATGGAAAAAAATGGCGTGGGCTCCCATGCAATTTTCTGTGCCTGAGGGGGAAAGTCGATGGCCAGGGGCCAATATTTGTAGCCTGGGAAGGGGGTAATACCCATGGTTCCTTCCCATTCCATGGATATTGGTCCGCAGCTGTCTGCGTAGCCTTTACTGGCTATTAAAATAGCAGGATCCAAAAAAAATGATGTGGGATCCCCCTATATTTTATAGCCTGAAAGGCTACGCAGACAGCTGCAGGATGATATTCATAGCCTAGGAAGGGGCCATGAATATTGCTCCCCCTGGCTACAAATACCAGCCCGCAGCCGTTTCAGAAATGGTGCATCTCTAAAATGCACCAATTCTGGCACTTAGCCTTTCTCTTCCCACTCCCGTGTAGTGGTGGGATAAGGGGTAATAAGGGATTAATGTCACCTCTGTATTGTAAGGTGACATTAAGCCCGGTTAATAATGAAGAGGCATCAATAAGATGCCTATCCATTATTAATCCTATTGTAGTGAAAGAGCTAAAAAAAAGACAGCCAGAAAAAGTATTTTAAAATTCTTAATTTCACCATACATACAACAACGCCTAATTCCTGCGACACCCTCGATCGCCTGCAAAAAATAAAAACTAATAAACCAACCGTATACTCCCTGTCCGACGCAGTCCAATTAATAGTGAGTGTCCCACGACAATCTCCCCTATAGAGCTGTCAGATCAGGTGATATGACAGCTCTATAGACCTTCAGTGACACACTGACAGGAGAAAATTGCTCCTGCAGTGCATCATTGCAGAGGCTACCTGAGTTCATTGCTCTCCCTTTATGGCAATGCTGTGTGGGAATTTTCCCATGCAACAGTGCCACAAGTGAGAGTATGAACTATACTCACAGCGGCGGAGGGATACAGTGCAGAAGAATACCTTCCATCATTGTATCCCAGAACCCCTGGAGAATGGTCACATCAGCTGATGAGGCAGCTCTCCACAGGAAATCATCATGGGACACTCATATTAATTGGATTTCTGCAGATCAGGGAGTATATTGTTGGTTTTTAATTTTAATATTTTTTTACAGGAGATCGATGGCTTCGGGATGAAGGTGATTGGTAAGTATGTACTCTATGTTGTATCTACTGTATGCACTGTATGTACTATATGTTGTATGCACTGTATGTATTGTATGTTGTATGCACTGTATGTTGTATGTACTGTATGTACTGTATGTTGTATGCAGTATGTACTGAATGTTGTATATTATATGTCGTGTATGTTGTATGGTGTATGTACTGTATGTTGTATGTACTGTATGCAGTATTCACTGTATGTACTGTATGTACTATATGTAGTATGTACTGTATGTACTGTATGTTGCATATACTGTATGTAGTATGTACTGTATATACTGTAGGTAGTATGTACTGTTTGTAGTATTTACTGTATGTACTGTTTGTTGTATGTACTGTATGTAGTATATACTGTATGTACTGTGTGTTGAATGTACTGTATGTAATATGTACTGCATGTTGTATAAACTGCATGTACTGTATGTAGTATGTACTGTATCTATTGTATGTAGTATGTACTGTATGTAGTATGTACTGTATGTTGTTTGTACTGTATGTACTGTATATGCGTGCATTCTTTTTTACATTCAACACATTAGCCGGATGATGGGACTACTACTGTCCAATCATTGGCTAATGTGTCAATCACTGTCACTTTGGCAGGCATAGCCAGATGGGAGTTGTAGTCCCATCGGACAATGCCTTCACACAGACACAAAGAAGAACCCCTGGACAGCCAGCAGACCCCCCGCTCAAAAAAGTGTGGCACCGCTCATTGGCCGAGCCACCCACCGGCTGAGCCAATGAGCGGTACCGCGCTGGAATTGAATTCCCCACCAAGCCTCAGCCGGTGAGCCGATCAGCCAATGAGCGGAGCCGCGCGGCTTTGGCGGGGGATTTGAATCCCGTGCGGCTCATTGACTGAGACCAGGAGCGGCTCAGCCGGCGGGGGATTTGAATCCTGCGCCACTCATTGGCCTAGCGCCAGGGGCGCTCAGCCAATGAGCGGTGCTGTGCGGCTTCTTGGGGGATATGAATCCCAGCCGCCATATCAGAATACCCATAACTTTGGTGTTCCAATATGGCGGTCAGCGTAGTTCCGATGCGAGCAGCCAGTAGAAGAGCAGCTGGCACCGCTCATCTCCTGGCTGCGTTGCCGCTGACCTCCCTGCGGAGGCAGATGAGCCAAGGCTACCATCAGCAGTGTGTGCATTGGGTGTGTGCTAGCGCTGCTGATCTTCCGGCAGAATAGCATTCTGGAGGTGCAGTTTGTGGCCTTCCGGCCGCGGTGGATTGTGGTAACGACAGAATTCGCCGGAAAATGTGACAGAGCCGATTGGCAATTATATATTAGATGTATATATGTTCATTTTGAACTATTTATTTTATTTTTCATTATTTTCAGCAACATTTTGATCAAAGCCATTGATTGGCTGAAACGGTAATTTTTTCCTGTTGCCTCACTTTTCACCAATAAATTATCCACTTGAAGCAAACCTTCTCCTGTACGAGTGCAGTGATTATATATTTTAATCCAAGTTCATAGACGCCAAACATGTCTAGGTTCTTTTTTATCTAAATGGTGAATAAAAATTCAAAAATTTACTAAAAAAGAAAAAAAAAATTGGGCAATTTTCTGAGGCCCGTAGCTTCTCCATTTTTCGTTATTTCGGGTTGGCCGAGGGCTTATTTTTTGCGTTTTGAGCTGACGTTTTTAATAGTACCATTTTTGTGCTGAAATGATCTTTTGATCACCTGTTATTGCATTTTAATGCAATATCATGGTGACAAAAAAACGTAATTCTGGCATTTTGAAGTTTTTCTCACTATGCCGTTTAGCGATCAGGTTAATCCTTTTTTTATTGATAGATCGGGTGATTCGGAATGCTGTGATACCAAATATGTCTATATTGGATTATATTTTTATTGTTTTATTTTGAATGGGGCGTAAGGGGGGTGATTTAAACTTTATATTTTTAATCAAATTTTTTTTCCCCTTTGGCATGCTTCAATAGCCTCCATGGGAGACTAGAAGCTGCCACTACTTGATCGGCTCTGCTACATAGAGGCTATGCTCAGATCGCCCCTATGTAGCAGAATTACTGCATTGCTAGGAGCGCCGACCACAGGGTGGCGCTCATAGCAGTCAAGCATTAACAACCATAGAGGTCTCAAGGAGACCTCTGGTTGTCATGCCGACGCATCGCTGACCCACGATCATGTGACTTGGGTCAGCGGTGCACGTAGTTGAGGCTCAATGGCCCAAATTGCGCGTTAAATGCCGCTGTCAGAGTTTGACAGTGGCAATTAACTAGTTAATTGGCGCGGGCGGATCGCGATTTCACCTGCGCCTATTGCAGGCACATGTCAGCTAATAAAAACAGCGTACATGTCACGGCTTCGAGGTGGGCTCACCGCCGGAGCCCACCTCAAAGCGGGGCTTCTGATGTTAGAGGTACTATCCCATTCGACATCAGAAAGGGGTTGAAAATAGAGTTGAGCGACCTTGACCTTTTTAGAGTCGAGCCGGGTTTCGCGAAACCCGACTATCTCAAAAGTCGGGTCGAGTGAAATCGCCCGATTATGACGTAAAGTCGGGATCGACCGAAACACGAAACCCAATGCAAGTCAATGGGGCAGCATAGTCGGCAGTGAGTGGGGGCCAGGAAAACACCTAGAGTGCCCATTTTAATGTCAAAACCATCCATTCTTCTTAATGAAGCTTGTCAAGCGTAATTTACCTTATAATAATTGGAAGGCATTTGAAATTGGGGGTCATTTGGCTAAAGTTGTGGTGGGTAGGGCTGGTTCAAGTAATTAGTGGGCCCAGGAAATCTGGACCACGTCACGGCAGTGGAGCAGGGAGAGGAAAGTATTTCAACTTTGCAAGTGCTGTGAACCTGAGCAAGCAGGGGGGGCCCACTCGTTGGCATTGGCACTGGCACAGGGCCCCTCAAAGTACAGCGGTGTGTTTGCACGGCGGGGGCGCCTCCCACCGGCAGCAACAATTTTGCGTACCATGAGAGGCCCTGTGCCAGTGACGTCGCCAACTAGTATTCCTCCCCCCACCTGATGAAGGAACCTGCACTTTCATCTGCACCTTCCTGTTTGTCCCCGTGTAAGGTGGTATGGTATGCGGGAAGGGGGACCTGACTTTCAGCAGGGTCACAATCTTGCAGTGTAGCGTGCACGGGAAATGTTGCGTTATGGGTCAATGTACCAGCAGACTCATCTATCACTGGCTGGGCAATGGGCAGGATGAGGAGGAAACACAGATATAGGCCCAAAGAATAAAGTGGGCTAAATGCAGTTCAAAATTGGTAACACAGGACTAATCAGGGGGCATTGCAGTGGAGGACAACTGGAATGAGAGGCTGACACAGAGAGTAGGCCCAAATCAGTAAGTAGTCGAAATGCAGTTCAAAATTGGCAACAGTAGTAAACAGGCGGCACAGCTTTGTTCAGTGGAGGAGAACAGCAAGGAGTGGCAGACACCGATAGTAGGCCCCAACCCAACTAGTAGGCCAAATGCAGTCTAACATTAACAACTACTTAACGAGCGCCTGAAAACGGAATTTCAGGACAGGAAACCAGGAGAACAGCAAGGAGCGGCAGACACCGATAGTAGGCCCCAAACCAACTAGTACGCCAAATGCAGTTGTTCCGTTTAACCACAATTTAATGAGAGCCTGAAGATAGAAGTTCAGGAAAGGCAACCTGGAGAACACCTTGGAGTGGAACACACCATCTCTCTACACCCCATACCCAATTTGTAGGCCTAATGCAGCGTAGTTTCCAACAACTACTAAACGAGAGCATGATGATCGAAGCATTGGCGAGGAAACCTGGGGAACACCTTGGAGTGGAACACACCATCTCTCTACAGTGGAACACACCATCTCTCTACACCCCATACCCAATTTGTAGACCTAATGCAGCGTAGTTTCCAACAACTACTAAACGAGAGCCAGAAGATCGAAGCAATGGAGAGGAAACCTGGGGAACACCTTGGAGTGTAACACACCATCTCTCTACACCCCATACCCAATTTGTAGGCCTAATGCAGCGTAGTTTCCAACAACTACTAAACGAGAGCCGGAAGATCGAAGCTCAGGAAAGGCAACCTGGAGAACACCTTGGAGTGGAACACACCATCTCTCTACACCCCATACCCAATTTGTATGCCCAATGCAGCGTAGTTTCCAACAACTACTAAACGAGAGCCGGAAGATCGAAGCAATGGAGAGGAAACCTGGGGAACACCTTGGAGTGTAACACACCATCTCTCTACACCCCATACCCAATTTGTAGGCCTAATGCAGCGTAGTTTCCAACAACTACTAAACGAGAGCCGGAAGATCGAAGCTCAGGAAAGGCAACCTGGGGAACACCTTGGAGTGTAACAAACCCTCTCTCTACACCACGGAAGGGCTGATTCTTAGGAAGGAAGGCTGTCGGAAAGAAGCAGGGCGCGTCCGAGGGTGATTATATTCTTATTAGGTATATACTCACCCTCGGACGTGCCCTGCTTCTTTATTTGTAATGAATGTTTATTTGCAATGTGGTTTTGACTTGCTCTATTTTTTTGGTAAATAATGATTTTATTATTTTCATTGTTTTGCATCTTCTTGGCAATAATATAAAGAAGACGCGACAGGACAACACTCGGTGGATGCCATATCTGTGTTTAAAATTGAAAAAACCTTTCAGTTAACTACTTGCAGGAGAAAGTTATTGTAGCTGGTGGCCATTTTTAGTACTGTACCAGATTTTTGTTGTATGTGTTTGTTTTTAATGTTAAAATGTCTGCATTTGATATCTCTCGAGTATTTTCTTTTTTATAAGCAAAATACTTATTTTTATATTTTCTGATGTTGGTTCCAGGGGTACACGGGCAGCAGTGGTGTGGTCAGTGGAGGCCTAGTGGAAGGAGTGACCGCAGACAGGCATCGAAGGCCTAAAATAATAACACATGGCTGTAGGCAATTTTAAATTGGTTCCAGGGGTACACGGGCAGCAGTGGTGTGGTCAGTGGAGGCCTAGTGGAAGGAGTGACCACAGACAGGCATCGAAGGCCTAAAATAATAACACATGGCTGTAGGCAATTTTAAATTGGTTACAGGGGTACACGGGCAGCAGTGGTGTGGTCAGTGGAGGCCTAGTGGAAGGAGTGACCACAGACAGGCATCGAAGGCCTAAAATAATAACACATGGCTGTAGGCAATTTTAAATTGTTTCCAGGGGTACACGGGCAGCAGTGGTGTGGTCAGTGGAGGCCTAGTGGAAGGAGTGACCGCAGACAGGCATCGAAGGCCTAAAATAATAACACATGGCTGTAGGCAATTTTAAATTGGTTCCAGGGGTACACGGGCAGCAGTGGTGTGGTCAGTGGAGGCCTAGTGGAAGGAGTCACCGCAGACAGGCATCGAAGGCCTAAAATAATAACACATGGCTGTAGGCAATTTTAAATTGGTTACAGGGGTACACGGGCAGCAGTGGTGTGGTCAGTGGAGGCCTAGTGGAAGGAGTGACCGCAGACAGGCATCGAAGGCCTAAAATAATAACACATGGCTGTAGGCAATTTTAAATTGGTTCCAGGGGTACACGGGCAGAAGTGGTGTGGTCAGTGGAGGCCTAGTGGAAGGAGTCACCGCAGACAGGCATCGAAGGCCTAAAATAATAACACATGGCTGTAGGCAATTTTAAATTGGTTACAGGGGTACACGGGCAGCAGTGGTGTGGTCAGTGGAGGCCTAGTGGAAGGAGTGACCGCAGACAGGCATCGAAGGCCTAAAATAATAACACATGGCTGTAGGCAATTTTAAATTGGTTCCAGGGGTACACGGGCAGCAGTGGTGTGGTCAGTGGAGGCCTAGTGGAAGAAGTCACCGCAGACAGGCATCGAAGGCCTAAAATAATAACACATGGCTGTAGGCAATTTTAAATTGGTTCCAGGGGTACACGGGCAGCAGTGGTGTGGTCAGTGGAGGCCTAGTGGAAGGAGTCACCGCAGACAGGCATCGAAGGCCTAAAATAATAACACATGGCTGTAGGCAATTTTAAATTGGTTCCAGGGGTACACGGGCAGCAGTGGTGTGGTCAGTGGAGGCCTAGTGGAAGGAGTGACCACAGACAGGCATCGAAGGCCTAACATAACAAAAAAGTCAATACAATGGTATTGTCAGTGGCAGGCATTGAAGGATGTCAGCGCATAGACTAAACATTGGTGGAGCTGTGAGATAATTTTGCAAGTGGTAGAGCACTGTTTGAGCTGGGGTGGGGGGAAACTGTCTTGTGGCCGGCGGTACAGGCCCAGGGCCCCTCATATTACAACGGTGTGTCTGACGTTGGGTGCGCACCACCACCGCCAGAGACACTTTATTGTACTAGGAGGGACCCATTGGCAGTGCCGTCGACCAAAAGCGGGCTCACCCACCTCTTCAGACAAACTGCACTCTCACGGGTGCTGTTGCCAAGTGTCGATACCACGGCCCCGTGTGGGGAGTTTGGCCATTTAGTGAGGTGTAAACATGTCGTATGCTGGACAATCAGGTGCAGAAAATTACGAGATTGGAAAAGTCATTCAGAATAGTCCACAGGCAAGACCTTTTCATAGGAAAGCTAGGTGTCAGCTGGGCAAGGTGGGGCAAAAGATTTCGAAATTCAGTTGTGGTTCATTTTAATGAAGGTTAGATCATCTACATTTTGGGTAGCCAGACGAGTCCTTTTTTCTGTTAGTATTGAACCTGCAGCACTGAATACTCTTTCTGATAGGACACTAGCTGCCGGGCAAGCAAGCTCCTGCAATGCATATTCTGCCAATTCTGGCCAGGTGTCTAATTTTGATGCCCAGTAATCAAATGGGAATGACGGTTGAGGGAGAACATCGATAAGGGATGAAAAATAGTTTGTAACCATACTGGACAAATGTTGTCTCCTGTCACTTTGAATTGATGCTGCAGTACCTGTCCTGTCTGCGGTCATAGCAAAATCACTCCACAACCTGGTCAGAAAACCCCTCTGGCTAACGCCACTTCTGATTTCTGCCCCTCTAACTCCTCTGGTCTGCTGGCCCCTGCAGCTTGTGTGAGAACGATCACGGGCGCTGTGTGCAGGGAATGCCAGAAGCAAACGGTCAACAAGAGTTGATTGTTTGGTTGCTAATATTAGTTCCAAGTTCTCATGTGGCATTATATTTTGCAATTTGCCTTTATAGCGAGGATCAAGGAGGCAGGCCAACCAGTAATCGTCATCATTCATCATTTTAGTTGTGCGTGTGTCCCTTTTGAGGATACGTAAGGCATAATCCGCCATGTGGGCCAAAGTTCCAGTTCTCAAATCTGCGGTTGTGCTTGGTTGAGGGGCAGTTTCAGGCAAATCCACGTCACTTGTGTCCCTCAAAAAACCAGAACCCGGCCTTGCCGCGCCACCAATTTCCAGTGGCCCCGGAAAAGCTTCCTCATTAAAAATATAATCATCCCCATCATCCTCCTCCTCTTCGCCCGCTACCTCGTCCTGTACACTGCCCTGGCCAGACAATGGCTGACTGTCATCAAGGCTTTCCTCTTCCTCAGCTGCAGACGCCTGATCCTTTATGTGCGTCAAACTTTGCATCAGCAGACGCATTAGGGGGATGCTCATGCTTATTATGGCGTTGTCTGCACTAACCAGCCGTGTGCATTCCTCAAAACACTGAAGGACTTGACACATGTCTTGAATCTTCGACCACTGCACACCTGACAACTCCATGTCTGCCATCCTACTGCCTGCCCGTGTATGTGTATCCTCCCACAAAAACATAACAGCCCGCCTCTGTTCACACAGTCTCTGAAGCATGTGCAGTGTTGAGTTCCACCTTGTTGCAACGTCTATGATTAGGCGATGCTGGGGAAGGTTCAAAGAACGCTGATAGGTCTGCATACGGCTGGAGTGTACGGGCGAACGGCGGATATGTGAGCAAAGTCCACGCACTTTGAGGAGCAGGTCGGATAACCCCGGATAACTTTTCAGGAAGCACTGCACCACCAGGTTTAAGGTGTGAGCCAGGCAAGGAATGTGTTTCAGTTGGGAAAGGGAGATGGCAGCCATGAAATTCCTTCCGTTATCACTCACTACCTTGCCTGCCTCAAGATCTACAGTGCCGAGCCACGACTGCGTTTCTTTCTGCAAGAACTCGGACAGAACTTCCGCGGTGTGTCTGTTGTCGCCCAAACACTTCATAGCCAATACAGCCTGCTGACGTTTGCCAGTAGCTGCCCCATAATGGGAGACCTGGTGTGCAACAGTGGCAGCTGCGGATGGAGTGGTTGTGCGACTGCGGTCTGTGGACGAGCTCTCGCTTCTGCAAGAGGACGAAGAGGAGGAGGAGGGGGTGCGAACGGCTACAGCCAATTGTTTCCTAGACCGTGGGCTAGGCAGAACTGTCCCAAACTTGCTGTCCCCTGTGGACCCTGCATCCACCACATTCACCCAGTGTGCCGTGATGGACACGTAACGTCCCTGGCCATGCCTACTGGTCCATGCATCTGTTGTCAGGTGCACCTTTGTGCTCACAGATTGCCTGAGTGCATGGACGATGCGCTCTTTAACATGCTGGTGGAGGGCTGGGATGGCTTTTCTGGAAAAAAAGTGTCGACTGGGTAGCTCGTAGCGTGGTACAGCGTAGTCCATCAGGGCTTTGAAAGCTTCGCTTTCAACTAACCGGTAGGGCATCATCTCTAACGAGATTAGTCTAGCTATGTGTGCGTTCAAACCCTGTGTACGCGGATGCGAGGCTAAGTACTTCCTTTTTCTAACCATAGTCTCATGTAGGGTGAGCTGGACTGGAGAGCTGGAGATCGTGGAACTAGCGGGGGTGCCGGTGGACATGGCAGACTGAGAGACGGTGGGAAATGGTATTGTTGCCACCGGTGCCCTAGATGCAGTGTTTCCTACTACGAAACTTGTGATTCCCTGACCCTGACGGCTTTGGCCTGGCAAAGAAACCTGCACAGATACTGCAGGTGGTGCGGAAAATGGTGGCCCTACACTGCCGGAAGGGATGTTGCGTTGCTGACTAGCTTCATTGGCCGAGGGTGCTACAACCTTAAGGGACGTTTGGTAGTTAGTCCAGGCGTGCAAATGCATGGTGGTTAAATGTCTATGCATGCAACTTGTATTGAGACTTTTCAGATTCTGTCCTCTGCTTAAGGTAGTTGAACATTTTTGACAGATGACTTTGCGCTGATCAATTGGATGTTGTTTAAAAAAATGCCAGACTGCACTCTTTCTAGCATCGGATACCTTTTCAGGCATTGCAGACTGAGCTTTAACCGGATGGCCACGCTGTCCTCCAACAGGTTTTAGCTTTGCCACGCGTTTTGGGCAAGATACGGGCCCGGCAGATGGAACCTGTTGCGATGTTGATGCCTGCTGCGGCCCCTCCTCCTCCGCTTCAGAACTGCTGCCGCCTGCACCCTGTTCCCCCAATGGCTGCCAATCGGGGTCAAGAACTGGGTCATCTATTACCTCTTCTTGTAGCTCGTGTGCAACTTCTTCTGTGTCACCGTGTCGGTCGGTGGTATAGCGTTCGTGATGGGGCAACATAGTCTCATCAGGGTCTGATTCTTGATCAGCACCCTGCGAGGGCAATGTTGTGGTCTGAGTCAAAGGACCAGCATAGTAGTCTGGCTGTGGCTGTGCATCAGTGCACTCCATGTCAGATTCAACTTGTAATGGGCATGGACTGTTAACTGCTTCACTTTCTAAGCCAGGGACGGTATGTGTAAAGAGCTCCATGGAGTAACCCGTTGTGTCGCCTGCTGCATTCTTCTCTGTTGTTGTTTTTGCTGAAGAGGACAAGGAAGCGACTTGTCCCTGACCGTGAACATCCACTAACGACGCGCTGCTTTGACATTTACCAGTTTCACGAGAGGAGGCAAAAGAGCTAGAGGCTGAGTCAGCAAGATAAGCCAAAACTTGCTCTTGCTGCTCCGGCTTTAAAAGCGGTTTTCCTACTCCCAGAAAAGGGAGAGTTCGAGGCCTTGTGTAGCCAGACGACGAACCTGGCTCCACAGCTCCAGACTTAGGTGCAATATTTTTTTTCCCACGACCAGCTGATGCTCCACCACTACCACTACCCTCATTACCAGCTGACAATGAACGCCCCCGGCCACGACCTCTTCCACCATACTTCCTCATTGTTTTAAAAACGTAAACAAACTAACGGTATTTGTTGCTGTCACACAAATTACATGGTGAGCTATAACTTCAGTATGATTTAGCTACCCCTTTACAGGTGAGTGAGACCACAACGAAAATCAGGCACAATGTTACACACTCTGTTGTTGGTGGCAACAAATGAGAGAGATGCCACACATGCAGGACTGTCACTGAAGCACAAATGTAAATATTAATCTCCCACTGATTTGATTTTTTTTTTTTTTTTCAGGGAGACTTTAGGAAAAAAAAAAATAGAATAAAATGATTTTTTCAGGAAGAATTTAGAAACCAAAGAAAATAAAATGATTTTTTCAGGGAGAATTTAGAAAACAAATAAAACAAAAAAAGGCTTTCTATGGCCCACTGAGTGAGAGATGACGCACACAGGAGTCAGGAGTGGCACACAAGCCCAGAGGCCAATATTTATCTCCCACTGATTGATGTAGTGATTTTTTCAGGTAGATTTTGGAACCCAAATCAAGCTAAAAAAATAATAGGCTTTCTATGGCCCACAATTGGAGAGAGAGAGAGAGAGATGGCACACCCAGGAGTCAAGACTGGCACACAAGCAGAAAAGGCAATATTAATCTCCCACTGATTTGTTTTATTTTTTTTTTTTTTCAAGGAGACTTTAGGAAAAAAAAAAATAGAATAAAATGATTTTTTCAGGAAGAATTTAGAAACCAAATAAAGTAAAATGATTTTTTCAGGGAGAATTTAGAAAACAAATAAAACAAAAAAAGGCTTTCTATGGCCCACTGAGTGAGAGATGACGCACACAGGAGTCAGGAGTGGCACACAAGCGCAGAGGCCAATATTTATCTCCCACTTTTTTTTTTTTGTTCCAGGGAAAATTTATAAACCCAATAAAAAAAAATAATAAATAGGCTTTCTATGGCCCACTATCTGAGAGACAGAGAGAGATGGCACGCTTAGGACTGGCACACAAGCCCAAAGGCCAATATTAATCTCCCTTTTTTTTTTAAGGGAGAATTTATAAAACCAAAAAAAAAAAAAATAAATAGGCTTTCTATGGCCCACTATTTGTGAGAGAGATGGCACGCTCAGGACTGGCACACAAGCCCAGAGGCCAATATTAATCTCCCACTTTTTTTTTTCCAGGGAAAATTTATAAACCCAATAAAAAAAAAATAAATAAATAGGCTTTCTATGGCCCACTATCTGAGAGAGAGAGATGGCACGCTTAGGACTGGCACACAAGCCCAAAGGCCAATATTAATCTCCCACTGATTGATTTATAGATTTTTTCAGGTTGAATTTAGAACCCAAATAAAGCAAAAAAAAAAAAAAAAATGGGCTTTCTATGGCCCACTGAGTGAGTGATGATGCACACAGGAGTCAGGAGTGGCACACAAGCCCTGAGGCCAATATTTTTCTCCCACTGATTGATTTAGTGATTTTTTCAGGTAGATTTTAGAACCAAAATCAAGCAAAAAAATAAATAGGCTTTCTATGGCCCACTGAGTGAGAGATGACACAGACAGGGATGGCACTCTAGCAGAAATGTCAATCTTAATCTCCCACAAAAAAAAAAAAAAAAACCAGGGAGTGTCCTTCAATTACTATCTCCCTGCAGTAATCTCAGCCAGGTATGGCAGGCAGCAATAAGGAGTGGACTGATGCACAAATTAAATAAAAAATGTGTACAAACCAAAAAGATAGCTGTGCAGAAAGGAAGGAACAAGAGGATTTGTGCTTTGAAAAAAGCAGTTGGTTTGCACAGCGGCGTACACACAGCAATGCAGCTATCAGTGAGCATTCTAGGGCAGCCCAATGAGCTACAGCGCTGAGGGGGAAAAAAAAAAAAAATGTAGCTTCCACTGTCCCTGCACACCGAAGGTGGTGTTGGGCAGTGGAAATCGCTACAGCACAAGCGGTTTGGTGGTTAATGGACCCTGCCTAACGCTATCCCTGCTTCTGACGAAGCGGCAGCAACCTCTCCCTAAGCTCAGATCAGCAGCAGTAACATGGCGGTCGGCGGGAACGCCCCTTTATAGCCCCTGTGACGCCGCGGACAGCAAGCCAATCACTGCAATGCCCTTCTCTAAGATGGTGGGGACCAGGACCTATGTCATCACGCTGCCCACACTCTGCGTTTACCTTCATTGGCTGAGAAATGGCGCTTTTCGCGTCATTGAAACGTGACTTTGGCGCGAAAGTCGCGTACCGCATGGCCGACCCCGCACAGGGGTCGGACTTTGCCAAAAGTCGGCTACTTTTGAAAATGAACGACCCGTTTCGCTCAACCCTAGTTGAAAAGGATCTTCTGTACTGTTTATGTAAATTACATATGGAGGGATCACAAAAATAGATAAATGCTCAAAAACAAGAATAAATGCAACAAAATACACATAGGAAAAATTGGGAAAATGCAAGTACCTCTACAAAAGCAAAAAAAAAAGAGAAATGTTTCTATTGCTTAGGCAAAACAGACTAATCATTTCATGGAAAGGCAGCTACACCTTAAAGGGAACCTGTCACCTGAATTTGGCGGGACAGGTTTGCGGTCATATGGGCGGGGTTTTCGGGTGTTTGATTCACCCTTTCCTTACCCGCTGGCTGCATGCTGGCTGCAATATTGGATTGAAGTTCATTCTCTGTCCTCCGTAGTACACGCCTGCGCAAGGCAATCTTGCAAAGGGTGAATCAAACACCCGAAAACTCCGCCCATATGACCCAAAACCAGTCCCGCCAAATTCAGGTGACAGGTTCTCTTTAACCATACTATCAGCTGAGCACTGCGACAGGTTATATTGCAATTAAAATAATTTAAAAAAAATGTTCTTTTCTATGCATGAAATTATTTCAAGAAAAAGCCAAATGT
This sequence comes from Ranitomeya imitator, assembly GCF_032444005.1. Classification (NCBI taxonomy): domain Eukaryota; kingdom Metazoa; phylum Chordata; class Amphibia; order Anura; family Dendrobatidae; genus Ranitomeya; species Ranitomeya imitator. The sequence continues at coordinate 109,488,995 of NC_091290.1, read as the reverse complement.
TTGCATAGTAATACTGTGTCCAAAAAGAATAAAAATGCCAATTACCTGAAAACTGAACTGGACAATACGCACAAACATACAGACGATTTTCATTTTAAGTATGTAATTATTTAGCCTCCTGGAGGTCTTTATGGCGGCGTGTGAAATCCCTGGGGATCCCTGCTATGGAGCTGCAGACACTCCACGTCCTGCCAAATGAAAGCAACTTCCATGTATGATCTATTTATGTGCATGAGCAATCATAAAAATGACTATTATTATTACTTTTATTATTATTTCTTAGAACTACACTACAAGAAATAATAATAATAATAATATCTTTTTTTTGTAATTTTAAGAAATTATTATTATTTTTTTGCTTAATTTCTAATTTATATTCTGCCTTCTGTAATGAAATTAATATTTAACACGTTGTAATGGTTTTTAGAGAACTGTTGAGTATATCAATGCTGTCAAGTTCATATGGATTATTATTATTAATAATAAACATAACAATATTAATAAAAAAGAATAATAATGATGATAATAATTATAAAAAGATTAGCTGTAATAGTATAAATAGCTATTTAACATTAGAATTAAACAGCAGGATAGGAAGTATTTCCGCGATCTCCAGATTAAGTCACACGTATAGATGAATTGAGCTGAAGGTTTATTGTCAATGCATTTCAGAGTCCACAGATTACTTCAGGACAACCCTACATTGTGCCGTATGGGGGTCCTGAAGAAGGAGTCAGTGGACTCTGAAACGCGTTGTTTTCAAGCTCTAGACGTGTTGTGTCCACCACAACCACACAAGGTGATCGGATCAACTTAGAAATACCTACCCTCTAACGTGGATGAGACCCCATTGCGCTCTTGCATTTCTCTACGTATTATTAAACAATGATATATCAACTATTCCTAATAAAAGTATATTTTTAAAAGTAGTAGTAAAGGATTTTGCAATTTTTTGACTGATAATAATAGTAATAATAGTAATAATAATAATAATAATAATAATAATGTATACCGAACATGTGCTAAACTGTAGTTAAGCTATATTATGATTATTGTTAATATTATTATTATTATTAATAATAATTTTAATATTATTGTTATTAGCATAGAATTTATGGTGCTTTGTGCTTCTATAATAATAATAATAATTATGATCGTTATTAATATTATAGAAGCACCAGAGATACTATACTAATACAAATTAAATAATAATAATAATAATAACTATTATTATTATTATTATTATTATTAGTGGTAGTAGTAGTAGTATTGTAATTATTATTATTATTATTAGTAATAGTAGTAGTATTGTAATTATTATTATTATTAGTAGTAGTAGTAGTAGTAGTAGTATTGTAATTATTATTATTATTATTAGTAGTAGTATTATTGTAATTATTATTATTAGTAGTAGTAGTAGTAGTAGTAGTAGTATTGTAATTATTATTAGTAGTAGTATTGTAATTAATATTAGTAGTAGTAGTAGTATTGTAATTATTATTAGTAGTAATATTATTATTATTAGTAGTAGTAGTGGTAGTAGTAGTAGTAGTAGTATTGTAATTATTATTATTAGTAGTAGTAGTATTGTAATTATTATTATTATTATTATTATTATTAATAGTAGTAGTAGTAGTATTGTAATTATTATTATTATTATTATTATTATAACTATTATTATCTTTATAAATATAATTATTATTATATAATTATTTAAAAATCCTACTATACCATAGATGATTATTTTAGAAGTAGTAGTGCTGTTGTCATTATGATGACGATGATTGTCATTATTATTACTATTATACTTTTTAATGTACTAATCATGATGATTTGGCCGTGAAAGGGTTCACCTGCGTGATGTTGACCCTGCCGTATGTTGTTGCACATTGCAGATTAATCCTCATATTTGCGATATCTCATTGCATTCCTAATTAGCAATTCATGATAGTCAACACATGCAAGAGTCACATTCTCGAAGTGCGGAGATGCTTCATCATTTAGGCAGGATTTCTTAGAAAAAATCCCCAATTTCACCTCCCCGATTCTTACGCTGAATTTTGTCAGTTTATAAATTTGCACCACAATTTGTCACCAAGAGGGAAATATAATGAAACCCGCGGCATTTTACACGTAGACACTGAAAAATAAAGACCATTAGCGGAGAAAAAAAAGGATAATTAAATTAAAATGTCACTTTGCCGGAGAAGCTATGTAAATGGGAGTTATTTGAAACTGTGATAATACAAATTGGTTTCCTTCGAAAGCCGTGAAAATAAAATGTCATTTGGATCGAGATAATTTTCCGCTTTAAAAAAAAAAAAACTGATTGTAACTATAAAAGTCAAACAATTAAAGTCAAAGGCAGAAAATGTTATTGAAATTCACATGGTCGGGGCTGGAAACCTTCATAACTTTCCAATAAAAATAAATAATAACTAAAAAAAATGTATTTGTATAAAAATTACGATTTGGGAGAAATTAAAATATTATATCATATTATAATGCAGTGAAAAAAACCAATATTTATGCTAGCTTGATATATCTATCATCTAAGTCCCCATATACATGCTCAGATTATGAACCCAACCGGTCCAGATCAGTGATAAACCCCTATGGGACCTTGGAGATTTTCCGATAGGCAATGCTCCCCATAGAAGAATATAGGGCGATATGGAGGCCCTATCCAATAGAACCCAGAGTGGCGGTAGGTCTCGACTACAATTTTGCTATGTAGGAGCCTATAGACTAAAAAAATACACTTTGGAAAATGTTAGAAAAGGTTTCTGCTTGCTTGGAATTAAAAACTGCGCTTTTTTCTCGCATTAAATAATTTTCATACAAGTCTTGGACTTTTTTTAGCCTATGGATAAGTGATATATGCACATTTCAATCCTTGGAGATTATCGTCTCATGCTATCAAAACTATTGACAGGCTGCAATTCACATCACTACCAATAAGTGGCCACACATGAATACATTTAGCATAGGCATCAAGGCGTTGCAAAATCACATTTTTGTTTTTACGAACTTGACACTATCTTGGGATATGTCAAGCCAAGAGGCAAAGGAAAGGACACACTTATGCGTTGTAAAGGTTGTATTGTGTTGTACTGTAAATGCTTCCCGACGGTCCAAAGGTGATGACCATCTGAACAGTCTGCTTTCTGCTCTGCATATAAAATGTCACTATATAGTAAAGCAGCTGTACACGATTCTGCTACTATAGTGGCAGAAAACTTACTTTCAGGCACAGCCAGACTCCTCATAGAGAAGGCAGAGATGGTTATTGATGTAAATGCAGGGCTTGTGCTGACATTGCTTCCATCTCCAGACCCTGTGGTCATATAATCGCTGGCTGTAGGTGGGAAAAATAATTGTTTTGGAAAGGGGAGCTAAATGTTAAATGTATTTCAATGGCTCCTTGTGATTAAAAAAAACAATTAAAGTGAAAACCGAATTGCCCTTATTATCCCACTCAATATTAGTGATATAAGCAAAAACAAATTAAATAGAGAATGAAAATAACATTAACAAATGAAAAAGCTTTTTACAGCTCTTTGAACATGTGATATTGTTGTAAAATGATGCCGTGCGTATTTGTTAGTGATCACCCATAAATGCTTACATTTTCTGGTATTTTCACTTTATGTTTTACCAGGACATCACCAGGGACAGCAGCTGCCATTTTTATGATTTAGAGGACCCCTTTAGTCACTACAATACATTTTAAAAATTAAAGCAGATCTGTTCTTGGCTTTACAGATATTAATGTATGATGAATATTAATATTTTCAAACCTCCAAACAGGACACAGAAAAAGAAATTAAGATTCTGACATTTATAGATAATTTTCAGATAGTAAATTTGGACTTAATAGAGGTGGGATTTCTTATTCCAGTCCCTTATCGATCAGTGAATACAAATACTTTCCCGAGATAAGAGATTTCTGTACAATACATTGAAGACAATTTATCTTATTAAAAGTTGTCAGAATGCTGAGTGCCCCTGATTGGCTGCTTTTGTTGCACATTGTCAACAAGCTGCCAATCAGTGTTGGGGGCGTGGCTACACAGATTAGCTGGACTGCTGTACATGTGACATCTAGTCCTGCAGTGAAAATCTGCTGATAAATTGTACTGAAACTGCTGCACAAGGCACAAATCCTGGGAATTTGTCCCTACATTATGTTGTTCTCCGATTACATAGAAAAAACCTAAAACTGAAATTTCTGCTATCAGTGAACAATAGATTTTCTTAAATTGCTGAGAAAACGAAGATTAGTTAGAATTTATGATTTATGCTAAGTTCTTCTTTTCTCTACTAGTTGTTTTTTTTTTGTTCGTTTTTTACTATAATAAGGGAAACATTTCTGGAAAATTATACAAACCAATAGCAGACGCAAATAATTCTGTAAAGATGGCGGTGATTTTTATTACTATGTGTCCTTCTTGGGCCCCACAGGTGTAATACAGAACTTAGCTGACCCAATAATATGTAAGAGAACAGGATGATGTGTAAATGTAAAAAATTTAGCAAAGCATGTAGACGTCTCTCCTAATGCTCCCATGCCTTGGCTAGAAAAGTTCCCCACAGCTTTCAACGTAAAAGGAAACAATAAATGTAAATAGTTTTTTTTCCAAAAAGCCACATCACATGGAGCATTTGTGAAGCCGTGCAACGTACAGAGTGAGCTGTGGAAACGAGCAGTAGATCTCCGCACTTCGCTGAGCCGTGGAAACTGCAGCAGAACCGCAGGTCTTTCTCAAAATTACTTTTGGCATATACGCTGATTTGCTTAATTCCTCTTTGAGTGTCCCAAATAACCTCTGAGAATGCGGTTCAAGGTGTTTATGTGTCAGGACAATATCAAAAATTATCCAGCGGATAAGTTACATGTCATCACATTGAGATTAAAAACTTGGGGTCATTTGTCATAGCTTTGCTGCCCCCTAGTGGCCAAGGATTGAAATTGGATCCATATAATGCTTTAATTTATGGCGTATTAACTCTTTTAATAAGGATTTTTATAAAATACTGAACTTTTAAAAGCAAACATTCATACCAAACCACAAGACATTATATATATAAAATATACTATTTTTTATATAGCTAATATACAAACTCCATAAAAAATTATAACTAGTAGAAATGTAATTTTTAATGTTTCAAAATAATTACAAAAGTACATTATATTAGGATGTATCTCCATGCATTCATGCCGATATGTTATGGAGCTAAGCTAAAGGGATTTTCCAAGATTTATTCTTATTACATTTTTCAAGGAGTAATTTATGATTTACAATAAATATTTCTTATATACCCCTTTAAGGATACATATTAAATTTCCCCCTATTTCCAGTGCTATTTCTCTGGAGTTTTCAGCCTGCAAGAAAAGTTATGATGCTTAATAATCCCTCAGCTGGCAAAGCAGTTAATCAGTTTTTGATGATGATTGGATGCAGTGGTCAAGGGACTAATGTACCGAATTTCATCACTTACAGTATATTGGTGGGGACTATGGGATTGGTGATCCTTGATTGACACATGATTCATAGGGTAAAAAAGATGATTATTTGTGTTAATATCTTGTCTATGCAATAGTACAAAAAATGATGTTATTGTTATTAATCTGCCTCCAGATTTCACAATACAGGCTAGCCTGATTGACAGCTCCTCAGTGTCCCTCTTCCCTGCTGATGATGAAATCTCACCTTGCTCAATACAAGCTGCAGCTGTCAGTCATGCTTGGAGGATGAGCAAAAAAGAATATACTTGAAATCCATAGCTTTTCCTCTGTTTAGCTGGGCTCATAAAATGCTCTTTAAAATCAGAAATAAATATCATTCTGACATTATTTTGAGAAGTAAGTACACCACCAGCATTGTCATATCTAAGAAATCTACATGATACAATTTGTCTTCTGAAAGTTGGTGATACTTCTGCTTTGATATTATTACCGTATATACTCGAGTATAAGCCGAGTTTTTCAGCCCATTTTTGGGGGCTGAAAGTCCCCCTCTCAGCTTATACTCGAGTCATACCCAGGAGTTGGCAGGGGAGGGGGAGCGGGGACTGTCTAATTATACTCACCTACTCCTGGCGCGGTCCCAGCACGTACCTGCTTCTTCCAGCGCTGCAGCTTCTTCCTGTACTGAGCGGTCACATGGTACCGCTCATTACAGTAATGAATATGCGGCTCCACCTCCCATAGAGGTGGAGCCGCATATTCATTACTGTAATGAGCGGTAACTGTGACTGCTCAATACAGGAAGAAGATGCAGCGCTGGAAGAAGTAGGTACTCTGCTGGAGTAGGTGAGTATACGGGGAGGGGAGTGCTGCACGATATTCACCGCTCCTTGTTCCGGTGCGGCTCCGTCTTCAGTGTCCTCTGGCTGTGATGCTCAGGTGAGAGGGCGTGGTGACGTGGTCAGTGCACGCCCTCTGCGTGAACGTCAGTGCTGAAGACGGAGGGGAATATTGAAAGTGCCGGGGGTCCTGAGCGACGAGAGGTGAGTATGTGATTTATTTTTTTTTATCGCAGCAAAAGCATATGGGGCCAGTGACTGTATGGAGCATCTTATGGGGCCATAATGTTTGTGCAGCACTATATGGGGCAAGTGACTGTATGGAGCATCTTACGGGGCCATAATGTTTGTGCAGCACTATATGGGGCAAATGACTGTATGGAGCATCTTACGGGGCCATAATGTTTGTGCAGCACTATATGGAGCAAGTTACTGTATGGAGCATCTTATGGGCCCATAACGTTTGTGCAGCACTATATGGGGCAAGTGACTGTATGGAGCATCTTATGGGGCCATGTGCAGCATTTTATGGGGCAATTATCTGTAAGAGCATTTTATGGGGCGATAACGTTTGTGCAGCACTATATAGGGCAAATATCTCTATGGAGCATCTCATGGGGCCCTAATTACCTTTTATGCAGGATTATATGGGGCATATTTTAATATGGAGCATCTAATGGGGCCCATCAAACTTTATGGAGCATTAAATGGGGCTCCTAATTCAATATGGATATTCAAAAACACAACCTACTGATGTCTCAATTAATTTTACTATTATTGGTATCTATTTTTACTTTTGAAATTTACCGGTAGCTGCTGCATTTTCCACCCTAGGCTTATACTTGAGTCACTAAGTGTTAGGTGCCGAGTTCCCGCCTCTGCACAGGGGGAATCTCGAACCATCTCTGCTGTGGTCTCCCATTCTTGTCCAGCCACAGTGGAGTCTGCTCAGCAGAGACGTCGGTCCCAGAGTCTCGCTCAGTCTCACTCTGTGCATAGGGTTACTGCTGTTTTTACAGCTTCTGACATTGAGGCCAGTGCTGGGCAGCGGCGAGCAGGCGCTTTTGGGACTAAGTCCTGCTTTTCCCCTTCTGAGCATGCCCAGGGCAAGATCTCCCAATGGAGATCGAGGGTCACATGCTCAGATACTGCAGCAGATCCCATTGCTCCTCCAGGAAGGTCCTAAAGGTGCTCAACTTCTGTGGCAGCCTCCCATTGGTCCTTCTGGGAAGGTCATGTACATGCTGCAGCTATATAAGGTTCGCATGACCGCATGGCCATGCGCTAGTATACAATTGTTATTGAGTGTGTGTGTTGATGAGTGCAAGTTGTTCCTTAAAAAACCAATCCCATGTGTATGACTGTTTGCGTAAGGTGTATGGCTGCAATTTAGCGCCCGGCTGAACTCACAGCATTAACACACAAAACAGCGTCTACTGCTGTGACCGCCAGTATGGCGCCACGAGCCATTAGAGCGCTTCTTTAGCCCAAGTCTGGGTGCTTAGTGGCGTCCGCCAGTACGGCACAGCTCGCACTCTCGTGCATCTTTAATTATTATTTTGGTTACGCTGACACCCCATTAGCGGTGTCGAGCGCAAGTAGTCTAGACGGACTCGGATCCCAAGTCTTGGGACTGAGCTCGGTGACTCCTTGCTTGCGCTCTTGTGTGCAGTACCACGGCCCTGTGACTTAACAGGGTTCGCTTCCTTCACACAGGGTGAAGTTAACCCGTGTGTGTATTCACATTGTACCGCCATATAGTCCGTCATTACTTGGCAACAGGTTCCATCTCTGCACGGTGGACCCCGGGCTGCGAACGCACCTTATTCTATCTTTCTTATTATTTGGTGCATTCCACTAGCCCTAACATTAAGTTTTCCCAGTTTTTTGTGGCAAAATTAGGGGGGTCGGCTTATACTCCAGTATATACGGTACTCTACATTTCTTTCAACAGTTTTCCAAAATATGTTCTAGCAAACTCAGATACTAAGAACATCACATCAAAAAGTAGAGGAATTACGAGCACTAAGTTATATGCAGCACAAAAAAGTCAAAACACTACACTATCTAGAAGAGTTGTCTATTGAAAACAAGATATCAAGTATCGACTGGCTAAGTGATAACTTACTCCGATTGTCAGAATGGTGATTTTTTTTTTCTCCTTGACAGTTAACTTTTATATCCATCACAAAATTAAGCAACAGGTTGGATGCTGACCACTAAGGCATTCATTCTTTGAGGGGCTGCTAGAAAAAGCCTAGTGTGGTGCTCGACCGCCCCATAAGCAATTAATGGAGCAGCAGGATGAGCATGCGCACTCCAGGTCCATTCTAACAGGGATCAAAGTGCACAGTTCTGCTGATTGATGCAGATCCCAACATCAATCAATAAGTTTTCAATTATCCAGAGGATACGTGATAATTCATTTCAATTAGACAGCTGTCAGGAAATATTACCTATTTTTTTAATTATTGTTCTAGCCACTGTAGCGTGGCTAAAGGATGTCTAATCGATGGGAGATATGTCCCTTATAGATGGCTTGCTACTGTGATGTAACCATAGCTACCTATATGTGTTTCAGGACCTGTGGTGATGTCACAACCACATGTCTGGTCATGTGATGGGTTCTGGGTGTGGTTAGACATATAAAAGAAAGCCTAATGCTTAACACAGGTAGATATGTGTGGAGGTGAAACCCTCCTGAGTGTGTTACGGCTTCAGGACTGAGCCGGATGAACTGGACACTTGTTTTTTCTTTGCCTGAACCAAAGGCTCTTTGCTTTCTGTTGTTTTGTCATATGGTTTATGGAGTAATAAACCCAGTGAACTTTAAAGGAACACGCCTCCTGAGTGTCAGCCGTCGCAGCTGAGTGAGTGGAACCCCTACAATTGGTGGTAGACATGCGAGCAGCGTTCCCAGCGGAGAAGTGAGTTTATTTTTGAATGTCCTGGGTCAAGGCTGTTGCAAGCCAGCAAGCATTGCCGGAGAAAATGGAGGACTTGCTGAAACACTTGGTCCAGCAGGAGCAAAGGCAGCAAGAGACCAACAGGCTGTTGATGCAGCAGATACAACAGAGCCAGCAGGAGCAACGGCAGCAGTTACAACAGAGCCAGCAGCAGATGCAGCTTCTGGCAACCGCCATCCAGGGCAAGGCGAGCGCCCCAACCCCAGGTTTGGCTGATGACACCCACGTCCGAAAGACGGTAAGACGTGCATTGCAGAAAATGACTCCCGGGGATGATGTTGAGGCCTTCCTGACGGTGTTTGAGAGGGTCGCTGAGAGGGAAAAACTTCCGCCAGAGCAGTGGGCAGAGGTACTTGCGCCATACCTGACAGGAGTACCCCAGAAGGCGTACTATGATTTGACCTTGCAGGATGCCAAAGAGTATCACAAATTGAAAGCCGAGATTCTCGCACGTTTGGGGGTGACACTGACTGTCAGGGCACAGCGAGTTCACTCCTGGGGCTATCACCGGGACAAACCACCTCGTTCCCAAATGTTTGATCTGTTGCACCTGGTCCAGAAATGGCTGCAGCCAGAGTCATCTACGCCTGCTCAAATGGTAGAACGGGTGATGATGGATCGGTTTGTCCATTCCCTCCCGAGGCCTATACAGACTTGGGTTGCCCAGGGTGATCCCCAGAATGCCGACGAGCTGATCGGACTGGTTGAGAGATACCAAGGGTTGGAAGGCTCCTTCAGGAGGCAGCCCATGCCATACTGGGGGTCCCAGAAGGAAGCTGAGCCCCAAAAAGGGGTGGCGCGTCCAAGGTCACCAAGGGCGGGGGAGGTGGTGCCCAAGGTCCCTACGGGTGATATTGTTTGTTGGAGGTGCCACAAGCCAGGACATATAGCTGCCCGATGTTCCCAGACCACTGAGCAGATGGACTGTAGCATGGGACACCGTTGTTCATACTATGCGTATCCAGCCTGCAGTGTGAACTCTCCGCCCAACGAGGGACCTCAAGCGTGTCCCGTAAAGGTGAACGGTCGAGCAGTAACGGCACTGTTAGACTCGGGGAGCCTAGTGACCCTGGTGAGGGCCACTTTTCCTCTCCACCTGCTCCCGCGAAAGAAGGTCGGAGTGCGGTGCATACATGGTGATGCAAAGGACTACCCTGTGGCCAGTGTGAACATTGAAACGACATGTGGCACGGAGTCCCACATAGTCGGCGTCGTTCAGGACTTGTTGCACCCTATAATTATTGGCCGGGATTTCTGTTTGTTTTGGGATTTGTGGGGGAAAGGTTCTGAGCTCCCTAGCAAGAGTAGGGAACCAGTGAACCCTGGAAGGGTGGTGCCACACCCAGAGTCAGACAGGTTTCCTTTTTGTGTCCTGGCTGGAGATGAGGAGGAAGTGTCCCCTGCATCTGACATTCTGGAGTTAGAGGTATCCGGTGAAAATTTTGGGACTGCCCAACATAGGGACCCCACTCTGAGGGAAGCCTTTAATAATGTCACAGTTATTGACGGGGTGGTACAGGAGCCGGGGGCAGACACAAGATTTCCCCATTTTCTAATGAGCAGGGAGTTGTTGTACCGGGTCACGAAAATAAGGGAGGAGTTGGTAGAGCAGTTGGTAGTGCCGGGTCCATATAGACGGAAGGTGTTGGACATGGCCCATTCACACATCTTGGGTGGACACCTAGGGGTGGAAAAAACGCAGGAACGGGTTGTGCAGAGGTTCTATTGGCCTGGGTGCCACCGGGAAATAGTGAACTATTGCAGGTCCTGCCCTACATGTCAGCTAACTGCTCCCACTCCTCATTTCCGAAACCCCCTTGTGTCACTGCCCATTATTGAGGTGCCATTCGAGAGAATTGCCATGGACTTGGTCGGTCCCTTAGTTAAATCAGCCCGGGGCCATCAGTATATATTAGTCATCCTGGACTATGCCACACGCTATCCTGAGGCAATTCCCTTGAGAAATTCTTCTTCAAAGAGTATAGCTCGCGAGTTGGTCCATGTCTTTTCCCGGACAGGTCTGCCGAAGGAGATCCTGACTGACCAGGGGACACCTTTCATGAGCAAGGTGATGAGGGAACTATGCAAAGCCCTGAAAATCTCCCAGTTGAGGACCTCGGTGTACCATCCCCAGTCAGATGGCCTTGTTGAGAGATTTAACAAGACACTGAAGAGCATGCTGAGAAAAGCTATAGAAAAAGACGGTAGAGACTGGGATTGTCTCTTACCCTATTTGATGTTTTCCATTCGTGAAGTTCCACAGGCCTCCACAGGTTTCTCACCGTTTGAGCTTCTGTATGGCCGACATCCACGAGGACTCCTGGATATAGCCAAGGAAACCTGGGAAGCCGAAGTCACGCCCCACAGAAGCGTCATTGAGCATGTGGCCCTGATGCAGCAGAGGATTGCAAAGGTGATGCCTATCGTGAAAGAGCACCTTCTCCAAGCACAAGAAGCTCAGGCCAGGGTCTACAACCGGTCTGCAAGAGTGAGGCAATTCAATCCGGGAGACCGAGTTCTTGTGTTAGTTCCGACAGTGGAAAGCAAGTTCTTGGCCAAATGGCAAGGGCCATATGAGGTTGTCGAGAAACTTGGTGAAGTAAACTATAAAATTCACCAACCAGGAAGACGGAAACCATTCCAAGTATACCATGTCAACCTTATCAAGCCGTGGCAAGATAGAGAGCCGACAGTAACTCCATCGTTGTTAAGCAACCCAGAAGATGAGGTTGGAGCGGTTACTATAGCGGAGACGCTATCGGAGTCCCAGAAACAGCAATGCCGGGAGTTACTCCAGAAAAACAGGGACCTGTTTTCCGAGTTGCCTGGGTACACGAAGGTCATAGAGCATGAGGTCCTGACAGAGCCCCATGTGCGCGTGAACGTGAAGCCCTATAGAATTCCTGAGGCCCGTCGAGAAATAGTCTCCAAGGAAGTGGAGCGTATGTTGAAGCTTGGAGTCATTAAGGAATCCAAGAGCGGTTGGTCGAGCCCAATTGTCCTGGTCCCAAAACCTGATGGGGAGTGGAGATTTTGCAACGACTATAGGAAGTTGAATGAGGTCTCTAAGTTCGACGCATATCCCATGCCCCGCGTTGATGAGCTCATCGAAAGGCTTGGGCCCGCCAGGTACATAACCACCTTGGATTTGACGAAGGGGTATTGGCAGATCCCCATGGCACAGGAAGCCAAGGAGAAGACGGCATTTTCTACACCAGATGGGTGCTTCCAGTATGTCCGGATGCCATTTGGCCTACAGGGAGCTCCGGCCACCTTCCAAAGGGCTATGGATAGAGTCCTTGCACCCCACAAGGCATACGCTGCTGCGTACCTAGATGATATCGTCATCTTTAGCCCGGACTGGGAGAGTCATCTGGAGAAAGTCCAAGCGGTGTTTGATGCTATAAGAGAGGCCGGATTTACAATAAACCCGAAGAAGTGTGCATTGGGTAAAGAAGAAGCTAAGTACCTTGGATACATAGTGGGTCATGGAGAAATAAAACCCCAAATCAGTAAAGTGGAGGCAATTCAAACATGGCCAAAACCAGTTTCCAAGAAGCAAGTTAAAGCCTTCTTGGGAATCGTGGGATATTACAGGAGGTTCATCCCAAACTTCGCCACAATGGCGGCGCCTCTGACTGACCTGCTAAAAGGGACAAAATCAGTAATGGTTAAGTGGTCCGAAAAAACAGATTCAGCCTTCCAAGAAATGAAAGAGGCTTTATGTAAGCAACCCGTTCTGATGGCCCCAAACTTCAAGAAAGAGTTTATTCTTCAAACAGATGCCTCAGATGTTGGGGTGGGAGCAGTCCTTTCCCAAGAACTACATGGAGAGGAGCATCCTGTTCTCTATCTGAGTAGGAAGCTGTCCTCGTCTGAAAAGAACTACTCAGTCGTTGAAAAGGAGTGCTTGGCCATAAAATGGGCAGTCGACACATTACGGTACTATTTGCTGGGACGTAAATTTAGACTGATATCCGACCATGCCCCACTTAGGTGGATGAGGGAAACGAAGGGTAGAAATGCTAGGGTCACCCGTTGGTTCTTAGCCCTGCAGGACTTCTGTTTCCATGTGGAACATAGGGCCGGAAAGCTGCACGGTAATGCTGATGCCCTGTCAAGAATCCCTTGTCTAGTGGGAGAAAGTGCCAAGCCCCACGGCTTTAGGCAGAGGGGGGAGGTATGTAGCGTGGCTAAAGGATGTCTAATCGATGGGAGATATGTCCCTTATAGATGGCTTGCTACTGTGATGTAACCATAGCTACCTATATGTGTTTCAGGACCTGTGGTGATGTCACAACCACATGTCTGGTCATGTGATGGGTTCTGGGTGTGGTTAGACATATAAAAGAAAGCCTAATGCTTAACACAGGTAGATATGTGTGGAGGTGAAACCCTCCTGAGTGTGTTACGGCTTCAGGACTGAGCCGGATGAACTGGACACTTGTTTTTTCTTTGCCTGAACCAAAGGCTATTTGCTTTCTGTTGTTTTGTCATATGGTTTATGGAGTAATAAACCCAGTGAACTTTAAAGGAACCTGCCTCCTGAGTGTCAGCCGTCGCAGCTGAGTGAGTGGAACCCCTACACCACGAACACCAAAACTCTTCTACATCTCCTTGTTTTTGTATATGACATGCCAGCTCAGCACCCACATGCTTCCCTTCCCCCCTGTTAGGTTTGTATAAAGTACACACACTGCAGTTTTCCTTCTCACCCCTCCCTCAGGAATGTGTGAGTGATCAGAAACCAACCTTTTGTCTGAAGCATGTGGAAAGCCAAGATTTCTTTGTCTTAGGGTACCGTCACACAGTGAAATTTTGATCGCTACGACGGCACGATTCGTGACGTTCGAGCGATATATCTGTGACGTTCGAGCGATATCGCAATGTCTGACACGCTCCTGCGATCAGGGACCCCGCTGAGAATCGTACGTCGTAGCAGATCGTTTGAAACTTTCTTTCGTCGTCTAGTGTCCCGCTGTGGCGGCATGATTGCATGGTGTAACATATATCGTATACGATGTGCGCATAGTAACCAACGGCTTCTACATCGCACATACGTCATGAAATTATCGCTCCAGCGTCGTAGATTGCAAAGTGTGACAGCAGTCTACGACGCTGGAGCGATATTGTTACGACGCTGGAGCGTCACGGATCGTACCGTCGTAGCGATGAAAATTGCACTGTGTGACGGTACCCTTAGTACGATGTTTATATAAGATAAAAATACTGATGACGAAGAGCCATAAAAACATGAAACTTACATTTTTGGAATGTGCATCAGTAGAATCACACACCAGTGAGTTTTGTAAACCCCAACACCAGCAGAATCTGAGAAATGGATTTCTGCTTAACCCCTTTACCCCCAAGGGTGGTTTGCACGTTAATGACCAGGCCAATTTTTACAATTCTGACCACTGTCCCTTTATGAGGTTATAACTCCGAAACGCTTCAACGGATCCTGGTGATTCTGACATTGTTTTCTCATGACATATTGTACTTCATGATAGTGGTAAAATTTCTTTGATAGTACCTGCGTTTATTTGTGAAAAAAACGGAAATTTGGCGAAAATTTTGAAAATTTCGCAATTTTCAAACTTTGAATTTTTATGCAATTAAATCACAGAGATATGTCACACAAAATACTTAATAAGTAACATTTCCCACATGTCTCCTTTACATCAGCATAATTTTGGAACCAATTTTTTTTTTTGTTAGGGAGTTATAAGGGTTAAAAGTTGACCAGCAATTTCTCATTTTTACAACACCATTTCTTTTTAGGGACCACGTCTCATTTGAAGTCATTTTGAGGGGTCTATATGATAGAAAATGCCCAAGTGTGACACCATTCTAAAAACTGCACCCCTCAAGGTGCTCAAAACCACATTCAAGAAGTTTATTAACCCTTCAGGTGTTTAATAGGAATTTTTGGAATGTTTAAATAAAAATGAACATTTAACTTTTTTACACAAAAAATTTACTTCAGCTCCAATTTGTTTTATTTTACCAAGGGTAACAGGAGAAATTGGACCCAAAAAGTTGTTGTCCAATTTGTCCTGAGTACGCTGATACCCCATATGTGGCAGTAAACCACTGTTTGGGCGCATGGGAGAGCTCGGAAGGGAAGGAGCGCTATTTGACTTTTCAATGCAAAATTGACAGGAATTGAGATGGGACGCCATGTTGCGTTTGGAGAGCCACTGATGTGCCTAAACATTGAAACCCCCCACAAGTGACACCATTTTGGAAAGTAGACCCCCTAAGGAACTTATCTGGATGTGTGGTGAGCACTTTGACCCACCAAGTGCTTCACAGAAGTTTATAATGCAGAACCGTAAAAATAAAAAATCATATTTTTTCACAAAAATTATATTTTTGCCCCCAATTTTTTATTTTTCCAAGGGTAAGAGAAGAAATTGGACCTCAAAAGTTGTTGTCCAATTTGTCCCGAGTACGCTGATACCCCATATGTGGCAGTAAACCACTGTTTGGGCGCATGGGAGAGCTCGGAAGGGAAGGAGCGCCGTTTGACTTTTCAATGCAAAATTGACAGGAATTGAGATGGGACGCCATGTTGCGTTTGGAGAGCCACTGATGTGCCTAAACATTGAAACCCCCCACAAGTGACACCATTTTGGAAAGTAGACCCCCTAAGGAACTTATCTGGATGTGTGGTGAGCACTTTGACCCACCAAGGGCTTCACAGAAGTTTATAATGCAGAGCCATAAAAATAAAACAAAATTTTTTTCCCACAAAAATTATTTTTTAGCCCCCAGTTTTGTATTTTCCCTAGGGTAACAGGAGAAATTGGACCACAAAAGTTGTTGTCCAATTTGTCCTGAGTACGCTGATACCCCATATGTGGGGGGGAACCACCGTTTGGGCGCATGGGAGGGTTCGGAAGGGAAGGAGCGCCATTTGGAATGCAGACTTAGATGGAATGGTCTGCAGGCGTCACATTGCGTTTGCAGAGCCCCTAATGTACCTAAACAGTAGAAACCCCCCACAAGTGACACCATTTTGGAAAGTAGACCCCCTAAGGAACTCATCTTGATGTGTTGTGAGAGCTTTGAACCCCCAAGTATTTCACTACAGTTTATAACGCAGAGCCATGCAAATAAAAAATATTTTTTTTTCCACAAAAATTATATTTTAGCCCCCAGTTTTGTATTTTTCCAAGGTTAGCAGGAGAAATTGGACCCTAAATGTTGTTGTCCAATTTGTCCTGAGTACGCTGATACCCGATATGTGGGGGGGAACCACCGTTTGGGCGCATGGGAGGGCTCGGAAGGGAAGGAGCATCATTTGGAATGCAGACTTAGATGGATTGGTCTGCAGGCGTCACATTGCGTTTGCACAGCCCCTAATGTACCTAAACAGTAGAAACCCCCCACAAGTGACCCCATATTGGAAACTAGACCCCTCAATGAACTTATCTAGATGTGTTGTGAGAACTTTGAACCCCCAAGTGTTTCACTACAGTTTATAACGCAGAGCCGTGAAAATAAAAAATCTTTTTGTTTTCCCACAAAAATTATTTTTTAGCCCCCAGTTTTGTATTTTCCCAAGGGTAACAGGAGAAATTGGTCCACAAAAGTTGTTGTCCAATTTGTCCTGAGTACGCCGATACCCCATATGTTGGGGTAAACCCCTGTTTGGGCACACAGGAGAGCTCGGAAGGGAAGGAGCACTGTTTTACTTTTTCAACGCAGAATTGGCTGGAATTGAGATCGGACGCCATGTCGTGTTTGGAGAGCCCCTGATGTGCCGAAACAGTGGAAACCCCCCAATTATAACTGAAACCCTAATCTAAACACACCCCTAACCCTAATTCCAACGGTAACCCTAACCACACCTCTAACCCTGACACACCCCTAACCCTAATCCCAACCCTATTCCCAACTGTAAATGTAATCTAAACCCTAACCCTAACTTTAGCCCCAACCCTAACTGTAGCCCCAACCCTAACCCTAATCCTAGCCCTAACCCTAGCCCTAACCCTAGCCCTAGCCCTAACCCTAGCCCTAACCCTAGCCCTAACCCTAGCCCTAGCCCTAACCCTAGCCCTAACCCTAGCCCTAACCCTAGCCCTAACCCTAACCCTAGCCCTAGCCCTAACCCTAGCCCTAACCCTAGCCCTAACCCTAGCCCTAACCCTAGCCCTAACCCTAGCCCTAATGGGAAAATGGAAATAAATACATTTTTTTTTATTTTTCCATAACTAAGGGGGTGATGAAGGGGGGTTTGATTTACTTTTATAGCGAGTTTTTTAGCGGATTTTTATGATTGGCAGCCGTCACACACTGAAAGACCCTTTTTATTGCAAAAAATATTTTTTGCAATACCACATTTTGAGAGCTATAATTTTTCCATATTTTGGTCCACAGAGTCATGTGAGGTCTTGTTTTTTGCGGGACGAGTTGACGTTTTTATTGAAAACATTTTTGGGCACGTGACATTTTTTTATCGCTTTTTATTCCGATTTTTGTGAGGAAGAATGACCAAAAGCCAGCTATTCATGAATTTCTATTGGGGGAGGAGTTTATACCGTTCCGCGTTTGGTAAAATTGATAAATCAGTTTTATTCTTCGGGTCAGTACGATTACAGCGATACCTCATTTATATCATTTTTTTATGGTTTGGCGCTTTTATACGATAAAAACTATTTTACAGAAAAAATAATTATTTTTGCATCGCTTTATTCTCAGGACTATAACTTTTTTATTTTTTTGCTGATGATGCTGTATGGTGGCTCTTTTTTTGCGGGACAATATGACGCTTTCAGCGGTACCATTGTTATTTATATCTGTCCTTTTGATCGCGTGTTATTCCACTTTTTGTTCGGCGGTATGATAATAAAGCGTTGTTTTTTGCCTCGTTTTTTTTTTTTTTTTCTTACGGTGTTTACTGAAGGGGTTAACTAGTGGGCCAGTTTTATAGGTCGGGCCGTTACGGACGCGGCGATACTAAATATGTGTACTTTTATTGTTTTTTTTTTTTTATTTAGATGAAGAAATGTATTTACGGGAATAATATTTTTTTTTTTTTTTCATTATTTTGGAATATTTTTTTTTATTTTTTTTACACATTTGGAAATTTTTTTTTTAACTTTTTTACTTTGTCCCAGGGGGGGACATCACAGATCAGTGATCTGACAGTTTGCACAGCACTCTGTCAGATCACTGATCTGATAGGAGTGCAGGCTGCTTCACAGTGCCTGCTCTGAGCAGGCTCTGTGAAGCCACCTCCCTCCCTGCAGGACCCGGATCCGCGGCCATCTTGGATCCGGGGCTCGAGCAGGGAGGGAGGTGAGGAGACCCTCGCAGCAACGCGATAACATCGCGTTGCTGCGGGGGGCTCAGGGAAGCCCGCAGGGAGCCCCCTCCCTGCGCGGTGCTTCCCTGCACCGCCGGCACATCGCGATCATCTTTGATCGCGGTGTGCCAGGGGTTAATGTGCCGGGGGCGGTCCGTGACCGCTCCTGGCACATAGTGCCGGATGTCAGCTGCGATAAGCAGCTGACACCCGGCCGCGATCGGCCGCGCTCCCCCCGTGAGCGCGGCCGATCGGCTATGACGTACTATCCCGTCCAGGGTCAGATAAGCCCAGGGCACCTCGACGGGATAGTACGTCTAAGGTCACAGAGGGGTTAACCTGGTCATATATCTACTTCATGTGTAGACTTAATAGAAACCCAATTTCAGAACAACAATGATGATAGTTCTGCTGTCCCTTTATGAGATTTACCACCAGAGATATGACATTAATAAGGTGTAAGTTTTCAGTCGTTTTGGACAAGGGGAGTGCTTTCCACAGCTCTGCCCACTCAGTGAGGTCATGAACAGAGGGTACAAGAATATGAAGCCCAATAAGGAGGGTGTCTTTTGCCGATGTATGTGAAGATCTCCTCCCCCTGCCACCACATGATGTACCATTGAATGACATAACTGTAAGTTCCTTCATCTTTAATCCATTGTTATTTTGTAACTGTTGTACATATTGTAATTGTCTCATTTTGTAACATCTTTTTATACTTTTGTAAACACTGCCTATTCCTTTTGGAGTAAAATCTATAAAACTTTACTAGCTTTGTTCTCCTTGCTCTAAACGTACCACTCTTTCCTCAGGACTAATTCAATGCTACTGATTGGGTTGGCTCCTGACCTGATATTAATTATAAAATCAGGAGCTGGAGGAAGTGAAGTGTTGTAGGCTTGTTGGGAGACTCTGACACTGACAGACAGAGATTTAGGATATGGGAATAGTTATATAGCCCTCACTGCAGCATGCCCAATAGTCAGTACAATGCAAGGCGGCCCTTCGGGCGACTCTTTAGCCTAGGTGTAGTTCCATGGCTGACCTGAGGGTAAGGGGGCGCCAGAGAGCTGCAAGGTCCAAACCGGAACTGGAAAGTGGGATATAATATAATTAATCCCTTATGAACTGGGGGCAATCAAACACAACAGGTTCATGACAACAACCCCTTCAAAATGGACCTGACAGTTAAATCAATTTTTCCTGAACCATGGAAAGCATGAATCAGAGTCCTGCCTATTTCAACTATGCATGACAGACTCAGAGAAACTGTGGTATTTCAGAAAAAACATATATTATGTCCAAACGTGGACCATACAACTCACGAGGACGGTCCCTGGTGGTGTCTCAACGCCCCACTGTACTTGAGTGACATACCTCTTCCTACTTGTGTAAATGGGAGGGTGGATCACAATGAAGCCACTGGCTACGAGTCTATTAGACAAATCAAAATGATGGAGACGGACTTTGAATAATGTATCCAATTATTAAAGCAGCATGAATAAGCGATCCACTCTCTTTAAACACCAGTCAAGTAATCCAAATAAAAATGACAGCGCTAGAAATGACACCAATGGTATCGAACTGGCAGGAATGGACAGCAGAATTAAGTGCCTCCACTATGTCACCAATAGTTTGAATCACCAATCAACATTCATTTCCTGTGTAACATCATGAGTTTATATTCTTTCTCAATGTACTGAACTGAAAGCAGAGCAACCAGTCCTGAACCCCTTCACCCCAAGCCTGTTTTCACCTTCCCGACAAGACCAATTTTTCCAATTCTGACCACTGTCAATTTATGAGGTCATATCTCTGGAACAATCCAATGGATGCCTTTCATTCCGAAACTGTTGTTTATTTACATATTCTACTTCATGATAGTGATAAAATTAATTTGATATGACTTACTTTACTTGTGAAAAAAAAACAAAAATTTGGCAAAAATTTTGAAAGTGTTGCAATTTTCGAACCTTTAATTTTTATTCCCTTTAATCAAAGAGTTATGTCACACAAAGTAGTTTAAAAAAAAAAAAACATTCCCCACATGTCTACTTTACACTAGCACAATTTTTTAAACTTTTTTTTTGTTAGCAAGTTTCAAGAGTTAAAAGTTGACCAGCAATTTTTCATTTTAAAAACAAAATTTACAAATATATTTTTTTAGGGACCACCTCACATTTGAAGTGACGTTGATGGGCCTGTATGACAGAAAATACCAAAAAGTGACAGAACTTGCTGAATTTATTTTGAGGGGTGAGGAGCCATTTTGCTTTTACAGAGCTTTTGTAGTCCACCAGTTATGTGGAAGCCTCCTATGTTTCCTTTGACAGGTGGCAGTATCACTGAAAGAGAAAAAACAGCCATACTTGCAATATCATGTCCTGACACAAATGCACAAACATGATGCAGCAGGTATCCCAAGAAAAAGCAGGCGCAGCACAGGTTCAAAATACTGAAAACAAGCCACTTACTAACCCACCAAACATCCGTGGGGTGGCTGCCTAGAATTTCAATTGCACACAGGATTGAGTAGCGTGTCATTCACACCATTACGTGAGATGCATCTCTATCCGTAAAGGAGCCTGTTACCGACGACCCTCCTATTACTCCAGGCAGGCTGTCAATACTATATGCGCACCCACAGACTAGACACCCCACATTACCAAGCCACCACTGGTAATACCCAACCTGCACCCTGCAAAAAAATTGTGCAATAAAGATGTAAATAATGTATGAGGTATTTGTCATTATTTTGGTCAAAATAAACAAGCTCGCAACCCTCATTAACTTACGAGTCCTACACTAAACCCTTCTCTAAATTCAAAAGATTCACTAAACGGATGTTTGGTGGGTTAGTAAGTGGCTTGTTTTCAGTATTTTGCAACAGTATTGTGCAATTTCTACAAAACTTTTAACCCTAGCATCCTAACAAAATACAAAGACATTTGAAAAATGATGCAGATGTAAAGTAGAGATTAGGGTTGAGCGACCTTTACTTTTATAGGATCGGGTCGGGTTTCACGAAACCCGACTTTTTCAAAAGTCGGGTCGAGTGAAATCAGCCGATCCTATAAAAAAGTCGGGGTCGGGGTCGGCCGAAACTCGAAACCCAATGCAGTGCATTGGGTTTCCATGGTTCCAGGGTCTGAAGGAGCGGAAACTCTCCTTCAGGCCCTGCGATCCATATTTTAGTGTAAAATAAAGAATTAAAATAAAAAATATCACAATACTTACCCTCTGACGCGCCCTGGTACTAACCGGGAACCTTCCTTCCTTAGAATCAGCCTTCCAGGACCTTGCGGTGACGTCACGGTGACGTCGCGGCTTGTGATTGGCCACGCGGCCGCCCATGTGACCGCTCGCGCGACCAATCACAAGCCACGACGTCACCGCAAGGTCCTGGAAGGCTGATTCTAAGGAAGGAAGGTTCCCGGTTAGTACCAGGGCGCGTCAGAGGGTAAGTATTGCAATATTTTTTATTTTAATTCTTTATTTTACACTTAAATCTGAATTCCGATACCAATTCCCGATATCTGAAACATATCGGGAATCGGTATCGGAATTCCGATTCTAGATTCAAAAGATCGCCGACTTCATGGCCGACCCCACACAGGGGTCGGGTTTCATGAAACCCGACCTTGCCAAAAGTCGGCGACTTTTGAATATTTTCGACCTGTTTCACTCAACCCTAGTAGAGATGTGAAATGTTATATATTAACTTTTTTTTACAGAATGACTAACCTGCTTTAAGGATCTAAAAATTGAGTTTGAAATTTTCGAATTTTTAAAAATTTTTCTAAATTTTTGCCAAAGTTCTAATATGCTTGCATTTGTAAAAAAAAAAAAATTGGACTAGGGGGTTAAGCACTATGTGTTTATACAAATTTACCAATACCTCATTTGTTTCTTATACAACTTTTAGAACAATGCATTAGGTTTAAATTGTTGTAGCTCTGTAGGGCTCCTTGAAGAAATTGGCATCTAATACTCGAAAGTGTCGGATAAAAATTAGCAGTTAAACACTGATCTGCAGATTGGTTCACTCTTTAATGCTAATAACTAGGGTTGAGCGACCTTGACTTTTTTATAGTCAAGTTGGGTTTCGTGAAACCCGACTATCTCAAAAGTCGAGTCGAGTGGAATCGGCCGATTATCGCAAAAAGTCGGGGGTCGACCGAAACACGAAACCCAATGCAAGTCAATGGGGGAGCATAGTCGGCAGTGAGTGGAGGCCAGGAAAACATGTACAGAGCCCATTTTAATGGCAAAAACATCCATTCTTGTTACTGAAGCTTGTCAATCTAAATTTAGCTTATAATAATAGTAAGGCATTTGAAATTGGGGGTCATTTGGCTAAAGTTGTGGGGGGTAGGGCTGGTTCAAGTAATTAGTGGGCCCAGTAAATCTGGACCACGTCACGGCAGTGGAGCAGGGAGAGATAAGTATTTCAACTTTGCAAGTGCTGTGATCCTGAGCAAGCAGGGGTGGCCCACTCGTTGGCATTGGCACTGGCAAAGGGCCCCTCAAAGTACAGCGGTGTGTTTGCACGGCGGGGGCGCCTCCCACCGGCAGCAACACTTTTGCGTACTATGAGGGGCCCTGTGCCAGTGACGTCGCCAGCAACGAGTATTCCTCCCCCCACCTGATGAAGGAACCTGCACCTTCATCTGCACCTTCCTCTTTGTCCCCGTGTAAGGTGGTATGGTAAGCGGGAAGGGGGACCTGACTTTCAGCAGGGTCACAATCTTGCAGTGTAGCGTGCACGAGGAATGTTGCGTTATGAGTCAATGTACCAGCAGACTCATCTATCACTGACTGGGCAATGGGCAGGATGAGGGGGAAACAGATATGGGCCCAATGAATAAAGTGGGCTAAATGCAGTTCAAAATTGGTAACAGGACTAACCAGGGGGCATTGTTTTGTTCAGTGGAGGACAACTGGAATGAGAGGCTGACACAGAGTAGGCCCAAATCAGTAAGTAGTCTAAATGCAGTTCAAAATTGGCAACAGTAGTAAACAGGCGGCACAGCTTTGTTCACTGTAGGAGAACAGCAAGGAGCGGCAGACACAGATAGAAGGCCCCAACCCAACTAGTAGGCCCACTGCAGTTTTAAAATTCCAATAGGCTGAAAACCAGATAATTGTAGGTCATTTTTTGTAAAGAGGACAGCTGTATTGAGTGGCGCAGGCAGGCAAGTCCCCTGATGATTCCGCCTGCGAAGAAACGCGTCGGAACATTCCAGTAGGGAGAGTGCAGGGCATGATATTGCTCAGGGGTAGTTGTGGACTGCCCTTGTAAGGGCGGGAGCTCGGGAACGTAGGTTACAGTTAGCCTTTTTAGGGTTTGACAGGGTATTGTCTCCCTACATCGCGGATTCATGGATTTTTCCACTCTGCGAACCATGGGCTATACCTACTTGAGCCTTGGTGAGATTGTTCCTGTTTTTATATCTACGTTATATATGATCTTCACTTTATTTGCTTTATCCCCCTCCTGCCTGTTTATTATTTTTCTGATACCTGCCAATACCTATACACACAGGGTTACCTGGCTTAACATTTTGCGCACTCATGTGCTTGTGTCATTAACCAGAGGTATCTTGAATGTGTGGAACAGTACATGCTGTATCTATAACTACTGTTCTCACTCACTTTCTATTTTTGGTATCACCCATAGTGATGTCTTACCCTATAGGCTACATCATCTAATACTATTATAGTTTTTTTGTTTTGGGGTGATGTTATTTGTTTTTGTTATTGTCATATTAGTATTTTTACCTGATATAGAATAAAGGTTAAGTTTTAATTCCTACTAGAGCCATGGGTACACGTTCTGCATTGTTGTGCTCAGTGGAGGACAATTGGAAGGAGGGACCGCAGAAAGACTTTGTAAACGTAAAATTACAAAATAGGCTCTATGCAGCTTCGATTATGTGGCAACCTGGAGAACACCATGGAGCGGCAGACACCGTCTCTACGACCCAGACCCAACTTGTAGGCCTAAATGTAGTGTTGTTTCAACAAATACTTAAGACGAGCATGAAGATTGAAGCAATGGAGAGGAAACCTGGAGAACACCTTGGAGTGGAAGACACCGTCTCTACAACCCAGACCCAACTTGTAGGCCGAATGCAGTGTTTTCAACAACTACTAAACGAGAGCCAGAAGATTGAAGCAATGGAGAGGAAACCTGGGGAACACCTTGGAGTGGAACACACCGTCTCTACACCCCAGACCCAACTTGTAGGCCTAATGCAGTGTTGTTTTCAACAACTACTAAACGAGAGCCAGAAGATCGAAGCAATGGAGAGGAAACCTGGGGAACACCTTGGAGCGCAAGACATCGTTAGTAGGCCCTAGCGAAGTAGTAGCCCCAATGCAGTTTTCAAATTCCTATAGGCTGAAAACCAGACTATTGATGCTCAGCTTTTTTAAAAGGAGGACAGCTGTATTGAGTGGCGCAGACAGACACAGGTAGTAGGCCTTAAACACAACATTTGGCTCAATGCAGTTTAAAAAAGGTTACAGGGGTACACGGGCAGCAGTGGTCTGGTCAGTGGAGGAGTATTGGAAGGAGGGACCGCAGACAGGCGTAGTAGGCCTAACATAACAAAATTAGGCAGTAGGCACTTGGAATTCTCTTGCAGGGGTACAAAGGCAGCATTGGTGTTGTCAGCAGAGGCCGATTTTAATGAGTGTCTGCCAGTTAGTACTCCCAAAAAATAAATAGATGTTAATGTCTCGCTCTCGCATTACACCACAACCAAAACACAAAAAGGTGGAATACTTAGGTACAGGGGTGGGCTCCTCTGCTGAGTTTCAGACCTAGTAATTTGGCGCAAAGTATGTACTGGTGTAAATATAGGACACTGCCCCTGACTATGTTAAGTACCATCATACATGTCAACACAATGGTATTGTCAGTGCCAGGCATTGAAGGATGTCAGCATTGGTGGAACTGTGAGAGATAATTGTGCAAGTGGTATAGCAATGTTTGAGCTGGGGGGGAACTCTTGTGGCCGGCGGTACAGGCCCGGGGCCCCTCATGTTACAACAGTGTGTCTGACGTTGGGTGCGCACCACCACCGCCAGAGACACTTTATTGTACTATGAGGGACCCAGTGGCAGTGCCGTCGACCAAAAGCGGGCACACCCACCTCTTCAGACAAACGGCACTCTCACGGGTGCTTGCGCCAAGTGGCGAGACCACGGCCCCGTGGGGGGAGTTTGGCCATTTAGGGTGGTGTAAACATGTCGTATGCTGGACAAACAGCTGCTGCAAATTACGAGATTGGAAAAGTCAGTCAGAGTACTCCACAAGCAAGACCTTTTCATAGGAAAGCTAGGTGTCAGCTGGGCAAGGTGGGGCAAAAGAATTCGAAATCCAGTTGTGGTTCATTTTAATGAAGGTTAGATCATCAACATTTTGGGTAGCCAGACGAGTCCTTTTTTCGGTTAATATTGAACCTGCAGCACTGAATACTCTTTCTGATAGGACACTAGCTGCCGGGCAAGCAAGCTCCTGCAATGCATATTCTGCCAATTCTGGCCAGGTGTCTAATTTGGATGCCCAGTAATCAAATGGGAATGACGGTTGAGGGAGAACGTCGATAAGGGATGAAAAATAGTTTGTAACCATACTGGACAAATGTTGTCTCCTGTCACTTTGAATTGATGCAGCAGTACCTGTCCTGTCTGCGGTCATAGCAAAATCACTCCACAACCTGGTCAGAAAACCCCTCTGTCCAACGCCACTTCTGATTTGTGCACCTCTAACACCTCTGGCCTGCTGACCCCTGCAGCTCGTGTGATAACGATCACCGGTGCTGTGTGCTGGGAATGCCTGAATCAAACGGTCAACAAGAGTTGATTGTTTGGTTGCTAATATTTGTTCCAGGTTCTCATGTGGCATAATATTTTGCAATTTGCCTTTATAACGAGGCTCAAGGAGGCAGGCCAACCAGTAATCGTCATCGTTCATTATTTTACAAATGCGTGTGTCCCTTTTGAGGATACGTAAGACATAATCTGCCATGTGGGCCAAAGTTCCAGTTGTCAAATCTGCGGTTGTGCTGGGTTGAGGTGCAGTTTCAGGGACTTCTAAGTCACTTGTCTCCCTAAAAAAACCTGACCCCGGCCTTGCAACGCCACGAGTTGCTATTGTCCCCGTAGAAGCTTCCTCATTACAAAAATAATCATCCCCATCATCCTCCTCCTCCTCCTGTTTGCCTGCTACCTCGTCCTGTACACTGCCCTGACCAGACAATGGCTGACTGTCATCAAGGCTTTCCTCTTCCTCTGCTGCAGACGCCTGCTCCTTTATGTGCATCAAACTTTGCATCAGCAGACGCATTAGGGGGATGCTCATGCTTACTCTGGCGTTGTCTGCACTAACCAGCCGTGTGCATTCTTCAAAACACTGAAGAACTTGATACATGTCTTGTATCTTCGACCACTGCACACCTGACAACTCCATGTCTGCCATCCTACTGCCTGCCCGTGTATGTGTATCCTCCCACAAATACATAACAGCACGCCTCTGTTCACACAGTCTCTGTAGCATGTGCAGTGTTGAGTTCCACCTTGTTGCAACGTCGATGATTAGGCGATGCTGGGGAAGGTTCAAAGACCGCTGATAGGTCTGCATACGGCTGGAGTGTACGGGCGAACGGCGGATATGCGAGCAAAGTCCGTGCACTTTGAGGAGCAGGTCGGATAACCCCGGATAACTTTTCAGGAAGCACTGCACCACCAGGTTTAAGGTGTGAGCCAGGCAAGGAATGTGTTTCAGTTGGGAAAGGGAGATGGCAGCCATGAAATTCCTTCCGTTATCACTCACTACCTTGCCTGCCTCAAGATCTACAGTGCCCAGCCATGACTGCGTTTCTTTCTGCAAGAACTCGGACAGAACTTCCGCGGTGTGTCTGTTGTCGTCCAAACACTTCATAGCCAATACAGCCTGCTGACGCTTGGCAGTAGCTGCCCCATAATGGGACACCTGGTGTGCAACAGTGGCAGCTGCGGATGGAGTGGTTGTGTGACTGCGGTCTGTGGACGAGCTCTCGCTTCTGCAGGAGGACGAGGAGGAGGGGGTGCGAACGGCTACAGCCAACTGTTTCCTAGACCATGGGCTAGGCAGAACTGCCCCAAAATTGCTGTCCCCTGTGGACCCTGCATCCACCACATTCACCCAGTGTGCCGTGATGGACAAGTAACATCCCTGGCCATGCCTACTGGTCCATGCATCTGTTGTCAGGTGCACCTTTGTACTCACAGATTGCCTGAGTGCATGGACGATGCGCTCTTTAACATGCTGGTGGAGGGCTGGGATGGCTTTTCTGGAAAAAAAGTGTCGACTGGGTAGCTCGTAGCGTGGTACAGCGTAGTCCATCAGGGCTTTGAAAGCTTCGCTTTCAACTAACCGGTAGGGCATCATCTCTAATGAGATTAGTCTAGCCATGTGGGCGTTCAAACCCTGTGTACGCGGATGCGAGGCTAAGTACTTCCTTTTTCTAATGAGAGTCTCATGTAGGGTGAGCTGGACTGGAGAGCTGGAGATCGTGGAACTAGCGGGTGTGCCGGTGGACATGGCAGACTGAGAGACGGTTGGAGACGGTATTGTTGCCGCCGGTGCCCTAGATGCAGTGTTTCCTACTACGAGACTGGTGATTCCCTGACCCTGAGTGCTTTGGCCTGGCAACAAAACCTGCACAGATACTGCAGGTGGTGCGGAAAATGGTGGCCTTACAGTGACGGAAGGGATGTAGCATTGCTGACTAGCTTCATTGGCCGAGGGTGCTACAACCTTAAGGGACGTTTGGTAGTTAGTCCAGGCTTGCAAATGCATGGTGGTTAAATGTCCATGCATGCAACTTGTATTTAGACTTTTCAGATTCTGACCTCTGCTTAAGGTAGTTGAACATTTTTTGACAGATGACTTTGCACTGATCAATTGGATGTTGTTTAAAAAAATGCCAGACTGCACTCTTTCTAGCATCGGATCCCTTTTTAGGCATTGCAGACTGAGCTTTAACCGGATGGCCACGCTGTCCTCCAACAGGTTTTGGCTTTGCCACGCGTTTTGGACCAGATACGGGCCCGGCAGATGGAACCTGTTGCGATGTTGATGCCTGCTGCGGCCCCTCCTCCTCCGCTTCAGAACTACTGCCGCCTGCACCCTGTTCCCCCAATGGCTGCCAATCGGGGTCAAGAACTGGGTCATCTATAACCTCCTCTTCTATCTTGTGTGCAACTTTGTCTGTGTCACCGTGTAAGTAGGTGGTATAGCGTTCGTGACGGGGCACCATAGTCTCATCAGGGTCTGATTCTGGATCAGTACCCTGCAAGGTCAATGTTGTGGTCTGAGTCAAAGGAACAGCATAGTAATCTGGCTGTGGCTGTGCATCTGTGCACTCCATGTCCGATTCAACTTGTAATGGGCATTGTCATGATCCAAATGGCAGGGAATCACAAAAGGACAAGCACAAAAAACAAAACAAGCTCTAGGGTGATGGAAACTGAGCTGAACGCGATCCTGAACCTAAACACACAACTAGCTGTAGCCGGGGAACGTGCCTACGATGATTCCTAGACGTCTCGCGCCAGCCGAAGGACTAACTTCCCCTATTAGAAGAAACACAGACCTCTCTTGCCTCCAGAGAAACACCCCACAGAAATAGCAGCCCCCCACATGTAATGACGGTGAAATGAGAGGAAAGCACATACGTAGTTATGAAAACAGATTCAGCAAAATGAGGCCCGCTAAAGCTAGATAGCAGAGGATACAAAAGTGAACTGCGCGGTCAGCGAAAAACCCTACAAAAAACCATCCTGAAATTACTTGAACTCATGTGCCAACTCATGGAACATGAGGAGTAATATCAGCCCACTAGAGCAGCCAGCAAAAGGGAATCACATATCTGCAAGCTGGACTAAGACAAAACTTAAGCAAAACGTGGAACAGGAAAATCAAAAACTTAGCTTGTCCTGAAGATCACAGAAGCGGGAAGCAGAGGTAACAAGACACACTGATTACATTGATAGCCGGCGAGGAAATGACAAGAAAGCCAGGTTAAATAGGAAACTCCCATATCCTGATAGAACAGGTGGACACCAGAGACCGCAGAAAACACAAGTCACCCAGTACCATCTGTAACCACCAGAGGGAGCCCAAAAACAGAATCCACAACAGGGCATGGCCTGTTAACTGTTTCACTTTCTAAGCCAGGGACGGTATGTGTAAAGAGCTCAATGGAGTAACCCGTTGTGTCGCCTGCCGCATCCTTCTCTGTTGTTGTTTTTGCTGAAGAGGACAAGGAAGCGACTTGTCCCTGACCATGAACATCCACTAACGACACGCTGCTTTTATATTTACCAGTTTCAGAAGAGGAGGCAAAAGAGCAAGAGGCTGAGTCAGCAAGGTAAGCCAAAACTTGCTCTTGCTGCTCCGGCTTTAAAAGCAGTTTTCCTACTCCCAGAAAAGGAAGCGTTCGAGGCCTTGTGTAGCCAGACGACGGACCTGGCTCCACAGCTCGAGTGCTATATTGTTTTTACCACGACCACCTGATGCTCCACCACCACTACCATCATTACCAGCTGGCAATGAACGCCCACGGCCACGACCTCTTCCACCAGACTTCCTCATTGTTTTAAAAACGTAACCAAAGTAACGGTATTTGTTACTGTAAAAAAACTTACAAGGTGAACTCAAACCTCTGTAGGATTTAGATATCCCTTTATAGGTGGGTGAGACTGCAAGGAAAATCAGGCACAATGTTACACACTCGGTTTTCTGTGGCACCAAATGAGAGAGATGCCACACACGCAGGACTGTCACTCAAGCACAAATGCCAATATTAATCTCCCACTATTTATTTTTTTTTTTCAGGGAGAATTTTAAAACCCAAAACAGACACTAGGCTTTCTATGGCCCACTATTTGAGAGAGATGGCACACAGGGCTGGAACAGAAGCACAAAGGCCAATATTAATCTCCCACTGTTTATTTTATTTTTTTCAGGGAGAATTAAAAAACCAAAAAAACAAAACAAAACAGACACTAGGCTTTCTATGGCCCACTATTTGAGAGAGATGGCACACAGGACTGGCACACAAGCACAAAGGCCAATATTAATCTTCCACTGTTTATTTTATTTTTTTCAGGGAGAATTTTAAAACCCAAAACAGACACTAGGCTTTCTGTGGCCCACTATTTGAGAGAGATGGCACACAGGACTGGCACACAAGCACAAAGGCCAATATTAATCTCCCACTGTTTATTTTTTTTTTCAGGGAGAATTTAAAAACCAAAAAAGACACTAGGCTTTCTGTGGCCCACTATTTGAGAGAGATGGCACTCAGGACTGGCACTCTAGCAGAAATGCCAATCTTAATCTCCCACTACTTTTTTTTTTTAGGGAGAATTAAAAAAAAAAAAAAAAAACAGGGACTGTCCTACAATTACTATCTCCCTGCAGTAATATCTGCCAGGTATGGCAGGCAGCAATAACAAGGAGTGGACTGCTGCACAAATTAAATCAAAAGTGTGGACAAACAAAAAAGATAGCTGCGCAGAAAGGAAGGAACAACATGATTTGTGCTTTGAAAAAAGCAGTTGGTTTGCACAGCGGCGTACACACAGCAATGCAGCTATCAGGGAGCCTTCTAGGGCAGCCCAATGAGCTACAGCGCTGAGAAAAAAAAATGTAGCTTCCACTGTCCCTGCAAACAAAAGGGGGTGTTGGACAGTGGAAATCGCTACAGCACAGGCGGTTTGGGGATTAATGGACCCTGCCTAACACTATCCCTGCTTCTGAAGAAGCGGCAGCAACCTCTCCCTATGCTCAGATCAGCAGCAGTAAGATGGCGGTCGGCGGGAACGCCTCTTTATAGCCCCTGTGACGCCGCAGACAGCAAGCCAATCACTGCAATGCCCTTCTCTAAGATGGTGGGGACCAGGACCTATGTCATCACGCTGCCCACACTCTGCGTCCACCTTCATTGGCTGAGAAATGGCGCTTTTCGCGTCATTGAAACGCGACTTTGGTGCGAAAGTCGCGTACCGCATGGCCGACCCCACACAGGGATCGGGTCGGGTTTCATGAAACCCGACTTTGCCAAAAGTCGGCGACTTTTGAAAATGAACGATCCGTTTCGCTCTACCCTACTAATAACATTTTAGACAATGGCAGTGTTTATGTTTCATATTAAATGTATTTAGTTTCATTTGGTGCTGAAGAAGTTAACAATTCTTTCTCTGCTGCTTAGAAACTTACAGCTTCATCTCACAGCTGCTCCTGAGCTGGCATTTCTTCTTCCTATGAAATCTTACCAGACTTTGTCTACCTTGCTTGTCAAAGCTTTACTTACTGGTCCTTTGGAGACGCTGTGCTGAGTTGTAGATCATTGTTGCTGCTGGAGATTGTTGGGTGCTGTTTCTGGGTGTATGCTTTTCTCATTATCCTATTCCCATTTGGGTTGTACATTCCTACCTTTTCCTATACACCTTTCTATCTTTGGTGAGTGTTTTGCATGTTAACCCCTTAATGACCACCAATATGTCTTTTAACTGACCTGAGATATAAGAGAATAGCCTCCCCATACAGGTGACAATCCAGCAGCTGTCGGCTGTCCACTATAGCTGACAACTTGCTGCATCAGCCATGATCAGTGGTTGCACCATCCAAATCTGTTTAACCCCTTAGATGCTGCTGTCAATAGTGACTACATCATTATAAATGGTTAACAGAGTGTGGGGGCTTCCTCTTTATCCCAATTGGCACCCTCAGATCATGATTTTGTGGTCCTAATGTTTGCTGTGGCAATTCATAACCAAATAGCGACCTTAGAGTCTGACGGCTGTTGTAACCTGTTCAGAAGTTAGAGACATTTAGGTGGTAAAAATACACATTTTCATTTCTGTCATGCCACTCCGCATTAATTCCAGAAAATCACCTGAAGGGTTAATAAACTACCTGACTGCAGTTTTCAATATGTCAGGGGGTGCTGTTTTTAAAATGGTATAACTTTTGGTGGTTTTCCATTATACGGGACCCCTAAAGTAACTTCAAACCTGGATAGGGCCCTAAAAAAATAAATTTTGTAAATTTCCTTGAAATAATGAAAAATTTCTGCTACATTTTTTAACCTCCTAAAATGCTAACAAAATAGAAGAACATTTCACAAATTGTGCTTAAGTAAAGAAGACGTGGGGGAAATGTTACTTATTAATGTTTTGTTGTGGTATGACTATCTGGATTAAATAGATAATCATTCAAAGTTTGAAAATTGCTAATATTTTTACATTTTTCTCAAATTCCTGATATCTTTATAAATAAACAAACACAAAACATATCGACCTATATTCACCATTATCATAAAGTATAATGTGTCACGAAAAAAACAAACTCAAAATCACTGGAATTTGTTGAAGCGTTCCAGCGTTATTACCACATAAAGTGACACTGGTCAGATTTAAAAAA
Source organism: Ranitomeya imitator (assembly GCF_032444005.1). Classification (NCBI taxonomy): domain Eukaryota; kingdom Metazoa; phylum Chordata; class Amphibia; order Anura; family Dendrobatidae; genus Ranitomeya; species Ranitomeya imitator. The sequence goes on along the minus strand of NC_091290.1, from coordinate 109,455,922 downwards.
ATTGGCTCCGTCACTAAGGGGTTAATTGCTTTCTGTTATCCCTGTCTGTCATACATGTTTATACACTATGTCTAAAAATGAACCATACGGCGCTGCTTAGTTGCTCCAGGTGAATAAGCAGCAAATATATGGACGAAATCACTCCCAATCGTCCCAGAAGTGGTTAATCAAAGAAAACTATATGTGATATTTGCGCTAAGTTCACCTATATGAAGCCATAAAGAGTTAAAATACTAGAAAATGTCTTAAACAAGGTTCCCCATACAGGACTGTGATTAACAAGATGTGTTTACCTTAATATCAAAGAAAAGGAAATCTGTGTCCAGTGTTGACATGCGGAAAGGTCCTTCACTCATGTGCTGAAAGGTTGGTATCTGGAGCCTTCTCTGAATCTCTGTTCCGGAAATATCCAATATGTTGCAGAGCAAACAGTAGTATAGGAGATGCTGTCCCGGCTGGTGACTAGCGTGCTCCCCCAGAGCTTGGTATCTGCCGTGCACAGGCAGTGGCGGCCGCGTGTATAGAGCTGAAGCCGACAAGGTGCAGGACCTTGTGTGATGTCACAGTCACGTGATGTGTACACGTGACCAGCTGCAAAGCTACGGAGCTACGAATAGCACACAGGACCAACTAATCCTACATGTTTCAGAGTCACTGACTCCTTCATCAGGGATGGTGCTGTGTGCAGGATGTGTGCTTTATATAGCGTGCCACTTTTTTTTTTTTCCCCTTTTTTTTTCTCTTTATTTGCTCATTGGATAAAAGCAAACAGTTCTATCTCAGTATTTAGACCGTGGGGTGCCAAAGTATTCAGTTCAAATATGTACCTCATTTCTTCTCTTGACATTTGGTGAATAAAGTTGCCATCCCTCCAGTCTTTTTTCACTATTTTCAGTCCAGTGACTAAGATGTCCTCAAGTGAACCCCCGTGATATTTGGCAAAATGTTGAGATAAAGGGTGTTCCGAGAATTTTTTTTACTAATGTTGCACAAATGTTCTCTAATCCTTACATTCATAGGGCGAATAGTGCGACCTATGTATAATTTCTTGCAAGGGCACATAATACTGTAGATAACTCCTTTAGTGGAGCAGGTGATGAAATCTTTAATATTAATTACTGTTGACTGATTGGAGATGGAGATTTGTTTTTTGTGCCTAATTTCTTACATGATAAGCATTTTTTGCATGGGAAGAAGCCATTGGGGCGTTTTGATAAAAAATGATGATTTTTTTTCTTCTTTCTCCAGAGGTCTACATATCGTTGGGGCAATTAGATTCCCCAAATTTTTTGCCCTTTTGAAAACGAATTTTGGACGCACTGGTAGTAACTCCCCAATTATCTTATCCTCTTTGAGTATGTTCCAATGTTTATTTACAATCTTGTTCAGCAGTCCACTTTTAGGGTATGTTCACACGTTCAGGATTTCCATCCTTTTTTTTTCAGGACAGTTTTTTTTAAAAAACTGCAGCTCTTGGCAGAAAACGCAGATCCTTTTTTTGTCCTTTTTTGATGCGTTTTTGATGCGTTTTTTGATGCGTTTTTTGATGCGTTTTTTTATCCTTTTTTTACTGTGTGTTTCCTAGGAAGCTTTTTAGGGCTAAAATGGCTGAAAATACTCTACCCCTACCCCTAACCCTAACCCTACCCCTACCCCTACCCCTAACCCTACCCCTAACCCTACCCCTAACCCTACCCCTACCCCTAACCCTACCCCTAACCCTACCCCTACCCCTAACCCTACCCCTAACCCTAACCCTAACCCTACCCCTAACCCTACCCCTAACCCTACCCCTAACCCTACCCCTACCCCTAACCCTACCCCTAACCCTACCCCTAACCCTAACCCTACCCCTACCCCTACCCCTAACCCTAACCCTAACCCTACCCCTAACCCTACCCCTAACCCTAACCCTAACCCTACCCCTAACCCTAACCCTACCCCTAACCCTACCCCTAACCCTAACCCTATTCTAACCTTAGTGAAAAAAAAAAAAAAAATTCTTAATTTTTTTATTGTCCCTACCAATGGGGGTGACAAAGTGGGGGGGGGTGTCATTTACTATTTTTTTATTTTGATCACTGAGATAGGTTATATCTCAGTGATCAAAATGCACTTTGGAGCGAATCTGCCGGCCGGCAGATTCGGCGGGCGCACTGCGCATGCGCCCGCCATTTTGCAAGATGGCGGCGCCCAGGGAGAAGACGGCCGGACGGACACCGGGACGCCGGGTAAGTATAAGGGGGGGAGATTAGGGCACGGGGGGGGCATCGGAGCACTGGGGGGGGGATCGGAGCACGGGGGGGGCATCGGAGCACGGGGGGGCGGGATCGGAGCACGGGGGGGCAGCCACACTCCGCCCACGCACTTCCGCCCGCTCCCCCGCACTTCCTGCTGCAGCGGTTCTGCACATCAAATCGCAGTAAAACCCGCAGATATATTTTTGATCTGCGGGTTTTACTGCGATTTTGACCTCACAATGGAGGTCTATGGGTGCAGAACCGCTGCGGTTCAGGAAGAAGAATTGACATGCTCCTTCTTTTTTCCGGGAGCTATTCAGCGCGGCTTTTTTTTTACAATTTCCGGACCATGTGCACAGTGTGTCCTGTTTTCCATAGGGTACAGTGTACTGTACCCTGCATGGAAAACAGCTGCGGAACCGCAGCGGCAAAACCGCCGCGGTTCCGCGGTAAAAAACGCACTGTGAGAACATGGCCTTAGAATTATATTGCATTATAATTGGAATCTCATAATCTCCCCATTTTTCTCCATTCATTTTTTCTGACTTCTTTTCTATCTGCATCAGGAACCTTTCCCTCGGGTGTTCTCCAACCTGTTCCTTAGTTTCTAACAGGAATTTTTTGTCATATCCTTTAATTACAAATTTCTCCACCAAGAGGTTTGCTTCCTTATTATAGTCGTCCAGTCTAGAGCAATTTCTATGTGCCCTGATGAATTGGCTCTTTGGAACATTGAGAATGTCCTAGGTCTTTTGGGGTATGGGGAGGGGACAGCTTAGGGAATGAGAGGAGAACAGTAAGGCTGGTGGTCCAAACCTCCTCACCTTTAGAGGTACCTTTGGGGGCAGGGATAGTTATTGCCTCAGTCCTAGGGAGGGCGCAGGGCCTCTTTCTCTAATCACGTACAGTAACAACATGACATCAGTGTCTTGTGCTGTCACATTGTAAAAGCCTCTGAGTTCAATGATTCAATGATTCAAGATTGGCTGAAGTGTTGTCAATGTGATTTTACTGCTGCAGCTGATCAACTAAGACTGGAACAGCGGTAGAGAAACTGGCTGAATCCGAGGAGGGTAAGTAACGCTTATTTTTCGATTTTTAAATCTGACTAAGCCTATGATATGAAAATATTTCAAATGGAACATTCCATTTAAGAGTGGGATCTGGCATCTGTATTCTTCCTCTTCAGGGCTTGCCGCAACTTGAGTATAAATCGGATGAGTGCAATCTGATAAAATATTGAATTGCACTTGGACCTATGTTATTTAATCAGGCAGTGCAAATCTGCATATTTTTTTCAGCTGTATTCGGCATGAAAGAAAAATCACAGCATGCTGCAATTTCACTCTGAAATCGGACAGTGCAAGAACAAAATTGCATGCCATACGGACCATCAGTAGAGCATCCGATTCTTAGAGATACAATACAGTTCTGTAGCATAGGAAATGACAAGTGACAAGTGATAAAAAAATTATCCTGCACAGAACATACTGTACATCCGCAGAAGCACTAAATATTTACCACTGGCCACAGCATTGCTCCATCATACCTGCCCCAGATTGGCAGCAGCATCACCCATCCACCCTTCCTTAAACTCTGCTCTATCATGGTAGCAGTATTGCTCCCCCTAAACTTTTAGTAGCAACATCATAACCCCGATCCCTCTTTTGACATCTGTCTGTCCAGTATTCTTCTATATAAAACATACAGTAATGAATGGATTAGTGCAATACTCTGGTATGAATAAGAACCTTACATATTTCTAGGGTCGAAACAAATAGGATTTTCCAAAGATGTCCTGTTTCTACACTTGTGTGTTTTTGATATTTTTTTAACCCCTCTGTGACCTTAGACGTACTATCCCGTCGAGGTGCCCTGGGCTTATCTGACCCTGGACGGGATAGTACGTCATAGCCGATCGGCCGCGCTCACGGGGGGAGCGCGGCCGATCGCGGCCGGGTGTCAGCTGCTTATCGCAGCTGACATCTGGCACTATGTGCCAGGAGCGGTCACGGACCGCCCCCGGCACATTAACCCCTGGCACACCGCGATCAAAGATGATCGCGATGTGCCGGCGGTGCAGGGAAGCACTGCGCAGGGAGGGGGCTCCCTGCGGGCTTCCCTGAGCCCCCCGCAGCAACGCGATGTGATAGCGTTGCTGCGAGGGTCTCCTCACCTCCCTCCCTGCTCGAGCCCCGGATCCAAGATGGCCGCGGATCCGGGTCCTGCAGGGAGGGAGGTGGCTTCACAGAGCCTGCTCAGAGCAGGCACTGTGAAGCCTGCAGCGCTGCATGTCAGATCAGTGATCTGACAGAGTGCTGTGCAAACTGTCAGATCACTGATCTGTGATGTCCCCCCCTGGGACAAAGTAAAAATGTAAAAAAAAAATTTTCCAAATGTGTAAAAAAAATAAAAAACAATATTCCAAAATAATGAAAAAAAAAAAAAATATTATTCCCATAAATACATTTCTTCATCTAAATAAAAAAAAAAACAATAAAAGTACACATATTTAGTATCGCTGCGTCTGTAACGACCCGACCTATAAAACTGTCCCACTAGTTAACCCCTTCAGTAAACACCGTAAGAAAAAAAAAAAAAAAACGAGGCAAAAAACAACGCTTTATTATCATACCGCTGAACAAAAAGTGGAATAACACGCGATCAAAAGGACAGATATAAATAACCATGGTACCGCTGAAAGCGTCATATTGTCCCGCAAAAAAAGAGCCGCCATACAGCATCATCAGCAAAAAAATAAAAAAGTTATAGTCCTGAGAATAAAGCGATGCAAAAATAATTATTTTTTCTGTAAAATAGTTTTTATCGTATAAAAGCACCAAACCATAAAAAAATGATATAAATGAGGTGTCGCTGTAATCGTACTGACCCGAAGAATAAAACTGATTTATCAATTTTACCAAACGCGGAACGGTATAAACGCCTCCCCCAATAGAAATTCATGAATAGCTGGTTTTTGGTCATTCTTCCTCACAAAAATCGAAATAAAAAGCGATAAAAAAATGTCACGTGCCCAAAAATGTTTTCAATAAAAACGTCAACTCGTCCCGCAAAAAACAAGACCTCACATGACTCTGTGGACCAAAATATGGAAAAATTATAGCTCTCAAAATGTGGTATTGCAAAAAGTATTTTTTGCAATAAAAAGGGTCTTTCAGTGTGTGACGGCTGCCAATCATAAAAATCCGCTAAAAAACTCGCTATAAAAGTAAATCAAACCCCCCTTCATCACCCCCTTAGTTAGGGAAAAATAAAAAAAAATGTATTTATTTCCATTTTCCCATTAGGGCTAGGGTTAGGGCTAGGGTTAGGGCTAGGGCTAGGGTTAGGGCTAGGGTTAGGGCTAGGGTTAGGGCTAGGGCTAGGGTTAGGGCTAGGGTTAGGGCTAGGGTTAGGGTTAGGGCTAGGGTTAGGGCTAGGGTTAGGGCTAGGGTTAGGGTTAGGGCTAGGGTTAGGGCTAGGGTTAGGGCTAGGGTTAGGGCTAGGGTTAGGGCTAGGGTTAGGGCTAGGGTTAGGGTTAGGGTTGGGGCTACAGTTAGGGTTGGGGCTAAAGTTAAGGTTAGGGTTTAGATTACATTTACAGTTGGGAATAGGGTTGGGATTAGGGTTAGGGGTGTGTCAGGGTTAGAGGTGTGGTTAGGGTTACCGTTGGAATTAGGGTTAGGGGTGTGTTTAGATTAGGGTTTCAGTTATAATTGGGGGGTTTCCACTGTTTCGGCACATCAGGGGCTCTCCAAACACGACATGGCGTCCGATCTCAATTCCAGCCAATTCTGCGTTGAAAAAGTAAAACAGTGCTCCTTCCCTTCCGAGCTCTCCTGTGTGCCCAAACAGGGGTTTACCCCAACATATGGGGTATCAGCGTACTCAGGACAAATTGGACAACAACTTTTGTGGACCAATTTCTCCTGTTACCCTTGGGAAAATACAAAACTGGGGGCTAAAAAATAATTTTTGTGGGAAAACAAAAAGATTTTTTATTTTCACGGCTCTGCGTTATAAACTGTAGTGAAACACTTGGGGGTTCAAAGTTCTCACAACACATCTAGATAAGTTCATTGAGGGGTCTAGTTTCCAATATGGGGTCACTTGTGGGGGGTTTCTACTGTTTAGGTACATTAGGGGCTCTGCAAACGCAATGTGACGCCTGCAGACCAATCCATCTAAGTCTGCATTCCAAATGATGCTCCTTCCCTTCCGAGCCCTCCCATGCGCCCAAACGGTGGTTCCCCCCACATATCGGGTATCAGCGTACTCAGGACAAATTGGACAACAACATTTAGGGTCCAATTTCTCCTGCTAACCTTGGAAAAATACAAAACTGGGGGCTAAAATATAATTTTTGTGGAAAAAAAAATATTTTTTATTTGCATGGCTCTGCGTTATAAACTGTAGTGAAATACTTGGGGGTTCAAAGCTCTCACAACACATCAAGATGAGTTCCTTAGGGGGTCTACTTTCCAAAATGGTGTCACTTGTGGGGGGTTTCTACTGTTTAGGTACATTAGGGGCTCTGCAAACGCAATGTGACGCCTGCAGACCATTCCATCTAAGTCTGCATTCCAAATGGCGCTCCTTCCCTTCCGAACCCTCCCATGCGCCCAAACGGTGGTTCCCCCCCACATATGGGGTATCAGCGTACTCAGGACAAATTGGACAACAACTTTTGGGGTCCAATTTCTCCTGTTACCCTAGGGAAAATACAAAACTGGGGGCTAAAAAATAATTTTTGTGGGAAAAAAATTTTGTTTTATTTTTATGGCTCTGCATTATAAACTTCTGTGAAGCCCTTGGTGGGTCAAAGTGCTCACCACACATTCAGATAAGTTCCTTAGGGGGTCTACTTTCCAAAATGGTGTCACTTGTGGGGGGTTTCAATGTTTAGGCACATCAGTGGCTCTCCAAACGCAACATGGCGTCCCATCTCAATTCCTGTCAATTTTGCATTGAAAAGTCAAACGGCGCTCCTTCCCTTCCGAGCTCTCCCATGCGCCCAAACAGTGGTTTACTGCCACATATGGGGTATCAGCGTACTCGGGACAAATTGGACAACAACTTTTGAGGTCCAATTTCTTCTCTTACCCTTGGAAAAATAAAAAATTGGGGGCAAAAATATAATTTTTGTGAAAAAATATGATTTTTTATTTTTACGGTTCTGCATTATAAACTTCTGTGAAGCACTTGGTGGGTCAAAGTGCTCACCACACCTCTAGATAAATTCCTTAGGGGGTCTACTTTCCAAAATGGTGTCACTTGTGGGGGGTTTCAATGTTTAGGCACATCAGTGGCTCTCCAAACGCAACATGGCGTCCCATCTCAATTTCTGTCAATTTTGCATTGAAAAGTCAAACTGCGCTCCTTCCCTTCCGAGCTCTCCCATGCGCCCAAACAGTGGTTTACTGCCACATATGGGGTATCAGCGTACTCAGGACAAATTGGACAACAACTTTTGAGGTCCAATTTCTTCTCTTACCCTTGGAAAAATAAAAAATTGGGGGCAAAAATATAATTTTTGTGAAAAAATATGATTTTTTATTTTTACGGTTCTGCATTATAAACTTCTGTGAAGCACTTGGTGGGTCAAAGTGCTCACCACACATCCAGATAAGTTCCTTAGGGGGTCTACTTTCCAAAATGGTGTCACTTGTGGGGGGTTTCAATGTTTAGGCACATCAGTGGCTCTCCAAACGCAACATGGCGTCCCATCTCAATTCCTGTCAATTTTGCATTGAAAAGTCAAATAGCGCTCCTTCCCTTCCGAGCTCTCCCATGCGCCCAAACAGTGGTTTACTGCCACATATGGGGTATCAGCGTACTCAGGACAAATTGGACAACAACTTTTTGGGTCCAATTTCTCCTGTTACCCTTGGTAAAATAAAACAAATTGGAGCTGAAGTAAATTTTTTGTGTAAAAAAGTTAAATGTTCATTTTTATTTAAACATTCCAAAAATTCCTATTAAACACCTGAAGGGTTAATAAACTTCTTGAATGTGGTTTTGAGCACCTTGAGGGGTGCAGTTTTTAGAATGGTGTCACACTTGGGCATTTTCTATCATATAGACCCCTCAAAATGACTTCAAATGAGACGTGGTCCCTAAAAAAAAATGGTGTTGTAAAAATGAGAAATTGCTGGTCAACTTTTAACCCTTATAACTCCCTAACAAAAAAAAAATTGGTTCCAAAATTATGCTGATGTAAAGGAGACATGTGGGAAATGTTACTTATTAAGTATTTTGTGTGACATATCTCTGTGATTTAATTGCATAAAAATTCAAAGTTTGAAAATTGCGAAATTTTCAAAATTTTCGCCAAATTTCCGTTTTTTTCACAAATAAACGCAGGTACTATCAAAGAAATTTTACCACTATCATGAAGTACAATATGTCATGAGAAAACAATGTCAGAATCACCAGGATCCGTTGAAGCGTTTCGGAGTTATAACCTCATAAAGGGACAGTGGTCAGAATTGTAAAAATTGGCCTGGTCATTAACGTGCAAACCACCCTTGGGGGTAAAGGGGTTAAAGGATCCATAAAGCTCTTTGTTTACTTGGAAATTTGAGATTAAGTGCGGGGCAAAATTGACACTTTTTCATAAGTACTGTATTCGTACATAGCACACAAATTCTATATTCAAGATCACAAATTAAAAAGTAAAAATGACACAAGTACTAATAAAGTCTACCAATGACTGCTCGAACGATTGGGCATCCGGTGAAGCCTCCTTTTAAGTAATATATTTGGAAGGTTTCCCTGATGTACATATTAAACAGAGGACATGTAAAGCAATATGAACACAGTTTTAAAGGCATTGTCCAGCAGTGAAAAAAATTGGCTAACATATTAAACTAACGTGTTATAGTTCCTCGTTAAAACTCTGAAGGTCCCTTATAGATAAGGTAAATCAGGTAAATTTCACCCCGAAGTCTGTTTTCGCCCTCCTGACCAGGCCAATTTTTAAATTCTGACCATTGTCTCTTTATGAGGACATAACTCTGGAAGGCTTCAATGGTTGCCACTGATTCTGAGATTTTTTGTGTGATATCTTTTACTTCATGATAGTGTTAAAATATCTGAGATATGACTTACTTATTTAAGAAAAAATCAGCAATCTTGTTCAGTGTATATCTACTATATAAAGCTGAATGTGTGTGTGTGTGTGTTTATGTATGTATGTATGTATGTATGTCCGGGATTGGCATCTGCACCGTCGCAGCTACAGCCACAAAATTTTGCACAGTCACATGTCTGGACCCTGAGAACGTCATAGGCTATGTTGTGAGGTGAAATTTTAACCCTGCGCTTTCCAATTAACCAAATAATTTTGCCCCTATCTACATAATTGGAAAAAAAGTGAAAAGGAAAAGTGTTGGAGGCGTCGCAGCCACAGCCACAAAATTTTGCACAGTCACACGTCTGGTCCCTGAGAGCATCATAGGCTATGTTGTGAGGCGAAATTTTAACCCCACGCTTTCCAATTCACCAAACAATTTTGCCCCTATCTACATAATGGGGAAAAAGTGAAAGGAAAAGTGTTGGAGGCAAATTGACAGCTGCCAGATGTGAACAAGGGGGACTTAAAGAGTGAGAGCGATGGCGCCAAAGAGTATATACCGTACAGTTGCTAAGGTGGGGCCCCGACATGGGATACTCACCACACACGGGGATATGGACACACACAAAATGTGCCACACACTACCACGTGCTTGAACACATATACCACCCTCAGCACACATTTCACCACACATACACCAACCTCGCCACATAAAAGTCGAAACACAAAAGTCGCCCCTCAAAACTCGCCACGCGCAAAACTCGCCACATGCAAAAATAGGCTCACGCAAAAATCGCCACAAGTGCAAAACTCACCTCATGGAAAAGTCGCCACACGCAAAACTTGCACACGCGGAAAAATTGCCACATGTACAAAAGTTGCAGCACATGCAAAAGTTGCCTCACACACAACTTGCACATACTCAAAAGGCACCACATATAAAACTCGCCATGCGCAAAACTCGCCATGCGCAAAACTTGCTGCACACAACTTGCTACACTAACCTGTCACATGCAACTCGACACACAAAAAGTTGCTACATGCATGTTGCCACACAAAACTCATCTCACAAAAGTCGCTACATGCATGTCGCCACACGCAACTCAACACACACAACTTGACAAACGAAACTCGCCCTAAAACACACACAAGTCTGGTATTATCCTTCAAAAATAAAAATTAGATTAATAAGCAGACAAACTACAAGAGCAACAAATGTACCATATAGGAAATACGGCAGCTGTCAGTCACATGACCTGTCTATTATGTGTATGTGTGAGCTAATATATACTGCCAGGGGGAGGGCTTCCTGTTGGCTGGGGATTTATCAGGCTGCCAATTTAGCTTACAAATACTGAGGTTAAAATACTGAGCAAATAATGTGTGAACGAGGTCTAATACAGGAGGAGATGACACACAGGTATATACTATATACAGGGGAGATGACACACAGATATATACTATATACAGGAGAGATGACACACAGGTATATACTATATAGAGGAGATGACATACAGGTACATATTATATACAGGAGGAGATGACACACAGGTATATACTATATACAGGAGCAGATGACCTACAGGTATATACTATATACAGGAGGAGATGACATACAGGTATATACTATATATAGAAGATGACATACAGGTATATACTATATACAGGAGGAGATGACACACAGATATATACTATATACAGGGGAGATGACACACAGGTATATACTATATACAGGAGGAGATGACATACAGGTATATACTATATATAGGAGGAGATGACATACAGGTATATACTATATACAGGGGAGATGACACACAGCAGGTATATTATATATACAGGGGAGATGACATACAGGTGTATACTATATATAAGGGAGATGACAAACATGTATATACTGAGGTGAAAATGAAAAGGTGTGAGTGCAAAATGAGAGGAGTGAGGAAGAGTAGTGGAGTGATCGGAAAATGACAGATGTGAGGTCGAAAGAGGAGTGAGGGAAAATAGTGGAGTGATCGGAAAATGACAGATGTGAGGTCGAAATGACAAGTGTTAGGGGGGAATGAGAGGAGTGAGGGAGAAAATGAGAGGTGTAAGGGAGAAAATGAGAGATATGAGGGGGAAAATGAAAGATGTGATTGGGAAAATGAGAGGCGTGATGGTAAAATAAGAGAAGTGAGGTGCTATAACTAACCACAGATATTTACTATGCCCAGGCAACGCCGGGCTCTTCAGCTAGTATATATATATATATATATATATATATATATATCTCCAGTATATATATGGAACTAAATGTAAGGGAAATATTAACGGATGGCAGAATAACTTTGTAAAGAGAACTAACATCTTCTTTTCACTAGATTTTTAATTGGAGATTTTTGCATGTATGAAAGACACTTTTTAATCAAGGCAGAAGTCTGCTTTAAATAAGCCTCATTGAACGTGCTAATATTGTTGCATTAACAATTAAGTCTGCATTTCAAAAGATACAGTATGCCTGGTATATCCTGGAGCGAAATAAATCTTGTTAGACTGTGAAAAAAAAAACTGTTTACTTTCATAAGTTTCAAATAATAACATCAAAGATCGACACCTTTTCTCTTCTCACTACAAACAGATGTTTTCTGAGGATTGACTTATAGGCGATGACATATCACACAACTGAAGGTGAATTTCAGGTCATTAGCCAATAAACAGATGTTTCCCAGGTTCAATATATTCTGATTTTCAATAAGACCCTTCCCAATAATTAACTACTTTCTCTAGTTTTAGAGAAGTATAAAGCTCAGCTTTTTGGATGGATGATTTGTGCATTTGGTTGTCCTGTGGGATAATGTTACTACAAATAAAAGCCTCATATTTTCTCTTTTATATATTGTTGTTCTGGAAACTGTCATTGCATTAAATCAAGGCATGGAGATCCAGGTTACTGTGACTATGAGCAGCTTGCTGGCATCAATTGAATGAAACTTTTATGATATGTTTAAAAGTGTGAGGCATATAAGACGGGAGGAACATATATTGATTTTTTTACAGTCAGATCCCTGGCGTACCTTGTCATTTCACAGCCTGAGGCGACGGCTGAACTGGTGCAACTAGCAGTGAGCTCTTGGCTCTATAAAAAACACAAATTTTGTCATTTATAACATATACCATTAAAAGCTACAAAGATCCGTGGTTAATTTTTCTTTTATGTTTAAAGTGATTGTCCATATTTTTTATTGTAACGAGAGGGCATGATGTTGTTGTGCTTATTAATACATAAGTTTTATAGGCTCTCCTGCTTTATTTGTTAGAGCAGCCATCTTCACATACAGAACTGAGATCCTCCCCATAAAACAACTGTTGGTGAAAGAGCATGTGACCAGAGTAGTCCATCAGCCTCCTCCCATTAAACAGTTTTCGCACGGGCAATGTTTTTCTGTTGCTCATCCTCTCCGGCTCCAGCGCTGCCTCTCTGCTGCTGTTCCACTGCAGCGGTGATGTCATATTGACAAATCCACTGCAGCCAATCACTGGACTCAGTAGATTTGACAACATGATATCACTGCTCTAGCCTAACCACTGAGACCTGCAAGGAATGAAAAAGTGAAGAACTATATTCTTTCAATGAAAATATTGTTTTAACCTCAAATTTTCCATTCTCGCAATTTTTAATGAGAGAATTCTCAAAAAAAATGTGTTAAGCAATTTCTACTGAACATGCCAATATCCCAGATATTGGCAAAATTTGCTGTTTGAGCTCAAAGAATGGCACAGAATGGAAGAAGCGCTATTTGACTTTTGGAACACAGTTTTCTAAGGGGTATCGTTTCTCCTTATGGAGAGTGACATACCATCTCTGGCTTGTCAAGGTGAGGAGGCTTATTCGCCGTGCATTGCTCCTCTGGGAAATATAATATGCAAATTGCCTCTTCTGAGAAAAAAGAGGACTTAAACTCTATAGCGCCACCTGTTGGAAGTTGCAATCCTACAAGTCACAATCAACTCTTTAACGAGTCGTGCAATATGACTTAGGATTAAAGCCAAATCAGTATCTCAATTCGCAGACACGGCGTTTCGGGCTGTTGGCCCTCGTCAGTGCGAAGCATGAGAACTAATTTGGCTAGGTGAGAGGCTCTGGACTCGGATCTAAGGGGTATCGTTTCTCCTTATGGAGAGTGACATAACATCTCTGGCTTGTCAAGGTAAGGAGTCATCATGAACACGACAGATTACATCCAGGAAGCAAACAGACAACTCTTGGATATAAAATACTCCACTCCACTTCAGGGAGATCCAACCAAAAAATACACAGAGGAACTAACACATATCATCAATGGTTTTGATTCCACTTCATCCTCACTGCTGGAACTAATACCAGACAATCCCCAAACAGGTACCTTCTACATGTTGCCTAAAATACATAAAGAAGGTAATCCTGGGAGATGTGGAAATAGCCCATATGTGGTCGGAAACTATTGTTTGGACACACAGAAGGGAATAATGCAATTTGGCATTTGGAGTGCAAATTGCAGAGCCCCCCAAAAATCCCAAAGCAACCCCATTTCAGAAACTACGCTCCTCAAGTGATTCATTCAGGGTTATGGTGAGCATTTTGAACTCACATGCGCTTCACAAGATTTTTATAATGCTGGATGATGGAAACAAATAATTTTGTTGTTTTCACTAAAATTATATTTTAGTCCCATTTTTTTTCACGAGGAATAATAGAAGATGATGGACAGCAAAATGTATAAAACAAAACCTGTATTTGGAATAATACCACAATATAATGTAAGGTTTGTAACAATAATAATAATAATAATAATAATAATAATAATAATAATAATAATAATATTGCAATGCGGCAGACAAATACCACCCAACCATAGCAACGTATTATATTATATGCCATCATATACAGCAGTTATAATACCACCATATTGATCATTATACAAAACCTCTGTCCTGGGACTGATATTACCCCGTAGTGACCCTGCATTGTTATTGGTTCTCACCAGTGACAATCTCGCTGATCAGCTGATCCTAGTTATTCATTTTCCCTTTTTTTCTACTGCCATGACCATGTCTTCCATCCATAATTTTGTCTCTGCAAAATGTAAAACAGAATCATGAGACATCTTTAACTTACTGCTTTTTCAGGATCCTCCTCACATTTCACCACATCTATACAAACCTATTAATAGTGCCCTAAACAGTAAGAATGAACCTGTGTGACCTGTATAGAAATAGTACCTTGTACTAGCCTTGTATGTGCCCTTACCCGATAATAATGTTCCCTCTATAATTTCTCATAATAATATTTCTCCCCTGTGCCTCCATACAATTATACAGCACCATAATTATCACCCATGTGTCTCCTTATAATAAGTGCCCTGTGTCTCATTTAGTAAAAATTCGCCTTGAACTTTTATAATAATAATGACCCCAAATCTCCTTATAATAATACAAACTCCCTTTTGCTTTTTTATAATAACAATGATAATAAACAGCGGTGCGCTATAAAAAATAATAATGAAAATAGAATGGACTACAGTGCACAAGTCAAATTCTGACATTCAACAGAAAATTATGGTAACATAAAAAAGAGACTGACACATGTAAATCAACCAAAAGTGGTTTTACTCTACACTAAAAAAATAGTAATGCAAAAATACTTATGAAAGCGTATATACAGTGCTAATCAAACTGCCACGGGGCCCTTGTGAAAGAATATGGTTATATTAATAAAATAAAGCAAAAATGACAAGCAAAAAAGTGAAATATGCGGCTTGTCAACTTTTTTAAATAGAAAAAAAAAAGGAAAATCGGGGGCCTCATACCAAAAGTGCTATCACAGTTCATAGGTACAGAAGGGCATACCTCCCTACTTTTTCAGACATGGAGAGGAATATGTATTGCAGCATTTTGCCCCTACTAAAGCCATTTTTTTTTCTCAGCCACCATGATACCCCTTCCATGGCCCCCATAGAGTTTGATGAAAGTCGTGTAACAAGAGTCCAATGGGACCAGGTGCAAAATTTGGTCAGATACTTGGGCCCTTGTAGCATTCTAAATATTATTAGGACATAAGGGTAGCTAACCCATCACCAACTATCTAGTAATGCCCCCTATCCTGTACTAATGTTCTCCATCTTGATAAATATGTCTGTTGCAACAAGGGTGGTCAGCTGTCGCCCCAATCTGCTAGCATGGTCCAGGGGTGATACCACAGCACGTCCACTCTCCTTTCACCATGGACATAATGCTACTCTGACAACACAAGGTGAGGTTAAACAGCGTGGCAATGCTTACCGCACTGTCATGAACATCATATTGTGGCAAATACTGGATGTTCATGCCCCTCATTCAAGTGATGGAGTCGAGGTTCCGATTTGTGTACTGTTCTAGTACCTAAACTTGCACTTTTTTTAACTGTTTGACCTTACTCGCGACACTCGAACAGTCAGGAGTAGAGTTGAGCGACCTTGACCTTTTTAGAGTCGAGCCGGGTTTCGCGAAACCCGACTATCTCAAAAGTCGAGTCGAGTGGAATCGGCCGATTATCACGAAAAGTCGGGGATCGACCGAAACACAAAACCCAATGCAAGTCAATGGGGGAGCATAGTCGGCAGTGAGTGGAGGCCAGGAAAACACCTACAGTGCCCATTTTAATGGCAAAAAACATACATTCTTGTTACTGAAGCTTGTCAATCTAAATTTACCTTATAATAATAGTAAGGCATTGGAAATTGGGGGTCATTTGGCTAAAGTTGTGGGGGGTAGGGCTGGTTGAAGCAATTAGTGGGCCCAGGACATCTGGACCACGTCACGGCAGTGGAGCAGGGAGAGGTAAGTATTTCAACTTTGCAAGTGCTGAGCAAGCAAGGGGGGCCCACTCGTTGGCATTGGCACTGGCACAGGGCCCCTCAAAGTACAGCGGTGTGTTTGCATGGCGGGGCTGCCTCCCACCGGCAGCAACACTTTTGCATACTATGAGAGGCCCTGTGCCAGTGACGTCGCCAACTAGTATTCCTCCCCCCACCTGATGAAGGAACCTGCACCTTCATCTGCACCTTCCTCTTTGTCCTCGTGTAATGTGGTATGGTATGCGGGAAGGGGGACCTGACTTTCAGCAGGGTCACAATCTTGCAGTGTAGCGTGCACGGGGAATGTTGCGTTATGGGTCAATGTACCAGCAGACTCATCTATCACTGGCTGGGGAATGGGCAGGATGAGGGGGAAACAGATATGGGCCCAAAGAATAAAGTGAGCTAAATGCAGTTCAAAATTGGTAACAGGACTAACCAGGGGGCATTGCTTTGTTCAGTGGAGGACAACTGGAATGAGAGGCTGACACAGAGAGTAGGCCCAAATCAGTAAGTATTCTAAATGCAGTTCAAAATTGGCAACAGTAGTAAACCGGCGGCACAGCTTTGTTCACAGTAGGAGAACAGCAAGGAGCGGCAGACACAGATAGAAGGCCCCAACCCAGCTGGTAGGCCTAATGCAGTGTTGTTTTCAACAACTACTAAAGAAGAGCCAGAAGATCGAAGCAATGGAGACGAAACCTGGGGAACACCTTGGAGTGCAACACACCGTCTCTACACCCCATACCCAATTTGTAGGCCTAATGCAGTGTAGTTTTCAACAACTACTAAACGAGAGTCAGAAGATCGAAGCAATGGAGAGGATACCTGGGGAACACCTTGGAGCGGCAGACACCGTTAGTAGGCCCTACCGAAGTAGTAGCCCCAATGCAGTTTTCAAATTCCTAGACGCTGAAAACCAGACTATTGACGCTCAGCTTTTTTCAAAGGAGGACAGCTGTATTGAGTGGCACAGACAGACACAGGTAGTAGGCCTTAAACCAAAAATGTGGCTCAATGCAGTTTAAAAAAGGTTACAGGGGTACACAGGCAGCATTGGTCTGGTCAGTGGAGGACAATTTCAATTATGGACCGCAGACAGACTTTGTACGCCTACTATTAAAAAAAGGATGCTCTATGCAATTAAAAATAGGTTCCAGGGGTCCACGGGCAGCAGTGGTGTGGTCAGTGGAGGGGTATTGGAAGGAGGGACCGTAGACAGGCGTAGTGGGCCTAACATAACAAAATTAGGCTGTAGGCACTTTAAAATTGGTTCCAGGGGTGCACGGGCAGCAGTGGTGTGGTCAGCGGAGGACAATTTGAATTAGGGACTGCAGAAAGACTTTGTAGGCTGTCCCCTGTGGACCATGCATCCAACACATTAACCCAGTGCGCCGTAATGGACACGTAACTTTTTGTGGACATGCCTACTGGTCCATGCGTCTCTTGTCAGGTGCACCTTTCTACTGTTTGATTGCCTGAGTGCTATGACAATGCAGACTTTTTCATGCCGGTGGAGGGCTGGGATGGCTTTTCTCGCAAAAGAAGTGTCGACTGGGTAGCTTGAACCGTGGTACAGCGTAGTTCATCTGGGCTTTATAAATATAAAACAAAGAAAAAAAGTAGGCTCCATGCACTTTCAGCTGGGTTCCAGGGGAACACGGCCAGCATTGGTCTGGTCAGTGGAGAACTATTGGAAGGAGGGACCGCAGACAGGCTTAGAAGGCCTAACATAATAAAATTGGGCTGTAGGCACTTTAGAATTAGTTCCAGCGGTACATGGGCAGCAGTAGTGTGGTCAGTGGAGGCCTAGTGGAAGGAGGGACCGCAGACAGGCGTAGTAGGCCTAACATAATAAAATATGTAAAGTCTTCCCACAGTGGAGGTATATGTGAAGGTACAATTGTACCTATGCAGCCTGTTAAGGTTGTAAAATTATGCAGCCTGACAAGGGTTAAAATTGGTTCCAGGGGTACACGGGCAGCAGTGGTCTGGTCAGTGGAGGCCTAGTGGAAGGAGGGACCGCAGACATGCTTCGAAGGCCTAACATAATAAAATTGGGCTGTAGGCACTTTAGAATTGGTTACAGGGGTACACGGGCAGCAGTGGTCTGGTCAGTGGAGGCCTAGTGGAAGGAGGGACCGCAGACAGGCTTCGAAAGCCTAACATAATAAAATTGGGCTGTAGGCACTTTAGAATTGGTTCCAGGGGTACACGGGCAGCAGTGGTCTGGTCAGTGGAGGACTAGTGGAAGGAGGGACCGCAGACAGGCGTAGTAGGCCTAACATAATAAAATATGGCTGTAGGCACTTTAAAATTGGCTCCAGGGGTACACGGGCAGCAGTGGTCTGGTCAGTGGAGGCCTAGTGGAAGGAGAGACCGCAGACAGGCTTCGAAGGCCTAACATAATAAAATTGGGCTGTAGGCACTTTAGAATTGGTTCCAGGGGTACACGGGCAGCAGTGGTCTGGTCAGTGGAGGCCTAGTGGAAGGAGGGACCGCAGACAGGCTTCGAAGGCCTAACATAATCAATTTGGGCTGTAGGCACTTTAGAATTGGTTCCAGGGGTACACGGGCAGCAGTGGTCTGGTCAGTGGAGGCCTAGTGGAAGGAGGGACCGCAGACAGGCTTCGAAGGCCTAACATAATAAAATTGGGCTGTAGGCACTTTAGAATTGGTTCCAGGGGTACACGGGCAGCAGTGGTCTGGTCAGTGGAGGACTAGTGGAAGGAGGGACCGCAGACAGGCGTAGTAGGCTTAACATAATAAAATATGGCTGTAGGCACTTTAAAATTGGTTCCAGGGGTACACTTGCAGCAGTGGTCTGGTCAGTGGAGGACTAGTGGAAGGAGGGACCGCAGACAGGCTTCGAAGGCCTAACACAGTGGTCCCCAACTACAGGCCTCGAGGGCCGCCAACAGTGCAGGTTTTCAGGATTTCCTTAGTATTGCACAGGGGTTGGAATCATCACCTGTGCAGATGATCACATTACCACCGATGCAATACTAAAGAAATCCTGAAAACCTGCACTGTTGGCGGCCCTCGAGGCCTGGAGTTGGGGACCCCTAGCCTAACATAATAAAATTGGGCTGTAGGCACTTTAGAATTGGTTCCAGGGGTACACGGGCAGCAGTGGTCTGGTCAGTGGAGGCCTAGTGTAAGGAGGGACCGCAGACAGGCGTAGGAGGCCTAACATAATAAAATATGGCTGTAGGCACTTTAAAATTGGTTCCAGGGGTACACGGGCAGCATTGGTCTGGTCAGTGGAGAACTATTGGAAGGAGGGACCGCAGACAGGCTTCGAAGGCCTAACATAATAAAATTGGGCTGTAGGCACTTTAGAATTGGTTCCAGCGGTACACGGGCAGCAGTAGTCTGGTCAGTGGAGGCCTAGTGGAAGGAGGGACCGTAGACAGGCGTAGTAGGCCTAACATAATAAAATATGGCTGTAGGCACTTTAAAATTGGTTCCAGGGGTGCACGGGCAGCAGTGGTCTGGTCAGTGGAGGCCTAGTGGAAGGAGGGACCGCAGACATGCTTCGAACGCCTAACATAATAAATTAGGGCGGTAGGCACTTTAGAATTGGTTACAGGGGTACATGGGCAGCAGTGGTCTGGTCAGTGGAGGCCTAGTGGAAGGAGGGACCGCAGACAGGCTTCGAAAGCCTAACATAATAAAATTGGGCTGTAGGCACTTTAGAATTGGTTCCAGGGGTACACGGGCGGCAGTGGTCTGGTCAGTGGAGGACTAGTGGAAGGAGGGACCGCAGACAGGCGTAGTAGGCCTAACATAATAAAATATGGCTGTAGGCACTTTAAAATTGGTTCCAGGGGTACACGGGCAGCAGTGGTCTGGTCAGTGGAGGCCTAGTGGAAGGAGGGACCGCAGACAGGCTTCGAAGGCCTAACATAATAAAAATTGGCCTGTAGGCACTTTAGAATTGGTTCCAGGGGTACACGGGCAGCAGTGGTCTGGTCAGTGGAGGCCTAGTGGAAGGAGGGACCGCAGACAGGCTTCGAAGGCCTAACATAATAAATTTGGGCTGTAGGCACTTTAGAATTGGTTCCAGGGGTACACGGGCAGCAGTGGTCTGGTCAGTGGAGGACTAGTGGAAGGAGGGACCGCAGACAGGCGTAGTAGGCCTAACATAATAGAATATGGCTGTAGGCACTTTAAAATTGGTTCCAGGGATACACTTGCAGCAGTGGTCTGGTCAGTGGAGGCCTAGTGGAAGGAGGGACCACAGACAGGCTTCGAAGGCATAACATAATAAAATTGGGCTGTAGGCACTTTAGAATTGGTTCCAGGGGTACACAGGCAGCAGTGGTCTGGTCAGTGGAGGCCTAGTGGAAGGAGGGACCGCAGACAGGCTTCGAAGGCCTAACATAATAAAATTGGGCTGTAGGCACTTTAGAATTGGTTCCAGGGGTACACGGGCAGCAGTGGTCTGGTCAGTGGAGGCCTAGTGGAAGGAGGGACCGCAGACAGGCTTCGAAGGCCTAACATAATAAAATTGGGCTAAAGGCACTTTAGAATTGGTTCCAGGGGTAAACGGGCAGCAGTGGTCTGGTCAGTGGAGGCCTAGTGTAAGGAGGGACCGCAGACAGACGTAGTAGGCCTAACATAATAAAATATGGCTGTAGGCACTTTAAAATTGGTTCCAGGGGTACACGGGCAGCAGTGGTCTGGTCAGTGGAGGCCTAGTGGAAGGAGAGACCGCAGACAGGCTTCGAAGGCCTATCATAATAAAATTGGGCTGTAGGCACTTTAGAATTGGTTCCAGGGGTACACGGGCAGCAGTGGTCTGGTTCAGTGGAAGCCTAGTGGAAGAAGGGACCGCAGACAGGCTTCGAAGGCCTAACATAATAAAATTGGGCTGTAGGCACTTTAGAATTGGTTCCAGGGGTACACGGGCAGCAGTGGTCTGGTCAGTGGAGGACTAGTGGAAGGAGGGACCGCAGACAGGCGTAGTAGGCCTAACATAATAAAATTTGGCTGTAGGCACTTTAAAATTGGTTCCAGGGGTACACTTGCAGCAGTGGTCTGGTCACTGGAGGCCTAGTAAAAGGAGGGACCGCAGACAGGCTTTGAAGGCCTAACATAATAAAATTGGGCTGTAGGCACTTTAGAATTGGTTCCAGGGGTACACGGGCAGCAGTGGTCTGGTCAGTGGAGGCCTAGTGGAAGGAGGGACCACAGACAGGCTTCGAAGGCCTAACATAATAAAATTGGGCTGTAGGCACTTTAGAATTGGTTCCAGGGGTGCACGGGCAGCAGTGGTCTGGTCAGTGGAGGCTTAGTGGAAGGAGGGACCGCAGACAGGCGTAGTAGGCCTATCATAATAAAATATGGCTGTAGGCACTTTAAAATTGGTTCCAGGGGTACACGGGCAGCAGTAGTCTGGTCAGTGGAGGCCTAGTGGAAGGAGGGACCGCAGACAGGCTTCGAAGGCCTAACATAATAAAATTGGGCTGTAGGCACTTTAGAATTTCTTCCAGGGGTACACACGGGCAGCAGTGGTCTGGTCAGTGGAGGCCTAGTGGAAGGAGGGACTGCAGACAGGCTTCGAAGGCCTAACATAATAAAATTGGGCTGTAGGCACTTTAGAAATGGTTCCAGGGGTACACGGGCAGCAGTGGTCTGGTCAGTGGAGGACTAGTGGAAAGAGGGACCGCAGACAGGCGTAGTAGGCCTAACATAATAAAATTTGGCTGTAGACACTTGGAATTCTCTTGCATGGGGTACACAGGCAGCATTGGTGTTGTCAGCGGAGGCCGATTGTAATGAGTGTCTGCCAGTTAGTAGTCCCAAACAATAAATACATCCTAATGTCTCGCATTACAACAAAACGAAAACACAAAAGGGTGCAATCATTAGGTACAGGGGTGGGCTCCTCTGCGTAGCTTCAGACCTAGTAATTTGGCGCGAAGTATTTACTTGGGCAAATATAGGACACTGCCCCTGACTATGTTAAGTACCATCATACATGTCAACACAATGGTATTGTCAGTGGCAGGAATTTAAGGATGTCAGCACATAGACTAAACATTGGTGGAACTGTGAGAGATAATTGTGCAAGTGGTAGAGCAATGTTTGAGCTGGGGGTGGGGGAACTCTCTTGTGGCCGGCGGTACAGGCCCAGGGCCCCTCTTGTTACAACAGTGTGTCTGACGTTGGGTGCGCACCACCACCGCCAGAGACACTTTATTGTACAATGAGGGACCCAGTGGCAGTGCGTCGACCAAAAGCGGGCACACCCACCTCTTCAGACAAACAGCACTCTCACGGGTGCTTGCGCCAAGTGACGATACCACGGCCCCGTGTGGGGAGTTTGGCCATTTAGGGAGGTGTAAACATGTCGTATGCTGGACAATCGGCTGCTGCAAATTACGAGATTGTTAAAGTCATTCAGAGTAGTCCACCGGCAAGACCTTTTCATAGGAAAGCTAGGTGTCGGCCGGGCAAGGTGGGGCAAAAGAATTCGAAATCCAGTTGTGGTTCATTTTAATGAAGGTTAGATCATCAACATTTTGGGTAGCCAGACGAGTCCTTTTTTCAGTTAATATTGAACCTGCAGCACTGAATACTCTTTCTGATAGGACACTAGCTGCCGGGCAAGCAAGCTCCTGCAATGCATATTCTGCCAATTCTGGCCAGGTGTCTAATTTGGATGCCCAGTAATCAAATGGGAATGACGGTTGAGGGAGAACATCGATAAGGGATGAAAAATAGTTAGTAACCATACTGGACAAATGTTGTCTCCTGTCACTTTGAATTGATGCAGCAGTACCTGTCCTGTCTGCGGTCATAGCAAAATCACTCCACAACCTGGTCAGAAAACCCCTCTGTCCAACGCCACTTCTGATTTCTGCACCTCTAACACCTCTGGTCTGCTGCCCCCTGCAGCTCGTGTGAGAACGATCACGGGCACTGTGTGCTGGGAATGCCTGAAGCAAACGGTCAACAAGAGTTGATTGTTTGGTTGCTAATATTAGTTCCAAGTTCTCATGTGGCATAATATTTTGCAATTTGCCTTTATAGCGAGGATCAAGGAGGCAGGCCAACCAGTAATCGTCATCGTTCATCATTTTAGTAACGCGTGTGTCCCTTTTGAGGATACGTAAGGCATAATCCGCCATGTGGGCCTAAGTTCCAGTTGTCAAATCTGCGGTTGTGCTTGGTTGAGGGGCAGTTTCAGGCAAATCTACGTCACTTGTGTCCCTCAAAAAACCAGAACCCGGCCTTGCCACGCCACCAATTTCCAGAGGCCCCGGAAAAGCTTCCTCATTAAAAATATACTCATCCCCATCATCCTCCTTGTCCTCCTCCTCCTCTTCGCCCGCTACCTCGTCCTGTACACTGCCCTGACCAGACAATGGCTGACTGTCATCAAGGCTTTCCTCTTCCTCTGCTGCAGACGCCTGATCCTTTATGTGCGTCAAACTTTGCATCAGCAGACGCATTAGGGGGATGCTCATGCTTATTATGGCGTTGTCTGCACTAACCAGCCGTGTGCATTCCTCAAAACACTGAAGGACTTGACAGATGTCTTGTATCTTCGACCACTGCACACCTGACAACTCCATGTCTGCCATCCTACTGCCTGCCCATGTATGTGTATCCTCCCACAAAAACATAACAGCCCGCCTCTGTTCGCACAGTCTCTGAAGCATGTGCAGTGTTGAGTTCCACCTTGTTGCAACGTCTATGATTAGGCGATGCTGGGGAAGGTTCAAAGACCGCTGATAGGTCTGCATACGGCTGGAGTGTACGGGCGAACGGCGGATATGTGAGCAAAGTCCGCACACTTTGAGGAGCAGGTCGAATAACCCCGGATAACTTTTCAGGAAGCACTGCACCACCAGGTTTAAGGTGTGAGCCAGGCAAGGAATGTGTTTGAGTTGGGAAAGGGAGATGGCAGCCATGAAATTCCTTCCGTTATCACTCACTACCTTGCCTGCCTCAAGATCTACTGTGCCCAGCCACGACTGCATTTCTTTCTGCAAGAACTCGGACAGAACTTCTGCGGTGTGTCTGTTGTCGCCCAAACACTTCACAGCCAATACAGCCTGCTGACGCTTGCCAGTAGCTTCCCCATAATGGGACAACTGGTGTGCAACAGTGGCAGCTGCGGATGGAGTGGTTGGGTGACTGCGGTCTGTGGACGAGCTCTCGCTTCTGCAGGAGGATGAGGAGGAGGGGGTGCGAACACCTACAGCCAACTGTTTTCTAGACCGTGAGCTAGGCAGAACTGTCCCGAAATTGATGTCCCCTGTGGACCCTGCATCCACCACATTCACCCAGTGTGCCGTGATGGACACGTAACGTCCCTGGCCATGCCTACTGGTCCATGCATCTATTGTCAGGTGCACCTTTGTACTCACAGATTGCCTGAGTGCATGGACGATGCGCTCTTTAACATGGTGGTGGAGGGCTGGGATGGCTTTTCTCGAAAAGAAGTGTCGACTGGGTAGCTCGTAGCGTGGTTCAGCGTAGTCCATCAGGGCTTTGAAAGCTTCGCTTTCAACTAACCGGTAGGGCATCATCTCTAACGAGATTAGTCTAGCTATGTGGGCGTTCAAACCCTGTGTACGCGGATGCGAGGATAAGTACTTCCATTTTCTAACGAGAGTCTCATGTAGGGTGAGCTGGACTGGAGAGCTGGAGATCGTGGAACTAGCGGGTGTGCCGGTGGACATGGCAGACTGAGAGACGGTTGGAGACGGTATTGTTTCCACCGGTGCCCTAGATGCAGTGTTTCCTACTACGAAACTGGTGATTCCCTGACCCTGAGTGCTTTGGCCTGGCAACAAAACCTGCACAGATACTGCAGGTGGTGCGGAAAATGGTGGCCTTACAGTGACGGAAGGGATGTAGCATTGCTGACTAGTTTCATTGGCCGAGGGTGCTACAACCTTAAGGGACGTTTGGTAGTTAGTCCAGGCTTGCAAATGCATGGTGGTTAAATGTCCATGCATGCAACTTGTATTTAGACTTTTCAGATTCTGACCTCTGCTTAAGGTAGTTGAACATTTTTGACAGATGACTTTGCGCTGATCAATTGGATGTTGTTTAAAAAAATGCCAGACTGCACTCTTTCTAGCATCGGATCCCTTTTCAGGCATTGCAGACTGAGCTTTAACCGGATGGCCACGCTGTCCTCCAACAGGTTTTGGCTTTGCCACGTGTTTTGTGCCAGATACGGGCCCGGAAGATGGAACCTGTTGCGATGTTGATGCCTGCTGCGGCCCCTCCTCCTCCGTTTCAGAACTACTGCCGCCTGCACCCTGTTCTCCCAATGGCTGCCAATCGGGGTCAACAACTGGGTCATCTATAACCTCGTCTTCTAGCTCGTGTGCAACTTCGTCTGTGTCACCGTGTAAGTAGGTGGTATAGCGTTCGTGACGGGGCAACATAGTCTCATCAGGGTCTGATTCTGGATCAGTACCCTGCGAGGGCAGTGTTCTGGTCTGAGTCAAAGGACCAGCATAGTAGTCTGGCTGTGGATGTGCATCAGTGCACTCCATGTCCGATTCAAATAGTAATGGGCATGGCCTGTTAACTGTTTCACTTTCTAAGCCAGGGACGGTATGTGTAAAGAGCTCCATGGAGTAACCCGTTGTGTAGCCTGCTGCATCCTTCTCTGTTGTTGTTTTTGCTGAAGAGGACAAGGAAGCGACTTGTCCCTGACCATGAAAATCCACTAACGACGCGCTGCTTTTACATTTACCAGTTTCAGAAGAGGAGGCAAAAGAGCTAGAGGCTGAGTCAGCAAGGTAAGCCAAAACTTGCTCTTGCTGCTCCGGCTTTAAAAGCGGTTTTCCTACTCCCAGAAAAGGGAGCGTTCGAGGCCTTGTGTAGCCAGACGACGAACCTGGCTCCACAGCTCCAGACTTAGGTGCTATATTTTTTTTCCCACGACCACCGGATGCTCCACTACCACTACCATCATTACCAGCTGTGTTCTGAAAGGTAATTCAGTACCACAATGGACATAGAGGTCAGCGCACATACAGAGACCTGGCAATAACCCAAAAAACAAGAACGAGCTCTGAGACGTGGGAACTCTGTTGACCGCAATCCCTAATCCTCTCGAACCACACTAAAGGCAGCCGTGGATTGCGCCTAACGCTCCCTATGTAACTCGGCACGGCCTGAGAAACTAGCTAGCCTGAAGATAGAAAATAAGCCTACCTTGCCTCAGAGAAATACCCCAAAGGAAAAGGCAGCCCCCACATATAATGACTGTGAGTTAAGATGAAAAGACAAACGTAGAGATGAAATAGATTTAGCAAAGTGAGGCCCAACTTTCTGAACAGAGCGAGGATAGGAAAGGTAACTTTGCGGTCAACTCAAAACCCTACAAAAACCACGCAAAGGGGGCAAAAGACCCTCCGTACCGAACTAACGGCACGGAGGTACACCCTCTGTGTCCCAGAGCTTCCAGCAAGCAGAAAAAAACAAATTGACAAGCTGGACAGAAAAAAACAGCAAACAAATAGCAAAGAGGAACTTAGCTATGCAGAGCAGCAGGCCACAAGAATGAACCAGGAGGAAACAGGTCCAATACTAGAACATTGACTGGAGGCCAGGATCAAAGCACTAGGTGGAGTTAAATAGAGCAGCACCTAACGACTTCACCACATCACCTGAGGAAGGAAACTCAGAAGCCGCAGTACCACTTTCCTCCACCAACGGAAGCTCACAGAGAGAACCAGCCGAAGTACCACTTGTGACCACAGGAGGGAGCTCTGCCACAGAATTCACAACAGTACCCCCCCCTTGAGGAGGGGTCACCGAACCCTCACCAGAGCTCCCAGGATGATCAGGATGAGCCATATGAAAGGCACGAACAAGATCGGGAGCATGCACATCAGAGGCAAAGACCCAGGAATTATCTTCCTGAGCATAACCCTTCCACTTAACCAGATACTGGAGTTTCCGCCTTGAAACACGAGAATCCAAAATCTTCTCCACAAAATACTCCAACTCCCCCTCCACCAAAACCGGGGCAGGAGGATCAACAGATGGAACCATAGGTGCCACGTATCTCCGCAACAATGACCTATGGAATACGTTATGTATGGAAAAAGAATCTGGAAGGGTCAGACGAAAAGACACAGGATTAAGAACCTCAGAAATCCTATACGGACCAATAAAACGAGGTTTAAACTTAGGAGAGGAAACCTTCATAGGAATATGACGAGAAGATAACGAAACCAAGTCCCCAACCCGAAGTCAGGTACCCACACAGCGTCTGCGATTAGCGAAACGTTGAGCCTTCTCCTGGGACAAAGTCAAATTGTCCACTACATGAGTCCAAATCTGCTGCAACCTGTCCACCACAGTATCCACACCAGGACAGTCCGAAGACTCAACCTGCCCTGAAGAGAAACGAGGATGGAACCCAGAGTTGCAGAAAAACGGTGAAACCAAGGTAGCCGAGCTGGCCCGATTATTAAGGGCGAACTCAGCCAAAGACAAAAAGGACACCCAGTCATCCTGATCAGCAGAAACAAAGCATCTCAGATATGTTTCCAAGGTCTGATTGGTTCGTTCGGTCTGGCCATTAGTCTGAGGATGGAAAGCCGAGGAAAAAGACAAGTCAATGTCCATCCTACCACAAAAGGCTCGCCAAAACCTCGAAACAAACTGGGAACCTCTGTCAGAAACGATATTCTCTGGAATGCCATGTAAACGAACCACATGCTGGAAAAACAATGGCACTAAATCAGAGGAGGAAGGCAATTTAGACAAGGGTACCAAATGGACCATCTTAGAGAAGCGATCACAGACCACCCAAATGACTGACATCTTTTGAGAGATGGGAAGATCTGAAATAAAATCCATAGAGATATGTGTCCAAGGCCTCTTCGGGACCGGCAAGGGCAAAAGCAACCCACTGGCACGAGAACAGCAGGGCTTAGCCCGAGCACAAATCCCACAGGACTGCACAAAAGTACGTACATCCCGCGACAGAGATGGCCACCAAAAGGATCTAGCCACTAACTCTCTGGTACCAAAGATTCCAGGATGACCAGCCAACACAGAACAATGAACCTCAGAGATAACTTTATTCATCCACCTATCAGGGACAAACAGTTTCTCCGTTGGGCAACAATCAGGTTTATTAGCCTGAAATTTTTGCAGCACCCGCCGCAAATCAGGGGAGATGGCAGACACAATTACTCCCTCTTTGAGGATACCCGCCGGCTCAGATACACCCGGAGAGTCGGGCACAAAACTCCTAGACAGAGCATCCGCCTTCACATTTTTAGAGCCCGGAAGGTATGAAATCACAAAGTCAAAACGGGCAAAAAACAACGACCAACGAGCTTGTCTAGGATTCAACCGCTTGGCGGACTCGAGATAAGTCAAGTTCTTATGATCAGTCAAGACCACCACGCGATGCTTAGCTCCTTCAAGCCAATGATGCCACTCCTCGAATGCCCACTTCATGGCCAGCAACTCTCGATTGCCCACATCATAATTTCGCTCAGCAGGCGAAAACTTCCTGGAAAAGAAGGCGCATGGTTTCATCACCGAGCAATCAGAACTTCTCTGCGACAAAACAGCCCCTGCTCCAATCTCAGAAGCATCAACCTCGACCTGGAACGGAAGCGAAACATCTGGTTGACACAACACAGGGGCAGAAGAAAAACGATGCTTCAACTCTTGAAAAGCTTCCACCGCAGCAGAAGACCAATTGACCAAATAAGCACCTTTCTTGGTCAAATCGGTAAATGGTTTAGCAATACTAGAAAAATTGCAGATGAAGCGACGATAAAAATTAGCAAAGCCCAGGAACTTTTGCAGACTTTTCAGAGATGTCGGCTGAGTCCAATTATGGATGGCTTGGACCTTAACAGGGTCCATCTCGATAGTAGAAGGGGAAAAGATGAACCCCAAAAATGAAACCTTCTGAACACCAAAGAGACACTTTGATCCCTTCACAAACAAAGAATTAGCACGCAGGACCTGAAACACCGTTCTGACCTGCTTCACATGAGACTCCCAATCATCCGAGAAGATCAAAATGTCATCTAAGTACACAATCAGGAATTTATCCAGGTACTCTCGGAAGATGTCATGCATAAAGGACTGAAACACTGATGGGGCATTGGCAAGTCCGAATGGCATTACTAGATACTCAAAATGGCCCTCGGGCGTATTAAATGCAGTTTTCCACTCATCGCCTCGCTTAATACGCACAAGATTATACGCACCACGAAGATCTATCTTGGTGAACCAACTAGCCCCCTTAATCCGAGCAAACAAATCAGATAACAATGGCAAGGGGTACTGAAATTTAACCGTGATCTTATTTAGAAGGCGGTAATCTATACAAGGTCTCAGTGAACCATCCTTCTTGGCTACAAAAAAGAACCCTGCTCCTAATGGCGACGATGACGGGCGAATATGCCCCTTCTCCAAAGACTCCTTCACATAACTCCGCATAGCGGCGTGCTCAGGCACAGATAAATGAAACAGTCGACCTTTTGGGAATTTACTACCAGGAATCAAATCGATAGCACAATCACAATCCCTATGCGGAGGTAGGGTATCGGACTTGGGCTCATCAAATAAATCCCGGTAATCAGACAAGAACTCAGGAACCTCAGAAGGGGTGGATGACGAAATAGTCAGAAATGGGACATCACCATGTACCCCCTGACAACCCCAGCTGGACACAGACATGGATTTCCAATCTAATACTGGATTGTGGACTTGTAGCCATGGCAACCCCAACACGACCACATCATGCAGATTATGCAACACCAGAAAGCGAATAACCTCCTGATGCGCAGGAGCCATGCACATGGTCAGCTGGGTCCAATACTGAGGCTTATTCTTGGCCAAAGACGTAGCATCAATTCCTCTCAATGGAATAGGACACTGCAAGGGCTCCAAGAAAAACCCACAACGCCTAGCATACTCCAAGTCCATCAAATTCAGAGCAGCGCCTGAGTCCACAAATGCCATGACTAGAGTTGAGCGACCTTGACCTTTTTAGAGTCGAGCCGGGTTTCGCGAAACCCGACTATCTCAAAAGTCGGGTCGAGTGAAATCGGCCGATTATGACGTACAGTCGGGATCGACCGAAACACGAAACCCAATGCAAGTCAATGGGGCAGCATAGTCGGCAGTGAGTGGGGGCCAGGAAAACACCCAGAGTGCCCATTGTAATGTCAAAACCATCCATTCTTCTTAATGAAGCTTGTCAAGCGTAATTTACCTTATAATAATTGTAAGGCATTTGAAATTGGGGTTCATTTGGCTAAAGTTGTGGTGGGTAGGGCTGGTTCAAGTAATTAGTGGGCCCAGGAAATCTGGACCACGTCACGGCAGTGGAGCAGGGAGAGGTAAGTATTTCAACTTTGCAAGTGCTGTGAACCTGAGCAAGCAGGGGGGGCCCACTCGTTGGCATTGGCACTGGCACAGGGCCCCTCAAAGTACAGCGGTGTGTTTGCACGGCGGGGGCGCCTCCCACCGGCAGCAACACTTTTGCGTACTATGAGAGGCCCTGTGCCAGTGACGTCGCCAACTAGTATTCCTCCCCCCACCTGATGAAGGAACCTGCACTTTCATCTGCACCTTCCTCTTTGTCCCCGTGTAATGTGGTATGGTATGCGGGAAGGGGGACCTGACTTTCAGCAGGGTCACAATGTTGTTGTGTAGCGTGCACGGGGAATGTTGCGTTATGGGTCAATGTACCAGCAGACTCATCTATCACTGGCTGGGCAATGGGCAGGATGAGGAGGAAACACAGATATAGGCCCAAAGAATAAAGTTGGCTAAATGCAGTTCAAAATTGGTAACACAGGAATAACCAGGGGGCATTGCAGTGGAGGACAACTGGAATGAGAGGCTGACACAGAGAGTAGGCCCAAATCAGTAAGTAGTCGAAATGCAATTCAAAATTGGCAACCGTAGTAAACAGGCGGCACAGCTTTGTTCAGTGGAGGAGAACAGCAAGGAGTGGCAGACACCGATAGTAGGCCCCAACCCAACTAGTAGGCCAAATGCAGTCTAACATTAACAACTACTTAACGAGCGCCTGAAAACTGAATTTCAGGACAGGAAACCAGGAGAACAGCAAGGAGTGGCAGACACCGATAGTAGGCCCCAAACCAACTAGTACGCCAAATGCAGTTGTTCCGTTTAACCACAATTTAATGAGAGCCTGAAGATAGAAGTTCAGGAAAGGCAACCTGGAGAACACCTTGGAGTGGAACACACCATCTCTCTACACCCCATACCCAATTTGTAGGCCTAATGCAGCGTAGTTTCCAACAACTACTAAACGAGAGCCGGAAGATCGAAGCTCAGGAAAGGCAACCTGGGGAACACCTTGGAGTGGAACACACCATCTCTCTACACCCCATACCCAATTTGTAGGCCTAATGCAGTGTAGTTTCCAAGAACTACTAAACGAGAGCCGGAAGATCGAAGCTCAGGAAAGGCAACCTGGAGAACACCTTGGAGTGGAACACACCATCTCTCTACACCCCATACCCAATTTGTAGGCCTAATGCAGTGTAGTTTCCAAGAACTACTAAACGAGAGCCGGAAGATCGAAGCTCAGGAAAGGCAACCTGGAGAACACCTTGGAGTGGAACACACCATCTCTCTACACCCCATACCCAATTTGTAGGCCTAATGCAGCGTAGTTTCCAACAACTACTAAACGAGAGCATGATGATCGAAGCATTGGCGAGGAAACCTGGGGAACACCTTGGAGTGGAACACACCATCTCTCTACACCCCATACCCAATTTGTAGGCCTAATGCAGCGTAGTTTCCAACAACTACTAAACGAGAGCCGGAAGATCGAAGCTCAGGAAAGGCAACCTGGGGAACACCTTGGAGTGGAACACACCATCTCTCTACACCCCATACCCAATTTGTAGGCCTAATGCAGTGTAGTTTCCAAGAACTACTAAACGAGAGCCGGAAGATCGAAGCTCAGGAAAGGCAACCTGGAGAACACCTTTGAGTGGAACACACCATCTCTCTACACCCCATACCCAATTTGTAGGCCTAATGCAGTGTAGTTTCCAAGAACTACTAAACGAGAGCCGGAAGATCGAAGCTCAGGAGAGGCAACCTGGAGAACACCTTGGAGTGGAACACACCATCTCTCTACACCCCATACCCAATTTGTAGGCCTAATGTAGCGTAGTTTCCAACAACTACTAAACGAGAGCATGATGATCGAAGCATTGGCGAGGAAACCTGGGGAACACCTTGGAGTGGAACACACCATCTCTCTACACCCCATACCCAATTTGTAGGCCTAATGCAGTGTAGTTTCCAAGAACTACTAAACGAGAGCCGGAAGATCGAAGCTCAGGAAAGGCAACCTGGAGAACACCTTGGAGTGGAACACACCATCTCTCTACACCCCATACCCAATTTGTAGGCCTAATGCAGCGTAGTTTACAACAACTACTAAACGAGAGCATGATGATCGAAGCATTGGCGAGGAAACCTGGGGAACACCTTGGAGTGGAACACACCATCTCTCTACAGTGGAACACACCATCTCTCTACACCCCATACCCAATTTGTAGGCCTAATGCAGCGTAGTTTCCAACAACTACTAAACGAGAGCCGGAAGATCGAAGCTCAGGAAAGGCAACCTGGGGAACACCTTGGAGTGGAACACACCATCTCTCTACACCCCATACCTAATTTGTAGGCCTAATGCAGTGTAGTTTCCAAGAACTACTAAACGAGAGCCGGAAGATCGAAGCTCAGGAAAGGCAACCTGGAGAACACCTTGGAGTGGAACACACCATCTCTCTACACCTCATACCCAATTTGTAGGCCTAATGCAGTGTAGTTTCCAAGAACTACTAAACGAGAGCCGGAAGATCGAAGCTCAGGAGAGGCAACCTGGAGAAAACCTTGGAGTGGAACACACCATCTCTCTACACCCCATACCCAATTTGTAGGCCTAATGCAGCGTAGTTTCCAACAACTACTAAACGAGAGCATGATGATCGAAGCATTGGCGAGGAAACCTGGGGAACACCTTGGAGTGGAACACACCATCTCTCTACACCCCATACCCAATTTGTAGGCCTAATGCAGTGTAGTTTCCAAGAACTACTAAACGAGAGCCGGAAGAGCGAAGCTCAGGAAAGGCAACCTGGAGAACACCTTGGAGTGGAACACACCATCTCTCTACACCCCATACCCAATTTGTAGGCCTAATGCAGCGTAGTTTCCAACAACTACTAAACGAGAGCCGGAAGATCGAAGCTCAGGAAAGGCAACCTGGGGAACACCTTGGAGTGGAACACACCATCTCTCTACACCCCATACCCAATTTGTAGGCCCAATGCAGCGTAGTTTCCAACAACTACTAAACGAGAGCATGATGATCGAAGCATTGGCGAGGAAACCTGGGGAACACCTTGGAGTGGAACACACCATCTCTCTACAGTGGAACACACCATCTCTCTACACCCCATACCCAATTTGTAGGCCTAATGCAGCGTAGTTTCCAACAACTACTAAACGAGAGCCGGAAGATCGAAGCTCAGGAAAGGCAACCTGGAGAACACCTTGGAGTGGAACACACCATCTCTCTACACCCCATACCCAATTTGTAGGCCTAATGCAGCGTAGTTTCCAACAACTACTAAACGAGAGCCAGAAGATCGAAGCTCAGGAAAGGCAACCTGGGGAACACCTTGGAGTGGAACACACCATCTCTCTACACCCCATACCCAATTTGTAGGCCCAATGCAGCGTAGTTTCCAACAACTACTAAACGAGAGCATGATGATCGAAGCATTGGCGAGGAAACCTGGGGAACACCTTGGAGTGGAACTCACCATCTCTCTACACCCCATACCCAATTTGTAGGCCTAATGCAGCGTAGTTTCCAACAACTACTAAACGAGAGCCGGAAGATCGAAGCTCAGGAAAGGCAACCTGGAGAACACCTTGGAGTGGAACACACCATCTCTCTACACCCCATACCCAATTTGTAGGCCTAATGCAGCGTAGTTTCCAACAACTACTAAACGAGAGCCAGAAGATCGAAGCTCAGGAAAGGCAACCTGGGGAACACCTTGGAGTGTAACAAACCCTCTCTCTACACCACGGAAGGGCTGATTCTTAGGAAGGAAGGCTGTCGGAAAGAAGCAGGGCGCGTCCGAGGGTGATTATATTCTTATTAGGTATATACTCACCCTCGGACGCGCCCTGCTTCTTTATTTGTAATGAATGTTTATTTGCAATGTGGTTTTGACTTACTCTATTTTTTTGGTAAATAATGATTTTATTATTTTCATTGTTTTGCATCTTCTTGGCAATAATATAAAGAAGACTCGACAGGACAACACTCGGTGGATGCCATATCTGTGTTTAAAATTGAAAAAACCTTTCAGTTAACTACTTGCAGGAGAAAGTTATTGTAGCTGGTGGCCATTTTTAGTACTGTACCAGATTTTTGTTGTATGTGTTTGTTTTTAATGTTAAAACGTCTGCATTTGATATCTCTCCAGTATTTTCTTTTTTATAAGCAAAATACTTATTTTTAGATTTTCTGATGTTGGTTCCAGGGGTACACGGGCAGCAGTGGTGTGGTCAGTGGAGGCCTAGTGGAAGGAGTGACCGCAGACAGGCATCGAAGGCCTAAAATAATAACACATGGCTGTAGGCAATTTTAAATTGGTTCCAGGGGTGCAAGGGCAGCAGTGGTGTGGTCAGTGGAGGCCTAGTGGAAGGAGTGACCGCACACAGGCATCGAAGGCCTAAAATAATAACACATGGCTGTAGGCAATTTTACATTGGTTACAGGGGTACACGGGCAGCAGTGGTGTGGTCAGTGGAGGCCTAGTGGAAGGAGTGACCGCAGACAGGCATCGAAGGCCTAAAATAATAACACATGGCTGTAGGCAATTTTAAATTGGTTCCAGGGGTGCAAGGGCAGCAGTGGTGTGGTCAGTGGAGGCCTAGTGGAAGGAGTGACCGCACACAGGCATCGAAGGCCTAAAATAATAACACATGGCTGTAGGCAATTTTACATTGGTTACAGGGGTACACGGGCAGCAGTGGTGTGGTCAGTGGAGGCCTAGTGGAAGGAGTGACCGCAGACAGGCATCGAAGGCCTAAAATAATAACACATGGCTGTAGGCAATTTTAAATTGGTTACAGGGGTACACGGGCAGCAGTGGTGTGGTCAGTGGAGGCCTAGTGGAAGGAGTGACCGCAGACAGGCATCGAAGGCCTAAAATAATAACACATGGCTGTAGGCAATTTTAAATTGGTTCCAGGGGTACACGGGCAGCAGTGGTGTGGTCAGTGGAGGCCTAGTGGAAGGAGTGACCGCAGACAGGCATCGAAGGCCTAAAATAATAACACATGGCTGTAGGCAATTTTAATTTGGTTACAGGGGTACACGGGCAGCAGGGGTGTGGTCAGTGGAGGCCTAGTGGAAGGAGTGACCGCAGACAGGCATCGAAGGCCTAAAATAATAACACATGGCTGTAGGCAATTTTAAATTGGTTACAGGGGTACACGGGCAGCAGTGGTGTGGTCAGTGGAGGCCTAGTGGAAGGAGTGACCGCAGACAGGCATCGAAGGCCTAAAATAATAACACATGGCTGTAGGCAATTTTAAATTGGTTCCAGGGGTACACGGGCAGCAGTGGTGTGGTCAGTGGAGGCCTAGTGGAAGGAGTGACCGCAGACAGGCATCAAAGGCCTAAAATAATAACACATGGCTGTAGGCAATTTTAAATTGGTTCCAGGGGTACACGGGCAGCAGTGGTGTGGTCAGTGGAGGCCTAGTGGAAGGAGTGACCGCAGACAGGCATCGAAGGCCTAAAATAATAACACATGGCTGTAGGCAATTTTAAATTGGTTCCAGGGGTGCACGGGCAGCAGTGGTGTGGTCAGTGGAGGCCTAGTGGAAGGAGTGACCGCACACAGGCATCGAAGGCCTAAAATAATAACACATGGCTGTAGGCAATTTTACATTGGTTACAGGGGTACACGGGCAGCAGTGGTGTGGTCTGTGGAGGCCTAGTGGAAGGAGTGACCGCAGACAGGCATCGAAGGCCTAAAATAATAACACATGGCTGTAGGCAATTTTAAATTGGTTCCAGGGGTACACAGGGCAGCAGTGGTGTGGTCAGTGGAGGCCTAGTGGAAGGAGTGACCGCAGACAGGCATCGAAGGCCTAAAATAATAACACATGGCTGTAGGCAATTTTAAATTGGTTACAGGGGTACACAGGCAGCAGTGGTGTGGTCAGTGGAG
Organism: Ranitomeya imitator; assembly: GCF_032444005.1. Lineage (NCBI taxonomy): Eukaryota > Metazoa > Chordata > Amphibia > Anura > Dendrobatidae > Ranitomeya > Ranitomeya imitator. Next base: position 109,419,477 of record NC_091290.1, on the reverse strand, counting down.
GCCTAGTGGAAGGAGTGACCGCAGACAGGCATCGAAGGCCTAAAATAATAACACATGGCTGTAGGCAATTTTAAATTGGTTCCTGGGGTACACGGGCAGCAGTGGTGTGGTCAGTGGAGGCCTAGTGGAAGGAGTGACCGCAGACAGGCATCGAAGGCCTAAAATAATAACACATGGCTGTAGGCAATTTTAATTTGGTTACAGGGGTACACGGGCAGCAGGGGTGTGGTCAGTGGAGGCCTAGTGGAAGGAGTGACCGCAGACAGGCATCGAAGGCCTAAAATAATAACACATGGCTGTAGGCAATTTTAAATTGGTTCCAGGGGTACACGGGCAGCAGTGGTGTGGTCAGTGGAGGCCTAGTGGAAGGAGTGACCGCAGACAGGCATCGAAGGCCTAAAATAATAACACATGGCTGTAGGCAATTTTAAATTGGTTCCAGGGGTACACGGGCAGCAGTGGTGTGGTCAGTGGAGGCCTAGTGGAAGGAGTGACCGCAGACAGGCATCGAAGGCCTAAAATAATAACACATGGCTGTAGGCAATTTTAAATTGGTTACAGGGGTACACGGGCAGCAGTGGTGTGGTCAGTGGAGGCCTAGTGGAAGAAGTAACCACAGACAGGCATCGAAGGCCTAACATAACAAAAATGTCAATACAATGGTATTGTCAGTGGCAGGCATTGAAGGATGTCAGCGCATAGACTAATCATTGGTGGAGCTGTGAGATAATTTTGCAAGTGGTAGAGCACTGTTTGAGCTGGGGGGGGGAACTGTCTTGTGGCCGGCGGTACAGGCCCAGGGCCCCTCATATTACAACGATGTGTCTGACGTTGGGTGCGCACCACCACCGCCAGAGACACTTTATTGTACTATGAGGGACCCAGTGGCAGTGCCGTCGACCAAAAGCAGGCACACCCACCTCTTCAGACAAACTGCACTCTCACGGGTGCTGTCGCCAAGTGTCGATACCACGGCCCCGTGTGGGGAGTTTGGCCATTTAGTGAGGTGTAAACATGTCGTATGCTGGACAATCAGGTGCTGAAAATTACGAGATTGGAAAAGGCATTCAGAATAGTCCACAGGCAAGACCTTTTCATAGGAAAGCTAGGTGTCAGCCGGGCAAGGTGGGGCAAAAGATTTCGAAATCCAGTTGTGGTTCATTTTAATGAAGGTTAGATCATCTACATTTTGGGTAGCCAGACGAGTCCTTTTTTCTGTTAGTATTGAACCTGCAGCACTGAATACTCTTTCTGATAGGACACTAGCTGCCGGGCAAGCAAGCTCCTGCAATGCATATTCTGCCAATTCTGGCCAGGTGTCTAATTTTGATGACCAGTAATCAAATGGGAATGACGGTTGAGGGAGAACATCGATAAGGGATGAAAAATAGTTTGTAACCATACTGGACAAATGTTGTCTCCTGTCACTTTGAATTGATGCTGCAGTACCTGTCCTGTCTGCGGTCATAGCAAAATCACTCCACAACCTGGTCAGAAAACCCCTCTGGCCAACGCCACTTCTGATTTCTGCCCCTCTAACTCCTCTGGTCTGCTGGCCCCTGCAGCTCGTGTGAGAACGATCACGGGCGCTGTGTGCAGGGAATGCCAGAAGCAAACGGTCAACAAGAGTTGATTGTTTGGTTGCTAATATTAGTTCCAAGTTCTCATGTGGCATTATATTTTGCAATTTGCCTTTATAGCAAGGATCAAGGAGGCAGGCCAACCAGTAATCGTCATCATTCATCATTTTAGTTATGCGTGTGTCCCTTTTGAGGATACGTAAGGCATAATCCGCCATGTGGGCCAAAGTTCCAGTTCTCAAATCTGCGGTTGTGCTTGGTTGAGGGGCAGTTTCAGGCAAATCCACGTCACTTGTGTCCCTCCAAAAACCAGAACCCGGCCTTGCCGCGCCACCAATTTCCAGTGGCCCCGGAAAAGCTTCCTCATTAAAAATATAATCATCCCCATCATCCTCCTCGTCCTCCTCCTCCTCGTCGCCCGCTAACTCATCCTGTACACTGCCCTGGCCAGACAATGGCTGACTGTCATCAAGGCTTTCCTCTTCCTCAGCTGCAGACGCCTGATCCTTTATGTGCGTCAAACTTTGCATCAGCAGACGCATTAGGGGGAGGCTCATGCTTATTATGGCGTTGTCTGCACTAACCAGCCGTGTGCATTCCTCAAAACACTGAAGGACTTGACACATGTCTTGAATCTTCGACCACTGCACACCTGACAACTCCATGTCTGCCATCCTACTGCCTGCCCGTGTATGTGTATCCTCCCACAAAAACATAACAGCCTGCCTCTGTTCGCACAGTCTCTGAAGCATGTGCAGTGTTGAGTTCCACCTTGTTGCAACGTCTATGATTAGGCGATGCTGGGGAAGGTTCAAAGAACGCTGATAGGTCTGCATACGGCTGGAGTGTACGGGCGAACGGCGGATATGTGAGCAAAGTCCACGCACTTTGAGGAGCAGGTCGGATAACCCCGGATAACTTTTCAGGAAGCACTGCACCACCAGGTTTAAGGTGTGAGCCAGGCAAGGAATGTGTTTCAGTTGGGAAAGGGAGATGGCAGCCATGAAATTCCTTCCGTTATCACTCACTACCTTGCCTGCCTCAAGATCTACAGTGCCCAGCCACGACTGCGTTTCTTTCTGCAAGAAATCGGACAGAACTTCCGCGGTGTGTCTGTTGTCGCCCAAACACTTCATAGCCAATACAGCCTGCTGACGTTTGCCAGTAGCTGCCCCATAATGGGAGACCTGGTGTGCAACAGTGGCAGCTGCGGATGGAGTGGTTGTGCGACTGCGGTCTGTGGACGAGCTCTCGCTTCTGCAGGAGGACGAAGAGGAGGAGGAGGGGGTGCGAACGGCTACAGCCAATTGTTTCCTAGACCGTGGGCTAGGCAGAACTGTCCCAAACTTGCTGTCCCCTGTGGACCCTGCATCCACCACATTTACCCAGTGTGCCGTGATGGACACGTAACGTCCCTGGCCATGCCTACTGGTCCATGCATCTGTTGTCAGGTGCACCTTTGTGCTCACAGATTGCCTGAGTGCATGGACGATGCGCTCTTTAACATGCTGGTGGAGGGCTGGGATGGCTTTTCTGGAAAAAAAGTGTCGACTGGGTAGCTCGTAGCGTGGTACAGCGTAGTCCATCAGGGCTTTGAAAGCTTCGCTTTCAACTAACCGGTAGGGCATCATCTCTAACGAGATTAGTCTAGCTATGTGTGCATTCAAACCCTGTGTACGCGGATGCGAGGCTAAGTACTTCCTTTTTCTAACCATAGTCTCATGTAGGGTGAGCTGGACTGGAGAGCTGGAGATCGTGGAACTAGCGGGGGTGCCGGTGGACATGGCAGACTGAGAGACGGTGGGAGATGGTATTGTTGCCGCCGGTGCCCTAGATGCAGTGTTTCCTACTACGAAACTGGTGATTCCCTGACCCTGACTGCTTTGACCTGGCAAAGAAACCTGCACAGATACTGCAGGTGGTGCGGAAAATGGTGGCCCTACACTGCCGGAAGGGATGTTGCGTTGCTGACTAGCTTCATTGGCCGAGGGTGCTACAACCTTAAGGGACGTTTGGTAGTTAGTCCAGGCTTGCAAATGCATGGTGGTTAAATGTCTATGCATGCAACTTGTATTGAGACTTTTCAGATTCTGTCCTCTGCTTAAGGTAGTTGAACATTTTTGACAGATAACTTTGCGCTGATCAATTGGATGTTGTTTAAAAAAATGCCAGACTGCACTCTTTCTAGCATCGGATACCTTTTCAGGCATTGCAGACTGAGCTTTAACCGGATGGCCACGCTGTCCTCCAACAGGTTTTGGCTTTGCCATGCGTTTTGGGCAAGATACGGGCCTGGCAGATGGAACCTGTTGCAATGTTGATGCCTGATGCGGCCCCTCCTCCTCCGCTTCAGAACTGCTGCCGCCTGCACCCTGTTCCCCCAATGGCTGCCAATCGGGGTCAAGAACTGGGTCATCTATTACCTCTTCTTGTAGCTCGTGTGCAACTTCGTCTGTGTCACCGTGTCGGTCGGTGGTATAGCGTTCGTGATGGGGCAACATAGTCTCATCAGGGTCTGATTCTTGATCATTACCCTGCGAGGGCAATGTTGTGGTCTGAGTCAAAGGACCAGCATAGTAGTCTGGCTGTGGCTGTGCATCAGTGCACTCCATGTCAGATTCAACTTGTAATGGGCATGGACTGTTAACTGCTTCACTTTCTAAGCCAGGGACGGTATGTGTAAAGAGCTCCATGGAGTAACCCGTTGTGTCGCCTGCTGCATTCTTCTCTGTTGTTGTTTTTGCTGAAGAGGACAAGGAAGCGACTTGTCCCTGACCGTGAACATCCACTAACGACGCGCTGCTTTGACATTTACCAGTTTCACGAGAGGAGGCAAAAGAGCTAGAGGCTGAGTCAGCAAGATAAGCCAAAACTTGCTCTTGCTGCTCCGGCTTTAAAAGCGGTTTTCCTACTCCCAGAAAAGGGAGCGTTCGAGGCCTTGTGTAGCCTGACGACGAACCTGGCTCCACAGCTCCAGACTTAGGTGCAATATTTTTTTTCCCACGACCAGCTGATGCTCCACTACTACCACTACCCTCATTACCAGCTGACAATGAACGCCCCCGGCCACGACCTATTCCACCATACTTCTTCATTGTTTTAAAAATGTAAACAAACTAACGGTATTTGTTGCTGTCACACAAATTACACGGTGAGCTATAACTTCAGTATGATTTAGCTACCCCTTTACAGGTGAGTGAGACCACAACGAAAATCAGGCACAATGTTACACACTCTGTTGTTGGTGGCAACAAATGAGAGAGATGCCACACACGCAGGACTGTCACTGAAGCACAAATGTAAATATTAATCTCCCACTGATTTGATTTTTTTTTTTTTTCAGGGAGACTTTAGGAAAAAAAAATAATAGAATAAAATGATTTTTTTCAGGAAGAATTTAGAAACCAAATAAAATAAAATGATTTTTTCAGGGAGAATTTAGAAAACAAATAAAACAAAAAAAGGCTTTCTATGGCCCACTGAGTGAGAGATGACGCAAACAGGAGTCAGGAGTGGCACACAAGCCCAGAGGCCAATATTTATCTCCCACTGATTGATGTAGTGATTTTTTCAGGTAGATTTTGGAACCCAAATCAAGCTAAAAAAATAATAGGCTTTCTATGGCGCACAATTGGAGAGAGAGAGAGAGATGGCACACCCAGGAGTCAAGACTGGCACACAAGCAGAAAGGGCAATATTAATCTCCCACTGATTGATGTAGTGATTTTTTCAGGTAGATTTTGGAACCCAAATCAAGCTAAAAAAATAATAGGCTTTCTATGGCCCACAATTGGAGAGAGAGAGAGAGATGGCACACCCAGGAGTCAAGACTGGCACACAAACAGAAAGGGCAATATTAATCTCCCACTGATTTGTTTTTTGTTTTTTTTTCAGGGAGACTTTAGGAAAAAAAAATAGAATAAAATGATTTTTTCAGGAAGAATTTACATAGTAACATAGTAACATAGTTAGTAAGGCCGAAAAAAGACATTTGTCCATCCAGTTCAGCCTATATTCCATCATAATAAATCCCCAGATCTACGTCCTTCTACAGAACCTAATAATTGTATGATACAATATTGTTCTGCTCCAGGAAGACATCCAGGCCTCTCTTGAACCCCTCGACTGAGTTCGCCATCACCACCTCCTCAGGCAAGCAATTCCAGATTCTCACTGCCCTAACAGTAAAGAATCCTCTTCTATGTTGGTGGAAAAACCTTCTCTCCTCCAGACGCAAAGAATGCCCCCTTGTGCCCGTCACCTTCCTTGGTATAAACAGATCCTCAGCGAGATATTTGTATTGTCCCCTTATATACTTATACATGGTTATTAGATCGCCCCTCAGTCGTCTTTTTTCTAGACTAAATAATCCTAATTTCGCTAATCTATCTGGGTATTGTAGTTCTCCCATCCCCTTTATTAATTTTGTTGCCCTCCTTTGTACTCTCTCTAGTTCCATTATATCCTTCCTGAGCACCGGTGCCCAAAACTGGACACAGTACTCCATGTGCGGTCTAACTAGGGATTTGTACAGAGGCAGTATAATGCTCTCATCATGTGTATCCAGACCTCTTTTAATGCACCCCATGATCCTGTTTGCCTTGGCAGCTGCTGCCTGGCACTGGCTGCTCCAGGTAAGTTTATCATTAACTAGGATCCCCAAGTCCTTCTCCCTGTCAGATTTACCCAGTGGTTTCCCGTTCAGTGTGTAATGGTGACATTGATTCCTTCTTCCCATGTGTATAACCTTACATTTATCATTGTTAAACCTCATCTGCCACCTTTCAGCCCAAGTTTCCAACTTATCCAGATCCATCTGTAGCAGAATACTATCTTCTCTTGTATTAACTGCTTTACATAGTTTTGTATCATCTGCAAATATCGATATTTTACTGTGTAAACCTTCTACCAGATCATTAATGAATATGTTGAAGAGAACAGGTCCCAATACTGACCCCTGCGGTACCCCACTGGTCACAGCGACCCAGTTAGAGACTATACCATTTATAACCACCCTCTGCTTTCTATCACTAAGCCAGTTACTAACCCATTTACACACATTTTCCCCCAGACCAAGCATTCTCATTTTGTGTACCAACCTCTTGTGCGGCACGGTATCAAACGCTTTGGAAAAATCGAGATATACCACGTCCAATGACTCACCGTGGTCCAGTCTATAGCTTACCTCTTCATAAAAACTGATTAGATTGGTTTGACAGGAGCGATTTCTCATAAACCCATGCTGATATGGAGTTAAACAGTTATTCTCATTGAGATAATCCAGAATAACATCCCTCAGAAACCCTTCAAATATTTTACCAACAATAGAGGTTAGACTTACTGGCCTATAATTTCCAGGTTCACTTTTAGAGCCCTTTTTGAATATTGGCACCACATTTGCTATGCGCCAATCCTGCGGAACAGACCCTGTCGCTATAGAGTCCCTAAAAATAAGAAATAATGGTTTATCTATTACATTACTTAGTTCTCTTAGTACTCGTGGGTGTATGCCATCTGGACCCGGAGATTTATCTATTTTAATCTTATTTAGCCGATTTCGCACCTCTTCTTGGGTTAGATTGGTGACCCTTAATATAGGGTTTTCATTGTTTCTTGGGATTTCACCTAGCATTTCATTTTCCACCGTGAATACCGTGGAGAAGAAGGTGTTTAATATGTTAGCTTTTTCCTCGTCATCTACAACCATTCTTTCCTCACTATTTTTTAAGGGGCCTACATTTTCAGTTTTTATTCTTTTACTATTGATATAGTTGAAGAACAGTTTGGGATTAGTTTTACTCTCCTTAGCAATGTGCTTCTCTGTTTCCTTTTTGGCAGCTTTAATTAGTTTTTTAGATAAAGTATTTTTCTCCCTATAGTTTTTTAGAGCTTCAATGGTGCCATCCTGCTTTAGTAGTGCAAATGCTTTCTTTTTACTGTTAATTGCCTGTCTTACTTCTTTGTTTAGCCACATTGGGTTTTTCCTATTTCTAGTCCTTTTATTCCCACAAGGTATAAACCGCTTACACTGCCTATTTAGGATGTTCTTAAACATTTCCCATTTATTATCTGTATTCTTATTTCTGAGGATATTGTCCCAGTCTACCAGATTAAGGGCATCTCTAAGCTGTTCAAACTTTGCCTTCCTAAAGTTCAATGTTTTTGTGACTCCCTGACAAGTCCCCCTAGTGAAAGACAGGTGAAACTGCACAATATTGTGGTCGCTATTTCCTAGATGCCCGACCACCTGCAGATTTGTTATTCTGTCAGGTCTATTAGATAGTATTAGGTCTAAAAGTGCTGCTCCTCTGGTTGGATTCTGCACCAATTGTGAAAGATAATTTTTCTTGGTTATTAGCAGAAACCTGTTGCCTTTATGGGTTTCACAGGTTTCTGTTTCCCAGTTAATATCCGGGTAGTTAAAGTCCCCCATAACCAGGACCTCATTATGGGTTGCAGCTTCATCTATCTGCTTTAGAAGTAGACTTTCCATGCTTTCTGTTATATTTGGGGGTTTGTAACAGACCCCAATGAGAATTTTGTTACCATTTTTCCCTCCATGAATTTCAACCCATATGGACTCGACATCCTCATTCCCTTCGCTAATATCCTCCCTTAAAGTGGACTTTAGACAAGACTTTACATAGAGACAAACCCCTCCTCCTCTCCGATTTTTACGATCCTTTCTAAACAGACTGTAACCCTGTAAGTTAACTGCCCAGTCATAGCTTTCATCTAACCATGTCTCGGTTATTCCCACTATGTCAAAGTTACCTGTAGATATTTCTGCTTCTAGTTCTTCCATCTTGTTTGTCAGGCTTCTGGCGTTTGCGAGCATGCAGTTTAGAGGATTTTGTTTTGTTCCAATCTCCTCGCTGTGGATTGTTTTAGAAATGTTCTTACCTCCCTTCTGAGTATGTTTTCCTGGGTCGTCTTTGTTCGAGTCTAATGTTTTTCTTCCCGTCCCCTCTTCTTCTAGTTTAACGCCCTCCTGATGAGTGTAGCGAGTCTTCTGGCGAATGTGTGTTTCCCAGGTTTGTTGAGGTGTAGTCCATCTCTGGCGAGGAGTCCATCATACCAGTAATTCACACCGTGGTCCAGGAATCCAAATCCTTGTTGTCTGCACCATCGTCTTAGCCAGTTGTTTGCATCAAGGATCCTGTTCCATCTCCTGGTGCCATGCCCGTCTACTGGAAGGATAGAAGAAAAAACTACCTGTGCATCCAGTTCCTTTACTTTCTTCCCCAACTCTTCAAAGTCCTTGCAGATTGTCGGTAGGTCCTTCCTTGCCGTGTCATTGGTGCCAACATGTATCAGAAGAAATGGGTGGACGTCCTTGGAGCTGAAGAGCTTTGGTATCCTATCGGTCACATCCTTGATCATCGCACCTGGAAGGCAGCATACTTCTCTTGCAGTTATGTCCGGTCTGCAGATGGCTGCTTCGGTGCCTCTCAGTAGTGAGTCTCCCACCACCACCACTCTTCGTTGCTTCTTGGCTGTACTTTTTGCTGTCACTTGTTGCTGTGTGCCCTTTTCTTTTTTGCTTGCTGGTATTGCTTCATCCTTAGGTGTGCCATCTTCATCCTCTACAAAGATTTGATATCGGTTCTTCAGTTGTGTGGTTGGTGATTTCTCCATGGTCTTCTTGCTTCTTTTGGTCACATGCTTCCACTCATCTGCTTTTGGAGGTTCTCTGACACTTTTTGCACCTTCTGTGACCAGTAGAGATGCTTCTGTTCTGTCTAGAAAGTCTTCATTCTCTTTGATGAGTTTCAAAGTTGCTATTCTTTCTTCCAGACCCCGCACCTTTTCTTCTAAAAGGGCCACTAGTCTACACTTCTGACAGGTGAAATTGGATTCTTCTTCTGGTCGATCTGTGAACATGTAGCACATGCTGCAGCTCACCATGTAGGTTGTCACATCTGCCATGTTGCTCCTAGATCCTGCTGACTTGCTGTGTGTTTTCCTTCTTGTGTAATCTACTCAGCCAAGCTCTCTTGCAATAATGTCCTACAGGCAAAAATTCGCGCGCCGTAAGGCGCGCGGTTTGGTGATGCTTTCGAAGCAGCTGGTCCCGGCTGTACCCAACGATCTTCTAGCTTAGGGAGACTTCGCTTCTCCCAGAAGGCACCTGGAATATGCAAATTAGCCTCCTGAAGCTTGAATCCCTGGTTTGGTGATGCTTTCGAAGCAGCTGGTCCCGGCTGTACCCAACGATCTTCTAGCTTAGGGAGACTTCGCTTCTCCCAGAAGGCACCTGGAATATGCAAATTAGCCTCCTGAAGCTTGAATCCCTGGTTTGGTGATGCTTTCGAAGCAGCTGGTCCCGGCTGTACCCAACGATCTTCTAGCTTAGGGAGACTTCGCTTCTCCCAGAAGGCACCTGGAATATGCAAATTAGCCTCCTGAAGCTTGAATCCCTGGTATTTAGAAACCAAATAAAATAAAATGATTTTTTCAGGGAGAATTTAGAAAACAAATAAAACAAAAAAAGGCTTTCCATGGCCCACTGAGTGAGAGATGACGCACACAGGAGTCAGGAGTGGCACACAAGCCCAGAGGCCAATATTTATCTCCCACTGATTGATGTAGTGATTTTTTCAGGTAGATTTTGGAACCCAAATCAAGCTAAAACAATAATAGGCTTTCTATGGCCCACAATTGGAGAGAGAGAGAGAGAGATGGCACACCCAGGAGTCAAGACTGGCACACAAGCAGAAAGGGCAATATTAATCTCCCACTGATTTGTTTTTTTTTTTGTTTTTTTCAGGGAGACTTTAGGAAAAAAAAATAATAGAATAAAATGATTTTTTCAGGAAGAATTTAGAAACCAAATAAAATAAAATGATTTTTTCAGGGAGAATTTAGAAAACAAATAAAACAAAAAAAGGCTTTCTATGGCCCACTGAGTGAGAGATGACGCACACAGGAGTCAGGAGTGGCACACAAGCCCAGAGGCCAATATTTATGTTAGGACTGGCGGAACGCACCAAGAGAGATGTAATGGATGCGTTCGCAGTCCGGGGTCCACCGTGCAGGTGAAACCTGCTGCTAGGACATGACAGACGATATGGTGGTACTCATAAGTATACACGCGTGGGTTAAACCTCACCCAGCGTGAAGAAAGCGATCCTGTTGCGTCACAGGATCGCGGTACCGCACATAGAGCGCGAGCAAGTGGTCAGCGAACTAGACCCCAACAGGGATAGTAGTCCGATTAGACCCTTGCTGGCACTACACCACAACTGGGTGTGAAAAGTATATACAATAGAGGCACCGAAGTGCAAACTGTGCCGTGCTGGCAGGCACCACTAAGTACCCAGACATGGGTCAGGAAGCGCACACAGGCGCGTGGCGCCGCACTGGCGGTCACAGCAGAGGACGCTGACACGTGTGTGACACGTTGAGTGTTAAGTCGGGCGCTAGATAGCAGCCATACACCATACGCGAACAATCATACAGTAGGGTAGGGGTATTTAAAGGACGACTTGCACTCACAACAAACACACGTATAAAGTTGTACACTAGCGCATGGCCGTGCGGTCATGCGCAGTTTATATAGCTGCAGGACAGGAAGCGGCCACAGAAACTTTGCCCTTCCAAGACCTGCCAAGAGGACCAATAGAATGCGCTGCAGAGTCTGAGCACATGACCCTCGATCTCCAACGGGAGATCTTGCCCTGGGCATGCTCAGTGTGCGCAGACAAGGACTTAGTCCCAGAGAAGTCCACTCGCTGCTGACCAGTATTGGCTTTAAAGGCAGAAGCTGGAGAAGCAGCAGTAACTCTTCTTACAGAGTCAGACTGAGCGAGACGCTGGGATCGACGTCCCTGCTGAGCAGGCTCCACTGCGGCTGGAGGAGAATGGGAGACCGCAGCGGAGACGGATCGAGATTCCCCCTGTGCAGCAGAGGAAACTCGACTCCTAACATTACCCCCCCTCCTAGGGCCCCCCCCTCCTTGGGCCTCGCTACGTTCGAAGGCAGCAATGAGCTGTGGGGCCCGAATGTTTTCAGCAGGCTCCCATGATCTGTTCTCTGGACCATAACCCTTCCAATCCACCAGATAGAACTTTTTGCCGCGTACCACCTTACACCCCAAAATAGCGTTCACCTCGTAATCGTCCGTAGACGAACCCGATGTCCCGGCAGATGACTCGGAAAACCGGGACATGTATACGGGTTTCAAGAGGGACACATGAAAGGTGTCGGTGATACCCAAGCGTGGAGGAAGAGCCAGGCGGTAGACCACAGGATTAACCTGTTCGAGAACCTTGAAGGGACCCAAGTAGCGAGGAGCAAACTTAGTGGACTCAACTCGCAGCCTGATGTTACGGGCGGAGAGCCACACCAAGTCGCCAGGGACAAAAGTCAGAGCAGGGCGCCGATGAACATCGGCGGAGGACCTCATTCTCTCCTTGGAGGCCCGAATGGCATCCTGCGTGCGATCCCAAATGTCCCGTGCCTCCACAGCCCAGTCTGCCACCCTGGGATCAGCGGAAGACACAGGCATGGGCACTGGAACACGCGGATGCTGGCCGTAATTTAAGAGGAATGGAGTCTGACCGGTGGAGTCGGCTACGGCATTGTTAAGTGCAAACTCTGCCCACGGTAGCAAGGATGCCCAGGCATCCTGTCTGGCAGAAACAAAATGTCGCAGATATGTGACCAAGGTCTGGTTGGCCCTCTCTACCAACCCATTCGTCTCGGGATGATATGCCGAAGAGAGATTTAACTCAATACTGAGTAAACGACACAGCTCCCTCCAGAATCGAGACGCAAACTGGGGACCCCGGTCACTAACAATTTTGTCTGGCATACCGTGTAAGCGAAAGATATGCTTGATAAACAAGACAGCCAACGCCCCTGCAGATGGTAGCCGTGGAAGAGGCACCAAATGCACCATTTTGGAGAAATGGTCGGTGATCACCCAGATAATGGTGCAATTACGAGACTTGGGTAAGCCCACCACAAAGTCCATCCCGACCATCTCCCAGGGCCTGTCAGCCACGGGCAGAGGGTAAAGCAAACCAGCTGGCCGTTGCCGAGGAGTCTTGTTCCTGGCGCAAGAGACACACGCCCGAACGTACTCCACGACATCACGAGCCATATGCGGCCACCAGTATGTCCTCGCTAGTAACTCAGATGTCCTTTTAGTACCAAAATGTCCACCCACCCTGGACGAGTGCGCCCAAGAGAGAACCTCCGGCCGCAAACTAGATGGAACAAAAGTCTTGCCCGGGGGCACAGACTCCAGCGAAACCGGGGCCACGGTTCTCAAACTCTCGGTGGGGACAATAAGCCGAGGCTCCTCCTCCTCCTCCGCAGATGACACAACGGAGCGAGAGAGAGCATCGGCCCGAATGTTCTTCTCCCCAGAAAGGAAATGGAGGGTGAAATGAAACCGGGAGAAGAACAAGGACCATCTGGCCTGGCGAGAATTCAACCGCTGAGCTGTCTGCAGATACACCAAATTTTTGTGATCTGTGAAGACTTGGAAGGGAAAACGTGCTCCCTCCAAGAGATGTCTCCACTCCGAGAAAGCCAACTTCATGGCTAGCAACTCCCTGTCCCCGATGGAATAATTCCTCTCTGCTGGTGCGAAGGTCTTGGAGAAAAAGAAGCAAGGATGCTTCCGACCTTGAGCATCCTTTTGGAAGAGGACTGCTCCAGCACCAACAGAAGAGGCATCCACCTCCATGATAAATGGCTTATCAACATCGGGGCGATGAAGTATGGGAGCGCTAGCGAAGTGTGACTTTATAGAGATAAAGGCCTTGGAGACCTCCTCAGACCACAATTTAGGATTTGCCCCCTTCTTGGTGAGGGCAACCAAGGGAGCTACCAAAGTTGAGAAATGCGGGATGAACTGGCGATAATAATTGATGAACCCCATAAAGCGCTGCACCGCTTTAAGAGAATGAGGTTCCTGCCAGTCCATCACAGCCTGTAGTTTGGCAGGATCCATAGCCAATCCCTGGGCTGAGATGATGTAGCCTAGGAAAGGTAAGGACTCCTGCTCAAACATGCACTTCTCCAACTTGGCATAGAGGGAGTTTGCCCGTAGGAGGTCGAAGACTTTGCAAACATCTCTCCGGTGGGAGTCAATATCTGGAGAGTAGATGAGAATATCATCCAGATAGACTACGACCGAGGTGGAAAGCATATCCCGGAAGATATCGTTCACAAAGTCTTGGAAAACGGCTGGGGCATTACAGAGCCCAAAGGGCATCACCAGATATTCATAGTGCCCATCCCTGGTGTTAAAAGCCGTCTTCCATTCGTCCCCCTCACGGATGCGAATCAGGTTGTAAGCACCCCGCAGATCTAATTTAGTAAATACCCTTGCTCCCCGAAGCCTATCGAACAGTTCAGATATCAAAGGCAAAGGGTATTTATTCTTAACGGTGATGGCGTTAAGACCCCTGTAGTCTATGCATGGACGCAATTCCCCACTCTTCTTCTGCACGAAGAAGAATCCTGCCCCAGCAGGTGACACTGACTTCCTGATGAACCCTCTTGCCAGATTTTCCTGGATGTACTGTGACATTGCCTCCGTCTCCGGGAGAGATAGCGGATAGACTCGACCCCGGGGAGGCTCAGCACCAGGCAAGAGGTCAATAGGACAGTCATAGGGGCGATGGGGCGGAAGGGTCTCCGCCGCCTTTTTGGAGAATACGTCTGCATATGACCAATACTGCTTGGGGAGAGAGGATAGATCTGCTGATACCTCAGTAGTAGCAACCTGAACGCACTCCCTCTGACACCTACCCCCACAAGATTCACCCCAACCCAGAATTCTGCCTGAGGACCACTCGATATGAGGAGAGTGGTACCGTAGCCAAGGTATTCCCAACAGGATCTCATCAATTCCTTCCGGAATGACGAGCAGAGAAATTATCTCCTGATGAGATGGCGACATGGACAGAGTAAAAGGGATGGTCTGGTGTGTTATCTGTGAGGGCAATGTCGACCCATTCACCACTCGCACCGTTACTGGTTGAGCAAGCATAACCAAGGGTATTGCGTGACGTTGGGCGAAGGCAGAAGACATAAAGTTGCCCTCCGCCCCAGAATCCACGCAGAGCTCTACCGAGTGGGAAAATGAGCCAATAGTAATTGTCCCCTTAAAGGACAACTTAGAGGCAAACGTCGCCGTGTCTAGTGTACCTCCACCAACTACCACTAGACGCTGACGTTTCCTCGACCGCTGAGGACATCTGGTGGCTAGATGTCCTGACTGCTGGCAAACATGACAGACCCTGAGTGCACAAGCGGTCCGGGACTTAGATCCTGCTTGTGACACCTCCCTGGCCTCATGTGACTCAGGAACCAGGACTGGAAATTCAAGAGGTTTGGCAAAAGTAGGAGCCAGCCGAAACCTCTGCCTACACTGGGCTCGCTCTAACCTCCGCTCGTTAAAACGGAGGTCAATTCGAGTGGAGACAGTTATTAACTCCTCCAGTGTGGCAGGAATCTCCCTAGTGGCCAGAGCGTCCTTTACGTGGTCAGCCAAGCCCCTCCAAAATATGGGGATAAGAGCTTTATCCGACCAATCCAGCTCAGATGCTAAGGTGCGGAATTGGACGGCAAAATGACTGACCAAGGACTCACCCTGAGTTAATGCCAGCAATTGGAGCGCAGTATCATGGGTGACTTGAGGTCCTAAAAAGACCTGTTTCAGAGCGCTCAGAAACAGCGGAGCACTCTGCACCACATGATCGCCACGCTCCCACAGCGGCGTAGCCCATTCCAACGCCCTGTCCGACAATAGAGACAAAATAAATCCCACCTTAGCCCGCTCTGTGGGAAAACGTGTAGCCAGGAGCTCGAGATGAATAGAGCACTGACTCACAAATCCCCTACAAAACTTGCTATCACCAGAAAATTTTTCTGGCAGCGGGAGGTGAGATAATGTCGGAACAGGGGTGGCAATGGACATAGTAGCTGCAGCCACGCTGGCAGCCTGTACAGCTACTGCAGTAACATCCACAGCTGAGGTCGCGCTCTCGAGAGCCGCCAACCTACCCTCCAGCTGCTGGATATGCCGCAGAGATTGCTGTATGTCTGTCATCACTAGCCAGACCCTGGCGCTAGTGTAATGTTAGGACTGGCGGAACGCACCAAGAGAGATGTAATGGATGCGTTCGCAGTCCGGGGTCCACCGTGCAGGTGAAACCTGCTGCTAGGACATGACAGACGATATGGTGGTACTCATAAGTATACACGCGTGGGTTAAACCTCACCCAGCGTGAAGAAAGCGATCCTGTTGCGTCACAGGATCGCGGTACCGCACATAGAGCGCGAGCAAGTGGTCAGCGAACTAGACCCCAACAGGGATAGTAGTCCGATTAGACCCTTGCTGGCACTACACCACAACTGGGTGTGAAAAGTATATACAATAGAGGCACCGAAGTGCAAACTGTGCCGTGCTGGCAGGCACCACTAAGTACCCAGACATGGGTCAGGAAGCGCACACAGGCGCGTGGCGCCGCACTGGCGGTCACAGCAGAGGACGCTGACACGTGTGTGACACGTTGAGTGTTAAGTCGGGCGCTAGATAGCAGCCATACACCATACGCGAACAATCATACAGTAGGGTAGGGGTATTTAAAGGACGACTTGCACTCACAACAAACACACGTATAAAGTTGTACACTAGCGCATGGCCGTGCGGTCATGCGCAGTTTATATAGCTGCAGGACAGGAAGCGGCCACAGAAACTTTGCCCTTCCAAGACCTGCCAAGAGGACCAATAGAATGCGCTGCAGAGTCTGAGCACATGACCCTCGATCTCCAACGGGAGATCTTGCCCTGGGCATGCTCAGTGTGCGCAGACAAGGACTTAGTCCCAGAGAAGTCCACTCGCTGCTGACCAGTATTGGCTTTAAAGGCAGAAGCTGGAGAAGCAGCAGTAACTCTTCTCACAGAGTCAGACTGAGCGAGACGCTGGGATCGACGTCCCTGCTGAGCAGGCTCCACTGCGGCTGGAGGAGAATGGGAGACCGCAGCGGAGACGGATCGAGATTCCCCCTGTGCAGCAGAGGAAACTCGACTCCTAACAATTTATCTCCCACTTTTTTTTTTTTTTGTTCCAGGGAAAATTTATAAACCCAATAAAAAAAATAATAAATAGGCTTTCTATGGCCCACTATCTGAGAGACAGAGAGAGATGGCACGCTTAGGACTGGCACACAAGCCCAAAGGCCAATATTAATCTCCCTTTTTTTTTTAAGGGAGAATTTATAAAACCAAAAAAAAATAAATAAATAGCTATCAGGGAGCCTTCTAGGGCAGCCCAATGAGCTACAGCGCTGAGGGGGAAAAAAAAAAAATGTAGCTTCCACTGTCCCTGCACACCGAAGGTGGTGTTGGGCAGTGGAAATCGCTACAGCACAAGCGGTTTGGTGGTTAATGGACCCTGCCTAACGCTATCCCTGCTTCTGACGAAGCGGCAGCAACCTCTCCCTAAGCTCAGATCAGCAGCAGTAACATGGTGGTCGGCGGGAACTCCCTTTTATAGCCCCTGTGACGCCGCAGACAGCAAGCCAATCACTGCAATGCCCTTCTCTAAGATGGTGGGGACCAGGACCTATGTCATCACGCTGCCCACACTCTGCGTTTACCTTCATTGGCTGAGAAATGGCGCTTTTCGCGTCATTGAAACGCGACTTTGGCGCGAAAGTCGCGTACCGCATGGCCGACCCCGCACAGGGGTCGGATCGGGTTTCATGAAACCCGACTTTGCCAAAAGTCGGCGACTTTTGAAAATGAACGACCCGTTTCGCTCAACCCTAGCCATGACAGAATACGATGACAAAGAGCAGATCAAGGTAACAGACAGAAGAAATTTTGACTGTACCGTACCAATGGTGGCAGACCTAGTGAACCGCTTAGTGCGCTTAGGACAATCAGAGATAGCATGAGTGGAATCACCAAAGTAGAAACACAGCCCATTCAGACGTCTGTGTTCTTGCCGTTCAACTCTGGTCAAAGTCCTATTGCACTGCATAGAATCAGGTTTAAGCTCAGGTAATACCGCCAAATGGTGCACAGATTTACGCTCGCGCAAGCGTCGACCGATCTGAATGGCCAAAGACATAGACTCATTCAGACCAGCAGGCATAGGAAATCCCACCATGACATCCTTAAGGGCTTCAGAGAGACCTTTTCTGAAAATACCTGCGAGCGCACCTTCATTCCACTGAGTGAGTACGGACCACTTTCTAAATTTCTGATAATATACCTCTATTTCATCCTGACCCTGACACAGAGCCAGCAAATTCTTCTCTGCCTGATCCACAGAATTAGGCTCATCGTACAGCAATCCGAGTGCCAGGAAAAATGCATCGATATTACTTAATGCAGGATCTCCTGACGCAAGAGAAAATGCCCAGTCCTGAGGGTCGCCACGCAAAAAAGAAATAACGATCCTAACTTGTTGAACTGGGTCACCAGAGGAGCGAGGTTTCAAAGCCAGAAATAGTTTACAATTATTTTTGAAACTCAGAAATTTAGTTCTATCTCCAAAAAACAAATCAGGAATAGGAATTCTCGGTTCTAACATCGAATTCTGAACCACAAAGTCTTGAATACTTTGTACTCTTGCCGTGAGCTGATCCACACATGAAGACAGACCTTTAATGTCCATTGCTACACCTGTGTCCTGAACCACCCAAATGTTTAGGGGAAAAAAAAGGCAAAACACAGTGCAAAAAAAAAAAAAATGGTCTCAGAACTTCTTTTTTCCCTCTATTGGGAATCATTAGTACTTTGGGCCTCCAGTACTGTTCTGAAAGGTAATTCAGTACCACAATGGACATAGAGTTCAGCGCACATGCAGTGACCTGGCAATAACCCAAAAAACAAGAACGAACTCTGAGACGTGGGAACTCTGTTGACCGCAATCCCTAATCCTCTCCAACCACACTAAAGGCAGCCGTGGATTGCGTCTAACGCTCCCTATGCAACTCGGCACGGCCTGAGAAACTAGCTAGCCTGAAGATAGAAAATAAGCCTACCTTGCCTCAGAGAAATACCCCAAAGGAAAAGGCAGCCCCCACATATAATGACTGTGAGTTAAGATGAAAAGACAAACGTAGAGATGAAATAGATTTAGCAAAGTGAGGCCCAACTTTCTGAACAGAGCGAGGATAGGAAAGGTAACTTTGCGGTCAACACAAAACCCTACAAAAACCACGCAAAGGGGGCAAAAAGACCCTCCGTACCGAACTAACGGCACGGAGGCACACCCTCTGCATCCCAGAGCTTCCAGCAAGCAGAAAAAAACAAATTGACAAGCTGGACAGAAAAAAACAGCAAACAAATAGCAAAGAGGAACTTAGCTATGCAGAGCAGCAGGCCACAGGAACGAACCAGGAGGAAACAGGTCCAATAATAGAACATTGACTGGAGGCCAGGATCAAAGCACTAGGTGGAGTTAAATAGAGCAGCACCTAACGACTTCACCACATTACCTGAGGAAGGAAACTCAGAAGCCGCAGTACCACTTTCCTCCACCAACGGAAGCTCACAGAGAGAACCAGCCGAAGTACCACATGTGACCACAGGAGGGAGCTCTGCCACAGAATTCACAACACAGCTGGCAATGAACACCCACGGCCATGACCTCTTCCACCAGACTTCCTCATTGTTTTAAAAACGTAACCAAAGTAATGGTATTTGTTGATATCAAACAACTTACACGGTGAGCTATAACTTCAGTATGATTTAGATATCCCTTTACAGGTGGGTGAGACCGCAAGGAAAATCAGGCACAATGTTAAACACTCTGTTTTCTTTGGCACGAAATGAGAGAGATGCCACACACGCAGGACTGTCACTCAAACACAAATGTCAATATTAATCTCCCACTGTTTTTTTTAATTTTTTCAGGGAGAATTTAGAAACCAAATAAAAAAAATAAATAGGCTTTCTATGGCCCACTATTTGAGAGAGAGAGATTGCATACTCAGGAGTCAGAAGACACAAAAGAGAATGGCAAAACCAAAAACACTCAGTTTGAAAAAATGTTTGCAGTAATCCGCAAGTGCTAGTAAAAGATGTAAATAACAGGGTATTTGGTTGATACGTTTTTTGCAAAAAATGTATACTAAGCTGCTCTACCAATCTTCACGGTATACCCATATCAGAGCAGTCCTAACTAATGTATGCAATCCCTATCTGATGTATTTAAAAACCTGATCATCTGTATATTACCTGTGTGAACAGGGTTCAGAGAGGAAAAATCCATGTGTGCATACAGGGCAGAACAGCTTTTGTGCAGCTAGCCCAAGAGGAGTGGTGGAACTCCCCAGTCTTGTAGTAGACACAAGAGAACAACTAGCACTTGCGGATTACTGCAAACATTTTTTCAAACTGAGTGTTTTTGGTTTTGCCATTCTCTTTTGTGTCTTCAGGTTTCTTGGTGGTGTGTGAACATGTTCTTACAGACTTGTTCACTGTGCAAGTAGCCCATGTGTTCCTGTTTCCATACTCAGGAGTCAGGACAGGCACACAAGCAGAAAGGCCAATATTAATCTCCCACTGTTTTTTTTTTATTTTTTCAGGGAGAATTTAGAAACCAAATATATAAAAAAAAAAAAAAGCTTTCTATGGCCCACTATTTGAGAGAGAGAGATTGCACACTCAGGAGTCAGGACAGGCACACAAGCAGAAAGGCCAATATTAATCTCCCACTGTTTGTTTTTTTTATTTTTTTCAGGGAGAATTTAGAAACCAAATATAAAAAATAGGCTTTCTATGGCCCACTATTTGAGAGAGAGAGATTGCACACTCAGGAGTCAGGACTGGCACACAAGCAGAAAGGCCAATATTAATCTCTCACTGTTTTTTTTTATTTTTTCAGGGAGAATTTAGAAACCAAATAAAAAAAATAGGCTTTCTATGGCCCACTATTTGAGAGAGAGATTGCACACTCGGAAGTCAGGACTGGCACACAAGCAGAAAGGCCAATATAAATCTCTCACTGTTTTTTTTTATTTTTTCAGGGAGAATTTAGAAACCAAATAAAAAAAATAGGCTTTCTATGGCCCACTATTTGAGAGAGAGATTGCACACTCAGGAGTCAGGACTGGCACACAAGCAGAAAGGCCAATATTAATCTCCCACTGGTTTTTTATTTTTTCAGGGAGAATTTAGAAACCAAATAAAAAAAATAGGCTTTCTATGGCCCACTATTTGAGAGAGAGATTGCACACTCAGGAGTCAGGACTGGCACACAAGCAGAAAGGCCAATATTAATCTCCCACTGGTTTTTTATTTTTTCAGGGAGAATTTAGAAACCAAATAAAAAATAAATAAATAGGCTTTCTATGGCCCACTATTTGAGAGAGAGATGGCACACTCAGGAGTCAGGACTGGCACACAAGCAGAAAGGCCAATATTAATCTCCCACTGTTTTTTTTTATTTTTTCAGGGAGAATTTAGAAACCAAATATATATATATATATATATATATATATATATAAAAAAGCTTTCTATGGCCCACTATTTGAGAGAGAGATTGCACACTCAGGAGTCAGGACAGGCACACAAGCAGAAAGGCCAATATTAATCTCACACTGTTTTTTTTTTATTTTTTCAGGGAGAATTTAGAAACCAAATGTATAAAAAAAAATAGGCATTGTATAGCCCACTATTTGACAGAGAGAGATTGCACACTCAGGAGTCAGGACAGGCACACAAGCAGAAAGGCCAATATTAATCTCCCACTGTTTTTTTTATTTTTTCAGGGAGAATTTAGAAACCAAATATATACAGTGGGGCAAAAAAGTATTTAGTCAGTCAGCAATAGTGCAAGTTCCACCACTTAAAAAGATGAGAGGCGTCTGTAATTTACATCATAGGTAGACCTCAACTATGGGAGACAAACTGAGAAAAAAAAATCCAGAAAATCACATTGTCTGTTTTTTTATCATTTTTTTGCATATTATGGTGGAAAATAAGTATTTGGTCAGAAACAAACAATCAAGATTTCTGGCTCTCACAGACCTGTAACTTCTTCTTTAAGAGTCTCCTCTTTCATCCACTCATTACCTGTAGTAATGGCACCTGTTTAAACTTGTTATCAGTATAAAAAGACACCTGTGCACACCCTCAAACAGTCTGACTCCAAACTCCACTATGGTGAAGACCAAAGAGCTGTCAAAGGACACCAGAAACAAAATTGTATCCCTGCACCAGGCTGGGAAGACTGAATCTGCAATAGCCAACCAGCTTGGAGTGAAGAAATCAACAGTGGGAGCAATAATTAGAAAATGGAAGACATACCAGACCACTGATAATCTCCCTCGATCTGGGGCTCCACGCAAAATCCCACCCCGTGGGGTCAGAATGATCACAAGAACGGTGAGCAAAAATCCCAGAACCACGCAGGGGGACCTAGTGAATGAACTGCAGAGAGCTGGGACCAATGTAACAAGGCCTACCATAAGTAACACACTATGCCACCATGGACTCAGATCCTGCAGTGCCAGACGTGTCCCACTGCTTAAGCCAGTACATGTCCGGGCCCGTCTGAAGTTTGCTAGAGAGCATTTGGATGATCCAGAGGAGTTTTGGGAGAATGTCCTATGTTCTGATGAAACCAAACTGGAACTGTTTGGTAGAAACACAACTTGTCGTGTTTGGAGGAAAAAGAATACTGAGTTGCATCCATCAAACACTTTACCTACTGTAAAGCATGGTGGTGGAAACATCATGCTTTGGGGCTGTTTCTCTGCAAAGGGGCCAGGACAACTGATCCGGGTACATGAAAGAATGAATGGGGCCATGTATCGTGAGATTTTGAGTGCAAACCTCCTTCCATCAGCAAGGGCATTGAAGATGAAACGTGGCTGGGTCTTTCAACATGACAATGATCCAAAGCACACCGCCAGGGCAACGAAGGAGTGGCTTCGTAAGAAGCATTTCAAGGTCCTGGAGTGGCCTAGCCAGTCTCCAGATCTCAACCCTATAGAAAACCTTTGGAGGGAGTTGAAAGTCCGTGTTGCCAAGCGAAAAGCCAAAAACATCACTGCTCTAGAGGAGATCTGCATGGAGGAATGGGCCAACATACCAACAACAGTGTGTGGCAACCTTGTGAAGACTTACAGAAAACGTTTGACCTCTGTCATTGCCAACAAAGGATATATTACAAAGTATTGAGATGAAATTTTGTTTCTGGCCAAATACTTATTTTCCACCATAATATTCAAATAAAATGTTAAAAAAACAGACAATGTGATTTTCTGGATTTTTTTTCTCAGTTTGTCTCCCATAGTTGAGGTCTACCTATGATGTAAATTACAGACGCCTCTCATCTTTTTAAGTGGTGGAACTTGCACTATTGCTGACTGACTAAATACTTTTTTGCCCCACTGTATATAAAAAAAAAGCTTTCTATGGCCCACTATTTGAGAGAAAGAGATTGCACACTCAGGAGTCAGGACTGGCACACAAGCAGAAATGCCAATATAAATCTCTCACTTTTTTTTTTTTTTTTTTTCAGGGAGAATTTAGAAACCAAATAAAAAAAATAGGCTTTCTATGGCGCACTATTTGAGAGAGAGATGGCGCACTCAGGAGTCAGGACTGGCACACAAGCAGAAAGGCCAATATTAATCTCCCACTGTTTTTTTTATTTTTTCAGGGAGAATTTAGAAACCAAATATATATAAAAAAAAATAAGCTTTCTATGGACCACTATTTGAGAGAGAGAGATTGCACACTCAGGAGTCAGGACTGGCACACAAGCAGAAAGGCCAATATAAATATCTCACTGTTTTTTTTTATTTTTTCAGGGAGAAATTAGAAACCAAATATATAAAAAAAATAAGCTTTCTATGGCCCACTATTTGAGAGAGAGAGAGATTGCACACTCAGGAGTCAGGACAGGCACACAAGCAGAAAGGCCAATGTTAATCTGCCACTGTTTTTTTTATTTTTTCAGGGAGAATTTAGAAACCAAATATATATATAAAAAAAATCTTTCTATGGCCCACTATTTGAGAGAGAGAGATTGCACTCTCAGGAGTGAGGACAGGCACACAAGCAGAAAGGCCAATATTAATCTTCCACTGTTTTTTTTATTTTTTTCAGGGAGAATTTAGAAACCAAATAAAAAAAAAATAGGCTTTCTATGGCCCACTATTTGAGAGAGAGATGGCACACTCAGGAGTCAGGACTGGCACACAAGCAGAAAGGCCAATATTAATCTCCCACTGTTTTCTTTAATTTTTTCAGGGAGAATTTAGAAACGAAATATATATATATATATATATATATATATATAAATATATATATATATATATATATATATATATAAAGCTTTCTATGGCCCACTATTTGAGAGAGAGATTGCACACTCAGGAGTCAGGACAGGCACACAAGCAGAAAGGCCAATATTAATCTCCCACTGTTTTTTTTATTTTTTCAGGGAGAATTTAGAAACCAAATATATATAAAAAAAATAGGCATTCTATGGCCCACTATTTGACAGAGAGAGATTGCTCACTCAGGAGTCAGGACTGGCACACAAGCAGAAAGGCCAATATTAATCTCCCACTGTTTTTTTTATTTTTTCAGGGAGAATTTAGAAACCAAACAAAAAATAAATAAATAGGCTTTCTATGGCCCACTATTTGAGAGAGAGTTGGCACACTCAGGAGTCAGGACTGGCACACAAGCAGAAAGGCCAATATTAATCTCCCACTGTTTTTTTTTATTTTTTCAGGGAGAATTTAGAAACCAAATATATATATATATATATATATATATAAAAAGCTTTCTATGGCCCACTATTTGACAGAGAGAGATTGCACACTCAGGAGTCAGGACAGGCACAGAAGCAGAAAGGCCAATATTAATCTCCCACTGTTTTTTTTTTTTTATTTTATTCAGGGAGAATTTAGAAACCAAATATAAAAAAAAAATAGGCTTTCTATGGCCCACTATTTGAGAGAGAGAGATTGCACACTCAGGAGTCAGGACTGGCACACAAGCAGAAAGGCCAATATAAATCTCCCTCTGTTTTTTTTTAATTTTTTCAGGGAGAATTTAGAAACCAAATATATATATATATATATATATAAAAAAAGCTTTCTATGGCCCACTATTTGAGAGAGAGATTGCACACTCAGGAGTCAGGACTGGCACACAAGCAGAAAGGCCAATATTAATCTCCCACTGTTTTTTTTATTTTTTCAGGGAGAATTTAGAAACCAAATAAAAAATAAATAAATAGGCTTTCTATGGCCCACTATTTGAGAGAGAGATGGCACACTCAGGAGTCAGGACAGGCACACAAGCAGAAAGGCCAATATTAATCTCCCACTGTTTTTTTTATTTTTTCAGGGAAAATTTAGAAACCAAATATATATATAAAAAAATAGGCATTGTATGGCCCACTATTTGACAGAGAGAGATTGCACACTCAGGAGTCAGGACTGGCACACAAGCAGAAAGGCCAATATTAATCTCCCACTGTTTTTTTTATTTTTTCAGGGAGAATTTAGAAACCAAATAAAAAAATAGGCTTTCTATGGCGCACTATTTGAGAGAGAGATGGCGCACTCAGGAGTCAGGACTGGCACACAAGCAGAAAGGCCAATATTAATCTCCCACTGTTTTTTTTATTTTTTCAGGGAGAATTTAGAAACCAAATATATATAAAAAAATAAGCTTTCTATGGCCCACTATTTGAGAGAGAGAGATTGCACACTCAGGAGTCAGGACTGGCACACAAGCAGAAAGGCCAATATAAGTATCTCACTGTTTTTTTTTTATTTTTTCAAGGAGAAGTTAGAAACCAAATATATAAAAAAAATAAGCTTTCTATGGCCCACTATTTGAGAGACAGAGATTGCACACTCAGGAGTCAGTGCAGGCACACAAGCAGAAAGGCCAATATTAATCTCCCACTGTTTTTTTTAATTTTTTCAGGGAGAATTTAGAAACCAAATATATATATATAAAAAAAGCTTTCTATGGCCCACTATTTGAGAGAGAGAGATTGCACACTCAGGAGTCAGGACTGGCACAGAAGCAGAAAGGCCATTATAAATCTCTCACTGTTTTTTTATTTTTTCAGGGAGAAATTAGAAACCAAATATATAAAAAATAAGCTTTCTATGGCCCACTATTTGAGAGAGAGAGATTAGACACTCAGGAGTCAGGACAAGCACACAAGCAGAAAGGCCAATATTAATCTCCCACTGTTTTTTTTTTATTTTTTCAGGGAGAATTTAGAAACCAAATATCTAAAAAAAAAAGCTTTCTATGGCCCACTATTTGAGAGAGAGATTGCACACTCAGGAGTCAGGATAGGCACACAAGCAGAAAGGCCAATATTAATCTCCCACTGTTTTTTTTTATTTTTTCAGGGAGAATTTAGAAACGAAATATATATATATAAAAAAAGCTTTCTATGGCCCACTATTTGAGAGAGAGAGATTGCACACTCAGGAGTCAGGACTGGCACAGAAGCAGAAAGGCCATTATAAATCTCTCACTGTTTTTTTATTTTTTCAGGGAGAAATTAGAAACCAAATATATAAAAAATAAGCTTTCTATGGCCCACTATTTGAGAGAGAGAGATTAGACACTCAGGAGTCAGGACAAGCACACAAGCAGAAAGGCCAATATTAATCTCCCACTGTTTTTTTTTATTTTTTCAGGGAGAATTTAGAAACCAAATATCTAAAAAAAAAAAAGCTTTCTATGGCCCACTATTTGAGAGAGAGATTGCACACTCAGGAGTCAGGATAGGCACACAAGCAGAAAGGCCAATATTAATCTCCCACTGTTTTTTTTTATTTTTTCAGGGAGAATTTAGAAACGAAATATATATATATATATATATATATATATATATATATATATATATATATATATATATATATATATATAAATAAAGCTTTCTATGGCCCACTATTTGAGAGAGAGATTGCACACTCAGTTGTCAGGACAGGCACACAAGCAGAAAGGCCAATATTAATCTCCCACTGTTTTTTTTATTTTTTCAGGGAGAATTTAGAAACCAAATATATATAAAAAAAATAGGCATTCTATGGCCCACTATTTGACAGAGAGAGATTGCACACTCAGGAGTCAGGACTGGCACACAAGCAGAAAGGCCAATATTAATCTCCCACAGTTTTTTTTTATTTTTTCAGGGAGAATTTAGAAACCAAATATATATATATATATATATATATATATATATATATATATATATATAAAGCTTTCTATGGCCCACTATTTGAGAGAGAGATTGCACTTTCAGGAGTCAGGACAGGCACAGAAGCAGAAAGGCCAATATTAATCTCCCACTGTTTTTTTTTTAATTTTTTCAGGGAGAATTTAGAAACCAAATATATATATATATATATATATAAAAAAAAGCTTTCTATGGCCAACTATTTGAGAGAGAGATTGCACACTCAGGAGTCAGGACTGGCACACAAGCAGAAAGGCCAATATAAATCTCTCACTGTTTTTTTTTATTTTTTCAGGGAGAATTTAGAAACCAAATAAAAAAAAATTAGGCTTTCTATGGCCCACTATTTGAGAGAGAGATTGCACACTCAGGAGTCAGGACTGGCACACAAGCAGAAAGGCCAATATTAATCTCCCACTGTTTTTTTTTATTTTTTCAGGGAGAATTTAGAAACCAAATAAAAAATAAATAAATAGGCTTTCTATGGCCCACTATTTGAGAGAGAGATGGCACACTCAGGAGTCAGGAGAGGCACACAAGCAGAAAGGCCAATATTAATCTCCCACTGTTTTTTTTTATTTTTTCAGGGAGAATTTAGAAACCAAATATATAAAAAAAAAAATAGGCATTGTATGGCCCACTATTTGACAGAGAGAGATTGCACACTCAGGAGTCAGGACTGGCACACAAGCAGAAAGGCCAATATTAATCTCCCACTGTTTTTTTTTATTTTTTTCAGGGAGAATTTAGAAACCAAATATATAAAAAAAATAAGCTTTCTATGGCCCACTATTTGAGAGAAAGATGGCACACTCAGGAGTCAGGACTGGCACACAAGCAGAATGTTAGGGCTAGCGGAACGCACCAAATAATAAGACTGATTGTGTACGGTGCGTTCGTAGCCCGGGGTCCACTGTGCAGAGATGGAACCTGCTGCTGAGTAATGACGGACTATATGGCGGTACTCATAAGTATACTCGCGTGGGTTAAACTTCACCCAACGTGAAGGAAGCGATCCTGTTGCGTCACAGGGTCGCGGTACCGCACATAGAAGGCGAGCAAGCAGTCAGCGAACTTAACCCCAACTAGGATTGAAGTCCGATTAGACCCTTGCTGGCACAACACCGCAACAGGGTGTGTTAGGCAACTCTTATAATTAGAGCACCGAAGTGCGAACTGTGCCGTGCTGGCAGGCACCACTAAGCACCCAGACATGGGTCAGGAAGCGCACTACTGGCGCGTGGCGCCGCACTGGCGGTCACAGCAATAGACGCTGATACGTGTGTGACACGTTGAGTGATTTGTCGGGCGCTAGATAGCATCCATACTCCATACGCGAACAGTCATACAATAGGGTAGGGGTATTTAATGAACGACTTGCACTCACAACAAACACGCGTATTCAATTGTACACTAGCGCATGGCCGTGCGGTCATGCGCAGTTTATATAATTGCAGGACAGGAAGTGGCCACAGAAACTTTGCCCTTCCAAGACCTGCCAAGAGGACCAATGGAATGCGCTGCAGAGCCAGAGCACATGACCCTCGATCTCCAACGGGAGATCTTGCTCTGGGCATGCTCAGTGTGCGCAAGCAAGGACTTAGTCCCAGGGAAGTCCGCTCACCGCTGAGCAGCACTGACTTTAATGGCAGGAGCTGAAGAAGCAGCAGTAACTCTCTGTACAGAGTGAGAGCGAGCAAGACACTGGGAGCGACGTCCCTGCTGAGCAGACTCCACTGCGGCTGGAGGAGAATGGGAGACCGCAGCGGAGACGGATCGAGATTCCCCCTGTGCAGCAGAGGAAACTCGACTCCTAACACAGAAAGGCCAATATTAATCTCCCACTGTTTTTTTTAATTTTTTCAGGGAGAATTTAGAAACCAAATATATATATATATATTTATATATAAAAAAGCTTTCTAAGGCCCACTATTTGAGAGAGAGATTGCACACTCAGGAGTCAGGACAGGCACACAAGCAGAAAGGCCAATATTAATCTCCCACTGTTTTCTTTATTTTTTCAGGGAAAATTTAGAAACCAAATATATATAAAAAAAATAGGTATTCTATGGCGCACTATTTGAGAGAGAGATGGCGCACTCAGGAGTCAGGACTGGCACACAAGCAGAAAGGCCAATATTAATCTCCCACTGTTTTTTTTATTTTTTCAGGGAGAATTTAGAAACCAAATATATATTAAAAAAAAGCTTTCTATGGCCCACTATTTGAGAGAGAGAGATTGAACACTCAGGAGTCAGGACTGGCACACAAGCAGAAATGCCAATATAAATCTCTCACTGTTTTTTTTTTATTTTTTCAGGGAGAATTTAGAAACCAAATAAAAAAAGTTGGCTTTCTATGGCGCACTATTTGAGAGAGAGATGGCGCACTCAGGAGTCAGGACTGGCACACAAGCAGAAAGGCCAATATTAATCTCCCACTGTTTTTTTTATTTTTTCAGGGAGAATTTAGAAACCAAATATATATAAAAAAATAAGCTTTCTATGGCCCACTATTTGAGAGAGAGAGATTGCACACTCAGGAGTCAGGACTGGCACACAAGCAGAAAGGCCAATATAAATATCTCACTGTTTTTTTTATTTTTTCAGGGAGAATTTAGAAACCAAATATATATATAAAAAAAAAGCTTTCTATGGCCCACTATTTGAGAGAGAGAGATTGCACACTCAGGAGTCAGGGCAGGCACACAAGCAGAAAGGCCAATATTAATCTCCCACTGTTTTTTTTTATTTTTTCCGGGAGAATTTAGAAACCAAATATATATATAAAAAAAAAGCTTTCTATGGCCCACTATTTGAGAGAGAGAGAGATTGCACACTCAGGAGTCAGGACAGGCACACAAGCAGAAAGGCCAATATTAATCTCCCACTGTATTTTTTATTTCTTCAGGGAGAATTTAGAAACCAAATATATATATTAAAAAAAGCTTTCTATGGCCCACTATTTGAGAGAGAGAGATTGCACACTCAGGAGTCAGGACTGGCACACAAGCAGAAATGCCAATATAAATCTCTCACTGTTTTTTTTTTTTTTTCAGGGAGAATTTAGAAACCAAATATATAAAAAAAAAATATGCATTGTATGGCCCACTATTTGACAGAGAGAGATTGCACACTCAGGAGTCAGGACTGGCACACAAGCAGAAAGGCCAATATTAATCTCCCACTGTTTTTTTTATTTTTTCAGGGAGAATTTAGAAACCAAATAAATGAATAGGCTTTCTATGGCCCACTATTTGAGAGAGAGATGGCACACTCAGGAGTCAGGACAGGCACACAAGCAGAAAGGCAAATATTAATCTCCCACTGTTTTTTTTTATTTTTTCAGGGAGAATTTAGAAACCAAATATATAAAAAAAAATAGGCATTGTATGGCCCACTATTTGACAGAGAGAGATTGCACACTCAGGAGTCAGGACTGGCACACAAGCAGAAAGGCCAATATTAATCTCCCACTGTTTTTTTTATTTTTTCAGGGAGAATTTAGAAACCAAATATATATTAAAAAAAGCTTTCTATGGCCCACTATTTGAGAGAGAGAGATTGAACACTCAGGAGTCAGGACTGGCACACAAGCAGAAATGCCAATATAAATCTCTCACTGTTTTTTTTTTTATTTTTTCAGGGAGAATTTAGAAACCAAATAAAAAAAATAGGCTTTCTATGGCGCACTATTTGAGAGAGAGATGGCGCACTCAGGAGTCAGGACTGGCACACAAGCAGAAAGGCCAATATTAATCTCCCACTGTTTTTTTTATTTTTTCAGGGAGAATTTAGAAACCAAATATATATAAAAAAATAAGCTTTCTATGGCCCACTATTTGAGAGAGAGAGATTGCACACTCAGGAGTCAGGACTGGCACACAAGCAGAAAGGCCAACATAAATATCTCACTGTTTTTTTTTATTTTTTCAGGGAGAAATTAGAAACCAAATATATAAAAAAAATAGGCTTTCTATGGCCCACTATTTGAGAGAGAGAGATTGCACACTCAGGAGTCAGGGCAGGCACACAAGCAGAAAGGCCAATATTAATCTCCCACTGTTTTTTTTTATTTTTTCAGGGAGAAATTAGAAACCAAATATATAAAAAAATAAGCTTTCTATGGCCCACTATTTGAGAGAGAGAGATTAGACACTCAGGAGTCAGGACAAGCACACAAGCAGAAAGGCCAATATTAATCTCCCACTGTTTTTTTTTATTTTTTCAGGGAGAAATTAGAAACCAAATATATATATAAAAAAATAAGCTTTCTATGGCTCACTATTTGAGAGAGAGAGATTGCACACTCAGGAGTCAGGGCAGGCAAACAAGCAGAAAGGCCAATATTAATCTCCCACTGTTTTTTTTTATTTTTTCAGGGAGAATTTAGAAACCAAATATATAAAAAAAATAAGATTTCTATGGCCCACTATTTGAGAGAGAGATTGCACACTCAGGAGTCAGGACAGGCACACAAGCAGAAAGGCCAATATAAATCTCTCACCTTTTTTTTTTTTTTTCAGGGAGAATTTAGAAACCAAATAAACAAAACAAAAATAGGCTTTCTATGGCCCACTATTTGAGAGAGAGATGGCACACTCAGGAGTCAGGACTGGCACACAAGCAGAAAGGCCAATATTAATCTCCCACTGTTTTTTTTATTTTTTCAGGGAGAATTTAGAAACCAAATAAAAAAAATAAATAGGCTTTCTATGGCCCACTATTTGAGAGAGAGATGGCACACTCAGGAGTCAGGACTGGCACACAAGCAGAATGTTAGGGCTAGCGGAACGCACCAAATAATAAGACTGATAGTGTACGGTGCGTTCGTAGCCCGGGGTCCACCGTGCAGAGATGGAACCTGCTGCTGAGTAATGACAGACTATATGGCGGTACTCATAAGTATACTCGCGTGGGTTAAACTTCACCCAACGTGAAGGAAGCGATCCTGTTGCGTCACAGGGTCGCGGTACCGCACATAGAAGGCGAGCAAGCAGTCAGCGAGCTTAACCCCAACTAGGATTGAAGTCCGATTAGACCCTTGCTGGCACAACACCGCAACAGGGTGTGTTAGGCAACTCTTATAATTAGAGCACCGAAGTGCGAACTGTGCCGTGCTGGCAAGCACCACTAAGCACCCAGACATGGGTCAGGAAGCGCACTACTGGCGCGTGGCGCCGCACTGGCGGTCACAGCAATAGACGCTGATACGTGTGTGACACGTTGAGTGATTTGTCGGGCGCTAGATAGCATCCATACTCCATACGCGAACAGTCATACAATAGGGTAGGGGTATTTAATGAACGACTTGCACTCACAACAAACACGCGTATTCAATTGTACACTAGCGCATGGCCGTGCGGTCATGCGCAGTTTATATAATTGCAGGACAGGAAGTGGCCACAGAAACTTTGCCCTTCCAAGACCTGCCAAGAGGACCAATGGAATGCGCTGCAGAGCCAGAGCACATGACCCTCGATCTCCAACGGGAGATCTTGCTCTGGGCATGCTCAGTGTGCGCAAACAAGGACTTAGTCCCAGGGAAGTCCGCTCGCCGCTGACCAGCACTGACTTTAATGGCAGGAGCTGAAGAAGCAGCAGTAACTCTCTGTACAGAGTGAGAGCGAGCAAGACACTGGGAGCGACGTCCCTGCTGAGCAGACTCCACAGCGGCTGGAGGAGAATGGGAGACCGCAGCGGAGACGGATCGAGATTCCCCCTGTGCAGCAGAGGAAACTCGACTCCTAACACAGAAAGGCCAATATTAATCTCCCACTGTTTTTTTTTTTTTTTCAGGGAGAATTTAGAAACCAAATATATATATATATATATATATATATATATATATATATATATATATAAAAGCTTTCTAAGGCCCACTATTTGAGAGAGAGATTGCACACTCAGGAGTCAGGACAGGCACACAAGCAGAAAGGCCAATATTAATCTCCCACTGTTTTCTTTATTTTTTCAGGGAGAATTTAGAAACCAAATATATATAAAAAAAATAGGTATTCTATGGCGCACTATTTGAGAGAGAGATGGCGCACTCAGGAGTCAGGACTGGCACACAAGCAGAAAGGCCAATATTAATCTCCCACTGTTTTTTTTATTTTTTCAGGGAGAATTTAGAAACCAAATATATATAAAAAAATAAGCTTTCTATGGCCCACTATTTGACAGAGAGAGATTGCACACTCAGGAGTCAGGACTGGCACACAAGCAGAAAGGCCAATATTAATCTCCCACTGTTTTTTTTATTTTTTCAGGGAGAATTTAGAAACCAAATAAATGAATAGGCTTTCTATGGCCCACTATTTGAGAGAGAGATGGCACACTCAGGAGTCAGGACAGGCACACAAGCAGAAAGGCCAATATAAATCTCCCACTGTTTTTTTTTATTTTTTCAGGGAGAATTTAGAAACCAAATATATAAAAAAAAATAGGCATTGTATGGCCCACTATTTGACAGAGAGAGATTGCACACTCAGGAGTCAGGACTGGCACACAAGCAGAAAGGCCAATATTAATCTCCCACTGTTTTTTTTATTTTTTCAGGGAGAATTTAGAAACCAAATATATATTAAAAAAAGCTTTCTATGGCCCACTATTTGAGAGAGAGAGATTGAACACTCAGGAGTCAGGACTGGCACACAAGCAGAAATGCCAATATAAATCTCTCACTGTTTTTTTTTTATTTTTTCAGGGAGAATTTAGAAACCAAATAAAAAAAATAGGCTTTCTATGGCGCACTATTTGAGAGAGAGATGGCGCACTCAGGAGTCAGGACTGGCACACAAGCAGAAAGGCCAATATTAATCTCCCACTGTTTTTTTTATTTTTTCAGGGAGAATTTAGAAACCAAATATATATAAAAAAAATAAGCTTTCTATGGCCCACTATTTGAGAGAGAGAGATTGCACACTCAGGAGTCAGGACTGGCACACAAGCAGAAAGGCCAATATAAATATCTCACTGTTTTTTTTTATTTTTTCAGGGAGAAATTAGAAACCAAATATATAAAAAAAATAAGCTTTCTATGGCCCACTATTTGAGAGAGAGAGATTGCACACTCAGGAGTCAGGGCAGGCACACAAGCAGAAAGGCCAATATTAATCTCCCACTGTTTTTTTTTATTTTTTCAGGGAGAATTTAGAAACCAAATATATATATATAAAAAAAAGCTTTCTATGGCCCACTATTTGAGAGAGAGAGATTGCACACTCAGGAGTCAGGACTGGCACACAAGCAGAAAGGCCAATATAAATCTCTCACTGTTTTTTTATTTTTTCAGGGAGAAATTAGAAACCAAATATATAAAAAAAAAGCTTTCTATGGCCCACTATTTGAGAGAGAGAGATTAGACACTCAGGAGTCAGGACAAGCACACAAGCAGAAAGGCCAATATTAATCTCCCACTGTTTTTTTTTATTTTTTCAGGGAGAAATTAGAAACCAAATATATATAAAAAAAATAAGCTTTCTATGGCTCACTATTTGAGAGAGAGAGATTGCACACTCAGGAGTCAGGGCAGGCACACAAGCAGAAAGGCCAATATTAATCTCCCACTGTTTTTTTTTATTTTTTCAGGGAGAATTTAGAAACCAAATATATAAAAAAAATAAGCTTTCTATGGCCCACTATTTGAGAGAGAGATTGCACACTCAGGAGTCAGGACAGGCACACAAGCAGAAAGGCCAATATAAATCTCTCACCTTTTTTTTTTTTTTTTCAGGGAGAATTTAGAAACCAAATAAACAAAACAAAAATAGGCTTTCTATGGCCCACTATTTGAGAGAGAGCTGGCACACTCAGGAGTCAGGACTGGCACACAAGCAGAAAGGCCAATATTAATCTCCCACTGTTTTTTTTATTTTTTCAGGGAGAATTTAGAAACCAAATAAAAAAAAAATAAATAGGCTTTCTATGGCCCACTATTTGAGAGAGAGATGGCACACTCAGGAGTCAGGACTGGCACACAAGCAGAATGTTAGGGCTAGCGGAACGCACCAAATAATAAGACTGATAGTGTACGGTGCGTTCGTAGCCCGGGGTCCACCGTGCAGAGATGGAACCTGCTGCTGAGTAATGACAGACTATATGGCGGTACTCATAAGTATACTCGCGTGGGTTAAACTTCACCCAACGTGAAGGAAGCGATCCTGTTGCGTCACAGGGTCGCGGTACCGCACATAGAAGGCGAGCAAGCAGTCAGCGAGCTTAACCCCAACTAGGATTGAAGTCCGATTAGACCCTTGCTGGCACAACACCGCAACAGGGTGTGTTAGGCAACTCTTATAATTAGAGCACCGAAGTGCGAACTGTGCCGTGCTGGCAAGCACCACTAAGCACCCAGACATGGGTCAGGAAGCGCACTACTGGCGCGTGGCGCCGCACTGGCGGTCACAGCAATAGACGCTGATATGTGTGTGACACGTTGAGTGATTTGTCGGGCGCTAGATAGCATCCATACTCCATACGCGAACAGTCATACAATAGGGTAGGGGTATTTAATGAACGACTTGCACTCACAACAAACACACGTATTCAATTGTACACTAGCGCATGGCCGTGCGGTCATGCGCAGTTTATATAATTGCAGGACAGGAAGTGGCCACAGAAACTTTGCCCTTCCAAGACCTGCCAAGAGGACCAATGGAATGCGCTGCAGAGCCAGAGCACATGACCCTCGATCTCCAACGGGAGATCTTGCTCTGGGCATGCTCAGTGTGCGCAAACAAGGACTTAGTCCCAGGGAAGTCCGCTCGCCGCTGACCAGCACTGACTTTAATGGCAGGAGCTGAAGCAGCAGTAACTCTCTGTACAGAGTGAGAGCGAGCAAGACACTGGGAGCGACGTCCCTGCTGAGCAGACTCCACTGCGGCTGGAGGAGAATGGGAGACCGCAGCGGAGACGGATCGAGATTCCCCCTGTGCAGCAGAGGAAACTCGACTCCTAACACAGAAAGGCCAATATTAATCTCCCACTGTTTTTTTTTTCTTTTTCAGGGAGAATTTAGAAACCAAATATATATATATATATATATATATATATATATATATATATATATATATATATATATATATAAAAAAGCTTTCTAAGGCCCACTATTTGAGAGAGAGATTGCACACTCAGGAGTCAGGACAGGCACACAAGCAGAAAGGCCAATATTAATCTCCCACTGTTTTCTTTATTTTTTCAGGGAGAATTTAGAAACCAAATATATATAAAAAAATAGGTATTCTATGGCGCACTATTTGAGAGAGAGATGGCGCACTCAGGAGTCAGGACTGGCACACAAGCAGAAAGGCCAATATTAATCTCCCACTGTTTTTTTTATTTTTTCAGGGAGAATTTAGAAACCAAATATATATAAAAAAATAAGCTTTCTATGGCCCACTATTTGACAGAGAGAGATTGCACACTCAGGAGTCAGGACTGGCACACAAGCAGAAAGGCCAATATTAATCTCCCACTGTTTTTTTTATTTTTTCAGGGAGAATTTAGAAACCAAATAAATAAATAGGCTTTCTATGGCCCACTATTTGAGAGAGAGATGGCACACTCAGGAGTCAGGACAGGCACACAAGCAGAAAGGCCAATATTAATCTCCCACTGTTTTTTTTTTATTTTTTCAGGGAGAATTTAGAAACCAAATATATAAAAAAAAATAGGCATTGTATGGCCCACTATTTGACAGAGAGAGATTGCACACTCAGGAGTCAGGACTGGCACACAAGCAGAAAGGCCAATATTAATCTCCCACTGTTTTTTTTATTTTTTCAGGGAGAATTTAGAAACCAAATATATATAAAAAAATAAGCTTTCTATGGCCCACTATTTGAGAGAGAGAGATTGCACACTCAGGAGTCAGGACTGGCACACAAGCAGAAATGCCAATATAAATCTCTCACTGTTTTTTTTTTATTTTTTCAGGGAGAATTTAGAAACCAAATAAAAAAAATAGGCTTTCTATGGCGCACTATTTGAGAGAGAGATGGCGCACTCAGGAGTCAGGACTGGCACACAAGCAGAAAGGCCAATATTAATCTCCCACTGTTTTTTTTATTTTTTCAGGGAGAATTTAGAAACCAAATATATATAAAAAAATAAGCTTTCTATGGCCCACTATTTGAGAGAGAGAGATTGCACACTCAGGAGTCAGGACTGGCACACAAGCAGAAAGGCCAATATAAATATCTCACTGTTTTTTTTATTTTTTCAGGGAGAATTTAGAAACCAAATATATATATTAAAAAAAAGCTTTCTATGGCCCACTATTTGAGAGAGAGAGATTGCACACTCAGGAGTCAGGGCTGGCACACAAGCAGAAAGGCCAATATTAATCTCCCACTGTTTTTTTTTATTTTTTCCGGGAGAATTTAGAAACCAAATATATATATAAAAAAAAAGCTTTCTATGGCCCACTATTTGAGAGAGAGAGATTGCACACTCAGGAGTCAGGACAGGCACACAAGCAGAAAGGCCAATATTAATCTCCCACTGTTTTTTTTATTTCTTCAGGGAGAATTTAGAAACCAAATATATATATATATAAAAAAGCTTTCTATGGCCCACTATTTGAGAGAGAGAGATTGCACACTCAGGAGTCAGGACTGGCACACAAGCAGAAATGCCAATATAAATCTCTCACTGTTTTTTTTTTGTTTTTCAGGGAGAATTTAGAAACCAAATATATAAAAAAAATAGGCATCGTATGGCCCACTATTTGACAGAGAGAGATTGCACACTCAGGAGTCAGGACTGGCACACAAGCAGAAAGGCCAATATTAATCTCTCACTGTTTTTTTTTTATTTTTTCAGGGAGAATTTAGAAACCAAATAAAAAAAATAGGCTTTCTATGGCGCACTATTTGAGAGAGAGATGGCGCACTCAGGAGTCAGGACTGGCACACAAGCAGAAAGGCCAATATTAATCTCCCACTGTTTTTTTTATTTTTTCAGGGAGAATTTAGAAACCAAATATATAAAAAAAAATAAGCTTTCTATGGCCCACTATTTGAGAGAGAGAGATTGCACACTCAGGAGTCAGGGCAGGCACACAAGCAGAAAGGCCAATATTAATCTCCCACTGTTTTTTTTTATTTTTTCAGGGAGAATTTAGAAACCAAATATATATATATAAAAAAAAGCTTTCTATGGCCCACTATTTGAGAGAGAGAGATTGCACACTCAGGAGTCAGGAATGGCACACAAGCAGAAAGGCCAATATAAATCTCTCACTGTTTTTTTATTTTTTCAGGGAGAAATTAGAAACCAAATATATATAAAAAAAATAGGTATTTAATGGCGCACTATTTGAGAGAGAGATGGCGCACTCAGGAGTCAGGACTGGCACACAAGCAGAAAGGCCAATATTAATCTCCCACTGTTTTTTTTTATTTTTTCAGGGAGAATTTAGAAACCAAATATATATAAAAAAATAAGCTTTCTATGGCCCACTATTTGAGAGAGAGAGATTGCACACTCAGGAGTCAGGACTGGCACACAAGCAGAAATGCCAATATAAATCTCTCACTGTTTTTTTTTTATTTTTTCAGGGAGAATTTAGAAACCAAATAAAAAAAATAGGCTTTCTATGGCGCACTATTTGAGAGAGAGATGGCGCACTCAGGAGTCAGGACTGGCACACAAGCAGAAAGGCCAATATTAATCTCCCACTGTTTTTTTTATTTTTTCAGGGAGAATTTAGAAACCAAATATATATAAAAAAATAAGCTTTCTATGGCCCACTATTTGAGAGAGAGAGATTGCACACTCAGGAGTCAGGACTGGCACACAAGCAGAAATGCCAATATAAATCTCTCACTGTTTTTTTTTTATTTTTTCAGGGAGAATTTAGAAACCAAATAAAAAAAATAGGCTTTCTATGGCGCACTATTTGAGAGAGAGATGGCGCACTCAGGAGTCAGGACTGGCACACAAGCAGAAAGGCCAATATTAATCTCCCACTGTTTTTTTTATTTTTTCAGGGAGAATTTAGAAACCAAATATATAAAAAAAAATAAGCTTTCTATGGCCCACTATTTGAGAGAGAGAGATTGCACACTCAGGAGTCAGGGCAGGCACACAAGCAGAAAGGCCAATATTAATCTCCCACTGTTTTTTTTTATTTTTTCAGGGAGAATTTAGAAACCAAATATATATATATAAAAAAAAGCTTTCTATGGCCCACTATTTGAGAGAGAGAGATTGCACACTCAGGAGTCAGGAATGGCACACAAGCAGAAAGGCCAATATAAATCTCTCACTGTTTTTTTATTTTTTCAGGGAGAAATTAGAAACCAAATATATATATAAAAAAATAGGTATTCTATGGCGCACTATTTGAGAGAGAGATGGCGCACTCAGGAGTCAGGACTGGCACACAAGCAGAAAGGCCAATATTAATCTCCCACTGTTTTTTTTATTTTTTCAGGGAGAATTTAGAAACCAAATATATATAAAAAAATAAGCTTTCTATGGCCCACTATTTGACAGAGAGAGATTGCACACTCAGGAGTCAGGACTGGCACACAAGCAGAAAGGCCAATATTAATCTCCCACTGTTTTTTTTATTTTTTCAGGGAGAATTTAGAAACCAAATATATAAAAAAAAATAAGCTTTCTATGGCCCACTATTTGAGAGAGAGAGATTGCACACTCAGGAGTCAGGGCAGGCACACAAGCAGAAAGGCCAATATTAATCTCCCACTGTTTTTTTTTATTTTTTCAGGGAGAATTTAGAAACCAAATATATATATATAAAAAAAAGCTTTCTATGGCCCACTATTTGAGAGAGAGAGATTGCACACTCAGGAGTCAGGAATGGCACACAAGCAGAAAGGCCAATATAAATCTCTCACTGTTTTTTTATTTTTTCAGGGAGAAATTAGAAACCAAATATATATATAAAAAAATAGGTATTCTATGGCGCACTATTTGAGAGAGAGATGGCGCACTCAGGAGTCAGGACTGGCACACAAGCAGAAAGGCCAATATTAATCTCCCACTGTTTTTTTTATTTTTTCAGGGAGAATTTAGAAACCAAATATATATAAAAAAATAAGCTTTCTATGGCCCACTATTTGAGAGAGAGAGATTGCACACTCAGGAGTCAGGACTGGCACACAAGCAGAAATGCCAATATAAATCTCTCACTGTTTTTTTTTTATTTTTTCAGGGAGAATTTAGAAACCAAATAAAAAAAATAGGCTTTCTATGGCGCACTATTTGAGAGAGAGATGGCGCACTCAGGAGTCAGGACTGGCACACAAGCAGAAAGGCCAATATTAATCTCCCACTGTTTTTTTTATTTTTTCAGGGAGAATTTAGAAACCAAATATATAAAAAAAAATAAGCTTTCTATGGCCCACTATTTGAGAGAGAGAGATTGCACACTCAGGAGTCAGGGCAGGCACACAAGCAGAAAGGCCAATATTTATCTCCCACTGTTTTTTTTTATTTTTTCAGGGAGAATTTAGAAACCAAATATATATATATAAAAAAAAGCTTTCTATGGCCCACTATTTGAGAGAGAGAGATTGCACACTCAGGAGTCAGGAATGGCACACAAGCAGAAAGGCCAATATAAATCTCTCACTGTTTTTTTATTTTTTCAGGGAGAAATTAGAAACCAAATATATATATAAAAAAATAGGTATTCTATGGCGCACTATTTGAGAGAGAGATGGCGCACTCAGGAGTCAGGACTGGCACACAAGCAGAAAGGCCAATATTAATCTCCCACTGTTTTTTTTATTTTTTCAGGGAGAATTTAGAAACCAAATATATATAAAAAAATAAGCTTTCTATGGCCCACTATTTGACAGAGAGAGATTGCACACTCAGGAGTCAGGACTGGCACACAAGCAGAAAGGCCAATATTAATCTCCCACTGTTTTTTTTTTATTTTTTCAGGGAGAATTTAGAAACCAAATAAAAAAAATAGGCTTTCTATGGCGCACTATTTGAGAGAGAGATGGCGCACTCAGGAGTCAGGACTGGCACACAAGCAGAAAGGCCAATATTAATCTCCCACTGTTTTTTTTATTTTTTCAGGGAGAATTTAGAAACCAAATATATAAAAAAAAATAAGCTTTCTATGGCCCACTATTTGAGAGAGAGAGATTGCACACTCAGGAGTCAGGGCAGGCACACAAGCAGAAAGGCCAATATTAATCTCCCACTGTTTTTTTTTATTTTTTCAGGGAGAATTTAGAAACCAAATATATATATATAAAAAAAAGCTTTCTATGGCCCACTATTTGAGAGAGAGAGATTGCACACTCAGGAGTCAGGAATGGCACACAAGCAGAAAGGCCAATATAAATCTCTCACTGTTTTTTTATTTTTTCAGGGAGAAATTAGAAACCAAATATATATATAAAAAAATAGGTATTCTATGGCGCACTATTTGAGAGAGAGATGGCGCACTCAGGAGTCAGGACTGGCACACAAGCAGAAAGGCCAATATTAATCTCCCACTGTTTTTTTTATTTTTTCAGGGAGAATTTAGAAACCAAATATATATAAAAAAATAAGCTTTCTATGGCCCACTATTTGACAGAGAGAGATTGCACACTCAGGAGTCAGGACTGGCACACAAGCAGAAAGGCCAATATTAATCTCCCACTGTTTTTTTTTTTTTTCAGGGAGAATTTAGAAACCAAATAAATAAATAGGCTTTCTATGGCCCACTATTTGAGAGAGAGATGGCACACTCAGGAGTCAGGACAGGCACACAAGCAGAAAGGCCAATATTAATCTTCCACTGTTTTTTTTTTATTTTTTCAGGGAGAATTTAGAAACCAAATATATAAAAAAAAAATAGGCATTGTATGGCCCACTATTTGACAGAGAGAGATTGCACACTCAGGAGTCAGGACTGGCACACAAGCAGAAAGGCCAATATTAATCTCCCACTGTTTTTTTTATTTTTTCAGGGAGAATTTAGAAACCAAATATATATTAAAAAAAAGCTTTCTATGGCCCACTATTTGAGAGAGAGAGATTGAACACTCAGGAGTCAGGACTGACACACAAGCAGAAATGCCAATATAAATCTCTCACTGTTTTTTTTTTATTTTTTCAGGGAGAATTTAAAAACCAAATTAAAAAAATAGGCTTTCTATGGCGCACTATTTGAGAGAGAGATGGCGC
Source organism: Ranitomeya imitator (assembly GCF_032444005.1). Classification (NCBI taxonomy): domain Eukaryota; kingdom Metazoa; phylum Chordata; class Amphibia; order Anura; family Dendrobatidae; genus Ranitomeya; species Ranitomeya imitator. The sequence goes on along the minus strand of NC_091290.1, from coordinate 109,377,516 downwards.
ACTCAGGAGTCAGGACTGGCACACAAGCAGAAAGGCCAATATTAATCTCCCACTGTTTTTTTTATTTTTTCAGGGAGAATTTAGAAACCAAATATATATAAAAAAATAAGCTTTCTATGGCCCACTATTTGAGAGAGAGAGATTGCACACTCAGGAGTCAGGACTGGCACACAAGCAGAAAGGCCAATATAAATATCTCACTGTTTTTTTTATTTTTTCAGGGAGAATTTAGAAACCAAATATATATATAAAAAAAAAGCTTTCTATGGCCCACTATTTGAGAGAGAGAGATTGCACACTCAGGAGTCAGGGCAGGCACACAAGCAGAAAGGCCAATATTAATCTCCCACTGTTTTTTTTATTTCTTCAGGGAGAATTTAGAAACCAAATATATATAAAAAAAAGCTTTCTATGGCCCACTATTTGAGAGAGAGAGATTGCACACTCAGGAGTCAGGACTGGCACACAAGCAGAAATGCCAATATAAATCTCTCACTGTTTTTTTTTTTTTCAGGGAGAATTTAGAAACCAAATATATAAAAAAAAATAGGCATTGTATGGCCCACTATTTGACAGAGAGAGATTGCACACTCAGGAGTCAGGACTGGCACACAAGCAGAAAGGCCAATATTAATCTCCCACTGTTTTTTTTATTTTTTCAGGGAGAATTTAGAAACCAAATATATATTAAAAAAAGCTTTCTATGGCCCACTATATTGAGAGAGAGAGATTGAACACTCAGGAGCCAGGACTGGCACACAAGCAGAAATGCCAATATAAATCTCTCACTGTTTTTTTTTATTTTTTCAGGGAGAATTTAGAAACCAAATAAAAAAAATAGGCTTTCTATGGCGCACTATTTGAGAGAGAGATGGCGCACTCAGGAGTCAGGACTGGCACACAAGCAGAAAGGCCAATATTAATCTCCCACTGTTTTTTTTATTTTTTCAGGGGGAATTTAGAAACCAAATATATATAAAAAAATAAGCTTTCTATGGCCCACTATTTGAGAGAGAGAGATTGCACACTCAGGAGTCAGGACTGGCACACAAGCAGAAATGCCAATATAAATCTCTCACTGTTTTTTTTTTTATTTTTTCAGGGAGAATTTAGAAACCAAATAAAAAAAATAGGCTTTCTATGGCGCACTATTTGAGAGAGAGATGGCGCACTCAGGAGTCAGGACTGGCACACAAGCAGAAAGGCCAATATTAATCTCCCACTGTTTTTTTTATTTTTTCAGGGAGAATTTAGAAACCAAATATATATAAAAAAAATAAGCTTTCTATGGCCCACTATTTGAGAGAGAGAGATTGCACACTCAGGAGTCAGGACTGGCACACAAGCAGAAAGGCCAATATAAATATCTCACTGTTTTTTTTTTTTTTTCAGGGAGAATTTAGAAACCAAATATATATATTAAAAAAAAGCTTTCTATGGCCCACTATTTGAGAGAGAGAGATTGCACACTCAGGAGTCAGGGCAGGCACACAAGCAGAAAGGCCAATATTAATCTCCCACTGTTTTTTTTTATTTTTTCCGGGAGAATTTAGAAACCAAATATATATATAAAAAAAAAGCTTTCTATGGCCCACTATTTGAGAGAGAGAGATTGCACACTCAGGAGTCAGGACAGGCACACAAGCAGAAAGGCCAATATTAATCTCCCACTGTTTTTTTTATTTCTTCAGGGAGAATTTAGAAACCAAATATATATATATAAAAAAGCTTTCTATGGCCCACTATTTGAGAGAGAGAGATTGCACACTCAGGAGTCAGGACTGGCACACAAGCAGAAATGCCAATATAAATCTCTCACTGTTTTTTTTTTGTTTTTCAGGGAGAATTTAGAAACCAAATATATATAAAAAAATAGGCATTGTATGGCCCACTATTTGACAGAGAGAGATTGCACACTCAGGAGTCAGGACTGGCACACAAGCAGAAAGGCCAATATTAATCTCTCACTGTTTTTTTTTTATTTTTTCAGGGAGAATTTAGAAACCAAATAAAAAAAATAGGCTTTCTATGGCGCACTATTTGAGAGAGAGATGGCGCACTCAGGAGTCAGGACTGGCACACAAGCAGAAAGGCCAATATTAATCTCCCACTGTTTTTTTTATTTTTTCAGGGAGAATTTAGAAACCAAATATATATATAAAAAAATAAGCTTTCTATGGCCCACTATTTGACAGAGAGAGATTGCACACTCAGGAGTCAGGACTGGCACACAAGCAGAAAGGCCAATATTAATCTCCCACTGTTTTTTTTTTTTTTCAGGGAGAATTTAGAAACCAAATAAATAAATAGGCTTTCTATGGCCCACTATTTGAGAGAGAGATGGCACACTCAGGAGTCAGGACAGGCACACAAGCAGAAAGGCCAATATTAATCTCCCACTGTTTTTTTTTTATTTTTTCAGGGAGAATTTAGAAACCAAATATATAAAAAAAAATAGGCATTGTATGGCCCACTATTTGACAGAGAGAGATTGCACACTCAGGAGTCAGGACTGGCACACAAGCAGAAAGGCCAATATTAATCTCCCACTGTTTTTTTTATTTTTTCAGGGAGAATTTAGAAACCAAATATATATAAAAAAATAAGCTTTCTATGGCCCACTATTTGAGAGAGAGAGATTGCACACTCAGGAGTCAGGACTGGCACACAAGCAGAAATGCCAATATAAATCTCTCACTGTTTTTTTTTTATTTTTTCAGGGAGAATTTAGAAACCAAATAAAAAAAATAGGCTTTCTATGGCGCACTATTTGAGAGAGAGATGGCGCACTCAGGAGTCAGGACTGGCACACAAGCAGAAAGGCCAATATTAATCTCCCACTGTTTTTTTTATTTTTTCAGGGAGAATTTAGAAACCAAATATATATAAAAAAATAAGCTTTCTATGGCCCACTATTTGAGAGAGAGAGATTGCACACTCAGGAGTCAGGACTGGCACACAAGCAGAAAGGCCAATATAAATATCTCACTGTTTTTTTTATTTTTTCAGGGAGAATTTAGAAACCAAATATATATATTAAAAAAAAGCTTTCTATGGCCCACTATTTGAGAGAGAGAGATTGCACACTCAGGAGTCAGGGCAGGCACACAAGCAGAAAGGCCAATATTAATCTCCCACTGTTTTTTTTTATTTTTTCCGGGAGAATTTAGAAACCAAATATATATATAAAAAAAAAGCTTTCTATGGCCCACTATTTGAGAGAGAGAGATTGCACACTCAGGAGTCAGGACAGGCACACAAGCAGAAAGGCCAATATTAATCTCCCACTGTTTTTTTTATTTCTTCAGGGAGAATTTAGAAACCAAATATATATATATATAAAAAAGCTTTCTATGGCCCACTATTTGAGAGAGAGAGATTGCACACTCAGGAGTCAGGACTGGCACACAAGCAGAAATGCCAATATAAATCTCTCACTGTTTTTTTTTTGTTTTTCAGGGAGAATTTAGAAACCAAATATATAAAAAAAAATAGGCATTGTATGGCCCACTATTTGAGAGAGAGAGATTGCACACTCAGGAGTCAGGACTGGCACACAAGCAGAAAGGCCAATATTAATCTCTCACTGTTTTTTTTTTATTTTTTCAGGGAGAATTTAGAAACCAAATAAAAAAAATAGGCTTTCTATGGCGCACTATTTGAGAGAGAGATGGCGCACTCAGGAGTCAGGACTGGCACACAAGCAGAAAGGCCAATATTAATCTCCCACTGTTTTTTTTATTTTTTCAGGGAGAATTTAGAAACCAAATATATAAAAAAAAATAAGCTTTCTATGGCCCACTATTTGAGAGAGAGAGATTGCACACTCAGGAGTCAGGGCAGGCACACAAGCAGAAAGGCCAATATTAATCTCCCACTGTTTTTTTTTATTTTTTCAGGGAGAATTTAGAAACCAAATATATATATATAAAAAAAAGCTTTCTATGGCCCACTATTTGAGAGAGAGAGATTGCACACTCAGGAGTCAGGAATGGCACACAAGCAGAAAGGCCAATATAAATCTCTCACTGTTTTTTTATTTTTTCAGGGAGAAATTAGAAACCAAATATATATAAAAAAATAGGTATTCTATGGCGCACTATTTGAGAGAGAGATGGCGCACTCAGGAGTCAGGACTGGCACACAAGCAGAAAGGCCAATATTAATCTCCCACTGTTTTTTTATTTTTTCAGGGAGAATTTAGAAACCAAATATATATAAAAAAATAAGCTTTCTATGGCCCACTATTTGACAGAGAGAGATTGCACACTCAGGAGTCAGGACTGGCACACAAGCAGAAAGGCCAATATTAATCTCCCAGTTTTTTTTTTTTTTCAGGGAGAATTTAGAAACCAAATAAATAAATAGGCTTTCTATGGCCCACTATTTGAGAGAGAGATGGCACACTCAGGAGTCAGGACAGGCACACAAGCAGAAAGGCCAATATTAATCTCCCACTGTTTTTTTTTTATTTTTTCAGGGAGAATTTAGAAACCAAATATATAAAAAAAAAATAGGCATTGTATGGCCCACTATTTGACAGAGAGAGATTGCACACTCAGGAGTCAGGACTGGCACACAAGCAGAAAGGCCAATATTAATCTCCCACTGTTTTTTTTATTTTTTCAGGGAGAATTTAGAAACCAAATATATATTAAAAAAAAGCTTTCTATGGCCCACTATTTGAGAGAGAGAGATTGAACACTCAGGAGTCAGGACTGGCACACAAGCAGAAATGCCAATATAAATCTCTCACTGTTTTTTTTTTATTTTTTCAGGGAGAATTTAAAAACCAAATAAAAAAAATAGGCTTTCTATGGCGCACTATTTGAGAGAGAGATGGCGCACTCAGGAGTCAGGACTGGCACACAAGCAGAAAGGCCAATATTAATCTCCCACTGTTTTTTTTATTTTTTCAGGGAGAATTTAGAAACCAAATATATATAAAAAAATAAGCTTTCTATGGCCCACTATTTGAGAGAGAGAGATTGCACACTCAGGAGTCAGGACTGGCACACAAGCAGAAAGGCCAATATAAATATCTCACTGTTTTTTTTATTTTTTCAGGGAGAATTTAGAAACCAAATATATATATAAAAAAAAAGCTTTCTATGGCCCACTATTTGAGAGAGAGAGATTGCACACTCAGGAGTCAGGGCAGGCACACAAGCAGAAAGGCCAATATTAATCTCCCACTGTTTTTTTTTATTTTTTCCGGGAGAATTTAGAAACCAAATATATATATAAAAAAAAAGCTTTCTATGGCCCACTATTTGAGAGAGAGAGATTGCACACTCAGGAGTCAGGACAGGCACACAAGCAGAAAGGCCAATATTAATCTCCCACTGTTTTTTTTATTTCTTCAGGGAGAATTTAGAAACCAAATATATATAAAAAAAGCTTTCTATGGCCCACTATTTGAGAGAGAGAGATTGCACACTCAGGAGTCAGGACTGGCACACAAGCAGAAATGCCAATATAAATCTCTCACTGTTTTTTTTTTTTTTCAGGGAGAATTTAGAAACCAAATATATAAAAAAAAATAGGCATTGTATGGCCCACTATTTGACAGAGAGAGATTGCACACTCAGGAGTCAGGACTGGCACACAAGCAGAAAGGCCAATATTAATCTCCCACTGTTTTTTTTATTTTTTCAGGGAGAATTTAGAAACCAAATATATATTAAAAAAAGCTTTCTATGGCCCACTATATTGAGAGAGAGAGATTGAACACTCAGGAGCCAGGACTGGCACACAAGCAGAAATGCCAATATAAATCTCTCACTGTTTTTTTTTATTTTTTCAGGGAGAATTTAGAAACCAAATAAAAAAAATAGGCTTTCTATGGCGCACTATTTGAGAGAGAGAGATGGCGCACTCAGGAGTCAGGACTGGCACACAAGCAGAAAGGCCAATATTAATCTCCCACTGTTTTTTTTATTTTTTCAGGGGGAATTTAGAAACCAAATATATATAAAAAAATAAGCTTTCTATGGCCCACTATTTGAGAGAGAGAGATTGCACACTCAGGAGTCAGGACTGGCACACAAGCAGAAATGCCAATATAAATCTCTCACTGTTTTTTTTTTTATTTTTTCAGGGAGAATTTAGAAACCAAATAAAAAAAATAGGCTTTCTATGGCGCACTATTTGAGAGAGAGATGGCGCACTCAGGAGTCAGGACTGGCACACAAGCAGAAAGGCCAATATTAATCTCCCACTGTTTTTTTTATTTTTTCAGGGAGAATTTAGAAACCAAATATATATAAAAAAATAAGCTTTCTATGGCCCACTATTTGAGAGAGAGAGATTGCACACTCAGGAGTCAGGACTGGCACACAAGCAGAAAGGCCAATATAAATATCTCACTGTTTTTTTTATTTTTTCAGGGAGAATTTAGAAACCAAATATATATATTAAAAAAAAGCTTTCTATGGCCCACTATTTGAGAGAGAGAGATTGCACACTCAGGAGTCAGGGCAGGCACACAAGCAGAAAGGCCAATATTAATCTCCCACTGTTTTTTTTTATTTTTTCCGGGAGAATTTAGAAACCAAATATATATATAAAAAAAAAGCTTTCTATGGCCCACTATTTGAGAGAGAGAGATTGCACACTCAGGAGTCAGGACAGGCACACAAGCAGAAAGGCCAATATTAATCTCCCACTATTTTTTTTATTTCTTCAGGGAGAATTTAGAAACCAAATATATATATAAAAAAGCTTTCTATGGCCCACTATTTGAGAGAGAGAGATTGCACACTCAGGAGTCAGGACTGGCACACAAGCAGAAATGCCAATATAAATCTCTCACTGTTTTTTTTTTGTTTTTCAGGGAGAATTTAGAAACCAAATATATAAAAAAAAAATAGGCATTGTATGGCCCACTATTTGACAGAGAGAGATTGCACACTCAGGAGTCAGGACTGGCACACAAGCAGAAAGGCCAATATTAATCTCTCACTGTTTTTTTTTTATTTTTTCAGGGAGAATTTAGAAACCAAATAAAAAAAATAGGCTTTCTATGGCGCACTATTTGAGAGAGAGATGGCGCACTCAGGAGTCAGGACTGGCACACAAGCAGAAAGGCCAATATTAATCTCCCACTGTTTTTTTTATTTTTTCAGGGAGAATTTAGAAACCAAATATATATAAAAAAATAAGCTTTCTATGGCCCACTATTTGAGAGAGAGAGATTGCACACTCAGGAGTCAGGACTGGCACACAAGCAGAAAGGCCAATATAAATATCTCACTGTTTTTTTTTATTTTTTCAGGGAGAAATTAGAAACCAAATATATAAAAAAAAATAAGCTTTCTATGGCCCACTATTTGAGAGAGAGAGATTGCACACTCAGGAGTCAGGGCAGGCACACAAGCAGAAAGGCCAATATTAATCTCCCACTGTTTTTTTTTATTTTTTCAGGGAGAATTTAGAAACCAAATATATATATATAAAAAAAAGCTTTCTATGGCCCACTATTTGAGAGAGAGAGATTGCACACTCAGGAGTCAGGAATGGCACACAAGCAGAAAGGCCAATATAAATCTCTCACTGTTTTTTTATTTTTTCAGGGAGAAATTAGAAACCAAATATATATAAAAAAAATAGGTATTCTATGGCGCACTATTTGAGAGAGAGATGGCGCACTCAGGAGTCAGGACTGGCACACAAGCAGAAAGGCCAATATTAATCTCCCACTGTTTTTTTTATTTTTTCAGGGAGAATTTAGAAACCAAATATATATATAAAAAAATAAGCTTTCTATGGCCCACTATTTGACAGAGAGAGATTGCACACTCAGGAGTCAGGACTGGCACACAAGCAGAAAGGCCAATATTAATCTCCCACTGTTTTTTTTTTTTTTCAGGGAGAATTTAGAAACCAAATAAATAAATAGGCTTTCTATGGCCCACTATTTGAGAGAGAGATGGCACACTCAGGAGTCAGGACAGGCACACAAGCAGAAAGGCCAATATTAATCTCCCACTGTTTTTTTTTTATTTTTTCAGGGAGAATTTAGAAACCAAATATATAAAAAAAAATAGGCATTGTATGGCCCACTATTTGACAGAGAGAGATTGCACACTCAGGAGTCAGGACTGGCACACAAGCAGAAAGGCCAATATTAATCTCCCACTGTTTTTTTTTATTTTTTCAGGGAGAATTTAGAAACCAAATATATATTTAAAAAAAGCTTTCTATGGCCCACTATTTGAGAGAGAGAGATTGAACACTCAGGAGTCAGGACTGGCACACAAGCAAAAATGCCAATATAAATCTCTCACTGTTTTTTTTTTATTTTTTCAGGGAGAATTTAAAAACCAAATAAAAAAAATTGGCTTTCTATGGCGCACTATTTGAGAGAGAGATGGCGCACTCAGGAGTCAGGACTGGCACACAAGCAGAAAGGCCAATATTAATCTCCCACTGTTTTTTTTATTTTTTCAGGGAGAATTTAGAAACCAAATATATATAAAAAAATAAGCTTTCTATGGCCCACTATTTGAGAGAGAGAGATTGCACACTCAGGAGTCAGGACTGGCACACAAGCAGAAAGGCCAATATAAATATCTCACTGTTTTTTTTATTTTTTCAGGGAGAATTTAGAAACCAAATATATATATAAAAAAAAAGCTTTCTATGGCCCACCATTTGAGAGAGAGAGATTGCACACTCAGGAGTCAGGGCAGGCACACAAGCAGAAAGGCCAATATTAATCTCCCACTGTTTTTTTTTATTTTTTCCGGGAGAATTTAGAAACCAAATATATATATAAAAAAAAAGCTTTCTATGGCCCACTATTTGAGAGAGAGAGATTGCACACTCAGGAGTCAGGACAGGCACACAAGCAGAAAGGCCAATATTAATCTCCCACTGTTTTTTTTATTTCTTCAGGGAGAATTTAGAAACCAAATATATATAAAAAAAAGCTTTCTATGGCCCACTATTTGAGAGAGAGAGATTGCACACTCAGGAGTCAGGACTGGCACACAAGCAGAAATGCCAATATAAATCTCTCACTGTTTTTTTTTTTTTTCAGGGAGAATTTAGAAACCAAATATATAAAAAAAAATAGGCATTGTATGGCCCACTATTTGACAGAGAGAGATTGCACACTCAGGAGTCAGGACTGGCACACAAGCAGAAAGGCCAATATTAATCTCCCACTGTTTTTTTTATTTTTTCAGGGAGAATTTAGAAACCAAATATATATTAAAAAAAGCTTTCTATGGCCCACTATTTGAGAGAGAGAGATTGAACACTCAGGAGCCAGGACTGGCACACAAGCAGAAATGCCAATATAAATCTCTCACTGTTTTTTTTTTATTTTTTCAGGGAGAATTTAGAAACCAAATAAAAAAAATAGGCTTTCTATGGCGCACTATTTGAGAGAGAGATGGCGCACTCAGGAGTCAGGACTGGCACACAAGCAGAAAGGCCAATATTAATCTCCCACTGTTTTTTTTATTTTTTCAGGGAGAATTTAGAAACCAAATATATATAAAAAAATAAGCTTTCTATGGCCCACTATTTGAGAGAGAGAGATTGCACACTCAGGAGTCAGGACTGGCACACAAGCAGAAAGGCCAATATTAACCCCTTTACCCCCAAGGGTGGTTTGCACGTTAATGACCGGGCCAATTTTTACAATTCTGACCAGTGTCCCTTTATGAGGTTATAACTCTGGAACGCTTCAATGGATCCTGGTGATTCTGACATTGTTTTCTCGTGACATATTGTACTTCATGACAATGGTAAAAATTATTTGATAGTACCTGCGTTTATTTGTGAAAAAAACGGAAATTTGGCGAAAATTATGAAAATTTCGCAATTTTCCAACTTTGAATTTTTATGCAATTAAATCACAGAGATATGTCACACAAAATACTTAATAAGTAACATTTCCCACATGTCTACTTTACATCAGCACAATTTTGGAACCAAAATTTTTTTTTGTTAGGGAGTTATAAGGGTTAAAAGTTGACCAGCAATTTCTCATTTCTACAACACCATTTTATTTTAGGGACCACATCTCATTTGAAGTCATTTTGAGGGGTCTATATGATAGAAAATACCCAAGTGTGACACCATTCTAAAAACTACACCCCTCAAGGTGCTCAAAACCATATTCAAGAAGTTTATTAACCCTTCTGGTGCTTCACAGGAATTTTTTGAATGTTTAAATAAAAATGAACATTTAACTTTTTTTCACAAAAAATGTAATTCAGCTCCAATTTGTTTTATTTTACCAAGGGTAACAGGAGAAAATGGACCCCAAACATTGTTGTACAATTTGTCCTGAGTATGCCAATACCCCACATGTGGGGGTAAACCACTGTTTGGGCGCATGGCAGAGCTCGGAAGCGAAGGAGCGCCATTTGACTTTTCAATGCAAAATTGACTGGAATTGAGATGGGACGCCATGTTTCGTTTGGAGAGCCCCTGATGTGGCTAAACATTGAAACCCCCCACAAGTGACACCATTTTGGAAAGTAGACCCCCTAAGGAACTTATCTAGAGGTGTGGTGAGCACTTTGACCCAACAAGTGCTTCACAGAAGTTTATAATGTAGAACCGTAAAAATAAAAAATCATATTTTTTCACAAAAATTATCTTTTCGCCCCCAATTTTTTATTTTCCCAAGGGTAAGAGAAGAAATTGGACCCCAAAAGTTGTTGTACAATTTGTCCTGAGTACGCTGATAGCCCATATGTGGGGGTAAACCACTGTTTGGGCGGATGGGAGAGCTCGGAAGGGAAGGAGCGCCGTTTGACTTTTCAATGCAAAATTGACAGGAATTGAGATGGGACGTCATGTTGCGTTTGAAGAGCCACTGATGTGCCTAAACATTGAAACCCCCCACAAGTGACACCATTTTGGAAAGTAGACCCCCTAAGGAACTTATCTAGAGGTGTGGTGAGCACTTTGACCCACCAAGTGCTTCACAGAAGTTTATAATGTAGAACCGTAAAAATAAAAAATCATATTTTTTCACAAAAATTATCTTTTTGCCCCCAATTTTTTATTTTCCCAAGGGTAAGAGAAGAAATTGGACCCCAAAAGTTGTTGTACAATTTGTCCTGAGTACACGGATACCCCATATGTGGGGGTAAACCACTGTTTGGGTGGATGGGAGAGCTCGGAAGGGAAGGAGCGCCGTTTGACTTTTCAAAGCAAAATTGACAGGAATTGAGATGGGACGCCATGTTGCGTTTGAAGAGCCACTGATGTGCCTAAACATTGAAACCCCCCACAAATGACACCATTTTGGAAAGTAGACCCCCTAAGGAACTTATCTAGAGGTGTGGTGAGCACTTTGACCCACCAAGTGCTTCACAGAAGTTTATAATGCAGAGCCGTAAAAATAAAACAAAATTTTTTTCCCACAAAAATTATTTTTTTAGCCCCCAGTTTTGTATTTTCCTGAGGGTAACAGGAGAAATTGGACCCCAAAATTTGTTGCCCAATTTGTCCTGAGTGCGATGATACACCATATGTGGGGGGAACCACTGTTTGGGCACATGGGAGGGCTCAGAAGGGAAGGAGTGCCATTTGAATGCAGACTTAGATGGAATGGTCTGCAGGTGTCACATTGCGTTTGCAGAGCCCCTAATGTACCTAAACAGTAGAAACCCCCCACAAGTGACACCATTTTGGAAAGTAGACCCCCTTAGGAACTTATCTAGATGTGTGCTGAGCGCTTTGACCCACCAAGGGCTTCACAGAAGTTTATAATGGAGAGCCGTAAAAATAAAACAAAAATTTTTTCCCACAAAAATTATTTTTTAGCCCCCAGTTTTGTATTTTCCCGAGGGTAAAAGGAGAAATTCGACCCCACAATTTGTTGTCCAATTTGTCCTGAGTGCGCTGATACCCCATATGTGGGGGGGAACCACTGTTTGGGCGCATGGGAGGGCTCGGAAGGGAAGGAGCTCCATTTGGAATGAGGACTTAGATGGAATGGTCTGCAGGTGTCACATTGCATTTGCAGAGCCCCTAATGTACCTAAACAGTAGAAACCTCCCACAAGTGACACCATTTTGGAAACTAGACCCCCTAAGGAACTCATCTAGATGTGTTGTGATAGCTTTGAACCCCCAAGTGTTTCACTACAGTTTGTAACGCAGAGCCGTGAAAATTAAAAAAAAAAATCTTTCCCCCCAAAATTATTTTTTAGCCCCCAGTTTTGTATTTTCCCGAGGGTAAGAGGAGAAATTCGACCCCAAAAGTTGTTGTCCAATTTGTCCTGAGTACGCTGATACCCCGTATGTTGGGGGAAACCAACGTTTGAGCGCATGGCAGAGCTCGGAAGAGAAGGAGCGCCATTTGGAATGCAGACTTAGATGGAATGGTCTGCAGACGTCACATTGCGTTTGCAGAACCCCTAATGTACCTAAACAGTAGAAACCCCCCACAAGTGACCCCATATTGGAAACTAGACCCCCCAGGGAACTAATCTAGATGTGTTGTGAGAACTTTGAACCCCCAAGTGTTTCACTACAGTTTATAACGCAGAGCCGTGAAAATAAAAAATCTTTTTTTTTCCCACAAAAAATATGTTTTAGCCCCGAGTTTTGTATTTTCCCAAGGGTAGCAGGAGAAATTGGACCCCAAAAGTTGTTGTCCTATTTGTCCTGAGTACGCTGATACCCCATATGTTGGGGTAAACCCCTGTTTGGGCACACGGGAGAGCTCGGAAGGGAAGAAGCACTGTTTTACTTTTTCAACGCAGAATTGGCTGGAATTGAGATCGGACGCCATGTCGCGTTTGGAGAGCCCCTGATGTGCCTAAACAGTGGAAACCCCCCCAATTATAACTGAAACCCTAATCCAAACACATCCCTAACCCTAATCCCAACAGTAACCCTAACAACACCTCTAACCCTGACACACCCCTAACCCTAATCCCAACCGTAAATGTAATCTAAACCCTAACTGTAACTTTAGCCCCAACCCAAACTGTAGCCCTAGCCCTAACCCTAGCCCTAACCCTAATCCTAACCCTAGCCCTAACCCTAGCCCTAACCCTAGCCCTAACCCTAACCCTAGCCCTAACCCTAGCCCTAACCCTAGCCCTAACCCTAACCCTAGCCCTAACCCTAGCCCTAACCCTAGCCCTAACCCTAGCCCTAACCCTAGCCCTAGCCCTAACCCTAACCCTAGCCCTAACCCTAGCCCTAACCCTAGCCCTAACCCTAGCCCTAACTCTAACCCTAGCCCTAATGGGAAAATGGAAATAAATACATTTTTTTAATTTTTCCCTAACTAAGGGGGTGATGAAGGGGGGTTTGATTTACTTTTATAGCGGGTTTTTTAGCGGATTTTTATGATTGGCAGCCGTCACACACTGAAAGACGCTTTTTATTGCAAAAAATATTTTTTGCGTTACCACATTTTGAGAGCTATAATTTTTCTATATTCTGGTCCACAGAGTCATGTGAGGTCTTGGTTTTTGCGGGACGAGTTGATGTTTTTATTGGTAACATTTTCGGGCACGTGACATTTTTTGATCGCTTTTTATTCCGATTTTTGTGAGGCAGAATGACCAAAAACCAGCTATTCATGAATTTCTTTTGGGGGAGGTGTTTATACCGTTCCGCGTTTGGTAAAATTGATGAAGCAGTTTTATTCTTCGGGTCAGTACGATTACAGCGACACCTCATTTATATCATTTTTTTATGTTTTGGCGCTTTTATACGATAAAAACTATTTTATAGAAAAAATAATTATTTTTGCATCGCTTTATTCTCAGGACTATAACTTTTTTATTTTTTTGCTGATGATGCTGTATGGCGGCTCGTTTTTTGCGGGACAAGATGACGTTTTCAGCGGTACCATGGTTAGTTATATCTGTCTTTTTGATCGCGTGTTATTCCACTTTTTGTTCGGCGGTATGATAATAAAGCGTTGTTTTTTGCCTCGTTTTTTTTTTTTTTTTCTTACGGTGTTTACTGAAGGGGTTAACTAGTGGGCCAGTTTTATAGGTCGGGCCGTTACGGACGCGGCGATACTAAATATGTGTACTTTTATTGTTTTTTTTTTTTTATTTAGATAAAGAAATGTATTTATGGGAATAATATTTTTATTTTTTTTTCATTATTTTGGAATATTTTTTTTAATTTTTTTTTTACACATTTGAAATTTTTTTTTTTTACTTTTTTACTTTGTCCCAGGGGGGGACATCACAGATCAGTGATCTGACAGTTTGCACAGCACTCTGTCAGATCACTGATCTGATAGGAGTGCAGGCTGCTTCACAGTGCCTGCTCTGAGCAGGCTCTGTGAAGCCACCTCCCTCCCTGCAGGACCCGGATCCGCGGCCATCTTGGATCCGGGGCTGGAGGGAGCAGGGAGGGAGGTGAGACCCTCGCAGCAACGCGATCACATCGCGTTGCTGCGGGGGGCTCAGGGAAGCCCGCAGGGAGCCCCCTCCCTGCGCGGTGCTTCCCTGTACCGCCGGCACATCGCGATCATCTTTGATCGCGGTGTGCCGGGGGTTAATGTGCCGGGGGCGGTCCGTGACCGCTCCTGGCACATAGTGCCGGATGTCAGCTGCGATAAACAGCTGACACCCGGCCGCGATCGGCGGCGCTCCCCCCGTGAGCGCTGCCGATCGCATATGACGTACTATTGCGTCCTTGGGAAGAAAAGCCCACCCCACATGGACGCAATAGTACGTCTAATGGCAGAAAGGGGTTAATCTCCCACTGTTTTTTTTTATTTTTTCAGGGAGAATTTAGAAACCAAATATATATAAAAAAATAAGCTTTCTATGGCCCACTATTTGAGAGAGAGAGATTGCACACTCAGGAGTCAGGACTGGCACACAAGCAGAAAGGCCAATATAAATATCTCACTGTTTTTTTTTATTTTTTCAGGGAGAAATTAGAAACCAAATATATATAAAAAAATAAGCTTTCTATGGCCCACTATTTGAGAGAGAGAGATTGCACACTCAGGAGTCAGGGCAGGCACACAAGCAGAAAGGCCAATATTAATCTCCCACTGTTTTTTTTTATTTTTTTAGGGAGAATTTAGAAACCAAATATATATATATATATATAAAAAAAGCCTTCTATGGCCCACTATTTGAGAGAGAGAGATTGCACACTCAGGAGTCAGGACTGGCACACAAGCAGAAAGGCCAATATTAATCTCCCACTGTTTTTTTTATTTTTTCAGGGAGAATTTAGAAACCAAATAAATAAATAGGCTTTCTATGGCCCACTATTTGAGAGAGAGATGGCACACTCAGGAGTCAGGACTGGCACACAAGCAGAAAGGCCAATATAAATCTCTCACTGTTTTTTTATTTTTTCAGGGAGAAATTAGAAACCAAATATATATATAAAAAAATAGGTATTCTATGGCGCACTATTTGAGAGAGAGATGGCGCACTCAGGAGTCAGGACTGGCACACAAGCAGAAAGGCCAATATTAATCTCCCACTGTTTTTTTTTATTTTTTCAGGGAGAATGTAGAAACCAAATATATATTAAAAAAAAGCTTTCTATGGCCCACTATTTGAGAGAGAGAGCTTGAACACTCAGGAGTCAGGACTGGCACACAAGCAGAAATGCCAATATAAATCTCTCACTGTTTTTTTTTTATTTTTTCAGGGAGAATTTAGAAACCAAATAAAAAAAATAGGCTTTCTATGGCGCACTATTTGAGAGAGAGATGGCGCACTCAGGAGTCAGGACTGGCACACAAGCAGAAAGGCCAATATTAATCTCCCACTGTTTTTTTTATTTTTTCAGGGAGAATTTAGAAACCAAATATATATAAAAAAAATAAGCTTTCTATGGCCCACTATTTGAGAGAGAGAGATTGCACACTCAGGAGTCAGGACTGGCACACAAGCAGAAAGGCCAATATAAATATCTCACTGTTTTTTTTATTTTTTCAGGGAGAATTTAGAAACCAAATATATATATATAAAAAAAGCTTTCTATGGCCCACTATTTGAGAGAGAGAGATTGCACATTCAGGAGTCAGGGCAGGCACACAAGCAGAAAGGCCAATATTAATCTCCCACTGTTTTTTTTTATTTTTTCAGGGAGAATTTAGAAACCAAATATATATATATAAAAAAAAAGCTTTCTATGGCCCACTATTTGAGAGAGAGAGAATGCACACTCAGGAGTCAGGACAGGCACACAAGCAGAAAGGCCAATATTAATCTCCCACTGTTTTTTTTATTTCTTCAGGGAGAATTTAGAAACCAAATATATATATAAAAAAAAGCTTTCTATGGCCCACTATTTGAGAGAGAGAGATTGCACACTCAGGAGTCAGGACTGGCACACAAGCAGAAATGCCAATATAAATCTCTCACTGTTTTTTTTTTTTTTCAGGGAGAATTTAGAAACCAAATATATATAAAAAAAATAGGCATTGTATGGCCCACTATTTGACAGAGAGAGATTGCACACTCAGGAGTCAGGACTGGCACACAAGCAGAAAGGCCAATATTAATCTCCCACTGTTTTTTTTATTTTTTCAGGGAGAATTTAGAAACCAAATATATATTAAAAAAAGCTTTCTATGGCCCACTATTTGAGAGAGAGAGATTGAACACTCAGGAGCCAGGACTGGCACACAAGCAGAAATGCCAATATAAATCTCTCACTGTTTTTTTTTATTTTTTCAGGGAGAATTTAGAAACCAAATAAAAAAAATAGGCTTTCTATGGCGCACTATTTGAGAGAGAGATGGCGCACTCAGGAGTCAGGACTGGCACACAAGCAGAAAGGCCAATATTAATCTCCCACTGTTTTTTTTATTTTTTCAGGGAGAATTTAGAAACCAAATATATATAAAAAAAATAAGCTTTCTATGGCCCACTATTTGACAGAGAGAGATTGCACACTCAGGAGTCAGGACTGGCACACAAGCAGAAAGGCCAATATTAATCTCCCACTGTTTTTTTTATTTTTTCAGGGAGAATTTAGAAACCAAATAAATAAATAGGCTTTCTATGGCCCACTATTTGAGAGAGAGATGGCACACTCAGGAGTCAGGACAGGCACACAAGCAGAAAGGCCAATATTAATCTCCCACTGTTTTTTTTTTATTTTTTCAGGGAGAATTTAGAAACCAAATATATAAAAAAAAAATAGGCATTGTATGGCCCACTATTTGACAGAGAGAGATTGCACACTCAGGAGTCAGGACTGGCACACAAGCAGAAAGGCCAATATTAATCTCCCACTGTTTTTTTTATTTTTTCAGGGAGAATTTAGAAACCAAATATATAAAAAAAAATAGGCATTGTATGGCCCACTATTTGACAGAGAGAGATTGAACACTCAGGAGCCAGGACTGGCACACAAGCAGAAATGCCAATATAAATCTCTCACTGTTTTTTTTTTATTTTTTCAGGGAGAATTTAGAAACCAAATAAAAAAAATAGGCTTTCTATGGCGCACTATTTGAGAGAGAGATGGCGCACTCAGGAGTCAGGACTGGCACACAAGCAGAAAGGGCAATATTAATCTCCCACTGTTTTTTTTATTTTTTCAGGGAGAATTTAGAAACCAAATATATATAAAAAAAATAAGCTTTCTATGGCCCACTATTTGAGAGAGAGAGATTGCACACTCAGGAGTCAGGACTGGCACACAAGCAGAAAGGCCAATATAAATATCTCACTGTTTTTTTTTATTTTTTCAGGGAGAAATTAGAAACCAAATATATAAAAAAAAATAAGCTTTCTATGGCCCACTATTTGAGAGAGAGAGATTGCACACTCAGGAGTCAGGGCAGGCACACAAGCAGAAAGGCCAATATTAATCTCCCACTGTTTTTTTTTATTTTTTCAGGGAGAATTTAGAAACCAAATATATATAAAAAAATAAGCTTTCTATGGCCCACTATTTGAGAGAGAGAGATTACATAGTAACATAGTAACATAGTAACATAGTTAGAAAGGCCGAAAAAAGACATTTGTCCATCCAGTTCAGCCTATATTCCATCATAATAAATACCCAGATCTACGTCCTTCTACAGAACCTAATAATTGTATGATACAATATTGTTCTGCTCCAGGAAGACATCCAGGCCTCTCTTGAACCCCTTGACTGAGTTCGCCATCACCACCTCCTCAGGCAAGCAATTCCAGATTCTCACTGCCCTAACAGTAAAGAATCCTCTTCTATGTTGGTGGAAAAACCTTCTCTCCTCCAGACGCAAAGAATGCCCCCTTGTGCCCGTCACCTTCCTTGGTATAAACAGATCCTCAGCGAGATATTTGTATTGTCCCCTTATATACTTATACATGGTTATTAGATCGCCCCTCAGTCGTCTTTTTTCTAGACTAAATAATCCTAATTTCGCTAATCTATCTGGGTATTGTAGTTCTCCCATCCCCTTTATTAATTTTGTTGCCCTCCTTTGTACTCTCTCTAGTTCCATTATATCCTTCCTGAGCACCGGTGCCCAAAACTGGACACAGTACTCCATGTGCGGTCTAACTAGGGATTTGTACAGAGGCAGTATAATGCTCTCATCATGTGTATCCAGACCTCTTTTAATGCACCCCATGATCCTGTTTGCCTTGGCAGCTGCTGCCTGGCACTGGCTGCTCCAGGTAAGTTTATCATTAACTAGGATCCCCAAGTCCTTCTCCCTGTCAGATTTACCCAGTGGTTTCCCGTTCAGTGTGTAATGGTGATATTGATTCCCTCTTCCCATGTGTATAACCTTACATTTATCATTGTTAAACCTCATCTGCCACCTTTCAGCCCAAGTTTCCAACTTATCCAGATCCATCTGTAGCAGAATACTATCTTCTCTTGTATTAACTGCTTTACATAGTTTTGTATCATCTGCAAATATCGATATTTTACTGTGTAAACCTTCTACCAGATCATTAATGAATATGTTGAAGAGAACAGGTCCCAATACTGACCCCTGCGGTACCCCACTGGTCACAGCGACCCAGTTAGAGACTATACCATTTATAACCACCCTCTGCTTTCTATCACTAAGCCAGTTACTAACCCATTTACACACATTTTCCCCCAGACCAAGCATTCTCATTTTGTGTAGCAACCTCTTGTGCGGCACGGTATCAAACGCTTTGGAAAAATCGAGATATACCACGTCCAATGACTCACCGTGGTCCAGTCTATAGCTTACCTCTTCATAAAAACTGATTAGATTGGTTTGACAGGAGCGATTTCTCATAAACCCATGCTGATATGGAGTTAAACAGTTATTCTCATTGAGATAATCCAGAATAACATCCCTCAGAAACCCTTCAAATATTTTACCAACAATAGAGGTTAGACTTACTGGCCTATAATTTCCAGGTTCACTTTTAGAGCCCTTTTTGAATATTGGCACCACATTTGCTATGCGCCAGTCCTGCGGAACAGACCCTGTTGCTATAGAGTCACTAAAAATAAGAAATAATGGTTTATCTATTACATTACTTAGTTCTCTTAGTACTCGTGGGTGTATGCCATCCGGACCCGGAGATTTATCTATTTTAATCTTATTTAGCCGGTTTCGCACCTCTTCTTGGGTTAGATTGGTGACCCTTAATATAGGGTTTTCATTGTTTCTTGGGATTTCACCTAGCATTTCATTTTCCACCGTGAATACCGTGGAGAAGAAGGTGTTTAATATGTTAGCTTTTTCCTCGTCATCTACAACCATTCTTTCCTCACTATTTTTTAAGGGGCCTACATTTTCAGTTTTTATTCTTTTACTATTGATATAGTTGAAGAACAGTTTGGGATTAGTTTTACTCTCCTTAGCAATGTGCTTCTCTGTTTCCTTTTTGGCAGCTTTAATTAGTTTTTTAGATAAAGTATTTTTCTCCCTATAGTTTTTTAGAGCTTCAATGGTGCCATCCTGCTTTAGTAGTGCAAATGCTTTCTTTTTACTGTTAATTGCCTGTCTTACTTCTTTGTTTAGCCACATTGGGTTTTTCCTATTTCTAGTCCTTTTATTCCCACAAGGTATAAACCGCTTACACTGCCTATTTAGGATGTTCTTAAACATTTCCCATTTATTATCTGTATTCTTATTTCTGAGGATATTGTCCCAGTCTACCAGATTAAGGGCATCTCTAAGCTGGTCAAACTTTGCCTTCCTAAAGATTGCACACTCAGGAGTCAGGACTGGCACACAAGCAGAAAGGCCAATATAAATATCTCACTGTTTTTTTTTATTTTTTCAGGGAGAAATTAGAAACCAAATATATAAAAAAAAATAAGCTTTCTATGGCCCACTATTTGAGAGAGAGAGATTGCACACTCAGGAGTCAGGGCAGGCACACAAGCAGAAAGGCCAATATTAATCTCCCACTGTTTTTTTTTTATTTTTTCAGGGAGAATTTAGAAACCAAATATATATATATAAAAAAAAGCCTTCTATGGCCCACTATTTGAGAGAGAGAGATTGCACACTCAGGAGTCAGGACTGGCACACAAGCAGAAAGGCCAATATAAATCTCTCACTGTTTTTTTATTTTTTCAGGGAGAATTTAGAAACCAAATATATATAAAAAAATAGGTATTCTATGGCGCACTATTTGAGAGAGAGATGGCGCACTCAGGAGTCAGGACTGGCACACAAGCAGAAAGGCCAATATTAATCTCCCACTGTTTTTTTATTTTTTCAGGGAGAATTTAGAAACCAAATATATATAAAAAAAATAAGCTTTCTATGGCCCACTATTTGACAGAGAGAGATTGCACACTCAGGAGTCAGGACTGGCACACAAGCAGAAAGGCCAATATTAATCTCCCACTGTTTTTTTTATTTTTTCAGGGAGAATTTAGAAACCAAATAAATAAATAGGCTTTCTATGGCCCACTATTTGAGAGAGAGATGGCACACTCAGGAGTCAGGACAGGCACACAAGCAGAAAGGCCAATATTAATCTCCCACTGTTTTTTTTTTATTTTTTCAGGGAGAATTTAGAAACCAAATATATAAAAAAAAAATAGGCATTGTATGGCCCACTATTTGACAGAGAGAGATTGCACACTCAGGAGTCAGGACTGGCACACAAGCAGAAAGGCCAATATTAATCTCCCACTGTTTTTTTTATTTTTTCAGGGAGAATTTAGAAACCAAATATATATTAAAAAAAAGCTTTCTATGGCCCACTATTTGAGAGAGAGAGATTGAACACTCAGGAGTCAGGACTGGCACACAAGCAGAAATGCCAATATAAATCTCTCACTGTTTTTTTTTTATTTTTTCAGGGAGAATTTAGAAACCAAATAAAAAAAATAGGCTTTCTATGGCGCACTATTTGAGAGAGAGATGGCGCACTCAGGAGTCAGGACTGGCACACAAGCAGAAAGGCCAATATTAATCTCCCACTGTTTTTTTTATTTTTTCAGGGAGAATTTAGAAACCAAATATATATAAAAAAATAAGTTTTCTATGGCCCACTATTTGAGAGAGAGAGATTGCACACTCAGGAGTCAGGACTGGCACACAAGCAGAAAGGCCAATATAAATATCTCACTGTTTTTTTTATTTTTTCAGGGAGAATTTAGAAACCAAATATATATATAAAAAAAAGCTTTCTATGGCCCACTATTTGAGAGAGAGAGATTGCACACTCAGGAGTCAGGGCAGGCACACAAGCAGAAAGGCCAATATTAATCTCCCACTGTTTTTTTTTATTTTTTCAGGGAGAATTTAGAAACCAAATATATATATATAAAAAAAGCTTTCTATGGCCCACTATTTGAGAGAGAGAGATTGCACACTCAGGAGTCAGGACAGGCACACAAGCAGAAAGGCCAATATTAATCTCCCACTGTTTTTTTTATTTCTTCAGGGAGAATTTAGAAACCAAATATATATATAAAAAAAGCTTTCTATGGCCCACTATTTGAGAGAGAGAGATTGCACACTCAGGAGTCAGGACTGGCACACAAGCAGAAATGCCAATATAAATCTCTCACTGTTTTTTTTTTTTTTTCAGGGAGAATTTAGAAACCAAATATATAAAAAAAAAATAGGCATTGTATGGCCCACTATTTGACAGAGAGAGATTGCACACTCAGGAGTCAGGACTGGCACACAAGCAGAAAGGCCAATATTAATCTCCCACTGTTTTTTTTATTTTTTCAGGGAGAATTTAGAAACCAAATATATATTAAAAAAAGCTTTCTATGGCCCACTATTTGAGAGAGAGAGATTGAACACTCAGGAGCCAGGACTGGCACACAAGCAGAAATGCCAATATAAATCTCTCACTGTTTTTTTTTTATTTTTTCAGGGAGAATTTAGAAACCAAATAAAAAAAATAGGCTTTCTATGGCGCACTATTTGAGAGAGAGATGGCGCACTCAGGAGTCAGGACTGGCACACAAGCAGAAAGGCCAATATTAATCTCCCACTGTTTTTTTTTATTTTTTCAGGGAGAATTTAGAAACCAAATATATATATATAAAAAAAGCTTTCTATGGCCCACTATTTGAGAGAGAGAGATTGCACACTCAGGAGTCAGGACTGGCACACAAGCAGAAAGGCCAATATAAATCTCTCACTGTTTTTTTATTTTTTCAGGGAGAAATTAGAAACCAAATATATATAAAAAAAATAGGTATTCTATGGCGCACTATTTGAGAGAGAGATGGCGCACTCAGGAGTCAGGACTGGCACACAAGCAGAAAGGCCAATATTAATCTCCCACTTTTTTTTTTATTTTTTCAGGGAGAATTTAGAAACCAAATATATATATAAAAAATAAGCTTTCTATGGCCCACTATTTGAGAGAGAGATGGCACACTCAGGAGTCAGGACAGGCACACAAGCAGAAAGGCCAATATTAATCTCCCACTGTTTTTTTTTATTTTTTCAGGGAGAATTTAGAAACCAAATATATAAAAAAAAATAGGCATTGTATGGCCCACTATTTGACAGAGAGAGATTGCACACTCAGGAGTCAGGACTGGCACATAAGCAGAAAGGCCAATATTAATCTCCCACTTTTTTTTATT
Organism: Ranitomeya imitator; assembly: GCF_032444005.1. Classification (NCBI taxonomy): domain Eukaryota; kingdom Metazoa; phylum Chordata; class Amphibia; order Anura; family Dendrobatidae; genus Ranitomeya; species Ranitomeya imitator. The sequence goes on along the minus strand of NC_091290.1, from coordinate 109,354,534 downwards.
TTTTCAGGGAGAATTTAGAAACCAAATATATATTAAAAAAAAGCTTTCTATGGCCCACTATTTGAGAGAGAGAGATTGAACACTCAGGAGTCAGGACTGGCACACAAGCAGAAATGCCAATATAAATCTCTCACTGTTTTTTTTTTATTTTTTCAGGGAGAATTTAAAAACCAAATAAAAAAATAGGCTTTCTATGGCGCACTATTTGAGAGAGAGATGGCGCACTCAGGAGTCAGGACTGGCACACAAGTAGAAAGGCCAATATTAATCTCCCACTGTTTTTTTTATTTTTTCAGGGAGAATTTAGAAACCAAATATATATAAAAAAATAAGCTTTCTATGGCCCACTATTTGAGAGAGAGAGATTGCACACTCAGGAGTCAGGACTGGCACACAAGCAGAAAGGCCAATATAAATATCTCACTGTTTTTTTTTATTTTTTCAGGGAGAAATTAGAAACCAAATATATAAAAAAAAATAAGCTTTCTATGGCCCACTATTTGAGAGAGAGAGATTGCACACTCAGGAGTCAGGGCAGGCACACAAGCAGAAAGGCCAATATTAATCTCCCACTGTTTTTTTTTATTTTTTCAGGGAGAATTTAGAAACCAAATATATATATATAAAAAAAAGCTTTCTATGGCCCACTATTTGAGAGAGAGAGATTGCACACTCAGGAGTCAGGAATGGCACACAAGCAGAAAGGCCAATATAAATCTCTCACTGTTTTTTTATTTTTTCAGGGAGAAATTAGAAACCAAATATATATAAAAAAAATAGGTATTCTATGGCGCACTATTTGAGAGAGAGATGGCGCACTCAGGAGTCAGGACTGGCACACAAGCAGAAAGGCCAATATTAATCTCCCACTGTTTTTTATTTTTTCAGGGAGAATTTAGAAACCAAATATATATAAAAAAATAAGCTTTCTATGGCCCACTATTTGACAGAGAGAGATTGCACACTCAGGAGTCAGGACTGGCACACAAGCAGAAAGGCCAATATTAATCTCCCACTGTTTTTTTTATTTTTTCCGGGAGAATTTAGAAACCAAATAAATAAATAGGCTTTCTATGGCCCACTATTTGAGAGAGAGATGGCACACTCAGGAGTCAGGACAGGCACACAAGCAGAAAGGCCAATATTAATCTCCCACTGTTTTTTTTTTATTTTTTCAGGGAGAATTTAGAAACCAAATATATAAAAAAAAATAGGCATTGTATGGCCCACTATTTGACAGAGAGAGATTGCACACTCAGGAGTCAGGACTGGCACACAAGCAGAAAGGCCAATATTAATCTCCCACTGTTTTTTTTATTTTTTCAGGGAGAATTTAGAAACCAAATATATATTTAAAAAAAGCTTTCTATGGCCCACTATTTGAGAGAGAGAGATTGAACACTCAGGAGTCAGGACTGGCACACAAGCAGAAATGCCAATATAAATCTCTCACTGTTTTTTTTTTATTTTTTCAGGGAGAATTTAAAAACCAAATAAAAAAAAATAGGCTTTCTATGGCGCACTATTTGAGAGAGAGATGGCGCACTCAGGAGTCAGGACTGGCACACAAGCAGAAAGGCCAATATTAATCTCCCACTGTTTTTTTTATTTTTTCAGGGAGAATTTAGAAACCAAATATATATAAAAAAATAAGCTTTCTATGGCCCACTATTTGAGAGAGAGAGATTGCACACTCAGGAGTCAGGACTGGCACACAAGCAGAAAGGCCAATATAAATATCTCACTGTTTTTTTTATTTTTTCAGGGAGAATTTAGAAACCAAATATATATATAAAAAAAAAGCTTTCTATGGCCCACTATTTGAGAGAGAGAGATTGCACACTCAGGAGTCAGGGCAGGCACACAAGCAGAAAGGCCAATATTAATCTCCCACTGTTTTTTTTTATTTTTTCCGGGAGAATTTAGAAACCAAATATATATATAAAAAAAAAGCTTTCTATGGCCCACTATTTGAGAGAGAGAGATTGCACACTCAGGAGTCAGGACAGGCACACAAGCAGAAAGGCCAATATTAATCTCCCACTGTTTTTTTTATTTCTTCAGGGAGAATTTAGAAACCAAATATATATATAAAAAAAAGCTTTCTATGGCCCACTATTTGAGAGAGAGATTGCACACTCAGGAGTCAGGACTGGCACACAAGCAGAAATGCCAATATAAATCTCTCACTGTTTTTTTTTTTTTTCAGGGAGAATTTAGAAACCAAATATATAAAAAAAATAGGCATTGTATGGCCCACTATTTGACAGAGAGAGATTGCACACTCAGGAGTCAGGACTGGCACACAAGCAGAAAGGCCAATATTAATCTCCCACTGTTTTTTTTTTTTTTTTTCAGGGAGAATTTAGAAACCAAATATATATTAAAAAAAGCTTTCTATGGCCCACTATTTGAGAGAGAGAGATTGAACACTCAGGAGCCAGGACTGGCACACAAGCAGAAATGCCAATATAAATCTCTCACTGTTTTTTTTTTATTTTTTCAGGGAGAATTTAGAAACCAAATAAAAAAAATAGGCTTTCTATGGCGCACTATTTGAGAGAGAGATGGCGCACTCAGGAGTCAGGACTGGCACACAAGCAGAAAGGCCAATATTAATCTCCCACTGTTTTTTTTATTTTTTCAGGGAGAATTTAGAAACCAAATATATATATAAAAAATAAGCTTTCTATGGCCCACTATTTGACAGAGAGAGATTGCACACTCAGGAGTCAGGACTGGCACACAAGCAGAAAGGCCAATATTAATCTCCCACTGTTTTTTTTATTTTTTCAGGGAGAATTTAGAAACCAAATAAATAAATAGGCTTTCTATGGCCCACTATTTGAGAGAGAGATGGCACACTCAGGAGTCAGGACAGGCACACAAGCAGAAAGGCCAATATTAATCTCCCACTGTTTTTTTTTATTTTTTCAGGGAGAATTTAGAAACCAAATATATAAAAAAAAATAGGCATTGTATGGCCCACTATTTGACAGAGAGAGATTGCACACTCAGGAGTCAGGACTGGCACATAAGCAGAAAGGCCAATATTAATCTCCCACTTTTTTTTATTTTTTCAGGGAGAATTTAGAAACCAAATATATATTAAAAAAAAGCTTTCTATGGCCCACTATTTGAGAGAGAGAGATTGAACACTCAGGAGTCAGGACTGGCACACAAGCAGAAATGCCAATATAAATCTCTCACTGTTTTTTTTTATTTTTTCAGGGAGAATTTAAAAACCAAATAAAAAAATAGGCTTTCTATGGCGCACTATTTGAGAGAGAGATGGCGCACTCAGGAGTCAGGACTGGCACACAAGTAGAAAGGCCAATATTAATCTCCCACTGTTTTTTTTATTTTTTCAGGGAGAATTTAGAAACCAAATATATATAAAAAAATAAGCTTTCTATGGCCCACTATTTGAGAGAGAGAGATTGCACACTCAGGAGTCAGGACTGGCACACAAGCAGAAAGGCCAATATAAATATCTCACTGTTTTTTTTTATTTTTTCAGGGAGAAATTAGAAACCAAATATATAAAAAAAAATAAGCTTTCTATGGCCCACTATTTGAGAGAGAGAGATTGCACACTCAGGAGTCAGGGCAGGCACACAAGCAGAAAGGCCAATATTAATCTCCCACTGTTTTTTTTTATTTTTTCAGGGAGAATTTAGAAACCAAATATATATATATAAAAAAAAGCTTTCTATGGCCCACTATTTGAGAGAGAGAGATTGCACACTCAGGAGTCAGGAATGGCACACAAGCAGAAAGGCCAATATAAATCTCTCACTGTTTTTTTATTTTTTCAGGGAGAAATTAGAAACCAAATATATATAAAAAAAATAGGTATTCTATGGCGCACTATTTGAGAGAGAGATGGCGCACTCAGGAGTCAGGACTGGCACACAAGCAGAAAGGCCAATATTAATCTCCCACTGTTTTTTATTTTTTCAGGGAGAATTTAGAAACCAAATATATATAAAAAAATAAGCTTTCTATGGCCCACTATTTGACAGAGAGAGATTGCACACTCAGGAGTCAGGACTGGCACACAAGCAGAAAGGCCAATATTAATCTCCCACTGTTTTTTTTATTTTTTCAGGGAGAATTTAGAAACCAAATAAATAAATAGGCTTTCTATGGCCCACTATTTGAGAGAGAGATGGCACACTCAGGAGTCAGGACAGGCACACAAGCAGAAAGGCCAATATTAATCTCCCACTGTTTTTTTTTTATTTTTTCAGGGAGAATTTAGAAACCAAATATATAAAAAAAAATAGGCATTGTATGGCCCACTATTTGACAGAGAGAGATTGCACACTCAGGAGTCAGGACTGGCACACAAGCAGAAAGGCCAATATTAATCTCCCACTGTTTTTTTTATTTTTTCAGGGAGAATTTAGAAACCAAATATATATTTAAAAAAAGCTTTCTATGGCCCACTATTTGAGAGAGAGAGATTGAACACTCAGGAGTCAGGACTGGCACACAAGCAGAAATGCCAATATAAATCTCTCACTGTTTTTTTTTTATTTTTTCAGGGAGAATTTAAAAACCAAATAAAAAAAAATAGGCTTTCTATGGCGCACTATTTGAGAGAGAGATGGCGCACTCAGGAGTCAGGACTGGCACACAAGCAGAAAGGCCAATATTAATCTCCCACTGTTTTTTTTATTTTTTCAGGGAGAATTTAGAAACCAAATATATATAAAAAAATAAGCTTTCTATGGCCCACTATTTGAGAGAGAGAGATTGCACACTCAGGAGTCAGGACTGGCACACAAGCAGAAAGGCCAATATAAATATCTCACTGTTTTTTTTATTTTTTCAGGGAGAATTTAGAAACCAAATATATATATAAAAAAAAAGCTTTCTATGGCCCACTATTTGAGAGAGAGAGATTGCACACTCAGGAGTCAGGACAGGCACACAAGCAGAAAGGCCAATATTAATCTCCCACTGTTTTTTTTATTTCTTCAGGGAGAATTTAGAAACCAAATATATATATAAAAAAAAGCTTTCTATGGCCCACTATTTGAGAGAGAGAGATTGCACACTCAGGAGTCAGGACTGGCACACAAGCAGAAATGCCAATATAAATCTCTCACTGTTTTTTTTTTTTTTCAGGGAGAATTTAGAAACCAAATATATAAAAAAATAGGCATTGTATGGCCCACTATTTGACAGAGAGAGATTGCACACTCAGGAGTCAGGACTGGCACACAAGCAGAAAGGCCAATATTAATCTCCCACTGTTTTTTTTATTTTTTCAGGGAGAATTTAGAAACCAAATATATATTAAAAAAAGCTTTCTATGGCCCACTATTTGAGAGAGAGAGATTGAACACTCAGGAGCCAGGACTGGCACACAAGCAGAAATGCCAATATAAATCTCTCACTGTTTTTTTTTTATTTTTTCAGGGAGAATTTAGAAACCAATTAAAAAAAATAGGCTTTCTATGGCGCACTATTTGAGAGAGAGATGGCGCACTCAGGAGTCAGGACTGGCACACAAGCAGAAAGGCCAATATTAATCTCCCACTGTTTTTTTTATTTTTTCAGGGAGAATTTAGAAACCAAATATATATAAAAAAATAAGCTTTCTATGGCCCACTATTTGAGAGAGAGAGATTGCACACTCAGGAGTCAGGACTGGCACACAAGCAGAAAGGCCAATATAAATATCTCACTGTTTTTTTTTATTTTTTCAGGGAGAAATTAGAAACCAAATATATAAAAAAAAATAAGCTTTCTATGGCCCACTATTTGAGAGAGAGAGATTGCACACTCAGGAGTCAGGGCAGGCACACAAGCAGAAAGGCCAATATTAATCTCCCACTGTTTTTTTTTATTTTTTCAGGGAGAATTTAGAAACCAAATATATATAAAAAATAAGCTTTCTATGGCCCACTATTTGAGAGAGAGAGATTGCACACTCAGGAGTCAGGACTGGCACACAAGCAGAAAGGCCAATATAAATATCTCACTGTTTTTTTTTATTTTTTCAGGGAGAAATTAGAAACCAAATATATAAAAAAAATAAGCTTTCTATGGCCCACTATTTGAGAGAGAGATTGCACACTCAGGAGTCAGGGCAGGCACACAAGCAGAAAGGCCAATATTAATCTCCCACTGTTTTTTTTTATTTTTTTAGGGAGAATTTAGAAACCAAATATATATATATAAAAAAAAGCCTTCTATGGCCCACTATTTGAGAGAGAGAGATTGCACACTCAGGAGTCAGGACTGGCACACAAGCAGAAAGGCCAATATTAATCTCCCACTGTTTTTTTTATTTTTTCAGGGAGAATTTAGAAACCAAATAAATAAATAGGCTTTCTATGGCCCACTATTTGAGAGAGAGATGGCACACTCAGGAGTCAGGACTGGCACACAAGCAGAAAGGCCAATATAAATCTCTCACTGTTTTTTTATTTTTTCAGGGAGAAATTAGAAACCAAATATATATAAAAAAAATAGGTATTCTATGGCGCACTATTTGAGAGAGAGATGGCGCACTCAGGAGTCAGGACTGGCACACAAGCAGAAAGGCCAATATTAATCTCCCACTGTTTTTTTTATTTTTTCAGGGAGAATTTAGAAACCAAATATATATAAAAAAATAAGCTTTCTATGGCCCACTATTTGACAGAGAGAGATTGCACACTCAGGAGTCAGGACTGGCACACAAGCAGAAAGGCCAATATTAATCTCCCACTGTTTTTTTTATTTTTTCAGGGAGAATTTAGAAACCAAATAAATAAATAGGCTTTCTATGGCCCACTATTTGAGAGAGAGATGGCACACTCAGGAGTCAGGACAGGCACACAAGCAGAAAGGCCAATATTAATCTCCCACTGTTTTTTTTTTATTTTTTCAGGGAGAATTTAGAAACCAAATATATAAAAAAAAATAGGCATTGTATGGCCCACTATTTGACAGAGAGAGATTGCACACTCAGGAGTCAGGACTGGCACACAAGCAGAAAGGCCAATATTAATCTCCCACTGTTTTTTTTATTTTTTCAGGGAGAATTTAGAAACCAAATATATATTTAAAAAAAGCTTTCTATGGCCCACTATTTGAGAGAGAGAGATTGAACACTCAGGAGTCAGGACTGGCACACAAGCAGAAATGCCAATATAAATCTCTCACTGTTTTTTTTTTATTTTTTCAGGGAGAATTTAAAAACCAAATAAAAAAAATAGGCTTTCTATGGCGCACTATTTGAGAGAGAGATGGCGCACTCAGGAGTCAGGACTGGCACACAAGCAGAAAGGCCAATATTAATCTCCCACTGTTTTTTTTATTTTTTCAGGGAGAATTTAGAAACCAAATATATATATAAAAAAAAAGCTTTCTATGGCCCACTATTTGAGAGAGAGAGATTGCACACTCAGGAGTCAGGACAGGCACACAAGCAGAAAGGCCAATATTAATCTCCCACTGTTTTTTTTATTTCTTCAGGGAGAATTTAGAAACCAAATATATATATAAAAAAAAGCTTTCTATGGCCCACTATTTGAGAGAGAGAGATTGCACACTCAGGAGTCAGGACTGGCACACAAGCAGAAATGCCAATATAAATCTCTCACTGTTTTTTTTTTTTTTCAGGGAGAATTTAGAAACCAAATATATAAAAAAATAGGCATTGTATGGCCCACTATTTGACAGAGAGAGATTGCACACTCAGGAGTCAGGACTGGCACACAAGCAGAAAGGCCAATATTAATCTCCCACTGTTTTTTTTATTTTTTCAGGGAGAATTTAGAAACCAAATATATATTAAAAAAAGCTTTCTATGGCCCACTATTTGAGAGAGAGAGATTGAACACTCAGGAGCCAGGACTGGCACACAAGCAGAAATGCCAATATAAATCTCTCACTGTTTTTTTTTTATTTTTTCAGGGAGAATTTAGAAACCAATTAAAAAAAATAGGCTTTCTATGGCGCACTATTTGAGAGAGAGATGGCGCACTCAGGAGTCAGGACTGGCACACAAGCAGAAAGGCCAATATTAATCTCCCACTGTTTTTTTTATTTTTTCAGGGAGAATTTAGAAACCAAATATATATAAAAAAATAAGCTTTCTATGGCCCACTATTTGAGAGAGAGAGATTGCACACTCAGGAGTCAGGACTGGCACACAAGCAGAAAGGCCAATATAAATATCTCACTGTTTTTTTTTATTTTTTCAGGGAGAAATTAGAAACCAAATATATAAAAAAAAATAAGCTTTCTATGGCCCACTATTTGAGAGAGAGAGATTGCACACTCAGGAGTCAGGGCAGGCACACAAGCAGAAAGGCCAATATTAATCTCCCACTGTTTTTTTTTATTTTTTCAGGGAGAATTTAGAAACCAAATATATATAAAAAATAAGCTTTCTATGGCCCACTATTTGAGAGAGAGAGATTGCACACTCAGGAGTCAGGACTGGCACACAAGCAGAAAGGCCAATATAAATATCTCACTGTTTTTTTTTATTTTTTCAGGGAGAAATTAGAAACCAAATATATAAAAAAAATAAGCTTTCTATGGCCCACTATTTGAGAGAGAGATTGCACACTCAGGAGTCAGGGCAGGCACACAAGCAGAAAGGCCAATATTAATCTCCCACTGTTTTTTTTTATTTTTTTAGGGAGAATTTAGAAACCAAATATATATATATAAAAAAAAGCCTTCTATGGCCCACTATTTGAGAGAGAGAGATTGCACACTCAGGAGTCAGGACTGGCACACAAGCAGAAAGGCCAATATTAATCTCCCACTGTTTTTTTTATTTTTTCAGGGAGAATTTAGAAACCAAATAAATAAATAGGCTTTCTATGGCCCACTATTTGAGAGAGAGATGGCACACTCAGGAGTCAGGACTGGCACACAAGCAGAAAGGCCAATATAAATCTCTCACTGTTTTTTTATTTTTTCAGGGAGAAATTAGAAACCAAATATATATAAAAAAAATAGGTATTCTATGGCGCACTATTTGAGAGAGAGATGGCGCACTCAGGAGTCAGGACTGGCACACAAGCAGAAAGGCCAATATTAATCTCCCACTGTTTTTTTTATTTTTTCAGGGAGAATTTAGAAACCAAATATATATAAAAAAATAAGCTTTCTATGGCCCACTATTTGACAGAGAGAGATTGCACACTCAGGAGTCAGGACTGGCACACAAGCAGAAAGGCCAATATTAATCTCCCACTGTTTTTTTTATTTTTTCAGGGAGAATTTAGAAACCAAATAAATAAATAGGCTTTCTATGGCCCACTATTTGAGAGAGAGATGGCACACTCAGGAGTCAGGACAGGCACACAAGCAGAAAGGCCAATATTAATCTCCCACTGTTTTTTTTTTATTTTTTCAGGGAGAATTTAGAAACCAAATATATAAAAAAAAATAGGCATTGTATGGCCCACTATTTGACAGAGAGAGATTGCACACTCAGGAGTCAGGACTGGCACACAAGCAGAAAGGCCAATATTAATCTCCCACTGTTTTTTTTATTTTTTCAGGGAGAATTTAGAAACCAAATATATATTTAAAAAAAGCTTTCTATGGCCCACTATTTGAGAGAGAGAGATTGAACACTCAGGAGTCAGGACTGGCACACAAGCAGAAATGCCAATATAAATCTCTCACTGTTTTTTTTTTATTTTTTCAGGGAGAATTTAAAAACCAAATAAAAAAAATAGGCTTTCTATGGCGCACTATTTGAGAGAGAGATGGCGCACTCAGGAGTCAGGACTGGCACACAAGCAGAAAGGCCAATATTAATCTCCCACTGTTTTTTTTATTTTTTCAGGGAGAATTTAGAAACCAAATATATATAAAAAAATAAGCTTTCTATGGCCCACTATTTGAGAGAGAGAGATTGCACACTCAGGAGTCAGGACTGGCACACAAGCAGAAAGGCCAATATAAATATCTCACTGTTTTTTTTATTTTTTCAGGGAGAATTTAGAAACCAAATATATATATAAAAAAAAAGCTTTCTATGGCCCACTATTTGAGAGAGAGAGATTGCACACTCAGGAGTCAGGGCAGGCACACAAGCAGAAAGGCCAATATTAATCTCCCACTGTTTTTTTTTATTTTTTCCGGGAGAATTTAGAAACCAAATATATATATATATAAAAAAAAAGCTTTCTATGGCCCACTATTTGAGAGAGAGAGATTGCACACTCAGGAGTCAGGACAAGCACACAAGCAGAAAGGCCAATATTAATCTCCCACTGTTTTTTTTATTTCTTCAGGGAGAATTTAGAAACCAAATATATATATAAAAAAAGCTTTCTATGGCCCACTATTTGAGAGAGAGAGATTGCACACTCAGGAGTCAGGACTGGCACACAAGCAGAAATGCCAATATAAATCTCTCACTGTTTTTTTTTTTTTTCAGGGAGAATTTAGAAACCAAATATATAAAAAAATAGGCATTGTATGGCCCACTATTTGACAGAGAGAGATTGCACACTCAGGAGTCAGGACTGGCACACAAGCAGAAAGGCCAATATTAATCTCCCACTGTTTTTTTTATTTTTTCAGGGAGAATTTAGAAACCAAATATATATTAAAAAAAGCTTTCTATGGCCCACTATTTGAGAGAGAGAGATTGAACACTCAGGAGCCAGGACTGGCACACAAGCAGAAATGCCAATATAAATCTCTCACTGTTTTTTTTTTATTTTTTCAGGGAGAATTTAGAAACCAAATAAAAAAAATAGGCTTTCTATGGCGCACTATTTGAGAGAGAGATGGCGCACTCAGGAGTCAGGACTGGCACACAAGCAGAAAGGCCAATATTAATCTCCCACTGTTTTTTTTATTTTTTCAGGGAGAATTTAGAAACCAAATATATATAAAAAAATAAGCTTTCTATGGCCCACTATTTGAGAGAGAGAGATTGCACACTCAGGAGTCAGGACTGGCACACAAGCAGAAAGGCCAATATAAATATCTCACTGTTTTTTTTTATTTTTTCAGGGAGAAATTAGAAACCAAATATATAAAAAAAAAAAGCTTTCTATGGCCCACTATTTGAGAGAGAGAGATTGCACACTCAAGGGTCAGGGCAGGCACACAAGCAGAAAGGCCAATATTAATCTCCCACTGTTTTTTTTTATTTTTTCAGGGAGAATTTAGAAACCAAATATATATAAAAAAATAAGCTTTCTATGGCCCACTATTTGAGAGAGAGAGATTGCACACTCAGGAGTCAGGACTGGCACACAAGCAGAAAGGCCAATATAAATATCTCACTGTTTTTTTTTATTTTTTCAGGGAGAAATTAGAAACCAAATATATAAAAAAAAATAAGCTTTCTATGGCCCACTATTTGAGAGAGAGATTGCACACTCAAGAGTCAGGGCAGGCACACAAGCAGAAAGGCCAATATTAATCTCCCACTGTTTTTTTTTATTTTTTTAGGGAGAATTTAGAAACCAAATATATATATATAAAAAAAAGCCTTCTATGGCCCACTATTTGAGAGAGAGAGATTGCACACTCAGGAGTCAGGACTGGCACACAAGCAGAAAGGCCAATATTAATCTCCCACTGTTTTTTTTATTTTTTCAGGGAGAATTTAGAAACCAAATAAATAAATAGGCTTTCTATGGCCCACTATTTGAGAGAGAGATGGCACACTCAGGAGTCAGGACTGGCACACAAGCAGAAAGGCCAATATAAATCTCTCACTGTTTTTTTATTTTTTCAGGGAGAAATTAGAAACCAAATATATATAAAAAAAATAGGTATTCTATGGCGCACTATTTGAGAGAGAGATGGCGCACTCAGGAGTCAGGACTGGCACACAAGCAGAAAGGCCAATATTAATCTCCCACTGTTTTTTTTATTTTTTCAGGGAGAATTTAGAAACCAAATATATATAAAAAAATAAGCTTTCTATGGCCCACTATTTGAGAGAGAGAGATTGCACACTCAGGAGTCAGGACTGGCACACAAGCAGAAAGGCCAATATAAATATCTCACTGTTTTTTTTATTTTTTCAGGGAGAATTTAGAAACCAAATATATATATATAAAAAAAAAGCTTTCTATGGCCCACTATTTGAGAGAGAGAGATTGCACACTCAGGAGTCAGGGCAGGCACACAAGCAGAAAGGCCAATATTAATCTCCCACTGTTTTTTTTTATTTTTTCCGGGAGAATTTAGAAACCAAATATATATATAAAAAAAAGCTTTCTATGGCCCACTATTTGAGAGAGAGAGATTGCACACTCAGGAGTCAGGACAGGCACACAAGCAGAAAGGCCAATATTAATCTCCCACTGTTTTTTTTATTTCTTCAGGGAGAATTTAGAAACCAAATATATATATAAAAATAAGCTTTCTATGGCCCACTATTTGAGAGAGAGAGATTGCACACTCAGGAGTCAGGACTGGCACACAAGCAGAAATGCCAATATAAATCTCTCACTGTTTTTTTTTTTTTCAGGGAGAATTTAGAAACCAAATATATAAAAAAAATAGGCATTGTATGGCCCACTATTTGACAGAGAGAGATTGCACACTCAGGAGTCAGGACTGGCACACAAGCAGAAAGGCCAATATTAATCTCCCACTGTTTTTTTTATTTTTTCAGGGAGAATTTAGAAACCAAATATATATTAAAAAAAGCTTTCTATGGCCCACTATTTGAGAGAGAGAGATTGAACACTCAGGAGCCAGGACTGGCACACAAGCAGAAATGCCAATATAAATCTCTCACTGTTTTTTTTTTATTTTTTCAGGGAGAATTTAGAAACCAAATAAAAAAAATAGGCTTTCTATGGCGCACTATTTGAGAGAGAGATGGCGCACTCAGGAGTCAGGACTGGCACACAAGCAGAAAGGCCAATATTAATCTCCCACTGTTTTTTTTATTTTTTCAGGGAGAATTTAGAAACCAAATATATATAAAAAAATAAGCTTTCTATGGCCCACTATTTGAGAGAGAGAGATTGCACACTCAGGAGTCAGGACTGGCACACAAGCAGAAAGGCCAATATAAATATCTCACTGTTTTTTTTTATTTTTTCAGGGAGAAATTAGAAACCAAATATATAAAAAAAATAAGCTTTCTATGGCCCACTATTTGAGAGAGAGAGATTGCACACTCAGGAGTCAGGGCAGGCACACAAGCAGAAAGGCCAATATTAATCTCCCACTGTTTTTTTTTATTTTTTCAGGGAGAATTTAGAAACCAAATATATATAAAAAAATAAGCTTTCTATGGCCCACTATTTGAGAGAGAGAGATTGCACACTCAGGAGTCAGGACTGGCACACAAGCAGAAAGGCCAATATAAATATCTCACTGTTTTTTTTATTTTTTCAGGGAGAAATTAGAAACCAAATATATAAAAAAAAATAAGCTTTCTATGGCCCACTATTTGAGAGAGAGATTGCACACTCAGGAGTCAGGGCAGGCACACAAGCAGAAAGGCCAATATTAATCTCCCACTGTTTTTTTTTATTTTTTTAGGGAGAATTTAGAAACCAAATATATATATATAAAAAAAAGCCTTCTATGGCCCACTATTTGAGAGAGAGAGATTGCACACTCAGGAGTCAGGACTGGCACACAAGCAGAAAGGCCAATATAAATCTCTCACTGTTTTTTTATTTTTTCAGGGAGAAATTAGAAACCAAATATATATAAAAAAAATAGGTATTCTATGGCGCACTATTTGAGAGAGAGATGGCGCACTCAGGAGTCAGGACTGGCACACAAGCAGAAAGGCCAATATTAATCTCCCACTGTTTTTTTTATTTTTTCAGGGAGAATTTAGAAACCAAATATATATAAAAAAAATAAGCTTTCTATGGCCCACTATTTGACAGAGAGAGATTGCACACTCAGGAGTCAGGACTGGCACACAAGCAGAAAGGCCAATATTAATCTCCCACTGTTTTTTTTATTTTTTCAGGGAGAATTTAGAAACCAAATAAATAAATAGGCTTTCTATGGCCCACTATTTGAGAGAGAGATGGCACACCCAGGAGTCAGGACTGGCACACAAGCAGAAAGGCCAATATTAATCTCCCACTGTTTTTTTTATTTTTTCAGGGAGAATTTAGAAACCAAATATATAAAAAAAAATAGGCATTGTATGGCCCACTATTTGACAGAGAGAGATTGCACACTCAGGAGTCAGGACTGGCACACAAGCAGAAAGGCCAATATTAATCTCCCACTGTTTTTTTTATTTTTTCAGGGAGAATTTAGAAACCAAATATATATTAAAAAAAAGCTTTCTATGGCCCACTATTTGAGAGAGAGAGATTGAACACTCAGGAGTCAGGACTGGCACACAAGCAGAAATGCCAATATAAATCTCTCACTGTTTTTTTTTTATTTTTTCAGGGAGAATTTAGAAACCAAATAAAAAAAATAGGCTTTCTATGGCGCACTATTTGAGAGAGAGAGATTGCACACTCAGGAGTCAGGACTGGTACACAAGCAGAAAGGCCAATATAAATATCTCACTGTTTTTTTTTATTTTTTCAGGGAGAAATTAGAAACCAAATATATAAAAAAAAATAAGCTTTCTATGGCCCACTATTTGAGAGAGAGAGATTGCACACTCAGGAGTCAGGGCAGGCACACAAGCAGAAAGGCCAATATTAATCTCCCACTGTTTTTTTTTATTTTTTCAGGGAGAATTTAGAAACCAAATATATATAAAAAAATAAGCTTTCTATGGCCCAGTATTTGAGAGAGAGAGATTGCACACTCAGGAGTCAGGACTGGCACACAAGCAGAAAGGCCAATATAAATATCTCACTGTTTTTTTTTATTTTTTCAGGGAGAAATTTGAAACCAAATATATAAAAAAAAATAAGCTTTCTATGGCCCACTATTTGAGAGAGAGAGATTGCACACTCAGGAGTCAGGGCAGGCACACAAGCAGAAAGGCCAATATTAATCTCCCACTGTTTTTTTTTATTTTTTCAGGGAGAATTTAGAAACCAAATATATATAAAAAAATAAGCTTTCTATGGCCCAGTATTTGAGAGAGAGAGATTGCACACTCAGGAGTCAGGACTGGCACACAAGCAGAAAGGCCAATATAAATATCTCACTGTTTTTTTTTATATTTTCAGGGAGAAATTAGAAACCAAATATATAAAAAAAAAAAAGCTTTCTATGGCCCACTATTTGAGAGAGAGAGATTGCACACTCAGGAGTCAGGGCAGGCACACAAGCAGAAAGGCCAATATTAATCTCCCACTGTTTTTTTTTATTTTTTCAGGGAGAAATTAGAAACCAAATATATATAAAAAAATAAGCTTTCTATGGCCCACTATTTGAGAGAGAGAGATTGCACACTCAGGAGTCAGGACTGGCACACAAGCAGAAAGGCCAATATAAATATCTCACTGTTTTTTTTTATTTTTTCAGGGAGAAATTAGAAACCAAATATATAAAAAAAAAATAAGCTTTCTATGGCCCACTATTTGAGAGAGAGAGATTGCACACTCAGGAGTCAGGGCAGGCACACAAGCAGAAAGGCCAATATTAATCTCCCACTGTTTTTTTTTATTTTTTCAGGGAGAATTTAGAAACCAAATATATATAAAAAAATAAGCTTTCTATGGCCCACTATTTGACAGAGAGAGATTGCACACTCAGGAGTCAGGACTGGCACACAAGCAGAAAGGCCAATATTAATCTCCCACTGTTTTTTTTATTTTTTCAGGGAGAATTTAGAAACCAAATAAATAAATAGGCTTTCTATGGCCCACTATTTGAGAGAGAGATGGCACACTCAGGAGTCAGGACAGGCACACAAGCAGAAAGGCCAATATTAATCTCCCACTGTTTTTTTTTTATTTTTTCAGGGAGAATTTAGAAACCAAATATATAAAAAAAAAATAGGCATTGTATGGCCCACTATTTGACAGAGAGAGATTGCACACTCAGGAGTCAGGACTGGCACACAAGCAGAAAGGCCAATATTAATCTCCCACTGTTTTTTTATTTTTTCAGGGAGAATTTAGAAACCAAATATATATAAAAAAAAGCTTTCTATGGCCCACTATTTGAGAGAGAGAGATTGAACACTCAGGAGTCAGGACTGGCACACAAGCAGAAATGCCAATATAAATCTCTCACTGTTTTTTTTTTATTTTTTCAGGGAGAATTTAGAAACCAAATAAAAAAAATAGGCTTTATATGGCGCACTATTTGAGAGAGAGATGGCGCACTCAGGAGTCAGGACTGGCACACAAGCAGAAAGGCCAATATTAATCTCCCACTGTTTTTTTTATTTTTTCAGGGAGAATTTAGAAACCAAATATATATAAAAAAATAAGCTTTCTATGGCCCACTATTTGAGAGAGAGAGATTGCACACTCAGGAGTCAGGACTGGCACACAAGCAGAAAGGCCAATATAAATATCTCACTGTTTTTTTTTATTTTTTCAGGGAGAATTTAGAAACCAAATATATATATATAAAAAAAGCTTTCTATGGCCCACTATTTGAGAGAGAGAGATTGCACACTCAGGAGTCAGGGCAGGCACACAAGCAGAAAGGCCAATATTAATCTCCCACTGTTTTTTTTTATTTTTTCCGGGAGAATTTAGAAACCAAATATATATATAAAAAAAAAGCTTTCTATGGCCCACTATTTGAGAGAGAGAGATTGCACACTCAGGAGTCAGGACAGGCACACAAGCAGAAAGGCCAATATTAATCTCCCACTGTTTTTTTTATTTCTTCAGGGAGAATTTAGAAACCAAATATATATATAAAAAAAAGCTTTCTATGGCCCACTATTTGAGAGAGAGAGATTGCACACTCAGGAGTCAGGACTGGCACACAAGCAGAAATGCCAATATAAATCTCTCACTGTTTTTTTTTTTTTCAGGGAGAATTTAGAAACCAAATATATAAAAAAAAAATAGGCATTGTATGGCCCACTATTTGACAGAGAGAGATTGCACACTCAGGAGTCAGGACTGGCACACAAGCAGAAAGGCCAATATTAATCTCCCACTGTTTTTTTTATTTTTTCAGGGAGAATTTAGAAACCAAATATATATTAAAAAAAAGCTTTCTATGGCCCACTATTTGAGAGAGAGAGATTGAACACTCAGGAGCCAGGACTGGCACACAAGCAGAAATGCCAATATAAATCTCTCACTGTTTTTTTTTTATTTTTTCAGGGAGAATTTAGAAACCAAATAAAAAAAATAGGCTTACTATGGCGCACTATTTGAGAGAGAGATGGCGCACTCAGGAGTCAGGACTGGCACACAAGCAGAAAGGCCAATATTAATCTCCCACTGTTTTTTTTATTTTTTCAGGGAGAATTTAGAAACCAAATATATATAAAAAAATAAGCTTTCTATGGCCCACTATTTGAGAGAGAGAGATTGCACACTCAGGAGTCAGGGCAGGCACACAAGCAGAAAGGCCAATATTAATCTCCCACTGTTTTTTTTTATTTTTTCAGGGAGAATTTAGAAACCAAATATATATATATAAAAAAAAGCTTTCTATGGCCCACTATTTGAGAGAGAGAGATTGCACACTCAGGAGTCAGGACTGGCACACAAGCAGAAAGGCCAATATAAATCTCCCACTGTTTTTTTATTTTTTCAGGGAGAAATTAGAAACCAAATATATAAAAAAATAAGCTTTCTATGGCCCACTATTTGAGAGAGAGAGATAAGACACTCAGGAGTCAGGACAAGCACACAAGCAGAAAGGCCAATATTAATCTCCCACTGTTTTTTTTTATTTTTTCAGGGAGAAATTAGAAACCAAATATATAAAAAAAATAAGCTTTCTATGGCCCACTATTTGAGAGAGAGAGATTACACACTCAGGAGTCAGGACAAGCACACAAGCAGAAAGGCCAATATTAATCTCCCACTGTTTTTTTTTATTTTTTCAGGGAGAATTTAGAAACCAAATATATAAAAAAAATAAGCTTTCTATGACCCACTATTTGAGAGAGAGATTGCACACTCAGGAGTCAGGACAGGCACACAAGCAGAAAGGCCAATATAAATCTCTCACCTTTTTTTTTTTTTTTTTCAGGGAGAATTTGGAAACCAAATAAACAAAAAAAAAATAGGCTTTCTATGGCCCACTATTTGAGAGAGAGATGGCACACTCAGGAGTCAGGACTGGCACACAAGCAGAAAGGCCAATATTAATCTCCCACTGTTTTTTTTATTTTTTCAGGGAGAATTTAGAAACCAAATAAAAAAAAAATAAATAGGCTTTCTATGGCCCACTATTTGAGAGAGAGATGGCACACTCAGGAGTCAGGACTGGCACACAAGCAGAATGTTAGGGCTAGCGGAACGCACCAAATAATAAGACTGATAGTGTACGGTGCGTTCGTAGCCCGGGGTCCACCGTGCAGAGATGGAACCTGCTGCTGAGTAATGACAGACTATATGGCGGTACTCATAAGTATACTCGCGTGGGTTAAACTTCACCCAACGTGAAGGAAGCGATCCTGTTGCGTCACAGGGTCGCGGTACCGCACATAGAAGGCGAGCAAGCAGTCAGCGAGCTTAACCCCAACTAGGATTGAAGTCCAATTAGACCCTTGCTGGCACAACACCGCAACAGGGTGTGTTAGGCAACTCTTATAATTAGAGCACCGAAGTGCGAACTGTGCCGTGCTGGCAAGCACCACTAAGCACCCAGACATGTGTCAGGAAGCGCACTACTGGCGCGTGGCGCCGCACTGGCGGTCACAGCAATAGACGCTGATACGTGTGTGACACGTTGAGTGATTTGTCGGGCGCTAGATAGCAGCCATACTCCATACGCGAACAGTCATACAATAGGGTAGGGGTATTTAATGAACGACTTGCACTCACAACAAACACACGTATTCAATTGTACACTAGCGCATGGCCGTGCGGTCATGCGCAGTTTATATAATTGCAGGACAGGAAGTGGCCACAGAAACTTTGCCCTTCCAAGACCTGCCAAGAGGACCAATGGAATGCGCTGCAGAGCCAGAGCACATGACCCTCGATCTTCTACGGGAGATCTTGCTCTGGGCATGCTCAGTGTGCGCAAACAAAGACTTAGTCCCAGGGAAGTCCGCTCGCCGCTGACCAGCACTGACTTTAATGGCAGGAGCTGAAGAAGCAGCAGTAACTCTCTGTACAGAGTGAGAGCGAGCAAGACACTGGGAGCGACGTCCCTGCTGAGCAGACTCCACTGCGGCTGGAGGAGAATGAGAGACCGCAGCGGAGACGGATCGAGATTCCCCCTGTGCAGCAGAGGAAACTCGACTCCTAACACAGAAAGGCCAATATTAATCTCCCACTGTTTTTTTTTATTTTTTCAGGGAGAATTTAGAAACCAAATATATATATATATATATATATATATATATATATATAAAAGCTTTCTATGGCCCACTATTTGAGAGAGAGATTGCACACTCAGGAGTCTGGACAGGCACACAAGCAGAAAAGCCAATATTAATCTCCCACTGTTTTTTTTATTTTTTCAGGGAGAATTTAGAAACCAAATATATATATAAAACAAATAGGCATTCTATGGCCCACTATTTGACAGAGAGAGATTGCACACTCAGGAGTCAGGACTGGCACACAAGCAGAAAGGCCAATATTAATCTCCCACTGTTTTTTTTATATTTTCAGGGAGAATTTAGAAACCAAATATATATATAAAAAAAAAGCTTTCTATGGCCCACTATTTGAGAGAGAGAGATTGCACACTCAGGAGTCAGGACTGGCACACAAGCAGAAAGGCCAATATAAATCTCTCACTGTTTTTTTATTTTTTCAGGGAGAAATTAGAAACCAAATATATAAAAAAATAAGCTTTCTATGGCCCACTATTTGAGAGAGAGAGATTAGACACTCAGGAGTCAGGACAAGCACACAAGCAGAAAGGCCAATATTAATCTCCCACTGTTTTTTTTTTATTTTTTTCAGGGAGAATTTAGAAACCAAATATATAAAAAAATAAGCTTTCTATGGCCCACTATTTGAGAGAGAGATTGCACACTCAGGAGTCAGGACAGGCACACAAGCAAAAAGGCCAATATAAATCTCTCACTGTTTTTTTTTATTTTTTCAGGGAGAATTTAGAAACCAAATAAAAAAAAATAAATAGGCTTTCTATGGCCCACTATTTGAGAGAGAGATGGCACACTCAGGAGTCAGGACTGGCACACAAGCAGAATGTTAGGGCTAGCGGAACGCACCAAATAATAAGACTGATAGTGTACGGTGCGTTCGTAGCCCGGGGTCCACCGTGCAGAGATGGAACCTGCTGCTGAGTAATGACGGACTATATGGCGGTACTCATAAGTATACTCGCGTGGGTTAAACTTCACCCAACGTGAAGGAAGCGATCCTGTTGCGTCACAGGGTCGCGGTACCGCACATAGAAGGCGAGCAAGCAGTCAGCGAACTTAACCCCAACTAGGATTGAAGTCCGATTAGACCCTTGCTGGCACAACACCGCAACAGGGTGTGTTAGGCAACTCTTATAATTAGAGCACCGAAGTGCGAACTGTGCCGTGCTGGCAAGCACCACTAAGCACCCAGACATGGGTCAGGAAGCGCACTACTGGCGCGTGGCGCCGCACTGGCGGTCACAGCAATAGACGCTGATACGTGTGTGAAACGTTGAGTGATTTGTCGGGCGCTAGATAGCAGCCATACTCCATACGCGAACAGTCATACAATAGGGTAAGGGTATTTAATGAACGACTTGCACTCACAACAAACACACGTATTCAATTGTACACTAGCGCATGGCCGTGCGGTCATGCGCAGTTTATATAATTGCAGGACAGGAAGTGGCCACAGAAACTTTGCCCTTCCAAGACCTGCCAAGAGGACCAATGGAATGCGCTGCAGAGCCAGAGCACATGACCCTCGATCTCCAACGGGAGATCTTGCTCTGGGCATGCTCAGTGTGCGCAAACAAGGACTTAGTCCCAGGGAAGTCCGCTTGCCGCTGACCAGCACTGACTTTAATGGCAGGAGCTGAAGAAGCAGCAGTAACTCTCTGTACAGAGTGAGAGCGAGCAAGACACTGGGAGCGACGTCCCTGCTGAGCAGACTCCACTGCGGCTGGAGGAGAATGGGAGACCGCAGCGGAGACGGATCGAGATTCCCCCTGTGCAGCAGAGGAAACTCGACTCCTAACACAGAAAGGCCAATATTAATCTCCCACTGTTATTTTTTATTTTTTCAGGGAGAATTTAGAAACCAAATATATATATATATATATATATATATATATATATATATATATATATATAAAAGCTTTCTATGGCCCACTATTTGAGAGAGAGATTGCACACTCAGGAGTCAGGACAGGCACACAAGCAGAAAGGCCAATATTATCCTCCCACTGTTTTTTTTATTTTTTCAGGGAGAATTTAGAAACCAAATATATATATATAAAAAAAAATAGGCATTCTATGGCCCACTATTTGACAGAGAGAGATTGCACACTCAGGAGTCAGGAATGGCACACAAGCAGAAAGGCCAATATTAATCTCCCACTGCTTTTTTTATATTTTCAGGGAGAATTTAGAAACCAAATATATATATAAAAAAAAGCTTTCTATGGCCCACTATTTGAGAGCGAGAGATTGCACACTCAGGAGTCAGGACTGGCACACAAGCAGAAATGCCAATATAAATCTCTCACTGTTTTTTTTTTATTTTTTCAGGGAGAATTTAGAAACCAAATAAAAAAAAATAGGCTTTCTATGGCGCACTATTTGAGAGAGAGATGGCGCACTCAGGAGTCAGGACTGGCACACAAGCAGAAAGGCCAATATTAATCTCCCACTGTTTTTCTTATTTTTTCAGGGAGAATTTAGAAACCAAATTTATATAAAAAAAATAAGCTTTCTATGGCCCACTATTTGAGAGAGAGAGAGAGATTGCACACTCAGGAGTCAGGACTGGCACACAAGCAGAAAGGCCAATATAAATCTCTCACTGTTTTTTTTTATTTTTTCAGGGAGAAATTAGAAACCAAATATATAAAAAAATAAGCTTTCTATGGCCCACTATTTGAGAGAGAGAGATTGCACACTCAGGAGTCAGGACAAGCACACAAGCAGAAAGGCCAATATTAATATCCCACTGTTTTTTTTTAATTTTTCAGGGAGAATTTAGAAACCAAATATCTAAAAAAAAAATAAGCTTTCTATGGCCCACTATTTGAGAGAGAGATTGCACACTCAGGAGTCAGGACAGGCACACAAGCAGAAAGGCCAATATTAATCTTCCACTGTTTTTTTTTATTTTTTCAGGGAGAATTTAGAAACCAAATAAAAAAAAAAAAGGCTTTCTATGGCCCACTATTTAAGAGAGAGATGGCACACTCAGGAGTCAGGACTGGCACACAAGCAGAAAGGCCAATATTAATCTCCCACTGTTTTTTTATTTTTTCAGGGAGAATTTAGAAACCAAATAAAAAATAAATAAATAGGCTGTTAGGTCTCGAGTTCCCGCTTCTGCACAGGGGGAATCTCAAGCCATCTCCGCTGCTGTCTCCCATTCTTATCCAGCTGCAGTGGAGTCTGCTCAGCAGGGACGTCGGTCCCAGCGTCTTGCTCAGTCTCACGCTGTACAGAGAGTTACTGCTGCTTCTTCAGCTTCTGCCATTAAAGTCAGTGCTGGTCAGCAGCGAGCGGACTTCTCTGGGACTAAGTCCTTGTCTGCACACACTGAGCACGCCCAGGGCAAGATCTCCCGTTGGAGATCGAGGGTCATGTGCTCAGGCTCTGCAGCACATTCCATTGGTCCTCTTGGCAGGTCTTGGAAGGGCAAAGTTTCTGTGGCCACTTCCTGTGCTGCAACTATATAAACTGCGCATGACCGCACGGCCATGCGCTAGTGTACAATTGTTAATGTGTGTATGTTGTGAGTGCAAGTCGTCCTTGGATACCCCTACCCTATTGAATGTCTGTTCGCGGAAGGTGTATGGTTGCTATCTAGCGCCCGACTTAGCCTACAGCACGAATCACACATTACAGCGTCCAGTTTCTGTGGCCGCCAGTACGGCGCCGTGCACTTCCTCTGTGCTTTCCTTACCCAAGCCTGGGTGGTTAGTGGCGTTCGTCAGTGCTGCACCGCATGCACTCTTGTGCCTTAAAATCGTTATTTAGTTTCCTTACACACCCAGTTGCGGTGTTATGCCAGCAAGGGTCTAATCGGACTTCAATCCTAGTTGGGGTTGAGTTCGCTGACTACTTGCTCGCGCTCTATGTGCGGTACCGCGGTCCTGTGACGCAACAGGATCGCTTCCTTCACGTTGGGTGAAGTTTAACCCACGTGTGTATACTTATGAGTACCGCCATATAGTCCGTCGTTACTTGGCAGCAGGTTCCATCTCTGCACGGTGGACCCCGGGCTGCGAACGCACCATACTCTATCTGTCTAAAATATTTGGTGCGTTCCGCTAGCCCTAACATTACAATAGCGCCAGGGTCTGGCTAGTAATGACGGACAAACAGCAATCCTTGCGGTATATCCAGCAGCTGGAGGGTAGGTTGGCGGCTCTTGAGAGCGCAACCTCAGCTGTGGATGTTACCGCGGTTGCTGTACAGGCTGCTAGCGTGGCTGCAGCAACCCTGTCCATTGCCACCCCTGCTCCGACATTTTCTCGCCTCCCTCTGCCAGAAAAATTTTCTGGTGATAGCAAGTTTTGTAGGGGATTTGTGAGTCAGTGCTCTATTCACCTCGAGCTCCTGGCTGCACGTTTTCCCACAGAGCGGGCTAAGGTGGGATTTATAGTGTCTCTCTTGTCGAACAGGGCATTGGAATGGGCTATGCCGCTGTGGGAGCGTGGCGATCATGTGGTGCAGAGTGCTCCGCTGTTTCTGAGCACTCTGAAACAGGTCTTTTTAGGACCTCAAGTCACCCATGATACGGCGCTCCAACTGCTGGCATTAACTCAGGGTGAGTCCTTGGTCAGTCAATTCGCCGTCCAATTCCGCACTTTAACTTCTGAGCTGGATTGGTCGTATAAAGCTCTTATCCCCATATTTTGGAGGGGCCTGGCTGACCACGTTAAGGACGCTCTGGCCACTAGGGAGATTCCTGCCACACTGGAGGAGTTAATAACTGTCTCCACTCGAATTGACCTCCGTTTTAACGAGCGGAGGTTAGAGCGAGCCCAGTGTAGGCAGAGGTTTCGGCTGGCTCCTACCTTTGCCAAACCTCTGGAATCTCCGGTCCTGGTTCCTGAGTCACATGAGGCCAGGGAAGTGTCACAAGCGGCATCTAAGTCCCGGACCACTTGTGCACTCAAGGTCTGTCATGTTTGCCAGCAGTCAGGACATCTAGCCACCAGATGTTCTCAGCGATCGAGGAAACGTCAGCGTTTAGTGGTAGTAGGTGTTAGGGGTCGAGTTCCCGCTTCTGCACAGGGGGAATCTCGAGCCACCTCCGCTGCGGTCTCCCATTCTTGTCCAGCTGCAGTGGAGTCTGCTCAGCAAGGACGTCGCTCCCAGCATCTTGCTCATTTTCACTCTGTTCTGAGAGTTACTGCTGCTTCTCGAGTCTCTGCTATTAAAGTCTGTGCTGGTCAGCAGCGAGCGGACTTCTCTGGGACTAAGTCCTTGTCTGCACGTACTGCGCATGCCCAGCGTAAGGTCTCCCATTGGAGATCGAGGGTCATGTGCTCAGGCTCTGCAGCACATTCCATTGGTCCTCTTGGCAGGTCCTAGAAGGGCAAAAGTGCTGTGGCCACTTCCTGTGCTGCTGCTATATAAACTGCGTATGACCGCACGGCCATGCGCTAGTATTGTCAAACAATTGCTAATGTGTGTATGTTGTGAGTGCAAGTCGTCCTTGGATACCCCTACCCTATAGTATGACTGTTCGCGGAAGGTGTATGGCTGCTACCTAGCGCCCGACTTATCCTACAGCACTAGTCACACATTATAGCGTCCAGTTGCTGTGACCGCCAGTACGGCGCCGTGCACTTCCTCTGTGCTTTCCTTACCCAAGCCTGGGTGGTTAGTGGCGTTCGTCAGTGCGGCACTGCATGCTCTTCTGTTTCATTTCACACCCAGTTTGCGGTGTTGCGCCAGCAAGGGTCTAATCGGACTTCAATCCCAGTTGGGGTTGAGTTCGCTGACTACTTGCTCGCGCTTTAGGTGCGGTACCGCGGTCCTGTGCCTTAACAGGATTGCTTCTTTCACGCTGGGTGAGGTTAACCCACGCGTGTATACTCTACTGTACCGCCATATAGTCTGCTAATTGCTAGCAGCAGGTTTTCACCTGCACGGTGGACCCCAGACTGCGAACGCATCTATACCATCTGTCTTGGTGCGTTCCGTTAGTCCTAACAGTAGGTGGAGGTACACTAAACACGGCGACGTTTGCCTCTAAATTGTCCTTTAAGGGGACAATTACTATAGGCTCATTCTCCCACTCGGTAGAGCTCTGCGTGGATTCTGGGGTGGAGGGCAATTTTATGTCTTCTGCCTTCGCCCAACGTCACGCAATACCCCTGGTTATGCTAGCTCAACCAGTAACGGTACGAGTGGTGAATGGGTTGGCACTGCCCTCACAGATAACACACCAGACGATCCCTTTTACTCTGTCCATGTCGCCATCTCATCAGGAGATTATATCTCTGCTCATCATTCCTGAGGGAATTGATGAGGTCCTGTTGGGAATACCTTGGCTACGGTACCACACTCCTCATATCGAGTGGTCCTCTGGCAGAATCCTGGGATGGGGCGAATCTTGTGGGGGTAGGTGTCAGAGGGAGTGTGTTCAGGTTGCCACTACAGAGGTACCCGCAGATCTTTCCTCTCTCCCCATCTCCCCAAGCAGTATTGGTCTTATGCAGACGTGTTCTCCAAAAAGGCGGCGGAGACCCTTCTGCCCCATCGCCCCTATGACTGTCCTATTGATCTCTTGCCTGGTGCTGAGCCTCCCCGGGGTCGAGTCTATCCGCTATCTCTCCCGGAGACGGAGGCAATGTCACAGTACATCGAGGAAAATCTGGCAAGAGGATTCATTAGGAAGTCAGTGTCACCTGCTGGGGCAGGGTTCTTCTTCGTGCAGAAGAAGAATGGAGAATTGCGTCCATGCATAGACTACAGGGGTCTTAACGCCATCACCGTTAAGAACAAGTATCCTTTGCCCTTGATATCTGAGCTCTTCGATAGGCTTCGGGGAGCAAGGGTATTTACTAAATTAGATCTGCGGGGTGCTTACAACCTGATTCGCATCCGTGAGGGGGACGAATGGAAGACGGCTTTTAACACCAGGGATGGGCACTATGAATATCTGGTGATGCCCTTCGGGCTCTGTAATGCCCCAGCCGTTTTCCAAGACTTTGTGAACGATATCTTCCGGGATATGCTTTCCACCTCGGTCGTAGTCTATCTGGATGATATTCTCATCTACTCTCCAGATATTGACTCCCACCGGAGAGATGTTTGCAAAGTCTTCGACCTCCTACGGGCAAACTCCCTCTATGCCAAGTTGGAGAAGTGTATGTTTGAGCAGGAGTCCTTACCTTTCCTAGGCTACATCATCTCTGCCCAGGGATTGGCTATGGATCCTGCCAAACTACAGGCTGTGATGGACTGGCAGGAACCCCATTCTCTTAAAGCGGTGCAGCGCTTTATGGGGTTCATTAATTATTATCGCCAGTTCATTCCGCACTTCTCAACTTTGGTAGCTCCCTTGGTTGCCCTCACCAAGAAGGGGGCGAATCCCAAATTGTGGTCTGAGGTGGTCTCCAAGGCCTTTAACTCTATAAAGTCACACTTCGCTAGCGCTCCCATCCTACATCGCCCCGATGTTGATAAGCCATTTATCATGGAGGTGGATGCCTCTTCTGTTGGTGCTGGAGCAGTCCTCTTCCAAAAGGATGCTCAAGGTAGGAAGCATCCTTGCTTCTTTTTCTCCAAGACCTTCTCACCAGCAGAGAGGAATTATTCCATCGGGGACAGGGAGTTGCTAGCCATGAAGTTGGCTTTCTCGGAGTGGAGACATCTCTTGGAGGGTGCACGTTTTCCCTTCCAAGTCTTCACAGACCATAAAATTTTGGTGTACCTGCAGACAGCCCAGCGGTTGAATTCTCGCCAGGCCAGATGGTCCTTATTCTTCTCCCGGTTTCATTTCACCCTCCATTTTCTTTCTGGGGAGAAGAACATTTGGGCCGACGCTCTCTCTCGCTCCGTTGTGTCATCTGCGGAGGAGGAGGAGGAGCCTCGGCTTATTGTCCCCACCGAGAGCTTGAGAACTGTGGCCCCGGTTTCGCTAGAGTCTGTGCCCCCGGGCAAGACTTTTGTTCCATCCAATTTGCGACCGGAGGTTCTCTCTTGGGCACATTCGTCCAGGGTGGGTGGACATTTTGGTACCAAAAGGACATCTGAGTTACTGGCGAGGACGTACTGGTAGCCGCATATGGCTCGTGATGTCGCAGAGTATGTTCGGGCGTGTGTCTCTTGCGCCAAGAACAAGACTCCTCGGCAACGGCCAGCTGGTTTGCTTTATCCTCTGTCGGTGGCGGACAGGCCCTGGGAGATGGTCGGGATGCACTTTGTGGTGGGCTTACCCAAGTCTCGTAACTGCACCATTATCTGGGAGATCACTGACCATTTTTCCAAAATGGTGCACTTGGTGCCTCTTCCACGGCTACCTTCTGCACGGGCGTTGGCTGTCTTGTTCGTCAAGCATATCTTTCGCCTACACGGTATGCCAGACAAAATTGTTAGTGACCGGGGTCCCCAGTTTGCGTCTCGATTCTGGAGAGAGCTTTGTCGTCTACTCAGTATTGAGTTGAATCTCTCTTCGGCATATCATCCCGAGACGAATGGGTTGGTAGAGAGAGCTAACCAGACCTTGGTCACATATTTACGACATTTTGTTTCTGCCAGGCAGGATGACTGGGCATCCTTGCTACCGTGGGCAGAGTTTGCACTTAACAATGCCGTAGCCGACTCTACCGGTCAGACTCCATTCCTCCTAAATTACGGCCAGCATGCGCTGGTTCCTGTGCCCATGCCTGTGTCTTCTGCTGACTCCAGGGTGGCAGACTGGGCTGTGGAGGCACGGGACATTTGGGACCGCACGCAGGATGCCATTCGGGCCTCCAAGGAGAGAATGAGGTCCTCCGCCGATGTTCATCGGCGTCCCGCTCCGACCTTTGCTCCTGGCGACTTGGTGTGGCTCTCCGCCCGTAACATCAGGCTTGGAGTTGAGTCCACTAAGTTTGCTCCTCGCTACTTGGGTCCCTTCAAGGTTCTCGAACAGGTTAATCCTGTGGTCTACCGTTTGGCTCTTCCTCCACGCTTGGGTATCACCGACACCTTTCATGTGTCCCTCTTTAAACCCGTATACATGTCCCGGTTTTCCGAGTCATCTGCCGGGACATCGGGTTCGTCTACGAGGTGAACGCTATTTTGGGGTGCAAGGTGGTACGCGGCAAAAAGTTCTATCTGGTGGATTGGAAGGGTTATGGCCCAGAGGACAGGTCATGGGAGCCTGCTGAAAACATTCGGGCCCCACAGCTCATTGCTGCCTTCGAGCGTAGCGAGGCCCAAGGAGGGGGGGCCCTAGGAGGGGGGTAATGTTAGGTCTCGAGTTCCCGCTTCTGCACAGGGGGAATCTCGAGCCATCTCCGCTGCGGTCTCCCATTCTTATCCAGCCGCAGTGGAGTCTGCTCAGCAGGGACGTCGGTCCCAGCGTCTTGCTCAGTCTCACGCTCTACAGAGAGTTACTGCTGCTTCTTCAGCTTCTGCCATTAAAGTCAGTGCTGGTCAGCAGTGAGCGGACTTCTCTGGGACTAAGTCCTTGTCTGCACACACTGAGCATGCCCAGGGCAAGATCTCCCGTTGGAGATCGAGGGTCATGTGCTCAGGCTCTGCAGCACATTCCATTGGTCCTCTTGGCAGGTCTTGGAAGGGCAAAGTTTCTGTGGCCACTTCCTGTGCTGCAACTATATAAACTGCGCATGACCGCACGGCCATGCGCTAGTGTACAATTGTTAATGTGTGTATGTTGTGAGTGCAAGTCGTCCTTGGATACCCCTACCCTATTGAATGTCTGTTCGCGGAAGGTGTATGGTTGCTATCTAGCGCCCGACTTAGCCTACAGCACGAATCACACATTACAGCGTCCAGTTGCTGTGGCCGCCAGTACGGCGCCGTGCACTTCCTCTGTGCTTTCCTTACCCAAGCCTGGGTGGTTAGTAGCGTTCGTCAGTGCAGCACCGCATGCACTCTTGTGCCTTAAAATCGTTATTTAGTTTCCTTACACACCCAGTTGCGGTGTTATGCCAGCAAGGGTCTAATCGGACTTCAATCCTAGTTGGGGTTGAGTTCGCTGACTACTTGCTCGCGCTCTATGTGCGGTACCGCGGTCCTGTGACGCAACAGGATCGCTTCCTTCACGTTGGGTGAAGTTTAACCCATGTGTGTATACTTATGAGTACCGCCATATAGTCCGTCGTTACTTGGCAGCAGGTTCCATCTCTGCACGGTAGACCCCGGGCTGCAAACGCACCATACTCTATCTGTCTTAATATTTGGTGCGTTCCGCTAGCCCTAACATTGGCTTTCTATGGCCCACTATTTGAGAGAGAGATGGCACACTCAGGAGTCAGGACTGGCACACAAGCAGAAAGGCCAATATTAATATCCCACTGTTTTTTTTTATTTTTTCAGGGAGAATTTAGAAACCAAATATATATATATATATATATATATATATATATATATATACAGGGTGGAGCGCGATAATTTGCTTTTTTGCACTGCATGCTGTGGCGGCACTGTCGGTCGAAGAGAGGGGAGAGTGGGTGTGGCTTACAGTGGCTGATGGGACATTTGTATTCCTCTGCCTTTCAGTTGCCATCATGCAGTGGACACGTGAGGAGAGGTCATTTTGTGTTGAAGCGTATTTTTCAAATGCCCACTCGATCATTGCAGTGCAGCGTGCTTTTCGTTTACAATTCGCTGTTCCTCCACGCGGACGTGTTCCTGGACGGCAATCAATTGTAAATTGGGTGAATGCATTCAGAACAGCAGGGAATGTGTCATGTGTACGAAGGGGACCTGAGAGAAGGATTACAACACCACAAAACATCGAGAGAGTTAGAGCAGCAGTACTGCAATCTCCGAAACGCTCTGCTCGGAAGCAATCATTTGCTCTTGGCATTTCAAGACGTTCTCTCCACCGGATTCTTCATGATGAACTGAATTTTCACCCGTATAAAATGTGCGTGGTCCAACATTTGTCAGCATGGGACTATTTGACACTGCGGACCTCTTGTGAAGACATGTTAGCAACGATACCCCGTGACGCAATTGTGTTTTTTTCTGATGAGGCACATTTTCACCTCAGTGGGTGTGTAAACAAACAAAATATGCGTTACTGGAGTGAAACAAACCCCAGAGAAGTTCACGAGAGACCTCTGCATTCGGACCGCGTCACTGTGTGGTGCGCCATATCACGAGTAGGCATCATTGGTCCTTACTTTTTTCAGGATAATGGTCGTGCCATAACTGTGAACTCCGAACGGTACTTGTCTATGATACAGGATTATTTTCAGCCGGCTCTTGAGGCAATGGAACTAGAGGATACATGGTTCCAACAGGATGGTGCCACTGCACACACAGCGAGGGTTACCATGAATTGTTTGAGGCAAATGTTTCCTGGACGGCTTATCTCTTTGAGGGGAGATGTGAACTGGCCAGCACGCTCACCAGATTTAGCCCCATGCGATTTTTTCCTTTTGGGTTACCTGAAGTCTAAGGTGTATATCAACCGTCCCAACACCTTGGAAGACCGAAGGAACAATATTGAAGCTGAAATTGGCAGAATACCAGTGGACATGCTTGTTAGAGTTCATGAAAACTTCAGAAAACGTATGCAGCAGTGTGTGGATAGCGAAGGTCGACATTTGCCAGATACACTAATTAAAACCATGTAATTTAAAAATTCCATTACTGTTCAGTATAATTAAAATATAAAATAAATTTTTCTAATGATCATAATTTTGTTATTTCATTCCCAAATCAGCAAATTACCGCGCTCCACCCTGTATATATATATATATATATATATATATATATATATATATATATATAAAAAGCTTTCTATGGCCCACTATTTGAGAGAGAGATTGCACACTCAGGAGTCAGGACAGGCACACAAGCAGAAAGGCCAATATTAATCTCCCACTGTTCTTTTTAATTTTTTCAGGGAGAATTTAGAAACCAAATATATATAAAAAAAAAAAAATAGGCATTCTATGGCCCACTATTTGACAGAGAGAGATTGCACACTCAGGAGTCAGGACTGGCACACAAGCAGAAAGGCCAATATTAATCTCCCACTGTTTTTTTTATTTTTTCAGGGAGAATTTAGAAACCAAATAAAAAAAATAGGCTTTCTATGGCGCACTATTTGAGAGAGAGATGGCGCACTCAGGAGTCAGGACTGGCACACAAGCAGAAAGGCCAATATTAATCTCCCACTGTTTTTTTATTTTTTCAGGGAGAATTTAGAAACCAAATATATATAAAAAAATAAGCTTTCTATGGCCCACTATTTGAGAGAGAGAGATTGCACACTCAGGAGTCAGGACTGGCACACAAGCAGAAAGGCCAATATAAATCTCTCACTGTTTTTTTTTATTTTTTCAGGGAGAAATTAGAAACCAAATATATAAAAAAAATAAGCTTTCTATGGCCCACTATTTGAGAGAGAGAGATTGCACACTCAGGAGTCAGGACAAGCACACAAGCAGAAAGGCCAATATTAATCTCCCACTGTTTTTTTTATTTTTTCAGGGAGAATTTAGAAACCAAATATCTAAAAAAAAAAAAAGCTTTCTATGGCCCACTATTTGAGAGAGAGAGATTGCACACTCAGGAGTCAGGACAGGCAGAAAGGCCAATATTAATCTTCCACTGTTTTTTTTTATTTTTTTCAGGGAGAATTTAGAAACCAAATATAAAAAAAATAGGCTTTCTATGGCCCACTATTTGAGAGAGAGAGATTGCACACTCAGGAGTCAGGACAGGCACACAAGCAGAAAGGCCAATATAAATCTCTCACCTTTTTTTTTTTTTTTTTCAGGGAGAATTTAGAAACCAAATAAACAAAAAAAAAAATAGGCTTTCTATGGCCCACTATTTGAGAGAGAGATGGCACACTCAGGAGTCAGGACTGGCACACAAGCAGAAAGGCCAATATTAATCTCCCACTGTTTTTTTTAATTTTTTCAGGGAGAATTTAGAAACCAAATAAAAAATAAATAAATAGGCTTTCTATGGCCCACTATTTGAGAGAGAGATGGCACACTCAGGACTGGCACACAAGCCCAAAGGCCAATATTAATCTCCCACTGTTTTTTTTTTTTCAGGGAGAATTTATAAACCCCCCCCCCAAAAAAAAAAAAGGCTTTCTATAGCCCACTAATGCACTATGTGAAAGAGATGGCACACACAGGGATGGCACTCTAGCAGAAATGCCAATCTTAATCTTCCACAACTTATTTTTTTAGGGAGAATTAAAAAAAAAAAAAAAAAAAGGGACTGTCCTACAATTACTATCTCCCTGCAGTAATCCCAGCCAGGTAAGGCAGGCAGCAATAAGGAGTGGCCTGATGCACAAATAAAATAAAAAATGTGGACAAACAAAAAAGATAGCTGTGCAGAAAAGAAGGAACAACAGGATTTGTGCTTTGAAAAAAGCAGTTGGTTTGTACAGTGGCGTACACACAGCATTGCAGCTATCATGGAGCCTTCTAAGGCAGCCCAATGAGCTACAGCGCTGAGGAAAAAAAAAAAAGAGCTTCCACCGTCCCTGCAAACTAAAGGTGGTGTTGGACAGTGGAAATTGCTACAGCACAAGCGGTTTGGTGGTTAATGGACCCTGCCTAACGCTATCCCTGCTTCTGACAAAGCGGCAGCAACCTCTCCCTAGGCTCAGATCAGCAGCAGTAAGATGGCGGTCGGCGGGAACGCCTCTTTATAGCCCCTGTGACGCCGCAGACAGCAAGCCAATCACTGCAATGCCCTTCTCTAAGATGGTGGGGACCAGGACCTATGTCATCACGCTGCCCACACTCTGCGTCCACCTTCATTGGCTGAGAAATGGCGCTTTTCATGTCATTGAAACGCGACTTTGGCGCAAAAGTCGCGTACCGCATGGCCGACCCCACACTGGGGTCGGGTCGGGTTTCATGAAACCCGACTTTGCCAAAAGTCGGCGACTTTTGAAAATGAACGACCCGTTTCGCTCAACCCTAGTCAGGAGTTCACCCATCTCTAGTAGAGATCAGTTAATTCACATTAAATTTTTTATGTTTTGATTTATAACAGTCAAGAAAAACAGTGAAGAAAAATGGTACACAACTGTCTTTTTGCTAGGTTCAAAAGAGGTTATTAAAGTATTCAAAAAATAAACAATACTCACCTCTAACATAACATGAATGCCGGCAGCCTATAAATTAAAATTAAACTGGAACAACCAAGCAAAGAGCAGTGTGGTCGAGGTGAGAGCCAAGGAGAGGTGAGCACTAGAGATGAGCGAACTTGTATAGAAAAAGTTCACCAATCTCAACGTTGGCTCATTTGGATTTGTGTTTGGATTCCCAAGCATTTTCCTCAAAATCAACAAAAGTTCTGTGAATTATCACATTCCCACTAAGGTTGTGTGCACACGGCGGCTCTGATCAGTGGCAATGCTACCACAGGTCAGTAAGAGCCGTGTGTGGTCAAGCTGTCAGATGTCAGCATGT
Source organism: Ranitomeya imitator (assembly GCF_032444005.1). Lineage (NCBI taxonomy): Eukaryota > Metazoa > Chordata > Amphibia > Anura > Dendrobatidae > Ranitomeya > Ranitomeya imitator. The sequence continues at coordinate 109,320,757 of NC_091290.1, read as the reverse complement.
CCCCGCAGCTGTGACTTTGACCCGTGGTAATAAGCTTACTGCAGGTCAACAGGCGTCAGCTGGTGAGAGACTACTACTCCCATAAACCTATGCCTGCTGTCGCTGAAAACAGTGGGAGCAGGTGGTGGCTGATGGAAGTAGCTATTAGCTGGCGCCTGTGCTTTAAGTAAAGAAAACAAAGTTAAAATAAAGATATAAGTAAATAAAAATAAATACTCAGTATATACTCACTTTACATGTTATCCATGAAGCCCTTGTCTTCTGTAAGAAAGAAAACACACCATATACTCACCTTAACGCCTAATCTCATGTCACCTAGAAAAGAGAAAAAATAGTAAACCACCATATCCCTCACCTATCCGCCATAATTCATATTGTCCCATGATGATTCATATCACCTGAAGAGCAGTCACATTAGCTGATGCCACTGCCCTACCTCTCAGCCAGCAACACACTGACAGGAGCGTGTAATCACTCCTGAAGTGTGTAGCACTGATCTGTTGTAAGAGAGGTCATCAGAGTTCATCAGCTGATGAGCTGATGAGGTCTGATTATCTCACTTATGGCAAAATGTTTTCACACAGCCGAGGTGCCGTAAGTGAGATCACAGGGCTCATCAGCTGATGAAGTCCTGTGACCTTTCTAAAGGCAGCTCAGCGTTACACACAGTAGGAGTGATAACACCTGCTCAGTTCCTGTCAGTGTGTCACCAGCAGTCATCAGGATCGTTGTGGGCCATTATGGATTATCTCTTCACTTCAGACAGTTGGGGAATATAGTTGTTTATTTTTTTATTAATTTGCAGGGGACATTGGCTTCAGTGGATTGGGCGATGACGTGAGTATGGTTTAATTAAGAGTCAATAAAAGAGTGTCATTTAAAATAAAGGACTTGATTCTGGGCATATGTTTCTTTATACAATATCACAATGGTTTAGTAATGAGGGTGTCTAATAGACATCTCTCCTTTACTAACCTCTGCACTTGATGTCACCGGACAAAACAAAGGTGACCTCAACCCCCAAAAATATTAACTCCACTTGCCGCAACCGCAGGGCAAGTGGTAAGAGCCAGACAAAGTGCCAGAATTGGCACATCTAATAGATGCGCCTTTTCTAGGGCAGCTGTGGGCTGCTATTTTTAGGCTGGGGGTGGCAATATCCAGGGCCTCTTACTAGTCTGAGAATCCCAGCTCCCAGCTGTCAGCTTTAGCTTGGCCTGTTGTCAAAAATGGGGAAGACTTTTAATTATTTATTTAAATAATTAAGAAAACAGTGCGGGGACCCCCGTATTCTTGATAAACAGCCTTGCTAAAGCTGACAACTGCTGGTTTTAGCCCACAGCTGTCAGTTTTGCGTGGTGTCTTATCCTAGTTTGAAATGTTTTGTCAGCTTTTGGGCCTCCTGAAGGTGTTATCTATGAGTTTGGCCTTCACTACCATGAATTTAATACAATAAGGTTATCTTTAGTTATGTTCGGCAAACATCTTTAGGTTCGCTCATCTCTAGTGAGCTCCAACTTTATTTTTTTCACCCTATGTTTATGATGTTCTAAAGTCTAGAGATACATTGGAGCATAAGGAGACACCCTTTAATTAGTTCTGAACAAATTAAATTTAATTTCTTATTTCTTAACCAAATTTGAGCAACTTGCAGAATTAGAATTTTGGGAGGCTTGCTCACTGCCATTATAGGATAAATTGAATGATGCTATAAAAAACTGCTACATATCCAACAAAAAAACAAAGTGCTTGTAAAGCCTTTGGCTAGGGTCAAACTTTTTTGTACGGATTCATTGATTTGCATGGCCAAGTGTAATATGATTTATGGATGCAAATCGTGCATGCTGAAATTTTTTCTTGGGCAGACTCAATCCAATGAGCATGGCCCCTAAAAATAACATTGGTCCAATGGTTTGTTGGATTAAACTTAGACAAAAAATAAGGTTGCCTGCACCTGCCTTTAAAGAAGGAAAAATAAAAAAAATATACTTCTTGGCAGGCAAGAATAAAAATAAAAAAACCCAAAGAAATAAAAATAGCCATGGCACTAAAGAGTTAATTTCCAGGCTGTACAGTTTTACAATATTTATCAAATTTATCATCACTGCATATTACCTTTCACTGTATTAATCTAAATATGTGAAATTTCTATAATGAATCAGTAGTGGAGGCTGCAAAAATAAAATAAAAAGCCTCTGCTTTTCCATAGATACCAGCTCCTGTCTGGACGGTGACCTTAAATTACCCTGTCAAAATATTTGAAAAGTCATATATAATTTCTAATATTGCAGTAAGGCAAACACCGTCGTTTCTTCTTACCGGTCACCTTACAGTATAAAATACAGCCATGTACTTTCTTTGTCACTTTAATTCAGGGCATTAATATTTTAGATGTTTCCTATCATTTCTGTTCGTGCAATTCATCAATGCCCAAAAGGATCTGTGCCAGCGATACATTACATCCATTTTCAAAATATTTCATTGTCAGCCGACGGCGTCCTCATTATTTATCAAGATAACAGACGTAGTGAACATGAGCAGTAAGTGGCTTTTTTTTTCTTGAACTTTTTTTCTCTGTATGTCAGAGACAAGTTCTAACTGATGCTCATTACTGTTTTTCTAATGTATTTTATAAGCTATTTATCAAATTTTCACTTAAAATGACACTATGTGACCTAGCTTAAACTAAGGCTTTTAGAGATTAAAACTTAATTTATGGGAAACATGAATGACTAAGGCCGGGATCACACTGTTAGGGCTAGCGGAACGCACCAAATAATAGGACAGATAGAGTATGGTGCGTTCGCAGCCCGGGGTCCACCGTGCAGAGATGGAACCTGCTGCCAAGTAATGACGGACTATATGGCGGTACTCATAAGTATACACACGTGGGTTAGACTTCACCCAGCGTGAAGGAAGCGATCCTGTTGCGTCACAGGACCGCGGTACCGCACATAGAGCGCGAGCAAGTAGTCAGCGAACTCAACCCCAACTAGGATTGAAGTCCGATTAGACCCTTGCTGGCACAACACCACAACTGGGTGTATAAGGAAACTGAATAACAATTTTAAGGCACAAGAGTGCATGCGGTGCCGCACTGACGAACGCCACTAACCACCCAGGCTTGGGTAAGGAAAGCACAGAGGAAGTGCACGGCGCCGTACTGGTGGTCACAGCAACTGGACGCTGTAATGTGTGATTCGTGCTGTAGGATAAGTCGGGCGCTAGATAGCAACCATACACCTTCCGCGAACAGGCATTCAATAGGGAAGGGGTATCCAAGGACGACTTGCACTCACAACATACACACATTAACAATTGTACACTAGCGCATGGCCGTGCGGTCATGCGCAGTTTATATATTTGCAGCACAGGAAGTGGCCACAGAAACTTTGCCCTTCCAAGACCTGCCAAGAGGACCAATGGAATGTGCTGCAGAGCCTGAGCACATGACCCTCGATCTCCAACGGGAGATCTTGCTCTGGGCATGCTCAGTGTGTGCAGACAAGGACTTAGTCCCAGAGAAGTCCGCTCACTGCTGACCAGCACTGGCTTTAATGGCAGAAGCTGAAGAAGCAGCAGTAACTCTCTGTACAGAGTGAGACTGAGCAAGACGCTGGGACCGACGTCCCTGCTGAGCAGACTCCACTGCGGCTGGATAAGAATGGGAGACCGCAGCGGAGATGGCTCGAGATTCCCCCTGTGCAGCAGCGGGAACTTGAGACCTAACATTACCCCCCCTCCTAGGGCCCCCCCCCTCCTTGGGCCTCGCTACGCTCGAAGGCAGCAATGAGCTGTGGGGCCCGAATGTTTTCAGCAGGCTCCCATGACCTGTCCTCTGGGCCATAACCCTTCCAATCCACCAGATAGAACTTTTTGCCGCGTACCACCTTGCACCCCAAAATAGCGTTCACCTCGTAATCGTCCGTAGACGAACCCGATGTCCCGGCAGATGACTCGGAAAACCAGGACATGTATACGGGTTTCAAGAGGGACACATGAAAGGTGTCGGTGATACCCAAGCGTGGAGGAAGAGCCAAACGGTAGACCACAGGATTAACCCGTTCGAGAACCTTGAAGGGACCCAAGTAGCGAGGAGCAAACTTAGTGGACTCAACTCGCAGCCTGATGTTACGGGCGGAGAGCCACACCAAGTCGCCAGGAGCAAAGGTCGGAGCGGGGCGCCGATGAACATCGGCGGAGGACCTCATTCTCTCCTTGGAGGCCCGAATGGCATCCTGCGTGCGGTCCCAAATGTCCCGTGCCTCCACAGCCCAGTCTGCCACCCTGGAGTCAGCAGAAGACACAGGCATGGGCACAGGAACACGCGGATGCTGGCCGTAATTTAGGAGGAATGGAGTCTGACCAGTGGAGTCGGCTACGGCATTGTTAAGTGCAAACTCTGCCCACGGTAGCAAGGATGCCCAGTCATCCTGCCTGGCTGTGACAAAATGTCGCAGATATGTGACCAAGGTCTGGTTGGCCCTCTCTACCAACCCGTTCGTCTCGGGATGATATGCGGAAGAGAGATTTAACTCAATGCAGAGAAGACGACAAAGCTCTCTCCAGAACCGAGACGCAAACTGGGGACCCCGGTCACTGACAATTTTGTCCGGCATACCGTGTAGGCGGAAGATGTGTTTTATGAACAACGCTGCCAAGGCCCATGCAGAAGGTAACCGTGAAAGCGGGACCAAATGCACCATTTTAGAAAAATGATCGGTGACAACACAAATGATGGTACAGCCACGAGACTTGGGCAAACCCACCACAAAGTCCATCCCGACCATCTCCCAGGGCCTGTCCGCCACCGGCAAGGGATAGAGTAACCCTGCTGGCCGTTGTCGAGGAGATTTATTTTTGGCACAGGAGACACATGCCTGAATGTAATCTCTGACATCACGAACCATATGTGGCCACCAGTACGACCTCGCCAGCAGCTCAGATGTCCTTTTTGTCCCAAAGTGTCCACCCACCCTGGACGAATGAGCCCAAGAGAGAACCTCCGGTCGCAAATTAATGGGTACAAAAGTCTTGCCCGGAGGCACAGACTCTAGCGAAACCGGAGCTATGGTTCTCAGGCTCTCAGAAGGGACAATAAGCCGAGGCTCCCCTTCCTCCTCCTCAGATGACACAACAGAGCGAGAGAGGGCGTCAGCACGAATGTTCTTCTCCCCAGCAAGATAATGGAGGGTGAAGTGGAACCGGGAGAAGAACAAGGACCATCTAGCCTGGCGAGAATTTAGCCGCTGGGCTGTTTGCAAATATAACAAATTTTTTTGGTCCGTGAAGACTTGAAAGGGAAAGCGAGCCCCCTCCAAGAGATGTCTCCACTCCGAGAAAGCCAACTTCATCGCTAGCAACTCCCTGTCCCCGATGGAATAATTCCTCTCCGCTGGTGTGAAGGTCTTGGAGTAGAAGAAGCAAGGATGCTTCCGACCTTGAGCATCCTTTTGGAAGAGGACTGCTCCTGCACCAACGGATGAGGCATCCACCTCCATTATAAACGGCTTATCCACATCGGAACGATGTAGGATGGGAGCGCTAGCAAAATGAGACTTAATAGAAGAGAAGGCCTTGGAGACCTCTTCAGACCACAATTTGGGATTTGCTCCCTTCTTGGTGAGGGCTACCAAGGGAGCTACCAAAGTTGAGAAGTGTGGAATGAACTGGCGGTAATAATTAATGAACCCCATAAAGCGCTGCACCGCTTTAAGAGAATGGGGTTCTTGCCAGTCCATCACAGCCTGTAGTTTGGCAGGATCCATAGCCAATCCCTGGGCGGAAATGATATAGCCCAGGAAAGGTAAAGACTCCTGCTCAAACATACACTTCTCCAACTTTGCATAGAGGGAGTTTGCCCGTAGGAGGTCAAAGACTTTGAAAACATCTCTCCGGTGGGAGTCAATGTCTGGAGAGTAGATGAGAATATCATCCAGATAGACTACGACCGAGGTGGAAAGCATATCCCGGAAGATATCGTTCACAAAGTCTTGGAAAATGGCTGGGGCATTACAGAGCCCGAAGGGCATCACCAGATATTCATAGTGCCCATCTCTGGTGTTAAAAGCCGTCTTCCATTCGTCCCCCTCACGGATGCGAATCAGGTTGTAAGCACCCCGCAGATCTAGTTTAGTAAATACCCTTGCTCCCCGAAGCCTATCGAAGAGCTCAGATATCAAGGGCAAAGGATACTTATTTTTAACGGTGATGGCATTAAGACCCCTGTAGTCTATGCATGGACGCAATTCCCCATTCTTCTTCTGCACGAAGAAGAACCCTGCCCCAGCAGGTGACACTGACTTCCTAATGAATCCTCTTGCCAGATTCTCCTGGATGTACTGTGACATTGCCTCCGTCTCCGGGAGAGATAGCGGATAGACTCGACCCCGGGGAGACTCAGCACCAGGCAAGAGATCAATAGGACAGTCATAGGGGCGATGGGGCGGAAGGATCTCCACCGCCTTTTTGGAGAACACGTCTGCATAAGACCAATACTGCTTGGGGAGGGAGGAAAGATCTGCGGGTACCTCTGTAGTAGCAACTTGAACGCACTCCCTCTGACACCTACCCCCACAAGATTTGCCCCATCCCAGGATTCTGCCAGAGGACCACTCGATATGAGGAGAGTGGTACCGTAGCCAAGGTATTCCCAACAGGACCTCATCAATTCCCTCAGGAATGACGAGCAGAGATATAATCTCCTGATGAGATGGCAACATGGACAGAGTAAAAGGGATGGTCTGGTGTGTTATCTGTGAGGGCAGTGTCGACCCATTCACTACTCGTACCGTTACTGGTTGAGCTAGCATAACCAAGGGTATTGCGTGACGTTGGGCGAAGGCAGAAGACATAAAATTGCCCTCCGCCCCAGAATCCACGCAGAGCTCTACCGAGTGGGAGAATGAGCCTATAGTAATTGTCCCCTTAAAGGACAATTTAGAGGCAAACGTCGCCGTGTCTAGTGTACCTCCACCTACTACCACTAGACGCTGACGTTTCCTCGACCGCTGAGAACATCTGGTGGCTAGATGTCCTGACTGCTGGCAAACATGACAGACCTTGAGTGCACAAGCGGTCCGGGACTTAGATCCCGCTTGCGACACTTCCCTGGCCTCATGTGACTCAGGAACCCGGACCGGAGATTCCAGAGGTTTGGCGAAGGTAGGAGCCAGCCGAAACCTCTGCCTACACTGGGCTCGCTCTAACCTCCGCTCGTTAAAACGGAGGTCAATTCGAGTGGAGACAGTTATTAACTCCTCCAGTGTGGCAGGAATCTCCCTAGTGGCCAGAGCGTCCTTAACGTGGTCAGCCAGGCCCCTCCAAAATATGGGGATAAGAGCTTTATCCGACCAATCCAGCTCAGAAGCTAAAGTGCGGAATTGGACGGCAAAATGACTGACCAAGGACTCACCCTGAGTTAATTCCAGCAGTTGGAGCGCAGTATCATGGGTGACTTGAGGTCCTAAAAAAACCTGTTTCAGAGTGCTCAGAAACAGCGGAGCACTCTGCACCACATGATCACCACGCTCCCACAGCGGCGTAGCCCATTCCAATGCCCTGTCCGACAAGAGAGACACTATAAATCCCACCTTAGCCCGCTCTGTGGGAAAACGTGCAGCCAGGAGCTCGAGGTGAATAGAGCACTGACTCACAAATCCCCTACAAAATTTGCTGTCACCAGAAAATTTTTCTGGCAGCGGGAGGCGAGAAAATGTCGGAGTAGGGGTGGCAATGGACAGGGTTGCTGCAGCCACGCTAGCAGCCTGTACAGCAACTGCGGTAACATCCACAGCTGAGGTTGTGCTCTCAAGAGCCGCCAACCTACCCTCCTGCTGCTGGATATACCGCAAGGATTGCTTTTTGTCCATCATTACTAGCCAGACCCTGGTGCTAGTGTAATGTTAGGGCTAGCGGAACGCACCAAATAATAGGACAGATAGAGTATGGTGCGTTCGCAGCCCGGGGTCCACCGTGCAAAGATGGAACCTGCTGCCAAGTAATGACGGACTATATGGCGGTACTCATAAGTATACACACGTGGGTTAAACTTCACCCAGCGTGAAGGAAGCGATCCTGTTGCGTCACAGGACCGCGGTACCGCACATAGAGCGCGAGCAAGTAGTCAGCGAACTCAACCCCAACTAGGATTGAAGTCCGATTAGACCCTTGCTGGCACAACACCGCAACTGGGTGTGTAAGGAAACGGAATAACAATTTTAAGGCACAAGAGTGCATGCGGTGCCGCACTGACGAACGCCACTAACCACCCAGGCTTGGGTAAGGAAAGCACAGAGGAAGTGCACGGCGCCGTACTGGCGGTCACAGCAACTGGAAGCTGTAATGTGTGATTCGTGCTGTAGGATAAGTTGGGCGCTAGATAGCAACCATACACCTTCCGCGAACAGGCATTCAATAGGGAAGGGGTATCCAAGGACGACTTGCACTCACAACATACACACATTAACAATTGTACACTAGCGCATGGCCGTGCGGTCATGCGCAGTTTATATAGTTGCAGCACAGGAAGTGGCCACAGAAACTTTGCCCTTCCAAGACCTGCCAAGAGGACCAATGGAATGTGCTGCAGAGCCTGAGCACATGACCCTCGATCTCCAACGGGAGATCTTGCTCTGGGTATGCTCAGTGTGTGCAGACAAGGACTTAGTCCCAGAGAAGTCCGCTCGCTGCTGACCAGCACTGGCTTTAATGGCAGAAGCTGAAGAAACAGAAGTAACTCTCTGTACAGAGTGAGACTGAGCAAGACGCTGGGACCGACGTCCCTGATGAGCAGACTCCACTGCGGCTGAATAAGAATGGGAGACCGCAGCGGAGATGGCTCGAGATTCCCCCTGTGCAGAAGCGGGAACTCGAGACCTAACACACACATGCGAGAAATACGTCCGAGTCTCACATGGTAATCCCCGGCCCTGCCGCCTGCACTCCGGAGCGGAGCGTGCGGCCGCATAGCAATACATGGAGCCGCACGCTCCGCTCCTGAGTGTGAGGTGCAGAGTCGGGGATTACCATGCGAGACTCGGACGTATTTCTCGCATGTGTGATCCCAGCCTTAGTATGGTTTTCTAATGTTACTAGGTTCAGTATAGGCCAAAAGCGCACCAGAGGATCATCTGGTGGGCCCACAATCTGTAATAGGGACCTAATGCAATCCAAAGAAGACAATTTGAAACTATCAATTGGAACCAAACACTTACTGAAAGATCTTTTTTTAATAGATACATAAACACATAATGTATGAAATTGATGAATATTTTATAAGAGAAAATTGGCTGCATTTTTAAGGGTTAAAATAATTCTTATTAATTTTTCTTAGTTTTTCCAAATCTCGAAAAAATATTTTTTTTTACATGTAAACAATTTCGGAAGAAAATAAACTATTACCACAATTTCCCACCTAAAAATTACCTCTTTTTCTTCCTCCTCACCACATTCTCACAATCTCAGGACTGTAAGTTATCAGTTGCTATTTAAGCAACAACAAAAAACCTATTGTTAGGGCTAGCGGAACGCACCGAGTAAATAGAGATGTTTATTGATATTGGTGCGTTCGCAGCCCGGGGTCCACCGTGCAGGAGTGCCTGCTGCTAGCAAACGGCGGAGCTATATGGCGTTATAGACTAACTCAGTTAATTCACTGAGTAGCCGTGAAAGGAAAGCACTGTGCCCTGTTAGACTCCACAGAGGCACAGGCTAACTGCCCAAACAGAGAGCAGTCAGTGGTCACACAAACACATCAAAACTCCTCGCCGGAGGAGCCAGCATTCTAGGGGCTTATTTCAGCCGGGTCCCTGAATACACTCAGACTCAATCTCCTCGCCGGAGGAGCCAGCATTCTAGGGGCTTATTTCAGCCGGGTCCCTGAACACACATACATGTGACCACACTGGCGCAAAGCACATAACATAAGACAATACTAACGCATGGCCATGCGGTCATGCGCAGTTTATATAGTTGCAGCACAGGAAGCTGCTACTAAAGTTTTTGCCCTTTCAGGACCTTCCAGAAGGACCAATGGAAAGTGCTGCAGTACCTGAGCATGTTTTGCCCTTTCAGGACCTTCCAGAAGGACCAATGGAATGTACTGCAGCACCTGAGCATGTGACCGAACATGTGGCCCTCGACCTCCAATGGGAGACCCTGCCCTGGGCATGCTCAGTGTGAGTAAACAAGGACTTAGTCCCAGAGAGACTCGCTCGCCGCAGATCAGTGCAGGGTACCATAGGAAAGGCAGAAAAGGCAGTAGTGACCCTATGCACCGAATCAGCCCCAGCGAGACACTGGGAGCGACGTCTCCGCTGAGCAGAGCCCACTGCGGCCGATACCGAATGGGAGACCGCAGCAGACACGGATCGAAATTCCCCCTGTGCAGCAGAGGAAACTCGACTCATAGCATTACCCCCCCCTCCCAGGGCCCCCCCTCCTTGAGCCTCACTACGCTCAAAAGCTGCGATAAGCAGCGGAGCCCGAATGTGCTCCACAGGCTCCCAGGTTCTATCCTCTGGGCCGTGACCCTTCCAGTCCACCAGATAAAATTTCTTGCCACGTACCACCTTGCACCCCACAATAGCATTCACCTCAAACTCATCCGTGGATGAACCCGATGTCCCAGCAGATGACTCGGGAAAACCGGGACAAATGAACGGGCTTTAAGAGGGAAACGTGGAAAGTATCGGTGATACCAAGGCGTGGAGGAATAGCCAAACGGTAGACCACAGGGTTGACCTGTTCCAGAACCTTAAACGGGCCAATGTAGCGAGGAGCAAACTTAGTGGACCCAACTCGCAGCCTGATGTTACGGGCGGAGAGCCACACTAGGTCGCCAGGAGCAAAGACCGGAGCGGGGCGCCGGTGTGTATCAGCCGAAACCCTCATTCTCTCCTTGGAGGCCCGGATGGCATCCTGTGTGCGGTCCCAGATGTCACGTGCCTCCACCGCCCAGTCTGCCACCCTAGAATCGGTGGATGACACGGGCATGGGCACAGGGACACGCGGATGCTGGCCGTAATTAAGGAGAAAAGTAGTTTGTCCAGTGGAATCGGCTACGGCGTTGTTCAGGGCAAATTCCGCCCAAGGTAGCAAAGATGCCCAGTCATCCTGCCTAGCAGAGACGAAATGTCGCAAATATGTCACCAGAGTTTGGTTGGTTCTCTCCACCAACCCATTCGTCTCGGGATGGTATGCAGAGGAGAGGTTTAACTCTATGCTGAGTAAACGGCAGAGCTCTCTCCAAAACCGAGATGCAAACTGGGGACCCCGATCGCTGACAATCTTATCAGGCATACCATGCAATCGGAAAACGTGTTTAATGAACAACACCGCCAAGGCCCGTGCTGAGGGTAACCGAGGAAGCGGCACCAAATGCACCATCTTGGAGAAATGGTCGGTGACAACCCAAATAATGGAGCAGCCACGCGACTTGGGTAGACCCACCACAATGTCCATCCCGACCATCTCCCAGGGCCTGTCTACCACCGGTAGAGGGTAAAGCAACCCAGCAGGCCGTTGCCGAGGAGACCGATTCTGGGCGCAAGAAACGCACGCCTGAATATAGTCCTTGACATCTCGGGCCATATGCGGCCACCAGTATGTTCTCGCCAGAAGCTCAGATGTCCTCTTGGTCCCAAAATGCCCACCCACTCTAGAGGAGTGAGCCCAAGAGAGAACTTCCGGTCGCAAGTTAGCTGGTACGAAAGTCTTGCCCGGGGGCACAGACTCTAGCGAAACCTGAGCTACAGTTCTCAGGCTCTCAGAAGGGACAATAAGCCGAGGCTCCTCCTCCTCCTCCTCCGATGACACCACGGAGCGGGAGAGAGCGTCAGCACGAACATTCTTCTCCCCGGAGAGGAAATGGAGAGTAAAATGGAACCGGGAGAAGAACAGGGACCATCTAGCCTGGTGAGAATTCAGCCGCTGGGCCGTTTGCAGATACACCAAGTTCTTGTGGTCAGTGAAGACTTGGAAGGGAAAGCGAGCTCCCTCCAAGAGATGTCTCCACTCCGAAAAAGCCAACTTTATGGCCAGCAACTCCCTGTCCCCGATGGAATAATTCCTCTCCGCTGGTGTGAAGGTCTTGGAGAAGAAGAAGCAAGGAAGCTTCCGACCTTGAGCATCCTTTTGGAAAAGGACTGCTCCAGCACCAACGGATGAGGCATCCACCTCCAAGATAAATGGCTTATCAACATCGGGGCGATGTAGGATGGGAGCGCTAGTGAAGTGTGACTTGATCGAGAGAAAGGTTTTGGAGACCTCCTCTGACCACAACTTGGGATTTGCTCCCTTCTTGGTGAGGGCAACCAAGGGAGCTACCAAAGTTGAGAAGTGTGGAATGAACTGGCGATAGTAATTAATGAACCCCATAAAGCGCTGCACCACTTTAAGAGAATGGGGTTCCTGCCAGTCCATTACAGCCTGTAGCTTGGCAGGATCCATAGCCAAACCCTGGGCAGAGATGATATAACCAAGGAAAGGCAAGGACTCCTGCTCAAACACACACTTCTCCAACTTGGCGTAGAGGGAGTTTGCCCGTAAGAGGTCGAAGACTTTGCGAACATCTCTCTGATGGGAGTCAATATCTGGAGAGAAGATGAGAATATCATCCAGATAGACTACGACCGAGGTGGTGAGCATATCCCGGAAGATGTCATTCACAAAGTTTTGGAAAACGGCTGGGGCATTACAGAGCCCGAAGGGCATCACCAGATACTCATAGTGCCCATCCCTGGTGTTAAAAGCCGTCTTCCATTCATCCCCCTCACGGATGCGAATCAGGTTGTAAGCACCCGGCAGATCTAACTTTGTAAATACCCTCGCTCCCCGTAGCCTATCAAACAGCTCAGATATCAGGGGTAGTGGGTACTTGTTCTTAACGGTGATGGCGTTAAGACCCCTGTAGTCTATGCATGGACGTAAGTCTCCAGTCTTCTTCTGTACGAAGAAGAACCCTGCCCCTGCCGGTGACACTGACTTCCTAATGAATCCTCTTGCCAGATTCTCTTGGATGTACTGGGACATTGCCTCCGTCTCCGGGAGAGATAACGGATAGACTCGACCCCGGGGAGGCTCAGCACCAGGCAAGAGGTCAATAGGAAAGTCATAGGGGCGGTGAGGCGGAAGGGTCTCCGCAGCTCTTTTGGAGAACACGTCTGCATAGGGCCAATAGTGCTTGGGGAGAGAGGAAAGATCTGCGGGTACCTGTGTAGTAGCAACCTGAACGCACTCCCTCAGACATCTACCCCCGCAGGATTTACTCCATCCCAAAATTCTCCCAGAGGACCACTCAATATGAGGAGAATGGTAGCGAAGCCATGGTATCCCCAACAGGACCTCATCAATTCCCTCAGGAATGACTAATAGGGAGATTATCTCCTGATGTGATGGAGACACAGATAGCATGAAAGGAATGGTTTGGTGGGTAATCTGTGAAGGTAGTGTTGACCCATTTACCACTCGAACGGTTACTGGCTTGGCGAACATCACCAAGGGTATTGCGTGACGCTGGGCAAAAGCAGAAGACATAAAGTTACCCTCTGCCCCAGAATCCACGCATAGCTCGACCATAAGAGTGGATGGGCCTATGGTAATTGTCCCCTTGAAGGACAACTTTGAGGCAAACGTCGCCGTGTCTAGTGTACCTCCTCCAACTGCCACTAGATGCTGACGTTTCCCCGACCGCTGAGGACCCTTGGAGGCAAGGTGTCCTGACTGCTGGCAAACATGACGGACCTTATGTGCACGGGCAGACTGAGACTTGGATCCTGCTCATGTCACCTCTAAGGCCTCATGTGACTCGGATGCCTGGACTGGAGATTCCAAAGGTTTGGCGAAGGTGGGAGCCAGCCGAAACCTCTGCCTACACTGGGCTCGCTCCAACCTCCGCTCGTTAAAACGGAGGTCAATACGAGTAGAGACAGTTATTAACTCCTCCAGTGTGGCAGGAATCTCCCTAGTGGCCAGAGCATCCTTAATGTGGTCAGCCAGGCCCCTCCAAAATATGGGGATAAGGGCTTTATCCGACCACTCCAGCTCGGAAGCTAAAGTACGGAAGCGGACGGAAAAATGGCTGACCAAGGACTCACCCTGAGTTAATGCCAGTAGTTGGAGCGCTGTGTCATGGGTGACTTGAGGTCCTAAAAAGACCTTTTTCAGAGTGCTCAGGAACAACGGAGCACTCTGCACCACATGATCACCACGCTCCCACAGCGGCGTAGCCCACTCCAACGCCCTGTCCGACAAAAGAGACACAATAATTCCCACCTTAGCCCGCTCTGTAGGAAAACGTGCAGCCAGGAGCTCGAGGTAAATAGAGCACTGACTCACGAATCCCCTACAAGTTTTGCTATTTCCAGAAAATTTTTCTGGCAGCGGGAGGCGAGATAACGTCGGAACAGGGGTGGCAGTGGACAAGGTTGCTGCAGCCACGCTAGCAGCCTGTACAGCAACTGCGGTAACATCCACAGCTGAGGTTGAGCTCTCGAGAGCCGCCAACCTACACTCCAGCTGCTGGATATACCGCAAAGATTGCTGAATGTCCGCCATTTACTAGCCAGACCCTGGTGCTAGTATTCTGTTAGGGCTAGCGGAACGCACCGAGTAAATAGAGATGTTTATTGATATTGGTGCGTTCGCAGCCCGGGGTCCACCGTGCAGGAGTGCCTGCTGCTAGCAAACGGCGGAGCTATATGGCGGTATAGACTAACTCAGTTAATTCACTGAGTAGCCGTGAAAGGAAAGCACTGTGCCCTGTTAGACTCCACAGAGGCACAGGCCAACTGCCCAAACAGAGAGCAGTCAGTGGTCACACAAACACACAAAACTCCTCGCCGGAGGAGCCAGCATTGTAGGGGCTTATTTCAGCCGGGTCCCTGAATACACTCAGACTCAATCTCCTCGCCGGAGGTGCCAGCATTCTAGGGGCTTATTTCAGCCGGGTCCCTGAACACACATACATCTGACCACACTGGCGCAAAGCACATAACATAAGACAATACTAGCGCATGGCCGTGCGGTCATGCGCAGTTTATATAGTTGCAGCACAGGAAGCTGCTACTGAAGTTTTTGCCCTTTCAGGACCTTCCAGAAGGACCAATGGAATGTACTGCAGCACCTGAGCATGTGACCGAACATGTGGCCCTCAACCTCCAATGGGAGACCCTGCCCTGGGCATGCTCAGTGTGAGTAAACAAGGACTTAGTCCCAGAGAGACTCGCTCGCCGCAGATCAGTGCAGGGTACCATAGGAAAGCCAGAAAAGGCAGTAGTGACCCTATGCACCGAATCAGCCCCAGCGAGATGCTGGGAGCGACGTCTCCGCTGAGCAGAGCCCACTGCGGCCGATACCGAATAGGAGACCGCAGCAGACACGGATCGAGATTCCCCCTGTGCAGCAGAGGAAACTCGACTCCTAACACCTATAAAATGTTGCACCTTCTCAGGTATATGTTTTCTCATATTGAACCTCCAATAGTATATCTGTTCCACATTCAGTGTAGCTCATTTAACCTAGTTTCCTTAACCCCTATCTGACCTCGGATGGGATAGTACGTCCAAGGTCAGATCCCCTGCTTTGATGCAAGGCTCCGCGGTGAGCCCGCACCAAAGCTGGGACATGTCAGCTGTTTTGAACAGCTGACATGTGCCCGTAATTGGCACGGGCAGAATCGCGATCTGCCCGCACCTATTAACTAGTTAAATGCCGCTGTCAAACGCAGACAGCGGCATTTAACCACCGCTTCCGGCCGGGCGGCCGGAAATGACGTCATCGCCGACCCCCGTCACATGATCGGGGGTCGGCGATGCGTCTGGATGGTAACCATAGAGGTCCTAGAGACATCTATGGTTACTGATTGCCGGTGGCTGTGAGCGCCACCCTGTGGTCGGCGCTCACAGCACACCTGCATTTCTGCTACATAGCAGCGATCAGCAGATCGCTGCTATGTAGCAGAGCCGATCGCGTTGTGCCTGCTTCTAGCCTCCCATGGAGGCTATTGAAGCATGGCAAAAGTTAAAAAAAAAAAGTTGAAAAAAATGTTAAAAAAATAAAAAAAATATAAAAGTTTAAATCACCCCCCTTTCGCCCCAATCAAAATAAATCAATAAAAAAAATATCAAATCTACACATATTTGGTATAGCCGCGCTCAGAATCGCCCGATCTATCAATTAAAAAAAAGCATTAACCTGATCGCTAAACAGCGTAGCGGGAAAAAAATTCGAAACACCAGAATTACGTTTTTTTGGTCGCCGCGACATTGCATTAAAATGCAATAACGGGCGATCAAAAGAACGTATCTGCACCGAAATGCTATTGTGGCACCCCTAGGGGTATTTGCCACAAAAATAGTTACTGACAGTAAATGCAAATACTAAAATAGCAAGACTGCACTACCACCTCCGGCCAGAAGGGGGAGCTCCAGAGACTCCCCTTGATCCATTCTGGTCTGAGAGAAGAACTGGCAGTTGGGCTAAGGAGCTGAAAGTGAGAGGTCATACAGTTGAATCTCTAACAGCCCTGTGACGGTTTCCAGGCCTAAATCACCGGCCTGAGGAGAAGAGGGATAGAGAAAAAGGACATTGTGAGAACCGGGTAGCATTAATCACTACCCAGAACAGGCGCAAAGACGGATACCGGATCCGTGGCTGTATTCATTACATATAATACAGCAACCGGAAAAACGTGAGGTGATATCAGCTTCACTAGGGTCGGACGCAGCAACAGACACAGAGTTCAGCGGTACTCCTGGAGGGGGTAAGCCGATAAAAGGACTCGGGTTGCCCGTCGAACCAGGACCCGGAGGGGACAGATTGGGCCGGCAGCCAGTTCACATACAGCAGCAGGGCCACACAGATATGGCGTACAATAAGAGGCGAAGACCCCGGCAGGGTCAAAGTAACTCAGAGTTCCCATACAGACTCCGGTGACAGGACTGGTTGTAAATCTTTTTTTTGTTAAAGTAAACTGGTTAAACGTTTCAGTGCCTCAGTCTTTCATTTGGACAATAGCCATCTATCCAGGATTGGGATCATCACCGCTGGGAGAACCTGCTGCTGATCAAGTAAGTGCCTGTTCCCTCACGATACCCTTTACACTGTGCATTGCCTGAGGCCACAGCACCGGGTCAAGCCACCCGTGACACCCCCCTCAAGAGACAGACCCCATTGGTCCGGTGCTGGGTACCCCGGTCTCTTGGGCGACACAATTGGCGTCACGAACAGGATCTAGCCAGCCCGTATACCGGGTATTGTGTGCCGTGATTGGAGCCCAAAACTGTGAAAACTTGGATGAAAAATCTTGAAAATTGACTTTATTAAAGAAAAATCCATTCTCCATTGAAAACTATTGAAAGTGACTTTTCTCCATTGGTTATAATGGAGTAAAGATGGCCGCCATCCCCTGAGGTAATCACTTCATAACCGTTAGGCACGAGACTGTTAATTGAGCTACGCCATCATCTGAGCCCCAGTCTAACTGAAAAACGTCAGAATCCGCCATTACAGAGCGCGGTGGGTGGGAGCAGCAGGGGGCGTGTCATTGTGGGCGGCACCAAGCTGAGCGCTCTGACATCAGAGCAAGGGGAAAATCGATCCTGCTGCACAGCGGAACGAATCTACACTATCCCGACGGAAGCGGAGGACCGGAAGGGTCCGGATTAACTAAGGGGGCACAGTATGTCGCAGCACGGAGACGCCGCAGCACCCGGCGACGCTAATGCAGCTGAAAGACAGAGTGTCGATAGAGAGTCCGGTAGCGCAGCGGTGCAAGGAGTGGCGCCCATCATGCCGGTGCTGATGCCATATACCCCGGGTGGCCCATGGCTTCCAATGTATGAAGGTGAGCCTAATACCCTTGACGATTTCAGAGAAAAGATGCTGGCCCATTTTGACATGTTCCCTGTGGGTGAAGTTCAGCGTGTTAGTCTCCTGATGATGCAGTTAAGTGGCCATGCTAAGCGAGAAGTCACAGCATGGGCAGCTGATCTAAAAGGCACTGTTGAAGGCATATTTGCTGGATTAAAAGCTACATTTGAAACCACTGCCAGCAGCAAAGCTAAAGTACGATTCTTTAATTGCAAACAAAAAGTTAATGAGGGCGTGAGAGACTTTGCCTTAAACCTGCAGGAAGCCCTTAAATCACTTACACTGGCTGAACCCATTTTTAACACCGGAGCGGATAAACTGCTAAGAGATCAATTTATTGAGGGACTCTACACCCCTTCTCACCGGGGGCATGTGAGCATGCTTGTTTTTAAGAACCCTGAATTGACATTTGCCCAATTAAAGGAGAGCGTTATACGTCTCCAGCTGGCAGAGGCACCTCGGGATCAGGATCCTGCGCAACTCATGGCAGAGGCTCCTCAACAACATGGAGTACCAGTGACATCAGCTATGTCCGGGGCCATTGCTAAGCCCCTGGGGCCCAGTACTAATGAGGCTCTTCAACAAAAGCTTGACTCTTTAACTGATGTTGTTGCTTCAATGGCTAAAACCATGCAGGAGATAAGAGGACCCAAGATGGAGTTGTCAAACCGTAGAGAAGGTGTTCCATGGATGAGACCCCGGAGATACCCGACATGGAGAGGACGACCCCGCGACCGCTACCAACCGGATGGACAGCCCATTTGCCGCCGTTGCCAGCAGCCAGGCCACTTTGCACGAGATTGTGATTTAAACGGGAATCCCCTGGGAATGCGGGCCGCTTCGCAGGAATGAACTTTCAAGGCCCAACACCCTGGCACGACAGGTACATCGGAGGACGACCCATTATCCCTATCGTGCTGGACGGAATGCCCCTCAACGCTTTGCTGGACACAGGTTCCCAGATTTCATCTATACCGTATATCCTTTATAAGAGGTACTGGGCTGATGCAGATATTGATAAAGGGCCCTCTGATGTTGAACTAGATATATGGGCCAGTAATGGTAAGTTGGTACCGAAACTAGGATTCAGGGAGATGACCATAAAGATTGGTAAAGTAGAATTGAAGAAACAGGGTATAATTGTTGTTGATGTTGACCGGCGGAACTGTGAACCAACTGTATTGATAGGAATGAATGTGTTAGAGAACTGCTTTTCCGAAGTCATTTCTGTCTTACAGCAAATTGCTGAAACTGCCCAATCCTGCCAGCAGAGAGTTCTCCGGAGGGAAATAAAAGTATTGATGTTAAGGCAACAGGTAGAAGTTGCAGGTGGAGAAATCGGCAGTGTGAGGGTAAGTGATCCAACATCTATTGTAATCCCACCAAAAACAGAAATGCTGGTATGGTGTAGAGCAGCCATTGGTACTAAGGGACGAGATTATCAAGCCTTAATAGAACCAGTGTACACCGACAGCAGGCCCACTATACTCACAGAACGAGGGATAGTCGAGGTACACCGGGGACGAGTGCCGGTACGACTTTTGAACTGTGGAGAGGAAGAGGTCACTTTGCCAAGGTATGCTACAATGGCAAAGCTATATACTGTTGACAACAATGCCATCACAACCATTGAGCCCTTAGAACCAACCTGTCAGGTGGAAGGCAATGGCTCAGATGGAGAAATGGAGGATTGGTGCCAACAGCTACACGTGGGCATAAATTCAACACCTACCCATCATAAACAAGGGGTGTATAGGCTAGTGACGGAATATGAACAAGTCTTCAGTAAACACCCATTGGACTTCGGACGGATAGAAGGGGTAGAACACACAATCCCCACCAGTGACCATCCCCCAATAAAAGAAAGATATAGACCCATACCGCCCGCTCACTATCAATGTGCAAAAGATATGCTGAGGGAGATGAAACAGGCCGGGGTAATAAGAGACAGCTGTAGCCCCTGGGCGGCCCCTCTAGTGATTGTCAAAAAAAAGGACGGAACCATGAGAATGTGCGTAGACTACCGGAAGATTAATAACATCACCCATAAAGACGCCTACCCCTTGCCTAGGATAGAAGAGTCCTTAACTGCTTTGAAATCTGCTAATTATTTTTCCACCTTAGACTTAACAAGCGGGTATTGGCAAGTCCCTGTGGCTGAGCGAGATAAGGAAAAGACGGCATTCACCACACCAATGGGTCTATGTGAATTTAATCGCATGCCGTTCGGACTCTGCAACGCATCCGGTACCTTCCAGCGGCTGATGGAATGCTGCCTCGGACACAAGAACTTCGAGACCGTCCTCCTGTACCTAGATGATGTGATCGTCTACTCAAAGACTTATGAACAACACTTAATAGACCTGGCAGAAGTGTTCGAAGCCTTATCCAGGTATGGCATGAAAGTCAAGCCATCCAAATGTCACCTTCTCAAGCCAAAGGTACAGTACCTGGGACACATCGTGAGTTCGGAGGGAGTAGCACCAGATCCCGAGAAAATAAGCGCCATAAGGGATTGGCCAAGACCTACCAGCGCAAAAGAAGTGAGACAATTCCTGGGATTGGTGGGTTACTATCGCAGATTTATAAAAGGATTTACCAAGTTGGCAGCACCCTTGCAAGACACCTTGGTAGGGCAGACGAAGAAACCTTCAAACCGAAACCCTCCTTTTCAGTGGAACGACGAAAGGGAAGACTCCTTTGAACAACTAAAGAAGGCACTAACCGGAGAAGAGGTTCTGGCATACCCAGATTACCATCAACCTTTCATCCTCTACACCGATGCCAGTAATGTGGGACTAGGAGCGGTGCTGTCACAAAAGCAAGAAGGTCGGGAGAAAGTAATCGCCTTTGCAAGTAGAAAGCTCCGGCCTACTGAAAGAAATTCAGAAAATTACAGCTCCTTCAAATTGGAACTACTGGCAGTAGTTTGGGCTGTGACGGAGCGTTTCAAACACTATCTGGCCGCTGCAGAATTTTTTGTCTATACTGACAACAATCCGTTGACCCACCTGGACACAGCCAAATTAGGTGCGTTAGAACAGCGATGGATAGCCCGGTTATCTAATTACAACTTCAAGATCAAGTATCGAGCAGGTCGCAAGAATGGAAATGCCGATGCCCTATCCCGGATGCCACACTTGAGAGATGTAGAAGAAGAAATGGGGGAGCTTGAAGAAATTGAACTACCAGCCTTCCATCATCCCAAGGCAAAACATCATCAGTCAAGTACCTATCAGAAACAACAAGAGGTGAATTTAAATCCGTTAGCACACCATAGATGGGCTGACACCCAAGACAGCAATCCGGCTGTGAAGTTGGTGAAGGAACTGTTAACTGAGCAAAGTGCATATCCCGATGAGGATGCCCCAGAAGAGACGCATCAACTCTGGAAAGAGAGAGGCAAAATGTTCTTGTATCAAGGGAAGCTCTGTAGAAGGTACACCAATCCGAAAACACATGAATTGGTTTGGCAGATTATCGTGCCTAAACAAGATGTCAAGATTGTCCTCGAAGCTTACCATAATGGTGCTGGTCACTTCGGTTGGAAAAAGTTAGAAGTACTTCTAAGAGAAAGATTTTATTGGGTCGGGATGAGAAAATCAATCGAACAGTGGTGCAGAAATTGTGGCCCGTGCAACCTCAGAAGAAACGATCAAAAGAACCAAAGAGCACCACTGCAGCCCATAATCACCAAACAACCACTTGAACTTGTAGCCATGGACCACATGAAGTTGACACCAAGCCGGTCCGGCTATGTCTATGCCTTGACCATCGTGGACCATTATTCACGCTTCTTGGTAGTAGTACCCGTAAAAGATCTGACAGCAAAAACAGCAGCCAAAGCGTTCCAAACGTACTTTTGTAGACCCCATGGATATCCGGAACAGGTTCTCACCGACCAAGGTACAGCCTTTGAATCAGAGATCTTCAGAGAATTCTGTAATATGTATGGTTGCAAAAAGATCCGGACGACGGCCTATCATCCACAAACAAACGGCTTATGCGAGAAGATGAACCATATTATAATAGACCTACTAAAGACTTTACCTGAGACAAAAAGGAATCAATGGCCAGAGAAATTGCCTGACTTGGTAGATCTATATAATCATGTCCCGGTAAGCTCCACCAACTGCACCCCAGCTTACCTTATGCGTGCAAGACCCGGCCAATTACCAATCGATCTAGAAATGGGAATTCTGAAACCAGACGCAGAAGTTCAAGACTCCAATTGGGATATCATACGGCAAAAGCAGTATCGCCAAGTGCAAGAGAGTGTGGAAAGAAGCCTTCAGCAAACTAGAGAAAGACAAGAGCGAACTTTCAACCAGAATGCTCTAGCGACCCCATTAAGACCGGGTGACCAATTGCTCAAGAGAAATCGTCGAACCAATAAACTAGACAATCAGTGGGAAGCCGTACCCTACACAGTTTTACCAACAAGAATGGATAATCCTAAAATGTGTCTCATTAGCAAAAACGGAGGCTTAACATCTGTACTAGTGTCAAGAGACAATCTTAAATTGTGTCCGGAAGCATTGAAAGAGCCAGAAGTTGTCCAGCCAGAACCAGAAGTTATTCAACCCATACTGGTCCAACCAGTAAAGGAAAAAGAAGAGAAAATGTATCACACCTGTATAGGAGACTTTCCCAAAACCCTACTAACATACCATGGTGCAGTAGTGGTTCCCATGGTGGCCTTTTACCCAACACCGAACCCAATACCAGAAGTCCCAAGACAGGAAGAGGCTGACCCCGTACTACAGGAGGTTCCAGGCCAGGAAGAACAGATTCCTGATCAGAGTAATCTCATTCACGGTGGACTTGCCAACTCCATAGTCATGGAATTATCTTTAGCAGAGCGGGCAGATACTACATCCGCAGTAGACAGTAGTACACCACATGAAGAGACACCGCTATTACGTAGATCACAGCGTAGTACCCAGGGTCAATTACCGGCCAGGTATGCAGATTACCAACTATAAAGCTCATAATGTGAATTGTATATATGTTATGCCGTATATAGTTAAACAGAAAATGTAGTATAGTCATTGTTATCAGTCTGCAACGTTTAAGCCCAGTGCCTACAGAGACTTGTCTGTATGAACTTCTTGCATATTCTTGAACTTTTTATCAGCCCGGAGGCACTAAATCAAAGCTCTGGAAAGACTGCTTTTTGAACTTTGCTCCTCGCTCTTTTTGAACTTTCTTTAGACTTTATATTGATAACTCCGTTGGAAAAATGGAACTAAATTCCTGGACACTAAGTACAGTGCCTTTCCTAATACCTTCAAGGATAGAACTGTATTAATGGACGCTATTTGAAGTGACTTTGTACAGAACTATATTTTTGTTTCCTCGAGTGGTTTTTGTAACTTTTCATTTTTAAGACTCTGTACATATTAATTGTTATTTCAAAATGTTATTGTCCCACAGTCCCGGAGTACTGTTCTTAACTAAGGGGGAATGTGGCACCCCTAGGGGTATTTGCCACAAAAATAGTTACTGACAGTAAATGCAAATACTAAAATAGCAAGACTGCACTACCACCTCCGGCCAGAAGGGGGAGCTCCAGAGACTCCCCTTGATCCATTCTGGTCTGAGAGAAGAACTGGCAGTTGGGCTAAGGAGCTGAAAGTGAGAGGTCATACAGTTGAATCTCTAACAGCCCTGTGACGGTTTCCAGGCCTAAATCACCGGCCTGAGGAGAAGAGGGATAGAGAAAAAGGACATTGTGAGAACCGGGTAGCATTAATCACTACCCAGAACAGGCGCAAAGACGGATACCGGATCCGTGGCTGTATTCATTACATATAATACAGCAACCGGAAAAACGTGAGGTGATATCAGCTTCACTAGGGTCGGACGCAGCAACAGACACAGAGTTCAGCGGTACTCCTGGAGGGGGTAAGCCGATAAAAGGACTCGGGTTGCCCGTCGAACCAGGACCCGGAGGGGACAGATTGGGCCGGCAGCCAGTTCACATACAGCAGCAGGGCCACACAGATATGGCGTACAATAAGAGGCGAAGACCCCGGCAGGGTCAAAGTAACTCAGAGTTCCCATACAGACTCCGGTGACAGGACTGGTTGTAAATCTTTTTTTTGTTAAAGTAAACTGGTTAAACGTTTCAGTGCCTCAGTCTTTCATTTGGACAATAGCCATCTATCCAGGATTGGGATCATCACCGCTGGGAGAACCTGCTGCTGATCAAGTAAGTGCCTGTTCCCTCACGATACCCTTTACACTGTGCATTGCCTGAGGCCACAGCACCGGGTCAAGCCACCCGTGACACCCCCCTCAAGAGACAGACCCCATTGGTCCGGTGCTGGGTACCCCGGTCTCTTGGGCGACACACTATCATTAAAAACGTCATCTCAGCACGCAAAAAATAAACCCTCAACCGACCCCAGATCACGACAAATGGAGACGCTACGAGTATCGGAAAATGGCGCTTTTTTTTTTTTTTTTGTAGCAAAGTTTGGAATTTTTTTTCACCACTTAGTTAAAAAATAACCTAGTGATGTTAGGTGTCTATGAACTCGTACTGACCTGGAGAATCATAATGGCAGGTCAGTTTTAGCATTTAGTGAACCTAGCAAAAAAGCCAAACAAAAAACAAGTGTGGGATTGCACTTTTTTTGCAATTTCACCGCACTTGGAATTTTTTTCCCATTTTCTAGTACACGACATGGTAAAACCAATGATGTTGTTCAAAAGTACAACTCGTCCCGCAAAAAATAAGCCCTCACATGGCCAAATTGACAGAAAAATTAAAAAGTTATGGCTCTGGGAAGGAGGTGAGTGAAAAACGAACACGGAAAAATGAAAAATCCCATGGTCATGAAGGGTTTAAATATATTTTCTCACATAGAATAATAGTTTCCTTATTGCTACTTTCTCATCCATAGCTTTGCTGAGCTGTGAAGTTCCCCCCAGTAAACATATACTGGGAGCCATTCTTTTTTAAAGCATGCTTTTTTCTAAACTAGGCTGCTGATTTGGCCCTCTCCAGCTGGTTATTGCTGAGGACACAGTTTATAGAGTGACCCTGTTCCTTGAGGTGAGTAAAATATTTTTTGTTTTCTTACATCACCATGGGCCTATTAGGATTAACTTTTATAGTAATTGTGAATCGCTTTAAAGGGATTCTTTCCTGCACACCATGCCCTCCAACCCACCAGCATTCATATATTTAGTGCTAAACTCCCTGCCTAACCAGCGCTTTATCCTGTTAGTCACCTAATCCCATGTTTAACCTCTTCTCGACCTTGGACAAACTCAGTACATCATGGTTAGCAAGTACTTACTGATCTTGAACATACTGGGTCTGTCATGGCTAAAATGCTGCACCATGACTACACTTGCGGTGATCGCATTAACTATGATTGCTGTGATTGGTTGTTCAATTCAATCACGGCATTTTCAGTGTATCAGACAATGAAACAGGCAAACCGTGCTTGCTGTTTTCGAGAATTTTTTTCATCTCTGATTATTGCCCCCATCCCCTTGCACCACCTTTGTGCATGCGTCGTGCAACCACCTAGCGTTGATCAGTAGCACAAGTCACTGACCAACCCTTGCACTCGCTGTTTCACTGCACTTCTTTTTCCCAAGTAATATTCCTCCCCCTTTGCACCATTCCGTGCACGCATCCTACTGTCGCTGATTAGATGCATATGACTGATTCTCACATCTTGCTCACTTTTGGCTAGGACTTTTTTCTTCCTGTTTATTTTATTTATCCCTTTTGTGCACCATATCCTTGTGTCTGTCTTATAACCCTTGAGTGCTGGTCTGTTACACAGATCATTGATAGACCTCGCGTTGTTGGTTTTTTACTATTACGTTTGTGTGAAAAAATAATTGAATAAAGCATAATTTAAATTAGTTGATAGGACTAGATTAAGGACATTAAAAATACACTATAGTAACCTATGTCTACTACAGCATTTTTTTAATAAATTTAGTCAGGGTTAGTGGCTGATAGTAAAGCAGGAAAAAAGAGGCAAAAACCATTCAGATTAGCTGATAGGATTAGATTATGGACACCAAAAATATACTGTAGTAATCAACATCTACTACAGTATTTTTTACTAAATTTAGTTAGGGTTAGTGTAAAGGTACCTTCACACTCAGCGATGCTGCAGCGATACCGACAACGATGTCGATCGCTGCAGCATCGCTGTTTGGTCGCTGGAGAGCTGTCACACAGACAGCTCTCCAGCGACCAACGATGCCGGTAACCAGGGTAAACATCGGGTTACTAAGCGCAGGGCCGCGCTTAGTAACCCGATGTTTACCCTGGTTACCATCGTAAAAGTAAAAAAAACAAACACTACATACTTAACTTCCGCTGTCTGTCCCCGGCGCTGTGCTTTCCTGCACTGACTGTGAGCACAGCGGCCGGAAAGCAGAGCGGTGACGTCACCGCTGTGCTCTGCTATCCGGCTGGCCGGCGCTCACAGCCAGTGCAGAGAAGCACAGTGCCGGGGACAGACAGCGGAAGGTAAGTATGTAGTGGTTGTTTTTTTAAACTTTTACCCTGGTAACCAGGGTAAACATCGGGTTACTAAGCGTGGCCCTGCTCTTAGTAACCCGATGTTTACCCTGGTTACCAGTGAAGACATCGCTGAATCGGCGTCACACACGCCGATTCAGCGATGTCTGCAGGGAGTCCAGCAACGAAATAAAGTTCTGGACTTTCTGCAGCGACCAACGATCTCCCAGCAGGATCCTGATCGCTGCTGCCTGTCAAACTGAACGATATCGCTGGCCAGGACGCTGCAACGTCACAGATCGCTAGCGATATCGTTCAGTGTGACGGTACCTTTAGTTAGTAAAGAATAAAAAAAAGAATAAAAAAAATGTAGATTAGCCGATAGGACTAGATTAGGGAAAGTGAAAAACTGCAGCAAAGTCATGGGTGTGTCAGATGCAACAGAGAGTCGCTCTGCATCTAACTGCAGGTGGTCTCTGCATATGGCATTGGGGACGCCCTCCTGATCCTTCTGTTTTTTGGACCCAGGTGCAACCTCCCTATGGCTCTAATTGTCACACCTGGACCTGGGTGTTTATAGACTCTCGGTCTGCTTCAGGAAGTTGCCGATGATTTTCACATTTTCCGATGTGAAGGCTTGGAGCTATAGCAGTCGATTTACCTCCTCTCTGGTGCTCTTGGGGAAATTTGGTGTTACCTCTCTGAGTCTATTCAATGTAAATTGCTTCCCCCTTGTTTTTCTCCATTCTTGTCTTTAGTGTATAGTGGGGACTGACCAGTGCGCATCCCCTATTCAGGGCCTAGCTCTAGGGATATACAGGGCTTAGGTTCCTGCTTGGCGATTAGTGTAGTAACAATATAGGAACAGTAGTGGAGGCAAGGTGCAATTAAATCTGCCAAGGGGTCTCCACTCACTCTTTCCCTAGCAATTGGGCTTCGTGCCCCTCTTCCCCTTGTGTTGCACTTAATCTTCCCACACTGTGCGTGACAGTAAGAGGGTCAGGTATGGAATTAAAGGGACACTGTCATCTGAATTTGGAGGGAACAATCTTCAGCCATGGAGGCGGGGTTTTGGGGTGTTTGATTCACCCTTTCCTTACCCGATGGCTGCATGCTGGCTGTAATATTGGATTGAAGTTCATTCTCTGTCCTCCGTAGTACATGCCTGCACAAGGCAATCTTGTCTTGCGCAGGCGTGTACTATGGAGGACAGAGAATGAACTTCAATCCAATATTGCAGCCAGCATGCAGCCAGCGGGTAAGGAAAGGGTGAATCAAACACCCAAAAACCCCGCCCCTATGGCTGAAGATTGTTCCCTCCAAATTCAGGTGACAGTGTCCCTTTAAACTCTACAGGGTACACTGACATGTTTAGAGTTTATGAAGAGAAGGACACCCAGCCTCAACCACCTGAATGACCAACAGTCCTGTGAGTTAGTGAGAAAATTGTGTGGGAGTTAGTGCACTCATTGCTGGATCAAGTTTATCACCTCTACATGAATAACTTTTATACCAGCATCCCACTCTTCAAGTTCCTCTTTGCGCGAGCTACCACAGCTTGAGGTACTGTCCGCAAAAATCAGAAAGGCCTCCCTACGACCCTAATTGGGCAGCTGCTCAGAAAGGGTGAGAGCTGGGCCCAATATAGTGGCAACATGCTAGTGGTCAAGTACAAGGAAAAGAAAGATGTGTAGTAGGCTACAGCAAAAACATGGGGGTAATTAATCTCTCTGCTCAAGTACGCCAGCTGTACATTGCCATAAGGAAAGCCAAGGTGTGGTCCAAGAAGCTGGCCATGCAAATTGTACAGATGGCAATGTACAATGCTTTGATGCTATCAAGATATGACGGCCAGACCAGTATTTTGTACCTTCCGTTCCAGGAGGCAGCAATTAAGGTAGTGATTAAGGCCCTATAATTTGGAATGAATTATTTATTCGGTCAGGAAGGAACAGGCCCTTCGACTTCCAAAATTGAAGGTGCTCGTATCGTATCAGGCCAACATGTCCCCGATGAAGTTCCTCAAAAGTTAATTAAAGGAAGGTCGGAAAAGAGGTGCCAAGTGTGTTGAAGAAAGGTGATACTCAAGGACACCACTTGTCAATGAGACACCTGCCTCGACAAACCTGACCTGTGTATAAAAGAATGCTTCAAACTGTACTACACATCCATAAACTACTACATTAATTTCTGATTTACACAACTCACGTATGTCAACCTGATTTATACTATTCAACTCACGAAAACCAACCTGATGTACACTAACAACTCACATATGCCAATCTGATGTACTCTACACAACTCACATACGCAATTCTGATGCACTCAATACAACTTATGCATGCCAACCTGATGCACTCTACACCACTCACCTAAGCCAACCTAATGATGCTTTTCTGATGCATTCTACACAATTTACGTATGCAACCACATTATAATATTCACATACCAGGAAAACACTAGATGATTTTCAATTTAGGGTCACTTGTGGGGGGTTTCTACTGCTTAGGCACATCAGGGGCTCTCCACACGGGACATGACACTGGCAGACCATTCCAGCAAAGTCTGTATTCCAAAACCACACTCCTTCCCTTCTGAGCATGGCCATGCACCCAAACAATAGTTTTCCTCCACATTTGGAATATCGGCTTTTTCAGGAGACGTTGCAAGACAAATTTTTGGAGCCCACTTTTTCTTGTTACCTTTGTGAAAATAAAAATTTAGAGCTAAAACAAAATTTTTCTAAATAAAAACAATTAATTTTATCATGTTCACAATTCAGCCTTGTAAAATTCTGGGAAGCGTACTAGAGAAAGAAAAAGCATTACCAACACCAAGTCAAATTACAAATGCACTAGAAAGATGCAACAGACCCTATGAGAAAGGCGAGGACAGCAAAGGTGCAAAATAGAGATGAAAACAGCCACTCACAAATCTACCAAATGATGGAGGGGGTGACTACCTAGTAAAAATATGGACCTCATTAATAGGCTGTAATCTAAACACTGTGCATCACAGGTACCTGTGTGACTGGAGTCTTATGAAAGCCACATTTTTTACTAGGCAGCCACCCCCACCATGAATTGGTAGGTTTGTGAGAGGGTGTTTTCATCAGTATTTTGCATGTGTGCTGCCCTGCCTTTATCATGGGGTCTGCTGCATATTGCTAGTGAATTTGTAATCTGACATGGTGTTGGTAAAGGCTGTTTCTTTAATTTGTGTGGTTTTTGAATCTATGTAAATTGGTGAGCCATTTTTAAAAATATGGGAAGCACCTGTGGGTTCAAGGTGCTTACCACACATCTAGATGAATTTCTTGAGGGGTCTAATTTCCAAAATTGGGTCACTTGTGGGGGTTTCAACTGTTTAGGCACATTTGAAACTGCATTCAAAACCATCACTCCTCCCCTTCTGAGCACTGCCATGTGCCCAAACAGTAATTTTCTCATACATATGGTTTTTCGTCATAAAATTTGGGACTAAAACAATAATTTTGTGGAAAAAATTACTTTCGCAACTAGACTTTATAAATTTTTGTGAAACACCATGGGATTCAAGGTGCTTATCACACATTAAGATATGTTCCTTGATGGGTCTACTTTCTAAATGCGGTCACTTGTGAGGGGTTCCACTGTTTAGGCGCATCAGGGACTTTCCAAATGTGGCATGGCATCCGCTCTAAATTCCAGACAATTTTGTATTAAAAAGTCATATGGTGCTCATCCTTGTCAAGCCCTGCCAAATGCACAAACAGTAAATTTAACCCACATATGGTGTATAGGTGTACTCAGAAGACATTGCACAACAAATTTGGGGTCCATTTCTTTCATGTTAATCTAATGAGAATAAAAAAATTGGATTTAAGTAAAGTTTTTGTGAAGAAAAGTGAAATGTTCTGTTTT
The DNA here is from genome assembly GCF_032444005.1 of Ranitomeya imitator. Lineage (NCBI taxonomy): Eukaryota > Metazoa > Chordata > Amphibia > Anura > Dendrobatidae > Ranitomeya > Ranitomeya imitator. Next base: position 109,290,484 of record NC_091290.1, on the reverse strand, counting down.
TTCCTTCCTTATTGCTTTAGTTCCTGTGAAGCACCTGAATGGTTAATAAACTTATTGAATGTGCTTTTGAGCAAACTGATGGATGTAGTTGATAGAATAGTGCCACTTTTGGGTATTTTATGTCATATAGAGCCCTCAAAGTAATTTCAAATGTGATGTGGTTCCTAAAAAATGGTTTTAAAAATTTTGTTGGAAAAATAAGAAATCGCTGGTCAACTTTTAACCATTCAAACATCCTAAAAAAAAAAATTATGTTTCAAAAATTGTGCTGATGTAAAGTAAACATGTGGGAATGTTATTTATTAACTATTTTGTTTGACATAACTGGTTTAACCCCTTCATGACCAGGGGATTTTTCGTTTTTCCGTGTTCGTTTTTCGCTCCCCTCCTTCCCAGAGCCATAACTTTTTTATTTTTCCGTCAATTTGGACATGTGAGGGCTTATTTTTTGCGAGACGAGTTGTACTTTTGAACAACATCATTGGTTTTAGCATGTCGTGTACTAGAAAACGGGAAAAAAATTCCAAGTGCGGTGAAATTGCAAAAAAAGTGCAATCCCACACTGGTTTTTTGTTTGGCTTTTTTGCTAGGTTCACTAAATGCTAAAACTGACCTGCCATTATGATTCTCCAGGTCAGTACGAGTTCATAGACACCTAACATGACTAGGTTATTTTTTATCTAAGTGGTGAAAAAAAATTCCAAACTTTGCTAAAAAAAAAAAAAAAAAAAAGTGCGCCATTTTCCGATACTTGTAGCGTCTCCATTTTTCATGATCTGGGGTCGGTTGAGGGCTTATTTTTTGCATGCCGAGATGACGTTTTTAATGATAGCATTTCGGTGCAGATACGTTCTTTTGATCACCCGTTATTGCATTTTAATGCAATGTCGCGGCGACCAAAAAAACGTAATTCTGGCGTTTTGAATTTTTTTCCCGCTACGCTGTTTAGCGATCAGGTTAATACTTTTTTTAATTGATAGATCGGGCGATTCGGAGCGCGGCGATACCAAATATGCGTAGATTTGATTTTTTTTTATTGATTTATTTTGATTGGGGCGAAAGGGGGGTGATTTAAACTTTTATGTTTTTTTTATTTTTTTCACATTTTTTTTAACTTTTTTTTTAACTTTTGCCATGCTTCAATAGCCTCCATGGGAGGCTAGAAGCAGGCACAACGCGATCGGCTCTGCTTTATAGCAGCGATCTGCTGATCGCTGCTATGTAGCAGAAATGGAGGTGTGCTGTGAGCGCCGTCCACAGGGTGGCGCTCACAGCCACCGGTCATCAGTAACCATAGAGGTCTCTAGGACCTCTATGGTTACAATATACAAGCATCGCCGACCCCCGATCATGTGACGGGGGTCGGCGATGACGTCATTTCCGGCCGCCCGGCCGGAAGCGGTAGTTAAATGCCGCTGTCTGCGTTTGACAGCGGCATTTAACTAGTTAATAGGTGCGGGCAGATCGCGATTCTGCCCGCGCCTATTACGGGCACATGTCAGCTGTTCAAAACAGCTGACATGTCCCGGCTTTGATGCGGGCTCACCGCGGAGCCCTTCATCAAAGCAGGGGAGCCAGCATCGGACGGTATAGTACGTCCGATGCCGGTAAGGGGTTAAGGGCATAAAAGTTAAAAGTTTGGAATTGCTAAATTTTTGGCTAATTTTTTTTGCAAGTAAACACAAGTTATATCGAACTAATTTTACCACGATCATGAAGTACAATATGTAAAAAAAACATAAGAACAAATATACACAATAAGTGCATACACACCCGCGCAATGTCCTACGTTGCTTTTAAGTAATCACACTACCGATATGACATTTACCTGCTTCGATATCGGTAGTGTGATTACTTAAAAGCAACGTAGGACATTGCGCGGGTGTGTATGCACTTATTGTGTATATTTGTTCTTATCTTTTTAGCCTTTCACCCTATAAGTGATATAAGGGTCCACCTGCTGCAGTCCACCCCTGTCAAACGTAACAGCGCCGCTATCCTTCAATATTTTTGTATGTAAAAAAAACAGGCTCAGAAACAGTGGGGTCCATTGAAGCATTTCAAAGATATTACCACATAAAATGACAATGGTCAGAATTGTAAAAATTTGGCTTGGTCATGAAGGCAAAAAAAAGCTCTGGGGTTAAAGAGGTAAAAAAAGCTTAATAAACTCAATGCTTCTTAAGCTGTTTAGCCCTTTGACTAGTTGATGGGCCATTTGTTTCCCCAGACTAGTCATACCTATTTGCATGATATCACGTCCCAGTAGGCTTCATAACACGATTTGCAAGTGCTGGCATCATCGCCAGCTCTCTTGAAATCTTACGCATGCACGCGGCTTTATCCAGCTACATCATTGTGCCTGTTGACCTTAAAAGGTTTCATTCTACAGGTGAGAGGGAGGACCCTGCTGACCATAAGAGCTTACACTCTACAGGAGAGAGAGAACCCAGCTGACCATAAGAGCTTACACTCTACAGGAGAGAGAGAACCCAGCAGACTCTAAGAGCCTACACTCTACAGGGGAGAGAGAGGGAGAAAGAGAGAGAGGATCCCACTGACCATAAGAGCTTACACTCTACAGGAGACAGAGAGGGCCCTGCTGACCATAAGAGCTTACACTGTACAGGAGAGAGAAAACATTTTTGACCATAAGGCCTCAAACTCTACAGGAGAGTTAGAACCCCATTGACCAAATGAGCTTACATTCTACAAGAGATAAAGAGGAAACTCTGACAATAATAACTTAAATTAATCAAGAGAGAACTCATTTGACCAAAGGAGCTTACACTCTACAGGAGAAAGAAAATCCTGATGACCCATAAGCTTTCACTCTACAGGGGAAAGAGAGCTCTGCTACCCAAAGGACCTTACACACTGCAGAAGATAGAGAGAGGACCCTGCCCACCCTAATAGCTGACACTAAACAGCAGAAATTAGACCTTGTTGACCATAAGAGATTATGCAAAAGAGTGAGACTTAACCAGTGACTTTGGAGATGAAGATGACTCTGCAGCCCAAACTGTGCTCCACAGGAACCACTTACTGTGAGGGCCCAGGTGCTGCGACCACCACTCTACAAGGTGTGATAATCCCTATGTCATAGCTTTAAAATATTATTGGGAAGGTGCACGTCAATGCAAAACGGTATTTGCCCACTCTCTGATGCCTTACTAGTGTGGGAAATGGTGCCTGGTAAGTAAGTTAATATATGTTTTTGTGAACCAAACATCGACTTTGAAAATGGTTACATTTGAGTTAAACCCCAAATTTCAGGAAATTCAACTCAAACTCAATTCTCCACAGTTTGATCTGGTTATAACAATCACTACACCAAAATTGCCATGTATGTGATTATTTATTTATTTATTTTCCAATTCTCAATTTTTTTTTTTACTAAAATAAAAAAACTTATGTGGGTGTCTCTGGGGCTAAATAGGGCGATTTTCTATGTCTAATTATTGAGGTAAACCGGTTGATATTTGATTTTATGTTCCATATTCCAAAAACTCAACTCAAAATTCTGTAAAAACTTGGAGTTCTGAAAAGTTGTGGAGTAAGGCATTATTTACTTATATTCTGCTCCGTATATTCTCCTGATCTGTAGCAATGCGGAATGCTATGAAGGTGACTTTAGTAATCCATATTTAATTCAGTTTTAAAGAATAATAGCCACAGTTTGAGTCAATTTGGGATAGATCATTAAAAAATCCCATTATCACAGGTACAAGTTGGATTATTTGTCACCGGAGAACAGATGACAAGCTCAGAAATTCAACATTTGTTATTATCACTTGATAGATGATATTCCATTAAAATGGCAATGCATCATCTCTAACCAGAAAGCAGATATCAAAACTGATTAGCACTCGTCTTATAAGTTAATTTTCGAGACCTGTCAACAAAAATGACAAGGGCCAAACATAATTGAAAAGAGCCTGTTTTATCTGCTTTTAACTTAACCCTTTCAAATTGAAGATATCCAGTTGCTTCTAAAACCACGATCAGGTCTCTTGCAAAGAAAAGGTAATAATAATATATATTTTCAGTATGAGCTAAGTAAGCGATCCACTTTCAGACGTGACTCTTGAGCTACTGATTAGATCATCCTTCAATTGTCATGTTTACATTAAAAATTCATTGACGTATTGTCAAGTGAAATATTAGTGTACGGCATTCCTTTTGTACTTCCTTTTGTTTCAATTGAAAGCAATAAATGCATTAAGAGAAAAAAACTTATAGAAAGATACATTTACCTATTCTAATTTACATGTTATTATTTTGGGATTCAATATTTGTGATTAATTAAAATAATGCAAACACTGTTATTAGTTAGCATAACAGAAGGCTCAAACCTCAGGGCATATTCACACGCAGAATATTCAATGTTGGATTTTTTTATATAAATAATCGAAAAAAAATCCATCTGCTTCTTTAAGATATAAATCCTCTTTAATATATGATATTAATTTTCATATGCAAATAGATTCTTCAGAAAAGAAGGACAAACTCTAGCGCCACTTTTAGGAAATAGCAATCCTAAGGTCACACTCACACATTCTGTTTTTGGCCAGTATTTTACATCAGTATTTGTAAGTCAACACGAGTAATAATGAGAGAAAAACTAGAACAGAAACACATGCATTTTTCACCCACTTCTCTTTTGAGCCTATAAATACTGAGTTAAAATACTGACCAAATACTGAACGTGTGCATATGGCCTAAAAGTCAATATCAACCTTTTAAAGAGAACCTGTCACCCCCAAAATCGAAGATGAGCTAAGCCCACCAGCATCAGGGGCTTATCTACAGCAATCTGTAATGCTGTAGATAAGCACCCGATGTATCCTGAAAGATGAGAGTTAGATTATACTCACCCAGGGGCGGTCCCGCTGCGGTCCGATCTGATGGGCGTTGCAGTCCAGTCCAGTGCCTCCTATCTTCATACGATGATGTCCTCTTCCTGTATTCACGCTGAGGCTCCAGCGCAGGCATACTTTGTCTGCTCTGTTAAGGGCAGAGCAAAGGACTGTAGTGTGCAGGAGCCGGGAAAGGTTAGAGAGGCCCAGCACCTGCGCACTGCAGTACTTTGCTCTGCCCTCAACAGGGCAGACAAAGTACGCCTGCGCCGGAGCCACAGCGTGAAGACAATCAGAGGACGTCATCCTATGAAGATAGGAGGCCCCGGACCAGACCGCAATGCCCATCGGATCGGACCACCCACCCAGGTGAGTATAATCTAACCTCTTTTTCTCATCTTCCAGGATACATCAGGTGTTAGGACTGGTGGAACGCACCAAGTATAAGGTGTAATGGTATTAGGTGCATTCGCCGTCCGAGGTCCACCGTGCAGGTGAAAACCCTGCTGCTAGTAGAGACGGACGAGATGGCGGTACAATATGAATACACACTTGGGTTAACTTCACCCAGTGTGAAGGAAGCGAACCCTGTTGAGTCACAGGGCTGCGGTACCGCACCAAAAGAATATATTTTAGAGGCACGAGAGTGCGTGCGGTGCCACACTGGCGGACGCCACTATCCACCCAGGCTTGGGTTAGGAAAGCGCAGAGAAAACGCACGGCGCCGCACTGTCGGTCACAGCAATAAGACGCTGTAATGTGTGTACCATGCTGATGGCTAAGTCAGGCGCTAGGTAGCAATCACCCACCTTCCACGAGCAGTCATACAATAGGGAGGGGATTTTAAAGAACGACTTTCACTCACAACACACACACATTTACAAAAGACAATACTAGCGCATGGCCGTGCGGCCATGCGAGGCTTAAATAGCTGCAGCATGTTTAGGACCTTCCAAAGAAGGACCAATGGAGTGCTGCAGCACCTGAGCATGTGACCCTGGATCTCCACTGAGAGATCTCGCCCTGGGCATGCTCAGAGTGCAAAGCAGGATTCAGTCCTAGCAGCTACAAGGACCTTAGCTGCAGTATCTGATCATGTGACCCTCGATCTCCACTGAGAGATCTTACTCTGGGCATGCTCAGAATGTGAAAAGCAGGACTTAGCCCCAGAAGCGTCCGCTCGCCGCTGCCCAGCACTGACTTCAATGGGAGAAGCAGGAAACGCAGCAGTAACTCTAAGCACAGAGTCAGACTGAGCGAGACGCTGAGATCGACGTCTCCGCTGAGCAAGCTCCACTGCGGCAGGAGAAGAATGGGAGACCGCAGTGGAGATGGACCGAGATTCCCCCTGTGCAGAGGCAGGAACTCGACCCCTAACATTACCCCCCCTCCTAGGGCCCCCCCTCCTTGGGTCTCGCTACGTTCGAAGGCAGCAATGAGCTGCGGAGCCCGAATGTGCTCAGCGGGCTCCCAGGACCTGTCCTCAGGGCCATAATCCTTCCAATCCACCAAATAGAATTTTTTACCACATACCACCTTGTACCCCAAAATAGCGTTCACCTCGTAATCATCCGTAGACGAACCCGATGTCCCAGCAGATGACTCAGAAAACAGGGACATGTATACGGGCTTAAGGAGGGACAGATGAAAGGTGTCGGTGATACCAAGGCATGGAGGAAGGGCCAGATGGTAGACCACAGGATTAACCTGTTCGAGGACCTTGAAGGGACCCAAGTAGCGAGGTGCAAACTTAGTGGACTCTACACGCAGCCTGATGTTACGGGCGGAGAGCCACACTAAATCGCCAGGAGCAAAGGTCGGGGCAGGGCGCCGATGTGCATCGGCGGAGGACCTCATTCTCTCCTTTGAGGCCCGAATGGCATCCTGAGTGCGGTCCCAAATGTCCCGTTCCTCCACTGCCCAGTCTGCCACCCTGGAGTCAGCAGAGGACATGGGCATAGGCACAGGAACCCGCGGATGCTGGCCGTAATTAAGGAGGAAAGGAGTCTGACCAGTGGAGTCGGCTACAGCGTTATTGAGGGCGAACTCAGCCCATGGTAATAAAGATGCCCAGTCATCCTGCCTGGCAGAAACAAAATGTCGTAGATATGTGACCAGAGTCTGATTGGCCCTCTCTACCAACCCATTCGTCTCGGGATGATATGCGGAAGAGAGATTTAACTCAATGCTGAGAAGACGACAAAGCTCTCTCCAGAACCGAGACGCAAACTGGGGACCCCGGTCACTGACAATTTTGTCTGGCATGCCGTGTAGGCGGAAGATGTGTCTTATGAACAACGCTGCCAAGGCCCGTGCAGAAGGTAACCGTGGGAGCGGCACCAAATGCACCATTTTCGAGAAATGATCGGTAATAACCCAAATGACGGTACAGCCGCGAGACTTGGGCAAACCCACTACAAAGTCCATCCCGACCATCTCCCAGGGCCTGTCTGCCACCGGCAAGGGATAGAGTAACCCAGACGGCCGTTGTCGAGGAGACTTATTTTTGGCGCATGAGACACACGCAAGAACGTAATCTCTGACATCTCGGAGCATATGCGGCCACCAGTACGTCCTCGCTAGCAGCTCAGATGTCCTTTTTGTCCCAAAGTGTCCACCCACCCTGGAGGAATGAGCCCAAGAGAGAACCTCCGGTTGCAAATTTATGGGCACAAAAGTCTTGCCCGGAGGCACAGACTCAAGCGACACCGGAGCCACGGTTCTCAAGCTCTCAGAAGGAACAATAAGCCGAGGCTCTCCTTCCTTCTCCTCAGATGACACAACAAAGCGAGAAAGGGCATCAGCTCGAATGTTCTTCTCCCCAGCGAGATAATGGAGGGTGAAGTGGAATCGGGAGAAGAATAAGGACCATCTGGCCTGGCGAGAATTTAGCCGCTGGGCTGTTTGCAAATATAGCAAATTTTTGTGGTCTGTGAAAACTTGAAAGGGAAAACGAGCCCCCTCCAAGAGATGTCTCCACTCTGAGAAAGCCAATTTCATCGCTAGCAACTCCCTGTCCCCGATGGAATAATTCCTCTCCACTGGAGTGAAGGTCTTGGAGAAGAAGAAGCACGGATGCTTCCGACCTTGAGCATCCTTTTGGAAGAGGACTGCTCCAGCACCAACGGAAGAGGCATCCACCTCCATTATAAACGGCTTATCGACATCAGGACGATGTAGGATGGGAGCACTAGCAAAATGAGACTTAGTAGAAGAAAAGGCCCTGGAGACCTCTTCAGACCACACTTTGGTATTTGCTCCCTTCTTGGTGAGGGCTACCATGGGAGCTACCAAAGTTGAGAAGTGGGGAATGAACTGGCGATAGTAATCAATGAACCCCATAAAGAGCTGCACCGCTTTGAGAGAATGGGGCTCTTGCCAGTCCATCACAGCCTGTAGTTTGGCAGGATCCATAGCCAATCCCTGGGCAGAGATGATATAGCCAAGGAAAGGCAAGGACTCCTGCTCAAACACACACTTCTCCAACTTGGCATAGAGGAAGTTAGCCCATGGGAGGTCGAAGACCTTGCAAACATCTCTCCGGTGGGAGTCTATATCTGGAGAGTAGATGAAAATATCATCCAGATAAACTACGACTAAGGTGGAAAGCATATCCCGGAAGATGTCGTTTACAAAGTCTTGGAAAACGGCTGGGGCATTACAGAGCCCGAAGGGCATCACCAGATATTCATAGTGCCCATCCCTGGTGTTAAAAGCCGTCTTCCATTCATCCCCCTCACGGATGTGAATCAGGTTGTTAGCACCCCGCAGATCTAATTTAGTAAATACCCTTGCTCCCCGTAGCCTATCAAAAAGTTTCATCTATCAGGGGCAAAGGATACTTATTCTTAATGGTGATGGCGTTAAGACCCCTATAATCTATGCATGGACGTAGTTCCCCATTCTTCTTCTGCACGAAAAAGAACCCTGCCCCAGCAGGTGACACTGACTTCCTGATGAACCCTCTTGCCAGATTCTCTTGAATGTACTGAGACATTTCCTCCATCTCCGGGAGAGATAATGGATAGACTTGACCCCGGGGAGGCTCAGCACCAGGCAAGAGATCAATCGGACAGTCATAGGGGCGATGGGGCGGAAGGGTCTACGCCGCCTTTTTGGAGAACACGTCTGCATACGACCAATATTGCTTGGGGAGAGGATAGATCTGTGGGTAACTCTGTAGTAGCAACCTGAACGCACTCCCTCTGACACCTACCCCCACAAGATTCACCCCATCCCAGAATTCTGCCTGAGGACCACTCGATGTGAGGAGAGTGGTACCATAGCCAAGGTATCCCCAAAAGGACCTCATCAATCCCCTCAGGAATGATGAGCAGAGATATAGTCTCCTGATGGGATGGTGACATGGACAGAGTAAAAGGGATGGTCTGGTGTGTTATCTGTGCGGGCAGTGTCGACCCATTCACCACTCGTACCATTACTGGTAGCATAACCAGGGGTATTGCGTGATGTTGGGCGAAGGCAGAAGACATAAAATTGCTCTCTGCCCCAGAATCCACGCAGAGCTCTACCGAGTGAGTGAATGAGCCTATTGTTATTGTCCCTTTAAAGGACAATTTGGAGGCAAACGTCACCGTGTCTAGTGTACCTCCACCTACTACCACTAGACGCTGACGTTTCCTCGACCACTGGGGACATCTGGTGGCAAGATGTCCTGACTGCTGGCAAACATGACAAGCCTGGAGTGCACGAGCGGTCCGGGACTTAGATCCCGCTCGTGACACTTCCATGGCCTCATGTGACTCAGGGGCCTGGACTGGAGATTCCAAAGGTTTGGCAAAGGTGGGAGCCAGCCGAAACCTCTGCCTACACTGGGCTCGCTCTAACTTCCGCTCGTGAAAATGGAGGTCAATACGAGTGGACACTGCTATTAACTCCTCCAGTGTGGCGGGAATCTCCCTAGTGGCCTGGGCGTCCTTCACGTGGTCAGCCAGCCCCCTCCAAAATATCGGAATTAGGGCTTTATCCAACCACTCCAGCTCAGATGCTAGGGTGCGGAAGTGGACGGCAATATGGCTGACCAAGGACGAGCCCTGAGTCAATGCCAACAGTTGGAGCGCCGTGACATGGGTGACACGAGGTCCTAAAAAGACCTCTTTCAGAGTGCTCAGGAACAACAAAGCACTCTGCACCACATGACCCCACGCTCCCACAGCGGCATAGCCCACTCTAACGCCCTGTCCGACAGGAGAGACACAATAAACCCCACCTTGGCCTACTCTGTAGGGAAAGGAGAGGCCAGAAGCTCGAGATGTATAGAGCACTGACTCACGAAACCCCTACAAGCCTTACTATCAGAAGACACAAAAGCGCACAGAGAGGTCAAAAAATACACTGTTGTAAAAAAAGTCACAGTAAATAAGCAAGTGCTAGTAAAAAAATGATAAAATACAGGGTATTTATTTAATACGTTTTTTGCAAAAAAAAAAGTATGTTAAGTTGCTCCACCAATCGCCAAGGTATACCCATAATAGAGCAGTCCTATCTAATGTATATAATCCCTATCTGATGTATTTAAAAACCTGATCATCTGTATAGTACCTGTACGAGCAGGGTTCAGAGAGAAAATATCCATGTAGAACATGCAGGATGGAACAGCTACAATGCAAATGACCCACAGAGGAGTGGTGGACTCCCCAGTCTTGTAGAAACAAGAGAACAACCATAAAACCAAAAACACATGGGCTACTTGCACAGTGAACAAGTCTGTAGGAACCTGTTCACACCACCAAAGAACTTGAAGACACAAAAGCGCACAGAGAGGTCAAAAAATACTCTGTTGTAAAAAAGTCACAGTAAATAAGCAAGTGCTAGTCAAAAAATTAAAAAATACAGGGTATTAAGTTAATACGCTTTTTTGCAAAAAAAGTATGTTAAGCTGCTCCACCAACCGCCAAGGTATACCCATAATAGAGCAGTCCTATCTAATGTATATAATCCCTATCTGATGTATTTAAAAACCTGATCATCTGTATAGTACCTGTACGAGCAGGATTCAGAGAGAAAATATCCATGTAGAACATGCAGGATGGAACAGTTACAATGCAAATGACCCACAGAGGACTTACTATCACCAGAAAATGTTTCTGGCAGCGGGAGGCGAGATAGAGTCGGTACAGTGGTGGCAGTGGACAAGGTGGCTGCAGCCACGCTAGCAGCCTGAACAGCAACTGCGGTTACATCCACAGCTGAGGTTGTGCGCTCGAGAGCCGCCAACCTACCCTCCAGCTGCTGGATGTACCGCAAGGATTGCTGTTTGTCCGTCATTACTAGCCAGACCCTGGTGCTAGTGTAATGTTAGGGGTAGCGGAATGCACCAAACAATAAGAAAGATAGAATAAGGTGCGATCGCAGCCTGGGGTCCACTGTGCAGAGATGGAACCTGCTGCCAAGTAATGACGGACTATATGGTGGTACAATGTGAACACACACATGGGTTAACTTCACCCTGTGTGAAGGAAGCGAACCCTGTTAAGTCACAGGGTCACGGTATCGCACACCAGTGCGCAAGCAAGGAGTCACTGAGCTCAGTCCCAAGACTTGGGATTCGAGTCCGTCTAGACTTCTTGCGCTCGACACCGCTAATGGGGTGTCAGCGTAACCAAAATAATAATTAAAGCTGCACGAGAGCGCGTGCAGTGCCGCACTGGTGGACGCCACTAACCACCCAAGCTTGGGTCAGGAAAGCGCTGTGAAAGTGCATGGTGCCGCACTGGCGGTCACAGCAATTAGACGCTGTATAGCGTGTTCCGTGCTGATGGCTTAGTCGGGCGCTAGATAGCAATCATCCACCTTCCACGAGCAGTCATCCAATAGGGAGGGGATTTTAAAGAACGACTTTCACTCACAACACACACATGTTTACAAATGTACACTAGCGCATGGCCATGTGGTCATGCAAACCTTATACCATTTACATGACCTTCCCAGAAGGACCAATGGGAGGCTGCCACAGAAGTTGAGCACCTTCAGGACCTTCCTGGAGGACCAATGGGATATGCTGCAGTATCTGAGCATGTGACCCTTGATCTCCAACGGGATATCTTGCCCTGGGCATGCTCAGAAGGGGAAAAGCAGGACTTAGTCCCGAAAGCGTCTGCTCGCCACTGCCCAGTACTGGCTTCAATGGCAGAAGCTGGAAAAGTAGCAGTAACCCTATGCACAGAGTGAGACTGAGCAAGACGCTGGGACCGACGTCTCCGCTGAGCAGACTCCACTGTAGCAGAGATGGTTCGAGATTCCCCCTGTGCAGAGGCGGGAACTAAACACCTAACACACTATATCGTTATCTGTGGAAAATTTCAGTGAAAATATGTAACACTACAAAAAAGTTTTGAAAAAATTGGTTGGATTGCAGTTCTCATCCATTTTGATACAGGAAAGATACATATCTTTGTACCGTGTTAGCTAGTAGATCATCTATACACTTTCTGTGGTCTGGGTGACATTTCTGTGATCTAAAAAATGTAAAAAGGGGAGGTGGAAGTTTTGATGATGGTGCACGCAGATGCAGTGGGGCAGGTGTGACTACGCTAGTTGCCGGAGAACAAGAAATGCGCCCATCCATGACATATGGGTTCCTGTCCAACTTTGCAGGGAGGCACAGTTCACCACTTCTGAAGCTAAAACAGTGCAAACAGGTGTCCGGTAGGAGAGCAGATAATGCTTCAAGCAGGCTAGGTAGCACTACCCAGTCTTCCACACAGTCCACTATCAACAGCCGACAGTCTGGATCACTTAATCCTCAAACTGATCCTCCTTCCTCCCACCATATTGAGTCCTAGGAAAATAGTAATCTTACACTAGGACACTCCTAGGAGCTCTTTACAACAACATTTATTGAGTGTGGCCTCTCAACCTGTTTGCTCCAAGAGGGACAGTAGGACATGTTGTTTAGTGATGCACAAAACGTAGAGCAGCCAGGGCCACAAGAAGATGATGGTGGGGAATGGCAAATTTTGGCTAAAGAGAATGATGATGAGACACAGTTTCCTCTAAGTCTTGTTGTTGTTAACTCACAAATACAGGAGGACCAGGGTGCAGGGGTGAAGACGAGGTGGTAGATGACAAACTCACAGACACATCCTGGAAAGCTGACATGCACAGCGAGACCAGCAGTGCTGAGGGGGAGAGTTGGCAGCATCGAAACAGACAGGAAGAGGAAGTGGGGTGACTGGAGAGAGAAGGCGGGCAACTGTTCCACAGAGTACCGACATGCCTGAATTTATCTGTCAAAGAGTTAAGTGTGGCCCATTCAAAAAACTTAAACCATAATCAGGCTCCTCACATCATGTTCTCATACACTGTTACGGACTGGCGGAACGCACCAAGTATAGAAGATATGAAACTAGGTGTGTTCGCAGTCCGAGGTCCACCGTGCAGGTAAAAACCCTGCTGCTTGTAAGACGGACTATATGGCGGTACTATAAGTATACACGCACGGGTTAACTTCACCCTGCGTGAAGGAAGCGATCCTGTTGAGTCACAGGACCGCGGTACCGCACATAGAACGCGAGCAAGAAGTCAGTGAACACAACCCCAACACAGGATTGAAGTCCGATTAGACCACTTGCTGGCACAACACCGCAACTGGGTGTGTAAGGAAACTATTAAAATAGTATATAAAGGCACGAGAGTGCATGCAGTGCCGCACTGACAGACGCCACTAACCACCCAGGCTTGGGTAAGGAAAGCGCAGAGGAAGCGCATGGCGCCGTACAGGCGGTCACAGCAACTAGACGCTGTTATGTGTGTAACGTGCTGTTGGATAAGTCGGGCGCTAGATAGCAAACATACACCTTCTGCGAACAGTCATCCAATAGGGAGGGTATTTTAAAGAGCGACTTTCACTCACAACACACACACATATTATCAAGACAATACTAGCGCATGGCCGTGCGGTCATGCGCAGCTTATATAACTGCCAAAAGGACCAATGGGATGTGCTGCAGTACCTGAGCATGTGACCCTCGATCTCCAACGGGAGATCTTGCCCTGGGCATGCTCAGTGTGTGCAAATAAGGACTTAGTCCCAAGGAGGCCCGCTCGCCGCAGATCAGTGCAGGGTACAACAGGAGAGCCGGAAAAGGCAGCAGTAACCCTTTGCACAGAATCAGTCCCAGTGAGACGCTGGGAGCGACGCCTCTGCTGAGCAGAGCCCACTGCGGCCGAAGCAGAATGGGAGACTGCAGCAGATACGGATCGAGATTCCCCCTGTGCAGCAGAGGAAACTCGACTCCTAACATTACCCCCCCTCCTAGGGCCCCCCCTCCTTGGGCCTCGCTACGTTCGAAGGCAGCAATAAGCTGCGGAGCCCGAATGTGCTCAGCAGGCTCCCAGAACCTATCCTCAGGGCATTAACCCTTCCAGTCCACCAAAAAAATTTTTGTACCACCTTACACCCCAAGATAGCGTTCACCTCGAAATCGTCCGTAGACGAACCCGATGTCTCGGCAGATGACTCAGAAAACCGGGACATGTATACGGGCTTAAGGAGGGACACATGAAAGGTGTCGGTGATACCAAGGCGTGGAGGAAGGGCCAGACGGTAGACCACAGGATTAACCTGTTCGAGGACCTTGAAGGGACCCAAGTAGCGAGGAGTAAACTTAGTGGACTCAACTCGCAGCCTGATGTTACAGGCGGAGAGCCACACCAAGTCGCCAGGAGCAAAGGTCGGAGCGGGGCGCCGATGAGCATCGGCAGAGGACCTCATTCTCTCCTTAGAGGCCCGAATGGCATCCTGAGTGCGGTCCCAAATATCCCGTGCCTCCACAGCCCAGTCTGCCACCCTAGAGTCTGCGGAAGACACGGGCATAGGCACAGGTACCCGTGGATGCTGACCATAGTTGAGGAGGAATGGGGTTTGTCCAGTGGAGTCGGCTATGGCATTGTTCAGCGCAAACTCTGCCCACGATAGCAATGATGCCCAGTCATCCTGCCTGGCTGAAACAAAATGTCGCAGGTATGTGACCAAGGTCGGGTTGGCCCTCTCTACCAACGCATTCGTCTCGGGATGATAAGCGGAAGAGAGATTCAACTCAATACTGAGAAGACGACAAAGCTCTCTCCAGAACCGAGACGCAAACTGGGGACCCCGGTCACTGACAATTTTGTCAGGCATACCATGTAGGCGGAAGATGTGTTTAATGAACAACGCTGCCAAGGCCCATGCAGAAGGTAACCGTGGTAGCGGCACCAAATGCACCATTTTTGAGAAATGATCGGTGATGACCCAAATGATGGTACAGCCGCGAGATTTGGGTAAACCCACGACAAAGTCCATCCCGACCATCTCCCAGGGCCTATCTGCCACCGGCAAAGGATAGAGCAACCCAGCTGGCCTTTGCCGCGGAGATTTATTTTTGGCGCAGGAGACACACGGCAGAATATAATCCCTGACATCCCGGACCATATGCGGCCACCAGTACGTCCTCGCCAGTAGCTCAGATGTCCTCTTTGTCCCAAAGTGTCCAGCCACCCTGGACGAATGAGCCCAAGAGAGAACCTCCGGTCGCAAATTAATGGGCACAAAAGTCTTGCCCGGAGGCACAGACTCCAGCGAAACCGGCGCTACGGTTCTCAGGCTCTCAGAAGGGACAATAAGCCGAGGCTCCTCTTCCTCCTCTTCAGTTGACATAAGGGAGCGAGAGAGAGCGTCAGCACGAATATTCTTCTCCCCGGAGAGAAAATGAAGGGAAAAGTGGAACCGGGAAAAGAACAAGGACCATCTGGCTTGGCGAGAAGTTAGCCGCAGGGCTGTTTGCAAGTAGACCAAATTTTTGTGGTCCGTGTAAACTTGGAAGGGAAACCGCGCACCTTCCAGAAGGTGTCTCCATTCTGAAAAGGCCAATTTCATTGCTAGCAACTCCCTATCCCCGATGAAGTAGTTTCTCTCCGCTGGCGTGAAGGTCTTAGAGAAGAAGAAACGTGGATGCTTCCGACCTTGAGCATCCTTTTGATAGAGGACTGCTCCAGCACCAACGGATGAGGCATCCACCTCCATTAGGAATGGCTTTTCCACATCGGGACGATGTAAGATGGGAGCGCTAGCAAAGTGGGACTTAATAGAAGTAAATTCCTTGGAGACCTCTTCCGACCACAATTTGGGATTC
The DNA here is from genome assembly GCF_032444005.1 of Ranitomeya imitator. Classification (NCBI taxonomy): domain Eukaryota; kingdom Metazoa; phylum Chordata; class Amphibia; order Anura; family Dendrobatidae; genus Ranitomeya; species Ranitomeya imitator. The sequence goes on along the minus strand of NC_091290.1, from coordinate 109,274,490 downwards.
GCTCCCTTCTTGGTGAGGGCTACCAAGGGAGTTACCAGAGTTGAGAAGTGGGGAATGAACTGGCGGTAATAGTTAATGAACCCCATAAAGCTCTGCACCGCTTTAAGAAAATGGGGCTCTTGCCAGTCCATCACAGCCTGTAGTTTGGCAGGATCCATAGCCAATCCCTGGGCGGAGATGATATAGCCCAGGAACGGTAAAGACTCCTGCTCAAACATACACTTCTCCAACTTAGCATAAAGAGAGTTTGCCCGTAGGAGGTGGAAGACTCTGCCAACATCTCTCCGGTGGGAGTCTATGTCTGGAGAAAAGATGAGAATATCATCCAGATAGACTACAACTGAGGTGGAAAGCTTATCCCAGAAGATGTCGTTGACAAAGTCTTGGAAAACGGCTGGGGCATTACAGAGCCCGAAGGGCATCACCAGATACTCATAGTGCCCATCTCTGGTGTTAAACGCCGTTTTCCATTCGTCCCCCTCACGGATGCGAATCAGGTTATAAGCACCCCTCAGATCTAATTTAGTAAACACTCTAGCTCCCCGAAGCCTATCGAAGAGCTCGGATATCAAGGGCAAAGGATACTTGTTCTTAACGGTGATAGCGTTAAGATCCCTGTAGTCTATCCATGGACGTAGTTCCCCATTCTTCTTCTGCACGAAGAAGAACCCTGCCCCAGCAGGTGACACTGACTTCCTGATAAACCCTCTTGCCAGATTCTCTTGAATGTACTGAGACATGGCCTCCGTCTCCGGGAGAGATAATGGATAAACTCGACCCCGGGGAGGCTCTGCACCAGGCAAGAGATCGATAGGACAGTCATAGGGGCGATGGGGCGGAAGGGTCTCCGCCGCCTTTTTGGAGAACACGTCTGCGTAAGACCAATATTGCTTGGGGAGAGAGGATAGATCTGCGGGTACCTCAGTAGTAGCAACCTGAACGCACTCTCGGTGACACCTACCCCCACATGATTCACCCCATCCCAGAATTCTGCCTGAGGACCACTTGATGTGAGGAGAGTGGTACCGTAACCAAGGTAACCAGGACCTCATCAATCCCCTCAGGAATGATGAGCAGAGATATAATCTCCTGATGGGATGGTGACATGGACAGAGTAAAAGGTATGGTCTGAAGTGTTATCTGTGTGGGGAGTGTCGACCCATTCACCACTCGTACCGTTACTGGTTGAGGTAGCATAACCAGGGGTATTGCGTGACGTTGGGCGAAAGCAGAAGACATAAAATTGCCCTCCGCCCCAGAATCCACACAGAGCTCTACCAAGTGGGAGGATGAGCCAAAAGTAATTGTCCCCTTAAAGGACAATTTGGAGGCAAATGTCGCAGTGTCTAGTGCACCTCCACCTACTACCACTAGACGCTGACGTTTCCTCGACCGCTGATGACATCTGGTGGCAAGATGTCCTGACTGTTGGCATACATGGCAAACCTGGGGTGCACGAGCGGTCCGGGACTTAGATCCCGCTCGTGACACTACCTTAGGTTCATGGGGCTCAGGAGCCTGGACTGGAAATTCTAAAGGTTTGGCGAAGGTGGGAGCCAGCCGAAACCTCTGCCTACACTGGGCTCGCTCTAACCTCCGCTCGTGAAAACGGAGGTCAATACGAGTAGATACTGTTATTAATTCTTCCAGTGTGGTGGGAATCTCCCTAGTGGCCAGGGCGTCCTTAACGTGGTCAGCCAGCCCCCTCCAAAATATAGGGATAAGGGCTTTATCCGACCACTCCAGCTCAGATGCTAGAGTGCGGAAATGGACGGCAAAAAGGCTGACCATGGACGAGCCCTGAGTCAATGCCAACAGTTGAAGCGCCGTATCGTGGGTGACACGAGGCCCTAAAAAGACCTGTTTCAGAGTGCTCAGGAATAACGGAGCACTCTGCACCACATGATCGCCACGCTCCCACAGCGGCGTAGCCCACTGCAACGCCCTGTCCGACAATAAGGATATGATAAAACCCACCTTAGCCCGCTCTGTAGGGAAGCGAGAGGCCAGAAGCTCGAGATGTATTGAGCATTGACTCACGAAACCCCTACAGGACTTACTGTCACCAGAAAATTTCTCTGGTAGCGGGAGGCGAGATAGCGTCGGTACAGGGGCGGCGGTGGACAAGGTAGCTGCAGCCACACTTGCAGCCTGAACAGCGACAGCAGTAACATCCACAGCTGAGGTTGAACGCTCTAGAGCCGCCAACCTTCCCTCCAGCTGCTGGATGTACCGCTGTAAACGCTGATCGTCCGTCATTACTAGCCAGACCTTGGCGCTAGTATTATGTTATGGACTGGCGGAATGCACCAAGTATAGAAGATATGAAACTAGGTGCGTTCGCAGTCCGAGGTCCACCGTGCAGGTAAAAACCCTGCTGCTAGTAAGACGGACTATATGGCGGTACTATAAGTATACACGCACGGGTTAACTTCACCCTGCGTGAAGGAAGCGATCCTGTTGAGTCACAGGACCGCGGTACCGCACATAGAACGCGAGCAAGAAGTCAGCGAACACAACCCCAACACAGGACTGAAGTCCGATTAGACCACTTGCTGGCACAACACCGCAACTGGGTGTGTAAGGAAACTATTAAAATAGTATATAAAGGCACGAGAGTGCATGCAGTGCCGCACTGACAGACGCCACTAACCACCCAGGCTTGGGTAAGGAAAGCGCAGAGGAAGCGCACGGCGCCGTACAGGCGGTCACAGCAACTAGACTGTTATGTGTGTAACGTGCTGTTGGATAAGTCGGGCACTAGATAGCAAACATACACCTTCCGCGAACAGTCATCCAATAGGGAGGGTATTTTAAAGAGCGACTTTCACTCACAACACACACACATATTATCAAGATAATACTAGCGCATGGCCGTGCGGTCATGCGCAGTTTATATAGTTGCAGCACAGGAAACAGCTACAGAAGTTTTGCCCTTTCAGGACCTGCCAAAAGGACCAATGGGATGTGCTGCAGTACCTGAGCATGTGACCCTCGATCTCCAACGGGAGATCTTGCCCTGGGCATGCTCAGTGTGTGCAAATAAGGACTTAGTCCCAGGGAAGCCCGCTCACCGCAGATCAGTGCAGGGTACAACAGGAGAGCCGGAAAATGCAGCAGTAACCCTTTGCACAGAATCAGTCCCAGCGAGACGCTGGGAGCGACGCCTCTGCTGAGCAGAGCCCACTGCGGCCGAAGCAGAATGGGAGACCGCAGCAGACACGGATCGAGATTCCCCCTGTGCAGCAGAGGAAACTCGACTCCTAACATACACTTTCTGCAGTTAATTAGACCTCTGTGTCTGTACTGTTACATATTTAGGCTGTAAACTGGTTCATGCAGCTTTACATCCTTACACTATGGCTGGTCCGAACAACGAAAGCAATTGTTACCATCCACCTCTCGTGTCTCCCCTTTTTCCTCATAGTTGGTAAGCTTGCGAGCAGGGCCCTCACTCCTCTTGGCATCTGTTTTGAACTGTGGTTATTGTTATGCTGTAATGTCTATTGTCTGTACAAATCCCCTCTATAATTGTAAAGCACTGCAGAATAGGTTGGCGCTATATAAATAAAAGTATTATTATTATTATTATTATTATTATAAGTGTTCCCCAGTCTGGGACTTTTTAAAGAGAGTTGTGAGACCCTCAAAATGGCCATTTGCAACCTGTGTCATGCCAAGATCAGTAGGGATCTGACCACTAAGACGCTAACCATCACCAGCATGATCAGGCACATGTCATCTAAGCAACTGACTCTGTGAGCCACGATTGTGCCATCAGTTGACACCACTGCTTCCTAATCCCTTGTCCTAAATGCTGGTACAGATGCTTCCTGTTCTGCACCTATTTTTGCACATTCTGACTTATCATCATCAGGCACTTCCAAATCATTGCTCCAGCACAGCTTTCCGCAGTCCCTAACCCAGGCCTTGGAATAAAATAGAAAGTTTTCAGCCAACCATCCACAGGCCCAAAGGCTAAACAGACACATTTCCAGGCTGCTTCTCATGGAAATGTTGCCGTTTTGACTTGTTGACATAGAGGATTTTCCCTGAATCATGGCTGCAGTAGTCCCTTGGTACTCGGTTCCCAGCCGCCAATTTTTCTCCCGGGGTGGTGTAGCCAACTTGTATCAGCACTTTTCCAGGAATATCACCCGTGCCCTTATCAGGTAACTTACTGGGATTGTCCACTTAGCAATTGACATGTGGACAAGCACTTGTGACCTTTGATCTTTTAGACCCCTGACGGCACACTGGATGAACATTGTGGAGGCTGAGGCCAAACCACACCCTGGCTTGGCACATGTGCTTCTGACAAAAATTGATGGCGCTACATCAATCAGTTTCCTCCACCTGAACCCCCTCCTGCTCCTTTTAATCCTCCATCTTCGATGTGCTATCTCAGAGGACATTGTCCACATGAGCTGGAAGCTGGAAGCTCTGCAGCACTCAATCAGTGAAGTGGCAACAGGCTCTGCTGAAGCTAATTTGTCTAGGAGAAAAACTGCACACTGCAGCTGAGTTAATTAGATGAATAACTGACCAGACAGATCTGTGGTTTTTACCGCTGAACCTCCAAACAGGCATGGTCTTGTGTGATAATGAGAATAACATGGTGGCAGCTGTGAAACTTGGGAAGCTAAGACTCGTACCATGCTTGGCAAATGTGCTCAACTTGGTAGTTCAGCTGTTTCTGAAAACTTACCCAGATTTGCCAGAGTTTCTGGTGAAGGTACGCCTTGTCAGCACCCATCCAGCTGCTGGATGTACCGCTGTAAACGCTGATCGTCCGTCATTACTAGCCAGACCTTGGCGCTAGTATTATGTTATGGACTGGCGGAATGCACCAAGTATAGAAGATATGAAACTAGGTGCGTTCGCAGTCCGAGGTCCACCGTGCAGGTAAAAACCCTGCTGCTAGTAAGACGGACTATATGGCGGTACTATAAGTATACACGCACGGGTTAACTTCACCCTGCGTGAAGGAAGCGATCCTGTTGAGTCACAGGACCGCGGTACCGCACATAGAACGCGAGCAAGAAGTCAGCGAACACAACCCCAACACAGGACTGAAGTCCGATTAGACCACTTGCTGGCACAACACCGCAACTGGGTGTGTAAGGAAACTATTAAAATAGTATATAAAGGCACGAGAGTGCATGCAGTGCCGCACTGACAGACGCCACTAACCACCCAGGCTTGGGTAAGGAAAGCGCAGAGGAAGCGCACGGCGCCGTACAGGCGGTCACAGCAACTAGACTGTTATGTGTGTAACGTGCTGTTGGATAAGTCGGGCACTAGATAGCAAACATACACCTTCCGCGAACAGTCATCCAATAGGGAGGGTATTTTAAAGAGCGACTTTCACTCACAACACACACACATATTATCAAGATAATACTAGCGCATGGCCGTGCGGTCATGCGCAGTTTATATAGTTGCAGCACAGGAAACAGCTACAGAAGTTTTGCCCTTTCAGGACCTGCCAAAAGGACCAATGGGATGTGCTGCAGTACCTGAGCATGTGACCCTCGATCTCCAACGGGAGATCTTGCCCTGGGCATGCTCAGTGTGTGCAAATAAGGACTTAGTCCCAGGGAAGCCCGCTCACCGCAGATCAGTGCAGGGTACAACAGGAGAGCCGGAAAATGCAGCAGTAACCCTTTGCACAGAATCAGTCCCAGCGAGACGCTGGGAGCGACGCCTCTGCTGAGCAGAGCCCACTGCGGCCGAAGCAGAATGGGAGACCGCAGCAGACACGGATCGAGATTCCCCCTGTGCAGCAGAGGAAACTCGACTCCTAACATACACTTTCTGCAGTTAATTAGACCTCTGTGTCTGTACTGTTACATATTTAGGCTGTAAACTGGTTCATGCAGCTTTACATCCTTACACTATGGCTGGTCCGAACAACGAAAGCAATTGTTACCATCCACCTCTCGTGTCTCCCCTTTTTCCTCATAGTTGGTAAGCTTGCGAGCAGGGCCCTCACTCCTCTTGGCATCTGTTTTGAACTGTGGTTATTGTTATGCTGTAATGTCTATTGTCTGTACAAATCCCCTCTATAATTGTAAAGCACTGCAGAATAGGTTGGCGCTATATAAATAAAAGTATTATTATTATTATTATTATTATTATTATAAGTGTTCCCCAGTCTGGGACTTTTTAAAGAGAGTTGTGAGACCCTCAAAATGGCCATTTGCAACCTGTGTCATGCCAAGATCAGTAGGGATCTGACCACTAAGACGCTAACCATCACCAGCATGATCAGGCACATGTCATCTAAGCAACTGACTCTGTGAGCCACGATTGTGCCATCAGTTGACACCACTGCTTCCTAATCCCTTGTCCTAAATGCTGGTACAGATGCTTCCTGTTCTGCACCTATTTTTGCACATTCTGACTTATCATCATCAGGCACTTCCAAATCATTGCTCCAGCACAGCTTTCCGCAGTCCCTAACCCAGGCCTTGGAATAAAATAGAAAGTTTTCAGCCAACCATCCACAGGCCCAAAGGCTAAACAGACACATTTCCAGGCTGCTTCTCATGGAAATGTTGCCGTTTTGACTTGTTGACATAGAGGATTTTCCCTGAATCATGGCTGCAGTAGTCCCTTGGTACTCGGTTCCCAGCCGCCAATTTTTCTCCCGGGGTGGTGTAGCCAACTTGTATCAGCACTTTTCCAGGAATATCACCCGTGCCCTTATCAGGTAACTTACTGGGATTGTCCACTTAGCAATTGACATGTGGACAAGCACTTGTGACCTTTGATCTTTTAGACCCCTGACGGCACACTGGATGAACATTGTGGAGGCTGAGGCCAAACCACACCCTGGCTTGGCACATGTGCTTCTGACAAAAATTGATGGCGCTACATCAATCAGTTTCCTCCACCTGAACCCCCTCCTGCTCCTTTTAATCCTCCATCTTCGATGTGCTATCTCAGAGGACATTGTCCACATGAGCTGGAAGCTGGAAGCTCTGCAGCACTCAATCAGTGAAGTGGCAACAGGCTCTGCTGAAGCTAATTTGTCTAGGAGAAAAACTGCACACTGCAGCTGAGTTAATTAGATGAATAACTGACCAGACAGATCTGTGGTTTTTACCGCTGAACCTCCAAACAGGCATGGTCTTGTGTGATAATGAGAATAACATGGTGGCAGCTGTGAAACTTGGGAAGCTAAGACTCGTACCATGCTTGGCAAATGTGCTCAACTTGGTAGTTCAGCTGTTTCTGAAAACTTACCCAGATTTGCCAGAGTTTCTGGTGAAGGTACGCCTTGTCAGCACCCATTTCCACAAGTGGGCTACAGCTGCTGCCGCTCTGGCAGTGCTGCAGCAGTGCATGCAAGTGTCGGATCACCAACTGGTGTGCGACATCACCATGTGCTGGAACACCACATTGCACACACTAGCAAGGCTTGTGAGCAGCAGAGGCCAGTGGTTGAATTCCAGCTGCAACACAGCTGTTGGTATTCTGGTCAGCCTCCGCATATAATGACTGAAGAGTGGGCATGGATATCTGACATTTGAGCTGTTCTCCAAGACTTTGAGGACTCCGCAAAGATGGTGAGCGGCGATGATGTCAAAGTCAGAGCAACAATCCCACTTCTGTGCCTACTTAAATAGTTGCTGCTCACAATTAAGCATAAAGCTTTGCATGCGGATTAGGTGGGGATGGAAGAAATTGTAGCCAGTCCAGCCTCACCTCATCTGTTCAGCGCAGATTGGGTAACAATGAGGAGGTGGACGCTGAAGAGGAGGTGTCTAGCGTGACAGAGGCTAGTTGCCACATAACCTTCGTCCTGTCTCTCCTATGTGGATGGGCTGAGGATGGTAATGAGGATGAAGAGAGGGAGGAGGAGGAGATGGAGGGATCATCATGGTGGAGACAGGGAAGTGTTGGCTGAATGGAGCTTGGCACATATGAACAACTTTATGTACCGCTGCCTTTCCTGTGACCCTTGAGTGACATTCATCTTTGACAAAAAAGAGCACTGGGTGTTCACCCTGCTAGAACCAGGCTACAAGGAGAATTTTACATCTCTTCTTCCTGAGGTGGAGAGGTCTTCTAAAATGGTGCTATACTAGAAGTCCGTTGTGGAAAATATGTTGAAAAAAATTCCCATCAGACGACATTAGTGGCAGGATGCAAGCTTCCTAGCCCAAGCAAGAAGAAGAGGCCAGGGAGACACACATCAGAGGCATGGGTACACTGTCAAATGCATGATCAAATTTCATGACATCAGCCCAGCTTTCAGGGACTGATTACTGTGCATTTTTCACATGGAGGGAAAAGATTTTAAATATGGTTAAGCAATACTTGGCTGTCTAAATCAGCATACTTCCTACTTCCTCTGGGAATTTCAACTATTAGGTCTCAAAGCTGGACACCTGGCATGAATTGTTCCTCTATCCCTTGCAGATGTTGTGCTGCCCTGCTGCTAGCGTCTTGTCTGAGTTGTTTTTAGTGCAGCTGGGGAGGTCATAACTGACAGGTGCTTTCACCTGTCAACTGTTAATGCTAATAAAAATGTATAAAGTGGTCTGGATGGAGCGCTGATGACAGAGGCCAACGTTGCTCCATCCAGCCCGCTTTATACATTTTTATGTGCATTGCTGCTCCCTCTTTGAGGGACCGCGGTGGGAGCTGCAGCTGACAAGCCACATTTTCCTTTGCTGCTCCAGGACCTTCCACCACGTGACCGGCAGGTCCTTGATCAAGTGGGACGCAGTACCCGGAGTCTCCTGCACATCATCACATCTCCAGATTCCAGCTGTCCCTAATCGTCCTGCGACGTCCGGATACCACTGTGCTGAGTTCTGGGAGCTGCCATCCATCTGTCACACAGGACTAGGAATCCTCCTGAGCAACTCCACACTGTTATGCTTGTTCAGCATAACCGTCTGCGGTGAGTAGGTCTATGACCTTTCTGTACCCTTTCCCTGGCTGATACCATTCATGTGTGCTCCCCTCTCTCTTTGTTTCCATGTAAACTGATAATGCGGACATGCTCACTCCTATAAAAATGAACAAAGTGTGGATTAGTCCACACTTTTCAACATTACCAGATGACAGCAGCACACAAAGTGTTTTTACTTACTTTACTTTACTTACTTCAATATTTGAATGAGGCTTGCTAGTTGTTGCCTTTTAGGTGTCTATGGATGACCCTCAGAAATTTTGCCTAGCATTGCACTTTCTGCAAAACCCTTAGGACTGCATAAGTACATCAACTACACTTTCAAAATATTTACTTTCTAATTTTTTGCATGTATTCAATTAGTCATCCATACCTTTTAACATGGTTATTATTGCATTATGGTGGTATGTAAAACTCACAAAAAGCATTGAAAAATTTTTGTGGATTTGATTACTAATCCATATAGTGTTACTTGTTTTCTGTCACATTTTCGTGGTATATAACATTTTAAAAAAAGCATAAAAAATTTGGCTTCAATAGATTTCTTACCCACACACTATTCTGTGTTCTTGAGTAAACATTTCTTGGATACACAACACTCCAAAAAAGAATTTAATAATTTTGCTGTGTTACTTTTCTTACCAATACACTCTTTTGTGGCCTGCAGTATAGTTTTGTGATATATAACATTCAACAAAAGTGTTAGAGTATTTTGTGGTCTTGGATACATTTCTATGATGTATGACAGTCCGAAAAAGTGTTAAAATTTTTTGCTGGGTTAAATTTCTCTATACCATGTTCTGAGGTACATATTTTCTTTTATATGACACTCAAATAAAGCGTTAGAAATGTTTGCTGTGTTACATTTCTCACCCATACACTATTCCGTCTTTTGGGATATATTTTATTGTCATATAACCCTCAAAACACTTGCTCAAAATTGTATTGGTATTTTTTTGCCCATTAATACAGTATTATGTACATTTCTTGGTATATAACCCTCAAAAACTAGTTTAAAAATGTATCGGTATTATATTGCTCATCCATAGGGTATTACTTTATCTTATGTGAGTTTCGGTGATATCTAAGCCTTCAAACATTTTTTTCAAATTTTTTTCAAGATGATATTGCTCATCCATAGACTATTACATATTGTTGGGTACATTTCAATGGTATGTAACCCTCAAAAAATTGCTCAAAATTTTTTCAGCATTACTTTGCTCATCCATAGTGTATTACTTGTTCTTTTGTACATTTCAATGGTATCAAACCCTTCAAAAATTTGTTCACAAATTGTATCTGTATTATATTGCTCATTCATACACTATTACATGTTCTTGGGTCCATTTTGTTGCTATACAACCCTCAAATAACTTGTTTAAAAATGTATAGGTGTTATATTGCTCATTAGGGTTGAGCGAAACGGGTCGAACATTTTCAAAAGTCGCCGACTTTTGGCTAAGTCGGGGTTTCATGAAACCCGATCCGACCCCTGTGCGGGGTCGGCCATGCGGTACGCGACTTTCGCGCCAAAGTCGCGTTTCAATGACGCGAAAAGCGCCATTTCTCAGCCAATGAAGGTAAACGCAGAGTGTGGGCAGCGTGATGACATAGGTCCTGGTCCCCACCATCTTAGAGAAGGGCATTGCAGTGATTGGCTTGCTGTCTGCGACGTCACAGGGGCTATAAAGAGGCGTTCCCGCCGACCGCCATCTTACTGCTGCTGATCTGAGCTTAGGGAGAGGTTGCTGCCGCTTTGTCAGAAGCAGGGATAGCGTTAGGCAGGGTCCATTAACCACAAAACCGCTTGTGCTGCAGCGATTTGCACTGTCCAACACCACCCTCGGTGTGCAGGGACAGTGGAATTTTTTTTTTTTTTTTTTTTCCCCTCAGCGCTGTAGCTCATTGGGCTGCCCTAGAAGGCTCCCTGATAGCTGCATTGCTGTGTGTACGCCGCTGTGCAAACCAACTGCTTTTTTCAAAGCACAAATCCTCTTGTTCCTTCCTTTCTGCACAGCTATCTTTTTTGTTTGTCCACACTTTTTATTTCATTTGTGCATCAGTCCACTCCTTATTGCTGCCTGCCATACCTGGCTGAGATTACTGCAGGCAGGGAGATAGTAGCTGCCTGCCATACCTGGCTGAGATTACTGCAGGCAGGGAGATAGTAATTGTAGGACATTCCCTGTTTTTTTTTTTTTTTTTTTTTTGGTGGGAGATTAAGATTGGCAATTTGGCATTTCTGCTAGAGTGCCATCCCTGTGTGTGCCATCTCTCTCACATAGTGGGCCATAGAAAGCCTTTTCATTTTTCTGTATTTTTTTTTGTGGGGTGTATAAATTCTCCCTGATAAAAATACAGTGGGAGATTAATATTGGCCTTTGGGCTTGTGTGCCAGTCCTGAGTGTGCCATCTCTCTCACAAATAGTGGGCCATAGAAAGCCTATTTTATTTTTTTTTGGGTTTTATAAATTCTCCCTGAAAAAAAGGGAGATTAATATTGGCCTCTGGGCTTCTGTGCCAGTCCTGAGCGTGCCATCTGTGCCAGTCCTGAGCGTCCCATCTCTCTCACAAATAGTGGGCCATAGAAAGCCTATTTAATTTTTTTTTTGGTTTTATAAATTTTCCCTGAAAAAAGGGAGATTAATATTGGCCTCTGGGCTTGTGTGCCAGTTGTGAGCGTGCCATCTGTGCCAGTCCTGAGCGTGCCATCTCTCTCACAAATAGTGGGCCATAGAAAGCCTATTTAATTTTTTTTTTGGTTTTATAAATTTTCCCTGAAAAAAGGGAGATTAATATTGGCCTCTGGGCTTGTGTGCCAGTTGTGAGCGTGCCATCTGTGCCAGTCCTGAGCGTGCCATCTCTCTCACAAATAGTGGGCCATAGAAAGCCTATTTAAATATTTTTTTGGTTTTATAAATTCTCCCAGAAAAAAAGGGAGATTAATATTGGCCTCTGGGCTTCTGTGCCAGTTGTGAGCGTGCCATCTGTGCCAGTCCTGAGCGTGCCATCTCTCTCACAAATAGTGGGCCATAGAAAGCCTATTTAAATATTTTTTTGGTTTTATAAATTCTCCCAGAAAAAAAGGGAGATTAATATTGGCCTCTGGGCTTCTGTGCCAGTCCTGAGCGTGCCATCTGTGCCAGTCCTGAGCGTCCCATCTCTCTCACAAATAGTGGGCCATAGAAAGCCTATTTTATTTTTTTTTTGGGTTTCAGAAATTCTCCCTGGAAAAAAAAAGGGAGATTAATATTGCCCTTTGGGCTTGTGTGCCAGTACTAAGCGTTCCATCTCTCTCTCTCTCTCAGTCAGTGGGCCATAGAACGCCTATTTTTGGTTTTATTTGTTTTCTAAATTCTCCCTGAAAAAATCATTTTATTTTATTTGGTTTCTAAATTCTTCCTGATAAAATCATATTTTTTTTATTATTTTTTTTTCTAAAGTCTCCCTGAAAAAAAAAAAAAAAAAAACAACCAAAAAAAACAGTGGGAGATTAATATTGGCCTTTCTGCTTGTGTGCCAGTCTTGACTCCTGGGTGCGTCATCTCTCAGTCAGTGGGCCATAGAACGCCTATTTTTGGTTTTATTTGTTTTCTAAATTCTCCCTGAAAAAATCATTTTATTTTATTTGGTTTCTAAATTCTTCCTGATAAAATCATATTTTTTTTATTATTTTTTTTTCTAAAGTCTCCCTGAAAAAAAAAAAAAAAAAAACAACCAAAAAAAACAGTGGGAGATTAATATTGGCCTTTCTGCTTGTGTGCCAGTCTTGACTCCTGGGTGCGTCATCTCTCAGTCAGTGGGCCATAGAACGCCTATTTTTGGTTTTATTTGTTTTCTAAATTCTCCCTGAAAAAATCATTTTATTTTATTTGGTTTCTAAATTCTTCCTGATAAAATCATATTTTTTTTATTATTTTTTTTTCTAAAGTCTCCCTGAAAAAAAAAAAAAAAAAAACAACCAAAAAAAACAGTGGGAGATTAATATTGGCCTTTCTGCTTGTGTGCCAGTCTTGACTCCTGGGTGTGCCATCTCTCTCTCTCTCTCTCTCCAATTGTGGTCCATAGAAAGCCTACATTTTTTTTCCTTGATTTGGGTTCCAAAATCTACCAGAGAAAATAACTCCATCAATCATTGGTAGAAAAATATTGGCCTCTGGGCTTGTGTGCCACTCCTGATTCCTGTGTGCGTCATCTCTCACTCAGTGGCCCATAGAAAGCATATAGTTTGTTACATTTGTTTTCTAAATTCTCCCTGCAAAAATCTATTTTTTTTTTTTTGGGGGGTTTCTAAAGTGTTCCTGAAAAAAATAAAAATAAAAAAAAAATAATAGTGTGACATTAATATTAACATTTGTGCTTCAGTGACAGTCCTGCGTGTGGGGCATCTCTCTAATTTGCAGCCACCAAAAAAAGAGTGTGTAACATTGGGCCTGATTTTCGCTGTGGTCTCACCAACCTGTAAAGGGGTAGCTAAATCATACTGAAGTTATAGCTCACCGTGTAAGTTGTGTGACTGCAACAAATAACGTTAGTTTGGTTACGTTTTTAAAACAATGAGGAAGTCTAGTGGAAGAGGTCGTGGCCGGGGGCGTTCATTGTCAGCTGGTAATGAGGGTAGTGGTAGTGGTGGAGCATCAGGTGGTCGTGGGGGAAAAAATATTGCACCTAAGTCTGGAGCTGTGGAGCCAGGTTCGTCGTCCGGCTACACAAGGCCTCGAACGCTCCCTTTTCTGGGATTAGGAAAACCGCTTTTAAAGCCGGAGCAGCAAGAGCAAGTTTTGGCTTATCTTGCTGACTCAGCCTCTAGCTCTTTTGCCTCATCTCGTGAAACTGGTAAAAGTAAAAGCAGCGCGTCGTTAGTGGATGTTCACGGTCAGGGACAAGTCACTTCCTTGTCCTCTTCAGCAAAAACAACAACAGAGAAGAATGCAGCAGGCGACACAACGGGTTACTCCATGGAGCTCTTTACACATACCGTCCCTGGCTTAGAAAGTGAAGCAGTTAACAGTCCATGCCCATTACAAATTGAATCTGACATGGAGTGCACTGACGCACAGCCACAGCCAGACTACTATGCTGGTCCTTTGACTCAGACCACAACATTGCCCTCGCAGGGTGCTGATCAAGAATCAGACCCTGATGAGACTATGTTGCCCCATCACGAACGCTATACCACCGAACGACACGGTGACACAGACGAAGTTGCGCAGGAGGTACAAGAAGAGTTATTAGATGACCCAGTTCTTGACCCCGATTGGCAGCCATTGGGGGAACAGGGTGCAGGCGGCAGCAGTTCTGAAGCAGAGGAGGAGGAGGGGCCGCAGCAGGCATCAACATCGCCACAGGTTCCATCTGCCGGGCCCGTATCTTGCCCAAAACGCGTGGCAAAGCCAAAACCTGGTGGAGGACAGCGTGGCCATCCGGTTAAAGCTCAGTCTGCAATGCCTGAAAAGGTATCCGATGCTAGAAAGAGTGCAGTCTGGCATTTTTTTAAACAACATCCAATTGATCAGCGCAAAGTCATCTGTCAAAAATGTTCTACTTCCTTAAGCAGAGGTCAGAATCTGAAAAGTCTCAATACTAGTTGCATGCATAGACATTTAACCACCATGCATTTGAAAGCTTGGACTAACTACCAAACGTCCCTTAAGGTTGTTGCACCCTCGGCCAATGAAGCTAGTCATCAACGCAACATCCCTTCCGGCAGTGTAGGACCACCATTTAGCGCACCACCTGCTGTATCTGTGCAGGTATCTTTGCCAGGCCAAAGCAGTCAGGGTCAGGGAATCACCAGTTTCGTAGTAGGAAACACTGCATCTAGGGCACCGGCGGCAACAATACCATCTCCCACCGTCTCTCAGTCTGCCATGTCCACCGGCACCCCCGCTAGTTCCACGATCTCCAGCTCTCCAGTCCAGCTCACCCTACATGAGACTATGGTTAGAAAAAGGAAATACTTAGCCTCGCATCCGCGTACACAGGGTTTGAACGCCCACATAGCTAGACTAATCTCGTTAGAGATGATGCCCTACCGGTTAGTTGAAAGCGAAGCTTTCAAAGACCTGATGGACTACGCTGTACCACGCTACGAGCTACCCAGTCGACACTTTTTTTCCAGAAAAGCCATCCCAGCCCTCCACCAGCATGTTAAAGAGCGCATCGTCCATGCACTCAGGCAATCTGTGAGCACAAAGGTGCACCTGACAACAGATGCATGGACCAGTAGGCATGGCCAGGGACGTTACGTGTCCATCACGGCACACTGGGTAAATGTGGTGGATTCAGGGTCCACAGGGGACAGCAAGTTTGGGACAGTTCTGCCTAGCCCACGGTCTAGTAAACAGTTGTCTGTAGCCGTTCGCACCCCCTCCTCCTCCTCCTCCTCGTCCTCCTGCAGAAGCAAGAGCTCGTCCACAGACCGCAGTCGCACAAACACTCCATCCGCACCTGCCACTGTTGCACACCAGGTCTCCCATTATGGGGCAGCTACTGGCATACGTCAGCAGGCTGTATTGGCTATGAAGTGTTTGGGCGACAATAGACACACCGCGGAAGTTCTGTCCGAGTTCTTGCAGCAAGAAACGCAGTCGTGGCTGGGCACTGTAGATCTTGAGGCAGGCAAGGTAGTGAGTGATAACGGAAGGAATTTCATGGCTGCCATCTCCCTTTCCCAACTGAAACACATTCCTTGCCTGGCTCACACCTTAAACCTGGTGGTGCAGTGCTTCCTGAAAAGTTATCCGGGGTTATCCGACCTGCTCCTCAAAGTGCGTGGACTTTGCGCACATATCCGCCGTTCGCCTGTACACTCCAGCCGTATGCAGACCTATCAGCGTTCTTTGAACCTTCCCCAGCATCGCCTAATCATAGACGTTGCAACAAGGTGGAACTCAACACTGCACATGCTTCAGAGACTGTGCGAACAGAGGCGGGCTGTTATGTTTTTGTGGGAGGATACACATACACGGGCAGGCAGTAGGATGGCAGACATGGAGTTGTCAGGTGTGCAGTGGTCGAAGATTCAAGACATGTGTCAAGTCCTTCAGTGTTTTGAGGAATGCACACGGCTGGTTAGTGCAGACAACGCCATAATAAGCATGAGCATCCCCCTAATGCGTCTGCTGATGCAAAGTTTGACGCACATAAAGGATCAGGCGTCTGCACCAGAGGAAGAGGAAAGCCTTGATGACAGTCAGCGATTGTCTGGTCAGGGCAGTGTACATGACGAGGTACCGGGCGAAGAGGAGGTGGAGGATGAGGAGGATGATGGGGATGAGTATATTTTTAATGAGGAAGCTTTCCCGGGGGCACGGGAAATTGGTGGCGTGGCAAGGCCGGGTTCTGGTTTTTTGAGGGACACAAGTGACGTAGATTTGCCTGCAACTGCCCCTCAACCAAGCACAACCGCAGATTTGACAACGGGAACTTTGGCCCACATGGCGGATTATGCCTTGCGTATCCTCAAAAGGGACACACGCATTACAAAAATGATGAACGATGACGATTACTGGTTGGCCTGCCTCCTTGATCCTCGCTATAAAGGCAAATTGCAAAATATTATGCCACATGAGAACTTGGAACTAATATTAGCAACAAAACAATCAACTCTTGTTGACCGTTTGCTTCTGGCATTCCCTGCACACAGCGCCCGTGATCGTTCTCACACGAGCTCCAGGGGCCAGCAGACCAGAGGTGTTAGAGGGGCAGAAATCAGAAGTGGCGTTGGACAGAGGGGTTTTCTGACCAGGTTGTGGAGTGATTTTTCTATGACCGCAGACAGGACAGGTACTGCAGCATCAATTCAAAGTGACAGGAGACAACATTTGTCCAGTATGGTTACAAACTATTTTTCATCCCTTATCGACGTTCTCCCTCAACCGTCATTCCCATTTGATTACTGGGCATCCAAATTAGACACCTGGCCAGAATTGGCAGAATATGCATTGCAGGAGCTTGCTTGCCCGGCAGCTAGTGTCCTATCAGAAAGAGTATTCAGTGCTGCAGGTTCAATACTAACAGAAAAAAGGACTCGTCTGGCTACCCAAAATGTAGATGATCTAACCTTCATTAAAATGAACCACAACTGGATTTCAAAATCTTTTGCCCCACCCTGCCCGGCTGACACCTAGCTTTCCTATGAAAAGGTCTTGCCTGTGGACTATTCTGAATGACTTTTCCAATCTCGTAATTTTCTTCACCTGATTGTCCAGCATACGACATGTTTCCACCTCACGAAATGGCCAAACTCCCCACACGGGGCCGTGCTATCGCCACTTTGCGCTTGGACCCTTGAGAGTGCTGTTTGTCTGAAGAGGTGGGTGTGGCCGCTTTTGGTCGACGGCACTGCCACTGGGTCCCTCATAGTACAATAAAGTGTCTCTGGCGGTGGTGGTGCGCACCCAACGTCAGACACACCGTTGTAATATGAGGGGCCCTGTGCCTGTACCGCCGGCCACAAGACAGTTCCCCCCCCCAGCTCAAACAGTGCTCTACCACTAGCAAAATTATCTCTCACAGCTTCACCAATGTGTAGTCTAGCCGCTGACATCCTTCAATGCCTGGCACTGACAATACCATTGTTTTGACATTTTTGTTATGTTAGGCCTTCGAAGCCTGTCTGCGGTCCCTTCTTTCTACAACTACTACACTGACCAGGCCACTGCTGGCCGTGTTACCCTGGAACCAATTTAAAAGTGCCTACAGTCAGCCCAATTTTGTTATGTTAGGCCTTCGAAGACTGTCTGCCGTCACTCCTTCCACTAGACTTCCACTGACCATACACTGCTGCCCATGTACCCCTGGAACCAATTTAAAGTGCCTACAGCCAGCCCAATTTTGTTATGTTAGGCCTTCGAAGCCTGTCTGCGGTCACTCCTTCCACTAGACTTCCACTGACCAGACCACTGCTGCCCGTGTACCCCTGGAACCAATTTAAAAGTGCCTACAGCCATGTGTTATTATTTTAGGCCTTCGATGCCTGTCTGCGGTCACTCCTTCCACTAGGCCTCCACTGACCACACCACTGCTGCCCGTGTACCCCTGGAACCAATTTAAAATTGCCTACAGCCAGCCCAATTTTTTTATTTTAGGCCTTCGATGCCTGTCTG
Organism: Ranitomeya imitator; assembly: GCF_032444005.1. Lineage (NCBI taxonomy): Eukaryota > Metazoa > Chordata > Amphibia > Anura > Dendrobatidae > Ranitomeya > Ranitomeya imitator. The sequence continues at coordinate 109,256,451 of NC_091290.1, read as the reverse complement.
CGGTCCATTCTTTCAACTACTACTACACTGACCAGGTCACTGCTGCCCGTGTACCCCTGGAACCAATTTAAAATTGCCTACAGCCATGTGTTATTATTTTAGGCCTTCGATGCCTGTCTGCGGTCACTCCTTCCACTAGGCCTCCACTGACCACACCACTGCTGTCCGTGTACCCCTGGAACCAATTTAAAATTGCCTACAGCCATGTGTTATTATTTTAGGCCTTCGATGCCTGTCTGCGGTCACTCCTTCCACTAGGCCTCCACTGACCACACCACTGCTGTCCGTGTACCCCTGGAACCAATTTAAAATTGCCTACAGCCATGTGTTATTATTTTAGGCCTTCGATGCCTGTCTGCGGTCCATTCTTTCAACTACTACTACACTGACCAGGGCACTGCTGGCCGTGTACCCCTGGAACCAATTTAAAATTGCCTACAGCCAGCCCAATTTTTTTATTTTAGGCCTTCGATGCCTGTCTGCGGTCCATTCTTTCAACTACTACTACACTGACCAGGTCACTGCTGCCCGTGTACCCCTGGAACCAATTTAAAATTGCCTACAGCCATGTGTTATTATTTTAGGCCTTCGATGCCTGTCTGCGGTCACTCCTTCCACTAGGCCTCCACTGACCACACCACTGCTGTCCGTGTACCCCTGGAACCAATTTAAAATTGCCTACAGCCATGTGTTATTATTTTAGGCCTTCGATGCCTGTCTGCGGTCACTCCTTCCACTAGGCCTCCACTGACCACACCACTGCTGTCCGTGTACCCCTGGAACCAATTTAAAATTGCCTACAGCCATGTGTTATTATTTTAGGCCTTCGATGCCTGTCTGCGGTCACTCCTTCCACTAGACTTCCACTGACCAGACCACTGCTGCCCGTGTACCCCTGGAACCAATTTAAAAGTGCCTACAGCCAGCCCAAGTTTGTTATGTTAGGCCTTCGATGCCTGTCTGCGGTCACTCCTTCCACTAGGCCTCCACTGACCACACCACTGCTGTCCGTGTACCCCTGGAACCAATTTAAAATTGCCTACAGCCATGTGTTATTATTTTAGGCCTTCGATGCCTGTCTGCGGTCACTCCTTCCACTAGGCCTCCACTGACCACACCACTGCTGTCCGTGTACCCCTGGAACCAATTTAAAATTGCCTACAGCCATGTGTTATTATTTTAGGCCTTCGATGCCTGTCTGCGGTCCATTCTTTCAACTACTACTACACTGACCAGGGCACTGCTGGCCGTGTACCCCTGGAACCAATTTAAAATTGCCTACAGCCAGCCCAATTTTTTTATTTTAGGCCTTCGATGCCTGTCTGCGGTCCATTCTTTCAACTACTACTACACTGACCAGGTCACTGCTGCCCGTGTACCCCTGGAACCAATTTAAAATTGCCTACAGCCATGTGTTATTATTTTAGGCCTTCGATGCCTGTCTGCGGTCACTCCTTCCACTAGGCCTCCACTGACCACACCACTGCTGTCCGTGTACCCCTGGAACCAATTTAAAATTGCCTACAGCCATGTGTTATTATTTTAGGCCTTCGATGCCTGTCTGCGGTCACTCCTTCCACTAGGCCTCCACTGACCACACCACTGCTGTCCGTGTACCCCTGGAACCAATTTAAAATTGCCTACAGCCATGTGTTATTATTTTAGGCCTTCGATGCCTGTCTGCGGTCCATTCTTTCAACTACTACTACACTGACCAGGGCACTGCTGGCCGTGTACCCCTGGAACCAATTTAAAATTGCCTACAGCCAGCCCAATTTTTTTATTTTAGGCCTTCGATGCCTGTCTGCGGTCCATTCTTTCAACTACTACTACACTGACCAGGTCACTGCTGCCCGTGTACCCCTGGAACCAATTTAAAATTGCCTACAGCCATGTGTTATTATTTTAGGCCTTCGATGCCTGTCTGCGGTCACTCCTTCCACTAGGCCTCCACTGACCACACCACTGCTGTCCGTGTACCCCTGGAACCAATTTAAAATTGCCTACAGCCATGTGTTATTATTTTAGGCCTTCGATGCCTGTCTGCGGTCACTCCTTCCACTAGGCCTCCACTGACCACACCACTGCTGTCCGTGTACCCCTGGAACCAATTTAAAATTGCCTACAGCCATGTGTTATTATTTTAGGCCTTCGATGCCTGTCTGCGGTCACTCCTTCCACTAGACTTCCACTGACCAGACCACTGCTGCCCGTGTACCCCTGGAACCAATTTAAAAGTGCCTACAGCCAGCCCAAGTTTGTTATGTTAGGCCTTCGATGCCTGTCTGCGGTCACTCCTTCCACTAGGCCTCCACTGACCACACCACTGCTGTCCGTGTACCCCTGGAACCAATTTAAAATTGCCTACAGCCATGTGTTATTATTTTAGGCCTTCGATGCCTGTCTGCGGTCCATTCTTTCAACTACTACTACACTGACCAGGGCACTGCTGGCCGTGTACCCCTGGAACCAACATCAGAAAATATAAAAATAAGTATTTTGCTTATAAAAAAGAAAATACTGGTGAGATATCAAATGCAGACATTTTAACATTAAAAACAAACACACAACTCTAATCTGGTACAGTACTAAAAATGGCCACCAGCTACAATTACTTTCTCCTGCAAGTAGTTAACTGAAAGTTTTTTTAAATTGAAAACACACATATGGCATCCACCGAGTGTTGTCCTGTCGCGTCTTCTTTATATTATTGCCGAGAAGATGCAAAATAATGAAAATAATAAAATCATTAATTACCAAAATAATAGAGAAAGTCAACACCACATTGCAAATAAACATTCATTCCAAATAAAGAAGCAGGGCGCGTCCGAGGGTGAGTATATACCTAATAAGAATATAATCACCCTCGGACGCGCAATGCTTATTTCCAACAGCCTTCCTTCCTAAGAATCAGCCCTTCCGTCGTGTAGAGAGACGTTGTGTTACACTCCAAGGTGTTCCCCAGGTTGCCTTTCCTGAGCTTCGATCTTCCGGCTCTCGTTTAGTAGTTCTTGGAAACTACTCTGCATTAGGCCTTCAAATTGGGTATGGGGTGTAGAGAGATGGTGTGTTCCACTCCAAGGTGTTCCCCAGGTTGCCTTTCCTGAGCTTCGATCTTCCGGCTCTCGTTTAGTAGTTGTTGGAAACTACGCTGCATTAGGCCTTCAAATTGGGTATGGGGTGTAGCGAGAGGGTGTGTTACACTCCAAGGTGTTCCCCAGGTTGCCTTTCCTGAGCTTCGATCTTCCGGCTCTCGTTTAGTAGTTCTTGGAAACTACACTGCATTAGGCCTTCAAATTGGGTATGGGGTGTAGAGAGAGGGTGTGTTACACTCTAAGGTGTTCCCCAGGTTTCCTTGCCATTGCTTCGGTCTTCCGACTCTCGTTTAGTAGTTGTAGAAAAGTACACTGCATTAGGCCATACAAAATGGGTATGGGGTGGAGAGAGATGGTGTGTTACACTCCAAGGTGTTCCCCAGGTTGCCTTTCCTGAGCTTCTATCTTCAGGCTCTCATTAAATTGTGGTTAAATGGAACAACTGCATTTGGCGTACTAGTTGGTTTGGGGCCTACTATCGGTGTCTGCCACTCCTTGCTGTTCTCCTCCACTGAACAAAGCTGTGCCGCCTGTTTACTACGGTTGCCAATTTTGAACTGCATTTCGACTACTTACTGATTTGGCCCTACTCTCTGTGTCAGCCTCTCATTCCAGTTGTCCTCCACTGCAATGCCCCCTGGTTATTCCTGTGTTACCAATTTTGAACTGCATTTAGCCCACTTTCTTCTTTGGGCCTATATCTGTGTTTCCACTTCATCGTGCCCATTGCCCAGCCAGTGATAGATGAGTCTGCTGGTACATTGACCCATAACGCAACATTCCCCGTGCACGCTACACAACAACATTGTGACCCTGCTGAAAGTCAGGTTGCTCTTCCCGCATACCATACCACCTTACACGGGGACAAAGAGGAAGGTGCAGATGAAAGTGCAGGTTCCTTCATCAGGTGGGGGGAGGAATACTAGTTGGCGACGTCACTGGCACAGGGCCTCTCATAGTACGCAAAAGTGTTGCTGCCGGTGGGAGGCGCCCCCGCCGTGCAAACACACCGCTGTACTTTGAGGGGCCCTGTGCCAGTGCCAATGCCAACGAGTGGGCCCCCCCTGCTTGCTCAGGTTCACAGCACTTGCAAAGTTGAAATACTTACCTCTCCCTGCTCCACTGCCGTGACGTGGTCCAGATTTCCTGGGCCCACTAATTACTTGAACCAGCCCTACCCCCCACAACTTTAGCCAAATGACCCCCAATTTCAAATGCCTTCCAATTATTATAAGGTAAATTACGCTTGACAAGCTTCATTAAGAAGAATGGATGGTTTTGACATTAAAATGGCCACTCTAGGTGTTTTCCTGGCCCCCACTCACTGCCGACTATGCTGCCCCATTGACTTGCATTGGGTTTCGTGTTTCGGTCGATCCCGACTTTACGTCATAATCGGCCGATTTCACTCGACCCGACTTTGGACATAGTCGGGTTTCGCAAAACCCGGCTCGACTCTAAAAAGGTCAAGGTCGCTCAACTCTATTGCTCATCAATAAGGTATTATGTCTACTTAAGTGCATTTTGTTGCTATCTAAGCCACTTAAAATGTTTTTTTTTAAAGCATTGGTAATATACTCCTCATGCATATAGTATTAAGCTTTCTTGGGTACATGTCATTGGTATATAACTCTTAAAAAACTTGATTAAAAATGTATTGGTATAGGTCATCTATGGAGTATTACAGTACATACTCTTGGGTTGATTTAGGTGGTATATAAGCCTCAAAAACTTGTTAAAAAATGTATCGTTATTATTTCACTCACGCAGACTATTCCATGGTTTTCAGTACATTTCATTGCTATATAACCCTTAAAAAACTTTATGAAAACTTTTTCTGCATTATAATGCTCATCCACACAGTATAAAATAGTAACATAGTAACATAGTAACATAGTTAGTGAGGCCGAAAAAAGACATTTGTCCATCCAGTTCAGCCTATATTCCATCATAATAAATCCCCAGATTTACGTCCTTCTACAGAACCTAATAATTGTATGATACAATATTGTTCTGCTCCAGGAAGACATCCAGGCCTCTCTTGAACCCCTCGACTGAGTTCGTCATCACCACCTCCTCAGGCAAGCAATTCCAGATTCTCACTGCCCTAACAGTAAAGAATCCTCTTCTATGTTGGTGGAAAAACCTTCTCTCCTCCAGACGCAAAGAATGCCCCCTTGTGCCCGTCACCTTCCTTGGTATAAACAGATTCTCAGCGAGATATTTGTATTGTCCCCTTATATACTTATATAACATGTTTTGGGGTATATTTTGATGGTATATGTGTTAGGGTTGGCGGATTGCACTAAATAAATGTAATAGTAAAGTGCAATTGCAACCCGGAGTCCACCGTGCAGAGATGTTAAACTGCTGCTAATGTGAACAATGACGGAATACACAGCAAGTGATTGCTTGCACATACTGAGTTTAAGCACATGAACTGCACTCGCATGCAAAAACAAAACAAATGCTTTGCAACTGAGCAGTGTCATTTACACACAGAAACAGAGCAGATGCTCACCAACTGAAATGTCATATGCAAAAGAGTCAACCATCAGCACTCAGTTTGTGGAATGCACGCTCCAAAGTCCAAGGATCCAATCGGACCAAAAGATGCAGAAAAGAAAAGAAGAGCAGCATCCATACCAGGTGATAGATATCCAAAAGAAGATCTTTATTCTGCCATCATGGAGTTACAACGTTTCGGCCGGAGTGGCAAAGGCCACTCCGGCCGAAACCAACTGAAATGTGTCACTCGTAGTGTTGAGCATTCCGATACTGCAAGTATCGGCTGATATTTGCTGTATCGGAATTCCGATACCGAGTTCCGATATTTTTGTGATATCGGAAATCAGAATCGGCGTGTGCGGTGCGTATGGTTCCCAGGGTCTGGAGGAGAGGAAACTCTCCTTCAGGCCCTGGGATCCATATTAATGTAAAAAATAAAGAATAAAAAGAAAAAATATGGCTATACTCACCCCTCGGACGAACCCTAGCTGTCACCGCTGCAAGCGTCCGCCTCCGTTCCTGAGAATGTTGTGAGTGAAGGACCTTCGATGACGTCACGGTCAGGTGAGTGGTCACGTGAGCGGTCAGGTCACCTGACCGTGACGTCATCTAAGGTCCTTCACTCTGCATTCTCAGGAACGGAGGTGGACGCTTGCAGCGGTGACAGCCAGAGTTCGTCCGAGGGGTGAGTATAGCCATATTTTTTATTTTTATTCTTTATTTTTTACATTAATAGGGATCCCAGGGCCTGAAGGAGAGTTTGCTCTCCTTAAGACCCTGGGAACCATCCAGGATACCTTCCGATATTTGTGTCCCATTGGTATCGGGTATCGGTATCGGCGAGATCCGATATTTTGCCGGTATCCGCCGATACCATCCGATACCGATACTTTCAAATATTGGAAGGTATCGCTCAACACTAGTCACTCGCACACATAAACAGAACAGGTATGGCTCCAGACACGACCCCTGTTAACCTCACAGGGGAACATAGCCTGTTAACAGTGTAAAAGGCAAACAGTGGTCATACAATCATCAATCGTGCTCAACCAACTCCTCTCCGGAGAACCGGAATTCTAATGACTTACTGTCGACCCTGAGCACATGCTGGTAAAGACCACACTGGTGCAATGTCCCATACATACATGTAACAATAATGATATTAGCGCACCCTTGTGCACTTCTGAGACCCTTTTACATGTTCAGCTCATGTCCAGTCGGACAGGACCTTACTGGCGGACCAATCTGGAGCTGCCACATCACCAGAGCAGCTGATGACCGACCACCAATGAGACGCCGCCACATCACGAGCATGCTCAGTAGGGTGATTTCTGGACTTAGCCTCCAGAGCGTCCGTTTGTCTCTGCCTACCACTAGTTACCTTAGACTTGGCTGAAGAGCCAGCAGTAACCAGATGAGCAGCACGAGCCTGGGTAACTCACTGGGACAGGTGTCTATGCTCAGCAGCACCCGCAGCAGACAAAGCTGAATGGGAGACCGCTGATGCAGACAAGGCTTGGGATCTACTCTATGCAGCAGAAGAATCCTGGCGCCTAACAACAGGTTCTACAGTGTATATGTCAATAGTCAATATTTGAATCAGATCAATTATTTGTTTTTATTTCAAGCAAGCACAATTTTGCATGAAGCAGGTTATACAGAATGTATATGAAAATAGTAAATTTTTTGTAACAAAATATATGTTGTGAATTGTACCAGGCCAAGGATTAGTCACATGGATGACTAATTGAATCCAGGAAAAAAAAATAACTTGTTTTGGAATTTTATATACAACCTTAATGTAACAATAACCACATTAAACTGTATGGATGACTATTTGAATCCAGAAAACATTTTTGAACTTTTTTTGAGTTTTAGGTACCACTGTATTGTATCACAAAGCACATAATACTTTATGGATTACAAATTCAATCCAGAAAATTTTTTGTATGCAAATATTTTGAAAGTGTAGTTGATGTAGCCCCATACTCATAAAGCCAAGAAAAAAATATAAGGAGAGTAAAACAGTAATCATCTTTAGGTGTACGCTTCTTCTCCTTCCTTGGGAGGCTGGGGGGACTGCCTCCACATGTTTTCAGGAGACAATTTTCAGGTACCTGGGCTGTAAGTGACCCAGCTTTGGATAGTGCCAGAGTCCCCAATATGCAGGAGTGGGCGACATCTACCTGTGTCACCTGCACCATCGCCTGCTCCCACATAGGAGGTGGGGAATCCAAAGGATAGTATTATCTCTCGGAAATGGTAGTTTCATTTTGAGATGCCTAGAGGAGCCTCTCCCAGGCCCATTCATTTCACAAGAAGGGTTTGTCCTACTCCTTTCCTTCTCGGATTACACCCATCGCATACCAGCGATGTTGCCCCTTCATTTTGAGGAACTTGAACCTGGTTCCAGCCATCAAGTCTGGCAGCCTTTGAAGCAAATGTTCAGTCTCTACTGCTCACTGGTTGAATGAGATGTGATGACGGGTCACTATAAAAGTCGCCGCCGCCATTTGTGGTTCACTCTGCTGTGAATTCAGTTAGGGACAGGATGCTGTGTTCTGACTGAGGGCCAGATTGAGATAGCAATTTGCTTCATTGTGCTTTACCCAGGCTAATTTAGCAACCGCTGTTTGAGAAACTTGTTTTTGCCTTGCATCGTTGTGCACAGCTGTCTGCATGGTCTCTGTGTAAGTGCAGCTCACTCTGTAGTCTGTTCTGCAGCCACAGCTGGTCGTAGTCAGCTCAGCGTGTGTCACTGCCTCATACTGTTCCATGGTCCTTTTTTCAGTTAGTGCTGCCTGCTGCACATTGTTCCAGATTTATCCTATTAGTGGGTTTCCATCCATATACTGCTAGATTGTGGAAAAACACTATATAAGAGTACATAGAGGAGGTTTTTTTGGCCTTGCAGCATCATTTACGGCTGTCTGCAAGGTCTCTGTGTGAGTTCAGCTCATGCTGTAGTCTGTTCTGCGAAAAAAACAAAAAGTTAATTAAGTTCACCAAACACTCCACTTTACAGTTTTGTAGGCCATGTTAGCTCATATTGAAGTCTAGTCCACACTTTATAAAATTAGTGTTTCTTATACCTGTTAGCAGCTGATCAGGAATAAGCACACTAAGCCCTTAGTACTTTTCTGCCTATCTTTATCAGTCTACCAAGATGAAGAAGGCAGGGAGTAAGGCACGTGGTCGTGGGAATGGAGTTTCTACAGGGAGAGGATGTGGGGATTCTGTGCCTGCTGCGGGCACCGGTGACTCATCATCTCCCAGTTTTAGCAGGGAACAGTCCTTCATGCACAGCCTTGTAGGAGCTCGTCATACCCCACTGCTGTGGGATGAACAAATTGAAGCCGTTGCCGGATGGATGGCAGCTAATGCATTGACTTCAATTAGTGCCACATCCTCTCAGGCACAGAGCACTGAAGAGCACCCATCTGTCTCTTCACCACCTGCCAAGTTGCCCAGGCAGTCAGAGATCCCTGTACAGGAGCAATCTCTATTTCTGTTCTCTGAATCTCTTGGCTTGGAAAGAGGGGGCCAGCCAAGCAGCATTCGAGAAATGGAAGAAGAGGCAGTATGCAGTGATGCCCAACAGCTTTGTCTCTCTGAATCTGAAGAGGCGGGTGGACCAGTGCCTCCGGTCAGCACACCTCAGTATGCATCTGATGATGAGACTCAGGTGTAACTTTCTGGTGCGTACCATGCTGCCGAGACTACCCTGGAGAAGCAGTTGTTGGAAGAGGGTAGTGTAGATGATGAGGTCCTTGATCCATCATGGCATGAGGTACAGGAAGGAGGTGGGAGCAGCTCTGAGGAAGAGATTCCCCGAACGGCCCAAAGAGGGAGAGGGAGGGGAAGGCTGCGTTGCCTGCAGCCTCCACTTCGGCACCCATTAGGAGCATGCCACTTCCAAAACCCAAATGGGTGCTCCCAAGACTTGCAGTGCCTGGTCCTTTTTTGACACAGTTACAGATGACATTTGCTTTGTCAAATGCAAGCTGTGCAATCAGAAAGTCAAAAGAGGGAAAAGTGTCAGCAACTTCAATACCACAAATATGTGGAAACATATGCGGACCAAGCACAAGGTGGTGTTACAAAAACACACTGAAGACCTAGGCCAACCTACAGCGGCATCTACCACCTCTTCAGCTCATGTTGTAGCCTCATCCTCCAGCTCACACACAGCTGGTACGGCTTCCTCACAGGATCGCCATGGAAGAACCTCTGGCACTGTTGTACAGAGACCCAGTGTAATTCCACCCACAGCACCACATTCCCTGTCATCCTCACACTCCCAGCCCAGTCTACAGCCATCGGTAGCACAGGCATGGTAGAAAAAGCGTCCATTCTCGGCAAACCACCCTCGAGCACAGGCTCTGAATGCTGGCATTGCAAAACTACTGTCCCTTGAAATGCTGTCATTCAGGCTGGTGGAGACTGACACCTTCCGTAACTTGATAGCATTGGCAGTCCCACAATACATCGTGCCCAGCCACTTTTATTTCAGCAGGCAAGCCGTACCTGCCCTGCAAAAGCATGTGGAGGGAAACATTAAACATGCGCTACTAAACGCCATCAGTAGCAAGATCCACCTCACCACCGATGCGTGGACCAGTCACCATGGACAGGGATGATACCTTTCCCTCACTGCCCATTGGGCAAATGTTGTGGAGCCGGGTACAGATCTTGAGAGTGGTGCTGTACGTGTTCTGCCAACTCCAAGGATTGCAGGAATCCATCTGTACACATTGACTCCTCCTCATACTCCAGTTCCTCTGAATCAGCGCTGCAGGAGCCATCACAGTCCACCTCCACACGGACCCGTGAACGCTTACCTGTTATGACCGATATGAGCACAGCCATGGCGAAATCTCAACAGGCCGTATTGAAATTAATTTCTTTGGGGAATCGAAGCCACACAGCGCAGGAGGTCTTGAATGCCATCAAGCAGGAGAGCGACGTGTGGTTTGTGCCAGCGAATCTCCAGCCAGGCATGGTAGTGTGTGACAATGGCCGAAATCTGGTGGCAGCTCTGGTCCTAGGCAACCTCACTCATATCCCATGTCTGGCACATGTGCTCAACCTGGTAGTACAGAGTTTTCTGAGAGACTGTCCGGATCTTGATGCACTGCTGCACAAGGTCCGCCTAGAGTGTGCTCACTTGTGGCATTCCAGCATGGCAAGATCACGCATTGCAGCTCTGCAGCGCTGATTCCGCCTTCCGGAACATTGCATCATATGTGACCTACCCACCAGGTGGAATTCAACGTTGCATATGTTGGAGCAGTTGTGTGAGCAGCATGTAGCAGTAATTGGGTACCACCTGCATGAGGTGCAAAGAAGTCGCACTGCGCGCCGTTCAGACTTCACAACCACTGAGTGGGCCACTATGAAGGACATCTGCCAGGTTTTGCATGCCTTTGATGATTCCACGTGGATGGCGAGTGCAGATGATGCACTAGTCAGCATGACTATCCCCCTTATCTGCCTGCTTGAAAAAACACTGCAAGCGCTAAGGGATGAGGTTTTGGAAGAGGTGGAGGATGAGGAGTCACAAATGCCATCTGCTTCTGGACAGTCTGCGCAACGTGGTTCCTCACAAAGGCCTAGGCAGGGGACACTTTGTGAGGAGGATGAGGAGGAGTCAATGGAGGAGGAAGACATCTGTCCAGAGGAGGGAGTTACACAATGTTCCAGTAGTCAGTATGTAGAGCGAGGGTGGGGTGATGCAGAGCAGGCAGAGATCACGCCTCAAGCAGGGGACAGCGTTTTTGGCCAGTTGGCAGTCTGCAGCACATGGTTGATTTCAGGCTGCGGTGAAGAAAAAAATAATGTTGTCCCAGCTCCTTAAACAAATTATTTTATTGAACACATATTAAAATTGCAAAAAGTGGCTAAATCCTCATTCTGTGAAGGTGCACTAGTGTGCCAATAGTCCAGCAACGCATTTCGATCTGATGAGACCTTTATCACAGCTGATTTCATTAGACTCGTGCAATAGTCTTACACTTACTATGGACATTACTATGCCTCTCTATTATGTGGACGTCTTTTTACATTACCTCCTTTTCTAAATCCTCTGACCTGTTCAACCTCCTGAAATTTGTCCATACACTCCACCCTGGAATTAATTGGGTAGAAGTATGGATTTTTAACTTGGAGATACTGTGGCTGATTAATTTTACTTGTATCTTCCTCCTCTAATGTATCTAGACTTTGCATATCAGATAATGCAATGTGTTCAATCAAATTTAACCCATGATGTCTACCTATCTTATATGAGGACAATAATTCAGCTAAAATTTTAGATTCAGGAATAAATGTCATGTCCAGACGTGCTCCAACTATAGGAAATGTATTATCGCCGGGATATTTCTCATCAAAACCAAAAGTGCAAAACTGGTTAAAATATAAAGGATTTGTAAAATGTGGAGTGAACAAGTGTAAAATGTGCAAATTTGCACATAATACCAAGACCTTCAATAATCAGGAAGGGAATGGTATATATAACATCAATCAGTTTATAAATTGTAATACAGAAAATGTGGTATACCAAATAGAATGCACCATATGCAAAAAAACATATATTGGGTGCACAACGAGAAAACTAAAAGTAAGAATGTCAGAACATATTAGAGATATCAAAAATAATAATATTAATATAAGGAATATTTCAATGGCTTCAAAGCATTTTATTCATTGCCATAATGGTAACATGTCATCATTAAGATTCACAGGAATTGAACAGGTCAGAGGATTTAGAAGATGATGTAATGTAAATAGACATCTACATAACAGAGAGGCATTTTGGATACACAAACTAGCGACTCGTCATCCTGACGGGTTCAACAAAAGAAACAAAATAATGTTTTATTACTGAGGAATAGGGTTGAGCGACTTTTACCTTTTTAGGGCTGACTATCTCAAAAGTCAAGTCGAGTGAAATCGGCCGATTATGGCGAAAAGTAGGGGATCGACCGAAACACGAAACCCAATGCAAAGTCAATGGGAAATCTAACTTTTTGTTTTCTCTCTCTCTCTCTCTCTCCTCCGTCCCTGAACAGAAAAGCTGTTGTTACACATTGCAAATCGCTACAGCGCACAAGCGACAAGATGGCGATAGGCGTCCACGCCCCTAAGACCTATGTCATTACTCTGCCCACGCTCCTTCATTGGCTGAAAAAATGGCGCCAAACGCGTCATATGAAACGCGACTTTGGCACGAAGATCGCCGACTGCATGGCCGATCCCACACTAGGATCGGGTCGGGTTTCATGAAACCCGACTTTGCCAAAAGTCGGCGACTTTTAAATTTGTCCGATCCGTTTCGCTCAAGCCTACTGAGGAATAGTATGTAAATGTAACATGTTTAAAATAAGTTTTGTATTTGTATGTTTTAATATGTGCAGAGCTTTATAATATATAAAAAAGAAGTGTAACATACAAGGACCTAGCGATAGATAACATGTGATTAGAATACGAAATGTGATTGGTTCATAGTAAGTATAAGACTATTGCATGAGTCTAATGAAATCAGCTGTGATAAAGATCTCATCAGATCGAAACGCGTTGCTGGACTATTGGCACCCTAGTGCACCTTCACTGAACGAGGATTTAGCCTCTTTTTGCAATTTTAATATGTCTTCAATAAAAGAATTTGCTTAAGGAGATGGGACAACGCTATTTTTTCTTCATTGGTTCAACACGTCGGGTTCGGACAAGGTCCCGAGCACCTGCGGCTGAAAGTGATGAGCTGGCTAGGGCTTTTATGCCTAATTTCTTTTTCTATTTATTTATTTCATGCTGCAGTGCCTGAGAAACGAGCGCCGCATCACCCACATTCTCAACACGGCTGAATATTGGGTGTACACCCTCCTAGATCCTTGCTACCGGGACAACTTACAAAGCCTCATAACACCGATGAACCGTGAGCGTAAAATGCGGGAGTACCAAGACACACTGGTGCATTCCATCATCTTCTCTAGTCCAACCGAGAGCAGCGCTGCTAGTGCTTTACAAAGCAGCTCAGTGCGTCGAGGCAGTGGAGGAAGCTCTGCACAAAGAGGGAGCAGAAGCAGTGCCTCAGCACAAGGCAAGACCAGTATGGCCCAACTGTGGCAAACTTATGTGTGCCCGCCACAACTGTCTACACCATCATCATCCAGTCAGCAAGAGGCAACATTTCCGTCAGATGGTGACAGACTACATGTCTTGCCCTCTCAGTGTACTAACACACGGCTCTTCCCCCTTCAAGTTTTGGGTCTTTAAGCTGGATACATGGCCAGAGCTTAGCCAGTATGCATTGGAGGTGCTGGCTTGCCCTGCTGCTAGTGTATTATTGGAACTCATCTTTAGTGCCGCAGGTGGTGCACTAACAGACCATCGCATGCGACTATCCTCGGATAACGTTGACCGGCTTACTTTTCTGAAAATGAACAAGGCCTGGATCTCGCAGGAAATTGCCACTCCTCTTCCAGATTAAATAATTGGTTGGCAACAGTATCCAGGTCTCCTGTTGTGTTCATGTTTCTACCACCTGAACTGTAATCCCTGGGCTGCAACATCGCCAGTTGCTGCTCAGAAGTGCCGTCTGCACAGTCAACACATGACCCAGTGTTATAGGGTTTCAGTAACATCAGCTGATCCCCAGCTGTGTATCCGGCAATTTCTCCTGCTCCGTTCACACTCACACTTCAACTGATATTAATCTAGCTCAAATTAGGCCTCTGCCTACACTCTGCTTCTCCTTGATTCCCTGGGCTCCAACACTGCCAGTTGCTGCTCAGAAGCGCTGCCTGCACAGAGAAAAACACTAGCTCCTGTGTTAGTGGGGTTCAATAACGTCAGCTGCTCCCCTGCTGTGTATCCGGCAATTGCTCCTGCTACCTCCACACTCACACTACTTCAGATAATAAACTTGCTCCAATTAGGCCTCGGCCTACACCCTGATTGACCCTGGGCTCCAACACCGCGTGCCATCTGCACAGTCAACTCTTGCTGCCATGTTATTGGGTTTTTAGTAACGTCAGCTGATCCCCAGCTGTGCATCCAGCAATTTGTCCTGCTCCATCCACGCTCACACTACAACAGACATTAAACTGCCTCAGCCTACACTCTGTTTCTCCTGCATTCTCTGGGCTACAACACCGCCAGTTGCTGCTCAGAAGTGCCGTCTGCACAGAAAAAAACACTAGCTCCTGTGGAAGGTAGTCGCCGAAATGCGCGTCGGGGTGGACGGGAACGGCGTGCGTGTGCACTGTGACCCCCTACTGCGGTATGTATTAACCCTATATTTACTACTATGGTCACATGTACCCATGACAGTTGTCCTACATTCTGCTAAATATGCATGACGTAATTATATACCTAATATGGGCTTTTGGATCACTGTCTATGGTTAGTCACATGCACCCTGCCCTGTCCCTTTGATATGTGTAGGGTTTGACAGAGGGGATTTTCCCACCTGCTATGCTGTATATCTGTTTTTATATTTCTAAATAAAGTTTTTTGCACGTTTGTATAATTTGGGACTTTTTGACTGCTTTTTTGGCTTCTTGAGTATATTCTTGAGACATATTATGTATTCCATTGACTATCTATAGCTCCTGTGTTAGTGGGGTTCAGTAACATCAGCTGCTCCCTTGCTGTGTATCCGGCAATTTCTCCTGCTCCCTCCACACTAAGACTACAACAGATATTAAACTTGCTGAAATTGGGCCTCGGCCTGCACTCAGGATCTAGCATTGACCCAGGGCTCCAACACTGCCAGTTGCTGCTAGGAAATGCTGTCTGCACAGTCAACAGTTGCTCCTCTGTTATAGGGGTTCAGTAACGCTAGCTGCTCCCCTGCTGTGTATCCGGCAATTTCTTTTGCTCCCTACACTCTAAGACTACAACAAATATTAAACTTGCTCAAATTAGGCCTCAGCCTACACTCAGTTCCTAGCATTGACCCTGGGCTCCAACTCCGCCAGTTGCTGCCCGGAAGTGCTGTTTGCACAGTCAACACCAGCTCCAGTGTTATTGGGGTTTAGTAATGCCAGCTGGTCTCCTGCTGTTTATCCGGCAATTGCTCCTGCTACCTCCACACTTAAACTACTACAGATTTGAAACTTGCTCCAATTAGGACTCAGCTTACACCCTGTTTCTCCTGTAATTCCTGGGCTCCCACACTGCCAGTTGCCGCTCGGAAGTGCTGTCTGCACAGTCAACACTTGCTGCCGTGCTATTGCGGTTCAGTAATGTCAGCTGATCCCATGCTGTGTATCCATCAATTTCTCCTGTTCCCTCCACACTCACACTACTACAGAAATTAAAGGGAGCCTGTCCCCCCAGGCGTTTGTAACTTAAAGAGCCACCTTGTGCAGCACTAATGCTGCACAAGGAAAAGGTGGCTCTTTTAGTTATGCTCCTTGCACACGCTGAACTAAACACTTATTAAATGTGTCCACTCATACCATAAAAGTTCCGGAGGCGGGACTTTCCTTCCTAATCAGACCGGGCACAGCTGTCATTCATACCCCCTTGGCGCCTCTCACTCATCTCCCTCCGCCTTCTTCAGACTGTGTGACATCAGCTGATTCCTAATCGCTGTGGCATGCGCTTAGGGATCAGCTGATGCCACACAGTCTGAAGAAGGCGGAAGGAGATGAGTGAGAGGCGAAGATATGCACTACGCATGCCCATGAATCCCAGGCCCGCAGTGTGAATAAATCAGAAAACACTGCGGGGCGGGATCTTGGGCAGCACGGCTGCACAGACGCAGTCAGCCTGACAACAAATGATGTCAGAAGACGGGCAGCGCTAACTGTGCATGTCCAAGGGATAACATAACAGCGCAGGTTCCGGGACAGATTCAAACAACGCTGAGGAGGCGGCGCTGGCGCCAAGGGGATATGAATGATGGATGTGCTGCGTCTCATTAAGAAGGAAATTCCCGCCTCCAGGACGGTTTCACGGTATGAGGGGGCACATTTTATAAGTGTTAACTTCAGCGTGTGCAAGGAGCATAAGTAAAAGAGCCACCTTTTCCTTGTGCAGCATTAGTGCTGCACAAGGTGGCTATTTTAGTTACAAATGCCTGGGGAGGTTACAGGTTCCCTTTCAACTTGCTCCAATTAGGCCTCAGCTTACACTCTGTTTCTCCTGTAATCCCTGGGCTCCAACACCGCCAGTTGCTGCTCGGAAGTGCCGTCTGCACAGTCAACACATGCTCCAGTGTACTGGGGTTCAGTAATGTCAGCTGATCCCCAGCTGTGTGTGCGGCAATTTCTCCTGCTCCCTCCACCTTGACACCACTACAGATTTTAAACTTGCTCCAATTAGGCCTCAGCCTACACTCTGTTTCTCATGTAATCACAGGGCTCCAACACCGCCAGTTGCTGCTCAGAAGGTTTGTCACGGGTACCCCGCCTGCCCAGTGTGGTTCTAGCATGCCAGCTGTTTCCAGGTAGTGTCAAGGTCACTTTGCCTCCAATACGTTGTCCTGTCAGGTTGCGGTCGGGTTAGCCAACTCTTTGGAGCCTGCAGTTTAAGTGCTTCCTATGTGGGCTGCGGGAGCTGGCAATCAAGGCTTGTTCCGTAGTGCCAATAGGATAAGCTACCCCTGTAGGACAGTGGGTTTTTGGTAACTATGGACGGCTCACGGCCTAGCAATTTTTTTTTCCCTGTGGACCTTCTGCTGCCTATCTGAGTTCCAGCACTATTAGCTGGTTCTTTGGAAGGCAATCTTGAATAGGTTCCCCTGGTTCCAGTACCGTCAGCTGGTTCCAGCCAGAGCCTTTGGCTTAGGTGCCTCCTTCTGGGTATCCGAGTTCCACCAATGTCTGGTGGTCCTTGGTAGTGCTTTTTGGCACAGGTAGTTCCTGCTTAGTAACCGAGTTCCAGTATTGTGAGCTTGTCCAAGGTAGTTCCTTTGGCTCTTGTACCTTCTGCTACCCATCCGGGTTCCAGTACCATCAGCTGGTTATTGGCAGTGTCTTTTGCTCTAGTACCTTCTGCTCCCCATCCTGGTTCCAGTACCATCAGCTGGTTCAAGGCAGAGCCTTTGGCTTAGGTGCCTCCTTCAGGGTATCTGAGTTCCACCAACGTCTGGTGGTCCTTGGTAGTGCTTTCTGGTACCGGTACCTCCTGCTTAGTAACTGGGTTACAGTACAGTCAGCTGGTCCGCGGTAGTTCCTTTGGCTCTTGTACCTTCTGCTACCTATCCGGGTTCCAGTACTATCAGTTGGTTCTTGGCAGTGTCTTTTGCTCTAGTACCTTCTGCTCCCCATCCTGGCTCCAGTACCATCAGCTGTTTCTAGGCAGAGCCTTTGGTTTAGGTGCCTCCTTCTGGGTATCCGAGTTCCACCAACGTCTGGTGGTTCTTGGTAGTGCTTTCTGGCACAGGTACCTCCTGCTTAGTAACCGGGTTCCAGTACCGTCAGCTGGTCCTCGGTAGTTCCATTGGCTCTTGTACCTTCTGCTACCCATCTGGGTTTCAGTATGTCAGCCGGTTCTCGGCAGTGTCTTTTGCTCTTGTACCTTCTGCTCCCCATCCTGGTTCCAGTACCATCAGCTGGTTCCAGGCAGAGCCTTTTGCTTAGGTGCCTCCTTCTAGGTATCCGAGTTCCACCGTCTGGTGGTCCTTGGTAGTGCTTTCTGGCATGGGTACCTCCTGCTTAGTAACCGGGTTCCAGTACTATCAGCTGGTCCTCGGTAGTTCCATTGGCTCTTGTACCTTCGGGTAGCCATCCAGCTTCCAGTACCGTCAGCTGGTTCTCGGCAGTTCCTCAGCCTTCTTGTACCTTCTGCTACATTTCCAAGTTCAAGCTTTTGGAAATGGTTTTTGCTAATCACTTTGGATCTCCCTGACGATGACCCTAAAGACGACGACCCTGAACACCACCCCGAAGAAGACGACGCCGCCGGAGATGATGAACTCGGAGACGATGACCCTGAAGACAACGACCCTGAAGACCACCCTGAAGAAGACGACAACCCCGGAGACGACGACCCTGGATACGACGACCCTGAAGACCAAGAAGCAGAAGAACAAGAAGCTGCAGAATAAAAAGCAGAAGAACATTAAGCATAAGACTAAAAATCAGAGCAAAAGATATTATCTAAATTATAAGCAGAAGACTAAGCACTGTATGGGGGTAAATCCGTTCCTCCTCGTGGTGTCCCTGGAAAAAACCTGCTGCTGCAGGCCAAACTGAAAGCGGACAAATCCTGTTGTAAATCTTTTGTGACAGGCAGAACAGAAGGTGTAGTCTTCAAACTTTTATAGATAACAACTGCAGGAATGCCTGTCACAAATAAGAATATGATGAAGAAGAAGAATATGAAGAAGATGAAGAAGAAGAATATCAAGAAGAATAATAGTTGAATAAAAAGAATATGAAGAATGTAAAAAAAAGAATAATAGAAAGAAGGTGAAGAAGAAGAAGATGAATAAGGTGATAAGGTGAAGGAGAAGTTGATGAAAAAGATGCTGCTGCTGAGGATGATGAAGAAGAAAGTGTGGGAGAAGTAAAAAAGGTGAAGAGCATGGAAGTAGTGAAACAAATATTTGACAAAATGTAAAAAATCTTAACATAGTCAATATCTTTGTAACTCCGAACGTCTTAAAAAAAATAATTCCTGCTATTCCTTTTGATTGGTCTAAACCTCGATGCCTTTAATGTCTCCTCCACTTCCCCCAATACATCCTACATTATTCTTAGTTGTTTTCCTTCATGTAGAATTAACCTACAAGGAAAGAAAGGGTTTATTTTAATTCCGATATTTTTGTCCCTTTGACTTGCATTGGTATCGGGTATCGGGTATCGGCGATATCGGATATTTTTTGGATATCGGCCGATCCAGTCTGATACCGATATTTCCGAATATCGGAAGGTATCGCTCAACACTACTCGTGACATATTGTATTTCATGATAGTGGTAAAATTTCTTTGTTATTACCTGCGTTTATTTGTGGAAAAAATGGATATTTGACATTTAACATTTCCCACATGTCTGCTTTACATCAGCACAATTTTAACCAAATTTTTTTTGTTAGGGAGTTATAAGGGTTTAAAGTTGACCAGCAATTTCTCATTTTTACAACACCATTTTTTTAGGGACCACATCAAATTTGAAGTCACTTTGAGGGGTCTATATGATAGAATATACCCAAGTGTGACACCATTCTAAAACCTGCACCTCTCAAGGTGCTCAAAACCACATTGAAGAAGTTTATTATCCCTTCAGGTGTTTCACAGGAATTTTTGGAATGTTTTAAAAAAAAATGAACATTTAACTTTTTTTCACAAAAAATGTACTTCAACTCCACTTTGTTTTATTTTGCCAAGGGTAACAGGAGAAATTGGACCCCAAACATTGTTGTACAATTTGTCCTGAGTATGCTGATACCCCATATGTGGGCGCCTGGCAGAGCTTGGAAGGGAAGAAGCGTCGTTTGGCTTTTCAATGCAAAATTGACTGGAATTGAGATGGACGCCATGTTGCGTTTGGATAGCCCCTGATGTGCCTAAACATTGAAACCCCCATAAGTGATGCAATTTTGGAAAGTAGACCCCCTAGGGAACTTATCTAGATGTATGGTGAGCACTTTGACCCACCGAGTGCTTCACAGAAATTTATAATGCAGAGCCGTAAAAAAAAAAATCATATTTTTTCACAAAAATGATATTTCGCCCCCAATTTGTATTTTTCCAAGGGTAACAGAAGACATTGGACCTCAAAAGTTGTTGTGCAATTTGTCTTGAGTATGCTGATACCCCACATATGGGGGTAAACCACTGTTTGGGTGCATGGCAATGCTCGGAAGAAAAGGAGCGCCGTTTGACTTTTCAATGCAAAACTGACTGGAATTGAGATGGATGCCATATTGCGTTTGGAGAGCCCCTTATGTGCCTAAACATTGAAACCCCCCATAAGTGACACAATTTTGGAAATTAGACCCCCTAAGGAACTTATCTAGATGTGTGGTGAGCACTTTGACCCACAAAGTGCTTCCCAGAAGTTTATAATGTAGAGCTGTAAAAATAAAAAATCATATTTTTTTACAAACATGATATTTTCACCCCCAATTTTTTTCCCCAAGGGTAACAGAAGAAATTGGACCCCAAAAGTTGTTGTGCATTTTGTCCTGAGTACGCTGATACCACATATGTGGGGCTAAACCACTGTTTGGGCGCATGGCAGAGCTCGGAACGAAAGGAGCAGCGTTTGACTTTTCAATGCAAAATTTACTGAATTGAGATAGGACACCATGTCGCGTTTGGAGAGCCCCTGATGTGCCTAAACATTGAAAACCCCCACAAGTGACACCATTTTGGAAAGAAGACCCCCTAAGGAACTTATCTAGATGTGTTGTGAGAACTTTGAACCCAAAAGTGCTTCACTACAGTTTATAAAGCAAAGCCATGAAAATAAAAAAAATAATTTCCCCAAAAATTATTTTTTAGCCCCCAGTTTAGTTTTTTCCCAATGGTAACAGGACAAATTGGACCCCAAAAGTTGTTGTCCAATTTGTTCTGAGTATGCTGATATCCCATATGTGGGGGAATCCATCGTTTGGGCACATAGCAGAGCTCGGAAGGGAAGGAGCACCGTTTGGATGGCAGAATTAGATGGAATGGTCTGCAGGCATCACATTGCGTTTGCAGAGCCCCTGATGTACCTAAACAGTAGAAACCCCCCATATGTGACCCCATATTGGAAACTAGACCCCCAAAGGAACTTCTCTAGATGTGTTGTGAGAACTTTGAACCAACAAGTGTTTCAATACAGTTTATAACGCAGAGCCGTGAAAATTAAAAATCTTTTTTTCCAAAACATCTTTATTTTAGCCCCTGGTTTTGTTTTTTCCCAAGGGTAACAGGAGAAATTGGACCCCAAAAGTTGTTGTCCAATTTGTCCTGAGTACGCTAATACCCCATATGTTGGGGTAAATCCCTGTTTGGGCGAACAGAAGAGCTCGGAAGGGAAGGAGCAATGTTTTACTTTTCTACACTCATAAAGGCTTTTGTGCAAAGTGCAAAGCCAGGAAAAAATATCAGGAGATTCATTCATAGACCCTTAAAGGCATCAACTTAACATGAATTACAAACAGGCTCATTCATACAATTTTTTTTTTTACTTTATTCTAACTTTTACAGTTTTTCCCACTATGGGACAATCATTTTTTGCAGACTTAATGCTTCTATAGCATGCAGATGAAGCAGCATCTGCATGCTATAGAAGCTGTCAGCGCTGCACTCACTGCACACTGACCTGAGAGACCTGATCATATCATGCACTACACATTACTGGGATGTTTCTCAGCTCTGGTAACCCAGATATCATTATGACGACATTGGGTTACCATGGCAGCGATTGGGACCCTGCGTCACACCACGAGGTCTCGATCCAAAGGCAGAGGGGCTGTCAGTTCTCTGCCTGCTCCCAGAATGCTGCAATCTTGTTCTATCACAGTATTTTGGGGCTTAAAGTGCTATAACTTGGATGAGTGGGTATCCTTCTTGTAACAAACTGTTCCTTCATCCCTATCCAACCCCCACCCTCCCTTATCCTCCCTTCTTTCGAGGTTCACTCTGTCCGTATCTACTCTCCCTCCAATCTCCAAATGGCTGTCATATACCGACCACCGGGCTCAGCCACTGCCTTCATAGACCAATTCTCCACCTTGCTCATTCACTTTCTCTCTGCTGACATCCCCACCATCATCAAGGGTGACTTTAATATCCCTACTGACACCCGCCAGCCAGCAGCCTTCAAGCTACTGGCCCTTACTTCATCCTTTGGACTCACTCAGTGGTCCTCCACAGCCACCCACACAGACGGACATACAGTAGACCTCATCTTCACCCGTCTCTGTTCATTATCTAATTTCACAACCTCTCCCTTCCCCCTGACAACCATCTACTCACCTTCTCATCCTTGTCCTTCTCACCTGCCCCCCATGTCCAGCCATTACCACATCCTCGCAGAAACCTTGCACATCTAGACATTCACAGACTCTCAGACTCTCTCCTACCCCTGTCCTCCATATCTTCACTCCACGACAAGGACAGCACCACCGCTTTCTATAACTCCACCCCACATCAGCCATAGACTCAGTCGCCCCTCTCATGCATGGCACAGTGCGACGAACCAATAGGCAACCTTGGCATAACAATCTCACAAAAAAACTTCAACAAGCATCCAAGGTTGCGGAGCGGCGTTGGAAGAAAACATGCCTGCCAGACAACTTCACTGCTTTCAAACAAGCTACAATTGACTTCAAATTAGCCCTCACCTCCGCTTAACAGACCTATTTCACTAACCTTGTATCTTCACTATCCTACAACCCAAAACAACTATTCAGCACATTTACCTCCCTCCTCCGCCCACCACTGCCACCTCCAACTCCCCTCATCTCCTCCGAGAACTTTGCCACCTACTTCAAAAACAAGATCGACCAAACAAGGCAAACCTTTACTGTTCCATCACCCCAACCACTCCATATACCAGACCTCTGCCCTTCCCTAATAACTTCCCTCTCCAACATCACTGAAGGAGAGCTTACTCACCTCTTTTCCAAATCGCACCTCACCGCCTGTGCTCTTGACCCCGTCCCCTCCCACCTGCTCCCCAACCTCACTAACATGCTCATTCCAGCCCTCACCCATCTCTTCAACCTATCGCTATCTTCTGGTACCTTCCCCTCGGCCTTCAAACATGCTACCATCACACCCATCCTCAAAAAAACTAACCTTGACCCAACTGCTATGCCCAGCTACCGCCCCATATCACTGCTCCCGTTTGCTTCAAAACTCCTTGAGCAGCATGTCCATGCTCAAATTTCCTCCCACCTTTCATCTAACTTTCTCCTTGACAACCTCCAATCTGGCTTCCGCCCCCACCACTCCATCGAAACTGCCCTGACAAAAATTACTAATGACTTAGTCACAGTCAAAGCTAACAGACAGTTCTCCATCCTCCTCCTTCTTGACCTGTCCTCTGCTTTCGACACAGTCGATCACTGCCTACTGCTACAGATTCTTTCTTCCCTTGGAATCAAAGACCTTGCCCTGTCCTGGATTGCCTCATACCTTTCCGAGTGCACATTTAGCGTTTCCCACTCCCACACCACCTCCTCATCACGCCCTCTCTCTGTTGGAGTCCCTCAAGGCTCTGTCCTAGGGACCCTACTTTTTTCCATCTACACTCTTGGCCTAGGACAACTCATAAAGTCCCACGGCTTCCAGTACCACCTGTATGCGGACGACACTCAGATCTACCTTTCTGGCCCAGATGTCACCTCACTGCTGTCCAGAATCCCGAAGTGTCTGTCAGCCATATCCTCCTTCTTCACCTCTCGCTTCCTAAAACTCAATGTAGACAAAATCGAACTCATCATCTTTCCCCATCTCACATATCCCCCTTACCTGATCTATCTATTATGGTAAACGGCATCACACTCTCTCCCGCACCTGAAATCTGCTGCCTTGGAGTAACTCTCGACTCTGCCCTGTCCTTCAAACCGCACGTCCAAACTCTTGCCACCTCCTGTCGCCTCCAACTGAAAAATATTGCCAGAATCCGTTCCTTCCTCAGCCCACAATCTACCCAAACTCTTGTGCATGCCCTCATTATCTCCCGCCTCGACTACTGCAACACCCTCCTCTGTGGCCTCCCCGCTAACTCTCTTGCACCACTCCAGTCCTAATCCTCGCTACTCCCCTGCTTTTCCCCTCTGCAAATCTCTCCACTGGCTCCCAATTCCCCAACTAATCCAGTTCAAACTACTAACACTGATCTACAAAGCCTTCCACAACCTGTCCCCTCCCTATATCTCTGAACTAATCTCCCAATATCTTCCCTCAAGTAATATCCGATCTTCCCAAGACCTCCTACTCTCCTCCACACTTATTCGTTCCTCACACAACCGCCTCCAAGATTTCTCCCGAATATCCCCCATCCTCTGGAATTCCATGCCTCAACACGTCCGACTATCGACCACCCTCAGCTCCTTCAGACGGAACCTGAAAACCCATCTTTTCAAGAAAGCCTACAGCCTGCAATAACCATTCTACCGCCTCGCCGCCGCCTCGCCATCGCCAGAGCCGCTGTCTTGCCCCTACCTTCTGCCTCTTCCCCACTATCCCATAGAATGTACAGTAAGTCCGCAAGGATGGGGGTCCTCTCTACTCTGTACCAGTCTGTCACTGTAAATTTGTTTACTGTAAACGATATCTATACCTCTGTATGTAACCCCTTTCTCATGTACAGCACCATGGAATTAATGGTGCTATATAAATAAATAAATAATAATAATAATAATAATACGACCGCTCCTGGCACTTGTTGCCGGGTGTCAGCTGTGAGAATCAGCTGACACCCTGCCGTGATCGGTTGCACACCACCCGTGTGCATTGCCGATCGCTGAGATGTACTATACCATCCATGGTCATACTGGCCCAGGGCACATGGACAGGATAGTATGTTGAATGTCAGAGAGGGGATAAAGAAGTGTTGAGGACTACAAGGGAATCAAGATGGTACAAAAGTTAGTGCTTCTAGGGGAAAAAGACAATAGCCGAAACGTACTTAGGGGCAGGCCCCAGCACCCATCAGAGGTAACTTTTGTACCATCTTGATTCCCTTGTACTGTGGTCCTCCACACTTCTTTAGGAGAATATTTTTTCCATTAGGATTTTTGGATCTTTTTTTGATGTATTATCCTGTGAAGTGTGTTAGTTTATTAATTTCCATGTACAACCTCTTAACAATGTCTGGTGGGTTTCTGTTGCCAAATTTTTGGTTTCCCACTTTTAAATAACTTTGTCTGTCTTTTTGGTTCTTTTTATGTCAATAAAATTTTGTATTTTTTATTGCGATTTGTTCATGTGTACATTTTTTCTTTTTCTGATCTTACTAATAAACCTTTGCACAAAGTGCAAAGCTAGGAAAAAAATTATAAGTAGGGTAATAGAGTAAGCCTCTTCAGCTGTCAGCTTCTTCTTCTCCTTCCTCGGGATGCTGGGGTGACTGCCTTCACCTTCTTCTTGTAGCTGTAGCTCAATTCCCAGGTGACTGAGATCTAAGTGACATGCCTTTTCATGGTGCTATAGCTCCTGACATGTAGAAATGGGTGACAACCTTTTGGGTCATCTGCACCATTGCCTGCTCCCACATAGGAGGTGGGGAACCCAAATGACAGTCTGACCTCTCAGCGTTATAGCCTGGTCTTGAGCCACCCACATGGATCCTCTCCCAGGCCCATCAATTTCTCAAAAAGGGTTCATCCTGCTCCCTTCCTTCTCAAATCACACCAACCACATACTAGCAATGTTACTCCTCCATTTTGAGGATCATGACCCTGGTTTCAGCCGTCAGGTCTTGGAGCCCTCGAGGCAAGTGTTC
This sequence comes from Ranitomeya imitator, assembly GCF_032444005.1. NCBI lineage: Eukaryota > Metazoa > Chordata > Amphibia > Anura > Dendrobatidae > Ranitomeya > Ranitomeya imitator. Next base: position 109,230,448 of record NC_091290.1, on the reverse strand, counting down.
AGTCTCTACTGCCTGCTGGTTGAACAAGATGTGGTGACAGATCCCAAACTATTCTATGGTCCCCCCGGGGCCTCTGCTGCCAGTCATGCGTAACAACCTCACCCCGGGATGCCAACTCTCAGTGCCTTGTGGCTAGCAGACCCTCTAGCATTTCTCCAGATCTGGTTCTTGCTCACCTCCTAATCTGTTCCAACGAACCGATGCTCCTCGGTCCGTTCACTAATTTCTGTGTCCTGGCTCTCTCATCTGTAGTCTGCAAAACCCCAGAAGTAAAAGCTGAGGCTTGGCTTTGAGCCTTGGTGGCTCTGGAAAAGTGGCTGGTTCTGGACCACAAGTTCCTGCCACCTCCATCGTTATGCCAGCTTGGTCTGGTTTTGACAATCCTCCAGTCGATCCCTCAGGTGTCTTTATGGATTTTGCCATTTTTGGCACCTTGTTGCCCACTAAGCACGTTACACTGTATGGATTAATAGTTCAATCCAGATACATTTTTGAAGGTTTTTTTGAGTGTTATATATCACTGAAATCTGATAGACAGCTGAAATACTCTATGGATGACAAATTGAATCCAGAAACATTTTGAACATTTTTTTGGAGTGTTATATACCATCAAAATTCAACAGAGACAACATAATACTCTATAGGTGACTAATTGAATCCAGAAAAAAATGTCAACACTTGTTTGGAGAGTTACATTCCACTGAAATTTAGCAGAAAGCACATAATACTCTATGGATGACTAATTGAATCCAGAAAAAATGTAACAGCTTCTTTTGAGAGGTATATTCCACTGAAATTTAGCAGAATGCACATAATTGGGATGACTATATAGTCCATTTTTTCCCTAACCAAAAGAAGAAAATTTGGTCACATGCAGTAGCTATATATTTAGCAACGGACTGCATAGCTCTAAGTTCTGCCTAGATACAATATTCAGCCACTCTCCCTGCTCCAGCAACTGTCCCTAGGCTAAATGCAGAATGTATCTGATACAAACATAAAAGCACAAGATTAGCCCTAAGAAGTACTGTTAGAATGATGCTTTATCATCAACACCAGTATCAACACTAGAGGACTCTGATTAGTTAAACTGTGGACATATAAGCCTGGATATCTGCTCTTTCCCTCCAATCAGAACTGGCCCTGGGCTGTGCAATGGCATTGGTGAGCCAAGTGCAGCAGCACCAGTCGGATGAGGTAATATGGCCACCCAATCATAGTAATGCCACTACCAATATGGCTACAGCATTATAGTGACCAACAGGCAATCCCCACATGCTTATTGGCTATGTTACAAGTGCAAAAGATGTGGGGCATGGATTCAAGCTTCAAATCCAAGCACCACTCAATGCTCGTTGAGTGCCAAGGACATCCGAGCACCCAGATAATCAAGTGATAACTGAGCATCACTGAGCACTTTAGCTCATCCCTATTATATTCAGACCATTGCAGAATGTAGGAAAAATCTTGGTCTCCTATTGCGCTCAGCCTTTAGTAGGAGTACAAAGATAACAGAGATGATGATATTCAGCAGTTCCAACAGCCACAATAACATCTTGATGCCACTTGATCTAGTCTCAAGTGGCTCATCAAGGTTAGATCATGCTAGCATCGGCAAATGCTTACTTAAAAGGCAACTTTCGAAAATTGACAGCAGCATATAAATTGTTAACATCAGCAAATCGAGCGCAGATCTGGCCACTGCTCTTAGACACATATCCTATCTGTATAATATAGCAGGCATCTATGTCTTGAGGAGAAAGCTCAGCTCTTGGGACCCCTGCCCGGGACATATAATTCATGTTTTAATGCAGGAAAAGGCTAATATATGTGAGCTCTAGTAAATAAAATTGGTATTCATTGTTCACTGGGTTTAATTTCATCAAATTTTGCATACATCAATGGTTCAGGCAAATTTACGTAACTTTGTATTATATCTATAGATGAGCGCAACTGCTCGTTATTTGAGTTTGCCTAGGGTGCTCGGGTATGCACTGAGTATCTTGACATGTTTGAGTTCGCGCGCCCACATATTTCGCAGCTGTTAGACAACCACAGCCTCAAAGCATGCGGCTGCGAGTAAGCGAACATATCACCCTAGCACCCATTTTGCAGGAAACTGAAGGAGGGAGAGAGAAAACAAGAGAGCGCTACCTAAGCGCAATAAATGATTTATAAATATAGTGGTAATACATGTATATGTGCTCACCTGTGGAGGTTGTGCAAGATGGGCACACCACTATGCTGGAATTTGAACATGATTGGGATCCAGAAGACACAAAAGAGAATAGTAAAACCAAAAACACTCAGTTTGAAAAAAATTGCAGTAATCCGCAAGTGCTAGTAAAAGATGTAAAAAACAGGGTATTTGGTTGATACGTTTTTTGCAAAAAATGTATACTAAGCTGCTCTACCAAACTTCACGGTATACCCATATCAGAGCAGTCCTAACTAATGTATGCAATCCCTATCTGATGTATTTAAAAACCTGATCATCTGTATATTACCTGTGTGAACAGGGTTCAGAGAGGAAAAATCCATGTGTGCATACAGAGTAGAACAGCTTTTGTGCAGATAGCCCAAGAGGAGTGGTGGTGGATAACTCCCCAGTAGTGTTGAGCGATACCGTCCGATACTTGAAAGTATCGGTATCGGATAGTATCGGCCGATACCCGAAAAGTATCGGATATCGCCGATACCGATATCCGATACCAATACAAGTCAATGGGACATCAAGTATCGGAAGGTATCCTGATGGATCCCAGGGTCTGAAGGAGAGGAAACTCTCCTTCAGGCCCTGGGATCCATAGTGAGGTGTAAAATAAAGAATTAAAATAAAAAATATTGTTATATTCACCTCTCCGGCGGCCCCTGGAACATCACCGCGAGGAACCAGCGTCCGGCAGGCTTCTTTGTTCAAAATGAGCGCCTTTAGGACCTGCGGAATGACGTCGCGGCTTCTGATTGGTCGCGTGCCGCCCATGTGACCGCCACGCGACCAATCAGAAGCTGCGACGTCATTCCACAGGTCCTTAAGGCGCTCATTCTAGGAATTTATCTGAGGAATGACGTCGCGTCTTCTGATTGGTCGCGTGGCGGTCACATGGGCGGCACGCGACCAATCAGAAGCCGTGACGTCATTCCGCAGGTCCTAAAGGCGCTCATTTTGAACAAAGAAGCCTGCCGGACGCCAGTGACTCGCGGTGATGTTCCAGGGGCCGCCGGAGAGGTGACTATAACAATATTTTTTATTTTAATTCTTTATTTTACACCTCCGATACCGATACCCGATACCACAAAAATATCGGATCTCGGTATCGGAATTCCGATACCGCAAGTATCGGCCGATACCCGATACTTGCGGTATCGGAATGCTCAACACTACTCCCCAGTCTTGTAGACACAAGAGAACAATTATGGAAACAGAAACACATGGGCTACTTGCACAGTGAACAAGTCTGTAGGAACATGTTCACACACCACCAAGAAACCTGAAGACACAAAAGAGAATAGTAAAACCAAAAACACTCAGTTTGAAAAAAATTGCAGTAATCCGCAAGTGCTAGTAAAAGATGTAAAAAACAGGGTATTTGGTTGATACGTTTTTTGCAAAAAATGTATACTAAGCTGCTTTTTCCTCTCTGAACCCTGTTCACACAGGTAATATACAGACGATCAGGTTTTTAAATACATCAGATAGGGATTGCATACATTAGTTAGGACTGCTCTATATGGGTATACCGTGAAGTTTGGTAGAGAAGCCTAGTATACATTTTTTGCAAAAAACGTATCAACCAAATACCCTGTTTTTTACATCTTTTACTAGCACTTGCGGATTACTGCAATTTTTTTCAAACTGAGTGTTTTTGGTTTTACTATTCTCTTTTGTGTCTTCAGGTTTCTTGGTGGTGTGTGAGCATGTTCCTACAGACTTGTTCACTGTGCAAGTAGCCCATGTGTTTCTGTTTCCATGATTGGGATCCAACCTTGTGGCTTGAGTGGAGTTGTGCTAGTTCTGTTCTATTCACAGCTCCAAGTGGAAATGTAAGAGGAAAATATTTTGGAGGTGCTTCCCTTTCGTGGATAGGATCCTAAATGGACGCCTGGACAGGTGATGGGCATCAGTGTCTCTGCAGTGCATGCTATAGGAACCCCAGTGTCATGTAAAGCTGCACAAAGTGAACTGTGCAACTTTACATGACACTGGGGTTCCTATAGCATGCACTGCAGAGACACTGACATTCATCACCTGTGCAGATGTCCATTTGGTATCATATCCACAAGAAGGAAGCAAATAGAAAAAAAGATCAGCACATCCAGGCTAGTGTGAACAGGCGCCAACCACAAAAAGCATATACGTTGAAAAATTATTAAGGTTGCCCCATGATTTATCAAGAATGATTACTCTAGAACATTGAAAATGCATTACTGCCATACTTCTAGGGCATTAATGCATTTCCAATGTTCTAGAGTAATCATTCTTGGTAAATCATGGAACAACCTTTATCGTTTTTCACAAGAGGGAAGCACCTCTTAAATCTTTTCCGCCTACACTCTAGCACCCGTGTTACTCAGTTCATGCCCGAGCACCATGCATAAACTCGAGTAATGAACCCTTGCTCCCATCACTATTTAAATCCTATAAGAGAAAATTGCTTTCTTCTCCATTCATTTGCCACTTCTCTTGCCCTTGCTGTTAGGGCTAGCGGAATGCACCAAATAATAAGACAGATAGAGTATGGTGCGTTCGCAGCCCGGGGTCCACCGTGCAGAGATGGAACCTGCTGCCAAGTAATGACGGACTATATGGCGGTACAAAGTGAATACACACATGGGCTAACCTCACCCTGTGTGAAGGAAGTGAACCCTGTTACGTCACAGGGCCGTGGTACCGCACCAAGAGCGCAAGCAACGAGTCTCAGAACTCAATCCCAAGACACAGGATTTGAGTACATAGACCTCATGCGCTCGACACCGCTACTGAGGTGTCAGAGTGACAGCAATAGAAGCACGAGAGTGCATGCAGTGCCGCACTGGCGAACGCCACTAACCACCCAGGCTTGGGTCAGGAAAGCGCTGTGAAAGCACAAGGCGCCGCACTGGCGGTCACAGCAATAAGACACTGTATTGTGTGTTTACGTGCTGATGGCTAAGTCGGGCGCTAGATAGCAAACATACACCTTCCTCGAACAGTCATCCAATAGGGAGGGTTATTTAAAGAGCGACTTTCACTCACAACACACACACATTTACAAATGTACACTAGCGCATGGCCGTGCGGTCATGCGCAGCTTATATAGTTGCAGCACGTTCAGGACCTTCCAATAAAGGACCAATGGGAAGCTGCTACCAAAGTTTTGCCCTTTCAGGACCTTCCTGGAGGACCAATGGGATGTGCTGCAGTACCTGAGCATGTGACCCTCGATCTCCAATGGGAGATCTTGCCCTGGGCATGCTCAGAAAGAGAAAAGCAGGACTTAGCCCCAAAAGCATCTGCTCGCCGCTGCCCAACACTGACTTCAATGGCAGAAGCAGGAAAAGCAGCAGTAACTCTTTGTACAGAGTGAGACTGAGCAAGATGCTGGGACCGATGTCTCTGCTGAGCAGACTCCACTGCGGCTGGATAAGAATGGGAGACCGCAGCGGAGATGGCTCGAGATTCCCCTTGTGCAGAAGCGGGAACTCGACACCTAACACTTGCTTCTTTACTTATCATTTTCCCGCTCATCAATTCATTTAAAGCAAAAACAGCCAGTCTACGTTTCAGTGCTTGAATGAAAAGGACACTTTCAGAGAAAAGCACAAACAGAGATCATTTCAATTTCATTTATGTCATTACTGTCTATGGCACCATTGGAGGTTTCATCTGATCCTGTTTTTATAAAAATTAAAAAAAAAACCTTGATGCACTACATTTATGCATTATTATCTGAAAACTCAGCAGAAATGATAGCTATGTTTTAACGTTTTACTCCATATGTTACAAACTACTGTTTGAGAGTTTCATGTGCTAGTTTAGTTTGACTTAACTTATAGCCCCATTATATAAATTTATGATAAGGAAAAGAGTTTATTTATTTTTTTTACAAATGTTCTCTTGGTCCTTACAGTAATCCTGGCTCCCCACTTTTACTACCATAGTGCTATCTTTTTACTTGATTCTCTTTATCCTAGAAAATACCATTTAATGTTCTTTCTCTTAGCAATAGTGCCACTTTCAGGAGGCTCACGATACGTCTTCTCAGTGCAAGTCACTTTAAGAAAAAAATAGCCTTCAGCATTATGTTCTTTACTCCCCATTTATCTCTGTCCTCTTTTCAAATTTGATTTTAAATATTTACAGCATCGTATATCTTCTGCACCCGAAAATTCAAATGAACTATTGTTGTCTGTAAAAGCTGCACAATGAGTGATGGGTGAGCTTAAAAGGAGCATCAATGTTTTATTTGCGAAACATAAGCTGGGTAAAGTCTGCCGATTCATTTTATTGATCTTCCTGTTCACTAAGGGCCACTTGGTGCACTTAACCAAATCAAACGCAGCTGAAGACTCCATTGTGAACTATTAAATATTTAGAAACATTCAATAAATGTAAAAAAAGGTTTAATTTAAAGAGCATAAAGAAGTAAGAGGATGAGGCAATTGCAATTATCATAAAAAGAAGAATGCTTGTGGCAGGAAAAAAGTTAGATGATCGCTACAAATGTTTCACCCGTACGCCAAATTCCGGTGACAACGTAGTTCTTTACAGACATGTACATGAACACTCCTGTGTCATAAGCCAGATTTTCTAACATCTGGTTTTGTTTGTCACTCCATAATAAAAGGTGTTTTTATTAATTATCAATATATGTAATATGTGCATTGCACTTATAGTTACTGTATAACTTTTTACAGTATAGATGCAGTGAAAGGGGACCGGCCAGGGCTTAACAGAAATTACTTCCACGGCACAAAAAAACCATCAAGGAAGGTATAGGATGGAAACGATGTATTAAAACCAGTGCCCATGCCAAAAAAATCCTCATAGTGCACTTGCAGATTCAGTGACAAAAATTACAAGGTTGATTTTCCAAGTGTTGGGAAGCCCATTTTCAGCCAAGAAAGTAAGGTATGTTTCCACTGGACTTTAATGATCTCCCCCGCAGTGTTATGAGTTTGTTGACCCTAAAGTTCTTTTAAAAAATGTTTAATAATTAGGCTGTAATTTAATTGGGACTTAGGCACAAGGACCCACCTATCAGATAATTTTAGGGAGAAGCAGTCATAATGCCAATTTTTACGAAATTCAAATTCTAGCTGATGGCGGACAGCACTACTAGACAGAGCTCAATAAATCTATAAGCTGTGATTTCCCAAGTGGTTGCTTCTAACACCAAAAAAAATTATAATAATTGAAGGACCAAGACTGCTGCTGATCAAAAGATTGAAATGCAGAGGGTTTTGTCAGTGTCATAGGCCTTTTAATTATTTTTGCTAATTTGCATGAAAAATCTGGAAATTCAAAGTAAAAAGCAAAAGAGCTAGGTTCCTAATTAGGCCACTGTCCCGCTTGCAACTGCAAAGCAAGAAACTCGCGCCTCAATACCCGGCACTGCCGCAGCGCTCGGGACTGGAGTGTGCAGCTGTATGTTTTTCTATGCCGGCGGCAGTGCCGGGTATTGAGGTGAGAGACTCGCGAGAGTTTCTCGCATTGCAGTTGCAAGTGCTACTCCGGCCTTTTAAGGGTTTTGGAAAAATAAATTAAGAGGAACTGACCACCTTGGCAAGATGGGCTTTTAAAAGACATGACTCTGCCTGAAATGAATGGACCAGCTGCTGCTCTTACTTGCGACAGTTATGTATGATGTCAACCATGGTATGCTCAGTAGAGTGTACTAGATGAAAAACAAGAAAATGCAGAATGCTGCTGCAAAAGATGATATAAGGTAAAAAGATGTAAGAAGGCTACATGTTTCAGCAGCAAATAAGCGACTTTATCATGTGTTATCTCAGAGGTCCCCAACTCCAGTCCTCAAGGCCCACCAACAGGTCATGTTTTCAGGATTTCCTTTGCATTGCACAGGTGATGCAATTATTACCTGGGCAAGACTAAGGAAATCCTGAAAACATGACATGTTGGTGGGCCTTGAGGACTGGAGTTGGGGACCTCTGTGTTATCTAATGCCTAATGAAGGTCATGTTTGATGACTTATAAACATAGCAACATAATTTATAAGGCGTCAGATCACCCAGCTATGCTCTAAAAGATCTAGCAACATCTTCCATTAGGCAAAACAAATTTTCCTTTTCTAATGAGCATGACAACAATTGACTTTCAGAAATCTAGTACATATAACTTGTAATAATTATATGTTGGAGTGAGCCATCCAAGCCCCTTCTAAGCTATCTCAATCACAACTTTCTATGGTTAATGTGGATAATACATTGACTCATTACTCAAACAGTAATGAATCCTAATCTTTGATGGTGTAAAAACTTTCTTTGCTTTAGACACAATTATACTTCCTTGTGCAAGTGCTTGTGGATCTTCTATATTTTGGAGAATTTAAGCTAATCCCATTGCTCAGAGTAAAAGCATAAAGTACAAAAGACTCTTATTTGTAAGGAGCCCTATATTTTAAAATGGTGGTCATGGTCTTTCATACCACCAATAAAGCGGTAGACTAGACTATTTTCCTTGCTTCTACCAAAAGGGGGATATTATTGCAACAAAACCATTGTGCTTATTGGCTTTATGTCTGACCAAAGTCATAGACTGAAATTTTTTATATCCGTGTCAATGAAGATGCTGAATGTCTCATTTACCACTTAGGCCAACTTTACTATTTTTGCAATTGCTTTTATTTGCCATTGTAATTTTCTTTGAACAATTACAGGTTTTGCATTATTGACCATTGAAGTTTTGGGGAATATTCAAAACTGGTAAATTCGAATTTCAAAAAATTCTCACATCTTTAGATTTATTTTTAAAATTACGGGCATTTGAACATTTATTTTTAATGTATTTTAAAATATTTGAAAATAAGCCTGTGAAGCTATGTGTTTTTACCCTGTTTTTAATTTGTGCCAGTTTTTTTTTTCATTAAATGTTTTTAACTCCTTCACAACCTTGCAATTTTCTGTTTTATCAGTTTCATTTTTTGTAGAAATGAGCAAGCACTAAGCTAGGATCCTCCTTATTTGAACCGAGCGATTCCTAATGCTTGAATGCTCATTTCGAGTAACAAGTATAATGGGAGTCAATGGGAGATCCTGGCATTTCCCCAGCAGACCCTACAAAAAGGTCTAGGGGCAGTGAAAATTTTCAAATAGATGAAAAAAGCGCTGAATTGAAGAAGAACAGGATGAGGAAAACCCCTGTGTTAGGGCTAGCGGAACGCACCAAATAATTAGAGAAAAGGAATAAGATGCATTCGCAGCCCGGGGCCCATGCAGAGATGGTACCTGCTGCTAAGCAATGACGGACTATATGGCGGTACAATGAGGATACACACGGATTAGCTTCACCCTGTGTGAAAGAAGCGAACCCTGTTGCATCACAGGGCCGCTGTACCGCATGTAACAAAACTAATAATTAAATAGCACGAGAGTGCAAACTGTGCCGTACTGGCAGATGCCACTAACCACCCAGACTTGGGCTAAAGAAGCACTCTATTGGCGCGTGGTGCTGTACTGGCAGTCACAGCAGTAGATGCTGTTTCGTGTGTTAACGCTGTGAGTTCAGCCGGGCGCTAGATTGCAGCCATACACCTTACACGAACAGTAATACACAAGGGATGGGTTTTTTAAAGACCGACTTGCACTCATCAACACACACACAATTACAATTGTACACTAGTGCATGGCCGTGCGGCCATGTAAACCTTTTATAGCTGCAGTATGTACAAGACCTTCCTAGAAGGACCAATGAGAGGCTGCCACAGAAGTTGAGCACCTTCAGGACCTTCCTGGAGGACCAATGGGATCAGCTGCAGTATCTGAGCATGTGACCCTCCATCTCCACCAGGAGATCTTGCCCTGGGCATGCTCAGAAGGGGAAAAGCAGGACTTAGTCCCAAAAGCGTCTGCTCACCGCTGCCCAGCACTGGCTTCAATGGCAGAAGCAGGAAAAGCAGCAGTAACCCTCTGCACAGAGTGAGAATGAGCAAGACGCTGGGACCGATGTCTCTGCTGAGCACGCTCCACTGCGGCTGATGCAGAATGAGAGACTGCAGTAGACATGGTTTGAGATCAAAAAGCTCAGATATCAGGGGTAGTGGGTATTTATTCTTAACGGTGATGGCGTTAAGACCCCTGTAGTCTATGCATGGACGTAGTTCTCCATTCTTCTTCTGCACGAAGAAGAAGCCAGCCCTTGCAGGTGACACTGACTTCCTAATGAATCCTCTTGCCAGATTCTCTTGAATGTACTGGGACATTGCCTCCGTCTCCAGGAGAGATAATGGATAGACTCGACCCCGGGGAGGCTCTGCACCAGACAAGAGGTCAATAGGACAGTCATAGGGGTGGTGAGGAGAAAGGGTCTCCGCAGCCCTTTTGGAGAACACGTCCGCATAGGACCAATAGTGCTTGGGGAGAGAGGAAAGATCTGCGGGTACCTCTGTAGAAGTAACCTGAACGCACTCCCTCTGACATCTACCCTCACATGATTTACTCCATCCCAAAATTTTCCCTGAGGACCACTCTATATGAGGAGATTGATAGTGAAGCCATGGTATCCCCAACAGGACCTCATCAATTCCCTCAGGAATGACTAATAGGGAGATAATCTCCTGATGTGATGGAGACATAGATAGAGTGAATGGAATGGTCTGATGTGTAATCTGTGAGGGTAGTGTCGTCGACCCATTTACCACTCGTACGGTCACAGGTTTGGCGAGCATCACCAGGGGTATTGCTTGACGCTGGGCGAAAGCAGATGACATGAAATTGCCCTCTGCCCCGGAGTCCAGGCAAAGCTCTACCATAAGAGTGGATGGGCCTATGGTTATTGTTCCTTTGAGGGACAATTTAGAGGAAAACGTCTCCGTGTCTAGTGTACCTCCTCCAACTACCACTAGACGCCGACATTCCCCCAACCGCTGAGAACACTTGGAGGCAAGATGTCCTGACTGCCAGCAAACATGACAGACCATAGGTGCACGAGCGGACTGGAACTTAGATCCCGCACGCCACACCTCTATGGCCTCATGTGACTCGGATGCCTGGACCAGAGATTCCTGAGGTTTGGCGAAAGTGGGAGCCAGCCGAAACCTCTGCCTACACCGGGCTCGCTCCAACCTTCGCTCGTGAAAACGAAGGTCGATGCTGGTTAATATAGCTATGAGCTCCTCCAGTGTGGTGGGAATCTCCCTAGTGGCCAAAGCGTCCTTCACATGGTCAGCCAGCCCTCTCCAAAATACCGGGATAAGGGCCTTATCCGACCATTCCAGCTCAGACGCTAATGTCCGGAAGTGGACGGCAAAATGGCTGACCATGGACGAACCCTGAGTCAATGCCAGCAGTTGGAGCGCCGTATCATGGGTGACTTGAAGTCCTAAAAAGACCTGTTTCAGAGTGCTCAAAAACCGAGGAGCACTCTGCACCACATGATCGTCGCGCTCCCACAGTGGTGTAGCCCACTCCAATGCCCTGTCCGACAGCAGAGAAATTATGAATCCCACCTTTGCCCGCTCTGTGGGAAAACGTACCGCCAGGAGCTCGAGGTGTATACCGCACTGGCTCACGAAACCCCTACAGGATTTACTGTCAGCAGAGTATTTCTCTGGCAGCGGGAGGTGAGATAAGGTTGGAACAGAGATGGCAGTGGGTAAAGCTGCCACAGCCACGCTAGCAGCCTGAACAGCTATTGCAGTAACATCCACCGCTGAGGTTGCACGCTCGAGAGCCGCCAACCTGCCCTCCAGAAGCTGGACGTACCCCTGCAATCGCTGTTCGTCCGTCATTACTTAGCCGGACCCTGGCGCTAGTAAAATGTTAGGGCTAGCGGAACGCACCAAATAATTAGAGAAAAGGAATAAGGTGTGTTCGCAGCCCGGGGTCCACCGTGCAGAGATGGTACCTGCTGCTAAGCAATGACGGACTATATGGCGGTACAATGAGGATACACACGGATTATCTTCACCATGTGTGAAAGAAGCGAACCCTGTTGCGTCACAGGGCCTCTGTACCGCACGTAACAAAGCTAATAATTAAATAGCACGAGAGTGCAAACTGTGCCGTACTGGCGGACGCCACTAACCACCCAGACTTGGGCTAAAGAAGCGCTCTATTGGTGTGTGGCGCCATACTGGCGGTCACAGCAATAGATGCTGTTTCGTGTGTTAACACTGTGAGTTCAGCCGGGCGCCAGATTGCAGCCATACACCTTACGCGAACAGTCATACACAAGGGATGGGTTTTTTAAGGAACGACTTGCACTCATCAACACACACACGATTACAATTGTATACTAGCGCATGGCCGTGCGGCCATGCCAACCTTTTATAGCTGCAGTATGTACAAGACCTTCCTAGAAGGACCAATGAGATGCTGCCACAGAAGTTGAGCACCTTCAGGACCTTCCTGGAGGACCAATGGGATCTTCTGCAGTATCTGAGCATGTGACCCTCCATCTCCAACGGAAGATCTTGCCCTGGGCATGCTTAGAAGGGGAAAAGCAGGACTTAGTCCCAAAAGCGTCTGCTCACCGCTGCCCAGCACTGGCTTCAATGGCAGAAGCAGGAAAAGCAGCAGTAACCCTCTGCACAGAGTGAGAATGAGCAAGACGCTGGGACCGACGTCTCCGCTGAGCAGGCTCCACTGCGGCTGATGCAGAATGAGAGACTGCAGCAGAGATGGTTCGAGATTCCCCCTGTGCAGCGGCGGGAACTCAAAAACCAACACCCTAGAAGCATCCCTGGCTTCCAGATCGCTGCTGAGAACAGTGTCCCACTTTTGCTCCATTTTAAGGACTGAAAATAAAACATACTAAATTGTTAAGAAACATTCTTTACTTTATAATGACTTTTATATAAGGCAATATTTTAAAATAATTAACCCCTTCAAGTCGCGGCCCTTTTTCGTTTTTGCGTTTTCATTTTTCACTTCCCTCCTTCCCAGAGCCATAACTTTTTTATTTTTCCGTAAATATGGTCATGTGAGGGCTTATTTTTTGCGGGACGAGTTGTACTTTTGAATGACACCATTGGTTTTACCATGTCTTTTACTATAAAACAGGAAAAAAATTCCAATTGTGGTGAAATTGAAAAAAAGTGCAATCCCACACTTGTTTTTTGTTTGGCTTTTTTGCTACGTTCACTAAATGCTAAAACTGACCTACCACTGTGATTCTCTAGGTCATTACGAGTTCATAGACATCTAACATGTCTAGGTTATTTTTTATCCATGTGGTGAAAAAAAATTCAAAACTTTGCTTAAAAAAAAAAAAAAAAAAAAAGTGCCATTTTCCGATACCCGAAGTGTCTCCATTTTTCGTGATCTGGGGTCGGGTGAGGGCTTAATTTTTGCGTGCCGAGCTGATGTTTTTAGTGATACCATTTTGGTGCAGATACGTTCTTTTGATCGCCCGTTATTGCATTTTAATGCAATGTCACGGCGACCAAAAAAACATAATTCTGGCGTTTCGGATTTTTTTCTCGCTACGCTGTTTAGCGATCAAGTTAATTCATTTTTTTTTTTGAAAGATCGGGTGATTCTGAATGCAGGTTTTTTTTTTTATTGTTTTATTTAGGATGGGGCGAAAGGGGGGTGATTTAAACTTTAATATTTTTTATATTTTTTCATATTTTTAAAAACATTTTTTTTTTACTTGTGCCATGCTTCAATAGCCTCCATGGGAGGCTAGAAGCTGGCATAGCCTGATCGGCTCTGCTACATAGCAGCGATCATCAGATCGCTGCCATGTAGCTGAAATGCAGGTGTGCTGTGAGCGCCGACCACAGGGGGGCGCTCACAGCAGGCCGGCATCAGTAACCATAGAGGTCTCAAGGACCTCTATGGTTACCTTCCTGATGCATCGCCAACCCCCGATCATGTGACACGGGGGTCGGCAATGACATCATTTCTGGCCGCCCGGCCGGAAGCGCCGGTTAAATGCTGCTGTCTGCGATTTCACCCGCCACTATTGCGCGCACATGTCAGCTGTACAAAACAGCTGACATGTCGCGACTTTGATGTGGGCTCACCGCCAGATCCCACATCAAAGGGGGTGACATGGCATGCGCAGTACTAGTACGGCGCATGTCGTGAAGGGGTTAAAATAAACTATTTAAGTAAACCAAAATTGTAATTTTTAGCCAAAAAATTGGAAATTTTAGTGTGATTTATTAACTCCTTAGTGACCGGGCCAAATTTCTGAAATCTGACCAGTGTTACTTTACATGGTAATAACTCTGGAATGCTTCAACAAATTCCAGTGATTTTGAGAATGTTTCTTGCATTATAATTTATGATAATGGTAAAATTAGGCCAATATGTTTTTTGTTTATTTAAAAATACGAGGTATATCAGAAATTTTACAAAAATGTAAAACAACTAGCAATTTAAAAACTTTGAATGATTATTCCTTTAATCCAGATAGTCGTACCATAGAAAAACATTAATGAATAACATTTCCCACATGTCGGCTTTACATCAGCACCATTTGTAAAATGTTTTTTTATTTTGTTAGCATTTTAGGAGGTTCAAAAACGTAGCAGCAATTTTTCATTTTTTCAATGACATTTCCAAAATGTACTAGAAAAAAATATATATTACATACTGGGAACTAGAATAAAGCTTAGTGAACATGAATCCCCTTAAAACTCACTTTATTATAACAAATAAATAAAAACACACCAACCCATTGCTAATTGGCAGCAAAAAATTTTTTTGCTGCCAATTAGCACTGGGTTGGTGTGTTTTTAATTATTTGTTATAATAAAGTGAGTTTTAAGGGGATTCATGTTCATTTACATTACAAAATGTATGTATGGGCTCTGTGAGGCTTGTGGGGTTCTGTGCGGGCTGCCGGGGCTCTGTACCTGTGTGCATGCATCGTCCGATGGCATCCATCGGACGATGCCTACTACAGTGACAGTGATTGCCATATTAGCCAATGATGGGACAGTAGTAGTCCCATCATCCAGCTAATGTGTTGAATGAAAAAAAAAACATACATACTATATACATGCTACATACATGGTACATACATACTACATACATGTTACATACATGCTACATACATGCTACATACATGCTACATACACGCTACATACTACATACTACATATATGTTACATACATGTTACATACTACATACATGCTACATACATGCTACATACATGATACATACATGCTACATACATACTACATACATGCTACATACTACATACATGTTACATACATACTACATAAATGCTACATACATGCTACATATATACTACATACATACATGCTACATACATACATACTGCATACATGCTACATACATACTACATACATAATATATACATACTGCATACATGCTACATACATGCTACATACATTCTACATACTACATACATGCTGCATACATGCTACATACATGCATACTGTACATGTTACATACATACTAAATACATACTACATATATACTACATACAGTGCATTCATACATTACATACAATACATACATACAGACATACAGTATATTAAACATAGAGTACATACTCACCATTACTTGTCACTTTGTTCCCCGAAACCAGTGTCATCTGTAAAAAAATATGAAAATAACAAACAACCAATATACTCCCTGTCCACAGAAATCCATAAGCATCCCACAATGATTTCCCGTGGAGAACGGCAGCATCAGCTGATGCGACCGCTTTCTAGGGGCTCCAGGAACATAATGACGGGAGGAAGGTATCCTTCCGCACTGTATTCCTCCTCCGATGTAAAAAAAATAATCCCTAGTCTCACTATTGGCATTGCTGTATGAGAAATTTTCCCATGCAGCAATTGCCATAAAGTGAGACTTTGTCCTAAGGTAACCTCAGTGATGCGCTGCAGGAGCCATTGTCTCCTGTCAGTGTGTCACTGAGGGTCCTATAGAGCAGTGACATCACCCGATGTCACTGTTCTATAGCGGAGACGTTGTGAGACACTTGTTATTAATTGGACTATGGCGGACAGGTAGTATACGGTTTATTATTTTACGTTTTTTGCAGGTGCTGAAGTATGGTAAGTATAGTAAATGAAGAATATTAAAATACTTTTTTCCTAATGTTTGTGTGTTTTATTAACCCTTTATTACTATTGGATTAATAATGGATAGGCGTCTTATTGACACCTCTCCGTTATTAACCAGGCTTAATGTCACCTCCCCAGACTTCAGAATGGGCAGCGGATACATTGAAAAACTGCATAGCGACGGACCCGTACAGACATAAGTGTGATAGAGGCCTTAATGAGCATTGAATTTGTAAAAAGGAAAAAAACGGAAAAAAATGGCGTGGGCTCCCGTGCAATTTTCTGCACCAGAGGGGGAAAGCCGACGGCCGGGGACAAATATCAGTAGCCTGCTATGAATATCAGCCCGCAGCTGTCTGCGTAGCCTTTACTGGCTATTAAAATAGGGGACCCCCAAAAAAATGACGTGGGGTCCCCCTATATTTAATAGCCAGAAAGGCTACGCAGACAGCTGCGGGCTGATATTCATAGTCTAGAGAGGGGCCATGGATATTGCCCCCCTGGCTACAAATACCAGTCCGCAGCTGCCCCAGAAATAGCGCATCTGTAAGATGTGCCAAATCCGGCACTTAGCCCCTCTCTTCCCACTCCCGTGTAGCGGTGGGATAAGGGGTAATAAGGGGTTAATGTCACCTTGCTATTGTAAGGTGACATTAAGCCAGTTTAATAACGAAGAGGCATCAATAAGATGCCTATCCATTATTAATCCAATGGTAATAAAGGGTTAATGAAACACACACATTAGAAAAAAAGTATTTTAATATTCTTCATTTAACCATACTTACCATACTTCAGCGCCTGCAAAAAACGTAAAATAATAAACCATATACCACCTGTCTGCCGTAGTCCAATTAAATAACGAGTGTCCCACGACGATCTCCCCTATAGAACAGTGACATCGGGTGATGTCACTGCTCTATAGGACCCTCAGTGACACACTGACAGGAGACAATGGCTACTGCAGTGAATCACTGAGAGGTTACCTTAGGACAAAGTCTCACTTTATGGCAATTGCTGTGTGGGAAAATTTCTCATACAGCAATGCCAAAAGTGAGACTAGGGACTATTTTTTTTTACAGCGGTGGAGGAATACAGTGCGGAAGGATACTTTCCTCCCGTCATTATGTTCCTGGAGCCCCTAGGGAGCGGTCGCATCAGCTGTGCTGCCGTTCTCTACGGGAGATCGTCGTGGGACACTCGTGGAGTATATTGGTTGTTTGTTATTTTCATATTTTTTTTACAGATGACACTGGCTTCGGAGAACAAAGTGACAAGTAATGGTGAGTTTGAACTCTATGTTTAATGTACTGTATGTCTGTATGTATGTACTGTATGTAATGTATGAATGTATTGTATGCAGTATGTATGTAGTATGTATGTATGTGGTATGTAGTATGTATGTAGTATGTATGTAGCATGTATGTAGCATGCATGTATGTATGTTGTATGTATGTAGTATGTATGTAGCATGTATGTAGCATGTATGTACTATATATGTAGCATGTATGTAGTATGTATGTAGTATGTATGTTTTTTTTTCATTCAACACATTAGCCGGATGATGGGACTACTACTGTCCCATCATTGGCTAATGTGTCAATCACTGTCACTGTAGTAGGCACAGAGCCCCGACACACCACACAGAGTCCCAGCATGCCACACAGAGCCCCGGCATGCTGCACAGAGCCCCGCATGCTGCACAGAGCCCAGGCAGCGCGCACAGAGCCCCACACGCCGCACAGAGCCCCGGCACGCCGCACAGAGCCCCGGCACGCTGCACAGGGCCCCGCACCCCGCACGCCGCACAGAGCCCCGCACGCCGCACAGAGCCCCACACGCTGCACAGAGCCCCGGCACACCACACAGAGCCCTGGCACACATGCACAGAGCCCTGCACACCGCACAGGGCCCCAGCACGCTGCCCAGAGCCCCGGCACGCCACACAGAGCCCTGGCACATATGCACAGAGCCCCACACGCTGCACAGAGCCCCAGCACACCGCACAGAGCCCCAGCACGCCACACAGAGCCCCGGCATGCTGCACAGAGCCCCGGCACACACACACAGAGCCCCGCACGCCGCACAGAGCCCCGGCACGCCGCACAGACCCTGGCATGCTGCACAGCGCCCCGGCATGCCGCACAGAGCTCCAGCACACATGCACAGAGCCCCACACGCCACACAGAGCCCCTCACGCCACACAGAGCCCCGGCACGCTGCACAGAGCCCCAGCAGGCCCGCACAGACCCCCAGCAGGCACGCACAGACCCCCGGCAGGCACGCACAGACCCTGCCTGCACACACAGACACACACAGTGTCCGCCCATGCACCGCCCACACTCTTCCCCCTCCAAAACAAGATGTAGAAGGACAGAAAGGGCTTATTTACATTCCCATATTTGTGTCCCATTGACTTGCATTGGTATCGGGTATCGGTATCGGCGATATCCGATATTTTTTGGATATCCTCCGCTGGAAGGAAGGGACTTTATTAGGGAGAGGTACGTCTATCTTCCCTAGTCCATTTTCCTAATAAGTTTCAATTACATTTATTGGGATAGTATTATTACTTGACCCTATCATAAGGTTCCCTGAAATTTTTTCCTCTATATGTGTGGTTTCTATTATTTGATATTTTAATTAGGAATGTTAAAGATTATTGTTTTTAGGTCTTCATTTGTAATTGTTGGTTCTACTAATTGATATTAGACCTAGGTCATCCTTAGTAGTTTTTCTAATGGGGCTAGGTATCAGCCTGATCGTCTGGGGAAGTGCATTCCAGAGAGCTGGCACAGCATGAGAGAAGTCTTAGAGATGGAGGTGCGAGGTTCGGATTACGGGGGATGTTAGTCTTAGTTCATTTGTAGAACGGAGGGCACGGGTAGGGCGAAAGACAGAGGTGAGAGAGGAGATATAAGGCTGTGCAGAACTATGGAGAGCTTTGTGGGTGAGAGAGATGAGTTTATACTGGACCCTGTAGCGAATGGGTAGCCAATGTAATGACTGGCACAAGATGGAGGCATGGGTGAAGCGGCTGGACAGAAATATGACCCTGGCTGCCGCATTCAAGTTGGATTGCAGAGGCGAAAGTTTGGTAAGAGGGAGACCGATCAGTAGAGATTTGCAGTAGTCCAGACGAGAATGAATAAGAGCGACAGTAAGAGTCTTAGCAGTTTCAAAGGTGAGAACAGGTCGGATTCTAGAGACTTTTTAAGATGCTGGACACAAGAGCGAGTGAGTGATCGGATATAGGGAGTAAAGGAAAGTTTTGTGTCGAATATGACACCAAGACAGCGGACATGCTGCTTGGGAGTTATGGTTGAACCCTCCAGGGTAATTTCGATGTTGGGTAGAGTGAGGTTAGTAGAAAGGAGAAGCACAAGAAGTTCCGTTTTGTAGAGATTTAGTTTCAGATAGAGGGAGGACATGATGATAGAGACAGCAGACAGACAATCCTTGGTATTTTGAATTAGGGTAGGGGTGATGTCAGGGGAAGAAGTGTATATTTGGGTGTCGTCAGCATAGAGATGATAATGGAACCCAAATCTGCTGATTGTTTGTCCAATAGGGGCAGTGTATAGAGAGAAAAGGAGGGGCCTAGCACTGAGCCCTATTAAACCCTGATAGTAAAGGGATGAGGAGAGGAAGAGGAGCCGTCAAAACATACAGTGAAGGAGCAGTCAGAGAGGTAGGAGAAGAACCAGGAGAGGGCTGTGTCCTTGAGGCCTATAGAGCAGAGCATAGTGAGGAGGAACTGGTGATCCACAGTGTCAAATGTGGCAGAGAAATCCAGGAGAATAAGTAGGGAGCAATGGCCTTTGGATTTAGCAGTTATTAGATCATTAGAGACCTTAGTGAGGGCAGTTTCAGTGGAGTGTAAAGAGCAGAAACCAGATTGTAAGGTGTCAAGAAGAGAAGAGAGTTATCCGAGAGATAACAGATTAGACGGGAGTGGACCAAGCGTTCCAGGAGTTTAGAGAAGAAGGAAAGGTTAGAGACAGGTCTGTAGTTAGCAGGGTCGTTCTGGTCCAGAGATGGCTTTTTAAGTAAAGGGGTTATGATTGCATGCTTAAATAAAGAGGGAAAGATACCTGAAGAAAGAGAGAGGTTAAATATTTTAATCAGGTGAGTGGTGACCACTGGTGAGAGAGACTGCAGGAGATGTGAAGGAAGGGGATCACTGTTGCAGGTTGTAGGCCGAGCAGAAGCGAGGAGCTTGGAAACTTCTTCTTCTGAAACAGGCTCAAAGATGTCTAGTGAGCTTGAGGTACGACAGGGAAGGGGATCCAGGCAGTGAGGAGAGTGGGCTGGGATATCCTGATGGATGTGGTTGATTTTTTTCTAGGAAATTGTAACGCTCACGCCTTGACTGGTGGGCGTGAGCCAGGGGGTTTGTGGCCCCACTGTGCCATGAACCAGACTACCTTGGAAGGGGCGTGACTATGACAGCTGCCTTGGTCTTCTCCGGAGCCTCTGATGGTGAGGTCAGACTTGTGCAGCAGGCAGCTGCCAGGTGCTACTCCAGGGTGGTGTCTGGCTTTGGCTGCTGAACCCACTTGGAGAACAATGAACACTAGGACAGGTGCGGGCATCAGGCAGGACTAGCAGATGAGCATGGATGAAACTCAGATGAGTAGGCTGGCACGGCTGAGGCACAGGGCTGGCAGAGACACAGGATTGGCAGGAACGGCAGAGACACAGGGCAGGCAGGCACGGCTGAGACACAGAGCAGGCAGGCATGGCAGAGTCATAGGGCAGGTAGGCACAGCTGAGACACAGGGTAGGTTGGTGTGGTGTATGAGGGAACAGGTAGGGACCTGTTCACACAGGAGATGCAGGTAAGGATACAAGCAGGAAGGAAAGAAGTATGAAGGAACAGGTAGGGACCTGTTCACACAGGAAGAGAACCACAAGGTTGCGGATAGGAGCGGTAGAGCAGCAAGAGATAGAGCAGCAACAGAAGCTAAGCAGGAGGGAACCGCAAGGAATCCGGAGAAGAGCTGCAGCAAGAGATTTCTGCAGAGTAGAATGGAGCAGAACTGCAGGAGTGGGGAGCAGAGGTACAGCTGCAAGAGAGCGGAGCAAAGGCAAAGTAACAAGCGCCGCAAGAGTGCAGAGCATAAGCAAACAGAGAGGACACAAGGAAAGACACAGCAGGTTAAAAAGCCACAGCCAAGGAGACAGAGGTAGGACAAAGTACAGGCTAGGTAACGGAACAAGACAAGGTACTAGGTAACGAAACAAGACAAAGACACAGGGACTAGGATATACTGCCTCCCGGAGGGCGGACATACCAAAACAAGGCAAAGCAAGAACACTGGCACTGAGACCAGGATATATAGCCTCCTGTAGGGCAGACAAACAAGATCAAGGCAACTCAAGGCAAGGAGAAAAGTGTTGTGAATTCTGCTCTTGGGCTCCCTCCGGTGGTTATGAGAGGTAGTGCTGCTGTCTTTGGATCGCAGCATTTATCAGGTGTGTCCACTTAATTGCAATTTGGACTGGGCTATTTAGTCTTGCTTGATCCTTTAGTCAGTGCCAGTTGTCCATTATTTTTGGAGGATTCACATCCATACATGGTCTCTCCTGTTTTGCTGTTCACTTCAAAAAAGATAAGTTCTGGCTTTGTTTTTGCTGTCCACATGCTGTGAACCTTATAGTTCAGTGCATTTTCATGTTTTGTCTTGTCTAGCTTTGTCTGTGAAGGATTTCTTTAGTCAGATGTGGAGATTTGTATTTTCTGTGGTGGATATTTTCTAGTGTTTTAATACTGACCGCATAGTACTCTTTCCTATTCTTTCTTTTTAGCTAGAATGGCCTCCTTTGCTAAATCCTGATTTCAGTCTGCGTATGTCATTTCCCTCTCCTCTCACAGTCAATATTTGTGGGGGGCTGTCTATCCTTTGGGGGTTTTCTCTGAGGCAAGATAGTTTTCCCGTTTCTATCTTTAGGGGAAGTTAGTTCTTAGGCTGTGTCGAGGTGTCTAGGGAGTGTTAGGTACATCCCACGGCTACTTCTAGTTGCGGTGCTAAGTTCAGGGTCTGCGGTCAGTACAGGTACCACCTTCTCCAGAGTACGTCTCATGCTGCTCCTAGGCCACCAGATCATAACAGTACAACTGGCCAACAATGAGTTAAACGCATCTCAGAAGAAGGGAAGAAAAGTGCTGAGCCATTTTTTTTTCTGTAGTCTGTTTTGTCTTTCCTTCCCTCTTTTCCTCTGGGTGGCTCAGGAGTTTAGCGCTGGCATGGAGGTTCAGGAATTGGTTTCTCATGTGGACCAGCTTGCTGCTAGAGTACAGGGTATTTCCGATTATATCGTTCAGACTCCGGTTTTAGAGCCTAGAATTCCTACTCCTGATTTGTTTTTTGGGGACAGGTCCAAATTTCTGAGCTTTAAAAATAACTGTAAACTGTTTTTTGATCTGAAACCCCGTTCTTCTGGTGATCCCATTCAGCAGGTTAAAATTGTTATTTCCCTGTTGCGTGGTGATCCTCAGGATTGGGCATTTTCCCTGGAATCTGGGAATCCTGCTTTGCTTAATGTAGACACCTTTTTTTAGGCACTAGGGTTATTGTATGATGAACCTAATTCAGTGGATCATGCAGAGAAGACCTTGTTGGCCCTGTGTCAGGGTCAAGAAGCGGCAGAATCGTATTGCCAGAAATTTAGAAAATGGTCTGTGTTGACTAAATGGAATGAGGATGCCTTGGCGGCAATTTTCAGAAAGGGTCTTTCTGAATCCGTTAAAGACGTTATGGTGGGGTTCCCCACGACTGCTGGTCTGAGTGATTCTATGTCTCTGGCCATTCAGATTGATCGGCGCTTGCGCGAGCGCAGAGTTGTGCACACTGTGGCGTTGTCCTCCGAGCGGAGCCCTGAGCCTATGCAGCGTGATAGGATTTTGTCTACAGCTGAACGACAAAGATTCAGGCGTCAGAATAGGTTGTGTTTTTACTGCGGCGATTTTGCTCATGTTATTTCTGATTGCCCTAAGCGTACAAAGAGAATCGCTAATTCTGTTACCATCAGTACTGTACAACCTAAATTTCTGTTGTCTGTGACCTTGATCTGCTCATTATCGTCATTTTCTGTCATGGCATTTGTGGATTCAGGCGCCGATCTGAACTTAATGGACTTTGCCAGACATTGTGGTTTCCCCTTGCAGCCTTTGCAGAACCCTATTCCTTTAAGGGGGATTAATGCTACACCGTTGGCTATAAATAAACCTCAGTTTTGGACACAGCTGACCATGCGCATGGCGCCAGCCCATCAGGAAGATTGTCGTTTTCTGGTGTTGCATAATTTGCATGATGATATTGTGTTGGGTTTTCCATGGTTACAGGTACATAATCCAGTGTTAGATTGGAAATCTATGTCTGTGACTAGTTGGGGTTGTCAGAGGGTTCATGGTCACGTTCCTTTGATGTCAATTTCCTCTTCCCCCTCTTCTGAAATTCCTGAGTTTTTGTCAGATTTCCAGGATGTATTCGATGAGCCCAAATCCAGTTCCCTTCCACCGCATAGGGACTGTGATTGTGCTATTGACTTGATTCCAGGTTGTAAGTTCCCTAAGGGCCGACTTTTCAACCTAGCTATATTAAGGAGTCTTTGGAGAAGGGGCATATTCGGCCATCTTCTTCACCATTGGGAGCAGGTTTTTTTTTGCCAAGAAGGATGGCTCCTTGAGACCCTGTATTGATTATCGCCTCTTGAATAAAATCACGGTCAAATTTCAATACCCTTTGCCTTTGCTTACTGATTTGTTTGCTAGGATTAAGGGGGCTAGTTGGTTTACTAAGATTGACCTTCGAGGGGCATATAATCTTATTCGTATTAAGCAGGGTGATGAATGGAAAACTGCATTTAATACGCCCGAAGGCCATTTTGAATACCTTGTGATGCCATTCGGACTCTCTAATGCCCCATCTGTGTTCCAGTCCTTCATGCATGATATCTTTCGGAGTTATCTTGATAAATTCATGGTTGTATATTTGGATGATATTTTGATTTTTTCCGATGATTGGGAGTCTCATGTGAAACAGGTCAGGATGGTATTTCAGATCCTCCGTAATAATGCTTTATTTGTGAAGGGGTCGAAGTGCCTCTTTGGAGTGCAGAAGGTTTCTTTTTTGGGCTTCATTTTTTCTCCCTCATCTATAGAAATGGATCTGGTTAAGGTTCAGGCCATTCATGATTGGATTCAGCCCACATCTGTGAAGAGCCTTCAGAAATTCTTGGGCTTTGCTAATTTTTATCGTCGTTTCATTGCCAACTTCTCCAGTGTGGTTAAACCTCTGACCGATTTGACGAAGAAAGGCGCTGATGTGACGAATTGGTCCTCCGTGGCTGTTTCTGCCTTTCAGGAGCTTAATCGCCGATTGACTTCTGCCCCTGTGTTGCGTCAGCCGGAAGTTTCTCTTCCATTTCAGGTTGAGGTTGACGCGTCTGAGATTGGGGCAGGGGCCGTTTTGTCTCAGAGGAATTCTGATGGTTCCTTGATGAAACCGTGTGCCTTCTTTTCTCGGAAGTTTTCGCCTGTGGAACGCAATTATGATGTCGGCAATCGGGAGTTGTTGGCTATGAAGTGGGCATTTGAGGAGTGGCGACATTGGCTTGAGGGGGCCAAGCACCGTATTGTGGTCCTGACCGATCATAAGAATCTGATTTACCTCGAGTCTGCCAAACGACTGAATCCTAGACAGGCTCGATTGTCCCTGTTTTTCTCCCGTTTTGATTTTGTGGTCTCGTATCTTCCGGGTTCTAAGAATGTTAAGGCTGATGCCCTCTCTAGGAGTTTTTTTTCCTGATTCCCCTGGGGTTCTTGAGCCGGTCAACATTCTGAAGGAAGGGGTGATTCTTTCTGCCATCTCCCCTGATTTACGACTGGTTCTTCAGGAATTTCAGGCTAATAAACCTGACCGCTGTCCTGTGGGGAAACTGTTTGTTCCTGATAGATGGACTAGTAAAGTGATTTCTGAGGTTCATTGTTCTGTGTTGGCTGGCCATCCTGGGATTTTTGGTACCAGAGATTTGGTTGGTAGGTCCTTTTGGTGGCCTTCTTTGTCGCGGGATGTGCGTTCTTTTGTGCAGTCCTGTGGGATTTGTGAGCGGGCTAAGCCTTGCTGTTCCTTGCTGAGAGACCTTGGACGCATATTTCTATGGATTTTATTTCAGATCTTCCGGTTTCCCAGAGGATGTCGGTTATCTGGGTGGTTTGTGACCAGTTTTCTAAGATGGTTCATTTGGTACCTTTACCTAAATTGCATTCCTCTTCTGATTTGGTTCCGTTGTTTTTTCAGCATGTGGTTCATTTGCATGACATTCCGGAGAATATTGTGTCCGATAGAGGTTCCCAGTTTGTTTCTAGGTTTTGGCGGGCCTATTGTGCTAGGCTGGGCATTGATTTTGTCTTTTTCTACCGCATTTCATCCTCAGACAAATGGCCAAACCAAGCAAACTAATCAGACTTTGGAAACTTATTTGAGATGCTTTGTGTCTGCTGATCAGGATGATTGGGTGGCTTTCTTGCCATTGGCCGAGTTTGCCCTTAATAATCGAGCTAGTTCTGCTACGTTGGTTTCGCCTTTTTTTTTGTAATTTTGGTTTTCATCCTCGTTTTTCTTCAGGGCAGGTTGAGCCTTCTGATCGTCCTGGTGTGGATTCTGTGGTTGACAGGCTGCAGCAAATTTGGGCTCATGTGGTGGACAATTTGGTGTTGTCTCAGGAGGAGGCTCAGCATTTTGCTAACCGTTGTCGGTGTGTTGGTTCCCGGCTTCAGGTTGAGGATTTGGTCTGGTTGTCTTCCCGTCATGTTCCTATGAAGGTTTCTTCCCCTAAGTTCAAGCCTCGGTTTATTGGTCCTTACAGGATTTCTGAGATTATCAATCCAGTGTCTTTTCGTTTGGCCCTTCCAGCCTCTTTTTCCATCCATAATGTTTTCCATAGATCTTTGTTGCGGAAGTATGTGGTGCCCATTGTTCCCTCTGTTGATCCTCCGGCCCCGGTGTTGATTAATGGGGAGTTGGAGTATGTGGTTGAGAAGATTTTGGATTGTCATTTTTCAAGGCGGAAGCTTCAGTATCTGGTCAAATGGAAGGGTTATGGCCAGGAGGATAATTCTTGGGTTGTTGCCTCCGATGTTCATGCCGACAATTTGGTTCGTGCCTTTCATTTGGCTCATCCTGATCGGCCTGGGGGCTCTGGTGAGGGCTCGGTGACCCCTCCTCAAGGGGGGGTACTGTTGTGAATTCTGCTCTTGGGCTCCCTCCGGTGGTTATGAGAGGTAGTGCTGCTGTCTTTGGATCGCAGCATTTATCAGGAGTGTCCACTTAATTGCAATTTGGACTGGGCTATTTAGTCTTGCTTGATCCTTTAGTCAGTGCCAGTTGTCCATTGTTTTTGGAGGATTCACATCCATACCTGGTCTCTCCTGTTTTGCTGTTTATTTCAACAAAGATAAGTTCTGGCTTTGTTTTTGCTGTCCACATGCTGTGGACCTTATAGTTCAGTGCATTTTCATGTTTTGTCTTGTCCAGCTTTGTCTGTGAAGGATTTTTTGCAGCCAAGCTGTGTCTCTGGACATGCAGATATACCCTGTTGTGAATTCTGTTATCGAACTCCCTCCTGTGGTCATGAATGGTACTTCGGCGAGTTCTGTCCATGGACTCCTGTTGTGAATTCTGTTGTCAGGCTCCCTCCTGTGGTCATGAATGGTACTTCGGCTGGTTCTGTCCATGGACTTCCTCTGGTGGGTGTTTCTGAGTTTCCTTCCACAGGTGATGAGGTTCATTCGTTAGCTGCTGCTCTATTTTACTCCACTTAGATCTTTGCTCCAGGCCACCTGTCAATGTTCCAGTATTGGTCTAGTTCACTCCTGGATCGTTCTTGTGACCTGTCTTCCCATCAGTAGCTAAGTTCCAGCTTGTATTTCTTTGGTTTGCTATTTTTCTGTCCAGCTTGCTATTTAATTTGTTGTCTTGCTTGCTGGAAGCTCTGGGACGCAGAGGGAGCGCCTCCGCACCGTGAGTCGGTGCGGAGGGTCTTTTTGCGCCCTCTGCGTAATCTTTTTGTAGGTTTTTGTGCTGACCGCAAAGTAACCTTTCCTATCCTCGGTCTGTTCAGTAAGTCGGGCCTCACTTTGCTAAATCTATTTCATCTCTGTGTTTGTATTTTCATCTTTACTCACAGTCATTATATGTGGGGGGCTGCCTTTTCCTTTGGGGAATTTCTCTGAGGTAGGTAGGCTTTATTTTTCTATCTTCAGGGCTAGCTAGTTTCTTAGGCTGTGCCGAGTTGCATAGGGAGCGTTAGGCGCAATCCACGGCTATTTCTAGTGTGTTTGATAGGTTTAGGGATTGCGGTTAGCAGAGTTCCCACGTCCCAGAGCTCGCCCTTATTATCAGTAACTATCAGGTCATTCCGTGTGCTCTTAACCACCAGGTCCATTATTGTCCTGACCACCAGGTCATAACAGACTCCCACTGGTGGCTGTGAGTGGAGCTGCTGCTTCTGAGGTTCCTTCCACAGGTGACGTAGTTTATTCTTTGGCTGGCTGCTCTATTTAACTCCACTCAGATCGTTACTCCATGCCAGCTGTCAATGTTCTTATACTGGTTCAGTTCGCTCTTGGATCTTTCTGGTGACCTGTCTACTCCAGCAGAAGCTAAGTCCCTGCTAGTTAATTATTTGTTCATTGTTTCCTTGACCAGCTTGCTATAATGATTTTGCCTTGCTAGCTGGAAGCTCTGGGATGCAGAGTGGCACCTCCGCACCGAGAGTCGGTGCGGAGGTCTTTTTGCACACTCTGCGTGGTCTTTTGTAGTTTTTTGTGCTGACCGCAAAGATACCTTCCCTATCCTCAGTCTGTTTAGTAAGTCTGGCCTTTGCTGAAACCTGTTTCATTTCTGTGTTTGTGACTTTCATCTTTACTCACAGTCAATATATGTTGGGGGGCTGCCTTTTCCTTTGGGGAATTTCTCTGAGTCAAGGTAGGCTTTATTTTCTATCTCTAGGGCTAGTTAGCTCTTAGGCTGTGAAGAGGCATCTAGGCAATGTTAGGTACGCTCCACGGCTATTTCTAGTTGTGTGATAGGATTAGGGGTTGCGGTCAGCAGAGCTCCCACTTCCCAGAGCTTGTCCTGTGTGAGTTTAACTATCAGGTCGTTCCGGGTGCTCCTAACCACCAGGTCCATAACAGTACAGCTGGCCCAAAGTATTAATGCATCTCAATAGAGGGATAAGAGAAGTTCTGAGAGCATTTTTTTTTCTCTGCAGTGTGTTTTGTCTTTCTTTTCCCCTTAACCTCTGGGTGGTTCAGGACACAGGTGTAGATATGGACATTCAAGGTCTGTCCTCTTGTGTGGATCATCTCACTGCAAGGGTACAAAACATTCAAGATTTTGTGGTTCAGAATCCGATGTTAGAGCCTAGAATTCCAATTCCTGATTTGTTTTCTGGGGATAGATCTAAGTTCCTGAATTTCAAAAATAATTGTAAACTGTTTCTAGCTTTGAAACCCCGCTCCTCTGGTGACCCCGTTCAACAAGTAAAAATCATTATTTCTTTGTTGCGTGGTGATCCTCAAGACTGGGCATTTTCCCTTGCGCCAGGAGATCCTGCATTGCGTGATGTAGATGCGTTTTTTCTGGCGCTTGGATTGCTTTATGATGAACCAAATTCAGTGGATCAGGCAGAGAAAATCTTGCTGGCTTTGTGTCAGGGTCAGGATGAAGCGGAGGTGTATTGTCAGAAGTTTAGAAAGTGGTCTGTGCTTACTCAGTGGAATGATTGTGCCCTGGCGGCAATTTTCAGAAAGGGTCTTTCTGAAGCCCTTAAGGATGTCATGGTGGGATTTCCCACGCCTGCTGGTCTGAATGAGTCTATGTCCTTGGCCATTCAGATCGATCGGCGCTTGCGTGAGCGCAAAGCTGTGCACCATTTGGCGGTATTGTCTGAGCAGAGGCCTGAGCCTATGCAATGTGATAGGACTTTGACCATAGCTGAACGGCAAGAACACAGACGTCGGAATGGGCTGTGTTTTTACTGTGGTGATTCCACTCATGCTATCTCCGATTGTCCTAAGCGCACTAAGCAGTTCGCTAGGTCTGCCACCATTGGTACGGTACAGTCTAAATTTCATTTGTCCGTTACTCTGATTTGCTCTTTGTCGTCCTATTCTGTTATGGCATTTGTGGATTCAGGCGCTGCCCTGAATTTGATGGACTTGGAGTTTGCCAGGCGCTGTGGTTTTTTCCTGGAGCCCTTGCAGTATCCTATTCCATTGAGAGGAATTGATGCTACGCCTTTGGCCAAGAATAAGCCTCAGTACTGGACTCAATTGACCATGTGCATGGCTCCTGCACATCAGGAAGATATTCGCTTTTTGGTGTTGCATAATCTGCATGATGTGGTCATTTTGGGGTTGCCATGGCTACAGGTCCATAATCCAGTATTGGATTGAAAATCTATGTCTGTGTCCGGCTGGGGTTGTCAGGGAGTACATGGTGATGTTCCATTGCTGTCAATTCCGCCTTCCACTCTTTCTGAAGTCCCTGAGTTTTTGTCAGATTACCGGGATGTATTTGATGAGCCCAAATCCAGTGCCCTACCTCCTCATAGGGATTGCGATTGTGCTATTAATTTGATTCCTGGTAGTAAGTTTCCTAAGGGCCGACTGTTTAATTTATCTGTGCCAGAGCACGCCGCTATGCGGAGTTATATAAAGGAATCCTTGGAGAAAGGTCATATTCGCCCGTCGTCATCACCGTTGGGAGCAGGGTTCTTTTTTGTGGCCAAGAAGGATGGTTCTTTGAGACCTTGTATTGATTACCGCCTTCTTAATAAGATCACAGTCAAATTTCAGTACCCTTTGCCGCTGCTGTCTGATTTGTTTGCTCGGATTAAGGGGGCTAGTTGGTTCACCAAGATAGATCTTCGAGGGGCGTATAATCTTGTGCGAATTAAACAGGGCGATGAATGGAAAACAGCATTTAATACGCCCGAGGGCCATTTTGAGTACCTGGTTATGCCATTCGGGCTTTCTAATGCTCCATCTGTGTTTCAGTCCTTTATGCATGACATCTTCCGAAAGTACCTGGATAGATTCATGATTGTATATTTGGATGATATTTTGGTCTTTTCGGATGATTGGGAGTCTCGTGTGAAGCAGGTCAGAATGGTGTTCCAGGTCCTTCGTGCGAATTCCTTGTTTGTGAAGGGGTCAAAATGTCTCTTTGGAGTTCAGAGGGTTTCATTTTTGGGTTTCATTTTTTCCCCTTCTACTATCGAGATGGACCCTGTTAAAGTTCAGGCCATTTATGATTGGACTCAGCCGACATCTGTGAAGAGCCTGCAGAAGTTCCTGGGCTTTGCTAATTTTTACCGTCGCTTCATCGCTAATTTTTCTAGTATTGCTAAACCGTTGACTGATTTGACCAAGAAAGGTGCTGATGTGGTCAATTGGTCCTCTGCGGCTGTAGAGGCTTTTCAGGAGTTGAAGCGTCGTTTTTCTTCAGGCCCTGTGTTGTGCGAGCCAGATGTTTCGCTCCCGTTTCAGGTCGAGGTTGATGCTTCTGAGATTGGAGCAGGGGCTGTATTGCCGCAAAGAAGTTCTGATGGCTCGGTGATGAAACCATGTGCCTTCTTTTCTAGAAAATTCTCGCCTGCTGAGCGCAATTATGATGTTGGCTATCGAGAGTTGTTGGCCATGAAGTGGGTATTCGAGGAGTGGCGACATTGGCTTGAAGGAGCCAAGCATCACGTGGTGGTCTTGACGGATCACAAGAATTTGACTTATCTCGAGTCTGCCAAACGGTTGAATCCTAGACAGGCTCTATGGTCGCTGTTTTTCTCCCGTTTTGATATTGTGGTTTCGTACCTTCCGGGCTCAAAGAATGTGAAGGCTGATGCCCTGTCAAGGAGTTTTGTGCCTGACTCTCCGGGTGTTCCTGAGCCGGCGGGTATTCTCAAAGAGGGGGTAAATTTTGTCTGCCATCTCCCCTGATTTGCGGCGGGTGCTGCAGAAGTTTCAGGCTGATAGACCTGACCGTTGTCCAGCGGAGAAACTGTTTGTCCCTGATAGATGGACTAGTAGAGTTATCTCTGAGGTTCATTGTTCGGTGTTGGCTGGTCATCCTGCAATCTTTGGTACCAGAGATTTGGTGGCTAGATCCTTTTGGTGGCCTTCTTTGTCACGGGATGTGCATTCTTTTGTGCCGTCCTGTGGGACTTGTGCTCGGGCTAAGCCCTACTGTTCTTGTGCCAGTGGGTTGCTTTTGCCCTTGCCGGTCCCGAAGAGGCCCTGGACGCATATTTCCATGGATTTTATTTCAGATCTCCCTGTCTCTCAAAGGATGTCGGTCATTTGGGTGGTTTGTGATCGCTTCTCTAAGATGGTCCATTTGGTACCCTTGTCTAAATTGCCTTCCTCCTCTGATTTGGTGCCATTGTTTTTCCAGCATGTGGTTCGTTTGCATGGCATTCCGGAGAACATCGTCTCGGACAGAGGTTCCCAGTTTGTTTCGAGGTTTTGGCGGTCCTTTTGTGCTAAGATGGGCATTGATTTGTCTTTTTCTTCGGCTTTCCATCCTCAGACAAATGGCCAAACCGAACGAACTAATCAGACTTTGGAAACATATCTGAGATGCTTTGTTTCTGCTGATCAGGATGATTGGGTGTCCTTCTTGCCTTTGGCTGAGTTCGCCCTTAATAATCGGGCCAGCTCGGCTACTTTGGTTTCGCCTTTTCTCTGTAATTCTGGTTTCTATCCTCGTTTCTCTTCAGGGCAGGTTGAGCCTTCGGACTGTCCTGGTGTGGATACTGTGGTGGATAGGTTGCAGCAGATTTGGACTCATGTGGTGGACAATTTGACATTGTCCCAGGAGAAGGCTCAACGTTTCGCTAACCGCCGGCGCTGTGTTGGTCCCCGACTTCGTGTTGGGGATTTGGTTTGGTTGTCGTCTCGTTATGTTCCTATGAAGGTTTCCTCTCCTAAGTTTAAGCCTCGTTTTATTGGTCCGTATAAGATTTCTGAAGTTCTCAATCCTGTGTCATTTCGTTTGGCCCTTCCAGCTTCTTTTGCCATCCATACTGTGTTCCATAGGTCGTTATTGCGGAGATACGTGGCGCCTATGGTTCCCTCCGTTGATCCTCCTGCCCCGGTGTTGGTCGAGGGGGAGTTGGAATATGTGGTGGAGAAGATTTTGGATTCTCGTATTTCGAGACGGAAACTTCAGTACCTGGTCAAGTGGAAGTGTTATGGTCAGAAAGATAATTCCTGGGTTTTTGCCTCTGATGTTCATGCTGCCGATCTGGTTCGTGCCTTTCATTTGGCTCGTCCTGATCGGCCTGGGGGCTCTGGTGAGGGTTCGGTGACCCCTCCTCAAGGGGGGGTACTGTTGTGAATTCTGTTATCGAACTTCCTCCTGTGGCCTTGAATGGTACTTCGGCGAGTTCTGTCCATGGACTCCCTCTGGTGGCTGTGAGTGGAGCTGCTGCTTCTGAGGTTCCTTCCACAGGTGACGTAGTTTATTCTTTGGCTGGCTGCTCTATTTAACTCCACTCAGATCGTTACTCCATGCCAGCTGTCAATGTTCTTGTACTGGTTCAGTTCACTCTTGGATCTTTCTGGTGACCTGTCTACTCCAGCAGAAGCTAAGTCCCTGCTAGTTAATTATTTGTTCATTGTTTCCTTGTCCATCTTGCTATAATGATTTTGCCTTGCTAGCTGGAAGCTCTGGGATGCAGAGTGGCACCTCCGCACCGTGAGTCGGTGCGGAGGTCTTTTTGCACACTCTGCGTGGTCTTTTGTAGTTTTTTGTGCTGACCGCAAAGATACCTTTCCTATCCTCAGTCTGTTTAGTAAGTCTGGCCTTTGCTGAAACCTGTTTCATTTCTGTGTTTGTGACTTTCATCTTTACTCACAGTCAATATATGTGGGGGGCTGCCTTTTCCTTTTGGGGAGTTTCTCTGAGGCAAGGTAGGCTTTATTTTCTATCTCTAGGGCTAGTTAGCCCTTAGGCTGTGAAGAGGCGTCTAGGCAATGTTAGGTACGCTCCACGGCTATTTCTAGTTGTGTGATAGGATTAGGGGTTGCTGTCAGCAGAGCTTCCACTTCCCATAGCTTGTCCTGTGTGAGTTTAACTATCAGGTCGTTCCGGGTGCTCCAAACCACCAGGTCCATAACAATACCCTCCATGTCTTTAGTCAGATGTGGAGATTTGTATTTTCTGTGGTGGATATTTTCTAGTGTTCTTATTCTTTCTTTTTAGCTAGAATGGCCTCCTTTGCTAAATCCTGATTTCAGTCTGCGTATGTCATTTCCCTCTCCTCTCACAGTCAATATTTGTGGGGGGCTGTCTATCCTTTGGGGATTTTCTCTGAGGCAAGATAGTTTTCCCGTTTCTATCTTTAGGGGAAGTTAGTTCTTAGGCTGTGTCGAGGTGTCTAGGGAGTGTTAGGTATATCCCACGGCTACTTCTAGTTGCAGTGCTAAGTTCAGGGTCTGCGGTCAGTACAGGTACCACCTTCTCCAGAGTACGTCTCATGCTGCTCCTAGGCCACCAGATCATAACAGAAAAGCCTCCAGAGGAGGAACACAGAGCAAGGCCTGACAGCTCAGAATCTAGACAGTAACTGAGTTTAGACATTGCACAGGCCCAGTCCACAGGGTGGAGCTGCCCTAAATACTGGAGGCCTCTTGGTAATTGGTCAGGAACAGATTAGACAGGTGCACTCTGATTCCATAAGAACCAGAAGGTTCTGGCGCCACCCCCCTATGCACACGGCCAGGAAGCTTGCAGAGAGCAGAGACACAGGACATGGAGCCGGCAACAGACATAAATCACAACAAGACCAGGAGCGTTAAGTAAGGCTACGTTCACATTAGCGTTCCGCAAATGTGCGTCGCTGTTGCGTCGGCGACGCAGCGGCGACGCGCCCCTATGTTTAACATAGGGAACGCGTGCGTTTTTTTGGTTGCGTTTTTCGACATGTGCGTCGTTTCCGACGCTAGCGTCGGACGCAAGAAAATGCAACAAGTTGCATTTTTCGTGCGTCCGATTTTCGTCAAAAAACGACGCACGCGTCGCAAAACGCAGCGTTTTTGCGCGCGTTTTGCACGCGTTTTTTGTGCGTCGTGCGTTGCGTTGCCGACGCACCGGCGCGCAACGCTAATGTGAACGTAGCCTAAGATGGTGTGTGATGGATGGGAGGCCATGTAGTGATGCCAGCAGAGTTGTTACAGAAATAAGTCGCCAGATCCTCATCGCTGAGGTTGGTGATGGGAGCCTAAACTTTAGGTTGCACGAAGGAGTTTAAGGTTTCAAAAAGTGGTTTTAGGTTGTTGGATAGTGAGGTGATGAGAGTGGTGATGTAGGATTGTTTGGCCAGATGAAGGGCACAGTTATAGGTTTTGAGCATGTACTTATAATGGATGAAGTCTTTTGCTAAGAGAGATTTTCTCCACTGCCCTCTTCACACCTTGAACAACGCTGAGGAAAGCGTGTTTGCATAGTGTGCCAAGGTTGCCGTTGTCTGTGTCGGGTCTTTCTGCATGTAGAAAGTGCTGCTTCATTTAGGGCATTCTTCAGTGTATTATTGAAGTGTGACAATGCTAAGTCTGGACAGGAGAGGGAGGAGGTGGGGGCTAAAGATGTGTGGAGATTGTCCATAAGCTGTTGGGTATTAATGGTACATGTATTCCGATAAGTGTGGTAAGTGGGGGTGTCCTGTGTGAGGAGAAAATTCTTGACAGAGAAGGAAAGAAGGTTGTGGTCCAAGAGTAGGAGAGGGGAGTTAGTAAAGTCATGCAGCGAGCCGGGACAGGAGAAAGCTAGGTCCAGAGTATTCCCATTCTCATGCATAGGAGAATTAGCAAACTGTGAGAGGCCGAATGAAAAAGTTAGAGAAAGAAGATGAGAGGCAGATTGGGAGAGGGGATCATTGATGGGGATGTTAAAGTCTCCTATGATGAGGGCGGGGATGTCACAGGATAGGAAGTGAGTAAGCCAGGTGGCAAAGTGTTCTAGAAACTGGCAGGAGGAGCCTGGAGGGCAATAAACAACCGTCACTAGCAAGGAGAAGGGCTTAAAGAGTCTGACGGCGTGGACTTCAAAGGAAGGAAATGTAAGTGAGGTAACCAGGGGATTACCTGGAAAGCAGATTGTGATGAAAGGAGCAAACCAACACCTCCACCCTGTCTGTTCTCAGGTCTGGCGGTATGTGAAAATTTCAGCCCACCAAACAAGAGAGCGGCAGCGGCGGTGGTGTCTGAATGCTGGATCCAGGTTTCTGTAATAGCCAAAAGGTTAAGAGAATTAGAGAGGAAAAAATTGTGAATGTAAGTTAGTTTGTTACACGCAGACCGTGCATTCCAGAGAGCACAATGGAAAGCGACAGGAGGAGGCATGCATTGAATGTTAATAAGATTAGCAGGGTTTCTATATGTAGCTGGAGGAGAGTAATGTATGCTGGTGGAGGGAGGCCTTGGGTTGGGGGAGATGTTGCCTGCAACTAGTAAAAGGAGGAAAAACAGAAAGAGCAGGTGGTAGGATGATTTGTATGAACATTTTGAGTGCTGTATAGACGCATAGGATTGTTTGGAGTGGGTATGAACTGTCAGTAGAGCCTCAGAGTTATACATGGGAGAGGGGAGAAGAGAAGGGTGGATATGGAGAGAGTGCACAGAATGTGTTAAAGGGCGGGCGAGTTGTGAGAAAGGAGAAGTAAAAACAAATAAGAAGCAGATAGAAATGATAAATGCATAATGTAGTATGACTGAACAAGAAGCATGATTGTTTGAAAAACGTATGCACCTTACCTGTCTCCTTCCCTGTCAAACTGCCATTGTCTAACTGGCAAGCACTTTATACTGTTGCACTTAATATCTGTTGCGCGTGTGACCCCACGCGCGTGCTATCCCAGCCACACTACATATATATAAAGTGAAATGACTGGAAAGTGTTCCATTTTTACCAGAAGCTGGAACACTTTGTATTTTTTCCCATGACCCTCCCTGCTCTGTGAACTTATAAGGGAGCAATAGTGTAATGCATGACCCCACTCCATCCACTTCTATGAGAGCAGTGGTGTAATGTGTGAAAATGTTCTGTATACTTCTGTGGGAGAAGTAATGTAGTGGACAGAGTTAGGTCACACATTACACTACTGCTCCCATTGATGTAGACGCAGTGGGGTCACAGATTACACCACTGCTCGCTTAGAAATGGACTGAGTCACACATTACATATTTTAGATACTGCATATCAAATACCATCCTGTGTAACATAGTAACATAGTTAGTAATGCCGAAAAAAGACATTTGTCCATACAGTTCAGCCTATATTCCATCATAATAAATCCCCAGATCTACGTCCTTCTACAGAACCTAATAATTGTATGATACAGTATTGTTCTGCTCCAGGAAGACATCCAGGCCTCTCTTGAACCCCTCGACTGAGTTCACCATCACCACCTCCTCAGGCAAGCAATTCCAGATTCTCACTGCCCTAACAGTAAAGAATCCTCTTCTATGTTGGTAGAAAAACCTTCTCTCCTCCAGACGCAAAGAATGCCCCTTTGTGCCCGTCACTTTCCTTGGTATAAACAGATCCTCAGCCAGATATTTGTATTGTCCCCTTATATACTTATACATGGTTATTAGATCACCCCTCAGTCGTCTTTTTTCTAGACTAAATAATCCTAATTTCGCTAATCTATCTGGGTATTGTAGTTCTCCCATCCCCTTTATTAATTTTGCTGCCCTCCTTTGTACTCTCTCTAGTTCCATTATATCCTTCCTGA
Organism: Ranitomeya imitator; assembly: GCF_032444005.1. Classification (NCBI taxonomy): domain Eukaryota; kingdom Metazoa; phylum Chordata; class Amphibia; order Anura; family Dendrobatidae; genus Ranitomeya; species Ranitomeya imitator. The sequence goes on along the minus strand of NC_091290.1, from coordinate 109,193,435 downwards.
GCACCGGTGCCCAAAACTGGACACAGTACTCCATGTGCGGTCTAACTAGGGATTTGTACAGAGGCAGTATAATGCTCTCATCATGTGTATCCAGACCTCTTTTAATGCACCCCATGATCCTGTTTGCCTTGGCAGCTGCTGCCTGGCACTGGCTGCTCCAGGTAAGTTTATCATTAACTAGGATCCCCAAGTCCTTCTCCCTGTCAGATTTACCCAGTGGTTTCCCGTTCAGTGTGTAATGGTGATATTGATTCCTTCTTCCCATGTGTATAGCCTTACATTTATCATTGTTAAACCTCATCTGCCACCTTTCAGCCCAAGTTTCCAACTTATCCATATCCATCTGTAGCAGAATACTATCTTCTCTTGTATTAACTGCTTTACATAGTTTTGTATCATCTGCAAATATCGATATTTTACTGTGTAAACCTTCTACCAGATCATTAATGAATATGTTGAAGAGAACAGGTCCCAATACTGACCCCTGCGGTACCCCACTGGTCACAGCGACCCAGTTAGAGACTATACCATTTATAACCACCCTCTGCTTTCTATCACTAAGCCAGTTACTAACCCATTTACACACATTTTCCCCCAGACCAAGCATTCTCATTTTGTGTACCAACCTCTTGTGCGGCACGGAATCAAACGCTTTGGAAAAATCGAGATATACCACGTCCAATGACTCACCGTGGTCCAGCCTATAGCTTACCTCTTCATAAAAACTGATTAGATTGGTTTGACAGGAGCGATTTCTCATAAACCCATGCTGATATGGAGTTAAACAGTTATTCTCATTGAGATAATCCAGAATAACATCCCTCAGAAACCCTTCAAATATTTTACCAACAATAGAGGTTAGACTATAATTTCCAGATTCACTTTTAGAGCCCTTTTTGAATATTGGCACCACATTTGCTATGCGCCAGTCCTGCGGAACAGACCCCGTCGCTATAGAGTCCCTAAAAATAAGAAATAATGGTTTATCTATTACATTACTTAGTTCTCTTAGTACTCGTGGGTGTATGCCATCCGGACCCGGAGATTTATCTATTTTAATCTTATTTAGCCAGTTTCGCACCTCTTCTTGGGTTAGATTGGTGACTAGTGTTGAGCATTCCGATACCGCAAGTATCGGGTATCGGCTGACATTTGCGGTATCGGAATTCTGATACTGAGTTCCGATATTTTTGTGATATCGGGAATCGGTATCGGGATTAAGATTAATGTGTAAAATAAAGAATAAAAATAAAAATAAAAAATATTGTCAGCGACCAATCACAAGCCGCGACGTCATCGAAGGCCCTTTACGCGCTCATTCTTCGGGACGAAAGCAAGGCGGTTGCAGCGGTGACGACCAGGGCGCGTCAGAGGGTAAGTAAATCAATATTTTTTATTTTTATTCTTTATTTTACACATGAATATGGATCCCAGGGCCTGAAGGAGAGTTTCCTCTCCTTCAGACCCTGGGATCCATTACAGGATACCTTCTGATATTTGTGTCCCATTGACTTGTATTGGTATCGGATATCGGTATCGGCTATATCCAATATTTTTCGAATATCGGCCGATACCATCCGATACCGATACTTTCAAATATCGGACGGTATCGCTCAACACTATTGGTGACCCTTAATATAGGGTTTTCATTGTTTCTTGGGATTTCACCTAGCATTTCACTTTCCACCGTGAATACCGTGGAGAAAAAGGTGTTTAATATGTTAGCTTTTTCCTCGTCATCTACAACCATTCTTTCCTCACTATTTTTTAAGGGGCCTACATTTTCAGTTTTTATTCTTTTACTATTGATATTGTTGAAGAACAGTTTGGGATTAGTTTTACTCTCCTTAGCAATGTGCTTCTCTGTTTCCTTTTTGGCAGCTTTAATTAGATTTTTAGATAAAGTATTTTTCTCCCTATAGTTTTTTAGAGCTTCAATGGTGCCATCCTGCTTTAGTAGTGCAAATGCTTTCTTTTTACTGTTAATTGCCTGTCTTACTTCTTTGTTTAGCCACATTGGGTTTTTCCTATTTCTAGTCCTTTTATTCCCACAAGGTATAAACCGCTTACAGTGCCTATTTAGGATGTTATTAAACATTTTCCATTTATTATCTGAATTCTTATTTCTGAGGATATTGTCCCAGTCTACCAGGTTAAGGGCATCTCTAAGCTGGTTAAACTTTGCCTTCCTAAAGTTCAGTGTTTTTGTGACTCCCTGACAAGTCCCCCTAGTGATAGACAGGTGAAACTGTACAATATTGTGGTCGCTATTTCCTAGATGCCCGACCACCTGCAGATTTGTTATTCTGTCAGGTCTATTAGATAGTATTAGGTCTAAAAGTGCTGCTCCTCTGGTTGGATTCTGCACCAATTGTGAAAGATAATTTTTCTTGGTTATTAGCAGAAACCTGTTGCCTTTATGGGTTTCACAGGTTTCTGTTTCCCAGTTAATATCCGGGTAGTTAAAGTCCCCCATAACCAGGACCTCATTATGGATTGCAGCTTCATCTATCTGCTTTAGAAGTAGACTTTCCATGGTTTCTGTTATATTTGGGGGTTTGTAACAGACCCCAATGAGAATTTTGTTACCATTTTTCCCTTCATGAATTTCGACCCATATGGACTCGACATCCTCATTCCCTTCGCTAATATCCTCCCTTAAAGTGGACTTTAGACAAGACTTTACATAGAGACAAACCCCTCCTCCTCTCCGATTTTTACGATCCTTTCTAAACAGACTGTAACCCTGTAACCCTGTAAGTTAACTGCCCAGACATAGCTTTCATCTAACCATGTCTCGGTTATTCCCACTATGTCAAAGTTACCTGTAGATATTTCTGCTTCTAGTTCTTCCATCTTGTTTGTCAGGCTTCTGGCATTTGCGAGCATGCAGTTTAGAGGATTTTGTTTTGTTCCAATCTCTTCGCTGTGGATTGTTTTAAAAATGTTCTTACCTCCCTTCTGAGTATGTTTTCCTGGGTCTTCTTTGTTCGAGTCTAATGTTTTTCTTCCCGTCACCTCTTCTTCTAGTTTAACGCCCTCCTGATGAGTGTAGCGAGTCTTCTGGCGAATGTGTGTTTCCCAGGTTTGTTGAGGTGTAGTCTGTTATGGACCTGGTGGTTAGGAGCACCTGGTGGTTAGGATGGTTAAACTCACACAGGACAAGCTCTGGGAAGTGGGAGCTCTGCTGACCGCAACCCCTAATCCTATCACACAACTAGAAATAGCCGTGGAGCGCACCTAACTCTCCCTAGACGCCTCTTCACAGCCTAAGAGCTAACTAGCCCTAGAGATAGAAAATAAAGCCTACCTTGCCTCAGAGAAATTCCCCAAAGGAAAAGGCAGCCCCCCACATATATTGACTGTGAGTTAAGATGAAGTCACAAACACAGAAATGAAACAGGTTTCAGCAAAGGGAGGTCAGACTTACTAAACAGACTGAGGATAGGAAAGGTATCGTTGCGGTCAGCACAAAAAACTACAAAACACCACGCAGAGTGTGCAAAAAGACCTCCGCACCGACTCACGGTGCGGAGGTGCCACTCTGCATCCCAGAGCTTCCAGCTAGCAAGACAAAATCATGATAGCAAGCTGGACAAGGAAACAATGAACAAATAATTAACTAGCAGGGACTTAGCTTCTGCTGGAGTAGACAGGTCACCAGAAAGATCCAAGAGCGAACTGAACCAGTACAAGAACATTGACAGCTGGCATGGAGGAACGATCTGAGTGGAGTTAAATAGAGCAGCCAGCCAAAGAATAAACTAAGTCACCTGTGGAAGGAACCTCAGAAGCAGCAGCTCCACTCACAGCCACCAGAGGGAGTCCATGGACAGAACTCGCCGAAGTACCATTCATGACCACAGGAGGGAGTTCGATAACAGAATTCACAACAGTACCCCCCCTTGAGGAGGGGTCACCGAACCCTCACCAGAGCCCCCAGGCCGATCAGGATGAGCCAAATGAAAGGCACGAACTAGATCGGCAGCATGAACATCAGAGGCAAAAACCCAGGAATTATCTTCCTGACCATAACCCTTCCACTTGACCAGGTACTGGAGTTTCCGTCTCAAAATACGAGAATCCAAAATCTTCTCCACCACATATTCCAACTCCCCCTTGACCAACACCGGGGCAGGAGGATCAACGGAGGGAACCATAGGCGCCACGTATCTCTGCAATAACGACCTATGGAACACATTATGGATGGCAAAAGAAGCTGGAAGGGCCAAACGAAATGACACAGGATTGAGAACTTCAGAAATCTTATACGGACCAATGAAACGAGGCTTAAACTTAGGAGAGGAAACCTTCATAGGAACATAACGAGACGACAACCAAACCAAATCCCCAACACGAAGTCGGGGACCAACACAGCGCCGGCGGTTAGCGAAACGTTGAGCCTTCTCCTGGGACAATGTCAAATTGTCCACCACATGAGTCCAAATCTGCTGCAACCTGTCCACCACAGTATCCACACCAGGACAGTCCGAAGGCTCAACCTGCCCTGAAGAGAAACGAGGATAGAAACCAGAATTACAGAGAAAAGGCGAAACCAAAGTAGCCGAGCTGGCCCGATTATTAAGGGCGAACTCAGCCAAAGGCAAGAAGGACACCCAATCATCCTGATCAGAAGCAGAGCATCTCAGATATGTTTCCAAAGTCTGATTAGTTAGTTCGGTTTGGCCATTTGTCTGAGGATGGAAAGCCGAAGAAAAAGACAAATCAATGCCCATCTTAGCACAAAAGGACCGCCAAAACCTCGAAACAAACTGGGAACCTCTGTCCGAGACGATGTTCTCCGGAATGCCATGCAAACGAACCACATGCTGGAAAAACAATGGCACCAAATCAGAGAAGGAAGGCAATTTAGACAAGGGTACCAAATGGACCATCTTAGAGAAGCGATCACAAACCACCCAAATGACCGACATCCTTTGAGAGACAGGGAGATCTGAAATAAAATCCATGGAAATATGCGTCCAGGGCCTCTTCGGGACCGGCAAGGGCAAAAGCAACCCACTGGCACGAGAACAGCAGGGCTTAGCCCGAGCACAAGTCCCACAGGACTGCACAAAAGAACGCACATCCCGTGACAAAGAAGGCCACCAAAAGGATCTAGCCACCAAATCTCTGGCACCAAAGATTCCAGGATGACCCGCCAACACCGAACAATGAACCTCAGAGATAACTCTACCAGTCCATCTATCAGGGACAAACAGCTTCTCTGCTGGACAACGGTCAGGTCTATCAGCCTGAAACTTCTGCAGCGCCCGCTGCAAATCAGGGGAGATGGCAGACAAAATTACCCCCTCTTTGAGAATACCCGCCGGCTCAGGAACACCCGGAGAGTCAGGCACAAAACTCCTTGACAGGACATCAGCCTTCACATTCTTAGAGCCCGGAAGGTACGAAACCACAAAATCAAAACGGCAGAAAAACAGCGACCATCGAGCCTGTCTAGGATTCAACCGTTTGGCAGACTCGAGATAAGTCAAATTCTTGTGATCCGTCAAGACCACCACGTGATGCTTGGCTCCTTCAAGCCAATGTCGCCACTCCTCGAATGCCCACTTCATGGCCAACAACTCTCGATTGCCAACATCATAATTGCGCTCAGCAGGCAAGAATTTTCTAGAAAAGAAGGCACATGGTTTCATCACCGAGCCATCAGAACTTCTTTGCGACAATACAGCCCCTGCTCCAATCTCAGAAGCATCAACCTCGACCTGAAACGGGAGCGAAACATCTGGCTGGCACAACACAGGGGCAGAAGAAAAACGACGCTTCAACTCCTGAAAAGCCTCTACAGTCGCAGAGGACCAATTGACCACATCATCACCTTTCTTGGTCAAATCAGTCAACGGTTTAGCAACACTAGAAAAATTAGCGATGAAGCAACGGTAAAAATTAGCAAAGCCCAGGAACTTCTGCAGGCTCTTCACAGATGTCGGCTGAGTCCAATCATAAATGGCCTGAACTTTAACAGGGTCCATCTCGATAGTAGAAGGGGAAAAAATGAAACCCAAAAATGAAACCTTCTGAACTCCAAAGAGACATTTTGACCCCTTCACAAACAAGGAATTCGCACGAAGGACCTGGAACACCATTCTGACCTGCTTCACATGAGACTCCCAATCATCCGAAAAGACCAGAATATCATCCAAATATACAATCATGAATCTATCCAGGTACTCTCGGAAGATGTCATGCATAAAGGACTGAAACACAGATGGAGCATTAGAAAGCCCGAATGGCATAACCAGGTACTCAAAATGGCCCTCGGGCGTATTAAATGCTGTTTTCCATTCATCGCCCTGTTTAATTCGCACAAGATTATACGCCCCTCGAAGATCTATCTTGGTGAACCAACTAGCCCCCTTAATCCGAGCAAACAAATCAGACAGCAGCGGCAAAGGGTACTGAAATTTGACTGTGATCTTATTAAGAAGGCGGTAATCAATACAAGGTCTCAAAGAACCATCCTTCTTGGCCACAAAAAAGAACCCTGCTCCCAACGGTGATGATGACGGGCGAATATGACCTTTCTCCAAGGACTCCTTTATATAACTCCGCATAGCGGCGTGCTCTGGCACAGATAAATTAAACAGTCAGCCCTTAGGAAACTTACTACCAAGAATCAAATTAATAGCACAATCGCAATCCCTATGAGGAGGTAGGGCATCGGATTTGGGCTCATCAAATACATCCCGGTAATCTGACAAAAACTCAGAGACTTCAGAAGGAGTGGAAGGCGAAATTGACAGCAATGGAAAATCACCATGTACCCCCTGACAACCCCAGCCGGACACAGACATAGATTTCCAAACCAATACTGGATTATGGACCTGTAGCCATGGCAACCCCAAAACGACCACATCATGCAGATTATGCAACACCAAAAAGCGAATATCCTCCTGATGTGCAGGAGCCATGCACATGGTCAATTGAGTCCAGTACTGAGGCTTATTCTTGGCCAAAGGCGTTGCATCAATTCCTCTAGGATAGGATAGGATACTGCAAGGGCTCCAAGAAAAAACTACAGCGCCTGGCAAACTCCAAGTCCATCAAATTCAGGGCAGCGCCTGAATCCACAAATGCCATAACAGAATAGGACGACAATGAGCAAATCAGAGTAACGGACAAAAGAAATTTAGACTGTACCGTACCAATGGTGGCAGACCTAGCGAACCGCTTAGTGCACTTAGGACAATCGGAGATAGCATGAGTGGAATCACCACAGTAAAAACACAGCCTATTCCGACGTCTGTGTTCTTGCCGTTCAGCTCTGGTCAAAGTCCTATCACATTGCATAGGCTCAGGCCTATGCTCAGAGAATACCACCAAATGGTGCACTGCTTTGCGCTCACGCAAGCTCCGATTGATCTGAATGGCCAAGGACATTAACTCATTCAGACCAGCAGGCGTGGGAAATCCCACCATGACATCCTTAAGGGCTTCAGAAAGACCCTTTCTGAAAATTGCCGCCAGGGCACACTCATTCCACTGAGTAAGCACAGACCACTTTCTAAACTTCTGACAATACACCTCCGCTTCATCCTGACCCTGACACAAAGCCAGCAAGATTTTCTCTGCCTGATCCACTGAATTTGGTTCATCATAAAGCAATCCAAGCGCCAGAAAAAACGCATCTGCATCACACAATACAGGATCTTCTGGCGCAAGGGAAAATGCCCAGTCTTGAGGGTCACCACGCAACAAAGAAATAATGATTTTTACTTGTTGAACGGGGTCACCAGAGGAGCGGGGTTTCAAAGCTAGAAACAGTTTACAATTATTTTTGAAATTCAGGAACTTAGATCTATCCCCAGAAAACAAATCAGGAATTGGAATTCTAGGCTCTAACATCGGATTCTGAACCACAAAATCTTGAATGTTTTATACCCTTGCAGTGAGATGATCCACACAAGAGGACAGACCTTGAATGTCCATATCTACACCTGTGTCCTGAACCACCCAGAGGTTAAGGGGAAAAGAAAGACAAAACACACTGCAGAGAAAAAAAAAATGGTCTCAGAACTTCTCTTATCCCTCTATTGAGATGCATTAATACTTTGGGCCAGCTGTACTGTTATGGACCTGGTGGTTAGGAGCACCCGGAACGACCTGATGGTTAAACTCACACAGGACAAGCTCTGGGAAGTGGGAGTTCTGCTGACCGCAACCCCTAATCCTATCACACAACTAGAAATAGCCGTGGAGCGTACCTAACTCTCCCTAGACGCCTCTTCACAGAGCTAACTAGCCCTAGAGATAGAAAATAAAGCCTACCTTGCCTCAGAGAAATTCCCCAAAGGAAAAGGCAGCCCCCCACATATATTGACTGTGAGTAAAGATGAAAGTCACAAACACAGAAATGAAAGAGGTTTCAGCAAAGGAGGCCAGACTTACTAAACAGACTGAGTGTTAGGGTTGGCGGAACGCACCAAATATATAGTTTATTAGATGGAATTGGTGCGTTCGCAACCCGGGATCCACCGTGTAGGAAAGTACCTGCTACTAAGTAAGACGGACTATATGGCGGTACTATAAGTCTACATACAAGGGTTAACTTCACCCTGCGTGAAGGAAGCGATCCTGTTGCGTCATAGGACCGCGGTACCGCACATAGAGCGCGAGCAATAAGTCAGCGAACACAACCCCAACTAGGATTGAAGTCCGATTAGACCACTGCTGGCACAACACCACAACTGGGTGTGTAAGGAAACTATAGAAATAGTAAATAAAGGCACGAGAGTGCGTGCGGTGCCGCACTAACGGACGCCGCTAACCACCCAGGCTTGGGTAAGGAAAGCGCACGGCGCCGTACAGGCAGTCACAGCAACTAGACGCTGTTATGTGTGTTTTGTGCTGATGGCTAGTCGGGCGCTAGATAGCTACCATCATCCACAAACAGACAACAACACTAGGGAGGGATACTTAGGAGCTTTCATCCTTCGACATACATCCATCTACACACACACATATATTTTCAAGATAATACTAGCGCATTGCCGTGCGGTCATGCGCAGTTTATATAGTTGCAGCACAGGAAGCTGCTACTGAAGTTTTTGCCCTTTCAGGACCTTCCCGAAGGACCAATGGAAAGTGCTGCAGTACCTGAGCATGTTTTGCCCTTTCAGGACCTTACAGGAGGACCAATGGAATGTACTGCAGCACCTGAGCATGTGACCGAACATGTGGCCCTCGACCTCCAATGAGAGACCCTGCCCTGGGCATGCTCAGTGTGAGTAAACAAGGACTTAGTCCCAGAGAGGCTCGCTCGCCGCAGATCAGTGAAGGGTATCATAGGAAAGCCAGAAAAGGCAGTAGTGACCCTATGCACCGAATCAGCCTCAGCGAGACGCTGGGAGCGACGTCTCCACTGAGCAGAGCCCACTGCGGCCGATACCAAATGGGAGACCGCAGCAGACACGGATCGAGATTCCCCCTGTGCAGCAGAGGAAACTCGAATCCTAACATTACCCCCCCCCTCCTAGGGCCCCCCCCTCCTTGAGCCTCACTACGCTCAAAAGCTGCGATAAGCAGCGGAGCCCGAATGTGCTCCACAGGCTCCCAGGTTCTATCCTCTGGGCCGTGACCCTTCCAGTCCACCAGATAAAATTTCTTGCCACGTACCACCTTGCACCCCACAATAGCATTCACCTCAAACTCATCCGTGGATGAACCCGATGTCCCAGCAGATGACTCAGAAAACCGGGACAAATGAACGGGCTTTAAGAGGGAAACGTGGAAAGTATCGGTGATACCAAGGCGTGGAGGAATAGCGAAACGGTAGACCACAGGGTTGACCTGTTCCAGAACCTTAAACGGACCAATGTAGCGAGGTGCAAACTTAGTGGACTCAACTCGCAGCCTGATGTTACGGGTGGAGAGCCACACTAAGTCGCCAGGAGCAAAGACCGGAGTGGGGCGCCGGTGTGTATCAGCCGAAACCCTCATTCTCTCCTTGGAGGCCCGGATGGCATCCTGTGTGCGGTCCCAGATGTCACGTGCCTCCACCACCCAGTCTGCCACCCTAGAATCGGTGGATGACACGGGCATGGGCACAGGGACACGCAGATGCTGGCCGTAATTAAGGAGAAAAGGAGTTTGACCAGTGGAATCGGCTACGGCGTTGTTCAAGGCAAATTCCGCCCAAGGTAGCAAAGATGCCCAGTCATCCTGCCTAGCAGAGACGAAATGTCGCAAATATGTCACCAGAGTCTGGTTGGTTCTCTCCACCAACCCATTCGTCTCGGGATGGTATGCCGAGGAGAGATTTAACTCTATGCTGAGTAAACGACAGAGCTCTCTCCAAAACCGAGATGCGAACTGGGGACCCCGATCGCTGACAATCTTATCAGGCATACCATGCAATCGGAAAACGTGTTTAATGAACAACACCGCCAAGGCCCGTGCTGAGGGTAACCAAGGAAGCGGCACCAAATGCACCATCTTGGAGAAATGGTCGGTGACATCCCAAATAATGGAGCAGCCACGCGACTTGGGTAGACCCACCACAAAGTCCATCCCGACCATCTCCCAGGGCCTGTCTGCCACCGGTAGAGGGTAAAGCAACCCAGCAGGCCGTTGCCGAGGAGACCGATTCTGGGTGCAAGAAACGCACGCCTGAATATAGTCCTTGACATATCGGGCCATATGCGGCCACCAGTATGTTCTCGCCAGAAGCTCAGATGTCCTCTTGGTCCCAAAATGCCCACCCACTCTGGAGGAGTGAGCCCAAGAGAGAACCTCCGGTCGCAAGTTAGCTGGTACGAAAGTCTTGCCCGGGGGCACAGACTCTAGCGAAACCGGAGCTACAGTTCTCAGGCTCTCAGAAGGGACAATAAGCCGAGGCTCCTCCTCCTCCGATGACACCACGGAGCGGGAGAGAGCGTCAGCACGAACGTTCTTCTCCCCGGAGAGGAAATGGAGAAAAAAATGGAACCGGGAGAAGAACAGGGACCATCTAGCCTGGCGAGAATTCAGCCGCTGGGCCGTTTGCAGATACACCAAGTTCTTGTGGTCAGTGAAGACTTGGAAGGGAAAGCGAGCTCCCTCCAAGAGATGTCTCCACTCCGAAAAAGCCAACTTCATGGCCAGCAACTCCCTGTCCCCGATGGAATAATTCCTCTCCGCTGGTGTGAAGGTCTTGGAGAAAAAGAAGCAAGGATGCTTCCGACCTTGAGCATCCTTTTGGAAAAGGACTGCTCCAGCACCAACGGATGAGGCATCCACCTCCAAGATAAATGGCTTATCAACATCGGGGTGATGTAGGATGGGAGCGCTAGAGAAGTGTGACTTGATCGAGAGAAAGGCTTTGGAGACCTCCTCTGACCACAACTTGGGATTTGCTCCCTTCTTGGTGAGGGCAACCAAGGGAGCTACCAAAGTTGAGAAGTGTGGAATGAACTGGCGATAATAATTAATGAACCCCATAAAGCGCTGCACCGCTTTAAGAGAATGGGGTTCCTGCCAGTCCATTACAGCCTGTAGCTTGGCAGGATCCATAGCCAAACCCTGGGCAGAGATGATATAACCAAGGAAATGCAAGGACTCCTGCTCAAACACACACTTCTCCAACTTGGCGTAGAGGGAATTTGCCCGTAAGAGGTCGAAGACTTTGCGAACATCTCTCGGATGGGAGTCAATATCTGGAGAGAAGATGAGAATATCATCCAGATAGACTACGACCGAGGTGGTGAGCATATCCCGGAAGATGTCGTTCACAAAGTCTTGGAAAACGGCTGGGGCACTACAGAGCCCAAAGGGCATCACCAGATATTTATAGTGCCCATCCCTGGTGTTAAAAGCCGTCTTCCATTCATCCCCCTCACGGATACGAATCAGGTTGTAGGCACCCCGCAGATCTAACTTCGTAAATACCCTCGCTCCCCGTAGCCTATCAAACAGCTCAGATATCAGGGGTAATGGGTGCTTGTTCTTAACGGTGATGGCGTTAAGACCCCTGTAGTCTATGCATGGACGTAAGTCTCCAGTCTTCTTTTGTACAAAGAAGAACCCAGCCCCTGCCGGTGACACTGACTTCCTAATGAATCCTCTTGCCAGATTCTCCTGGATGTACTGAGACATTGCCTCCGTCTCCGGGAGAGATAATGGATAGACTCGACCCCGGGGAGGCTCAGCACCAGGCAAGAGGTCAATAGGACAGTCATAGGGGCGGTGAGGCGGAAGGGTCTCCGCAGCTCTTTTGGAGAACACGTCTGCATAGGGCCAATAGTGCCTGGGGAGAGAGGAAAGATCTGCGGGTACCTGTGTAGTAGCAACCTGAACGCACTCCCTCTGACATCTACCCTCGCAGGATTTACTCCATCCCAAAATTCTCCCAGAGGACCACTCAATATGAGGAGAATGGTAGCGAAGCCATGGTATCCCCAACAGGACCTCATCAATTCCCTCAGGAATGATTAATAGGGAGATTATCTCCTGATGTGATGGAGACACAGAAAGCGTGAAAGGAATGGTTTGGTGGGTAATCTGTGAGGGTAGTGTTGACCCATTTACCACTCGAACGGTCACAGGCTTGGCGAGCATCACCAAGGGTATTGCGTGACGCTGGGCAAAAGAGGAAGACATAAAATTACCCTCTGCCCCAGATTCCACGCATAGCTCGACCATAAGAGTGGATGGGCCTATGGTAATTGTCCCCTTGAAGGACGACTTTGAGGCAAACGTCGCCGTGTCTAGTGTACCTCCTCCAACTGCCACTAAACGCTGACGTTTCCCCGACCGCTGAGGACCCTTGGAGGCAAGATGTCCTGACTGCCGGTAAACATGACGGACCTTATGTGCACGGGCGGACTGAGACTTGGATCCTGCTCGTGTCACCTCTAAGGCCTCATGTGTCTCGGACGCTTGGACTGGAGATTCCAAAGGTTTGGCGAAGGTGGGAGCCAGCCTAAACCTCTGCCTACACTGGGCTCGCTCCAACCTTCGCTCGTGAAAACGAAGGTCTACGCGAGTAGATATGGCTATGAGCTCCTCCAGTGTGACGGGAATCTCCCTAGTAGCCAAAGCGTCTTTCACATGGTCAGCCAGCCCCCTCCAAAATACGGGAATGAGGGTTTTATCTGACCATTCCAACTCAGACGCTAATGTCCAGAAGAGAACAGCAAAATGGCTGACCATGGTTGAACCCTGAGTCAAAGCCAGCAGCTGGAGCGCTGTATCATGGGTGACTTGAGGTCCTAAAAAGACCTGTTTCAGAGAGTCCAGAAACCGAGGAACACTCCGCACCACATGATCGTTGCGCTCCCACAGCGGCGTAGCCCACTCCAACGCTCTGTCCGACAAGAGGGAGATTATGAATCCCACCTTTGCCCGCTCAGTAGGGAAACGTGCAGCCAGGAGCTCGAGGTGTATACCACATTGGCTCACGAAACCCCTACAGGACTTACTGTCCCCAGAGTATCTCTCAGGCAAAGGAAGGTGAGATAGGGTCGGAACAGAGGTGGCAGTGGGTAAAGCTGCTGCAGCCACGCTAGCAGCCTGAACAGCTATTGCGGTAACATCCACCGCCGAGATTGCACGCTCAAGAGACGCCAACCGGCCCTCCAGCAGCTGGATGTGCCCCTGCAATCGCTGTTCATCCGCCATTACTTAGCCAGATCCTGGCGCTAGTATTCTGTTAGGGTTGGCGGAACGCACCAAATATATAGTTTATTAGATGGAATTGGTGCGTTCGCAACCCGGGATCCACCGTGCAGGAAAGTACCTGCTGCTAAGTACGACGGACTATATGGCGGTACTATAAGTATACATACAAGGGTTAACTTCACCCTGCGTGAAGGAAGCGATCCTGTTGCGTCACAGGACCGCGGTACCGCACATAGAGCGCGAGCAATAAGTCAGCGAACACAACCCCAACTAGGATTGAAGTCCGATTAGACCACTGCTGGCACAACACCACAACTGGGTGTGTAAGGAAACTATAGAAATAGTAAATAAAGGCACGAGAGTGCGTGCGGTGCCGCACTAACGGACGCCGCTAACCACCCAGGCTTGGGTAAGGAAAGCGCACGGCGCCGTACAGGCGGTCACAGCAACTAGACGCTGTTATGTGTGTTTTGTGCTGATGGCTAGTCGGGCGCTAGATAGCTACCATCATCCGCAAACAGACAACAACAATAGGGAGGGATACTTAGGAGCTTTCATCCTTCGACATACATCCATCTACACACACACATATATTTTCAAGACAATACTAGCGCAGTTTATATAGTTGCAGCACAGGAAGCTGCTACTGAAGTTTTTGCCCTTTCAGGACCTTCCAGAAGGACCAATGGAAAGTGCTGCAGTACCTGAGCATGTTTTGCCCTTTCAGGACCTTACAGGAGGACTAATGGAATGTACTGCAGCACCTGAGCATGTGACCGAACATGTGGCCCTCGACCTCCAATGGGAGACCGTTCCCTGGGCATGCTCAGTGTGAGTAAACAAGGACTTAGTCCCAGAGAGGCTCGCTCACCGCAGATCAGTGCAGGGTACCATAGGAAAGCCAGAAAAGGCAGTAGTGACCCTATGCACCGAATCAGCCTCAGCGAGACGCTGGGAGCGACGTCTCCACTGAGCAGAGCCCACTGCGGCCGATACCGAATGGGAGACCGCAGCAGACACGGATCGAGATTCCCCCTGTGCAGCAGAGGAAACTCGACTCCTAACACTGAGGATAGGAAAGGTATCTTTGCGGTCAGCACAAAAAACTACAAAAAGACCACGCAGAGTGTGCAAAAAGACCTCCGCACCGACTCACGGTGCGGAGGTGCCACTCTGCATCCCAGAGCCTCCAGCTAGCAAGACAAAATCATGATAGCAAGCTGGACAAGGAAACAATGAACAAATAATTAACTAGCAGGGACTTAGCTTCTGCTGGAGTAGACAGGTCACCAGAAAGATCCAAGAGCGAACTGAACCAGTACAAGAACATTGACAGCTGGCATGGAGTAACGATCTGAGTGGAGTTAAATAGAGCAGCCAGCCAAAGAATAAACTAAGTCACCTGTGGAAGGAACCTCAGAAGCAGCAGCTCCACTCACAGCCACCAGAGGGAGTCCATGGACAGAACCCGCCGAAGTACCATTCATGACCACAGGAGGGAGTTCGATAACAGAATTCACAAAAGTAGTCCCTCTCTGGCGAGGAGTCCATCGTACAAGTAATTCACACCGTGGTCCAGGAATCCGAATCATTGTTGTCTGCACCATCGTCTTAGCCAGTTGTTCGCATCAAGGATCCTGTTCCATCTCCTGGTGCCATGCCCGTCTACTGGAAGGTTAGAAGAAAAAACTACCTGTGCATCTAGTTCCTTTACTTTCTTCCCCAACTCTTTAAAGTCCTTGCAGATTGTCGGTAGGTCCTTCCTTGCCGTGTCATTGGTGCCAACATGTATCAGATGAAATGGGTAGATGTCCTTGGAGCTGAAGAGCTTTGGTATCCTATCGGTCACATCCTTGATCATCGCACCTGGAAGGCAGCATACTTCTCTTGCGGTTATGTCCGGTATGCAGATGGCATCTTCTGTGCCTCTCAGTAGTGAGTCTCCCACCACCACCACTCTTCGTTGCTTCTTGGCTGTACTTTTTGCTGTCAATTGTTGCTGTGTGCCCTTTTCTTTTTTGCTTGCTGGTATTGCTTCATTTTTAGGTGTGCCATCTTCATCCTCTACAAAGATTTGATATCGGTTCTTCAGTTGTGTGGTTGGTGATTTCTCCATGGTCTTCTTGCTTCTTTTGGTCACATGCTTCCACTCATCTGCTTTTGGAGGTTTTCTGACACTTTTTTTCACATTTTGTGACCAGTAGAGATGCTTCTGTTCTGTCTAGGAAGTCTTCATTCTCTTTGATGAGTTTCAAAGTTGCTATTCTTTCTTCCAGACCCCGCACCTTTTCTTCTAAAAGGGCCACTAGTCTACACTTCTGACAGGTGAAATTGGATTCTTCTTCTGGTCGATCTGTGAACATGTAGCACATGCTGCAGCTCACCATGTACTGTAGGTTGTCACATCTGCCATGTTGCTCCTAGATCCTGCTGACTTGCTGTGTGTTTTCCTTCTTGTGTAATCTACTCAGCCAAGCTTTCTTGCAATAATGTCCTACAGGCCTTATGGCGCGCGATTTGGTGATGCTTTCCAAGCAGCTGGTCCCGGCTGTACCCAACGATCTTCTTGCTGAGGGAGACTCTTCGCTTTTCCCAGAAGGGACCTGGAATATGCAAATTATCCTCCTCAAGCTTGAATCCCTGGTTTGGTGATGCTTTCCAAGCAGCTGGTCCCGGCTGTACCCAACGATCTTCTTGCTGAGGGAGACTCTTCGCTTTTCCCAGAAGGCACCTGGAATATGCAAATTATCCTCCTCAAGCTTGAATCCCTGGTTTGGTGATACTTTCCAAGCAGCTGGTCCCGGCTGTACCCAACGATCTTCTTGCTGAGGGAGACTTTTCGCTTTTCCCAGAAGGCACCTGGAATATGCAAATTATCCTCCTCAAGCTTGAATCCCTGGTTTGGTGATGCTTTCCAAGCAGCTGGTCCCGGCTGTACCCAACGATCTTCTTGCTGAGGGAGACTCTTTGCTATTCCCAGAAGGCACCTGGAATATGCAAATTATCCTCCTCAAGCTTGAATCCCTGGTTTGGTGATGCTTTCCAAGCAGCTGGTCCCGGCTGTACCCAACGATCTTCTTGCTGAGGGAGACTCTTCGCTTTTCCCAGAAGACACCTGGAATATGCAAATTATCCTCCTCAAGCTTGAATGCCTGGTTTGGTGATGCTTTCCAAGCAGCTGGTCCCGGCTGTACCCAACGATCTTCTTGCTGAGGGAGACTCTTTGCTTTTCCCAGAAGGCACCTGGAATATGCAAATTATCCTCCTCAAGCTTGAATCCCTGGTGATACACTCCACTGAGCCCTGAATCTACACTCTAAGTGTATCTAAATGCACTCCGCGTACCCCAGCTTATGATACAGCGAGCAGCACCAACAGAATCAGTGCTACCGGCCGTCCTCAGTGCCATTGTCTACATGTCAGTATCACTTTGCAGTCTCAACAAAATGGCTCCTCACTGTGATCCTAAACTTCATCCTTTCTTATCCTTTTATAAACGCTCAGAAGGGGAGGAGAGGAGTGATGTCACAGACATGTGATCAGACCCCGCCGACATTTACTGCAGTCATAACGTGGGCTAGTTGTACACTAGGTTTTCATGGCAAATTTCAGCACCTGCTACTGCTGTTTAAACGTGGAAAATATCGAAGCTTTTCATATTTTACATCATTAAAATAACTGATAAGTGATTACATTTAGAAATTAAATTACAACATTAATACTTTACAATTTTTAATTGTTGAAAAACATTTTTATGGCACCTTCCCTTAAAGTAGTTATTTTAGGAAAAATGTGTCATTTTTAAAATTTGTGTCTTTTTTCAGCAGAGAGACCAATAGGAACCTAAAGTTGCTAGGGCTCAGATATGTCTGCTACTTATGCAATCCATTACATCTATGTTCATGCTTTTATTTGACAATCAATATGATGTTTTTGCAATATTTAAAAAAAATATAGACTATATTCTCATCTATTCTCAGCTCATTCTCATTCTGTGTTTCTGTTTGTTTGCTTTTTTATAAAATATCATGTAGAAAACACAACAATATATAACCTACAAAACATTCAATGTGATTTTTAATTCCCAGATAAGTTATCAACTTACAATCATTATTGTAAAGTTTTATTTAAAAGACAAGTTCTAAGATTTTTTCAATCCTTGTCATACATACAATTGGACACCAGATGTCAGCATTGTCTTTTGCAAAAAAAAAAAAAGAAAAGAACGATCTAAAAGAATATCAACATGAATTTTAGTTATTATAAATTCTCTGCTCTTTAGTTGATTTTTCAGTGTATGGCAAATATTCATGTACTGATTTCTGCCACATTGTTATGTAATATATGAATCTTTACTATAGTTAAATTGGAATGTAAATATAAATGATAAGTTGATAACAATCAAATATTTCAAGATTTATTTATTGCATACTGATGTATATTGGAATGAATAGCACATCTAATAACATTTAAAGTACAGAAAAAAAATGTCAAATGTTTCAAAATGCAGTTAACACACACGTGAATTTCCTGTCACCCTGTTGATCTCTGACTTGGTTTTGCATTGCTTTAAAAATCCCATAGAAAATGAATGGAACACGGATGAGCATCCTAGATTACTGTTCTAACAATCAGCAAATTGTCAACTCTTGAGATGGGTCATAGTTTGGCTTTTAATTTATTACCCTTGCCCTGTACATATCTGTCACGCACATGGATTGTGGACCCATTTTGCCTTACCTTTGGCTGGTCGTGGTTAAGCGGCCACATGGTTTTCACTAGAGCTCCTGATGCATGGTGGAGTTAGACTTGAACTGCAAGTGGCCACCAGGTGGAAACCAAGGTCAATCACTGGTACTGTGGCAGCTGACCTCAAGGGTCAGGATCGCGGACACTGACTCAGAGTCTAAGGCAGGACTGGATGCTGATGACAGTGAAGATCTTGGAACACTTGATAGGATGGACATTGTGGCAGGTTCAAACAGGGCTGCCACTAGAAATTTCGGGGCCCCATACTGGCAAAATTTTCGGGGCCCCCTTGAAACTCCGCCCAGGCTCCACCCCAGCCCCGCCTCCAGGCTCCACCCCACGAACTGTCCACAGTACCACCACTCTCTCTTGGAAAATCTCCACTTCTCACCTATCACACATTGACAGTTCCCATCACCAGATCACACATATAGCCGGCAGCTTTTGTTTTGGCCAAAAGATTTTTTAAGCCGCCACCACAACAAGGTAGACACTTTTGGCCGGGCCCTACTCTACTGTAACCTACTAAATATTTGTTAAAATATGCAATACAATTTAGGTATATTTTTATTTATTTTTCAATTTTTAAAATGACCTATAATACTACATACAAGGAACAAATACCACCGCACTATGACCAGATGACATATTACCACCACAGTGATCGAATAATATAAAATACAAGGAACAAATAACGCTACACCATGACCAGACCGCATATTACCACCAATGACTGAATACTACAATACTGATCAGTAATAAAAAAAAACCCACAATACTATCACCATCAGTGCCATTATACACAGGAGATCTGTAATTAGTAAGCAGTGTCTGTGTACAGGTAATACAGTGATCACCGGTGACATTACACACAGGAGCTCTGTATATAATGTATAGGTAATACAGTGATCACTGGTGACATTGTACACAGGACCTCTGTATATAGTATACAGTGTATAGTGTCAGTGTATAGGTAACACTGACTCACCAGTGACGTCTCTAGGTGAAGTCCTTCATCTTTCATCCAGCACAGACCGCCATCACTTCATCCAGCCAGGACTCGTCTCTGCAGGAAATAAAACAGTTATCTCGAGTTCCGCTTGTAGAACACATTACTTAATTTTCCCAACTTCTACATTACACCACATGAAGAAGGCAACATAGTATCACTCTACACAGTAACAGGACCGCCCCCCCATTTAAAACAGTATACTCAAAAAATAAAATAAATACATCACTGCAATAATACTATCCCTTAATTAGCCCCTATGGTAATATTCGCCATCCTAGCCCCCGTGTGTCTCATTCCAGGCTCCAGCCATATGTTCTCCCATCCTGCCCTCATGAGTATCCATTCTGCCCCATATGATCTCCCCATCCTGCCCCATCTGTCTCCATCGTATCCATCCTGCCCCATCTGTCTCCAATCTTGCCCCATCTGTCTCCATTCTGCCCCATCTGTTTCCAATCCTGCCCCATTTATGTCCAGCACTCTGCCCCATCTGTGTCCAGCACTCTGCCCCATCTGTGTCCAGCACTCTGCCCCATCTGTGTCCAGCACTCTGCCCCATCTGTGTCCAATCCTGCCCCATCTCTGTCCAGCACTCTGCCCCATCTCTGTCCAACACTCTGCCCCATCTCTGTCCAGCACTCTGCCCCATCTCTGTCCAGCACTCTGCCCCATCTCTGTCCAGCACTCTGCCCCATCTCTGTCCAGCACTCTGCCCCATCTCTGTCCAGCACTCTGCCCTGTGTCCAGCTTTCTGCCCCCCATGTGTCCAGCTTTACTGCCCCCTCTGTGTCCAGCTTTACTGCCCCCTCTGTGTCCAGCTTTACTGCCCCCTCTGTGTCCAGCCTTCTGCCCCCCCTGTGTCCAGCTTTACTGCCCCCCTGTGTCCAGCGGCCTTCTGCCCCCCTGTGTCCAGCTTTACTGCCCCCTCTGTGTCCAGCTTTACTGCCCCCTCTGTGTCCAGCCTTCTGCCCCCCCTGTGTCCAGCTTTACTGCCCCCCTGTGTCCAGCCTTCTGCCCCCCTGTGTCCAGCGGCCTTCTGCCCCCCCCCTGTGTCCAGCTTTACTGCCCCCTCTGTGTCCAGCTTTACTGCCCCCTCTGTGTCCAGCCTTCTGCCCCCCCTGTGTCCAGCTTTACTGCCCCCTGTGTCAAGCCTTCTGCCCCCCCGTGTCCAGCTTTACTGCCCCCCTGTGTCCAGCGGCCTTCTGCCCCCTCTGTGTCCAGCTTTACTGCCCCCTCTGTGTCCAGCTTTACTGCCCCCCTGTGTCCAGCCTTCTGCCCCCCCTGTGTCCAGCTTTACTGCCCCCCTGTGTCCAGCCTTCTGCCCCCCCTGTGTCCAGCTTTACTGCCCCCTCTGTGTCCAGCTTTACTGCCCCCTCTGTGTCCAGCCTTCTGCCCCCCCTGTGTCCAGCTTTACTGCCCCCTCTGTGTCCAGCCTTCTGCCCCCCCTGTGTCCAGCTTTACTGCCCCCCTGTGTCCAGCGGCCTTCTGCCCCCTCTGTGTCCAGCCTCCTGCCCCCCGTGTCCAGCTTTACTGCCCCCCTGTGTCCAGCGGCCTTCTGCCCCCTCTGTGTCCAGCGGCCGCCGCCTTCTGCCCCCTCTGTGTCCAGCCTTCTGCCCCCCGTGTCCAGCTTTACTGCCCCCCTGTGTCCAGCGGCCTTCTGCCCCCTCTGTGTCCAGCTTTACTGCCCCCTCTGTGTCCAGCCTTCTGTCCCCCCCCCCCCCCCCCGGATCGCCGCTCTCAATAGAAAATACCTGCCGCGCTCCTGATCTCTCCACGCAGCTGCACTGTGCACTCGCCGGCGACTGACAATGACGTCAGACGCCGGCGACCTACACGCTGCGGCTGGCGGCTGTTAACTATTGACGTGCGGGAGCGGGCCCGCACGTCAATAGCAGTAAACAGCTGTAGCGCCGGCCGCCGCTAAGGGCCCGGTTCAGCCTGCAGCTGCCGGTAGGGGCCCGGTGAGCAGGTAAGAGGGGGCCCGATGCGGGCCCCCTCTGCTCACCGGGCCCCATACGCCAGTCACGGCTGTAATGCCCTGATGGCGGCCCTGGGTTCAAACAGAGCAGAAACTGGGAAAATTGACAAGATGAACATTGGTACTGGTTCAGGTACCGCAGGAGTGATTTCTCCAATGGGTTCAGATTTTAATAGAAAGGGTTTAGGCTCAGGTTCAGGATCAAGCTAGACGAGTTCAGCAACAGGTTTAGGTTCTAAAAGAGTAGGTTCAGGCACAGGTTCAGGTTCAAACTAGGCAGGTTCAATAACAGGTTCAGGTTCTAAAAGAATAGGTTCAGGAAGAGGTTAAAGGACGTGACAACTAACTACCAGGGACAAACTCAAACTGACTCTAATGAAGATGTTGTATGTTGCTTGCTGGCAAGCACAGCAGTCAGACTTTTTTTGTAGTTGGTGATGAGGTTTGCGCACATGTCAGGAGGAGTTTTAGTCCACTCCTCTTTGCAGATCATCTATAAATCATTAAGATTTTGAGGCTGTCGCTTGACAACTCGGAGCTTCAACTCCCTCCATAAGCTTTCTATGGGGTTAAGGTCTGGAGATGGGCTAGGCCAGTCCTTGACATTAATGTGCTTCTTTTTGAGCCACTTCTTTGATGCCTTGGCTGTATGTTTTGGGTCCTTGTTTTGCTGGAAGACCCAGCTATGACCCATTTTGCATATACTGGCGGAGGGAAGGAGATTGTCACTCAGGATTTTACCATACATGGCTCCATCCATTCTATGATTGATGCGGTGAAGTAGTCCTGTGCCCTTAGCAGAGAAATACCCCCAAAACATAATGTTTCCACCTCCATGCTTGACAGTGGGGATGGTGTTCTTTTGTTCATCAGCAACATTTCTCTTCCTCTAAACACAGCGAGTTGAGTTAATGCCAAAGACCTCAATTTTTGTCTCATCTGAACACAGCACCTTGTTGAAATCACTCATAGAATCATCCATGTGTTCATTGGCAAACTTCAGAAGGGCCTGTACATGTGCCTTCATGAGCAAGGGGACCTTGTGGGCACTGCAGGATTTTAACCTTTACGGCATAATATGTTACCAATGGTTTTCTTGGTGACTGTGGTCCCAGCTGCCTTGAGATAATTAAAAACTTCCCCTCGTGTAGTTTTAGGCTGATCTCTCACCTTCCTCATGATCATGGATTCCCCACAAGGTTAGATATTGCATGGTGCCCCAGATTGATGTTGATTGTATTTCTTCCATTTTCTAACTATTGCACCAACAGTTGTCTCCTTCTCACCCAGTGTCTTACGTATGGATTTGTAGCCTATTCCAGCTTTGTGAAGGTCTACAGTTTTGTCCCTGACATCATTATAAAGCTCTTTGGTCATGCCCATGTTGTAGTAGTTAGAGTCTGATTAATAGAGTCTGTGAAAAGGAATATTTTATAAAGGTGACTATGTCAGACAGCTGTCTTTAATGCAGATAACGACTTAATTACTTATTTCTCATTGCAAAATTTAAATAAATTTCTATAATGTATACAAAGTGATTTTCTGGGTTTCATTTTTGACATTTTATCTCTCAATGTTAAAATTATCCTACCTTTAAAATTATAGACTGTTCATGTCTTTGTCAGTGTGCAAACTTACAAATCAGCAAGGGAGCAAATACTTATTTCCCCCACTGTATTTACATATATATATACAGGGTGGGCCATTTATTTGGATACACCTAAATAAAATGGGAATGGTTGGTGATATCAACTTACTGTTTGTGGCACATTAGTATATGGGAGGGGTAAAACTTTTCAAGATGAGTGGTGACCATGGTGGCCATTTTGAAGTCAGACAAATTTGGATCCAACTTTTTTTCAATGGGAAAACAGTTTCCTGGAAAGTGGATTGGTCATCATGGGCCAGTTGAATGGCCACCAAGGTCTCCCAATCGGACCCCTTAGACTTTTATCTTTGGGGTCATCTAAAGACAATTGTCTATGCTGTGAAGATATGAGATGTGCAGCATCTGAAAAAATGGATACTGGAAGCCTGTGCTAGCATTTCTTCGGCGGTGTTGCGATCAGTGTGTCAAGAGTGGGGGAAGAGGGTTGCATTGACAATCCAACACAATGGGCAGCACTTTGAACACATTTTATAAGTGGTCATAAACTTGTAAATAACTCATGAAAGAATAAAGTTATGCTTAAACCAAGCACACTATTGTTTTTCTTGTGAAATTCTCAATAGGTTTGATGTGTCACATGACCCTATTCCCATTGAAAAATAAAGTTGGATCCAAAATGGCCACCATGGTCACCATCTATCTTGAAAAGTTTTCCCTCTCCCATATACTAATGTGCCACAAACAGGAAGTTGATATCACCAACCATTCCTATTTTATTTTGCTGTATCCATATAAATGGCCCACCCTGTATGTTATCCGAAAAGGGATTAATATCAGTGAAAATATGACTCCTCCCACCAGGACATATATCGAATAGCAAGGTATGGGAAGAATTTTGAGCCCATAGGAGCACCTAGTGTTTGGAGAAAAAATTGTGAATTGAACATAAAATAGTTATGCATACATAGTAACATAGTAACATAGTTATTAAGGTTGAAGGAAGACTTAAAGTCCATCTTGTTCAACCCATAGCCTAACCTAACATGCCCTAACATGTTGATCCAGAGGAAGGCAAAAATAAACATGTGGCAAAGAGTAAGCTCCACATTGGGGAAAAAAATTCCTTCCCAACTCCAAATTCGCCAATCAGACTAGTTCCCTGTATCAACGCCCTATCAAGGAATCTAGTATATACAGGGTGGAGCGCGGTAATTTGCTGATTTGGGAATTAAATAAAAAAATTATGATCATTAGAAAAATTTATTTTATATTTTAATTATACTGAACAGTAATGGAATTTTTAAATTACATGGTTTTAAATAGTGTATCTGGCAAATGTCGACCTTCGCTATCCACACACTGCTGCATACGTTTTCTGAAGTTTTCATGAACTCTAACAAGCATGTCCACTGGTATTCTGCCAATTTCAGCTTCAATATTGTTCCTTAGGTCTTCCTAGGTGTTGGGACGGTTGATATACACCTTAGACTTCATGTAACCCCAAAGGAAAAAATCGCATGGGGCTAAATCTGGTGAGCGTGCTGGCCAGTTCACATCTCCCCTCAAAGAGATAAGCCGTCCAGGAAACATTTGCCTCAAACAATTCATGGTAACCCTCGCTGTGTGTGCAGTGGCACCATCCTGTTGGAACCATGTATCCTCTAGTTTCATTGCCTCAAGAGCCGGCTGAAAATAATCCTGTATCATAGACAAGTACCGTTCGGAGTTCACAGTTATGGCACGACCATTATCCTGAAAAAAGTAAGGACCAATGATGCATACTCGTGAAATGCCAAGAGCAAATGATTGCTTCCGAGCAGAGCGTTTCGGAGATTGCAGTACTGCTGCTCTAACTCTCTCGATGTTTTGTGGTGTTGTAAAACTTCTCTCAGGTCCCCTTCGTACACATGACACATTCCCTGCTGTTCTGAATGCATTCACCCAATTTACAATTGATTGCCGTCCAGGAACACGTCCGCGTGGAGGAACAGCGAATTGTAAACGAAAAGCACGCTGCACTGCAATGATCGAGTGGGCATTTGAAAAATACGCTTCAACACAAAATGACCTCTCCTCACGTGTCCACTGCATGATGGCAACTGAAAGGCAGAGGAATACAAATCTCCCATCAGCCACTGTAAGCCACACCCACTCTCCCCTCTCTTCGACCGACAGTGCCGCCACAGCATGCAGTGCAAAAAAGCAAATTACCGCGCTCCACCCTGTATAACCTGTAACATTATACTTTTCAAGGAAGTCCACAGAAATTTAAGTAACGAATCACTCATTACAACATCATAAGGCAGAGAGTTCCATAGTCTCACTGCTCTTACAGTAAAAAATCTGCGTCTGTCAATATGCTTAAACCTTCTATCCTCCAGATGTAGAGGATGCCCCCTTGTCCCTGTCTCAGGTCTATGATTAAAAAGATCATCAGAAAGGTCTTTGTACTGTCCCCTCATATATTTATACATTAAAATGAGATCAACCCTTAGCCTTCGTTTTTCCAAACTAAATAGCCCCAAGTGTAATAACCTATCTTGGTATTGCAGACCCCCCAGTCCTCTAATAACCTTGGTCGCTCTTCTCTGCACCCTCTCTAGTTCAGCTATGTCTTTCTTATACACCGGAGACCAGAACTGTACACAGTATTCTAAGTGTGGTCGAACTAGTGACTTGTATAGAGGTAAAATTATGTTCTCCTCATGAGCATCTATGCCTCTTTTAATGCATCCCATTATTTTATTTGCCTTTGTAGCAGCTGCCTGACACTGGCCACTAAATGTGAGTTTATCATCCACCCATACAAACAGGTCTTTTTCATTGACGGTTTTGCCCAGAGATTTAGAATTAAGCACATAATTATACATCTTATTTCTTCTACCCAAGTGCATGACCTTTCATTTATCCCCATTAAAGCTCATTTGCCATTTATCAGCCCAAGCTTCTAGTTTACATAAATCATCCTGTAATATAAAATTGTCCTCCCCTGTATTGATTACCCTGCAGAGTTTAGTGTCATCTGCAAATATTGAAATTCTACTCTGTATGCCGCCGACAAGATCATTAACAAATATGTTAAAAAGAAGAGGGCCCGAGCCCCCCCTCATTATCATTCTCGACTTCATCTTTTAATTTCATCTCCACCATCGGTCCTTTTTTCCCCCTCCCCCCTCCCTCCTCCAAGCCCCCCTTCAGCTTCCTCTCCCTCCCCTTTCTTACCTCACCCCCCCTCTTTCCTATAACCCTCTCAATCTTTCTATTACTATCTTAAAACTTTACTCATGTTTCTAATGTTTCCACTGTTTCTCTAATCACCTTTGCTAGTTTCCCTTTCTTCTGAATCTATGTCAAAGTTTGATCCAGAACCCTTTTCCAGTTCTTCAAATTTATCGTATCCCTACATCTTGTTGGACTTTTGTTATTGTCCCATTGGATACCTAATGTTGTTTGAAACTTCCTCTGTCTATTTTTCAATTCCTGTTCAATTGTGATTCCTTCTTCTTCAATAAAAAGAAAATTGAAAGAAAGAAAAAGAAGAGGGCCCAATACTGACCCCTGTGGTACCCCAATGCTAACCGTGACCCAGTCTGAGTGTGCTCCATTAATAACCACCCTTTGTTTCCTATCCCTGAGCCAGCTCTCAAGCCACTTACACATATTTTCCCCTATCTCCATTATTCTCATTTTATTTATCAACCTTTTGTATGGCACCATATCAAAAGCGTTTGAAAAGTCCATATACTCTATGTCCACTGGGTTCCCTTGGTCCAGTCGGGAACTTACCTGATCATAGAAATTGATCAGATTAGTCTGACATGAATGGACCCTAGTAAACCCGTGCTGATACTTGGTCATGAGGTTATTCCTCTTCAGATACTCCAGTATAGCATCCCTTAGAATGCCCTCCAGGATTTTACCCACAGTAGAGGTTATGCTTACTGGCCTATAATTTCCGAGTTTAGTTTTTGTCCCCTTTTTGAATATTGGCACCACATTTGCTATACGCCAGTCCTGTGGTACAGACCCTGTTATAATGGAGTATTTAAAGATTAAAAATAATGGTCTATCAATGACTGTACTTAATTCCTGCAGGACTCCGGGGTGTATCCCATCCAGGCCTGGAGATTTGTCAATTTAGTGATTTTTAGATGCCGCCGTGCTTCCTGCTGGGTTAAGCAGGTGACATTTAATGGGGAATTTTTGTTATCACTGATCATATTGTCTGCCATGGAATTTTCTTGTGTAAATACTGATGAAAAAAACTCATTTAGCATCTTGGCTTTTTCCTCATCCTCATCCACCATTTCATCTAGACTATTGTAACATTTATGTAGGTACTAAGGATTCTGATAGCGTGGGGTAAAACCAGTCTGAGAGGAAAGCTGCAGTAAAAGATGTATTTAAAAAAAACTGAAATGCTAACAGAACTAACACAGATATTCCTGCAATTGTAATGAGGTGCTCAGCACAATATGGTAAACAGAAAAGCAAACAGAACTACAAAGATATTCCTGAAATTGTAACAAGATGCTCAGCACAATATAGTAAATCACAGCACAGTGAATAGCGGAACGCGACCGCTAATATGAACCAATCCAGCAAGGATATGATGAGGGAGCAAACAAGACACTTGACAAGGAAGTCCAGTAGGTTATTAATGTAAATGCACACAGGACTTAAACTTGGGAATCCAGCAGAAGTGTAGTGGGAGCGCACACAGTACTTAAACGAGGAAGTCCAACAAAACTTGATCACACGTGCGCACAGCATTTGGTTATGGAAGTTTAATAATATGCAGGTGGTGCGTAGAGCATGAAGTCCTGAGAAAGAGCATGAAGGGAAAAAGACGGAGAGCGCTATCTAAGTGTAGTAGATGAGTAAAAACTCTCTTGGTGAGAAAAGCAACACTAGAATCTTGCTCACCTGGTGTGGTTGTGCAAAGAGGCACAACACTTGGAAAAGCTTAGAAAACAAGGGAAATCCTTCCACAGGTGTTCTGCCCGTCACAGCAGTTCCAGAGGTGAGATGCAGCTGAAAGGGCCGAGGTAGACCACCGAGTAGTGAGCAGCTGAAGCAGGGAGTTCACCAGACCACAGGCATAAGCTCAGGAGCCAGCAACACAAAATACTCAGGCACAGAAGAACACATGACTCAGACTTAAATAATCAGGACAGACAGGAAGTTCCATGACATGGTGAAATCCAAGACTCCATCTTGGATCAGGGCGAACAGGAGCAAGGGAAGTCCGGAATCATTACAACTATTTTTAAGGGGGCCAACACTATCATTTTTTAGTTTCTTACTATTTATGTAGTTAAATAATATTTTGGGATTATTTTTACTCTCTCTGGCAAGGAGTCTCTCTGTCTCAATCTTTGCCGCCGTGATTTGCTTTTAACAGAATTTATTTAATTTTCTGTATTTATTTAATGCCTCATCACTACCTACTTCCTTTAATTCTCTAAATGCTTTCTTTTTATCACTTATTGCGCCCCTTACAGCTCTATTTAGCCATATTGGTTTCCTCCTAATTCTAGTATGTTTATTCCCATACGGTATATACTGTACTGTGCACAGGTCCTATCCAGGATGCTAATAAATGTCTCCCATTTTCTTTGTGTATTTTTGTGTCTCAGGATATGGTCCCAGCTAATTGCACCAAGATCATCTCTCATCCTTTGGAAATTTGTCCTCCTGAAGTTTAGTGTCCTTGTAACCCCTCTACTACACATCTTATTAAAGGATACATGAAAACATATCGTTTTGTGTTCACTATTCCTCAAGTGACCCCCAACCCTTATATTTGCTATGTGGTCTGGCCTGTTGGTTAATATTAGGTCTAGCAGTGCCCCCTTCTGGTTGGGTCCTGAACCAGTTGTGAAAGGTAATTGTCTCTCATAGTTGTCAAAAACCGATTACCTTTGCTGGAACTGCAGGTTTCTGTTCCCCAATCTATTTCAGGGTAGTTGAAGTCCCCCATGATAATGACTTCTCCTTGAGTTGCAGCTTCATCTATTTGCTTTATGAGAGTATTCTCTGTTGTTTCTATTATTTTTGGAGACTTATAACTAATCCCTATCAGTAATTTATTATTTTTTTCCCCTCCCCTTATCTCCACCCACAGGAACGCTACATTTTCATTAGATTCACCTATATTATCAAGCAGGATGGATTTTAAGGATGATTTTACATATAGACACACCCCTCCCCCTCGCTTATCCGTTCGGTCATTTCTGAACAGACTATAGCCCTGCAAGTTAACAACACAGTCATGGCTCTCACCCAGCTATGTTTCAGATATCCCCACCATGTCATAATTATGCTCCAACAACATGAATTCTAATTCGTCCATTTTGTTGGCGAGGCTTCTGGCATTAGTATGCAGTCATGGCCAAAATTTTTGAGAATGACACCAAAATTATATTTTCACATGATCTGCTGCCATCTGGTTTTTATTAGTGTTTGTCTGATGTTTATATCACATACAGAAATATAATTGCAATCATATTATGAGTACCAATAAGTTATATAGACAGTTAGAATGAGTTAATGCATCAAGTCAATATTTGCAGTGTTAAACCTTCTTCTTCAAGACCTCTGCAATTCTCCCTGGCATGCTCTCAATCAACTTCTGGACCAAATCCTGACTGATAGCAGTCCATTATTGCATAATCAATGCTTGCATTTTGCCAGAATTTGTTGGTTTTTGTTTGTCCACCCGTCTCTTGATGATTGACCACAAGTTCTCAATGGGATTAAGATCTGGGGAGTTTCCAGGCCATGGACCCAAAATCTCTATGTTTTGTTCCATGAGTCATTTAGTTATCACCTTTGCTTTATGGCAAGGTGCTCCATCATGCTGAAAAAGACATTGTTGGGCGCCAAACTGCTCTTGGATGGTTGGGAGAAGTTGCTCTTGGAGGACATTCTGGTACCATTCTTTATTCATGGCTGTGTTTTTAGGCAAGACTGTGAGTGAGCCGATTCCCTTGGCTGAGAAGCAACCCCACACATGAATGGTTTCAGGATGCTTTACAGTTGGCATGAGACAAGACTGGTGGCAGCGCTCACCTCTTCTTCTCCGAATAAGCTGTTTTCCAGATGTCCCAAACAATCGAAAAGGGGATTCATTAGAGAAAATGACTTTGCCCCAGTCCTCAGCAGTCCACTCCCTGTACCTTTTGCAGAATATCAGTCGGTCCCTGATGTTTTTTCTGGAGAGAAGTGGCTTCTTTGCTGCCCTCCTTGAAACCAGGCCTTGCTCAAAGAGTCTCTGCCTCACAGTGCGTGCAGAAGTACTCACACCAGCCTGCGGCCATTCCTGAGCAAGCTCGGCACTGCTGGTAGTCCGATCCCGCAGCTGAAATAGTTTTAAGATACGGTCCTGGCGCCTACTGGTCTTTCTTAGGCGCCCTGGAGCCTTTTTGACAACAATGGAAGCTCTCTCCTTGAAGTTCTTGATAATGTGATAGATTGTTGACTGAGGTGCAATCTTTGTAGCTGCGATACTCTTCCCTGTTAGGCCATTTTTGTGCAGTGCAATGATGGCTGCACGTTTTTCTTTAGAGATAACCATGGTTAACTGAAGAGAAACAATAATACCAAGCACCAGCCTCCTTTTAAAGTGTCCAGTGATGTCATTCTTACTTAATCATGACTGATTGATCGCCAGCCCTGTCCTCATCAACACCCACACCTGTGTTAATGGATCAATCAATAAAACGATGTTAGCTGCTCCTTTTAAGGCAGGACTGCAATGATGTTGAAATGTGTTTTGGGGGTTAAAGTTCATTTTCTGGGCAAATATTGACTTTACAAGTACAGTAATTGCTGTTAAGCTGATCACTCTGACAATGACAAATTGCCATTAGAAAAAATGAAGCAGTAGACTTTGGAAAAATTAATATTTGTCTCATTCTCAAAATTTTTGTCCATGACCGTACATACACTTTATGTATCTCTCTGTACCTCTATTCTTTCTTAAGGTATTAATTGTTCTAACCCCACCCCCCACGCCACTGCCACCCCCAACTTCCTTATTTGTGCCCAGGTCTCTATCTGCACTATCTTCCCCTCCTATAAAATGAATACCCTCCCCCCAATCCCTAGTTTAAACACTCCTCCAACCTTCCAGCCATTTCCTCCCCCAGCACAGCTGCACCTTCCCCATTGAGGTGCAGCCCGTCCCTAGCGTAAAACCTGTAGCCAACTGAGAAGTCATCCCAGTTCTACAGGAACCCAAACCCCTCCTTCCTGCACCAATTCTTGAGCCACTTATTAACCTCCCTAATCTCCCGTTGCCTCTCTGGCGTGGCACGTGATACAGGCAGTATTTCGGAAAATACCACGTTGGAGGTCCTTGCTTTCAGCTTGCAGCCTAATTCCCTGAAATCGTTTTTAAGGACCTTCCACCTACCTCTAACTTTTTCATTTGTGCCAATGTGCACCATGACCGCTGGGTTCTCACCAGCCCCTCCCAGTAATCTGTCAACCCAATCAGCGATGTGTCGGACTCGAGCACCAGGTAGGCAGCACACTGTTTGACGATCCCTGTCTTTGTGACAGATTGCCCTATCTGTTCCCCTAATATTTGAATCCCCCATTACCAGCACCTGTCTAGCCTGCCCTGCTCTCCTATTTCCCTTGATACAGCAAATATGAGTGTGCCTTAATAATGAAATATTGTAAGTTGGTAGAATAATCACTGTACTTCTCTAAATGATAATGTATTGCTGAAATGGTGAGGTGATGGGAAATGGTGTAGTACAAGTTCATGACATCACATGTGATAAACTTGTAGCCCCCGTTCCAGGTAAACTGATCGAAAACCAGTAGGTTTACGTATAGTTATGCAAACCGATTCCACGTTTTACCCTATTCAAGCTAGGGTTCCATCTTTAGATCTTTTTCAAACATTGGTGTAATGAGATTTAAAACTTCAAATCATCTACCGTATTTATCCAAGAAAGCATTAACATCAGTTCATGATTAAGGGAAAGGGAATACAACAATGGGATATAAAACTTGCCTATACTACCATGGCAAATAAATCTAGTACCCTTACACCTAACAAGCCCAAATTTGTTTCCAATAAAAATGACACACAAATTACATTCTCTACCACTGACAGTCCTCAATTTGACTAAATCCATTATTCTTAAATATTTACCAGTTATGAACCAGGAGGATATTTTATGTAACATCATAGCAGATCGATGCAGATGTGTGGCCAAAAGGGGTGGCCCACCCTGTATATCCAAGAAGAAGACAAAATGAGCATATACGCTCAAGTAAAGTAAATAAGTAAATAGTAATAGTAACATAAGAAAAGCTATCAAACAATGACAAGGTGTACCCAATCAGTTTAATCCTATCCTATCTATTTTATTACTACCTCACCTTATGTCAGCTTTTAAGGGCATAGAAAGACGCAGGCCTGAATATTTCTACTTCTGTGACTATTATACCCAGTCGAGATGGTCCTGTCTCTAATGTTAAAATATTAAAACCTTACCATGTGTCAACCAACATCAATGTGAATAAGGGCAGTGCAGGTCTGGAGCCTTATATATATATATTACAACCCTTTTAATTTAAGATTTAGTTTAATACATACCATAAAACCTTATTTAATATCAATATTTAATAATTCTATCTTCCACTAGAGGTCTCCATTGCGAAGTGGATCATCGTTGCACCGCCAGCATCCAGAGACAGTTTATTTTATAATAGAATCTGTGATTTGGTTTTCTTTTCTCTGTCAGACTCTACTGAAACAAAATTGATTTACAATGAATATTATTTTCATTCTGCTCCTCTAAAAGACCATTGTTTAAATCACAGAATGGAATGTTAGCCGCGGTCGGACAAAGCAACGAGAAAAATATGATTATAGCTTAATCGTTATATCTTTCAGTGTGAAATGGCTACATCAAGATTATATTGCCAATAATGACTCTTTCATTTGTCTTAATTATTCCTAAAATGTTAACTAACAGAATGGGGCTGTGTTCTGTCTTTTTATTATGTACTCAAAACAGTGAGACAAATAGTTGTTTAACATGTCAGGACAGGGTTATTTCTCATCACATTAAAGTTTATGGTTTAAAAATATGTTTTCAGCAAAATAGAATGGAAATGCATCTGGTATATAAAATCTGCTGCAGATTAAACTATGCATAAATCAGGAAGATGATTCTTGGTGTCGTTATGTCAACTTGACCCATAGCGCCCTATAAAAGAACTCGGCACTATGACAGGCCAACTAAACTAAGCAGATTAGTGTGATAATGTAGTACAGAACTTCTCAATTTTTTTTTTTTATTCTGGCCCATCAGCCAAAATACTGTATGGTGATGCCTAACCTTTTGTCGTCAAGTTTTGGTCTTTATGGCAAACTTTTCATTTTATTATTATGCGATTACAGGAGGCACAACTTTTTTTTATTATTTAACGTCATTATTAGAAATGAGCAAACTCAGAAAACATTCACCAAGCTCAAATTTGGAACGAACCTTGCCACAATTGGATTCGTGTTCAGATTGCCGATCATTTTTCCTCAAAATCAGCAAAATTCAGCCAAAGTTCTGTAAATAATCGAGTTTCCACTAATGCTTTTGTTAGGACTTTTGCTAGGATAGTGGTGCTGTATGATGAATGAGGGGACAGGTTTGATGAAGGAACGAGGTGGGAGAGTTCAGAGGAGCGGCAGATTTTTTTTTTTTTTAATTAACTTAATGTCTGGAGATTCCAGAAGCCAATTAGGGCACAGTAACCATATACAACATCCAGACAAAAGGGCTTGTGTCATTGACTGCAAAAGTCACATGTCAGTCTCCATATAAAAAGAGGACAGGTGGCTTTGGCGCAACTTTTTGAGTGTAACAGTGTAGTGAGGCTGCTGCTGCTGCTGCATGTAGTCAGATAATTAGCTAGGCAGTTTAATCTCAGCTAGTTCAGATAGATATGATCCTGTGTCAATTCGACCTTCCAGCATATAAATCTGGAGGGCTATTTCTGTTGTGAAGCCACAAGTCACCACTTCAGCATATAAATCCACAGTGCTGCTGATTCTGTGGTACAGCGACCAGTTGCCACTTCAGCATATAAATCCTCTGTGTTAATTGTGTGGTCCAGCCATTGTGTGGTCCACTGTATCAGACAATGAATACTGATTGTTAATTTAGTGTAAGATGACTGACATGCTTGATAAAGACCCACTGTTAGGGCTAGCGGAACGCACCAAATAATAAGACAGATAGAGTATGGTGCGTTCGCAGCTCGGGGTCCACCGTGCAGAGATGGAACCTGCTGCCAAGTAATGACGGACTATATGGCGGTACTCATAAGTATACACACGTGGGTTAAACTTCACCCAGCGTGAAGGAAGCGATCCTGTTGCGTCACAGGATCGCGGTACCGCACATAGAGGGCGAGCAAGTAGTCAGCGAACTCAACCCCAACTAGGATTGAAGTCCGATTAGACCCTTGCTGGCACAACACCGCAACTGGGTGTGTAAGGAAGCTCAATAACAATATTAGGGCACAAGAGTGCATGCGGTGCCGCACTGACGAACGCCACTAACCACCCAGGCTTGGGTAAGGAAAGCACAGAGGAAATGCACGGCGCCGTACTGGCGGTCACAGCAACTGGACGCTGTAATGTGTGATTAGTGCTGTAGGATAAGTCGGGCGCTAGATAGCAACCATACACCTTCCGCGAACAGACATTCAATAGAGAAGGGGTATCCAAGGACGACTTGCACTCACAACAAACACGTAAGCAAATGTACACTAGCGCATGGCCGTGCGGTCATGCGCAGTTTATATAGTTGCAGCACAGGAAGTGGCCACAGAAACTTTGCCCTTCCAAGACCTGCCAAGAGGACCAATGGAATGTGCTGCAGGGCCTGAGCACATGACCCTCGATCTCCAACGGGAGATCTTGCCCTGGGCATGCTCAGTGTGTGCAGACAAGGACTTAGTCCCAGAGAAGTCCGCTCGCTGCTGACCAGCACTGTCTTTAATGGCAGAAGCTGAAGAAGCAGCAGTAACTCTCTGTACAGAGTGAGACTGAGCAAGACGCTGGGACCGACGTCCCTGCTGAGCAGACTCCACTGCGGCTGGATAAGAATGGTAGACCGCAGCGGAGATGGCTCGAGATTCCCCCTGTGCAGAAGCGGGAACTCGAGACCTAACATTACCCCCCCTCCTAGGGCCCCCCCTCCTTGGGCCTCGCTACGCTCGAAGGCAGCAATGAGCTGTGGAGCCCGAATGTTTTCAGCAGGCTCCCATGACCTGTCCTCTGGGCCATAACCCTTCCAATCCACCAGATAGAACTTTTTGCCGCGTACCACCTTTCACCCCAAAATAGCGTTCACCTCGTAATCGTCCGTAGACGAACCCGATGTCCCGGCAGATGACTCGGAAAACCAGGACATGTATACGGGTTTCAAGAGGGACACATGAAAGGTGTCGGTGATACCCAAGCGTGGAGGAAGAGCCAAACGGTAGACCACAGGATTAACCTGTTCGAGAACCTTGAAGGGACCCAAGTAGCGAGGAGCAAACTTAGTGGACTCAACTCGCAGCCTGATGTTACGGGCGGAGAGCCACACCAAGTCGCCAGGAGCAAAGGTCGGAGCGGGGCGCCGATGAACATCGGCGGATGACCTCATTCTCTCCTTGGAGGCCCGAATGGCATCCTGCGTGTGGTCCCAAATGTCCCGTGCCTCCACAGCCCAGTCTGCCACCCTGGAGTCAGCAGAAGACACAGGCATGGGCACAGGAACACGCGGATGCTGGCCGTAATTTAGGAGGAATGGAGTCTGACCGGTGGAGTCGGCTACGGCATTGTTAAGTGCAAACTCTGCCCACGGTAGCAGGGATGCCCAGTCATCCTGCCTGGCAGAAACAAAATGTCGTAAATATGTGACCAAGGTCTGGTTGGCCCTCTCTACCAAGCCATTCGTCTCGGGATGATATGCCGAAGAGAGATTCAACTCAATACTGAGTAGATGACAAAGCTCTCTCCAGAATCGAGACGCAAACTGGGGACCCCGGTCACTAACAATTTTGTCTGGCATACCGTGTAGGTGAAAGATATGCTTGACGAACAAGACAGCCAACGCCCGTGCAGAAGGTAGCCGTGGAAGAGGCACCAAGTGCACCATTTTGGAAAAATGGTCGGTGATCACCCAGATAATGGTGCAGTTACGAGACTTGGGTAAGCCCACCACAAAGTCCATCCCGACCATCTCCCAGGGCCTGTCCGCCACCGGCAGAGGATAAAGCAAACCAGCTGGCCGTTGCCGAGGAGTCTTGTTCTTGGCGCAAGAGACACACGCCCGAACATACTCTGCGACATCACGAGCCATATGCGGCCACCAGTATGTCCTCGCCAGTAACTCAGAAGTCCTTTTGGTACCAAAATGTCCACCCACCCTGGACGAGTGTGCCCAAGAGAGAACCTCCGGTCGCAAACTGGATGGAACAAAAGTCTTGCCCGGAGGCACAGACTCTAGCGAAACCGGGGCCACAGTTCTCAAGCTCTCGGTGGGGACAATAAGCCGAGGCTCCTCCTCCTCCTCCGCAGATGACACAACGGAGTGAGAGAGAGCGTCGGCCCGAATGTTCTTCTCCCCAGAAAGAAAATGGAGGGTGAAATGAAACCGGGAGAAGAATAAGGACCATCTGGCCTGGCGAGAATTCAACCGCTGGGCTGTCTGCAGGTACACCAAATTTTTATGGTCTGTGAAGACTTGGAAGGGAAAACGTGCTCCCTCCAAGAGATGTCTCCACTCCGAGAAAGCCAACTTCATGGCTAGCAACTCCCTGTCCCCGATGGAATAATTCCTCTCTGCTGGTGAGAAGGTCTTGGAGAAAAAGAAGCAAGGATGCTTCCGACCTTGAGCATCCTTTTGGAAGAGGACTGCTCCAGCACCAACAGAAGAGGCATCCACCTCCATGATAAATGGCTTATCAACATCGGGGCGATATAGGATGGGAGCGCTAGCGAAGTGTGACTTTATAGAGTTAAAGGCCTTGGAGACCTCCTCAGACCACAATTTGGGATTCGTCCCCTTCTTGGTGAGGGCAACCAAGGGAGCTACCAAAGTTGATCTATCTGTAATGACAATCTGACTAGAGGAGAGAGGGTAAGGTTGAGACAGCTGAAGGATCTCCCTGGGGTTGTGATCAAACCGGCAGACAAGGGGGTAACATCGTTTTATGGCCTAAGACGTTGTACGAAAAAGAGGCTATGCGACAATTGTCTAATTCTATCTGCTACAAAAGGTTGACATATAACCCCTTGTCTGCCTTTTGCTCGGAACTCAGGGAGATCCTCAGGAAAGCCACAGACAGGGGTGTCATTACCAAAGAATTATGTATGGCACTAACTGTCGATGAACCCACAGTATCGACATTTTACCTTCTCCCCAAGACACATAAAAATGCGTTGGTACCACCTGGACGTCCTATAGTGTCGGGGAGAGGTAATTATCTTGACAATATCAATAAATGGATAGACTCTATTCTTCAACCCTTGGTAGAATAACTCCCCTCGTTTCTGAAGGACACTAATCAGCTGTTACGGAGGGTAGACGACCTTAAGATGGGGGACGATACAATCATGGGGGCAATGGGTGTGGAATCACTTTACACGAGCATTCGGCATAGTGATGGCTTAGCCGCAACAGAATTTTTTCTTTCTACATCCAATTGCTCCCCAGCGTTCCGTGGCTTTGTCCTTGAGATTTTACGTTTCACGTTAACCCATAATTTTTTCACGTTTAGGGGGTCCTGCTTCCTGCAGCTCCAGGGCACCGCCATGGGGGCGGCCTTTGCGCCCTCCTATGCCAACCTGTTCCTGGGGCTGTGGGAGAGGGACCTCCTACAGTCTGATGATCTGTTGTCTATGGAGCGCGTCCTTTTATGGACGCGTGACATAGATGACATTTTCATCGTCTGGCAGGGTGATAAGGAGTCTTTCTCTGGTTTTGTAGCCACACTCAACAACAATAATTTGAATATCAGGCTGACAGCCACATCTGACAGTTCTACGATTGAGTTCCTGGATGTAAGACTCAGTAGGGACAGGACAGACACTATCCAAACGACTATCTATAGGAAACCGACTGCCACCAATGTGCTTCTGCATGCGGCATCTTCCCATCCAGCCCATATGATTCATTCAGTCCCAATTGGGCAATTCCTGCGTATACGTCGGATTTGTTCCACCACCGAGGAGTTCGAAATACAAGCTAGGGAACTCAAATCTCGGTTTAAAGAACGAGGCTACAGTAACCGGTCCATCAAAAGGGCATACCTGCAGGCTAAACACAATGATAGGAATATACTGCTATATGGGGGAGGACAAAGGAAGGATAAATCTGACATTAGATTTATCACTAATTTTAATTCTCGGGCAGGGGCAATACGTAACACTCTTGAACGTGCCTGGCCAATCCTTATGACTGACCCTACATTATCTAAACTGCTCCCGAATCATCCATTGATTACTTACCGTAGAGCTAAAAATATACGTGACCACCTTGTACGTAGTCATTATGTGGGTGATCCGCAGAGAACTCTTCCATATATGCTTGACAAGAGGGCACGGAATGGCTGTCGGACATGCGGTCAGTGTGTGGCCTGTAAAAATATAGCACAAGAAGATACCTTTGGTGACTCTTCTGGAAAAAAATGTTTCAAAATATTGAAATCTATTACATGCACGTCGAGAAATGTAATTTATTATGCATCTTGTCCATGCCCGTTGATTTATGTGGGGTTGACCACGCGTCAATTGAAAGTAAGAGTGCGTGAGCATGTCCGTGGAATTGAGGCTGCTGCACATGTGGAGGACATAGAAACATTAAAAACGTTACCCAGACATTTTCGGGCACACCATAATTGCGATGGTAGGGCATTAAAAGTCAAGGGTACTGACATGATTGAGTCTGACATTAGGGGTGGCAAGGTCTCACAAAGGTTGGCTCAACTGGAAACTCGGTGGATGTGGACGCTTAATAGTATCCACCCACATGGCCTCAACGAGACCATTAGTTTTGCGTCATTTCTGTGATCGCGGCTGTGACATGATTGATGGTGTGATGCGCAGGTTGCGGCGCCCGTGTTTGCTTGTTTTTAACTTTACTTTTTAATCATCCTTACAGTTATGTGGGCCTTTTGGATGTGACGGATCCTTTGTTTCCAGCCTCTGATTATCCATCTCTTCAGGAGGCATAGAAGATCGTATCATCTATGATTGCACGTGTTATAGAGCTGTGTGGATCCGTTATCATCCGGTGGACTCATGATTTTAATATTATGTATATATGTACATGTCTTTTGTATGTGTTTTCTTATATCTGACTGTTGTTTTGTTTATGCATCATGGCTGTCTATGATGATTATGATTTTATTAC
This sequence comes from Ranitomeya imitator, assembly GCF_032444005.1. Lineage (NCBI taxonomy): Eukaryota > Metazoa > Chordata > Amphibia > Anura > Dendrobatidae > Ranitomeya > Ranitomeya imitator. The sequence continues at coordinate 109,154,034 of NC_091290.1, read as the reverse complement.
ATTCTGTCACTGCGGTCGCATATTGGCCCAATTTTGGGTGTCTCTGTTTATAGACCATATATCTGCAAGTTATGGGGTACATTGTTGCTTACGATTTACTGCCTGGCCAGCTCGGTCGTTTTTTACCTCCTGGTTAGTGTCAGTCATCTCGTTTCTTCATCTCTGGCTATACATCTGTATCTCCACAGCGGCACCTGTACGCATGCGCGCTGGGCGCCGACGCTCCGGGTGGCTTGCGGCGTCTATATGCCTGGGTGGTTGCCATAGTTTTGGCGGCGCCCCGGCATGACGTCGCCGCCGCTGGGAGTGCCGTGTTGTCCCGGCGACGCCTGCGTCACTTCCGGTGGACGCTGTTGTTAGATCGGGAGGCGGGCAATTTAAACCCAGCATGCGATCTCCGTGATACGCCCCCTGACGAAGGAGTTCTTCTCCGAAACGCGCGTCGGGCGGACGTGCAGCCGTGAGTTCTGGCAGAGCAGCACCAGCAGCACCTTATAGGTAATATACCATGGAGTGGCGTATGTTTCTACATTATGGATTCTATCTTAGTATCTTATGGCAGTGATTCTTTATTTGGCATCTATTATTACCGGCCGATTAGGCCCCTTTACATATGGCCGTTGTGGTATGGGCATTATCCCCACGTGTTCATAGATGTACGATGACGGCTCTCTCTTGTGCACTTGCTGATGAACGTTAGGGCTGTAGGTCGCTCATTCATGTGTTAAGGTCCTGCCTTTATATACGTGGGTACTATCTAGGAACAGATGTTTATATTGGTGTGCTCTTGGTCTTATTATACGATCATATATTATTGTACTTGTTGCATTTTGTATATTACTATTTAAGACAGCCAGTCCTTCATCTGTACGTTCCACAGGCATGGGTGGTGTTTGTCCTGTGCTTTGCACCGTCTGACACTTTGTCCGTAGTTATGGTCCGTATTTTACCATGTATTTCTTTTGAATCAATAAAGGTTATTTGTGATACATAGTTTCTCTTTGCTATTGTCGTTTTTCTTGTGGTTTCCACAATTCCCCTTTTGTACAAAGTTGAGAAGTGCGGAATGAACTGGCGATAATAATTAATGAACCCCATAAAGCGCTGCACCGCTTTAAGAAAATGGGGTTCCTGCCAGTCCATCACAGCCTGTAGTTTGGCAGGATCCATAGCCAATCCCTGGGCAGAGATGATGTAGCCTAGGAAAGGTAAGGACTCCTGCTCAAACATACACTTCTCCAACTTGGCATAGAGGGAGTTTGCCCGTAGGAGGTCGAAGACTTTGCAAACATCTCTCCGGTGGGAGTCAATATCTGGAGAGTAGATGAGAATATCATCCAGATAGACTACGACCGAGGTGGAAAGCATATCCCGGAAGATATCGTTCACAAAGTCTTGGAAAACGGCTGGGGCATTACAGAGCCCGAAGGGCATCACCAGATATTCATAGTGCCCATCCCTGGTGTTAAAAGCCGTCTTCCATTCGTCCCCCTCACGGATGCGAATCAGGTTGTAAGCACCCCGCAGATCTAGTTTAGTAAATACCCTTGCTCCCCGAAGCCTATCGAAGAGCTCAGATATCAAGGGCAAAGGATACTTATTTTTAACGGTAATGGCATTAAGACCCCTGTAGTCTATGCATGGGCGCAATTCCCCATTCTTCTTCTGCACGAAGAAGAACCCTGCCCCAGCAGGTGACACTGACTTCCTAATGAATCCTCTTGCCAGATTTTTTTCCTGGATGTACTGTGACATTGCCTCCGTCTCCGGGAGAGATAGCGGATAGACTCGACCCCGGGGAGGCTCAGCACCAGGCAAGAGATCAATAGGACAGTCATAGGGGCGATGGGGCGGAAGGATCTCCGCCGCCTTTTTGGAGAACACGTCTGCATAAGACCAATACTGCTTGGGGAGAGGGGAAAGATCTGCGGGTACCTCTGTAGTAGCAACCTGAACGCACTCCCTCTGACACCTACCCCCACAAGATTCACCCCATCCCAGGATTCTGCCAGAGGACCACTCGATATGAGGAGAGTGGTACCGTAGCCAAGGTATTCCCAACAGGACCTCATCAATTCCCTCAGGAATGACGAGCAGAGATATAATCTCCTGATGAGATGGCAACATGGACAGAGTAAAAGGGATGGTCTGGTGTGTTATCTGTGAGGGCAGTGTCGACCCATTCACCACTCGTACCGTTACTGGTTGAGCTAGCATAACCAGGGGTATTGCGTGACGTTGGGCGAAGGCAGAAGACATAAAATTGCCCTCCGCCCCAGAATCCACGCAGAGCTCTACCGAGTGGAAGAATGAGCCTATATTAATTGTCTCCTTAAAGGACAATTTAGAGGCAAACGTCGCCGTGTCTAGTGTACCTCCACCTACTACCACTAGACGCTGACGTTTCCTCGACCGCTGAGGACATCTGGTGGCTAGATGTCCTGACTGCTGGCAAACATGACAGACCTTGAGTGCACAATCGGTCCGGGACTTAGATCCCGCTTGTGACACTTCCCTGGCCTCATGTGACTCAGGAACCAGGACCGGAGATTCCAGAGGTTTGGCGAAGGTAGGAGCCAGCCGAAACCTCTGCCTACACTGGGCTCGCTCTAACCTCCGCTCGTTAAAACGGAGGTCAATTCGAGTGGAGACAGTTATTAACTCCTCCATTGTGGCAGGAATCTCCCTAGTGGCCAGCGCGTCCTTAACGTGGTCAGCCAGGCCCCTCCAAAATATGGGGATAAGAGCTTTATCCGACCAATCCAGCTCAGAAGCTAAAGTGCGGAATTGGACGGCAAAATGACTGACCAAGGACTCACCCTGAGTTAATGCCAGCAGTTGGAGCGCAGTATCATGGGTGACTTGAGGTCCTAAAAAGACCTGTTTCAGAGTGCTCAGAAACAGCGGAGCACTCTGCACCACATGATCGCCACGCTCCCACAGCAGCGTAGCCCATTCCAACGCCCTGTCCGACAAGAGAGACACTATAAACCCCACCTTAGCCCGCTCTGTGGGAAAACGTGCAGCCAGGAGCTCGAGGTGAATAGAGCACTGACTCACAAATCCCCTACAAAATTTGCTATCACCAGAAAATTTTTCTGGCAGCGGGAGGCGAGAAAATGTCGGAGCAGGGGTGGCAATGGACAGGGTTGCTGCAGCCACGCTAGCAGCCTGTACAGCAACTGCGGTAACATCCACAGCTGAGGTTGCGCTCTCAAGAGCCGCCAACCTACCCTCCAGCTGCTGGATATACCGCAAGGATTGCTGTTTGTCCGTCATTACTAGCCAGACCCTGGCGCTAGTGTAATGTTAGGGCTAGCGGAACGCACCAAATAATAAGACAGATAGAGTATGGTGCGTTCGCAGCCCGGGGTCCACCGTGCAGAGATGGAACCTGCTGCCAAGTAATGACGGACTATATGGCGGTACTCATAAGTATACACACGTGGGTTAAACTTCACCCAGCGTGAAGGAAGCGATCCTGTTGTGTCACAGGATCGCTGTACCGCACATAGAGGGCGAGCAAGTAGTCAGCGAACTCAACCCCAACTAGGATTGAAGTCCGATTAGACCCTTGCTGGCACAACACCGCAACTGGGTGTGTAAGGAAGCTCAATAACAATATTAGGGCACAAGAGTGCATGCGGTGCCGCACTGACGAATGCCACTAACCACCCAGGCTTGGGTAAGGAAAGCACAGAGGAAGTGCACGGCGCCGTACTGGCGGTCACAGCAACTGGACGCTGTAATGTGTGATTAGTGCTGTAGGATAAGTCGGGCGCTAGATAGCAACCATACACCTTCCGCGAACAGACATTCAATAGGGAAGGGGTATCCAAGGATGACTTGCACTCACAACAAACACACGTAAGCAAATGTACACTAGCGCATGGCCGTGCGGTCATGCGCAGTTTATATAGTGGCAGCACAGGAAGTGGCCACAGAAACTTTGCCCTTCCAAGACCTGCCAAGAGGACCAATGGAATGTGCTGCAGGGCCTGAACACATGACCCTTGATCTCCAACGGGAGATCTTGCCCTGGGCATGCTCAGTGTGTGCAGACAAGGACTTAGTCCCAGAGAAGTCCGCTCGCTGCTGACCAGCACTGGCTTTAATGGCAGAAGCTGAAGAAGCAGCAGTAACTCTCTGTACAGAGTGAGACTGAGCAAGACGCTGGGACCGACGTCCCTGCTGAGCAGACTCCACTGTGGCTGGATAAGAATGGGAGACCGCAGCGGAGATGGCTCGAGATTCCCCCTGTGCAGAAGCGGGAACTCGAGACCTAACACCCACAGGGTCGAAACGTTGCTGTCTGCTGTTTTATGGCTTGAATAAATTTGCTGATTTGGATTACACCCGGATGGAGCGCTGTCACTTTTTTACTTTGAGCTTTCGATGGTACTAGTTGGTTCCCTGGACCTGGACGGGCGCTCCAGCTTGTGAAGTGCGGTTAGCCATCTTGTTTGATTTTGACAGGTCTGGGTCTAGGGTTGTGAAACAGCTGGTTAAAAGAGGGGAATGGTACATTCAACATGCGTGGGAAAAAGCGTGGTTGTGATGGAAGGGGCAATAGGCTTGGTGTTCGAGGTGTCCGTGGGGTAGGTGGTAATGTTACTGAAAATTCTATTGAACATCTAAAGACAACTGACAACTTCTGTTACTGGATGGGCTACTCGACTCCCTTTCTTTGACAGCCACACAGCAGTACGCCTTGTAGATGAGGGCCAGAAAAAGCATGTGCTCCAGTGGATAGCCAGCACTGCATCAAGTGGCCTGTCCTCCACCTTAACATCACACACAGTACAATCCTCAGAGGTGGCACCCCAAATTATCCTTGTTTTCCATAGCGTCACAACTCTCCAACCGGCTAACTGACTGTGGTGAAGCCCTTTGGCGAGCCCTGGGCGAATCTTTGTTCTTTTTTGAGACCGCAAAGGATGACCCAACTCACAATATCTGCCAAATTTGTAAAAGATGGTTCAGTAGAGGCAAAAATTCCAATAATTTGACTGCTATATGCAAGAATCAGCACATGCGTGATAAACATGTGTTATTCAGGCAATCTCACTGCACTAAAATACGGCCTAGCGGGCTTCGCCAGCCACCGGCCGCCTCATCAACCAAATCTGATGCTTCTTCCTCCTCCATCACCATGGCAAGTGTTCTCACACAGGTCTCCGGCCGCAGAACCTCCACTTGTTTACCCGCTAAAGTTGGGGTGAGTGAGAGCCCGTCAACTGTTATGGAAGTGGACATGCCTAGTGTTTTTGACAGATCTCAGACACCAAGCACATCACAGCTTTCTCAGTCCAACATAACATCTCCATCTGCAACTCATTCACAGTCAAGCAGTTTGTCGTGTTCACCCTACTCCACCCTCTCTCACAAAAGCAGTCTGCCTTCATTCCCACAGTTTGTGGTACCATAAAAGATTGTTTCTTCCTATACATGCCAAAGCTAAGAGCTTGAATTTTACCATCTCCACAGAAATGTTGCCTTTCCACCTGGTGGATGCAGATGGTTTCCGAAAGCTCATGGCCGTCTCATTCCCCCAGTTGCCCAGTTGTCATTACTTTTCTAAGAAAGCTGTGCTTGCACTGCGCCAGCATGTCGCAGACAATATCACCCGTTCCTTGAAAAAAATCTTTGCCTGACAGGGTGCATTTCACCACTGACACCTGGATGAGCAACAATGGCCAAAAGCATTACATCTCGCTGACTGGGTACTGGCTGACTGTGGTGGCTGCGGGGGCAGGCGAGGAAGGTGCAGCTCCACAAGTCTTGAAATCCTCAAAGCTTATGGGACAAACCTTTGTATCTTACACTTCCTCCAATTCTTCTGCCACTCCTCATTCTTTCCTTTTTCTTTTTCATGTTATATTTATCATTTTCCACCGGTGTGTTACACTCATGGTGCATGGAAAATTTCATTATTTGTGTCTTTTAATTGGATAGCAACTGCTATATATACGTACTTATCTATTATTCCAACAGTGCTGTGGTGTGTGATTTGTCTCCTAGACAAATTAGCTCAAGCAAAGCCTGTTGTCGCTCACTGAGGCAGTGCTGCAAAGCTTAAAACTAATGTGTGCTCTAAGGTTGCATGTTGCAAATGGAGAATGAGGAGGAAGAGGAGGGGATGCAGGAACTGTTGTAGGTGGTGGAAGAAACCCTGATAGAAGTAGGGCCATCAATTCCTGGCATCAGTGGCACATGTGCCATGCCAGAATGGGACTCGGCCCCAGCCTCCACAATGCTCACCCAGTGTGCAGTCGGTGAAATGTTGCGCCGCTGGCCACAAGCACTGGACAACGTGTCCCACATTAAGTGTACAATCCCAGTAACCATGTTCCCAAGGACACGTGATCTTCCTGCATACGTGCTGGTACAAGGCAGGGATGCCTCACTGGGATAAACAGTGGCGGATGGTGACCAAGTACCGAGGACCAAATATGTTTGCAAGTAGCAGGCAAATTTTGTTTCCAAAGCAGCAAAACTGCACACAAACCACAAACTACAGTACATATAACAATAGTCAATTTGTCAACAACCACATTTGTACACCTGTAGCAGTTCAATGTTGTTTTTTATATCAAACTAACAAAATTTCACACCAAGAAGATTCTATACTATATAAAAGTAAATTTTTTGAACAAAAATATTTTGTGAACGTTACCAGGCCAAGCCTTTTTTAAAATTTTGAAATCACCATAATTTTACTTAAAGCATGTTAAACTGTGTGGATGAATAATTTAATCTATAAAAACATGACAATTTTTTTAGTTTTCTATGCCACTGCAATGCATCAAGAACAACGTTAAGTAAGGATGAATATTGAATCCATAAACATTTTTGGACGGATTATTTTGAGTTTTATTTAATACAATAATGTAACAAAAACTGAATTAAACTGTATGGATGACTAATTGAATCCATAACATTTTTTGGAAGCATTTGTATTGTTTTATATCACCGAAATTTAACACAAAGCACATAATTTTGTATTGACGAGTAATTGAATCCAAACAAATTTTTCAACAATTTTTCGAGTGTTTCTTGCCACCCTAATGTCACAGAAAGCACATAATAATCTATGAATGACTAATTGAATACAGAAAAAATTTTCAACACTTTTTTGGAGTCTTATATACCTTTAAAATCTAACAGAAAGTAACCAATACTCTATGGATGACTGAGTGAATACATACACATTTTTAAAGCTTTTTTGAAGTGTTGCATAGCACTGATATGTACCGCAAAGCAATACACTATGGATGAGTAATTCAATGCAGAAATATTTTTTAACACATTTTTTGAGTTTTACTTATTGCTGTAATATAACAATAACCGAGTTAAACTGTATAAATGACTAATTGAATCCAGAAAAAAAATTTAGAACGTAAATATTTTGAAAGTGTATTTGATATACTTCTACACTCATAAAGGCTTTGCATTAAGTACAAACCAATGAAAAAGTGATAAAGACTGTCATCCAGTCATCTATAGACCCCAGAAAGGAAACAAGTGGCAGGCCTCATTCAAATATTTTTAAAGTGTAGTTGCTGTACTCCTACATTCATAAAGGCTTTGCATAAAGCACAAAGACAGGAAAAAAATATAAGAAGGATAATACAGTAATCCTCTTCAGCTGTCTGCTTCTTTTTCTCGTTCCTCCTTAGGCTGGTGGAGTGCCTCCACCTGCTTCCTGGAGCCAAATTCCAGGTGCCTTGTCTGTAAGTGACCCAGTTTTGGGGTAGTGCCAGAGCCCTGACATGTAAAAAATTTGCAATTGCCCCCTGTGTCACCTGCACCATTATCTGCTTCCGCATAGGAGGTGTGGGAACCAAAAGACAGTCCAATCTCGTGCAGTGGTAGCAGTCCTGTCTCGAGCTGCCTTTAGAACCCACTCCCAGGCTCATTCATTCCTAAAGAAGTGCTATCTTCTTCTCAGATCACACCCATAGCATACCAGCGATGCTGCCCCTTCATTTCGAGGAATATGACCCTCGTTCCAGCCATCATCTCTTGCAGACATCGAGGCAAGCGTTCCATCTATACTGCCTGCTGGTTGAACAAGATGTGATGGCAGGTCCCAAACTCTTTGATGGGCCCTTATCTCCACCGCAGGTGGTACATAATGACCTCCCCCAGGGATGCCAATTCTCAGTACCTTGCAGGATGCGGCCTGGGTTCGATCTCGGGTTTGGAACTTGGTGGTTCCAGGAAAGTGGACAGTTCTGGACCAGAGGCTCCTGCCACTTCCACTGCTGTACCAGCTTCTTATTGCTCCAATTTCTCCATGTCATTCTGTCTGGAGTCCCACAAGATTCTGCCATCTTTGTCACTCACAGAGCTTGAAACACTCTATGAATGAGTAATTGAATACAGAAAAAAGTCAAAGCTTTTTTGGACTGGTATATAACAACGAAATGTACCATAGAGCACATAATAATATATGGATGAGTATTTAAATACAGAAACATTTTCAATGCTTTTTTCAAGTGTTTTATAACACTGAAATGTATCTCAGAGAACACTGAAATGTAACTCAGAGCACATAATTCTATATGGATGAGGATGAGCAATTAAATGCAAAAAAATTCTATGCTTTTTTGGACTATTATATTACACCTAAATGTGCCACAGAGCACTTAATAGTATATGCATGAGTAATTGAATACATGCACATTTTTCAAAGGTTTATTGGAGTATTATATGCAACCAAAATGTACCACAGAGCACTTATTAGTATATAGATAAGTAATTGCATACAGAAAAATGTTTCAGCACTATTTGGATTGCTATGTAACACCAAAATGTACCACAGGGCAAGTAATAGCATATGGATGAGTAATTGAATGCTAAAAATGTTTAACCCCTTTTGGCAGAGTTATATAACACCAAAATGTACTGCAAAGTGGGTAATGGGTGAATATTTGAATCCACAAAAAAAGTTTCAATGCTTTTGTGAAGTGTTCCATGCCACCGAAATGTACCACATAGCACGTAGTAGTATATGGATGAGTAATTGAATATAGAAACATTTTTCAACACTGTTTTGGACTGTTATATAGCACCGAAATGTGGCACAGAGCTTATAATAGTACATGGATGAGTAATTGAATGCAGAAAAAAGTTTTGATGTTTTCAGAAATGTTATGTAACACTGAAATGTCCCACAAAGCAAGGAGTATGGCTCAGTAATTGAATCCAGAAAAATGTTTCAGAGCTTTTTGTGACTGCTATATAACACCAAAATGTATCACAGAGCATGTAACAGTATATAGATGAGTAATTAAATATAGACACATTATTCTGTTTTTTTTGGACTGTTATAAAACACCAAAATGTACCACAGCGCACATAATAGAAAATGGATGAGTAATTAAATACAGAAACAAATTTCAATGCTTTTCCGACTGTTATTTAACACCAAAATGTACCACAGAGCACATAATAGTACATGGATGAGTAATTGAATATAGAAAATGTTTCAATGCTTTTTGAGAATGTTATATAACACTGAAATGTACCTCAAAGCATGGAACACTCTATGGGTGAGTATTTGAATCCAGAAAAATGTTGAATTGATGAGAAATTTAATATATAAAGGTGCTTTGACTCTTTTTTGGACTGTTATATAACACTAAAATGTACCTTAAAGCACATAATAGTATATGGATGAGTAACCAAAATATACCTCAGGGGATGAGTAATTGATCCATAAAAATGTTTCAACTCTTTTTGGAAGTGTTATACAACACAGAAATGAACCCCAATGATCATAATACTCTATGGATGACAATATATTAAATTTTTTCACCTCTCCAAAAAAAGTGGTAAACTGCCTCAGTTATATATTTAACAGCAGACTACAAAGCCCTAATCCCTATGTTGAGACTGTATTCAGCCACTCTACCTGCTCCTGCAACTCTCTCTCCCTCCCTAGGCTAAATGCAAATATATCTTGTACAAACAGCAAAGCACAAAATTAGTCCTTAGAAGGGCTCTTAGTATGATGTTCAGCTTCAGCTTCCGTATCAACACTACATTATTCTGATTCATTAAACTGTTGTGTACACACTCCCGGACAAGCACACTCTCCCTCCAACAACTACTGTCACAGAGCTTTGCAATGGTGTCAGTGTGGCGAGCCTGGTGGTGCATGTCCTTTTTTAACCCCTAATAATGTCACACGGCCAGCCAATCCCTGTAATGCCACCACCAAGGTGGCCAAGGAACTACAGTAGCTCGCAAGCATTCCCGGCATGCTTATTGACTGTTTAACAGGCTCCAAACATGTGCGGCGGGAATTTGAGTTTGAAGTACAGCACCCGCCAAGGCTCGCAGAGTGCCGAGCACATTCAAGCACCCAGATACTCAAGTAATATCCGAGTATCACTTTGGACGTTTGCTCAACCTTTCAATTAACCTAGTTAACAGGCGCCATTCCCCATTTCCTTTTTAAGTGATTTTTCTTTTTTAACATATGGTTTTCACTGACTTAATTTGCACCAAATACATCTAAACCGCACAAACAACTCATATTTGCAAAAAGTTCATAAACAGCGTGTGCCATTTTAATGGTCTTTTTTCTGCCTTTTTTTCTACCATTTTTGAGACTTTTTTACTATAGAAAACAGTTGCACATAGTTCAAAATTTCTAAAAATATGAACTGAAAAGTAAACTAGTATGCATGGAAAATAGGAGCACGTTCATGTTTTGCCAAATGTCTCAAAAATGTGACTAACTGGCGTGCATAAAATAACTGCTGGAGTAGAGTTCCACCAAATTTTGAAACTTTATAAAAAAAAGTAGCACTTTATAAGTCAGCCTAAAACATCTGAAAAGGAAACATTGAAACAAAAAAATTAGGAAAATAACTAAACATAAGACAACTTGAAAAATTCTTAAGTCGTTTGATGAGTTTGTCACAAATCACAAAGTCACTAATTAAGAGGTATTCACAAAATGCAATGATGGATGGGCCCCAATGTATTTATCTGTAAAAAGGCTCCTGAACATTTTACAATTGTTTTACTAAAAAAACTTATTTTTTGTGGCTTTTTTCTTGGCGTTTTTGGAGGGGACAAAATAATATGCCACAGTTAAATGCTGCATTATCCTTCTATTGTACTTGTTTTAGTCATTGCTGCTATTTTAAAAATTCAGTTTTTTGTTCAAGTCATTCTTAAGCAGTTTAAATTATTTTTCTTTACATAACTTGTTTTTTCTTGGGTTAAAAAATTTGTTTATTGCATTTCTACTGGTATTTTTTTTTTGAATTTTTAAATTGTTCTAAAAAAATCACATGATCTATAATGCAAAAACTGCATTAAAATAGACACTAGCGATACAAATGTGTACAAAACATAAAAATTCAAGTACTTAAAAAAATGTTCTTGGCTGAAATGAAGTCTTCAGGTTGGTTTATGCAGTGTACATTTTTGCAGCATTTGTTTTCTGACATTTTTTGCTGCATACCATGTAATCTGAGGATAGCATGAGGTAGGACTTACAGCACAGGTTTCAATGACATGTTACATATCCCGCTGTGTGTTGTTTACTTACTTTGAAGGCCTTATCACCTTCTGATTATCATTTTCTGGACTACAGCAGCTACAGCAGCACATACATAGTCCGACTCCGCCCATTTCTGTGATAAGCAGCTCACTGTCTATAGATTTTGTACAAAGAGAGCCTGGTGTGGGCGTGGTTAGCTTGCTCAGCTCTGCTCCATTGCTAAATCTGAAAACTTTACTTGTGTCACAACTTCTGCCCCTGTACACTACATAAGTGATACATCATTGGATTCGGGGTCTCTTTGTCTATATCATGCTGCTCTCATATGAGGTAGCAAAAATATGTTGACAGATCCCATTTAATAAATACATTTTGTGAATTTTTGTATCCTTTACTTTTTTTCAATTGCAGCATGCTATACAAGATGCAGTTTTCTAGACCTGCAGTGTTACCGACTCGTCCAAAAATCATAGACTGCCAACAGTTTTACAGACACAATAGAAAATCATATTAAATTATAAAAATGTGTTAGTATTTATTATAAATCATAAAGTTCATAAGTACTTAATATGAACTATAAAATGATGATAGTTGCCATCATAATAACTTATGCAATCTACTCCAGCTTAAAAAAATGTATTGAGCACATCCAATTATTTTAAGCGACAAAGGAAAAAATCCCTATGTTTTCAGATTGCTCAAAAATTACACTCCAAATGATGAACTATTCAATTTTAACTCTGATAATTTTGCAGTAAAAGTACTAAACAGCTTTGTTTAAATCTATATGCTGTTACTACTTTGGTCTGTATGATTATACTAATACCATATATATAAAGATTTTTATGTTTGTTACTTTTACGCACTAAAAACCTATTTTTCTTTACAAAAAACATTGTTTTTACATTACCTTATTTTGAGAGCCAAAACTTTTGTATTTTTCTGCTGACGAATTTTTTTTTTAAGGAGTTGAGTTTAAGTTTTCGGTGATAACATTTTTCTTTACATACGACTATTTGATTGCATTCTATGTCACTGTTTCAGTTACAGTATTATGAATAAGCTTCGCTTTTGCTGTGTTTATTTTCTATGGTATTGCGTTAAATATTATGACAGTTTTATAGTTCGGGTCAGTTAGTGTGCAGTTATATCAGATATGTGTACTGTTATGTTTAATTTTTGTTTTTTGCATAATAAATACAATTTTAATGGAGAAAGATTTTTTTTTAAAGTTTACAATAGTTTTTACATTTTTCGATTATTCTTTTATAGCACTTAAATAATTGCGTAGTCTGCTAGTCTAAAGCACTGCAATAACCACGTATGTATGAGAGAATACATGAGTATTGCAGAGAATTAGACCTGTCAGTCTTAACCCATTATCTACCAATGTCCTTTTTTGGGGGGACGCCTAATCTAGCAACTAAGATTTTATAATTTCTATAATTAGGTCCAACTTTTTGTGTTGTGTTTGTAAAATGAATGTTTTCAAAATAGGAAATCATGTCATTGTCATTTTTAAATGAATATTGGGACGCCCTTTTCTGAAAAATCCGTACTTGTAAAAATTTTAATTTGGCAAGTAATGGGTTAAGATTTATTCAAATGCCATTAATTTTTCTTGTTTTTAATGAAAGTATCATAAGTCTTTGGTTAATGTGTTAGTTTTTACCATCAGAGTTTGGTCAAAAGTTCATTATTTTGTCACTGATGAAAATAAAAATGATGGAGATTTCTCAGACCTCTAGCAAACAATCAATGAAAAACAGACAGAATAAGGATGGCATTCGAGTGTGGTTTGAATTTTTTCATGGATCCCTAAACTTGCATTGATTGTTAGATCTGACAACAACATTGGACAAGTCTCCAAAATGTTGTGCGGACAACTCAGTCTAAGGAAAACATCATACTTGTCATCTCCCAATAGTTATGTATCACTTATGTGGTTATAATGAAGTTTGATTAACTTAATTGTTATTACATTGTTACATAGGTAAATAGGCGGAAAAAAGACAAAGGGACATCAAATGTAACCTTTGTCCACTAATTACAATTTTAAATGTAAATATGTATTAAATACAACCCACAATGTCATGTGTACTGAGGCCCTTTTTAAAAACTTTTCTAGCATCTGCCAAGACTAACTCTTGTGGTAGAGAATTCCACAATCTGACTGTTCTAAGTGCAAAGAACCCTTTCCTAGTTAGCTGTCAGAATTGACTTTCGTCGACAGGTAATGAGTGCCCCCTTGTCATTACTGTGGTCTTTGGTAGGAATAAGTTATATAAAAGTCCTTTGTATTGACCGCACATGTATATAAACACATATATGAAATCCCCTCTGAGATCTCCTAAGCTAAAGTAGTCCAACTTTTCCATCCTCTCATGATATGAGAGGGCTTCCATCCCTTGTTATGATCTAGTTTCCTACATTTGAACTGACTCTAACTTCTGAATATCCTTTTGAAAATGTGGAGCCCAAAACTGGATCCCATATTCTAGATGTGGCCTCATCAGTAGTGTTGAGCGATACCGTCCGATACTTGAAAGTATCGGTATCGGATAGTATCGGCCGATACCCGAAAAGTATCGGATATCGCCGATACTGATATCCGATACCAATACAAGTTAATGGGACACCAAGTATCGGAAGGTATCCTGATGGATCCCAGGGTCTGAAGGAGAGGAAACTCTCCTTCAGGCCCTGGGATCCATAGTGAGGTGTAAAATAAAGAATTAAAATAAAAAATATTGTTATATTCACCTCTCCGGCGGCCCCTGGAACATCACCGCGAGGAACCGGCGTCCGGCAGGCTTCTTTGTTCAAAATGAGCGCCTTTAGGACCTGCGGAATGACGTCGTGGCTTCTGATTGGTCGCGTGCCGCCCATGTGACCGCCACGCCACCAATCAGAAACCGCGACGTCATTCCACAGGTCCTAAAGGCGCTCATTCTAGGAATTTATCTGAGGAATGACGTCGCGGCTTCTGATTGGTCGCGTGGCAATCACATGGGCGGCACGCGACCAATCAGAAGCCGCGATGTCATTCCGCAGGTCCTAAAGGCGCTCATTTTGAACAAAGAAGCCTGCCGGACGCCGGTGACTCGCGGTGATGTTCCAGGGGCCGCCGGAGAGGTGAATATAACAATATTTTTTATTTTAATTCTTTATTTTACACCTCCGATACCGATACTCGATACCACAAAAATATCGGATCTCGGTATCGGAATTCCGATACCGCAAGTATCGGCCGATACCCGATACTTGCGGTATCGGAATGCTCAACACTACTCATCAGTGATTTATAAAGTGGTAGCAATGTTTCCTGTCATCTAGCCATTTCCTTACCCATCTACATATAGCTTCCCCCAGTCCTTGCTTCTGGGGCTTCAATATGAGACTGCTATGTGGCACAATATCAAATGCCTTTGCAATGTCCAGAAAATCACATCAGCCGCATTACCAACATCCAAATTTGCACTTACCTCCTCTTAGAAACCCAACATATCTTTCATGAATCCATACTGGTTTTCAGTTATTATATTATTATCTGCAATACAGGTCCTTCTAAAAAAATTAGCATATAGTGTTAAATTTCATTATTTACCATAATGTAATGATTACAATTAAACTTTCATATATTATAGATTCATTATCCACCAACTGAAATTTGTCAGGTCTTTTATTGTTTTAATACTGATGATTTTGGCATACAACTCCTGATAACCCAAAAAACTTGTCTCAATAAATTAGCATATCAAGAAAAGGTTCTCTAAACGACCTATTACCCTAATCTTCTGAATCAACTAATTAACTCTAAACACATGCAAAAGATACCTGAGGCTTTTATAAACTCCCTGCCTGGTTCATTACTCAAAACCCCCATCATGGGTAAGACTAGCGACCTGACAGATGTCAAGAAGGCCATCATTGACACCCTCAAGCAAGAGGGTAAGACCCAGAAAGAAATTTCTCAACAAATAGGCTGTTCCCAGAGTGCTGTATCAAGGCACCTCAATGGTAAGTCTGTTGGAAGGAAACAATGTGGCAGAAAACGCTGTACAACGAGAAGAGGAGACCGGACCCTGAGGAAGATTGTGGAGAAGGACCGATTCCAGACCTTGGGGAACCTGAGGAAGCAGTGGACTGAGTCTGGTGTGGAAACATCCAGAGCCACCGTGCACAGGCGTGTGCAGGAAATGGGCTACAGGTGCCGCATTCCCCAGGTAAAGCCACTTTTGAACCATAAACAGCGGCAGAGGCGCCTGACCTGGGCTACAGAGAAGCAGCACTGGACTGTTGCTAAGTGGTCCCAAGTACTTTTTTCTGATGAAAGCAAATTTTGCATGTCATTCGGAAATCAAGGTGCCAGAGTCTGGAGGAAGACTGGGGAGAAGGAAATGCCAAAATGCCTGAAGTCCAGTGTCAAGTACCCACAGTCAGTGATGGTGTGGGGTGCCATGTCAGCTGCTGGTGTTGGTCCACTGTGTTTCATCAAGGGCAGGGTCAATGCAGCTAGCTATCAGGAGATTTTGGAGCACTTCATGCTTCCATCGGCTGAAATGCTTTATGGAGATGAAGATTTCATTTTTCAGCACGACCTGGCACCTGCTCACAGTGCCAAAACCACTGGTAAATGGTTTACTGACCATGGTATTACTGTGCTCAATTGGCCTGCCAACTCTCCTGACCTGAACCCCATAGAGAATCTGTGGGATATTGTGAAGAGAAAGTTGAGAGACGCAAGACCCAACACTCTGGATGAGCTTAAGGCCGCTATTGAAGCATCCTGGGCCTCCATAACATCTCAGCAGTGTCACAGGCTGATTGCCTCCATGCCACGCCGCATTGAAGCAGTCATTTCTGCCAAAGGATTCCCGACCAAGTATTGAGTGCATAACTGAACATTATTATTTGATGGTTTTTTTGTTTGTTATTAAAAAACACTTTTATTTGATTGGATGGGTGAAATATGCGAATTTATTGAGACAGGTTTTTTGGGTTATCAGGAGTTGTATGCCAAAATCATCAGTATTAAAACAATAAAAGACCTGACAAATTTCAGTTGGTGGATAATGAATCTATAATATATGAAAGTTTAATTGTAATCATTACATTATGGTAAATAATGAAATTTAACACTATATGCTAATTTTTTGAGAAGGACCTGTATATATCTGTAGGCCATCTCTTATAATCCCCTCAAAAGCATTGCACACTACAGATGTCAGACTTACCGGGAAAGAGAAATACAAATATTATTTGCAATAGCCTGAAAGAATTGATTTCTTTGAAAGCAAAACTGTTCTTTACTATTTGTCTGTTTCCATATTTTTGTGTTAACGTGCACATTGTAGTAAATTGCAAATTAAAGGTCTTTTAACGCAAGCTAAGAAATTCTTTGACTGATGGAAAAGGAAATATTAGACTAACCAAACATTACAGACTGTTGTGCAACAAACACTGTACACTCAATGGATTGTAGCACAGTGATAGGGCTTAGCTTTCTTAATAAATCATATAACTGATTAGGCAAGCATGTGTACATGAAAAGTATAATGTCATGACCTATAGGAATCATGACCTTAAAAATAAACATAGCCAAGTTAATTGTCTTGGCATTTCCACCCTGCTGAACTCAAGGCACTTGGCATATGGTGGGTTTATTAGAATACAATAATATTATTTTTGACACATTTTGGATGGATTTGGTTTCACAGATTAATAGATTACTCTTTAGCTGTAGACAACATAATGTATTTGTATATTGAAAGAACCTTAATTCCATGAGTAGAGTGAAATGAAATACTGAGGCTGTCTACTGTTCTTTCTAATACAGGATCGTAGAGATGAGCAGATCTGCCGAGATTCCAATTCAGCAAATCACAATGATAGTGGCGTTACTAGAGTCTGATGGGCCCAGATGCAAAATTTGGACCTGAGCCCCCCATCTGCACCCAGCATGTCCCTCATCCTGACCTCGTCCGTTTATATAAATATCCTCTAGCCCTGTATATATGTTCCCCATCCTGGGCCCCATCCTGTTATATATGTTCCCCATCCTGGTATATTTGTTTCCCATCCTTGGTTCATCCTTGTATATATGTTTCCCATCCTGGTGTTTATGTTCCCTATCCTGGTATAAATTTATACTGCTCTGGCAAAAAATTAAGAGAACTCCTAATCAAAACCCTGTCATGGCCAGCCCAATCTCCAGACCTGAACCCAATTGAAAACCTCTGGAATCTAATCAAAAGGATGATGGATAGTCACAAGCCATCAAACAAAGAAGAACAACTGCTTACATTTTTGCGCCAGAAGCAGTGTGAAAGACTGGTAGAAAGCATGCCAAGACTCATGAAAGCTGTGATTAAAAATCATGGTTTTTCCACAAAATATTGATTTATGAACTCTTCCTGAGTTAAAACATTAGTATTGCTGTTTCTAAATGATTATTAACTTGATGATTTCTTTGCATTATTTGAGGTCTGAAAGCACTGTTTTTTTAATTTTGACGATTTCTCCTTTTCAGAAAAAAAATACAAAATGTATTGCTTGGAAATTCGGAGACATGTTGTCAAAAGTTTATAGAATAACAGAACAATTTACCAGGATAGGTAATCTTAAGTACAGAATTGACCACATTTTTGCATCAGTTTTTTTTTCCTAATTTCCTCCTCAAAAACCTAGGTGCGTCTAATGGTCCGGTGCGTCTTATAGTTCGAAAAATCTGGTATATGTCCCCCATCAGGGCACATCCTGATATATATGTTCCCCATCCTGGTATATATGTGCCCCATCTAGGTATACAGAACCTAAAAAAAGTTTGGACACACCTTCTCATTTAATGATTTTTCTGTGTTTTCATGACTATGAAAATTGTAAATTCACACTGAAGGCATCAAAACTATGAATTAACACTTGTGGAATTATATACTTAACAAAAAAGTGTGAAACAACTGAAATTATGTCTTATTTTCTAGGTTCTTCAAGATAGCCACCTTTTGCTTTGATGACTGCTTTGCACACTCTTGGCATTCTCTTGATAAGTAAAATCCATAGCGAGTGAAAATACTTTGCATATGCATGAGATTTTGCAAATTTTATTCTGATTATGCATAATTATTAGTGTTGAGCATTCCGATACCGCAAGTATCGGGTATCAGCCGATTCTTGCGGTATCGGAATTCCGATACCGAGATCCGATACTTTTGTGGTATCGGGTATCGGTATCGGATCCATAGTGAGGTGTAAAATAAAGAATTAAAATAAAAAATATTGATATATTCACCTCTCCGGCGGCCCCTGGACATCACGCCGGTAACCGGCAGGCTTCTTTGTTTAAAATGCGCGCGTCTAGGACCTGAGGAATGACGTCGCGGCTTCTGATTGGTCGCCTGCCGCCCATGTGACCGCGACGCAACCAATTAGAAGCCACGACGTCATTCCTCAGGCCCTAAATTCCTAGAATCAGCGTGTTTAGGACCTGAGGAATGACGTCGCGGCTTCTGATTGGTCGCGTGCTGCCCATGTGACCGCGACGCAACCAATCAGAAGCCGCGACGTCATTCTCAGGCACTAAACTCCTCATTCTAGGAATTTAGGGCCTGAGGAATGACGTCGCGGCTTCTGATTGGTCGCGTCGCGGTCACATGGGCGGCACGCGACCAATCAGAAGCCGCGACGTCATTCCTCAGGTCCTAGACGCGCGCATTTTAAACAAAGAAGCCTGCTGGTTACCCGCGTGATGTCCAGGGGCCGCCGGAGAGGTGAATATATCAATATTTTTTATTTTAATTCTTTATTTTACACATTAATATGGATCCCAGGGCCTGAAGGAGAGTTTCCTCTCCTTCAAACCCTGGGAACCATAGAGGATACCTTCCGATACTTGGTGTCCCATTGACTTGTATTGGTATCGGATATCGGTATCGGCGATAGCCGATACTTTTCGGGTATCGGCCGATACTATTCAATACCGATACTTTCAAGTATCGGACGGTATCGCTCAACACTAATAATTATCCTTCAACACAATAGACGCACAATGATGATTTTGAAATCCACACTATGGCAATATCTGTTTCAATGTTGAGTTCAAACTGCTTAGTATAGCGGGGGTAATTTATGCAGGGCATACAAAACAGAATATATGTATATCTTTCACATACAAATTTTGTTGGAAAGATTTTGATCCTAAATGTGCAAGTTTCATAACACCATCTCTAGCAAAATGGTATCGGCGGCAGCGCCTGCACCGTAGCATCTATTGGAGTGCAATAGATACTACTGCGCAGGCGCGGCAGATGCCGCCATTTTGATTAATATACATTTTTCCAACATAACAAAAGGCCTATATAAAATGAATATATGCATGGTATACATCATATCATGCTACAGCTCATGCAACGCTGGCGCCTGCATTATGAATGTTATTTATTTCTTTTTTCTAAACAATAGTATATTCAGGTTGTAAAATAGGGGCAGGTCACTGAAGGATCAGTGACCTGTCATAAGCCCATAAACCTGCACATCTAAGCAGAAAGCCACATAAAGCCCCACCCACAGACCCGCTCCAAAGCACGAGAATCTGATTAGACGTAAACTGCAAATACAGATTAAACAACTACCACAAGACTGATTTGATCAATTAAGTTATCATTTGAATCTGTATAATGGTGCCAACCTGAAACTGTCTGCAGGTTACTGAGCACAATCCTGCTGACAGGTTCTCTTTAATTATTAAATACAAGATCTTGCAGAACAGCTGCATTATTCATGAAATTGCTTGTAATTATTATGCAATTTTATGTTAAACTTCAGCAAAGCCAATTGATAGTTTTTAACTTAAAATTATTAGTTAGCAGCCGCACTAGAACTACAAAAGAGCTACGTTATCTGGTTTAAGCCTTAAGCTTAAGAGGGGATCTAATTTGGATTATTGCCCCTGGTGCATGAAAGCTTAGTTCCACCTCTATCTAAAACTTTTGAGTCCTAATACTAAATCTATAACTGGATAGCAATCATCCTATCATTAGCGATCATACTTACCGTATATACTTGTGTAAGCCGAGACATTCATCACATTTTTTGTGCTGAAAATGCCCTTCTCGGCTTATACACGAGTCATTGCTGGTGGGGGAGGGGAGGAGGGAGCAGAAGACATCATACTCTCCCTCGTGGTGTCATCGCTGCATATCAGTCCTTGCATGTAGGGTGCCGACATCTCTCTTCCTGTCTTCCTTCCTTCGGTCATGGGGTACCGCTCATTAAAGTAATGAATATGCACATGTCTCCACTCCCATAGGGGTGGTGCGCATATTCATTACTTTAATGAGCGGTACCAGTGACCGCTCAACACAGGAAGGAAGACAGGAAGAGAGATGCTGGCACCCGAGATGTAAGGACTGATATGCAGCACCAGGAGGGTGAGTAGGACTGGGGGAGGGTGGGTCATGTGATATTCACCTGTCCCTATTCCACCACTGCACTGTGTCTTCTGGGTCCTCTGGCTATGACTTTCAGGTCAGAGGGCGCGATGAAGTGGTTAGTGCTCACCCTCTGCCTGAACAGTCAATGCAGAGGACCGGCGAAGCTGAGGAGCAGCGGGCAGCGACGAGAGATGAGTATATCTTTTTTGAATCGCAGCAGCATTATATGGGGCATATTTTAATATGGAGCATCTTATGAGGCCATCGTTAACCTTTGAGCAGCATTATATGGGGCATATTTTAATATGGAGCATCTTATGGGGCCATCATTAACCCTTATGCAGCATTATATGGGGCATATTTTTGCATGGAGCATCTTATGGGGTCATCATTAACCTTTATGCTGCATTATATGGGGCATATTTTATTATGCAGCATCTTATGGAGCATCATTATCCTTTGTGCAGCATTATATGAGGCATATTTTTGTATGGAGCATCGTATGGGGCCATCATTAACCTTTTTGCAGCATTATATGGGGCATATTCTTGTATGGAGCATATTATGGGGCCATCATTATCCTTTGTGCAGCATTATTTGGAGCATGTTTTTGTATGGAGCATCTTATGGGGCCATCATTATCAATTGTGCAGCATTATATGGGCATATTTTAATATGGAGCATCTTATGGGGCCTTCATTAACCTTTATGGAACATCATATGGGGAATATTTTTGTATGGAGCATCTTATGGGGCCCATCATGAACTTTATGGAGCATTATATGGGGCCTATTTTGGATGGAGCATCTTATGGGGCTCCTGATTCAATATGGATACTCAAAAACATTTAACCTACTGATGTCTCAATTAATTTTACTTTTATTTGTATCTATTTTTATTTTTTACATTTACAAGTAGCTGCTGCATTTCCCACCCTAGGCTTATATGCTAGTCAATAAGTTTTCCCAGTTTATTGTGGCAAAATGTGGTGCCTCGGCTTATACTCGGGTCGGCTTATACTCGGGTATATACAGTATTTTAGAATAATTATCACTTTACATAAGAAAATTAGGTTTTGAGCCCTTCAATCTCAAGTGACTGTTTCTGTCTGCATCTTATGCACCAAACAAAGCTAATTTCTATTCTTCTATTAACCCTCCATCAGGGGCAACTGATCTGACAGGCGCAGCTCACTTAGTTTCATTTCTCTATTTCCAGTGGTTTGTCTGGGAAACACCATCCTCCCAGTACCTTCATAACTGAAAAGGCTGTGTGAAACCTGAGAAGCCTCTTGTGCTGCAGAGCTGCAGGAGATCAGATATCAGAGTTTTGGCTTCTCCGGCTCATTGCCCCTGAATGCGTCACACCTTTGACGATTAGCATTTGCTGCTTTTATTCATCCCAATTGTTTTTTTAGCTTGTTTTATGAATAGCTAGTGCTAAATTTGTGGATTTGTCATAGAAGGCTTTGTTAGAAATAACAGTGTGCTTCTCAGGCACATTGCGCCCTAACACACATTCTCTCTCTTGCTTCTGCTTTTCTTCTGAAATGGTGAGGAGAATATTTGACTTGTCCAATGCCCTTCATGTTGAGCAACTGCAAAATATACTGCTTGATGATGAGACAGACCCCTTACAGCTAGAAGATTTAGGGGAAGAAAGTGACATTGATTTAGAAGATGATGTGGAAGAATGTCCAGATGTGTCTGATACAGATCAAGATGGAGAGAGTGAGGAGGATGTTCAAGACATAGAAACATATTACTTTTCTGGTTATTAAGCTTTTTTTTCCACCTGATTATGTGTATTCTCATTTATTACATTCCTATTAAGGTAAATATAGCCAATTTTCTAGCCTGTGCTGGACAGGCGCAATGCCCCTAAACTCGTTATGAAACATATTGCCCCTGACGGAGGGTTAAGCTCACAACTTCTAGAATTACCTAAATATTTAGAGTCTGGTAAGAGATTTTATGTAACTCCTCCAGAATGAAATTCAAAATTGGAAAGACATTTTTTTTCCCAAAAAGATGGTTTGGGCTTGAAGAAATAATAAACTGAAATGCAATTTTAACTCAGTATGTATGGAATTCTGTAAATTTGTATTACTCAATGTATTTGAAAGCTGTTTACATTTATAAAAGACAATATATTGTTAGGTGTCGAGTTCCCGACGCTGCACAGGGGGAATCTCGAACCATCTCCGCTGCGGTCTCCCATTCTCCTCCAGCGGCAGTGGAGCCTGCTCAGCAGACAGGTAAGTCCCAACATTTTGCTCAAGCTGATATTGTGCAGCTGGATACTGCTGCCCTTCCAGGCTCAGCCATTGTAACAAGTACTGATCAGCAGCGAGCGGGAGCTCCTTGGACTAAGTCCTGCTTTTCTTCTGAGCACACCCAAGGGATGACCTCCCATTGGAGGTCGGGGGGTCGCATGCTCAGGTCCTGTAGCAGCTCCTATTGGACCACTAGGAAGGTCCAACAGAGCTTCCGCTATAAAAGGTTCGCATTGCCGCATGGCCATGCACTAGTATGATTCTGTTATTGTGTGTGTGTGTGGATGTGTGCCTGTTCTGGTGATTGCTCTTAAATCATTCCCATTCCATTTCCGAATGTTGGAGCTACCTAGTGCCTGACATTGCTATCCTAGACACAACAGCACGATCCTGCTGCGTAAGACCAGCAGCGACCACCAGTGCGACACCATGTGCAATCAGAGTGCTTTCCTAGCCCTAGTTAGGGTGGTTAGTGGCGTCCGCCAGAGCAGCGCTGTACGCACTCTGTGTGGTAATCTTTAATCAGTCCTGACAACCGGTCAGTGTAGGGTGGGAACTCCCACTTGATCTCAGCATCTGACTCAGGGCGTCCTCAGGCGCGGGCTCAAAAGCCACCGAAGGTCAGAGCGAGATCAATCACTAGCATAGTGGGGGTGTGTTTCAGGGATCCCACCCGCATCCATCTGCTGCACCCTGTGACTGCTAATAGAGCACAGCGTTTCTGTAGTTTCCCTGCGACTCTGTGAAGCAACAGAGTTCGCATCAGTTCATACCGGGTGACAGAACCTGTATTTATTCTGGCGTAGTACCGCCATATAGTGCCGCCATTACCTAGCAGCAGGTTCCATCTCTGCACGGTGGGTCCCGAGCTGCGAACGCACCTTTTACTATCTTTTTATTTATTCGGTGCATTCCGCCTGCCCTAACATTATACTAGCGCCAGGGTCTGGCTAGTAATGACTGACAAACATGATACTGCTACTAGCAGCTAAGGCTGGGTTCACATTGCACTACTGCAGTTCGTTCAATGCATGCGTTAAACGGACTGTGTTAATGCAAGTGCTGGAAAAGATCACGTTATGCGATCGCACTAGCGCAGAAGCTCTCTCTGCGCTAACGATGACGTACCCAGGAAACGCTGTAGCCCGCATTCGAGGGTCCATCTAGGAATGACGGCACATTGCTAGCGCATGCTCATTATGACATGCGTTAGCGATGCTCCCGATAATAGCGGTTAATGGCAGCATTAACAGACTGCGTTACACCGTGTTATGCTGTGGTGTAACGCAGTCCGTCTTATGGACTGCCATAACGCAATGTGAACCCAGCCTAATACATCCTTGATATCATTTTTTTATATATTTATCTATAGATAAATGTATATCTATATACATATCTATATATCTATAGATATGTATATCTATATATATGTCTCTATCAACCTATCACATTCTTTGCCTGTGCCCTATTTTGGTTTAGTATACATTTTGAAGACAAGGATAATGTTTAATTTGTTTCCAACCTAGGAAAAATATGACATTAGCTAGAAATGCTAGTCACTGGTATAGTTTTGTGTGACAGACAAAAAAGGATAATTCAACAAGTGCCTGCCCATAATATCAGTGTGGCGCGTTTCTGTTTCCAATTTGACAATTATAACTAGTGGGGCAAAACAGACCTGCACAGTTAAAGATCTTGATTATCTGTAACTATTTAAAGATTTTGAGACCATTTAAATATTATTACCTGAGGTAGGAACAGTGCATACAAATATTACAACAGATCAGTATAGTTAGTTGGTGTACAGTTGATAAAATTAAATATTGAAATAAGTAGGTAAAAAGTAAAATTGTATTATTATTTTTAACTCTTTTATTGGGGGTGAAATTTTTTATTTAAAATTCGTCCACTCTAATGCAACAAAGCTTAAAACTTAATAAAGACAATTTTATTTGCTAATCATCACAAATCAAATTGCAGTGTGTTCAAATTCGCATGCAGCTGATGATCACAGGAACTTGATCCTTCGCAGATCTATCTACTCTATACTAATAGTCTATCCTATAAAAGTATTGTAAAGGTTTAACTGGGACTTTACAGCCAAGGCATCCAAACCTGATCAAATTAATTATAATTCTCTTGTTTGATGTATATTTCTTTGTAATGTATAATAATGATTGTATCAAGTATTAATCCTAAATAAATCTTTCTGCTAAGTAGGAAAAGTGTATTAAATGCAACATAGAACAATAAATGTTTAATAATGATTCACAACAATTTTACCATTTTTGAAATGCAAAACATCCACATAATATAAGATATATATATATATATGTAGATATATATATATATATATCTATATATATATATATATACAGTGGGGCAAAAAAGTATTTAGTCAGTCAGCAATAGTGCAAGTTCCACCACTTAAAAAGATGAGAGGCGTCTGTAATTTACATCATAGGTAGACCTCAACTATGGGAGACAAACTGAGAAAAAAAAATCCAGAAAATCACATTGTCTGTTTTTTTAACATTTTATTTGCATATTATGGTGGAAAATAAGTATTTGGTCAGAAACAAAATTTCATCTCAATACTTTGTAATATATCCTTTGTTGGCAATGACAGAGGTCAAACGTTTTCTGTAAGTCTTCACAAGGTTGCCACACACTGTTGTTGGTATGTTGGCCATTCCTCCATGCAGATCTCCTCTAGAGCAGTGATGTTTTTGGCTTTTCGCTTGGCAACATGGACTTTCAACTCCCTCCAAAGGTTTTCTATAGGGTTGAGATCTGGAGACTGGCTAGGCCACTCCAGGACCTTGAAATGTTTCTTACGAAGCCACTCCTTCGTTGCCCTGGCGGTGTGCTTTGGATCATTGTCATGTTGAAAGACCCAGCCACGTTTCATCTTCAATGCCCTTGCTGATGGAAGGAGGTTTGCACTCAAAATCTCACGATACATGGCCCCATTCATTCTTTCATGTACCCGGATCAGTCGTCCTGGCCCCTTTGCAGAGAAACAGCCCCAAAGCATGATGTTTCCACCACCATGCTTTACAGTAGGTATGGTGTTTGATGGATGCAACTCAGTATTCTTTTTCCTCCAAACACGACAAGTTGTGTTTCTACCAAACAGTTCCAGTTTGGTTTCATCAGACCATAGGACATTCTCCCAAAACTCCTCTGGATCATCCAAATGCTCTCTAGCAAACTTCAGACGGGCCCGGACATGTACTGGCTTAAGCAGTGGGACACGTCTGGCACTGCAGGATCTGAGTCCATGGTGGCGTAGTGTGTTACTTATGGTAAGCCTTGTTACATTGGTCCCAGCTCTCTGCAGTTCATTCACTAGGTCCCCCCACGTGGTTCTGGGATTTTTGCTCACCGTTCTTGTGATCATTCTGACCCCACGGGGTGGGATTTTGCGTGGAGCCCCAGATCGAGGGAGATTATCAGTGGTCTTGTATGTCTTCCATTTTCTAATTATTGCTCCCACTGTTGATTTCTTCACTCCAAGCTGGTTGGCTATTGCAGATTCAGTCTTCCCAGCCTGGTGCAGGGCTACAATTTTGTTTCTGGTGTCCTTTGACAGCTCTTTGGTCTTCATCATAGTGGAGTTTGGAGTCAGACTGTTTGAGGGTGTGCACAGGTGTCTTTTTATACTGATAACAAGTTTAAACAGGTGTCATTACTACAGGTAATGAGTGGAGGAAAGAGGAGACTCAAAAAGAAGAAGTTACAGGTCTGTGAGAGCCAGAAATCTTGATTGTTTGTTTCTGACCAAATACTTATTTTCCACCATAATATGCAAATAAATTGTTAAAAAAACAGACAATGTGATTTTCTGGATTTTTTTTTCTCAGTTTGTCTCCCATAGTTGAGGTCTACCTATGATGTAAATTACAGACGCCTCTCATCTTTTTAAGTGGTGGAACTTGCACTATTGCTGACTGACTAAATACTTTTTTGCCCCACTGTATATACAGGTCCTTCTCAAAAAATTAGCATATAGTGTTAAATTTCATTATTTACCATAATGTAATGATTACAATTAAACTTTCATATATTATAGATTCATTATCCACCAACTGAAATTTGTCAGGTCTTTTATTGTTTTAATACTGATGATTTTGGCATACAACTCCTGATAACCCAAAAAACCTGTCTCAATAAATTAGCATATCAAGAAAAGGTTCTCTAAACGACCTATTACCCTAATCTTCTGAATCAACTAATTAACTCTAAACACATGCAAAAGATACCTGAGGCTTTTATAAACTCCCTGCCTGGTTCATTACTCAAAACCCCCATCATGGGTAAGACTAGCGACCTGACAGATGTCAAGAAGGCCATCATTGACACCCTCAAGCAAGAGGGTAAGACCCAGAAAGAAATTTCTCAACAAATAGGCTGTTCTCAGAGTGCTGTATCAAGGCACCTCAATGGTAAGTCTGTTGGAAGGAAACAATGTGGCAGAAAACGCTGTACAACGAGAAGAGGAGACCGGACCCTGAGGAAGATTGTGGAGAAGGACCGATTCCAGACCTTGGGGAACCTGAGGAAGCAGTGGACTGAGTCTGGTGTGGAAACATCCAGAGCCACCGTGCACAGGCGTGTGCAGGAAATGGGCTACAGGTGCCGAAATGGGCTACAGAGAAGCAGCACTGGACTGTTGCTAAGTGGTCCCAAGTACTTTTTTCTGATGAAAGCAAATTGTGCATGTCATTCGGAAATCAAGGTGCCAGAGTCTGGAGGAAGACTGGGGAGAAGGAAATGCCAAAATGCCTGAAGTCCAGTGTCAAGTACCCACAGTCAGTGATGGTGTGGGGTGCCATGTCAGCTGCTGGTGTTGGTCCACTGTGTTTCATCAAGGGCAGGGTCAATGCAGCTAGCTATCAGGAGATTTTGGAGCACTTCATGCTTCCATCGGCTGAAATGCTTTATGGAGATGAAGATTTCATTTTTCAGCACGACCTGGCACCTGCTCACAGTGCCAAAACCACTGGTAAATGGTTTACTGACCATGGTATTACTGTGCTCAATTGGCCTGCCAACTCTCCTGACCTGAACCCCATAGAGAATCTGTGGGATATTGTGAAGAGAAAGTTGAGAGACGCAAGACCCAACACTCTGGATGAGCTTAAGGCCGCTATTGAAGCATCCTGGGCCTCCATAACATCTCAGCAGTGTCACAGGCTGATTGCCTCCATGCCACGCCGCATTGAAGCAGTCATTTCTGCCAAAGGATTCCCGACCAAGTATTGAGTGCATAACTGAACATTATTATTTGATGGTTTTTTTGTTTGTTATTAAAAAACACTTTTATTTGATTGGATGGGTGAAATATGCTAATTTATTGAGACAGGTTTTTTGGGTTATCAGGAGTTGTATGCCAAAATCATCAGTATTAAAACAATAAAAGACGTGACAAATTTCAGTTGGTGGATAATGAATCTATAATATATGAAAGTTTAATTGTAATCATTACATTATGGTAAATAATGAAATTTAACACTATATGCTAATTTTTTGAGAAGGACCTGTATACCTTTTGGTCTTGTAGTGTTAATACACTCAAGGGTATTGGACCAATATCTAAGCAACTGACCAGCTGCGCCACAGGATACAGTATTAATAAGATTTGCAGATTTGTTATACTCATCATTTTTAAGCATCTTAAGTAGAGCTGAGCCGATCTTTTGAAATTCAAATTCTCCAACTTTGCCAAATTTGCCCAAAGAGTTCAATTTGAGGCAAATAAATTTGTGCTAATTTCAAAAAATTATGGCCTGACACCACTGAAGTAGGATCAATTTCACCAGAATAGAAATAGCATATTGGAAAACAATATCTCTTTCACTACAGCCAACCCAGCAGATGGTGAGACCCAATCAGGACTCTCCACATTTCAAAAATTATTGGCAGACTCCACCAAAGTGGCATCAATTTCACAAGAGTAGAAATAGTAACAGGTCTTCCACTACAGCTAACCTTTCACATGGACAACCAACCAGGAGTTTTCAGATTTCCAAGAATTAAGGCCTGGCAGCAACCCAGATGGAGAGACTCAATCAGGGCTCTCCACATTTCCAAAAATTATTGGCAGACACCAAAAACGTGGCATTAATTTCACAAAAGTAGAAATAGTATAATAGGGACCAACATGTCTTCCACTACAGCCTACTCAGCAGATGTAGACCCCTTCAGGAGTCTTCAAATTTAAAAAATGAGAGCCTGACACCACCAAAGTGGCATCAATTTTACAAGAGTAGAAATAGTATAATAGGGATCAACACAACTTTCACTACAGCCAATCCAATAGAGACCAAACAAGACTGTTCACATTTCCACAAATTTGTGTTAACATCAGCAGCAGCAGGCACAGAAGCCACACTAAAGATATCACAGAGTGCAGTTATGTGAGATAAATGAAGCATACTAAAATCTTCAATATCTCCTAGTCTGTAAAGTCTGCAATTAGGGTGCAAAAGTCATTGGAGATCCATGACTTGTTCATCTTGATGAAAGTTAACTGGTCTACACTTTCAGGGGACAGCCATCTGTGCTTATCCATCAGGATGACACCAGCAGTGCTGAAGACATGTTCTGAGAGAATGCTGGCTGCTGGGCATGATAAAACCTCCAAGGAATGAGAGGCAAGCTCAGGCCACTCATCTATTTTTGAAGACCAAAATGTGAAAGGGTCCAAACCCTCCCTGATGGTTCTCATATTCAATTCTAGCTACTAATGCACCATCCTCTCAATTCATTCACCACATGTCAAACTTGGACTCTGATATGCTGGTGCAAGAGCTTGTCTAAAAAAAGTGACAAAGGACTCACAGAAATTTCTTCTGCCATTTACACTACTGCTACTGCTGCTGCTAATGTTTTGGCATTGACAAAATTATGTGCCGGAGGTTGATAGTGTTGTGATGTACACTATGTGACTCACTGCTGTCTTGGGGAAAACCTCTCTTAAGGTTGTGTAAAAGTGTGTTTTGATACTCCAGTATTTGTGGGTCCCTTTACAGGGCAGGAAGCATCTGTCAAAATTTGGTGTTTTAACATTGATCTAACAGAGTGGCAACTCAGTAGTCATCACTATTTCTAATCATAACTATACGGGGATAATGTTGCAGATAGTGCAGGAGTAAGGCACTCATATGTCGGACTCTTCCATGAGGTCAAAGCCCATGCTGTTTGGATGGTTGGGTAACATTGATGCCTGTTTCCTCCGTCCCCTCCCACCAACCACAAACAACAGAGGTGATGATATCCTCTTAGTCTCCTGACAGTTGATCACCCATCACCTCTTCCTCCTCCATTGGTTCCTCGGATCTTGCACCTTCACTAACTATTTATCTGTTACCACCAACCCCCCTTGATCACAGTAATCCACCCTACCTTGGCACCCACCTGTGTGATGACAGTCTGGAACTTTGAGACAATGTTATCCCTTCCGTATCCTCCTCTGCTTCCTCCTCTTTCTCTGTGACCACCACCTCCTCCCACAAGCTATTCAAAGTCTGCTCCAGCATATACAGTAGATGGCAGGAATAGTGATGCTTATGATGGCATCATCAGCACTAACTATCTTAGTAGCCATTTTGAAAATGTGCAGAAGGGTGCAGAGGTCCTTAATTTGTGCTCACTCCATAAATGGGATATATGCCACATTTGTAATGCATTGGCCCAGGCTGTACAACATGATATAATGCATGAGGGATCATTGCTGCTGCCACAGTCACTGCAACATGTGTAGAGTGGAATTCCATCGTGTCGGCACGTGGCATGGAAAAGACCTCTGTAACGATGCAAGTCCTGAGGGTTGAGAACAGCGGAAGTGAGCACACAGCTTCTGTGCTTTTTGCAGCATCTCACCCAGGCCAGAAAGGTGGCGGAGAAAACATTGTACCACCAAGTTGAGGATGTGAGCCATGCAAGGCACGTGTGTGAGTTTTCCTCGGCGTAGGGCTGCCACCACATTTGCACCATTATTGGACTTGGCCTTCCCTGAATGCAGGGGAGACAGACATTGCTCAAACTTGGCCTGGAGAGCTGTCCACAATTCTTCAGCTGTATGACTGCAATCTCCAAGGCATGTCAATCTTAACACTGCTTGTTGTGGTGACCCCTGGCTGTGCAGTACGGAGGTTGTGGGGATTCGATCTGCACTGTTAGAACGTGTTTCTCATTAAGGCACAGGTTGAGGGTGCAGGTGGAGGTTCTAGAGTAGGTAAAGAAGAAGGCAAAAGCAGTGGAGGAAGTGTGAAAAATAGAGGTTTGTCCTGCAAGGGTTGGAGATTCCAAGTCTTGTGGAGCAGCACCTTTCCCGCTTGCCCCCAAAGCCATTAGAGTAACCCAGTGCCCAGTTAGCAAGATGTTAAGCTCTTGGCCATCCTTACTCATCCAAGCCGCTAAGGAACATTTTTAGCGATGTTTTTTAACCCCTTTACCCCCAAGGGTGGTTTGCACGTTAATGACCAGGCCAATTTTTACAATTCTGACCACTGTCCCTTTATGAGGTTATAACTCCGAAACGCTTCAACGGATCCTGGTGATTCTGACATTGTTTTCTCGTGACATATTGTACTTCATGATAGTGGTAAAATTTATTTGATAGTACCTGCGTTTATTTGTGAAAAAAACGGAAATTTGGCGAAAATTTTGAAAATTTCGCAATTTTCAAACTTTGAATTTTAATGCAATTAAATCACAGAGATATGTCACACAAAATACTTAATAAGTAACATTTCCCACATGTCTCCTTTACATCAGCATAATTTTGGAACCAATTTTTTTTTTTGTTTGCTGGTCAACTTTTAACCCTTATAACTCCCTAACAAAAAAAAAAATTTCTCATTTTTACAACACCATTTTTTTTTAGGGACCACGTCTCATTTGAAGTCATTTTGAGGGGTCTATATGATAGAAAATGCCCAAGTGTGACACCATTCTAAAAACTGCACCCCTCAAGGTGCTCAAAACCACATTCAAGAAGTTTATTAACCCTTCAGGTGTTTAATAGGAATTTTTGGAATGTTTAAATAAAAATGAACATTTAACTTTTTTACACAAAAAATTTACTTCAGCTCCAATTTGTTTTATTTTACCAAGGGTAACAGGAGAAATTGGACCCAAAAAGTTGTTGTCCAATTTGTCCTGAGTACGCTGATACCCCATATGTGGCAGTAAACCACTGTTTGGGCGCATGGGAGAGCTCGGAAGGGAAGGAGCGCTATTTGACTTTTCAATGCAAAATTGACAGGAATTGAGATGGGACGCCATGTTGCGTTTGGAGAGCCACTGATGTGCCTAAACATTGAAACCCCCCACAAGTGACACCATTTTGGAAAGTAGACCCCCTAAGGAACTTATCTGGATGTGTGGTGAGCACTTTGACCCACCAAGTGCTTCACAGAAGTTTATAATGCAGAACCGTAAAAATAAAAAATCATTTTTTCACAAAAATTATATTTTTGCCCCCAATTTTTTATTTTTCCAAGGGTAAGAGAAGAAATTGGACCTCAGAAGTTGTTGTCCAATTTGTCCTGAGTACGCTGATACCCCATATGTGGCAGTAAACCACTGTTTGGGCGCATGGGAGAGCTCGGAAGGGAAGGAGCGCAGTTTGACTTTTCAATGCAAAATTGACAGAAATTGAGATGGGACGCCATGTTGCGTTTGGAGAGCCACTGATGTGCCTAAACATTGAAATCCCCCACAAGTGACACCATTTTGGAAAGTAGACCCCCTAAGGAACTTATCTAGAGGTGTGGTGAGCACTTTGACCCACCAAATGCTTCACAGAAGTTTATAATGCAGAACCGTAAAAATAAAAAATCATATTTTTTCACAAAAATTATATTTTTGCCCCCAATTTTTTATTTTTCCAAGGGTAAGAGAAGAAATTGGACCTCAAAAGTTGTTGTCCAATTTGTCCCGAGTACGCTGATACCCCATATGTGGCAGTAAACCACTGTTTGGGCGCATGGGAGAGCTCGGAAGGGAAGGAGCGCCGTTTGACTTTTCAATGCAAAATTGACAGGAATTGAGATGGGACGCCATGTTGCGTTTGGAGAGCCACTGATGTGCCTAAACATTGAAACCCCCCACAAGTGACACCATTTTGGAAAGTAGACCCCCTAAGGAACTTATCTGGATGTGTGGTGAGCACTTTGACCCACCAAGGGCTTCACAGAAGTTTATAATGCAGAGCCATAAAAATAAAACAAAATTTTTTTCCCACAAAAATTATTTTTTAGCCCCCAGTTTTGTATTTTCCCTAGGGTAACAGGAGAAATTGGACCCCAAAAGTTGTTGTCCAATTTGTCCTGAGTACGCTGATACCCCATATGTGGGGGGGAACCACCGTTTGGGCGCATGGGAGGGTTCGGAAGGGAAGGAGCGCCATTTGGAATGCAGACTTAGATGGAATGGTCTGCAGGCGTCACATTGCGTTTGCAGAGCCCCTAATGTACCTAAACAGTAGAAACCCCCCACAAGTGACACCATTTTGGAAAGTAGACCCCCTAAGGAACTCATCTTGATGTGTTGTGAGAGCTTTGAACCCCCAAGTATTTCACTACAGTTTATAACGCAGAGCCATGCAAATAAAAAATATTTTTTTTTCCACAAAAATTATATTTTAGCCCCCAGTTTTGTATTTTTCCAAGGTTAGCAGGAGAAATTGGACCCTAAATGTTGTTGTCCAATTTGTCCTGAGTACGCTGATACCCGATATGTGGGGGGGAACCACCGTTTGGGCGCATGGGAGGGCTCGGAAGGGAAGGAGCATCATTTGGAATGCAGACTTAGATGGATTGGTCTGCAGGCGTCATATTGCGTTTGCAGAGCCCCTAATGTACCTAAACAGTAGAAACCCCCCACAATTGACCCCATATTGGAAACTAGACCCCTCATTGAACTTATCTAGATGTGTTGTGAGAACTTTGAACCCCCAAGTGTTTCACTACAGTTTATAACGCAGAGCCGTGAAAATAAAAAATCTTTTTGTTTTCCCACAAAAATTATTTTTTAGCCCCCAGTTTTGTATTTTCCCAAGGGTAACAGGAGAAATTGGTCCACAAAAGTTGTTGTCCAATTTGTCCTGAGTACGCTGATACCCCATATGTTGGGGTAAACCCCTGTTTGGGCACACAGGAGAGCTCGGAAGGGAAGGAGCACTGTTTTACTTTTTCAACGCAGAATTGGCTGGAATTGAGATCGGACGCCATGTCGTGTTTGGAGAGCCCCTGATGTGCCGAAACAGTGGAAACCCCCCAATTATAACTGAAACCCTAATCTAAACACACCCCTAACCCTAATTCCAACGGTAACCCTAACCACACCTCTAACCCTGACACACCCCTAACCCTAATCCCAACCCTATTCCCAACTGTAAATGTAATCTAAACCCTAACCCTAACTTTAGCCCCAACCCTAACTGTAACCCTAACCCTAGCCCTAACCCTAGCCCTAACCCTAGCCCTAACCCTAGCCCTAACCCTAACCCTAGCCCTAACCCTAACCCTAGCCCTAACCCTAGCCCTAACCCTAGCCCTAACCCTAGCCCTAACCCTAACCCTAGCCCTAGCCCTAACCCTAGCCCTAACCCTAGCCCTAATGGGAAAATGGAAATAAATACATTTTTTTTTATTTTTCCCTAACTAAGGGGGTGATGAAGGGGGGTTTGATTTACTTTTATAGCGAGTTTTTTAGCGGATTTTTATGATTTGCAGCCGTCACACACTGAAAGACCCTTTTTATTGCAAAAAATATTTTTTGCAATACCACATTTTGAGAGCTATAATTTTTCCATATTTTGGTCTACAGAGTCATGTGAGGTCTTGTTTTTTGCGGGACGAGTTGACGTTTTTATTGAAAACATTTTTGGGCACGTGACTTTTTTTATCGCTTTTTATTCCGATTTTTGTGAGGAAGAATGACCAAAAGCCAGCTATTCATGAAATTCTATTGGGGGAGGCGTTTATACCGTTCCGCGTTTGGTAAAATTGATAAATCAGTTTTATTCTTCGGGTCAGTACGATTACAGCGATACCTCATTTATATCATTTTTTTATGGTTTGGTGCTTTTATACGATAAAAACTATTTTACAGAAAAAATAATTATTTTTGCATCACTTTATTCTCAGGACTATAACTTTTTTATTTTTTTGCTGATGATGCTGTATGGTGGCTCTTTTTTTGCGGGACAATATGACGCTTTCAGCGGTACCATGGTTATTTATATCTGTCCTTTTGATCGCGTGTTATTCCACTTTTTGTTCGGCGGTATGATAATAAAGCGTTGTTTTTTGCCTCGTTTTTTTTTTTTTTTCTTACGGTGTTTACTGAAGGGGTTAACTAGTGGGACAGTTTTATAGGTCGGGTCGTTACGGACGCGGCGATACTAAATATGTGTACTTTTATTGTTTTTTTTTTTATTTAGATGAAGAAATGTATTTATGGGAATAATATTTTTTTTTTTTCATTATTTTGGAATATTTTTTTTTATTTTTTTTACACATTTGGAAAATTTTTTTTTTACTTTTTTACTTTGTCCCAGGGGGGGACATCACAGATCAGTGATCTGACAGTTTGCACAGCACTCTGTCAGATCACTGATCTGACATGCAGCGCTGCAGCCTTCACAGTGCCTGCTCTGAGCAGGCTCTGTGAAGCCACCTCCCTCCCTGCAGGACCCGGATCCGCGGCCATCTTGGATCCGGGGCTGGAGGGAGCAGGGAGGGAGGTGAGACCCTTGCAGCAACGCGATCACATCGCGTTGCTCCGGGGGTCTCAGGGAAGCCCGCAGGGAGCCCCCTCCCTGCGCGGTGCTTCCCTGCACCGCCGGCACATCGCGATCATCTTTGATCGCGGTGTGCCAGGGGTTAATGTGCCGGGGGCGGTCCGTGACCGCTCCTGGCACATAGTGCCGGATGTCAGCTGCGATAAGCAGCTGACACCCGGCCGCGATCGGCCGCGCTCCCCCCGTGAGCGCGGCCGATCGGCTATGACGTACTATCCCGTCCAGGGTCAGATAAGCCCAGGGCACCTCGACGGGATAGTACGTCTAAGGTCACAGAGGGGTTAATATTTTGCACCACTGGTCAGTAGGAAATGGTCCGTTATCTCTTTCCCAGTCTCATATTAAGTGAATGTTATTTCTCTAGGCATTTAGACAAATTTGTTTGTGGGAAATTTTATAAACTTATACATTCACTTCTCTTTCCTAAATGACTTAAATATAAACATGTTGCATCTGCGTTTTTGATATAGGTGGAAGTGTTTGTATTACATTAAGTAATTTGGAGTAATTTGGAGAATATTATCAATTTTCCAAAGATGACATTTCCCTGTAAAGGATAAATTAAGTGACATCTCAGATCTAATTTATTTTGAAAGG
Source organism: Ranitomeya imitator (assembly GCF_032444005.1). Classification (NCBI taxonomy): domain Eukaryota; kingdom Metazoa; phylum Chordata; class Amphibia; order Anura; family Dendrobatidae; genus Ranitomeya; species Ranitomeya imitator. The sequence goes on along the minus strand of NC_091290.1, from coordinate 109,117,390 downwards.
TTATTTATCAATGGAGAGAAATTAAGGTTCTATAAATCTGCTGAATTTGCTGTTAATTGGATGTAGCATCGTAACTGCACTTTCATGGTAAATACCCTAACCAACTTGTAATGGAAAAAATAAAGTAAAGTAAACGTGCAGCTTCACATTAATTAGTTGATTTTAAGGTCTGATATTTTTTCAGATTTTTCTATTTATAAATGTATACTAAATTGTAAAATACTATTTGGAAAAGTTAGTTCAGTTTAAATTTTCAATTTAATTTACAGGTGATTCTGTGTCCAGGAAGGCCACCGCAACTTTATTTATTGAGTATGTGAGTTTGATATCAAAACAATTATGGTTTAGTTTTTGCATGAATTCCTGCAGTTGTTGTTCCGAACCTTTCCAAATGATGAAAAAATCATCAATATAGTGTAACCAGTACTGCACATGTTCCGCGGCCCAGGCGCCACCCCCACCAAAAATCTCCATCTCCCAGTAACCCAGGAAGAGGTTGGCAAAGGATGGTGCACACGCCACGCCCATGGCAATGCCTCGCTGCCTCAAGTAGAAGACATTCCTAAACATGAAAAAGATTTATTCATCATTTGGCAAGCTTCAGAACAACAACTGCAGGAATTCCTGCAACAACTAAACCATAATAGATTTAACATCAAATTCACATACTCAATGAGTAAAGATGTGGTGGACTTCTTGGGCATCAAAGTTGAATCTGATAAATATTGATGTCTACAAACGCATGTGTTCAGAAAGTCCACCTCAGCTAACTTGCTGCTGCATGCTAGTTTGAGCCATCCCTACAGCACCATCAAAGCCATGCAAGTTGGCCAATACTTCAGGATAAGGCTAATCTGTTCCTCTGAGTCTAAATTTAAGTCCCAATAAATTGATCTCCACAACAGATTTAAAGCAAGGAGATACTTTAATAGGTGCATAAAGGAAGGGTATTCTAGAGAAAAACGAGTAGTGGAGATGACACACTTTGTTTCATCTCTTCTTACAATGGAGAATGGACTGCCATGAGAAATTGTCTTCAAAAACACTGGAATGTCCGTACAACAGATCCTACACTTTTTAGGCACCTGATTATCCCCTCATGACTGCAAGAGGAGCAGAAATTTAAGGGGCATGTTGGTAACTAGTCACTATGTACCTATTTCCAAAAAAAACCACTTCGGATCTAGTGGACCACCCCCTGGCTGTTTTCCATGTGAAAACTGCAACTCTTGTTAAAATATTAGTCTCAGTTTTTCCTTTGACTCAGCCGATGGAAAAAATAATTTTTCCATCAGACTGCATATAACCTGTAACAACTCAGGATCTTTTCTACCCTCAATGTAGCTGTTCCACAATATACATCAGGCTCACATCAAGGCATCTGGGATCTCGCACTCGGTAGCATGTACATGACATCATGGCTGCAGCAATAGAGATGGATGTCACGCAATTAAAAACAATACACCATGACTTTAAATTATCTCTTGGTTGTAATCCTAAGTTCCTCTCGGTTCGAGGTATTGAACATATCCAATGTGGCATTAGGAAAGATGATATTTAACACCTCCTTGCCCCAAAAGCGTGCCTAGTGGCTTAAACAAAACACTGAGTTTTTCCTCATTTCTATAGAAATCCTCTAAATGACATCTAGGATTGTGTTTCTCTTTCCAAAAGACCTTTTTTCCCCTCTTTGCTTCACCCACGACACATCAGGTTAATTTAGCAAATATTAGTCCTTTTATTGTGCTATTAATATGTTTTGTATTTTATTTATCTTTATGTAGTTGGAATCCTATTGGCTGCATGTGTGTCTTTGGTGTACTGCTGCTAAGAGGATCTCTGGTGAATAACAGAGAGGGGTGCAACCGTCTAAGAGGAATAACATCAAGAAGACCTTCCTAGCTTATGTATATATAGATATGCATTAAGTTCTATTTGGATCGCCCCCTCCCCCCCCCCCCGTGTAGGGCAATGCGGTACTCGGATCCGGGCCCTTCTGTTCTCAGTGGGGATGTCACGGTGGCTGACCTGGTCTGTGGCCCTAGGGGACGTCCGTTGAAAATGAGGGAAAGGTCTTTAAAGGGATAGTGTTCGTGACGCCACCTGTGGTATTCGGTCAGGGTGACCGACGCTGTTTAGGGGTCTGCTGGGGTGATGTTATGGCAGCTAGATGGTATACCTTCCCACAGGTAAAGTGTATCCCCAGGGCTTCCCAAAGTGTAGATAGAGAATGGTGGATATTGCAAGGCACAGTGAAGAACGAGGACACAAGGTTGCAGTCTCTTTACCTTTACTGAAGGCTTCAGTGTCCACAGTGCAGGGCACAGTCCACAGGGCAGGCAGGGTCCAGCTGGTCTGAAGGCAATTCCAGAGTCCCCTTATCCAGGTGGGAATCAGTAGCCTTCCTCTAGCGCCTGAGTGTTGTAGTTCCTCCCTCCTGAGCTTCTCGGTGAGGTCCTCACAACTATCGTAGATGTAATGTCTCTTTCTCTCTGTCCCCCTGATGGATAGGATAGGACATGACTGATGGCCTGAGGCTTTTTACAGGGACCCTACGATGCCCCAGCCCCCACAAGTTGCCACCATGCCTCCTGGTTATAAGGTCGGGCAGCCAACGTAGAATCAACTGTCCTGCCAGTCTCTGAAGTAAAGCATAGAGATTCTTACTCCCTCGGTGTTCTGGCTACCGGCTTCTGCGCTTCAGAAGGAAGCAGCCTGCTCCTGGCTGGTCTCCCTCTGATATTCCCCTCCTTTGCTATGACTTTTCTCACTTTCAGCAACGCAATTCCCTTTGTGTCCTTTCCTAGGATGCTGCCGCACGTGGGGCAGGCGCAGCTCCGTAAACCCTCGTTCTCCGGAGACCTCAGTCTGCATCTGGCTCCCTCTCACTCCAGCTAGCTTCATCTTCAGTCTACCTCTCCTTGTTCTGCCTTGTTCTGCCTAACTTTCTGTCCAGACTACCAATTTTACCTAATTGTGAGGAGTGCCTTAATAGATAGAAGAATGGCTCCCCCTGGCGGCCTGGAGTGTGTTGTGTGGTTTGTGATACCTGGTAAGGTGATCTCCTTTATTGCCTTCAGACGTAACACCACTCCTGGTGGAAGAACGACATTACTGCAACGACCAGGACTCTGGGGCACTGCACATTTATGTCTGGAGGTCTTCCACATGTTCCTGCAGCATGCCATACAAACAAAAAAAACATATATGACATACTCCTATGCATCCTAGCTTTTTCCATCTACCATATATACTTGTATATAAGCTGACCCGAGTATAAGCCAAGGCACCTAATTTCGCCATGAAAAACTGGGAAAACTTATTGACTTGAGTATAAGCCGGGCATTCATTGTCGCCTCAACTCTGTCCTGGTATGCATGGCCCCCTCATCCATATCTTTGTATGCATGGTTCCTCATCTTCATTCTAGTATGCATGGCTCATCGTCCCCATCCTTGTCTGCCTGGCTCCTTATCACCATCCTTGTTTGCATGGTTCTTTATCCCTATCTTTGTCTGCATGGCTCCTTATCCCCATCCTTGCCTGCATGGCTTCTTATCCCCATCCTTCTCTGCATGGCTCGCCATCAGTATTCTGGTATGCATGGCTCCTCATCCCTATCCGTTTACGCATGGCTCCTCATCCCTATCATTGTATGCATGGCCCCCATGAGAAAAGCATAAAAAAATATCAAAAACATCTTACTTACCTTCCCTACGTGACCTCGCTGCATCTTGTTCCGGTGCCGGAAGCTCCTGGGGCCAGACAATCACATGTCCGCACTCATTAAGGTAATGATTATTCACTTCACTTCCCACCCATGAGAGTGGTGAATATTCGTAACTCTTAAGTAGCGTGCACCCGTGATAGCCCAGCAGCTGCTGGAAGTCGGCGGCTCTGGCTGACACTGTGCACACTATAACAGAAATGAATATTCATGCAGTGAATATTCTTTTCTCTTTAGCAGCGGGCACAGACTTTAGCCACAGCAGCCAGCTCCTGCCTCCTGTGATTCACTGCTCCACCGCTTCCTCTCCCCCACCCTCTTCTGGGACAATGACTCGAGTATAAGCCAAGGGGGGAGTTTTCAGCACACAAAAAGTGCTGAAAAAAATTGGCTTGTACTCGAGCACATACGGTATGTATTGAACTTATTGTATGGGACAGTTCTAGGTATTTATTGTATAAAAGTGAGATTTCTATTTAAATATATGCTTTGGGATATTTGTACCATTTTTTAACATTTGGTGCCCACAATGTAATTAAATAGTTTAGGACACAGAGATCATATACAGTGCCTACAAGTAGTATTCAACCCCCTGCAGATTTAGCAGGTTTAATAAGATGCAAATAAGTTAGAGCCTTCAAACTTCAAACAAGAGCAGGATTTATTAACAGATGCATAAATCTTACAAACCAAAAAGTTTTGTTGCTCAGTTAAATTTTTATAAATTTTAAACATAAAAGTGTGGGTCAATTATTATTCAACCCCTAGGTTTAATATTTTGTGGAATAACCTTTGTTTGCAATTACAGCTAATAATCGTCTTTTATAAGACCTGATCAGGCCGGCACAGGTCTCTGGAGTTATCTTGGCCCACTCCTCCATGCAGATCTTCTCCAAGTTATCTATGTTCTTTGGGTGTCTCATGTGGACGTTAATCTTGAGCTCCTTCCATAAGTTTTCAATTGGGTTAAGGTCAGGAGACTGACTAGGCCACTGCAACACCTTGATTTTTTGCCTCTTGAACCAGGCCTTGGTTTTCTTGGCTGTGTGCTTTGTGCCGTTGTCTTGTTGGAAGATGAAATGACGACCCATCTTAAGATCCTTGATGGAGGAGCGGAGGTTCTTGGCCAAAATCTCCAGGTAGGCCGTGCTATCCATCTTCCCATGGATGCGGACCAGATGGCCAGGCCCAATGGCTGAGAAACAGCCCCACAGCATGATGCTGCCACCACCATGCTTGACTGTAGGGATGGTATTCTTGGGGTCGTATGCAGTGCCATCCAATCTCCAAACGTCACGTGTGTGGTTGGCACCAAAGATCTCGATCTTGGTCTCATCAGACCAGAGAACCTTGAACCAGTCAGTCTCAGAGTCCTCCAAGTGGTCATGAGCAAACGGTAGACGAGCCTTGACATGACGCTTTGAAAGTAAAGGTACCTTACGGGCTCGTCTGGAACGGAGACCATTGCGGTGGAGTACGTTACTTATGGTATTGACTGAAACCAATGTCCCCACTGCCATGAGATCTTCCCGGAGCTCCTTCCTTGTTGTCCTTGGGTTAGCCTTGACTCTTCGGACAAGCCTGGCCTCGGCACGGGAGGAAACTTTCAAAGGCTGTCCAGGCTAACAGTAGTTCCATAAGCCTTCCACTTCCGGATGATGCTCCCAACAGTGGAGACAGGTAGGCCCAACTCCTTGGAAAGGGTTTTGTACCCCTTGCCAGCCTTGTGACCCTCCACGATCTTGTCTCTGATGGCCTTGGAATGCTCCTTTGTCTTTCCCATGTTGACCATGTATGAGTGCTGTTCACAAGTTTGGGGAGGGTCTTAAATAGTCAGAAAAGGCTGGAAAAAGAGATAATTAATCCAAACATGTGAAGCTCATTGTTCTTTGTGCCTGAACTACTTCTTAATACTTTAGGGGAACCAAACGGAATTCTGGTGGGTTGAGGGGTTGAATAATAAATGACCCTCTGAAAAGGCTTTTCACAATTTAAAAAAAAAATAAACAAAGAAATAACATTCTTTTTTGCTGCAGTGCATTTCACACTTCCAGGCTGATCTACAGTCCAAATGTCACAATGCCAAGTTATTTCCAAATGTGTAAACCTGCTAAATCTGCAGGGGGTTGAATACTGCTTGTAGGCACTGTATATGTGGGACTTGTCCACGCACTGTTTGTCATGCCCCATATATGTATGATTTATCACATATAATATGTGTTTGATTTTTGTTTTATCAGTTTCAATTACATGTCATAAACATCTGTGCACGTACTTTATGGTGCATAATGTTCTTAGTGCACTTCCCCTTTAAAAAGGAACGCTGTTGATCAATTATACTGATCATACAATTATCACCATAATATGATGACACACTTTTAATAAACACACTCTTCTCTTAACTACAGAAGCACTTTGCACCTTATTATGAATAATGTTACTATTGGCACTTTTCCATACTAAAAGGTGGACTCAGTTCACATTCACATCTTCACCTGTTTGTGTCCGACACTTTGCTTGCGTATAGGCTCGGTCCTGTGTTCCTGCTCCTCGCATCCCTCCCACGAGGATGTGCAGTTCATATATTTTCCTACAATTTTGTTATATTAGTTCGGATTATATTTCCGTCATTAAAAATATATTATCTGGCTTCAAAAGATCAGTAGTGATTAAAATTATTTATTACTATCATATATTTCAATTTATATAGATGAAAGAATTATTTAAATTATGGATGAGTACTGCAGCTATAATTAAGTCTACCACTTTTTCTATCAATTTAAAAATTAAGCCAATATTTAGCTAATATTAACATATAATGATTTTTAGATTTAAAAGAGCCTGAATTTATGATTTTCTCTTTGAAAATGTTCCTTGATATTCAATCTATAGAACCATACTAAATCCATCAATAGGTCTGACACAATCTATTTTTTTAACAAGATGAGTGTCAAAAGTGTCAACAAAATAGCTGTGTGATCAAGACCGAAGGCATGCCCTGTAGTATTTTAATGTTCTTGACACTTTCTTAAAGTATCACTTGCATCATCCTAGGTAAATTCACATCCACAGCAAATATATATTTTCTCTAAACATAAATAAAAGATTTATATTTCCAGCATATAGTAAATGTACATATTCTACTTCATCCATCCATCCATCAATCCATCCACCTATTGTCTGCCAGTGTATTACACTCGCATATCTAATAAATCTAATAATTTAAATATGGTTAAATTACTATTTATCTTTGTCTGAATAAAATAAAACTGACATTCTATGTCACTCCATATCAGTATTCTTATGCAATGATATTTTTAAACATGGCAATGATCTTTTTTCTGATGATTAGCATATGGCGGTGATCACATATAAAAGAATCAAGGCAATGGCAGCGCAGGACCATAGTATCACCAGTGAAGATTGCCATATCATTTACACTAGCAATTTAAATTTTTGGCGCATTTTTGGTTTCGATTGGTAGCAAATTGTCTTAAAAAAACAATATCCCAAAGACATAAAGCCATCAAGGTCATACAAGAGAAGGTAAAAGTATATGAATGAAGGGAACAGGTTTGGCTAAAATATATTACAAATTTCTCCAAACACCTTGATCTAAAAAAAGGCACTTAAAAACCTTATGAAAAATTCTGTCCAAAAAGAGCAAATTTTCCTGCTTATTTTTTTATTTTTTTTAATTCACTTATATCTATATATATAATTGTCTAAGGGTTTGGCTGTCTGTCCTGGAAATCCCGCGTCGCTGATTGTGATGCGCACAGTCTCTGATTGGTCGAGGCCGGCTGGCCTGTGCGTGTTGCTGATTGGTCGAGGCCGCCAGGCCTTGACCAACCAGCGACGGGCACAGTCTCTGATTGGTCGAGGCCAGCCGGCCTCAACCAATCAGCGACAGGCACAGTCTGCCGTGAATTCTGGAATCATCATTGTCCTCCACTGCTGTCAAGTGCCGCCATTGTGTTGTCTAAGGGTCTAATTGTCTGTCTGTCTCGGATATCATCTAATCAGTGATATTAGTGCGGGATTTAAACACCACTTACAGCGCAACATACATACATACATACATACATATTCTAGAATACCTGATGCGTTTGAATCGGGCCAACATCTAGTATTACAATAAAAAGGCAAATTTATTCCTATATGGTTTTAAGTGATCTGCAGCTATGCATAGTTAATGAGTTACTTACTGTATGTATAATTTACTGAACTTTCCAAATTAATGCACTGTATTTTCATATTCTTTTTCTACTTTTATAGAGCAATAATCCTGTTTATCTAACAAAACAAACATTTTTACAGGAAGACCTCGGCAAAGCCTATTTTTTTTTTACGGAATAATTGTCTGCTGTGCAAGGTTTGTTTTTCCATTAAAATATTTTTAATACACAGAAATGTTCGCGGTATACAAGCAAACCTGTAGGTAATTTACTTTGCTATAGTATTTCTTCTTCCAGTGAAAGTGTCTATAAAATTTTTAAAGGAAAGTAGGTTGCTAAAATGTACTTAATTTGCCATGATAGATTGAGTCCATGCTTCAGTGACTGTAATTGAATCTGTGACCTAGTTCTTTAGTAAAGAAGAAATAGTCTCTCGGGTTTTGTCACAACCATCTTGTAATGAAATTCAAAACCGACTGTCAAAATGTCTGTACTTTTTACACTAGCTGGTAATATTATTAGTCTTCAATTTGTTACTTTTTAATTAATCTTACTAAATGTTTTCATAGGCAACGTGTTGGCTGAAAATGTGAAGTGTTCAAAGGGGTTATATGCTATGAGACGTGAAGAAAGAAGACTAGCTTAAATACTGTGAAATGTTTTTTTTTTCATTCAGTATCTGGCGTACGTATATATTGAATTAAATTCAGTATATTTTTTGTTAGTTAAAAGATATGAGGAATTACAAAATAACAATGGTGCAAACAGGGTTTTTTTCATTATAAACTTATTATATAAATATTTTTGTAGTGTTTCTCTACATTAACAACTTAATCTGACAAAAAAAGGCTGGTGCTAAATGCTCTTTACGACTATTAGCTTCACTGTGTAGACTGGAGTATGGCAGCAGAGTCATTTCATCATCGTTAGAGGAAAATTCAATTAATGCCTAGATAAGACATATTTAAAACAATATATTTACAAATAAATCTCTGTATTCATCTCCACTGTCATGGGTTTTTGCTCCCTGGGAGAGGCAGTTGTACTCTATGACCTCCTAGAGACTGCACTACTCAACTATGCAATAAAATAAAAATGGAATGATGCCCTTTTTTACATTGTGGCCCCTAGAGAAGGTTTTTAATATAAAAAGTAAAAGCTTCATCCAAAAAATAACAATGACGTAACTTAAAATTATGCCTGTAGAATGTAATACTACAAAAGAACTAATGAAAAAGAGAACTACTGAAAAAGAGCTAACTCAGACATAATTCAGAATCAAAAATTAAAATAAAGGGGAAATTTGGAAATTAAAAACAAGAGAATTGATGTGAGATAGTAATAAAAATGTCAGTATTGTACCCAGCCTATAGGTCTATCCTTAGGTTACTGCAAGTGCCCATTTGTTTGATTGGGTTTAGTGTCTCACTTTGTTGTCCTGTGGTCTGTAAGATATATTGCTCCAATAACATATACACAAAAAATTATAGCAGAAAAATTATCTTATTGTGTTCATATTGTTGAGGTTGGTTGGTTCTCTCAACGTATTTCAAGAGTTTTTTTTTTTAGATAGAAATGTCATGATGTTCTCGTTTTTTGGTTATTACTCAGTATTAACTTTTTATTTTTTGTTGTTTTTTTTATTTTGATTTAATTTAACTCTTTAGCAACCTTAGATGCACACATTAATCACAGCTCACTAAGGAATGCCGGAAGCTTTATATCAGGCAGCTACAGATGTGTTACATAGGCATGAAGCTAGCTGTGATAACTGCCATTCAACCATTTACATGCTATTGTCAATCTCTGATAGCATGATGTCCGGAAAGTGCCCAACACACAGCATAAATGCCCCCACAGCCTCTACACAAAGTACATTGGCTACCCACAATTACACACAATTAGTGTTGAGCGATACCTTCCGATATTTGAAAGTATCGGTATCGGATTGTATCGGCCGATATCCGAAAAATATCGGATATCGCCGATACCGATATCCGATACCAATACAAGTCAATGGGACGCAAATATCGGAAGTTATCATGTAATGGTTCCCAGGGTCTGAAGGAGAGGAAACTCTCCTTCAGGCCCTGGGATCCATATTCATGTAAAAAATAAAGAATAAAAAAAAAAAATATCGGTATACTCACCCCTCCGAGGGCCCCTGGCTATAAGCGGTGTAACCGGCAGCCTCTGTTCCTAAGAATGCAGGGTGAAGGACCTTCGATGATGTCGCGGCTTGTGATTGGTCGCGTGACCGCTCATGCGACCAATCACAAGCCGCGATGTCATCGCAGGTCCTTCACTCGCTCATTCTTAGGAGGGGAGACTGCTGGTTACAGCGGTTTCAACAGGGCGCGTCCAAAGGTCAGTATATCAATATTTTTTATTTTTATTCTTTATTCTACACATGAATATGGATCCCGATACCGATTCCTGATATCGCAAAAATATCGGAACTCGGTATCGGAATTCCGATACCGCAACTATCGGCCGATACCCGATACTTGTGGTATCGGAATGCTCAACACTACACACAATCTGATGTCCCCTAGAGCCCACCACACAGTATGATGACCAAAGTAAAGATACCAGTAGATATGCGTAAAAACACTTTATATAATTAGTAGTTTTCATCACATACCTTTAGTTTCCATCATAGGGGGTGGCACTTTTTATAGGCTCAGTAACAGTAAGTCATGGTCCTGTTCAAAGTTATTCACACCCACAGCATTGTGATTGATTTCTGTGACTGACCCAAAGTCACTGCAATGGCCCCGGACATCCCAACCTTGTGCACAGCCCATCAGCTACCCACGCATGTGCATTGACTCTGAGTTTACATACCCAACTTCTTTTCACAAGTGAGCATGTTCCTTGTTGGTGAGCAGGAAGACTGTGGCACTCATAGCATGCACACTGACAAATTATTATGCGGCTATTGAATCACAGCGCCTCCGGAGAATTTGCAAATGTGAAATAAGCTGGCGATGTACATCCAGATTCAGTGTGAATGCCCGGGGAGTCGATGTGCAATGCTCAAGCGCAGGATCTCCGAGGCCATTACTGTGAAGCCAGACCAGTCATGACAATCAATAACAATGTAGTGGGTGTGAATAATTTTGAACAGGACCATGACTGCCTGTTAATGAACTAGTAAAAAGTGTCACCCTTATGACTGAAACTAAAGGTATGTGGTGCAATCTCCTAATGATATACAGTGTTTTTTTTTACACATATCTATTGGTAGATTGTCTTTGCGAAAACAATGGTTAAAACACAAAAAGGAAATGACAGGTTCCTTTAAAGTCAGTACGTAGCAGTTTCTGCTATTTGACGCTTACTGTTAGGGCTAGCGGAATGCACCAAATAATAAGACAGATAGAGAAAGGTGCGTTCGCAGCCCGGGGTCCACCGTGCAGAGATGGAAGCTGCTGCCAAGTAATGATGGACTGTATGGCCATACAATGTGAATACACACACGGGTTAACTTCACCCTGTGTGAAGGAAGCGAACCCTGTTGAGTCAAGGGGCCGCAGTAACGCACGTAACAAAACTAATAATTGAATTGCATGAGAGTGCGAACTGTGTCGTACTGACGGATGCCACTAACCACCCTGACTAGGTTCAAAGAAGCGCTCTAATGGTGCGTGGCACCGTACTGGCGGTCACAGCAGTAGGCACTGTTTCGTGTGTAACACGTTGAGTGGTTAGTCGGGTGCTAGGTAGCAGCCATACTCCTTGCGCGAACAGTCATACAATAGAGTAGGGGTATTTAATGAACGACTTGCACTCACAACAAACACACGTATACAATTGTACACTAGTGCGTGGCCGTGTGGCCATGCGAGCCTTATATAGCTGCAGCAAGTAAAAGACCTTCCTAGAAGGACCAATGAGAGACTGCCATACCTGAGTATGTGACCCTAAATCTCCACTGAGAGATCTTGCCCTGGGCATGCTCAGTGTGTGCAAATCAGGACTTAGTCCTAGCACTTAAAGGACCTTCCTGAAAGGACCAATGGACTTAGCTGCAGTATCTGACCATGTGACCCTCCGTCTCCACTGAGAGATCTTACTCAGGGCATGCTCAGAATGAGAAAAGCATGACTTAGTCCCAGAAGCGTCTGCTCGCCGCTGCCCAGCACTGACTTCAATGGCAGAAGCCGGAAAAGCAGCAGTAACTCTTTGTACCGAGTGGGACTGAGCAAGATGCTGGGACCGACGTATCTGCTGAGCAGGCCCCACTGTGGCTAGAGAAGAATGGGAGACCGCAGCAGAGATGGTTCGAGATTCCCCCTGTGCAGAGGTGGGAACTCGACACCTAACACTTACAATTTGAAAACACAGTCAAGCTTATTAATGGTACTACATCAGTAAGGAGCAAAAATGAAAAATATCTGGGTCCCTAAAGGGTTAAATTACATCTGAAAAATCATGCAAGAAATTCATTTGAAGGAAAAATGGAAGTTATTACAATGCCACTCACTATATCTTTTGTCTCTGTGGACTAATTAGTAGAACAAATTTCTTTAATTTAACAATTAAATATAAACATCTGAAGGCAGTATGAAAAGCTGACCTGATAAATAGAAAACATTCTATGCATACAATTAGCCACCAAATGTTTTTCTTCCTCGAGGTCAAAATCAAATAATTTTGCAGTTTAAAATCATTTACCTAAATATAATAGGTTCCATTTTTGTAGCAGGGGAATTTCCTTCATAAAATATCTTGTTTACATTTTAGTAAAAGTAAATTAGAAATTAGCACTTTTTATATTTGTGTCTTGTTTGTTCACACTGTAAAGATAATAGTATTAAGAAGATTTGCAATCAGAACACAAGATTTTTTGCAAATAATTGAATAGGATGCTATTTTTACTTTTTTTTTTAAATGTACAAACCAGCAAATACACAGGAGTTATCTTAGAGTATGATTTTCTTATTACTTCTGTTACTTGATGGCACAATAATTTAATTTGCAGCTTTGCAGAAACATATATTGTTATATACATGAGAGCCAGGCAAATAAAAAGGAAATGGTAGAGCTGCTGCCTCTTTAAGTCCTGGTGATGATTATGTGGTTGCCAAGACAGAAGGTTTCCCATGTAACTGTACCTGTTAATGTAGTTCCAGTTATAAAGAAAATAAACAATGTTAAAAAATAATAATATTCATGTCTCTTTTTTACCTAAAAAAACAATGAAAAATCTGTAGCAAAATAATTTTTAGCACATATTATGTGTGCAAAAAACAATAACTAACCTGAAGCCATATAACAAAAAAGGCATAAAACTCATCTTAATAAGCTAAAAGAGCAAAACATTTTCAACCTTTCAACCAATTTTAGTGTAAAATTGCTAAAAAGTAATGTCTAAGCATTAAGTCTAAAAATAACAAAATAAACACAGTAAGAACATGTTTAAAAATGTTCCTTTTAACAGAGGCCTGTATTGAATTAATATTTACAATGTTTATTATATGCGAGTTGAGCTAATGGCTAAATACTAGTCATACCTGAATGTTTGGACTTCTTAAAATTAATATTGGATTGATAATTGTAAAGTGTGTTAAGAAGAGATAAAAAGGATATTAAAACCTGCATTAAATCAAACTGGGATAAGATAAATATATTTTTTTAAAGACAATTTGTAATGAAGAGAAATCTGCCTGTGGTGATAAGAAACAATGTAACAATTCTATTAGTAAAAATAGATAGAAATGAAAAGAAAAAAATTAAAAATTGAAGCTAAAAGAACTAAAGCAAAAAAAGCAAAACTAACAAAACAGTAAATTTTCTTCTAACAAATATGTCATTTCTATAATGTCAACAATCCAAACGTATTCTGATTCAAAGCGAACATTCAACATACTCATGATACTAATGTAAGACAACCCCACTAATATTAGAATATTTTAGTTGCACTAATATGTATTTGATGTTCAGCTCACATGCCTAACGTGGTTGGGAAAAAAATCAACGTACCCAACGCTTTGCTTTAGAGCACCTACACATTAGCTGAGCCAAGCAAGTATCACGAAGATGAGAAAAAGGCAAAGAACTTTGAGCTAGCTGCTATTAGTTGCACTGGGTGCACAATTATTACTCAATTTGTAGTTTTGATGATAAATGTTATTGAAATATAGTGCTGTCAGTTATGCCAAAGGTTAATAAACCTGAAACATGAATATTTAAGAAAGTTAAAGTGACCTTTGTATTTCTTAGGAGAATATCTTTGTGTGCATAATTTTTGGGCAACTATAAGGCCGGCATCACACTAGCGAGTTTTACGGACGTATGAGCGCATAAAATACGTCCAGAAAATACACATTGCACACGGCCCAATGATTCTCTATGGGGCTTCTCCTATCTGCCGTATATTACGCATCCGTATTATACGGTCTTCTACGGCTGTAGAAAATCGCAGCATGCTGCATTTGTCAGCGTATTGCGCAAAAAATACGCCAGTGCTAGTCTATGGGGGCGCGCAAAATACGGAATGCATACGGACCATGCGTTTGATTTGCGAAAAATACGCTAGACTCTGGCAGGTGCCAGGAAATGTCCCAAGGCCTCAATTCCGGAAGCTGCGACATGCTAATTAGCTGAAAAAGCCAGACAGAGATCCTGCAAGTCTGCCGCAGACCTCCACAGAGTCTGAATCAGCATGGCTACCATCATAAATGTTGACATGCTCATCATTTTGGTCCAGGAAAGGCCCGAAATTTGAGACCAGAGAGATCCCAACTATGCCAACAGGGCCCAAAAAGAGGCAGCATGGAGGAGTATATGTGGGTCCCTATTCCAAAATTATGATCAGCGGTCACGTGAGGCACAGACGCAAATAAGTAAGTACACTCATGTTTGTACATTGATCTTTATGTGAATCAGCAGTACCTAACTCCTTTTAAGTAATTTTAAAATTATTTTTAAGTATTGCATATATTAATTTCTATAACAACATTAATTCCATGGTGCTGTACATGAGTAACGGGTTACATACAGAGTTATTACAGTGTACAACTGAAAATATACATACTGGGATAGAGGGGAGAGGACTCTGTCCTTGTGGCCTTACATTCTATGATGTTCATTTTTGTTGTTAAAAAAATACAAAATTTATATTAAACAAATGCAGCTTCCTAGGCTACACTACAATCTGTGTAGTAAATTACACCTTGTGTGACCACTGTGCATAATGGCATAATACATTATTTTACTCTCTTTTGTTGCAGTGGATGATGTAATGAAAAGATGGCGGAGCATCCGCGATCAGTACAGGAGGGAGAGGCAGCAGCGGGACAGGAGTGGGTCAGGCGCACCACCTAAAAGAAAAAGTACATCTATTTTGATTAATTGACCTTTTTGAATCCCAGTATGGATCTCAGACCGTAAGTACAAACATCACAACACATTATACACATTTGTTTAAAATGGTCAGACATTTTTTTTTCTCCAACATACTTTCATAACAGAACACAGTCCAACCTCACAGAGAGGGAGACAGGATCCGATTCTGAGATGGTCATAGACCCAGTTGGGGAAGGAGAAGAGGTGGCTGGCCCATCTTCTGATCTGTCATGCTCCATCCCTCCAGGATCCTCGTCATCTGGGCATACAGCTCCAGCAGCACCTGGCCAAGATGAGGCCCTACCACCAGCAGCAGCAGCAGCACAAGCAGGCAAGGATGATCCTGGCAACAGCAGCAGCCCAACTGTTCCCCTGGAGACCTCACCACAGGCTGCTGTGATGTCACGGTGTGCTTGCCAAAGGAGAGAGCTCCTCCAAAGTATGAAGAATGTGGATGCTGGGGTCCTGAACTATCTGGCAAGGGTTACTGTGGATGAGGGGGAGGAGGCCTATATGAGGAGCCTGGCCCAGTACTTACATCCCCTAGCCCGTGAGGTGAGGCTGTGTGTGAGAGGGTGTTTTCAAATTCTTATTGATGCATGCACCCCCCAAATGACCCATATGAGCTGATGGAGTTTATTGAGAGTTGGCAGCTGTCATCCCGTAACATCCTGTGACTGCTAAGATCTTAACAGGTGCATGCTCAACAGGGAATTGAAGCACCTCCTCCACGTGAGCCTACACCTCAACCCCTACCCACACAAAGCCCATCATAGCAACCTCAGTACCATATGCCAGCTGTTGTGAATTCTGTGGTCAAGCTCCCTCCTGTGGTCATGAGTAGTACTGCGGCTGGTTCTGTCTATGAGCTTCCTCTGGTGGATGTGAGTGGGGCTGCGGCTTCTGAGTTTCCTTCCTCAGGTGACGAGGTTAAGTCGTTAGGTGCTGCTCTATTTAACTCCACCTAGTTCTTTGTTCCTGGCCTCCAGTCAATGTTCCAGTATTGGTCTTGCTCTCTCCTGGATTGTTCTTGTGGCCTGTCTTCACTGCATAAGCTAAGTTCTGCTTGTGTTACTTTTGTTTGCTATTTTTTCTGTCCAGCTTGCTATATTGGTTTTTCTTGCTTGCTGGAAGCTCTGGGACGCAGAGGAAGCACCTCCGTACCGTTAGTCGGTGCGGAGGGTCTTTTTGCGCCCTCTGCGTGGTTTTTTGTAGGTTTTTGTGCTGACCGCAAAGCTATCTTTCCTATCCTCGGTCTATTCAGTAAGTCGGGCCTCACTTTGCTAAAACCTATTTCATCTCTGTGTTTGTATTTTCATCTTTACTCACAGTCATTATATGTGGGGGGCTGCCTTTTCCTTTGGGGAATTTCTCTGAGGCAAGGTAGGCTTTTTTTTCTATCTTCAGGGCTAGCTAGTTTCTCAGGCTGTGCCCGAGGCGCCTAGGTCTGGTCAGGAGCGCTCCACGGCTACCTCTAGTGTGGTGTGATAGGATTAGGGATTGCGGTCAGCAGAGTTCCCACGTCTCAGAGCTCGTCCTTTGTTATTAGTAACTATCTGGTCATTTTCAGTGCTCTTAACCACCAGGTCCATTGTGGTTCTGAATCACCAGTTCATAACAGTACTGGAGGCCCAAAGTACTAATGCTTCTCAACAGAGGGAAAAGAGAAGTTCTGAGACCATTTTTTTTTGGGTGGTTCAGGACACAGGTGTAGTGATGGACATTAAAGGTCTGTTTTCTTGTGTGGATCATCTCGCTGCAAGAGTACAAAATATTCAAGACATTGTGGTTCAGAAATCTATGTTAGAACCTAGAATTCCTATTCCTGACTTATTTTCTGGAGATAGAGCTAAGTTTCTGAATTTCAAAAATAATTGTAAACTGTTTCTGGCTTTGAAACCCCGCTCCTCTGGTGACCCAGTTCAACAAGTTAAGATTATTATTTCTTTTTTACGTGGCGACCTTCAAGACTGGGCATTTTCCCTTGCGCCAGGAGATCCTGCATTATGCGATATTGATGCGTTTTTTCTGGCGCTCGGATTGCTGTATGATGAACCTAATTCAGTGGATCAGGCAGAAAAAAATTTGCTGGCTCTTTGTCAGGGTCAGGATGAGGTAGAGATATATTGTCAGAAGTTTAGTTAGTGGTCTGTGCTCACTCAATGGAATGAATGTGCGCTGGCAGCAATTTTCAGAAAGGGTCTCTCTGAAGCCCTTAAGGATGTTATGGTGGGATTTCCTATACCTGCTGGTCTGAATGAGTCTATGTCTTTGGCCATTCAGATCGATCGACGCTTACGTGAGCGTGAAAATGTGCACCATTTGGCAGTATTATCTGAGCATAAACCTGAGCCTATGCAATGGGATAGGACTTTGACCAGAGCTGAACGGCAAGAACACAGACGTCGGAATGGGCTGTGTTTTTATTGTGGTGATTCCACTCATGCTATCTCTGATTGTCCTAAGCGCACTAAGCGGTTCACTAGGTCTGCCACCATTGGTACGGTACAGTCGAAATTTCTTTTGTCCGTTACTTTGATCTGCTCTTTGTCATCCTATTCTGGCATGGCATTTGTGGATTCAGGCGCTGCCCTGAATTTGATGGACTTGGACTTTGCTAGGCGCTGTGGGTTTTTCTTGGAGCCCTTGCAGTATCCTATTCCATTGAGAGGAATTGATGCTACGCCTTTGGCCAAGAATAAGCCTCAGTATTGGACCCAATTGACCATGTGCATGGCTCCTGCACATCAGGAGGATATCCGCTTTCTGGTGTTGCATAATCTGCATGATGTGGTCGTTTTGGGGTTGCCATGGCTACAAGTCCATAACCCAATATTGGATTGGAAATCTATGTCTGTGTCCCACTGGGGTTGTCAGGGGGTACATGGTGATGTTCCATTTCTGTCTATTTCATCATCCACCCCTTCTGAGGTCCCAGAGTTCTTGTCGGATTACCGGGATGTATTTGATGAGCCCAAATCCAGTGCCCTACCTTCGCATAGGGATTGCGATTGTGCTATCGATTTGATTCCTGGTAGTAAGTTTCCTAAAGGTCGACTGTTTAATTTATCTGTGCCTGAGCACGCCGCTATGCGGAGTTACGTAAAGGAATCCTTGGAGAAGGATCATATTCGCCCGTCGTCGTCGCCATTGGGAGCAGGGTTCTTTTTTGTGGCCAAGAAGGATGGTTCGCTGAGACCTTGTATTGATTACCGCCTTCTAAACAAAATCACAGTCAAATTTCAGTACCCCTTGCTGCTGCTGTCTGATTTGTTTGCTTGGATTAAGGGGGCTAGTTGGTTCACCAAGATAGATCTTCGTGGTGCGTATAATCTTGTGCGTATTAAACAGGGCGATGAATGGAAAACAGCATTTAATACGCCCGAGGGCCATTTTGAGTACCTGGGTATGCCATTCGGGCTTTCTAATGCTCCATCAGTATTTCAGTCCTTTATGCATGACATCTTCCGAGAGTACCTGGATAAATTCCTGATTGTATACTTGGATGATATTTTGGTCTTCTCGGATGATTGGGAGTCTCACGTGAAGCAGGTTAGAATGGTGTTCCAGGTCCTGCGTGCGAATTCTTTGTTTGTGAAGGGGTCAAAGTGTCTCTTTGGTGTTCAGAAGGTTTCATTTTTGGGTTTCATTTTTTCCCCTTCTACTATCGAGATGGACCCTGTTAAAGTTCAGGCCATTTATGATTGGACTACGCCGACATCTCTGAAGAGTCTGCAAAAGTTCCAGGGCTTTGCTAATTTTTATCGTCGCTTCATCAATAATTTTTCTAGTATTGCTAAACCGTTGACTGATTTAACCAAGAAGGGTGCTGATGTGGTCAATTGGTCTTCTGCTGCTGTGGAAGCTTTTCAGGAGTTGAAGCGTCGTTTTTCTTCTGCCCCTGTGTTGTGCCAAGCAGATGTTTCGCTCCCGTTCCAGGTCGAGGTTGATGCTTCTGAGATTGGAGCAGGGGCTGTTTTGTCGCAAAGAAGTTCTGATGGCTTGGTGATGAAACCATGTGCCTTCTTTTCCAGGAAGTTTTCGCCTGCTGAGCATAATTATGATGTTGGCAATCGAGAGTTGCTGGCCATGAAGTGGGCATTCGAGGAGTGGCGTCATTGGCTTGAAAGAGCTAAGCATCGCGTGGTGGTCTTGATTGATCACAAGAACTTGACGTATCTAGAGTCTGCCAAACGGTTGAATCCTAGACAGGCTCGTTGGTCGCTGTTTTTCTTCCGTTTTGACTTTGTGGTTTCGTACCTTCTGGGCTCTAAAAATGTGAAGGCGCATGCCCTGTCTAGGAGTTTTGTGCCCGACTCTCCGGGTTTGCCTGAGCCGGCGGGTATTCTCAAAGAGGGGGTAATTTTGTCTGCCATCTCCCCTGATTTGCGGCGGGTGCTGCAAAAATTTCAGGCTAATAGACCTGACCGTTGCCCAGCGGAGAAACTGTTTGTCCCTGATAAATGGACGAGTAGAGTTATCTCTGAGGTTCATTGTTCGGTGTTGGCTGGTCATCCTGGAATCTTTGGTACCAGAGATTTGGTGGCTAGATCCTTTTGGTGGCCGTCTCTGTCGCGGGATGTGCGTTCGTTTGTGCAGTCCTGTGGGATTTGTGCTCGGGCTAAGCCCTGCTGTTCTCGTGCCAGTGGGTTGCTTTTGCCCTTGCCAGTCCCGAAGAGGCCCTGGACACATATCTCTATGGATTTCATTTCGGATCTCCCCGTCTCTCAAAAGATGTCGGTCATTTGGGTGGTTTGTGATCGCTTCTCTAAGATGGTCCATTTGGTACCCTTGTCTAAATTGCCATCCTCCTCTGATTTGGTGCCATTGTTTTTCCAGCATGTGGTTCCTTTACATGGCATTCCAGAGAACATCGTTTCTGACAGAGGTTCCCAGTTTTTTTCGAGGTTTTGTCGAGCCTTTTGTGCTAGGATGGGCATTGATTTGTCTTTTTCCTCGGCTTTCCATCCTCAGACAAATGGCCAAACTGAACGAACCAATCAGACCTTGGAAACATATCTGAGATGTTTTGTTTCTGCTGATCAGGATGATTGGGTGTCCTTTTTGCCTTTGGCTGAGTTCGCCCTTAATAATCGGGCCAGCTCGGCTACTTTGGTTTCGCCGTTTTTCTGCAATTCTGGTTTCCATCCTCGTTTCTCTTCAGGGCAGGTTGAGTCTTCAGACTGTCCTGGTGTGGATACTGTGGTGGATTGGTTGCAGCAGATTTGAACTCATGTAGTGGACAATTTGACATTGTCCCAGGAGAAGGCTCAACGTTTCGCTAACCGCAGGCGCTGTGTGGGTCCCCGACTTCGTGTTGGTGATTTGGTTTGGTTGTCGTCTCGTTATATTCCTATGAAAGTTTCCTCTCCTAAGTTTAAGCCTCGTTTCATTGGTCCGTATAGGATTTCTGAGGTTCTTAACCCCTTCATGACCGGGGGATTTTTCGTTTTTCCGTGTTCGTTTTTCGCTCCCCTCCTTCCCAGAGCCATAACTTTTTTATTTTTCCGTCAATTTGGCCATGTGAGGGCTTATTTTTTGCGGGACGAGTTGTACTTTTGAACGACATCATTGGTTTTAGCATGTCGTGTACTAGAAAACGGGAAAAAAATTCCAAGTGCGGTGAAATTGCAAAAAAAGTGCAATCCCACATTGGTTTTTTGTTTGTCTTTTTTGCTAGGTTCACTAAATGCTAAAATTGACCTGCCATTATGATTCTCCAGGTCATTACGAGTTCATAGACACCAAACATGACTAGGTTATTTTTTATCTAAGTGGTGAAAAAAAATTCCAAACTTTGCTAAAAAAAAAAAAAAAAAATTGTGCCATTTTCCGATACTCGTAGCGTCTCCATTTTTCATCACCTGGGGTCGGTTGAGGGCTTATTTTTTGCGTGCCAAGATGACGTTTTTAATGATAGCATTTCGGTGCAGATACGTTCTTTTGATCGCCCGTTATTGCATTTTAATGCAATGTTGCGGCGACCAAAAAAACGTAATTCTGGCGTTTCGAGTTTTTTTTCCGCTATGCTGTTTAGCGATCAGGTTAATACTTTTTTTTATTTGATAGATCGGGCGATTCTGAGGGCGGCGATACCAAATATGCGTAGATTTGATATTTTTTTTATTGATTTATTTTGATTGTTTTTTTTATTTTTTTCACATTTTTTTAAACTTTTTTTTTAACTTTTGCCATACTTCAATAGCCTCCATGAGAGGCTAGAAGCAGGCACAACCCGATCGGCTCTGCTACATAGCAGCAATCTGCTGATCGCTGCTATGTAGCAGAATTGCACGTGTGCTGTGAGCGCCGACCACAGGGTGGCGCTCACAGCGACGGGCAATCAGTAACCATAGAGGTCTCAAAGACCTCTATGGTTACCATTCACAAGCATCGCCGACCCCCGATCATGTGACGGGGGTCGGCGATGACGTCATTTCCGGCCGCCCGGCCGGAAGCGGTAGTTAAATGCCGCTGTCTGCGTTTGACAGCGGCATTTAACTAGTTAATAGGTGCGGGCAGATTGCGATTCTGCCCGCGCCTATTACGGGCACATGTCAGCTGTTCAAAACAGCTGACATGTCCCGGCTTTGGTGCGGGCTCACCGCGGAGCCCTGCATCAAAGCAGGGGAGCCGGCATCGGACGGTATAGTACGTCCGATGCCGGTAAGGGGTTAATCCTGTGTCTTTTCGTTTGACCCTTCCAGCTTCTTTTTCCATCCATAATGTATTCCATAGGTCATTGTTGCGGAGATACGTGGCACCTGTGGTTCCATCCGTTGATCTTCCTGCCCCGGTTTTGGTTAAGGGGGAGTTGGAGTATATAGTGGAGAAGATTTTGGATTCTCGTATTTCGAGACGGAAACTCCAGTACCCGGTTAAGTGGAAGGGTTATGGTCAGGAAGATAATTCCTGGGTCTTTGCCTCTGATGTTCATGCTGCCGATCTGGTTCATGCCTTTCATTTGGCTCGTCCTGGTCGGCCTGGGGGCTCTGGTGAGGGTTCGGTGACCCCTCCTCAAGGGGGGGTACTGTTGTGAATTCTGTGGTCAAGCTCCCTCCTGTGGTCATGAGTAGTACTGCGGCTGGTTCTGTCTATGAGCTTCCTCTGGTGGATGTGAGTGGGGCTGCAGCTTCTGAGTTTCCTTCCTCAGGTGACGAGGTTAAGTCGTTAGGTGCTGCTCTATTTAACTCCACCTAGTTCTTTGTTCCTGGCCTCCAGTCAATGTTCCAGTATTGGTCTTGCTCTCTCCTGGATTGTTCTTGTGGCCTGTCTTCACTGCATAAGCTAAGTTCTGCTTGTGTTACTTTTGTTTGCTATTTTTTCTGTCCAGCTTGCTATATTGGTTTTTCTTGCTTGCTGGAAGCTCTGGGACGCAGAGTTAGCACCTCCGTACCGTTAGTCGGTGCGGAGGGTCTTTTTGCGCCCTCTGCGTGGTTGTTTGTAGGTTTTTGTGCTGACCGCAAAGCTATCTTTCCTATCTTCGGTCTATTCAGTAAGTCGGGCCTCACTTTGCTAAAACCTATATCTTCTCTGTGTTTGTATTTTCATCTTTACTCACAGTCATTATATGTGGGGGGCTGCCTTTTCCTTTGGGGAATTTCTCTGAGGCAAGGTAGGCTTATTTTTCTATCTTCAGGGCTAGCTAGTTTCTCAGGCTGTGCCCGAGGCTCCTAGGTCTGGTCAGAAGCGCTCCACGGCTACCTCTAGTGTGGTGTGATAGGATTAGGGATTGCCGTCAGCAGAGTTCCCACGTCTCAGAGCTCTTCCTATGTTATTAGTAACTATCAGGTCATTTTCAGTGCTCTTAACCACCAGGTCCATTGTGGTTCTGAATCACCAGTTCATAACAGCCAGCCTACCATCAACCTTCCCAATATGGCCACTTGTCCAGACCCAGTGCTGGAGGCTGGTCTCAACATGGGTTTTGCATGACATGACCATATTGGGGGGTGGATATGAGTCAAGGCCATATTTTCAACAACATGAGGGCTACAGTCAGATTCCTTATGTCCAATACACAACTGGCCCACATGATCAAAAGCTGAATATTCCTCCGGCCCACACAGCATCCACACAGGGTGAAGGACAATTGGACCAACAAAGGCCACCTAAGCAGGACCCTGAGCTTCCCCCATCACATCCACCTACTTACTAAAACCTGTATTGCAACTTGAATTGGCTGAAAAAAACATATGGAAAAAATATGGATTTGAGTTAAACTAAAAAGGCTTTTTCGGGAATTAAAAAATATCGTAAATAGCCAAATTATGTTTGTGGGCCAATCATTCTTACATCACACATATGCTCTGTTCATAACCATATGTGAATTAAGTAAATACAACACACAGAGTTCAGAATATAATTTTTTGGTAAACTTAGAATATAGTTAAAAAGGAAAAAATCACAAATGAGAAACAGCATAATCTTGCCAGGGAGTCGCACCCTGAGGAGAAACAAAATAATTGGTGAAAACATCCCTAACTTTTATGCCAGAAAGGTGATGGCACGGAGGAAGGCCATGTGGTGTAGGCCTAAGCACATTGCTCGACATGTGTTCATCAATATCAGCTGAGGAGCAATCATGTATGCGGGTAAAATTGTGCAAAATAACACAGGCTTTTATGACTTCATTCGTGGAGTTTCAGATTGGGAGGTCGACAATTTCAGGCATTGTGCGGTCACCCTGTAGTCAAATATGGGCTAAACTCCAGGAACTTGTGTTGCCTGAGCCAAAACAGGCTGATTGGCTCAAACTAGCCCTTGGTTTACAGAATACTTGTGACTTCCCATACTGCATTGGAGCCCTGGATGGGAAACATATCAGGGTGCATAAGCCGCCGAACTCTGGCTCCCATTTCTACAATTATAAGCAGTTTTTCTCTGTAGTTCTGTTAGCTGTAGTTGACAGTATCTACAGGTTTATAATTGTAGACATTGGGGCCTATGGCCGAATTGGAGACTCTAGGGTCTTCAATTCGTCCATTACGGGTCGGCGGCTATGTGATAACCAGTTAGACCTCCCACCACCACAACAACTCCCAGGCTCCAATGCGGAAGCAGTGCCTTTTGTTCTTGTTGGAGATGAGGCGTTCCAACTGATGATGCACGTCATGAGGCCTTATCCCCGGCGCAACCTGGACCACCGGCAGATGTTATTTAATTTGCGGCTTTCCAGGGTGCGGAGACTGGTGGAGTGCGCCTTTGGTATTCTGATGGCCAAATGGCGTCTCCTCCAGTCTGCCATTCAGCTCAGTGAGGCTACAGTGAATGAAGTCAGAAAACCGTTAAATGTCCATTTTGTGATGTTGCATGTAAAATACGCATTAAGGATTACATACGGATCACATACGCAACATTAGATGCGCAAAATACGCGACCACACCTTGGCAACGGATTACTTACGGAACACTATTTCTGGGACATTTCTGCGTATTACGCGCATATTACAGCCGTAAAAAACAGACCGTATTTGCCCACACTGAGTGTGACGCCAACCTTAATGTGCAGGATTATTATGTAACTAAATGAAAAACATAAATGTTCCCGACTCAATTGTTTATTTTGACCTGTTAAAGTAGAAACAATAATCAAACAATTCAAAATGTAATAAAAAGTTTGTGACAATTAAAAAAAAGTCAGTGACCAAGATAGCCAAATTTTTTAAAATAACAGTCATAAGACTTCCATCCATGGAGTCTGTCAGTTTATTAATCTGTTAACAATGAACTTTTTGGGCAGCATCAACCAAAGCTTCCTAGACACAGTTCAGTGAGATGACTGCTTTCCTTTACTATACTTCTCCCATTTTTTTAAGAAAGGTCCACAAGTTTCTAATAAGGCTTAGGATTTTGCAGGTAACTGAGCAGTGGAGACTTTGATGCATATAAAGAGGTATGGTCCTCTTTCTTGAAAGATGCAGACGTTTTCCGGTACACAAATTGAAGAAATTTTCTAAAAACTTGAGGTAGGTTTGGGAGTTGATTTTGAGTCCATCTTCAACCTGAAATGGTCCAACTATCCAACTAGCTCATCTTTAAAAATACAAGTGCTTTGCAGTACCCCACTTCCACCTTGCTGGTGTCAAAATGTCTGTGCCCTTTACGGATCCAGCCAGGCGCCCATTCATCTGGTGCATCAAGACACATTTTCATCACATCAGCCCAAAAAACCTTTAATAAAAATTGTCTTCAGATATTTCTTGGCCTAATCATTACATTTCAGCTCGTGTGTCTTATACAGCGGTGTTCGGGTTTCTGCCTTCCTTATCTTAGCCCTATCTCTGAGCACTGAATACCTTGCACTCCTGGGCCTCCAGTGAAGTTGCAGTTCTGAAATGTGACAGCACTGGAAGATAAGAGCTTCCTCATCACATCAAGTTTGATTCTTCTCAAATCTTTGGCAGTTAACCTGCGTCTTTTTTTAAGACGTTTTTGCGACCCTGTTGATAATTTGCAACAAAAATTTTGGTGGTTTTGTAATCACGCTGCAATATCTTAGCAATTTCAAGAATGCTGTAGTCTCTGTACGACTTCTAATGTTGTTTCACTTTTTAAGAGACAGTTAAATCTTCTTTTTTTTGCCAATTTTGCCTGAAAGAAACAAGCTGCTTAATAATTCTGCACAACTTGAGAAGCGTTTTAATATTTTTGGGTCACACCACCCTCAATACACAAATACAAATCACAATTCAAACCAATAAGCATTCAAGATTATACAGTGCGGAGTTGGAAAATCTGCATAAAAATAATCATATGATCAAAATTCTAACTTGCCTAATAATTGTGCACACGGTGGATGGCAACTTATTCAACATGTATCTTACTAAATGCAAGCTGTCTATGCTTAAAGGGAATCTGTCACTCCCTGGGACATGTATGACCTATTAATATTTGCATGCAGGTGACAGAAATGTTAAACTAGTCCTACCTGTATGCCTCATATTAGCGGTCTTGTTGTTGAGAAAGCTTATTTTATTTCTTTGTGTTAATGATTTCTTCCAGGCTCCAGGGCGTTTGGTGCCTGGAATAATTCCCTGCCTCCTGTCTTCATTATAATGTCACAC
Organism: Ranitomeya imitator; assembly: GCF_032444005.1. NCBI lineage: Eukaryota > Metazoa > Chordata > Amphibia > Anura > Dendrobatidae > Ranitomeya > Ranitomeya imitator. The sequence continues at coordinate 109,091,068 of NC_091290.1, read as the reverse complement.
CCCTCCCATGAACATCACCATACCCAGTGATGTGCAGTTGTGGTGCCGGAATCCCGCTCCTGAACCCTGAACTCTCTCCACAATCCATACCTTTTCCCCCTTTATATAGGAAGTGTTTTCAGGGATCTTCTGCTCAGGCGTCGGCGAGTCACTGCGACTTCCATTTCAGTGACCTCCGGCGTGTGCAACGCTAAGGTGTTCTACTGACTTCCTCCCTGCATAGTCATTGCTTGGTGGAACATGTGTATATTTGTATGAGCAAACAGGTGATAGAAATGTTAAACAAGTCCTACTTGTATGATATATATATATATATATATATATATATATATATCATACAAGTAGGACTTGTTTAACATTTCTATCACCTGTTTGCTCATAAAAATAAGTTTTACACATCCCAAAGGGTGACAATTACCTTTTAGGTATTAAATTGAGCTGAAAAGTAAATTATCTGCTTGAAAACCTTAATCTAATCACCAAGAAAACTCTAATTTATTATTACTATTTCTTGTCTATCTTTTGCAAAATACCAAATAGCGAGGGAGTGCAAGAAGAAAGTAATTACTGATTTTACAAAACCTTGTGCATTGTAATTTGAATTCAGTTCACTTCATATTCTTTCTCTGTTTAGCAGCCTGTCATTTTGAACTTTTGCCAATTTTTCTATTTTATCATAACATTAACAAGCAAAGTAATAGATGCCAGAAACATCAGATTGGTATTTTAAACTGGCACTTATCAGATAATACCTCAGAATTCGGCAGGTTGGATTTAATATAGACAAAGTACAGTATAATTACTTACTAGAGATGAGTGAATCGATTCAATGTAATTCAAATGTAAATGAATTTTTTAATAATTTGCAAGTTCTAGCAAATTCAAATAAATTATGATAAGAGTTGTGCAATTCCAAAACAATTCCTGCTTCCGATTTACACAGTGCGGACAATCGCATGGTTTCCAGAAGGCTTATATAACCTTAGGAGCAAACATATAATGCCTTGCATCTTTCACATAATACTGCACTCAGGAAGGACTACCATAGCCACTGTGATCTCCTAGGAAAGGAATACAGCAGCTATTTTTGGGTGATTTAGGATAGTGAGAGGACATCAGAGCTCACAGTTCAGTAATAGAGACTGGAAAAGAGAGAGTCAATGGACAAATATTCCAGAAAGTAATGTATTGAACAACTGCATCAGAGAAGATGATAAAACGGTAGTCTGTAAATGACAAAGATTTGGGAGAGAAGTAAAGGGGAGTCAGCAGTTGCAAGACTAATTGAAATTTATCAGTGACATGGTGAAACTTGCATCTTCACAGTAAAGGCCCATCAAAAATTTGAAAATTAAAAAATAATACTTACACTCACCTCTCCGTCCCCCTCCGCTCTGCTCTTTCCCGTATATCTTCCTATAACTGACGTCGAGAGTTGAATACAAAGGCCTTATGTAAAAAGAACCTGAAGACCCACCTCTTCCGACAAGCCTACAACCTGCAGTAACCACCGATTGACCAAACCGCTGCATGACCAGCTCTATCCTCGCCTACTGTATCCTCATCCATCCCTTGTAGATTGTGAGCCTTCGCGGGCAGGGTCCTCACTCCTCCTGTACCAGTTATGACTTGTATTGTTTAAGATTATTGTACTTGTTTTTATTATGTATACCCCTCCTCACATGTAAAGCGCCATGGAATAAATGGCGCTATAACAATAAATAATAATAATAATAATCTTGTGCAGAAACATCCTGAGCCTAATCGAAGTTGGAAGTCCTGGTCTGATGTGAAAAAGTGCTGGAATTCAGTACTTGGCGGCAGTGTTAACAAGATGCACTGAGGACCAGACAAGGAACGATGAAGAGAGGAGGGCCGAAGAGAGCCCAAGAGAGGAGTGTATAAATATTTTGTATCTTCTACATCTTGCTTTTATTATGCTCTGATTTTTTTTTAGAGAAACCCAAAAGCATAAAGAGGACATTCAATTTGAGGAGAATAACGTTTAAGTAATATATTTTTTATTTTTCAAACCTTTGATGGGCCTTTTCTGTGAAGTTGCAAGTTTCACCATGTCAATGATAAATTGCAATTAGTCTTGCACTACTGCTGACTCCCATTTACTTCTCTCCCAAATCTTTGTCATTTACAGAAAAAAAGGAAATCAGAGAAATAAGAGAAGATTCCAGAACATCTATCCTGTTAAACCAAAGTTTTTTATGTATATTTTCATTAAAACAAAAGGATTCATGTAACACCTTTATAAACCTGATGCTTTTACCCTTAGTATTTTTACATGTATGTTTAGGACAGGTCATTAATATCAGATTGATAGGGGTATGAAACCAGGTCAGCTGTTATTAGCTCCCGCAGAAGCCAGATCTAAAATTCAAGTGGAGCCACTCGAGTTGTGGCCACATTCGAGAACTACAGTTCGGCTTCCATTCTATTGAATAAAAGTTGATGCACAGTTCGTTAGGAGAAGCAAAAGTTGATATATACGGTACAGACCAAAAGTTTGGACACACCTTCTCATTTAAAGATTTTTCTATATTTTCATGACTATGAAAATTGTACATTCACACTGAAGGCATCAAAACTATGAATTAACACATGTGGAATTATATACTTAACAAAAAAGTGTGAAACAACTGAAATTATGTCTTATATTCTAGGTTCTTGAAAGTAGCCACCTTTTGCTATGATGACTACTTTGCACACTCTTGGCATTCTCTTGATGAACTTCACCGGGAATGGTTTTCACTTCACAGGTGTGCCCTGTCAGGTTTAATAACTGGGATTTCTTGCCTTATAAATGGGGTTGGGACCATCAGTTGTGTTGTGCAGAAGTCTGGTGGATACACAGCTGATAGTCCTACTGAATAGACTGTTAGAATTTGTATTAAGGCAAGAAAAAAGCAGGTAAGTAAAAAAAAACGAGTGGCCAACTTTACTTTAAGAAATGAAGGTCAGTCAGTCAGAAAAATTGGGACTACTTCCAGTTACTTATACATTAGAGTTTAATTTCTAGTTTTCTTTTATCTTCTTATTTAATCTAAATGATCTTTATTGCTACAAATGGAATTCTTTGCAATAGAAACACTTATTAAAGTAAGTTTAGTGATATTTTGAAGAACAACATACAAAAATCCCAATCCCAATCCCAATCCCATCACCATCACCCAACTTTCCTGATCTTCCTCACCCTGCTATTCCTTCCTGGTATGTCCGCTGGCTGCTCTTACTTTTTTTCCTCTTCCCCTGCATGTTTTCTCATTTTAATCCCTTGATGCCAATACACAGTTTGGCTTTATCTTTCCATTTGGATCTATTTCCCCTTGTATTTTCCCTTCTGACTTCTAATTAATCCCCTCCTGTGACTGTGACAAGTCTTCCTGCTGCCCCTCCCTCCTGATCACACCTGGCCTATTTCATGAGCACTTAGCCTGTTTTAAATTCAGACACACAGGTCTGTCTGGACCTTGGTCTGTCTCTAGAAGGATGTCTCTAAAAGGATAACAGCAAATATTATAGAAGAAATATGCCAGAAATGAACCAGAAGTGAACAGAAGGTAAGACTAACCACTGTTAATAACTGTACTAAATTTAATTCCCTTTCCACCATACTTATTGTCATCATGCTGACATATGCTCTAACAGTTTTGGCTCCCTTAATCCTCACTCTCCTTCTCTATCCTCAAACCCTAGCACCCCTTAACCAAGTAATAATCTCTCCTTCCCTCCTGGCTCCCCACCTGACTTCCTCTGCTGACCTGCTCCTCAACCTCAGATCTCTCCTAATAAAACACAAAACAAGCCGCCCACTCTCCTTCTCCCACCTGATCTGTCTCTCTCTGCTTCTCCTCACTGCTGGTGACATGTCTCCCAACCCTGGGCCCCCACAGCTCATACCTCCCATTACTACCCCCTCCTATCGCTCCCAACCCAATATAAACACCCAAAATCTTGCCCACCTGAAATCCGTGCCCATGACGCCCACCCCCCTGCACCCTCTCTCTGGATCACTATGGAATGCCCGCTCCATCTGCAATAAACTCCACGTGATTCACGACCTCTTTATCTCTTGTAATCTTTTCTTTCTGGGCCTCACCGAAACATGGCTGACACCCTCTGACACAGCCTTCCCTGCTGCACTATGTTACAGTGGCCTCCACTTCACCAACACTCCTCGCCCTGGCAATAAACATGGTAGATGAGTGGGCCTTCTCCTTTCTTCCAACTGTACCTTTGACCCAATCCCACCTCTATCCTCCCTTATCCTCCCCTCTTTTGAAGTCCACTCTGTCCGCATCTACTTCCCCTACAACCTCCAAATGGCCATCATATACTGACCTCCAGGCCCGACCACTGCCTTTATTGACTAATTATCCACCTGGCTCCTTCACTTTCTGTCTGCTGACATTCCCACCATCACCATGGGTGACTTCAACATCCCCATTGACACCCACCAGTCAGCAGCCTCCAAACTCCTGTCCCTTACTTCATCCTTTGGACTTACTCAGTGGTCCTCCACAGTCACCCACACAGACGAACACACATTAGACCTTGTATTCACCTGTTTCTGCTCCCTATCTAATTGCCCAACCTCCCCTCTCCCTCTATCTGACCACCATCTACTCACTTTCTCATCTCTGTCCTCCTCACCTGTCACCCATGTCTAACACCATGCGCACCCACGCAGGAACCTTGCACACCTAAACACCCACACACTCTCTGACTCTATCCTACCACTGTCCTCTATATCCTCACTCCATGACACAGACACTGCCACTGCTTTCTACAATGTCACTCTTGCATCAGCTACTGACACGGTCGCCCTTGTCACGCATAGCAGAGTGCGACAAACCAATAGACAACCCTGGCACAATAACATCACTGAAAAGCTTCGACAAGTATCGAGATTTGCAGAACGGCGTTGGAAGAAAACGCATTCAGAAGATGATTTCACTGCACTCAAACAAGCAACACTGGCATTCAAACCAGCTCTCACCTCTGCTAAACAAGCCTACTTCACAACCCTCGTATCTTCCTTATCCCACAACCCCAAACAGTTGTTTAACACTTTTAACTCCCTCCTCCGCCCACCACTGCCCCCTCCGAGTTCCCTAATCGTTGCTGAGGACTTTGCCACACACTTCAAAAATAAGATAGACCAAACAAGGCAAGTCTTTGTTGTCCAACCACCACAACCCCTTTATATGAGAGACCAATGCCCAAAAACATAACTTCACTCTCCAAAATCTCTGAAGGGGAGCTTGCTTATCTTCTCTCCAAATCAAAGCTCACCAGTTGTGCACTTGACCCCATTCCATCCCACCTCCTCCCCAACCTCAGCACCACACTAATCCTATCCCTAACACGTCTCTTCAACCTTTCACTAACTTCTGGTACCTTCCCCTCTGCCTTCAAACATGCCACAATCACACCTATCCTCAAAAAGCCATCCCTTGACCCAAGTGGTATATCCAGCTATTGCCCCATATCTTTGCTCCCATTTGCTTCCAAACTCCTTGAGCAGCACGTCCATGCTGAACTTTCCTCTCACTTTGCATCTAACTCTCTCTTTGACAACCTACAATCTGGCTTCTGTCCCCACCATTTCACTGAGACTGCCCTGACCAAAATTAGTAACGACTTACTTACAGCCAAAGCTAACAGACAATTCTCTATACTCCTCCTCCTAGACCTGTCCTCTGCCTTCAACACAGTTGACCACTGCCTCCTACTACAGATCCTCTCTTCCTTTGGGGTCAAAGACCTTGCCCTATCTTGGATGTCCTCATACCTTGCCAACCGCACATTTAGTGTTTCCTACTCCCATACTACCTCTTCATCTGGCCCCCTCTCTGTTGGAGTCCCCAAGGCTCTCTCTTAGGACCCTTACTCTTCTCAATCTATACACTCGGCCTGGGACAACTCATAAGGTCCTATGGCTTCCAGTACCATCTATATGCTGATTACACTCAGATCTACCTCTCAGATCTACCTTGTTTACTGTAAGTGATATTTGTATTTTGATGTAACCCCTTCTCATGTACAGCACCATGGAATTAATGTTGCTATATAAATAAATAAATAATAATAATAATAAAAAGACTTTTACATATTAGTTCAAGGCTAACGTGTTTTTCACATGAAATTACTGTAAGGGAATAGAAAAGGGATCCTCTATTATCTGAACTTATTATCCTACAAAAGCAGACTTCTGATTTTAAATTTAAATTGACTTCACTAGAGAATTGACTGACAAGCGTAATAATATTTAATGAGTGAAGAGAAACCAGTCTGCTTAATTTCATGGAAGTCGGTATGACTCATCTTGTAGTCTTTTTAATCTTTTTAAGTATACCTTAATAAAGTACATTTCTATAATTACTAGCGTAAAATGGCAATGGAAAATTACTTATATAATGTAAGATACAGTAGGCTTGTGCATTTTTCTTTAGCAAGTAAACAATACTTAAAGGGATATTCTCAAGTTTGGAAGTATATAGATTGTATAGGGATAACTTCACAATCACAGGGGTTTCTAACAACTAGGACCCCTGATATTACTGAGAACATGGCTCTGAAGGTTCAATCAAAGTCCAGACATACATTACATAGAGAACCTGTGACAAGACTTGAAAATTGCTTTTCCAAGATGCATCTATGCAATCTTACTGAGATGCGACCATTTTGCAAAGAAGAATTGGCAAAAATTTCAGCCTCTAGATGTGCAAAGTTGGTATAGATAAAACCCAAAGTTAGTATTGACTCAGGGGTGCTGAACACAAATTTACATCACTGTTTTCAGATTTACATATTTAAAATTCTTTAAAAAAATCATCTCTATCATTTCCTTTTGTACTTGATAAATAGTGATGAGCGAATACATTCTGCACTATTCATTACTCGCACAAATGGTATGGTATTTGGGCTATTAGTTACTCGGTGAGTAATTTGGTATTCGCCTCGGTATATACGAGTAACCCGCCCAGTGTGTTTAGTGCTTTATTTGCACATGCAAATAACATGCTGGGCTGGCTTGCCAATCACAGTAATGCCGGTGCCATCTTTGGTGTGACATTACTGTGATTGGCTCACCTTCCAGTGCCATAGGGACTATTTGGAAGCTGAAAACACTATCTTGCTCACATTGCAGCTGGAATCAGTGCAGGGAGAGCGTAATATGGGTATAGATAATCTTATGTGACAATTTAGCAGGGGCAATAATCTTCATTACTCCACATTTGCAGTATTATAGCAAGCTGATTGCCAAAAAAGCTTATCTTTCTCTAGCAGTTATCCAACTGGCACAATACGGGTAGAGATAATCTTATGTGACAATTTACTAGGGGCAATAATCTTCATTACTCCACATATGCAGTGTGTCAGCAAGCTGTTAGGGCTAGCGAAACACACAAAATAATTATAAGGATGGTATAAGGTGCGTTCGCAGCCAGGGTTCCATCGTGCAGAGATGGAACCTGCTGATGAGTAATGATGGACTATATGGCGGTATAATGTGGATTCACACATGGGATAGCTTCACCCGGTATGAAGGAAGTGAACCCTGTTGCGTCACAGGGCCGCGGTACCGCACAAAGAGCGCAAGCAAAGAGTCCACAGAACTCTGTCCCAAGACTCAGGGAAAGCTTTCCTCTAGGCCTCTTGAGCTCGACACCACTACTGGGGTGTCAAAGATGAACAGAACTAATAATTTTCTGCACAAGAGTGCATGCAGTGCCGCTCTGGTGAATGCCACTAACCACCCAGACTTGGGCCAGGAAAGCGCTCTATTAGTGCACGGCGCCGCATTGGCGGTCACTGCTATCAGACGATGTATCGTGTGCTAGCTGGGCGGGATAGCACTGTCAGGCTCTAGGTAGCTTCCACCATTTGCGAACAGTCAACAACACTAGGGATGGGAATGATTTGGAACTTTCATCCATCGACAAGCATAGATCCAAACACATACAATAATAAGTTTACACTAGCGCATGGCCGTGCGGCCATGCGAACCTTTTATAGCGGAAGCTCTCCAGGACCTTCCTAGTGGTCCAATAGGAGCTGCTACAGGACTTGAGCATATGACCCCGACCTCCAATGAGAGGTCTTCCCTTGGGCATGGTCAGAAGAAGAAAAGCAGGACTTAGTCCCAGGGACACCTGCTCGCCACTGATCAGTACTGGTTACAATGGCTGAGCCTGGAAGGACAACAGTAACTAGCCCCACAGTATCAGCTCGAGCCAGACACTGGGAATGACATCTCTACTGAGCAAGCTCCACTGCGGCTGGAGAATGGGAGAATGCAGCGGAGATGGTTTGTGATCCCCCCTGTGCTGCAGCGGGAACTCGACACCTAACACAAACTGATTTAAAAAAATCTTAATTTTCTATTGTTCTAAGAAATAAAGTATCTTTATTTAGCAGTTGTGCAACTGGAGAAATCCAGGAACAGATAATTGTGCATGACAATTTAGCAGAGGCAACAATCTTCATTACTCCGCATTTGCAGTATGTCAGCAAGAAATCGATAAGGAGTACAAGTTTCACCATTGCATAACATGCCAAGATTTCACAAAGTACAAAACAATAACCACTTGGGGTATACATACATGACCACCAAGTACTCGCTGCTGAAGCAGGAGGAGGAGTTAATTTCATGAACAAAATGGGTTTGGATGGTAAAGTATGGATGTTAAAACAACTTCCCAACAAAAAAACATTTGTTTTGCTTTTACATTATGTTGCTGTCAACCGTAGGGCTTACAAAGTCAGAGGAAATCCAGCCCTTGTTCAATTTTCGAAGAGTCAGCCTGTCTGCATAGTCCATTGATAGGCATCTGCACCTATCCGTTTTGGTTGCACCAGCCAAACTAAAAACCTGCTCAGACAACACACTTGTAGCAGGGCATGGCAGCACCTACAAGGCGTAGAAGGCGAGGTCTGGCTAAATGTGGAGCTTTGGCAACCAATAGTTAAAGGGCACTGAACAATAAGGAAGGATGCTGGTATGGTCACTTAAGTAGTCCTTTGCCATCCTGGTCAACTTCTCCATCCTTGTCATAATTACATCCACAGATAGCCTTGGCTGATTTGACGGTCTCATGAAAATATGTCAGTTGGTGGACATTTCACCATTTCATCCCCCTGAGTTGCACCTGGTGTGCGTGGCCCTCCCCTGTAATCCTTTTGGGTGAAAAAAGCTGGTACCTCTGCCAGCAGCATTGTCTGAGGGTCATCTTTTTAGCAAGTGTTCCACAATGGCCCTCTGGCATACATGAAAATGGCACACCTGCCTCCGACATGAGAGAAATAATTTTTTCCTTGTAGTATATAGTGCATGCTAACATAAGTATTATGTCGAATTTCCCTTTATAAAGGGATGTGTGGGTAAGATATTCGAACTAGCAGCATTTATATAGAGCATGTTTCATTACTCATATTATTATTCTGTGCAAGGCTGAAACCTGAAGAAATGTGTGCAGGAGAACAAGGAGAATCCCACTGCTGACATAAAGATATAAAAATGCTAAACTGCAGTTGCCCCAAATGTACTTGAATAAGCCAAAATGATTCTGCAAAAACATCTTGTGGACAGATGAGACTAAGATAAAGCTTTTTAGTGAAGCCCATCAATCTACCAAAAATGGAAGGAGGCCTAAAAGATTTAGAACATGGTACCTATAGTCAAATATGGTGAAGGTTCAAAGATGCTTTGCTGATTCTGGCACTGGGTGCCTTGACTATGTGCAAGGCATCATTACATCTGAAGATTACCAAAGGATTTTGAGTCGCAATGTAGTGCCCAGTGTCAGAAAGCTGGGTTTGCTTCATAGGTCATGGGTCTTCCAGCAGGGCAATGGCAACAAACATACTTCAAGAACCACCCAGCACACCTTCCTCTACGTAACATTTCTAGTTACATGGAGGAAATGCAGTAGGTTGGCTCCAAAGTGAGCTACAAAAAATGTTTGCTTTAAGGAGGGAAGACTAGCCAAGTTGTCAGGGGTTCTAGGTTCCTGTGTTAGCCTCTCCAGGCATATTGGCCACCTCACTTTTGACCTAGTACACCAGGTACTTGAAGGAGCACTACATTCTACTGCATACTGTACAGACCTATGGCATGGTGGGGAATCATAAAGTCTTAGCCCTCCATTCTCTGGATGGCTCATACTGTATTCAGAACATCAACTTCCTGATGTTTATGGTGAAATCCCATCAGGGCATTTTGACACCAGGATGTTGACTTCAAAACTTTTCAAAACAAATATTGATTTCTTGGCGCTCTACGATTTTCGAACTGCAAGCAGAGAATATTTTAAAAGAGGATAAGGAAAATTGCAGAATTATGTAGGACTTACTTTCTAATTACAATAGGCACTTGTTTTCCATTTTTGGAAATCAATTTATACCATTTTAGAATACATTGAGCATATTGATGAACTTTTATTATTACGAAGGATATTATGCCACCAGAAGGGGTTAAGTTTACACCAAACATTATTGAATTGATTGAGTAGGTTTTGAGTTGGTAAAATGGTGCACTTGGCTTTATATTATGGCAAATTTATTGTAAATGACATTGGGGAAAATTGCTTAGCCTGCAAGACTAATCCTATTAAACAAACCCAAAAATTATAGGCCTAACAAAAGGCACTTCCAATAACTATACTCCTACAAACCTAATCCTATTAAAGTTGAAACTGTAACCTACTGCCCTATACACCATATTTTTTGTAAATTTGATGAAAAAATAAATTGAAGTATTTTCATATCTGCTTTCATATCACTTTTTACACAATAACAGGGACTAGTCATTTTCTACTTGACGCTTTCAAATGGTACTAATTAAATGAAGTCAGATATCTTTTCATCCTCACGGACGCATGATACCACAATGGACGGCTCTGCACAGCCATAAAACAATCTGTATTAATGTGAAATAATCACATTCAAGGTTCTTTATCTCGGCTGCGCACGCCTTTCATCTACTTTACAAAACATTCAAACTTATTAAATATGCTTTTATAGAGAGAACAGATAGAATAGAAAGAACGCATTCGCAGTCAGTCACATAACTTGTTAGAATTGTTCACAGATTTAATATTTAATGTTCTGAAAATCAAATTAACTGCAAATATTAGTCCCGACAAAGTGTTTATAATTACTTTTTTTTAATCTTTGCAGCCTGAACATGTTTTCATTTTTCAAATGCTGGCAAACATTTTCCAAACCAAATTGCATGTTCCAGCAGTAAGACTGAGGCATGGTGTCATTTATTTCTGCTGGCTAGTAATGCATTCTTTTTGTTGTTTAATAATCTGTGACAAATGAAATGTCGGTAATGGAAAGAGGTTGGGACATTTGGAGCATTTTTTATAATATTTGTTTCTTCTTATTTCAGAAATAGCAGACGGGGATTTTTTTCCTTATTATCATGTTTTTTTTCTGCGTCTTGTATATGATGGTAAATTACTGATAAAATGACTCGAGACCTACTTGATCTACCGACGAGGCCAAAGTTGGTACTAAAATATCTTTGCTTTTTTTATTCATAGTAATGGAAAATTAAGGTGCCGCAGATAACACATTTCTACTCAATTTTCTATTTTGGCTTAAATGGGGAAAATAATGCATTAGAGATTCTGCGAATGCATGGTAATGTACTATATTATCATTCACTTCTTCTATGCATCATTTATTTTATGCTACAATAAAATAAGGTGAAAGATGTGCATTTCATTATGTCTATGCAAGTCAGAGGTCTGCATGATTCATACTCTAAAGCCAAGATTAATTGAATAAAAGAAAAGAAGATGTAAACATATTTTAAATGCCTATAGAAAATACTGATATTGTTTGCTCTTTTAAAACAGGTAACATAAGACGATGATTTAAAATGGTCAGGGCCCCCAATAGACATTGGTCTCTAACCAATTCCTTACATGCTTCCAGCAAACTGAGCCCATAAAATACACACTTTTTAGTAATATCAATTTCTTTCTTGTTTAATGCAAAGACCAATCTGGCTAATGTTTATTTCATCTCTGTCTAATGATAATGCAGATGTTGATGATAGACGTAAGCAAATTACATTGTTGTAGTTATTTGAAACCTCAAAGGATACCATGACTTCCCTTATATTGGTGACACATTTGATTAATGTCAATTATTTAATACAGAAAATGTATCACCATGATTATAGGCAAAAAAATTTATTTTCTAGGAGGGTACATTGACAAGGAACCATTTCAAGGTATTATACCAGTCTAAAACAAAGTCCTAGTAATATCTATAATACCTTGATGGTAACATTTTCTTAGGTATTCTAATTGTGAATTTTTTTTACAGTAGAGATGAGCGAGTACTAAAATGCTTGATGCTTGTTACATGAACCAAGCAGTTCCTAATGCTTGGATGCTCGTTTTGAGTAACGAGTATAAAGGAAGTCAATGGGAAACCAAGCATTTCTCTGGCAGATCCTACAAGGAGTTTTGTGGTCAGTGAAAGTGTTGAAATGGGTGGAAAAAGTGATGAATAGAAGGAGAACAGGATGAAGAAGACCCCTGAAGCATCTCTGACTCCTAGATTGCTGCAGAGAAGAATGATATCACACTTTTACTTCACTTTTAGGACTGACAATTAGGGTTGAGCGACCTTGACCTTTTTAGAGTCGAGCCGTCTTTCGTGAAACCCGACTATCTTAGAAGTCGAGTCGAGTGGAATCGGCCGATTATCGCGAAAAGTCGGGTATCGACCGAAACACGAAACCCAATGCAAGTCAATGGGGGAGCATAGACGGCACTGAGTGGACGCCAGGAAAACACCTACACTACCCATTTTAATGGCAAAAACATCCATTCTTGTTACAGAAGCTTGTCAATCGTAATTTACCTTATAATAATTGGAAGGCATTTGAAATTGGGGGTCATTTGGATAAAGTTGTGGGGGGTAGGGCTGGTTCAAGTAATTAGTGGGCCCAGGAAATCTGGACCACGTCACGGCAGTGGAGCAGGGAGAGGTAAGTATTTCAACTTTGCAAGTGCTGTGATCCTGAGCAAGCAGGGGGGGCCCACTCGTTGGCATTGGCACTGGCACAGGGCCCCTCAAAGTACAGCGGTGTGTTTGCACGGCGGGGGCGCCTCCCACCGGCAGCAACACTTTTGCGTACTATGAGAGGCCCTGTGCCAGTGACGTCGCCAACTAGTATTCCTCCCCCCACCTGATGAAGGAACCTGCACTTTCATCTGCACCTTCCTCTTTGTCCCCGTGTAAGGTGGTATGGTATGCGGGAAGAGGAACCTGACTTTCAGCAGGGTCACAATCTTGTTGTGTAGCGTGCACGGGGAATGTTGCGTTATGGGTCAATGTACCAGCAGACTCATCTATCACTGGCTGGGCAATGGGCAGGATGAGGAGGAAACACAGATATAGGCCCAAAGAATAAAGTTGGCTAAATGCAGTTCAAAATTGGTAACACAGGACTAACCAGGGGGCATTGTAGTGGAGGACAACTGGAATGAGAGGCTGACACAGAGAGTAGGCCCAAATCAGTAAGTAGTCGAAATGCAGTTCAAAATTGGCAACCGTAGTAAACAGGCGGCACAGCTTTGTTCAGTGGAGGAGAACAGCAAGGAGTGGCAGACACCGATAGTAGGCCCCAAACCAACTAGTACGCCAAATGCAGTTGTTCCATTTAACCACTATTTAACAAGAGCCTGAAGATAGAAGCTCAGGAAAGGCAACCTGGAGAACACCTTGGAGTGGAACACACCGTCTTTACACCCCATACCAAATGTGTAGGCCTAATGCAGTGTAGTTTCCAACAACTACTAAACGAGAGCATTAAGATTGAAGCAATGGAGAGGAAACCTGGGGAACACCTTGGAGTTGAACACATCGTCTCTCTACACCCCATACCCAATTTGTAGGCCAAATGCAGTGTAGTTTCCAACAACTACTAAACGAGAGCATTAAGATTGAAGCAATGGAGAGGAAACCTGGGGAACACCTTGGAGTTGAACACACCGTCTCTCTAAACCCCATACCCAATTTGTAGGCCTAATGCAGTGTAGTTTCCAACAACTACTAAACGAGAGCATTAAGATTGAAGCAATGGAGAGGAAACCTGGGGAACACCTTGGAGTGGAACACACCGTCTCTCTACACCCCATACCCAATTTGTAGGCCTAATGCAGTGTAGTTTCCAACAACTACTAAATGAGAGCATTAAGATTGAAGCAATGGAGAGGAAACCTGGGGAACACCTTGGAGTTGAACACACCGTCTCTCTACACCCCATACCAAATGTGTAGGCCTAATGCAGTGTAGTTTCCAACAACTACTAAACGAGAGCATTAAGATTGAAGCAATGGAGAGGAAACCTGGGGAACACCTTGGAGTGGAACACACCGTCTCTCTACACCCCATACCAAATGTGTAGGCCTAATGCAGTGTAGTTTCCAACAACTACTAAACGAGAGCATTAAGATTGAAGCAATGGAGAGGAAACCTGGGGAACACCTTGGAGTGGAACACACCGTCTCTCAATACCCCATACCAAATGTGTAGGCCTAATGCAGTGTAGTTTCCAACAACTACTAAACGAGAGCATTAAGATTGAAGCAATGGAGAGGAAAACTGGGGAACACCTTGGAGTTGAACACACCGTCTCTACACCCCATACCAAATGTGTAGGCCTAATGCAGTGTAGTTTCCAACAACTACTAAACGAGAGCACTAAAATTGAAGCAATGGAGAGGAAACCTGGGGAACACCTTGGAGTGGAACACACCGTCTCTACACCCCATACCAAATGTGTAGGCCTAATGCAGTGTAGTTTCCAACAAATACTAAACGAGAGCATTAAGATTGAAGCAATGGAGAGGAAACCTGGGGAACACCTTGGAGTGGAACACACCGTCTCTCTACACCCCATACCAAATGTGTAGGCCTAATGCAGTGTAGTTTCCAACAACTACTAAACGAGAGCACTAAAATTGAAGCAATGGAGAGGAAACCTGGGGAACACCTTGGAGTGGAACACACCGTCTCTACACCCCATACCAAATGTGTAGGCCTAATGCAGTGTAGTTTCCAACAAATACTAAATGAGAGCATTAAGATTGAAGCAATGGAGAGGAAACCTGGGGAACACCTTGGAGTTGAACACACCGTCTTTACACCCCATACCAAATGTGTAGGCCTAATGCAGTGTAGTTTCCAACAACTGCTAAACGAGAGCATTAAGATTGAAGCAATGGAGAGGAAACCTGGGGAACACCTTGGAGTGGAACACACCGTCTCTCTACACCCCATACCAAATGTGTAGGCCTAATGCAGTGTAGTTTCCAACAACTACTAAACGAGAGCATTAAGATTGAAGCAATGGAGAGGAAACCTGGGGAACACCTTGGAGTGGAACACACCGTCTCTCTACACCCCATACCAAATGTGTAGGCCTAATGCAGTGTAGTTTCCAACAACTACTAAACGAGAGCATTAAGATTGAAGCAATGGAGAGGAAACCTGGGGAACACCTTGGAGTGGAACACACCGTCTCTACACCCCATACCAAATGTGTAGGCCTAATGCAGTGTAGTTTCCAACAACTACTAAACGAGAGCATTAAGATTGAAGCAATGGAGAGGAAACCTGGGGAACACCTTGGAGTTGAACACACCGTCTCTCTACACCCCATACCCAATTTGTAGGCCTAATGCAGTGTAGTTTCCAACAACTACTAAACGAGAGCATTAAGATTGAAGCAATGGAGAGGAAACCTGGGGAACACCTTGGAGTGGAACACACCGTCTCTCTACACCCCATACCAAATGTGTAGGCCTAATGCAGTGTAGTTTCCAACAACTACTAAACGAGAGCATTAAGATTGAAGCAATGGAGAGGAAACCTGGGGAACACCTTGGAGTGGAACACACTGTTTCTACACCCCATACCAAATTTGTAGGCCTAATGCAGTGTAGTTTCCAACAACTACTAAACGAGAGCATTAAGATTGAAGCAATGGAGAGGATACCTGGGGAACACCTTGGAGTTGAACACACCGTCTCTCTAAACCCCATACCCAATTTGTAGGCCTAATGCAGTGTAGTTTCCAACAACTACTAAACGAGAGCATTAAGATTGAAGCAATGGAGAGGACACCTGGGGAACACCTTGGAGTGGAACACACCGTCTCTCTACACCCCATACCAAATGTGTAGGCCTAATGCAGTGTAGTTTTCAACAACTACTAAACGAGAGCATTAAGATTGAAGCAATGGAGAGGAAACCTGGGGAACACCTTGGAGTGGAACACACCGTCTCTACACCCCATACCAAATGTGTAGGCCTAATGCAGTGTAGTTTCCAACAACTACTAAACGAGAGCATTAAGATTGAAGCAATGGAGAGGAAACCTGAAGAACATGTTATGTGTGCTAATGACAGGTGTTATGAAGGCAATCCAGAAACACAGTGTGCTTAGCGATCAGAGCGCACACAGTGATCTGACAAATACCCAAAAATACAAGAACGAGCTCTGAGACGTGGAAACTCTGTAGACTGCACACCTGATCCTATCCTAAACACAACTAAAAGCGGCTGTGGATTGCGCCTAACAACTACCTAGGCAACTCGGCACAGCCTAAGAAACTAGCTAGCCTGAAGATAGAAAAATAGGCCTGACTTGCCCCAGAGAAATTCCCCAAAGGAAAAGGCAGCCCCCCACATATAATGACTGTGAGTAAGATGAAAAGACAAAACGTAGGGATGAAATAGATTCAGCAAAGTGGGGCCCGATATTCTAGGACAGAGCGAGGACAGTAAAGCGAACTTTGCAGTCTACAAAAAACCCTAAAGCAAAACCACGCAAAGGGGGCAAAAAAAACCCACCGTGCCGAACTAACGGCACGGCGGTACACCCTTTGCGTCTCAGAGCTTCCAGCAAAACAAAAGACAAGCTGGACAGAAAAAAAGCAACAAAAAAGCAAAAAGCACTTAGCTATACAGAGCAGCAGGTCACAGGAACAATCAGGAGAAGCTCAGATCCAACACTGAAACATTGACAAGGAGCAAGGATAGCAGCATCAGGCGGAGTTAAGTAATGAAGCAGTTAACGAGCTCACCAGAACACCTGAGGGAGGAAGCTCAGAAGCTGCAGTACCACTTGTGACCACAGGAGTGAATTCAGCCACAGAATTCACAACAGTACCCCCCCCTTGAGGAGGGGTCACCGAACCCTCACCAGAGCTCCCAGGCCGACCAGGATGAGCCGCATGAAAGGCACGAACAAGATCGGAAGCATGAACATCAGAGGCAAAAACCCAGGAATTATCTTCCTGAGCATAACCCTTCCATTTAACCAGATACTGGAGTTTCCGTCTAGAAACACGAGAATCCAAAATCTTCTCCACAATATACTCCAATTCCCCCTCCACCAAAACCGGGGCAGGAGGCTCAACAGATGGAACCATAGGTGCCACGTATCTCCGCAACAACGACCTATGGAATACATTATGTATGGAAAAGGAGTCTGGGAGGGTCAAACGAAAAGACACAGGATTGAGAACCTCAGAAATCCTATACGGACCAATAAAACGAGGTTTAAATTTAGGAGAGGAAACCTTCATAGGAATATGACGAGAAGATAACCAAACCAGATCCCCAACACGAAGTCGGGGACCCACACGGCGTCTGCGATTAGCGAAAAGTTGAGCTTTCTCCTGGGACAAGATCAAATTGTCCACTACCTGAGTCCAGATCTGCTGCAACCTATCCACCACAGAATCCACACCAGGACAGTCCGAAGACTCAACCTGTCCTGAAGAGAAACGAGGATGGAACCCAGAATTGCAAAAAAATGGAGAAACCAAGGTAGCCGAGCTGGCCCGATTATTAAGGGCGAACTCAGCCAACGGCAAAAAGGACACCCAATCATCCTGGTCTGCAGAAACAAAACATCTCAGATATGTTTCCAAGGTCTGATTGGTTCGTTCGGTCTGGCCATTAGTCTGAGGATGGAAAGCCGAGGAAAAGGATAGGTCAATGCCCATCCTACCACAAAAGGCTCGCCAAAACCTTGAAACAAACTGGGAACCTCTGTCAGAAACAATATTCTCAGGAATGCCATGCAACCGAACCACATGCTGAAAGAACAAAGGTACCAAATCAGAGGAGGAAGGCAATTTAGCCAAGGGCACCAGATGGACCATTTTAGAAAAGCGATCACAGACCACCCAAATGACTGACATCTTTTGAGAAACGGGAAGGTCAGAAATGAAATCCATCGAAATATGTGTCCAAGGCCTCTTTGGGACCGGCAAGGGCAAAAGCAACCCACTGGCACGAGAACAGCAGTGCTTAGCCCTAGCACAAATCCCACAGGACTGCACAAAAGTACGTACATCCCGTGACAGAGATGGCCACCAGAAGGATCTAGCCACTAACTCTCTGGTACCAAAGATTCCAGGATGACCAGCCAACACCGAACAATGAAGTTCAGAGATAAGTTTATTAGTCCACCTATCAGGGACGAACAGTTTCTCTGCTGGACAACGATCAGGTTTATTCGCCTGAAATTTTTGCAGCACCCGCCGCAAATCAGGGGAGATGGCAGACACAATGACTCCTTCCTTGAGGATACCCGCTGGCTCAGATAAACCCGGAGAGTCGGGCACAAAACTCCTAGACAGAGCATCCGCCTTCACATTTTTAGAGCCCGGAAGGTACGAAATCACAAAGTCGAAGCGGGCAAAAAATAACGACCAACGGGCCTGTCTAGGATTCAAGCGCTTGGCAGACTCGAGATAAGTCAAGTTCTTATGATCAGTCAATACCACCACGCGATGCTTAGCTCCTTCAAGCCAATGACGCCACTCCTCGAATGCCCACTTCATGGCCAGCAACTCTCGATTGCCCACATCATAATTACGCTCAGCGGGCGAAAACTTCCTGGAAAAGAAAGCACATGGTTTCATCACTGAGCAATCAGAACCTCTCTGTGACAAAACCGCCCCTGCTCCAATCTCAGAAGCATCAACCTCGACCTGGAACGGAAGAGAAACATCTGGCTGACACAACACAGGGGCAGAACAAAAACGACGCTTCAACTCCTGAAAAGCTTCCACAGCAGCAGAAGACCTATTAACCAAATCAGCACGCTTCTTGGTCAAATCTGTCAATGGTTTGGCAATGCTAGAAAAATTACAGATGAAGCGACAATAAAAATTAGCAAAGCCCAGGAACTTTTGCAGACTTTTCAGAGATGTCGGCTGAATCCAATCCTGGATGGCTTGGACCTTAACTGGATCCATCTCGATAGTAGAAGGGGTAAAGATGAACCCCAAAAATGAAACTTTCTGCACACCGAAGAGACACTTTGATCCCTTCACAAACAAAGAGTTAGCACGCAGGACCTGAATAACCATTCTGACCTGCTTCACATGAGACTCCCAATCATCTGAGAAGATCAAAATGTCATCCAAGTAAACAATCAGGAATTTATCCAGATACTCACGTAAGATGTCATGCATAAAAGACTGAAACATGGATGGAGCATTGGCAAGTCCGAACGGCATCACTAGATACTCAAAATGACCCTCGGGCGTATTGAATGCAGTTTTCCATTCATCTCCTTGCCTGATTCTCACCAGATTATACGCACCACGAAGATCTATTTTAGTGAACCAACTAGCCCCCTTAATCCGAGCAAACAAGTCAGATAACAATGGCAAGGGATACTGAAATTTAACAGTGATCTTATTAAGAAGGCGGTAATCAATACACGGACTCAGCGAACCATCCTTCTTGGCTACAAAGAAGAACCCTGCTCCCAGTGGTGATGACGATGGGCGAATATGTCCCTTCTCCAGGGATTCCTTCACATAACTGCGCATAGCGGCGTGTTCGGGCACGGATAAATTAAATAATCGACCTTTAGGGAATTTACTACCAGGAATCAAATTGATAGCACAATCACAATCCCTATGCGGAGGTAGAGCATCGGACTTGGGCTCTTCAAATACATCCTGATAATCAGACAAGAACTCTGGGACCTCAGAAGGGGTGGATGACGAAATCGACAAAAATGGAACATCACCATGTACCCCCTGACAACCCCAGCTGGATACCGACATGGAATTCCAATCCAATACTGGATTATGGGTTTGTAGCCATGGCAACCCTAACACGACCACATCATGCAGATTATGCAACACCAGAAAGCGAATAACTTCCTGATGTGCAGGAGCCATGCACATGGTCAGCTGGGCCCAGTATTGAGGTTTATTCTTGGCCAAAGGTGTAGCATCAATTCCTCTCAATGGAATAGGACACCGCAAAGGCTCCAAGAAAAACCCACAACGTTTAGCATAATCCAAATCCATCAGATTCAGGGCAGCGCCCGAATCCACAAACGCCATGACAGAAAACGACGACAAAGAGCATATCAAGGTAATGGACAGAAGGAATTTGGACTGTACAGTACCAATGACGGCAGACCTAGCGGACCGCTTAGTGCGCTTAGGACAATCAGAAATAGCATGAGTGGAATCACCACAGTAGAAACACAGACCATTCAGACGTCTGTATTCCTGCCGTTCAACTCTAGTCATAGTCCTATCGCACTGCATAGGCTCAGATTTAACCTCAGGCAGTACCGCCAAATGGTGCACAGATTTACGCTCGCGCAAGCGTCGACCGATCTGAATGGCCAAAGACAAAGACTCATTCAAACCAGCAGGCATAGGAAATCCCACCATGACATCCTTAAGAGCCTCAGAGAGACCCTTTCTGAACAAAGCTGCCAGCGCAGATTCATTCCACTGAGTGAGTACTGACCATTTCCTAAATTTCTGACAATATACTTCTATATCATCCTGACCCTGGCACAAAGCCAGCAAATTTTTCTCAGCCTGATCCACTGAATTAGGCTCATCGTACAGCAATCCGAGCGCCAGGAAAAACGCATCGACACTACTCAATGCAGGGTCTCCTGGCGCAAGAGAAAATGCCCAGTCTTGAGGGTCGCCGCGCAAAAAAGAAATAATAATCAAAACCTGTTGAATAGGATTACCAGAAGAATGAGGTTTCAAGGCCAGAAATAGCTTACAATTATTTTTGAAACTTAGAAACTTAGTTCTATCTCCAAAAAACAAATCAGGAATAGGAATTCTTGGTTCTAACATAGATTTCTGATCAATAGTATCTTGAATTTTTTGTACATTTATAACGAGATTATCCATTGAAGAGCACAGACCCTGAATATCCATGTCCACACCTGTGTCCAGAATCACCCAAATGTCTGGGGGGGGAAAAAAAAGTGAACACAGAGCAGAAAAAAAAAAAAATGATGTCAGAACTTTTTCTTTCCCTCTATTGAGAATCATTAGTTTGGCTCCTTGTACTGTTATATGTGCTAATGACAGGTGTTATGAAGGCAATCCAGAAACACAGTGTGCTTAGCGATCAGAGCGCACACAGTGATCTGACAAATACCCAAAAATACAAGAACGAGCTCTGAGACGTGGAAACTCTGTAGACTGCACACCTGATCCTATCCTAAACACAACTAAAAGCGGCTGTGGATTGCGCCTAACAACTACCTAGGCAACTCGGCACAGCCTAAGAAACTAGCTAGCCTGAAGATAGAAAAATAGGCCTGACTTGCCCCAGAGAAATTCCCCAAAGGAAAAGGCAGCCCCCCACATATAATGACTGTGAGTAAGATGAAAAGACAAAACGTAGGGATGAAATAGATTCAGCAAAGTGGGGCCCGATATTCTAGGACAGAGCGAGGACAGTAAAGCAAACTTTGCAGTCTACAAAAAACCCTAAAGCAAAACCACGCAAAGGGGGCAAAAAAAACCCACCGTGCCGAACTAACGGCACGGCGGTACACCCTTTGCGTCTCAGAGCTTCCAGCAAAACAAAAGACAAGCTGGACAGAAAAAAAGCAACAAAAAAGCAAAAAGCACTTAGCTATACAGAGCAGCAGGTCACAGGAACAATCAGGAGAAGCTCAGATCCAACACTGAAACATTGACAAGGAGCAAGGATAGCAGCATCAGGCGGAGTTAAGTAATGAAGCAGTTAACGAGCTCACCAGAACACCTGAGGGAGGAAGCTCAGAAGCTGCAGTACCACTTGTGACCACAGGAGTGAATTCAGCCACAGAATTCACAACAGGAACACCTTGGAGTTGAACACACCGTCTTTACACCCCATACCAAATGTGTAGGCCTAATGCAGTGTAGTTTCCAACAACTACTAAACGAGAGCATTAAGATTGAAGCAATGGAGAGGAAACCTGGGGAACACCTTGGAGTTGAACACACCGTCTCTCTACACCCCATACCCAATTTGTAGGCCTAATGCAGTGTAGTTTCCAACAACTGCTAAACGAGAGCATTAAGATTGAAGCAATGGAGAGGAAACCTGGGGAAAACCTTGGAGTGGAACACACCGTCTCTCTACACCCCATACCAAATGTGTAGGCCTAATGCAGTGTAGTTTCCAACAACTACTAAACGAGAGCATTAAGATTGAAGCAATGGAGAGGAAACCTGGGGAACACCTTGGAGTGGAACACACCGTCTCTCTACACCCCATACCAAATGTGTAGGCCTAATGCAGTGTAGTTTCCAACAACTACTAAAGGAGAGCATTAAGATTGAAGCAATGGAGAGGAAACCTGGGGAACACCTTGGAGTTGAACACACCGTCTCTACACCCCATACCAAATGTGTAGGCCTAATGCAGTGTAGTTTCCAACAACTACTAAACGAGAGCATTAAGATTGAAGCAATGGAGAGGAAACCTGGGGAACACCTTGGAGTGGAACACACCGTCTCTACACCCCATACCAAATGTGTAGGCCTAATGCAGTGTAGTTTCCAACAACTACTAAACGAGAGCATTAAGATTGAAGCAATGGAGAGGAAACCTGGGGAACACCTTGGAGTTGAACACACCGTCTCTCTACACCCCATACCCAATTTGTAGGCCTAATGCAGTGTAGTTTCCAACAACTACTAAACGAGAGCATTAAGATTGAAGCAATGGAGAGGAAACCTGGGGAACACCTTGGAGTGGAACACACCGTCTCTCTACACCCCATACCAAATGTGTAGGCCTAATGCAGTGTAGTTTCCAACAACTACTAAACGAGAGCATTAAGATTGAAGCAATGGAGAGGAAACCTGGGGAACACCTTGGAGTGGAACACACCGTCTCTCTACACCCCATACCAAATGTGTAGGCCTAATGCAGTGTAGTTTCCAACAACTACTAAACGAGAGCATTAACATTGAAGCAATGGAGAGGAAACCTGGGGAACACCTTGGAGTGGAACACACCGTTTCTACACCCCATACCAAATTTGTAGGCCTAATGCAGTGTAGTTTCCAACATCTACTAAACTCACATTCAAAGATGATATTTCATATTTTTTTATTTATATAAATATAAAAAAATATGAAATATCATCTTTGAATGTGAGTCCTGGGAAGCGCTGCCATTCATGGGCTGGATGTGCTTTTCTTGAACTACTCATCCTGTGTGAGCCTTACTCTGGCTCTCTCACTTGGATCCACCCGAGGCAAGCTGCAAGCCCTGTATATTGAAAAGTATCTCAGAGGGAATTTGGAGAATACATGATCTAAAGCCATTTTAGTCTTTTATCATGTGAGTGCATAAAATTGTGCACCCTTTAAAGACTATAATATTGTGTTTACGCACTTAGGGCGCCGCGATTTGTCTGTTCTTCTCTCCCAAACAGGGTTTTTTTGTAACATCTACTAAACGAGAGCATTAAGATTGAAGCAATGGAGAGGATACCTGGGGAACACCTTGGAGTTGAACACACCGTCTCTCTAAACCCCATACCCAATTTGTAGGCCTAATGCAGTGTAGTTTCCAACAACTGCTAAACGAGAGCATTAAGATTGAAGCAATGGAGAGGAAACCTGGGGAACACCTTGGAGTGGAACACACCGTCTCTCTACACCCCATACCCAATTTGTAGGCCTAATGCAGTGTAGTTTCCAACAACTACTAAACGAGAGCATTAAGATTGAAGCGATGGAGAGGAAACCTGGGGAACACCTTGGAGTGGAACACACCGTCTCTCTACACCCCATACCAAATGTGTAGGCCTAATGCAGTGTAGTTTCCAACAACTACTAAACGAGAGCATTAAGATTGAAGCAATGGAGAGGAAACCTGGGGAACACCTTGGAGTTGAACACACCGTCTCTACACCCCATACCCAATTTGTAGGCCTAATGCAGTGTAGTTTTCACCAACTACTAAACGAGAGTAGGAAGATCGAAGCAATGTGGACGAAACCTGGGGCACACCTTGTGGCGGCAGACACCGTTAGTAGGCCCTACCAAAGTTGTAGCCCCAATGCAGTTTTAAAATTCCTAGAGGCTGAAAACAAGACTATTGACGCTCAGCTTTTTTCAAAGGAACACAGCTGTATTGAGTGGCGCAGACAGACACAGGTAGTAGGCCTTAAACCAAAAATGTGGCTCACTGCAGCTTAAAAAAGGTTACAGGGGTACACAGGCAGCATTGCTCTGGGTAGTGGAGGACAATTTCAATAGTGGACCGCAGACAGACTTTGTACGCCTACTATTAAAAAAAGGATGCTCTATGCAATAAAAAATAGGTTCCAGGGGTACACGGGCAGCAGTAGACTGGTCAGTGTAGTAGTAGTAGAAAGAACGGGCCGCAGACAGGCTTCGAAGGCCTAACATAAAAAAATTTTGGGCTGTAGGCACTTTTAAATAGGTTCCAGGGGTACACAGGCAGCAGTAGACTGGTCAGTGTAGTAGTAGTAGAAAGAATGGGCCGCAGACAGGCTTTGAAGGCCTAACATAATAAAATTGGGCTGGCTGTAGGCAATTTAAAATTGGTTCCAGGGGTACACGGGCAGCAGTGGTCTGGTCAGTGGAGGCCTAGTGGAAGGAGGGACCGCAGACAGGCTTCGAAGGCCTAACATAATAAATTGGGCTGGCTGTAGGCACTTTTAAATAGGTTCCAGGGGTGCACGGGCAGCAGTGGTCTGGTCAGTGGAGGCCTAGTGGCAGGAGGGACCGCAGACAGGCTTCGAAGGCCTAACATAATAAAATAGGACAGGCTGTAGGCACTTTATGATTGGTTCCAGGGGTACATGGGCAGCAGTGGTCTGGTCAGTGGAGGCCTAGTGGAAGGAGGGACCGCAGACAGGCTTCGAAGGCCTAACATAATAAAATTGGACAGGCTGTAGGCACTTTATTATTGGTTCCAGGGGTACACGGGCAGCAGTGGTCTGGTCAGTGGAGGCCTAGTGGAAGGAGGGACCGCAGACAGGCTTCGAAGGCCTAACATAATAAAATTGGACAGGCTGTAGGCACTTTATAATTGGTTCCAGGGGTACACGGGCAGCAGTGGTCGGGTCAGTGGAGGCCTAGTGGACGGAGGGACGGCAGACAGGCTTCGAAGGCCTAACATAATAAATTGGGCTGGCTGTAGGCAATTTAAAATTGGTTCCAGGGGTACACGGGCAGCAGTACACAGGTCAGTGGAGGCCTAGTGGAAGGAGGGACCGCAGACAGGCTTCGAAGGCCGAACATAATAAAATTGGACAGGCTGTAGGCACTTTATAATTGGTTCCAGGGGTACACGGGCAGAAGTGGTCTGGTCAGTGGAGGCCGATTATAATGAGTGTCTGCCAGTTAGTTGTCCAAAACAATAAATGTGAATGTTTCGCATTAAAACAAAATGAAAACACTAAAAGGTGCAATCATTAGGTACAGGGGTGGGATCCTCTGCGTAGTTTCAGACCTACTCATTTAGCGCAAAGTATTTACTGTGGTAAATAGAGGACACTGCCCCTGACTATGTTAAGTACCATCATACATGTCAACACAATGGTATTGTCCGTGGCAGGAATGGAAGGATGTCAGAGCATAGACTAAACATTGGTGGAAGTGTGAGAGATAACTGTGGAAGTGGTAGAGCAATGTTTGACCTGTGGGTGGGTGAACTCTCTTGTGGCCGGCGGTACAGGCCCAGGGCCCCTCATGTTACAACAGTGTGTCTGACGTTGGGTGCGCACCACCACCGCCAGAGACACTTTATTGTACTATGAGGGACCCAGTGGCAGTGCTGTCGACCAAAAGCAGGCACACCCACCTCTTCAGACAAACAGCACTCTCACGGGTGCTTGCGCCAAGTCGCGATACCACGGCCCCGTGTGGGGAGTTTGGCCATTTAGGGAGGTGTAAACATGTCATACGCTGGACAATCAGCTGCAGCAAATTAGACGTTAGAAAAGTAATTCACAGTAGTCCACAGGCAAGAGCTTTTCATAGGAAAGCTAGGTGTCGGCCGGGCAAGGTGGGGCAAAAGAATTCGAAATCCAGTTGTGGTTCATTTTAATGAATGTTAGATCATCAACATTTTGGGTAGCCAGACGAGTCCTTTTTTCGGTTAATATTGAACCTGCAGCACTGAATACTCTTTCTGATAGGACACTAGCTGCCGGGCAAGCAAGCTCCTGCAATGCATATTCTGCCAATTCTGGCCAGGTGTCTAATTTTGATGCCCAGTAATCAAATGGGAATGACGGTTGAGGGAGAACATCGATAAGGGATGAAAAATAGTTTGTAACCATACTGGACAAATGTTGTCTCCTGTCACTTTCAATTGATGCAGCAGTACCTGTCCTGTCTGCGGTCATAGGAAAATCACTCCACAACCTGGTCAGAAAACCCCTCTGTCCAATGCCACTTCTGATGTGTGCACCCCTAACACTCCTGGTCTGCTGCCCCCTGGAGCTCGTGTGAGAACGATCACGGGCGCTGTGTGCTGGGAATGCCTGAAGCAAACGGTCAACAAGAGTTGATTGTTTGGTTGCTAATATTAGTTCCAAGTTCTCATGTGGCATTATATTTTGCAATTTGCCTTTATAGCGAGGATCAAGGAGGCAGGCCAACCAGTAATCGTCATTGTTCATCATTTTAGTAATGCGTGTGTCCCTTTTGAGGATACGTAAGGCATAATCCGCCATGTGGGCCAAAGTTCCAGTTGTCAAATCTGCGGTTGTGATTGGTTGAGGGACAGTTTCAGGCAAATCTACGTCACTTGTGTCCCTCAAAAAACCAGAACCCGGCCTTGCCACGCAACCAATTTCCAGAGCCCCCGG
The DNA here is from genome assembly GCF_032444005.1 of Ranitomeya imitator. Taxonomy (NCBI): domain Eukaryota; kingdom Metazoa; phylum Chordata; class Amphibia; order Anura; family Dendrobatidae; genus Ranitomeya; species Ranitomeya imitator. The sequence continues at coordinate 109,063,869 of NC_091290.1, read as the reverse complement.
GAAAGCTTCCTCATTAAAAATATACTCATCCCCATCATCCTCCTCGTCCTCCACCTCCTCTTCGCCTGCTACCTCGTCCTGTACACTGCCCTGACCAGACAATGGCTGACTGTCATCAAGGCTTTCCTCTTCCTCTGGTGCAGACGCCTGATCCTTTATGTGCGTCAAACTTTGCATCAGCAGACACATTAGGGGGATGCTCATGCTTATTATGGCGTTGTCTGCACTAACCAGCCGTGTGCATTCCTCAAAACACTGAAGGACTTGACACATGTCTTGTATCTTCGACCACTGCACACCTGACAACTCCATGTCTGCCATCCTACTGCCTGCCCGTGTATGTGTATCCTCCCACAAAAACATAACAGCCCGCCTCTGTTCGCACAGTCTCTGAAGCATGTGCAGTGTTGAGTTCCACCTTGTTGCAACGTCTATGATTAGGCGATGCTGGGGAAGGTTCAAAGACCGCTGATAGGTCTGCATACGGCTGGAGTGTACAGGCGAACGGCGGATATGTGAGCAAAGTCCACGCACTTTGAGGAGCAGGTCGGAGAACCCAGGATAAGTTTTCAATAAGCACTGCACCACCAGGTTTAAGGTGTGAGCCAGGCAAGGAATGTGTTTCAGTTGGGAAAGGGAGATGGCAGCCATGAAATTCCTTCCGTTATCACTCACTACCTTGCCTGCCTCAAGATCTACTGTGCCCAGCCACGACTGCGTTTCTTGCTGCAAGAACTCGGACAGAACTTCCGCGGTGTGTCTGTTGTCGCCCAAACACTTCATAGCCAATACAGCCTGCTGACGCTTGCCAGTAGCTGGCCCATAATGGGACAACTGGTGTGCAACAGTGTGTGCTGCCGATGGAGTGGTTGGGCGACTGCGGTCTGTGGAAGAGCCCTCGCTTCTGCAGGAGGACGAGGAGGAGGAGGAGGAGGGGGTGCGAACGCCTACAGCCAACTTTTTCCTAGACCGTGGGCTAGGCACAACTGTCCCGAAATTGATGTCCCCAGTGGACCCTGCATCCACCACATTCACCCAGTGTCCCGTGATGGACACGTAACGTCCCTGGCCATGCCTACTGGTCCATGCATCTGTAGTCAGGGTCACCTTTGTACTCACAGATTGCCTGAGTGCATGGACGATGCGCTGTTTAACATGCTGGTGCAGGGCTGGGATGGCTTTTCTGGAAAAAAAGTGTCGACTGGGTAGCTCGTAGCGTGGTTCAGCGTACTCCATCAGGGCTTTGAAAGCTTCGCTTTCAACTAACCGGTAGGGCATCATCTCTAACGAGATTAGTCTAGCTATGTGGGCGTTAAAACCCTGTGTACGCGGATGCGAGGATAAGTACTTCCTTTTTCTAACCAGAGTCTCATGTAGGGTGAGCTGGAATGGAGAGCTGGAGATCGTGGAACTAGCGGGTGTGCCGGTGGACATGGCAGACTGAGAGACGGTTGGAGACGGTATTGTTTCCGCCGGTGCCCTAGATGCAATATTTCCTTCTACAAAACTGGTGATTCCCTGACCCTGACTGCTTTTGGCTGGCAAAGAAACCTGCACAGATACTGCCGGTGGTGCGGAAAATGGTGGCCTTACAGTGACGGAAGGGATGTTGCGTTGCTGCTAGCTTCATTGGCCGAGGGTGCTACTACCTTAAGGGACGTTTGGTAGTTAGTCCAGGCTTGAAAATGCATGGTGGTTAAATGTCTATGCATGCAACTTGTATTGAGACTTTTCAGATTCTGACCTCTGCTTAAGCTAGTTGAACATTTTTGACAGATGACTTTGCGCTGATCAATTGGATGTTGTTTAAAAAAATGCCAGACTGCACTCTTCCTAGCATCGGATCCCTTTTCAGGGATTGCAGACTGAGCTTTAACCGGATGGCCACGCTGTCCTCCAACAGGTTTTGGCTTTGCCACGCGTTTTGGGCCAGATACGGGCCCGGCAGATGGAACCTGTTGCGATGTTGATGCCTGCTGCGGCCCCTCCTCCACCTCCGCTTCAGAACTACTGCCGCCTGCACCCTGTTCCCCCAATGGCTGCCAATCGGGGTCAACAACTGGGTCATCTATTACCTCCTCTTCTAGCTCGTGTGCAACTTCGTCTGTGTCACCGTGTCGGTCGGTGGTATAGCGTTCGTGACGGGGCAACATAGTCTCATCAGGGTCTGATTGTGGATCAGTACCCTGAGAGGGCAATGTTGTGGTCTGAGTCAAAGGACCAGCATAGTAGTCTGGCTGTGGCTGTGCATCAGTGCACTCCATGTCAGAATCTACTTGTAATGGGCATGGCCTGTTAACTGTTTCACTTTCTAAGCCAGGGACGGTATGTGTAAAGAGCTCCATGGAGTAACCCGTTGTGTCGCCTGCTGCATCCTTCTCTCTTGTTGTTGTTTTTGCTGAAGAGGACAAGGAAGCCACTTGTCCCTGACCGTGAACATCCACAAACGACGCGCTGCTTTTACATTTACCAGTTTCAGAAGAGGAGGCAAAAGAGCTAGAGTCTGACTCTGCAAGGTAAGCCAAAACTTGCTGTTGCTGCTCCGGCTTTAAAAGCGGTTTTCCTACTCCCACAAAAGAGAGCGTTCGAGGCCTTGTGTAGTCAGACGACGAACCTGGCTCCACAGCTCCAGACTTAGGTGGAATATTTTTTTTCCCACGATCACCTGATGCTCCACTACCACTACCATCATTACCAGCTGACAATGAACGCCCACGGCCACGACCTCTTGCACCAGTCTTCCTCATTGTTTTAAAAACTTAACCAAAGTAACTTTATTTGTTGCTGTCAAACAACTTACACGATGAGCTATAACTTCAGTATGATTTCAATATCCCTTTACAGGTTGGTGAGACCACAAGGAAAATCAGGCACAATGTTACATACTCTGTTTTCTGTGGCACCAAATCACAGAGATGCCACACACGCAGGACTGTCACTCAAGCACAAATCTCAATATTAAGCTCCCACTGATTTTTTTTTTTTTTCAGGGAGACTTTAGAAACAAAATAAAATAAAATGATTTTTTCAGGAAGAATTTAGAAACCAAATAAAATAAAATGATTTTTTCAGGGAGAATTTAGAAACCAAATAAAAAAAAAATAGGCTTTCTATGGCCCACTGAGTGAGAGATGGCACACACAGGAGTCAGGAGTGGCACACAAGCCCAGAGGCCAATATTTATCTCCCACTGATTGATTTATTGATTTTTTCAGGTAGAATTTAGAACCCAAATCAAGCAAAAAAATAAATAGGCTTTCTATGGCCCACAATTTGAGAGAGAGAGAGAGAGAGAGATGGCACACCCAGGAGTCAAGACTGGCACACAAGCAGAAAGGGAAATATTAATCTCCCACTGTTTTTTTTTTTTTTTTTCAGGGAGACTTTAGAAACCAAATAAAATAAAATGATTTTTTCAGGAAGAATTTAGAAACCAAATAAAATAAAATGATTTTTTCAGGGAGAATTAAGAAACCAAATAAAAAAAAATAGGCTTTCTATGGCCCACTGAGTGAGAGATGGCACACACAGGAGTCAGGAGTGGCACACAAGCCCAGAGGCCAATATTTATCTCCCACTGATTGATTTATTGATTTTTTCAGGTAGAATTTAGAACCCAAATCAAGCAAAAAAATAAATAGGCTTTCTATGGCCCACAATTTCAGAGAGAGAGAGAGAGAGATGGCACACCCAGGAGTCAAGACTGGCACACAAGCAGAAAGGGAAATATTAATCTCCCACTGTTTTTTTTTTTTTTCAGGGAGACTTTAGAAACCAAATAAAATAAAATGATTTTTTTCAGGAAGAATTTAGAAACCAAATAAAATAAAATGATTTTTTCAGGGAGAATTTAGAAACCAAATAAAAAAAAAATAGGCTTTCTATGGCCCACTGAGTGAGAGATGGCACACACAGGAGTCAGGAGTGGCACACAAGCCCAGAGGCCAATATTTATCTCCCACTGATTGATTTATTGATTTTTTCAGGTAGAATTTAGAACCCAAATCAAGCAAAAAAATAAATAGGCTTTCTATGGCCCACAATTTGAGAGAGAGAGAGAGAGAGAGATGGCACACCCAGGAGTCAAGACTGGCACACAAGCAGAAAGGGAAATATTGATCTCCCACTGTTTTTGTTTTTTTTTTTCAGGGAGACTTTAGAAACCAAATAAAATAAAATGATTTTTTCAGGAAGAATTTAGAAACCAAATAAAATAAAATGATTTTTTCAGGGAGAATTTAGAAACCAAATAAAAAAAAAATAGGCTTTCTATGGCCCACTGAGTGAGAGATGGCAGACACAGGAGTCAGGAGTGGCACACAAGCCCAGAGGCCAATATTTATCTCCCACTGATTGATTTATTGATTTTTTCAGGTAGAATTTAGAACCCAAATCAAGCAAAAAAATAAATAGGCTTTCTAGGGACCACTATTTGAGAGAGAGAGAGATGGCACACCCAGGAGTCAAGACTGGCACACAAGCAGAAAGGGCAATATTAATCTCCCACTGTTTTTTTTTTTTTTTTCAGGGAGACTTTAGAAACCAAATAAAATAAAATGATTTTTTCAGGAAGAATTTAGAAACCAAATAAAATAAAATGATTTTTTCAGGGAGAATTTAGAAACCAAATAAAAAAAAAAATAGGCTTTCTATGGCCCACTGAGTGAGAGATGGCACACACAGGAGTCAGGAGTGGCACACAAGCCCAGAGGCCAATATTTATCTCCCACTGATTGATTTATTGATTTTTTAAGGTAGAATTTAGAACCCAAATCAAGCAAAAAAATAAATAGGCTTTCTATGGACCACTATTTGAGAGAGAGAGAGAGATGGCACACCAGGAGTCAAGACTGGCACACAAGCAGAAAGGGCAATATTAATCTCCCACTGATTTTTTTTTTTTTTCAGGGAGACTTTAGAAACAAAATAAAATAAAATGATTTTTTCAGGAAGAATTTAGAAACCAAATAAAATAAAATGATTTTTCAGGAAGAATTTAGAAACCAAATAAAAAAAAATTAATAGGCTTTCTATGGCCCACTGAGTGAGAGATGGCACACACAGGAGTCAGGAGTGGCACACAAGCCCAGAGGCCAATATTTATCTCCCACTGCTTGATTTAGTGATTTTTTCAGGTAGAATTTAGAACCCAAATCAACCAAAAAAATTAATAGGCTTTCTATGGCCCACTGAGTGAGAGATGGCACACACAGGAGTCAGGAGTGGCACACAAGCCCAGAGGCCAATATTTATCTCCCACTGCTTGATTTAGTGATTTTTTCAGGTAGAATTTAGAACCCAAATCAACCAAAAAAATTAATAGGCTTTCTATGGCCCACTGAGTGAGAGATGGCACACACAGGAGTCAGGAGTGGCACACAAGCCCAGAGGCCAATATTTATCTCCCACTGATTGATGTAGTGATTTTTTCAGGTAGATTTTAGAACCCAAATCAAGCAAAAAAATAAATAGGCTTTCTATGGCCCACTGAGTGAGAGATGGCACACACAGGAGTCAGGAGTGGCACACAAGCCCAGAGGCCAATATTTATCTCCCACTGATTGATTTAGTGATTTTTTCAGGTAGAATTTAGAACCCAAATCAAGCAAAAAAAAAAAATAGGCTTTCTATGGCCCACTGAGTGAGAGATGGCACACACAGGAGTCAGGAGTGGCACACAAGCCCAGAGGCCAATATTTTTCTCCCACTGATTGATGTAGTGATTTTTTCAGGTAGATTTTAGAACCCAAATCAAGCAAAAAAATAAATAGGCTTTCTATGGCCCACTGAGTGAGAGATGGCACACACAGGAGTCAGGAGTGGCACACAAGCCCAGAGGCCAATATTTATCTCCCACTGATTGATTTAGTGATTTTTTCAGGTAGATTTTAGAACCCAAATCAAGCAAAAAAATAAATAGGCTTTCTATGGCCCACTGAGTGAGAGATGGCACACACAGGAGTCAGGAGTGGCACACAAGCCCAGAAGCCAATATTTTTCTCCCACTGATTGATGTAGTGATTTTTTCAGGTAGATTTTAGAACCCAAATCAAGCAAAAAATAAATAGGCTTTCTATGGCCCACTGAGTGAGAGATGGCACACACAGGAGTCAGGAGTGGCACACAAGCCCAGAGGCCAATATTTTTCTCCCACTGATTGATGTAGTGATTTTTTCAGGTAGATTTTAGAACCCAAATCAAGCAAAAAAATAAATAGGCTTTCTATGGCCCACTGAGTGAGAGATGGCACACACAGGAGTGGCACACAAGCCCAGAGGCCAATATTTATCTCCCACTGATTGATTTAGTGATTTTTTCAGGTAGATTTTAGAACCCAAATCAAGCAAAAAAATAAATAGGCTTTCTATGGCCCACTGAGTGAGAGATGGCACACACAGGAGTCTGGAGTGGCACACAAGCCCAGAGGCCAATATTTTTGTCCCACTGATTGATGTAGTGATTTTTTCAGGTAGATTTTAGAACCCAAATCAAGCAAAAAAATAAATAGGCTTTCTATGGCCCACTGAGTGAGAGATGGCACACACAGGAGTCAGGAGTGGCACACAAGCCCAGAGGCCAATATTTATCTCCCACTGATTGATTTAGTGATTTTTTCAGGTAGAATTTAGAACCCAAATCAACCAAAAAAATAAATTGGCTTTCTATGGCCCATTGAGTGAGAGATGGCACACACAGGGATGGCACTCTAGCAGAAATGCCAATCTTAATCTCCCACAAAAAAAAAAAAAAAAACAGGGACTGTCCTACAATTACTATCCCCCTGCAGTAATCTCAGCCAGGTATGGCAGGCAGCAATAAGGAGTGGACTGATGCACAAATTAAATAAAAAGTGTGGACAAACAAAAAAGATAGCTGTGCAGAAAGGAAGGAACAAGAGTATTTGTGCTTTGAAAAAAGCAGTTGGTTTGCACAGCGGCGTACACACAGCAATGCAGCTATCAGGGAGCCTTCTAGAGCAGCCCAATGAGCTACAGCGCTGAGAAAAAAAAATGTAGCTTCCACTGTCCCTGCACACCGAAGGTGGTGTTGGACAGTGGAAATCGCTACAGCACAAGCGGTTTGGTGGTTAATGGACCCTGCCTAACGCTATCCCTGCTTCTGACGAAGCGGCAGCAACCTCTCCCTAAGCTCAGATCAGCAGCAGTAAGATGGCGGTCGGCTGGAACGCCCCTTTATAGCCCCTGTGACGCCGCAGACAGCAAGCCAATCACTGCAATGCCCTTCTCTAAGATGGTGGGGACCAGGACCTATGTCATCACGCTGCCCACACTCTGCGTTCACCTTCATTGGCTGAGAAATGGCGCTTTTCGCGTCATTGAAACGCGACTTTGGCGCGAAAGTCGCGTAACGCATGGCCGACCCCGCACAAGGGTCGAATCAGGTTTCATGAAACCCGACTTTGCCAAAAGTCGGCGACTTTTGAAAATGAACGAACCATTTCGCTCAACCCTACTGACAATAAAACATTCAAAATTGACAAGAAATTGGAGTTTACAGGAAACAAATGTTAACCTACGAACTATTTTTTTCCTGAATAATGACTTGTATGAGGCAAAATTTAAAAGGATTTAAAAAAAAAAAAGTAAATCAAAATTGAAGTTTTTATAAAAAAATTGGAAGTAGTTATGAAAGGCAGGCAACAAATTATTATGCAAATTGGATTTAAGTGTCATAAAGATTTACGGTAATTGTTTTGTTTTTCAAATAAACTCATGGCTGGTATTGTGTTTCAGGGCTCAATGGATCACTGAAAACAATCTTAAACACATCAGCTTTCCAGGTGATTCTAATTAAAGGAAAACTACTTAAAAAGGATGTTGCACATTATTAAACAGGCCACAGTTTTCAAGTAACATGGGAAAGAAAAAGGATCTCTCTGCTGCTGAAAAGCATCAAATAGTGCAAAGCCTTGGTCAAGAAATGAAAACATTAGTCATTTAAGCGTGATCATCATACTGTTAAGAGATTTGTGGCTGAATATGAGCACAGACGTGTTCGTGCTGATAAAGGCATAATGAGGAAGGTTTCTGCCAGGCAAGTTCATCAGATTAAGAGAGCAGCTGCTAAAAAGCCATTACAAACCAGTAAACAGATATTTGAAGCTGCTGGTGCCTCTGAAGTCCCTCAAACCTCAAGGTGCATGATCCTTCAAAGGCTTGCTTTGGTTCATAAACCTACTATTCGGGCACCCCTAAACAGAGTTCACAAGCAGAAATGGTTGCAGTGGGCCCAGACATACATAAAGACTAATTTTAAAACAATCTTGTTTACTGATGAGTGTCGAGCAACCCTGGATGGTCCAGATGGATGGAGTAGTGGATGGTTGGTGGATGGCCACCATGTCCCAACAAGGCTGCGATGTTAGAAAAGAGGTGGAGGAGTCATGTTTTGGGCCGGAATTATGGGGAAACAGCGGGTAGGGACTTTTAAGGTTCCTGAAGATGTGAAAATGACCTCTGCAAAGTATATAGAGTTTCTGACTGACAATTAAGTTAGTTTAAAAAATTAAACTAAATTTCTTATTCTTACCTAACTGCTTACCTCTCTCTATGTAATTAAAGTTGAGCAACAAAATTCACAGTATCTTGGTCTAGTGTTCACACTATAGCTCCAGATTAGAGTAATGCAAACTTCCTCATTTAAGTTAACATCTTTGGTACCTTTTTCTGATTATTGTGCCCTGTACAAATTCATGTGTGTGTTGAAATAATAACTAGGGTTGAGCGACTTTTGTTTTTATAGGATCAGGTCAGATTTCATGAAACCCGACTTTTTCAAAAGTCGGGTCGAGTGAAATCGGCCGATCCTATAAAAAAGTCGGGGTCGGGGTCGGCCGAAACTCGAAACCCAATGCAGTGCATTGGGTTTCTAATGGTTCCCAGGGTCTGAAGGAGAGGAAACTCTCCTTCAGGCCCTGCGATCCATATTAATGTGTAAAATAAAGAATAAAAATAAAAAATATTGCTATACTCACCCTCGGACGCGCCGTGGTTGTAACCGGGAGCCTTCCTTCCTAAGAATCTGCGCTTGTAGGACCTTTCAATGATGTCACTGCTTCTGATTGGTCGCGTGAGCGGTCACATGGGCGTCACGCGACCAATCAGAAGCCGTGACATCATCGAAAGGTCCTTCAAGCGCTGATTCTTAGGAAGGAAGGCTGTGGGTTACAACCAGGGCGCGTGCGAGGGTGAGTATATACCTATCAATGATGTCACGGCTTCTGATTGGTCGCGTGAGCAGTCACATTGGCGTCACGCGACCAATCAGAATCCGTGTCGTCATCAAAAGGTCCTTCAAGCGCTGATTCTTAGGAAGGAAGGCTCCCGGTTACAACCAGGGTGCGTCCGAGGGTGAGTATAGCAATATTTTTTATTTTTATTCTTTATTTTACACTTAAATCTGAATTTCGATACCAATTCCCGATATCTTAAACATATCGGGAATCGGTATCGGAATTCCGATTCCAGATTCAGAAGATCGCCGACTTCATGGCCGACCCCACACAGGGGTCGGGTCGGGTTTCATGAAACCCGACTTTGCCAAAAGTCGGCGACTTCTGAAAATGGCCGACCTGTTTCGCTCAACCCTAATAATGACATCACACAAAGCTTAATAATTAGAAATGACACAGGGCAGCACGTAGGTAAACTGGACATGGTTAATGATGCATGGAATTTTTCTGATGGACACATGTGACTTCCCTACAAATCATGAAAACTAAAAGTTTTTTTCTGGATCAAAAATGAAGAAACATATGCTGATCCAGGTGGATGCAGGTCTCTTTATTCCCACCAAACAAGCTTTATCATTAAGTTATTATGTAAAAAGTTAGGAAAAACTGCAAGATGTTAAATAGGTTATCCAGTACCACGCACTTTTGCATTGGGGGGAAGCAATGCTCATGATGTCACAAGCCTAGAAACCTGCCAGAATGGTCGCAATATGGACAGATGATGTGCATGTGTCCTTTTCATCAAAATTAGAATGTGCATAATACCTTCTGATTGTGCAGGAGTCTGGGCTCATAAGTCAACGATATTGCTCATTTCCAAAACAGAACTGAACGGAACTGGAATAGCCTTCTTTAATTTCACCATAGTTACCTACAGTAAGCCATAGTCTTGAAATAGAAACAAAAAGGACCCTATTTTGATTTTTAATATAGGTGTCACGGGGTTACCGCAATGGAGCAGAGCCAGAAGACCACAGAGTCTAGTGGCTACTACTCCGCCTCTGAGAAGAAGCACTTCTCAAGTGTATTAAACGTGTTTATTTCTTTCAACAGAACCGGTTAATTGGCCAGGTTAGAAATTCCTGCATTCAGCTGTGCTCGGTTAGCCACCCATTTCCCCTACAAAATCTAGGCTCAATTACCAAATCCTTGCCTGTGTTAACAATTGCTGCAAGACATTGGAGTCGGAGAAGTTGGTTTTATGAAGGAGTGCTGGAGGAATTTATTAGTGACTGTTGCCTGGATTGTACGCTCAGAAATTTTGCTTTCTTCCTCATCCCTACACACCCTGGTGAATACCTCGATTATATGTGAGTGTATGTTTTTTGTGTGTGTTTTCAGTTTACCCTTGTCTGTATTACCCTGTCTGTCAGGTTGGTGTAATGCGATGCACAGTAGCGCCCCCTCTTCCCTAGGTAGGGAAAGGGGACAGACGAAGGGATAATCTAGGAGATAAGGCAAAGGCAGAGGCCCCAACATCTTCAACATCTGAAGTATCCTGGGGAACAGGGTGAGCTAGGATGCCCCCTAGTATTAGGGCCAGGAATGGTGCCCCTGGTCCCAGGTCACTCACCAGTCGAATCGTGACAAAGGGACTCACTTGCTTTTACTGTTTTGGCTTCCTTGATTTTTGATGTTTGCTTAATAAAACAGTTAAGCTAAAATATTGATAATATACATATCATCTATTGTATTGTTATCTGGAAATGTATACAACATTTTTTAAACAATAGAATTGGAAATAAATTTCAGTTTTCCTGAAGTGGTATGGAACGAGCAACATTTTAAATCAGCTTCACAACAACTTGACTGTAGCTGTTTTTTGTTGGTGCTGTAAAAATAGTTGGGAGCACACAGTTGATTTGATAAACTTGAAATTCCATTTATTGAAAACATTTATCAATATGTATGTGAATCTTCAGGAAGAGCAAATTCCATAGACACTACAACTCAGGCAGAATGGAGATTTCATTATAATGCAGCACGCATGAGTGCATTATACATCAGTAGGATGAGGTGTGAGTGAGTTATGCCAAGTCATCCCTAAAATGATAATAAAAAACAGTTTTCTGGTCAAATTGCATTCTGCAAATACACAGAAAAAAATCAATAAAGTTCTGCTTGTAGTGACCAAAGGGGAAAATTGACATTCTATGTATTTATTTGGTATCTGCAAACAGGATTTTTTCCAAGTAATGATGTACCAACTACGTCAATGGATGGCCAGCAACTTATGGGAGACATATTAGTAATTTTTACAGTTTTTGTAGAGACTTATCTTAAAAGTTTTATTTAGACTTTTGTTTTCTGTCATCCTGAGTGTTAGGGGTCGAGTTCCCGCCTCTGCACGGGGGTATCTTGGGCCATCTCCGCTGCAGTCTCCCATTCTTCTTCTGCCACAGTGGAGCGTGCTCAGCGGAGACGTCGGTCCCAGCGTCTTGCTCAGTCTCACTTTGTGCAAAGGGTTACTGCTGCTTTTCCAGCTTCTGCCATTGAGGCCAATGCTGGGCAGCGGCAAGCAGATGCTGTTAGGACTGGCGGAACGCACCAAGTATAAGATGTAATGGTATTAGGTGCGTTCGCCGTCCGAGGTCCACCGTGCTGGTGAAAGACCCTGCTGCTAGTAAGACGGACTATATGGCGGTACTAAGTATACACACATGGGTTAACTTCACAATGCGTGAAGGAAGCGATCCTGTTGCGTCACAGGACCGCAGTACCGCACATAAAGCGCGAGCAAGAAGTCAGCGGACTCAACCCCTACACAGGATTGAAGTCCGATTAGACACTTGCTGGCACAACACCGCAACTGGGTGTGTCAGAGCAATATAAATAATAATATAAAGGCACAAGAGTGTGTGCGGTGCCGCACTGACGGATGCCACTAACCACCCAGGCTTGGGTCAGGAAAGCGCAGAGCAAGCGCACGGCGTCGTACTGGCGGACACAGCAACTGGTAGCTGAAATGTGTGTTTCGTGCTGTTGGATAAGTCGGGCGCTAGATAGCAAACATACACCTTCCGTGAACAGACATTCAATAGGGAGGGTTATTTAAAGAGCGACTTTCACTCACAACACACACACATATTTACAAGACAATACTAGCGCATGGCCGTGCGGCCATGCGAGGCTTAAATAGCTGCAGCATGTTTAGGACCTTCCAAAGAAGGACCAATGGAGTGCTGCAGCACCTGAGCATGTGACCCTGGATCTCCACTGAGAGATCTCGCCCTGGGCATGCTCAGAGTGCAAAGCAGGATTTAGTCCTAGCAGCTACAAGGACCTTAGCTGCAGTATCTGATCATGTGACCCTCGATCTCCACTGAGAGATCTTACTCTGGGCATGCTCAGAATGTAAAAAGCAGGACTTAGCCCCAGAAACGTCCGCTCGCCGCTGCCCAGCACTGACTTCAATGGGAGAAGCAGGAAACGCAGCAGTAACTCTAAGCACAGAGTCAGACTGAGCGAGATGCTGGGATCGACGTCTCTGCTGAGCAAGCTCCACTGCGGCAGGAGAAGAATGGGAGACCGCAGCGGAGATGGCCCGAGATTCCCCCTGTGCAGAGGCAGGAACTCGACCCCTGTGGTCTCCCATTCTTCTCCTGCCACAGTGGAGCCTGCTCAGCGGAGACATCGGTCCCAGCATCTTCCTCATTCTCACTCTGTGCAGAGGGTTACTGCTGCTTTTCCTGCTTCTGCCATTGAAGCCAGTGCTGGGCAGCGGTGAGCAGACGCTTTTGGGACTAAGTCCTGCTTTTCCTCTTCTGAGCATGCCCAGGGCAAGATCTCCCATTGGAGATCGAGGGTCACATGCTCAGATACTGCAGCAGATTCCATTGGTCCTCCAGGAAGGTCCTGAAGATGGTCAACTTCTGTGGCAGCCTCCCATTGGTCCTTCTGGGAAGGTCTTGTACATGCTGCAGCTATAAAAGGTTCGCATGACCGCACGGCCATGCGCTAGTGTACATTTGTAATCATGTGTGTTGATGAGTGCAAGTCGTTCCTTAAAAAACCCATCCCTTGTGTATGACTGTTCGCGTAAGGTGTATGGCTGCTATCTAGCGCCCGGATGAACTCACAGCATTAACACACGAAACAGCGTCTACTGCTGTGACCGCCAGTATGGCGCCACGCGCCATTAGAGTGCTTCTTTAGCCCAAGTCTGGGTGGTTAGTGGCGTCTGCCAGTACGGCACAGCTCGCACTCTCGTGCTCAAAATTATTATTTCAGTTTACCTCTTACACCCAGTAGCGGTGCCGAGCACAATTAGTCTAGAAGGACTCAAATCCCGCGTCTTGGGACTGAGTTCGGTGACTCCTTGCTTGCGCTCTTTTGTGCAGTACCCCGGCCCTGTGACTTTACAGAGTTCGCTTCTACCGCCAAATAGCGCTGCCATTTGCTAGCAGCAGGTTCTCACCTGCACGGTGGACCCCAGACTGTGAACGCACCTAATAACATCTTACTTTTTACTCGGTGCATTCCGCCAGTCCTAACACAGAGCAATTTTCTCATAATTTATCGAATGAACCCAACAATTTAAGTTGTATTTTATTGTCTTAATTAATCATTATTTATGCAAATGAAATGTTCGAAAAATATATATAAAAAAGTCATTCGTGTGATTTTAATCACTAATAATTAATGCACAGAGGTATTACTAGTAAGAACGCAGCATATACCGTAAGATTAGTTTATTATGACAGAATTCTGCTTTTTACCTTTCAGCACTCAGTAGGTCGTAATTTAGTTTTTATAATTGCAAATCAAATTAGTTTCATTAAATATTATTTTTGCAGGACTTATTTTTGTGATATGGTAGATAAATGTTACAGATTAATTTGCATCTGAAACCCTAAGTGAGGCGCACACCCAGCTATATTCAGGACATCACAGACATTCTTTGCAAATTGTCAGTCCTGGGCCCACTTCCCGAGGACATGATACTAGCCACAATGGATGTACAGTCTCTCTACTCCAACATTCCTCATGAGGTTGGGATTTTGCATGCAAATATTTCCTTAAAAACAATCTAGCCACAGAACCAACACTGCAATTTATCAAGTTTGTGCTCTATCACAACTATTTTTCTTTTGGGAACAATTTATACCAACAGTGTATGGACAGCGCCATGGAAAGCAAAATGTCCTCACAATATGCTAGCTTATTTATAGCTAAACTAGAGGAGGAGTTTTTGTCATCTTTCTCTATTAAACCTTTCACATACTTCCGCTACATTGATGATCTGCTAATAATCTGGACAGGCTCAAAAGATGATCTGCTTACCTTCCACAATAATTTCAACAAGTCCCACCTTCACCTTCTCAAAGTCCCAAATACATTTTCTGGGCATGACGATATACATCAAGGACAACACCATACAAATATCAATTTACCATAAGCACACAGGACGTCCTTCATGTCTTAGATGGAACAGCTTTCATCCAAGACACACAAAAAAATCATCTACAGTCAAGCTCTGAGGTACATTCAGATCTGTTCAGACCGTAAAGACAGAGACAGCTTCTATCTGTCATGGTTAGGACAAGGTTATGTCTTGTACTCTCAGGGTTAATGTTCTTAACCTCTCTTTCAAGATGGGAGGGCTATTTATACTCGCTCCTAACCTGGTATCCTTGTCAGCTATAGGTTTTCTGCAGTCTGTATGCTTGACCTCTGTAGTGTGTGCAGGCATGCTTTGTGTCTTGCTGTCACCTGCTTTATTCGCTTTCCTGGATTACTGACCCCTGGCTTGGCTTCTGACTATTCTCTGACTCTTCCAGTTGGTATCTTGTAATCTCCTGGCTATGACCTCGGCTTGTTTCACTATTCTTTTATGCTTGTCCCTTCTCTGTTTCCCCGGCATCTGGCTCCGCCCCCTGACCGCCTCCCCCTCTGTCACATGATCGTAGGTCCTTTTGTTTTACCTGGTCACTCTGTCTCATGTGAAAGGTCCCATTGGTGTACATGTTAGTTACCCGGTTTCTGGTTCAGCTCCGTTGCTGCTGGGTGCAGTTTCCCCTGCAGCATTTATACCCGGGTATCGTGACACTATCACTGAGGGACTTGTGTAGTCTCGAAAGCTTGCAATTTGTTACCATCTTTTCAGTTAGCCATTAAAAGGTATCAACCACTGAGGACTCTCAATTCTAAATATTTTTCTATCACTGAGGAATACATTCCTACAACAAGGATATGCCATATCACAGCATGTACAGAAACTGACAGTCTCCAGTATGAATTGGGAAAGGATTGGATACAAGATACTGGAGCATATTCTGGATTTTGTCAGCCTGCTTCCTGGAACACAGTGCATGACTATGATTTTCCATGCAATGTGTATACTATATATTTCTTCAATTCAAAAAATCTAATTTGCTATATAATAATAATAATTATTATTATTTATTATTATTATCTATATATATATAATTGTCTAAGGGTTTTTCTATGTGTCTGTCTTTCTGTCTGTCTGTCTGTCCTGGAAATCCCGCGTCTCTGATTGGTCGAGGCCGCTAGGCCTCGACCAATCAGAGACCGGCACAGCATCGACATAGAAATCCCGCGTCTCTGATTGGTCGAGGCTGCCAGGCCTCGACCAATCAGTAACAGGCACAGCGACGATGATGTCATAAAGGACGTAGACATCTCACGTTTCTGATTCAGCGACGGGCACAGTATCGACGTAGATGTCATAATGGTTGCCATGGCGACTGTTGTGAATTCTGTGATCAAGCTCCCTCCTGTGGTCACGAGTGGTACTGCGGCTTCTGAGTTTCCTTCCTCAGGTGATGAGGTTAAGTCGTTAGGTGCTGCTCTATTTAACTCCACCTAGTGCTTTGATCCTGGCCTCCAGTCTATGTTCTAGTATTGGTCTTGCTTCCTCCTGGATCGTTCCTGTGGCCTGTCTGCTCAGCATAAGCTAAGTTCTGCTTGTGTTACTTTTGTTGCTATATTTTCTGTCCAGCTTGCTTTTTTGGTTTTGCTTGCTGGAAGCTCTGAGACGCAGAGGGAGCACCTCCGTACCGTTAGTCGGTGCGGGGGGTCTTTTTGCCCCTCTGCGTGGTTGTTTGTAGGTTTTTGTGTTGACCGCAAAGCTGTCTTTCCTATCCTTGGTCTATTCAGTAAGTCGGGCCTCACTTTGCTAAATCTATTTCATCTCTGTGTTTGTATTTTCATCTTTACTCACAGTCATTATATGTGGAGGGCTGCCTTTTCCTTTGGGGAATTTCTCTGAGGCAAGGTAGGCTTATTTTTCTATCTTCAGGAATAGCTAGTTTCTCAGGCTGTGCCGAGTTGCATAGGGAGCGTTAGGCGCAATCCACGGCTACCTCTAGTGTGGTTTGATAGGTTTAGGGATTGCGGTCAGCAGAGTTCCCACGTCTCAGAGCTCGTCCTATGTTTTGTGGTTTTTGTCAGGTCACTTGTGTGCTCTGAACTTCAAGGTCCATTGTGGTTCTGAATTACCTATTCAGAACAGTACTGGAGGCCCAAAGTAATATGCTTCTCAATAGAGGGAAAAATGAAGTTCTGAGACCATTTTTTTTTCTTTGCACTGTGTTTTGCCTTTTTTTTCCCCTAGACATTTGGGTGGTTCAGGACACAGGTGTGGTGATGGACATTAAAGGTCTGTCTTCATGTGTGGATCTTCTCACTGCAAGAGTACAAAATATTCAAGACTTTGTGGCTCAGAATTCTATGTTAGAACCAAGAATTCCTATTCCTGATTTGTTTTCTGGAGATAGAGCTAAATTTCTGAGTTTCAAAAATAATTGCAAACTGTTTCTGGCGTTGAAACCTTGCTCCTCTGGTGACCCAGTTCAACAAGTTAAGATCATTATTTCTTTATTACGTGGCGACCCTCAAGACTGGGCATTTTCCCTTGTGCCAGGAGATCCTGCATTATGTAAAATTGATGCGTTTTTTCCGGCGCTCGGATTACTGTACGATGAACCTAATTCAGTGGATCAGGCAGAGAAAAATTTGCTGGCTCTGTGTCAGGGTCAGGATGAGATAGAGATTTATTGTCAGAAGTTTAGAAAGTGGTCTGTGCTCACTCAATGGAATGAATGTGCTTTGGCAGCAATCTTCAGAAAGGGTCTCTCTGAAGCCCTTAACCCCTTTCTGCCATTAGACGTACTATTGCGTCCATGTGGGGTGGGCTTTACTTCCCAAGGACGCAATAGTACGTCATATGCGATCGGCAGCGCTCACGGGGGGAGCGCCGCCGATCGCGGCCGGGTGTCAGCTGTTTATCGCAGCTGACATCCGGCACTATGTGCCAGGAGCGGTCACGGACCGCCCCCGGCACATTAACCCCCGGCACACCGCGATCAAAGATGATCGCGATGTGCTGGCGGTACAGGGAAGCACCGCGCAGGGAGGGGGCTCCCTGCGGGCTTCCCTGAGCCCCCCGCAGCAACGCGATGTGATCGCGTTGCTGCGAGGGTCTCACCTCCCTCCCTGCTCCCTCCAGCCCCGGATCCAAGATGGCCGCGGATCCGGGTCCTGCAGGGAGGGAGGTGGCTTCACAGAGCCTGCTCAGAGCAGGCACTGTGAAGCAGCCTGCACTCCTATCAGATCAGTGATCTGACAGAGTGCTGTGCAAACTGTCAGATCACTGATCTGTGATGTCCCCCCCGGGACAAAGTAAAAAAGTAAAAAAAAAAATTTCAAATGTGTAAAAAAAAATAAAAAAAAATATTCCAAAATAATGAAAAAAAAAATAAAAATATTATTCCCATAAATACATTTCTTTATCTAAATAAAAAAAACAAAACAATAAAAGTACACATATTTAGTATCGCCGCGTCCGTAACGGCCCGACCTATAAAACTGGCCCACTAGTTAACCCCTTCAGTAAACACCGTAAGAAAAAAAAAAAAAAAACGAGGCAAAAAACAACGCTTGATAATCATACCGCCGAACAAAAAGTGGAATAACACGCGATCAAAAAGACAGATATAACTAACCATGGTACCGCTGAAAACGTCATCTTGTCCTGCAAAAAACGAGCCGCCATACAGCATCATCAGCAAAAAAATAAAAAAGTTATAGTCCTGAGAATAAAGCGATGCAAAAATAATTATTTTTTCTATAAAATAGTTTTTATCGTATAAAAGCGCCAAAACATAAAAAAATGATATAAATGAGGTGTCGCTGTAATCGTACTGACCCGAAGAATAAAACTGCTTCATCAATTTTACCAAACGCGGAACGGTATAAACGCCTCCCCCAAAAGAAATTCATGAATAGCTGG
Organism: Ranitomeya imitator; assembly: GCF_032444005.1. NCBI lineage: Eukaryota > Metazoa > Chordata > Amphibia > Anura > Dendrobatidae > Ranitomeya > Ranitomeya imitator. The sequence goes on along the minus strand of NC_091290.1, from coordinate 109,045,360 downwards.
TTTTTGGTCATTCTGCCTCACAAAAATCGGAATAAAAAGCGATCAAAAAATGTCACATGCCCGAAAATGTTACCAATAAAAACATCAACTCGTCCCGCAAAAACCAAGACCTCACATGACTCTGTGGACCAGAATATAGAAAAATTATAGCTCTCAAAATGTGGTAACGCAAAAAATATTTTTTGCAATAAAAAGCGTCTTTCAGTGTGTGACGGCTGCCAATCATAAAAATCCGCTAAAAAACCCGCTATAAAAGTAAATCAAACCCCCCTTCATCACCCCCTTAGTTAGGGAAAAATTAAAAAAATGTATTTATTTCCATTTTCCCATTAGGGCTAGGGTTAGAGTTAGGGCTAGGGTTAGGGCTAGGGTTAGGGCTAGGGTTAGGGCTAGGGTTAGGGCTAGGGTTAGGGCTAGGGCTAGGGCTAGGGTTAGGGCTAGGGTTAGGGCTAGGGTTAAGGCTAGGGTTAGGGTTAGGGCTAGGGTTAGGGCTAGGGTTAGGGCTAAGGTTAGGGCTAGGGTTAGGGCTAGGGTTAGGGTTAGGGCTAGGGTTAGGGCTAGGGTTAGGGTTAGGGCTAGGGTTAGGGCTAGGGTTAGGGTTAGGGCTAGGGTTAGGGCTAGGGTTAGGGCTAGGGCTACAGTTTGGGTTGGGGCTAAAGTTACAGTTAGGGTTTAGATTACATTTACGGTTGGGAATAGGGTTGGGATTAGGGTTAGGGGTGTGTCAGGGTTAGAGGTGTGGTTAGGGTTACTGTTGGGATTAGGGTTAGGGATATGTTTGGATTAGGGTTTCAGTTATAATTGGGGGGTTTCCACTGTTTAGGCACATCAGGGGCTCTCCAAACGCGACATGGCGTCCGATCTCAATTCCAGCCAATTCTGCGTTGAAAAAGTAAAACAGTGCTTCTTCCCTTCCGAGCTCTCCCGTGTGCCCAAGCAGGGGTTTACCCCAACATATGGGGTATCAGCGTACTCAGGACAAATAGGACAACAACTTTTGCGGTCCAATTTCTCCTGCTACCCTTGGGAAAATACAAAACTCGGGGCTAAAACATATTTTTTGTGGGAAAAAAAAAGATTTTTTATTTTCACGGCTCTGCGTTATAAACTGTAGTGAAACACTTGGGGGTTCAAAGTTCTCACAACACATCTAGATTAGTTCCCTGGGGGGTCTAGTTTCCAATATGGGGTCACTTGTGGGGGGTTTCTACTGTTTAGGTACATTAGAGGTTCTGCAAACGCAATGTGACGTCTGCAGACCATTCCATCTAAGTCTGCATTCCAAATGGCGCTCCTTCCCTTCCGAGCTCTGCCATGCGCTCAAACGTTGGTTTCCCCCAACATACGGGGTATCAGCGTACTCAGGACAAATTGGACAACAACTTTTGGGGTCGAATTTCTCCTCTTACCCTCGGGAAAATACAAAACTGGGGGCTAAAAAATAATTTTGGGGGGAAAGATTTTTTTTTTTAATTTTCACGGCTCTGCGTTACAAACTGTAGTGAAACACTTGGGGGTTCAAAGCTATCACAACACATCTAGATGAGTTCCTTAGGGGGTCTAGTTTCCAAAATGGTGTCACTTGTGGGAGGTTTCTACTGTTTAGGTACATTAGGGGCTCTGCAAATGCAATGTGACACCTGCAGACCATTCCATCTAAGTCCTCATTCCAAATGGAGCTCCTTCCCTTCCGAGCCCTCCCATGCGCCCAAACAGTGGTTCCCCCCCACATATGGGGTATCAGCGCACTCAGGACAAATTGGACAACAAATTGTGGGGTCGAATTTCTCCTTTTACCCTCGGAAAAATATAAAACTGGGGGCTAAAAAATAATTTTTGTGGGAAAAAATTTTTGTTTTATTTTTACGGCTCTCCATTATAAACTTCTGTGAAGCCCTTGGTGGGTCAAAGCGCTCAGCACACATCTAGATAAGTTCCTAAGGGGGTCTACTTTCCAAAATGGTGTCACTTGTGGGGGGTTTCTACTGTTTAGGTACATTAGGGGCTCTGCAAACGCAATGTGACACCTGCAGACCATTCCATCTAAGTCTGCATTCAAATGGCACTCCTTCCCTTCTGAGCCCTCCCATGTGCCCAAACAGTGGTTCCCCCCACATATGGTGTATCATCGCACTCAGGACAAATTGGGCAACAAATTTTGGGGTCCAATTTCTCCTGTTACCCTCAGGAAAATACAAAAGTGGGGGCTAAAAAAATAATTTTTGTGGGAAAAAAATTTTGTTTTATTTTTACGGCTCTGCATTATAAACTTCTGTGAAGCACTTGGTGGGTCAAAGTGCTCACCACACCTCTAGATAAGTTCCTTAGGGGGTCTACTTTCCAAAATGGTGTCATTTGTGGGGGGTTTCAATGTTTAGGCACATCAGTGGCTCTTCAAACGCAACATGGCGTCCCATCTCAATTCCTGTCAATTTTGCTTTGAAAAGTCAAACGGCGCTCCTTCCCTTCCGAGCTCTCCCATCCACCCAAACAGTGGTTTACCCCCACATATGGGGTATCCGCGTACTCAGGACAAATTGTACAACAACTTTTGGGGTCCAATTTCTTCTCTTACCCTTGGGAAAATAATAAATTGGGGGCAAAAAGATAATTTTTGTGAAAAAATATGATTTTTTATTTTTACGGTTCTACATTATAAACTTCTGTGAAGCACTTGGTGGGTCAAAGTGCTCACCACACCTCTAGATAAGTTCCTTAGGGGGTCTACTTTCCAAAATGGTGTCACTTGTGGGGGGTTTCAATGTTTAGGCACATCAGTGGCTCTTCAAACGCAACATGACGTCCCATCTCAATTCCTGTCAATTTTGCATTGAAAAGTCAAACGGCGCTCCTTCCCTTCCGAGCTCTCCCATCCGCCCAAACAGTGGTTTACCCCCACATATGGGCTATCAGCGTACTCAGGACAAATTGTTCAACAACTTTTGGGGTCCAATTTCTTCTCTTACCCTTGGGAAAATAAAAAATTGGGGGCGAAAAGATAATTTTTGTGAAAAAATATGATTTTTTATTTTTACGGTTCTACATTATAAACTTCTGTGAAGCACTTGTTGGGTCAAAGTGCTCACCACACCTCTAGATAAGTTCCTTAGGGGGTCTACTTTCCAAAATGGTGTCACTTGTGGGGGGTTTCAATGTTTAGCCACATCAGGGGCTCTCCAAACGAAACATGGCGTCCCATCTCAATTCCAGTCAATTTTGCATTGAAAAGTCAAATGGCACTCCTTCGCTTCCGAGCTTTGCCATGCGCCCAAACAGTGGTTTACCCCCACATGTGGGGTATTGGCATACTCAGGACAAATTGTACAACAATGTTTGGGGTCCATTTTCTCCTGTTACCCTTGGTAAAATAAAACAAATTGGAGCTGAATTACATTTTTTGTGAAAAAAAGTTAAATGTTCATTTTTATTTAAACATTCAAAAAATTCCTGTGAAGCACCAGAAGGGTTAATAAACTTCTTGAATATGGTTTTGAGCACCTTGAGGGGTGTAGTTTTTAGAATGGTGTCACACTTGGGTATTTTCTATCATATAGACCCCTCAAAATGACTTCAAATGAGATGTGGTCCCTAAAATAAAATGGTGTTGTAGAAATGAGAAATTGCTGGTCAACTTTTAACCCTTATAACTCCCTAACAAAAAAAAATTTTGGTTCCAAAATTGTGCTGATGTAAAGTAGACATGTGGGAAATGTTACTTATTAAGTATTTTGTGTGACATATCTCTGTGATTTAATTGCATAAAAATTCAAAGTTGGAAAATTGTGAAATTTTCATAATTTTCGCCAAATTTCCGTTTTTTTCACAAATAAACGCAGGTACTATCAAATAATTTTTACCATTGTCATGAAGTACAATATGTCACGAGAAAACAATGTCAGAATCACCAGGATCCATTGAAGCGTTCCAGAGTTATAACCTCATAAAGGGACAGTGGTCAGAATTGTAAAAATTGGCCCGGTCATTAACGTGCAAACCACCCTTGGGGGTAAAGGGGTTAAGGATGTCATGGTGGGATTTCCTATGCCTGCTGGTCTGAATGAGTCTATGTCTTTGGCCATTCAGATCGGTCGACGCTTGCGTGAGCGTAAATCTGTGCACCATTTGGCGGTATTATCTGAGCATAAACCTGAGCCTATGCAGTGCGATAGGACTTTGACCAGAGCTGAAAGGCAGGAACACAGACGTCAGAATGGGCTGTGTTTCTACTGTGGTGATTCCACTCATGCTATCTCCGATTGTCCTAAGCGCACTAAGCGGTTCGCTAAGTCTGCCACCATTGGTATGGTACAGTCGAAATTTCTTTTGTCCGTTACTTTGATCTGCTCTTTGTCTTCCTATTCTGTCATGGCATTTGTGGATTCAGGTGCTGCCCTGAATTTGATGGACTTGGAGTTTGCTAGGCGCTGTGGCTTTGTCTTGGAGCCCTTGCAGTGTCCTATTCCATTGAGAGGAATTGATGCTACGCCTTTGGCCAAGAATAAGCCTCAGTATTGGACCCAGCTGACCATGTGCATGGCTCCTGCGCACCAGGAGGATATTCGCTTTTTGGTGTTCCAAAATCTGCATGATGTGGTCGTGTTGGGGTTGCCATGGCTACAAGTCCATAACCCAGTATTAGATTGGAAATCAATGTCTGTGTCCAGCTGGGGTTGTCAGGGGGTACATGGTGATGTTCCATTTCTGTCTATCTCATCATCCACCCCTTCTGAGGTCCCAGAGTTCTTGTCTGATTACCGGGATGTATTCGATGAGCCCAAGTCCAATGCCCTACCTCCGCATAGGGATTGTGATTGTGCTATCGAGTTGATTCCTGGTAGTAAGTTTCCTAAGGGTCGACTGTTTAATTTATCTGTACCTGAGCACGCCGCTTAGCGGAGTTACGTAAAAGAATCCTTGGAGAAGGGTCATATTCGGCCATCATCATCGACATTGGGAGCAGGGTTCTTTTTTGTGGCCAAGAAGGATGGTTCGCTGAGACCTTGTATTGATTACCGCCTTCTAAATAAAATCACGGTCAAATTTCAGTACCCCTTGCCGCTGCTATCTGATTTGTTTGCTCGGATTAAGGGGGCTAGTTGGTTCACCAAGATAGATCTTCGTGGTGCATATAATCTTGTGCGTATTAAACGGGGCGATGAATGGAAAACTGCATTTAATACGCCCGAGGGCCATTTTGAGTACCTAGTTATGCCATTCGGACTTGCCAATGCTCTATCAGTATTTCAGTCCTTTATGCATGACATCTTCCGAGAGTACCTGGATAAATTCCTGATTGTATACTTGGATGATATTTTGGTCCTCTCGGATGATTGGGAGTCTCATGTGAAGCAGGTCAGAATGGTGTTCCAGGTCCTGCGTGCTAATTCTTTGTTTGTGAAGGGATCAAAGTGTCTCTTTGGTGTTCAGAAGGTTTCATTTTTGGGGTTCATTTTTTCCCCTTCTACCATCGAGATGGACCCTGTTAAGGTCCAGGCCATTTATGATTGGACTCAGCCGACATCTCTGAAGAGTCTGCAAAAGTTCCTTGGCTTTGCTAATTTTTATCGTCGCGTCATCTGTAATTTTTCTAGTATTGCTAAACCATTGACCAATTTGACCAAGAAGGGTGCTGATGTGGTCAATTGGTCTTCTGCTGCTGTGGAAGCTTTTCAAGAGTTAAAGCGTCGTTTTTCTTCTGCCCCTGTGTTGTGTCAACCAGATGTTTTGCTTCCGTTCGAGGTTGAGGTTGATGCTTCTGAAATTGGAGCGGGGGCTGTTTTGTCGCAAAGAGGTGCTGATTGCTCGGTGATGAAGCCATGCACCTTCTTTTCCAGGAAGTTTTCGCCTGCTGAGCGAAATTATGATGTTGGCAATCGAGAGTTGCTGGCCATGAAGTGGGCATTCGAGGAGTGGCGTCATTGGCTTGAAGGAGCTAAGCATCGCGTGGTGGTCTTGACTGATCACAAGAACTTGACTTATCTCGAGTCTGCCAAACGGTTGAATCCTAGACAGGCTCGTTGGTCGCTGTTTTTCTCCCGTTTTGACTTTGTGGTTTCGTACCTTCCGGGCTCTAAAAATGTGAAGGCGGATGCCCTGTCTAGGAGTTTTGTGCCCGACTCTCCGGGTTTGCCTGAACCGACGTGTATTCTCAAAGAGGGAGTAATTGTGTCTGCCATCTTCCCTGATTTGCGGCGGGTGCTGCAAAAATTTCAGGCTAATAAACCTGATCGTTGCCCAGCAGAGAAACTGTTTGTCCCTGATAGGTGGACGAATAAAGTTATCTCTGAGGTTCATTGTTCGGTGTTGGCTGGTCATCCTGGAATCTTTGGTTCCAGAGATTTGGTGGCTAGATCCTTTTGGTGGCCGTCTCTGTCGCGGGATGTGCGTTCTTTTGTGCAGTCCTGTGGGATTTGTGCTCGAGCTAAGCCCTGCTGTTCTCGTGCCAGTGGGTTGCTTTTGCCCTTGCCGATCCCGAAGAGGCCTTGGACACATATCTCTATGGATTTTATTTCGGATCTCCCCGTCTCTCAAAAAATGTCGGTCATTTGGGTAGTTTGTGATCGCTTCTCTAAGATGATCCATTTGGTACCCTTGTCTAAATTACCTTCCTCCTCTGATTTGGTGCCATTGTTCTTCCAGCATGTGGTTCGTTTACATGGCATTCCAGAGAACATCGTTTCTGACAGAGGTTCCCAGTTTGTTTCGAGGTTTTGGCGAGCCTTTTGTGCTAGGATGGGCATTGATTTGTCTTTTTCCTCGGCTTTCCATCCTCAGAAAAATGGCCAGACTGAACGAACCAATCAGACCTTGGAAACATATCTGAGATGTTTTGTTTCTGCTGATCAGGATGATTGGGTGTCCTTTTTGCCGTTGGCTGAGTTCGCTCTTAATAATCGGGCCAGCTCGGCTACCTTGGTTTCACCGTTTTTCTGCAATTCTGGGTTCCATCCTCGTTTCTCTTCAGGGCAGGTTGAGTCTTCGGACTGTCCTGGTGTGGATACTGTGGTGGACAGGTTGCAGCGGATTTGGACTCATGTAGTGGACAATTTGACCTTGTCCCAGGAGAAGGCTCAACGTTTCGCTAATCGCAGACGCTGTGTGGGTCCCCGACTTCGTGTTGGGGATTTGGTTTGGTTGTCATCTCGTTATATTCCTATGAAGGTTTCCTCTCCTAAGTTTAAGCCTCGTTTCATTGGTCCGTATAGGATTTCTGAGGTTCTTAATCCTGTGTCTTTTCGTTTGATCCTTCCGGATTCTTTTTTCATCCATAACGTATTCCATAGGTCATTGTTGCGGAGATACGTGGCGCCTGTGGTTCCATCTGTTGATCCTCCTGCCCCGGTTTTGGTGGAGGGGGAGTTGGAGTATATAGTGGAGAAGATTTTGGATTCTCGTGTTTCGAGACGGAAACTCCAGTATCTGGTTAAGTGGAAGGGTTATGGTCAGGAAGATAATTCCTGGGTCTTTGCCTCTGATGTCCATGCTGCCGATCTTGTTCGTGCCTTTCATATGGCTCATCCTGGTCGGCCTGGGGGCTCTGGTGAGGGTTTGGTGACCCCTCCTCAAGAGGGGGTACTGTTGTGAATTCTGTGATCAAGCTCCCTCCTGTGGTCACGAGTGGTACTGCGGCTTCTGAGTTTCCTTCCTCAGGTGATGAGGTTAAGTCGTTAGGTGCTGCTCTATTTAACTCCACCTAGTGCTTTGATCCTGGCCTCCAGTCTATGTTCTAGTATTGGTCTTGCTTCCTCCTGGATCGTTCCTGTGGCCTGTCTGCTCAGCATAAGCTAAGTTCTGCTTGTGTTACTTTTGTTGCTATATTTTCTGTCCAGCTTGCTTTTTTGGTTTTGCTTGCTTGCTGGAAGCTCTGAGACGCAGAGGGAACACCTCCGTACCGTTAGTCGGTGCAGAGGGTCTTTTTGCCCCTCTGCGTGGTTGTTTGTAGGTTTTTGTGTTGACCGCAAAGCTATCTTTCCTATCCTCGGTCTATTCAGTAAGTCGGGCCTCACTTTGCTAAATCTATTTCATCTCTGTGTTTGTATTTTCATCTTTACTCACAGTCATTATATGTGGGGGGCTGCCTTTTCCTCTGGGGAATTTCTCTGAGGCAAGGTAGGCTTATTTTTCTATCTTCAGGAATAGCTAGTTTCTCAGGCTGTGCCGAGTTGCATAGGGAGCGTTAGGCGCAATCCACGGCCACCTCTAGTGTGGTTTGATAGGTTTAGGGATTGCGGTCAGCAGAGTTCCCACGTCTCAGAGCTCGTCCTATGTTTTGTGGTTTTTGTCAGGTCACTTGTGTGCTCTGAACTTCAAGGTCCATTGTGGTTCTGAATTACCTATTCATAACAGGTTACGATGATGTCATAAAGGTTGCCTCGACCAATCAGCGACGGGCACAGTCTGCCACGAATTCTGGAATCATCATTGTCCATATACTACGGGGACATGCATATTCTAGAATACCCGATGCGTTAGAATCGGGCCACAATCTAGTACTTTATATTTAATAATTATTATTATAATTATTTATTATTATACTTTATATTTCTTCAATTCAAAAAATCTAATTTGCTATATGAGTTTGCATAATTAATTCTATAATTTCACTTTGCAAACATAGGCTGTACCAAAGATCTATCTTTATTTAAACCCTAAAACTATTTTTTAGTTTATTGTTTAGTTTCATAGTTTGTTCCCTTACTTTTTAATATATATCAAAACTATTCTGTTTACACTGTTGAAAGGAAGAAAAATTGTTTTCAATGAACACTTTGATCTTTTTGCTAGGCTGCCCTCTGTTCACTGAGTATTACACAACATCTACACATATTAATCCATTTTGCTAGATTTTGTTGAGCACTAAGGTAACAGTTAAGGTCCCTTCACATTAAGCGACGCTGCAGCGATACCGACAACGATCCGGATCGCTGCAGCGTCGCTGTTTGGTCGCTGGAGAGCTGTCACACAGACAGCTCTCCAGCGACCAACTATCCCGAGGTCCCCGGTAACCAGGGTAAACATCGGGTAACTAAGCGCAGGGCCGCGCTTAGTAACCCGATGTTTACCCTGGTTACCATGCTAAAAGTAAAAAAAAACAAACACTAGATACTTACCTACCGCTGTCTGTCCTCCAGCGCTGCGCTCTGCTTCTCTGCTCTCCTCCTGTACTGGCTGTGAGCCGGAAAGCAGAGCGGTGACGTCACCGCTCTGCTTTCCGGCTCACAGACAGTACAGGAGGAGTGCAGAGCACAGCGCTGGAGGACAGACAGCGGTAGGTAAGTATCTAGTGTTTGTTTTTTTTTACTTTTAGCATGGTAACCAGGGTAAACATCGGGTTACTAAGCGCGGCCCTGCGCTTAGTTACCCGATGTTTACCCTGGTTACCAGTGAAGACATCGCTGGATCGGTGTCACACACGCCGATCCAGCAATGTCAGCAGGAGTCCAGCGACGAAATAAAGTTCTGGACTTTATTCAGCGACCAACGATCTCCCAGCAGGGGCCTGATCGTTGGTCGCTGTCACGCATAACAATTTCATTAACGATATCGTTGCTACGTCACAAATAGCAACGATATCGTTAACAATATCGTTATGTGTGAAGGTACCTTTAGAGTCAAATCTTGGTGCTTAAAAGTCTAATAGACTTATCAGCTATGTAAGTGTGACACCCCAAGTTCCTGGTTGTCCTAGTGGCATTGCTTTCCTCACGGGGAGAGTGATGTCATGCTTGGAAGCGAAGGAAGGTCTTCTTTATTAGCTACCACAAGCCTACAAAATGTTCACACTCCAGGACAGAAGGGGGAGCTCTGATCCAGCTTATGGGTGGCTCCCATATATATATATATATATATATATATATATATCTAGATATATAGATATATAGATATATATTCTAGTCTGGAGGGAAAGTTAGTGAGTTCAATCAGTGAGTGCAAGACAGCAGACTGGGACAGTCTGAGGCAGGAAGTATGAGAGAGGGGCCTTGCAGCCACGAGGGTGATGCAGCTCCTGAAGGAAAGAGATAACACAGAAAGACAAACAATTTGTAGTGAGCGTGTAAGAGAGTGAAGCACAGGAGAGTGATAACTGAGGAGGACAGCTACAATTTGGCTACCTACCTGCAAAGCACAGACACCGGTAGCCCAAAGACCGAGTTTGTGAGGGACTCCAAGACTTACAGCAGAAATCGGCAGGGCAGCTGAACTTTACGTCACCTGTCCGCCCTAATACTCAGGATACACAGTGGTGCATAGAGCCCCGGTCGAGATAGAGACCATGTAAAAAGGCTAGAGCCACTTGTCATATGGGTTAGTGTTCTACCTTTAAGGAGGACATATAAAACACCTATAAATATGAAACAACAACCAATGATATGAGATTAAAATATAAATTTTATTATAAACACAATAATAACAGTTTAAAATTCAGGAAAGGACCACCAGGTGGCAGTAGAATGCAGGTTATCATACAAGGGCATGTCAGTAAAATTTGAATAATTGATTTCCAAGGGAATCAGATAATGTAACGAGCATGGAAATCTCACCATAAATGATTAAAGGTTGAGGTAATTTTGCTTATATTGCACTGTTCACATTACATAGTATATTCCATATGGAAAAAAAAAAAATAAAGTGAATATCGTGCACTGTGGAAATCTCACTAAAAATGGTCAAAAGTTGAGGTAATTTTGCTTATATTGCACTGTTCACATTACATAGTATGTTCCATATGGAAAAGTAAGGAATAAAGTGAATATCGTGCATATAGCAGAGTTGATATTACAAAAAAAAAAATACTCAAAAAATAAATACAGTGACAAAAAAGTCAAATTTGGGACGTGTTGGGCCGTGCGGGCTTATCATCAGGGTATGTCTGACCATGGAAATATTTCACATGATTACATTTTGGTGCACTTGGTAACTATTTGATGTTATTTATATTTTTGTTTCCCCCTTTATTTACTGTGCACAGCACTTTATTATATCTATTTTGGGGGTATATTATTTATCTATCTATATACGCTTACTTATGTACAGTGTTCACTTTAAATGGATACTTTCCTGATACATACTTTCCTGCTATAAACACGCAGTGCAATGTGACTTATTTGGTGCCCTTTTGAGGTAGTTTATTATTTACTATTTATTTATTTAGATTTTTCTGGGTAAATTTGACTTTTTTGTCACTGTATTTATTTTTTGAGTATTTTTTTTTGTAATATCAACTCTGCTATATGCACGATATTCACTTTATTCCTTACTTTTCCATATGGAACATACTATGTAATGTGAACAGTGCAATATAAGCAAAATTACCTCAACTTTTGATCATTTATAGTGAGATTTCCACAGTGCACGATATTCACTTTATTCTTTATTTTTCCATATGGAATATACTATGTAATGTGAACAGTGCAATATAAGCAAAATTACCTCAACCTTTGATCATTTATAGTGAGATTTCCACAGTGCACGATATTCACTTTATTCTTTATTTTTCCATATGTAATATACTATGTAATGTGAACAGTGCAATATAAGCAAAATTACCTCAACCTTTGATCATTTATAGTGAGATTTCCACAGTGCACGATATTAACTTTATTTTTTATTTTTCCATATGGAATATACTATGTAATGTGAACAGTGCAATATAAGCAAAATTACCTCAACCTTTAATCATTTATGGTGAGATTTCCATGCTCGTTACATTATCTGATTCCCTTGGAAATCAATTATTCAAATTTTTCTGACATGCCCTTGTATGATAACCTGCATTCTACTGCCACCTGGTGGTCCTTTCCTGAATTAAACTGTTATTATTGTGTTTATAATAAAATTTATATTTTAATCTCATATCATTGGTTGTTGTATCATATTTATAGGTGTTATATATTTATACAGCTACACGACCACACATATAGTTGTTTATTTGGTTGATTAACTTTAAGGAGGACAGAAAGAATAGTGAGGACCCTGACCGTAGACACAGGTAGCAAGGGACTACACCGCAGCACTAGTAGGAAGGCTTCTAACTCCACCTGGTAAGGGGGACTCTATATTTGCTTCCAAGCAGGCCGGACCCTGTCTGTACCTGTAATCCGGGACCCTGGACTGTGGCTGCCTGAAGTCTACAGTAAGCCAGGTAAAGAGACTGAAACCATCTCCATCTACACACCGGGAGCCCTGGGGAACCAACTTCACCTGTGGGAAGTTATACCATCTTAGCTGCCATAAGATCATCCCAGAGGACCCCTTTAAGCTGTGTCGGTCCCCACTGACCGAATACCACAGTTGACGTCATGAATATTTTATCAACCTAGTGATCCAACAGTACTATGTGCTGCCAAACAATGAAAATCCGTCTGTATCACTTTATGCTAACCAATAGCAGTGAAACAGAAAAAGCACAAAAAACTTCTCCAATAAAATCATTTTTTATTAAATCATTTTAAAGTATAGGCATCGTTACAATAATAATTCTTAAACCATATACCGCAATTGTAAGGGACTATCCAGCTACTGATCTCTTTAAACACAGAGTATAATTAATGCACAAATTATAAACATTATCATTGGCTGATTAATAGGATATGCATTACCCCCTTAATATACGCGGTATCAAAGCCACAATCAATATATACAAAGAAGGGTATACAACCTTAACCAGCTTAGAATGAGTCCCTACTATCGCAACATCAACTACCTTAGTGTTGTGAGTTCTGTTTTTGGGCTCCCTCTGGTGGTTACTGATGGTACTGGGTGACTTGTGTTCTCTGCGGTCTCTGGTGTCCACCTGTTCCATCAGGTTATGGGAGTTTCCTATTTAACCTGACTTTTTTGTCATTTCCTCGCCGGCTATCAATGTAATCAGCGTGTCTTTTTACTTCTGCTCCCTGCGTCTGTTATCTTCAGGACAAGCTAAGTTTTGATTTTCCTGTTCCACGTTTTGCTTTATTTTTGTCTTAGTCCAGCTTGCAGATATGTGATTCCCTGCTGCTGGTTGCTGTAGTGGGCTGAAATGACTCCTCATGTTCCATGAGTTGGCACATGAGTTCAAGTAATTTCAGGATGGTTTTTTTGAAGGGTTTTTCGCTGACCGCGCAGTTCACTTTTGTATCCTCTGCTATCTAGCTTTAGCGGGCCTCATTTTTGCTGATTCTATTTTCATAACTACGTATGTGCTTTCCTCTCATTTCACCGTTATTACATGTGGGGGGCTGCTATTTCTGTGGGGTGTTTCTCTGGAGGCAAGTGAGGTCTGTGTTTCTTCTAATAGGGGAAGTTAATCCTTCGGCTGGCGCGAGACGTCTAGGAATCATCGTAGGCACGTTCCCCGGCTACTGCTAGTTGTGTGTTTAGGTTCAGGATCGCGGTCAGCTCAGGTTCCATCACCCTAGAGTTTTTGTGCTTGTCCTTTTGTGATCCCCTGCCATTGGGATCATGACACCTTAGACTACCATATTCGTTACCAACAATCTGGGGCAAACTGTCCTATGTTGCTAAAATGGGGAAAGCAAATAACCGCTATACTTACAATGTGTGAGAAGAGTGCCCAGTCCCTCTACCCCGACGCACGTTTCATCCAAAACTTCCTCAGGGGGAATCATGAGCATAAACTTTATTCACCAATCCCCTTTAAAGACTTTGCCTTTTACATGGGCACCCAGAGCCATGGACCTGGTCACCGCCACCGTGACATCCCCCTTTATGTACCAGATCCAGTACCGAGTACCCCACAGCCCTGGCTGGCAACCCATAAGAAGTGCTTATTAAGAAAAATGGCACAAATACAGTAGGTAGGGGCATAGTTACAGGTTTTCAATTAGCAGGTAGTTGCTTTAACCCCTTTCTGCTGTCTGACGTGCTATCACATTGAGGTGTTCTGGGACTTAATTCCCACAGATGGGATAGTACATCTTAGGCGATCAGCTGCGCTCACAGGGTAGCGCGGCCGATTGTGGCCGGGTATCAGCTGATTATCACAGCTGACATTGGCACTAAGTGCCAGGAGCGGTCACGGACCACTCCCGCCACATTAACCCCTGGAACACTGAGATCAAACATGATCGCAGCGTTACGGTGATGTGATTGCATTGTTCCGAGAGTCTCCTCGGTCCTCCTCCCTGCAGGCCCCTGATCCAAGATGATTGCGGGGGGCCTACCGGGTCCTGCAGGGAGGTGGCTTGCAAGCGCCTGCTGAGAGAAGGCTCCGGCAAGCATCCTGCATTGCCTGTCAGATCGCTGATCTGACACAGTGCTTTGCAAAGTGCACAGTGCTTTTCCCCATACCCTGGACAATGTGAGTGCTCTGAGTAGGTACATGTCGAGGACGGCGTCCTTCCAGAGGATGGACACTTCATTTGGGCTTCCTGACGTTTTCAGGAAGGGCTTAGCCATTTCTTCAGCCATGTTAGACTTGTGGATTCTTTACACATCCAGAAGTCCTTCCGTGTTAGAAGTCAGCCTATTTTCGCTCCACTCGATCGATCAAGGTTTCTTGGGTTCTAGGCACCAGGCATCGGCAAAGCACTTCTGTCAGCTTTGCGGGTTTGTTTAGTCCGCATGCATCCTTGAAGTATTATAATTCCCAGAGATCCACAGACGTGAGTCTTGGCAGGCTGTCTCTGCAGTCTGCGGTGGCGCACTTGTAAGTAGCGGTTACACAGGGTCTGATCTGATGTTGTCCCCACCCAGGGACTGCTTTGGGACGTCCCACGGTCTGTGTACCCCAATGAGGCAAAGGAAAAATAGGGATTTTTGTGTACTCACCACAAAATCCTTTTATCCAAGCCATTCATTGGGGGACACAGCTCCCACCCTTTGTGCTTATTTTATAATTTGAAATACTATACTGTCATATATAATTTGACATGCTATACTCTCATATATTGTTTTTGATCTCCTACTGCTTTTGAACCAAACTGGTTAGCTGATTGCCAGCCGGAGGGTGGAGCTAACTTTCTTTGTATTACTTAGTGTCAGCCTCCTAGTGGCAGCAGCATAGACCCACGGTCTGTGTCCCCCAATGATTGGCTTGGAGAAAAGGATTTTACGGTGAGTACACAAAAATCCCTATTTCTTCTAAGCTCCTCGCACTTGTTAAAGTTAAAAAAAAGAAAAAAAAAGTTGTTCGATAGCTGCAACACATGCAGGGATTGTCTGTTTGTTAGGCAATGCCTGCATGTGTTGTGGATGTCGACAGCCTCGTGACATGCAGCTGCGGAAACTCGGACATGGTATTCGAGCACCCCGAAGATACTCTATTAGCACACTAACCTGCTCGGATAACGCATTATCCGAGCACGTCTGCTCATCACTATTTAAATCCCTTTCTTTTCTTATTTGGCTAGTGGGCAGTGCTACTCATTGATTGACAGCCTTTCCGCTATAACTTTTGATGTCAAAGAAGTACCCTTACAGGAGCAGCTTTTATGGGCAGCACGGTGGCTCATTGGTTAGCACAGCAGCCTTGCAGCGCTGGAGTCATGGGTTCAAACCCCACCAAGGACAACATCTGCAAAGAGTTTGTATGTTCTCTCCGTGTTTGCGTGGGTTTCTTCCCACATTCCAAAGACATACTGATAGGGAATTTAGATTGTGAGCCCCAATGGGGACAGTGATGATAATGTGTGCAACCTGTAAAGCGCTGCGGAATATGTTAGCGCTATATAAAAATAAAGAATATTATTAAAAAATAAAGTTTATTAAAACTGGGGGCTAAAAAATAATCTTTGTGGAAAAAAAAGGATTTTTTATTTTCACGGCTCTGCGTTATAAACTGTAGTGAAACGCGTGGGGGTTCAAAGAACTCACAACACATCTATATAAGTTCCGTCGGGGGTCTACTTTCCAAAATGTGGTCACATGTGTGGGGTTTCTACTGTTTAGGCACATCAGAGCCTCTACTAAGGCGACATGGCATTATATCTCAATTCCATACAGGAAAGATATATATCTTGGTACCGTGTTAGACAGTAGACAGAGAAATATTTAGAATTGAGAGTCCTCAGTGGTTGATACCTTTTAATGGCTAACTGAAAAGATGGTAACAAATTGCAAGTTTTAGAGACTACACAGGGCTTTTCATCAGGCAAAGACTAAAAGAAATTCTGAAGAATCACATATTTATGCGCAACATAGCACAGAAAAAAAAAGAAAAAGCCATGGATAAGACAGGTGACATGAAGCAGAATTACCATGAGTGATAAACAGTTACGTCCATAAATATTGGGCCAGTTCTTAGATAAGGAATGTTTTATTGTCCTGTGATTAGGGTCTCTGTTATGATGACCCCTCATAGTCTGAGGGGCAAGTTCCTTAGTTGATGTAAAAAGACATAAATCCGTGCGACACATTCATTCCTGCATTAAGACTGTCAAAGGTCATCATCAGTTTATATTTCCAGACTCTTCTGTCTCTCTGAGATTTCTCAATTCCATTTAATTTTGCATTGAAAAGTCAAATGGCGCTCCTTCTCTTCCAAGCTCTGCCATGTGCCCAAACAGTAGTTTATCCCCACATATGGGGTATCAGCATAGTCAGGACAATTTGCACAACAACTTTGTGGGTCTAATTTTTTCTGCTACCTTTGGGAAAATAAAAAATTGGGGGCAAAAATATCATTTTTGTGAACAAATATGATTTTTTTATTTTTTCGGCTATACATTATAAACTTCTGTGAATCACTTGGTGGGTCAAAGTGCTCACCACTAGGGTTGAGCGACCTTGACATTTTTAGAGTCGAGCCGTGTTTCACGAAACCCGACTATCTTAGAAGTTGAGTTGAGTGGAATCGGCCGATTATCGCGAAAAGTCGGGTATCGCCCGAAACACGAAACCCAATGCAAGTCAATGGGGGAGCATAGTCGGCAGTGAGTGGAGGCCAGGAAAACACCTACACTGCCCATTTTAATGGCGAAAACATCCATTCTTGTTAAAGAAGCTTGTCAATCGTAATTTACCTTATAATAATTGGAAGGCATTTGAAATTGGGGGTCATTTGGCTAAAGTTGTGGGGGGTAGGGCTGGTTCAAGTAATTAGTGGGCCCAGTAAATCTGGACCACGTCACGGCAGTGGAGCAGGGAGAGGTAAGTATTTCAACTTTGCAAGTGCTGTGATCCTGAGCAAGCAGGGGGGGCCCACTCGTTGGCATTGGCACTGGCACAGGGCCCCTCAAAGTACAGCGGTGTGTTTGCATGGCGGGGGCGCCTCCCACCGGCAGCAACACTTTTGCGTACTATGAGAGGCCCTGTGCCAGTGACATTGCCAACTAGTATTCCTCCCCCCACCTGATGAAGGAACCTGCACTTTCATCTGCACCTTCCTCTTTGTCCCCGTGTAAGGTGGTATGGTATGCGGGAAGAGGAACCTGACTTTCAGCAGGGTCACAATCTTGCTGTGTAGCGTGCACGGGGAATTTTGCGTTATGGGTCAATGTACCAGCAGACTCATCTATCACTGGCTGGGCAATGGGCAGGATGAGGAGGAAACACAGATATAGGCCCAAAGAATAAAGTGGGCTAAATGCAGTTCAAAATTGGTAACACAGGACTAACCAGGGGGCATTGCAGTGGAGGACAACTGGAATGAGAGGCTGACACAGAGAGTAGGCCCAAATCAGTAAGTAGTCGAAATGCAGTTCAAAATTGGCAACCGTAGTAAACAGGCGGCACAGCTTTGTTCAGTGGAGGAGAACAGCAAGGAGTGGCAGACACCGATAGTAGGCCCCAACCCAACTAGTAGGCCAAATGCAGTCTAACATTAACAACTACTTAACGAGAGCCTGAAAATGGAATTTCAGGACAGGAAACCAGGAGAACAGCAAGGAGTGGCAGACACCGATAGTAGGCCCCAAACCAACTAGTACGCCAAATGCAGCTGTTCCGTTTAACCACAATTTAATGAGAGCCTGAAGATAGAAGTTCAGGAAAGGCAACCTGGAGAACACCTTGGAGTGTAACACACCATCTCTCTACACCCCATACCCAATTTGTAGGCCTAATGCAGCGTAGTTTCCAACAACTACTAAACGAGAGCCGGAAGATCGAAGCTCAGGAAAGGCAACCTGGAGAACACCTTGGAGTGGAACACACCATCTCTCTACACCCCATACCCAATTTGTAGGCCTAATGCAGTGTAGTTTCCAAGAACTACTAAACGAGAGCATGAAGATCGAAGCATTGGCGAGGAAACCTGGGGAACACCTTGGAGTGGAACACACCATCTCTCTACACCCCATACCCAATTTGTAGGCCTAATGCAGTGTAGTTTCCAACAACTACTAAACGAGAGCCGGAAGATCGAAGCTCAGGAAAGGCAACCTAGAGAACACCTTGGAGTGGAACATACCATCTCTCTACACCCCATACCCAATTTGTAGGCCTAATGCAGTGTAGTTTCCAACAACTACTAAACGAGAGCCGGAAGATCGAAGCTCAGGAAAGGCAACCTGGAGAACACTTTGGAGTGGAACACACCATCTCGCTACACCCCATACCCAATTTGTAGGCCTAATGCAGTGTAGTTTCCAAGAACTACTAAGCGAGAGCCGGAAGATCGAAGCTCAGGAAAGGCAACCTGGAGAACACCTTGGAGTGGAACACACCATCTCTCTACACCCCATACCCAATTTGTAGGCCTAATGCAGTGTAGTTTCCAACAACTACTAAACGAGAGCCGGAAGATCGAAGCTCAGGAAAGGCAACCTGGAGAACACCTTGGAGTAGAACACACCATCTCTCTACACCCCATACCCAATTTGTAGGCCTAATGCAGTGTAGTTTCCAAGAACTACTAAACGAGAGCCGGAAGATCGAAGCTCAGGAAAGGCAACCTGGAGAACACCTTGGAGTGGAACACACCGTCTCTACACCCCATACCAAATGTGTAGGCCTAATGCAGTGTAGTTTCCAAGAACTACTAAATGAGAGCCGGAAGATCGAAGCTCAGGAAAGGCAACCTGGAGAAGACCTTGGAGTGGAACACACCATCTCTCTACACCCCATACCCAATTTGTAGGCCTAATGCAGTGTAGTTTCCAACAACTACTAAACGAGAGCCGGAAGATCGAAGCTCAGGAAAGGCAACCTGGAGAACACCTTGGAGTGGAACACACCATCTCTCTACACCCCATACCCAATTTGTAGGCCTAATGCAGTGTAGTTTCCAACAACTACTAAACGAGAGCATTAAGATCGAAGCAATGGCGAGGAAACCTGGGGAACACCTTGGAGTGGAACACACCATCTCTCTACACCCCATACCCAATTTGTAGGCCTAATGCAGTGTAGTTTCCAAGAACTACTAAACGAGAGCCGGACGATCGAAGCTCAGGAAAGGCAACCTGGAGAACACCTTGAAGTGGAACACACCATCTCTCTACACCCCATACCCAATTTGTAGGCCTAATGCAGTGTAGTTTCCAAGAACTACTAAACGAGGGCCGGAAAATCGAAGCTCAGGAAAGGCAACCTGGAGAACACCTTGGAGTGGAACACACCATCTCTCTACACCCCATACCCAATGTGTAGGCCTAATGCAGTGTAGTTTCCAACAACTACTAAATGAGAGCATTAAGATCGAAGCAATGGCGAGGAAACCTGGGGAACACCTTGGAGTGGAACATTCCATCTCTCTACACCCCATACCCAATTTGTAGGCCTAATGCAGTGTAGTTTCCAAGAACTACTAAACGAGAGCCGGAAGATCGAAGCTCAGGAAAGGCAACCTGGAGAACACCTTGGAGTGGAACACACCATCTCTCTACACCCCATACCCAATTTGTAGGCCTAATGCAGTGTAGTTTCCAAGAACTACTAAACGAGAGCCGGAAAATCGAAGCTCAGGAAAGGTAACCTGGAGAACACCTTGGAGTGGAACACACCATCTCTCTACACCCCATACCCAATTTGTAGGCCTAATGCAGTGTAGTTTCCAACAACTACTAAACGAGAGCCGGAAGATCGAAGCTCAGGAAAGGCAACCTGGAGAACACCTTGGAGTGGAACACACCATCTCTCTACACCCCATACCCAATTTGTAGGCCTAATGCAGTGTAGTTTCCAACAACTACTAAACGAGAGCATTAAGATCGAAGCAATGGCGAGGAAACCTGGGGAACACCTTGGAGTGGAACACACCATCTCTCTACACCCCATACCCAATTTGTAGGCCTAATGCAGTGTAGTTTCCAAGAACTACTAAACGAGAACCGGAAGATCGAAGCTCAGGAAAGGCAACCTGGACAACACCTTTGAGTGGAACACACCATCTCTCTACACCCCATACCCAATTTGTAGGCCTAATGCAGTGTAGTTTCCAACAACTACTAAACGAGAGCCGGAAAATCGAAGCTCAGGAAAGGCAACCTGGAGAACACCTTGGAGTGGAACACACCATCTCTCTACACCCCATACCCAATTTGTAGGCCTAATGCAGTGTAGTTTCCAACAACTACTAAACGAGAGCCGGAAGATCGAAGCTCAGGAAAGGCAACCTGGAGAACACCTTGGAGTGGAACACACCATCTCTCTACACCCCATACCCAATTTGTAGGCCTAATGCAGTGTAGTTTCCAACAACTACTAAACGAGAGCCTGAAAATCGAAGCTCAGGAAAGGCAACCTGGAGAACACCTTGGAGTGGAACACACCATCTCTCTACACCCCATACCCAATTTGTAGGCCTAATGCAGTGTAGTTTCCAAGAACTACTAAACGAGAGCCGGAAAATCGAAGCTCAGGAAAGGCAACCTGGAGAACACCTTGGAGTGGAACACACCATCTCTCTACACCCCATACCCAATTTGTAGGCCTAATGCAGCGTAGTTTCAAACAACTACTAAACGAGAGCCGGAAGATCGAAGCTCAGGAAAGGCAACCTGGAGAACACCTTGGAGTGGAACACACCATCTCTCTACACCCCATACCCAATTTGTAGGCCTAATGCAGTGTAGTTTCCAACAACTACTAAACGAGAGCATTAAGATCGAAGCAATGGCGAGGAAACCTGGGGAACACCTTGGAGTGGAACACACCATCTCTCTACACCCCATACCCAATTTGTAGGCCTAATGCAGCGTAGTTTCAAACAACTACTTAACGAGAGCCGGAAGATCGAAGCTCAGGAAAGGCAACCTGGAGAACACCTTGGAATGGAACACACCATCTCTCTACACCCCATACCCAATTTGTAGGCCTAATGCAGTGTAGTTTCCAACAACTACTAAACGAGAGCCTGAAAATCGAAGCTCAGGAAAGGCAACCTGGAGAACACCTTGGAGTGGAACACACCATCTCTCTACACCCCATACCCAATTAGTAGGCCTAATGCAGTGTAGTTTCCAACAACTACTAAACGAGAGCCGGAAGATCGAAGCTCAGGAAAGGCAACCTGGGGAACACCTTGGAGTGGAACACACCATCTCTCTACACCCCATACCCAATTTGTAGGCCTAATGCAGTGTAGTTTCCAAGAACTACTAAACGAGAGCCGGAAGATCGAAGCTCAGGAAAGGCAACCTGGAGAACACCTTGGAATGGAACACACCATCTCTCTACACCCCATACCCAATTTGTAGGCCTAATGCAGTGTAGTTTCCAAGAACTACTAAACGAGAGCCGGAAGATCGAAGCTCAGGAAAGGCAACCTGGAGAACACCTTGGAGTGGAACACACCATCTCTCTACACCCCATACCCAATTTGTAGGCCTAATGCAGTGTAGTTTCCAACAACTACTAAACGAGAGCCTGAAAATCGAAGCTCAGGAAAGGCAACCTGGAGAACACCTTGGAGTGGAACACACCATCTCTCTACACCCCATACCCAATTTGTAGGCCTAATGCAGTGTAGTTTCCAAGAACTACTAAACGAGAGCCGGAAGATCGAAGCTCAGGAAAGGCAACCTGGAGAACACCTTGGAGTGGAACACACCATCTCTCTACACCCCATACCCAATTTGTAGGCCTAATGCAGTGTAGTTTCCAACAACTACTAAACGAGAGCCTGAAAATCGAAGCTCAGGAAAGGCAACCTGGAGAACTTCTTGGAGTGGAACACACCATCTCTCTACACCCCATACCCAATTTGTAGGCCTAATGCAGTGTAGTTTCCAAGAACTACTAAACGAGAGCCGGAAAATCGAAGCTCAGGAAAGGCAACCTGGAGAACACCTTGGAGTGGAACACACCATCTCTCTACACCCCATACCCAATTTGTAGGCCTAATGCAGCGTAGTTTCAAACAACTACTAAACGAGAGCCGGAAGATCGAAGCTCAGGAAAGGCAACCTGGAGAACACCTTGGAGTGGAACACACCATCTCTCTACACCCCATACCCAATTTGTAGGCCTAATGCAGTGTAGTTTCCAACAACTACTTAACGAGAGCCGGAAGATCGAAGCTCAGGAAAGGCAACCTGGAGAACACCTTGGAATGGAACACACCATCTCTCTACACCCCATACCCAATTTGTAGGCCTAATGCAGTGTAGTTTCCAACAACTACTAAACGAGAGCCTGAAAATCGAAGCTCAGGAAAGGCAACCTGGAGAACACCTTGGAGTGGAACACACCATCTCTCTACACCCCATACCCAATTAGTTGGCCTAATGAATTGTAGTTTCCAACAACTACTAAACGAGAGCCGGAAGATCGAAGCTCAGGAAAGGCAACCTGGGGAACACCTTGGAGTGGAACACACCATCTCTCTACACCCCATACCCAATTTGTAGGCCTAATGCAGTGTAGTTTCCAAGAACTACTAAACGAGAGCCGGAAGATCGAAGCTCAGGAAAGGCAACCTGGAGAACACCTTGGAATGGAACACACCATCTCTCTACACCCCATACCCAATTTGTAGGCCTAATGCAGTGTAGTTTCCAAGAACTACTAAACGAGAGCCGGAAAATCGAAGCTCAGGAAAGGCAACCTGGAGAACACCTTGGAGTGGAACACACCATCTCTCTACACCCCATACCCAATTTGTAGGCCTAATGCAGCGTAGTTTCAAACAACTACTAAACGAGAGCCGGAAGATCGAAGCTCAGGAAAGGCAACCTGGAGAACACCTTGGAGTGGAACACACCATCTCTCTACACCCCATACCCAATTTGTAGGCCTAATGCAGTGTAGTTTCCAACAACTACTAAACGAGAGCATTAAGATCGAAGCAATGGCGAGGAAACCTGGGGAACACCTTGGAGTGGAACACACCATCTCTCTACACCCCATACCCAATTTGTAGGCCTAATGCAGCGTAGTTTCAAACAACTACTTAACGAGAGCCGGAAGATCGAAGCTCAGGAAAGGCAACCTGGAGAACACCTTGGAATGGAACACACCATCTCTCTACACCCCATACCCAATTTGTAGGCCTAATGCAGTGTAGTTTCCAACAACTACTAAACGAGAGCCTGAAAATCGAAGCTCAGGAAAGGCAACCTGGAGAACACCTTGGAGTGGAACACACCATCTCTCTACACCCCATACCCAATTAGTAGGCCTAATGCAGTGTAGTTTCCAACAACTACTAAACGAGAGCCGGAAGATCGAAGCTCAGGAAAGGCAACCTGGGGAACACCTTGGAGTGGAACACACCATCTCTCTACACCCCATACCCAATTTGTAGGCCTAATGCAGTGTAGTTTCCAAGAACTACTAAACGAGAGCCGGAAGATCGAAGCTCAGGAAAGGCAACCTGGAGAACACCTTGGAATGGAACACACCATCTCTCTACACCCCATACCCAATTTGTAGGCCTAATGCAGTGTAGTTTCCAAGAACTACTAAACGAGAGCCTGAAAATCGAAGCTCAGGAAAGGCAACCTGGAGAACACCTTGGAGTGGAACACACCATCTCTCTACACCCCATACCCAATTTGTAGGCCTAATGCAGCGTAGTTTCAAACAACTACTAAACGACAGCCGGAAGATCGAAGCTCAGGAAAGGCAACCTGGAGAACACCTTCGAGTGGAACACACCATCTCTCTACACCCCATACCCAATTTGTAGGCCTAATGCAGTGTAGTTTCCAACAACTGCTAAACGAGAGCATTAAGATCGAAGCAATGGCGAGGAAACCTGGGGAACACCTTGGAGTGGAACACACCATCTCTCTACACCCCATATCCAATTTGTAGGCCTAATGCAGCGTAGTTTCAAACAACTACTAAACGAGAGCCGGAAGATCGAAGCCCAGGAAAGGCAACCTGGAGAACACCTTGGAGTGGAACACACCATCTCTCTACACCCCGTACCCAATTTGTAGGCCTAATGCAGTGTAGTTTCCAACAACTACTAAACGAGAGCATTAAGATCGAAGCAATGGCGAGGAAACCTGGGGCACACCTTGGGGAGGCAGACACCGTTAGTAGGCCCTACCAAAGTTGTACCCCCAATGCAGTTTTAAAATTCCTAGAGGCTGAAAACAAGACTATTGATGCTCAGCTTTTTTGAAAGGAACACAGCTGAATTGAGTGGCACAGACAGACACAGGTAGTAGGACTTAACCCAAAAATGTGGCTCACTGCAGCTTAAAAAAGTTACAGGGGTACACAAGCAGCAGTGCTCTGTGCAGTGGAGGACAATTTCAATAGTGGACCGCAGACAGAGTTTGTACGCCTACTATTAAAAAAAGGATGCTCTATGCAATTAAAAATAGGTTCCAGGGGTCCACGGGCAGCAGTGGTGTGGTCAGTGGACGAGTATTGGAAGGAGGGACCGCAGACAGGCGTAGTAGGCCTAACATAACAAAATTAGACACTGTAAAATTGGTTCCAGGGGTACACGGGCAGCAGTGGTGTGGTCAGCGGAGGAAAATTGGAATTAGGGACTGCAGACAGACTTTGTAGGCTGTCCCCTGTGGACCATGCATCCAACACATTAACCCAGTGCGCCGTAATGGACACGTAACTTTTTGTGGACATGCCTACTGGTCCATGCATCTCTTGTCAGGTGCACCTTTCTACTGTTTGATTGCCTGAGTGCTATGACAATGCAGACTTTTTCATGCCGGTGGAGGGCTGGGATGGCTTTTCTCGCAAAAGAAATGTCGACTGGGTAGCTTGAACCGTTGCACAGCGTAGTTCATCTGGGCTTTCTAAATATAAAACAAAGAAAAAAAGGAGGCTACATGCACTTTCAGCTGGGTTCCAGGGGTACACGGCCAGCATTGGTCTGGTCAGTGGAGAACTATTGGAAGGAGTGACCGCAAACAGGCATCGAAGCCCTAACATAATAACACATTGCTGTTGGCAATTTTAAATTGGTTCCAGGGGAACACGGGCAGCAGTGGTGTGGTCAGTGGAGGCCTAGTGGAAGGAGTGACCGCAGACAGGCATCGAAGGCCTAAAATAATAACACATGGCTGTAGGCAATTTTAAATTGGTTCCAGGGGTACACGGGCAGCAGTGGTGTGGTCAGTGGAGGCCTAGTGGAAGGAGTGACCGCAGACAGGCATCGAAGGCCTAAAATAATAACACATGGCTGTAGGCAATTTTAAATTGGTTCCAGGGGTACACGGGCAGCAGTGGTGTGGTCAGTGGAGGCCTAGTGGAAGGAGTGACCGCAGACAGGCATCGAAGGCCTAAAATAATAACACATGGCTGTAGGCAATTTTAAATTGGTTCCAGGGGTACACGGGCAGCAGTGGTGTGGTCAGTGGAGGCCTAGTGGAAGGAGTGACCGCAGACAGGCATCGAAGGCCTAAAATAATAACACATGGCTGTAGGCAATTTTAAATTGGTTCCAGGGGTACACGGGCAGCAGTGGTGTGGTCAGTGGAGGCCTAGTGGAAGGAGTGACCGCAGACAGGCATCGAAGGCCTAAAATAATAACACATGGCTGTAGGCAATTTTAAATTGGTTCCAGGGGTACACGGGCAGCAGTGGTGTGGTCAGTGGAGGCCTAGTGGAAGGAGTGACCGCAGACAGGCATCGAAGGCCTAAAATAATAACACATGGCTGTAGGCAATTTTAAATTGGTTCCAGGGGTACACGGGCAGCAGTGGTGTGGTCAGTGGAGGCCTAGTGGAAGGAGTGACCGCAGACAGGCACCGAAGGCCTAAAATAATAACACATGGCTGTAGGCAATTTTAAATTGGTTCCAGGGGTACACGGGCAGCAGTGGTGTGGTCAGTGGAGGCCTAGTGGAAGGAGTGACCGCAGACAGGCATCAAAGGCCTAAAATAATAACACATGGCTGTAGGCAATTTTAAATTGGTTCCAGGGGTACAAGGGCAGCAGTGGTGTGGTCAGTGGAGGCCTAGTGGAAGGAGTGACCGCAAACAGGCATCGAAGGCCTAAAATAATAACACATGGCTGTAGGCAATTTTAAATTGGTTCCAGGGGTACACGGGCAGCAGTGGTGTGGTCAGTGGAGGCCTAATGGAAGGAGTGACCGCAGACAGGCATCGAAGGCCTAAAATAATAACACATGGCTGTAGGCAATTTTAAATTGGTTCCAGGGGTACACGGGCAGCAGTGGTGTGGTCAGTGGAGGCCTAGTGGAAGGAGTGACCGCAGACAGGCATCGAAGGCCTAAAATAATAACACATGGCTGTAGGCAATTTTAAATTGGTTCCAGGGGTACACGGGCAGCAGTGGTGTGGTCAGTGGAGGCCTAGTGGAAGGAGTGACCGCAGACAGGCATCGAAGGCCTAAAATAATAACACATGGCTGTAGGCAATTTTAAATTGGTTCCAGGGGTACACGGGCAGCAGTGGTGTGGTCAGTGGAGGCCTAGTGGAAGGAGTGACCGCAGACAGGCATCGAAGGCCTAAAATAATAACACATGGCTGTAGGCAATTTTAAATTGGTTCCAGGGGTACACGGGAAGCAGTGGTGTGGTCAGTGGAGGCCTAGTGGAAGGAGTGACCGCAGACAGGCATCGAAGGCCTAAAATAATAACACATGGCTGTAGGCAATTTTAAATTGGTTCCAGGGGTACACGGGCAGCAGTGGTGTGGTCAGTGGAGGCCTAGTGGAAGGAGTGACCGCAGACAGGCATCGAAGGCCTAAAATAATAACACATGGCTGTAGGCAATTTTAAATTGGTTCCAGGGGTACACGGGCAGCAGTGGTGTGGTCAGTGGAGGCATAGTGGAAGGAGTGACCGCAGACAGGCTTCGAAGGCCTAAAATAATAACACATGGCTGTAGGCAATTTTAAAATGGTTCCAGGGGTACACGGGAAGCAGTGGTGTGGTCAGTGGAGGCCTAGTGGAAGGAGTGACCGCAGACAGGCATCGAAGGCCTAAAATAATAACACATGGCTGTAGGCAATTTTAAATTGGTTCCAGGGGTACACGGGCAGCAGTGGTGTGGTCAGTGGAGGCCTAGTGGAAGGAGTGACCGCAGACAGGCATCGAAGGCCTAAAATAATAACACATGGCTGTAGGCAATTTTAAATTGGTTCCAGGGGTACATGGGCAGCAGTGGTGTGGTCAGTGGAGGCATAGTGGAAGGAGTGACCGAAGAAAGGCTTCGAAGGCCTAACAAAACAAAAATGTCAATACAATGGTATTGTCAGTGGCAGGCATTGAAGGATGTCAGCGCATAGACTAAACATTGGTGGAGCTGTGAGATAATTTTGCAAGTGGTAGAGCACTGTTTGAGCTGGGGGGGGAACTGTCTTGTGGCCGGCGGTACAGGCCCAGGGCCCCTCATATTACAACGGTGTGTCTGACGTTGGGTGCGCACCACCACCGCCAGAGACACTTTATTGTACTAGGAGGGACCCAGTGGCAGTGCCGTCGACCAAAAGCGGGCACACCCACCTCTTCAGACAAACAGCACTCTTACGGGTGCTGTCGCCAAGTGTCGATACCACGGCCCCGTGTGGGGAGTTTGGCCATTTAGTGAGGTGTAAACATGTCATATGCTGGACAATCAGGTGCAGAAAATTACGAGATTGGAAAAGGCATTCAGAATAGTCCACAGGCAAGACCTTTTCATAGGAAAGCTAGGTGTCAGCCGGGCAAGGTGGGGCAAAAGATTTCGAAATCCAGTTGTGGTTCATTTTAATGAAGGTTAGATCATCTACATTTTGGGTAGCCAGACGAGTCCTTTTTTCTGTTAGTATTGAACCTGCAGCACTGAATACTCTTTCTGATAGGACACTAGCTGCCGGGCAAGCAAGCTCCTGCAATGCATATTCTGCCAATTCTGGCCAGGTGTCTAATTTGGATGCCCAGTAATCAAATGGGAATGACGGTTGAGGGAGAACATCGATAAGGGATGAAAAATAGTTTGTAACCATACTGGACAAATGTTGTCTCCTGTCACTTTGAATTGATGCTGCAGTACCTGTCCTGTCTGCGGTCATAGCAAAATCACTCCACAACCTGGTCAGAAAACCCCTCTGGCCAACGCCACTTCTGATTTCTGCCCCTCTAACTCCTCTGGTCTGCTGGCCCCTGCAGCTCGTGTGAGAACGATCACGGGCGCTGTGTGCAGGGAATGCCAGAAGCAAACGGTCAACAAGAGTTGATTGTTTGGTTGCTAATATTAGTTCCAAGTTCTCATGTGGCATTATATTTTGCAGTTTGCCTTTATAGCGAGGATCAAGGAGGCAGGCCAACCAGTAATCGTCATCGTTCATCATTTTAGTTATGCGTGTGTCCCTTTTGAGGATACGTAAGGCATAATCCGCCATGTGGGCCAAAGTTCCAGTTCTCAAATCTGCGGTTGTGCTTGGTTGAGGGGCAGTTTCAGGCAAATCCACGTCACTTGTGTCCCTTCAAAATCCAGAACCCGGCCTTGCCGCGCCACCAATTTCCAGTGGCCCCGGAAAAGCTTCCTCATTAAAAATATAATCATTCCCATCATCCTCCTCGTCCTCCTCCTCCTCTTCGCCCGCTAACTCGTCCTGTACACTGCCCTGGCCAGACAATGGCTGACTGTCATCAAGGCTTTCCTCTTCCTCAGCTGCAGACGCCTGATCCTTTATGTGCGTCAAACTTTGCATCAGCAGACGCATTAGGGGGATGCTCATGCTTATTATGGCGTTGTCTGCACTAACCAGCCGTGTGCATTCCTCAAAACACTGAAGGACTTGACACATGTCTTGAATCTTCGACCACTGCACACCTGACAACTCCATGTCTGCCATCCTACTGCCTGCCCGTGTATGTGTATCCTCCCACAAAAACATAACAGCCCGCCTCTGTTCGCACAGTCTCTGAAGCATGTGCAGTGTTGAGTTCCACCTTGTTGCAACGTCTATGATTAGGCGATGCTGGGGAAGGTTCAAAGAACGCTGATAGGTCTGCATACGGCTGGAGTGTACGGGCGAACGGCGGATATGTGAGCAAAGTCCACGCACTTTGAGGAGCAGGTCGGATAACCCCGGATAACTTTTCAGGAAGCACTGCACCACCAGGTTTAAGGTGTGAGCCAGGCAAGGAATGTGTTTCAGTTGGGAAAGGGAGATGGCAGCCATGAAATTCCTTCCGTTATCACTCACTACCTTGCCTGCCTCAAGATCTACAGTGCCCAGCCACGACTGCGTTTCTTTCTGCAAGAACTCGGACAGAACTTCTGCGGTGTGTCTGTTGTCGCCCAAACACTTCATAGCCAATACAGCCTGCTGACGTTTGCCAGTAGCTGCCCCATAATGGGAGACCTGGTGTGCAACAGTGGCAGCTGCGGATGGAGTGGTTGTGCGACTGCGGTCTGTGGAAGAGCTCTCGCTTCTGCAGGAGAACGAAGAGGAGGAGGAGGGGGTGCGAACTGCTACAGCCAACTGTTTCCTAGACCGTGGGCTAGGCAGAACTGTACCAAACTTGCTGTCCCCTGTGGACCCTGCATCCACAACATTCACCCAGTGTGCCGTGATGGACACGTAACGTCCCTGGCCATGCCTACTGGTCCATGCATCTGTTGTCAGATGCACCTTTGTGCTCACAGATTGCCTGAGTGCATGGACGATGCGCTCTTTAACATGCTGGTGGAGGGCTGGGATGGCTTTTCTGGAAAAAAAGTGTCGACTGGGTAGCTCGTAGCGTGGTACAGCGTAGTCCATCAGGGCTTTGAAAGCTTCGCTTTCAACTAACCGGTAGGGCATCATCTCTAACGAGATTAGTCTAGCTATGTGGGCGTTCAAACCCTGTGTATGCGGATGCGAGGCTAAGTACTTCCTTTTTCTAACCATAGTCTCATGTAGGGTGAGCTGGACTGGAGAGCTGGAGATCGTGGAACTAGCGGGGGTGCCGGTGGACATGGCAGACTGAGAGACGGTGGGAGATGGTATTGTTGCCGCCGGTGCCCTAGATGCAGTGTTTCCTACTACGAAACTGGTGATTCCCTGACCCTGACTGCTTTGGCCTGGCAAAGAAACCTGCACAGATACTGCAGGTGGTGCGGAAAATGGTGGCCCTACACTGCCGGAAGGGATGTTGCGTTGCTGACTAGCTTCATTGGCCGAGGGTGCTACAACCTTAAGGGACGTTTGGTAGTTAGTCCAGGCTTGCAAATGCATGGTGGTTAAATGTCTATGCATGCAACTTGTATTGAGACTTTTCAGATTCTGTCCTCTGCTTAAGGTAGTTGAACATTTTTGACAGATGACTTTGCGCTGATCAATTGGATGTTGTTTAAAAAAATGACAGACTGCACTCTTTCTAGCATCGGATACCTTTTCAGGCATTGCAGACTGAGCTTTAACCGGATGGCCACGCTGTCCTCCAACAGGTTTTGGCTTTGCCACGCATTTTGGGCAAGATACGGGCCCGGCAGATGGAACCTGTTGCGATGTTGATGCCTGCTGCGGCCCCTCCTCCTCAGCTTCAGAACTGCTGCCGCCTGCACCCTGTTCCCCCAATGGCTGCCAATCGGGGTCAAGAACTGGGTCATCTATTACCTCTTCTTGTAGCTCGTGTGCAACTTCGTCTGTGTCACCGTGTCGGTCGGTGGTATAGCGTTCGTGATGGGGCAACATAGTCTCATCAGGGTCTGATTCTTGATCATTACCCTGCGAGGGCAATGTTGTGGTCTGAGTCAAAGGACCAGCATAGTAGTCTTGCTGTGGCTGTGCATCAGTGCACTCCATGTCAGATTCAACTTGTAATGGGCATGGACTGTTAACTGCTTCACTTTCTAAGCCAGGGACGGTATGTGTAAAGAGCTCCATGGAGTAACCCGTTGTGTCGCCTGCTGCATTCTTCTGTTGTTGTTTTTGCTGAAGAGGACAAGGAAGCGACTTGTCCCTGACCGTGAACATCCACTAACGACGCGCTGCTTTGACATTTACCAGTTTCACGAGAGGAGGCAAAAGAGCTAGAGGCTGAGTCAGCAAGATAAGCCAAAACTTGCTCTTGCTGCGCCGGCTTTAAAAGCGGTTTTCCTACTCCCAGAAAAGGGAGCGTTCGAGGCCTTGTGTAGCCAGACGACGAACCTGGCTCCACAGCTCCAGACTTAGGTGCAATATTTTTTTTCCCACGACCACCTGATGCTCCACCACTACCACTACCCTCATTACCAGCTGACAATGAACGCCCCCGGCCACGACCTCTTCCACCAGACTTCCTCATTGTTTTAAAAACGTAAACAAACTAACGGTATTTGTTGCTGTCACACAACTTACACGGTGAGCTATAACTTCAGTATGATTTCGCTACCCCTTTACAGTTGAGTGAGACCACAACGAAAATCAGGCACAATGTTACACACTCTGTTGTTGGTGGCAACAAATGAGAGAGATGCCACACACGCAGGACTGTCACTGAAGCACAAATGTAAATATTAATCTCCCACTGATTTGTTTTTTTTGTTTTTTCAGGGAGACTTTAGGAAAAAAAAATAATAGAATAAAATGATTTTTTCCAGAAGAATTTAGAAACCAAATAAAATAAAATGATTTTTTCAGGGAGAATTTAGAAAACAAATAAAACAAAAAAAGGCTTTCTATGGCCCACTGAGTGAGAGATGAGGCACACAGTGTTAGGGCTAGCGGAACGCACCGAGTAGAAATAGATATTTATTATTAATGGTGCGTTCGCAGCCCGGGGTCCACCGTGCAGGAAGAACCTGCTGCTAGTGAATGGTGGCACAATATGGCGGTGTAGACTAGCTCTGTTACCTCACAGAGCAGCCGCGAGAGGAAAGCACTGCGCCCTGTTAGCCTCACAGGAGCACAAGCTTACTGCCAAGCTGATAGCAGTCTGTGGTTAAGCAACACGCAATCTCCTCACCGGAGAAGCCGGTATTCTAGGGGCTTATTTCAGCCGGGTCCCTGAACACACTCATACAATCTCCTCACCGGAGGTGCCGGTATTCTAGGGGCTTATTTCAGCCGGGTCCCTGAACACACTTATGCTAACCACACTGGCGCAAAGCACATATGACTTGATACTAGCGCATGGCCGTGCGGTCATGCGCAGTTTATATAGCTGCAGCACAGGAAGTGGCTATAGAACTTTTGCCCTTCCAAGACCTGCCAAGAGGACCAATGGAATGTGCCGCAGAGCCTGAGCACATGACCCTCGATCTCCAACGGGAGATCTTGCCCTGGGCATGCTCAGTGTGTGCAGATAAGGACTTAGTCCCAGAGAAGTCCGCTCGCTGCTGACCAGTATAGGCTTTAAAGGCAGAAGCTGGAGAAGCAGCAGTAACTCTTCTCACAGAGTCAGACTGAGCGAGACGCTGGGATCGACGTCCCTGCTGAGCAGACTCCACTGCGGCTGGAGGAGAATGGGAGACCGCAGCGGAGATGGATCGAGATTCCCCCTGTGCAGCAGAGGAAACTCGACTCCTAACACACAGGAGTCAGGAGTGGCACACAAGCCCAGAGGCCAATATTTATCTCCCACTGATTGATGTAGTGATTTTTTCAGGTAGATTTTGGAACCCAAATCAAGCTAAAAAAAATAATAGGCTTTCTATGGCCCACAATTGGAGAGAGAGATGGCACACCCAGGAGTCAAGACTGGCACACAAGCAGAAAGGGCAATATTAATCTCCCACTGATTTGTTTTTTTTTTTTTTTTTTCAGGGAGACTTTAGGAAAAAAAAAAAAAGAATAAAATGATTTTTTCAGGAAGAATTTAGAAACCAAATAAAATAAAATGATTTTTTCAGGGAGAATTTAGAAAACAAATAAAACAAAAAAAGGCTTTCTATGGCCCACTGAGTGAGAGATGACGCACACAGGAGTCAGGAGTGGCACACAAGCCCAGAGGCCAATATTTATCTCCCACTGATTGATGTAGTGATTTTTTCAGGTAGATTTTGGAACCCAAATCAAGCTAAAAAAATAATAGGCTTTCTATGGCCCACAATTGGAGAGAGAGAGAGAGAGATGGCACACCCAGGAGTTAAGACTGGCACACAAGCAGAAAGGGCAATATTAATCTCCCACTGATTTTTTTTTTTTTTTTTTTTTCAGGGAGACTTTAGGAAAAAAAAATAATAGAATAAAATGATTTTTTCAGGAAGAATTTAGAAACCAAATAAAATAAAATGATTTTTTCAGGGAGAATTTAGAAAACAAATAAAACAAAAAAAGGCTTTCTATGGCCCACTGAGTGAGAGATGACGCACACAGGAGTCAGGAGTGGCACACAAGCCCAGAGGCCAATATTTATCTCCCACTGATTGATTTATTGATTTTATCAGGTAGAATTTAGAACCCAAATCAACCAAAAACATAAATAGGCTTTCTATGGCCCACTATTTGTGAGAGAGATGGCACGCTCAGGACTGGCACACAAGCCCAGAGGCCAATATTAATCTCCCACTTTTTATTTTTTTTCAGGGAAAATTTATAAACCCAATAAAAAAAAAATAAATAGGCTTTCTATGGCCCACTATCTGAGAGAGAGAGATGGCACGCTTAGGACTGGCACACAAGCCCAAAGGCCAATATTAATCTCCCTTTTTTTTTTCAGGGAGAATTTATAAAACCAAAAAAAAAAAAATAAATAGGCTTTCTATGGCCCACTATTTGTGAGAGAGATGGCACGCTCAGGACTGGCACACAAGCCCAGAGGCCAATATTAATCTCCCACTTTTTTTTTTTGTTCCAGAGAAAATTTATAAACCCAATAAAAAAATAAATAAATAGGCTTTCTATGGCCCACTATCTGAGAGAGAGAGATGGCACGCTTAGGACTGGCACACAAGCCCAAAGGCCAATATTAATCTCCCTTTTTTTTTTCAGGGAGAATTTATAAAACCAAAAAAATAAAAATAAATAGGCTTTCTATGGCCCACTATTTGTGAGAGAGATGGCACGCTCAGGACTGGCACACAAGCCCAGAGGCCAATATTAATCTCCCACTTTTTTTTTTTTGTTCCAGGGAAAATTTATAAACACAATAAAAAAAATAATAAATAGGCTTTCTATGGCCCACTATCTGAGAGAGAGAGATGGAACGCTTAGGACTGGCACACAAGCCCAAAGGCCAATATTAATCTCCCACTGATTGATTTATTGATTTTTTCAGGTAGAATTTAAAACCCAAATAAAGCAAAAAAAAAAAAAAAAGGGCTTTCTATGGCCCACTGAGTGAGTGATGATGCACACAGGAGTCAGGAGTGGCACACAAGCCCTGAGGCCAATATTTTTCTCCCACTGATTGATGTAGTGATTTTTTCAGGTAGATTTTAGAACCCAAATCAAGCTAAAAAATAAATAGGCTTTCTATGGCCCACTATTTGTGAGAGAGATGGCACGCTCAGGACTGGCACACAAGCCCAGAGGCCAATATTAATCTCCCACTTTTTTTTTTTTTGTTCCAGGGAAAATTTATAAACCCAATAAAAAAAATAATAAATAGGCTTTCTATGGCCCACTATCTGAGAGAGAGAGATGGAACGCTTAGGACTGGCACACAAGCCCAAAGGCCAATATTAATCTCCCACTGATTGATTTATAGATTTTTTCAGGTTGAATTTAGAACCCAAATAAAGCAAAAAAAAAAAAAATGGGCTTTCTATGGCCCACTGAGTGAGTGATGATGCACACAGGAGTCAGGAGTGGCATACAAGCCCTGAGGCCAATATTTTTCTCCCACTGATTGATGTAGTGATTTTTTCAGGTAGATTTTATAACCCAAATCAAGCAAAAAAATAAATAGGCTTTCTATGGCCCACTGAGTGAGAGATGGCACACACAGGGATGGCACTCTAGCAGAAATGTCAATCTTAATCTCCCACAAAAAAAAAAAAAAAAAAAAAAAAAAAAACAGGGAGTGTCCAACAATTACTATCTCCCTGCAGTAATCTCAGCCAGGTATGGCAGGCAGCAATAAGGAGTGGACTGATGCACAAATTAAATAAAAAGTGTGGACAAACAAAAAAGATAGCTGTGCAGGAAGGAAGGAACAAGAGGATTTGTGCTTTGAAAAAAGCAGTTGGTTTGCACAGCGGCGTACACACAGCAATGCAGCTATCAGGTAGCCTTCTAGGGCAGCCCAATGAGCTACAGCGCTGAGGGGAAAAAAAAAATGTAGCTTCCACTGTCCCTGCACACCGAAGGTGGTGTTGGGCAGTGGAAATCGCTACAGCACAAGCGGTTTGGTGGTTAATGGACCCTGCCTAACGCTATCCCTGCTTCTGACAAAGCGGCAGCAACCTCTCCCTAAGCTCAGATCAGCAGCAGTAACATGGCGGTCGGCGGGAACGCCCCTTTATAGCCCCTGTGACGCCGCAGACAGCAAGCCAATCACTGCAATGCCCTTCTCTAAGATGGTGGGGACCAGGACCTATGTCATCACGCTGCCCACACTCTGCGTTTACCTTCATTGGCTGAGAAATGGCGCTTTTCGCGTCATTGAAACGCGACTTTGGCGCGAAAGTCTCATACCGCATGGCCGACCCCACACAGGGGTCGGATCGGGTTTCATGAAACCCGACTTTGCCAAAAGTCGGCGACTTTTGAAAATGAACGACCCGTTTCGCTCAACCCTACTCACCACACATCTAGATACAGTTAGGGCCAGAAATATTTGGACAGTGACACAATTTTCGCGATTTGGGCTCTGCATGCCACCACATTGGATTTGAAATGAAACCTCTACAACAGAATTCAAGTGCAGATTGTAACGTTTAATTTGAAGGGTTGAACAAAAATATCTGATAGAAAATGTAGGAATTGTACACATTTCTTTACAAACACTCCACATTTTAGGAGGTCAAAAGTAATTGGACAAATAAACATAACCCAAACAAAATATTTTTATTTTCAATATTTTGTTGCAAATCCTTTGGAGGCAATCACTGCCTTAAGTCTGGAACCCATGGACATCACCAAACGCTGGGTTTCCTCCTTCTTAATGCTTTGCCAGGCCTTTACAGCCGCAGCCTTCAGGTCTTGCTTGTTTGTGGGTCTTTCCGTCTTAAGTCTGGATTTGAGCAAGTGAAATGCATGCTCAATTGGGTTTAGATCTGGAGATTGACTTGGCCATTGCAGAATGTTCCACTTTTTGGCACTCATGAACTCCTGGGTAGCTTTGGCTGTATGCTTGGGGTCATTGTCCATCTGTACTATGAAGCGCCGTCCAATCAACTTTGCAGCATTTGGCTGAATCTGGGCTGAAAGTATATCCCGGTACACTTCAGAATTCATACGGCTACTCTTGTCTGCTCTTATGTCATCAATAAACACAAGTGACCCAGTGCCATTGAAAGCCATGCATGCCCATGCCATCACGTTGCCTCCACCATGTTTTACAGAGGATGTGGTGTGCCTTGGATCATGTGCCGTTCCCTTTCTTCTCCAAACTTTTTTCTTCCCATCATTCTGGTACAGGTTGATCTTTGTCTCATCTGTCCATAGAATACTTTTCCAGAACTGAGCTGGCTTCTTGAGGTGTTTTTCTGCAAATTTAACTCTGGCCTGTCTATTTTTGGTATTGATGAATGGTTTGCATCTAGATGTGAACCCTTTGCATTTACTGTCATGGAGTCTTCTCTTTACTGTTGACTTAGAGACAGATACACCTACTTCACTGAGAGTGTTCTGGACTTCAGTTGATGTTGTGAACGGGTTCTTCTTCACCAAATTAAGTATGCGGCGATCATCCACCACTGTTGTCTTCCGTGGACGCCCAGGCCTTTTTGAGTTCCCAAGCTCACCAGTCAATTCCTTTTTTCTCAGAATATACCCAACTGTTGATTTTGCTACTCCAAGCATGTCTGCTATCTCTCTGATGGATTTTTTCTTTTTTTTCAGCCTCAGGATGTTCTGCTTCACCTCAATTGAGAGTTCCTTTGACCGCATGTTGTCTGCTCACAGCAACAGCTTCCAAATGCAAAACCACACACCTGGAATCCACCCCTGACCTTTTAACTACTTCATTGATTACAGGTTAACGAGGGAGACGCCTTCAGAGTTAATTGCAGCCCTTAGAGTCCATTGTCCAATTACTTTTGGTCCCTTGAAAAAGAGGACGCTATGCATTACAGAGCTATGATTCCTAAACCCTTTCTCCGATTTGGATGTGGAAACTATCATATTGCATCTGGGAGTGTGCACTTTCAGCCCATATTATATATATAATTGTATTTCTGAACATGTTTTTGTAAACAGCTAAAATAACAAAACTTGTGTCACTGTCCAAATATTTCTGGCCCTAACTGTAAGTTCCTTCGGGGTCTACTTTCCAAAATGGTGTCACTTGTGGGGAGTTTCACTGTTTAGGTACATCAGGTGCTCTTCCAACACGACATGGCGTCCTTTCTCAATTCCCGCCAATTTTGCATTGAAAAGTCAAACTGCACTCCTTCCCTTCCGAGCTCTGCCATGCACCCAAACAGTGGTTTACCTGCATATATGGGGTATCAGCATACTCAGGACAAATTGTACAATAACTTTTGGGGTCCAATTTCTCCTGTTACCCTTGGTAAAATAGAACAAATTGGATCTGAAGAAATTTTTTTGTGAAAAAAAGTTAAATGTTTATTTTTTTTAAACATGTCAAAAATTCCTGTGAAACACCTGAAGGGTTAATAAACCCGTTTTATTCCGTGTGAAATCCTGATGAAGGAGTCTTGTTGCTCCGAAATGCGTTGAATAAAGCCACTCTTTCACTGAATTACCTATTATTGGATTTTCTATCTGTTATGCGGCGCAATGAAGAATCTACTCTTTCATCCCATTATTTTTCCATTATCCAGTGCCACATTAATCCAGAACAGTTTATTCCCCTCAACTTTATTCACTTATATAACCTTGTACTAAAATGCCAAACAAAACTTAAGTTTAAGAGTGGGGCATTTTGTATAAAAATTTTCACTAATTCTGTCCCCTTAATAAATATTTTAAAGCCTTTATACAAGTAATAAGTATATGTATTTTGAAATTTCCATTTGCGAATTGGCTAAAATCGATCGGATTTGTCAAATATAGAGTCTATGGCTCTGAACTTTGAAATACAGAATTTCATTTACCTTGTCCAATCCTTTATATGCACCCATGCAGAAATATTTCTCCTGCTAAGGCTCATTAGTGTTCCCACACAATAAGATATCTATTTCAAGGTCCACTCAGTATGATTTCCATAATGACTCCCACATACGTTATGTTGCGCCCAGCCCATAATATGATGCCTTTTCAAGACATTCCCCCACAGAGTACATTGCCCAAAATGCCCTCTATTGTGAATTCTGTTGTGGAACTCCCTCCTGTGGTCGTGAATGGTACTTCGGCGAGTTCTGTCTATGGGCTCCCTCTGGGGGCTATGAGTGAGGCTGCTGCTTCTGAGGTTCCTTACTCAGGTGACGTGGTTTATCCTTTGGTTGGCTGCTCTATTTAACTCCTCTCAGATCGTTACTCCATGCCAGCTGTCAATGTTTTTGCATTCGTTCAGTTCGCTCCTGGATCTCTCTGGTGACCTGCCTTCTCCTGCAGAAGCTAAGTTCCTTATAGTCTTATTTTGTTCTCTGTTTTCTTGTCCAGCTGGTTTTCATGATTTTGTCTTGCTAGCTGGAAGCTCTGGGATGCAGAGTGGCCCCTCCGCACCGTGAGTCAGTGCGGAGGTCTTTTTTGCACACTCTGCGTGGTCTTTTGTAGGTTTTTGTGCTGATCGCAAAGTTACCTTTCCTATCCTCTGTCTATTTAGTAAGTCTGGCCTCCCTTTGCTGAAACCTGTTTCATTTCTGCGTTTGTGACTTTCATCTTTGCTCACAGTCAATATATGTGGGGGGCTTCCTTTACCTTTGGGGAATTTCTCTGAGGCAAGGTAGGCTTTATTTTCTATCTCTAGGGCTAGATAGTTCTTAGGCTGTGACGAGGCGCCTAGGTCTGGTCAGGAGCGCTCCACGGCTATTTCTAGTGTGTGTGATAGAATAGGGCTTGCGGTCAGCAGAGCTTCCACATCCCAGAGCTCGTCCTGTATGAGGTTTAATTATCAGGTCATTCCGGGTGCTCCTAACCACCAGGTCATAACAGCCCTCCCACACACTATAAAACCTCCACTTAAAATTCTGTCATACAGAACGATGTGTCCCACCATCGTGATGGGCCTATTACAGTGCTTCTACACACAATGAGATGTTACACAGTCTCTCCCACACAGTTTGTTGCTCCCATAGTCCCCCACCCAGTACAGTGTTTTCCTACAGTCCCTAACATTGCAGTATAATGCCCCTAATGTGCCCTCACAACGTGTTGACCACCATAGTACCTCTATTACAGTATGATGTCCAAACCTTCTTGCTCCAGAGGATTATGTCATTACCCAATCTTCTAATTGTCCGTGTGTCCTCTGACATACCTTTGTCATCGAACTGGTTTTTGCTGCCCAGTCATTTGACTTGACAATTTCACATTACCTGTAGGTCCCTGCAGATCTTTGAGTCCATTGCCAGACACAATGATGGAGCCAGTATCTGATGGATGACTGCTCTAAAATTCTGTTCACTTGTATCTGAGTCCTGAAGATATAGATGCAGTTAAAGTGGGGACTACCCCCAACTTCCCAAAACAGCATTCCAAAAGCATTACTGTCCAAATGTATTCGGGACAGCTGGATGGTTTGGTGTTTGAATGACACATTATTTACAACATTAACATAACTTTTTTATTATTTTTATTAAAACATTATTATTAGTGTTCAAGTAGGCTAAATACTAATAATAACTAAAAAAATGACATTTATGTGTCACTAAACTCATTTTTAGCTGAACAAGTCAGTACAGAACTTTAATATATAACACATTGTGGATATGAAGACTTATCACTGCTGAGGAAAAAAACTGTAATTCCTGGGCAGTTACACATGGCTTGTCAAAATCTAAAATGGAGCCATGATCTGTAACATGTAACAAACTAAGGAACGTTCCCTGCAAGTAATTTACATATAAATTGAATGTAACTTCATCCATAGTTAACACAAATTTGATAAGCAAAATTATTTTCAGTGCATGGTGAAGGATTTCCATTTAGTGAATAGTTTTAGTTAAATCTATGCAGAATTTTATTTAGAGGTCCTTTGAGTTTTGAGATGTTATCAGGACTGGTTTACGGCAACAGAGTCCACAAACACTCCATTTTATGTTTATTTCCCATCTGCAATAAAATTAAGCTGTGTACATTTATAGGGAAACATTAAAATCCATTTAAAAGATCAAAATAAAATAAAGATTGTCTTGTGTTTGAATATTTTGGTTATTTGTAGCTGCATGCTGTATGAATTTAAGGAGAAAAAGAAATGTTCAATAGGTTATCACATGTGCAATTTTGATTCCATGTACATGTTATACCATAATGTCTAATATGTAATGGTCCAACATCTATCTCTAGAACAGAGCCCTACTGCACTTTGCAGGGAATAAAGAGG
Source organism: Ranitomeya imitator (assembly GCF_032444005.1). NCBI lineage: Eukaryota > Metazoa > Chordata > Amphibia > Anura > Dendrobatidae > Ranitomeya > Ranitomeya imitator. The sequence continues at coordinate 109,004,586 of NC_091290.1, read as the reverse complement.
TGGTCAAGCATATACTCTCCATTCTTTTTATGCACGTTATTAAAATTAAAGAGACTAGAGAGCGCAGCTGCCTCTCCATTTCCAACAGTATACAAATAGTCGAAGTGATGAGTTCGCATCTAGTGGTGATTTATGGCTTATCCCACAAATATGACATAAATGTAAATATATGGGAATAACCTTTTAAACAATAGATTACTTCAATTAAAAATACAAAAATGTTTTTTTCGCATTTTATAAAATTGGATAACCATTTCTATGTAGTATAGTACAGTAGTATCATAATATATACTTACCTTCACATCCTGTTCCGTTCACCAACCTCCATTTTGGGACACCCAAGTGATGGGTGTCTCAATATGGAAAATGCTGGTGATTCTAGCCTCTTTTGCGGTACCACCAGTGGAGCACCTGCGCCCCACACACACACTGGATATGCCGTATGCACCACATACATACAAAAACACACACTGTATATGCCATATGCACCACACACACAGTATACGTCGTATGCAACACACATACACACGTACACAGCCTCTTGTGCCGTACCTCCAGCTGAACACCGTCGCGAACACTCAGCCACCGGGATCAGCCGAATGATTCACTGACCGCCACCATCTTTGTACAGAAGGAGCGCATGTTCAGCTTTAATGTGACCGCCTCTATCTGTCTGCGCAAAGATGGCGGTGGTCTGATTTACTGCACCTGCGCGAATCCACGCAGGCGCAATGAATCATTCGGCTGATCCCGGCGGGAGATGTGCGACGTGTCTACAGGCAGAGGAAGCCAGTCACATTAAAGGGGTTTTCCCATTAACTAAAGTTTTTTTAAAAAATTGCCTGTGTCTGACCGTGTACGGAGCATACCACATCTCCTGAGCAGGGGAGGAAGCAAAAGACAATACTGACATTACAGCAGGGGATCACAGAAGATTTCTTTTGTTAGGTAAAATATTTCACTGACTGTTTTTAAACAATATTTTACCTCACAAAATGTATCCTCTGTGATCTCCTGTTGTAATGTCAGTATTGTCTTTGAGGGGAGAACACAGCACAGGAAGGAGAAAGACAGCAGACAAGGGGATAGCACATGGGGTAGACAGGTCAAAGAAGAGAGCACAGATGGGAGAAGTCAGCACATGGGGAAAGAGAGAGTGGATAGGTCGGTGAGCACATGGGGGAAAAATTCTAAACGCAGCAAAGCCTGCCCCATCGTGACATTACCGCTCTACCAATGCGATCGCATCTGGCCTCCATCTAGCAGGTTAATAATTTGACAAGTCTGGCTGTTGGTGGAAAACCATTGTAGCATATTTTTTGTGAAAACAGTAAACACATTTATTACATTTTCAAGTAACATTTCTGAATGTGGTCTAACTAGAGATGAGCAGATAATTTGAATTTGTTGGATTTGCTAACATTTCTCCCAAAATTTCATTCACATATAGCTAAAATGCTCTGATTTACAATAACAAAGTTTTTGATTGCCTGAGAAATTTGTGTATAATACATTTTGAGCTAGTCTTTTAACGCAAGATGCACACTTTCTGTGACATGCAAGCATTAGATTCAGATAGTTTTATTAGCAAAATTAGCATTGAGAGGATTATTATTGCCCTCCTTGTTTCAAGGTGTGGATAAAACAGGCTGTTATTAAGGTACTGATATTGAGGCATATCTCAGATCAATCCATTCAATCACACCGAGTGACTATACAAGTACAGAACCTCATTATTTATCAGTTGAATCTTTGGATTAGTATTAAGCTTGAGAGGAAGGTGATAGGGCTAGCGGAATGCACCGAGTATAGATAGGTAGCAACAAGGTGCGTTTGCAGCCCGGGGTCCACCATGCAGAGATATCTGCTGCAAAGTAACGGCGGATAAACTCTGAGCTCACCCTGGGTGAACTGATAGCGATCTCTGTTGCCTCATGAAGTCACACTGTACACAAAACAATTACTCTAGGGTTGTGCTTGCTCTGGTATACTTCTGTGCTAACCGCACACATGAAGGAACCAAATGCTAAGCCAAGGTTAATTGCCCCCACTGATGCTAGTTGCCTGCCTGAGTGTACAGTCCCAAAGCTACAGCCTCACACCACATATGTTTAGAGTGGTATAATAGCCACTGGCATAAGCCAAACACATTTGATACTAGCGCATGGCCGTGCAGCCATGCAAACCTATTATAGTTGCAGCTCTTTCGGACCTTCCTTGTGGACCAATAGGAGCTGCTACAGGGCATGAGCATGTGACCCCAGATCTCCACTGAGAGGTCCTCTCGTGGGCAGGCTCAGTAAGTGAAAAGCAGGACTTAGTCCCAGAAAAGCCTGCTCGCCGCTGACCAGTGCTGGCTACAAAGGCAGAGCCTGGAAAAGCAGCAGTAACCATTCGCACAGTATCAGGCTGAGCCAGACGCTGGGACCGACGTCTCCTCTGAGCAGGTTCCACTGCGGCTGGAGGAGAGTGGGAGACCTCAGCAGACATGGTTCGAGGTTCCAGAGGTGGAACTCGACACCTAACAAAAGGGACCAGGGCTGGTCAGTGCAATGAGCTCACAAATATTAAGAAAATGGCCACTAAAGACTTGCGGCATAACGGCAAATACCATTGACCCAAATTAGTGCCAGCATAATAATAAAGAACGTTTGAAGGACTTAATGTAATGACGGTACTATCAGTGTTCATGTAACCCATGAAATTTAAATCAAAAGAACACTAAAGCACCATTTATACTGAGAGATATTTGGATAGAATAGAGGATAAGATATTGAACTGTTAAACTGATGTTATTGCCTTTACTAGGGTTGAGCGAAACGGGTCGTTCATTTTCAAAAGTCGCCGACTTTTGGCAAAGTCGGGTTTCATGAAACCCGATCCGACCCCTGTGCGGGGTCGGCCATGCAGTACGCGACTTTCGCGCCAAAGTCGCGTTTCAATGACGCGAAAAGCGCCATTTCTCAGCCAATGAAGGTAAACGCAGAGTGTGGGCAGCGTGATGACATAGGTCCTGGTCCCCACCATCTTAGAGAAGGGCATTGCAGTGATTGGCTTGCTGTCTGCGGCGTCACAGGGGCTATAAAGGGGCGTTCCCGCCGACCGCCATGTTACTGCTGCTGATCTGAGCTTAGGGAGAGGTTGCTGCCGCTTCGTCAGAAGCAGGGATAGCGTTAGGCAGGGTCCATTAACCACCAAACCGCTTGTGCTGTAGCGATTTCCACTGCCCAACACCACCTTCGGTGTGCAGGGATAGTGGAAGCTACATTTTTTTTTTTTTCCTCAGCGCTGTAGCTCATTGGGCTGCCCTAGAAGGCTCCCTGATAGCTGCATTGCTGTGTGTACGCCGCTGTGCAAACCAACTGCTTTTTTCAAAGCACAAATCCTCTTGTTCCTTCCTTTCTGCACAGCAATCTTGTTTGTTTGTCCACACTTTTTATTTAATTTGTGCATCAGTCCACTCCTTATTGCTGCCTGCCATACCTGGCTGAGATTACTGCAGGGAGATAGTAATTGAAGGACAGTTCCTTTTTTTTTTTTTTTTTTGTGGGAGATTAAGATTGGCATTTCTGCTAGAGTGCCATCCCTGTCTGTGTCATCTCTCACTCAGTGGGCCATAGAAAGCCTATTTATTTTTTTGCTTGATTTGGGTTCTAAAATCTACCTGAAAAAATCACTACATCAATCAGTGGGAGAAAAATATTGGCCTCAGGGCTTGTGTGCCACTCCTTACTCCTGTGTGTGCCATCTCTCACTCAGTGGGCCATAGAAAGCCTATTAATTTTTTTGCTTGATTTGGGTTCTAAATTCTACCTGAAAAAATCAATAAATCAATCAGTGGGAGATTAATATTGGCCTTTGGGCTTGTGTGCCAGTCCTAAGCGTGCCATCTCTCTCTCTCAGATAGTGGGCCATAGAAAGCCTATTTATTATTTTTTTTATTGGGTTTATAAATTTTCCCTGGAAAAAAAAAAAAAAAGTGGGAGATTAATATTGGCCTCTGGGCTTGTGTGCCAGTCCTGAGCGTGCCATCTCTCTCACAAATAGTGGGCCATAGAAAGCCTATTTATTTTTTGGGTTGATTTGGGTTCTAAATTCTACCTGAAAAAATCAATAAATCAATCAGTGGGAGATAAATATTGGCCTCTGGGCTTGTGTGCCACTCCTGACTCCTGTGTGCGTCATCTCTCACTCAGTGGGCCCTAGAAAGCCTATTTTTTGTTTTATTTGTTTTCTAAATTCTCCCTGAAAAAATCATTTTATTTTATTTGGTTTCTAAATTATTCCTGAAAAAAATCATTTTTTTTGTATTTTTTTTTCTAAAGTCTCCCTGAAAAAAAAAAAAAAATCAAATCAGTGGGAGATTAATATTGCCCTTTCTGCTTGTGTGCCAGTCTTGACTCCTGGGTGTGCCATCTCTCTCTCTTTCTCTCCAATTGTGGGCCGTAGAAAGCCTATTTATTATTTTGCTTGATTTCGGTTCCAAAATCTTCCTGAAAAAATCACTAAATCAATCAGTGGGAGATAAATATTGGCCTCTGGGCTTGTGTGCCACTCCTGACTCCTGTGTGCATCATCTCTCACTCAGTGGGCCCTAGAAAGCCTATTTTTTGTTTTATTTGTTTTCTAAATTCTCCCTGAAACAATCATTTTATTTTATTTTGTTTCTAAATTCTTCCTGAAAAATTCATTTTTTTGTATTTTTTTTTTCTAAAGTCTCCCTGAAAAAAAAAAAAAAAAATCAAATCAGTGGGAGATTAATATTGCCCTTTCTGCTTGTGTGCCAGTCTTGACTCCTGGGTGTGCCATCTCTCTCTCTCTCTCCAATTGTGGGCCATAGAAAGCCTATTTATTTTTTTGCTTGATTTGGGTTCCAAAATCTACCTGAAAAAATCACTAAATCAATCAGTGGGAGATAAATATTGGCCTCTGGGCTTGTGTGCCACTCCTGACTCCTGTGTGCGTCATCTCTCACTCAGTGGGCCCTAGAAAGCCTATTTTTTGTTTTATTTGTTTTCTAAATTCTCCCTGAAAAAATCATTTTATTTTATTTGGTTTCTAAATTATTCCTGAAAAAATCATTTTTTTTGTATTTTTTTTTCTAAAGTCTCCCTGAAAAAAAAAAAAAAAAAATCAAATCAGTGGGAGATTAATATTGCCCTTTCTGCTTGTGTGCCAGTCTTGACTCCTGGGTGTGCCATCTCTCTCTCTCCAATTGTGGGCCATAGAAAGCCTATTAATTTTTTTGCTTGATTTGGGTTCCAAAATCTACCTGAAAAAATCACTAAATCAATCAGTGGGAGATAAATATTGGCCTCTGGGCTTGTGTGCCACTCCTGACTCCTGTGTGCGTCCTCTCTCACTCAGTGGGCCATAGAAAGCCTATTTTTTTTTTATTTGTTTTCTAAATTCTCCCTGAAACAATCATTTCATTTTATTTGGTTATAAATTCTTCCTTAAAAAATCATTTTTTTTAATTATTTTTTTTTTCTAAAGTCTCCCTGTTAAAAAAAAAAAAAAAATCAGTGGGAGATTAATATTTACATTTGCGCTTCAGTGACAGTCCTGCGTGTGTGGCATCTCTCTCATTTGTTGCCACCAACAACAGAGTGTGTAACATTGTGCCTGATTTTCGTTGTGGTCTCACCCACCTGTAAAGGGGTAGCTAAATCATACTGAAGTTATAGCTCACCGTGTAAGTTGTGTGACAGCAACAAATACCGTTAGTTTGGTAACGTTTTTAAAAAAATGAGGAAGTCTGGTGGAAGAGGTCGTGGCCGGGGGCGTTCATTGTCAGCTGGTAATGAGGGTAGTGGTAGTGGTGGAGCATCAGGTGGTCGTGGGAAAAAAAATATTGCACCTAAGTCTGGAGCTGTGGAGCCAGGTTCGTCGTCTGGCTACACAAGGCCTCGAACGCTCCCTTTTCTGGGAGTAGGAAAACCGCTTTTAAAGCCGGAGCAGCAAGAGCAAGTTTTGGCTTATCTTGCTGACTCAGCCTCTAGCTCTTTTGCCTCCTCTCGTGAAACTGGTAAAAGTAAAAGCAGCGCGTCGTTAGTGGATGTTCACGGTCAGGGACAAGTCGCTTCCTTGTCCTCTTCAGCAAAAACAACAACAGAGAAGAATGCAGCAGGCGACACAACGGGTTACTCCATGGAGCTCTTTACACATACCGTCCCTGGCTTAGAAAGTGAAGTAGTTAACAGTCCATGCCCATTACAAGTTGAATCTGACATGGAGTGCACTGATGCACAGCCACAGCCAGACTACTATGCTGGTCCTTTGACTCAGACCACAACATTGCCCTCGCAGGGTGCTGATCAAGAATCAGACCCTGATGAGACTATGTTGCCCCATCACGAACGCTATACCACCGACCGACACGGTGACACAGACGAAGTTGCACACGAGCTACAAGAAGAGGTAATAGATGACCCAGTTCTTGACCCCGATTGGCAGCCATTGGGGGAACAGGGTGCAGGCGGCAGCAGTTCTGAAGCGGAGGAGGGGCCGCAGCAGGCATCAACATCGCAACAGGTTCCATCTGCAGGGCCCGTATCTTGCCCAAAACGCGTGGCAAAGTCAAAACCTGTTGGAGGACAGCGTGGCCATCCGGTTAAAGCTCAGTCTGCAATGCCTGAAAAGGTATCCGATGCTAGAAAGAGTGCAGTCTGGCATTTTTTTAAACAACATCCAATTGATCAGCGCAAAGTCATCTGTCAAAAATGTTCAACTACCTTAAGCAGAGGGCAGAATCTGAAAAGTCTCAATACAAGTTGCAGGCATAGACGTTTAACCACCATGCATTTGCAAGCTTGGACTAACTACCAAACGTCCCTTAAGGTTGTAGCACCCTCGGCCAATGAAGCTAGTCATCAACGCAACATCCCTTCCGGCAGTGTAGGGCCACCATTTTCTGCACCACCTGCAGTATCTGTGCAGGTTTCTTTGCCAGGCCAAAGCAGTCAGGGTCAGGGAATCACCAGTTTCGTAGTAGGAAACACTGCATCTAGGGCACCGGCGGCAACAATACCATCTCCCACCGTCTCTCAGTCTGCCATGTCCACCGGCACCCCCGCTAGTTCCACGATCTCCAGCTCTCCAGTCCAGCTCACCCTACATGAGACTATGGTTAGAAAAAGGAAGTACTTAGCCTCGCATCCGCGTACACAGGGTTTGAACGCCCACATAGCTAGACTAATCTCGTTAGAGATGATGCCCTACCGGTTAGTTGAAAGCGAAGCTTTCAAAGCCCTGATGGACTACGCTGTACCACGCTACGAGCTACCCAGTCGACACTTTTTTTCCAGAAAAGCCATCCCAGCCCTCCACCAGCATGTTAAAGAGCGCATCGTCCATGCACTCAGGCAATGTGTGAGCACAAAGGTGCACCTGACAACAGATGCATGGACCAGTAGGCATGGCCAGGGACGTTACGTGTCCATCACGGCACACTGGGTAAATGTGGTGTATGCAGGGTCCACAGGGGACAGCAAGTTTGGGACAGTTCTGCCTAGCCCACGGTCTAGGAAACAGTTGGCTGTAGCCGTTCGCACCCCCTCCTCCTCCTCCTCGTCCTCCTGCAGAAGCGAGACCTCGTCCACAGACCGCAGTCGCACAACCACTCCATCCGCAGCTGCCACTGTTGCACACCAGGTCTCCCATTATGGGGCAGCTACTGGCAAACGTCAGCAGGCTGTATTGGCTATGAAGTGTTTGGGTGACAACAGACACACCGCTGAAGTTCTGTCCGAGTTCTTGCAGAAAGAAACGCAGTCGTGGCTGAGCACTGTAGATCTTGAGGCAGGCAAGGTAGTGAGTGATAACGGAAGGAATTTCATGGCTGCCATCTCCCTTTCCCAACTGAAACACATTCCTTGCCTGGCTCACACCTTAAACCTGGTGGTGCAGTGCTTCCTGAAAAGTTATCCGGGGTTATCCGACCTGCTCCTCAAAGTGCGTGGACTTTGCTCACATATCCACCGTTCGCCCGTACACTCCAGCCGTATGCAGACCTATCAGCGTTCTTTGAACCTTCCCCAGCATCGCCTAATCATAGACGTTGCAACAAGGTGGAACTCAACACTGCACATGCTTCAGAGACTGTGTGAACAGAGGCGGGCTGTTATGTTTTTGTGGGAGGATACACATACACGGGCAGGCAGTAGGATGGCAGACATGGAGTTGTCAGGTGTGCAGTGGTCGAAGATTCAAGACATGTGTCAAGTCCTTCAGTGTTTTGAGGAATGCACACGGCTGGTTAGTGCAGACAACGCCATAATAAGCATGAGCATCCCCCTAATGCGTCTGCTGATGCAAAGTTTGACGCACATAAAGGATCAGGCGTCTGCAGCTGAGGAAGAGGAAAGCCTTGATGACAGTCAGCCATTGTCTGGCCAGGGCAGTGTACAGGACGAGGTAGCGGGCGAACAGGAGGAGGAGGACGAGGAGGATAATGGGGATGATTATATTTTTAATGAGGAAGCTTTTCCGGGGCCAGTGGAAATTGTTGGCGCGGCAAGGCCGGGTTCTGGTTTTTGGAGGGACACAAGTGACGTGGATTTGCCTGAAACTGCCCCTCAACCAAGCACAACCACAGATTTGAGAACTGGAACTTTGGGCCACATGGCGGATTATGCCTTACGTATCCTCAAAAAGGGACACACGCATAACAAAAATGATGAACGATGACGATTACTGGTTGGCCTGCCTCCTTGATCCTCGCTATAAAGGCAAATTGCAAAATATAATGCCACATGAGAACTTGGAACTAATATTAGCAACCAAACAATCAACTCTTATTGACCGTTTGCTTCTGGCATTCCCTGCACACAGCGCCCGTGATCGTTCTAACATGAGCTGCAGGGGCCAGCAGACCAAAGGTGTTAGAGGGGCAGAAATCAGAAGTGGCGTTGGCCAGAGGGGTTTTCTGACCAGGTTGTGGAGTGATTTTGCTATGACCGCAGACAGGACAGGTACTGCAGCATCAATTCAAAGTGACAGGAGACAACATTTGTCCAGTATGGTTACTAACTATTTTTCATCCCTTATCGACGTTCTCCCTCAACCGTCATTCCCATTTGATTACTGGGCATCAAAATTAGACACCTGGCCAGAATTGGCAGAATATGCATTGCAGGAGCTTGCTTGCCCGGCAGCTAGTGTCCTATCAGAAAGAGTATTCAGTGCTGCAGGTTCAATACTAACAGAAAAAAGGACTCGTCTGGCTACCCAAAATGTAGATGATCTAACCTTCATTAAAATGAACCACAACTGGATTTCGAAATCTTTTGCCCCACCTTGCCCGACTGACACCTAGCTTTCCTATGTAAAGGTCTTGCCTGTGGACTATTCTGAACGACTTTTCCAATCTCGTAATTTGCAGCACCTGATTGTCCAGCATCCGACATGTTAACACCTCCCTAAATGGCCAAAGTTCCCACACGGGGCCGTGGTATCGCCACTTGGCGCCAGCACCCGTGAGAGTACTGTTTGTCTGAAGAGGTGGGTGTGCCCGCTTTTGGTCGACGGCACTGCCACTAGGTCCCTCATAGTACAATAAAGTGTCTGGCTGTGGTGGTGCGCACCCAACGTCAGACACACCGTTGTAATATGAGGGGCCCTGGGCTGTACCGCCGGCCACAAGACAGTCTCCCCCAGGTCAAACAGTGCTCTACCACTTGCAAAATTTTCTCTCACAGCTCCACCAATGTTTAGTCTATGCGCTGACATCCTTCAATGCCTGGCACTGTCAATACCATTGTATTGACATTTTTCTTATGTTAGGCCTTCGAAGCCTGTCTGCGGTCACTCCTTCCACTAGGCCTCCACTGACCTGTCTACTGCTGCCCGTGTTCCCCTGGAACCAATTTTAAATTGCCTACAGCCAGCCCAATTTATTATGTTAGGGCTTCGAAGCCTGTCTGCGGTCCCTCCTTCCACTAGGCCTCCACTGACCTGTCTACTGCCGCCCGTGTTCCCCTGGAACCAATTTTAAATTGCCTACAGCCCAATTTTTGTTATGTTAGGCCTTCGAAGCCTGTCTGCGGCCCGTTCTTTCCACTACTACTACACTGACCTGGCTACTGCCACCCGTGTTCCCCTGGAACCAATTTTAAATTGCCTACAGCCAGCCCAATTTATTATGTTAGGGCTTCGAAGCCTGTCTGCGGTCCCTCCTTCCACTAGGCCTCCACTGACCTGTCTACTGCCGCCCGTGTTCCCCTGGAACCAATTTTAAATTGACTACAGCCAGCCCAATTTATTATGTTAGGGCTTCGAAGCCTGTCTGCGGTCCCTCCTTCCACTAGGCCTCTACTGACCTGTCTACTGCCGCCCGTGTTCCCCTGGAACCAATTTTAAATTGCCTACAGCCCAATTTTTGTTATGTTAGGCCTTCGAAGCCTGTCTGCGGCCCGTTCTTTCCACTACTACTACACTGACCTGGCTACTGCCGCCCGTGTTCCCCTGGAACCAATTTTAAATTGCCTACAGCCAGCCCAATTTATTATGTTAGGGCTTCGAAGCCTGTCTGCGGTCCCTCCTTCCACTAGGCCTCCACTGACCTGTCTACTGCTGCCCGGGTTCCCCTGGAACCAATTTTAAATTGCCTACAGCCAGCCCAATTTATTATGTTAGGGCTTCGAAGCTTGTCTGCGGTCCCTCCTTCCACTAGGCCTCCACTGACCTGTCTACTGCTGTCCGTGTTCCCCTGGAACCAATTTTAAATTGCCTACAGCCAGCCCAATTTATTATGTTAGGGCTTCGAAGCCTGTCTGCGGTCCCTCCTTCCACTAGGCCTCCACTGACCTGTCTACTGCCGCCCGTGTTCCCCTGGAACCAATTTTAAATTGCCTACAGCCAGCCCAATTTATTATGTTAGGGCTTCGAAGCCTGTCTGCGGTCCCTCCTTCCACTAGGCCTCCACTGACCTGTCTACTGCCGCCCGTGTTCCCCTGGAACCAATTTTAAATTGCCTACAGCCAGCCCAATTTATTATGTTAGGGCTTCGAAGCCTGTCTGCGGTCCCTCCTTCCACTAGGCCTCCACTGACCTGTCTACTGCCGCCCGTGTTCCCCTGGAACCAATTTTAAATTGCCTACAGCCAGCCCAATTTATTATGTTAGGGCTTCGAAGCCTGTCTGCGGTCCCTCCTTCCACTAGGCCTCCACTGACCTGTCTACTGCTGCCCGTGTTCCCCTGGAACCAATTTTAAATTGCCTACAGCCAGCCCAATTTATTATGTTAGGGCTTCGAAGCCTGTCTGCGGTCCCTCCTTCCACTAGGCCTCCACTGACCTGTCTACTGCTGCCCGTGTACCCCTTGAACCAACATCAGAAAATATAAAAATAAGTATTTTGCTTATAAAAAAGAAAATACTGGAGAGATATCAAATGCAGACATTTTAACATTAAAAACAAACACATACAACAAAAATCTGGTACATTACTAAAAATGGCCACCAGCTACAATAACTTTCTCCTGCAAGTAGTTAACTGAAAGTTTTTTTCAATTTAAAACACAGATATGGCATCCACCGAGTGTTGTCCTGTCGCGTCTTCTTTATATTATTGCCAAGAAGATGCAAAACAATGAAAATAATAAAATCATTATTTACCAAAAAAATAGAGTAAGTCAAAACCACATTGCAAATAAACATTCATTACAAATAAAGAAGCAGGGCGCGTACCTAATAAGAATATAATCACCCTCGGACGCGCCCTGCTTCTTTCCGACAGCCTTCCTTCCTAAGAATCAGCCCTTCCGTGGTGTAGAGAGAGGGTGTGTTACACTCCAAGGTGTTCCCCAGGTTGCCTTTCCTGAGCTTCGATCTTCATGCTCTCGTTTAGTAGTTGTCGGAAAGTAGGCTGCATTAGGCCTACAAATTGGGTATGGGGTGGAGAGAGATGGTGTTCCCCAGGTTTCCCCAGGTTTCCTTGCCATTGCTTCGGTCTTCCGACTCTCGTTTAGTAGTTGTAGAAAACTACACTGCATTAGACCTACAAAATGGGTATCGGGTGGAGAGAGATGGTGTGTTACACTCCAAGGTGTTCCCCAGGTTTCCTTGCCATTGCTTTGGTCTTCCGACTCTCGTTTAGTAGTTGTAGAAAACTACACTGCATTAGGCCTACAAAATGGGTATCGGGTGGAGAGAGATGGTGTGTTACACTCCAAGGTGTTCCCCAGGTTTCCTTGCCATTGCTTCGGTCTTCCGACTCTCGTTTAGTAGTTGTAGAAAACTACACTGCATTAGGCCTACAAAATGGGTATCGGGTGGAGAGAGATGGTGTGTTACACTCCAAGGTGTTCCCCAGGTTTCCTTGCCATTGCTTCGGTCTTCCGACTCTCGTTTAGTAGTTGTAGAAAACTACACTGCATTAGGCCTACAAATTGGGTATCGGGTGGAGAGAGATGGTGTGTTACACTCCAAGGTGTTCTCCAGGTTGCCTTTCCTGAGCTTCTATCTTCAGGCTCTCGTTAAATTGTGGTTAAATGGAACAACTGCATTTGGCGTACTAGTTGGTTTGGGGACTACTAACAGTGTCTGCCGCTCCTTGCTGTTCTCCTGGTTTCCTGTCCTGAAATTCCGTTTTCAGGCGCTCGTTGAGTAGTTGTTAATGTTAGACTGCATTTGGCCTACTAGTTGGGTTGGGGCCTACTATCGGTGTCTGCCTCTCATTCCAGTTGTCCTCCACTGCAATGCCCCCTGGTTATTCCTGTGTTACCAATTTTGAACTGCATTTAGCCAACTTTATTCTTTGGGCCTATATCTGTGTTTCCTCCTCATCCTGCCCATTGCCCAGCCAGTGATAGATGAGTCTGCTGGTACATTGACCCATAACGCAACATTCCCTGTGCACGCTACACAACAACATTGTGACCCTGCTGAAAGTCAGGTTGCTCTTCCCGCATACCATACCACCTTACACGGGGACAAAGAGGAAGGTGCAGATGAAAGTGCAGGTTCCTTCATCAGGTGGGGGGAGGAATACTAGTTGGCGACGTCACTGGCACAGGGCCTCTCATAGTACGCAAAAGTCTTGCTGCCGGTGGGAGGCGCCCCCGCCGTGCAAACACACCGCTGTACTTTGAGGGGCCCTGTGCCAGTGCCAATGCCAACGAGTGGGCCCCCCCTGCTTGCTCAGGTTCACAGCACTTGCAAAGTTGAAATACTTACCTCTCCCTGCTCCACTGCCGTGACGTGGTCCAGATTTCCTGGGCCCACTAATTACTTGAACCAGCCCTACCCACCACAACTTTAGCCAAATGACCCCCAATTTCAAATGCCTTCAATTATTATAAGGTAAATTACGCTTGACAAGCTTCATTAAGAAGAATGGATGGTTATGACATTAAAATGGGCACTCTAGGTGTTTTCCTGGCCCCCACTCACTGCCGACTATGCTGCCCCATTGACTTGCATTGGGTTTCGTGTTTCGGTCGATCCCGACTTTACGTCATAATCGGCTGATTTCACTCGACCCGACTTTTGAGATAGTCGGGTTTCGCGAAACCCGGCTCGACTCTAAAAAGGTCAAGGTCGCTCAACTCTAGCCTTTACTGCTAATATTGTGTGACTTGATACCATGTATCCAAAACACTGACTGTTTCCATAATTGACATCACCATTTCCATGTCAGCAAAATAAGTAACTTAGTTGGTTACTCCTGCCATATCTCTATCTGAGTTTTTCATCTCAGTAACTTGTTCACACCTACACTGTACAGGCATAACTTTGTCCGCTCCTATCTTTTATACTGGCTGTGATAGGCCACTGATTGGTGTGTTATACAATGTGATGTGATAGCTTCAGGACAATATGGCGGATCCGGTATATCCACGTTCGATTTCATCAATCTTATTGATTCTTCAATCTTTATCAGTTTATGAAATAGTGGGGGACATTGTTTTTTTGGGTGATCTTTCAAATCTATTTGCAGAGTGTTTGAATTTGATGGGATTTGCAAATTTCAGTAAATTCAACTCCAAGTCGATCCTCCATCAATCTTCTCATCTCTACGTCTGAGCTGATATTTTCCCATGTAAGTTATGTTCCTTGTTTAATTCTTTGCATATTGCACTCTGGGAGACGTAGCCCCACAACTCAAATATTTCCCAGTGTTAAAGACTCTACCCGATGTGTTCCACCTAGCATAAACTACAAACTATACCAAGATAACTGGAAAGATGATTATAAGTCTGCTGACTTGCATTAGGAGATGTAACTGCATGTCTGAATGTAACTGAATGTGCTCCTATCACACTATCTGAGCAACATGACTGGGAAAAAGTGAGGTCATGGTTGAAGGGGGATTAGGCTTGGTGTTTGAGGTGTATTTGGGCTTGCTGTTAATGTTTCTGAATGCACTAGTGAACCAACAACGAGACGTCTTATCCAAAGACAACTGACAACTTCGGTTACTGTATGTTGTAGTTTATAGTGTGCTGTATTTTTCTCTCATAATTGCCGTCTCTGATATTTTTAGTGTGGCTTATGTGCCTGCTGTCGCTGCTGCTGCTGGGGATGTTAACACTAATTTGTGGAAAAGTGAACAGTCCTGCCTGGGTGTGCATCTGCTGGGTTGGTGTAGTGGAAGGCCTGTCGGTCCCGATTATAATATTTCTACTGTGGTAAAATTGATGCCACTTTGTTGGTGTCTCCCACTATTTTTTTTTAAATGTTAACACTCCTGGTTGGGTGTCCATCTGCTCGGTTGGGTGTAGCGGAAGACCTGTTGGTCCCTATTAGACTATTTCTACTGTGATGCAATTGATGTCACTTTGTTAGTATGTGCAAATAATTTTCTGCAAATCTGTAGGTCTCCTTCATGTGTGTTGCCTGTAGCAGTAGGCCTCCAATGCCGGCAGTCCTCCACTGTCTTTGAGTCAACTACCCTTGTTACTATCCTTACATTTTTTGACAATAGTAATCTATGAAACTGATATTGTGCCGCCTGTGTGTGGCTGAGCATCACTTTAAATTTTGGGGGGGTTTTACTACTTACATTTGCTTTACAGACATTTACAGACATTACTGGCACTATCACCATTATGACTCAAGCTAAATTTACTATTTGTATGTCTTTGTAGCATGGGGAGAAAAATAGTTACTGAGAGTAAACCCTTGCAAACATGCTAACGTTTGTGCATTGAACGTTTCTGTGGTTGGAAGGCTGCGATGCAAACTGTGTACCTCACTGCTGTCTTGAGGAAAACTACTATCAAGATTGTCTTCCAGCATGTTTTGGTACTGCAGCAAGGCCATGTCCCTTTAAAGGGGGGAGAGCAACTGGCAAAATTTACTTTTGTATTGTGGATAGAACACACTGGCAACCCAGTAGTCAGCACTATTTAGAATCATAACTATACGGGTAGCAATCATGTTGCAGAGAGTGCTGCAAGGAGGCGTTCATGGGTCAGACTCTTTCATGATATCCAACTACAAAGTGTCTTGATACCTTCATTTACTTAGTGGCTAGAGGATCCTGCCAGTTAGAAAAAAGAAGGTAGAAGACAAAATATATAAAAGTTCATCATATGAGTGGAGGCAGGGCTGGTATGGGCAGGGTTGAGGAGAGGTGACTAAGAGATGTTTTTTAATCCCTTCCCAGCCAAATCAAATATATTAAAAATTAATAAAGTTTTCTTACAAAATTGAGCATACCCGCCTGATTAAAATTTTGGAAGATTTTCCCAACTCTGCAAGAAACACGTAGTACATATGCACTGATGTGAACTTCAACCCCTACAGGGAGGACAGTGTGTACATTATTAGGCAATTTAAGTCCCATAAGCCATCAATAACCTGTCTCCTCCATATATCTCTGAACTAATCTCCCGATATCTTCCCTTACGCAATCTCCGGTCCTCCCAAGACCTCCTACTCTCCTCCACACTTATTCGCTCCTCATCCAATCGCCTCCAAGACTTCTCCCGAATATCCCCCATCCTCTGGAACTCTCTGCCCCAACACGTCCGACTATCAACCACATTCGGATCCTTCAGACGGAACCTGAAAACCCACCTCTTCAGGAAAGCCTACAGCCTGCACTGACACCGCTGCCGCCTAATCACTACTGAAGCTACCGCCTCACCAACACCGGAGCTACCGCCTCACCAACACCGGAGCTACCGCCTCACCAACACCAGAGCTCCTGCAACCCTCAACCTATTGTCTCCTTCGCCATAATCCTATAGAATGTAAGCCCGCAAGGGCAGGGTCCTCGCCCCTCTGTATCAGTCCGTCATTGTTAGTTTGTTTACTGTATGTGATATCTGTAACTTGTATGTACCCCCGTCTAATGTACAGCACCAAGGAATCAACGGTGCTATATAAATAAATAATAATAATAATAATAAAAGGGAGAGACGTTGACTTTTTTATAGCTCATACAACTCCTTCGAAGTTGTCCACTTGTCAAATAACCCCTTCTCAATCCCTATGTCTCTTCCTTGTAAAATGATAATACCTAAATTCATCTTCAGTTCACGTGTTGTTCCAGCAGTGTTCATACTAGTTCTCCTGTGGATTGCATGACATTGTCATGTGATCCCTGTGGCCAATCAGCTCTTGGATTCACTATCCCCTCATTTGGACACACCACATATATCTGGAGGATGTGATTTCTCTCTTCAAATGTATGTGATACGTCTTAAGGCAGCGAGCGTGAAGAAGACACTGATTGGCCGCCGTATGACATAACAATATCACATGATCCCGGGGAAAGTCGACACCAACACCACTGGAATGGTGCCGGCATCGGAGGTGGTATAAATCTCACGATTGAGAAGGAGTTGTCCAAGAAGTGGACAAACCGTTTAATAAAAAAATGGAGATAAAACCGTTTCAACACTAGTTATACTACAGATCCCATCATTTTATTACCAGAGTGATGTAGAGTTAATGAGTCGGTCGGTTCAACTTTATGGTTGCTTTTCATAAACAATTTGATAAATGTCTCATGGTATCCACACAATAACAAAGACTTATATAGTAGTTAATCTGGATCATCTATGGTAATATATGATATATTAACGAATACAACCTAGACAAAAATTAGTGTAGGGAATAAATCTCATGTATCACACCGCCTCTTACACCCCTTTGTTATACATTATACAATATGAGATTCTACACACAAATAATAATACCCTACCTATTTTGCTCTTTAACACCCGGCCGGTATAGATATACAGGGTGTAAAAGAGCAAAAATAAACAAGGAACGTGCACATGAAACATTAATGTTTCTTCATTTTGTGCTCTGGATACAGTTTGCTGGAGTGACACAGAAACTTGTGCTTGGAATACAAATCAGCTGCAAGCAAATGCTACTGTATTACCGTGTTAGGAGACAGAATGAAGAACACAGCTTTATAAAGGCTCTTTACATGGTTCATATTGTTACCATGGCACCCAGTCAATATGATTTGATGCAAGTGGCCCAGTCTCCGAATTCTGAAAGGAATTAGTGTGCTGTGAATAGAGAAAGGGAGCAAATTGACCAACTGCACAATGAATGTGTGATTGCTTTGAATATAATAGTTGGTTACATAAACACATTTTACTTTTGGATGGATACTTTTTGATAGTAGCACTTAGAATTCCCATTGTTTGTTCACAGCTATTTAGTTCATAGCTAAATTGCTATTCTGATGTGTAGCACAGTGTATTGCATTATGGAATATTTATGATTTCTTTTTTTTTTTTTTATGGTCACCATGGATTTGTAATTTAGCACATGAGGCTCAAACCGGCCGGGAATGCATGATGGAAATTAAATAAATGTTTAACAGAAAAGAGGAAAATGTTAATATGTGAGCAGAAAAATAAGACATTTTACATTTTATATATATAGTGAAGGAAATAAGTATTTGATCCCTTGCTGATTTTGTAAGTTTGCCCACTGACAAAGACGTGAACAGTCTATAATGTTAAGCGTAGGTTAATTTTAACATTGAGAGATAGGATATCAAAAATAAAATCCAGAAAATCACATTATATAAATTCTATACATTAATTTGCATATATATATATGCATATTGAGTGGCCTAGCCAGATTCCCATAGAAAACGTATGGAGGGAGTTGAAGCAACAGCCTCGAAATCTTAATGATTTGGAAATGATCTGCAAAGAGGAGTGGGCCAATATTCCCCCTGACATGTGCACAAACCTCATCATCAAATACAAAAAACGTCTGACTACTGTGCTTGCCAACAAGGGTTTTGCCACCAAGGATTAAGTCTTGTTTGCCAGAGAGATCAAATACTTATTTCTCACTGCAAAATGCAAATAAATTTATATAACTTATACAATGTTTATTTCTGGATTATATTTTTGATATTCTATCACTTAATGTTAAAATTAACCTATTCTTAAAATTCTAGACTGTTCAAGTCTTTGTAAGTGGGCAAAGTTACAAAATCAGCAAGGGATCAAATACTTATTTTCTTTCCTGTATATATATTTAAATCCATAAAGAGCTGTGCTGTGTCTTTAGGGGACGTTTTAGGGGCTGTCTACTACATTTTTATTGAAGACATAGGTCATCAACATCAGATCATTGGGTGTGCAACAACCAGCACCCTCACCAACCAACAAGACTACTCTTAATCATTTGATAGTTAGACAAAAATTTGACGTAACAAATCATGTAAGGTTGAAATACTGTATGCATTATAGTATAAATAGATCAAGTACATCCTAAAAAGCTGAATGACAGATCACTTGGGATAGTAAGTACCCCAAAAGAAGATCACTGAACATAAATCAGAAAAATAGATATGGGACAATATATACTGCTCAAAAAAAATAAAGGGAACACTAAAATACCACATTCTAGATATCTCTGAATGAAATATTCCAGTAGCAAAGTTTTATTCATTGCACAGTGGAATGTGTTCAGAACAATAAAACAATTATCAATGTAAATCAAAATGAATATCCCATGGAGGTCTGGATTTGGAATGATACTCAAAATAAAAGTGGAAAATCAAATTACAGGCTGATCCAACTTCAGAGGAAATGCCTCATGGCAAGGAAAGGATGCTCAGTATTGTGTGTGGCCTCCACATCCCTGTATGACATCCCTACTGTAAAACGCCTGGGCATGTTCCTGATAAGGCAACAGATGGTCTCCTGAGGGATCTTCTCCCAGATCTGGACTAAAGCATCTGCCAACTCCAGGACAGTCTATGGTGCAATGTGACATTGGTGGATGGAGCGAGATATGATGTCCCAGATGTGCTAAATTGGATACAGGTCAGTCCATAGCTTCAATGCCTTCATCTTGCAGGAACTGCTGACATACTCCAGTCACATCAGGTCTGGCATTGTCCTGCATTAGGAGGAACCCAGGGCCAACTGCACCAGCATATGGTCTTACAAGGGGTCTGAGGATCTCATCTTGGTACCTAATGGCAGTCAGGCTACCTCTGGCAAGCACGTGGAGGGCTGTGCGGCCCTCCAAAGAAATGCCATCCCACACCATTACTGACCCACTGCCAAACCGGTCATACTGAAGGATGCTGCAGGCAGCAGATCGCTCTCCACAGCATCTCCAGACTCTGTGACATCTGTCACATGTGCTCAGTGTGAACCTGCTTTCATATGTGAAGAGCACATGGCGCCTGTCATAATCCATGTTTGGATCTGTGACAGACCTGGTTTTCCTCTGATTAAAACCTTTTTTCCTGTCTCATCATCAGGGGTTAATGCAGTTTTCCTCCCCAGAGGCCACTGGTGTTATTGCATTGCATTGCATTCTGCTGGGTCAGCTGATGTTGGTGGTGACCACTCCCACAATCCTTCATAAGGTCACCTGGAGATCAACCAAGTTGGAGAAAGAGCTTGCTGAGTGCTGCGGTTCTTCAGCTGAATTCTTATCTGATGCCTTGCTCTGCTGTTCGGTGCATTGCAGCAGAGAAAGCTAAGTTTGGTGTTATTGTTCCTTTGTCCCTTTGATTTCTGGTTCTTCCCCAGTGTTGTATTAGTGCAGCGGTGAGAGCAATGCTCTCACCTGACAATTCCCTACTTAGGGATAGGTGCAGGACAAGTGAGGGACTAGGTATCCTGCTCGGCAACAGGTTGAAAAAACCTGTATAGGTACATCCAGGAGATCAGGGCACATCCTTCGGAGAGTGCAGGAGGTGTCCACCTCCTCGCTCCCAATCGCAGGGCCCACCGTTGTTAAAGTGCCCCTGGTGTTCCCCTGTGTGTTTCGCCGTTTTGTGAGCGACCTCCCTTTGGGTCGTGTCACGCCAGGACAGTCACTTTGCAACAGCGCCAGTGGCGAATTTGCCAATCCTGGTGTTCTGTGGCAAATGCCAAGCGTCCTGAACGGTGTTGGGCTGTGAGCACAACCCCCATCTGTGGATGTCTGTCACTCAGACCATCCTCATGGAGTCAGTTTCTAGCTGTTTGTGCAGACACATGCACATTTGTGGCCTGCTTGAGGTCCTTTTGCAGGGCTCTGTCAGTGCTCATCCTGTTGTTCCTTGAACAAAGGAGGAGATAGCGGTCCTGCTGCTGGGTTGTTGCCCTTCTACGGCCCCGCCACCTCTCCTGGTGTACTGGCCTGTCTCTTGATAGCACCTCCTGCCTCTGGAAACTATGCTGACAAACACAGCAAACCTTCTTGCCACAGCTCACATTGATGTGCCATCCTGGATGAGCTGCAATACCTGAGCCACTTGTGTGGATTGTAGAGTCGATGTCATGCTAACACTAGTGTGAAAGCACAACCAACATTCAAAAGTGACCAAAACATCAGCCAAAAACCATTGGTACTGAGATGTGGTTTGTGGTCTCCACCTGCAGAACCACTCCTTTATTGAGGGTATCGTGATAATTGCCAATAATTTTCATCTGTTGTCTATTCCATTTGCAAAACAGCATGTGAAATTGATTGTCAATCAGTATTACTAAGCAGGAGAACCACGAGTAAAAAATGGCCAAAAAGTTAACAAAAACATGTACCGTAGTTTATTGAAAATTCTAATTTTCACACATAGCATGCACAGTATAACCATATATTAGATAATTAATAAATTGTGACTACATCCATAGATACGGACAATGATCCAAAAACACAGTCCGGGACAGTGACAGGCATTACCAATATTAGTAAATATAAAGTGAACGTGCTGCCAACATCTGAATATTGGTATCTGCCGGTATATGGTGGCACAGCTCAATAGTGTAAGCACATTGGTGGTGCTAATAAAGTCGCCATATACCTGCGTGCAAAAAGGTGCAACAGATAAAATAAGAGGGGAAGTTAACTACCCATATGTAGTGGAGGTCCTGTCTGGATCCTGGTCACGTACCCCAACGTGCGTTTCGTGTTCAATTATTAACGCTTCCTCAGGGGGCCCCCTGCCTCCTGCCTCCCCACCTGACCTCCTCTGCTGACCTGCTCCTCAACCTCAGATCTCTCCTAATAAAACACAAAACAAGCCGCCCACACTCTTTCTCCCACCTGCTCTGTCTCTCTCTGCTTCTCCTCACTGCAGGCGACATATCTCCCAATTCTGGACCCCCACAGATCATACCTCCCATTACTACCCCATTCTACCGCTCCCAACCCAATATAAAAACCCAAACAAGAAAAAATTGGCTAAACAGCCGAATCCAGTTCACCAACCAGACCATCATGCACGGAGCATGAGAGTTCGTCCTGACCCGGACATCGAGCAGCAGCAATTTCGAAAAACTTGGATACTCCAGCTCCAGTAAAAATGGTAAATTTCTTTATTAATCCAACAAAGTCATAACAGGTTAGTCCTTACAGGTGGTAGACAAAACAAGTGATTGCAAAGATTATGGCAACGCGTTTCGATCACTATAGATCTTACTCATGCCTAAACACCCGATTTCTTGCCCACCTCAAATCCGTGCCCATGACGCCCACCCCCCTGAACCCTCACTCTGGATCACTATGGAATGCCCACTCCATCTGCAATAAACTCCATGTGATTCACAACCTCTTTACCTCCCGTAATCTTTTCTTTCTGGGTATCACCAAAACATGGCTGACATCCTCTGACACAGCCTCCCCTGCTGCACTATGTTACGGTGGCCTCCACTTCACCTACACTCCTCGCCCTGGCAACAGACATGGTGGAGGAGTGGGCCTTCTTCTTTCTTCCAACTGTACCTTTAACCCAATCCCACCTCTACCCTCCCTTATCCTCCCTTCTTTTAAAGTCTACACTGTCCGCATCTACTCCCCCTACAACCTCCAAATGGCCGTCATATACCGACCTCCGGGCCCGACCACTGCCTTTATTGACCAACTCTCCACCTGGCTCCTTCACTTTCTGTCTGCTGACATTCCCACCATCATCATGGGTGATTTCAACATCCCCATTGACACCCACCAGTCAGCAGCCTCCAAACTCCTGTCCCTTACTTCCTAATTTGGACTTACTCAGTGGTCCTCCTCAGCCACCCACACAGACGGACACACATTAGACCTTGTCTTCACCCGTTTCTGCTCCCTATCTAACTTCACAACCTCCCCTCTCCCTCTATTTGACCACCATCTACTCACTTTCTCATTCCTATAGCAGAGTGCGACGAACCAATAGACAATAGAGTTGAGCGACCTTGACCTTTTTAGAGTCGAGCCGGGTTTTGCGAAACCCGACTATGTCCAAAGTCGGGTCGAGTGAAATCGGCCGATTATGACGTAAAGTCGGGATCGACCGAAACACGAAACCCAATGCAAGTCAATGGGGCAGCATAGTCGGCAGTGAGTGGGGGCCAGGAAAACACCTAGAGTGCCCATTTTAATGTCAAAACCATCCATTCTTCTTAATGAAGCTTGTCAAGCGTAATTTACCTTAAAATAATTGGAAGGCATTTGAAATTGGGGGTCATTTGGCTAAAGTTGTGGGGGGTAGGGCTGGTTCAAGTAATTAGTGGGCCCAGTAAATCTGGACCACGTCACGGCAGTGGAGCAGGGAGAGGTAAGTATTTCAACTTTGCAAGTGCTGTGATCCTGAGCAAGCAGGGGGGGGCCCACTCGTTGGCATTGGCACTGGCACAGGGCCCCTCAAAGTACAGCGGTGTGTTTGCACGGCGGGGGCGCCTCCCACCGGCAGCAACACTTTTGCGTACTATGAGAGGCCCTGTGCCAGTGACGTCGCCAACTAGTATTCCTCCCCCCACCTGATGAAGGAACCTGCACTTTCATCTGCACCTTCCTCTTTGTCCCCGTGTAAGGTGGTATGGTATGCGGGAAGAGCAACCTGACTTTCAGCAGGGTCACAATGTTGTTGTGTAGCGTGCACGGGGAATGTTGCGTTATGGGTCAATGTACCAGCAGACTCATCTATCACTGGCTGGGCAATGGGCACGATGAAGTGGAAACACAGATATAGGCCCAAAGAAGAAAGTGGGCTAAATGCAGTTCAAAATTGGTAACACAGGAATAACCAGGGGGCATTGCAGTGGAGGACAACTGGAATGAGAGGCTGACACAGAGAGTAGGGCCAAATCAGTAAGTAGTCGAAATGCAGTTCAAAATTGGCAACCGTAGTAAACAGGCGGCACAGCTTTGTTCAGTGGAGGAGAACAGCAAGGAGTGGCAGACACCGATAGTAGGCCCCAACCCAACTAGTAGGCCAAATGCAGTCTAACATTAACAACTACTTAACGAGAGGCTGAAAATGGAATTTCAGGACAGGAAACCAGGAGAACAGCAAGGAGTGGCAGACACCGATAGTAGGCCCCAAACCAACTAGTACGCCAAATGCAGTTGTTCCATTTAACCACAATTTAATGAGAGCCTGAAGATAGAAGCTCAGGAAAGGCAACCTGGGGAACACCTTGGAGTGTAACACAACCTCTCTCTACACCACGGAAGGGCTGATTCTTAGGAAGGAAGGCTGTTGTAAATAAGCATTGCGCGTCCGAGGGTGATTATATTCTTATTCGGTATCTACTCACCCTCGGACGCGCCATGCTTCTTGATTTGTAATTAATGTTTATTTGCAATGTGCTTTTGACTTACTCAATTATTTTTTTAATTATTGATTTTATTAAATTAATAGTTTAACATCTTATTGGAAATAATTTAAAGGAGACGCGACAGGACAACACTCGGTGGATGCCATATCTGTGTTAACAACTCCAAAAAACTTTCAGTTAACTTCTTGCAGGAGAAAGAAATTGTAGCTGTTGGACCTTTGTAGTACAGTTCCAGATATTTGTTGTGTGTTTGTTTTGATTGTTAAAATGTCTGCATTTGAGATCTCAACACGATCTTATTTTTTATAATCAAATTAATTTTTTAAATATTTTATTAGGTTGGTTCAAGGGGTACACGGGCCGCAGTAGACAGGTCAGTGGAGGCCTAGTGGAAGGAGGGACCACAGACAGGCATCGAAGGCCTAAAATAATAACACATGGCTGTAGGCAATTTTAAATTGGTTCCAGGGGTACACGGGCAGCAGTGCCCTGGTCAGTGTAGTAGTAGTTGAAAGAATGGACCGCAGACAGGCATCGAAGGCCTAAAATAAAAAAATTGGGCTGGCTGTAGGCAATTTTAAATTGGTTCCAGGGGTACACGGGCAGCAGTGGTGTGGTCAGTGGAGGCCTAGTGGAAGGAGTGACCGCAGACAGGCATCGAAGGCCTAAAATATTAACACATGGCTGTAGTCAATTTTAAATTGGTTCCAGGGGTACTTGGGCAGCAGTGCCCTGGTCAGTGTAGTAGTAGTTGAACGAATGGACCGCAGACAGGCATCGAAGGCCTAAAATAAAAAAATTGGGCTGGCTGTAGGCAATTTTAAATTGGTTCCAGGGGTACACGGGCAGCAGTGGTGTGGTCAGTGGAGGCCTAGTGGAAGGAGTGACCGCAGACAGGCATCGAAGGCCTAAAATAATCACACATGGCTGTAGGCAATTTTAAATTGGTTCCAGGGGTACACGGGCAGCAGTGGTGTGGTCAGTGGAGGCCTAGTGGAAGGAGTGACCGCAGACAGGCATCGAAGGCCTAAAATAATAACACATGGCTGTAGGCAATTTTAAATTGGTTCCAGGGGTACACGGGCAGCAGTGGTGTGGTCAGTGGAGGCCTAGTGGAAGGAGTGACCGCAGACAGGCATCGAAGGCCTAAAATAATAACACATGGCTGTAGGCAATTTTAAATTGGTTCCAGGGGTACACGGGCAGCAGTGCCTTGGTCAGTGTAATAGTAGTTGAAAGAATGGACCTCAGACAGGCATCGAAGGCCTAAAATAAAAAAATTGGGCTGGCTGTAGGCAATTTTAAATTGGTTCCAGGGGTACACGGGCAGCAGTGGTGTGGTCAGTGGAGGCCTAGTGGAAGGAGTGACCGCAGACAGGCATCGAAGGCCTAAAATAATAACACATGGCTGTAGGCAATTTTAAATTGGTTCCAGGGTTACACGGGCAGCAGTGGTGTGGTCAGTGGAGGCCTAGTGGAAGGAGTGACCGCAGACAGGCATCGAAGGCCTAAAATAATCACACATGGCTGTAGGCAATTTTAAATTGGTTCCAGGGGTACACGGGCAGCAGTGGTGTGGTCAGTGGAGGCCTAGTGGAAGGAGTGACCACAGACAGGCATCGAAGGCCTAAAATATTAACACATGGCTGTAGTCAATTTTAAATTGGTTCCAGGGGTACTTGGGCAGCAGTGCCCTGGTCAGTGTAGTAGTAGTTGAAAGAATGGACCGCAGACAGGCATCGAAGGCCTAAAATAAAAAAATTGGGCTGGCTGTAGGCAATTTTAAATTGGTTCCAGGGGTACACGGGCAGCAGTGGTGTGGTCAGTGGAGGCCTAGTGGAAGGAGTGACCGCAGACAGGCATCGAAGGCCTAAAATAATAACACATGGCTGTAGGCAATTTTAAATTGGTTCCAGGGTTACACGGGCAGCAGTGGTGTGGTCAGTGGAGGCCTAGTGGAAGGAGTGACCGCAGACAGGCATCGAAGGCCTAAAATAATCACACATGGCTGTAGGCAATTTTAAATTGGTTCCAGGGGTACACGGGCAGCAGTGGTGTGGTCAGTGGAGGCCTAGTGGAAGGAGTGACCACAGACAGGCATCGAAGGCCTAAAATATTAACACATGGCTGTAGTCAATTTTAAATTGGTTCCAGGGGTACTTGGGCAGCAGTGCCCTGGTCAGTGTAGTAGTAGTTGAAAGAATGGACCGCAGACAGGCATCGAAGGCCTAAAATAAAAAAATTGGGCTGGCTGTAGGCAATTTTAAATTGGTTCCAGGGGTACACGGGCAGCAGTGGTGTGGTCAGTGGAGGACTAGTGGAAGGAGTGACCGCAGACAGGCATCGAAGGCCTAAAATAATAAAACATGGCTGTAGGCAATTTTAAATTGGTTCCAGGGGTACACGGGCAGCAGTGGTCTGGTCAGTGGAAGTCTAGTGGAAGGAGTGACCGCAGACAGGCTTCGAAGGCCTAACATAACAAACTTGGGCTGGCTGTAGGCACTTTTAAATTGGTTCCAGGGGTACATGGGCAGCAGTGTATGGTCAGTGGAAGTCTAGTGGAAGGAGTGACCGCAGACAGGCTTCCAAGGCCTAACATAACAAACTTGGGCTGGCTGTAGGCACTTTTAAATTGGTTCCAGGGGTACACGGGCAGCAGTGGTCTGGTCAGTGGAAGTCTAGTGGAAGGAGTGACCGCAGACAGGCTTCCAAGGCCTAACATAACAAACTTGGGCTGGCTGTAGGCACTTTTAAATTGGTTCCAGGGGTACACGGGCAGCAGTGGTCTGGTCAGTGGAAGTCTAGTGGAAGGAGTGACCGCAGACAGGCTTCCAAGGCCTAACATAACAAAATTGGGCTGGCTGTAGGCACTTTAAATTGGTTCCAGGGGTACATGGGCAGCAGTGTATGGTCAGTGGAAGTCTAGTGGAAGGAGTGACGGCAGACAGTCTTCGAAGGCCTAACATAACAAAATTGGGCTGACTATAGGCACTTTTAAATTGGTTCCAGGGTAACACGGCCAGCAGTGGCCTGGTCAGTGTAGTAGTTGTAGAAAGAAGGGACCGCAGACAGGCTTCGAAGGCCTAACATAACAAAAATGTCAAAACAATGGTATTGTCAGTGCCAGGCATTGAAGGATGTCAGCGCCTAGACTACACATTGGTGAAGCTGTGAGAGATAATTTTGCTAGTGGTAGAGCACTGTTTGAGCTGGGGGGGGGAACTGGCTTGTGGCCGGCGGTACAGGCACAGGGCCCCTCATATTACAACGGTGTGTCTGACGTTGGGTGCGCACCACCACCGCCAGAGACACTTTATTGTACTATGAGGGACCCAGTGGCAGTGCCGTCGACCAAAAGCGGCCACACCCACCTCTTCAGACAAACAGCACTCTTAAGGGTCCAAGCGCAAAGTGGCGATAGCACGGCCCCGTGTGGGGAGTTTGGCCATTTCGTGAGGTGGAAACATGTCGTATGCTGGACAATCAGGTGAAGAAAATTACGAGATTGGAAAAGTCATTCAGAATAGTCCACAGGCAAGACCTTTTCATAGGAAAGCTAGGTGTCAGCCGGGCAGGGTGGGGCAAAAGATTTTGAAATCCAGTTGTGGTTCATTTTAATGAAGGTTAGATCATCTACATTTTGGGTAGCCAGACGAGTCCTTTTTTCTGTTAGTATTGAACCTGCAGCACTGAATACTCTTTCTGATAGGACACTAGCTGCCGGGCAAGCAAGCTCCTGCAATGCATATTCTGCCAATTCTGGCCAGGTGTCTAATTTGGATGCCCAGTAATCAAATGGGAATGACGGTTGAGGGAGAACGTCGATAAGGGATGAAAAATAGTTTGTAACCATACTGGACAAATGTTGTCTCCTGTCACTTTGAATTGATGCTGCAGTACCTGTCCTGTCTGCGGTCATAGAAAAATCACTCCACAACCTGGTCAGAAAACCCCTCTGGCCAACGCCACTTCTGATTTCTGCCCCTCTAACACCTCTGGTCTGCTGGCCCCTGGAGCTCGTGTGAGAACGATCACGGGCGCTGTGTGCAGGGAATGCCAGAAGCAAACGGTCAACAAGAGTTGATTGTTTTGTTGCTAATATTAGTTCCAAGTTCTCATGTGGCATAATATTTTGCAATTTGCCTTTATAGCGAGGATCAAGGAGGCAGGCCAACCAGTAATCGTCATCGTTCATCATTTTTGTAATGCGTGTGTCCCTTTTGAGGATACGCAAGGCATAATCCGCCATGTGGGCCAAAGTTCCCGTTGTCAAATCTGCGGTTGTGCTTGGTTGAGGGGCAGTTGCAGGCAAATCTACGTCACTTGTGTCCCTCAAAAAACCAGAACCCGGCCTTGCCACGCCACCAATTTCCCGTGCCCCCGGGAAAGCTTCCTCATTAAAAATATACTCATCCCCATCATCCTCCTCATCCTCCACCTCCTCTTCGCCCGGTACCTCGTCATGTACACTGCCCTGACCAGACAATCGCTGACTGTCATCAAGGCTTTCCTCTTCCTCTGGTGCAGACGCCTGATCCTTTATGTGCGTCAAACTTTGCATCAGCAGACGCATTAGGGGGATGCTCATGCTTATTATGGCGTTGTCTGCACTAACCAGCCGTGTGCATTCCTCAAAACACTGAAGGACTTGACACATGTCTTGAATCTTCGACCACTGCACACCTGACAACTCCATGTCTGCCATCCTACTGCCTGCCCGTGTATGTGTATCCTCCCACAAAAACATAACAGCCCGCCTCTGTTCGCACAGTCTCTGAAGCATGTGCAGTGTTGAGTTCCACCTTGTTGCAACGTCTATGATTAGGCGATGCTGGGGAAGGTTCAAAGAACGCTGATAGGTCTGCATACGGCTGGAGTGTACAGGCGAACGGCGGATATGTGCGCAAAGTCCACGCACTTTGAGGAGCAGGTCGGATAACCCCGGATAACTTTTCAGGAAGCACTGCACCACCAGGTTTAAGGTGTGAGCCAGGCAAGGAATGTGTTTCAGTTGGGAAAGGGAGATGGCAGCCATGAAATTCCTTCCGTTATCACTCACTACCTTGCCTGCCTCAAGATCTACAGTGCCCAGCCACGACTGCGTTTCTTGCTGCAAGAACTCGGACAGAACTTCCGCGGTGTGTCTATTGTCGCCCAAACACTTCATAGCCAATACAGCCTGCTGACGTATGCCAGTAGCTGCCCCATAATGGGAGACCTGGTGTGCAACTGTGGCAGGTGCGGATGGAGTGTTTGTGCGACTGCGGTCTGTGGACGAGCTCTTGCTTCTGCAGGAGGACGAGGAGGAGGAGGAGGAGGAGGGGGTGCGAACGGCTACAGACAACTGTTTACTAGACCGTGGGCTAGGCAGAACTGTCCCAAACTTGCTGTCCCCTGTGGACCCTGAATCCACCACATTTACCCAGTGTGCCGTGATGGACACGTAACGTCCCTGGCCATGCCTACTGGTCCATGCATCTGTTGTCAGGTGCACCTTTGTGCTCACAGATTTCCTGAGTGCATGGACGATGCGCTCTTTAACATGCTGGTGGAGGCCTGGGATGGCTTTTCTGGAAAAAAAGTGTCGACTGGGTAGCTCGTAGCGTGGTACAGCGTAGTCCATCAGGTCTTTGAAAGCTTCGCTTTCAACTAACCGGTAGGGCATCATCTCTAACGAGATTAGTCTAGCTATGTGGGCGTTCAAACCCTGTGTACGCGGATGCGAGGCTAAGTACTTCCTTTTTCTAACCATAGTCTCATGTAGGGTGAGCTGGACTGGAGAGATGGAGATCGTGGAACTAGCGGGGGTGCCGGTGGACATGGCAGACTGAGAGACGGTGGGAGATGGTATTGTTGCCGCCGGTGCCCTAGATGCAGTGTTTCCTACTACGAAACTGGTGATTCCCTGACCCTGACTGCTTTGGCCTGGCAAAGATACCTGCACAGATACAGCAGGTGGTGCGCTAAATGGTGGTCCTACACTGCCGGAAGGGATGTTGCGTTGATGACTAGCTTCATTGGCCGAGGGTGCAACAACCTTAAGGGACGTTTGGTAGTTAGTCCAAGCTTTCAAATGCATGGTGGTTAAATGTCTATGCATGCAACTAGTATTGAGACTTTTCAGATTCTGACCTCTGCTTAAGGAAGTAGAACATTTTTGACAGATGACTTTGCGCTGATCAATTGGATGTTGTTTAAAAAAATGCCAGACTGCACTCTTTCTAGCATCGGATACCTTTTCAGGCATTGCAGACTGAGCTTTAACCGGATGGCCACGCTGTCCTCCACCAGGTTTTGGCTTTGCCACGCGTTTTGGGCAAGATACGGGCCCGGCAGATGGAACCTGTGGCGATGTTGATGCCTGCTGCGGCCCCTCCTCCTCCTCTGCTTCAGAACTGCTGCCGCCTGCACCCTGTTCCCCCAATGGCTGCCAATCGGGGTCAAGAACTGGGTCATCTAATAACTCTTCTTGTACCTCCTGCGCAACTTCGTCTGTGTCACCGTGTCGTTCGGTGGTATAGCGTTCGTGATGGGGCAACATAGTCTCATCAGGGTCTGATTCTTGATCAGCACCCTGCGAGGGCAATGTTGTGGTCTGAGTCAAAGGACCAGCATAGTAGTCTGGCTGTGGCTGTGCGTCAGTGCACTCCATGTCAGATTCAATTTGTAATGGGCATGGACTGTTAACTGCTTCACTTTCTAAGCCAGGGACGGTATGTGTAAAGAGCTCCATGGAGTAACCCGTTGTGTCGCCTGCTGCATTCTTCTCTGTTGTTGTTTTTGCTGAAGAGGACAAGGAAGTGACTTGTCCCTGACCGTGAACATCCACTAACGACGCGCTGCTTTTACTTTTACCAGTTTCACGAGAGGAGGCAAAAGAGCTAGAGGCTGAGTCAGCAAGATAAGCCAAAACTTGCTCTTGCTGCTCCGGCTTTAAAAGCGGTTTTCCTAATCCCAGAAAAGGGAGCGTTCGAGGCCTTGTGTAGCCGGACGACGAACCTGGCTCCACAGCTCCAGACTTAGGTGCAATATTTTTTTCCCCACGACCACCTGATGCTCCACCACTACCACTACCCTCATTACCAGCTGACAATGAACGCCCCCGGCCACGACCTCTTCCACTAGACTTCCTCATTGTTTTAAAAACGTAACCAAACTAACGTTATTTGTTGCAGTCACACAACTTACACGGTGAGCTATAACTTCAGTATGATTTAGCTACCCCTTTACAGGTTGGTGAGACCACAGCGAAAATCAGGCCCAATGTTACACACTCTTTTTTTGGTGGCTGCAAATTAGAGAGATGCCCCACACGCAGGACTGTCACTGAAGCACAAATGTTAATATTAATGTCACACTATTATTTTTTTTTTATTTTTATTTTTTTCAGGAACACTTTAGAAACCCCCCCCAAAAAAAAACATTGATTTTTGCAGGGAGAATTTAGAAAACAAATGTAACAAACTATATGCTTTCTATGGGCCACTGAGTGAGAGATGACGCACACAGGAATCAGGAGTGGCACACAAGCCCAGAGGCCAATATTTTTCTACCAATGATTGATGGAGTTATTTTCTCTGGTAGATTTTGGAACCCAAATCAAGGAAAAAAAATATAGGCTTTCTATGGACCACAATTGGAGAGAGAGAGAGAGAGAGAGATGGCACACCCAGGAGTCAAGACTGGCACACAAGCAGAAAGGCCAATATTAATCTCCCACTGTTTTTTTTTTTTTTTTTTTTTTTTTCAGGGAGACTTTAGAAAAAAAAATAATAAAAAAAATATGATTTTATCAGGAAGAATTTAGAAACCAAATAAAATAAAATGATTTTTTCAGGGAGAATTTATAAAACAAATAAAACCAAAAATAGGCGTTCTATGGCCCACTGACTGAGAGATGACGCACCCAGGAGTCAAGACTGGCACACAAGCAGAAAGGCCAATATTAATCTCCCACTGTTTTTTTTTTTTTTTTTTTTTTTTTCAGGGAGACTTTAGAAAAAAAAATAATAAAAAAAATATGATTTTATCAGGAAGAATTTAGAAACCAAATAAAATAAAATGATTTTTTCAGGGAGAATTTATAAAACAAATAAAACCAAAAATAGGCGTTCTATGGCCCACTGACTGAGAGATGACGCACACAGGAATCAGGAGTGGCACACAAGCCCAGAGGCCAATATTTTTCTACCAATGATTGATGGAGTTATTTTCTCTGGTAGATTTTGGAACCCAAATCAAGGAAAAAAAATATAGGCTTTCTATGGACCACAATTGGAGAGAGAGAGAGAGAGAGAGATGGCACACCCAGGAGTCAAGACTGGCACACAAGCAGAAAGGCCAATATTAATCTCCCACTGTTTTTTTTTTTTTTTTTTTTTTTTTTCAGGGAGACTTTAGAAAAAAAAATAATAAAAAAAATATGATTTTATCAGGAAGAATTTAGAAA
The DNA here is from genome assembly GCF_032444005.1 of Ranitomeya imitator. Lineage (NCBI taxonomy): Eukaryota > Metazoa > Chordata > Amphibia > Anura > Dendrobatidae > Ranitomeya > Ranitomeya imitator. The sequence goes on along the minus strand of NC_091290.1, from coordinate 108,972,167 downwards.
CCAAATAAAATAAAATGATTTTTTCAGGGAGAATTTATAAAACAAATAAAACCAAAAATAGGCGTTCTATGGCCCACTGACTGAGAGATGACGCACCCAGGAGTCAAGACTGGCACACAAGCAGAAAGGCCAATATTAATCTCCCACTGTTTTTTTTTTTTTTTTTCAGGGAGACTTTAGAAAAAAAAATAATAAAAAAAATATGATTTTGTCAGGAAGAATTTAGAAACCAAATAAAATAAAATGATTTTTTCAGGGAGAATTTAGAAAACAAATAAAACCAAAAATAGGCGTTCTATGGCCCACTGACTAAGGCCGGCGTCACACACAGCGTAAAACAATACGGTCCGTATATTACGGCCGTAATACGCTGAAAAGTCCCGAAAAAAGTGGTCCGTAGCTCCTCCGTAGGCAGGGTGTGTCAGCGTTTTTTGCGCATGGCATCCTCCGTATGTAATCCGTATGGCATCCGTACTGCGTGGTTTTCTCGCAGGCTAGCAAAACCAACATACCGCTATAGAAGTGATCCATGTGTCCCAAAAAGAAAAGAAAATATATATATACTGTCTATATATATATATATATATATATATATATATATATATATGTGTGTGTGTCAGTAGACACATATATTAGAGAGAAAAGCCGGCAATTCAGTGCGGTGTACAGTAAAATCACACTGACAGCTTACAGTCCAATAGGTAGAATAAATGTGTACAAATAGAATAGGTATATATATATATGTCAGTGAGACACATATATGTATATATATTAATATTTATTCCAGCGCTAGACAGCTTGAAAGCCGGTAATTCAATTACCGGCTTTTTCCTTCTCCTTCCTAAAACCCGACATGATTTGAGACATGGTTTACATACAGTAAACCATGTCTTCTCTCCATTTTTTTTGCAGATTCCACACTACTAATGTCAGTAGTGTGTATCTGCAAAATTTGGCCGTTCTAGCTCTTAAAATAAAGGGTTAAATGGCGGAAAAAATTGGCGTGGGCTCCCGCGCAATTTTCTCCGCCAGAGTAGTAAAGCCAGTGACTGAGGGCAGATATTAATAGCCTGGAGAGGGTCCACGGTTATTGGCCCCCCCGGCTAAAAATATCTGCCCCCAGCCACCCCAGAAAAGGCACATCTGGAAGATGCGCCTATTCTGGCACTTGGCCACTCTCTTCCCATTCCCGTGTAGCGGTGGGATATGGGGTAATGAAGGGTTAATGCCACCTTGCTATTGTAAGGTGACATTAAGCCTAATTAATAATGGAGAGGCGTCAATTATGACACCTATCCATTATTAATCCAATTGTAGTGAAGGGTTAAATAAAACACAAACACATTATTTAAAATTATTTTAATGAAATAAAAACAATGGTTGTTGCAGTATTTTATTCAACGCCCAATCCAGTCACTGAAGACCCTCGTTCTGTGAGTAAAAAAACATAATAAACCAACAATATACTTACCCTCCGCAGATCTGTAACGTCCAACGATGTAAATCCTTCTGAAGGGGTTAAAACATTTTGCAGCAAGGAGCTGTGCTAATGCAGGCTGCTCCTCGCTGCAAAACCCCAGGGAATGAGGCTAAAAATAGATCAAGGATCTATATTTAGCTTTATTTGCGGTGAGGCGCCCTCTGCTGGCTGTTCATAGATCGTGGGAAATTACCTAGAAAGCCAGGGAGCTTTCTAGGTAATTTCCCACGATCTATGAACATCCAGCAGAGGGCGCCTCACCGCAAATAAAGCTAAATATAGATCCTTGATCTATTTTTAGCCTCATTCCCTGGGGTTTTGCAGCGAGGAGCAGCCTGCATTAGCACAGCTCCTTGCTGCAAAATGTTTTAACCCCTTCAGAAGGATTTACATCGTTGGACGTTACAGATCTGCGGAGGGTAAGTATATTGTTGGTTTATTATGTTTTTTTACTCACAGAACGAGGGTCTTCAGTGACTGGATTGGGCGTTGAATAAAATACTGCAACAACCATTGTTTTTATTTCATTAAAATAATTTTAAATAATGTGTTTGTGTTTTATTTAACCCTTCACTACAATTGGATTAATAATGGATAGGTGTCATAATTGACGCCTCTCCATTATTAATTAGGCTTAATGTCACCTTACAATAGCAAGGTGGCATTAATCCTTCATTACCCCATATCCCACCGCTACACGGGAATGGGAAGAGAGTGGCCAAGTGCCAGAATAGGCGCATCTTCCAGATGTGCCTTTTCTGGGGTGGCTGGGGGCAGATATTTTTAGCCAGGGGGGGCCAATAACCGTGGACCCTCTCCAGGCTATTAATATCTGCCCTCAGTCACTGGCTTTACTACTCTGGCGGAGAAAATTGCGCGGGAGCCCACGCCAATTTTTTCCGCCATTTAACCCTTTATTTTAAGAGCTAGAACGGCCAAATTTTGCAGATACACACTACTGACATTAGTAGTGTGGAATCTGCAAAAAAAATGGAGAGAAGACATGGTTTACTGTATGTAAACCATGTCTCAAATCATGTCGGGTTTTAGGAAGGAGAAGGAAAAAGCCGGTAATTGAATTACCGGCTTTCAAGCTGTCTAGCGCTGGAATAAATATTAATATATATACATATATGTGTCTCACTGACATATATATATATACCTATTCTATGTGTACACATTTATTCTACCTATTGGACTGTAAGCTGTCAGTGTGATTTTACTGTACACCGCACTGAATTGCCGGCTTTTCTCTCTAACAGCGCTGCGTATTTCTCGCAAGTCACACTGCTTGTCCGTGTGTAATCCGTATTTTTCACGCTTCCATAGACTTTCATTGGCGTATTTCTTGCGCAGTACGGTGACAAACGCAGCATGCTGCGATTTTGTACGGCCGTAGAAAGCCGTATAATACTGATCAGTAAAATACGGCAAATAGGAGCAGGGGCATAGAGAATAATTGTGCCGTATTTTTTGCGAGTTTTACGGACGTAGATTCTGCGCTCTTACGTCCGTAAAACTCGCATGTGTGACGCCGGCCTAAGAGAGAGAGAGAGAGATGGAACGCTTAGTACTGGCACACAAGCCCAAAGGGCAATATTAATCTCCCTTTTTTTTTCCAGGGAGAATTTCTAAAACCCCCCCCAAAAAAAAAATAGGCTTTCTATGGCCCACTATTTGTGAGAGAGATGGGACGCTCAGGACTGGCACAGATGGCACGCTCAGGACTGGCACAGAAGCCCAGAGGCCAATATTAATCTCCCTTTTTTTCTGGGAGAATTTATAAAACCAAAAAAATATTTAAATAGGCTTTCTATGGCCCACTATTTGTGAGAGAGATGGCACGCTCAGGACTGGCACAGATGGCACGCTCACAACTGGCACACAAGCCCAGAGGCCAATATTAATCTCCCTTTTTTCAGGGAAAATTTATAAAACCAAAAAAAAAATTAAATAGGCTTTCTATGGCCCACTATTTGTGAGAGAGATGGCACGCTCAGGACTGGCACAGATGGCACGCTCACAACTGGCACACAAGCCCAGAGGCCAATATTAATCTCCCTTTTTTCAGGGAAAATTTATAAAACAAAAAAAAAAAATTAAATAGGCTTTCTATGGCCCACTATTTGTGAGAGAGATGGCACGCTCAGGACTGGCACAGATGGCACGCTCACAACTGGCACACAAGCCCAGAGGCCAATATTAATCTCCCTTTTTTTCAGGGAGAATTTATAAAACCAAAAAAAAAATTAAATAGGCTTTCTATGGCCCACTATTTGTGAGAGAGATGGCACGCTCAGGGCTGGCACAGATGGCACGCTCAGGACTGGCACACAAGCCCAGAGGCCAATATTAATCTCCCTTTTTTTCAGGGAGAATTTATAAAACCCCAAAAAAAATAAAATAGGCTTTCTATGGCCCACTATTTGTGAGAGAGATGGCACACTCAGGACTGGCACACAAGCCCAAAGGCCAATATTAATCTCCCACTGTATTTTTATCAGGGAGAATTTATACACCCCACAAAAAAAAATACAGAAAAATGAAAAGGCTTTCTATGGCCCACTATGTGAGAGAGATGGCACACACAGGGATGGCACTCTAGCAGAAATGCCAAATTGCCAATCTTAATCTCCCACCAAAAAAAAAAAAAAAAAAAACACAGGGAATGTCCTACAATTACTATCTCCCTGCCTGCAGTAATCTCAGCCAGGTATGGCAGGCAGCTACTATCTCCCTGCCTGCAGTAATCTCAGCCAGGTATGGCAGGCAGCAATAAGGAGTGGACTGATGCACAAATGAAATAAAAAGTGTGGACAAACAAAAAAGATAGCTGTGCAGAAAGGAAGGAACAAGAGGATTTGTGCTTTGAAAAAAGCAGTTGGTTTGCACAGCGGCGTACACACAGCAATGCAGCTATCAGGGAGCCTTCTAGGGCAGCCCAATGAGCTACAGCGCTGAGGGGAAAAAAAAAAAAAAAAAACTTCCACTGTCCCTGCACACCGAGGGTGGTGTTGGACAGTGCAAATCGCTGCAGCACAAGCGGTTTTGTGGTTAATGGACCCTGCCTAACGCTATCCCTGCTTCTGACAAAGCGGCAGCAACCTCTCCCTAAGCTCAGATCAGCAGCAGTAAGATGGCGGTCGGCGGGAACGCCTCTTTATAGCCCCTGTGACGTCGCAGACAGCAAGCCAATCACTGCAATGCCCTTCTCTAAGATGGTGGGGACCAGGACCTATGTCATCACGCTGCCCACACTCTGCGTTTACCTTCATTGGCTGAGAAATGGCGCTTTTCGCGTCATTGAAACGCGACTTTGGCGCGAAAGTCGCGTACCGCATGGCCGACCCCGCACAGGGGTCGGATCGGGTTTCATGAAACCCCGACTTAGCCAAAAGTCGGCGACTTTTGAAAATGTTCGACCCGTTTCGCTCAACCCTAATAGACAACCCTGGCACAATAACATCACTAAAAAGCTTCGGCAAGTACCCAGAATTGCTGAACGGCGTTGGAAGAAAACACATTCGCAAGATGATTTCACCGCACTCAAACAAGCAACACTCGCATTCAAATCAGCTCTCACCTCTGCTAAACAGGCCGACTTCACAACCCTCGTATCTTCCTTATCCCACAACCCCAAACAGTTGTTCAACACTTTTAACACCCTCCTCCGCCCACCACTGCTCCCTCCGAGTTCCTTAATCGTTGCCGAGGACTTTGCCATGCACTTAAAAAATAAGAAAAATAAGCCCACAATCTACCAAAACTCTTGTGCATGCTCTAATCATCTCCCGCCTCGATTACTGCAACACCCTCCTCTGTGGCCTCCCAGCCAACTCTCTTGCACCACTGCAGTCTGTCCTCAACTCTGCTGCCCGGCTAGTCCACCTCTTTCCTCACTACTCCCCTGCTTCTCCCCTCTGCAAATCCCTCCACTGGCTCCCAATTCCCCAACGAATCCAGTTCAAACTACTAACACTGATCTACAAAGCCATTCACAACCTGTCCCCTCCCTATATCTCTGAACTAATTTCCCAATATCTTCCCTCACGTAATCTTCGATCCTCCTAAGACCTCCTACTCTCCTCCACACTTATTTGTTCCTCACACAACCGCCTCCAAGATTTCTCCCGAATATCCCCCATTCTCTGGAATTCCATGCCTCAATACGTCCGATTATCCACCACCCTCGGATCCTTCAGACGGAACCTGAAAACCCATCTCTTCAGGAAAGCCTACAGCCTACAATAACCAAGCAGCCGCCTCACCGCCGCCAGAGCCGCCGCCTCACCGCCACCAGAGCCGCCGCCTCACCGCTGCCAGAGCTGCCGCCTCACCGCTGCAAGAGCCGCCGCCTCACCACTGCCAGAGCCGCCGCCTCACCGCCTCCAGAGCCACCGCCTCACCGCCACCAGAGCCGCTGCCTCACCGCAACCAGAGCCACCGCCGCCGCCTCACCCCTACCTTCTGTCTCTTCCCCATTATCCCATAGAATGTAAGTCCACAAGGACAGGGTCCTCTCCCCTCTGTACAAGACTATCACTGTAAACCTGTTTACTGTAAAAAATATCTATAACCCTGTATGTAACCCCTTTCTCATGTACAGCACCATGGAATTAATGGTGCTATATAAATAAATAATAATAAATAAGATCGACCAAACAAGGCAAATCTTTGTCATCAAACCACCACAACCCCTTTTTATATCAGACCAATGCCCAAAACCCATAACTTCCCTCTCCAAAATCACTGAAGGGGAGCTTGCTAATCTTCTCTCCAAATCACACCTCACCACCTGTACACTTGACCCCATCCCACCTCCTCCCCAACCTCACCATCACACTAATCCCATCCCTAACCCATCTCGTCAACCTATCACTAACTTCTGGTATCTTCCCCACTGCTTTCAAACATGCCACAATCACACTTATCCTCAAAAATCCATCCCTTGACCCAAGTGCTATGTCCAGCTACCGCCCCATATCTTTGCTCCCATTTGCATCCAAACTCCTTGAGCAGCACATCCATGTTGAACTTTCCTCTCACTTTGCATCTAACTCTCTCTTTGACAACCTACAATCTGGTTTCTGTCCCCACTATTCCACTGAGACTCCCCTGACCAAAATTACTAACAACTTACTTACAGCCAAAGCTAACAGACAATTGTCTATACTCCTCCTTCTAGACCTGTCTTCTGCCTTCGACACAGCTGACCACTGCCTCCTACTACAGATCCTCTCTTCCTTTGGGGTCAAAGACCTCGCCCTATCTTGGTTCTCCCCAAACCTTACCAACTGCACATTTAGGATCTCCTACTCCCATACTACCTCTTCATCTCGCCCCCTCTCTATTGGTGTCCCTCAAGGCTCTGTCCTTGAGTCTTTACTCTATGAATCTATACACTCGGCCTTGGACAACACATAAGGTCCTATGGCTTCCAGTACCATCTACAGTTAGGTCCATATATATTTGGACAGAGACAACATTTTTCTAATTTTGGTTATAGATATTACCACAATGAATTTTAGACAAAACAATTCAGATACAGTTGAAGTTCAGTCTTTCAGCTTTCATTTGAGGGTATCCACATTAAAATTGGATGAAGGGTTTAGGAGTTTCAGCTCCTTAACATGTGCCATGTTATGGCTGGCAATCAGGCAACACAGCGTGCAGTAATCAGCGCACATACAGAGATCTGGCAATAACCCAAAACAATAGGACGAGCTCTGAGACGTGGAATCTCTGTAGACTGCAGTACCTGATCTATCCTCACACAACTGGAAGCAGCAGTGGATTGCGCCTATCCACTACCTATGCAACTCGGCACTGCCTGAGGAGCTGACTAGCCTGAAGATAGAAATACAAGCCTGACTTACCTCAGAGAAATACCCCAAAGGAATAGGCAGCCCCCACATATAATGACTGTTAGCAAGATGAAAAGACAAACGTAGGAATGAAATAGATTCAGCAAAGTGAGGCCCGATATTCTAGACAGAGCGAGGATAGCAAAGAGAACTATGCAGTCTACAAAAAACCCTAAAACGAAAACCACGCAAAGGGGCAAAAAGACCCACCGTGCCGAACTAACAGCACGGCGGTGCACCCCTTTGCTTCTCAGAGCTTCCAGCAAAAAATAATAACAAGCTGGACAGAAAAAACAGAAAACAAACTAGAAGCACTTATCTAGCAGAGCAGCAGGCCCAAGGAAAGATGCAGTAGCTCAGATCCAACACTGGAACATTGACAAGGAGCAAGGAAGACAGACTCAGGTGGAGCTAAATAGCAAGGCAGCCAACGAGCTCACCAAAACACCTGAGGGAGGAAGCCCAGAGACTGCAATACCACTTGTGACCACAGAAGTGAACTCAGCCACAGAATTCACAACAGTACCCCCCCTTGAGGAGGGGTCACCGAACCCTCACCAGAACCCCCAGGCCGACCAGGATGAGCCACATGAAAGGCACGAACAAGATCTGGGGCATGGACATCAGAGGCAAAAACCCAGGAATTATCTTCCTGAGCATAACCCTTCCATTTGACCAGATACTGGAGTCTCCGTCTAGAGACACGAGAATCCAAAATCTTCTCCACAATATACTCCAATTCCCCCTCCACCAAAACAGGGGCAGGAGGCTCCACAGATGGAACCATAGGTGCCACGTATCTCCTCAACAACGACCTATGGAATACATTATGTATGGAAAAGGAGTCTGGGAGGGTCAGACGAAAAGACACCGGATTGAGAATCTCAGAAATCCTATACGGACCAATAAAACGAGGTTTAAATTTAGGAGAGGAAACCTTCATAGGTATATGACGAGAAGATAACCAAACCAGATCCCCAACACGAAGTCGGGGTCCCACACGGCGTCTGCGATTAGCAAAAAGCTGAGCCTTCTCCTGGGACAAGGTCAAATTGTCCACTACCTGAGTCCAGATCTGCTGCAACCTGTCCACCACATTATCCACACCAGGACAGTCCGAAGACTCAACCTGTCCTGAAGAGAAACGAGGATGGAACCCAGAATTGCAGAAAAATGGAGAGACCAAGGTAGCCGAGCTGGCCCGATTATTAAGGGCGAACTCAGCCAACGGCAAAAATGACACCCAATCATCCTGGTCAGCGGAAACAAAACATCTCAGATATGTTTCCAAGGTCTGATTGGTTCGTTCGGTCTGGCCATTAGTCTGAGGATGGAAGGCCGAGGAAAAAGATAGGTCAATGCCCATCCTACCACAAAAGGCTCGCCAGAACCTCGAGACAAACTGGGAACCTCTGTCAGAAACAATATTCTCAGGAATGCCATGTAAACGAACCACATGCTGGAAGAACAAAGGCACCAAATCAGAGGAGGAAGGCAATTTAACCAAGGGCACCAGATGGACCATTTTAGAAAAGCGATCACAGACCACCCAAATGACAGACATCTTTTGAGAAACGGGAAGGTCAGAAATGAAATCCATCGAAATATGTGTCCAAGGCCTCTTCGGGACCGGCAAGGGCAAAAGCAACCCACTGGCACGTGAACAGCAGGGCTTAGCCCTAGCACAAATTCCACAGGACTGCACAAAAGCACGCACATCCCGTGACAGAGATGGCCACCAGAAGGATCTAGCAACCAACTCCCTGGTACCAAAGATTCCTGGATGACCGGCCAGCACCGAACAATGAAGTTCAGAGATAACTTTACTAGTCCACCTATCAGGGACGAACAGTTTCTCGGCCGGACAACGATCAGGTTTATTAGCCTGAAATTTCTGCAACACTCTCCGCAAATCAGGGGAGATGGCAGACACAATGACTCCTTCCTTGAGGATACTCGCCGGCTCAGATAACCCCGGAGAGTCGGGCACAAAACTCCTAGACAGAGCATCCGCCTTCACATTTTTAGAGCCCGGAAGGTATGAAATCACAAAATCAAAACGAGCAAAAAACAACGACCAACGGGCCTGTCTAGGATTCAAGCGCTTGGCAGACTCAAGATAAGTAAGGTTCTTATGATCAGTCAAAACCACCACGCGATGCTTAGCACCCTCAAGCCAATGACGCCACTCCTCGAATGCCCACTTCATGGCCAGCAACTCTCGGTTGCCCACATCATAATTACGCTCAGCAGCAGAAAATTTCCTGGAAAAGAAAGCACATGGTTTGAACACTGAGCAACCAGAATCTCTCTGTGACAAAACCGCCCCTGCACCAATCTCAGAAGCATCAACCTCGACCTGGAACGGAAGAGAAACATCAGGTTGACACAACACAGGGGCACAGCAACAACGACGCTTCAACTCCTGAAAAGCTTCCACGGCAGCAGAAGACCAATTAACCAAATCAGCACCCTTCTTGGTCAAATCGGTCAATGGTCTGGCAATGCTAGAAAAATTACAGATGAAGCGACGATAAAAATTAGCAAAGCCCAGGAATTTCTGCAAACTTTTTAGAGATGTCGGCTGAGTCCAATCCTGGATGGCCTGAACCTTAACCGGATCCATCTCGATAGTAGAAGGGGAAAAGATGAACCCCAAAAATGAAACTTTCTGCACACCGAAGAGACACTTTGATCCCTTCACGAACAAGGAATTAGCACGCAGTACCTGGAAAACCATTCTGACTTGCTTCACATGAGACTCCCAATCATCTGAGAAGATCAAAATGTCATCCAAGTAAACAATCAAGAATTTATCCAGATACTCACGGAAAATGTCATGCATAAAAGACTGAAAAACAGATGGAGCATTGGCAAGTCCGAACGGCATCACCAGATACTCAAAATGACCCTCGGGCGTATTAAATGCCGTCTTCCATTCATCTCCCTGCCTGATTCTCACCAGATTATACGCACCACGAAGATCAATCTTAGTAAACCAACTAGCCCCCTTAATCCGAGCAAACAAGTCAGAAATCAATGGCAAGGGATACTGAAACTTAACAGTGATCTTATTAAGAAGGCGGTAATCAATACACGGTCTTAGCGAACCATCCTTCTTGGCTACAAAAAAGAACCCTGCTCCCAATGGTGACGACGATGGGCGAATATGTCCCTTCTCCAGGGACTCCTTCACATAACTGCGCATAGCGGTGTGTTCAGGTACGGACAAATTAAATAAACGACCCTTAGGGAATTTACTACCAGGAATCAAATCGATAGCACAATCACAATTCCTATGCGGAGGAAGGGCATCAGACTTGGACTCTTCAAATACATCCTGAAAGTCCGACAAGAACTCTGGGATGTCAGAAGGAATGGATGACGAAATAGACAAAAATGGAACATCACCATGTACTCCCTGACAACCCCAGCTGGTTACCGACATAGAGTTCCAATCCAATACTGGATTATGGGTTTGTAGCCATGGCAACCCCAACACGACCACATCATGCAAATTATGCAGTACCAAAAAGCGAATAACTTCCTGATGTGCAGGAGCCATGCACATGGTCAGCTGGGCCCAGTACTGAGGCTTATTCTTGGCCAGAGGTGTAGCATCAATTCCTCTCAACGGAATAGGACACCGCAAAGGCTCCAAGAAAAATCCACAACGTTTAGCATAATCCAAATCCATCAGATTCAGGGCAGCGCCTGAATCCACAAACGCCATGACAGAATATGATGACAAAGAGCACATTAAGGTAATGGACAAAAGGAATTTGGACTGTACAGTACCAATAACGGCAGAGCTATCGAACCGCCTAGTGCGTTTAGGACAATTAGAAATAGCATGAGTAGAATCACCACAATAGAAACACAGTCTGTTCAGACGTCTGTGTTCGTGCCGTTCTACTTTAGTCATAGTCCTGTCGCACTGCATAGGCTCAGGTTTACTCTCAGACAATACCGCCAGATGGTGCACAGATTTACGCTCGCGCAAGCGACGACCGATCTGAATGGCCAAGGACATAGACTCATTCAAACCAGCAGGCATAGGAAATCCCACCATTACATCCTTAAGAGCTTCAGAGAGACCCTTTCTGAACAAAGCCGCTAGTGCAGATTCATTCCACAGAGTGAGCACTGACCATTTTCTAAATTTCTGACAATATACTTCTACATCATCCTGACCCTGGCATAAAGCCAGCAGATTTTTCTCAGCTTGATCCACTGAATTAGGCTCATCGTAAAGCAATCCCAGCGCCTGGAAAAATGCATCAACATTACTCAATGCAGAATCTCCTGGTGCAAGAGAAAACGCCCAGTCCTGTGGGTCGCCGCGCAAAAAAGAAATAATAATCAAAACCTGTTGAATAGGATTACCAGAAGAATGAGGTTTCAAGGCCAAAAATAGCTTACAATTATTTCTGAAGCTCAGGAACTTAGTTCTGTCACCAAAAAACAAATCAGGAATCGGAATTCTTGGTTCTAGCATCGATTTCTGATCAATAGTATCTTGAATCTTTTGTACATTTACAACGAGATTATCCATTGAGGAGCACAGAGCCTGAATATCCATGTCCACAGCTGTGTCCTGAAGCACTCTAATGTCTAGGGGAAAAAAAAGACTGAAGACAGAGCTAAGAAAAAAAAATGATGTCAGGATTTCTTTTTTCCCTCTATTGGAAATCAATGAATGGCTCCTTGTACTGTTATGGCTGGCAATCAGGCAACACAGCGTGCAGTAATCAGCGCACATACAGAGATCTGGCAATAACCCAAAACAATAGGACGAGCTCTGAGACGTGGAATCTCTGTAGACTGCAGTACCTGATCTATCCTCACACAACTGGAAGCAGCAGTGGATTGCGCCTATCCACTACCTATGCAACTCGGCACTGCCTGAGGAGCTGACTAGCCTGAAGATAGAAATACAAGCCTGACTTACCTCAGAGAAATACCCCAAAGGAATAGGCAGCCCCCACATATAATGACTGTTAGCAAGATGAAAAGACAAACGTAGGAATGAAATAGATTCAGCAAAGTGAGGCCCGATATTCTAGACAGAGCGAGGATAGCAAAGAGAACTATGCAGTCTACAAAAAACCCTAAAACGAAAACCACGCAAAGGGGCAAAAAGACCCACCGTGCCGAACTAACAGCACGGCGGTGCACCCCTTTGCTTCTCAGAGCTTCCAGCAAAAAATAATAACAAGCTGGACAGAAAAAACAGAAAACAAACTAGAAGCACTTATCTAGCAGAGCAGCAGGCCCAAGGAAAGATGCAAAAAAAAACCCTAAACATAGATGCCCTCTCGGCCAACAGGGGGCGTACCTCTAGGCCTAAACATATACACCTAAAAAAACACACAAACCGCCAAACCCACAAATAATGCCCCGATCCACAGGATCATGAGGGGAGGGGTAATAAACCCAGGTCTGTGCATATAAATTAGAGGTACTACAGAAGTATGCCAATATAATTTTATTAAGGTATAAATATACAAAACAAACAAATATGAAAAATAATATGAAAGAGACAAAAAACGGGTATTCTAGGCGAACAGCTAAAAAATAGCATGTGAAGGATGGAATCACACAATGCTAAAGACAGCAAGAAAAAATATATATAGAGCGCCCTACTCTGACTGCAGACAGATGGAAAGGAAAAAATACTCGGGGACAATGCTCCTAGATGTGCGCAAAATATGAACAGTGGGCAAACCCCTATGTCAAAAACCCTGAAATAAGATAGTAATCAGGGAGCGTGTCACAAGGTGCAAGCAGCATAGTTATGAATACAAGAGGTAAGCTAGAAATGATATGCTATTACCTTGAGACATGACGGCGGTGAATAACCAGGTGCTGCAGGCAGAGAGGGAAAACCTCGACGCGCGTTTCACCTGAATGGCTTCGTCAGGAGGCGTGGTCATTAAAAGGAAAGGCCGGGGTTTAAGTAGGGGGATGGAAGGGCAAGTGGTCCTATCGGCGCACAGACCGGGATGATGTGAGTAACCGCGCACAGCCGGGCGAGCCGCGCGCCATGGAACATGGGCGGGAGGACAGTCGTCATCTCCGCCCATCCCCATGGTAACGCGGCCAACCCCCAATGCCGCCCGGGATATCACAGCGCATGTCCGGAGTGCGCACAAACCAAAAGTCGGGAGGGAGGAGAAAAGATGCTGCGCCGAGTAAGTATGAAGTGCGAGGGCATGCAAGTGTAGCGGTGAACCAAACCGCTAATATCTCTGGCGAATGTTCACCCTCGACAGTGACGCAGAATGGGTGGAAGTAAACCTGTGATCCCGCCCCTCTGTGTGATAGTACCGACAATGGGCACTTACACTGCTGATGGATAAGAAGGTACATAGTGTGTTAATGTATAAAGAGCTGGCACAGAAGGTGTCAGCTGCAAAGAGGGGATTAACGGGGGGAATAAAAAACAGGGAATAACTAAATGAAAATAATCAGTATTATATGAAGCAAACTAAATGACCGTACAGATGTCAGAAGGGAAGGAGCCCCTATCAATTGGGACACGTCTAGATAGAGACCCACGTAGACATGAGCCCCCGTACCATCTACAGAAAAAAGTGCAGGAAGAGAAGGAAACTAAATAATAACACTGCATCAATTATACAAAATATGAATTTAACAATGGCACAGCGCCGGTCGTATCAGGCGAACCATCAGACAGGTACGCAGATACATTAGAGTCATTGTAAAACACTGTTATGTAATCCTGCGGCTGTTGAAATGTGAAAAAAAAAAAAAAAAAAAAACACAAAATACCATGGCACAATAAACTCCATACATAGTGGAGTGGCAGCATATATATATATATATAGTTGTTAGGAGTTGTTTCTGCCGTGATGTCGTCTGAGTCCTATGAGGCAAAGTCCAAGGAGTTAGAGCAGAGACCAAAAGTAATGCTCCTTTAGCAGTCCCGTTTTGTAGACCCCATGATTGTAAATGGAACGTAAGGCCCAGACGAGGTAAAACGTGGTGGCGTCCTCCGTAAGCATCTCCCAACAAGAGGTATCATGAAGAAAGAAAGATGAGAAAATAACTAGATCAAAAAACCAAAAAACACAAATCATAATCACGCAAATAACACAGACTATATACAAATAGTACAGACAAAGAATGATAAAAAAGCCCCGACCAGACACGATATTAAAAGAAAGCTCATCTATATATTACAAGAAAGACTTGAAGCTGATGGCCTCGTTGAGGCCAGATGGCGAGAGCGTGTTTAGCGTAACCATCCAACGCGTCTCTTTTTGGAGGAGTCTCTGTTTTATGTTTCCACCCCTAATCCCAGAATATACATGATCGATCCCACGAAAATTAAGACCCTTGGGGCTACTATTGTGAGCCTCAAAAAAGTGTCTGGGGATAGATTTTAATAAGGTAGGGTCGGAACACTTCGCGGAGTTGTTGATATCTCTAATGTGCTCTTGGACACGGACCTTGAAAGGCCTTGTAGTCATGCCGATGTAAATCCGATTGCAGGGGCATAAGGCAAAATAGACAATGGCCTCCGTGTTACAGGTAATATGATGTACTATCCTGTAGCTTTTATCCCCAGCAGAGTTAAAAAACTCCTTAGACCTGCTGATATATCTGCAGGCAGAACAATTCCCACAGGGAAAGCAGCCCCAAGGGGGGCCCTTCTGGCTGGAGCCGAAGGGGTTACTTTTCGGGGGTACATAGTGACTATCACACAGTACATCTCCCAATGTAGGGGATTTGCGCCATGTGATGAGTGGGTAGGGGGTAATTTGGCTAGACAGATCCCTATCAGCCAAGAGAATCGGCCAGTGTCTTTTAAAGATGTTATTAATTGCCGACCAGTTTGAGTTAAATTTGGTAATATAACGGGGTGCTGAGTCGGTACTTTTAGATGGTTTCTTTGGCCGACCTACCAGCAGGGAAGGTCTATCAGAGTGTAGAGCCCGGGAATAGCCCTTATTGATGTCTGCATGTCTGTAGCCCCTGTTTTTAAACCGCCGTGTGAGATCAACTGCCTGTTTATGGAACGCGCCCTCGTCTGAACAGATCCGACGCATCCGCAAGAATTGACCCACTGGTATGGATCTTTTTAATTTAGGTGGATGAGACGATGAAAAGTGGAGGAGTGCGTTTGTGGAAGTGCTTTTACGGAAGACGTCGGTACTAACGGACCCATCCGAGTTTTTAATAATGAACAGGTCCAGGAAGTTAACCGAATTTTGGCTGTATGTCCAGGTAAGTTTGATATTTAACGGATTAGAATTCAAGTGGCTTAAGAAGGAGTCTAGGGACGACGTGGAGCCCTGCCAGATAAAGAAAATGTCATCGATATATCGCAGCCACGAGATGACGGAGCTGTGACCAGGTGTGTCAAGGACCGTATCCCTCTCCCACAGCCCCAGGAACAAATTGGCGTAAGAGGGCGCACAAGACGCCCCCATCGCCGTGCCCTGGAGCTGTAGGAAGGGGCGGTCCTTGAACACGAAAAAGTTGTGAGTAAGAATAAATCGTAATAGCTCTAAAATGAAATTAATGAGCTCTGGTCCTAAGTTGGTCATATTCAAGAAAAATTTGGCAGCCCGCATCCCGTGGCTGTGACCTATCGATGTATACAGGGACTCCACGTCGCACGTGACAAGCCACATGTCCTCCTCAAGCACAAGACCGTCAATCCTTCTCAGGACATCAGTTGTGTCCTGCACGAAGGATGGAAGGGTCTCCACACACTTTTGTAGATAAAAGTCAATAAATTGGCACGAAGGTTCACAAAGACCCCCCATGCCCGAGACAATGGGTCTGCCCGGGGGGCATGAGGAGTCCTTGTGAACCTTAGGCAGTAGATAGAACGTAGGGACAACGGGGAAGTCAGGACAAAGGGCTTCTTTCATTTTATTCGTAATAGCTGCACATTCAACCCCCTCGTCCAGAAGGCTCTGTAGCTTCTGTTTATATAAGGAGAGTGGGATGGAGTCAAGCTTCTTATAATGTTCAGGACTGTGTAGCTGACGAAATGCCTCGGCCTCATAGAGTGATACCGGCCAGATCACAACATTGCCCCCCTTGTCAGCCCGTTTTATGACTATATCTTTCATTGCTCTGAGTTCTTTAATAGCCTTCCTAAGGGGAGGAGTGAGATTATCTTGGCTAACTACAGAACTCAGATCATTCAGTTCCTCACGGACTAATTTAACAAAAATCTCCACTGAGGGGCAGGCTGACAAGGGGGGAAAAAACTGTGAGCGTCGGTGTAAAAACACAGGTACTGATGGAGAGCAATCCTGGACATTTTCAGCCTCCAAATCCTCTAGATCAGTCAGAACCTGTAAGTCAGTAGTTGACAGAGTGGGGTCTCGTTTAGGAGCAAAATATTTTTTCAATACAAGCTTTCTGGCAAACAGTTCTAGATCTTTGATCAAAGTGAAGCTATCAGAGCCCTCTATGGGCGAAAAAGAGAGACCCAGAGAGAGTACCTCAAGTTGTGGTTTAGTTAAAGCATGTCGTGATAAATTAATTACCTTCAGAATCTCTTTGCTTTCTTGTCTCTCATGTTGTACTGATGTCTTTTCTTTTTGGTTACTGTTGTAAGGGGAAGTCGCGGATGAGGACCAGAACCCGGTCCGCCGTCTACAGGAATAAATCCCCTGTCTAAAAAATGGTCTCCACATGTTCCCTCTGAGGCTGTAGACAGACTAGAGACTGATTGGGATCTGGATTGTTTTTTAAGTGGTTTTTGGCGCCACCGATACACTCGATTGAGCTGATAGTCCTCGAGATCTCGTAAATACTTTTTAGTTTTATTGTTTTGAATTTCTACTTCCCACTTAGAAAGTTCCTCTTCCAGGGATGAGTCGAATTTTTTACACTCGTCGCCAGAGATGTTGCTTTGAATTTGTTCACGTGTTGTCTCAATCTCTTTTTCAAGAGTTTCAAGGGATCGCTTGTCAACTCCCACCAATAGCTCCAATAGAGTTCTGGAGCACTTGGTGAGAGTTTCCTCCCACTTGGACGTGAAAGAGGAGTCCTCCACGTCCAAAGTTGGGAACAGTTGGACACGCAGCCCTCGAGGAATAATATCTTTTTGTAAATAATTTTCTAGGGCTGCCTTGTTCCACCAGATTTTCGTTCTCTTTTTGAGGAGATCCCTTATTTTCAGCTTCAAGTCTTTCAGATCATGCGTATCTTTGTCATTTAACTGTTTCTCACCGAATACCGTCCCAAGTTGTGTTACCCAGGTTTTGTCCCGCTTCTTAAAATCCATATAGCCTATAGGAGGGTCTGTAGACACAATGAAAAGTCAGAAAAAAACCCTAAACATAGATGCCCTCTCGGCCAACAGGGGGCGTACCTCTAGGCCTAAACATATACACCTAAAAAAACACACAAACCGCCAAACCCACAAATAATGCCCCGATCCACAGGATCATGAGGGGAGGGGTAATAAACCCAGGTCTGTGCATATAAATTAGAGGTACTACAGAAGTATGCCAATATAATTTTATTAAGGTATAAATATACAAAACAAACAAATATGAAAAATAATATGAAAGAGACAAAAAACGGGTATTCTAGGCGAACAGCTAAAAAATAGCATGTGAAGGATGGAATCACACAATGCTAAAGACAGCAAGAAAAAATATATATAGAGCGCCCTACTCTGACTGCAGACAGATGGAAAGGAAAAAATACTCGGGGACAATGCTCCTAGATGTGCGCAAAATATGAACAGTGGGCAAACCCCTATGTCAAAAACCCTGAAATAAGATAGTAATCAGGGAGCGTGTCACAAGGTGCAAGCAGCATAGTTATGAATACAAGAGGTAAGCTAGAAATGATATGCTATTACCTTGAGACATGACGGCGGTGAATAACCAGGTGCTGCAGGCAGAGAGGGAAAACCTCGACGCGCGTTTCACCTGAATGGCTTCGTCAGGAGGCGTGGTCATTAAAAGGAAAGGCCGGGGTTTAAGTAGGGGGATGGAAGGGCAAGTGGTCCTATCGGCGCACAGACCGGGATGATGTGAGTAACCGCGCACAGCCGGGCGAGCCGCGCGCCATGGAACATGGGCGGGAGGACAGTCGTCATCTCCGCCCATCCCCATGGTAACGCGGCCAACCCCCAATGCCGCCCGGGATATCACAGCGCATGTCCGGAGTGCGCACAAACCAAAAGTCGGGAGGGAGGAGAAAAGATGCTGCGCCGAGTAAGTATGAAGTGCGAGGGCATGCAAGTGTAGCGGTGAACCAAACCGCTAATATCTCTGGCGAATGTTCACCCTCGACAGTGACGCAGAATGGGTGGAAGTAAACCTGTGATCCCGCCCCTCTGTGTGATAGTACCGACAATGGGCACTTACACTGCTGATGGATAAGAAGGTACATAGTGTGTTAATGTATAAAGAGCTGGCACAGAAGGTGTCAGCTGCAAAGAGGGGATTAACGGGGGGAATAAAAAACAGGGAATAACTAAATGAAAATAATCAGTATTATATGAAGCAAACTAAATGACCGTACAGATGTCAGAAGGGAAGGAGCCCCTATCAATTGGGACACGTCTAGATAGAGACCCACGTAGACATGAGCCCCCGTACCATCTACAGAAAAAAGTGCAGGAAGAGAAGGAAACTAAATAATAACACTGCATCAATTATACAAAATATGAATTTAACAATGGCACAGCGCCGGTCGTATCAGGCGAACCATCAGACAGGTACGCAGATACATTAGAGTCATTGTAAAACACTGTTATGTAATCCTGCGGCTGTTGAAA